>NW_023425401.1:35398116-37898116 GCF_014108415.1 Molossus molossus | reverse complement strand
TCTCTATTGCAGCAGTTTCAAACTATGGGTATAAGGTGATAATCATATTGATTGCTCTGTTCCCTCAGTTTATCAAAATAAAGTTCCATTAATTTTTACCCTTCAAAAGCATGTAAGTATATATTACATTTTCTATATCTATTTATTCGCTGGTGCCATTTAGGTTGTTTTCATATCTTGGTTGTTGTGAATAATGTTGCAATGAGTATGGGAAAACAAATATCTCTTTAAGATCCTGGTGTAAAGTCTTTTGGATGTGTACCTAGAAGGATTTCTGGATCGTATGGTAATTCTATTTTTATTTTATTTTATTTTTTTGGTACGTGCCCCTAGTGGAAACTGAACCCAGGACTCTCTGGTCCACAGGCCATCACTCCAATCGCTGAGCCAAACTGGCCAGGGCGTTAATTCTATTTTTAATTTGTAAAGGAAATATCATACTGTTTTCCATAGAAGCTGTATCACTCTACAATCTTACAAGCAGTATCCAGTGGTTCTAGTTTCTCCATATCCTGGTCAGAACTTTTTATTTTCTGTGTGTTTTTTTTTAAATTTTTTATATTTATTTATTTTTATAAATAATCCTGATGTGTGTGAGGTGATACCTTATTGTGGTTTTGATTTACACTTTCCTAATGATTAGTGATTTTAAACATTGTCTCATGTACCTATTGGCCATTTGTATATATCTTCTTTGTAGAAATGCTTATTCAAGCCTTTTGCCCATTTGTAAATTAGGTTATTTAGTTTTATGCTTTGAGTAGTAGGAGTTCTTTATATTTCTTTATATATTCATTCTTTATTGAAGAGATGGTTTTAAAATATTTTCTCCCATTTTTACAGTTGCCTTTTCACTGTGTTGATTGTTTACATTGATGTGAAAAAGCTTTTTATTTTGATGTCTCACTGCGTAATTTCACTTTTGTTGCTTGTACTTTTGGAATCATATGCAAAAAATCATTGCCAAGCTTAATGTCATGATGATTTTCACCTATATTTTCTTCTAGGAGTTTTATAATTCCAGGTCTTACATTTAAATTGTTAATAATTTTGTGTTTATTTTTGTGTATGGTGTAAAATAAGGAACAAATTTCACTGTTTTGCTTGTGGTTATATAGTTTTCCCAGTACTATTTTTTGAAGAGATTGTCCTTTCCCCATTGTGCATTCTTGTGACCTTTGTTGAAAATCAGTTGACTGTACGCATGGATTTATTTTTGGGTACTCTATAGTGTAGCATGTGTCTATATGTCTATTTTTATGCCGATAATATACTGTTTTAATTTCTATTGCTTTGCAAAATATGTTTAAATCAGGAAGTGTGATGCCTCGAGCTTAGGTAGTCTTCTTTTTTTTTTTTTATCCTCACCCGAGGATATTTTTCCATTTTTTGTACAGATAGAGTGGGAGGGAGAGAGAGGAAGAGAGTGAGAGAGGAACATCGACGTGAAGGGACACATCGAGTGGCTGCCACCCGCACGACCAACCAGGGCCAGGGACAAACTGCAACCGAAGTACGTGCCCTTAGCGGGAACCGAACCCGGGTCTCTCTGGACCGCAGGCCGACGCTCTAACCGCTGAGCCAAACTGGCCAGGGCGGTAGTCTTCTTTTTTTTGAAATGAAATGTATTGGGTGACATTAGTTAATAAAATTATATGTTTCCAGTGTACAGTTTTATGATACATCATTTGTATATTGCATTGTGTGCCCACCACCCAAAGTCAAATTGTCTTTCATCCCTTTACCCTTTGCTACCTTTCTATCCCTTTCCCTTTGGTAAGACCACCATACTGGTGGCTGTGCCTATGAGTTTTGTTTGTTTGTTTTTCTTGTTTGTTCATTTGTTGCTTTCTGTTTCATATTTCACATATGAGTGAAATCATATGGTTCTTGACTTTTTCTGTCTGATTCATTTTGCTTAGTATATTCTCAAGATCCACTCATGTTGTTGCAAATGGCAGTATTTTTTTCTTATGGTTGAGTAGTAGTCCATTATATATATGTACTACATCTTCTTTATTTAATCATCTATCAAAAGACACTTTGGTTGTTTCCACGTCTTGGCCACCATAAATAATGCTGCAATGAACATAGGGGTGCATGTATCTTTGCAAATAAGTGTTTCAATTTTTTGGGGGGGTAAATAACCAGAAGAGGGTTTGCTGGGTCACATGGTAACTCTATTCTTAATTTTTGAGGTGCCTCCATACTGGTTTCCATAGAGTCTGTACCAGTTTACATTTCTACCAGTAGTGAATGAGGGTTCCTAGTTCTTATTTCTTAAGTTTGCTTTGACTATTCAAGGTCTTTTGTGGTTCCATGAGAATTTCAGATTGTTTCATCTATTTCTGTAAAAATTGCCATTGGGATTTTGGTAGGGATTGCATCGAACTGCAGACCACTTTGGATAGTATAGACTTTTTAACAATATTGACTTCCTGTTCATGAGCACAAGATGTCCTTTCATTTACTTGTGACTTCTTTAATTTTTTTCATCAGTGAAATTTTTAGTGTACCAGTTTTTACCTCCTTGGTTAAATCTATTCCTATTTCTTCTTTTTTTACATACTATTTTAAATGGATTATTTTCTTAATTTTACTTTTTAGATAGTTCATTCTTAGTGTATAGGAACTGATTTTTGTATGATGTTGTATCTTGCAACTTACTATATTAATTTATTCTAATATTTGTGTGTATGTGTAGTCTTTAGAACTTTCTACATAGAAGATTGTGCCATCAGAAATATCAATAGTTGAGGCATTGATAAAGAATAAAGAGTCATAAACAAAATAAAGGGTGACTCAAAAGGCAGGAAATGATGAGAAATCAAGAAAACTCATGAGACAGAGAGTCTCAAAGACTGATAGATCAAATAAAGTACTGACTGAAGGTGTCCATTCACATGCATGCAAAGAAAATCACTGGTTGTAAGACAATGATGGAGTTTGGCATGTTTAAATACTGGAGGAGAAGAGTCAGAAGAAAGAAAATATTTAAAGATTTAAGTAATAGAGCCCAGCTGATGTGGTTCAGTGGTTGAGCGTCGACCCATGCACTAAGAGGTCACCTGTTCGATTCCCAGTAAGGGAACATGCCCAGGCTGTGGGCTTGATCCCCGGTGTAGGGCATGCAGGAGGAGGCCAATTGATGTTCTCTCTCATCGATGTTTCTATCTCTCCCTCCCTCTTCCTTCCTCTCTCTCTGAAATCAATAAAGAAAAAAGTTTTAAAAGAAATAAAGATTTAAGTAATAGAAAGAAGAGTCTTTAGAGCTACTCTCAGGATGTTGGATGGGATAACATTTTGTATAAAGGTAAAATGGTTCACCTTAAGTAGGAGAGACATTTTTCCCTATTGTATTAAAGCAAAAAGTAAGCAAAGATAAAATAGAGTTTTAAGTTTAGAGCTTATACCTAAAGAAAACCTCCTTAGATTGCTTAGGATTTCGTCCCGTCCTGCAGGAAGCTAATTAAATTTTGTTATTTTGATATCTAGTCACTAAACTAGAGACCTATTTATGAGGGTGTAATGGCCAAAATAGAGCATATTATGTGTAGTGTTCTCTTCTTTTTTTTGTTTTTTTGTTTCAGATAGGGAAAAAGGACATCTCCCAATGGATCTGAACTGATACGTGTGGACTTTTAGTTCAGAAACAGAGACTGTCATGGACAAACCTGTTCTCAGACAGTTTCTTCAACTATTCCTTCAACTTTTTACCTCTGGAATTTTTTTCTTGTTTTTCTAACAAAGCTCTTTTCTTACACATTTACTCAACCCGTGATTTCTGAGCTCATTCCAGTATGGAATCTTTGAAACATTTAGGTGACACATAAGTGTACAATAATTCATTATTATACATGATTTAAAAAAAAAACAATATGTGACATAAATAACTTGGGTAGTAAGGAATACCTGGAAGTGAGTATTTTTTACAGTAAACTTAACCCAAATATTTGCAGGAATTTGAAGTGGTTATGAACAGTAACTTGATTAGCAAGATCATATACTGAGAGTGAATGGGAAGTCGGGTATTTGGAGGTTTCAGGATGATGGTAAAGTATCAAGTGACATTGGGGAGAAAGCTCTAGCAAGGGAAGTAGGATTGCTGGGCAGCTACAAAAGCCCATTGAGGTTGCCAACCGCTGTGATATGGTGACTCAACTGACTGTGCAATCATTAAGTGTGCAGTGCTGTTGGTGCGTTTGTGGTTCTCTCTCTTGCTTTGAATGTCCTTTCTATTTCATCTATTCATTAAGAGAAATGAATTCTTAAAGGCTTGACTGATGTGCTTCATTCTTTGTGAGGCATTTTCTAATAATCAAGCAAGGCTTGTCACACAGTAGGCGTGCAATAAATGTTTGTTGAAAGATTAAAATTATGCTTCCTTTGGCTGACAGTTTCACAGTGATTTTTCTTAATCTTCTATGTGCTTTCATTTCTCAAACATGGATAATAACAATGCCTGTTTTGAGTTTACACATATAAAGTACCCAAAGCAATGCACGGCACAATTTAAGTTCTTAATTAAAATTAGTCACAATTATTATCAATGCTATTGTTATAATTATTATATGTTATGTGTTTTCATCATTTATTTATATGAATTGATCTCCTACTAGACTGAATATCACTATTCAAAGTTGTTACCTTTTCAAGACTTAATATGGGCTTGTCACACTTGTTAAGTGCTTGTTGAGCAAATGAGTGACAATGGATAAGCTATAGATACTGTTTTTTGATAAAGCTAATATTAATAGACAAAGGATATTCTGAGATGCAACATGTTATAAAAGAAAAAAAAACAAAACATAGAAGCAGACTTTAGAATCAGACTGAGTTTCTAACCAGCTGATCTTGAACAAGTTGCTAAATTTCCCTGAAGTACCAGTTGTTCATTTGCAAAATCACAATAATGGTACTCAACTCATTGAGTTGCGGTGATTATTGCATAAATTTCTACTAAAGAGAGATTTTTTTTTATTATACTCACCACTACCACTATCTTTATCACAGTGGTCACTACTGTCATCCTCATGGTCACTTTTACCTTTCAATTATTAGACCTAACATGATAAGACAAAGCACATCAGTAACAGTGCTTTTTCTACTTCTTAAAATTTAACTTTCATTTTTAAATTTTTTAAATATGTTTTTATAGATTTGAGAGGAGGGAGAGGGAGAGACAGATAGAAACTTTGATGAAAGAAAAACATCCATTGCCTGCCTCCTGCACACCCCCCCCAATGGGGATTGAGCCCACATTTTAATTAGATTCACTATCAGTAATGTAATGATTTGGAATGATAGAAGTTGAAATAAGGGGTACTTAGGAATTTCAGGTGGTACTACATTAGTAATATTCTGGTTATTGACTAAGTAACAAGGAGAGCAATTCTGTACAAAAAGACAAGGCTTAATTTTTATATAAAAATCTGATACATAAACAGACTTATTTTGAGAACAAAACAACTAAAAACATAGGGGTTGTGCTTAAGTTACCAGCTGCAAGTGTTAGTAATGACTTGTTGTAAAGGAGTTCATTAAGCTTTTTGGGTAAAGGAGATGCAGAAGGAAGTCAAACACAGTCTTCTGATGATATGAATCACTGTAATCATATCAGATAATAGCATGGAGTTTGAAAAAAATTTCCAACTCTTAGTTGAATGCTATATTGTAAGATCAGCCTATCTAAAAAGCCACTGACCAATAGAAAGCCCAGATAAAAGTAATTTTGCATTGCCCAGCCGGTGTGGCTCAGTGGGTGAGCGTCGACCTATGCACCAAAAGATCACCAGTTGGATTCCCAGTCAGGGCACATGCCAGGGTTGTGGGCCAATCCCCAGTAGGGGGCATGCAGGAGATGGCTAGTCGATGTTCTGTCTTATCAGTGTTTTCATCTCTCTCTCCCTGTCTCTTCCTCTTTCTCTAAAAATCAATAAAGAAAGAAAAAATAAATAGTTTTGTATCATCTGAGGCTTCAGTAACACTTCATCAGTTTGAATTTTTCTATTTAAAATTTTTAGCATATTTTAGGACCAGAGGAAAGTGAATTAGCTTGTGAATTCATGACATTGGTGACAAAGAGTGGGGGTTGGGTGTAGAGAATCATTTTACCCATCCTGAATTAAAGAGCTAGATCAGAAAGTATATTGACTTATGTTTTAATATATAGGGTTAGTTGTGACAAAAGAAAACAAGATAAAATAAATAGATCTAGTAATACTTCTTTTAGACTGCATTGATCTTCTTCTCCCTCACTCAATAGTCTGTGTTCTATGGTTTTAACCTTAAATCTATTCAATCTGATCCAGCCTCATTTCTCAATTAAATTTTAGAAATAATGTGGTTTCCAGTTCCCTTTGTCCTTTTTCTAAATTATTTTCCGTAATATATACAAAATATCATTCTCAACCCAAAATCTATCACATCACTTCTATTCAATTGCTCCTTTGGGCTCCCAGTTTCACTTAATATTAATGACCCTTAATAAAAGGCCATTTGAGATCTGACCTTGTCTCCCTCTACAGTCTTACTGACTTGTGGTTTCCTCCCCCGGCATTATATCCCAGCTGTAGTTGTAGCTGTTAAATGTATAATTCAGCTTCTTGCTGATTTTCCTTTGTATATACTGTGAGCCTTTCCTGGAATGCCCTTTCTATGACCTTCATCACTTGTCAACTGCTGGTGGGCCTTCCTTCAACGCCCTGCTCAGACATTTCCTCCACTGCAAAATTAAAGATTCCTGACAATGCCTCTCCTAGATGCGGCCACTCACTCTTGCCCCTGTGCCACAGTGCACAATATCCTGCTATGATGGTCTCTCACTCTCTTACCATCATGGGTTTATGTAACTACCTTCACCAATAGACCCTGAGCTACTTAAGGGCACAGCACATTTAACTCCTGTTAATTTCTAAAAGACTTGACACAGGGTGGAAGATAAAGAAAATTTTGTCTAACTTAATTTACACACTCTAGAATATAGGTAACAAGAAAACCTTATCAATGAAGTAGTATAAATGGGAGCATAAGTAATACATTCTATATTTTTTCCCTTGTTCTGCCATTAAAATTTATAGGGTGTGAAAAAGGCAAACATTCTTGGTGGTATTCTTTTTTCCCCAATCTGACAGAGTTAAATAGATAATACCCAAGTATCTTTTCAGTAAAGATATCTTACAATTTTTAAGCCTAGATTGAAACCACTGGAATAAACTGAATAAACTCTTTCTATATCGCTTAAAATAGCACCATGACCTTATTTTTCAAATAGTGTGTATCATATCATGCAAATTTCAGATTCCAGAGGCTAGTCAGTTATTTCCCAGTCTGTTGAAGGTGAATTTGAATTTATATCTTTAGGTAAAAGGCAACCTTTTCAAAAAATCAATGTGGTTCCAAGGCTGAAATACATAAAGGGAATAGGTTTGTCTGGCATAGCTAAATTTTATTTCATATTGGCAAATGCTCATAATAGTTCTACACTTCTTCTTTTCCTAATACAACCGGTTCAGTGTCTTGGAGGCAAATACTGTGTGATCTCATTTGTTTGCAAACTTTCCTTTTTAGAGTATGAATAATATATTAGCTAAATTTCAGGCCAAGATCACACATGCCATTTTATTTTGAGTTGAAATAAACTCCAAGCTACTAAATATGATAGAACTAGCTAATCTTTTGCAACATTTCCAGGAGGCTGATTTTTTTCCCCCAAGTTTTATGTCACAGTGATATGTGTATTTCAAAGAAGGCCAGAAATGATTTCAAATCTTTGTGGCTTCAATATTAAGCAGAAAACTTAGACTCAATAAATATTTAAATATTTCTGAGGAAAATGACTAGAGTTTAAGTAAACATATGTCAGAAACTAATGAATGGGAAATAAGAGTAATGAGTTTTTCACTTCATATGGGCAGGCAATGGAGAATTATGTTCTTTTCTTTGCCTTAGCTTCAGAATATTTTGAAAATGATGAGATCACCCTTACTTTAATAAGGGTGTTTAGTAAGCATGTTTGAAAAGGTGTCACATTCAGAAACAGGACCATCTACTAAAGCTGCATATTAAAAGCAGTGCAAATACTTGTATGGTCTGGTAAAAGGCTTGGGACTTGACAAATTGGGCATTCTTGAGAATGAAAGTCAGCCCGGGAACAGATGGGACAATAGTGAGTAGAAGGTGATGTGAAATTGTTAGAATTCCCAAAAGTGACCCACCTGGGAATGTAGAACCCTTTATCTTAGTAGAAAGCAAATATATTTCCTTTAACATTTAACATATTTTTAATGAAGAAAAAGGTAGTATTTTCAAATATTACCTTTTTAGATGAATAACATAATTAAAGAGATCTAGAAAAGAAATACTCTTCCAAGAACTAGTTAGGTTTAAGTTTAAGAATATAAATAAAGAAAAATGAGAAATTTATTAATAAGTAATCGAGAGGTCCTTCTGTTTTGAACTTCAAAATTATCCGATCATATCGTTTATTAGATTAATCATTAGCTAGTTAAGGAATTAATTATGAACATCAACTGCATCATACTAAATATATTTATCATTAGTATAGGATCAGCATTTACAAGTACATGCTTCATTGTTGTTTTAAACACAAAAACGTATGAAAATATGTTGCAATAAATAATTTTTAAAGTATAATTGATCTCCCTTTACATGTTCATGTCTATAATATTCATTTGATACCGAATCCCAGCCAGATAATTTCAAAATTATTTTATGTTAATTCACTTAATACTTATTGAGTGCTGCATGCATTAGGTCTTGTGGAGATTGGAAATAATTGATTAATAAAATGCAGTCTCTGCCCTATAATCAGAAAAGGTTTGTTAGAAAGATATTGTTAGCTACATCCAATCCCATTCACTGAACATAATGTGGCATCCTTAATTTCATCTCTCTTTCCTTTGTTCTATATCATTTATTATAAAAATTAAATTAAAAAGCTCCTGCATAGTTCGTTGATTATTCCATCTTCTATCTGCTCTTATCATATACAAAAATCCGAGCTGATATTTTTATCACTCTCTAAATGTTCTACAGAGGGAACTGCAGGGAATGAATTTCCACAGCTGCACACGGCATATTCACATATCACAACAGACAATTTCAGTTTGGAGGTGAACGTACATGCATGAGCATTCTGGAGAAATATCATGGTGAAAGCAGTACTTTAGATGATTTTACCCAAAATTTTTAGTAAGTGTTCTAAACCAGATACCACTTTTTAATTTTATTTTACTATATAGTCTATTTGGAAAAGACCCACCTGCTCAAAAAGAGATAACAAACATTACTGTTTAATTATTCATTCAAAAGGGGATGTTATATGAGCAGGAATACCACAAGCAATTCAATAAAAAACTCTTGGTTGGTTCCATAACTGGCAATGAATAGAGTTTAATTTCATTTTATTATAGTTCAAATCCTCCCCAGGGTGTAATTCTGATTTCTTGCCATAGGAGCCAATTGTGTTATTAGAATAACAAGATGGTGTATTTTTTTAAAATCACCTCTATTAGCTTTTTATTTTAATGATAGGGAAGTATTTTTGTGTGTATGTTTCTCACGTGATGGAAGAGATGAATTGAGTGAGACATAAATCTTTAGAATTAAAGCCTGGAAGCAAAGTTGTTGTTATGGGCAAAGCTTTAAGTGACAAGCTTTTGATTAGTGTTTCTTAGCCTGAGGGAATTTCTTTATCAGTTAACAATCAAGTATGCTTCTAGCCATTGCTTAGCTGGCATGATCCCATTTCAAAATGTAATGAATGAAAAAGAGTATTTGGCATCCATTTAATTGCTGAAGGCAAATTATTTACTTTCCCAATCTTGCTCTAACCCTCAAGCATAAAAAAAAGAAGAATAGTAACTACCACATGGGGCTGCTGTAGTGACAATTGCAGGCATTACTAATGTAAAGACACCTAAAAGAATGCTGTCCACGGCAGATGCTTGGTATAAGTTTAATGAATATTAGCAGTGAGTAATAATAATATTAGTATTGTCTGATAAATGAAAATACCTTAATTTATATGGGGAGTTTCTCCCTCCCTTTTCTCCCCCAGCAACGTAATTTTAAAAAGCATTTATGACCAGAGTAAACTGAAAGTAAACTGGTTAATACACTCCTTATTTAAGTTCCACTTCAAAAAAGCACATAAATGTAGTATACAAAAGGGCATTTATAGGGCACACTCCACAGAAACTGAGACCTTGGCATAATACGGAACAAAGAGCTTCTCCATGGCCATGTGCTCAAACAGTGGGGTGTGGACACCACTCCTAATTACCTAATACAGGAGTCATGTGTTGGGAAGTTGAGATGTTGAACACATTATGCCTCCCCTTCCAATCACCAGGAATCGAAAGTAGCCATGTTTGGCTGGAGTCACTTCCAAGCTGCTTTCTGTTAAGTGAGGAGGCCCTAGTCTGTTTGTTGACTAATCTGAGGTCTACATACTTAAGTTATCAGACATTAGAGGCAGAGTTGGATTCTTTTGTGAAGATATGGAAATCAAAATTGTTTTCTTGCTATGGTGTTCAATCTACTTTCTCACATCAATGAGTCTCCAAAATGTCTGTGGGTATAGCCAACATTTTCCTGCAAAATGAACTTTAAATCGATTTGACCACTTGCCACATTACATGGATGAGAAGATTTTAACCTAAAGAAAATTTAAGGACAGATGTTATCAATGAATCATTCTAACAACCACCCCGCCCCACCCCCAAAAATCTGTGAGTCCTATGGACAAGCTGTGAATTTCAGTAGAACTGTTTTGCATTGGCCTACCAGGGTGAGCTGGCTCCCAGATACCAGAGGAATGTCAAGTACACTGATCCTTTACGATTACAAATACAGACCACCTAAATGGTCAAAAAAGTCCTCTAAATGGTATAATTTTAGTGTTGACATTGTTCTACGGTACTAGCTTATTGCTTTTAGTTGTATTTTACACATAATAAATGTCATCTTATGAAAAAGAGCCGTTGATTATATTTTTTGCCGTTGAACAAAATCATTTTAACACATGTTAAATTATTGAAGTAAAAATGTGAAAGTAGGAGTGAGTGTGTGTGTGTGTGTGTGTGTGTGTGTGTGTGGAACATAGTATTGCCACTTAGTACTTGAAGTTAAGATTCAAAGTTATTTGTTTAAATAAAATATTTCTGCCAGTGGAGTCAAAGTGTGATAAATGATGAGGAAGACTGAGAAACACGTTGCACATTTTCTAATTTGGCCTAAGTGTAGACAGTAGCAAGTATTAGTGAAGAACACACATTTTAGCCCTGGATTCAGACAGAGAATGGCCTGCACTTCAGTCTCAGCTTTAACAGTCACCTGCATTGCATTTGCTCTATACAGAAATATTAGAACACTACTCAAAGTTCTGTTTGAAGTCCCGTAACTCTGGAAATGAAAGAAACCTGTTTGAGGGGTTTCATGAGGATTTTTCATAGGGAATATTGGTAAAGTTGCCTTCTTGGTATTGGTTCCGATAGTGAGAATAATTTGCCTTAAAATGTTTCCCAAATGAGATTTTTCACTACTGACCCTGAGATTTGAATTCCTAATGATGTCAAAACATTGTTTTCCTACATAATTAAGTAACAATCTCTCTAAGTCCTAAGGGGCGGGAAGATGGTTCCAATGTGAAATGAGCTTTAATTTCAGCTGAGCTGGCCCTACTCTGAAAGTTAAGATAGGAATATGTTCTACTTACTGAGTTCTCCATTCTCTCTGAGATTCCCCAAGTCAATCAGTGATGATGTTGAAATCTAGAGTTTCTGAATGATTTTTTATCCTCTTCTGCTTCCTTGACAAAAATAGCTCAAAACACTTTTTTTTCATAGGTCAGAATATATGATATTTGTATTATAGGAATCTGAGATGGGAGCAAGTTTTTAAAATATTGATAAGAGGTAAGGAAATACTGCATACAATATATACACAAAGCAATTTTGACTAGAAATTTATTTTTTTCTAAAAGAATATAATAGCATTTAATTTCTATATGGTTATTACAAAGATTTGTTTCATTGACTTCTTTGGACAGGAACTGTATGTGTAAAACTAATATGTCAACCAAGAACAACTGTAAAATAAATCAAAGTAGAAGTGCTGAAAGAAGAAACTTGAGAGTCTCCTTCAAAAAAATTAAAATGATTTCTAAATCAACTCTTGGTTATCTGCCATTCCTTCTGATTAATGCCAGAGTTCTCTGAGTCACACTAAACAGTTAATTTCTTGACATATGATGAGAGTCATTTTAAAGATATGCATGCCCCAGCCTTATTTAATTGCAAACATTTACAGCCTGAGACAGAAATTAGTTTAATGTGAACTGTATACTGTTAAAACACAATAGTGTTTATAT
The DNA here is from genome assembly GCF_014108415.1 of Molossus molossus. Lineage (NCBI taxonomy): Eukaryota > Metazoa > Chordata > Mammalia > Chiroptera > Molossidae > Molossus > Molossus molossus. The sequence continues at coordinate 37,885,722 of NW_023425401.1, read as the reverse complement.
CATTGTACATCATCAACCTTCATTGTTCAAATATGGAAAAATAAAACTAATTCCCACTTTCAATAACAAACATCTAATTATTTTATGTTAAATAGAATAATTTTTAGTGGGTTATAGAGTACATTGAGTTATGAAAGTGCCTGACATGATGTCATTGAGGAACATATAGATAGCACCAGCCAGGATGTGTCATGGTTGATAATAAACTCACTAAAGCAATTCAAAGGATTTCTGTATTAACTTTTGCAAACACACACTTCGAATCCATACATCTTTATGGGAAAGCATTTTAACAAATGTACTGTGGTTTATATTTAAAAGCATTATGTCGTTTATAGTAAAAGCAATTATTATTCACACACTCTGGTGATTGGGCTAAGGGGAAAGTGTTCAAAGAACACAAAACTACAGCATTTAAGAACAGTAAGGATTGTTGTTCAAATTCAGAGATTCACCCACCTTCCAAGCTGGGTCAGCAAATTCCTTGTAATAAGACAATCTTCACTGACTACATATTAAGGGATATTAACAGCTAAAATAAGTTAATAGAAAATAAAACAGCAAGAGAATGTGAAAGTACATACTGCCTATTGCCTATATCTACCAGTATATTTGCATAAATGCCTTCGACTTAGATAAAACTCCTTATCTCATCCTCTCATCACTTCTCAGCAAATTTTTTCTCCTATGCTGTTAGTTAGTGGTAAGATCTTGAATCCAGTTCAGTTAGAAACCACAGAGTCATCCTGAAGTCCTTTCTTGTTTTCTTCTCCCATATCCAACCAAATCCAGATCTTGAATCTGTCTTGTTCTTTCTGCTCTGTGTGTCTCTCTCATGGTTTTCCTGTCTTCATCTCTACGACTCTCTTCAGTCCATCCTCCACACTGTGACCAGAGAGGACTATACAACCATAGACTCAAATACATCTCCTTTAATGTTTGATTGTTTTCCCATTTCACAGAATGAAGTCCAGGTCCCTTGGCATGATGCTTAAGGGTCTTAAAAACGTGCTCAAGTGTATGTACTAGCTCTGCTTCCTGTCTCAATCAGATTTCTTCTGACCTTCTTGTCATGTTCTAGCTACCTGTTGCTCTCTTTACTTGCTGAAATTTGCACATCCTGAATATCTCCCCTCTTTTGCTACCTGGTTATATATCCATTATTTATATTACTTCAAATTATACTTTTTACCCACAGCTCTTTAAAGAATTATGAATCTCTTCTTTGCATATTTTGTAGCTTTTTCACATGATGGCTTTGTATTAATTAGCCTGCTGTATCATCATTTAATGACTTGCCCTCTGACTCTCCTGTACTCAAACAAAATAACTATCTGATTCAAATTTGTATCTCATAAGACTAATTCAGATTTTGCCCTGTTTAATATATTTTTTGACTGAGAAATTAACTGGCAATTAAGAGGCCTAGATTATAATTCTAATTTTATGCTAATTTATTACTGTAATCCAAACAGGGCACTAAATGTTGCAAAGTAGCTATAGAATGAATGGTTGGACAAGATGTGTGGTTCTTAAACTTCATCAAGTCTTTAATTTACTCTAAAACCTGAGTACATGCGGTCCAACCCCATACTGTATTGGCTTATATTAAGGAGAGTGACCATTTTACAGTTTTGGTACACAGTTTGCATGTTTTATTCTTCAATCTTATTTAATTTAATTTAAAAGGACTGAGGATGATTAAGATCAAGGTCTAGGTAGGATGCCAATATGTTGCAATGAATCCTATATTTTATATAATCAATATTAAATAGGTGTTTTTAAAATATTATTTTTATTTTCAGATTAGGAGATATACCTCTATCATATATTCTTTATTTTATTTTTTCCATCACCATTTATCCTCTCTATGCCTCTTCTACCTTCACCCCTTCCCTGCCACGCTCCCCCCAGCAATTCTCAACTGTTGTTCATGAGTTCTTTCTCTTTTGCTCAGTATCACCCCCCAAAGCACCCTCCCACCCCCGCACTGTCTGCCTGCTCTCTATCTATGAGTCTGTCTCTATTTTGCTTGGTAGTTCAGTTTGTTCATTAAATTCCACATATGAGTGAAATCATATGGTACTTGTCTTTCTCTGACTGGCTTATTTCACTTAGCATAATGTTCTCCAGGTCCATCCATGCTGTCGCAAAGGGTAAAATTTTCTTCCTTTATAAGGCAGAGAAGTATTTCATTGAATAAATGTACCACAGCTTATTATTTCTGTTTTTGAGACTAAGTTCTGGTGCTGGTTTAGAATCATGAAATTAAAAAAAAAAAAAAAAAGAATGATGTTACCTAACTTCTCAAAAATTACCCACAATTATAATTTAATTCCTCGTCACATTCCATAAGAAAATTAAAAGTTATGGTTAGATCCATTGCTATGCAACCTAAGACTTATTTATTAAAGATTGGTCCCCTAAAACTTTTGCCTAAATGCCCTATTACCTTAATTAAAGACATGTGGGTTTTTGTTTGTTATTTGCTTTTGAATAATGATTAATTTACCTGATATATAATATATATATTAGCAAAATTAACTGAAGCTTTAATAAGAGCAATATACCAAAACTTAACAAAACAGAAAAAAAATAATACTTAGAAGCAATTTCATAGCAATAAATGTCTACATTAAAAATGAAGGGATATATCAAATGAACAGCCTAACTTTATAACCTAAAGAACTGCTAAAAGAAGACCAAGCTAAGCCCAAAGTTAACACAAGGAAGAAAATAATAATAATTATCAGAGTAGAATAAACGAAATAGAGACTGGAATAACGATAGAAAAGATAAATGAAAGTAAACTATTCTTTTAAAAAATTATAAACAAAATTGACAAGCCTTAATTAGGCCAAGAAAAAAAAAGACCCACATCAATAAAATAATAAATTAAAGATGAGATGATACACTTAATGCCACAGAACAAAAAGGATCATAAAAGACTATGGTGAACAATTATGTCAAAAAATTGAATAACCTAGAAGAAATGAAAAACTTCCTAGAAACATATAACCTACAAAGATTGAAACATGAAGAAATAGAAAACCTGAATAGCTCAACTGAGAGTAAAGATATTGAAACAGTAATAAAAAACCTCCTAACAAAGAAAAACCCACGACCAGATGGCTTTGCCGAGAATTCTACCAAAGAAGAATTGACATCAATCTTCATCTAGTTCTTCCAAAAATCAAAGAGGAGGGAACACTTTGAAACTCCAAAATTAGTATCTTGATACCAAAGTCATCAAGCACACTATAAGAAAAAGAAAATTATGAGTCAATATTCCTAATAAAAATAGATACAAAATTCTAAATAAAATAGTAGCAAACTGAATTCAATAGCACATTAAAAGGATCATATACCATGATCAAATAGGATTTATCTTTGGGATGTAAGGATCATTCAACATGTGCAAATCAATAAATGTGATATACTATACTAACAGAATGAAGGACAAAAAACATGTGATGACTTCAATAGATGCAGAAAAAACATTTGTCAATATTTAACATCTTTTCATGATAAAAATTCTCAATAAATTAGATACAGAAGAATTGTAGCTCAGCATAATAAAGGCTGTATATGACAAGCCCACAGCTAACACCATAATGGTGAAAAACTGAACAATAGGTGTTTAAAAATTTTTTTTGTCTGTATTGATTTTAGAGAGAGGAAGGGAGAGGGAGAGAGAGACAGAAACATCGATGAGAGAGAACATTGGCCACCTCCTGCATGTCCCCTACTAGGGACCGGGACCCACAACCTGTGCATGTGCCCCGACTAGGAAGGTGACCTCTCAGTGCATGGATGGATGCTCAACCACTGAGCCACACAGGCCAGGCTGAATAATTGTGTTTTGATGGACTGAATAAAGTCTTCTCTCCTATGACTGTTTGAAACAATGTCTAGATAAGTGGATGTTAGTATGTATAGGACCTAGCTAAATGTATCTCCTTAAAGCTTTCAGGCTTATTGGAATCCTAAAGTTATTGTTATTATAAATGATTTAGAAACTATTTGAAAATTTCAATTTACATTTCCTATTTCAACCAATTTACAAAAGAAAAGAAGCTGGGAGGTTTGAGCTAGTTTGAGATTGCACATCCAGTTTGTCCCCCCAAACATTGGAGATGACCTACTCCTTGCTGGTTTTCAGTGTGCATAGAGAATTATTCTAGTGCAAATATCCCCACAAGATAGAATATAATTAATTAGGTGCTGCTGTAATCTGCTTGTTATGCTCAATTATAATTCATTTCTTACAACCATTATTCCTCATTTGCTTTAATAGCTTCATATATTTGGACACAGTTATATATTCTTAAGACTACATCCTGAATACTTACTGAACATTAATTTGTACATGTGCCTGAGATTATCTATTTTCTCATTATTCCTAAAATCAGGTAATTTTTGCAGATGGCTGAATATATCCTTTGTTTTGGTGTTTACAAATATGTTAAATTTTTGTGGTTAATACCAAGTTTGGGGTTGTACTCATTCCCCCACTTTGTACAGTTAAGCTTTGGCATCCACAGTTAATTCCACAACAATAAACATCATTATTGTAGGATTTCATGTCTTGGACTTTATGGTTTATTGGAAGTGATGTTATCTATTGGAGGATTCAGACAGTCAAATACCACCAGTAAGCAAAGGCAGATATCAGGGATGCAGAAAATAAGTTCTTTTATTAAAATTGTGGAAGCCCTGGCCAGTGTGGCTCTGTTAGTTCACATCATCCTTTACTCTGAAAGGTTGCTGGTTCGATTCCCCATCAGGTTACATGCCAGGGTTGCGGGTTCAGTGGGGGGCATGCAGGAGGCAGCCTATCACATTGATGTTTCTCTCTATTTCTGTCTCTCTCTCCTTTCCTCTCTCTCCTAAAAGAAAATCAATTTAAAAATATAGAAAACATAGCATACACTGTCTAAATTAAAATTCAGATTCTGGCAGTGATATTTAATAATTGTGATATTTACTTAATTTTTTCAAACTCAAATTTTCTTTATTTACTTAGAGGGAGAATAATAATTGCCTTGCAGGTTTACCATAAATATTAGAGATAATATATATTAAGAGACCAAGAATAGTGATTGGCACTTGTTACATGTTACTATTATGATCATTATAATGAGTGATTATAATTAAAAATAAGTATTTTGTTTAACTATGTTAAGAAAGTAATTTAATTAGAATATAAATCTTCTACTAGGTTTAAAGATAGTCTTGAAATAAGAAAAGAAATTATGTAATATAAAGATAGAAATAGAAAAAAAATTTTTTTATTACAAAAATCTTCTTTACTTAACTGGTTATAGTACCCTTCTCACAATTCTCTAAGCAGTGCTCTTAATTATTTATTTTCTTTGTGTTAGCTAATGGTTTTACTTGATCCTTCTTGTGACTTTTATGAGATAAATCAAGGCCAAGTTCAAGGTTGAATAAGGATTCCTTTTAGAGAAAGCAAAGTAGGGTCTCAACTATGAAATCTGTATGACACATTTTCTCGCCTTTTGCTTCAGTTTTAGGGGCAACTTCTGTATAAAACACTTGCTGACAAAGTAGAAACCCATTTTTAGTTTATCAGTAAAGAACCAAATGTATTTGCAGTCAGATTTCCTAGGTGTCTCCTCTTCGGTTTGTAAAAACTAGTTGTCTATTTTTATACTATCATTAGTAATCATAATGATTATCTAGCCACGTTCTGGGACTCTGAGGTATCATCTATACAATGAGACTGTGCCATTACCTTGGTTAGTACAAGACTTGTGGGCAGGTTATGTGGGAGACACTGATAAGAATCGAGTTTTGTCATCCATCCCAATACTCCACTAAATAAAGATTAACATTTTCTCCACACCCTCGCCAACACTTGTTGTTTGATAAATGGCAGCCATTCTGACAGGTGTGAGGTGATACCTCATTGTTGTTTTAATTTGCATCTCTCTGATGATTAGTGATATTGAGCATTTCTTCATATATCTCTCAGACATTTGTATGTCCTGTTTGGAGAGGTGTCTATTTAGTTCCTCTACCCATTTTTTAATTGGGTTCTATGTCTTCCTTTTGTTGAGTTGTATGAGCACTCTATATATATTGGAAATTAATCCCTTATCTGATATATCATTGGAAATTATGCTCTCCCATACAGTGGGTTGCCTCTCCATTTTGATGATTGTATCTTTTGCTGTGCAGAAGCTTTTGAGTTTGATGTAGTCCCACGTGTTCATTTTTTTCCTTTGTTTCTGTTGCCTTAGGTGATGTATCAGTGAAAATTATGCTGCGTATGATGTCTGAAATTTTGTTGCCTACATTTTCTTCTAGTACACTGCTGGTGGGAATGCAGAATGGTGCAGCCACTATGGAAAACAATATGTTGTTATCTCAAAAAATTAAAAATTGAACTGCCATTTGACCCAGTGATCCCACTTTTAGGAATATACCCTAAGAAGCCTGAAACACCAATCAGAAAGAATATATGTACCCCCATGTTCATAGCAGCACTATTTACAATAGCTAAGATCTGGAAACAGCCCAAGTGTCTATCAGTAGATGACTGGATAAAAAAGCAGTGAGATATATATACAATGGAGTACTATGCAGCTATAAGAAAGAAAGATCTTTTATCCTTTGAGACGACATGGAGGGACCTGGAAAGTATCATCCTAAGTGAAACAAGCTAAACAGAGAAAGATAAGTATCATATGATCTCACTTATTTGTGGAATATAATGAACATAACAGTCTGAGGAATGGGGTAGTCCCAGAGACATGGAAATGGGGTACAGACTGACAATCCCCAGAAGAGGGGGTGCTGGGGGAGAGATAAACCACAGAACTTATATGCATGTGTGCATGAACAATGGATAGAGACAACAAAGCTGGAGACAGGGCAAGGAGGGAAGGGGAGGGGGAAATCAGTGGGGGGAAAAGAAGAAACACCTGTAACAAAAATACATAAATTTAAAAAATATATATAACTTGAATATAAAAAAAGATTAACATTTTACTTCATATTAGCATGTTTCACTATTGGAAATTCAAGATGATCTTAAGGATGACTTCAGTGACATGTTGGAGCTGACTTGTATTGGTTTGCAAGATCTGACTGTTAAACTGGCTTGAAACTGGCCATTGTGTGAGTGAGTATTTATACCACACATGTTACAAACTATCTCTGTTCCTCTATCCCCCAAAGGTCCTATTGTTTAACATTTATTACCTTATCTGGTTCACATTCACAACTTCAGTGCTCAGTCAGGGTGAATGTTACTTAACCCTGAATTTATTCGCCATGAGGTAGGAATGCAGACATCAGAAGATGATTGAGAGAAACCTGTCTTCTATTTAGTTAAGCTATTACTAGAAGCAACAAGGACCCTGATGAATATATTTTTGTTATTATTAATATCAAATGAAAGAAATTTTATTTTATTTATTATTATTATTTTTTTATCCTCACCCGAGGATATTTTTCCATTTTTTGAACAGATAGAGTGGGAGGGAGTGAGAGGAAGGGAGAGAGAGAGAGAAACATCGATGTGAAGGGACACATCAAGTGGCTGCCACCCGCACGACCAACCAGGGCCGGGGACAAACTGCAACCGAGGTACATGCCCTTAGCGGGAACCAAACCCGGGTCTCTCCGGACCGCAGGCCGACGCTCTAACCGCTGAGCCAAACTGGCCAGGACAAGAAATTTTAAATATATTGCAGAAACTACACTGCTCTGGATAAACTCCTTTTGAGCAGTTGAAAATTTCCAACTAAGTCCAGAAATTAGCAGGTGGAGAAATAGATAATGTTTTCCAAAAATGAGCAGGCTCCCACACCTTAGGGTTCTAGGTTCAAAGCGCAGACGTTTTCAACCTGAAAGCATATTAGAAGATAGATTAAAGTTTTAGAAAAAATTTAATGAAAATATCCAAAAATAGATTTTAGTATTATTACCAAATGACTTACATATGGAATTTTTTTCATAAATGCAGCATCATGAACTTTCTATAAGACTTCTTTCTTAGTTCCAGATGAAAGAGCATTGTAGTTTATTGCCACATAAGAAATTATGAAATTGGAGTCTTAAAATGAATCAATATTTATGTGATCTAAAATAATTACTCCTGCAAAACAAAGACACCATTTTCAAACTATAATAAAGTTTAAATGGGAAGTTGGCAAAATTTCAATACTTGCTCTGTGGATAATTGTTTCATAACTAATTCTTTATATCATAAGTATATGAGCCTTGGATTTATGTTACCGGGGATCCCAGTCACTTTGTTAATTGAAATTCCCATCAGGACTCATTTATGATGCCCTATTCTTCCATGAGATGGTTTAAAGTTTAATACAGAATACAGTGCCAGTGTTTTAAATGTGCATTAAATATCTTCGTCTATTAGAATGTTACTTATCGAAAGACCTTTCAGAAATAGAAGGTAAATTTTATTTCTCTTTCTTCTTTTTCAAAATAGGATTCATTTTTCATTTAACAAAACTTGCTTGTTATACAAGTTAGATGATAGAGATGAATACAGAAAAAGTTAGTAATCTCTACCTCATCCCCTCTAATTCTTACCTTTTTGTGGTAACAACTTTTTTTCTAAGTTAATCCTCACCCAAAGATATTATTCCATTGATTTTTAGATAGAATGGAAGGGACAGAGGGAGAGAGAGAAAAAGATATCAATGTGGGAGAGACACATCGACTGGTTTCCTCCTGCACGACCCCAGTGGATGGAAACTGCAACCAGGGTACATGACTTTGACTGGGAATCAAACCCACAACTCTTCAGTCTGCAGGCCAATGCTCTAACTGCTGAGTCAAACTGGCCTGGAGTAGAAACAACTTTTGACAATGTAGGTAGCATTTGTTCTCCAAATATGTGTGTGTATACACACACACACACACACACACACAATATGTATATTCATTATTATTTTGTTTGAGGTTTTACTAAGGTAAAAGAACAGAATAAACTTTATTCTCCAACTTTAGTTTTTTACTTAAAAATATACTATGGGTATCATACTGGTCAAGTAATACAGATTCTACTCCTACTTAATGGCTACCTCATGTTCCATAACATAGATGCATCCATTTTTTTCAACCATTCACCTATTCACAGACCTTCAGATTGTTTTAATGTTTTTTTTTTTTCTCCTTTTTTAGCAATGATGCTTTTATTGAAGTGTAAAAAAAACAAACAACAAAAACAAAAAAACCCCAAAACCTATCAAACAAACAAAAAAACCCAGGGGTTATTGGTGTTTGAATTTACATTTTAATCGATGTCACCAAGTTGCTTTTCAAATACATCATTTAGTTAAAATCAACGATGTATGACAAAAATCATTGTTTTCTTCTACTTCATTCAAACATATTTTTTAAAATACCAAAACTTAGAAATTTATATCTGTTCATACAAATCTATAAATTTAGATATAAATATAACATCTTTATAAGATATTGTTTTGCAAAATTGAACAGAACCTGCTTCTTATGGGAGAATGTATAATAGACATTTTGGCTATGATTTCTTTAATGTTACCAGTCAGAAGGATATTCTGTCAAATGAATGAATAACATTACCTTAGTCAAAACCATGCCCGTATTGCATTTACCTTCTCAGTGTCTTTATAGCTTATATAAACTACAGTGTGAGGAATGTGTTGGAGGTGTTGTTGAGTACTAAGTTAGACTGGGTGGCCATGGAAGACCCACCTGAGCCGGTATATTTTGAGACAGGACTTAAAAAAAAAAAAAAAAAGAAAGAGAAAGAGAAGAGCCATTTGGGTGAAGATCTGGGGCAGAGGGAAGAACACTTCTGAAGAGGGCTGAGCTGGAAGAGGAGACCCTTGGGGGGGAAAGTGGAGAGTGAAGGAGAAGATGATGGAAGGGGAGCAGGGGGCAGGTCTAGATCTTCCAGATCTTGGAGGCCACTCTAAGTTCAGTGGGAAAATTAAAGGTCAATGGGAAGAAAATGAACTATCATAAGCAGCAAAATGCTAAAATCTGACTTGTAATTTACTATGTGGAGAAATGGTTATTGGGGAGCAGTAGTGGAAGCAGAGAGACCAGTTAGTTAGGGGACAGGGTAAATGAATGAGCATTGGAATGAAAATGACCAGCCCGCCCTCTAACATGTTTGAGCCCACTTCCAACATTTGGAGTTAAATAGAGGATCTTGGCTAACCACTCCCTTTTCTCTCTCACTCTGGACCCTCTCCAGAGAAGCCTATGAGGAGCCTCATGCATGCAAGTGAACTCATCCATTTGAGCGAAAATCCCATGGTCCCTTGTATTTGGAAAGAGGTATAGACATGGGGTTGTTGGCTCTTGGGGGTGTATGAATGCTTGGCCCCAAACACCCCTTGCTCTGTAGGGAAGTGTGAGGCTAGAGGAGGGTAATAGTGGGCCGGTAAAGCTGGTAGCCCAGGGACAGGCACCCTGGTTGCTGGGCTAAGAAAAGTGCTGATATTAACATTAAATTTAGAGGAAAACTGAGAGGTATTGTGTATGCTTTGTAAGTGATTTTAAAAGATTGGTGGGGGAGGGGGTGAATAGGCAGCATGCATCTTCTTAGAGTTTATGATGTAGCACGGAAAGTAGACATAAGGCCAGGGGGAAACTGTGATAAAAATAAGTAGCCCACTACCACAGCAAGGAAAATTCCTCCTGCCTCATGTCTCATGTATCTTTTGCATGGAGCTTCTTTATTATTTTAACACCGGAATAAGCAGAACTGAACCCTCTGCAGTAAAAGCATAGCATCATCCAAAATCCAGAGAAACAAGCAACAAAATACTTGTCTTTAAGTGAAATGAGATGGAAGATTAATTAGCTGTCAAAACGAAGTTGGATCTGACTAGCTGTGCCCTGAAACCAACTAGATCTCTCAGCAGAGGGCACTAGGGTGAAGATTAAAAAGAAAGTGAGGATAAGAAACAGGTTGCACAGACTTAGCCAATGGCTGGAGTTCAGAGTGAGGGCCACGGTTCCTTCAGGTTCTCGGGGAACAGGTCAAACACCTCTTCATTTAATTTTTTAAAAACGTATTAATTAGTAGCAATATTTAGTGCCAGGTATGTTTCTGGACACAGAGAAGTATAAGTGGAATTCACATTATCTCTTTATTGATGAACTCTCAATTTAATAATAGGCCATTGAGATCGGGGTGTGAGGTAGAGAGAGATGAACTCGGATAGAGGTAGGAAGGAGTCAGATGATAAGCAGTCACGGAGGAAAGACATGTGAATGCGTCTGTGGAGTGGGCTTCGGGTAAGGGCAAGTGGTGATTTTTTTTTTCAAATTAATGTAATACTGATTCTGTGGCTGGATCCTGTGCTATTAAATGATCAGTCTAAAGGTTCTTGATTCCCTCTCCAGGTTGAAAAGTTCAGTGCCTGCATTTAAGAGAAAACTGCTTAGAGGATAGGGCTGCAGGATCCCAATTCTGAACGTAAAGAAATGCTGGGGTGGAAAGAAAAGTACGTTTCAAAAACCAATCTCGAGGATGACAGAAATGAAACCTGCAAGTGAAGGGAACAACTGAGGCATTTATTAATCTTCCCTCCCCCAAAAGGAGTGACGTGTTACCGAGTTTCTGGAGGGAGGTCAATTTTCAGGCTTAGTAATATCAAAACACCATTAATGTAGCATCCCAATTCACCAACATGATTGCATTCTTGCATATTTGCCCTTATTACTGGTAATAAGATAACATTACCTTATATTTATTATAAAAGCAACCTTTATTTTAAAGTTCTGCAAATAAAATAATGTGTTGAAATATGGGGACATTTTGAAACTGCTTGGGTATGGTAGAGGTTAATGATTTCAGTTATATCTTAATAATTACTGTCATCGGGTTTCTACCTTTATAGCTTTTTAATTGTTTAAAGATCATAAAACAAAATTTAGCACAAGCTTGAGAAACATTCTTTATGGTATGCCATAATTTTATATTGATATTATCACTATAAAATTATTTTTTTTTAAAAAAGCGTCTTAATGGATTTATGTGTTCCACACATCCGATTAGTATTTTTACTATAATATACTATGCGCTCTGTAGCATGTTACAATATTTCTGTTAGATAAATGTTCTGCTTTTACATAAAGCAGGCATTTCACTTTTACCAGGCTTACTTTGAGGTTGCAAAATGAAGAACAAGAAGGTCTGGCCAAATCAAGGAACAAAGGAAGGTTATATTCCACTGGGAGAAGTCAACATTATTCCTCAGAACTCTTATAGTGAATAGTTCTTTACAGGCCAAATAATCCTGTTTTGGCCAAATTTATTTGCCCGACTGAAATATATTGATACAGTATCTGTGAACCTCCCCCTCCACTGTGTGTGGGTGTGGTGCAAGGTGGGTGATGGGGGAGATATCAAAGAGTGTAAATTTAAGCTTTGTGTGTTTATATTTAACTGACAGCTATGCAGTTTATAATTTTGAAATGTCCATATCCCAAACAGTCCATGTTCTCTCCTGACACCCATCCCAAACAGTCCATGTTCTCTCCTGACACCCATCCCAAACAGTCCATGTTCTCTCCTGACACCCACACTCATTTCTGAGTGACGCTGTAATGGATAAGAGCAGGGACTTTATATATATAGAAGAGAAAAAGAAGGAGATTAGAAATGGATGTGTAACAATTAGGAGGATGAATATATATTTAAATGCTGAGAACAGTACCACATAGTGATTATCCTTGTTATTAACGTTATTTCTTCTGCCTGTTGTACATCTTCATCGGATGTCTGACAGACACCTGAACTCAGTGAGCATCATCATCTCTCCGCCTCCTCTCAGTCTCCTCCTCTCGATACCAAATGATGACTGTTACCAAAGTCAGTAACCTTGGTTGCCTACAAACACCCATCCCATCCAGTTAGTTCTCATTCCAGCAGTTAAGCCTCTTATACTTATCAAATGTGCCATCGTCCTCTTCATCAGCTGCCAGTGCCCAAGCTGGACTCGCACCATATCCAGGCAGGACCACCATAATGACCTTCTAATGAACTCTACTTCCACCCAGACAGCCTTTCCTGTGCATCCTTCACGCTGTCACCAGTGGAATCTTTCTGAAATATCAGAAAAATACAACCCTGTCAATCACTTACTTAGTAGTTCTTCACTGGGTCTCCATTCTTTACAGAACAGCATTGTACATCGTAAAGTGCAAGGCACTCATGGTCATTTCTCCAGCACCCTCTTGCCTTTTGTCCTCCAGCTCCTGCCAGACATTGTTCCTTCCCATTGTTATCCCTCTCATGCACCCACCCTTGCCTTAAGCAATTTTGAAATGAATACTCACACTGTTAAGTATACTGTGTCCTTCAGGCTTCCGTGCTACTGTCTGTGTTGTCGATTGCCAGAATGTACTTCCTAGGCACTCTGTCATCTACCTATTTTCTATTCCTCCCTCAGACACAATTAAAGTGGAGCCTTATCTGTGAAAGCATCCTGACATCAGCCCACCTTCCAACCCCCAAAAGAGGTATTCCTCTTCTGCTTGTTGGCAATCAGTCCCTCAAATCTGCCATTTGTTATATTGTTTTGTGATTTCTTATTTACATGTTGATTTTTGTCTCTATATAAACAAGAAATGCTTGAGGGCAAGGTTATACAACATTATTTTTGTTTCCTGGTACCCAATGTAGAGCCTAGACTGCAGTAGGCATCCAGCGAATGTATGTGGAATAAGTGAATACAGTAACCTGAGAAAAGTCAGAGAAATTAATGCGTGATAATTAAGGTAAAATAAATGATCATTGCCTGTCTATTATTTCCTACTGAGTGGACATAATTAAACCAACTCAATTTTTCAGATTAACTGAAGGGAGTACAATGAATAATATTTAAAAGTGACATATAATTCTATATATACATTCAAATTTTTATGATATTTTTGTAACTTCTGATATTCTAAGTATTCACTTATGAAGTAGTATATTTACAATTGAAGAAACTTGTTTACAATTAGAAGTTGGGATGGACTGACAACAGACTTCTTTTGAATCTTGACTTGGTCTTACTAGTTATTTGATCTAGACTAGATGCGTTGAATTTTTCAGATACACCTGAACATTTACCATAATAGTAAAACTTCATTTTCCATCACTGATGTGAGCTATATTTCTTCTAGAGGCTTCTTGGGTGGAGGTGGAGAACCTGTTTCTTTGATTTCTTAACTTCAGGAGGCTGGCTGTCTGTGTTCCTCTGACCACAGCCCCTTCCTCTCATCACGCCAACCTTTGGCTTCTAGTCACGTTGCCTCTATCCCTCTGATTTCCTGCCTCCCTTTCATGAAGATACTTATGGCTTCCTTGTGCCCACCTCCTGACAATCCAGGAAAATCTCCTCGTTTCAAAATGCTTATTTTAATCACATTTGGAAAGTCTTTTTTTGTCATAGAACATGACGTGCAGAGGCCTGGGGATTAGGAGGTGGACATCTTGGACAGTCATTACTCAGTTTACCACAGCGGGATCCTATGTTTGTGCACAGTGTCTAGAAGTAGGCTGTGTCACACATGCTCAGTTAAGACGCCATCTCTTAATTTCTGCTTTCATACTTCACCCAGGTCTAGTAGTGTTGGAGTAGCTGCAAGCATGTTGAGTTCTGACCAAGGAGAATTCGGGCTAAGGATATATTTGGCTTGGTTTTAATGGGATGTATTTATATTGATCATAGTTGCAACCATGAATTTTTAAGATGGAGCTAACTGCCCAGAGTGGGAGTGGGGGCCAATTCACTCAACATTATGCCTTGAATGTACTGTGTCAAGTCACTGCAATAAAGATGTGTCCTACAATACAGCCCAAGTATATAGGTAGTAGAGGAGAATCAGAGCTCAAAATACATGGAGCCTGAAGCCAGTCTGGAAAATTATTGTAACCATCAACAGGTTAAAATGGTAAGTGAAGAATCTGGTTTTCGTTGACATCTGATCAAAATTATAATTAATAAAAAATAAATTTCAGCCCTGACCGGTTTTGCTCAGTGGTTAGAACATCGGTTTGAGGACTGGGGAGTCCCCGGTTTGATTCCCGCTAAGTGCATGTACCTCAGTTGCAGTTTGTCCCCACCTCGGTTGGAGTTGTGTGGGTGGCGACCACTCGATGTGTCTCGCATGGATGTTTCTCTCTCTCTTTCTCCCACTTTCCCTCCCGCTCTATCTGAAGATAAATGAAAAAATATCTTCGGGTAAGGATAAAAATATATGTAAAATAAATAAATTAATTAAATTTTAATGAAACATGCTAGAGGATAAGCTGTATTTTTTTAATTCTATTTTTATAAAATGTATTGCCAAAAACGCTTTATATGGAGAGAAAATCAGGGAGTGTACAGTTAAAAATTATAGAGAAAAAAGTATTTTATAGCTGTGGCAGGCAGTTCATAATAAAAATATGACATTATTCTGGGTTATGTGATGTTTGTGATATGTTACCTTTTAAAAATGTGTTTCTTTTCTCATCCTAAATACTTACTTTTATACTTAGGTATTAATTTAACACACAAAACTGTGTAAGCTTCAAGCCCCACAAAACCTGACACTAATAAACCTTGTGTTACTCAGGGTTCAGTCAGAGAAGCAGACTATCCCTGCCTACCTACCTACCTACCTATGTACCAGGTATAGGGAACTATGTGTTACAAAGAATTGGCTTTTGTAATTGTGTGTGGTGACTGGGAAGACAGTCTGAAATTTATAGGACACATAGTCAGAAAGGGAAGATCAGGGTAGAAGTTGCCATTGTAGACTAAGCTGTGGTTCAGAGTCTCTACCACTAGGAAGAATTCAGTCCCTTTTAAGAGCTCACCTGATTAGGTCAGGTTCATGCAGAATAATTTCCTTTGTTTAGACTCAGCTACTCAGGGACTTTAATGATATCTGCAGAAATCCCTACACAGCAAAACTTTGATTAGTGTTTGTCTGAATAACTGAAATAAGGTATATGAAGACAAAAAATGATTGCTATCTTCTCTTCCTTTTTATAGCTTAGCCTAGCCATCAATAATCCAAGCCAAACTCTGTGTTACTAAAATTCTGCCTCTTCAAACAAGGAGAGTTGGAAGACTGCCATACTCTTATAATTCATGCTTATTACCTTATTAGCTTCATGTGTATCTCAGCTAGTAAATTCATACAAATTAAAGCGGAATAACACAAGTAGTTAACCACACAGCCTAGGTTCAGATCCAGGCCTCATCATGTTCTGTGTGACCTTAGGCAGGTTACTGAACCAGGATAACTTCTTAGAGAGTTTGTTAACAAATTTAAAAACAGGTGAAATGAGCCCTGGCCGGTTTGGCTCAGCGGTTAGAGCGTCGGCCTGCAGTCCTGAGAGACCCGGGTTCGGTTCCCGCTAAGGGCACGTACCTCGGTTGCAGTTTGTCCCCGGCCCTGGTTGGTCGTGCGGGTGGCAGCCACTCGATGTGTTCCTTTCACATTGATGTTTCTCTCTCTCTCTCCCTTCCTCTCTCTCCCTCCCACTCTACCTGAACAAAAATGGAAAGATGTCCTCGGGTGAGGATAAAAAACAAAACAAAACAAAACAAAAAACAGGTGAAATGAGATCATCCATGTAAAATGCTTAATCCAGTATGGGTGATAAATGTTGGTAGTTAAAAGCATTTTAAACATCATCTAATATATTAAATTATTTTATTTTCACCATTTTATTTTAACTTTCACAATTATTGTTGGAAAGTTATAGTGACAGGGTAGGGCGAATGGGAAAAATACTGTGAGTTTTATCCTTTTAAAGATGTAACAACATGTCCCATTTTATGACCATATATCTATATATAAATATATAAGATATATAGATATATAAAATATAAGATATATATTTATATAAGATATAAAATGTTATCTTGAATGACATATTATATCTTCCTGAAGTCTGTTACTATTTTTACCACATGCTACCTAATTAAGTACCTTTGGTATTATATGAATATTTTATGAAGTAGAAACTATGTCACTAAAATTATTTGCCTGCAGTTATTGCCAATTTATAAATACTTCACTGATCTCTCTGAAAGAGGATGAATGTGATAGAAAATTTTAGTATATTATGAAAAAGAAACAGTTTTTTTTTGTTTTTTTTAAGAGAGTTATCCTTTCATTTTTTATAAATGCTATCTTACGTGAGATGTTAGTTACACTGCATTGGAAATCAAGGGCAAAGTACTGGAAGAGGCATAAATAATGTCATGGACTGGATATGTTCAGCACCTATGTTTCAGTATGCTCTAAAAGGCATAAGAACCTTTTAACATTGGTGATTTGACATTTAAAAATCTGCACTGTGACTGAGAACCTTATGATTAACCTCTATGTGAACAGATTAATTCCAAAGTCACCCAAGAATGTGTAATTGAGAAAAGAGCCAATGCTGTGCCTGACTGGTCTAGAAAATTTCAGCTGTGAAGAACAAGACATTTAGGGACACTTGGAAGGCTGCAGACCAGTTTGGAAACTGGACTGGACTGTGTTTCCTAAACGCTATAGTTTCCTAAACTATATCTGATATAGTATAAAGTTGCCTTTACTCATCCAATCTGAACTTCTTTTCAACACTATTACCTGAAATTCAGCCACTGCTACGGAGGGAACCAGATCATGTACTCTCTCTTCAAGTGTCTGGATAAGTGATTTAAACTATCAGTATGAATATTACACTGCACAAAATGAATAAGAAGCTCTAAGTAAGGATGAAGTCAGAAGAGTGGCATAAACGTATATACATATAATCAGTAAAACAGCCCAGAATAACTTGTTGTTTAAGAAGAACTCTAGAGAGTCATGTTGTTTTATTTATTTTTTCTTGGTTCAGCTATATTTAGAGAATAAAAATACACAAAGAGGGAATAAGGGTTCTGTTTGAGAATTGTAGTTATGAGCTCCTTTATTTTTATTGTCTCCTACTATATATTATGAAGAGAAAAATGAAATGTACTTGGGTAATAAACCACTATATTCTTAAAATATGATCAGGTCAGAGTATTCAAGGCTCATTTAAGAAATTAGGAAGCAATTACGCCTGTCTTTTCTGAGATCATGGAGAACCAAAGTTTGAAATAGTGACTGGTGACCCATTATACAATTTAATGAAATAATAAATTACAGAAACTTTTATAATAATGCCTGTCACAACACTTGAAGGAAATTTTAAAAAGATTAGTTGTTATCAAATAAAATAAAATAAAATAGCAACCACTGGAAATCAGCAAGAAGAAAAGTAACCCAGAAATACCTTTTTTTTGTATGTTATTTTATTTTAAAAATTTTATTTTTCAATTACAGTTTACATTCAGTATTAGTTTGTATTAGTTTCATGTGTGCAGCATAGTGGTTAGATAATCATATACTTTACAAAGTATTCCCCCCCGATATTTCCAATAACCTGGGAATACTTTTGATTGAGTTCCTTGTTGATTTGTATAAATTATGTATATATCTGCAAGACAGCAGAATATATTAGTGAGTGCAGTTTGTTTTCAGCTTGTGTGTAGGGGAGACATACATTCATGACATGATTCATTCCCTACATGAGGGAATGGTTTCAAATATGCTGAGTGAGCAAAAAATGCTCACTAAAATAGATTTTCAGTAAAAAAATAATAATTCTATTGCTATTTTTTTTTTTTTAGTTTTTATTATAAAGGCTACTTATTTTTTTTTCCAAGTGGCTTTCTGAATATTTTGACATAATTAGATGATCAACAATCTATTTTGTTAGATTTTTTTTACCACAACCGTCTTGCATTTCTGCATTGGATATACTGCTAGATTCTTAATGTTTTTTTAAATTTTTGCTATATTCATAAATAAAATGTATCTATTGTTTTGTTTTTACACCATCTTCTTTAATTTTGTTAAATTTGTCTTGTTGGATTAATAATAAAATTCGATATTTAAATAGTATGATGATTGCCTCTTCTTGAACATTGTGTATAACTCAGCTCTAAACTAACCTTTGCCTGTAAATCTTTCAATACTTTTGATCTGTTGGTTTATGTTGATCTGCTGCTTGTTTAATTATTATTAGATAAGCATCATTCTAAAGTTTTTACTTCATTGATAGAGGTTCACATAATATTCAAGATGGTGCCAATATTCAACTTTCTCAAGTTACAGAAACTGATCAAATGATCACAAGATCCCAGTCAGGCACTAAGTGACAGCCAGATCTTTTGTTGGCATTAACAGGATCATTCAGTTTGTAAAACTGCCAGGGGACACTACAGCAAAGTGCCAGTCTATAGAAAACAACATAAAACAAAACACCAAGGGAAGTAAAGATGGGAAATGGATAAAGGTAGAGTGTTGATGATATTATTTAAGTATCCGGATACATCCATGCCCAAAACACAAGATGCCTCCTAGTGTTCATTTATGTGAGCCAAGAAATTCCAATTATTTTAAGCCAATTTGAGTTGGATATCTTATATAGCCAAATGAGTTTGCATAATCTGTATGTGTGTGTGTGTAAATGAAATAAATCAGTTATAAAAAATCATCTTATACAAATAAGAAAACTACTGGTGATCACTGCACCTAATTAATTTCAAATAGCTTTTGATGATATCATTGTGTTACTCGATGACATTGTCACTAAAAGATTCTTAGAAGAAATTTTTGTATAAGATAAAATATAGTAGGGGGTGGTGGGGATGAGAAGAGATTATCCAAAGAACATATAAGCATATATGCATAGCCCGTGGACACAGACAGCAGTGTGGGCCTGTGATGGGGCAGGGGCTGGGTGGAGGGGGCAAAGTGTGGGGGGAAGTCAGGACATCTGTAATACTGTCAACAATGTCCATACAGTAGCTAGCAGGGTGATGTTATACCAGAATCATTGTTAAAAATGATAGAGGCTTAAGCATGTTTTCAAACTGACAAGACAGATAGAATTAAGTGTGAGTGGGTGGCAGTTGAGAGAAAGGGGATGCTTGAGGGGGTTTGTGAGGAACAGGAGGGACTGGGGATTAAAGCACTGCGGGGGAAGTGAGCATGAGCGCAAGGAGGGCCTGGAGGTGGCTCACGGGTGTACGTACAGTACAGTGTATTCCATCAGTGAGAATGGTCCTGTCTAATGGCTTCAATGTCTCTCCAAAGTATTGTTGAGATCATCTCGTCAGAGGATGTGTGCGGGGGTGATGGTTAGGAGAGTGGAGGGTATGTGAGGTGGTGCTGCTAGTGTAGAAGGTCCATTGATGCTTTCTCTGTAAATCCGTACTCGTTGATCAGTTCTGTTACATGATTTTCTTCAGCAGACTTAGCCGCTCTGGGAAGACATGGGGAAAGATGGTTCTTGAGCTTATCAAGAGCTGGAGAAGTTTAGATGGGGAAGGAGGGAGTAAAAGTTCAGAAGTGAGGGAGTATAATTTTTAACAGAAGGGTTATTGTTGAAATAATGGGTCACTGAATCTTCATAAACTCCAGAAGTGCAAAAAGATTGACAAGATATTTGGCTTTATTGAAGTATAATCGACTAAAAGTGTAAAAAATTTGACTAAAAAATGACTAATGTAAAAATGTAAAAAATTGACTAAAAATGTTTATACACACACACACACATAATCAAGTGAATTGTAGAAATCCTTTATGTATGTGTGTGTGTGTGTGTGTGTGTATAGTCATCACTTTGCATATTTACCTTTTTTGAGAATGCTTAAGATCTACTCTCTTAGCAAAGTTCAATGATACAATACAGTATTTTCAACTATAGTCACTACATTATACATTAGAAGCCCAGAACATACTCATTTACAAGTAAAGGTTTATTCCTTTTTACTTACCTCTTCTTATTTATCCTACCCTCAAACTCCTGGCATCCACAATTCTACTCTCTTTTACTATGAGTTTAACATTTTTTTTTTCTGGCTTCCACATATAAGTAAAACCATGTAGTATTGGTCTCTCTCCATCTGGCTTATTTCACTCACTTAGCATAATGTCCTCCAGATTCATCCATGTTGTTGCAAATGACAGGATGTCATTTTTCAAGGATGAGTATTAATTCAATTTTTTATATATCTTGTTTTTTTCATCCATTAATCTATCAACAAACACTTAGGTTATTTCCATACCTTGGCTGTTATGAATTATGCTGAAATGAACATGAGGATACAGATATCTCTTTGAGATAATAATTTTATTTATTTGGGGTATATACCCAGAAATGGGATTGATGGATCAGATCATATAATAGTTCCATTTTTAACTTCTTGAGGAACCTCCATACCATTTCTCATAGTGGTTGTACAAGGGTTTCATTCCCCACATTCTCACTAGCACTTATCATTGCATGTCTTTTTGATAATAGACATTCTAACAGGTGTGAGGTGATATCTCATTGTAGTTTTGATTTTCAGATCCTGACAATATTTTTAACATAGAAGTTTCTATGATCTGTAAAATACAAATCCCTTACAAATATTACACATTTAAAAATGAGAGCAACTGTGTTTTAATTGGGCACTGTTTAAAAAAATGGTTTAATTGAATGGATTATTCTTCATTAAGAATTTTAAATAAAAGAAAGAAGGAAAGAAAGAAAGAAAGAAAGAAAGAAAGAAAGAAAGAAAGAAAGAAAGAAAGAGAAGGAAGGAAGGAAGGAAGGAAGGAAGGAAGGAAGGAAGGAAGGAAGGAAGGAAGGAGAGAGAGAAAAGAAAAAAGAAAAGAAAGAAAGAAAAGAAAGAAAGAAAGAAAGAAAGAAAGAAGGAAGGAAGGAAGGAAGGAAGGAAGGAAGGAAGGAAGGAAGGAAGGAAGGAAGGAGAGAGAGAAAAGAAAAAAGAAAAGAAAGAAAGAAAAGAAGAAAGAAAGAAAGAAAGAAAGAAAGAAAGAAAGAAAGAAAGAAAGAGAGAAAGAGAGAGAAAGAAAGAAGGAAAACATTGTGGTCCTTGATGCTGTAGCAATTTATGTACTGCTCAAGTTGAAAAGATAACTGTTTTTAAGAGTTATGAATTTGTGCCCAGTGGAGGGCATGCAGGAGGTGTCCAATCAATGTTCTCTTTCATCGATGTTTCTATCTCGCTCTCCCTTCCTCTCTCTCTAAAATCAACAAATGAAAAAAAAGTTATGGATTTGTATCAGTGAAAATTCTGCTATGTGTCATGTCTGAAATTTTGTTCACTACATTTTATTCTAGGATTGGTATGGATTCATAAGTCACATTTAAGTCTTTTATCCATTTTGAGTTTATTCTTGTGTATGGTGTAAGTTGGTGGTCTAGCTTCATTTTTTGCTTGTAGCTGTCCAATTTTCCCAACACCATTTATTAAAGAGGCTGTCTTTACTCCACTGTATGCTTTTGCCACCTTTGTCAAATATTAATTGAGCATAATGTCTTGGGTCAATTTCCAGGTTCTCTGTTCTGTTCCATTGATCTATATGGCTGTTCTTGTGCCAGTACCAGGCTGTTTTGATTACAGTAGCTTTGTAGTATAACTTGATATCCAGTATTGTGATCCCTCCTACTTTGTTCTTTCTTTTTCCAAGATTGCTGTGGCTATTCAGGGTCTTTTTTGGTTCCATATAAACTTTTGGCATGTTTTTTCTAGTTCTGTGAAATATGTTGTTGGTATTTTAATAGGGATTGCATTGAATCTATAGATTGCTTTGGGTAGTATGGACATTTTAATTATGTTAATTCTTCCAATTCATGAACAAGGTATATGCTTCCATTTTTTTATATCTTCCTTCCTCTATTTCTTTTTTCAATGTCTTGTAGTTTTGTGCAAACAGGTCCTTTAATTCTTTGGTTAATCTAATTTTATTCCTAGGAATCTTATTCCTAGGTATCTTAATTTTTTTGTTTCAGTGGTAAATGGGATTTTTTGTTTTGTTTTAGTTTCTCTTTCTGAGTTTATTATTGGTGTATAAAAATGACAATGATTTCTGGATATTAATTTTGTATCCTGCTACTTTGTCAAATTCATTTATTAAATCCAGTAGTTTTTTGATGTAGTCTTTAGGGTTGTCTATGTACAATATCATTTCATCAGCAAATAATGACAGTTTCACTTCCTCCTTTCCAATTTGGATCCCTTGTATTTTTTCTTCTTCTCTGATTGCTGTGGAAAAGAATTCCAATACTATGTTAAATAAGAGTGGTGAAAGTGGGCATCCCTGTCTTGTTCCTTTTGGTAAGGGAAATGCTTTTAGTTTTTCCCATTGAGTTTGATGTTGGCTGTAGTTTTGTCATCAATGGCCTTTATTATGTTGAGATCTGACTGTTCTATTCCCACTTTGCTGAGAGCTTTTACCAAAAATCGATGCTGGATTTGTCATATGCTTTTTCAGCATCCATTGAAATGATCACATGATTTTTATCTTTCATTTTGTTTATGTGGTGTATCACATTTAGCGATTTACGAATATTGTGCCAGGCTTGCATCCCTGGGATAAATCACACTTGATCGTGGTGTATAATTTTTTAAATATACTTTTGGATTTGATTTGCTAAGATTTTGTTTAGGATTTTGGCATCTGTGTTCATCAGGGATATTGGCCTGTAATTTTCTTTTGTTAGTGTCTTTATCTGGTTTTGGAATTAGGATTATGCTTGCCTCATAAAAAGAGTTTGGAAGTCTTCCTTTCTCTTAAATTTTTTGGAATACTTTGAGGAGAATAGGCATCACATGCAGTAGAATTTTCACTAATACAATGCATAAGGCAAGACAAACAAAGGAAAAAATTAATACATGGAACTACATCAAGCTAAAAACTTCTGCACAGCAAAAGAAACAACCATCAAACATGGAAAGGGAACCCACTCTCTGGGAGAGCTTAATTGCCAATGATACATCTGATAAGGGGTTAATTTCCAAAATGTATAGAGTACTCATACAAAAAACAAAATGAAGACAAAGAGCCCAATTTAAAAATGGGCAGAGGACATAAATAGACACCTCTCCAAAAAGGACATACAAATGGCCAAGAGACATATGAAAAAATGCTCAACATAACTAATCACTGGAGAGATGAAAATTAAAACAACTATGAGGTATCACCTCACACCTGCCAGAATTGCTGTCATTAGCAAATAATTAAACAACAAGTGCTAGGCTGGTGAGGGTGAGGAGAAAAGGGGACTCTAGTACACTGCTGGTGGGAATGCAGACAGGTGCAGCCACTATGGAAAACAATATGGTGTTTCCTCAAAAAATTAAAAATTGGACTGCCATTTGACCCAGTGATCTTACTTCTAGGAATATATCCTAAGAAGCCTGAAAGAGCAATCAGAAAGAATATATGTACCCCTATGTTCATAGCAGTTCTATTCACAATCGCTAAGATCTGGAAACAGCCCAAGTATCCATCAGTAGATGAGTGGATAAAAAAGTGTGGTACATATGCACAATGGAGCACTATGCAGCTGTAAGAAAGAAAGATCTCTTATTCTTTGAGACAATATGGAGGAACCTGGAGAGTATCATGCTTAGCTACATAAACCAGTCAGAGAAAGACAAGTATTACACGATCTTACTTATTTATATAATATAATAAACAAAATAAGGCAATGAACAAAACAGACCCAGGGACATAGAAGTAGGGTTCAGACTGAAAAACTTCAGAGGAGGGGGCAGAGGGCAGGGGAGGAAGAGCTAAATCAAAGAGCTTATGCATATAAGCATAACCAATGGACATAGACAATAATGCTGGGGGTAGGGGGTGGGAATGGGAGGAAGGTATCAATGGAGAAAAAAAAAAAGAAACATCTGTAACAAAAATAAATTAATTAAATACAAATAAATAAGTTATGGATTTGAATGTAGGATTGTATGGTACTTTAAAAAATGTCTGTGTTTATAATTGTGTTAGAAAAATTTCTTTTTTTCTAATCATTTCCTTTTAAAGACAAATGTTATATTAGCTTCCTCTAGGTTTTCACTTTCAAAATTTAATCAAGAAGAGTCGATAGAAATTAGATGAATTAACAAAGGAAAATGTTTAACTGTATCAGTATAAATAAAAACATCTAAATTGCTGCCTAACTTAACAATATTCCCATAAAGGACACCAGGGAAACTTTATTATGTGGCATCTAGTTGAGTTATTCTTTTCATATTTATTCAGGTTAATTAATTGCACATTCTGTTAGAACCATTTTTGTATTAAAAGAGTTTTGGTTATAAATAAATAATGCTAATCAGATCAATATTCAGATGGCATTACTCCAGTGATGGAAGGAGATTAGACTTGGGATGGTGACACACAGTATAGAAATAAAGGCATTACTCTTCATTAGAAGCTCTGTATGGCTATTGAGAGTCAAAAGCACATGATTTTATCAGCTAATGTTAAATGTTTACAAGCCTAATAATGGGAGAATGAGTCAGAATGCTCTAATATCTAAATAATTTCCAATTAATGAGGTGGATCTTACTACGAAGACAAACTTTCTCTTTCAGAATTCCACAATACCTCACAGCATATTATTGCTTCAATGACTTGAGCACTGAGGGAATAAAGTTTAATCAGTTTGTTCTGTACTAGGTAAAATAAATCCCAAGTTGTATCTCCTTTAGTGTAACATGAACTCATTGGAAATACTCAATTAAAATTTTTAGAAATTGTTGGTCCTCCTTCTAACTTGCCGTGTTCTCTAAAGACCAGTAGATCTTTGGAATTAATAGATTGCTGAGAAAAAATAATATTTTTTATATTGGCTAAAAAATACTGTATTTTTGGAATTAATAGATTGCTGAGAAAAAAGAATATTTTTTATATTGGCTAAAAAATACTGTATTTTTTTTCTTATCATTCTCTACTAACACACAAATTTTCATGGCATGTCATTCTCATCAGTAAAGGACATTTAGTATGATCAGAAAATCTGTCAGGGTAAGGGTTTTCTTCCTCCTACGATATTATCTAAATATTTTGCAGTGAGATGAATAAAATAAGGTATTAGGACAATATAAAATAAAAGTATTGCAGTTTGTTTAATGTTGTATTTTAAGAGTTTATTACCTGTCTTAGATATTTTTTCTCTAATTAAAACTTCTTCATTGATCCCCAGTCTCTCTAGTTTAGTTTACTCCTCTGTAAGAGAGTAAAAGGACAATGGGCGAAGAAAGAATTAGGGAGTAAGAGATAGAAGAGGTCTTTCTTAACTTCCTTTCTTTTCCTTCCATCATTATATTCCTTTGAAGAATATTTTAAATTTTCAAAAAGTTGTGTTGTATTCAAACCACTATTTTATAAGATAGAGTGAGGTCAACTTCATTCGTTCGGGAAATGAAAGGAGGTGGAGTATGGGGCCAACAGTTTGCTATCAGAGTTCTAAAGTAGTACCTGGTCCCTTTGGCCCCAGAGTCAGGCTTAAGGGTGAATATTTTATATCTGGACATCCTCTTTGTAATTCTGTGTTTAAAAGTTAGCAAGTACAGCTTAGTCAAGTTTGGTGGTGTCACAAATGAATAAGTCAAACATAATGAAATAAGCAAGACCTAATTCAAATACAGGGTTCTTCACTCATATGGCCTTCATTAAATTATTTAACATCTGGGAGCTTCACTTATTTATTCAATAAATATTGATTAAACATTTCCTCTTTGCCAAATACTCTATGACTGCTGCAGATACTGCAATGAATATAACTGATATAAGGACAGAGTATTTGAGATTTACAGGTAATTTTAAAAGGTGGAAAAGTAAGGTGTATACAATTTAGATATCAAGTAAAAGGAGAAAAAAGACACCACGCATTGAAAGGGGACAAGAATTGATGTATGAGGACTAATATTTGAGGTGGTGTGGCTGTGGAAGGTCCTTCTCAGAAGTAACTTTTGCATAAACTAACCATGCATATATCTAGGGAAGAAAAGCTTTGCACAAAGAGGAAATAGGATGTTCATAGCTGTGATATGGTATTGATACTGACTGACATGTTCAAGGAGCAGCAAGAGGCCAGTGTGGCTGGTGCATAGTCAACAAGGTTGAAGGTGGTCGAAAGAAATGAGAAGATGAAGACAGTTACCTGGGAGCTAGAGTATAGAGTACTTTGAAGGCATTGGAAAGTATGAAGGATCTGAGCACTGGCGTAACATGATGTGGTTTACAGTTGTACTGGTTGAGAATAGACTGAAAGTAGACAAATCAAGATACAGAGAAAGCAATTAGGAGCTATTGCAATAATTGAGAAGAAAGATAGTGGTTTGGACCAGGGTGGTAGCAGTGGTAGTGGTAGAAGTAGTCAAAGTATCTATATATTTTAGAGGTACTTCAGTCATCCTATTGAAATTAATTAAATTTGCAAAAAGACATGTTATGCATGTGAGACAATAAAAAAAAAATGCAGTGTTAGTCTATTCACCTGAAACAACAAACAAACAAACAAACAAACATATCATTTGCTCTTTTGCCTTGCAGGATTGCTGCAAAAATGTGTTGTAACAATTAAATAAGTAACAGTTATTATTATTTGGGTCATTAGTACTAGTCAGAGACAGAGTGTTCAGGACTAAATGACTTTTAGGAAGTAACACTTCCTATTTGAGTGTAGAAAAACCTGTAATAAGCTCTTTATTCTCAAAGAACATTTATTTCATTTATATTTGTTAAGGTTTTGATTAATAAGGATAATGATCTGCAGAGATCCAAGCAACTCTTCACACTTAGGTCCTCCAAAGGGTGCCATTGTATCTGACCACCTCGTGTGTCCTGAGGAAGATGCTTTTTGATTAGTGGACCAATTCGGTTCTGCTTCAGCATGCTCAATCTAGAAATCCCCAGCAACAGGATCTGACGTAGAGTTGACTACTTCTTACACATTTTTTTTTTTATCCTCACCCAAGGACGTTTTTCCATTTTTTGTTCAGTTAGAGTGAGAAGGAGAGAGAGGAAAAGAGAGAGAGAGAAACATTGATGTGAAAGAGACACATTGAGTGGCTGCTTCCCGCATGACCCAACCAGGGCCGGGGACAAACTGCAACTGAGGTACGTGCCCTTAGTCGGAACTGAACCTGGGTCTCTCTGGACCACAGGCCAACGCTCTAACCACTCAGCAAAACTGGCCAGGGCTTCTTATACATTTTAAATGCGTTTTGTAGCATCTAAAGCATAGTGTTGTGGACTTTTTTTGTTTGTTTTTATTTTTATTTTTTTATAATAAAGAATTTCCACACACATGCCCTAGACGTATTGGGAAAAGGTATCTAAATCTTAAATACAAACTCAAATCCATCCACAGACAGAAATCAGTAAAACAATTAATAAACTGGTGATTTTTCTGTACACTGAAATGTAAAGCGTTTGATGTAGCCAGAGTGTTTTTGTTTGATACATAAAATATAATGAGGAGATCTACAATTGCTATAACCAAGCTAGACTTTCAGAGACTGGAATAGTTAACCAAAGGATTCTGGAGCAACAGAGATGAGCTGCGTTTTACTGTTGTGTATCTAATACAGCCAAGATTGCTCTTCATGTTTAGGGGGAAATCAGCCTTCATCGGGGACACTGGCTAATTCAGGACCAGAAATGGGACGTTTAACCAGCGTAAGGAAAATAGAAAAGAATAAACAAAATTGAAGGTAGGACTGAGTGAATTAGCAATTAGGCAGGGAAGAAACTGAGCAGGATCCTGCATTCTTCAGAAACACCCATTTCCCACCTTGTCCAACTAGATATACCTTCCTTAACTGGATATTGTTATAACTTGTGCATTTCCTCATTAGAGCAATATTTTACATTGATTTAGTTATTGGATCAATATTTCTGACTTCAGATTCACTAAAAGCTTGTAAGTTCCTCCAAGGCTGGTTTTGTTCACTCTTATGAACATTATGAATATGATGTATATATGAACTCAATCAGTCGTTGAGGGAAATGAGGGAGAGATGAAGGAAAAGAGGGCATCATAGATCAAGATTAAGCAAATTAATTTCAAATTAAATGAAGGCCATTCTTAAGTATAGCTGGGGATTTACATGGTCTCTAAATTGAACATCTTTGGAAAATGGATTTTTCTTATGTACTTTTATTATTTAAAAAATCTAACTCTATTCAGTTTTCTCACTTTCTCATCTCCATTACTAATTTTCTTTTTGCTCTCTTTCGATGTTAGGTATCATTCTGTCAATGAGCTATGAAATCAAATAATTTTACTTTATTATTTTTTTAAATCTTTATTGTTGAATGTATTACAGATGTTACTCATCATTTTTTCCCCCATTGACCCCCTCCTCCCCACTCCCGCCCCCCTCCCGCCTTTTCCCACACTGTTGTCTGTATCCATATAAGTTCTTTGGTTTATTTCTTCCCACCCCCCAACCCCATTCCCTTTGAGGTTTGTCAGTCTAGCAACCAATTTGTACTTCTTAACCCCTTCACCTTTTCACTCATTCCCTCAACCCCCCTCCCATCTGACAACCAAAAAAATGTTCTCTGTATCTATGAGAATGTTTCTGTTCTGCCTGTTCATTTTGTTTGTAGATTCCATTGTCAATAGATATGTATTCATTGCCATTTTGTTGGAAAACAAATAATTTTATACTCAGTTTCCTTTTTTTGTGTTTTTAGTGTTTTTTTAGTTTCTTCTCTAAAACATCCCTTATATCTGAAACTATTTATTCCTTTCTTCAATTCCAAGGGGCCATTTTCACTTTCTTCAAACTTCATATGTTTAACTAAATTATTAAGTTTCCTGGAAGCTCTAAGATTATACGTTTCTAAGAATTATTTCTTGCTGAGGTACTGAGTAAACTTTTCATCTCTCTTTCTGCCTGTAAGTTTTGGGACTTAAATTATGTCAGATGTTTAAGATCTATACAGACCTTATACAGAACCACGAACAATCAAAATATTCCAAACTCATGTAAAAGGACACTGATAAATAACCTTTATTGATTATTAATAAATGTGAAATAATAATAATGATATTGAGCTGTTGAAATGAAATATGTCCAAAGATAACTGATGAATCATCCTAAATTATTTTTAAACTTGAATATAAATGTATGTTCTAATACAAAATAGATCATTTGAAATAAGCAAAACTAAAATCCAGAGTGTCCCTTTATTTTATCCACATATATTTGGGGTTTTGTGGGGGGGCGTGTTAGGCTTCTTAAAGTCAAAATTATAAAGTAGGCAAAATTGTTGTTAACCATTTCTTACTGTTTCTTTTTCTCACAGGGACCTATTATCCTAATATTTGCATATTTTTCCATTTACTTTCCATATTCAAAATAAAATAACTCGAGCCTTTTCCACACTGAGGTGAAGAGTATGGCACGGTATGATTTGTTGTATAGCCTACATGAAGTGAAAAAAAGAAAAGAAAAAGCTCTTCGTTTGAAATTTCATTTGTCATCAAGTTGCAGATGCAGATGCAGATGGGGGTAGAAGAGGGGTTGAGGTCCTTTAAGGGCTGAAATCTTACCATTGCTTTCCTTCCAACTGAAGCTAACTTATAGGGCCAATCTAAGTGGTTAAAAATAAAATACATCACTAACTCACATGCACCTCTTATTTTGCAAGACATGTCCAGGGATCTCACACTATTCGATGAAAAATATTCAAAGTGATCTAAATAAATGTGAAAATAGAAATTATTCTGGGGTATAAAGAAAATTAACTCTCCAAAGGTAATTTCAGTTGTTCCACTAAATTAGCAGCAGTTGACCATGCCCTTGATATTCAAGTTATAGATAATTGTTTTTTATTGGCAATTTTGGGACTGATATCGACTATTAACAGAGAAAATATTTTAATAATTATCTATGTTTTGTTCAACACTTTTTTGTTCAATACTATTTGGAGTCAAGAAACTCCAAGGGAATTTTATTTTTATAAACTCTTGACTAAAGATCAATTTAACAACAAAGGATTTTAAAAAGGAAACTTTTTTCCTTGCCACATAATTTGAAATGCTGCTAATTGGCCTAACAAGGGTAGATACAGTAGAATAGTTTGGAGCCTATTTGTACACACACACACACACACACACACACACACACAGTATAATATTACAAGGTTTTCTTGAGTGAATACGTACTTTCTGGAAGGTCATGAGCCCTATAATAAATAATAGGTGTTGATCTACTTTGTTAATAGATTCAGTTCATTGACACCTCTTTCTTTCCAAACAAACTCTCCTGGTTCTGAATTTCTCATCATTTGGGCGCAGACTCTATAATGTGAGAGGATCAACAGTACTATAAAAAAAGTAAATAAAGGACCAAGCCAAGATACTGATTGTTATTGTACACTACAAATACTCTATTTTCTGCTTCTTTCCAAGGCAGTTGTTATAATACTTATTCAAAAACACATATATTTGAGGATAAGTGTGTCTAACTTTAAATGGCTGAGTAAGATCTGGTCACATATTCAAAGCTCAACAAATTCCATATACTTTGAAAAAAGATGCAACCAAAATAAATATTTAGTCTCCTTTAACTTAATATAAGTATAATAATAAAAATAACACATATAGATGCCCTGCAGGTGTGGTTCAGTGGATTGAGCAAGGTCGCACGGACTGAGAAGTCGCAGTTCGATTCCCAGTAGGTCACATACCCCTTTGCAGGATTGATCCCCAGCAGGGGGCATGCAGGAGGCAGCCAATTGATGTTTCTCTCTCACATTAATGTTTCTCTCTCTCTCCCTTCCTCTCTTTCTTAAAAAAAAAATCAATAATTAAAAAAACATAAAAATAACACACATTGGGACATTTAATCTTTGAAGACATTTTTGTTTTCAAAAATTAAAAGTGATAACTAATTCATACCTGGAAAGGAACTTACTTCTCCTATTTGTCTTGGCACTAAATCCCAGAAAATGGGAAGACTGGTAGTTGAATGTTTCCAGATGTACTTCAGATATGTGAGGCCTGAAGTCAGTATAGGGCCATAATATCAGCCACCTGATTGTATGTTCAGTGAGTCTGGTTATAAAGTCTTGTGAGAACAGTTGGGTGATAGAAGAAGTTGTATGTAGATATAGTAGAGTAGGACAGGGATAACTAAAAAGTTTATAGTCCTACCTGATGTTGTTGAGTAGTTCAGGTGTTCAAATCATTGTGATCAAAATTTGAGTGGACACACACATAAATTTTGATCTACAAGTAGAGCACAGAAGATGGAGAAATTCAACTCTAGCGGCCCCTTACATTGTCTGAGGAACATGATTCTAGGGGGTTTTTCACAGCCAGGGAGTCACTTGTTGCCAGTCTCAGGGAGGGACAGTGGGTGACTGGAGGATCGATCGTTAAGGTCTGAGAGGTGGAGTGATAGAACTCTAGCAGGCTGATTGGGTTTCAAGAGGAAGTTCGAATCACAGGAAGACCAACTGGTGTGAAATTGAGATACTGAAAGAGAGGTTGGATGATAGAGGATAAACTGTGCTGTAGGTTTAAGCAGAAGTCTACAGATCATAGCCCTCATCTCAGGCACAGTGGGTACCAGGCTATGCCAGCCCTCCCAGGGCTGCTAATAATATTCTCCACCATTGCAAGGCCTTAACATTGGTAGTCATGAGACGTTAGTCTCAACGGCACCAGCGATATGCTTATTTACATCAGTATTGGGACGCTAACCATTTATTTTAGTACTGTTGGAACTGACATAAATTTTTGTATGAAAAGGTCAGGTTAGCCGAATGCATTTCTGAGGCTGATTTCATAATGTCTATAAATATGTTGACATGTTTAGATAAAACAGGTATTTATATTTAGCAAAGTAATTTATCTAAATGAGTTTTCTAAAATGATTACTAATTATTTATCTGATTTCCATTTTACATAGGCTTTTTTTCTTTGTCAAACCAGATTTTTAAATCTTCTTCAATAAAATGTTATTTACTAGTGGTTTCCAATAAATAAAAGCATCATGTTGAAACCTGGAGTATGGCAATTTCTGTAGATAATCATTTATTTTATTATAATAAAAAGACAAATATGGGCTTTGAAAAATGAACTATAGCTTTATTCATTTCAAGGGGATGAATTGATTCTGCAGACAGTTTCATTTTCCTTGAACTCTTCTTACGTTTATCTTCCCAAATCAAGTAACGCTGTTCAACACTCATTCTGTAAATTTGGAATGTGCTTGTCTAAATCAAAGCTCTCTAGAAAAATCAATGCAGCCTTTGTTGGTGCACACTTATAAATTGAGATGTTTTCTATGTTTGGGATGTTCTACTTTCTTCCCCATTCTTCTGCATATTTTAAGGTTTACAGTAGCTTGCCAGAGAAAATGATTGGGTTTTTAGTTTTATAGAATACCAAGTAAGGGACCTAATTTGTTTTTTCTCTTGGATACCTAAAGTTTCTGAATAGTTTTGAACAAGAACTTTATTCTCCACCTAAGTACAACTTTTCTTGTCGTTGAGAAATATTATTGGACTTGATGAATCGAAGTTTAATTATTTTCCCAAATCTAGTATGTTGACTCTGCAAGAGTGTTATCCCATTGAAGCATAGTTAATTGTGGACTTGTTAGATTCGATGATGTTTGAATGTTTCACTTGAAAGCATGAATACTCTGCATACTTCTCAAGTGACTGCATTCTATATGCCTTACAAGTGTCTCTGTGACACTTTGCAGGATCTTTTGTCTGTGTGCAAAGGAGGCACACAGCTGTTAATTGACAAGGTAAGTAATCGTCTTCTGATTATAGTAGTTAAAGGCTGTTCTCTAATGGATTATCCTTGTCACTTTTAATTCTTTTAAATCTTTGTCTGCATTTCATTAGAATGACTGTCTTTTGGATTGCCCTCCTGTCAGTTATTTTGATAGATTTAATGGGTTATCTTCAAACTGTGGCAACCCCTCAAAAATATAATAAAGTGGTATTTAGATTCTTCAGGGACTTTTAAAACTTGATTTCTTGTCTAACCCATCTTCCTCTCTTATACTTTACATTCTTGCAAATCAAGTATTTTGCATTTTCTACATGCCCTGAGCAAGCTTCTTCTACTATAATCTTCCATGACTTAATCTTACTGACCAAATACGAGATAGTTGGTGAAGCAGGAAGGAAAGAGTCTGTTATCATTTCCTGTTCTGCTTGCTTGTTATGATTTGATTTTTTTTGCCTCCAAATTTACAAGCAATAGGCTTTCACTGTACAGTTTCCTAAGAGATGATTCAGGTATTGACTGAAATTTTTGTAAGCTTTTTTAGGATCCAGTAATAGCATAAAAGTAAATTTGTAAAAATGGTTTACTGTGCATTTTGTAATGCAGAAATGTAATGTTCAGCCATTATTTATTCTGCAAGAGAGCATTTTCAGATCTTGCATACATCCCCTATATATGAAAATGACAATTTACATACAAATGTACATCTTGAGATCATACCCCATTGCTCTATATCTAGTCCACTTTCCAGACAGCTTTTTATAAGGTACTGTAATTACTAAATTTTGCCAATTTAGGTGATTGTGTGGTGAGAATAATTTGTTGATGTAAGAACAATTACAAAAGTATGAAAATACAAAAAAAAAAATAATGGCAGGGAATAGAAGAAGCAGATGGTTGAATTACAGTATGCAAAATTTTATGGGTACTTTTTCAAAGTTTGCTAAAGTGAGACCTAGTATATGGCTTTTATTACAAGTTAATTCTGCCTGAAAGCTTGTGTATAACTAATTTGTCAATATAGTTATAATGGAAATCTGTCTTTGTGTAAGATGGAATCCATGCCAAATTATTCTTTGAAGTGTTCAGAGCATTCTCAAAAATGAAAGGAAACTCAATTTTCAAAGAACTCAGTGTATTTATTGATTTTTAGAGTGCACCAGGGAAGTAGCAAGATAAAATTGATGTATGCTCAGAGGTTTAAATGGATTTAATTTTTGGTAATGTAAGTAAGAGATTTAAAGCATGAGTATGAAAATAGATAAAACAAAAACAGTATTCATTTTCAATTCTTGATTGATCCTTAAATTTCATTTGTGCCAAAATGGTAAGATGATACTAACTTCAATTATGGTATAATTTCTGATTATAAAAAGGGTCCAAATTTTAAGTAGTACATGAGACTACAAACCTCTAAAATCTCAAAGTAACCTCAAATCCTTTGACTAATTAGGTAGAGAAGAAACAAATAAATATGGGTATTAATTTAAAAACCCTTACCTCAAATGAATATTAAAATTATCTGAATATGCATGTACTTACATAATTCTGATATATATTTAAACATTTTTATCCATAGATTTCATCACAAAATCTATCTCACATTCACCTATATTTAGTATCTGCTGAAATTTAAATGTTAAACTAGACTTAATTAAATTTTGTTGAAATGTGGAACCCATTGGCAATGGGCATTTACTCTCAAGTGTTCCTTTTTACGTTTGTCGTCTATGTAACAAAACAGATTAGTTCCACTTTCCTTTTTAATTTTTTTTTACTGATTTTAGATAGAGAAGAAGGGAGAAAGAGAGAGAGAGAGAAATATTGATGAGAGAGAACATCGATCAGCAACCTCCTGCATGTCCCCCACTGGGGATTTGGCCCACAACCTGGGCATGTGCACTGACCGGGAATTGAACCAGTGACCTCTTGGTGCTCAACCACTGAGCCACACCAGCCGGGCCACTTTTCTTTTCTTTTTCCAAATCTTTTATTGCTTTCTTCTTCTTATCTACTATAAAAAACATAACATTGTATGCTGGGCAGATTGCTCTCTTTGTGACCAAACCCAAATTTAAAAAATTGTAGATGAGATGGATAAGTTCAATTAGAAAATCTTCGGCAATAAAGATGTCTCCACCAATGTAGAGCAGTCATTTGTATGGCACATAGTGTGTCTGGACCTTTTCTGAGAGCTTTTCATACATTAACTTAATGACTCCCACCACAGATCTTTAAGATAGGCACATTCGATATCACAGATGAGGAGAAGTAGTATTCCCTGGGATCACACATTTTCTAAGAAGGTGGAGCCAGCATTCCAGCTCAGTCAGGACGGCTTTCCTACCAGTGTTCCGTGCTGATTCTCTACTACAATTTTTACGACTTGGTGACTATTGAGGTTAAAGCATGAGAAATAATGTCAAACAGATGGGAGAATATCTGGAATGATGATGAGATAATCAGATAAACACTGGAAAAGAAATCACATATAAATCGATCCCCATCCCTGAAAGCCTAGAAAAGGAAGACAGTGGAGAAATAGGAGACAGCAGGAATGGATCTCAAACCATTACAAAGTCTAGAATATATAGTAGTCACTGAAAATTTAGTATAAGCTATTGCTTACTTACTGACATTTTTTTAAAGAAGGATTTGAATTTAATTCTCAAAATTAGCAAAGAGATGTATTATTGTAAGTCAGACCAGTAGGCAAAGGCCCCATGGAATGTGGATTGCATTCTGTTTGTATTTCACCCAGCTCCTTGCACTTGCTTTGCTCTCTGGCGAGAGGGGCCTTGCCACTCCTGCACCCTGGGGACAGGTCACAGCTGCTGCCTCCAATGTTGTTTTTGTTGTTTGGGAGCAAAACAATACAATGGCCCATGCCTCTTACCTCCTGGCTTCCTTGTTGACATGGGCAAGCTCCACAAAACCTGAAGGTACTAGAAGTCAGCACTTTGTGGAGGCAGGTCTGGAACAGCGGGAGATGGGAACTAGCAACTATTTTCTCTCTTCTTCCTCTAGCTAGCTTTTTCAAAGATGCATTAGCTGCCTTATACCTCTCTGGAGATACCCAGTGAGACTGAACCATCAGCCAGTTACAGAGCTGTGGTCAGCTCAGCAATGATCTCCTTTTTCATTCTCACAGTCCCTCCTCCTCAGCTTCATTCCCCTTTCTGCTCACTCCTGGGTAAAGAGTTACCACATAAGCCTTTGCCTTCTGTGGTCTTTTCTAGGGAATCTAAACAAAGGTAAGGCAGAGCATAACAGCTAACTGTGCTTTGATGTCTAGGAAGATTACATGCAGTGGTCTTCAAGAATTCCTCTTATAATTGATATTTTGTATAGTAAACTGTATTTCACAGCTCTGTGCTAATTCTTGAACAAGGATTTCCACAATGTTCAAATTACTATCCTCTTGATGTAACAAGACATATTTCTTTGTGTTGTCTTTGTTTCTTAAAAATGTGTGGTGCTTAGATGTAGATTACTGTGCCTTGGGAAACATTTTTCATTACTCTGAATAGGTATATATAGAATCACACTCTTAAGTATATAATGTTTTTATCTGCATTTTGACATTTATTTGTATTATTTGCTATGATGGCAAATATTGTCTGGAAAATTTGCTAATATCTTCCTTTGTAAAGTGAAAGATGGTAC
The DNA here is from genome assembly GCF_014108415.1 of Molossus molossus. Taxonomy (NCBI): domain Eukaryota; kingdom Metazoa; phylum Chordata; class Mammalia; order Chiroptera; family Molossidae; genus Molossus; species Molossus molossus. The sequence continues at coordinate 37,848,422 of NW_023425401.1, read as the reverse complement.
TCTAAATCAAGTACTTCTGTTTGAAAAATATTCAAAGCTTGAATTCTCCCCCAGATTTTAAAAGTAGTTGCTAAATTTAGAAAAGTAAAACAAATATATCTGGTCATTACAACTGTGAAACAGAAAAAGAAACTAACCACAAAGGATAGTCTGAGATGTCAACATTTAGGGGGCAATCAGGCTTTCTCTTATCGGCATTAATTAGTAATGAGTGAGAGATTATATTTATGCCTCATGTAATAAACTTTTCTCATCAAAGCTTCAATATTAAATAGAAAGATTGGAAAAGCTCCACATGAACAAAATGTCTGTTGTGTTCAATGCTACATACATCTTCTGCTAATAAAATGGTTCCTGGCATATAGACATTCAATAAATACATGTTTGTGTCATGAATAAATATAAAAATAGAAATGTATTAAAAATGTAAGAGGTGAAAATATCATAATATTAGAGGAGAATGATAGAGACTCAGGATGTGTTTGAAGATATGATTACTTAATTTTTCTTTAGCTCCTCAATGAATAAATAGTGCAATGTTTAGCACATAGGAACACAGTTTTATCAACATAAATTTGATAAAATTTAAACCAAAACATTGTATATAGGTATGATTTTAGTTAGTTTCTTGATGACTTCTGGGTATTTAGTTGCCTAATGATGATTATTAGACTACAAAGATGGGAAAATAGAATATTCTGCCTAACTCTACTTTATTAAGAAGAGTATTGCCTGGCTGGTAATTTAAGTACTTTAAACTGCCCAGCCCCCCATAATACAAGTATGCAACTTTGGAAAGGCTTTTTCATACCTGTTTCCCCCTCAAAAAATTCAAAGATACTATTCTTGTGTTTAAAAATTCTGTAATTTTTTTTTGTAGAATAAATACGAACACATGCATGTGTGTGTGCACACACACATATACACAGAGTATAAAGGGACAAAAAACATTTAAGTAGCAATTAATAGCTCTGGGCAGTTTGGCTCAGCGGTTAGAGTGTCAGCCCTCCGACCAAAGAGTCATGAGTTTGATTCCAGTCAAGGACATGTACCTCAGTTGCAGTTTCATCCCTGGCTGTGGTTGGGGCCATGTGGGAGGCAACCAATCGATGTGTCTCTCCCACATTGATGTGTGTGTCTCATTCCCTCCCTCCCTCTCTCCCTTCTTTCCTCCCACTTTATCTAAAGATAAATGGAAAAATACCCTCGGGTGAGGATAAAAAAAAAAAAGGTGACTTCCGGTCAAGATGGCGGCGTAGGTAAATGCGGTATATCGTCCTCCCACAACCACATCAAAGTTACAACTAAACTACAGAACAACCATCATTCAAAACCGCCTGAAATCAAGCTGAATGGAAGTCCTACAACTACGGAATTAAAGCAGCAGCCACATCCAGACTGGTAGGAGGGGCGGTGGCGCAAGGGGCGGCGGTGGCCACGCGACGGGCTGGTCCCACACCCAAGTGTGGTGGATAAAAATCAGGAGGACACCTCAGCTGGGAAGGTCCTTCCTGAGGACTGAGGGGTCCCCGTCCCACACCAGGTGCCCCGCTCAGGGTTCCAGTGCCAGGAAGAGAATCCCCATAACTTCTGGCTGGAAAAACCAGCGGGAACTGAGGCTCAGGGAGGCTGACACGGCTGGAGCCCCAGGCAGCTCCTTAAGGGGCCCGCGCAGGGACTTATCGGACTCTCTCCCTCTAAGCTTGGAGGGGAGGCAGCTCGAGGGGTGCCAGAGTCATACAGGGAAGAACTGAACTGTCTGGCACTGGAGCGAGGGCTGGAGAGGGGGCTTTCTCCGGGACAAACGTGCTGTAAGAGGCCTTTGTTCCTTTTGTGAGCCCTTCCCGGGGGCGGCAGACAGTCGCCATATCTGGGACTCCAGCAACCTGGCTCACACTGGTAGCCTCGCCCTGGTGACTCCCTGAGGCCCCCGCCCCACCCCACCCAACTTTCAGGCCCACCCAAGCTGTTGCCACTTGCTTAACCATAGGATTGGCCTGTCTTGGATCCTGCTTCAGGTTTTTCCTAAATTCTTTCAAACGAGGAGCATCTGGTCTCAGCGAGCCCCATAGCTCTCATTAAGTAATACACTAAAACAAACACAGGGAGGCAGCCAAAATGAGGAGACAAAGAAACAGGTCCCAAATGAAAGAACAGAAAAAATCTCTAGGAAAAGAACTAAGCAAAATGGAGATAAGCAACCTAACAGATGCTGAGTTCAAAGTACTGCTTATAAGGATGCTCAATGAACTTAGTGAGAACCTCAGTGAATTTAGGGAGGGCCTCAGGAGCATAAAAAAGGACAGTCAGAAATCATGGATACACAGTTATAATTGAAGGAGGCATTAACTGAAATAAAGAATAATTTACACAGCTTCAATAACAGAGCACGTAAATCCAAGGAGCAAACCATCGATTTGGAATATAAGGAAGCAAAAAATGCCCAATCAGAACAGCAAAAAGAAAAAAGAATCCAAAGAAATGAGGATAGTGTAAGGAGCCTCTGGGACAACTTCAAGCATGCCAACATTCGCATATTGGGGGTGCCAGAAGGAGAAGAGAGAATAAAAATTGAAAATCTGCTTGAAACAATAATGGCAGAAAACTTTCCTAACTTGGTGAAGGAAACAGACATACAAGTCCAGGAAGCACAGAGAGTCCAAAACAAGATGAGGCCCACACCAAGACACATCATCATCAAAATGCAAAAGGTTCAAGACAAAGATAGAATATTAAAAGCAGAAAGAGAAAGGCAGCTAGTTACTTACAAGGGAGTTCCCATAAGGCTGTCAGCTGATTTCTCAAAAGAAACTTTGCAGGCCAGAAGGGAGTGGCAAGAAATATTCAGAGTGATGAAAAGCAAGAACCTACAACCAAAATTACTCTATCCTGCAAAGCTGTCATTTAGAATCGATGGGCATATTAAGTTTCCCAGACAAGAAAAAGTTAAAGGAGTTCATCACCACCAAACCGTTATTATATGAAATGATGAAGGGTCTTTTTGAAGAAAAAGATAAAATATATGAACAAACAAAATGGCAATGAATACATACCTATCAACAATGGAATCTACAAACAAAATAAACAGGTAGAACAGAAACATTCTCATAGATACAGAGAACATTTTGTTGGTTGCCAGTTGGGAGGGGGGTTGGGGAAATGGGTGAAAAAGGTGAAGGGATTAAGAAGTACAAATTCATTGCTAGACTGACAAACCTCAAAGGGAAAGGGGTTGGGGGGGGGGGAATAAACCAAAGAACTTATATGCATAACGAATGGACACAGACAATAGTGTAGGAAAAGGTGGGAGGGGGGCGGGAGTGGGGAGGATGGGGTCAATGGGGGAAAAATGTGGAACATCTCTAATATATTTTACATCCAACAATAAAGATTCAAAAAAAAAAAGCAATTAATAAGCGGATTGATACAGACTAAGTCAAATGCAAAAGACTGAGAAATCACATGTAATTCAAAATAAAGGAGTGGTAAGAATTAGGCAACAAGTAACACATTTTGAGTAAAGTTTGGACATGCATTGAGCAGAGCACATCTTCCATATTGCTTTGTCTAATTTTCATTATCTTTCTCATTTTCCTCTTCTCTTAATTCTATGTCATTTATATTAGAAAAATCTGATGATAACTTTATCATTAGAAAATATAAAAGACTGGCTTCAGCAATTTGTGGCATGTCTAACTATTCCTGGGAACAGGTATACCAATCACCTTGGGATAATGCCAGTTAGGGAGAAAAATGAACTAAAATCTTTCAAATGAGCTAACTTAGATGTAAATTAGATGCAAATCTTTCATCATTTTAAAGAGAGACAAACAATTTCCTTTGAAACACGGTAAGACAGAGCTAAATCAGCAACCAAAACAATTGTGCAGTTACCAGTATCATCTCTACCCTACCAGCAATTGGTTTATTATTTTATAGCACTATTCTATGGATTTGCCTCAGTTTCTTGAGTTGAGTATGCTCAAAGTTCTGAGTGAATACTAGAGTTTAAATAAGTTTATCAGGAAAAATAGAGTGTTGATAACTAGCCTCAGTCAAAGGAAAAAATTAAAACTACCCCATGATCTAGCAATTCCACATTGGATATATATCCAAAGGAAATGAAATCATGACTGTAGTTAATGATATTCTCTTATATACTTTAAGTTGCTAGAAGAGTAGATTTTTAATGTTCTCACCACACACAGAAAAATTATAATTATGTAAAGTGATGAATGTGTTAACTAAACCTATCTGGTAATTATTTCACAATATGTATGTGTATCAAATCATCATGTTGTACACATTAAACTTACATAATATGTATCAATTATATCTAAATAAAGCAGCAATAAACAATATTTGTTTCAAAGTTAAGTCTCTAGCAATATCTATCATGGACTATATTTTTTCATAACTCAAACATTAGAAAATAACTAACCCAAAAAACATAAACATGAAAATTTGTATAATGTGCTATATAGTTGTCTGACCTCATTTAACATATGTCATACCAGTGCCTCTTTCCAATGGCTTCTTTCAAGTTTTCTAAATAATCAGGCCCACCTTTCTCATTCTTTCTAAGCATTGAAGAGTCTTCCTTTTCCTAGTTTAGTGTCTGTCCCAAGAGGCCTCCTCCACTGCTGTCCTGCTCTCTATTAAGCGATTCTTGGAGCATATCTTGGATATACTCAGGTATTATTTTTAAAGCCTGAAATTTCGATGTATTTTTAACTGGGGAGCAATAGTTTTCTAACTTTGGCAGGCATATTCCTCCTTTCCTACAGTATAACTCTTATTAATGGCAAAGCTGTATCTATATAGTTTGAGTCTGTATTCTTTTTTGAAAACATAAATGATAGCTGAAATTTATGTCAATTTCAGTATCCGTTTAATTATTTATTTTTGTTTGCTTATATAAGCATTGATAATATTAACATTCACATTAAAAAGTCATCGCATATAATAATAGTCCTAAAATGATAGTTTGTTTTGCAGTCTCTGGTTATGATTTGGTTTAAATTGATTGAAAACCTTTAAAGGGCAGCAGCAGTAAACAATATTTGTTTCAAAGTTAAATCTGTAGCAATATCTATCATGGACTGAATTTTTTCATAAATAATAAATGTTAGAAAGTAAGTAATATAAGAAATCATAAACATGAAAATTTTATAATGTGCTATTGTCCAATACAATGTGTTCTATTGTACATAATTGTTATGTTATGCCAAAACGAGAGCATGCATTGATAGGTACATATTAGCCTTGCCTGGTATTAAACCAGTGATTATACAGACATGCACAAGTATGACAGACAAAGATCAGTGTAAATTATGTCTTCTAAATCAATGATAAATTTACAAAAGTTTAGATGTATGCTATCAAAAGGCAGGAAAAACTGCTTCAAATTTTGTACAAAACTGAATTACTAGGTAACTACAAAAGTTAGCAAATGAGAATTCCAGCATATTAAAATGTGATGTACATGACATTTGCATTTATATTTTGTTTTCGTTTTCATGTTTCTAAACTCTTTAAAAATATATTTGGTGACACCTTTGCAGCTCCCCTACAACTTCTCTTCAGGACTCATCAAGAATTCATCTCTGCAGCACGCAGTTTGAAAATCAATATCACAGTAAATGAGAAATGGACTTATCTAAGGCTTGTCCAGATAATTCGTATCAAACTGAACACTAGGAAGAAGTATGGCAGGTCTGATGATAAAGGCAAGAACAGAATGTGGGTTGGGAAATTCACAGTGTCACTAGGCAAGGACAATAAAGGTTGAAAGAGTTTGATAGGCAGTAAAGAACCATGAAGGTAACAGTTGTGTAAGGATTGGAGGGCCACTTGTGGGAGATTTGATCTTGAGGGAGGTGTTAGCCAATGTTTCTTATCAAATGCTCCTTTCTGTTGGCTTTGCTCAGAGCCTTTTTTTGGTTGTCTTTTGTGATCATTTCTTAACTAAAAAATCATCCTATGCATTGTAGCATGAGAAGTCATATATTTGACATCATTACTACACACATTGTTTTTTAGATGGGTGTTTTTATTTTTTTGCAATTCCTAATTTTAAGATAATCTAGTTCAAAAGATAAGTGTGGAATTTCAGAAAGTCTTATTCTTTTCTCTATTCTTTAAAAAATTGACATTATCTATACCATTTATATCTTTTGAATATAGACTTCCTATTGCACTCCTCTTCAAAGTAATTTTATTATATGTGTATTTTTTTAACTAAATTAATTAATTAGTTAGTTTTAATCTGAATATCTGACAGACAGGTCCTTTCTATGGAACTAGGTCTATAAAAAATGAAATCAAGTTGAAATTATGGGAAACTGGTACTTTGGTCAGAGATAGACATTCCCAGGAGACACTGTCCTCGGATCCTCCTCACACCTGCAATGTTTAATTATTTCCTCCTTAGATTTTGTCTGTAGCACTTTTAATCCTTAGTCTTTTTTTTTTTTAATTAATTTTTATTGTTGAAAGTATTACAGATGACCTCCTTTTTCTCCCCATCAACCCCCTCCACCCCACTCCCACAACACCCCCGGCCTTCACCACACTATTGTTGGTGTCCATGGTTATGCATGTAAGTTCTTTGATTAGTGTCTTCCCACCCCCTTCCCCTTTTCATCTGAAATTCGAGAGTCTGTTCCATGTTTCCATCAGTTTATTTTGTCTTTAGATTCCACATATAAGTGAGATCATGTGATACTTGTCTATCTCTGACTGACTTATCTCACTTAGCATAATACTCTCCAGATTCCTCTATACTGTCTCAAAGGGTAAGAGATCCTTCTTTTATACAGCTGCATTGTATTTCATTGTGTAAATATACTACAGCTTTTTTATCCACTTATCTACTGATGGACACTTGGGCTGTTTCTAGATCTTAGCTATCATAAGATAACACTGTTGTGAACATAAGTTTGCATATATTCTATCTGATTTGTGTTTCATAATTCTTAGGATATATTCCTAGAAGTGGGATCACTGGGTCAAGTGGCAGTTCCATTTTTAATTTTTTGAGGAAACTCCATACTGTTTTCCATGATGACTGCACCAGTCTGCATTCCCACCAGCAGTGTACTAGGGTTTCCTTTTCTTCACATCCTTGCCAGCACTTGTCATTGGTGATTTGTTGATGGTAGTCATTCTGGCAGGTGGGAGGTGATACCTCATTGTTATTTTAATTTGCATCTCTTTCATAATTAGTGTCTTTGAGCATAATTAGTCTCTTAGCCATCTGTATGTCCTTGTTGGAGAAGTGTCTATTTAGGTCCTTTGTCCATTTTTAATTAGATCATTTGTCTTTCTTTTGTTAAATTTTATGAGTTCTTTTTATATTTTGGAAATTGATGCCTTATCAGAGTTATCATTAGCAAATATATTCTCCCATATAGTGGGATCCTTTTTCATTTTGATGATGGTTTCTTTTGCTGTGCAGAAGGTTTTAATTTTGATGTAGTCCCATGTGTTTTTGTTTTTTTTTCTTTGCTTCTCTTGCCTTAGGTGATATGTCAGTAAAAATTCTATTATGTGAAATATCTGAGACTTTGCTGCATATGGTTTCTTCTAGGATTTTATGGTTTTATGACTTAACGTTTAAGTATTTTATCCATTTTGAGTTTATTCTTGTGTATGGTGTAAGTTGGTGGACTAGTTTCATTTGTTTTTTCATGTAGCTGTTTAATTTTCCCAACACCATTTATTGAAAAAGACTATCTTTACTCCATTGTATGCTCTTGCTTCTTTTGTCCAATATTAATTGACAAAATGGCTTGGGTCAATGTCTGGATTCTCTGCTCTATTCCATTGATCTAAATGCCGGTTCTTGTGCCAGTACCAGGCTGTTTAGATTACAATGGCTTTTTAATATAACTTGATATCTGGTATTGTAATCTCTCCTACTTGGTTCTTCTTTCTCAAGATTGCTTCAGCTATTCGGGGTCTTTTTGGTTCCATATAAATTTTTGAAGTATTTTTTCAAGATCTGTGAAATATGTCATTGGTATTTTAATAGTGGTTGCATTAAATCTACAGAGTGCTTTGAGTAGTATGCATTTTACTGATGTTAATTCTTCCATTCCATAAACACAGTATATGTTTCTACTTGTTTATATCTTCCTGTTTTTATTTGTTTATCTGTTTGTTTTGTTAATGTCCTATAGTTTTCTGAGTATAGGTCTTTTACCTCCTTGGTTAAGTCTATTCCTAGGTATCTTATTATTTTTGTTGCAATGGTAAATGAGATTTTTGTTTGTTTGTTTGTTTGTTTTTTAGTTTCTCTTTCTGAGAGTTCATTATTGGTGTTTAAAAATGCCATCAATTTATGGATTTGCCAAAATCCTCCACAAAATGTTAGCAAATTGGAGTCAGAAATATAGTTAAAAGATTATTCACCATGACGAAGTGGGATTTATCTCAGGGCTGCAAGGCTGGTACAATATTTGCAAATCAATAAATGTGATATATCACATAAACAAAATGAGAGGTAAAAATTATATGATTATATCAATAGGTGCAAAAAAAGCATTTGGCAAAATCCAGCATTCATCTTTTATAAAAACTCTCAGCAAAGCGGGAATAGAGGGATCATACCTCAACATAATAAAGGCCATATACGACAAACCTACAGTCAACATCATACTCAATGGGCAAAAACTAAAAGGATTTCCCTTAAGAACAAGATAGGGACGTCCATTTTCACCACTCTTATTCAAATTATTCAACATAGCACTGAAAATTGATCCTTAATCTTTGCTTATTAAGAAAGTCATTTCAGCTGCCATGACTGACTTTCTGAAAGCCTCAGAGATTGCTTCAGGCTAAATTTTGTATTCAGGTTCACGCTGAGTCCCCAACTGAAATTAATGGGGAACATGCACTTGCACCTCTGGGTGGACCCCACATTCATTCACTGCCTTCCTCCCTCGCCACTTGCCTTTCAAACACTTTGAAACACAACAGTGACTGCTTCACAGCAAAGTGCACACTCTGTGACTTTTCTTACTGGCTCATTCTGCTTGAAGGCTGAATTTTCTTGAACTTGGGCCACAGACCAGTTTCAGCAGCATGGATGTTTATAATATACAGAATTGAGTTAAATGAAGGCATTGAAACAAAGTTTCTCTGTCTGCAAATGAGGCTGGAATTGGAAGCAGAGCAGATATTGAAAGGCAATGAAACATGATTCAAGGAGAAGAGGGTTTGGGTAATAGTACCAATAGGCACCCAATCAACTTAAATGAGGACAAATATTAAATAACTTAGGAGCAAAGACCCAAGTTGGAGACTATTTGTTAAGTAGAATAATGAATCAGCCATTCAATCAGTATATGGTTTGAAAGTTATTATAGAAAAATCACAAATGCCATCAACTCAAATGAAATCTAATGAGGAATTAATAGAAATACAATAATGGTTCATATGTTGAAAATGATAGAATGCTTATCAAAAGAGCGGGGGGAAAGTGAAAAAATTACAGCACAGGACCCTAATTATATTGCTGTAGAAATGTTCTCATTTACTTACATTTGTAAGAGGTTTTATTGAGTTGGAAGTCCACAAAGATGCAAACTTTAATTTATTTTATGGTGAGTTTTCTTGCAGGAAATTCATTTTGTTTTACTACAAATGTACCACCCTCTTTTTGTATAAACTGCTTATAAAACATTCCAGTAAAACTATGTTCTTTGATAAGGTTGTGTTTATTTCATCATATTGAGGTATTACATATTTAGCATTTAACAGGTACATTCATAAGTTATATAGTGATGTAATGATTATAGCTAATGTTTTTGACAACTAGCTTAGACACTAGTCCATGTACTTTTCATGTACTATCTAGTTCAATCTTTTACAAAAATCCTTTGAGGTAGGAACAAGGAAGAATTTAGATTTTAGTTTAAAAGGTGGGGGTGAGGTAAAGGAAAGTTAAGTAGCTTGACTGAGGTCATGCACAGTAAGAAATGAAGCCTAAATTGCCTTCAGAAGCCATGTTCTTAACCACTATGTTATCATTACTAATTCTGCACCAAGCAAAAATCATTAAAGTAACTTTTACTAAAGAAGAAACTGAGGTACAAAGTAGCTAAATAACATTGCTAATGTTACATAGCTATTCAATGGCTCAGAGTCAGACTCCAGTCTGTCTGACTTTAAACTCCATGTTCTTGCCCTGGCCAATGTGGTTCAGTTGGTTGAGCATCATCCCATGTGCTATGAACCAGGTCACTGGTTTGATTCCCAGTCAGGGCACATGCCCAAGTTTTAGGCTCAGTCCCCAGTAGGGTGCATGTAGGAGGCAGCCAATCAATGTTTCTCTCTCATATGTGTTTTCCTCTCTTTATCTCCCTTCCTCTCTCCAAAATCAATTAAAAAAATAAGTAAATAAATACATAAATACACACATAAATAAACTCCATGCTCTTTCTATACAACATATGTGTCATACTATCCAAAAAGTTTGACCATCCCACCTTTGCTTACTAAATGGGATAAAGGAGGCAAACCAATGACTCTAGACTGTAAACTTCCAGAATAGATCATTTAATGTGAATTGATTTGTTTACTAGCTCAGATACCTGCCTGAACTCCACTGAACTTTATACTTTTACACCTGGTTATAATGAATGTTGATAAATCAATCCCTACAAAAGCTTTTATCATAAATGGGTTAACCAACTTGTCCTCATAGTAAAACATAAATGTAGCTGACACTCTGTCAAGTAGGATGTCTTATTCTATCAACACATTCAGAAACGTGAGGAATCCAGTGACTGAGATACTTACTAATGAACTGCCTGTGTTGTCTATTTTCTAAGTCAAGAACTTTATTCATAAATGTACTATGAACAGACTGAGACTATGAGAATTAACTTGGGATGTTTTAACAAGCAAACTGAATTGAAGTCTTGATTGAAAAAAAATATGGTTTAACAATTCAGTACAATAATATATATGAATATTTTCATCACATATGTACCTTTTAAGGGTAGGATGGGGTGTGCTACATTTTTAAAAAAATCAAGAGGCTCACGAGGAGCCTTATTTTAGCTGTGACAATTCATTCTTAAGAACACCTGAGAAGGTGAGATCATAGAGCTAAGACCTGGGAAGCGCCTGCTCTATTACTGTGTCATAACCTGAAACCTAGAATTATTTCTTTGAAATGATGATCTAAAGACTGCTATGTAAAAAGAAGGGAGAGATGCAAAACATTTTCCCAAAAAGATTATATTACATGCCAAACATATCTTGCGTGTGTGGAGACATATTTTGAAATCCACTTGTTCACTGGGAATTAACGGTCGCTAAGAAATAGGTTCAGTTCTAGAGGATGGGAAAAAATTCAGTTCAGTAAAAGGAAATTGCTATTTAGATGTAGCAACCCAGAGGAGTTGGCAGACCATGGGCATCATGGGTTTCAAACCATTACAATGGAAGTGTTGCGGCTGACGGTGGGCGTGGTGATCAAAACTTTGAGACCAAGCCATGTCTGTGATTGTTTGGTTGAAATAACTTGCATGGGGGAAAATGCTCAGTAGGGTTTGGGCTGGGGTTTTGAGGGAACACATCATCTAACACAGGGGACCTGTCAAGGAGAAGGCAGACACCTAGTTTTAAAGTGTTAGGCAAGTTATAAAGTCAAGGGTCAGTCTCAGAGATGCAAAGCAGAAGCAGCTTGGGTACACTAACTGGGTGACAGTGGAATCCAGACTGGACTGTGTGCAATGCTGACCTCGTGAAGATCTCCATGTGTGGTTGCACATGAGCATCTTCACTCTCTTGCATCTAGAAGAGGCCTGTCTTTAGATGGTGGGTCATAAGCTTCATGTGAAAGAAGAAGTAAATTGTGAAGCCTGGAATTTAGGTTTAGTCTAACAATATACACTTAAATAACCTCTGGTTAATTAAACCAGTGTTTTCAGACATGTATATTTTATTAAGAGATTTTCTCTTAGGTAAATGATAGCAATAAACCTTTTAATCAAGGCAGCTTCAAGGTTATATAACATACACATGGTATACATATTAGGTTTATCTTGATATTAGATACATATTTTACCTCTGTTTCATCAGAAAACTTGAAATGTGATTTATATTAAGCCACCCTTAGGAAAAAAATAAGTATGTTTTTCTATTTTAATCATTTTTCTTCAAACCAGAATTCATTAATGGAATATAAAAAGCAATGCAATTTCAAAATGAAATCCTGTAATGCAGCAGTTTTGGTGCACACAAACTGATTCGAAAGCATTTTGTTCCCTCACAATCTCTACAGCAAAACTCAATCATCCGTGTTCATGTTAAACAGGAGCTCCTCTAGCAGGCATGCTTAGCTTTTGAGCTCTTGCATGGTGTGCATATCGCCAATTTGACAAGGCTGATGTTCAAACAGACACATCAAAAGTAAATTTATTGAATTATTATCAGATATATTTCATTTATGACAATATTGCTATACTTATAAAACTCTCATCATGATAGTCCCTATTTGACAAACTTAATGTGGTGTTAATGGTGACCATAAATAGCCACTTCCCTTTAAAGATAAAATCCAGATATATTTACAATAATCAAAGATCTTAATTATATTTTTTCACTTTTAAGACTATAAAGAAGTTTCAGTCACATTTACAAAAAGAGTAAAATGTCGGATTTCTCACAAGAGGAAAATGTCTACAAAATTTTACTAATTTTGTGTGTAAAATCAGAATTAATTAATTTTAAGTAGCTGGTGTCTAGAAAATTTTATAGACTTATTTAAAAGAATTGCTACATTAAATGTAAGTTCCAATAGGGCAAAGACTGAGTAGGTCTTATTCCCTCTTTTATGCCTAGTACCTAGAATGGAGCCCAGCATATGTAGGCACTCAAGAAAAAACTTGTGGAATACATAAATTGAAAACAAATTTAATATATTTATGATATATAATTTAATGTTTATGTTTTTTCAGTGAGCAGATATTAAAAGCATAACCATTTATCCTGAGGTATTCTGTGAAACTTTATATAGTTATTCAAAGTGTTGAGACTAATGTTTATACAACAGCATTACTAGTGACTTTTAGTATTAGGTGCCATATACTCAGTGTTTTAAATCAGATGATAAAGCAAGACACTCAGAGTCTATAGGCTTTATGACACTCAGTTTAGCATTTAGATGTCAGAGAAGAGATACTCAGGTTTTGAGAATATTTAAATATAGAATGAGGAAAAACAAAGAAAATGTTCTTAGGGAAAGATCTGTACCATAAGAAAAAGGAAGAGGAAATAATCAGGGATGCTTCTGCAGACTAACCCGAGGCAGAGGGTACATGTAGAGAAACTGGAGAGCTAGGTGAGAAAAGAGGGTCCTCATTGGGAAACCTGACTCTCGGACTTTGGACTGAATAACTGGTAATACAGGTCAAAGGGTTTTAAAAACCCAGTGAAAGAGAAATACATTTGTTTTAAGACCTTTATTTTTTTAAAGCCCATCACTTCTAGCAAGAGGGGCAGGAAGGTAGGAAGACAAGGTAGAAGGTAACTAGCAACGTAGGCATGCAGTTTGAAAAGGGTGGATGGGATGGTGGTAGGAGAATTCTATACATGAAGGGATATTTCAGTGCTGTTTCACAAGATGAAAACAAGACCACTTGAATATGGAAGAAGGGGAACAAAAGATATATGAGGTGTTCAAAGGGGAGATAGGTGATATCACTGAACACAGTGAAGACACCAGGATGTTGGAAAGTGTGGATGATGACAGCACTTTGTTTGGGGGCTGTAGGGACTTGATGACAGTGTGCCTCCTACTAGAAATCTTCAAAGGAGTTGTAAAAAGAGTGCTGGACCTCAGGTAAAGAACCTATGCGGAGACGGGGCTCTAGTTGTTACAAACATAGTTTTTAGTTTGTTTATTTGTTTTTTTTAACATAGTTATTGAAAGAAAAGTAAAATAAAGAAAATGGGTGAGTTTTAAAAAATTGCAGTCCGAATAGAAATTAACCAAGAGATTAGAGAGGAGGAATAAAAACTGTGATTGGGTCAATGGCTTCTGAAGGATGAACAATAAGAAAAGAAATAAGAAAGAAAAAGCATTTTTTTGAAGGAGTTAAATTTAATGTTTTTAATATTATAGAATAATTTCCTGATTTGAGCTCAAAAGTGCCTCACTTTTAGAAACCCTTCCCTATTCTAGAATGTTTTTACTCTCTTTATGCAGTCTCACAGGTCATCTCTGAAAAAATGATCATACTTATTTGAAAATATGGTAACAATGCAGCAGACACTTTTAATGGTCTATCTGATGCCACAGAAGATTAACGAGACTGGTTCTATAGGTCGAGGCAAGATGTAAGTCACTGGTGACTTTTTAGAGAACCATTTCTGTAAAAGGGCTGGCAGAAGTCAAATTACAAAGGGTTAAAAATAAATGAGGAAGAAAGGGGAGAAATGGCTGAAGAAATGTGTTCACAAAAAAAGTGGTGGGCAAGAGTTAGAAAGAATAACCTATGTAAAATCTAGGCTAGAGATAGAAAAGCCGATAGGGATATATTGCTTGAAAATACTGGAGGAAGGCCCTGGCTCGTTGTTTGGCTCAGTGGCTGAAAGTTCGATTCTGATCAAGGGCACATACCTGGGTTTCAGGTTTAATCTCCGACTCTTACAGGAGGCAACCAATGTATGTGTCTCTCTCACATTCATCTCTCTGTCTCTCTCTCTCTCTCCCTCCCTCCCTTCCTCCTTCTCTTCCACTCTCCCTAAAAAAAAAATAATAATAATAATAGACTTGAAATAAGTCATGCATTAGGTGTAATTACTGGGAAAATACTTGGATCATTGCAGATAATTTGACATGACTATTTAAGTTACCTGCCTATTTTAAATGTAAACATGATGTTTGTGATATATTTTATTGTCTATTTGTTATACCAGCACATTGATGAAACATAAGAATACTGTGAAATAGTAAGGAATTGCCTGTTTTTCTAAAGAATTGTGAGAATAGCCCAAACATCCTCACTTTACATTGAATTTTCTATTATGCTGTTAATTTATTTTAAATTAAATCTCTCTCTTTCTAAAGGGAATGGCTTTTTCTGCAAAGGCTTCTGCGAGCTGTCAACTTTCCCATTACTGGTTGCTGATCTCCCTGCAGAATCTGGGCCGATACACAGGACCTTGGACCCACTCACCAGAAACCATTGCATTTTGTTAGTCTTTCACCTTCTGATTTTATTATCATGGTCACTTCCCTTCCACAGACTTATTGCCACATTTTGTGCACAGTTACTGAAGTCCAGATAGTTAGTCTTCCGTAACTTGTCTTTCTTTTAATCTCTTTTCTACTCCAGTACCTAATCATTATACTCTCTTTTTCAAGACTCATTAGCACCTCTGAGCTTCCCCATCGTTATCCTTTAGTTAATTATTCTCTTCTAGCAGATGAATAACATTTAGCCACTCTGCCCCTAAAGAGAGTGTATATGTCCCGCAATAGCATAAGTCATTGGTCTCAGGGGTTTTTGTTTAATTAGTTTACACATGAAATTAAATGTATTATATTTCTATTTGGACTAAACTCTGCCTAGGTCCTAGTAATATAAAATAAAGAGGAACAAGTAACTGGAAAAATGACAAAAACCCATGGCATTCGCCCTTTAGTACACCTACCTGGTGTGGCAAGCAGATGAGAAACACCAAAGATTCCAACATAGAATTCAGAGGAATACAGGGATGAAAGGATAAGTTAATGTTTCAGAAAAATTTAGCAGGAAGATGGGGTGCTAGGTACCAGTGGGTGATTGATTAGGGGGTGTCACAAACAAATGCAATAGCACAACAAAATTGTAATTAGTTCACTGATGCCAAATGATGATAAGCCACATGGATTAAAAAGTGAGCTGATGGGGAGATGCTAAAACATTTGAAACAGGGAAGTACCATGAAAAAAATCTTTAGAAGCAAACAGTTTGGAAGCAGCGTGGAGGTTGGATTTAAGTTGAATGAACTAAAAGCAAATTTGCCAGATAGAGGTTATTATAGCAATATATGCAAGCTTTACTGTGGGTTTGAGTAAAGGGAATGCCAGGTTGGGTGGAATTAAGGGAATAGACTGAAGTGATAGTTCAGTATTTTCTGATTAATAGACTTTATATTTTAAAGTAGTTTTAGGTTTACAGAAAAATTGAACAGAATGTTTTGAAAGTTCCTTATATTACCTCAACTGCCACCCAGTTTTCCCTCTTAAAAACTTCTTGCATTAGTGTGGTACATTTATTAAAATTGATGAACCAAAATGGATTCATTATTTATTATTGACCAAGATTTTCTCTCCTGTGTCATCTTCTAGGATTTTATAGTTTTGCACTTTACATTTAGGTCTATGATTCATTTTACGATAATGTTTGTGAAAAGTGTAAGATCAATGTATACATTCTTTTCTTTTTTGCATGTGAATGTCTTGTTGTTCAAGTAGCATTTGTTGAAAAGACTATTCTTTCTCCATTAAATTGTCATAACAATACAATGATACGTTACAGTTATAAGCACTGCTCAGTATTTTAAGTGGAGAGTAAATATACAGAAATTAGGGATTACTGCTAGATCTCTGATTAGTACAAGTAGATAGGTCTTGTCACTAAGCAGGACATAAGATTTTGAAGTGATAATAATTGATTAGATATGAAATATTAAATATTTATAGTTCAGATTTCCCCAAGGAAACCAAATAGATACAAACAAACATGTGGTTGAATAAAGGGATCTAGACTACAGGTGACTAGACAGGATATAAAGATTTGGAAATCTTTGGCATACATGTAATTGCATCTTTGGGTATACACGATATTGCCTAGGGAGAACATATGATGTGAGAAGAGGTGATGTAAGAAGATGTTCAGAAAAATAAAACTTTAAGGATGTATATAGGAAAACTTGCTCAAGAAGGAATCACAGTAAAAATACCAGAGGTGAAATGAAATAAAACAAATAGAAAAGATTGTTTGGGAAGCCACAACAGAAAACAGTTTCAAGAACAAAACTTGTCAGTAGCACCAAATGTAATAAAGTAGCATAGAACGTAAAAGTGCAAGGGAAAAACATTTCATAGACAAGAACTAATAAAATCACAAATGCAGACAACTCGTTTGAAAATGCTTACCTCGAGAGAGAGCAATATAATTAAAGAGAAATGATGGAAGGGCTAGGGCGAGTTCTATCATCATCATTACTATTGTTACTATAAATATCATTGTCGTTATCATCATTGCATTTTTTTTTAAGCTGGCATAAATTGGAGTGCATTTATATATTGAGGGCAAAGAACTAGTAAAAGGTTAGAAGGGGAGATACAGGGATATTTTACTAAAGTAATGAGAAGGACTGTGATTCCTAGCAGAAATTAACCCAGAGATAAGGAACATGTTTTTTCTCAAGCAGTTAATAAATCAATAGGGAAGTGACTGGATGACAGTAAGGTTGAAATTTGGGCCCTAGTTTTAAAAATAAAAAAGAAGACTATAGCTCTAGCCAGTGTGCTCAATGGTTAGAATGTCAGTCTGGGCACTGAAGGATCTCGGGTTTAATTCCTGGTCAAGGGCATGTACCTAGGTTGCAGGTTCAATCCCTGGTCCCAGCTGAGGTGCATGCAGGAGGCAACCAATTGATGTGTGTCTCTCACATCATTGTCTCTGTCTTTCTTCCTCTCTCTCTCTCTCTTCCCTTCCTTCCCTCCCTACCACTCTCTCTGAAAAAAATCAATGGAAAAGAATATCCTTGGGTGACAATTAAGAAAACAAAAGACACACACACACACAAAGAACAGAATATAAATGTGTAGTATCTAATAACCATTTGACAAAAGTTATTACAAATGTTTCTCTTCAGACCCTGAGTATTCAAGAAAATATTAAACTAAGTTACCTCCAGTGTTTTACTTTAAAACTTAGCATGATTTGTTGGAGATAAAGTGAGGAAATTTTCAACACCTCCCTGAAATCATGCAAAATATGCAGATGAAATTGAGACATTGCTCAATGAAGCGACTCGCCAGGCTTTCTCATTACTGAGAATATGACAAGGTAGCAATGTCAGCGTTGTCGCAAATTTGTATTTCTCAGCATACCTCTTAACAAATCTTGAACAGTCCAGTTCTCAGATCAATGGATGGGTAAGGCACGGCGTCTGGACATGAGTTTGTGCCTAGAATGAAATCTGGTGCTACCAATTTCAATATTTCTTATTGATGCTCTTTTGCTTTGCTCTCAGTCAGGAGCCAGTCATAAAGAATTTCATGCAGAGAATTGATTATATAAATATGACATGATCTGAAAAAGTAGGACAGAGAAACATATTAGATTTTAACTGCAGCAATAAATGATCACAGCTGGTGAAAGAATAGCAGGATATGGGGTTGCCAGTGCTCAGAACTGGGGAGGGTTTCCTGGAACCAGTGTAGAGAGGAGGGGCAAACTCACAAACTCACAAAGGTGCTGGGAACTCTCAGTGACTCTGAGCACTGTGCTCAGGCTAAGATGGGACTCTGTGCTGTAAGGACCTGAAATGCAGAAAGCATTGCACAGTTAGCTTTACCACATCTGCAGAAACAGGCAGCGAGAGAGTGTTTTTTCTGTCTTCCCACATTCTTTTCTCTTGTGAGTCCCTCTGGTGGAAGGAATTTGGGAAATGTAGTTTGCAGGGGTCCTTAGCTCCCATGTCAGAACTTACTCTTAACAGACATATAAGAAAGGCATCTACCACAAGCTTATGCTCTCAGGAGAATTCACAGAGACTGATGGTTTTAACTGGTGTTCTGGAGGCCTTCCCACTCCAGAGAGGTGCACTACATTAAATTTTTTTTCTTTATTGATTTTAGAAAGGGGGGGGAGAGATGGAAATATTGATGAGAGAGAATATTGATTGGCTGCCTCCTGCATGCCCCCCACTGAGGATCGGACCTACAACCTGGGCAAGTGCCCTGCCTGGATTCAAACCAGTGACTTCTCAGTGCATGGGTCCACACTCAACCGCTAAGCCACACTGGCTGGGCAAGGTGCACCATATTTCAATAAAACTTAGGTGAGATGATGCCTGTAACTATACAGTGACGGAAAGGTGATGTGTGCAAGAAATCTTGACCTCCCTCCCTCCCAAAAAAGAAATCTTGACACTGGATGCATTTTGAAGATGCATTTTAGAAAGATTGATTACATGTGGAAATTGAGGGTCTGAAAACTGATTCCTATAAAACTATCATAACCCTGTATCTTTTTGGAAGTCTTCGTGAACATTTAATATATGCCCACTTCTTTTCAAAGATTGCTGTTATAGATAACTTTTAAAAAAAATATGTGAAGGAGTATATAAATTTATACTCAAATCATGCAAAATCTATGGGATGCACCAAAAGCAGTTCTGAGATGGAAGTTCATAGCACTAAGACCTCCCTCAAGAAACAAGAAAAATCTCTAATAGACTATCTAACCTCACAACTTAAAGAACTAGAGAGCAAACAAAAGAAAACCCAAGAGCAAGTATAAGAAGGAAATAGTAAAGATCAGAGCAGAAATAAATGACATAAAGTCTAAAAAAAAACAATTCAAAAGATCAATGAAACAAAGAGCTGGTTTTTCGAAAAGATAAACAAGATTGATGGGCCTTAGCTAGACTCTCCAAGAAGCAAAGAGAGAGAACCCAAATATACAAAATCAGAAATGAAACGGGAGAAGTAAAAACTGACACCACAGATACAAAAGATTGTTAACAACTACTATGAACAATTATATGGCAACAAATTTGACAATCTAAGTGAAATGGACAAATTTCTAGAAACACATAGTCTCCCAAACTGGACTGGGAAGAAATAGAAAATTTGAACAGACCAATAACAATTAAGGAAACTGAAGATGTAATCAAGACTCTCCCAGCAAACAAAAGCCCAGGCCCAGATGGCTTCACGGGGGAGTTTTACTGAACATTCAAATAAGAACTAATACCCATTCTTCTCAAACTATTTCAAAAAAATCAAGAAGAAGGAAGACTTACAAACTTGTATTTTGAAGACAGCATAATTCTAATTCCAAAACCAGAAAAAGACATTACAAAGAAAGAAAACTATAGGCCAATATCCCTGATGAACATAGCACCAAAATCCTGAACAAAATACTAGCAAATCAGATCCAGCAATACATTAAAAAAATTATTCCCCATGACCAAGTGGGATTCATCCCAGGGATGCAAGGCTGGTACAATATTCGCAAATAAATAAATGTGATACACCACGTAAATAAAATGAAGAATCAAAACCACATGATCATACCAATAGATGCTGAAAAAGCCTTTGACAAAATCCAGCATCCATTCTTGATAAAAACTCTAGCAATGTAGAAATAGAGGAATCATATCTAGACATAATAAGGACCATATATAAAAGACCTACAGCCAGCATCATACTCAATGGGCAAAAACTCAAAGCATTTTCCTTAAGAACAGGAACAAGACAGGGATGCCCACTTTTGCCATTTTTATTTAACATAGTACTGGAAGTCTTTGCCACGGCAATCAGACAGGAGGAAAAAATAAAAGAGATCCAAATTGGAAAGAAGAATGTGAAAGTGTCATTATTCGCAGATGACATGATACTATACATAGAAAACCCCAAAGACTCCGTCAAAAATTTATTAGACTTAATAAATAAATTTGGCAAAGTAGTAGGATATAGAATTAATATCAAGAAATCGATGGCATTCTTATACACCAATGATGAACTCACAGAAAGAGAAACTAAAATAACAATCCCATTACAATCATGGCAAAAAAAATTAAGATACCTAGGAATAAACTTAACCAAAGAAGGAAAGGACTTATTTGCAGAAAACTACAGGTCACTGAAAAAAGAAATAGAGGAAGATATATAAAAGTGGAAGCACATACCCTGTTCATGGATTGGAAGAATTAACATCATTAAAATGTCCATACTACCTAAAGCAATCTATAGATTCAATGCATTCCCCCATCAAAATACCAATGACATACTTCACAGAACTAGAAAAAGTACTGCAAAAGTTCATATGGAACCAAAAAGACCCCGAATAGCTACAGCAATCTTGAAAAAGAAGAACAAAGTAGGAGGGATCACATTACCAGATTTCAGGTTATACTACAAAGCCACTGTAATCAAAACAGCCTGGTACTAACACAAGAACAGGCAGATACACCAGTGGAACAGAACAGAGAACCCAGAAATGGACCCAAGGCAATATGCTCAATTAATGTTTGACAAAGGTGGCAAGACTATATAGTGGAGTAAAGACAGCCTCTTTAATAAATGCTGTTGGGAAAATTGGACAGCTACATGCAAAAAAAAAAAAAATGAAATTAGACCATCAGCTTACACCCTACACAAAAATAAACTCAAAATGGATTAAAGACTTAAATGTGACTCATGAATCCATAAAAATCTTAGAAGAAACTGTGAGCAACAAAATTTCAGACATCATACGCAGCAGAATTTGCACTGATACATCACCTAAGGCAACAGAAACAAAGGAGAAAATGAACACATGGGACTATATCAAACTCAAAAGCTTCTGCACAGCAAAAGAAACAAGCATCAAAATGGAAGGCCACCCACTTTATGGGAGAGCATAATTGCCAATGATATATCAGATAAGGGGTTAATTTTCAATATATATAGAATGCTCATACAACTCAACAAAAGGAAGACATAGAACCCAATCAAAAAATGGGCAGAGGAACTAGACACCTCTCAAACAGGATGTACTAATGGCTAAGAGACATATGAAGAAATGCTCAACATCACTAATCAGCAGAGAGATGCAAATTAAAACAACAATGAGGTATCACCTCACACCTGTCAGAATGGCCGCCATCAACAAATCATCCAACAAGTGTTGGCGAGACTGTGGAGAAAAGGGGACTCTAGTACACTGCTGGTGGGAATGCAGACTGGTGCATCCACTATTGAAAACACTATGGTGTTACCTCAAAAAATTTAAAATCGAACTGCCATTTGACCCAGTCATCCCATTTCTAGGAATATACCCTAAGAAGCCTGAAACACCAATCAGAAAGAATATATGTATCCCCATGTTCATAGCAGCACTATTTACAATAGCTAAGATCTGGAAACAGCCCCAATGTCCATCAGTAGATGAATGGATAAAAAAAAGTAGTGGTACATATACACAATGGAGTACTATGCAGCTGTAAGAATGAAAGATCTTTTATCCTTTGAGACGACATGGAGGGACCTGGATAGTGTCATCCTAAGCGAAACAATCCAAACAGAGAAAGACAAGTATCTTATAATCTCACTTATTTGTAGAATGTCATGAACATAACAGTTTGAGGAATGGGGTATTCCCAGAGAGGTGGAAGTAGGGTACAGACTGACAATCCCTAGAAGATGGGGTGGTGGGGGAGAGATAACCCAGAGAACTTACATGCATATATGTATGAACAATGGACATGGACAACAAAGCTGGGGACAGAGCGGGGAGGGAGGAGAAGGGGGTAATCAGTGGGGGAAAAAAGAGAAGCATCTGTAACAAAAATAAATACATTAAAAAAGTAAAAAAAAAAAAGAAAATAAAATATAAAGTGGTCACTTTGATTCAATATTAATATTTAATTTATCCATCAAGAATGGTTTTTCTCTTGCAAAGAATTTCCTTTCACACTCCTCCTTCCATGGGTGTTATTAGGAATCTGAAGTGGAGATATTTATACAATGGCTTCTGATACATGTCTGGCTTCCCTTAGAATGTCCATCTTCCCCTATGGTCCCGGAGGTTGCTCAGTGATCAGTTCATCTTTCAGGAAAGTTTCAAGGTGCTAAAGTTGGGACTATTGTTTCTTTCTGGCAGATATTGTATCCTCTTTTTAAACCTCTGGCCTCTTTTCAATGCCAGGATCTCTAAGTGTCTCTAAGTGGAGCCTTCTGGTAAGTTATTGTGTTATTATCCAATAGTGTCTTAAGTTTTCTGTCTGCCTCAACCTGCCATGCTCCCTTGACTACTTTAATGGCATAATCACAAGAGCATAGGGCACTGTCCAGCTAAATATCCCAATGGGAAATAGGGCATAGTAGCCCTGTGTTTAAATCACATATCCCAATCCTGGGCTTAGATCCAGAAATAAGAGGTAGTTTGGTCTGAGTCCTACTATTAATCCTTAATAACATAATTTAATAATAACTTATTAATAGCAGCAACAAAACTAATTTGAGACTCAAAACAAGCATTAATTCTTTAGTTCTTGGACTTATCTATTCTAGTCCCAAAATTTAAATGCAATGCATTGAAAGGCTAAAAGATTCAATCAACTAGTGAATGTAGTATCTCAAAAACATTACTGTCTTTATATCTACATTAATATAATCAAATGGAAATAAATATTTATTTTTCACCTAATTTTTCCTTTCATATAGCATCATTCTGTCTAACAGAAGGTCAAACATCCATAAAATATACTGTGATTTTAATATATTACATTGAAAATAAATTATACTGCAGATATAAAACTGCCTTAAACTACTATTACAAATTTGTTAGGTATTCAGTGGACAGAATGACAAAAATAGATTATAAGCTTACAATTTTTGCTAGAGGTTTTTTTAATAAGCTTACATTTTGAAGTGTAACATGTATACAGACATGTATTCAAATCATAAGTCTATAGAAATCCTTTCTTAATACAGGTTCATTGTTCAAATTCTCAGGAGAAACAATAGTAAAGTATTTCTTGTTTTTGTTTTGTTTTTTATCCTCACCCGAGGACATTTTTCTATTTTTTGTTCAGGTAGAGTGGGAGGGAGAGAGAGGAACAGAGAGAGAGAGAGAGAAACATCGATGTGAAAGGGACACATCGAGTGTGCTGCCACCTGCACGACCAACCAGGGCCGGGGACAAACTGCAACCGAGGTACGCGCCCTTAGCGGGAACCGAACCCGGCTCTCTCAGGACCGCAGGCCGACGCTCTAACCGCTGAACCAAACCGGCCAGGGCAAGTATTTCTTTTAAAAACTACTCTATTCCCATTTGACCTCTTCCCATGCTGTACAGGACTACAAATGTATATAGTTAATGTGGATTAAAAATAAATCTCTATTTTTTAGTATATTACCAATTTCCCCTTCATTTAAACTCTTCTAACTGCTAACAGTGATGTAGTCTCATCATTGCACAATTTTATTCCTCTATTTATAGTTTCACAACTGTTTAATATTGTCTTTTTATTTTACCAATTCTTTTTTTTTCTATTTATCTTTATCGTTGAAAGTATTATAGATGTGCCCTGTTTTTTCTCCCATTGAACCCCTCATCCCTCCACTCTCTCCTCTCCTCCCCCAAGCCTTCCCCACACTATTGTCCGTGTCCATTGGTTATGCATATATGCATATAAGTTTTGTGGTTTATCTCTTCCCATTCCAACTCTCCCCTTCCCTTTGAGGTTCCTCAGTCTAACAATCTGTACTTCTTAATCCCTTCACCTTTTTCACTCAATCCCCAATCTTCCTTCCATCTGCTAACCAACAAAAAGTTCTCTGTATCTATGAATCTATTTCTGTTCTACTTGTTCATTTTGTTTATAGATTCAATTATTGATAGCTATGTATTTATCACCATTTTATTATTCATATTTTTGATCTTCTTTAAGAAGACCCTTCAACATTTCATATAATAATGGTTTGGTGGTGATGGACTCCTTTAGCTTTTTCTTGTCTGGGAAGCTCTTTATATGTCCATCAATTCTAAATGACAGCTTTGCAGTATAGAGTAATCTTGATGGTAGATCCTTGCTTTTCATCACTTTGAATATTTCTTGCTACTCCCTTCTGGCCTGCAAAGTTTCTTTTGAGGAATCAGCTGATAGTCTTATGAGAGTTCTCTTGTAGGTAACTAACTGCTTTTCTCTTGTTGCTTTTAAGATTCTCTCTTTGTTTTTAACATTTTACATTTTGATTATTATGTGTCTTGGTGTGGGTCTCTTTGGGTTCATCTTGTTTGGGACTCTCCGTGCTTCCTGAACTTGTATGTCTGTTTCCTTCAGAAAGTTAAAGATGTTTTCTGTCATTATTTTTTCAAATAGGTTTTCAATTTCTTGTTCTCTTTCTTCTCCTTCCAGCACTCCCATGATGCAAATGCTGGTGCACTTGAAATTGTCCCAGAGGCTCCTTACACTATCATTTTTTTGGATTCTTTCTTCCTTTTGCTGTTCTCATGTGTGTTTTCTGCTTCCTTATATTCCAAATCAATCGTTTGCTTCTCTGTTTCACCTACTCTAATATTGATTCCGTGTAAATGATTTATTTTATTTAGTGCATCTTTCACTTCTAACTGGTCCTTTATTACACTCTTGAAGT
This sequence comes from Molossus molossus, assembly GCF_014108415.1. Lineage (NCBI taxonomy): Eukaryota > Metazoa > Chordata > Mammalia > Chiroptera > Molossidae > Molossus > Molossus molossus. The sequence goes on along the minus strand of NW_023425401.1, from coordinate 37,823,035 downwards.
CCTCACTAAGTTTCTTGAGCATCCTTCTAACCGGTATTTTGAATTCTGTGTCTATTAGGTTGCTTATCTCCATTTTGTTTAGTTCTTTTCCTGAAGCTTTGTTCTGTTCTTTCATTTGGGATATTTTTCGGTGTCTCCTCATTTTGGCTGCATCCTTGTGTTTGTTTCTATGTATTAGGTAGGGCTGCTACATCTCCTAGGCTTGGTAGCATGGCCTATTGTATTAGGTATCGTGTAGGGTTCAGTGGCATAGCCTCCCTGGTCAACCTAGCTGGGCATTTGAGGTGCACCCCTCATGTGGACTGTATGCCCTTCTGTTGTAATTGAGACTTTATTGCTGCTGGACATCAATGGGAGAGATTTACTCGGGTTGATCAGCTTCAAGGACAGGCTGTGCCCATTGACCACCAATGACTGATTACTTTGGAGGATCAGCTGTGCAGGGGCCCACCACATAGAGCAAGTCTTACTTCAGTAGGGTTCTGGTGTCCACTGAATCCACCCCTTGAGTGTGTGACTTGTGGAGATGGTTGGGTGGTGGTGCTTCTACATGGTCTGAAGCTGTCCACTCAGTGTGTTGGCTCTGGGGCCTCCTGGAAAGTACAGGTCAAGGTCAGCCACTGCCTGTCTTCTACCTTAGGGCACCAGACATAAGCTACAAAGCTATCTGTAGATGGCTGCTGCTGTGTTGATCTTGAAGGTTCCCAGGCAAGGCCAAGCTATGAACCACGCCTGGCTACTGATAGTACAGGGCTGGGGCCACTTAGCCAGAGGTATGGGACTCACTGAGGCCTGGGGCTGCTTGTCTGAGAGACTTTAGGAAAATCCAAAGCATGAGCTCAAGTAGGCCATTCCTATGGTAAAGCCACTGGAAACACTGTGGGTGGGTTCAAAACTTGAGTGGGGCAGGGAATCACCAAGGTGGGGCATACATTGTGAGCTAGGTTGCTGGAATCTCAGATATGGCACCTATCTGTGGGTCCCATGGGGGAAGGAATCACCAAAGGAAAAATAACCTTTGCCAGCATGTCTGTCCAGGAGAAAGCTGCTTCTCTAGCTCTTCCTTGATGCCAAACAACTCAATTCTTCCTCATATGTCCCTGGTGCCTTTCAAGCTGCCCAACCCCCATGCTGGAGCTCAGAGGGAGCTAGTGTGAGTAAGCCCATGTGCAGGCCCTTTAAGAGGAGCTGCCTGGGATTCCAGCCGTCTCAGCCTCAATTCCCACTGGTGCTTACAGCCAGAAGTTATGGTGACTTTTCTTCCTGGCACTGAAACTCTGACCTGGGGGGCTGGTGTGGGACAGGGACCCATGGGACAGGGACCCGTCACTCCTCAGAAAGGAACGTCACAGCTGAGGTGTCCCCCCTGATTTTTATCTGCCACACATGGATATGGAACCAGCTGGTCTGCCCCTTTGCCCTTCCTACCAGTCTTGATGTGGCCTCTACCCTAATGTTGTAGTTGTAGGCTTCCATTAAGCTCGATTCATTAAGCTTGAGTGATGGTTGTTCTGTAGTTTTAGTTGTAATTTTGATATGATTGTGGGAGGAGGTGAGTACTGCATTTACCTAGGCCACCATCTTGACTGAAGTCTTAATATGCTGTTTATCTTAGGACATAATAGGTAATACATTTCTGAAACATGTTTGCTTTGTTTTCCCCTAAGCTGCTGGTGTTCTGATTGTCTCAATTTTAGTATACTTGACAGTAGAACAGATACTAGAATATTTGTTTTCTCTCCTTTAGTTTTTTCATAGTTCTCTGATTAAGCAGGCATTTGATTACATTAAAATATGCATATTAAAATAATGATAGAGATCTAAAAATTGTACAATGACCTTAAATAAGAAATAATTGTTCTTTGCAGAGTTTTACATTTTTTAAAGGAGGATCAAGATTTTGACTACTTAATAGTTATCATTATTAGTGAGTATTAATTAAGCAATTATTCAAAGGTCAGTAAAAAGAATTTTTTAAAAATTGAAGACAGAAAGAAAAGACCATGACTTCTGAATAAAGTATCTGTGATTTATGACAGACATGGTTATTAAAAACCTATGTTACTGTCTTAAAGACCTGGAAAACATAAGGCAGTTTCATTATAACTGAGTATTCTGTATTTCCTGTTCCACATGAAAAGACCTCAAAAGTGTGTCTCCATTTCTAAATTTGGCCCTTAAAGTCCCAAAAGAGTTTATGTTGACTTTTCATAATTGCTATGAGTAAAATAAAATCAACTACAACTATTTCTTGTATAACTGTGAAGAAAACCAAAATAAAATATACCAAAAATTTAATGTTTCAAAGACTAAGCTTCATTTTTAGAGAATATAAAACCTTCTCATCAATAATGCCCATTAATAGAGACTTCATTTTCGTGAAAGTTAGTGACTTATACTCAGCCTTTATTCCTAAATTATTTCCAGCATAGTTACTTATATACTTTTCTTCTAACAAAAACATTTGGAGATTATAATTGGAATATTTTTTCCCCCAAGCATACACTTTTATTTTAATTTTATTTTTTAACTTTATTGTTCAAAATATTACAGATAACCTTTCTCTTCCCCACCAACTGGCCCCCTCCACCCCTTTCCCACCCCTTACCTAGTTTTTAACCACACTATTGTCTGTGTTGGTAGGCTATGCATACACGCATATAAGACCTTTGGTTTATTTCTTCCCTCCCCCACCCCCTTCCCTCTGAGATTTGTCAATCTGTTCCAAACTTCCATGTCTCTGGATATATTTTGTTTGTCAGTTTATTTTGTTCATTAGATTCCACATATAAATGAGATCATGTGATGCTTGTCTTTCTCTGACTGGCTTATTTCACTTAGCATAATAATTAAGAGTAGACTCTAAAATAGACTGGAATCTACTAGAGCACTACATAGGCTGAATGAGGGCCCCAAAGACATCATATCTTGACAACTGGAATCTGTAAATGTTATCATATATGGCAGAGACTTTGCAAATATGGTTAAAAGTATTGAGACGGAGATATCCTAGATTATCATGGTGAGCCTTAAATGCAATCATATGTATCTGTGTAAGAGGAAAGCAGAGGGAGCTTGGACGGCATGGAGAGAAGAAGATGTGAAAATGTTGGCCTTGAACATCAGAGTAATGTGCCACAGACCAAGGAATTGTGGCAGCCATCAGAAACTGAAAGAGGCAAAGGGCAGATTCTCCACTGGATTCTCCTCTTCCGGAGGGAGTGGGTCCCCGTTGACAACTTAATTTTGGCCCAGTGATACTGATTATAGACTTCTGGCCTCTCAAAGTATGACAGAATAAGTTTCTGTTGCTTTAAGCCACCAACTTTGTGGTAGCATGTTACACCAGTTATGGGACTCGAATACAGGCATCATGCATCATCTACAGGGAAAATCAGGTTATGACAGCAACTGGGATTTGTTAGGCCAATATGATTCTCATCTGTTTCTTTCTTTCTTTCTTTCTTTCTCTCTTTCTTTCTCTCTCTCTCTCTCTCTTTCTTTCTTTCTTCCTTCCTTCCTTCCTTCCTTCCTTCCTTCCTTCCTTCCTTCCTTCCTTCCTTCCTTCCTCATCTGTTTCTTTCAAATGAAATAGTACCCAGATAAAAAAATTTTCCAAATTTATTTATTTAAAAAAATACAGTCTGTGTTGTTATGACTTACTAGCTGTAATTGATGAACTCCCTGGTTACCTTTTAAACTAAGATTGTGGAGTAAAATATGGCAGTGGAGTGAATGGAAGCTACACAGATGATCTCCCAGGACTAAATGGGAATTACAACTAAAATAATGACAAATCCTCAGAAAAAAGCAACCGAAAAGCAGCGGAACAGGACCATATAATGAGGGACACTGGTAGGATCTGCAGAGGTGTGAGGTGGGCGGGCTGGGAACCCAAGGACAACATTGGCTTTAGATGTGAGCAACGCCCTTGAGGTTAAAATCCCAAGCCCAATCCACAGTGCAGAGGGCCAGGATAGAGCACTATATTGGCTATAGTTACTCACCTTGGGTTCTTGCAGAGGGAGGGTAGGCTGAACTGGAACTCCGTGGGACACCAAGATTTAGAGGAAACTCAGATTTTTTGCTGAGTTGCAGCCACAAATGACAGTGGCCAGCTTGCTCCTTCCGAGAGCTGGGGGAGAAGAAGCAGCCCCTCATTCGGAGATTCAGCCTCCTACAGGTGAGCCAAAGAAATGCAAATTGAGGCTCACTAACAACTAGCATCTGCCCCACCCACTTATACAGAACACCAGAAGGCTACATTCCAAGACCCTAAGTAACTGAGACTAATAGCCTCCAGGCAAAAAGCTAGAGGATAACTATACCTTTTCTGGGCTTGCAAACCTACCCAGGAAAGTAAGACTTGACAGCGGTGTTTAACGTGGGCCCAACAAGGCTCATTCAAACCCCATAGAGGGAGCCACAAACAGCAGAACACCAACACCCACAAGAAAAATTTGGCAGGCTCCAAAACCCACTGAGATAGCCAAATTTGTGAAAGAAACAAATTCCAAATGAAAGAACAAGAGAACTCTACCAAAGATGAGATAAATGAAATAAAGTTAAGCAAGTTATCAGAGGTAGAGTTCAGAGCCATGATCTTGAGGAAGCTCAACAGCATGAGTAAGGACATCAACACCATGAGTAAAGATATAAAAACATTGAAAGCCAACCAAGTGGAAATGAAGAATGGCACAGCAGAAATAAAAAATACATTGGAAGGACTAACCAGTAGAGTAGAGGAAGCTGGGGATGAGATCAGTGAATTGGAAGACAGGGTAGAAAAAATCAACCAATCAGAAAACCAAAAGGAAAAAAAATTAAAAAACAGGAAGATAGCTTAAGAGATCTGTGGGACAAGTGGGAACATAATAACATATGCATCATAGGAGTCCCCAAAGAAGAAGAAAATAAGCAAGGGTTAGAGAATATATTCAAAGAAATAGTGACAGAAAACTTTCTTAACTTGGTGAAGGAAGAAGGCATTCAAGTTCAAGAAGCACAGAGAGCACCAACTAAGAAGAACACAAACAGGCCCACACCAACATGCATAGAAATTAAAAGTCCAAAAATTAAAGACCAAGACAGAATCCTAAAGGCAGCAAGAGATAAGCAACAGGTTACCTACAAAGGAAACCCCATAAGGCTCTCAGCTGACTTCTCATAAGAAACACTACAGGCCAGAAAGGAATGGCATGAAGTAATCAAGGTCATGAAAAACAAGGATCTGAATCCAAAAACTACTGTATACAGCAAGGCTATCATTCAAAATAGAAGGTCAAATAAAGAGATTCCCAGACAAAAAAAGGCTAAGGGAATATATTAGCACCAAACCAGCACTGCAAGAAATGTTAAAAGGACTGCTATAATTAGTAGAAGAAATAGGAAGAAAAATAGAACCACACTAAACAAAAATGGCAATAAATAAGTACATATCAATAATCACCTTAAATGTGAATGGTTTGAATGCTCTGATAAAAAGACACTGAGTAGCTGATTGGATAAGAAAGCATGACTCACATATATGTTGTTTACAAGAGACCACTTCACAACAAAAAAGTATAAAGATAGAAAAAAATCTTTCAAGAAAACAAAAAGGATAAAAAAGCTGGGGTAGCAATACACATATCTGATAAATTAGATTTCAAAATGAAGGCCATAACTAGAGAAAAAGAAGGCCATTGCATAATATTAAATGGATCTATCCAACAGGAAGATATAACCTTGTAAACATATATGCACCCAATATAGGAGCACCAAAATATATTAAAAACCTCCTGGGAGACTTCAAAGGAGAAATTGATAGCAATGCAATCACTGCAGGGAACTTGAGCACCCCACTGACATCACTGGATAGATCATCTAGACAAAAAATCAACAAGGAAACAGACTCAAATAAAGCGCTAGATTGAATGGATTTAATAGATATCTGCAGAGAATTATACACCAAAACTACAGAATTCACATTCTTCTCAAGGGCACATGGGACATTCTCAAAGATAGACCACATGTTAAGATACAAACTAAGTCTCAACAAGTTCAAGAAGACTAAAATTATATTAAGCATCTTCTCAGATCACAATGGCATGAAACTAGAAATCAATTGTGATAAGGACATGCAAAAACATTTGAAAACATGGAGGCTAAACAAAATGTTATTGAACAATGAATGGGTACCATGGACATCAAGGAAGAAATTAAAAATTCCTTGAAACCAATGAAAATGAACACACAACAACATGAAATCTATGAGATGTAGCGAAAGAAGTTCTGAGAGGGAAGTTCATACCACTGCAGGTCCACCTCAAGAAACTAGAAAAATTTATAATTGATTACCTAATCTCACAACTTAAAGAACTAAAAAGCAAACATAAAGAAAACCTCAGAATATGTAGAAGGAAGTAGTAAAGATCAGAGCAGAAATAAATGACATGGAGACCAAAAAAACAATTAAAAGGATCAATGAAAGAAAGAGCTGGTTCTTTGAAAAGATAAACAATATTTATGGACCCTTAGCTAGACTCACCAAGAAACAGAGAGAGAGAACCCAAATACACAAAATCAGAAATGAAAGAGGAGAAGTAATAACTGACACCACAGAAATACAAAGAATTGTTAACAAACATTATGAACAATTATGTGGCAACAAATTTGACATTCTAAGCAAAATGGACAAATTTCTAGAAACACATAGTCTCCCAAAATTGAACCTGGAAAAGATAGAAAACTTGAACAGACCAATAACAACTAAGGAAATTGAAGATGCAATCAAGACTCTCCCAGCAAAGAAAAGCCCAGGCCCAAAGAACTTCACGGGGGAGTTTTACCGAGCATTCAAAGAACTAACACCCATTCTCCTCAAATTATTCCTAAAAATACAAGAAGAAGGAAGACTTCCAAACTCGTTTTATGAGGCCAGCATAATTCTAAATCCAAAACCAGAAAAAGACACTACAAAGAAAGAAAATTACAGGCCAATATCCCTGACGAATATTAATGCTAAAATCCTGAACAAAATACTAGCAAATTGGATCCAGCAATACATCAAAAAAAAAAAAAAAAAAAAATTATTCACCATGACTTAGTGGGATTCATCCCAGGGATGCAAGGCTGGTACAATACTCACAAATCAATAAATGTAATATACCACATAAACAAAATGAAAGATAAAAACTATTTGATCACATCAATAGATGCTAAAATGCATTAGACAAAATCCAGCACCCATTTCTGATAAAAATGCTCAGTAATTTTGGAATAGAGGGATCATATCTCGACATAATAAAGGCCATATATGAAAGACCTACAGCCAACATCATACTCAATGGACAAAAAATAAAAACATTTCTCTTAAGAGCAGGAACAAGGCAAGGATGCCCACTTTCACCACTCTTATTTAATATAGTACTGGAAGTCTTAGCCATAGCAATCAGACAGGAAGAAAAAATAAAAGGGATCCAAATGGGAAAGGAGGAAGTAAAACTGTCATTATTTACAGATGACATGATAGTATACATAGAAAACCCTAAAGACTCCATCAAAAATTTACTAGAGTTAATAAATAAATTTGACAAAGTAGCAGGATACAAAATTAACTTCAAAAAAATCGATGGCATTCTTATATATTAATGATGAACTTAAAGAAAGAGAAAATAAAAAAAAACAATCCCATGTACTATTGCAGAGAAAAAATTAAGATACCTAGGAAAGAAATAAAGGACCTATTTGCAGAAAACCAACAGGTCATTGAAAAAAAAAAAAAAAAACAGAGGAAACTATAAAAAAGTAGAAGCAGATACCTTCTTCATGGATTGGAAGAATTAACATTATTAAAATATCCATACTACACAAAGCAATCTATAGATTCAATGCAATCCCCATCAAAATACCAATGACATATTTCACAGAACTAGAAAAAGTACTTCAAAAGTTCATATGGAATAAAAAAAGACCCCGAATAGCCACAGCAATCTTGAAAAAGAAGGACAAAGTTGATGGGATTACATAACCAGATTTCAGGTTATACTACAAAGCTGCTGTAATCAAAACAACCTGGTACTGGCACAAGAACAAGCACATAGATCAATGGAATAGAACAGAGAACTCAGAAATGGACCCAAAACATTATGCTTAATTACTATTTGACAAAGGTGGCAAGAGCACATAATGGAGTATAGACAGCCTCTTTAATAAATGGAGTTAGGAAGATTGGATAGCTACATGCAAAAAAAATGAAACTAGACCATCAACATACACCGTACACAAGAATAAACTCAAAATGAATAAATGACTTAAATGTGACTTGTGAATCCATAAAAATTCTAGAGGAAAATGTAGGCAACCAAATTTCAGACATCATATGCAGCAGAATTTTCACTGATACATCATCTAAGGCAACAGAAACAAAGGAGAAAATGAACACATGGGACTACATCAAACTCAAAAGCTTCGGCACAGCAAAAGATACAATCATCCAAATGGAAAGGCAACCGACTATATGGGAAAGCATAACTGCCGATGATACATCAGATAAGGAATTAATTTCCAATATATATAGAGTGCTCATACAACTCAACAAAAGAAGACAAAGAACCCAATTAAAAAATGGGCAGAGGACCTAAATAGACACCTCTCCAAACAGGACATACAAATGGCCAAGAGATATATGAAGAAATGCTCAATTCACTAATCATCAGAGAAATGCAAATTAAAACAACAATGAGGTATCACCTCACACTTGTCAGAATGGCCGCCATCAATAAATCATCAAACAACAAGTGTTGGCGAGGGTGTGGAGAAAAGGGAACTCTATTGCACTGCTGGTGGGAATGCAGACTGGTGCAGCCACTATGGAAAACATTATGGTATTACTTCAAAAAATTAAAAATTGAATTGCCATTTGATCCCGTGATTCCATTTCTAGGAATATACCCTAAGAAGCCTGAAACACCAATCAGAAAGAATATATGTATCCCCATGTTCATAGCAGTACTATTTATAATAGCTAAGATCTGAAAACAGCCCAAATGTCCAATAATAGACGAATGGATACAAAGCTGTGGTACATATACACAATGGAGTACTATGCACCTATAAGAAAGATCTCTTATCTTTTGAGATGACGTGGAGGAACCTAGAGAGTGTTACCGTAAGCGAAACAAGCCAAGCAGAGAAAGACAAGTAACATATGATATAACTTATTTGTGGCATATAATGAACATAACAGTCTGAAGAACAGGGTAGTCACCGAGACATGGTAGTAGGGTATAGACTGACAATCCCCAGAAGAGGAGGTGGAGGGGGTAGAGCTAAACCACAGAAATTATATGCATATATACATAACCAATGGACATGGACAATATAGCTGGGGACGGGGTGGGGAAGGAGAGAGTCAATGGGGGAAAAAGGAGAAAAATCTGTAACAAAAATAAACAAACAAATAAATAATAAATAAGATTGTACTTTGGAACAACTTTCTCTAGTCATGAATCAAAGAAAGCCGTTACTCAGTATGATACCCAGTTGGGTAAATTCAAATAATTTTCTCAATAGGGTGAATTTTGAAAAGGTTTGAATTATGATGCTTTTTAGCCATAATGATGATGCTGTATTCAGTGAATGTAGGTGTATTAAGCTTATGGTATTTTTAGCAGTAAGAACATTTCTTATTCAAATTCCCATATTCATAAAGCATGTGAATGTTGAAAAACAAGCATCCAAATCTTATAATCATACTGCTTTCTTTCACAGTTTGCAGATAAATATAAAATTAAACTTTGAATTTTTATAAGTATTCCAGTGAAATATTTTTAGGGTTTCATTTTTGTGACATTTTCTCAAGATTGATCATGAATTCTTTTCTTCTTTTCAATTACCTTTTTAAAATGATGGGAAAATGTACCATTTCTCGGCAGATTTTTTTTATTGTGTTGTAGGCTCCATGTACAATAAGAAAAATTCTTTTATTCCTCAAAGAAGTTTTGCATTTGAAAACAGAAGTTGCAACCAAGGAACAACAAATCTTAACAGACCAGGAAGAAACTGGATGTACTTTCTTTTACATGTAGACTGAAAACTTTTTTGAGGATTGACAAACTTTTTTTCATATTGTCACACACTAAACTCAAAATCTTACAATTATTTTGTGAAGTATCTATATTTCCATTTTATAGCTAAAATAACTAAGCCTAGGAACAATTATTTTCTTTGTGGAGTACTAAGTCAGGAATGGGAGCCGGGTCACCTAGCTCTTTCCTATTGCCATCCAGCATAACCTTAATAATATAGTCATTTCATTAATTATTGTAGAAAACTCACAGTTCCTGGCCATTTAACTTTATTTGCATATAGGAAATAAAGTTTTGACTATTTGTACATTTTGAAAAATTCATCTTCTCAAAAATTACAGGAAAAGCCCTGGCCCATTTGGCTCAGCGGTTAGAGCCTGTGGTCCAGAGAGGCCCGGGTTCGGTTCCCACTAAGGGCGCATACCTCAGTTGCAGTTTGTCCCTGGCCCTGGTTGGTTGTACAGGTGGCAGCCACTTGATGTGTCCCTTTCACATCGATGTTTCTTCCTCTCTCTTCCTCTCTCTCCCTCCCACTCTATCTGAATAAAAAAATGGAAAAATGTCCTTGGGTGAGGATAAAAAAAAAAATTACAGGAAAAGTGTCATTCAGCAAATGATGAAATAGAGCCTAATGTTGATTAAATAATAATAAAATTTTAGCACTAACTGGTTTGGCTCAGCAGTTAGGTCATCAGCCCATGGACCAAATGGTCTCAGGTTCAATTCCGGTCAAGGGCATGTACCTGAGTTGCAGGTACAATCCCCGACCAGAATCCTACAGGAGGCAACCAATCACATTGATGTTTCTCTCTCTCTTTCTCCTCCCCCTCCCTTCCACTTACTCTAAAAATAAATAAATAAAATAAAATAAAATAAGTAAATAAAATTTTACCTTCTTAGTTTTACAATGTAGTGTAATGAATTTTCAAAAGAAAAAAAAAAGCCATAATATAAAGAATTCCTGGTTCTCATACTTTTAGTACTATGAAATTAAGTGCTAATTAAGTGCTAACAAAGTGCACTAAAAAGATACTGTTTTATGATTATTCCAGAAAATTCATGCCCAGGTCAAAGTCAGATCTCTTTAAACACAAACACTCTTTTTAAATTTTATAATTGAATTGCAAACTTAATGCATCATCATTAGACTCAGCTCAATGAAAGAGTAAAGGAATATAACATTCTGAGTACTTATTATGGTCCAGTACTTATTATGAACCTTGGTATAAATGATCTCACATGGCCACTGGAGTCTTTGGTATCATTAACAGTAGTTTCCCATCCTGGCTGTATGTCAGGATTATCTAGAGACATTCAAAATTATTGATGCCTGGCCTAGATACCTCCCCCCCCAAATCACATCAGAATCTTCAAGAGGTCTGAGAGAGATGTCAGTATACTTTTCTTTATTTTTTTTATGAATTTATTTATTTATTTATTTTTTTGTTACAGATATTTTACCTTTTTACCCCATTGGCACCCCCCACCACACCCCCCCTCCACCCTGTCCCCGGCTTAGTTGTCCATGTCCATTGGTCATGCATACATGCATATAAGTTCTGTGGTTTATCTCCCCCCCCCCCCCACCCCCCATCCCCTCTTCTGAGGGATGTCAGTCTGTGCCCTACTTCCATGTGTCTGGGTCTACTGTATTCCTCAGACTGTTATGTTCATTATATTCCGTATATAAGTGAGATCATGTGGTATTTGTCTTTTTCTGCTTGGCTTCTTTCACTTAGGATAATACTTTCCAGGTCCCTCCATGTCGTCTCAAAGGATAAGAGATCTTTCTTTCTTACCGCTGCATAGTATTCCATTGTGTATATGTACCACAGCTTTTTGATCCATTCGTCTACTGGTGGACACTTGGGCTGTTTCCAGATCTTAACTATTGTAAATAATGCTGCTATGAACATGGGGGTACATATATTCTTCCTGATTGGTGTTTCAGGCTTCTTAGGGTATATTCCCAGCAGTGGGATCACTGGGTCAAATGGAAGTTCAATTTTTAATTTTTTGAGGTAGCACCATATTGTTTTCCATAGCGGCTGCACCAGTCTGCATTCCCACCAGCAGTGTTTTAGAGTCCCCTTTTCTCCACACCCTCGCCATCAGTATTCTTTTCTAAGTCTTCCAAGTGGATTAAAATATGAAGCCAGGTACAGGGAAGGATTGTCAGCTTAAATGTAAAAATATTATATCCATTATCTTTATTTGGTCAGTTTATAAAATTCAGGAGATCTTTCTTGATTGAACAACCTTTCAGGCAGAAAACACCTCTATAAAGTGTGAGGTGTTGAAATAGTTTGCTTTCCCTCACTCTTTCTCATAGTCAAAATAAATCAATAATCATAAAAGGACTTACTGAAAGGACTCTAACCTCTAATTCTGATGCACTTCAGTTTGTTTTCTCTGTACTGAATTCACCACTTCATTCTGTAAGTCAAAAGCACACATAGGATTTGGGGAATTCCAGCAAAAAGAATTAGAAATCAGAATGGGAAACATGAAGCATAGCACCTGGCTATACTCAGTTACTGCAATCAAGCAAGCTAATTACTCAGGCAGGACTGGCCTTATTTGATAATGCTAACATGCCATAAAAGTCAATTAAAATTACATAATTAAAAATATGAGTTTTGCCCTGGCCGGTTTGGCTCAGCGGTTAGAGCATTGGCCTGTGGTCCAAAGAGACCCGGGTTCGGTTCCTGCTAAGGACGCATACCTCGGTTGCAGTTTGTCCCCGGCCCTGGTTGAGTCGTGCGGGTGGCAGCCACTCGATGTGTCCCTTTCATGTCGATGTTTCTCTCTCCCCCCCCCCCCCCCGGCTCTGTCTGAATAAAAAATGGAAAAATGTCCTTGGGTGAGGATAAAAAAAAAAAAGAATGAGTTTTTATTGATTTTCTCTATATATTATTGGCTTGTTTATAAAATATATTCAATATTGCTAGCGAAGTTTACTCCCAAATGGGTTGTATTCCTTTGACCTATCTAGCATTCTTTTCCATCTAATGGACTAAAAAAAGAGATTGAAAACCACGTAAAATTACTAGTAAAATTCAACTAATGGCTCTCATGAGGCATAGAGGAGATAGAGATATAAACATAAAAAAACACACACACACAAAAACAGAAAATCACTTTCTTAAAATAATACTGTTTCAGGTGCACTATTTTCTATTCTTTCAAAAACAAAGATTAAAAAAATAAACAAACCCCAATACTCTTTCTCAAGATTAAAAATCAAAACAAGCCCTGGCCGGTTTGGCTCAGCGGTTAGAGCGTCCGACTGTGGTCCGGAGAGACCCGGGTTCGGTTCCCGCTAAGGGCATGTACCTCGGTTGCAGTTTGTCCCCGGCCCTGGTTGGTCATGCGGGTGGCAGCCACTCGATGTGTCCCTTTCACATCAATGTTTCCCTCTCTCTCTCTTCCTCTCTCTCCTTCCCACACTGTCTGTACAAAAAATGGAAAAATGTCCTCGGATGAGGATTAAAAAAAAAAAATAAAAAAAAAAAAAAAAATCAAAACAAAATAAAATATAACTTCCAAACTATCTTTAATAATAAGCACCTAAACTACAATGATGTTTAAGTTTAGGTTTTTTTTCTGTTACTTAAATTTTGTTGATGTGGCAAAGATAACATTTTTGGGGTAGCTTTTTAAATATTTTGCAAAGGAAAATAATAGTAGTAATTATTATTTAAAAGTAGGCTTCTCAATACAAAAAGATGTTTGAGACGGTTTATGACCAACATGTGGAACCAGATACTTTAGGAATCTGCATAGCTTTTTCGAATAAAAATAGAACCACCATGTAAGTGGCACCCACTTTCCAAGACATTTTGCATATATTATCTGACTTAGTCGTTGCAAGTCAGATCTTATAAGGGCAGCAACTGAGATGCAGGGAGGTTCATGAACTTTCCCGAGAGGAAGCAATCAAGATGTGAAGCTACGGCCTGTGCTCTATACACTGCCCTCTGCTTCTGAACAGTGTGACAAATCAGTAGAGAGCTAATCAGTTTGTCATTAAAACAAATATTTGCTACTTGGTTTAGAAGGCATGAAAACCTCTTTGGTTCCCTGTAGGGGTTGGATTGATATATAAGACTAATATGAGGCCTTCCTATAACGTTACCTGGGAATATTCTATGAAGAATACATGTAAGTTGTTAAGATGTCTCCAATGTAACAGTGTACTTGACAATTATTTTTAACATTTTCCTCTTTATATCAGAATTATTTTTAGTTATTATCATGGAATAAAATAAAGTGGCACTAAGTGGCCAGAAGAGTAATAGAGGTAAAATTTTTTATTAAACTACTACATAATTATATTTAATTTGGCAAAAACAAATAAATAATATAGTACAAAAGAGTAAAACAATAAATAATGAACAAAAAAACTAAAGAAACTCATAGATATAGTCAATAGAATGGTGGTTACCAGAGGGGGCCAAGGGGTAGGAGGATGAGTCAAATAAGTGGTAATGGAAGGAAGTTTAGGTGGTAAGCACACAAGAGAGTACACAGATGTCAAATTATGTTGTACACCTGAAAACTTTATAATATTATTAACCAAATTTAATAAAAATTATATATTGTACTTTTAAACTATATTAATGTATTTTTAAAAATACAAGCAAATCTTCATAGTGTACCATTGTAATGGATTATAATAGAAAGTTCTCTTTCTAGTCTTAACTTCCATAAATTTCTTAATTTTTAATACATAGACTCCAAAGAGTTATACAGAAGGATAGAATTAAAGAAACTTCTCTTATTTTTTTATAATCATTATGTTATTAGTGTCCTTTATAAATTATTGTTTAAAATGCAAATCTAGACAGTGCCACAGAGACATGAACAGCACAGGAACAAAGTTTAATGATTCCAAATTGCTGTGAACTTGTTCTCAAAATAAATCATGTGTAGCTGGGTTTATGCATATTGAGGATCAACTGTATAATTAGGAATGATCTGAATTAACTTCCATGTTCAATATATTAACATAATAATATGTGTTTATTAACAGATAAGTAATAATATGTGCTAATTAAAGATATATGTGTATATCTATACATGCATATATATAAATTGATTATATACTTAATTATAGAAAAATAATATATGCATATTATTTATTTATTTATGTAAGTAAACATAACAGTAAGTACAGTAATACTTTAAAACCATGCTGTTCAATACAGTGCCCACTGGCCACATGTGGTTACTTAACTTAAATTTATTAAAATTATAATAACACTTCAGTTCCCCAATCACATTAGCCACACTTCTCACGCTGAATGACCACATGTGGCTACTGAGTACAGTACTGCAGAGCACAAATATAGAACATTTCCATCATTTTATAACATTATGTTGGGTAGTATTCATTTAAAACCTATATCAGCCATAAAGAACTTATAAACAACTCAACACCAAAAAAACAAGCAATACAATTTAAAAATGAGCAGGGGACCTGAATAGACATTTCTTCAGAGGACATACAGATGGCCAAAAGGTATATGAAAAAATATTCAACATCACTAATTATCAGAAAAGTGCACATTAAAATGACAATGAGATATTACCTCAAACCAGTCAGAATATCTATCATCAAGAAATCAACAAAGAGCAAGTGTTGGTGAGGATGTGGAGAAAAGGAAATTGTTGGTGGGAATGAAGATTGGTGCAGTCACGATGAAAAACAGTATGGAGGGTCCTCAAACCATTAAAAATGGAACTACCTTATAATCCAGCAATTCCACTTCTGGGTATTTATCCAAAGTAACCCAAAACACTAATTTGAAAAAATATATATACCCCTCTGTTCATTGCAGCATTATTTACAATAACCATGATATGGAAGCAACCAAATAAATGAGTACATAAAAAAGCAGTAGTATCAAAATACAATGGAATATTACTTGGCCATCAAAAATAATGAAATATTACCATTGTAACAGCCTGGATATTATGCTAAGTGAAATAAATCAGACAGAGAAAGACACATACTGTATGAATTCACTTACAGGTGGAATCTAAAGAACAATACAAATGAACAAACAAAACAGAAACAGACTCATAGATAAGAGAACAGACTAATGGTTGTAGAGGTGTGTGGGGGTTTGGGATTGGGTAAAAAAAGGTGAAGATATTAAGAAATATAAATTTTTACCCGGCCAGTGTGGCTCAGTGGATTGAGCATGGTTAGATTCCCAGTCAGGGCACATGCCTGGGGTTGTGGACTCGATCCCCAGCAGGGGGTGTGCAGGAGGCAGCCAATGGATATTTCTATCTCTCTCCCTTCCTCTCACTATAAAAAATCAATAAAAACATATTTTTAAAAAATTGTTTTTAAAAGTACAAATTGGTAGTAACAAAATAGTCACAGGATCTAAAGTACAGCATAAGGAATATAGTCCATAATATTGTAATAAACTATATATGGTGTCAGGAGGATACTGGAAATACGGGGAGGGAGCACTGCATAAAGTATATGATTATTTAACCACTATGCTGTACACCTGAAACTAATACAAAATAATATCAAATGTAAACTGTAATAGAAAAATAAATAAAATTAAAGATCTAAATAAAAAATAAAATTTAAAAAGAACAGACAAAACATATATATGTATGTGTGTGTGTGTGTATTGTATATGTGTATATATGTGTGTGTGTGTGTGTATGTATATCAGCCAAATATTCTATTGATGAGAACTACTGTATTACTAACATTGTTTACAACTGCCAGTGCAAGAAAATTATAACAATTAGACTGTCTTTTAATAGGTGTTATATAAAATCTCTCTATGGACAGTGCTCCCCATATTGCGTCACTGGGAGCAGTAATTCCTATTTACCTGTCCTGGGTTTGCCACTGCTCCAGGGATCCATGAATGAGTCTATGGCTCTCATCTAAAGTCTTACAGATGTGTGGTAGAAGATATTAGTGTGGTTTGGATGTCAAGTTATTGAACCCCCTCAAGGAGCATGCTCCACCAACCATGCTCTATATTTGCTCTACTTACTGGCAATTTATCATGAATCTAAGCAAGCTGTGTCTTACTCTTATAAAAATGCACATTCTCGCCCAGCTGGTGTGGCTCAGTAGTTGAATGTCGACCCATGCACCAAGAAGTCACCAATTCAATTCCTGGGCAGGGCACATGCCCAGGTTGTGGGCCCGATCTCCAGTGGGGGGCATGCAGGAGGTGGCCAATTGATGTTCTCTCTTGTCGATGTTTCTATCTCTCTCTCCCTTCTACTCTCCTTAAAATCAATAAAAAAAAATATTTTTAAAAAATGCACATTCTTGTACCTTGGCTTTGTCTTATATTTCTAGTCAACTTTGAAACATTACATTTCTTTTCACATTCTAGATTCCTGAAATAGTCGCCCATTCATTCTTTGTTCGATTGTAATCTATCTTCCACAAAATCTGCTCTGGTTCTAGCCACCCCAAGGTCTAGCCATCCCTGACCTACTATTGTGCTCCTATAGCATCTGGTCCACACTACTCTCACACTGTTTTTCACAGTCTACTGGAAAGGTGGATTTGCTTGTCTCTTATGCTCAAGAGGATATGAATTTCTAGAAGACATTAGAAATATCTTATTCAGATCTGAGCTTCCGGTACTTGTGGATAGTGATCATTAAGTAAACATTTGCTGAACAAAGCATGGAAAGATGGAAGGGAGTTTTACTATTATTTTGAATAACTTAATTGTGAATTAGAGATAGAGGTAAGAGGACCAGCAATTAAAATGAAGTGCATGCCTGTCAACTACATTCTCAAGGCTACAGAGCACTTAAGGCAATATATTATGATCAGAAAATTATTCTGCTTGTGTCAAGAGCCTCCTTAATGTTTAAATTATTACAGATGTATTGATAATCCATTATAAATCAATATCCTGAAAGTCCTCATGGTTCTATTCAATTTAGTGGATAAAGTATAATACAGGGCTTGCTTTGTGTTAAGCACTGTGTTAGAAAGTAAGGATGCTAAGATGACTAAGGCATTTTTTCTGCCCTTAAGAGCTAAATGTATTTGTTAGGAAAAGAAAGAAAAAATTAGAAACAGTTATGAGGATAATTATAGTTAATGGTCATTTAGCACTCACAGTTAGCCAGCCATAAGTGCTTCTTATATATTCCCATGTTAAATTATCATAACATCCTATGAGGTAGGTATTAACATCATTGCCATTTTACAGGTGAGTAAACTGAGACACAGAGGGATGAGTCATTTGCATAAGGTCACACAGATAGTAATTTGTGAAATTGCATGATATCTAGGGGTAGTCTGACAATTTTGGATGTTTGTAAGGATTTGGAAGACTCCACATAATTATGTATGACTTTCATTTCAAAACAAAAGATGTAAAGTGGTGAGAGAGTCTAGGCAATCATCGGGAGTCCGAGACACATCTAGGTGTAAACCCTCCTCGAGTCCTTATCCATATACAGATAGGCTTTGCCCCCAGGTCGAACCACCTAGAA
The DNA here is from genome assembly GCF_014108415.1 of Molossus molossus. Taxonomy (NCBI): domain Eukaryota; kingdom Metazoa; phylum Chordata; class Mammalia; order Chiroptera; family Molossidae; genus Molossus; species Molossus molossus. Next base: position 37,804,454 of record NW_023425401.1, on the reverse strand, counting down.
CTGTGTAGTAAATCTTGACTTTGGGAGAACTTAAGGTAGAAGTTACCAATAAGGTATGTTATGTCCCTCTGGTCACTAGACAAGCCACACCGTCTAATAGGTTATGCTGCGTGTAAACCATCAGTAAGCAAATTGGTTCTGGGGATGGCTGGGGAGTTTTGTATTTTAAACAACACATCATAAATCCCTATGTTTTGTGTTAAAAAAGAGCCAGAGTCAGGTATCCAGGCACCCCCAGAAACAAGGATACACTTTTACAGTCTAGCTGTAAATTTCCTCTATCCTATGTGGAAGGACTGGCCATTGGTGATGAGGGGAGAAAAGTTAGGGAAGCACACTGATGATCCATGGATGACATCACATAGTGAAATAGCAGGAGTGAAGGACGTTTTTCTAGCGCTCTGTCTGGGCATGAAGTAGATTTTAATGCCAACAATAGAATGACATTAGCTATGAAGTACTGACAGTAAGCCAAAAATGTGTTAAATTCTCCACATATATAACCTTTCCCCACACAGCATTCCCGTGAAATGATGGTAATCCCTCATTTATAGATAAGACCACGGCTTAGAGAAAATAAGCAATTTGTCAAAGTTTAGATGAAGAGAAAATAGTAAAGCTCTATAAGCCTGTCTCAAAAGTCGGTGATTTTAATTTTACAATGTGGTCTGTAGGTAAATGTCAACAGAGATATATGGTTTTATTTAGGACCAACTCACAAAGGGATCTAGTTTGTGATTCTAATGGACTATTTTTTGTTTGTTTGTTTTTTCAGTCCTTGATAACCTCAAGGTCCTTGAAGTAAATGTTGAGAGCAGTCTCAGCCCAAAAAGACTTGTTCTCATTCAAGTATCCTTCCTGTCTTTGTCTACCTTAATGGGAAATTTCATGATGGGATGGCTGGGTAGTGTTATATTTTTTTTATTGCTCCCATGATCAATGCCTAGCATCATGATTGATCTTTTATTCTTCTCAAGAGGGTAACTCTAGGGACAGTATTTCTTAGTTCTTTCCAGCTGTACTTGATTTTGGCATGTCAATATGACAGATGTCAGGAAAATTTTATGGCTTTCTTCTTAATCTCATAAGCGTAAGGGTTGTCTAACAGCAGGCCTGATATTCGTGATGAGCTGGTTGTCACATGTGTGAATAACACCAAGAAGAAGAGCTGAATAGAAGCTTAGAGGTTAATGGTATACTAGGAAAATTATTGTAAACAGAAGCACTCCATTCCCTGAAGTGGTTTTTAAAACTACTCGTGTGTGTGTGTGTGTGTGTGTATAAAATATGGTTAATTAGCTTGTCAGAAGTAGAAATTATCAAAATATATTATGCTTAAATTGACTTCTAAACTTCTTTTGTTACTATTCTTTTAAAAATTTTTTCTGATTTTTTTTATTATTCTTTTTTTATATTTTATCCTCACCAGAGGACATTTTTTGCATTTATCTTCAGATGGGGGGGGGGGAGTGAAACATTGATGTGAGAGAGACACATTGACTGGTTGCCACCTGCACAACCCCAACCGGGTTGGGGACAAACTGCAACTGAGTTAGGTGCCCTTAGTGGGAACCAAACCCGGGACTCTCTGGTCCGCAAGCCATCGCTCTAATCGCTGAGCCAACTGGCCAGGGCCTTTTTAAAAAATGTTTAAAACATATTTTTATTGATTTTTGGAGAGGGAGAAATACATCAATGTGAGAGAGAAACATCAATCGGCTGCCTCCTTCATGCACCCACTAAGACTGAGTCCACAACCCGGGTATGTGCTCTGACCAGGAATCAAACCAGAACCTTTTGGTGCACGGGACAGCACCCAACCAACTGAGTCACACTGGCCAGGGCTATTATTCATCTGTTGTAAAAAAAAATTAATGTACATTGTATTTTTCCATCACCATCTATTCCCTTTATGGCCTCTTTTATACCCTCCCACTGGTGTTCATTCTAGTTCAAACAAACCAGTCTCTGCCAAGAGAAATCTCTATTTTTTTCAGTTTCATTAAAAAGTATCCTAATAGTCTGAATTAACCAATATTGGTTTCTATCAGACATCCATACGTATTTCATTAAGGAGGGTAGAAACCTGGCTATGGGATTTAGTTTAGTTTTTGTTTTTATTTAATTTAAAAATAAAATTAAAAAATTGAGCACACTATTTTTAGAATGCTTAAAGACTATGTTAGTATGGGTGATACCTCTTTTTCCTTCATTGCATATCTCTACATTTTGATATGTTTGTTACAGAACAGAATGAGTAGTTTATTACAATAGCAATTTGTGTATGCCTTCTTCGCTCCCGAGTGACCACAACTACTAATTTTGGAGCACTATGTTGAAACTCCAATAATTTAAGATAATTTAAAATGAGTATCGCATAATATTTGTAATGAAACAAAATGTATTTTATAGCAGATATTTTTCTTTAATCATTTCAAAAGTGGTTTGTGTTTCTCAGCAAGAGACTCAAGTAACATATTGGCATTCTGATTCCATGAAATGTTCGTAAGTTGTACTTAAGAAATAGATTTTATACGAAGACATTTAAAAATTCTGGGCAATCCATATTGTATAAATTTCTTTATATGTTAGTCTATAGTATGCTAATTTTCCATATGAATGTCTAAAAAGGCAGTGCTATATGCTGGGTTTTCCAAAAATATTCAGCTCCAAATTTCTTTCAAGAGGAGCTTCTTAATAATTCCAGGGCTATAAACTATCCTTTGAGAAATATTGAATTAAATAGTCTTGAGGCTTCTGGAAGTGGAGGTAAAGTTAAATTTTGGATTAACACCAATCTCTAGTCAGTGTACAAAGTACACTGCGATCTCCACACAGATCGCTGAGTTTTTGTTTTATTAATGATCTGTTTTTGTTTTATCAATAATAGGTTTTAGAACTTATTTAGAACTTATTTATATCAAAAACACCCAGTCAGGAAAATATCACTAGTCATTAAAAAAGAAGTATAAAAAAGAAGTATATCTCATTGCTTGAATTTAAAGGCTTTTTGCTTATGCTTTCTGCAAATTTTAAAATTAATTTTGGTTTTCCTAGGGTTTTAGAAAAGTGTTTATCTTTTTCTGCAGGTACTGAGTCCATGGATTCTTTACTTAGCAAGATTTTTTGAGATTAAGGTTTTCTGTCGCTTCTGTAAATTGTACACCATGTGACCCCCACATAAAGACCTGTGGCTCTTAAGGCACCATTAGTATGCTGAGATAGTGACATGGTAAATAGATCTCACACAAATAGCTTTACCTTTTGTAACGAAGATTTCTGCTAGAAAAATGGCACTTATTCTGCCTACCTCAGAAGGATGTCAGAAAGTAATGCAGTGTGTGTGAAAGTGTTTTATAAATTGCAAAGCAGCCTACAAAGAATTTTGATAATGATAATGATCAATGACTGCCAACTGTGCCTGATGGTTTCTCAAAAATGGAGTAGCTTATAAATTAACCACAGGCAAAACATTCTCTAACTCAAATACAAATAGTGGCAATGCAAATATTTTTTTCAAAACAATTTGTTTTGGGAAAATACTAGAAAAATAAGTAATTATTGATACTGATTTTGAGGAGTTTTCTAAAAATTCAGAAATCAGGTCTTTAAGGAACTGTGAAAGTAAAAATAAGAGTGGTTAATTTTCTTGTTCTGTTTGTTGTTTATTTGTTTGTTTGTTTACTGTCTTCTTACAACATTGGAAGAGCACAAATTTCCACACATGTCTTGTAATGTTTTTATTGACTTTTTAGAGAGAGAGAAAGGAAGGGAGAGAGAAAGAAATCTATGTGAGAGAGAAACATCCATTGGCTGCCTCCTGTATGCCCCCTAGTGGGGATCCAGCCTGAAACCTGGGCATGTGCCCTGACCAGGAATCGAACCAGGACCTCTCAGTTCATGGGTCGATGCTCAACCACTGAGCCACACCAGCTGGGCCCAAATATTTTTCTTAAAGTTGTTTAAGGCAGAGCCATTTTATGTGAAAATCTCTGAGACAGTGAAGAAAATAAATTGCAAGTGTTACCAGAGAATTGTGTGGATTGCCTTTCTCTGTTGCTAGTGGAGTGGGGTTCTTACGTTGTCTTGAGAAAAAGAATTTTCTAAGACTCACACGGGAGAATGAGTGGTCTTTATTTGTGTGAACGTATATCTTTGGGGTTCTGACGTCCCATTTTTCTTAGTCCAAAGTAGAGCCAGTGGCAAAGCCAGTGTCCAGAGTTTCCATTCCAAGGTGGAGTTGAGTCCGGTGTAGCATCAGGCTAATCACTGTCTGTAATAGTCCATTGTGTGGGGGATCCACATGGCTGTGGGCAGGAGCAGAAGAGCCCCAAGAGCCAGCAGTCAGGTGCAAGTAGCAAGAGAGCAAACAAAAGGGAGAACTCCCTTTGTTTAGAAGTTTAAGCATTTCAGACTCTGAGACCTTGCAGTGGCCATGCCTATTCTGACTAATTACCCACGTGCAGGTGTGATTGACAGGCAAGCACTTTTCCAGGTCACTGAGATCTTACTGGGCTGGGCATGCGTCTCCTGTCCAGTCCCTTCCCCCAGAGATCTGAGGAGAACAGACCCGGGGAATGCTAAACTGCAGCTTTTTGGCAAAGCTGTATAAATGGCATGCCTATATTATCTAGTCTTCCCTTTATTCCTTTCCTGTTAAATAATAACGAGCTTATTACAACAGTATTAAAAGTATCTCCATTATCAGAACTTTTTTTCTTCTTGGGAAAGTTATATGGTACCTTTAAAAGTACAGGTGAGAATGTGTCTTTGCTCTCAATTTTGGTTTTTATATAGCTTCCAAATGTTTCTACAACAGCTGAATCTCTAAGGAAGTAGTTAAGAGAAAGAAGCATAACCCCAGCTAACTTTTAGCTTTTTTTGGTCCCATGGGAAGGACATCGTGCTGTGTTATTGCATATGTTTTGAGGTTCATTTAAATCACATATAAATCTGTTTTAAATATAACATACATTTTTATTTTTAAAAAAGATATAGTTGCACTTTCTCATGATAAATTCAGGCAACAGAAAAGGTAAAGAAAAATCATCTAAAATCTGTTTTATCCAAAATATTTGTATTGCCATTTTAAAGTAAAACCCTCAGGATATTTCTCTACCACCTGTGATCAGTTTTTCTTTAGAAAAATGGGGACATGCCATGCATAACTTTTATAACTTTTTGGCATTTAAATATTTTTTGTGGGCATTTTTGTGGCTATCATAAATACACAATAGTATTTACTATTTTCATAATATTATTGTAATAAATAGTATTATATTTTTAAACAGTTCCAATTGTTGGGCGTTAAAGTTTTTAAATGTTTTTTCCTGGTATAAAATTTACTTTAATGAACATTGTTAAACTTTGATGAACATCTGTGCACACTGACAATTATTTCTTTGGGTGTGTAATTATTAAGTTTAGTCAGAATTTAGCCCTTATCAAATCTTATCTATATTGCTACATCACTTTTAAGAAAGTTTAGCAATTTTCTCTCCAACATAAGTACATGAAAATGCCCTTTTGCCCATCCTTTTGTCATTATGAAAGCATTACCAAACAGTTTTTTTTCTTTTTCAATCTGATGAATAAAAAGTGGTCTCATTATTTTAGCCTACATTTATTTTAATAATAATGGGTTTCAGCATCTCTTCATATGTTTATTAGCCATTCCTTTTCTATTGTAATGTTAATCTCTCTCTTCTCATGTTTCTAATAAACACGAACACTTTGCAATTCAAGCTAATTCCCCTTTTATCTGTATTTTTTTATTCCTCTAAATAAGTAAATCGTCTTTTCATTTGATGCATCACGAAAAGTAAATACCTGTTTTATTCTGAAAATAAGAGGAAAGCCTATGGGAGTGGGATCTGGGCCTTCCTAAGAGTGTCCGACCCTCTGAAATGAGATCTTCAGGAAGGGGTCTTATCTGCGGCTCTGAAGTGGCTGGTCCCAGATGAGAGCATTTGCGCCCAGGTTTTGCTGAGGGATTCTGAGTATGGCCTTAGGCCTCTTCACAGCAAATTCATTGTGGTGCTCGCTCCACAGATGCTCCTGTCTCTCTGCAGCCCTGTCACTTCCACTGCAGGCTGGGAACCTCCATTTATTTAATCCTGAAGTATTTCTTATACATGTTAAAGTTTGAGAATCTCAGGCTTCATTAACATTTAAATATTAATTTCTGCATATATTCATAACACAAGTATCAAAAAAGACTATTGGAAGGCTATTTTTTACCTTTCATGCCTCCTTCTTTATACTTGAAGTATTATAGAAAAAGATCCTCTCGTCCGGACAGTGTGGCTCGGTGGTTGAGCATTGACCCATGCACCAAGAGGTCGCCAGTTCCATTTCTGGTCAGGACACATGCCCTGGTTGTGGGCCTGATCCCCAGTGGGGGGCATGCAGGAGGCAGCCAGTCTATGCTCTCTCTCATCTATGTTTCTATCTCCCTTTCCCTCTTCCTTCCTCTCTCTCTAAAAATCAATAAAAGAAAAAAAAATTTAAAAGAAAAAGATCCTCTTACATAGTCGTACACGGCATCATATTTCCCTTGGTCTACATTTCATTGGTTTGCATTTCTGACATAATTATCCACCTCAGTCAGTCATATAACATTTTGGTCTTTATTTTAATGTTGTTATTTTATGTTTATAATTTATTAAGAATGACCACAAAGCATCTGGGAAACAGGGAAGGAATAAAAATAAATGTGCCATACTAAAGTAATATAATGTAACAAAATCTTCTCAGAAACAGATCAGAAACAGATCTTTTTCTAGTTGGACCTGAGGCCTCTGAGGCTGAGAATAATAATAGCGTCCAGATTCTTATGTAAGTAATAGTTAACACTTTTTGAGTGCTTATTGAATGCCAGAAACTGTGCTAAGACTTTTATATTTATTAAACTTCCCTATTATTTGATTGGGTAAAACACTAGCACTTGTTGGAATCCCCACTGACAGATCAGAATACCAGACATAGAGAGTTTAAGTAAATTTCTCATGGTTACATATCAGGTTGGTGGCAGAGTCCGGGTTTGAGCCGTGGTCAGTCATGTGGTTCCACAGTAAGTGCTCTTACCTAGGAACACATTTAACTGCTTTGTATCCTGAGAGATTATGTAATCAGTTTACATGGCATTAACCCACGAAGATAAAATATATATTTGGGTAGGTGATGATTTATTTGGAGAAAAATCATTAGCTCCTCAGGGAAAAATCGTGTATAGTATCCCCCCTTACTTCAAACAAGAAAAGAGGTTTCAAGAGAACCTCCAGGAGACCTTGAAATATATTCTGAACAGTTTTGGGGAAACAGATTAGTAACTGATTCTCACCAAGACAAGTTGAAAAGCGAGGGACTACTAAAATGGTTTGCCTGTCCGCAAAGAGAGAGGAGTTGCACCCCAGTTGAAAGGTAGCAGAGGGGGCCCTGCATCCTGGTGACAACCCCAAACAGAAGCAACTCAGGAGAGCAGCAGGACACCAGCTGGAACAAAGCCGCTTGCTCGAAGAGGCAGAGACCACATCAAGGGAATTGCAATTCAGAGGATGACCTAGAGGAAGTGTCTGAGAAAACCACAAACACACCCAAGAAGGAAACAGAAACTAGACCTGCCATGGAGAACCCTCTGAATCAACATCCACCTGGAGCAGCCATAGAAGGACTTGCTGGTCTTCGTGAATCTTCCTCTAACTCTATTTCTGAACTTGAGGGTCAAAAGCAGCATCATAAGGAAGGAAGGAGGTGAAGCGAGTAACAATGAAGAAGCATCTCCAGCTGCCTGTTGGTGAGACTGTGACTGGTCCAAGCCGGGAGACACAGAAAAAACACTTTGCAGAGTACATTGAGCCCTGGCCAGTTTGGCTCAGAGGTTACAGCGTTGACCTGTGGACAGAAGGATCTTGGGTTTGATTCCTGGTAAAGGGCGCATATCTGGGTTGTAGGTTCAGTCCCCCGCCCTAGTTGGGGTCTTGCTGGAGGCAACCAAATGATGTGTGTCTTTCTAACATCAAAGTTTCTTTCTCTCTCGCACACACCTTCTCTCCCTTCCACTCTATCTGAAGTTAATGGGAAAATATCCTCAGGTGAGGGTTCAAAAAAGAGAGTACATTGAACCTTTTTATAAGAAACGTCTAAAAAATTTTCTAAAAAAAATAGGAGGATAATTTACTTATTTTCCCAGAGTGACAAGTGAAACTAAGAAACATGAGGTGACTTTTATTTCAGGGTGGAGACCTCTTCACCTACAGAACGTATGAAATGGGACAGAGAGGAAGTAGTTGGGTTCCTTTCTACATTTCTCTGATCTAGTTCAGCTGCAGCAACTCAATGATGCTAATGTTGTCACAGTTTTTACAAATGCATATTTTGAAGGCCCATTAAAAAAATGTTGACAATGACGATTTCAGTGATGTCACTGGAAGAGTCACCGATTTCACTAACTGATGGAGCAGGCTTAGAATCCCCCACCAAATATCTAAGATAATGACTGTGAAAAATATGTAGACTACTTTTGGGCACAGAGTAGCATTCATAAATGTTTGTCTTTTCTCTTAGGAAATAGAATGATGTACTACAAAGAAATGAAAAGAAAAGAAATTCTGTTATGCCAAGTTTTCTGTATTTTAGGAACTGAGGAACTACGTTATGGAATTCTTTCAGAGCCCAACTGTAAATTCAGTAAAGAAGTCAGAAGTGGTTTTGGAATCTTTATAAAGAATAAAGGCATGTTCACGTATCTGTGAAGGTATTTGATTTTAGGAAACACACTGAAACTGAAATTGACTTTATGTAACACTTTTCATAGCAGACTATATGAAATAAAGCCCACATCCTAGTCTGCTTTGTTCTAATTTAAAAATTAATCAAATTATCTTCACCGTGGGAGGTCTGTCAATAAACATACATTGTATTTAGAATAATTTATTTGAAAACCAGAAAGGCTGCCAAAATAATCCAAACATTAAATTATTTCAATTAGCCCTGGCCAGTTTGGCTCAGCTGTTAGAGTGTCGGCCTGCGGACCAGAGAGTCCCGGGTTCGGTTCCCACTAAGGGCATGTACCTCGGTTGCGGTTCCAGGTTCAGTTCCCACTAAGGGCATGTACCTCGTTTGCTGTTTGTTCCTGACCCCAGTTAGGGTTGTGCGGGTGGCAACCAGTCAATGTGTCTCTCTCACATCGATGTCTCTCTCTCTCTCTCTTCCTCCCGATCTGAAGGTAAATGCAAAAATGTCCTCGAGTGAGGATAAAAAAATAAATAAATAAATAATTTCAATTTAAGAAAATAGATATTAGTGAGAAGTAATAAAATCTTGCCAGCCTGCATAGACAGCTCATCATCACTGCTAAGAACTAGACAAGAAAAGACTCAGTTATGGATGGCCTTGACAATGTTGGCTAAAGGGTGAACTTCATCACAGCCTGGCCATGGTAGAAGGCTGCAGTCACAGAGGAGTAGAGAAGAAAGTACTCAGCACAACACCAGAAGCTTCAAGGAGTAGTTATCTGATAAAGGGGAAAGATGGGAAATTTTAAAGAAAATGTCAGAAATTTCCCTGGCCAGTTTTGTTCAGTGGTTAGAGCATTGGCCCTAAAGAGTTGAGGGTTCATTTCTGGCCAAGGGCACATACCTTGGTTTTGGTTTGTCCCCGGCCCCGGTGGGGGTCATGCGGGAGGCAACCAATCGATGTGTCTCTCTCACATCAATGTTTCTCTCTCTCTCTCTCTCTCTCTCTCTCTCTCTCTCTCTCTCTCTCTCTCTGAAGATAAATGGAAAAATATCCTCAGGTGAGGATTGAAAAAAAAAGAGAGAACATGTCAGAGAAATTGCTTGGTGATAAGGAAATTGTCTTCTTAGGGAATCGTAAGTTCTCAAAATGTCTTTTAAAAGAGTGGACATAACCAAGTATTCTAAAGATCAAGCTTAGTATTCTCTGACTTTAGAGAGATTGTTTTTACTGGCCACAGCTCCTCATTCTCCTGAGGAGGACTCAGGATTTGTTTGAGGGTACCAGAGAGATACTCAACCTGCTTTCTATTTAAGCCTGATAACACAAAGTTATGCCAAGACCCCCATCAAAACCTTATTGGATAATTTTCTATGTAAAAAACAAACACAATTTCAAATGAAATAACATGTAAAACAGGCACAACACAGTACTATACAGATGAGATATTATGCATAAGATTATTATTTGTAATAATCTCTATGAATTTATTGAGACCTTATTGAAATGAACTCACTCAATACTGTGCTCTTCATGGCAAGGATAAATAAGTTCTAGCTTTCAAGGTACTGAAAGGCTCCTTGGGGAAAGGAAGTAATATGTATGAAAATTTTTTAAAACAATAGGATGCACCTGGCTCATGTGGCTCAGTGGACTGGGCATTGTCCCAGGGACTGAGAGGTCTTGGTTCGACTCCTGGTCAGGGCACATGCCTGATTTGCAGGCTTAATCCCCAGTAGGGGATGTGCAGGAGGCGGCCAATGGATGTTTCTTTCTCACATCGATGTTTTTCTCTCTCTCTAAAAAAAAAAGAAAAAAAAATCAATAAAAACATATTTTAAAAATAGGATGCAATATATAATTAAGTACTACATTATGCAACAGGATTACAAAAGTTCAAAAAATGCAATGAAAACTAGAAGGATTTTCTGGAAAAGGGCTAAGTTGAAATGGGGCTTGAAAAATGCATAAGATATGGAAATCCAGATATTGAAAGAAAAAAATTTTTCAAGAAAGAGAAATAGCAGCTCACTAGGTCAAGGGAGGAAATGGCAAAGAGACTGGGCAAGGGAATTAAGTTGCATAGTGACTACACAGCTATGGAACCGGGTTGACCTAGATTTGAGCCCCAGCTCCACCACCACTCACTGGTGTAACTTTAGACCTTACGTGATCAATCTGTGCCACACTTCCATTGTCAGTGAAATGGAGGTAACTGTCATATCAATTTTAAGGGAATTTTAAAAATAATTAAAAAAATTGATTTGAGAGAAAGACATCAATTTGTTGTCCCACTTATTTATGCAATCTTTGGTTGATTCTTGTATGAGCCCTGACCCGCTATCGAACCCACAGCCTTGGCATGTCAGATGATGCGGTAACCAACTGAGCTACCCTGTCAGGGCTTTAAGGGAATATTTTGAGAATGAATGGGTTAATATATTAAAGGCACTTATATTCAGACTCAGGACCTAAAAAGCATTGAACAAATGTTAGCTATATTACTGTTCTTATTATTGAGCAATGGCAGATATTATTTTCATGGCTAAAATGTAACCAAATTATATCATTTCTCTCACTTTACACATGAGAAAGCTGAGACTAATTTTCTCAAGAACTCCACAGCTGGTAAAGAACAATCACAGATTTTCAGTCGGGTCTTTTGGTCTTCACCCTAGTGTTTTTAACTACAGCATTAAAATGCTTAATTACATCTTAGGGGGTTTTAAGATTGAGACCAGGGGATTGTATCTCAGACACAAGTTGACTAGATGGGTTCAAGGTAAAAGAGTTCAGATTCAGTGAAACCTGTCAACTGGCAGTTGGCAACAGTTGGAATACTCCATCAGGTAAGATGAGATCAATGAACTTGGGCAACATTGAGCCCTGAGGAGGAAGAACCTAGATTTGTTCAGCAGAAAAAAAATAAAATCAAGTAAAATAAAAATGGACAAGACTTTATTCTGGGCCCTGGAAGTGAGAGACAGTAAGCATAACTTGGTTATGAAGCCCAAATGACCAGGAGTAGGGTAGCTTCTGACATGGAGAGAGTGTGCAAAGGGATCTCACTTGGCCCTTTTCATGAAGGCCTAAGACAGTCTGCCATTTGCCTCTTGATGTTTTACAGTGCAAGCTGGGTCCATGTTTTATCACCTTCAGGAGATTAGAAATTAGCTTTTCTGTTAACCCGTGTTGCATTTTACTTACCCTTGGGGAGCTCTTGCCCCCAGTTTCTGAGCTGCTTGCTAAACAGTAGTCACTTAAGCAAGGACAAAGTCATCCTGGAAGACAATAGCATCAGCCAATACAGTTAAGAGTTCTATACTTTGTAGCCTCAGACACTTTACAAGAAAGTGGAAGGAAAATATATCATGGATAATGCACTTTGCCAATATAAAAGGGTTCTGCAAGAAGATGCTGCTAACAGTAAACAGTTTATATAAAGCAAAGATAAATCATAATGGAGTGGTAATTTGAGTTTCTATTGTACCTCTCCTTGGGGAATTCCAAGTGCTCTAAAGACACTCTTTCATTACTAGCTTGAGTATCTCTGAGAAATATGCAAAAAGCATCATTTTCTTTATGTTTTTTAAAAATAAGGACCTAAGTCACAGGAAATTTATGTGACTTGTCAGTGTATAGAAGCAGATTGCTTATTTTCATGGAAATGATTGTTTTAGTGAACTAGCTGATTGTCTAATGAAATTAGTTACTCAGTTTAAGGGAAAAAACAGCAACTAATATCTCCAACAAAATCAAATAAGCAAACAAAAATACCCAGTTAGTCCATCTGAAAACATATTTTGGCAGCATTTTGAAGATTTTCTTGAACTTAATAAATGCAGCTAGAAACAAAATACAGTCTCCAGAAATTTTCCATTAGAGTAACTCAACATATAGGTATTTAAAAGTTATTGGTGAAAACGATTACATTAAAAAAAAATGTTTTTTATTTTTTTTTATAGAGAGAGAAATGGAGAGAGAGATAGAAACATTGATGTGAGAGAGAAACATTGATCGGCTGCCTCCTGCAGAACCCCGACGGGGATTGAGCCGACAGCCTGGGCATGTGCCCTGTCTGGGAATCAAACTGTGACCTCTCAATCCATGGGACGATGTTCAATCCACTGAGCCACCCCAGTGGGGCAAAAAAAGATTGCATTTTTGAGAGAAAGTGTAGGAAACCTGAGACAAATGTATGAACTAGTGGAAGTGGCCTCCGCCCATCTCAGGCCAACTCTACTCACTGACAAATTGACATCCTCAGCAGAGCATGATCTCTGCACCCAGAAATGATGAGTGGAGAATAACAGATCACTTCCTTAAAGCTTCTAAGGAAATTGCAGTGAAGCCCCCTCACTCTTTTAGGCATTTGCACAATAGAACGCCTACCACTTACTGCACAGTGAGAAAATCAGACCTAACTGCTTCTCTGCACACCTTTCCCCTAGCACTCTGTCTTGCCTCAGATGTATAGATTCAGGAATCACTCAATTCAAAGCACAGTTCTGGAAGATTCTAATGCTTGTCTTCTTTGGTGATCTTTTGGGGAAAGTTCTATGTAGAACAACCTAGTTCAGTATGCCTGATCTCTACTCTTAGATGTAATATCCGATATTTTCACTGTTCTTCATTGTATGTATTGCTAAACATCTTATTCTCCTGTTAACCCATGTTCAAAAGGAAAATATTTTTAAACTGCTGAGTATGGCCTTCTTTATAGATGCAGATCTTGGGTAAATAAGTAAGATGTGTCGCCCTGGCCAGTTTGGCTCAGCAGTTGGAGCGTCGGCCTGTGGACCCGAGAGTCCCAGGTTCGGTTCCTTCTAGGGGCACGTACCAAAAAAAAGAGATGTGTTATTTTAAAACAGTTGTATTACCTTGACCTTAGTTGTTTATATATATATTTCACTGGTAGGGAAAAGGATATTTGATTGTAAACCCTACTTTAATGATCTGTCAAATCATTCAGTGTGAACTTGTTCTCAGCTACTAAGTGATTAGAAAACACTGATTGTATTTGGTAATTAATGAACTGTTGTCCTCAAGTAAATGAGAATTGAATTTAAAAATTTATCACAGTTCTTTTTCATGTCTTACCTCCAACAGAAATCCATAAATGTTAATCCCCAAGGTAATTTTTCTGATTTATGAAACCTAAGAAAGTTCAGCATTCTCTGGTATACAGAAGGTGTGGAGCCATATATAAGCCAAGAAAGTAGTTAAGGTATTTGCTGATCTTGGGTATTGGCCAGATATTGCTTAAAGGTATTCATGCACCTGTCTTTTCTCTAAGAAATCACTCAGTTTGTCTGTGCCTTTTCTTCTCCTCAGAATCTCTTGATAGTTGCATTTTCTTTTCTCTGTGTCAGGGTTTAATTTGATTTGCCACATTTTTACTTTAAAAACTTATAATTCAATAACATTTACTTTAGCTAGCTCATGTAGCTATTTCCTATTAGGACTCACATCACAAAGGTCTTTGTTAGGTTGTAAATTCTTTAGCTATACAAACCATTAGATATGAAGGTGTTCTTATATTTTTTCTTATTCTTTCTATAAAAATGTATTCTATCTGATGCACAAAGATAGTATTCAGATGAAAGCTTTTTATTAGCTTATTGTCACTTTACTCCTATTATCAAACCTGATTTTAATATATTTGTAATATATTTTAGTTATGAAAAAAAGTACTATGTCTCTTATCTACTTTTGACATCATTCCACATATTCCTATCTCAGAGGAAACATGAATGGGCTTCTCTTCAGCATAGATGTTTTTACCACAAGAGAAGAGAAGACGAGTGATTTTTTAAAAATGTTCTACAGCATATGAAACATAAATTAACAGAATATGAAGTTCTCATTTGGCTCAATATTCTTTATTAATAGATCATAGCATAGTAAAAAGAAATTTTAGAACTCTCAAATACATTTTTGTTTTGTTAACTATTTTAACCCTGAAAAATAGTTCAAAATTGATGAGATTTGAACTTATTTGAAGCATACTGATATCATGCCTCGGATTAATAATAATATGAACAGCCCTGGCCGGTTTGGCTCAGTGGTTAGAGCGTCGGCCTGCGGTCCATAGAGATGTAGGTTCGGTTCCCGCTAAGGGCATGTACCTCGGTTACAGTTTGTGCCCGGCCCTGGTTGGGTTGTGTGGGTGGCAGCCACTCGATGTGTCCCTTTCACGTCGATGTTTCTCTCTCTCTCTCTCCCTCCTGCTCTGTCTGAATAAAAAGTGGAAAAATGTCTTTGGGTGAGGATAAAAAAAAAATATGAGTTTTCATTGATTTTCTCTATATGTTATTGGCTTGTTTATAAAATATATTCAGCCCTGGCCGGTTTGGCTCAGCGGTTGGAGCGTCGGCCTGCGGTACAGAGAGACCCGGGTTCGGTTCCTGCTAAGGGCACGTACCTCGGTTGCAGTTTGTCCCCGGCCTTGGTTGGTCATGTGGGTGGCAGCCACTCGATGTGTCCCTTCACGTCAATGTTTCTCTCTCTCTCTCTTCCTCTCTCTCCCTCCCGCTCTATCTGAACAAAAAATGGAAAAAAACAATGTCCTTGGGTGAGGATAAAAAATGATAATCATAATCATAATATAAACAGAATGTATAATGTAGAGCAACATTTTTTTTTAAACATGTAACCACAAAGATTCCAAATACTCTTTTTTTTTCTCTCTCTCACTAAAGAGGAAACAAGCCCAGACATTTTGGTATTTCTTTTAGAAGTTTCCTTGTACACTGATTTGTACAGCCTAATTAATATTACATTAAAAAGAATACATATCACATTTATTATATCAGGCAGAAATGTAATTTTTTGTTGTTGTTTGATACCAAATTTTTATTGTGGTAAAATACACACAACATAAAATTTACCATTTTAACATTAAAAAATTTGTGTATACTTTTTAATCTCTTCTGTTTGCATGTTATACATCCTTAACATTCAATTTTTATTTTATTGTGAACACAACATGAGATATAGCTTCTTAAAATATTTGTAAGTGTACAACACAATATTGTTGATTATGGGCACAACATTGTACAGAGAATCTCTAGAACTTCCTTATCTTATATAACTAAAACTTAGTGACCATTGATTAACTGCATCGCCCCTATCCCCAGCCCCTTGCAACCACCTTCACAGTCTTTGATTCTATGAATTTGACTACTTTAGATGCCTCATATAAGTGGAGTCATGCATTAAAATAAAAGAATTGTTTTTCTTTAACTGGCTTATTTCACTTAGCATAATGTTCTCAAGGTTCATTCATACTGTCACATATAACAGAATCTACTTTTTAAAGACTAAATCATATTCATACACACACACACAATTTTCTTTTTTTAAATATGTTTTTATTGATTTTTTAGAGAGAGAGGAAGGGAGAGAGAGAGAGAAACATTGCTATGACAGAGAAACATCTCTCACTGGGGATCAAGTCCGCAACCCAGGCATGTTCCCTGATCAGGAATTGAACCAGGACCTCTCAGTCCATAGGATGATGCTCAATCCACTGAGCCACACCGGCTGGGCTATATATTTTGTTTTCTTTATCCATTCATTTGTCATTGGACTTGTAGATTGTTTTCACATCTTGGCTATGGTGAATAATGCTGACTTGAACATGAAAGTGCTAATACATTTTTGAGATCCTAGATCATATGATAGCTCTACTTTTCATTTTTTAAGGAAATCCATACTGTTTTCCATAGTAGTAGCACATTTTGCATTTCTGCTAACACTATGCAAGGGTTTTGTTTTCTTTACAATATCACCAACACACATTGTCTTTTTTTTTTTTATAATAACATTTTAATAATTTTGGAGTGTACAATTCAGTGGCATTAAGTTAACTCACACTGTCCTGCAATTGAAACCAAGTGTCAGTGATCAGATCCGAGTTTGTTGTCTCACAAAAGCAAAGAATGAGTTTATGGACAAAGAGGTAAGCGAAAGGAAAATTAATCTGAAAGATAGACAGACTCCTCACAGCGGGGAGGGGACCCAGGTGGGTTGCCCAAGGGGCTCTGTTGTCTAAAAGTAAATATATACTCTGCTAACCTCTGATTGGTCCTTTCAAGGAATTCTGCCTTAGCACCATGCATACATTTTAAAGCTTGTGTTTCCCACCTGACTGTGTATAGCCCTAGGTCATCTAGCTCTAAATTCATATTACCCTTCTGGAAAAAGCATATATGGGCATCACTGATTTAAAAACACTTGCCCCATCAGGTGAATTGGGGAAGATGTGATTAACAGATATATATTGTCCCATAAAGTTCCCTAGTTCAAAGTGGACAGGTTCTAATTTAAAAACAGACATTGATTAGCTATCCCTGACATTTATACAGATGCTTTACTCCCAGGGAAGAGACCATCTAGTTGGGTGTGTTAAGAACAAATAAGATAGTCCCAGGTATCCATCTGGGCCTTAGTGGCTTTCCTTTTTATGATCATTTCTATTTCTCCCAGACTATTAGTGAGGAGGAGTGGAAATGCCCTTGGAGCAATTCTATGCTTGCTTTTGGTTTCTTTTCTAAATCCAATTTTGTTTTCCTATAATTTTTGTTAAGGTAACCTGGCTTTCTGCAATAGAAACACTATATTTCACAGCAGAACTCATTCAGCAATCCTCCTGCCCTGCTCCCAGAAACCAGTAGGTATAGTAATTGGAATAGGTCAGACTCGTTAGCATTATGTCCTTTCACTGTAAATAAAATTAATTTGCAGACCCATGTGGATCCCAGAAAAAAGAACTATACAATTGCTGTTCCTCTCTTGCCTGAAATCAGCCTTTCTGAGTTTTTTTGTTGTTGTTGTGATGTAATTGACCTGTGCTCCCTCCAGAAGCTTCTCATTGCAGTCAAGACAAGCTTTTCATTTCTATAAGTCAGGAGTGTTAATGGGGGCTGGGAGTGTCTGGACTTGGGGTACAATTTCCCATGTTGATTTTAGTTTTATTTTGAGATCTGCAGAGTCCTAATAAAACTCCAGGTCTACTATGTACTGGGTTAAAGAGCTGCCTGTGTGCTGAGCTCCAAGTTCTCACAAACCTCCCCATGTGTCTCAGGCTTCCCTTCCCATGGTCCCATTCCTCACTGCCTAACCTGTCCCTATCTCCTCACAATTATTAACACTATCCATTTCCAAAACTTTTGTCATCCCAAATTCAAACAATATACACAGCTCTGGGTTGCCACTATTCTATTTTCTATCTATAAATTTGATTATTGTAAACCTCATATCAGTGAAATCATACAATATTTATTTCATATGGTTTATTTCACTTAGTATAATGTTTCCAAGGGTCATCCATGCTGTAGCATGTATCAGAATTTTATGCTGTTTAAGGCTGAATAATATTTTATTATATATATAATATTTTGTCTTATCAGTGGACATTTGAGTTTTTTCCTACGTTTTGGCTATTGGGGATAATGCTGCTATAAACATTATTGTAAAACATCTGTTGAAGTCCCTGCTTTAGTACTTTGGGGTATATAACCTAGAATTGGACTTGCTGTGTCACATGGTAATTTTTTATGTAATATTTTGAGGAACTACCATACAGTCTTCCACACTGGCTGTACCACTTTACATTCTCACCAACATGTGTTATTTCTTTTTTCTTTCATTCCCTGGGGCTTTTGCGGGGGGTTTGGGGGGTGGGGATGAGGTATGTGTATAATAGCCATTTTAAAGCGCAAAAAGATGTCTTTGCTTTTAAAATAAAGGATTTTTAAGTACCAAAATAATTTATGGGATATTTGCAAGAACACATTTTTTTCCAAAAAACTTCAATGCAGGAAATATATATTATTCTCTTACTATTATTCTAATATGAGTTAATGGCAATTGCCTAAATTAATTCTGGTATTAAACTCATACTAGCCTGGCCGGTATGGATCAGTGGATTGAGCATCAACCCATGCACCAGGAGGTCACTGGTTCTATTCCCAGTCAGGGCACGTGCCAAGGTTGCAGGCTTGGTCTCCAGTGGGGGACATGCAGGCAGCCAATCAATGTTCCTCTCTCATCAATATTTCTCTCTCTCTCTCCCTTTCCCTTCCTTTCTCTACCAAAAAAACATCAATATGACTCATACTATGCAGATATATTCTCTCCATTGACATTAGGTAGATACACCCTGTTTTACTCATCCTCTTTGCTGAATAATATCTATTTATAATTACTCCTGGTGAATGAAAAAATATTGATATCCCTCTAAAAATCTTAGTAGGGTTTATGAAACCTCCACAATTCCCAATAGTAGGAAACACATATTTGAATTAGCTTAGAGAAACTTAAAGACACACAAAATGATTTGATTCAGAAATGTCACATGAACTTAAGTTCCTCCTTATTTCTTCTTTATTTTCCACAAATCATATAATAATGAGTGCTATTCTTTTTCTGAGAAAAAATAAATATAATAAAAATGGTGGGAATCTTTAGGATCTGAACTAATATACATTTTTTTTCTCTTAATATAATGAGTAGATCAAAATCATTATCTAGTAGGGAATTAGCTATCATCTACTTTTCTAAAAAAGAAATTGCAGTCTCCACTTTTACTCTTGGAAGACTCTGAAGTCTAAAATGACCTAACAGTTTTTAAAAATTAAATCTAATATGTGATTATATATTTAATATTTCCAAAAATATCACCAATGAATAATGTTACAGATAACTGCAAAGAAGAAAGAAGACTATTGTTCATATGAAATAAATAAACATATTTCAGGATTAAAGAGTAACCACAGTGCCCTGGCTGGTTTGGTTCAACAGTTAGGGCATTGGCCCATGGATCAGAGTCACAAGTTGCATTCTGGTCAACAGCACATACTTCAGTTGCCGTTCGGTCCCAACCCTGGTCAGAGTAGTGCGGGAGTCAACCGTCGATGTGTCCCTCTCACGTTGATGTTTCTCTTTCCTTCTCTCCCTCTCTCTTCCTCCCTCCCACTCTATCTGAAGATGAGTAGAAAAATATCCTTGGGTGAGTATGAAAAAAAAAGAGTAACATAGTTATTTCTTAATAAGATAATCATTTGAACAATAAGAGATTTGATCATATATAAAGATGTTATTATTGTGACCAAATAGTGTGATAGTTTAGACATGGAGTTTATGTTGCTTAATGACCTAACTAATGCTTTTATACATTAAATGTTAATTTCCCATATACAGTATGTCTGGAACTGTGCCAGGTAGAAGATACAACCAATTCTTTGGTTTTTCTAATGTAGTATTACTGACAGTCTTTAAAAGTATCAGATTTTCATTAAGGAGTGGTTTATACTTTATAAATCAATTGTAATCTTAAACAAAATGATAAATTATAATCAATTTAATATATTAATAGATACATTCCACAAATATATACTTATTTTCCATTGGGGGTCTAGACCATGTGTTCCATGTCAGTGGACAGAGACGATGAATACAATGTTTTTCCTTCTCTAATATTCTCAGAGATATTTATTATAATTTATTCTGGATCAGTGCATTAATCCAGAGGGTAAATCCTTTTTGTTCATTTTTATTTAATCTATAAAGCTTAGGTCAGGGAATTTAAAAAAAAATTAAATATGTTTCTTTACCTTTACATTTAAAGTCACAAAAAAATATTTTTTCTATTAACTTCCTGAATACTGTGCCGTATTAGCCACTCTCAAAAAAAGATTTTGGCATGATACGAGAATGAACCGGGGTTTTTAGCGAGCTCTGAATCAGTCTCCAAATAAAGAGATCATTGAGCTTCCAAATGATGTTTAAACTCATTATCTTCCAACAGGGAAACATTAAACCATCATTCCCTAGAAACATTATTACCAGGGAACATCTGTAAACATCAGTACATGATCAGATATATTGATGGGATCTACTTTTTTGTAAATTGAAACATACTTAAAAGATGATAAAAAAAATCAATGAACATTTATCAGTAATGAGACACAAAGAAGATCTTACAGTTTAAGCCCATTTAGTAGGATGCAATAATGTACCGGTGAAACTACAGAATTACCCATAAACATATTAGGCAGTGACATTAATCTAAATGTGGGGATAATGAACATGGCAATAGAAATTGCCAATCAAGAATTTCTAAGAGTGGTTATATTGAAATGATGAGTCATCTAAGTGATAGTAAATTTAAAATCCAGCAGTAGATGTAATTGATAAGTTGGAGGTAGTTGCCCCACAGATGTCCTGCAGACTTATGGAAATCAAATAAGCCAATTAGACATTAACAGACAGTCAAATTTCCTTTTTAATGCCTTTCATATAAACAGGCAATCCTCAATATGGTACACCTTGAAATATTTCAAAACTAATTCCTGTACATGTTTGAAACGAATGTAATCAGGACATTTATTCTGTGTCTCATTCGAACCAGGATGAAATGAACTATGTAAATTAAAAGAGTTAAAAATAAATAATATAATTAAAGAGCTTATACATGATTTGTAAAAAAATAAATAAATAAAATGATACATGACCACAAAGTTGTTCTACAAGCAGTCCTGAAAAAAATTCAGTCATATTATAGGCATACCACGTGTATGCTTCAACCATTGCTCAATCATTGTATAAATCTAACTTAGTGGAGAGCCAAAGACCAAGTTCCTATTGATCTTGTCAATGAAAGGATGATAATAGTCTCATTTCTTATCTTATACCTGTGTTTCTTTTCCTACTGGCAAGTACTAGCCGATGATACAAAAAATGATGTAATATTAAGAGAAAAATGTCAAAATTATTGTCATGTTGAATTAAATAGTTATTAAAAATTTGTTTGAATTCAGGAGCTAGCAATTGCTATGTGCTTTTATATACTCATAACGAGAGAAAATACAGAACATTTGAATTCATATTCCAGCTCTTTTATCTTTGATTCTTGTAAATTGGAGAAGACACTTAACCTTTCTAAATCTTAATTTCCCCCTCCACACAGTTAGAATATAATATCTATATCTTAGGGTTGTTATAAATGGTTAAGTTACTTATACAGAGCACTTCATACATAGTACTTTTCCAGAAAATGTTAGCTATTGTTACAGATTGTTATTGAATCATGTTAGTTGTTAGTAAATGTGATCCCAATGTGTATGGTATAAGTGAGTACAGTGTTTATCTTTAAAAATACTTCTAGCATTACAAACAGCAAACAAGAGTTTATGAGCAAGAAAGAAAAGAGAAATAGGCAATATTTTTTATTCTTCTAGAAAATTCCATGTCTTAATTTATTTGTATTTTACTTTTAACTTTCTCTGCTATACATGCAGAAAATGTGGGTTATATAACTGAAGCTATCCCCAAATAATATTATCTATTTTAAATATTGGTATCCATAGTCTGCTGAATAAAATAAAAACTAATTGGAAAATTTAATCAATATTTTCTCTAAAGAAATCAGAAGCACCTGATTTACCCAATGAAATCTCTGCTGTTGCAATGTGGGCACCTACAGAGGCCTGTGAATAGAATTTTCAGTAACCACATGCCGTAGGCAATCACATCAGACAGACAATACCCAGCCGAATCTAATAAATTATGTTGTACTGACTACATCTGTTGAATAGTCCCTTACGCGAACTTTAATCTTTTTTATTCTCTGATGAATATCCTTGTTTTGAAAAAAAATCCCGTATCATATTCCATTTTCCTCTGTAAATGCCTTAAAGAAAGAACAAGCTAGCCATAAACAATCAACTCGACAGATGCCTGTGAGAACTGTGTTGCTCTTTCTGAGTCGCTCCCAGGGCTTCTTTGGAAACTCGGAGTTTCTGCCC
The DNA here is from genome assembly GCF_014108415.1 of Molossus molossus. NCBI lineage: Eukaryota > Metazoa > Chordata > Mammalia > Chiroptera > Molossidae > Molossus > Molossus molossus. The sequence goes on along the minus strand of NW_023425401.1, from coordinate 37,781,907 downwards.
TGCTTTTCTGCTCTGGCTTCCTATTCTGTCACTCAAGGGAAGAAGGCATCAGAAGGTTACCACTGAGCTGAAATTGAAGTCAGATCCACTGACCTTACCTCATGAACCTTTCATTTTGTTCTTTGGGGTGGGTCACACCTTATTTGTCCATTATAAATTTTTAGTGTCTATTCACTGAATTCCCATTCAATATTTTAAATGAATTCCCCGCGGGCTTCCTAGGAAAACAAGCCCAAAAGGACAGAAGTTGTAACTGCAGTTATGAACTTACCTGTCTTTTCTTTGCAAGTGGAATCCATGCTAAATAAATATAAAACTAACGCAGTCAAGACTTTCCATTTTAAATAATGTTATTTTTTAAAAATCACAAATCTGTCATTCCACTAAAATTAATTGTATGGACCCTAAGTTAGCTAGTTTTTGGCAGTAAATTGAAGGAACAATGGAGTTATTACTTTGTTTTTTTTAAAAAAATAATTAATTGATATATAGTGAATGAATTATACACAGACAGTAATTTATGTTTTCTCTATTCTATTGCAAAAATGACAAGGCACTTTTCAAATCTTAATGTCATTATCTAAATATCTAATGATTCTTTTCAAATTATAATAGTCATTATCTAAAACTAGGAATCTATTGACCTGGCCTCCAGTCCTATTTTTTGCATTAGTTTAATATCTACCCTTAGGCAGGTCATGTAACCTTCTCTTCATCTCACTCTATCTGCAAAGTGTAAGGGTTTAAAAGATTTAAGAGTTATAAAAATTACAGATCTCTCTAATATCCCTTTAATTTCTAAAGTTATATTTGTATATTGGGTCATTGTTAGGAAAGAGTCAAGAGATGAAATTGGAAAATTGCTTCCCCCAACAGACAAAATAAGAAAGCTTGAAAAGCGTTAAAATAAAGAGTGAGCCCTGGCTGGTTTGGTTCAGTGGTTAGAGCATTGGCCTGCCAACCAAAGGGTCATGGATTCTATTCCCAGTCAAGGGCACGTACCTGGGTTGCAGGTTTGTTTCCCCGCCCCAGTCAGGGTCCTGCGACAGGCACCCAATCGATGTATCTCTCAAACATCGATGTTTTTCTCTCCTCTTCCCCCACCCCCAACCTTCCACTGTATCTAGAAATCAGTGAAAAATATCTTCAGGGGAGGATTAACAACAACAACAACAACAAAGAGTGAGAGATGTTCTGGAGGGGAGAGGAAGAAGAGGCTGGATCAGGCCTTTCTTTATCTTTCTCTCATTTTTAAATCAAGTTTATTGGGGTGACATAGGTTAATAAAATTATATAGGTTTTAAGTGTACAATTCTCTGATATGTCATCTGCATATTACATTGCATGCCCACTACCCAAAGTCAAATCTTCCATCACCATATATTCGATCAGAGCTTCTGAGGGGTTAGTCTTTTTTTATAGCACATGGTAGGGTCTTTGGATGATGTGTGAATATTACAAAGCCTTTAAATATTGCATAAAAATTTTAAATGTGAGTTTCTAACTTATGAAATTAGTGCACAACTTAAGTACTTGAGAAATCGAGTTCTATGCCTAAGGCGTGTTTTCTAAAGAGAGAAGGACAGATTATTTAAAATCCAGTTGAAATTAGTACATCAGAACCAGTATAACTGCCCCACTAGTGAGTACTGGAGTAGACATGTTTGAGAGAAAATAAGGTTAGATGAAAGAGATCTGGAAATAAAAATATTAGATTATAAAACAAATCATGTTTATTTTGATCTGATTTTCCAAAATAAATTTTAAAGCAGACGACTCTCTTTGCCAGCCACCACTAGATTTGATGTTCTGGTGACAATTTAGAGAAAGCAAAGCATGGTCTTTCTGGACCCTTATAACTTCTATATTGCTAGTAAAGATAGAATAGTAATTCTATTTGCTTTATTTTGTTAGAAACTCCTTGATCTAATTTATTATTTTATGTATTTACATAATCTATTAGCACCATCACCCATTCATTCCCATATAATTAGAAGACATACTATGATATGGAAATACAATGAAAAATATTAGAAACACCTGTGACCTCTCTTATCCAAAAACAATTTAATTACCAATGTGAAATTAACCTCACAGAAAATAACTCATTTCATTGAGAAGAGAGACTGCAGATGTTTTTTGTGATTACCCCTGTTAAGTTTCATTATTCATAATGTATTTCTGGTTCTAAGATAGTAAATGAATTTACTGTGAAGTGTGAAACTATTAAGTATTCAGGAATATAGACCAAAATGTGGTGGAGAATGAGCATCTAACTTCTTCAGACCTTGGGCAAAAAGCAGTTTCCTTCAATGTAAGTGGCACAGTCCCAAGAGGCTTGTCTGAAGAGCCTTGATTAGAGCTATAAATCCAGTGCACCACTATGCAGAGGAGGAGAAAGTGCCCAGGAATCTACACTCTGCTGTCAAAGATCTACTCTCGGGGAGGACACTCTAAGGCTCAAACCACAGGATGCAGATATGATTTTGCTTATTTGTTTGTTTGTTCACCTGCTTTAGTTGCATATGGATGTTGTATATTATTGAATAATTTCCTTGCATCAATTTTGACAGTTCTTTGTTGTTTTCTCTCTTTTTTAAAACTGATAACATATGAATTGCAATTGTAGAAGCGTCAATGTTAAACTAGCCTGGTGTTCTTGGGATTAACCAGCTTGGACACTATAATTTATATTGATTTATATGTTTTGTTTAGACTTTTTCTTATATTTTAAAGTGAGATAAGGGAGCACATTTCTTTTTCTTTCACAGCAAGGAATCAAGTAATGCTGTCCCAAGTTATAACACATTTTTGTTTAAACTACCAATTTGCTTTTTTTAACTGTGTCCATACTTAAAGAGATATTTTAGGAACTCATTGGTCATATTAAGAAAGTAGGGATCAGACTGACAAACCTCAGAGGGAAAAGAGGTGGGGGAGATGAGAAGAAAAATAAATCATTTATCTAAAGTTCAGCAATTTCTTCAGCCTCAGTGGACTTTCTTTTCTTCTGCTACATTTAAATCAAATTAAAACCTTTTTATTAAAAATTATCATCTTATGAAGACGATCCTATATTTTAATCCATTGATCGTTCTATCTGTACACATGAAGAAAGACGTGTCTAAAATAATGTTGACTCATTTTACATGATTATTATTTCTCAGATTTAGGTGATTTAAAATTTTATTTTCTTTATCTTTTTTATTGCTTATATCCTGAGTTTATGCCTAAGATTCAGCTGATAAGCACCCGCAAGGTATGAAGGCAGGAGTCTGTCCCAGATCATTGGCCATGTGTTCTAAGTGTCCCTTGCCTGTGTCCCTTAGTCTTTAAACATTTTGGAATCATCTATGGGTACTGTATATGAATAGGTTTTAACAAAAACTAAAATGTCATCTCTTTTAAAATAAAGATTCTAAACTATTTTAAGGTTATTAGCTAACCACCATTCTACCCTAGTATTATGAGTTATTAAGAAATAATTTGCAGTTATATGAATGTATATATATATATATATATATATATATATATATTCATCACACATTTAATGATATTATGCAATGTTTCCCTTTCTGTGTGTAGCTTATTTCACTTAGTATGATGTACTCCAAGTTCAATGGTGATTACCAGAGGCTGGAATGTGGAGAAAACAATGGAAATTTAAAAAAAGAAAGAAAGAAAAATAGTGGTTGCCAAGAGCTGAGGGGATGGGATGGGAGGAGGGTGTCATGAGGAATAATTGTTTAATGGACACAGAGTTTCATTTTGCAAGAAGAAAAAGAGTTCTGCTTATGGATGGTGGTGATGGTTATACTTTAGTACAGGTGAATTGGACACTTAAAAATGATTAAGATAGCAAGTTTTATGTTATGTGTGTTTTACATAAATAAAAAAGATGTGATGACAAAAATATTAGAAACTAAGACTCAAAAGCATACTATTTTGAAAATAGTATATCTTCCTAATTTTCGCCATCAGCATGAAAATAACATGTACTCTAAAGGTCTGTTTATTGCCTGGCCAATGGGGCTCAGTGGTTGAGCATAGACCCATGCACCAAGAGGTCACCAGTTTGATTCCTGGTCAGGGCACATGCCCAAGCTGTGGGCCAAATCCCCAGTGGGGGGCACACAGGAGGCGGCTAGTTGATGTTCTCTCTCATTGATGTTTCTATCTCTTCTCCTTCTCCTTTCCTCTCTCTAAAAATCAATAAAGAAAAAATAAATAAAAATAAATAAACAGGTTTGTTTATCATTTGGTTAATTTAAACTTGGGAAGGACTCCACCCAGAAGACTGGGCTCAACCCTCCAGCAAATGAGGAATTGGGGAGGGGTGGGAACAGGCAGAGAAGAAAGGAGACTGGACTTTCAGGAATCTTTAAACCAACAGGAGTCCCAAAATGAAAAGAGAGAGAAGTTATTTAGCTTTTGGTTTGATATCTCTGACTGGCTGGTCTGTGTTACTCCACATTAAATAAATCCAATATGTGCACTGATCATCCAACCAGAAGGAAGAAAGTATGCCAGGATTTCCCCCTTTGCCAAATGCCCCATGTTCAAATAGCTACTAATTTTGCAAATGCCTCCATTTCACACACCTGAAATATCATCTCTAGTCTAAAAATCCATGCTACTATCTTAGCTGAATATCTCACCATCTCTCACTTGGATCCTTGCAACCTGGCCTCCCAGCTTCCAGCCTCACATCCTTAGTTCTGTCTTCCACTCTGCCTCAGGCTTCTAAAATGCAAACCCGATTGTTTTGTTCTCTGCCACTGCTTTTCCTCCATTTCTACGGAATCAAGCCTGTATCGTGGCATGTGAGGCTCTTCATTATCTGGTTCTATTGATCTCATCAGCCTTTTTCTCACTGAGGTCCACATTAGACTTGATATTTCAACCACCCTGATCCCTTTGGACTTTTCTAAACATAACAGTCTTCCTTGTATCATTGCTTCTTTTGTGATCTTTGATTATGATCACTTTTGCCCCCCCCCAACACTTCCTTTGAATGTTGTCCTTTCTAAGAAGTTTCCTGACCTCCTCTTTCTCAGGAGGGGTTAATTTCCGCAGCACATGTCCTCTTGTTGAGCTTTAGGGTTACCTCCTCATAGCATGTAAGTTGTTCTCTCACTTGTTTGCTCATCTGCCTGATCCCCTCTCTTGGATGATAGTTCCCTTGCAGACAAGGATCATGTTTTCATCGCTGTTATCCTCTACTTCTGCTTATAGAAGGTGCCTAAAATATAATTTATAATGAGTGAATGCACATAAAGAGAATGCACGAGAAATGGCATGTCTTTGATAAGTTGCTATATGGTATGTGCATGAGAACCACATTTTGAAATTGTAGCATTTTCCAGTTGTGTAAACTTGTCACATTATCATCCTTTCTGGGAATCCGCTTCATAGCTATACAATGAGAAGAATCACAACTTGCTGTGAGTAAAATGAGCTAAAGTATTTGAAAATGCCGGGAACATAGGTATTTAAGAAACAATTACTTTTGCCCTGGCTGGTTTGGCTCAGTGGTTAGAGTGTCGGTCTGCAGACCAAAGAGTCTCAGGTTTGATTCCAGTCAAGGGCACATACATCTGTTGTAGTTCGGTTCTTGGCCATGCAGGAGGCAACCAATCGATGTATCTCTCTCACGTCCATATTTCTCCCCTTCTCTCTCTCCCTCCCACTGTATTTGAAGATAAGTGGGAAAATATCCTTGGATGAGGATTTAAAAATAAATAAAAAACAATACTTTTTTTTATGTCTTCCTCTTTGTAGAATCCTACCTCCTCTGGAGAGATGATAATGATGATTATTGTTACTGTTATTATTATTATTAATGTTAATATCTTAAAATGGCCGTTTTGCACCACTTCTCTTAAACAATGTAAAAATATATTTTCTTTTAAAATTATCTTTGTGTTTGGAAAAAATGAGAGCTGCCAATGATGGTACCTGTAAACATAAAGACCAAAGTTCGACACTTCTCAAGGATAAATAGGCTCAAGTGCTTTTGTCTTCTCTTTCTCATCCAAAGGTGGCAATTACTAGGCATTTCATTACTACAGTGAGAAGTATTCAGAACCTGATAGCCAGTGAGTTAGGAGGAAGGGGGGAAAGCAGTGTGGGATTATCCTTCTCTTTCTCCCTTTGTCTCACATACCTGGCATTCGAATCACCCTCATGCACCTGAGACTGGCACAGATGCAGGAGGATGGGCAGGAACAGAACTCAGGCGGGGCAGGCTTTCTGCTACTGACACTACTTACATGGAGGCCAAGGACACAGAAAAATATGACTTGCTGAAACCAGATACCTGGGAGAGCTCCCTGTCAATATGTTAAACCTAGGGTGGATATATATATATATATATATATATATATATATATATATATATTTATACATATAAATTAAATATACATTAAATATATACATATATATTTTTAATATATATATATTTTTTTTAAGAGAGAGAGGAAGGAAGAGAGAGAGAGAAACTTCGATGTGAAAGTAACATCTATCAGCTGCCTCCTGTACACCCCACACTGGAGATCTAGCCCACAGCCTGGACATGTGCTCTGACCAGGAATTAAACCAGGACCTCTCAGTCCATGGGATGATGCTCAATCCACTGAGCCACACAAGCCAGGCAGGTTAGAAATTGTTAAGTTCAAAATTTATTTTAGTCTACAGCCACACCACTCTGAACGTGCCCAATCTCATCAAATAATTTTAAACCAAAATTGTGTTATCTGAAGTACAAATTAATTAACACATCCTATTTAATAAAAGGGAAATGTCAACCTCTCCTAAGCTAATTAATGATTCATCTTTCTCAAGTCTCACTTTTCATCCACAATTAGTGAGAAAGCTTTTGATTGTTGTAGCTGTCATTTTTCTTTTTATTAGCTTTAAAACATGTACTAAAACACTTCTTTGATGAACATATTATCACCTACTAAAATGTAATCAGACATCATTTTTTTAAACAAAATGATAAAAAATGAAGTCTTTTGATAATAGTATTCTTTGATGTTATAAAAGTTATCAGACTTCCAATCTGTTGACTGCAATTTTGAAAAGGATTTACTATTCACAATGGAGTAATTAGCATTCATCTTTCTCTGAGTCATGAAGAGCCAATCCCAAAATGAATGTTCTTCTAGAGTTAAAGGAAATAGAATATCCATGACGTTTGGGTAAGAAATATTTTTAAGTACAAAAAACTGTATTTGAAAGGTATTGTACAGTGAATTAACCACAACCCTGTAATCATGTTCTGACCTCCAAATTTTAATCCCGTGCAGACTACTGATCTGGCATTGGCCCTTCAACACGAACAAGTCATAGGAAGTCACACAATAGATTTTGCACAGAATGAACATCAGGATTTCCTAGATTTAACCATATTGTGCTTCATTCAACTACCCAGGTGTGCCTCCATTTTAAAATAAACTTATAGCCCTGGCCAGTTTGGCTCAGCGGTTAGAGCGTCGGCCTGCGGTCTGGAGAGATCCGGGTTCGGTTCCCGCTAGGGGCACGTACTTCGGTTGCAGTTTGTCCCCGGCCCTGGTTGGTCGTGTGGGTGGCAGCCACTCGATGTGTCCCTTTCACATCGATGTTTCTCTCTCTCTCTCTCTCCCTTCCTCTCTCTCCCTCCCACTCTATCTGTACAAAAATGGAAAAATATCCTCGGGTGAGGATTAAAAAATAAAATAAAATAAAATAAAAAAAATAAAATAAAATAAAATAAACTTATAAACTAAGTCAATGGGAGGCACATGAGTCCAAATGTTTCTCTCATGTCTAGTTCAAATATTTTTTCCATCTTCTCTTTTGCTTGTGCACACTTATATAGAGAAAGTGAAAGAGGTCAGGTTTGAATTTGTCTCTGAGCTAGGAAAACAGATTTGATTTGAATAATTTCTTTCAAAAAAGACTGAGAGTACATAATTTAAACTGAAGTGAACAATATACTGAAAATTGATACTGTAAATTGAATAAATTGGCCAGATAGACTTGGCTTAATGACTAACAGCATAACATATAATTGCTGAAAATTTGTAGCCTAATCTTTCAATGTGTATGTTAACTTCAGAAACCCTCATAGAGATATTCTTTTAGGACAATAAGTCTAAATTAACTTCTAACCTTAACTTTGGCTTTCACAAAGAGATGTGTTGTGAAAAACTCACAGAATGTTCTGATTTGAATCACTGCGTTGGCTCTAGCCTCAGACTCTTTTCTGAGCTCCAGACTATGTTTCAAACATCTACCAAATGCTCTACATGGTTGTTCAATTCAAAGTGTTTGTCACTGAATTTCCCATGTCCCTAAAGCAAGTCATTATACAGTATTTTTTAAAATTAATGGTACTGCCTTCATATTACCACCTTAGCTGAAATTCTCATAGTTACCTTTTACTTTTGTGTTCCCAACCTCAAGGATGCTGCCTTCCCCAAAAAGAACATTCAGGAGAGGTGACCAAGTAAAAGATGAACTCCATTAACCATTCAGTCTTCCACTCACATCAAGCTTACTCTGCTCTAATCTGCAGTTTAGACCTGGAGATGGCCCTGTGTTAATGCATAATTATACCCACAGTGATTGAACAGTTGTAAATTCCTTTGCCTACAGATCTGTGTTGTGTCAAAAGAAACAACTTAAGTGTCCTTTGATAGATGATTGGATAAAGAAATTATGGTACATATATACAATGGAATACTACTCAGCCAGAAAAAAGCATGAAAGATTAAATACTACCATTTGTGACAGCATGGACAGATCTTGAGAATATACTAAATGAAATACATCAAATGGAAAAAATTAAGAACCATATGATTTCACTCATATGTGAGATATAAAACTGAAAACAACTAATGAACAAGTGAGATAAACAAACAAACAAAAACTCATAGACACAGACAACATTATAGTGGTTACCAGAGGAGAAGGGGAAATGTAGGGCTGTAATAAAGGGTAAAGAGGGTCAAATATATGGTGACGGGAGGAGAAGTAACTTTGGGTCAAGGGAGTTATTGAATTGAACACAATTCAATGTGTACATGATGTATTTTGTACACTTGAAACTTATATAATTTCATTAACCAATGTCACACCAATAAATTTCATTAAGGAAAAACATGCACACACACAAAAAAGCAGCTCATGTTACAGAGAAAATTGAACAATAGCTTTGAAGATGAATAGAGCTGGATTCACCAACTTTGCCATTTTCTAGTTCTGTGTTCTTGGACGTATTAACTTCTCAGTCTGAGCCCCAGCTTCTTTGCAGGTAAAATGGTTATAACATTACATGCCATAGAGATTTGGGAGAAATGAGGTGGTGAATGGAAAGTATGGAAAAGAATAGACATGTGTTAAATGGTGACTCCTGTTATGACAAACATTTAGTGATCTTTACTAACTTCATGAGTCAGCATTGAATAATATTTTATAAGTGAATACTTTTTACAGCTAATACTTAACCCCTGAAATCTTCAAACGTGGCCATAATATTATTCTCACTGACTTGAAATAAAGCACTTAGATATTAATGCTTAATAATCCTTTAATACCTGGCCGGTGTTGTGCTCCGTGGTTAGAGCATCAGCCTGCGCACCAAATGGTCAAGGGTTCAATTCCATTTCAAGGGCATGTACCTGGGTTGCAGGTTTGATTCATGGCCCTGGTCTGGGTGAGTATAAGAGGCAACCAATCCATGTGTCTCTCTCACATTGATATTTTTCTCCCCGCCCTTTTCCACTCTCTCTAAAAATCAATGAAAAAAATATCGTCAGGTGAGGATTAACAATAATAATAATCATTTAAGAGGAAAACATTCAGGGTAGAATAAAAGCTCTCCATTTATGGTTTACAAACCTGCATCCATTTAGGGAAGGTTTAAGAATGAGAACCAATTTAAGGAATAGAAAATAGTTGGAAAATTTCTCAGATAGACATTCTTCCTATGGGACCATTAGAACATTTTCTGAGCATTCAAAGCCAAAAAAAAAAAAAAAAAAAAAAAGTCCAAATCAAGCTAATGTCTGGTCAAAAGATAACAGCTGCCTAGCTGAATGATGATGTGAGAGCATCTGTGTAGCAAAATGCTGCTGTGCATTCGTATCTACTCATCACTTTCTTTTCATCTTGATACCTTTGAATAATGGTAATTTCAGGGAAGACACTGTCTTTTAGATACCCCGTTGTTAAACTTATTTCTAAAGGAGTTATTAATTCATAATTATTCTATTTAATTGGGCTTAGAAAAACTATAATTTTGGCAGCTGTATTTTGAGACAGCACTTTGTGCAATATCTTCATTGATACTTTGTATGTGCGCATATGTGCAATAAATCAGGCTCAGTGGCATCTCAGACTCCTGTCACATTCCATCATGCCACACTAATAAAATTTGACATGCTCCAGGATGTGGTGATGAATAGCCATATGCAGTGACATCTTGGAGAAGGCTTAAAAATTATGCCCTGCAGTGGTCTTAAAACCTTATGTGTACTTTCAGTTGTTGAAGTAACCCTTAAAATTTTTTTTCAATCCATGAAAAGATCAATTTAGGACTTTAGTGCCAAAATCACTGAGAGAAATTCACATTTAAACTTATCAGTAACTAGTGAATAACACAGAGCTGTGAAATGAAACATGCCACATAGTGTAGAAAGATGTACCATGTATTACACAAAGGAGCCAACCAGAGCGCTGGAACACTGATCAGAAAGAATAAAGACATATGTCAAAATCAAAATAACTTTGTATGAGGTGTTTTATTTTTTCATTTGTTTGTTTTTGTTTTTTTATTATTTTTCTCTTCTGAAATAGCTTTTATATAACTATTAAACTGGCTTCTGAATTGAATACTCTCTTCATTATCGCACCCGGATTTCCACTGCCATTCTGCGTCATCCTTCCCATTTTCCAGTTGAAGAAACCGAGGTGGAGAGAGTGAAACTAACAAGGCCAAAGTCACATAGCTAATAAAAAGCAGAACTAAGTCTCGAATTCGTATATTTTGTACAATTCACCACCCTGCAATTTGCATGTCTTGTACTCACTTATAGCCCCTCAGGCAAAGCTGAACATCTTGCTAGGACACCATGTCCTTGTGGGACTTGACTCCTCTTTTTTGGAGACGTTGCCTCGTGTTGAGAATTTTGTTGACCAGAAGGGGAAGGGCTGGGGACCTCTGCCTGGGAGCTGAGGATGACTCCACAGCTGTGCACACCCTCTGAAGCCTGTGAAAGCACAGTGTGCCGTCCACTCTGATTAGCAGTGCAGTGTGGCTTCTGAAATCACGCCGTTTCTGAAGCCCAGCAGGGTTCACCCAGAGAAAGCCCTCTCAACACTCTTCCTGAACCCATCTATACTGAATTTGGAGCTAAATTTTGAAACTGAATTCCACAGAACATTCTCTAGGTGACAAGAGCTAAACAGTGTACAATATTATATTAAAAATGATGCTCCTATTGGAATAAACTAATGCACATGAAACAATGGCTTATACAATATCAAGTATTCTTGATTTTATTAGTATTTAACTTGGACTTGATAAAAATAGAGTTAAAATTATTTAAAAAATAAAATTGTATAGCTTTTGTTTAAAAGTGTTATTTCCTCAATTAAAAAAAAAATATTAGCTCTGGTTGGTTTGGCTCAGCAGTTGGAGCGTCAGCCTACGGACCAGAGAGTCCCAGGTTCAGTTCCCACTAGGAGTACGTATGAAAAAAAAGAAAAAAAAATTCTAGCATGTGAACTACATTCCTTTCTTCCATACTTCCTTCTCTCTTTCCTGTCTTCCTCTTTCCATTATATATTTTTATACGAGAGAATACCATTTTACAGTTCTTTAGTGTGAATTTTTTTTTTACAACTAAACCAGTATCTCCCTAACAATGCTTCCTCCAGCACTCTTTAAAACCATTAAAATATGTCACTCAATAATATTGTATCATATATTTGAAAGTTGCTGAGAGTGTCTTCCAAGTTCCCATCACAAGAAAAAAGAAATTTTGTCTGTGAGGTGATGCAATGTTAACTCAATTTATTGTAATCATTTCAAGTTATATCAAATCATCGTGTTATACACCTAGAACTAGTACAATGTTATATGCCAATTATATTTAATAAAACTGGAAAAAAATTCTAAAAATTTAAAAAAGTCACTTAAAACATTCATTTTATGATCAAATGGGTTTTGACAATATTGTGTAATCTGCTGTAGAATAGTCTAGAAGAGTGTCATTGACATCGGCATAGAAATGACCCTGAGAATGATAACCAAGTAATATTGTTCTTGCTCATTATCATCAGGAGACACTGTTTCCCAGGGACAGCAATTTGAGACAATGATATTTGTATGTCAGGATACTTCTGATCTCAAGTTGCCCTATTTCTTTCCATTTCTGAGGAAAATATCATAGTGGCATGGGGAAAATTGTGAGTAAATATACTTTGATAGATCAAATATATTGTGAAGCAAGCAAAATGCTAAGCAACTCTATTTCCAGTTGTCACAGACTGAGAAGACATTCCCAGGGAGAAGCGCTCAGGGGCTGGGTCATGCTCTTGTGTGGTGTGTGGTAGGGCCACAGTAGGTTCATCATCTGTGCTCTTTGTCATTCTCGATGTTCGCAGTAATCCTCTCCATCATGTCTTTAAACAATACGCCCCGTCACAAAAGTCTCTTTATGTGTTTATTCAGCTCCACACGTAGCTTTAGCTTTACTATTTTGATGACAAACTTTCTCAGTTTTTATTAGGCTTCTCTTTTTTCTTAAAACTAGAATAATATAATATTGATGGTTTGGATGCATAGCATAATACTCTGCTACTGTACTGAACATTAATACCATATGTCTATAAGCTTTTAGGTATTCACCCAGTTGTCTCTATACTAAACAATGAGAATATGAATAGTGACAACTTATGAAGTGTTTTCTATGTGTCTGGTTCTATACTACCTATTTTACATATGTTATATTATTTAATTCTTGCAGCAACCATATATGACATATATTTCTACTCTACTATTAAATATGAGGAAACAGTGGTTCCTTAAGATTAAATAACTTAACAAACATTGCATGCTATTGAGGAAAATAGCTGGGATTTGAACCCAGTTCTACCAGATTTAAAGCTTGTGTTCTAAACAGGTTATTCTGACTCACACTGCAACTAGCAAGCTAAAGAAGAAATTAGTTTGACTTTTATAAGTGCTTTTCTGCCATTCCTCCAGTATGGGGTTGTATGGATAACTGGGGCACTCTGTCTGCTACTGAGGTATCTCTGAACTTGAGGTACTGTGCTGAAGAGACGTGGTATATGCAGTCAGTGAAATCTCTGAGATCTATCCCAGGTACAGAGTATAAATGATACAAGCAGGTTAAATTAAATTGAGAAATAAAACTGTAGTTCACAAAACAAAACAAAAATATATTGCAAAGCAAAATGAGGGCGATAAGAGAAATGAAAACAATTTTGGGAGCATATTTGTCCAATGATGAATAGTATAATAATTTTTTTGATAAGTCAGAAATCTCTGACTTGCAGCTCAGGAGTAACTCAAGACAGGAGTTTTAACATGGAACTTCTGCAAGAAGATTTTTGTTCTTATATTTATTAAAGAAGTCAAAGAAACTGTAATGTAACTGAAACTGAATGTAGATACTAGAAAGGAACATCTGGAAATGCTTGTGGAGATACATTTAAATGCCTGCCTAATGAGTTAGCCTGTATCCAACTGAAATAAACCCAAAGGCTGTGAGCGTAATTATTTTTTTCCTATATATAACCTATGAAGAAATTTTGTTCTCCAAAGAGCAGATTTTGTTTAGAAAGTGTAATATGTGAAAATGTAATATGCTGAGTTTAGATTCTAGAAACCCAGCTGTAAAAAGAAACAACTCACTTTACCTTCTCTGAAGAACTATGAAGTTAAACGACCCTAATATATGTTGTCAGATGCTCTTCGAAAAGAAATAAGAGAATTCCTAAACAGAATCACTGCAAGCCAACACTGACCTATTGTATGTCATGCCATGTGTTTGTTAATCAGAATGTGTTTGGCTAGTTTTACAAAATATTTTTATTTATGCCCTAAAAATTACATTTCTTTGTTTATAACATGACTTTTAAATTTAGGGTGACTATTTTCTGTAAAAGAAATTATTTCAGAATGCCATCATAGTTGGTATAATTCTGAAAAAGAGGCTCTGGACTGGATGGTATTCTACACAAAGGCAATGCTCTCAGGTTATACTGTTTGGTTTGCCATTATTTTATTAAATATTATTTTGACATCAAGATTCTAATGTTAAATGAATTTTTATGCACCAAGAAAGCATGGGACTTACTCACCAAGTTGCCTTTGAAACAAAACGACTCATTACCAGCAAAGGAAGTTAAGAGCATATCCAAAGTGTACTTGCCATTGTGAACACTTGGGATATGAGTTTCCAGAATTAACAAATGACTTTTATGAGGAGAATGAAAGGAAATCCCTTTTATAAAAATGCTTTAGCGTTCCTTGAGCTCTGCATATTTCAGCTCAGGTAGAACAAAAATTGTGGCAGTTATTATTAAATGAGGCTAGAATCTCAAACAGAAAAATGAGGGGCTCAAGTGATGACCATTAAATTATACAACATCTCATAAAATGTCTTATGATTATAGGTAGCCACATCCTTTATTACATCTTAAATACAAACTAAAGAAATCAAGAAAAAAGACTTGCCCTAGCAGTAACAGTAAAGTAAAATAGCCATTAAAGCACAAATATAAAGGTTTATTAAGATACATTATATAACCAAGGCATATTGGTACACTGTGCTTAACTTTGAGTACCAATAAGCAATATTTAAATGTGGTATTCAATAAAATGATTAGAGAAATTAACCGTATTTTAAGAGAGATAGCCTTTTATGCTGAGAAAATAACTGTTCCATTACCCTCTCTCAAAATGGGCATTTTTCTTTGATTATTCCCTTTTTTAGTTTTCATAATATTTATATACCAATTACCATAAAATTTCCCAGTAGTAACTCCTGTCAAGAAAATGCAAATCAGTGACATGAAAATCAGTGTTTGTTTATAGACCTTCTGAAGCTAAATAAAACTCCTGTTGTGGTTATTTTTAGATACATGTGCAAACTGTCTTACCATATTATTTTAGCATATTTCAGAACTAAGTTGAGGGAGGAAAATGTTAGTCAAAGATTGACTTATAGTTTTACTAATACATCTTAATTTTATTTATTGTTTATACATTTAAGAGGGATTTGATATTCTTTGCTCTTTGCCTCAAAAGTCCCGAAGGGCAATTGAACCCTTTTTAGCTAATGTTATTGAGATGTGTAGTTGCTTGGTTAATAAAAATTATCTATAACTCCAGAAATTATGAGATATACATACAGAATTGACAAATTTCAATTTAAAAGATTCTTCTGTCTTTTGTAGTAGAACTAAATACTTTCCTTTGAAAATAAATCTACTCATTGAAGTGAAGTTGCATATTGTCTTTTCTTGCATAAAACGTATTTGAATTCATCATCCAAAATTTCTTTTGGTTATTCAAAGAAGAGTGATAACTTAATTGATACTTATAAGCAGCATGACTGTGAAACCTTTCTAGATTTGTGCTCTTTTCTCCGATATTTTAATGTCATTGTCCTCACATGTAATTCAATAACATCAATATTTGAGTCTTTTCAAAGCATTGAATCTAGTTTTTGTAGAAACAGCTCTTTCATTTCAAACTTGTATTTTATTAGTGAGTGAAATGTTCCGTTAAATAATATAATTATAGTAACAAGGGTAAGTGCCATAAACAGCAACGAGGTCAAGTGCTCAGGGGTCCAAGAATGGTATAGCAGCGTAAGCCTTCACTGAGTACTAGGATTCAGACAGTATGGTCTAAAGGGGAAGAGAAGCTACTAGTAAATATTCAAGTCAGTTCATAGAAATCAGGTAAGAGTGTTTTTACTGAAAAATTTCAAAGGTCTCTGGCTAAAACTAGGAACCAACTTATAGTGCTCTTCAAGTATGCTTCAACTTTCTGTTTGTACACTTAGAACCCAGACTGAACAGACCAGTGAAATACTTATTTAGTGACTGTAAAATAAAGTCATTTAAGATGCTGTTTTCTTTATTTTGGCTCAAAACACATATTGAATTAGGTATGACCAAAATCATGGAATTTTACTATTAATTTCAAAATGGAGAAAAATGAATATTTTATCTTTTTCCACTGTGGTGATACCATGTCTGTTGTCATGGCCCAGAATGACTTGTCTAATTAATGAATATGTCCAACAATTTCCTTTAATAATGGACATCTGGATGCAGACACTGTGGCCACACCAATGTGTTTGGCCCTTGTTCTTTACAGTAAAGAAAAAAAAAAAAGGGCAGATGACTTCACATCCAGGACTCCCTGAGCATGGGTTGATCATTTTTATTAAGCCTATGGACTGGGAATGAGTGCAGCTTCATTTCAGTGTATACCTGTGGTGAGCTGGAAATGAAGAGGCTGAGGGTATTGAACAGCCTGTGTTCTTCAGTCAAAGGACTCTTGAGTCTCCCGTAGAATCAAGCATTGTAACTCAAGCTCTTAATGAGGCTAAAGGTTTTTTTCCTAAGGTCCTTGCTGCAGTGGCAGGTTTATAAAGAAAAAATTGCTTGTGTCTCTTTCTATAGTTTAAAGCAAAACAGAGTGCTCTTCAACTGGATACCTTCTCCCTTGCAAGTGCCCCTTCCAGTGGCGCTAAGCACGCTGGGCTTCGCCAAGTTAGCTTAGTTCTGCCTGTACACCTATGTACATGGGTATCCTCTGCGTCGACACTCTTCCTGTTTTAATAGCCCAGTCACTTTTTTCTCATCTTTCAACAATCAGCCCAAAGACCAACACCTCTGGGGTATTTTCCTTTATTTACCCCCCAAAATGTGACATAATAAAATTCTTGGCTTATGTATAAGATTAATACTATGGGACAAAATACACCAGGATAATTATTATATAAATGACCACGGATATGCTCTGATTTAGCCTTACTTTTGTACTATGATTTCTGGTCACTTTATAAAATATGTTTATGTTTCCACATCTATTTTAAAAATGTAGCAAAAATAACAATAATAAATTATTTGGGCTGTAACAAGTACAAATCACTTGGGGTGTTTATATCCATTTCCTTATATGTTTCTTGTTTTCTTTTAGATTTTGTCAGGTTCCAAAAGATTCTTATTTGTTTCTTATAAGAATTCTAAGTGGTGGTAACTATTGCAACACCATGTTATTATGAAGGAGAAAGCAGGGCTTATGAGAATTAATTTGTTCAAAGTCCAATAGCTAATAATGGCAAAAAAAAAAATGGGATTTGAACTTGGGTCATCTGATTTCAACGTCTGAGATCTTAATTCTAAACTATATTGCTTCCTTTAATTAATAATTGAATCATTTAAAACTTGAAAAAACTCTGGAATGCCAGACAGTAGAGTTTTGAAATGCCAGGAAGATTTATGTGAAGGATAAATCCTGACACTTTCAGACTGAGTTTGTGTAACTGACCCACAGTATGGGGTGGTTAGCAAAATACTTCATATTCTCATCAAACCCAGAGAAGAAGGGGCACTTTGAGATTTTGGCATATATATAAAAAACTTATCAATGTTTTTTAGCTGTTAAATTCCTCTGATAAACAGGACTTTATTTTATTTTTAAATTAATTCATGTATTTTTTGTTACAAATGTTTCTCCTTTTCCCCCTATTGACACCCTCCTCCCCACTCTGTCTACCACTTCACAGTATTATTGTCTATGACCATTGTTTATGTATATATGCATGTAAGTTCTTTGGTTTATCTCTTCCCATCACCTGCCCCCTAAGGTTTGTCAGTCTGATCCCTACTTCTATGTTTCTGGAGATGCAAATTAAAAGGACTATGCAGTATCACCTAATATGTGCCAGAATGCTGCTTAGAAAGCATTATGCTAAGTGAAATAAGCCAATCAGAGAAAGACAAGTATCACATGATCTCACTTATTTGTGGAATATAATGAACAAAATAAACTGTTGGCACCATATTTTAAATAAAATCTGTCAAAGAAAGAATTCATGATAGATCAGGGACAAGTAACTGACACTTATAGACCAAATGAAGAAAGAGAGAACACTAGAGTATCTGAGTGAGTATTTATAAGATGCATTTCACTTGGGAAATATTATTTTTTGATGACTTTTGAAAGAATAGTTTCAGCAGAGAATGGAGCAGAGCATCATTTTACAATAAGAGTAAATGGGAAGTGAGAAAGTGACAGGATTTAGTATAGTCTTTCTTTCAAAATGTTAGCTATATATCCCAGTATAACTCTTCAATTAATAAAAATCATGTGTAGAGTGCTCATGCCTATGTCAGGCAGTTGAGTCTATAAATAAAAAGTCTCCTAACATACTCCAGAGTTGATTTGCTTCTCTCTTATTTATTTATTTATTTATTTATTTATTGCCTTATAAGCTATTTTACTGCCTGTAGAGTCACTTTTTTTGTTGTTCTGGATACCTAAATAGAGTAAACCTGAGATTTCATACCAGGTATATTTTGAAGCAATGTAGCAGATTTAGTATGTTTGATAGAACTTGGTATTTGAAATATAGGTGTTTGGAAATAACCAACTTACTGTGGTTAAGCGAAACTCAGGGAACTATAGCTCACTCATAATTTAAATATTAAATCAAGTTTCTTTCCCACTACATTACTCCATTTTGAAGTAATAAAACACAATCGTATCTTTGGAATTGGCCTTCGACTGGAATAAAAGTTTAAACAATCATTTTGATGCACCAATAGTGTATATTTCATCTACATCTGCCCTCAGATTGAATGAGTAGCGCTACTTCTATCATAGTAATAGAAGAGAAGGCATTGAACAGAAGGCAACAAATGATCCCAGTGGTGCCATGGAGATCTAGCACTTCTGGAAAAAATTCAAGGCATTCATTATAAATTGGTGCTGTCATATGAGCCCTCCTGGGGCATCAGTTAATCCCTCGAACTCTCTCTATTCTACATTATTGAATAGAGGACTGAAAAATTAATGGTATTACTTCTTTGACTCAAAAAATTATTTCCTGACTGTGTGGAATATGTGGCTGGTTCTCTTTGTAAATTGTGATTTAAAGTTGCAGAATTTTACTTTATATACCTCCCCTACTCAATGAATAGTAATTTTCTCCCTTTTCTGTATTTATTAATTGTTATAGAGGTGTTTGTTTTCTCCACACCTACCCAAATTTATCATTTTAGTAATTTAACATAAGTTAAGGTATTATAGAGTACTGAATATCACATAATTATGAAAATAGTTACATTAAATATATACATAAAATATTTAATAGAACTGAACATATGTGTACCCCAACCCTTATTACACTTCAGAAGATATATTAAAAATATTAATAATAGTTCTTTTTGGTATAGTTCTAAACTAGAATCAATTCAAGTATGCTTCAAGAATAAAAAGGATAAATAAATGATGCTATATTTCTATAATGGGATAACATACAGTAATTAACAAGATATTGTCACAAACAATAATATAAATAGAATTATAATCATAATTTTGATCAAAAGAAACCAGACACAAAAGCACATATACTGATAAGTCTCTCTCTCTGTCTCTCTCTCTCTCCCTCCCCCTTACCTACTGCCTACCTACCTACTTGTCTGTCTGTAATGGACTGAATGTTTGTGTCCCACCAAAATTCCTGTGTTAAAATTCTAACTCCCAATATGATGGTAATTAGAGGTGGAGTTTTGAGAGAATGATTAGACCATGAGGTTAGAGACCTCATGATAATATTAATGCCCTTATGAAAGAGATCCCAGAGAGCTCTCTTTCTTGTTTCCTCATGTGAGGGCACAGCAAGAACTGTTCATAGAACTGTTATGAATATTTGTAACATATCTTTTGAAGTGGAATTGCCTGGAGTTAGGTTTCAGCAGACACCAAATCTGCTGATGCCTTGATATTGAATATGCCAGCCTTCAGAACTGTGGGAAATTAATGTTGTTGAAGATACCCAGTCTATGGCATTTTTGTTACAGCAGATCAAATGGACTAAGACACAAGGAAAACTGGACTGGCAAAGACTTATAAGTCAAGGTAATGATTATCTTTGAGAAGGAGGGGCTGTGAGAGGGCTTGATAGATATTATGCAGCACTGATGATGGTCTATATTGATCTAGGTGCTGGCTAAAAGAATGTGTTTATATTGTAAATACTAATTGAGCCTATCATTCCTTACTGTGTGTAAGTTATGTTTTAATAAAGTTACACTTTTAGAAATATACTTACTAAGAGCAACTTCCTAAGAGGCCTGTTGTGTGCCAGTTTATTGTCTATCAGCAACCAGATTAATAAAATACATTTTAAATATTTCTACCTGTAAGCTTTCAGAACTAAGGATTAATTGAAATGAAACCTGCAACAAATTAACTTTGAGCAGATGACATTTAATTCATTTCCAATTCAAGGGAAATAGGAAATTTCCCTTTCTTAAAGATGCTATTATAGTGGTGTGCTACCTAATTATAGATACTAAATCACTTGCTTTTATTCACTCTATTTTTAAGAAGCATAGTATTGTGGGTAGTATTCAGAAATAAAAAAATTAAGGCAGCATGTGAAAAAACACTTAGAGGTATTGTTAAAGCATATTCTCCAAAGTGAGGCTAATCTATTTTGAGCTTGACCTTATCAGCAATCCAAATTCATCAAATATCACATACGATGATGTTCATAAAAATTATATGCAACAATAGAATATTTTAGTGCAATAAATGTCAAGATATTGTAAGAGAAGACTAATTTAGTTGTAATTACTCTCCACAATAAGCATGTGCTAGGTAAAAACCCAATTACTTCTTTTTATTGTTGACCAACACTCTTGGTGAAATATACTTTTTTACCCTTCATTTTAAAACACATTTTTTTAAATCACATAAAAAAGGGAATAATAAATTCAGTTTTTCTTGATTATTTTGTAAAGAAACAAAGTTGACCTTCTCTCCAGAGAACTAAGGAAGACAACAACTTATTCTCTGCCTGTTTCCATAATGGTGAGTAGTAGAGAGTGTTGTGCAATGATTTTGCATTGCATTGTATAAAGAAAGTTATTCTTTGGTGAAAATTTTCAGAGTTGAACTGATTATTTTTATTGTTGGTTCATATTCTCTGATTTGAAGTACCAATTATTTGATTTCACTCAGAATTATATTTTGGCTACATCTAGAATTTCTCAGCCCACATGATGTATTTGTTCAGAAATATTTACTTTGAATGTACATTTTGTTTATTTATTTATTAATTAATTTTTGTTACAGATGTTTCCCCTTTTTCCCTCACTGATTCCCCCCTCCCCATCCCTCCCTGCCCTGTCCCCATTTTGTTGTCCATGTCCACTGTTCATGCATACATGCATACAAGTTCTGTGGTTTATCTCTCCCCCACCACCCCCTCTCCTGGGGATTGTCAGTCTGTACCCCACTTTCACGTCTCTGGGACTACCCCATTCCTCATACTGTTATGTTCATTATTCCACAAATAAGTGAGATCATATGATACTTGTCTTTCTCTGTTTGGCTTGTTTCACTTAGGATGATATGCATTTTGTACCAGGAAAAGTGTTAAATCATAGTAAATATGGAAATACATGCATGATCTGTGTCTTTAAGAGATAGAAACCAAAGACAAGGTAAATAAGCAAGGAAGAATTTAATACAGGTCATACAAAAAGAATAGAGAGCAAATGGGGCTCATGACAAAAGGTTACATTTGGCAAGCAAGACTAAATATGGATTCATGAAATAGACATAGTCAATGAGTTGAGCCTTAAATGGTGGCTAAAATATAACATGAGGAAGCATAAGAATGGACTTCTGCAAATAAGAGTTAGAGAAAAAGTACAGAGGAGGAAAAATAATAAGCATTGCTAGTAACAATGAGTCATTTATCTTGACTGGAATATAAGACATGTATAAGAGCATCATGAGGAACAAGACAGGAAAGTGTATTGGAAATCACATGATCATGTCAATACATACAGAAAAAGCATTTGATAAAATCCAGCACCCATTTATAATAAAAACTCTCAGCATAGTGGAAGTAGAGGGATCTTACCTTAAAATAATAAAAGCTACATATGAAAAACCTACAGCCAACATCATACTCAATGGAATAAAACTAAAAGTCTCATAAGATCAAGAACAAGACGTGGATGTCCACTTTTACCACTTTCATTCAATGTAGTACTGGAAGTCCTAACCATAGCAATCAGACAAGAAGAAATAAAAGATATCCAAAATGGAAAGGAGGAATTAAAACTATCACTATTCACAGATGTCTGATATTGTACATAAATAGACCTACAGATTTCTAGATCTAATAAATGAATTTGGCAAAGTAGCAGCATACAAAATTAATATTCAGACAATCAGTGGCATAATAAATATCAATAATGAATTACCAGAAAGAGAAACTAAGAAAACAACAAAAAATAAGGTACCTAGGAATAAATTTAACCAAGGAGGTAAAAGATCTGTATTCAGAAAACTATAGGACATTGAAGAAAGAAACTGAGAAAGATACAAGTAAGTGAAAGCATATACCTTGCACATGGATCAAAAAAATTAACATCATTAAATTGTCCACACTACCCAAAGCAATCTATAGATTCAGTGCAATTCCTATTAAAATACCAATGGCATATTTCACAGATTTAGAAAATACATTCCAAAAATTTATATGGAATCAAAAAATATCCTGAATATCTTCAGGAATCTTGATAAAAAAGAGCAAAGTAGGAGGGATCACAATACCAGATATCAGGTTATACTACAAATCATTGTAATAAAAAGAGCCTGGTACTGGCACAAGCACAGGTGTATAGATCAGTGGAGCAGAGTAGAGAGTCCAGAAATCAACCCACTCCTTTATGATTAATTAATATTTGACAAAGGAGGCAAGAGAAAAGAAAAGGAGTAAAAATAGTCTTTTCAATAAATGGTATTGGGAAAATTGGACAGGTACATGCAAAGAACAAAAGAAACTAGACCACCAACTTACATCATAAAGAATAAATTTAAAATGGGCAAAGACTTGAATGTAAATCACTAAACCCTAGAAATCCTAGGAGAAAACATAGGCATTAAAATCTCAGACTTCTCTCATAGCAATATTCTTGCCTATTTCTCCTAGGGCAAGGAAAATAAAGAAAAATGAACAAATGTGACTACATCAAACTAAAAACGTCTACACAGCAAAAGAAACCATCAACAAAATGAAAAGGGAACCAACAGTATGGGAGAACATATTTGTCAATGATATATCTGATAAGCGCTTACTTTTCAAAATATATAAAGCACTTATACAACTCAACCCCAGAAAGACAAAGAATCCAATTAAAAATGGGCAAAGGACCTGGATAGACACTTCTCCAAAGAGGACAATAGACATATGAAAAAATGCTTAACGACACAAATCATCAGAGAGATACAAATTAAAAGTTCAACGAGGTATCACTTCACACCTGCCAGAATAGCTACCATCAACAAATCAACAAACAAGTGCTGGTGAGGATGTGGAGAAAAGGGAAACCTAATACACTGTTCGTGGAATGCAGATTGGTGCAGCCACTGTGGAAAGCTGTATGGAATTTCCTCAAAGAATTATAAATAAAACTGTCTTTTGACCCAGTGGTCCCACTTCTGAGAATATATGCTAAGAAGCCTGAAACACTAATCAGAAGGAATATATGCACCCCTATGTTCATAGCAATGTTATTTACAATAGCCAACATCCAGAAACTGCCCAAGTGCCCATCAGTATATGAGTGGATAAAAAAGCTCTAGTACATTTACACAAAAATACATGTCTGTAAAAAAGAAGGACCTCTTACCCTTTGTGATAGCATGGATGGACCTGGAGATTATTATGCTAAGTGAAATAAACCTGTCAGAGAAAGCCATATACCATATGGTCTCACTAATAAGTGAAATCTCATGAACAAAATAGAACCAGAGGCATAGATACATGGAACAGAGTGACAAATGTCAGAGGGGAGGGTGTTGATGGGAGGACTGGATAAAAGAAGGTGAACAGATTCACCAAAGAATATATATGCATAGCCCATTGACACAGAAAACAATGTGGTGAAGACCAGGAGATGGGGGAGCAGGGGCTGGGTGGAGGTGGACAAAGCCGGGGGAAATAGGGGACACCTATAATAGTGTCAATGATAAAATAAAATAAAGAAATTAAACATTTGTATTTTGTTTATTAGGCAGGAAACCCAAATGATATTATTGGTCACTCTCATGTAAGAGATGTTGGAGTATACAAAAGACCCCTGGTAGCCCCAAATAGTCTAATTTAGTCTGCTCATATTAGAAAGAAATCTACAAAACTAATTTTCTCTCTGCTCATATTAGAAAGAAATCTACAAAACTAATTTTCTCTCTCATTTTTTGGTTAATCCTCACCCAAGGATATTTTTTCCACTGATTTTTTATAGAGAATGGAAGGGAGAGAGGGGGGCAGAGAGAGAGGGACAGAGAGAGAAAGAGAGGGAGAAACATTGATGTGAGAGAGACATATGGGTTGGTTGACTCCCACACACATCCCGACTGGGCCCGGGGATGAACACTGGGCCCTTCCATGCCTGGCTGTTCCTCTAACCACTGAGCAACACAGGCCAGGGCTCATTTCCTCTTTTAAAAATATTTCTTTTTTTTTCCTCTAAAGAAGTAATGATGTAGTAGATTTTCCTCCTGCTTACTCATTTTTTAAAACTCCAATACTGCATTTTCTAAGTACATGTGCAGGCTCAGCTAGAGCAAATCTCAGATGTGAATGAAAAATAGAAATGCTTTTAATTTCTAAATAATGTCTTCCTTAATGGTAAAATGGCTGTGACAAGATTAGCCAGAATCATGGCACCAATTTTATGAAGAAAAATAAGAAGTCAGTGACAGTTATTTTATTTACACAGCCATCTGCACATTTGTGTCTAAATCCTTCTGGCATTTAAATATGCAGCTTCCAAATTCAGGACCTTATTAGGAGACCAGAGTCATTCAGAAGCCAGCAGGAATAACAGGCACTGAAAAATCTTTTTGTGGGCCCTTAATTTCAATCTTTTATACAGTTAGCCTTTTCATGAGCTGCTGTCACAGTGGTATCAAGTACAATCCAACAAACAGGCAAACAGCTCCTTGGCTCCATCAAGCAAAGGCTGGTCTGGTCTACCGTTAGATGTATGGAAGTGGTTTAGAATAAAATCAGAATGGGATAATGGAATCATGAAGTTTGTGAGAAGGGCCTTTGGAGATGGCTTAGCTGAGCATTCATATTGCACAGAGATGCTCTAAAGTACTCTGGACAAGCCTATGGGCTACAGGACTTGAACTCTACACACACACACACACACACACACACACACACACACACACACACTTCAATGTAGTGTCCCGTTGGTCTGCTTTAAATGTAGTGCTCATTTTTTCTCTGAGAGAGAACAGTAAAAACTGCAGTCCTAGTATGGCAGCTTATGAAATCCAGTTCCTGGATTTATTTCATGGATAAAATAACAGTTTGAAGAAGGGCAAATGACTTGTCTTTTATCCCTTCTTCCCCCAGCTGTCTCTTAGAGAAGAATAAATGGTCAATAATGTAATATAGTTTTGATAAGGTATTTAAGATAAGGAATATTAACTTTGTCAGCTCTTTTTCTTGTTAAGTTATTTTTCAGTTCTGTGTTTATGTTGTTTCATGATTTTAATATTTAGAAATAATGCTTCTTTGGTGCTTGTTGTTTTTGATATTTAAAGAATACTAACTCTCTTCCCTTATAAGACAGGATTTCATCGTTGAGTTCTCTAGTTTTATGACTCTGCTATTCTTCTCTATGCAAGCTGTTCTACCCACCAGTTACCATGTTCAGAAGCTAAGACTCAAGTTGTTTTTAAAGAACCGTATTTGAGACAACACACAACTTGTGTATTAACTTAGATGCCTATTTAATATCAATAATATAATTAACATATTTTCCAAGCCTAAAATTGGTTGTCTTAGGGACAACCAAGCATGATATTTGACATCCCAAAAAATCTGGGCAAATTTTTTTATTGAAGTCAGTGCTTTGAAAGCCTTATTACATTAAAAAATACAAAAGGCATGTGTGACAATTCTATCATTAGATTAGAAATTATTGTGCCTACACACATAATATTGATATGCTAAACTGACCATTTGAACTTTGTAGTCATACAATGAAAAGTTAACCATTGAAAAGAGGTAGAGGTGGTAATGGACAAAGACTTGACTTGGGGTCGTGAACACACAATACAGTGTACAGGTGATGTGTTGTGGAATTGTGCACCTGAAACCTGTATAATTTTGTTAATCAGTGTCACCCCAATAAATGTGATGAAAAGAAAGAAAAGTAAAAATGTGAAAATTTAACAATCAATAAGAATATGCATATATTTTCCATTTAAATAGTGATAAACCAATTTTATAAATAAAAACACCATTATACATATAGAAATAAGATAAAAGTATTTATAAAACAATTGCCCCTGTCACAATATGAGAATATCTTAGAATTATCATTAGATATAGTACAGCTAAAGTGCTAATTCCTATAAAAAACAGATAAACTTTTTACATTGTTCCATATAAAAGTTAGTCTTTGAGCACATAAGATTTCTCACTTTAAATAACAACATTCTTATTCTTGTCTAGAAAAAGATCTTTGCTTGTTCAATACAGTAAAATTTTATGCTACTATCTTATAAGAATTACCCCTAAAACTAGAGACAAAAATTAAAACAGGAAGAAATAAAACTATTTCTTTCATATATCCAAACAAGTAAAACCAAATACCAAAATGTAAATACTTTTTGAGTTCATTGTTCCCGCTATTTGTATTCCTTTCAAAGGTTCTAGCCCTATCTCAACTATTTTTTCTTTGTGCATAAAAGGGCAAACAACTGTGTTCGCATCATGAGAATCAGTTCCCATTAAGCCCCATGCTAGCCAACTAATTTTAAAATAAATAAGTTCCCCCATAGTAATCATTTTTCTAATTAAAAGAAAATGTTTAGAAAAAGAAAACAATATATTTGTTCACTTACATGAATCTAGAGTGAAATGTATTAGTAGTGTTGCATTTATAAACACACCTTTTGGCAACTGAGAAAATCAGTTATCTTCTGCTCTCTTTGAAAACAATAAGGGCACTATGCAACATAATCTCCAAGGAAACAATCATTCTGAGGACCTCAATGGACAAACCAACTTCGCAAGCCCCTGCCTTTCTAATCTAAATCTTTCTGTCAAGATCCAATAGATTCATTCTGTCAACCTTGATGACTGTTATGGAGTGTAATTTCAAAGTTACTCTCAGCATTTTTTTTTTGTTTCCTGCCAAAGCTCAAATATCAGAGTCCTTTGATTTTGGGGGAGATTTGCTTAATCCTTAGTTCTGGATTTGGGATGTTGCTGTGTGGGGCTCCAGTTTTAAAATGCAAAGCACAAACTCTCCAATCGCTGCATTCACCACCACTGGCAGGGAATTAGCTGTGCTCTTAGTGGTGCAGTGACCCTCTCAATTTCCAAGTCTTTTTCCTTTTGTTTCCTGATATAGAAGCTCATTGAATTGAAAGGAAATATCTCCCACTTTGCAAATTTGATCCATCGTATTCTTTCTTGCTCATGGGTTGCAAATATGAAAGAATAGCAGTAAAACTAGTACATTAATTTATTTTAATCATTTATCTTGACTGAGAAGAAACTAAGGGAGCTCCAAATAAATGAACTAACAAATAAAAATAGAGTGGAAAACTGGCTAAGTAAGTGGGTATAACATTTAAACTGTACTTGTATAATCAGATGTCTTTTATTTTCACACAAATAATTAGATTCAAGATATTTAGAAGATTTTAATATGTTATTAAATCTTAGGAATGTGTGACAGGTGACATTTAGTGTAATGTCTTGTGCTTTGGGCTTAGTCGACAGTGGCAAACAATTGTAGAAACAAGTATTAATCTATTCTGTCGATGAATAAATCATTGTGGAAATTAGCAAGCCTGAACAAATTCAGACTTTTCTCCCCCAAACTCTTTTCTCACTTTCATATATTTTGTCAGAAATATGTTATCACTAACTCTGTTTCTCCTTAAACATACACTTTAGTATTTAAGAAGCCTGTCCCCAAAACATAAAACTTACAGACCCAGTCGTAGAGTTCAAAAGAAAGTTGTATATTTAATCATACCACTCTTTGAACGTTAGGAAAACAGAATGAAGTCACCCATATCCAGCTGATAGTAAAGCTAGGTATAGACCTATGCTATATGTTTAGATGAAATAAATGTTTCTAAACACAAAATAAACAATCAAGCAACCTAATTAGAACCAGTTTTCAGAAGTAAAATAAGTAAAATTTACATAAAATATATAATGTGTTCATGGTACCAAATTATCATATGTATGTTAAAAAGTAAGTTTAGA
The DNA here is from genome assembly GCF_014108415.1 of Molossus molossus. Taxonomy (NCBI): domain Eukaryota; kingdom Metazoa; phylum Chordata; class Mammalia; order Chiroptera; family Molossidae; genus Molossus; species Molossus molossus. The sequence continues at coordinate 37,753,315 of NW_023425401.1, read as the reverse complement.
AATTTTAATATCAATATTTTAATTTTTAATATTTATTATAACTCTATAAAATATGAAAGTGAGCAGTTAATTTCAATATGTAATTTATTGTGATTAGCAATGGTGTTCAGCAGCAACTGTCAAGTGGTCATAAAGCAAAAAAAATTATCTTTTATAACACAAAATTGTCACCTGAACGCTATTAATGCTTCATGAATTCTGATAGAGTGCAAAAACCAGCCCGCCAAATTATTGAATTTGCTTTCAACTAACTGCTGAATAAGGCATTAGTTGTTACGGTTATGCCTACAGAGTATGAATGAACTACCTCATCAACTGAACCTCTTGTTATCACTTCGGTAATATTGTACGCTCTCTCTAATGAATCATGCAATCTCTGTTTTTATTTAAAAAGTATTTGGTTAACATTTAGTAGTATTTGCATCATGAACTTAAATATCATCTACCACCCACATAAAATAAAGGTATAATATACTACCAGCCCAAAAAGGATACATGGGGAAATGGAAAAACAATTGCTTAGGACATTATGTAGAAAGTAGAAAAAAAAAAATGTAGCCAATCAGTTGTGGTGGGGAATCTGAACTGGTTGCTTAGAAGTGAGTGTATCGACTAAACATAGCTTCTATATTAAGTTCTGTCTTACTCATGGAAAGGTAAATGTGTGATTAAAACTATTTGGCAACAAAATCAACCTTCACATTTATGCAAAATTATGAAAATAATGTTAATTTTTAGAATAGGATAAAGAGAGCACCCACCTGTTGTGACGCAGTGGTTAAGCAAAGTTCGATACACCAAGAGGTCGCTGGTTTGATTGCCAGTTAGGGCACATGTCCAGGTTGTGGGCCTGATCCCTAGTGGAGACCATGCAGGAGGCGGCTAATCAATGTTCTCTCATTGATGTTTCTCTCTCTCTCTCTCTTTCCCTTTCTCTCTCAAATCAATAAAGAAAAATAACTTTAAAAAATAGGGTAAAGAGGAAATAACTAAATACTGGTAGAAAGTATTGATGCTGTTATATTTGGGATAATATCTGCCCAGATCTTTTTCCAACATTGGGACAATAAAAATTCTTGTTAGGATAAAATAAAACAGAAAGACTAAACATTAATATTTTAACACTGGACATATGTTGTGCGCATAGTTTAATCAGTTATGACATATGAATACATCCATAAAATCATCACTACAATCAAGATAGTTTTGCATATTTATCCCTGACATTTCCTACTGCCCATTATAAGTTTCTTCCTTCTACCCTCTTCATCCTCCCACCTCTCCCTGAGTTCAGAGTACCACTGGAAAGATGCCACATGCCCATCAACAGGGAAATGGATAAACTATGGTGATATAGCCATACAATAGAACACCATTCAACAACAAAAATGAACAAGTGATATATAATGTGGATTAAACTAAAATAATGATGCTGAGTGACAAGAAGAGAGATACAAGGAACAGTATGTAAAAGTTTTAGTCACACCACCAGCTTTCCATTTGTTAATGGCTATTTCATTATTTTTATTATTTTTCCAATATATCTTCTATCAAAGAATATATCTGCATAATAGCTCTTTCATTTTATTTTCCCTTTTTTCTTCCCTTGGCTATCTGATTACAGTCATATTTTGCATGTGAATTTTCTCATATCTCCTTTTTATAACTTATGCATTAAGATAAAAAGGGGATAAATGTTTTAGAAATTTTACTTATGAGGAAATAGGAATGTTAGGTCTTAATTTAATATCCTTATTATTTGGTTACTCATTGGAATTCGTATTTAGCTCTTAAGAACACACGTACCTTCTTGATTTTTCCCCCCTGCTTATTATAATAGACAATTTATGCATAGGTTGGTGAAGCTAAATTTAATTTAGTTGAATAGAGACGCAAGAAAGTGCAAATTTTCCTACATCTTAATTTTGATATTGAAGAAACATGACCTCATTTCTATCTGAATAAATTATTCTTCAATTGATTAGCAAATTGAATTCTTAGATGTTACTAAACTTTTTTAAAAGTAATGACATCTTATTCGTGTGTTCCACATACAGATTTGTTCATTAAAGGTTGATGAATAGAACACTGACCTTAGACTATCCAAGTTTCATGAAACTATTGATTAAATGGACAACAGAAGAATTGAGAAATATCAACAGATAATGAAACCTTTACAAATTCATGTGTAATTATAATACTAACCTGATCAACTAATGAGTCAATTTAAGCAACATAGTTAAATGGGAATATTTCATGAAAATGCTATCACACATGCACATTTACACATGAAAGTCATTTTAAAACTTTCACTTGCTAAATACACAAAAAATAATTCGTGTGAGTCTAGATGGCCTTTTTAGTTAGAATACATAAAACTGTATTCTTGCAATTTTGTTATTAATAATAATGTGCGTAAGTTTCAAAGTCATTTTGAACCATCTTCCAAGTTTTCTGTCATCTGAGTGTCTATTTCTGTACAATTATATTAATAACATTTGTAAGCATATGTTTTCTTCTTTAATAGAAACATTATAGAATCAAATCATTAAGTGGTTTGTGAAAAAATACTGTAAAGGAGTACATGTTTTATACTAAGTGAGAATTAAAGTGACCTTGAGATTATTTGTCATGACAACTAAGGGATATTTTCACAGAAATGTAATAAAAGTTAATACATGCCATTGGAGAATGAGCCAACATTGTTTGTTGTTAATCTCTGACGTAGATTCCTAGATGTTATAAGTTGATCACAGTTTTTATAGACTAGTAACAATTTAATAGAAAATATCTAAAGCCTTTTCTCAATAGCAAAAAAAGTACTTTTAAAAAATGAGAACAAAGGCAGAAATCCAGAAGATACAGAGGCAAAAGGCCAGGTCAGAAGACGAGCTCAACTCACCATCTGCAGGAGAAAGCAAAGTTTGTTTACGGAAAAGAAAATGTATGCTTAATGCAAAGAACATTATTTCTAACAAGTAACTTATCTGGAATATGGTGTCATGGGGAGTTTGGAAATAAGAGTCAGCAATAAAGGACACTAGTGTCCTCACAGGGGCATGATTAAGTGTCTCAGGCTTTCTGCATTGCATTTTATTTCTCCTCTAGTTGCAACACAAAGACAGGTCCTAAAGGAAAAAAATGTGTCATCCACATTGCACATGACTCAGAGTGGTACAGCTAACTACATCTCTTCCCTATGGAAAGAAATCCTTTTTATTGGACTTTGTGGGGCCATTCTTTATTTACTTACAATGTTTCGATGTCAGTTGTGGGAGGCTTGGGTCTCCCTTCCCTTTTGGAGCCAGCATTTTTTAGTATAGTCCTCAATGAGTCTCCCTCAAGTCTCCAGTCTCAACTGAGACCAACGTCTACTCTAACCAGCCCAGTGTCTGTCTTTAACTGTCATAGTATAGCACACTCAAATCTATGGCATGTTTCTGCATCTGCTATAAAACTCTGTACAAACAGAATGAATCCAAACAAAACCAATAAAATAGAAGAAAAGTGATAAAAATAAATAACAATATTAGCATGGTACTAAGCCAAGTATTTCATTTGATTTGTTTCTATAAATAGCACAATGGTCCTATGAGTTACTTTTATCACATTTTCCTGTTATACAGATGAAGACACAGATACAGATGGATTTGTTGATTGCCCCACACTCATGAGGAACAGAGCTCATAGAGCTTTGATTTAAACTCAGGCTGTCTTGTCTGATCCAGAGCTATCGTCACACACACACACACACACACACACACACACACACACCCGACCCCTGCTGTGTGGTGCAGCTCATATAGAGATTCACTGATAAGCGGCCACTGCTGAGGATTCAGATTCCAGCTGAGAGTTGTAACAGTGGCCAGTCAGGACTTTCCATGCCATAATGGATGGAGGAAAAATTCTATAGGAATCAATTTTATAAATTATTCAGTTGTGCTTTGGTCATTTAAGGATAATTCAGACTTTGTGTAAAGACATTGACACAAGAAGCAGAAAGTGCAGGAGAGATGTCCTGGGAATAAAACCACATGGACTATATAGAGAAACAACATGGTCTGGGTCATAATTTCTACCTTAGCTGTTGGTCAGAAATAATAAGAGCTGCAATGGAAGAAAAAATGGGGGATAAGAATCATGTCCTCTCTAAACTTCATATGGCTTCTTGTACATGAGTATAATTTGTATTATTCTTGTACTAAAGGCAGTATTCATTCTCAGCAATACTTTGTCACCTTCTTAAACTCAGGAATTAAAAAACCCATCTAGTGTCATTCATATATATATGTGTGTGTGTGTGTGTGTGTGTGTGTGTGAGTCAAATCCGAGACTCACTAAAAAATTCTATCTTAATAGGTTTATTCTTAGGTGTTCTGCTTAGAGCAGCATGGCTATTTCCCTTCTCTGTACAAACAGAATGAAACTGAAACAAAGTGACAAAATAAATAAAAATAAATAAAATAGCCTTTGCTGGTGATGTTCAGTGGTTAGGGCATCCGCCAGCACACTGAAGGGTGATGGGTTTGTTTGATTCCTGGTCAAAGGCATGTATCTGGGTTGCAGATGTGATCTCTGCTCCCAGTCTGGTTGGGACATGTGAGGGAGGCAACTGATCTCTCACATCAATGTTTCTCTCTCTCTCTCTCTCTCTCTCTCTCTCTCTCTCTCTCTCTCTCTCTCTCTCTCTCTGTTGTCCCTTGCAATGTGTGAATTAATTTTGTCCCTGCAGGTGACTTGAGAGTCTCTTGAGAACAGGAATTGTGTGTTATATTATCTTGCACAGTATAGTAGTATAGTAACTGATCAAAAATTTTCTAACACAACTAAATCCCTGCCCTATACCAAATTTCAAGGGAAGCAAAAAAAAAAAAACAGTGATTTTTTAAAATTTTTAAAAAATTTATTTATTAATTTGTTTTTGTTACAGATGTTTCTCAGTTTTCCCCCGTTGACACTCTCCTCCCGTTCTCCCTGACCACATCCCCAGCTTTGTTGTTTATGTTCATTGGTCATGCATACATGTATGTAAGTTCTGTGGTTTATCTCTTCCCCCACAAACCCCCTTCCTCTGAGGCTTGTCAGTTTGTACCCACCTCTATGTCTCTGGGTTAATTTTGTTCAGTAGTTTGTTTAGTTCATTATATTCCACAAATAAGTGAGATCATGTGATATTTTTCTTTTTCTGCTTGACTTGTTTCGCTTAGCATACTACTCTCCAGGTCCTTCCACGTCATCTCAAAGGATAAGAGATTTTTCGTTCTTACAGCTGCATAGTATTTCATTGTGTACATGTACCACTGCTTTTTAATCCACTCATCTACTGATGGACACTTGGGTTGTTTCTAGATCTTAGCTATTGTAAATAGTGCTGCTATAAACATAGGGGTACATATATTCTTTCTGATTGGTGTTTCAGGCTTCTTAGGGTATATTCCTAGAAGTGGGATCACTGGGTCAAATGGAAATTCAATTTTTAACTTTTTGAGGTAACACCATAGTGTTTTCCACAGTGGCTGCACCAGTCTGCTTTCCCACCATCAGTGTACTAGAATTCCCTTTTCTCCACACCCTTGCCAACACTTGTTTGATGATTTGTTGATGGCGGCCATTCTGACAGGTGTGAGGTGATACCTCATAGTTGTTTTAATTTGCATCTCCCTGATGATTAATGATGTTGAGCATTTCTTCATTGTCTCTAGGCCATGTGTATGTGCTTTTTGGAGAGGTATCTATTTGAGTCCTCTGCCCAATTTTTAACTGGGTTCTTTGTCTTCCTTCTGTTGAGTTATATGAGCCCTCTATATATTTTGGAAATTAACCCCTTATCTCATGCATCATTGGTGGTTATGCTCTCCCATATACTGGGCTCCCTATTTATGTTGATGGTTGTTTCTTTTGCTGTGCAGAAGCTTTTTAGTTTGATGTAGTCCCATGTGTTCATTTTTCCCTTTGTTTCTGTTGCCTTAGGTGTTGTATCAGTGAAAAGTTTTTTTGTTTTTGTTTTTTTTTTTAAATAAAAGATCATAAGTATGAATTCTTTTATCTTTTGCCTTTTTCCCTTTTCATCTCAGATACCCCTTCAATTTCAGAAAAGAAAGTAGCTTATTCTTTTCTAAAGCTAGTCTTTAGTACTGGCTAAATTCAGAGCTCAGTTCATTATAACTTGCTATACCTAAGACTCTATGGAATTGTAAAGCTCTGAATGTTCATTTTTTAAAGCTTAGGGGAATAAAAGGAAGAGGAGGTCCTCTGTTAAGAGTAATTCTGTCTCCTTCTAAAGAGATTACTTGAAACTGAACATTTTCTATTATTGGCATTTTAAGAGTATGAACATACTTTCCAATTATGTTATTAAAGAGATATTGATTATATGGTTTAAGAAAGAGAATATCTATATCAGTTTAAGAAGTGCTTCTCAACCGTCCTAATGCCACGACCCTTTACCACAGTTCCTCATGTTGTTTTGACCCCCCAACCATAAAATTTTTTTTGTTGCTACTTTATAACTGTAATTTTGCTACTGTTATGTCTTAGGCAACCCCTGTGAAAGGGTCATTTGATTCCCAAAGTGGTCGCAACCCACAGGTTGAGAACCGCTGGAAGTCTCTGGCTATTCACTTATACATCTTGAGTTTCAGAGACACAGAATTTTAGACCCTGAGATCAACCTCCTTTTTGAAATGAGGAAATAGACCTCATAGAATTAATTGTTGTGCCATGGGTCTCAGAGGTTGAAGTTAAGAACTTGAGTTTTCTTTCCAGATTTGCTAGTTATCATTCTACATCAATCTGGGAAAACCAAAGAATTGTTTTATTATTATTTTTAATTTGGCAAAGAATTTCTGAGGTCCCTTCCAATGACATGCTCATAGGATGATTCTAATGTTTCTATTCCACTTCTTTCACAATTGTTTTACTGTAGCTGGCTCTCTTTTCAGACTGGCTATACACACACACACACACACACACACACACACAGTACATTAGACTATAGCTATATGACTTGAGGTGACTAGTGTTAACAATATATATGGATTCCTCAAAGCTATGAAAATCCATTTCAGCTGTACACTTTGCCCATAATCTGGGTGCATCACACTATTGGTACTGTAATTATGACACATTTTTACTTTGGCCCCAGTTTCCAGCTAATCAGGCTTTCTGACTTCAACTGACAACTTAGCTCTGCTGTCATGTAATTTTTAAGAATTACTTGTCACTTATATTTATTTTTTTAAATCCTACTCAAGGACATGAGAGGGGAAGGGAAAGAGAGAGAGAGAAAAACATATATGTGAGAGAGAAACATTGATCTGTTGCCTCTCACCCACACCCTGACCAGGGATGGAACCCACAACATAGGCATATGCCCTGATTGGGATTCGAACCCACAACCTCTTGATGTTTGGGATGATGGCAACCAACTGACCTACACTGACCAAGGCGACTGATGAGTATTTTAATTTCTTTTTTCAAAAGTCAAGTGTGTATCCATAAAACTAATATACAGACTTTTTAAAAGATTTCTGAAGTAATGGAAGTTTTGCAAAGTTTTATGAGAATAATCATTAATATAAGTGACAAATCAAAATATAAGTGACAAGTAATTCTTAAAAATTACATGACAACAGAGCTAAGTTGTTTTTTTTTTACATCATTTCATGATTTGAAGTAAACGTACTCATAGCATTTGTGAGTCCCTTTCTCTCAAAGTAAACTACAATTTTAATAGATTGCCTTCCTTTGACACATTTCCCCAGGTTGAAGTTAATATCTCAAGATATGAGACCCAGAGTTTCTGCAGAGCATAGTTTTTCACAATTGCTGGTTTCCTCTAAGTTTGAAAGTAAATTACCTGTTAAAATTTCAATAGCTAGAAACCTGGAGCAGCCAGTTTGAAATATTGAAGTGCTTTTGTGAGCACAGTCACTCTTTAAGCATCTCTGGTGATAGAACAAGGAATCCAAATGTAGACTTTTTATCAGACATGAAAGCAGACATTCAGAAGAAAAAAGCGAATTCCCTTGAGTTCTGGCATTTATCTGCTTTGCTTGTCCTTTTTTAATAGCTAAGCCGTTGGATTTGTGCTATATTAATACATCACTTCTGGAGACTCTAGGCTTGTTGTAGCACATGTGGAATGTAAACATGATTCTTTAGAACTGTGCAGATTAATACCACAACCATCTGAGAAGGCTTTTAAGAATGGGAATTTACCTGACAATCTCTTGGATCTATGAAGGTAAAATACTTGCAGTTGATTACCAAGCAAAGGTGAAGCAATGTTTAACTCAGCATCTCTTCAGGTCTGTTTCTCCCCTACATAACTGTTAGAAATGTTGAATTTAATAATAAAAAAAAAAGGTTTGTAATTGAGCAGATGTCACTAGAAACTTGCTAGAAAACTTAGTTACCTGACATTTTTCATTGATTTCTCTTATATTAGAAAATGAAATGTCAGATACTATTAATTGCATTTTTATAATAAATAGTTACAGCAGGAATAATGGCTAAATGATGGTACCTCTTGTCTAATGCACAGTGGATGTATTTATTTAAATGTGTTCAATTTAGATAAATGCAACATGTCTGTATTCATTACAGCTATACATATCTGGGGGATGAATTGATGGGGTGGTAATGACTACCTTTATAAATGGGACAGAATTATCAGTCTGGAGAAAGAACCCATTTTTATATCATATTTTACATACCCACACAATACACACATTTCAACTATAGAAATTTTACCCTTCAATGTCCAGTGGATCTAGTGATTGTAAGTAAATGTGGTCTGTCAGTGTCCTGCATTTCTGGAGGGTTGCTAAGGGCTCCTGTTTGTCTCATGGGAAGTGACACAGGGGAGCTAAACATCTCAAGATCTTTCCATAGAAAAGAGCTCTCATCTCTTGATGCGCTCGAGCTCAGCTGTGTACAATGCATAACATGGGTTAATGGACAATTTTTAAGAGCAATTTTTTTTTTTTCACAACAGAATTAATCTTTAGCATGACCTTGACCTTACTAAAGTTTTTGATTTAATTAATTAATTTTAAAATTTTTATTTTTGTTACAGATGTTTGGCCTTTTTTACCCCATTGACACCCTCCTCCCCATTGCCCCTGCCCCGTCCCCGGCTTTGTTGTCCATGTCAATTGGTTATGCATACATGCATATAAGTTCTGTGGTTTATCTCTTCCCACCACCCACCACCTCCTCTTCTGATGGTTGTCAGTCTGTACACTACTTCCATGTTTCTGGGTCTACCCTATTCCTCAGACTGTTATGTTCATTATATTCCATATATAAGTGAGATCATGTGCTATTTGTCTTTTTCTGCCTGGTCCCTCCAAGTTGTTTCAAAGAATAAGAGATCTTTCTTTTTTACAGCTGCATAGTACTCCATTGTGTATATGTACCACGGCTTTTATATCCATTCATCTACTGATAGACATGTGGGCTGTTTCCAGATCTTAGCTATTGTAAATAGTGCTGCTATGAACATGGGGATACATATATTCTTTCTGATTGGTGTTTCAGGCTTCTTAAGGTAGATTCCTAGAAGTGGGATCACTGGGTCAAATGGAAGTTCAATTTTTAATTTTTTGAGGTAACACCATAGTGTTTTCCACAGTGGCTGCACCAGTCTGCATTCCTACCAGCAGTGTAGTAGAGTCCCCTTTTCACCACACCCTTACCAACACTTGTTGTTTGATGATTTGTTGATGGTAGCCATTCTGACAGGGGTGAGGTGATACCTCATTTTATTTTAATTTGCATCTCTCTGATGATTAATGATGTTGAGCATTTCTTCATATGTCTCTTGGCCATTTGTATGTCCTGTTTGGAGAGGTATCTACTCAGCTCCTCTGCCCATTTTTTTTTAATTGGGTTCTTTGTCTTCCTTTTGTTGAGTTGTATGAGAACTCTATATATTTTGGAAATTAACCCCGTATCTGATGTATCTTTGGCAATGATGTTCTTCCATACAGGAGGTTGCCTTTCCATTTTGATGGTTGTTTCTTTTGCTGTGCAGAAGCTTTTGAGTTTGATGCAGTCTCACGTGTTCATTTCTTCCTTTGTTTCTGTTGCCTTAGGTGATGTATCAGTGAAAATCCTGCTGCGTATGATGTCTGAAATTTTGTTGCCTACATTTTCTTCTAGATTTTTATGGATTCATGGGTCACATTTAAGTCCTTTATCCATTTTGAGTTTATTTATGTGTATGGTGTAAGTTGATGGTCTAGTTTCATTTTTTTACATGTAGCTATCCAATTTTCCCAGCACCATTTATTAAAAGGATGTCTTTATTCCACTGTATGTTCTTGCCACCTTTGTCAAATATTAATTGAGCATATTGCCTTGGGTGCATTTCTGGGTTCTCTATTCTGTTCCACTGGTTTATATGGCTATTCTTGTGCCAATACCAGGTTGTTCTGATTACAGTCGCTTTGTAGTATAACCGGAAATCTGGTATTGTGATCCCACCTACTTTGTCCTTCTTTTTCAAAATTGCTGTGGCTATTCAGGGTCTTTTTTTTTATTCCATATGAACTTTTGAAGTATTAGTTCTAATTCTGTGAAATATGTTGTTGGTATTTTGATGGAGATTTCATTGAATCTATAGATTGCTTTGGGTAATATGGACATTTTAATGATGTTAATTCTTCCAATCCATAAACAAGGTATGTGCTTCCACTTTTTAATATCTTCCTCTATTTCTTTTTTCAATGACCTATAATTTTCTACAAATAGGTCCTTTATTTCTTTGGTTAAGTTTATTCCTAGGTATCTTAATTATTTTGCCACGATGGTAAATGGGATTGTTTTTTTAGTTTCTCTTTCTGTGAGTTCATCATTGGTGTATAAGAATACCATCGATTTCTTGATGTTACTTTTGTATCCTGCTACTTTGCCAAATTCATTTATTAAGTCTAGTAAATTTTTTATGGAGTCTTTAGGGTTTTCTATGTATAATATCATATCATGTGCAAATAATGACAGTTTCACTTCCTCCTTTCCAATTTGGATCCCTTTTATTTTTCCTTCATGTCTGATTGCTATGGTTAAGACTTCCAGTACAATGGTAAATAAGACTGGCAAAAGTGGACATCCCTGTCTTGTTCCTGTTCTTAAGGGAAATGTTTTTAGTTTCCGCTCATTGACTACGATACTGACTGTAGGTCTTTCATATATGGCCTTTATTATGTTGAGATATGATCCCTCTATTACCACACTGCTGAGCATATTTATCAGAAATGGTTGCTGGATTTTGTCAAATGCCTTTTCATCATCTATTGATATGATCATGTGGTTTTTAGTCTTAATTTTATTTATGTGGTGTATCACATTTATGTATTTGCAAATATTATCCAGCCTTGCATTCCTGGGATGAATCCCACTTGGTCATGGTGAATAAGTTTTTTGGTGTATTGCTGGATCCGATTTGCTAGTATTTTGTTCAGGATTTTGGCGTGTATGTTCATCAGGGATATTGGCCTGTACTTTTCTTTCTTTGTAGTGTCTTTTTCTGGTTTTGGAATTAGAATTGTGCTGGCCTCATAAAACAAATTTGGAAGTCTTCATTCTTCTTGAAGTTTTTGAAATAGTTTGAGGATAATGGGTGTTAGTTCTTCTTTGAATGTTCGGTAAAACTCCCCCATGAAGCCATCTGGGCCTGGGCTTTTGTTTGCTGGGAGAGTCTTGATTGCCTCTTCAATTTCCTTAGTTGTTATTGGTCTGTTCAAGTTTTCTATCTCTTCCTGGTCTAGTTTTGGGAGACTGTGTGTTACTAGAAATTTGTCCATTTTGCTTAGATTGTCGAATTTGTTGCCATATAATTATTCATAGTAGCTGTTAACAATCTTTTGTATTTCTGTGGAGTCAGTTGTTACTTCTGCTCTTTTATTTCTGATTTTGTGTATTTGGATTCTCTCTCTCTTTGTTTCGTGGTGAGTCTAGCTAAGGTTCCATCAATCTTGTTTATCTTTGTGAAAAACCAGCTCTTTGTTTCATTGATCCTTTGAATTGTCTTTCTGGTCTTTATGTCATATTTCTGCTCTGATCTTTACTAGTTCCTTCCTTCAACTTGATCTCGGGTTTTCTTTTTGTTTGCTTACTAATTCTTTACGTTGTGAGGTTAGACAGTCGATTAGAAATTTTTCTTGTTTCTTCAGGTAGGCCTGTAGTGCTATGAACTTTCCTCTCAGAACTGCTTTTTGCCGCATCCCATAGATTTTTGTGTTGTGTGTTCATTTTTGTTGGTTTCCAGGAAGTTTTTAATTTTTCCCTTGATCTTCTCGGTAACCCATTCAGTGTTTAATAACATGCTATTTAGCCTCCATGTTTTCAAATGTGTTTGCATGTTCTTGTTGCAATTGATTTCTAGTTTCATGCCATTGTGATCTGAGAAGATGCTCGATATGATTTCAATTTTCTTAAACTTGTAGTTTGTGTCCTATCATGTGGTCTATCTTTGAGAATGTCCCATGTGCATTTGAGAATGTGAATTCGGTAGTTTTGGGGTGTAATTCTCTGTAGATATCTATTAAATTCATTTGGTCTAGTGCTTCATTTAGAGTCTCTGTTTCCTTGCTAATGTTTTGTCTAGAGGATCTGTCCAGTGGTGGCAACGAGTTGTTGAAGTTCCCTGCTATGATTGTATTGCTGTCGATTTCTCCTTGGAAGTCCTCCAGAAGATTTTTAGTATATTTTGGTGCTCTTATATTGGGTGCATATATGTTTATCAAGGTTATATCTTCCTGTTGGATAGATCTTTTCAATATTATGTAGTGGCCTTCTTTGTCTCTAGTTATGGTCTTCATTTTGAAATCTATTTTATCTGATATGAGTATTGCTACCCCAGCTTTTTTTTTTCTTTCTTTCTTTCCATTTGCTTGAAAATTTTTTTTCCATCCCTTCACTTTCAACCTATGTGAGTCTTTTGTTGTGAGGTGGGTCTCTTGTAAACAACATATAGATGAGTCATGCTTTCTCATCCAATCAGCTACTCTGCGTTTTTTTATCGGAGCATTCTGTCCATTTACATTTAAGGTAATTATTGATATGTACTTATTTATTGCCATTTTTGTTTAGTTTGGTTATATTTTTCTTCCTATTTCTTCTACTAATTACAGCAGTCCTTTTAACATTTCTTGCAGTACTGGTTTGGTGCTAATGTATTCCCTTAGCCTTTTTTTTCTTTGTCTGGGAAGGTCTTTATTTGAACTTCTATTTTGAATGACAGCCTTGTTGGGTAGAGTAGTCTTGGATTTAGATCCTTATTTTTCATGACCTTGATTACCTCATGCCATTCCGTTATGGCCTGTAGTGTTTCTGTTGACAAGTCATCTGAGGGCCATATGGGGTTTCCTTTGTAGGTAACCTCTTACTTATCTCTCGCTGCTTTGAAAATTCTCTCTTTGTCTTTAAGTTTTGGCACTTTGATTACTATGTGTCTTGGTGTGGGCCGGTTTGGGTTCTTCTTACTTGGGTCTCTCTGTGCTTCTTGAACTTGAATGCCTTCTTCCTTCATCAAATTAGGGTTGTTTTCTGTCACAATTCTTTGAATATGTTCTCTAATCCTTGCTCCTTTTCTTTTTCTTTGGGGACTTCTATGATGTGAATATTATTACGTTTCCAGTTGTCCCACAGTTATCTTAAGCTGTCTTCCTGTTTTTTAATTATCTTTTTCCTTTTGGTTTTATGATTGGTTGATTTTTTTTTACCCTGTCTTCTAATTCACTGATTTGGTCCTCACCTTCCTCTACTCTGCTGTTTAGACCTTCTAATGTGTTCTTTATTTCTGATTTGTCATTCTTGATCTCTTCTTGGTGGTTTTTAATTTCCAATTGGTTGATTTTCAGCATCTTTATGTCCTTACTCATGCTGTTGAGCTTCCTCAAGATCATGGCTCTGAATTCTAGCTCTGTTAACTTTCCTAAATTCTCCACATTGATCTCATCTTTGGTGAAGGTCTCTTGTTCTTTCATTTGGCTTTTGTTTTTGTGTTTCACCATTTTGGCTATTGCAGCGTGCTTTAGAGCCTTCCAAGTTTTCCCTGTGGGTGTTGGTGTTCTGCTGTTTGTGGCTCCCTCTCCTGGGTTTGGATGAGGCAGGGAGGACCCACGTTAAGCACCACTGTCAAGTCTTACTTTACTTGTTAGAGTTGCTAGCCAGAAATGATATATTGTCCTCTAGGTTTTTGCCTGGAGGCTAGCAGTTGAGGTTACTTGATGAGTTTTGGGTTATCAGTTGATTGAAAATCTCCCTCAGATGCTCAGCAGAAGGGGATTTCCAGAGGGTGGGGCAGATGCTGGTTGGTAATGAGCCTCAATTTGCATTTCAATGGCCTGCAGGGTGGGGTTGAATCTCCGAGGGAGGGGCTGCTGCCTCTCCCCAGAGCCCTGGTAAGGAACAAGATGTCCATTGTCCTTCGAGGCTGCAACTCAGTAAAAGCTCTGAGCGCCATCAAAATCCTGAGTGTCCCCACACAGTTCCAGTTCAGTCTGCCCTCCCTCTGCCGGAGCCCAAGGTGAGTGGCTGTGGCTATTTTAGACTCTTTCCTGGCTCTTCACTGTGGAGCCACTTGGGAGTTCAACTGGAGGGCACCGCTCACAGCCAAGGTCGCTTCTCACAGCTAAGGCCGCTGCTGAGCTGCAGAATGTGGGTTCCCAGCCCCCCTCTCACACCTTCTCAATCCTACCAGGATTGAGTCAGTGTCCCTTGTTATATGGTCCTCCAAACTGCTTTTCTGTTGCTTTTTCCCTTTGATTTGTCTGTGTTTTAGTTGTAATTCCTGTTTGGTTTTGGGAGACGGTCTGTGTAGCTTCCATTCACTCTGCCGCCATTTTTCAAAAACCTTAAGAGCAGTTTTAGATTTACAGGAAAATTAGACAGGAATAACAAGAGTTTTCATGTATTCTTCCCAACTCTTGTACATAGCTTCCCTTATTATTATCATTTGAATCACTGGTGGGTAAATGTGTAATCACTGAACCAATATTGATACATTATTATTAGCTAAAGTCTGTAGTTTGCATGAAGGTTCATGCTTTGATTTGTGCAATTATATAGATTTTGATACCAGCAAATATATTTGAGGCTTTCTAATTCTCTACCCTTTAACAGAATAAATCACCAAGCACAAAAATCAGCAAGATTTCAAGTGTATTCATTCCTTTACTCATTGCATTTATTGATGTATGCATTAATTAATGGGTGTTTGCTGGGCATGAACTCTAGGCCAAGGACTACAACTGAATGGATTCAGCTACTTCCCTGACCCTGAGAAATTTATATAGATTTCCATGCCTTACTCAGGATATTGTCTTGTTTACCTGGTGAGGACTGGAGTGTTCTCTATGAGATGGTAGTCCTTGCATCTTGATGTGCTAATAATAAATTGTGTCCAGCGAAGCTCATTTGTTTATATGTCTTTTAGTGTTTCATTGGTTGTTAAAGAAAAACTGTGACTACAAATCCATGACCTTTATAAACTTGTGCTATGCCGTATCTATTTTTTTTCAATAAGCAATCTGGAAATTATAACTGCCCCCTTTTTCTTTCATGGTGGACAAGCATAATAAAACAATATTGCCATAGCTACTGCTATGATTATCGTAGTGTGCACCTGGGACTGCCTTATACACGTTCTAAAGTATTTTTCTAGTAAAAGAACAATATATTAACTTATACTGAGGAAGCTACACTGGAAGATGTAGAATGCTCATGAAAAGTGGTTCTAATGGAAAGGTACGTGTTTTCAAAAATAATCTCTGTTCAAATGAAGCCAAATAGGAAACTTCTTCAAACTAAGCAATTATAAAGCAAACTTTAAATATTTAATTGTTGCTTCTTGAACAGAAATGCAATCATCACTTTGGTATCTTGCCAGTAATTTGTTATTCTTTTCTCAGCTGTCCCCAAAGAATTCCACCCAGAGGCAAGTTCACATATTTAATGTCATTGTATTTATCTTCTAATCTGGTTAACTTGAGTGAATCGTTAGTAAGAGGGAAAAGCTTCTTTTCAATTCCATGAAGTGCTGACATCACATCTACCTGGCCATTGAGTCACAGGTCTAATTTTGGTCATGTCCTATTTCAAATCTGGGAAACCAATACTTGATTATCAATGAATTATAAGAAAAGATGATTGATTATGTTAAGATGGAAAGAACACTCTAAATCACAAATCCGTAAATCTGTATTTTTTTTTTATTCTCACCTGAGGACATTTTTGTATTTCTCTTCAGATAGAGCAGGAGGGAGAGGGAAGGGAGGGGGGAGAAGAGAGAGAGAGAAACATCAGCAACCATCAACTGGTCACTACCCATATGACCCCAATCAGGGCCAGGGACAAACTGAAACTGAGGTATGTGACTTTAGTGGGAACTGAACCCGGGATTC
Organism: Molossus molossus; assembly: GCF_014108415.1. Classification (NCBI taxonomy): domain Eukaryota; kingdom Metazoa; phylum Chordata; class Mammalia; order Chiroptera; family Molossidae; genus Molossus; species Molossus molossus. The sequence goes on along the minus strand of NW_023425401.1, from coordinate 37,736,900 downwards.
TCTGGTCCATGGGCCAACACTCTAACTGCTGAGCCAAACTGGTGAGGGCATGAATCTGTATTCTTATTGTCAATCTATGTAAAGCTGTCCACCTCCATTATTTTAGAATAACTCCTTAGGCTGAGAATATACATAAAAAAAAAAAAAAAAAGGAGAAAAGTAGATTGTTCTAAAAGTCTAAGAACTCCATGATATACCTTAACATTGCCAGGGTAGGCCAAGCTATGTTTTATATAGTGGAAAAGGCATTCTCTGATTTTTTATTTATTAATTTTATTTATTCATCAAATATTTATTAAGTTTCTTCTAAGTAACAAGTATCAAGCTAAATGATATAGAATGCAAAAACTCTTCTTTTAATAAAAGAAGACAATCACATCTTTTCGAGAAATCAGTATTAATAATATTAACATTAATTACACACCTATGATGCTCTCTTGTCTATGTGTGAAATTACTAAATAGTCTAAAAGTTAAAAATATTATTGTGAGATAAAAAGATCTGAACATCCTAATTATGGAAACCGAACTTGAAGTCACTGGCAGGAATTGTGCTTGTACATGAGATGGTGGCTGAAGATGACAGGCCTCCTCTCACTTGCTCAGATTTTCATTGGAAACTGACAGGTGCATTGTAGACTCACGGAAGAGTGGCATTATTTAAAAATAATTTTCTAGCCCAGCTGGTGTGGCTCAGTGGTTGAGTGACGTCCCATGAGCTGAGAGGTCCTGGTTGGATTCCTGGTCAGGGCACATGCCTTGGTTGTGGGCTTGATCCCCAGTAGGGGGCATGCAGGAGGCAGCCAGTTGATGTTTCTCACATTATTGTTTCTATTTCTCCCTTTCTCTCTCTCTAAAAAGTCATAAAACATATTAATAATAATAATAACAATAATTTTCTAGAATTACACACACACACACACACACACACAAATATCCAAATATCAAGTACCTACTCTTTGCTATGATCTTTTTTATACTCACAACAAATCTGCAAACTACAAATTCTTTCCTTTCGTTTACACTGAGGTAACTGAAACCTTGAAAGTTTAAACTCCTGTAAGATAAAGGCTGAAATTTGAGCTACTCAGTCTTCCAAGACTGATTTTTTTTTTCCTATCAAAAATAAAATAAATAAATGAATAAAACCCTCTAAAAAGAGTTTTCCCTTTCCTGATCTCTAATAGAGATATAGGAAGATGATGGGAACCAAAAAAGTTTCCTGAATCAGCAACAGCTGATTCACTGATCACTGGAGATGACGGAAAACTTAACACTCTCTGAAGCAGGATTTTATTTGGGGCCAATATAACAGAACAGATTAAAGAATATTAGAATTCTTAAAGCAATCTCTTACACATGACAGTGAAAGGTCAAATGTGAGTTTTCAGGCAAAGAATATGAATTCAATCCTCAAAGCTCTGAGCTGGTATTACCATCAAGGAGATGTGAAGAACAGCAATTGATTTTTTTCTCTCTTCCTTTTTAGTAATCAGGGCACAGATTCGCAACCAGTAGAAGCAAGACTATCAGCTTGTATTTTCCTAGTGCCCATCCCAGGAGCTTTATAGATTTTTAAAATTATAATTTTTAAATTATAAAATTTATAATTTTTCTTCTACCTCTCTCAGAAAGCTTGGGGTTCTGTATCATCCTAAATCTACATAAAAGTGAACAGGTACAGCTCAGAATTATATGGTGTGTGGATCAACGCTGAGTAATTGGGGCTGCCATAAGCATGGTGATTAATAACTTGGAAGTCAGGCAGATCTGAGTCTCAATCCAGTCTCAGCTTGTCAACATTTATCGAGTTTCTAAATGTGTTTGTAGCTTGTTTTTCATAACTTTATATGGGATAATAATAAATATTACTTCATAAGGTTAGTGTGAAGATTAAGAAAGTTAAGATGTATGAAGTGCTTGGTAGATTTCTGGTTTCCGAGAGAGCTCAGTAGCTGTGTGTAAGCATCATTACAATAATAAAAATAATTTGGTAGTAAACATCCATATTTTTAAACGTGTTACTCTCGTCAGAATACATGGCACTTTACAGATGTACTTATTATATACATGAATGTAAAACTCTTGGTGTGTAAAAGTGTATTTTCTGTCCTTGCACCCAAAATATTAATTATGAAATGTAATTAATTACTACAGAATTCTTACTGAACTGCAACATAAAATGCACACTGGCAATACCTACTGTTTGAAAAATGACTCTTATTAAGATAACTGTCATGTTCAATTTTAATTTATTTTCAACCTTTTAATGAATCATTGAGAATGTTTAGCAAGAAATTTTTTTCTATTTTATAAATTTTTTTTTTTCTGTTAAATAAGGTTCTTCATCTTCATAGGCAAATGTTAGAAGAGAACTTTGAATAACCAGTAAATCATGGTGATACTATCTCCTATGTCTATTATTACTGTGAATCATTTATTTGTTTTTTATTTTTAAATATATGAATACTAAAAATAGGTAGATATTTTTTATTCCTTTTATATTTACTCCATATCTCTAAATATATTTAGAGATTGGGTAATTATTTCAGAAAGTAAATAGCACCTTCATTTGCCTTTAAGGTTATTCAGCCAGTTAAAGTATCCTGTTATTCAACAAAAAAAGCAAGAAATTCTGAGTTTTTCAAACTGTGTATCTGATGCTATGGGTAAAAGAAACAAATGGGAAAAAAAACCTTGCCCAGCCAGCGTGGCTCAGTGTTTGAGCGTCAACCTGTGCACCAAGATGTTGCCAGTTTGATTCCCAGTCCGGGCATATGCCCGGGTTGTGGGCCTGATCCCCAGTGTAGAGCATTCAGGAGGTGGCCTATTGATGTTCTGTCTCATTGATGACTCTATCTCTCTCCCTCTCCCTTCCTCTCTCTCTCTAAAATCGATAAAGAAAAATTATTTTTTAAAAAACTAATTTTTTCCAACAAATTTTTTATTATTTTCCATTTATTTTTATTGTGTTATCATAGGCTTGTAAATTATATTTTTCAGGTGTGAAACATTATAATTTGACATGTGTACATACTATATTATGCTCACCACCTAAAGTCTAGTTTCCATCCATCACCATACAATTGACCCCCTTCACTCATTTTACCCTCCCTCCACCCCACTTCCTTTGACATAACCATTGATCTGTTGTTTGACTCTATGAGTTGTTTGTTTGTTTATTTATTCAGCTATTTGGGGGGGGGGTTGTGGAATATAAAATACAATTTTCTTTTGTTAATCTTCACCCAAGGATATTTTTTCTATTGATTTTTAGAGTGTGGAAGGGAGGGAGGGAGGGGGAGAGAGACAAAGAGAGAGAGAGATGGATATGAGATGAATCGGTTACCTACTGCATGGCCTGAACCAGGACAGGAAGGAAACCTGCAAGCCAGGTATGTGCCCCTGACTAGGAATCGACACTGGCAAGGGCAAAACAAGTATTCTTAAGCAGTATGAACTAGGTAAACTTAACAGTAACATAGTTATCACTCTATCACAGTTTTCAGTGTTTACCTCTTTACATGTAATTATCCGATATTAAACTGTAAAATTCTAAGGTAAAGGCCAAGTAAGAAATTGACATTCAGAAGTTGCTTAACAAGATATTCTTGAATGTGTGACTGCTTAATGGTTAGAAGAATAGATGAATGGTTGTGTGGATGAGGCAGCATAATACAATGAAAAGTGTGCCCTGCTTTACTATTGACCTGATTTTATACCAGTCATGATGTTACTAACATCATTTGTCTTTTTTTGCTAAATGATAGGTTTAGACTACATGATACCCCTTCTACTAGTCTGAGATCTTAGCCTCTAGCCTTCTGGTACATACAGCTGAACCAATTTAGCTCCCTCTCCATTGATAGTCCAATTACATGCTGGAGTACAAGTCTGTTCAGACTGAGTAATATCATGACCATTTGGATTATGGTTCTGTAACTCAGTTCTAGCTCTAATCCCAGTTTTCAAGTTTTGCCAAAGATTCTTAAGGACTCATTTATTATTTTCCACTATGACTCCTCTAGCTCTATGCAATTCCTGGCATGTATTCTCCTCTGCCTGACATTTCTCCCCACAACTCTCAGCTTCCCCATTTCTTGTCCCCAGTCACATGCTGTTGGGTTTATGCTCTTCTGGCTTCAATGGATACACTGACTGTTAACTTTATGTTTCGCTAATGGCATTTATATCCCACCTGTGCATTCTTGCTCTCTTAATAAGGGAACTAGGATATGCCCTGAAAAGTATCAATATTTCTCAGAAGAAAGAGAAATGGGTATAACAGCACCATGTCCTGTCAAGAAAAATGAAGCAAGAAATGGCGTATGTAATTTAGACTGACGATTTTGTAAAATGTAGACACTCAGAGGAGATGATACATGACTAAAATGTTGGTAGAACTCTCATAACATTTTTTATTGAGAGGCATGTAATGTCATAATAAAAAGATGTTTTAGAAATAAAAGATATCTAGATGAAGATAACAAGAGTAACTAGAGAAGCTTCACTCCTGGACCACTGAGCTATTATCATAAATTGTCATTATAATCTGTAATACTATGAAAATCCATTTTAACCACAGATTCACTCTGAATTAGTAGTTGCTACCCCACACCCCATTAATAAAACTGAGACGTTTTAAAGCACTGGGGCAGAGTTGCTCTATATCCAATACATATAGTCAGTTTCCTCAGGCTGTTGTTTCAGGGTTATAATAAAGTAAGAAAAACTATAGGTAAACCAAAGTAGTTCCTTATTCCAATCTAGTCCCTGAAATTATACTAAGAAAGAGTATGAAAAAAAAAATTCTAGTGAGAATGACTGAATGAAAAATAATGGTTTTCCTTGTTTCTAAGCCTACCAAATCAAGAGATTTAGCTCTACTTCAATGCTATAATTGTGCCTCATTTCTCAACAATGGCTACACTAGAAGGCCATAACCCCAGTTTTTTGAGTAATTGGGTTTTAGTCCTGAAATTGGAGTGCTTATTCTCATCAGTGAATATATCCTGTCCAATAGCTTTTATCCCCACTCCCATTAGCTAGAATTTAACCAAATTTCTACTTTGACTATTTTCGATAGGCAATCCAGATATTTGGTTTAGTCTTGCTATTTGTTAATTGTATGCATGCCCTTCATGCTCTTTACCATATGTGTTAGCCTCTTATATTAGCACTTGAATCATTTTTCCTGGTCACAATGAATTAATTTTCCATTGCTTCACCCAACTCTGTGAGAAACTGCCTAAATTTTTTATGCTTGCTTTCTTGTCATAGGGGCAGTGATGCCCCTATGATATAGGTTTATGGCCACATTTATTTTTATAGAGGGTTAATCATTTTGGAAAAACAAAGCCAAAACCCATCTTTTATTGTGTCCATTCATTTCTATACATATTTATTTGTATCCTCTGTGTGCCAGTCATTTTTTTATTTAAGCACTGAGGTAATAGAGAACTTGCAGAATGATAGGGGGCATGAATACGTAAGCCACCATAATCCATTAATTTATGTAATGCATATTAAATAATCACCCATTCTGGGCTAAACAATATATTGGCATTGTAGACACAAAAATGAATAAAGCAGTTTCTGTCTTCAAAGGATTTATGAGAGCAATAGACATGAAAATCGATCATCATGTGGCATGTCGAGTAATTGAATTAAAGAGGGCAATATGGGTGCATGAATTAATACAAGAGGACACTGATGAGGTAGGAAGAAGCTTGTGTGGTATTGTAAGGGGATTGGCCTTAAAGGGAGATAGTAAAGCACAGCTGTTTATACCATGGGTGCTAGGGATAGAGTATTTGAATTCAAATCCACTTACTAACTCAGTGACCAGGAGTGTGTAATCTCTCTAAGCACTGGTTGATGCATCTGTATAATGTAGATTTAGACAAAACTTATTTTTATAGGAGTTTTATGAGGAATAAATGAGATAATTCACATACTCAGCCTACTACTTGGCACATAGTTTATGTACAAGTATTCATCACTATGCAAGAGAATTTTGAGTAGTGGAATGATGTGGCCAAAGCTCTGTTTAAGATAAAGCACAGTCAGAATCGTAGGGTTGGTCTTGAAAAATGTGATAAGCTCATTGGTGATGTCTATCAGGACCTGATGCTTGTGGAAAGCACTTAGGCTGGAGTTGGAGTTTATAGATAAATAAGGCTGTAGCTACAATGTGAATGGAGGTCACCAAGAGAGAGTATGTGTAGATTGAATAATCAGTTGGCTAAAGATGAAACTGTGTGGCACACAAAATGTAAGGGGTCATATGTAGGAAAGAAATGTCTATTAAAGAGACAAGTGGGAATGCTCATAGATGTGTTAGGTAATAAGTACCATAATGGAGGCTTTGTCCTGGAAAAGTCATGGAAAGGCTCGCAGAGCAGGCCAAGAGCTGGGTGTTGGGAAAGGAGTACAAGCTCATACTTTAACAAGATAGGAAAAGCACTATGTGCTGTGACAATAGCAAGCACCAACTGTGAGGCTAAAATACATGACACACAAGGGAATGATAAATGCAATGTAATGAATGTCCCAATAAAATATTGTAATAGAGAGGTTTTGTAGTGTTTGAGAGGGGTCACTGGATAGGCAGGAGAATTGGTGGTGAGTGTTCAGTCCGGTGAGTTAGCAGAAGCTCAAGCTGGTTATGGGTGGCCAGAAGAGGGAAGATAATGACCAGACTTCAGTGGAGGACAGTTGACTATATGTTTATTGATAACTTAGGAATAAGGCTGAATTGAAAGTTACTTCCCTAGTGCCATGGATTTCCAAAAGATAATACACCTAACTGTATTATTTCAGTCACAATAAAATTAAATACCAACTTGAATAATATGATATCTGGTTATGCTAGTAGAGAGAAATATAATCAACACTTTTGCTTTATTTATTTTTATTTTTTTGCTTTTCAAAGGATTTTCCAGAAAAGGAGAAGTCCACAGCAAAGGCCCTGGAGGATGTAAAGGCGAACTTTTACTGCGAATTATGTGACAAGCAGTATCACAAACACCAGGAATTTGATAATCATATTAATTCGTATGACCATGCTCATAAGCAGGTAAGCAAAAGTGGGAGAAATCCTTCATATTCCTGTGTTTACACCTTCAGAACAGAATACATTCATTTGACCTTATTTAGTATCCTCTAAGATGCCAAGGTGAAACCATTTTATATCTTCTTTTTCCTAAAAGTTGTGTTTTCTACTTAAATATTAGTGAAATAATTTTCCTAGAAGTAGCATAAAACTATAGGTGAACTTAGAGATGATCTAAGAGTAGGCTGACATTTATTTTAGAATTATGTAGATGGAGAAACCAGAAACCAACAAAAATTGTGCCATATTCAATATCACCTAGCCAGTAGAGGTAGAACTACAAACTGGACAGAACAGGACAGAGTCAGTTACAGAGTTCTTTCCAGAGTTCCAAGGTGTACCTATAGTGAATAGTAGGTCTTTGGGAAAAATCATTTTGAAGAAAAGGTTACATTTTCCCAAGAAAACACTCTTAGAAGAATCAAAGTAGTTACTTAATAAATGAACTACTGCAAAGAACAAAAAACTCAGGCAAAACTTTACTGAGGGGTAATGGCAGGTGGAAACATTTCATTTCTTTTTCTGTGTGTGTGTGTGTGTGTGTGTGTGTGTGTGTATGTGTATTGCCTGTGTGTAAGAGTGTAGTTCCTACACATGGCTGCTCATATTCTCTATTTTAATATGTCTGTGAAAGATGAGGCTATTGTTCCCATCCTGTTAGATTTTATCTTGGCTGAATGAGGTATGGAAATATTGGCATTTAGGAATTAAGACTTTTAAATAGTGCCCTTAAGAAATAAATTCCACGTTCCTCATGGCCAGAGGATTATTGCTAACTGCTGTGAGAAGGTGTACACTCCTGAGGTCAAAGGGACAAGATATTGGAATATGTGGGTAAGTTTTCTATAATCTAGACCTAAAATATTTATTCACAGTGAACAACAATAAATACTTTGACTAAAATAATTAATATTTATTGAATATATGCAAAATATATGGCTTTGGGAGATGCAAGACACAGTTTCTGTCTTTAAAGATATGACATGTGTATGTAATTGATTGTATTTGAAAACACCAAGAGCAATGGGATAAATTATTTTAGAATTGTGTTTCCCAAATCTTAGTTTTTATAATAATCACTTTGGTACTCGTTAATAATGCATATTCCTAGAATCTCTTTCAGATCATCCAGTTCAATAGTGCTGAGATGGGACCCAGGGACATGAATTTTAAATTAGTATAAAATGGAATTTTTCAAACATACATAAAAGTAAGCTATGTGGCTACTTTCCAACTCCAATAAAAATAAATGTTCCTTCACTTTCAACTCCACCACTCTCCCCCCCCCCCCACCAACCATAATTCTGAAGCAAATTCCAGACATCATATCATTTCACCTGAAAGTATTTCAAGATATATAATGATGCTTAAATAACACAGACATAATCATATCTTAATATCAGTGAGGGTCTTGTTTCTTTAATGGTCTCATAAATGACTTATGAATTTGGGTCAGTTAAAATCAGGATCCAAAAATATCTGCACTTTTGGTTGACATGACTTTAAGTTTCTTTTAATAAACACTTGACCCTTGAACAGCATGGTTTGAACTGTGCAGGTCCAACTATATACAGGTTTTTAAAAATAAATATATTGGAGAATGTTTTGTGACGCTTTAAAAATTCACAGGCAAACCATGTAACCTAGAACTATTGAAAAAAATAAGAGAAAGTTGGGTATGTCATAAATGTATATGATATATGTAGATACTAATCTAGTTTGTCATTTACTACCATAAAATAGACACACATCTATTATAAAAAAGTTAAAAGTTATCAAAACTTATGCCCAAAACACAGACCATACATGGAGTCATTCACAGTCATTTTAGTCATTGTAAACAAATGAAAAAATGCAGAATGAAGCCACAGCTAGAGTATATACTGTGTAGTACTGTAATAATTTTGTAGCCCTCTCCTGTTGCTGTTGTGATGAACACAGTGTTTCCAGGGTATGCTTAAAATGCCTTGTGACATTAATCATCTCTGCATGAGTAATTCTCTCTAGTAAATGGTGTATGTAGTAAAAAGGGACCTCTTGGGCTTCTTGTATCTTTTCATGGTTAGTGCAATGTCACAAACCTTGAGTAACACCAGAGTACTCGTTGGAAGTACCCTTAGTGGTTCTGAAAGTGCTCCAAAGGAGCAAAGGAAAGTCTTGATGTTACCAGAAACATTTGAATTGCTTAATATGTAACATAGGTTGAGGTCTGCAGCTGCTGTTGCCCACCATTTCAAGATAAATGAATCCAGCATAAGGAACACTGTAAAAATAGAAAATTTATGAAGCTGTCACAATGGCTATGCCAGCAGGTAGGAAAGCCTTGCACTTTTTGCAAAATGCCTTTTAATCCCATATTGAAAATGCAGCTTTCCTGTGAGTGCAGGATTGCTATAAGCAAAGCACACATACAGACTCAAACATGATTAGAAAGAAAAACAAAGTCATTGTATGACAACTTAAAGCAAAAGGAAGGTAAAGGATCTAAAGCTGTAAAATTTTATGCCAGCAAAGGCCAATTTGATAATTTTAGAAAGAGGTTTGGCTTTAAAAAATATGTCAAGATAAAGGAAAAGCAACTTGTGCCCACCAAAAGGCAGCAGATGAGTTCTCAGATGCCATTAAGAAAATCACAGAGGAGAAAGAATATTTGACTGACCAGGTTTTTTATGCAGATGAACATTCCCTCTTCTGCCAAAAAAAGAAAAAACAGCCACAAGGGCCATTTATCTGTAAGGAAGTGAAGAAGAGAAGCCAGCAACAGGATCTGAGGCAGGAGGGAATAGACCAACTCTACCGTCTGTGTAAATGTAGCCTGGTATATGGCCAGGATTGCCCTTATCTATAAAGCTGCTAACCTGTGAGCCTTAAAGGCAAAAGACAAACACCAGCTGTTAGGCTTTTGGTTGAACAAAAGGCCTGGACAATGAGAATCCTTTCTCTGGACTGGTTCCATTGATGCTTTGTCCGTGAAGTCAAAAATTACCTTGCCAGTAAGTGACTGCCTTTAAAGTTATTTTGATATTGGGCAGTGCTCCTGGACATCAAGAACCCTAGGAGCTCAACACTAAAAGGTCAAATTGTCCGCTTGCCACCAGAGTAAGCTGGAGGAATCACCAGGAGACGACTTGATGAAGATGAGCCTCAGGACTAGTGCCAGGCAATGAGGAAGAAGACGCAGAAGAGGACTTCCGGAAAACAAAGTGGCATCAGCCAGTCTGGAAGAAGGGTTACAGTTATTCAAGAGTGCTTTTGAGTTCTTTTATGACATGAACCCTTCCTTGATACAGACACTTGAAACAAAAGCAAACAATTGGTACCATATAGAAACATTTTTAGATAAGTTAAAAAGCAATAAAGTCAAACAGAAATTATGACGTGTTTCCGTCAAGTAACACTGAGTCTGCCTGTCTCTGCTACCTCCCTTTCTACCTCCTCCACCTCTGCTATTCCTGTGACCGCAAGATCAACCCTCCTCTGTCTCCTCAGCCTATCAAGGTGCAGACAATGAGGATGAAGACCTTTGTGATGATCCGCTTCCACTTAATGAATAGTAAAGAAAGAACCATCATGCCATGCAGTTAATAAATGTATCTGTTGTGTGTGAGTGTGTAAAAATCTAAAAACTGTACAGCAAAAACTGTATGAGATGTTTTTGTGTCATCATCACCATCATCATGGTTTTATTGCCTATGTTTTCTTCTAGGAGTTTTTTGACTTCAAGCCTTAAATTTAAGTCTTTAATCTATTTTGAGTTTATTCTTGTATATGGTGTAAGAAGATGATCTACTTTATTATTATTTTTTGCACGTATCTGTCCAATTTTCCCAACATCACATATTGAATAGACTGTCTTTACCCCATTATAAGTTCTCACCTCCTTTGTCAAATATTAATTGACCATAAACAAATGGGTTTATTTCTGGGCTCTCTATTCTGTTCCACTGACCTATATGACTGTTTTCATGCCAGTATGATGCTGTTTTGATTACAATGGCCTTGTAGTATAGTTTGATATCAGGTAGTGGGATTCCTCCAACTTTGTTCCTCCTTCTGAAGATTGCAGTGGCTATTGTGATTCATATAAAATTTTGCAGTATTTGTTCTAGTTCTGTGAAATATGCCATTAGTATTTTGATAGGAATTGTATTGTATCTATTGATTGCTTTGGGTAGTATGGACATTTTAATGATGATAATTCTTCCAATCCATGAACTCAGTCTATGCTTCCACATATTTGTATCTCCTTCCATTTCTCTCTTCAATGTCTTGTAATTTCTAAGAACAGGTATTTTACATCCTTGGTTAAATTATTCCTAGGTATTTTTAATGAATTTTTAAATGGGATTGTTTTCTTAGTTTCCTTTCCTGACTGTTTATTACTAAAGTGTAAACATACAAATGATTTATGAATGTTTACTTTGTATTCTGCCACTTTAAAGAATATATTTATCAATTCCAGTAGTTTTTTGGTGGAATCTTTAGAATTATCTATATACAGTATCATGTCATCTATAAACAATAATACTTCTTCCTTTCCAATTTGGATAATTTTTATTTTTCTTCTTGTCTGATTGCTATGGCTAGGACTTCTAGAACCATGTTGAATAAGAGTGGTGAAAGTGGACATCTCTATCTTATTCCTGGACTTACAGAAAATACTTTCAGTTTTTCACCATTGAGTATGATGTTGACTGTGAGTTTTTGTCATATATGGTCTTTATTATGTTGAAGTATTTTCTCTCTATTCCCAGTTTCCTGAGAGTTTTTTTTGTTTGTTTGTTTTTTATCATAAATGGGTGTTGGATTTTATGAAATGCTTTTTTCTACACCTATTGATATGATCATGTGATATTTATCCTTCATTTTGTTTATGTGGTGTATTACATTTATTAATTTGCAGACATTGCACCAATCTTGTATCTCCAAAATAAATCTCACTCAAAAAATGGTGGTACATGATCTTTTTAATGTATTGCTGGATCCAGTTTGCTAATATTTTGTTCAGGATTTTAGCATCTATGTTCATCAGGGATATTAGCCTATAGTTTCTTTCTTTGTAGTGACATTTAATCTATGTATTAAACATGCATAAGTAGATGTTGACAATGGAAATACAAGAAGCTAAGATAAAGAAGTAAATGAGCATGAAGCATCTTTTAAAAACTTTATAAAGTAGGACTAGCAGGGTGAATTCTCCACACCCGTTCTGGATGCCACCGTCTCCCTTTTACTCTGGAATTTTGCCTAATCAGTTTCCTTTTTAAATAATTTTCTCCACTCTTGTTTCCAAAGGCTTTCCGACATATTGAAAAACAACTTTACCATAATTCTTCTATTCTATCTATGTGTCCTTTTCTGTTTTTTTTTTAGGCTTACCAGCGTTTCAATGTTCCTAAGCATGCTCCTTCATCAAACAGTGGTTGGGTTTCTACATTGTACCACTGCTCTAGTTCTGGAACATGTACAGATTTGGTCCCTAACTTTAGGGAGCCCATAATCTTACTGAGGAGTGACACACCTGACCTGTCAATAAGTCTTTAAAATATATTGATCTAGGATACAAAGAGAACATATAAAACTGATTTTTTTTTTTTAAAAAAGAAGAGGTGAGAAGTGAGCTGGAATTCTTAAAGAATGAGTAGAAGGTAACCATGTCAAAATGAATAATGGGTATGAAAATGATAAGTATGATATGGTAGAAAACCTATAATCAAGTCATAGGCTCAGTTATAAAGCATGACCCATTCAGATAGAAACTGCAAAAGATTCACTATGATCATTAAAGTCACCATAACTTTCTTGCTGAGCTCTTTAAAATAACTTTGAAACTGCATCTCATCCCTCACATTCTTATTTTACAATAAATCTTGATTTTACTTTTTATTTTGTATTCTCCTTTATCATTTATGTTTAATTTCATACTTCTATATTTGCTAGGGCCTTCTGACTGCATTTCCTGCATCCAATATTTCTTCTGCTCCAAACCAACCTATTTATTTATGGCCAGAGTAATCTTCCTAAGTGACCACATCTATATCATCACTCCCCTACTTGGAAATCTTCAGTGGGTGATGACTGGCTTTTTAAGGCATCTGAACTAAGACTGTCATTCAAAGAAGTCACAGTCTGACTCTTGCTTCCGTGTACAGATTTATCTCCTACAACTCCAGAATTTCCCTACAGTTTCTTAAAAGATGATTTATGCCTTCCTACATGCTCATCTTGCCTAATAACTTTCCCTCTGCCTGGGATGCCTGCCCATCTTGTGGCTATATTTCAACATATACTTCTGTATATTTAATGCATAGGATGATAGCTTATATGTGGATATCAAAAGAGCTGAGATCTCATGGTAAGCTGATTTACCAGCATTTTCCAAATTTCCTTTGATCAAAACCTATTAATGTTTTGCAGAATTTTGTACATGCTGCCAACTTTGGAAGACATTGCAATAATTAAATTTGCTGTAAACCTTGTAAAACTGCTTTCCCGGGTAGTATTGAAATAGTTCTGTCTGAAGATTTATTTGGGCACAAAATATTTTAAAAATTACCTAAATTTTAAGTGGAGCTGATATACAATTTCCCTTTTAAATGAAACTGAGTTTTAAATACAGGAAAAGAAAATATGCACTAGAGTAAAACACGCAAAAGTCTTTTATTTTATTTTTTTCTTATACTAAAGCTAAATACGTCTACTGGCTCTTGCTTCAGTAAGGGCTTTTCTTGATTGTGGTGGTGATTGTAATGATGGTGGTGGGGATTTGACCGATGGTATTTTTCACCTGAATGATATGAACAGTTTCCTTAATTTTATTTTCAGTGTGGATTCTGACAAAATATCTGGCCTTTCTGTTGAACATGCAACAATATGGTTTTTTGGTACACTTAGAAATGAATCCAAAATCACATGAAATTAATTCTGTTACTCATTAATACAGAATGTTTTTCTCTACTTGCCCTTCTCAAATTTACAATTATTCAGGATCCTTCAGTTTAATAAGTGATTTCTAAAGCCTTTGTAAGTCTTGTATCTAAATAACAGTATTATGTAATAATATTTTATTACAAGGATTATATTATTCATAGATTTATCATTATTATAAAGAAATAAGTCAATACTTAAGTTTAAAGAATAAAGTAAAACAATCTGACATTTTTAGCTCTAAATTAATTGCATTAGACATTTAATAAATGACATTTGAGCCCTGGCCAGTTTGGCTCAGCGGTTAGAACATCGGCCTGCGGTCCAGAGAGACCCGGGTTCGGTTCCTGCTAAGGGCATGTACCTCGGTTGCAGCTTGTCCCCAGCCCTGGTTGGTCGTGCAGGTGGTGGCCACTCAATGTGTCCCTTTCACGTCGATGTTACTCTCTCTCTCTTCCTCTCTCTCCCTCCCACTCTATCTGAACAAAAAAATGGAAAAATGTCCTCGGGTAAGGATAAAAATAAATAAATAAATAAAATAAAATAAATGACATTTGAACAAAAAAAATTAAGATATTTTTTATTTATTATTTATAGAGAAAGATAGCTTATCAGTGATAAAATTGATTTTTTAGTATTCTGAAACAAGAGGAAAATGAATTTTTAGTTTTTATAACCCAATTTAATGTATGATTTAAGTTTTGGGGAAAAACTCAATTATTTTAGCTATTACCTTAAACTTTATATTATTTCTTATAAATACTGAACATTAATACTAAAGCATTTTAAATGTGTATTCAAATGATAATAACTTGGATAAAGACAACACATGTAGCGTACATGTGAGTAGCAAGTAATTTATTGTGAGACGACCTACAAGTCATAATTCCTCTCTCAAGATTGTTAGATGAAAATGTGTAAACTGGAACGAATAAAACACACATTCTTACAAGCAGCAAAAGTCTCTTCTGCCCCAGAGATATTCTGGCTCATCTCAACTTAGGAAAAAAAAAAAAAAGAATGAGCTGAATCCCCATACAATTAACCCATAAAAAAAAAAAAAAAAATAACCCAATAATAAAAAACAAATCCACTTTCAAATCCTCCACATATGAAGCTTAATCCTCCTACTCTTTGTTTGCTTCACAATAGGATTTCTTTTCACTCAGGAGGAGCTGTGCACTTGTCAAGCCTGGATTTGAACTCCAACTAATTCACTCTCAAAATGCTGTTGTGGGGCCCCCCATCTCTACCTGCTTAGGATGAAATAACAAATCAGAATTATGTTCGTCATCTTGTCTCCAAGAGGAAAAGACTCCCAAAATTGCTAAGTGAATTAAATCCAATTACCTCTTGCTTTATTCCTACAATTTGATTATGTTTTCTCCAAATACTGTCTAAATTGGCCCAATAATATATCCAGCATAATGTGTTGAAGTTAATAAACCTCTCAATGTGGCAACATACTTTAGAATCTAGTTGATTTGTAAGGTCATCCAGATTGAACAATTATAAATAGGATTATCTGGAATGAATGCTGTCAGAACCATAAATGTTGGTAAAATAAATAATATTTACCCTCTTCTGTGCTTTGCATTCTATAAACCCAGCTTTCTGGCATATATGTAAATATATATTCCCCACCTGGAATCACCCATAACTAATTAGAGCCTCTGTTGGCAAAAATGTACAGAAGAACTAAAGTTGATTTCAACTTCTGGCTCATAATTAAACTCTCCTAAAATATTGCTTTCATGCTGGTTAAGAGGCTTTTTGATCTCAAAGTTTTCTTCCAACTAAAATACAATTTAAAATCTGCATTCTGTCCCTTTCTGTTAGATATGCTAAATGCTTTCCTGTCTTAGGGCATTTGCAAGATTTCTCTGTAATGTTCTTCCATTTGACCTTCAACTTCCTGGTTCTTCTCTTCATTTGTATCTTGGTTCAACACCATCTTTTCTGTGGGATATTTCCTTTACTCTAACTTAGTCAGTTGTCATGGCTCCAAATTCTAATAGCCTGTTGGAACCATCAGTGGTGCTTGGAGTCAACTTGCACTCCCGCCACTGAAAATTGTTTTATAGTCAAGAATTCTGTGAGCTGGTTCTTAAACCATTGGTGGTTTGAATAAGCCATGGTGGATGACCCACAAGCACTACAAATAGAGCTTCTTATGTTATTTTTTCATTTTTCCAGAAGAGTTTTTATACCAGCATACCATTGTTTATTACTCTGTAAAAATTTTTATGAGTTTTTTTGTCCCACACCCCTTCCACTTTCGTTTGCTCCACAAAAGAGAAGAGCAGAGCACTGTTTGTCCTATTGGCCATCTATCCCTGTATCCCTAGAAATTAGACCAGTGTCTGGCACATAGTAATGACTCAATAAATGTTTTTAAGATTTAATGGCTAGCTAAATGAGTGAGTTTCTAGAATTGGCCATGCCACTCTGCCCTACACCAGTATATTCATCCAGCATTGATTAATCCCCCCCCCCAGTTTTATTGAGAAATAAATGGTGTACATCATTGTATACGTTTAAGGCATATAACATGATGGTTTGATTTACATAACTTATGAAATGATTACCACAATAGGTTCCTCCATCATCTCATATAGATGCAATAGAAAAAGAAGAAAAGACAAAACATTTTCTCCTTGTGATGAGAACTATTAGGATTTACTCTCAACAACTTTCCTATATATCATGCAGTAGTATTAACTACAGTCATCCTGTTGTACATTACATCCCTAGCACTTATTTATCATACGGCTGAAAGTTTATACCTGTTGATCACCTTTCTCCAACCACTCTGGTCAGATGTATCCAGGGGGCACTCTCCACAGTGGGCGGAGCGGTGACTCAGCTCCTTTCTTGGGCATTGGCCTACTAGGCTCAAATGCTGCCAAAACTCCTTATTTTGAGGATCAGAATCAGGCAGATATGCACCCCACTGTGTTCCCTAGTAATAGTGTGCCACCCACTTGGTTCTGCAGATGAGCAAAACCACTGGTTGGGATCACTACTTGGGACCTGCAGGTATGAAATTTGTCTTCCAAGATCCCTGTGCTGGTTGTTGTAAGCCCTCCTGCCTTCTGTGTCACAGTCAGATTCCCAGTTGTTGAACCCCAGTGATTTCTCTGCAAACCCTGTGGGTGAGATCAGGGTGGGGCTCCCACAAAGCAACCCACAGTGCTATGAGGGATCAGCTGTAACCCTGGGTTTTTTTTTTTTTCCCATTGCATTAATCAGAGACTCAGGGGAGACCTCTCAGCATGGTGCTGCACTGGCCTGGGGGAGGGGCAATGTGGTCAGCATGTAGCCTGTCCTCTTACCCTTCTATTGTAGTCTGTCTTAGTCTTTGAGGTGCAGGAGAGAGGTGCTTCAGCCTCATTCCCATTTTCTAGTTTCTCTCAGTGGTATTTATTCTGGAGTAGTTGTTAGTTGTTCTTCATATGAGGGGGAATGAAAAGTCAGGCACCACTCAACTTGTGCCCATCTTGGTGACATCTGAAAGTAGCTAGAATAATCACTATAGTGAATAAGATGGGGTCCCTAACCCTAAGTTTATTATAATGATTGAACTAAGGCTGTCATTGAAGCATACTGTTGTATTTTATAAGAATTCTGGAGCCCACATTCATGCTGATGTGGTGTACCCCTCTAAGGATTTGAGTTCTCACTCTGGGGAACTGCAAGTCTTCAAGGGCTTTTAAGCAAGCAAATAATACGATCAGATTTGTGACTAAGGAAAATGAATCTAAGAGCAGTTTAACAGTTGCTACACAAGGAGGAGAGTTGGATGTGCAGTCAGAAGGAAAGCTAAGAGCCCACGAGAGGTGACTGGAGTCTTTATAGCGCCGACAAACAGAGAAAGTGAGATGGGCGCATTCAGCAGATTGTCATTGGCTTACAGCATAGGAACACATCGTCTACATCAGTACTAATCAACTGAAAACAAACTTTACAGAGTTTTTTAAGTTGTCAAGTATAAAAAAAAAATGATACTGCCCAGTGTTGACAAGATGTGAGAAAATGCACACTGTTCAATCTGTTAAATGTTGCCTGCGGGGATATAAAGTGTTTCAATCTTTAGGTGTGTAGCTTTGGATTGTTTTTTTAAGCTTTAAAATGTGATTTTTTTTCCTGTCAGTGATTCCATCTAGCATATATTCAAATGAATTCAGAGATTTATGGATAAGGATGTTTAAAATACTGGAATCAGTCTAAACCTACAGATCCAGTGAAAGGAGAACAGCTAAATTATGATGCATATAAACTATGTTGAAATTGAAATTATGTTTTGGATCTGTATTTTATACAAAATTGAATTCTTCAAAGAAGTGCTTGGATATTTGTTTATATTAAAAATTAAGGAATACACAAATGTGGAACAATGAATAAAAGTATTTAATAACACTTTGGTCTATATATTTTTAGATGAGTTTCTAAACATTTATTACCAAAATCATAAAGTTTTCTATAAAACATAAATATAAAATGGGACTATAGCGCTGGCCAGTTTGGCTCAGTGGTTAGAGTGTTGGCCATTAGACCAGAGTCATAGGTTCAATTCCAGTCAAGGGCATGTACCTCAGCTGTGGTTTGATCCCCTGCCCTGGTTGGGGTCGTGCGGGAGGCAACCAGTAGACGTCTCTCTCTCACATCAATGTTTCTCTCTCTGTCTTCCCCTCCTACTCTATCTGAAGAGAAAATGGAAAAATATCTTCGGGTGAGGAGTTTTAAAAAATGTGACTATATTATACGTATTATTCTAACGTCATATGTTTTCACTTGTATTTTGCCAGTCCATAGAAATTTATATTTTATTGTGTTATTATGTCACTACTCAGAATTTATATCATTGTAACATATTTTTTTTCATCTTAGCCTTATAAGATACCATGATTTCTTCATAATTATACTTTTTTTTTCCCTGTAAAAATATATTTTTCCTAGAGTTAAAAGTTGATTAACTCTCTGATTTGGTCAATTTTGTGCCAGTGCATTTACTAATTCATCTCTGAGCTCTCTACCCTATTTAAGAACAAAGTCTCATGACAAAACATCAGACAAATGAGATAACAGGTCAGTTCTGTGTTCCCCCTTCTTTCTTTAGAGTCGTATCTGGGTCCTCTGTGTTCCTGCTTCAGTCTGTGCAGGTGTCACGCTCGGCCTGCTGCACAGCTGTGGTTCCGGGACTGTTCATCCTTCTCTTGTAGATGTTTGCTTCCTTCTAGCTTGTATTCCTTGTTTCCTCCATCTCATGGTTTCCTATATCTTATTTCCTCCTTTGGGTGGAACCTATTCTCTAGAAGCTTCCCAAGAAAGAATACTCACAGGTAAAATTTGGGGGGCCTTATCTATCAGTAAATGTAAACGTGTTTATTGTGCCCTCACACTTGATTTATTTTTCAACTGAGTTTTAGCTTTTACTGTGGCAGTTGAAAAATCACATGTCATTTTGAGTCCTAATCCGTTTTTTCTGGAGACATTTGGATGTTTCTCTTTATCATTGTTTTCTTATAATAAACATTTATTTAGTGCCTGCTATAGGCCAGACACTGTGTCAAATACTAGTGAGTATGGGAAAACAGAAAATGAAGATATAAAAGAATAAAACATAAAGGGCATTGGATGGTTCTACATGCTATTGAGGAAAATAAAAGAGTACAGTGTATAAGGAGTGCTGTGAGGCACATGCAATTTTAATTAGCGGTCTCAGTAAAGACATAATGAAAAGCCATAATAAACAAAAGCTTGGAAGACGTAAGGGACCCATCGATTAGAGCCATCTATCACAGCCTCTCTGCCTGGAGGGAGAGTGTTCAAGGCAGAGGGAAATGTCACCTGCAAAGTCTGGGAAGTAGGGCCATGCACAGTGTTACAGAGACTCCTAGCGTGCTAACATCCTACAGTGACTTGCTTTGGTGTGAGGCGCTGTTTCATTACAATGCAGGGCATTCCATGGGACATTTCAATTTGGGAAGTCATCATTTATTTTAGGAATTTTTAAATGGTACTCATCTGATAATCTCCTTCTCTAAGTCTTGCTTCTTTCAAAATTCTCCTATTTGGATGTTAGAACTTCAGGATAAATCTTCCAAGTTTCATATTTATCTTACTGTTTTCAGTGCCTTAATCTTTATGTCAACATTCTGGGTGATTTTGTATTTCAATTTTTCTTCTGAACCCTTTTTTTACATTGTGTGTTTGTGTGTGGGGAGGGAGAGAACAAATAGGCACACATTTGGTTTTAATGCTAAAGGAATTCCTAAAATACCTTGTAGTACTTGGCTATTTATCTCACACTCTTATTAATAACTGAGGAACCAAACATTTTATTGAAAGAGATGTGTGCATGGGTTGAGTTTGGCAGATGTCAACCTGCATTACGGTGTGATAGGGTAATAATTCATTGTTTTCATTGGGTGACCTCCAGGGCTGTAGTTTAGCCCTAAAGTATATCAGATATCCTAAGACTAGATCATACCTGCTCAGTTTCTCCAGAGAGCAAGCCTCAGTCTTCTGCTAGAGTAGAAGTCTTCGGCTAGGGGACCTGACAGTCCATATGCTCATTTGTGCACTTTAGCCAATTTTCTCATTGCTAGTCCCATTCTCCACCTTCCCAGTTCTACTTTTCTAGCAGTTTTCTGGATTGATGTCAGCTCGTCTTTACCTCAGCAGTCTGCATTGCATTGTCTGTTATGTCTGTCTTTCCTCTCTCCTTTCCTTCATCCCTTTCTCCTTCCTTCCTTCCTTCTTTTTTCTTCTTTATCTGTGGGCCAATACCTCTTCTATTTCTCAGTAAAATAGGACTGATGCTACCTTCCTCAGAGTGTTATTGTGGCAATTATGTAAAAAAATAATACAAAGAATTCCTAACCCAGTTCCTAGCATATAGTAAGTACTCAGTAGAGCTGATGGAGGAATATTTTACAAGCTATGCTTTCCAAGGGGGCCTAGAGGGCTATTTTTCAAAATTATTTTGTGAGGGATTCTTTCATCAGATGGGAGGCTAAACAGAAGGATCTTTAATGTGTCTTTATCTCTGAAATTATTACTGTATAAATTTGTAGTCAAATAAAACTTTCTCCCATTTAGTTCAATTGTAGGCCTAGACTAGCAAATGACATTTGCTGTTAGTGTTAGGTCCCTGGAGCCATAGCGTCTCATTGGCTTTTTATTTTTGGAACACAATCTAACAGCCTTGCTTTGATGTATGTCACACGTCAGACATCATGAAAAACTACACAGCAGAGTCTTGATTCTTTAGCATGTATGTGCTTTTATCATTTGTAAATCCATTGGTTTACTTATCCTAGCCTATTTTTTAGTTTTTCTAATTTACATTCTAGCTTCTTGACCTAATATTTCAGTATATTATGACAGCTCCATGCTGAATGAATTATGCATGAAATTAATCTTGCAGTGTTTAATAACAGCTTCTATGATCCCATTGTTCGAGATTTATAAATGGCAATATTATCCTCCTCATCTAGTAAGTATTATTATCTGCTGCATATCTGGCACTGGATGAGCTCCTCTGCATAACAATATACATGAACTGATCATAATTTAAGTAGTAAAATTTACTCTTTATAATCAAATAGTCAGGATTGTAGGTCAGGCTAGAGCTCACTGTCCACACACGTTAAGGATAAGGTCAGAGGTTATAAAAAGGAGCAATACTTTTAAATACTAATAAATAGGTTTTATTATTTCTCTCCTATTTCTATGTAATTCTGCAAGTCATATATGGCATTTGTTCAATAATTTACTCATTCAGTTGTTTGTTTTAAAATTGTCTGTGCTAGGTACTGTGTACTCTGTTGATTTAAAAATAAGTAACTACTTTCAGCGTCTGGCCCATAAGGTATGGAATTTTTTTTTTTTTTTTTTTTATCCTCACCTGAGGACATTTTTCTATTTTTTGTTCAGGTAGAGTGGGAGGGGGAGAGAGGAAGAGAGAGAGAAACATCGATGTGAAAGGGACACATTGAGTGGCTGCCACCCGCACAGTCAACCAGGGCCAGGGACGAACTGCAACCGAGGTACATGCCCTTAACGGGAACCGAACCCGGGTCTCTCTGGACCGCAGGCCGACGCTCTAACCGCTGAGCCAAATCGGCCAGGGCAGGGTATGGAATTTGAAAGTTATCACTCTCACCCACATAACCAGACAAAAACTGAACGTGCTGAAATCAACAACTGTTCTTAGATCCAGAACTGAGGTTACAGGGCAATTGCTTCCCCCAAGTTTGGAAAAGCTGACAGGTGGATACAGAGAATCACAAGGTACCACGCTGAAGTGCAGGAATTCTGGAGAATCAGTAGCAGTGTAGGACAATCTAAACTCTAATTGGTGACTTGCTGGAGGTTCAGTGTGAACAAGTTTGATTTAAAATTCTGGTGGTGAGAGGGCAGCAGGTCATCATGCTTTTATGAATTTTTACCTCTGGGAGATAAATGGAAAAATGAGAATAAAAAAATCCCTTGTGTTACTGATGGGGTTAAGAAAATGTAGCCATTTAAAAATGTGTCAGAACATTCTGGTGTTCTTAAGAATTGCCCTCAAGAAAAACATTTTCTTTAAAAACTTTTTTAAACCAATAATGGGAAAGAAAAATACCCATCTCCTTCTTTAGCCTTTCTATAACTAACACGGCAGGGAAAGAGTAGACCAGTCCTATGAAACACTTGTGAAAAGTCATAGCCGTGGGGATCACTGAAAACTGAGACCTAATCATAGGACTAAAGAATGCCTCACCTCCTCCCACTACATCTTACCACCATATCAACAGAGTTCCTACAAAACAACAGAGAAATACAACAGAAAGAACAGCATATCTCCAAGCGTATTTCAGAAGTCTATAGGGAAACCCAAAGTCAATAAAGAAGATAAAATCATGGACATCAGCTTAAATTTTAGCCTCTTATAACTATAGCTACAGCAAACACTAAACACAACCAAAATCCTAGTTGGATAAACATAAAATCTTACACTGAAAGTCTATTTGCTTTAGTTCAACTTACCCAGTACACATGTTGGCTTTCAAGAAAATAATCACAAGACATACTAAAAGCAAAAAACACAGTTTGAAGAGACAGAACAAGAATCAGAACAAGACTAAAATATGACAGAGATGTTAGAATAATCAGACTGATAATTTAAAACAACTATGAGTAAAATGCTAATGGTTCTAATTAAAAAAAGGGGCAACAAACAAGAACAGATGGGTAATGTAAGCAGAGAGATGGAAACACTAATAAAGAATAAAGAAAAGTGAGAAATCAAAAAATCGACAACAGAAATGAAGAATGCCTTTGAGGGACTCATCAATACACTGGACATGAGAGAGGCGGCAAAAATCAGTGAACATAAAAAAAAATACAAATAGAAATTCCCAAACTAAAAGAAAAAAATAGTAAAAGAGATAGAATATTCAAGAATTGTGAGAAAATTACAAAATGTGTAAAGTATATGTAAGGTATTAACAGAAGGAGAAGGGGGAAAAAAAACCAGAAAAAATATTTAAGTAATCATGGCTGAGAATTCCCCAGAAGTAATTATAAGCAATAAACTAAAGATTTAAGAAGCTCAGATACAAAATAAGTACAAAAAGTCCACAGCTCAGCATATTATATTGAAACTCCAGGAAATCAAAGACCAAGAGAAAACCTAGAAAGGAGCCAGAGATTGAGGGAAGCACCTGAGATACAAAGGAGCAAGGATAAGAATTACATTGGACTTCTTCTCAGAAACCATACAAGCAAGAAGAGTGCAGTGAAAATATTACAGTGCTGAAAGAAAAAATTACCAGTCTAGATTTCTATATCCATCAGAATTGTCCTAAAATGTGATGGCTAAATATAGACTTTCTCACTCTAACAAAAATTGAAGGAATTTGTCACTAGCAGACCTGCCTTACAATAAAAGTTAAAAGAAGTCCTTCAGAAAGAAAGAAAGATTTCTATCAGAAACTTCATCTACATAAAAAAATGGAAGAGCATTAGAGAAGGAATAATGAAGGTAAAATGAAATTGTATGTTTTTTTATTCTTAATTGATCTAACACATAACAGTTCAAATAATAATATGTCAATGTATCCAGTGATTATAACTTATGAATAGGAGAAGTGAATGACAGCAATGTTATAAGAAATAGGAGAAAGGATTTGTTAATACTCTGTCATAGGACGTTTGTATTGCCCATGAAGTACTACAGTGACATTTGAATGAAAACTTAGGTTAGTTGTAAATGTTTTTTCTTTTTGTCAAAATTATGTGCAAACGTTAAAAGAAGTATAATTGATATGCTAATAAATGAGTGAAAATAGAAACATAAAATGCCCAGTTAAAGCCAGAGAAGGCAGAAAAAGAATGGAAGACAAACATAAAGAACAAGAGCAATGAACACAAAGCAGCACCAAATATGGTAGATATCAACCGCACTATCTTAATAATCACTTCAAATGTTAATATTCTAAATTCATTAGTTAAAAGACTGAGATGGTCAGTTTATTGAGAGAGGAGGCGAGAGAGAGAGAGAGAGAGAGAGAGACCCAATGATATATTGTTCACCATAACCCCAAATCACCAAGAAGATGTGACAGTACTTCAGTTGTATGTGCCTAAAAATAGAGCATTGAAGTATGTGAGACAAAACCTGATACAACTGAAAGGAGAAATTGTTAAATCCATTATTATATTTGGAGATACCAATACTTCTCTGTCAATAATTGGGATATCCAGCAGGCAGAAAAACAGTAGAACATGATTGAACTGAATATTATCATTAATAAACTTGTTCAGTTGACATTTATAGACTACTTTATCCAAAAAGTTCAGAATATATCTTCTTTTCAAACTCACATGGAGCATTCACCAAGATAGACCATATTCTATTCAAGAAAAAAAAAATGTAAAAAATTTTTAAAATATAAATCATATAAAATATACTCAGACCAAAATTGAATTAAACTAGAAATTAATAATAAAAAGATACTTGGAAGCCCCTGTAATAATTGGATATTAAACAACACATTTCTAAATAATATGAAACAAAGAAAAAAGTCTCAAAGTAAAATTTAAAAATATTTTGAAATAAAATGTATCAAAATTTATGAGAGGCAACCAAAGCAGAATGTTGGAAAAAAATACAGAGCATTCAATGTTATATTGGAACAAAAGAGAGATCTAAAAACACTAATCTACGCTAACATCTTAGGAAAATACAGAAAAAAGAGCAAATTAAATCCACAGTAAACACATGAAAAGAAATAACAGTTAGAGGAGAAAATACTAAAACTAAAAACAGGAAAGTAATAGAGAAAGTCAATAATGCCTACAGGTGGTTTTTTATGAAGGTCAATATAACTGATAAATGCCTAATTAGGTCAATAATGCCTACAGGTGGTTTTTTATGAAGGTCAATATAACTGATAAATGCCTAATTAGGATAACTGAAAGAGAGAGAGAGAGAGAGAGAGAGAGAGAAAGCAAACATTATAACTATTAAAAATGAAAGATGAATCATTACTACTGACCCCATGGACATTAAAAGGATAATAAAGGAATATCATGAACCACTCTGTACCCACAAATTTAATTACCTTTTATTTCTATAAGATTTTCATCAATCCAGAATCCTCAGAGTAACTAGAGCAATGACTTTTTTTAAATCCTCACCTGAGGACATTTTTTTCATTTTTTTGTTCAGATAGAGTGTGAGGGAGAGAGAAGAAGAGAGAGAGAGAAAGAAACATCATGAAAGGGGCACATTGAGTAGTTGCCACCCGCACGACCCATCCAGGGCTGGGGACAAACTGCAACCGAGGTATGTGCCCTTAGTGGAAACCCAACCTGGGTCTCTCTGGACCACAGGCCCACTCTCTAACCACTGATCCAAACCGGCCAGGGCTAGCAAAGACTTTTTTAAAGGTAATTCTATGGCAGAACCAGGAAACTTGTGCTAGTGTACAAGGTATGTGGTCGTATGACTCAGAAAGTAATTGTAAACAGAAAAAGAATGGAAGACAAACATAAAGAACAAGAGCAATGAACACAAAGCAGCACCAAATATGGTAGATATCAATCTCACTATCTTAATAATCACTTCAAATGTTAATATTCTAAATTCATTAGTTAAATGCATCCTCTTTGATAAGTATTACACAACCATGAATTTGAGGATTTCTTCCTAAGTATGAATCTAACCATTTCCTTTGCAGTTTAATGACATACCCCTGTGCTTTAATCGTATTGTAAAAGAAAATAAGCCCAAATTCATCTCCATGTGAAAGTGGGTTTCTGTTTGTGCGGTAGACTGGAGGAACACTGAAGAACATTCAATATTTATTTTTCTCAAGAAGTAGTTTTATATCTACTCTAGTTCAGAGAGTAAAAACCTCAATATTTTATGATGGAGTGTGACACTAGTAGTTTTAGACAGGTAACTATTAGAAATGAGGTCTATCTGCTTGTTAAAAATGAACTGTATCTTTTAGCTTAGCTATAAAGTAATCTCAGTAAATAGCCATTAGAATTTTTAACTCAAGTTGTTAATGGTCGAAGTGGGGTTCTTGGTATGCTATGAGGAAAGGAATTACCTGAGGTCTCCACGGGAGAATGGGGTTTTGTGGAAGCTTTATTGATTATGTAAAATTAAGAGGGTTCCCCTTCAAGGTCCCATCTCCGTGCATCTTGCCATGAAAAAAATCTTGTCTTCAGTGGGCTAGAATTAAGTCCACTTCACGGAGTTTCTGTTCCAAGTTAGAGTCCAGTCCAGTCCAACATCTGGCAAGCTTAGCTTGTGTTCCCAACTGCAGTCCATTACATGTGGGGTTTACTGGGCACGGCCATGGGCCACATGACTGCTTAAGGCCACATGGCAGGGTAGCACTCTGGTGAGTGTGGGTCATGGAAAAGGAGAACACAAGAGCAAACAAGAAGCAAAAGAGAGGGAACTCTTTGTCTGGGGATTTCACCTTCCAAGGTTTCACTTGTTCTGATGGGTCCATCCTCCTAGCCAGTGATATTTTTCCCAGGCTAGACTGACAGGAAAACACCTTCCTTATGTCACCCTGACTTGCTGTGCATCGTCCATCTCCCTCTTTGGTCGATTCCTTTCCCCAGTGATCTTCAGGGAATGAACCAGTGGTTCTTCAGGCCCCGGGAACCATAAAGCTACAGCTTCCTGGTGAAGCTGCCTGGATGACATTTCATAATATCTGGCCTCCCCTTTGCTCTTTTTCTATATTAGCATTAGCTAGCTAATTATGATGACAACAGATATTACTTTCTGATTTATGCTACAAGATAAACTGTAAAACACATACCTAGAAAATATAATATGCTTGTTCTCAAATGGAATTATTAAATATAAGCCAATTAGTAGTTGAAATAAATAAACTTATTTCTTTTGTTTGGAATTATTATTCTATGATAGTCCTTTTCCTTTTTATATACTGTGGTAGAATCTCTTTTGTATTGTAATAACCAGTCAAATGGGAGGATGTGTACTGTACTGACTAAGACTCCCTGCCAAGAGTAATAAAGGATTCTTGGCATCTGACTAGATTCTAACTCTAGATCTAATAATCTACTTAATGTCTTTGAGCAGTAAATGATACCTATTTTATAGATTTCCATAAAATTAAATACCACAGTAAAATAGATCAATGTATTGCTTGACCCAGTAAAATACTACTTCTTATAATATAGCTTTAAACACATCACACACACACACACAAAAAACTATGTATAATAGAGTCCTTATCATTCTATTTTCTACTGGGAGTGTGTTTTCCAGCTTATCAAATACCATTAAATGACAAGCCTAAAAATGAAATATATAATCAAACCTTTTGTCACTTTACTAGAAATTGCTATCTTATCTGTGCTGAGAAATATAGAAGAGTCTGAATCTTAAAGACTTAACTTATAAAACTTTCATGAGCATTAACAGACAGAGTAGTATAGTGAGCCTCCATTTCTTATACTGTAGCCAAGTCTTCTTCATAGAGGCAAAAGCTGAAGGGAATTAGCAAAAAGAGATTTTATTGCAAAGTAATGGTGATGAATATGGGCTAAATTGATATTGAAAGTCTGAATGATCTTCAGAATTTATGTAAGTCCGTATGTTCAATGCATCATTAAGGAAACTGAAATACATTTGAGATTTAGTTTTGAATAAGCTAATATGCATAAAAATTGAACAGTGTAAAAGCTACCTTTACAAAACTCATTCTGGACCCACACATATAATTGGGGGAAAAAAGTTAATTAACCAAAATACTAAAAATGATGGTTACCTATTTTTTAGGACAGTTTTTTTTTTTAAAAAAACTAACAATTATGGTTATCAAATGTATTCTTTTTTTTTTAATTTATTTTTTATTTTTTGCTCAGATAGAGCGGGAGGGAGAGAGAGGAAGAGAGAGAGAGAAACATCGACGTGAAGGGACACATCGAGTGGCTGCCACCCGCACGACCAACCAGGGCCGGGGACAAACTGCAACCGAGGTATATGCCCTTAGCGGGAACCGAACCCGGGTCTCTCAGGACCGCAGGCCGACGCTCTAACCGCTGAGCCAAACCGGCCAGGGCTCAAATGTATTCTTGTGCAAGAAAAAAACCTAATGACTGTCTTAATTTGGGCCAAAATTATGCTTTTGAAAAATTGAACAATTGATTACATTGAAATGAAATGGTTTTCTTTTAACATTTCACAGAGTGTCTTTGCACTCAAAATATGGTTAGCAATATGCACTAAATAAATATTGATTACAAAATAAAATTTTTAAATATTTTGAATCCAACTACCCTTCAAAACCATTTTCTCTCTAAATGTTTACTTGGAAATCATTTATCTGTTTTTAAAGCTATTTCCCAAGTTTTGGGGCTTCTCAAATACAAATCAAGTTATCATGTGTAGTTTAGTTCATTTACCAATGACCACAATGAGTAAATTGCGATTATTGCTCAACCTTCAAATTTAAATTTAACCAATGTATATTCAGGCTCTACTGTTTGCAAAGCTCTGCTCAATGTGTTTCAAGAGAAAAATTGGAGTAAGATGTGTCTCTAGTCTATAGGAAGCTCATAAATACACGATGACCAACAATTCCAGTTTAATTTTTGAAATTGGTCAAGTCTTGGGAAAACTCTGGAGATGTCCACAAAAGGGAGGTGAGAAGGGGAGAGTAAGTAAGACAAATATACACATAATTCTAATATACTCAGCTAAGTATTATTAGAGTTTCAGATGTTCAATGGTGATCAAAAGAAAGCTGACCAAATCAATATGCAATTCACTAATGCACAGCAGAGTTCCATTCATACATACAGAGAAAGTAATTGATTCTGTCTCAGAATAATTAGAAGTGGACCTTTCCTATTTAACTGAAACAAGTGACATGCAACTGATTACTTAGATTATCAGAAATTTGCATTTATTATATTCGTTTCTTGGCAAGCTATAGGCTTACAGGATCCTAAACTGCATTGAGAGTTTAACTATATTCGTGTGTATAAAATTAAAATATATATAACAATACATAATTTTAAGTTGTATAAAATAATTTTCTTGGATTTTAGAGTTGGTGCTATTGTAGAAGGAAATGAACGTAGCTTATATCAGTAAATTATATCTCATAATATATTTTTTGCAGTTCCATTTAAATGTCCTGATTAGTAACTTTAGAATCATACATCTTGTTTTTAGGGTTAGAATATTGTTTTCTAATTAATTAATTATTTTTTTTGTTGTTTTTTATTTGTATTTTATTTTTTAAATTAATTAATTTATTTTTGTTACAGATGTTTCTCCTTTTACCCCTACCGATTCCCCCCTCACCCGCCTCCCCACCCTGTCCCAAGCTTTGCTGTCCATGTTCATTGTTCATGCACACATGCATATAAGTTCTGTGGTTTATCTCTCCCCCACCACTGCCTCTTCTGGGGATTGTCAGTCTGTACCCCACTTCCACATCTCTGGTACGACCCCATTCCTCAGACTGTTATGTTCATTATATTCCACAAATAAGTGACATCATATGATACTTGTCTTTCTCTGTTTGGCTTGTTTCGCTTAGGATGATATTTTCCAGGTCCCACCATGTCGTCTCGAAGGATAAGAGATATTTCTTTCTTACAGCTGCATAGTACTACATTGAGTATATGTACCACACCTTTTTTATCCATTCATCTACTGATGGACATTTGGGCTGTTTCCAGATCTTAGCTATTGTAAATGGTGCTGCTACAAACATGGGGGGTACATATATTCTTTCTGATTGGTGTTTCAGGCTTCTTAGGGTAGATTCCTAGAAGTGGGATCACTGGGTCAAATGGAAGTTCAATTTTTAATTTTTTGAGATAACACCATATTGTTTTCCATAGTGGCTGCACCAGTCTGCATTCCCACCAGCAGGGTACTAGAGTCCCCTTTTCTCCACACCCTCGTCAGCACTTCTGTTTGATGATTTGTTGATGGTGGTCATTCTGACAAGTGTGAGATGATACCTCATTGTTGTTTTAATTTGCATCTCTCTGATGATTAGTGATGTTGAGAATTTCTTCATATGTCTCTTAGCCATTTGTATGTCCTGTTTGGAGAGGTGTCTATTTAGTTCCTCTGCCCATTTTTTAATTGGGTTCTTTGTCTTCCTTTGGTTGAGTTGTATGAACACTCTATATATATTGGAAATTAACCCCTTATCTGATATGTCATTGGCAATAATGTTCTTCCATACAGTGGGTTGCCTTTCCATTTTGATGATTGTATCTCTTGCTGTGCAGAAGCTTTTGAGTTTGATGTCTTCCCATGTGTTCATTTTCTCCTTTGTTTCTGTTGCCTTAGGTGATGTATCAGTAAAAATTCTGCTGTATACGATGTCCGAAATTTTGTTGTCTACAGTTTCTTCTAGGATTTTTATAAATTCATGAGTCACATATAAGTGTTTTATCCATTTTGAGTTTATTCTTGAGTATGGTACATGTTGATGGTCTAGTTTCATTTTTTTTATTTTTTATTATTTAGCTGTCCAATTTTCCAAACACCGTTTATTAAAGAGACTGTATTTACTCCACTGTATGCTCTTACCACCTTTGTCAAATATTAATTGAGCATATTGCCTTGGGTCCATTTCTGGGTTCTCTGTTCTGTTCCACTGGTCTATATGCCTGTTCTTGTGCCAGTTCCAGGCTGTTTTGATTACAGTGGCTTTGTAGTATAACCTGAAATCTGGTAATGTGATACCTCCTACTTTGTCCTTCTTTTTTAAGATCGCTGTGGCTATTCAAGGTCTTTTTTGGTTCCATATAAACTTTTGAAGTATTTTTTTTCATTCTGTGAAGTATGTCGTTGGTATTTTGATGGGGATTGTATTGAATCTATCGATTTCTTTGGGTAGTATGGACATTTTAATGATGTTAATTCTTCCAATTCATAAAGAAGGGATGTGCTTCCACTTTTTTATATCTTCCTCTATTTCTTTTTTCAATGACCTGAAATTTTCTGCAAATAGGTCCTTTATTTATTTGGTTAAGTTTATTTCTAGATATCTTAATTTTTTTGCCTTAATTGTAAATGGGATTGTTTTTTCAGTTTCTCTTTCTGTGAGTTCATCAATGGTGTATAAGAATGCCGTAGAATACTTGATGTTAATTTTGTATCCTGCTACTTTGCCAAATTCATTTATTAAGTCTACTAAATTTTTGACAGAGTCTTTGGGGTTTTCTATGTATAGTATCATGTCATCTGCGAATAATGACAGTTTCACTTCCTCCTTTCCAGTTTGGATCCCTTTTATTTTTTCTTCCTGTTTGATTGCTGTGGCTAAGAATTCCAGTACTATGTTAAATAAGAGTTGTGAAAGTGGGCATCCTTGTCTTGTTCCTGTGTTAAGGGAAATGATTTTATTTCTGGCCCATTGAGTATGATGCTGGCTGTAGGTCTTTCATATATGGCCTTTATTATATTGAGATATGATCACTCTATGCCCACATTACTGAGTGTTTTTATCAGAAATGGATGCTGGATTTTGTTGAAGGCTTTTTCCGCATCTATCGATATTATCATGTGGCTTTTATTCTTCATTTTGTTTATGTGGTGTATCACATTTATTGCTTTGTGAATATTGTACCAGCCTTGCATCCCTGGGATGAATCCCACTTGGTCATAGGGAATAATTTTTTTGATGTATTGCTGGATCCAATTTGCTAGTATTTTTTCAGGATTTTGGTGTCTATGTTCATCAGGGATATTGGCCTGTAGTTTTCTTTGTAATGTCTTTTTCTGGGTTTTGAATTAGAATTATGCTGGCTTCATAATACGAGTTTGGAAGTCTTCCTTCTTGATTTTTTTGAAATAGTTTGAGGAGAATGGATATTAGTTCTTTTTTAAATGTTCGGTAAAGCTCCCCTGTGAAGCCATCCGGGCATGGGCTTTTGTTTGCTGGGAGAGTCTTGATTACATCTTCAATTTCTTCTGTTGTTATTGGTCCATTCAAGTTTTCTATTTTCCTCATCCAGTTTTGAGAGATTATGTGTTTCTAGAACTTTGTCCATCTCGCTTAGATTGTCAAATTTGTTGCCATATAATTGTTCATAGTAGTTGTTAACGATCTTTTGTATTTCTGTGGTGTCGGTTGTTACTTCTGTTTCATTTCTAATTTTGTGTATTTGGATTCTCTCTCTCTTTGTTTCCTGGTGAGTCTAGCTAAGGGTCCATAAATCTTGTTTATCTTTTCGAAAAACCAGCTCTTTCTTTTATTGATCCTTTGAATTGTTTTTTTTTTTTTTTTTTTTGTCTCTATGTCATTCATTTCTGCTCTGATGTTTACTATTTCCTTTTTTCTACTTGCTCTGGGGTTTTCTTTTTATTTACTCTCTTGTTCTTTAAGTTGTGAGGTTAGATAGTCTATTAGAGATTTTTCTTGTTTCTTGAGGTAGGCCTGTAGTGCTATGAACTTTCCTCTGCTTTTGCTGCATTTCATAGATTTTGTGTTGTTGTGTGTTCATTTTCATTGGTTTTTAGGAAGTTTTTAATTTCTCCTTTGATCTCTTCGGTAACCCATTCACTGTTTAAGTACATGCTATTTAGCCTCCATTATTTTTAAATGTTTTTGCATGTTCTTGTTGCAATTGATTTCTAGTTTCATGCCATTGTGGTCTGAGAAGATGCTTGATATGCTTTCGATCTTCTTGAACTTGTAGAGACTTAGTTTGTGTCCTAACATGTGGTCTATCTTTGGGAATATCCCATGTGCACTTGAGAAGAATGTGAATTCTGCAGTTTGGGGGTGTAATTCTTTGTAGATATCTATTAAATCCATTTGGTCTAGTGCTTCATTTAGAGTCTGTGTTTTCTTGCTAATTTTTTGTCTAGAGGATCTATCCAGCGATGTCAGCAGGGTGTTGAAGTCCCCTGCTATGATTGTATTGCTATCGAATTCTTCTTTGAAGTCCTCCAGAAGATTTTTTTATATATTTTGGTGCTCCTATATTGGGTGCATATATGTTTATCAAAGTTATATCTTCCTGTTGGATAGATCCTTTCAATATTATGTAGTGGCCTTCTTTGTCTCTAGTTATGGCCTTCATTTTGAAATCTATTTTATCAGATATGAGTATTGCTACCCCAGCTTTTTTTTCGTTCCATATTCTTGGAATATTTTTTCCATCCCTTCACTTTCAACCTATGTGAGTCTTTTGTTGTGAGATGGGTCTCTTGCACACCACATATAGATGAGTCATGCTTTCTTATCCAATCAGCTATTCTGTGTCTTTTTATCAGAGCATTCAATCCATTTACTTAAGGTGATTATTGATATGTATTTATTTATTGCCATTTTTGTTTACTGTAGTTATATTTTTCTTCCCATTTCTACTGCTAATTACACCAGTCCTTTTAACATTTCTTGCAGTGCTGGTTTGGTGCTAATGTATTCCCTTAGCCTTTTTTTGTCTGGGAAGCTCTTTATTTGACCTTCTATTTTGAATGATAGTCTTGCTCAGTAGGGTTGTCTTGGATTCAGATCCTTATTTTTCATGACCTCTATTATTTCATGCCATTCTCTTCTGGCCTGTAGTGTTTCTGTTGAGAAGTAAGCTGAGAGCCTTATGGGGTTTTCTTTGTAGGTAACCTGTTGCTTATCTTTTGCTGCTTTTAGGATTCTCTCTTTGTCTTTAATTTTTGGCATTTTGATTACTATGTGTCTTGGTATGGGCCTGTTTGGGTTCTTCTTACTTGGGACTCTCTGTGCTTCTTGAACTTGAATGCCTTCTTCCTTCATCAAATTAGGGAAGTTTTCTGTGACTATATCTTTGAATATATTCTCTAACCCTTGCTCATTTTCTTCTACTTCGGGGACTCCTACGATACAAATATTATTATGTTTCCAGTTGTCCTATAGTTCTCTTAAGCTGTCTTCCTGTTTTTTAATCATTTTATCCATTTGGTTTTCTGATTGGTAGATAATTTTTTTACCCTGTCTTCTAATTCATTTATTCAGTCTGAGCTTCCTCTGCTCTGCTATTTAGACCTTCTAATGTGTTCTTTATTTCTAATGTCATTCTTGATCTTTTCTTGGTGGTTTTTAATTTCCAATTGGTTAATTTCCAATTGGTTGATTTTCAGCATGTCCTTACTCATGCTTTTGGCTTCCTCTAAATTATGGCTCTGAATTGTAGCTTTGTTAACTTGCCTAACTGCTCCACATTTATCTCATCTTTGATGGAGGTCTCTTGTTCTTTCATTTGGCTTTTGTTTCTGTGTTTCACCATTTTGGCTGTCACAGTGTGCTTTGGAACCTGCCAAGTTTTCCCTGTGGGTATTGGTGTTCTGCTGTTTGTGGCTCCTTCTCCTGGGTTTGGATGAGGCAGGGAGGACCCATGTTAAGCACCACTGTCAAGTCTTACTTTCCTGGTTAGAGTTGCTAGCCCAGGAATGGTACAGTTATCCTCTTGCTTTTTGCCCGGAGGCTATCAGTAGTAGTTACTTGAAGAGTTTTGGGTTGTCAGTTCAATGACAAACTCCCTCAGGTGCTCAGAGTAAGGAGATTTCTGGAGTGAGCCTGGGGCAGATGCTGGTTGTTAATGGGCCTCAATTTGCATTTGAATGGCCACCAGGTGTGGTTGAATCTCCAAGGGAGGGGCCACTGCCTCTCCTCAGAGCCCTGGGAAGGAGTAAGATGACCACTGTCCTGTGTGGCTGGAACTCAGTAAAGGCTCTGAGCGCCCTCCAAATCCCAAGTGTCTTAACATAGTTCCAGTCCAGTCTGCCCTCCCTCTGCCAGAGCCCAAGGTAAGTGGCTATGGCTATTTTAGCCTCTGTCCCAGCTCTGGCTGTGGAGCTGCTTGGGAGTTTAAGTAGAGGTCGCTGCTCC
Organism: Molossus molossus; assembly: GCF_014108415.1. Lineage (NCBI taxonomy): Eukaryota > Metazoa > Chordata > Mammalia > Chiroptera > Molossidae > Molossus > Molossus molossus. Next base: position 37,701,468 of record NW_023425401.1, on the reverse strand, counting down.
CAGCCAAGGCCGCCGCTCACAGCTAATGCCGCTGCCATCTGTGGGTTCCCAGCCCCCTCTTGAGCCTTCGCAATCCTACCAGGATCGAGTCAGTGTCTCTGGTTATATTGTTCTCCAGGCTGCCTTTCTGTTGCTTTTTCCTGGTGATTTGTCTTTATTGTCATTGCAATTCCAGTTTGGTCCTGGGAGATGGTTTGTGTAGCTTTTATTCACTCCGCCACCATTTTGCCTTCCCCCCTAATAAATTAATTCATAAAATTCAAATCTATTTTTCAGATATTATGTATTAAACATCACAATGGATTTTAACATTGTTAAGGATACAATGGTAATGTGGAAAAGTAGGCGGAATACCAGACCTGGATCTAAAAGTGTGACTCCATCACTAGTGAGCAGCAAATTTTGGGAGTCACATAGTTTCTCTAAAGTTTCTGGTCTTCATCTGAGCACTATGACAATAATACCTCTCTCACTTATCCCATAGGGAAAGAGTAATTGTGGAAAAACTTAGGAGAGCTGAAACAAATGAGGTCTTGAGTAAACAGCAATAACAATAACATTTATAGCTCAATATTTATGTGAAACTTGCTATTTTCAAAATGCATATGTCCATACTCAGTTGGTTATACAAAAATATGCTTATAGCTGACTCGTGACGGGGAAGAAGCCTGATGTGGTGACAAGGCTGTGCTTTCAGTCGAAAGACTCAGAGTGGAATCCTTGCTCACTTTTGAGCTCTGTCATTTCAGTCAAGTCTTCCAAGCTTTGTGATCCCTTCAGTTTCCTCAGATTCAAGTAGGGCTCATAGATCCTCCCCATCCTCCTAAAAAGGTTGATGTGATGATGATATGTTACAGTAAGGAATGCTAAAGTACTCCACAAATTTTCAAACAAACAGAACTTTATTGTTCTCATCTTGACTTTCTAAGCAGATCCATTTGCATAGTATCCTAGCTCTAGGCAGGAGGAGCAGAAAGAACAGTCCAGAAAAACTGGGGTGAGGTACTAGTATCTTCTGAGCCTGAGTCAGACCTGCAAAACGTTCTGTTCCGAGTTGGAAACACTGCCATCCCACTCGGTGCACAGTGACTGCCAGCACAGCACTGTGTGATGCAGGGAAATCACATACCCAAGAGTGTAAGATGCCCACAGGGCTCTTACAATCCAGGTGGAGAAACAATTACTAGGAAACAATGAATGAGAATAAAGGGATTAAGGGTCATCCCATGGACTAAGAGGTCCCAGTTCAATTCCCACTCAGGGCACGTGCCCAGTTTGCGGGCTAGATCCCCAGTAGGGGAGCATGCAGGAGGTAGCTAATCAATGTTTCTCTCTCACATCAATGTTTCTATTTCTCTCTCCTTTCCTCTAAAAAAAACTCAATACATACATATTAAAAAAATAAAAAATAAATAAAACCACTTATCAAATTTTTACCAAGAATAAACTATTAATTGACAAATAATGATTTGAAAAAACAGAAAGCTGATTTAAAGTAAGCTTGTATTTTTATTTTATTTTTTGCAAAATATTAGAGACCTGACCTAAGCATATCTGTAAATAGAGGAAGAAAAGCAGAGGTGGAGGGGGATTCACCGTGTAAGTGCAGCTGGGGGCAAGGAGAGTGGGGATAATAGCTCAAGATGTTTTCAGCAGGCCAAGTGCAATGACATCAAAGCAGCAGAGCCGACTTGAAAAGGAGGGGAGGGCAGAACTCTGGGAACAAGGGCATTAGTAAAGAATGTTCATAGGAATGTGTATTTTGAAGTGTAGAAGAGTAAGGTGAAGAAACTTATGTCTTAACGTCTTTATTTTAGTAGAGATTTACTGAACATACCTGCCTAAATCACGATCGAACAAAAGATTGTGATCCATTAGAGTGGGTCATGACTGATTGATTATTGGATCATAAAATCATTTCAGTTGGTTGCAACTACTATGTTTAAAAATAAAATAGAATAAAACAGAATATATTAGAGTGTACTACATTTTGTAAAGGCAATCATCCATTTTAAACAGCTTTAGCTGTTGGAAAAGACCTTTTCCACTGAGCCTTTGTTTTCCCTTCTTTTAATGTCTACCTGTAATATGGTTCTCTCTTCTAGTACTACATTATATGTATTTTTAAAGTATTTAAATTTTTAAATTACAGTTGAAATTTAACATTATATTAGTTTCAGGTATACAGCATAATGATTAGACATTTATACAACTTATAAAGTACAGTGGATCCTTTTTAAATGTAAACAAGGTTTTGTTACTCCTCTGCCCAAAAACCCTTCCATGGCTCGCCTTTTTTTAATCCTCATGCAAGGATAGTTTTTTCCATTAATTTTTAGAGAAGGTGAAGGGGGGAAGAAAGGGGAAGAGAGAGAGAAACATTGATGTGGGAGAGACACATCATTGGTTGCCTCCCAAAAGTTCCCCAACTGGGGCGGAGCATCAAACCTGCAACCCAGGTACCTGCCCTTGACCAGGAGTCGAACCCACAACATTTCATTGTGTGAGAAGATGCTCTTACCACTGAGCCACACTGGCCAGGGCAATGGCTTTCCATTTTACCCTGATCAAAAGCCAATGCCGTACTAATGACCCGGAAAGTCCTATAGGACCTGTCCCCTGGCTATATCTCTGATCTTCTCCATTCTTCACTTTGCTACTTTTATTCTAGCCACAGTGGTCTCCTTGCTGTTTCACAAATGCATCAAGTATGCATTTATCTTCTGGCCTTTGTACTTGCTTTACTTCAGCCTGGAATGCTGTTCTGACAAATGTCACCATGAACACTTTCAGTTTGTGTTCCCATATCACTCTTCTTTTTTTTTTTTTATCCTCACCCGAGGACATTTTTCCATTTTTTGTACAGATAGAGTGGGAGGGAGAGAGAGGAAGAGAGAGAGAGAGAAACATCGACGTGAAGGGACACATCGAGTGGCTGCCACCCGCACGACCAACCAGGGCCGGGGACAAACTGCAACCGAGGTACGTGCCCTTAGCGGGAACCGAACCCGGGTCTCTCTGGACCGCAAGCCGACGCTCTAACCGCTGAGCCAAACTGGCCAGGGCTCCCATATCACTCTTCTAAGAGGCCCTTCTGACCACCCTAAATAAACCTTCATTAGCTGCCCCGCCCTTGCCCCGCCCCCCACACATGCAGGTTCAGTCACTTCTGTACTATAACTAATCACTTCTGCACAATAAGGAGTTTTATGTATTTGAAATAGCTGTTGTCATTTGTACCTATTTGGGTCTGATTGTAGTTGCTCAATCTGAGAGTCTCAGACACCCAGATACTGCTAAAAACTGGTACAATAAATTAGTCAAGCTCTCTAAGCATGGTAAGGGGTTGAACAAAATGTCCTGGTTTCTAATTACTAATATGTTTGGAAGGAAACCATTTTAAACATATTACCTGGAAAATCATCATATGCAAACATAGTTAGGAAACTAAGGTCTATAGATGTTTAACTATTTCCAAAGCCATTTTGCTAGTTAGTACTAGCAGAACCTGACCTTTATTTCTAGTTTGAATATATACTTTATCTTGCTCCAATTTTGGGAGAGTTAAGTCTGAATTAATTTTAGAAGGCATATGTCTATACATTACATCATGATTATGTGAGCTTTGCCTATAATTATTTATTTATTTTTATGGATTTGAGAGAGAAAGAGAGACCGAAACATCAATTTGTTGTTCCACTTATGTATGCATTCATTGTTTGATTCTTGTATGTGTCCTTACCAGGGATCAAATCTGCAACCTCCAAGTATCAGGATGGCCAGGGTCTGCCTGTGGTTATTTATACAAAGCCCATAATAGGGTGAAAGGCCTTTTCCTTCTCTTTCTGTTAAATGTGTGTTTTGTTTTGCTAGCATTATGTCTTAGGGCTATGTTTTTAAAATGAAATATTATTATATAGTTGACCATGTATCTCATTTCACCCTAAGTAACCTCTGCTTATTTGTAATTTAGAAACCAATTTTCTCCTCACTGACCTCTCTTGCTTGATTTTTTTTTTTTTTTTATCCTCACCCGAGGACATTTTTCCATTTTTTGTTCAGGTAGAGTGGGAGGGAGAGAGAGGAACAGAGAGAGAGAGAAACATCGATGTGAAAGGAACACATCGAGTGGCTGCCACCCACACAACCGACCAGGGCGGGGGACAAACTGCAACCGAGGTTCGTGCCCTTAGCGGGAACCGAACCCGGGTCTCTCAGGACCGCAGGCCGACGCTCTAACCGCTGAACCAAACCGGCCAGGGCTCTCTTGCTTGATTTTAAATTGACATAGTTCTTATATTTTCTGCCTATAATCTTCGTTGTATATTTGGTAAAGCTAATTGCTTTCTTTCTTTACCTTAGATTTTTTTTTTTTCTGTTTTCATATTTGTCTCCTTCAGCTCTCCACTCCAAGCATTACTGTTAGGCCACAGTCTCAAACCTGTGGGCTGGGCCTCTTGTGCACCACTGACATTGTTCTGACTTCATTACACTCCAGAATTGCTTCATCCACTGATTTTAATTAAGATAGACCTTTGATACTTTAAAATATGCTTTCATATTATTTATTTATTTACTTATTTTATCCTCACCTGAGGACATTTTGTTGTTTGGGTTTTTTGTTTGTTTGTTTGTTTTTTGCATTTATCTTCAGATAGATAGAGCAGGAGGGAGAGAGGAGGAAAAGAGAGAGAGAGAAAAAAATCTATGTGAGAGAGACAGACACATCGAGTGGCTGCCACCCACACAACCCCAGCCAGGGCCGGTAACAAACTGCAACCGAGGTACGTGCCCTTAGCAAGAACCAAACCTGGGTTTCTCTGGTCCACGGGCTCACGCTCTAACCGCTGAACCAAATTGGCCAGGGCTTATATTGTTTTAAAGATGTGAGACACTCAACTCATTATAGACCATTTCTAGCTGTGCTTTATTTATTTTTTTTAAAAATAATTTTTCTTGATTGATTTTAGAGAGAAAGGAAGGGAGAGGGAGAGAGAGATAGAAACATCGATGTGAGAGAACATCAACTGGCCGCCTCCTGCATGCACCCCACTGGGGACTGGGCCCATAACCTGGGCATGTGCCCTGGCCGGAATCTAACTGGTGACCTCTTGGTGCATGGGTCAACGCTTACCAGGCAAGCAGTTGTGCTTTATTTTTTATTCAGATGTTAACGACTACGCTAAACTGTACAATATTCATAGCAGATGCTGACAGTGTCCTGTCCTCATCATGGAGACCTTTCAGTGGTCTCTGGTTTTCCCCCAACTGGCAGTAACTACACCTCTGTGCCTGAGTCATTTGCCTTTGTTTCTCTAACTGAAACCACAGAGGGCCATTCTGCTGCTCTCTCTAAGAGGTAAGGGGCTGGACTAACACCATCCCACCTTCAGGCATTCCAAACGATGGACTCTACTGAGTATAAATATCCAGTCCCTTTCTCCATAAGCAGGAGCATCTTGAGGCATCAGCTTCATCCCTTTCCAAGGACTTCGCATGCTGCTCCCAGCAGCTAGTTTATTACACGCCCTTTACCGGCCCTCCTCCTTCTCTGCACCCCTTCCACATACCTGCCAGTGTTCCCTGGCCTCCCAAGTGCACTACTTGCCCCTTAATCTTTGTCTCAGAATCTGCTTCACTAATACTCTTTATAGTTATAGTTCTTTCATTTATAAGGGAGTAAAGACATCTATATTGGAAGAGAATTAAATAAATGTCCAGATCCCTACTCATAATAAAACTCTAGTACAATTGCATCCAGTTAAAGATAATGTTATGTTTTACTGCTGAGTACTCTTTCCCAGATATCATTTTTCCCCCTATATCGCAATGGGATGAGTTGTTTTACTTTGGGTGGACAGAGCCCTGCCAGTGGCGACCGAAGTGACAAAAGCTGAGGGTTTCACATGAAGATTTCACACATTTCTCTGTCATAAATTCCTGTAATTTCACCACCAGTCATACATTCTTACAAAGTGAAAATAGCCTTTCCTGCCATCCCAGCTGAACCACGACAAACACTACAAAGAGGGACTATGTTCAGTGAAAGTTTCTGGAAGAAGCCTGTCTTCTCCTTTTTCTTCCCCACCCCACCAAGGAACTACTATATTTTTCACATTTACACTTTTCATCAGCTTTTCTTCACCAGGCTATTTCCTGTTCATCGTATACAATTCAATTTACAGGCTTCAACATAGCTTATCCTCATTGTTTTGAGCTTTTTTTCTGACATAGCTACCAATATTTATTCCTATCAAATTATATCATCTACTGAACTGTTAATGGCCTGTTTATCCCATTAACAAGATTTTAATAGGCAGGATTAGATGATTGATTATTGCAACTCTCCCATCTTCCAACAGTGTTTATCACACCCAGACACTGAACTCTTAGATAATGATTAAATTTAAGGATCTTACTAGGAATTAGTAAGTCATTGCTAGATCTTAAAGTGGGTTTAATTAAATCAATATAGTGACAGAATACTTCTTACCCACTGCTTCAAAATGGACGTAGTTGATGACCTGCCTTCTTTTTTATCATCCCTACTTTTTTGTCATTATATAATTAACTGTATTTTCCTGTTTCCAATGGGCGATCAATATAGAACATGCTGGTGGTTAACCTGTGAATATTTTTTACTCTAAATACAAAGAAGCCTTTAGATCATCCTTTGCACCATAAAAAACAAACAAGATAAAAAATCCCCGAAATTTAAAATACTTAAATTTTATTTAATTTTTGTTTAAGTAAAATAGAAAAATAACCCTTGATATTAAAATGCATATTATTTCCAAATAAATATGACATAAAATTACATTTAGTTATTTCATTGTATTATGTTTATAATAATTTGTCACTTAATTTATTATGTATTGATCTTAATGTTGAAATGTAGAGCTTATTAGTTTTATAAAGGATTAAAAGATTGTTCTTTACTTACTCAATAAAGAACTGTTTTATACCAGTGCTACAGAAGAAAAACTTAACATTTTCATATGCACTAAATATAGGGCCAGTGATTACTTTTATCTTAAGGCAACAAATTCTACTTTTAAATTTCAGCTTCCATAATTCTTTGTTTCAAACATACATATTTGTGAAGATCGTTGGGCTTGATTAAAAAAATGCAGTACCTGCCCGACTTGAAACCTTTTATTTTTTATGGCAAACAAAGCAAATAAATCAGTAGTTTTAATATTTGGAAGCGGTATGTTTGTAATTATAAACTTATTTTAATCATTGCTATCTAAAATATATATATAGTAAACAGAGCAGTGACCCCATTTAATTTAATGGTTTGATAAGCTAAGTTTGTCATTAAATGTTGAATACAAAGAAATTGCATTTGCCACTGTTTGAAGTGAATGCTAGTCAACATGTAAATGAGCAATTTAACCATCTTTAATTTGGGAAAACCCTTGGGACAGTTCATTTCATAGTTGTTAGTGATAGCCAAATCAATGTAGAATGAGTCTTCATATTTCATTCTGTAAGAAATTATACAAACATATCAGATTTTTGTATTTAGAGCAGAATGAATGACACTTCTTCCTGGGAGAGAATATGTTATTTTGTGCACTGATGCTTTAATTCTCATAGAAAGTTGAAACAAAAACATCCAGATCTGAGAAGTATGGGTGTGTTTGCAGAGGTTGGTACTAGAGGAGGGGGTACTGTAATACTATTCTGCCTTGCACCAGTGAGCTTAGATTTGGGTAAATTCAGGTAACAGGTTTACCCAAAGCACTGAGGTTTTGACTCAGATCCTAAAGGCAGGCCTGCCCTGGCCCTGGCCATTTTTGTTCTTGCAGCTGTGTCTCTATTAACAACCTCTTGTTATTCTGATGGCCAGCATCACACTTTTAAGACTAGAAAGCACTAAGAATATGAGATGCCAGTGAGATTCACTTTATAGTCTTTCTCTCAGGTCTTGGTCCCTCTATTTATATGCTGGTTCAAGAACCCTAAGCTGATCAGTTGCTCATTTGCTAAATATTTCTTTCAACACATATTTATTATGCAATTATAATATTCCAGATACTTTTGATCCACATGATGTCTCAGTGAGAAAAGCTAACTGGTAACCAATGGAAACTCTCATTCTGAGTGATCACAGAATGTTGAGGCTAGAAGTTTCTTCCTTAAATATTAAACATATGTTGTGAATTTATATTTTATATTTAAATTGGAAACCAAAAGATTATATGCGTATGTGTGTATTTCACCAAGAGTAATTGGGAGGGTGGGTGAGTAGAGAGCTATATTTGGTAAATTCTAACCAAGCCATGACTCTCACCCTAAGGTAATTCTATAGATCTAAGTACCAATCAAGTGCCTAGGAGTCATTTCAAGGGAAATCTGCTCGATTCACACCTATGTAGGCAGTTCCAGATCTCAAGAGAGGGCTTCCAAGTGTAATTGTGCATCATGGACCAAAGGCAGCAATCTGTGCAGCTCAGTGGACATGTGTGATGACTCCGAGGGAAAGGTCAGGATTCCTGGAGCTTACCAGCTTATAAATATGTTTGAAGTCAAAAGACTGGATAAGATCACCTGGGAGAAACTATTGAATCTAAAGAAGCCCTAGGACTCTGCCCTGAGGAACTCCAACATTTTCAGTTTAGAGAAAGAAAGAAGGGTCAGCAACAAACTTTCTATGGAGCAGCCAGAGTGGGTGGAGACCACCTGCGGTGTTGTAGAGCCAGTCCATGTAAACGGCAAGGTCAGCAGTGCCAAAGGTGAGAAGAGCGAGAGCAGGGATGCAAACCCACTTCTGCCCACGCAGGGGTGGGGAACATCTGGCCCACAGGCTACATAAGGCCCACAAAATCAATACCAGCTAGCATCCCAAGCCTCACCAAATTAGCCTGACTGAATATAGCATGCTAATTTTTTTTTTTATCCTCACCCGAAGACATTTTTCCACTTTTTGTACAGACAGAGTGGGAGGGAGGGAGAGAGAGGGAAACATCGATGTGAAAGGGACACATCGAGTGGCTGCCACCCGCACGACCAACCAGGGCCGGGGACAAACTGCAACCGAAGTACGTGCTCTTAGCGGGAACCGAACCCGGGTCTCTCCGGACCGCAGGCAGACGCTCTAACCGCTGAGCCAAACTGGCCAGGGCTAGCATGCTAATTTTTAAGTTGATAATTTTGTATGGCCTGTGAATGATGTTGTAAATATCCACATAGCCCTTGGCAGAAAAAGGTTCCCCACCCCTGGCAGAGCTCTATATGCTCTTGAGAAAACCACACTACCTCTCACTAAATGCTTATAAAAAAATATCCAGTAGCTAGCTTTCCACCCGGCGCGTGGAGGGAATCTGGTTGGCTGACATTTCCGATCTTTCTGGCAGTCTCTGAACTGCTCTGCTACTTTTTCACAGCCTTGGAATACTTCACTTTGTTCTCAACCGACTACGGTGAACCACACTGTAAGCTAAAAGACAAAGTCTTTTCCTATGAATGAAATAATTTGAAAAGTATATTTCCAACTTTGCTCACAACCCTTTCTATGTTTAAGTGAACTACTAGGAGAATGTTGAGAAGGAAGCTTTGCAAGAGGAAGAAAATACCAAGGTGACAGGCAGGAGCCAAGGCTCTGTGCAATAGCCGCAGGCCCTCAGAGACGTTGTTAACACCACAGGGCTCTAGTGCCTGGTCAGAAGCGTGAGGTGTTACCTAGATTTGTAAAACTCCTTCCAGTTCCAACCTTTATTTTGACAAGTGGCTGTTAGACTTTTTCCATAAATATAATTGCAACCCAAGGCCAAATTAGATATGTTTTCCTGATGTTTAGACAACTGATTGGTCTGCTCAACTGTGTCTTTTTTAAAAAGTGCAAGGGTTGTCATGGTGTTCAGACACGCATGTGCCCATGTGCACGCCTGTACCCAGACATAGAGAGAGTGCTTGCTTCACTCTTTAGTTCTGTTGGTATGGTTTTCACATTTAGGCATAACTTAAATGTTGAGAATAGACATATATTATAAAACTTAACTTACCGCCCTGGCCGGTTTGGCTCGGTGGTTGGAGCTTCGGCCTGCGGTCCAGAGCGACCCAGGTTTGGTTCCCGTTAAGGGCATGTGCCTCGGTTGCAGTTTGTCCCCGGCCCCAGTTGGTCGTGCCGTGGTGGCCCCTCAATGTGTCCCTAGCACGTTGATGTTTCTCTCTCCCTCTCTCCCTCCCACTCTGTCTGAACAAAAAGTGGAAGGGTGTCCTTGGGTGAGGATAAATAAAAATAAAAATAAAAAAAACCTTAACTTACCCCTGTTTGTAAATAGTATTCCTGCCATAATATATTGTATTTCTTATATTTTTAAAGGTTTTTTTTTTAGTTTATCTTAATTGTTGAAAGCATTACAGTTCCTCTTCATTCCCCTCCACATTGACACCCTCCTCCCCACTCCTGCCCTCCCTGCCCTCCCTGCCTTCACCACTGTTGTCTGTGTCCATTGGTTATGCATATATGCATATAAGTTCTTTGGTTTATCTCTTCCCCTCAACTACCCCCCCAAATACATCAGTCTGTTCCTTACTCCCATGTCTCTGGATCTATTTTGTTTGTCAGTTTATTTTGTTAATAATATTCCACAAATAAATTAGATCATGTGATACTTATCTTTCTCTGCGTGACTTACTTTGCTTAGCATAATATTCTCCTGTCCCTCCATGTCATCTCAAAGGGTAAGAGATCTCTCTTACAGCTGCATAGTGTTCCATTGTGTAAATGTACCATGGCTTTGTTAGCCACTCATGCACGGATGAGCACTTGGGCTGTTTCCAGATCTTAGCTATCGTAAATAGTGCTACTGTGAACATAGGAGTGCATATATTCTTTCTGATTGGTGTTTTGGGCTTCTTAGGATATATTCTTAGAAGTGAGATTACTGGGTCAAATGGCAGTTCCATTTTTAATTTTTTGAGGAAACACCATATTGTTTTCCACAGTGGCTGCACCAGTCTGCATTCCCACCAGCAGTGTATTAGAGTCTCCTTTTCTCCACATCCTCACCAGCATTTGTTGTTTGATAATTTGTTGTTGGCCACCATTCTGGCAGGTGTAAGGTGATACCTCACTGTTGTTTTAATTTGCATCTCTCTGATAATTAGTGAGCATTTTTTTCATATGTCACTTGGCCATTTGTATGTCTTGTTTGGAGAGGTGTCTATTCAGGCCCTCTGCCCATTTATTTATTGGATTGCTTTTCTTCCTTTTGTTGAGCTGTATGAGTACTTTATATATTTTTTATATTAACTCCTTATCTGATGTATTATTGGCAAATATGTTCTTCCAGAGAATGGGTTCCCTTTTCATTTTGATTTTGGTTTCTTTTGCTGTGCAGAAGTTTTTAGTTTGATGTAGTCCCATTTGTTAATTTTTTTTCTTTGTTTCTCTTGCCCTAGCTGATGTATCGGTAAAAATTCTGCTATGTGTGGTGTCTGCGATTTTGCTGGCTACATTTTCTTCTAGGACTGTTATGGTTTCCTGACTTATATTTAAGTATTTTATCCATTTTGAATTTATTATTATAGATAAGTAAAGTTTGTATATTTCTTGATCTTTATTGAACCTGTTTGTGTAGCTGTGATGAAGATCATAGGTGAAATCTGCCAGCTATATATTTGGGTTTTAAGAATACAACAATAATCTCAGAAATAAAACCTTTAGTTTTAGCCAGCTAGTTCAGGTGGTTGGAGCATCATCCTGTACACCAAAAGGCTTTGGGTTTGAGTCCCAGTCAAATCACATACCTAGGTTTCAGGTTCAATCCCTGGTTGGGGCACATACTGGAGGCAACCATTAATGTTTCTCTCTCTCTCTCTCTCTAAAAATTAATAAAAACATATCCTCAGGTGAGGATCAAAATAAATAAAAATAAAAAATTTATATAATTAGGAGACTCAGCTATCAAGATGACATACATGAGGTGATATATGGTATATATAGTATATGATGTGTGATATATATGGTGTACATATGTGGTATATATATTTACATATATATAGTATATTTGAGATAATACATGAGTTGATATATAAGAAGAGCTTCTGTTTTGTTTTTAATGGGTACTGAGATGAAAGCTGGTGAATCCTGTTTGCTGGTGTTGCAGGATTACAAAATGCAATCTGATAGTTTTCCCCCAACTGACATTAATCTTCTAATTAAACACCTGGCCTTCTGGAAATTTATTTTTTAATTAATTAAAAGAAGCCCTTTTATTACTCTTAATATTGTAGAAATTGGCCTCTGTGAATAAACTTAAATAAGTGACTAAAACTTAAATGAGTCCAGACTGTTACAAATGAGAGCATTAATCATTTGGGGCCAGATAAACATTTAAGAAAGCATATGGGGCTATAATTTATTGGTAGTTTAGAAAAAGTGGATAGAAATAATAGAGGTGCTCTCTAGGTATACCTATTATATAAGTATAGGGTGCTACCATACTGATAGGGTTGCTATTTTTAGCAAACTAAAATTAAAAGATGCTTGGCTATATTTGAATTTCAGAGATATAAAAAATACTTGTTAGTATAGAATGTCCAAAATGTTGCATGGAACATACTTATACTAAAAACATATCCATTTTTTGTCTGAGATTCTAACTTAATTGGGCATTCTGTGTTATATGGCAACCCTACGTACTGGGAAAGATTGTTGTATGGATTTTTTAGAAGCTGATTGCTCTAATAATTTAATTATTCTTCAATTAAGGAAGCATAAAGGAATAAATATTCCTGAGATATTTACAAGGGAAGCTTAGAATACAATAGTAGCCATTGTGTTAAACTAAACAGCGAAAAAAGTAATTTTGCTTTCTTTTTAACTTCAGTTTTCTATTGCTATTGAACATACAATATGTATTTATTTTGAAGCAAAAGATTCACACGGTAAATAAATGCCACAGATGTACACATAGGATCAATAATTCAAAAGTATTTATTCAGAATAAAATATCAGGGCAGCTTTATATACTTGCAAATTATAAAAATGTAAATTAGAAAGTGTTTATATTTTAACTAGCTTTAATATGTCCATCATACAATAAATTCAGAAGATAAGAAATTATAGATCTTATTTTACTACCCTTTTTAAATATTTTCAATTTTCTATAATGTAGGATAAACGGAAGAAAATCAGAATTGACAGTATTATCTAATCCAACTGTTTTAATTAAGTAGATAATGTAAATGTAACAGAAATCTGCACATTTATAATGCTCTTTTCAACATCGTAGAGCTTGTGCTATTCAACAGTCATGAAATCTGGGTGACATATGCCATCCCTCAGAATTTTCTATGCAGCTTGTGAGTAGAGGAATCAACATTACCGCATCTCAATTATAATGATTATATATAAATAAAATGTTTCAAAACTTGCTGCACATGACACACTCTGCTGAGTGCTCTTTAAACATTATGTACTTTAGTGTTACACTGTATAGGAAAGTTAAGATATTAATTATTTGAAAAATTGCATAAGTACTTTTTTTAAGATAGTATGTTTCGCTAGAAACACCATGGAAGCCTCCTAATGATAGTGCTGGATAAGCAAACATCCATTGCTGAAACTGCACAAAAATAAGAAATCCACAATGGCAAAAAATGAATGAAGTTAGAACTCTAGAAAACAAGAACTAAAGTTGGTCTTCACCTGAAGAATTCTGTGGAATCTTAGAGATCTTATCTTCTTTAAAACGACTTCATGGGACCTGGAGACAAACAAATGAAAACAAGGGAGTATTCAAAATAAGGAGTTTAGAAGATCAACCTGGGACATAACATTTCCATCCTTGGTGTGGTGGTGGTGCAAGGGGCAGGGTGCAAGGAAGGGGGCAGAATTAAAATGCCACAAAGTATGGACCAAAAACATTCCAAAGAAACTTGTCCTTCATACCTTTGTATAAAGCTAAGGGGGAAACATGCCTTAAAATTAAGTCCCCACTCCTCTGCAGACTGTAATTTGCAATCTTTATAATGTGAGGAAATTCACATTTACTTATTTTTAAAAGAATGTTAAATGTATCATTGGCAAGTCTGGTGGAGGTGGGCAAAGGGAGAGACAGGGACAGAGAGATGCTTTGCTTGGGGCAATGGGTGCATGGTGGGTGCAGGATGCAGTGTGTATAGATGTTTTGTCGAGTTATGCACTTGAAGTGGTTTCAAGTATACAACTTGCGAACCAATGTCACCCCAATAAATTCAATAAAAATAAGTAAATACATACATACATAAACGTTAGACATTTAATCTGGGTAAATGTACCTCTTCTCTAGAGGAATGACAACTGAACTTTGGCCTCACATAATATCCATGGTAAAGTTGTAAGGAGAATGAACAACTCATGGACAAAAGCCATGAAGTGTTATAGGAAAAAGCTTTCATAAATAAGAGAATAAAACAAGCATTAGAGTCTTACCCACAAAGATGTAACCTCTGAAATAATACATACCAAATTATAAACCTAATTATGATTAGGATTTTTTTTTATTTGAAAGAAGCTTGAAAATACAAGCAAGTAAGAAGAGACTCTAGACTATTTGAAAAATATCAAATACATTTCTAAAAATAAAAAAAATATATTTTAATTAAAATTCAAGAGAAACCTCAATAAATGATAAACCATGCCTAATTAAGAATTGGTAAAGATAGACTTAAAGAAATGACTCAGGATTCAACACAGATTTATCATATTTATTCATTGCTTTTTTCTGGAAAATATGAAAAAAATAAGAGATATGGAGGAGAGATTGATACAATCAAAGGTGTATCTAATTTCAATTCTATAAAGAATTAACATAGGCAATGGGGAAAATCTATATACAGAGAAACTATAGCTGAACAATTTCCAACATTATTGAAACACAAAATTTATCAGAAGTAGGAGCAAAGCAAATTGAAGAAAAAAGTAAAACAAAATATACATTTCAAAATCATCAGAGAGATTGAGAGAGAGAGAGAGAAAGCAAGCAAAGAAAAAAGACAATTTACCTAAAAAAAGAACAGCAGTTTGACTAATGGCAGACTTCTCAGAAACAAGAATAGAGAACAAAATGCAATGGCAAGTTATTATTAATGTGTTAAAAAAATAAGTCTCAAACTTTAATTTTAGATGAAATGAAACTTTTAAAAAAATCAAACAAAGGCATTTTTTTCAGGGAAAACATAATCATTGAGAGATTTACTGCCTATAGACTCTCATTAAATCAAATTTTAAAGAAGAATTTCAGGAATAAAAAATGAACAGAAATATATTCTGAAAAGTAATAACAAATTAGAAACAATATATTGAAATATGTGTTCATAAATTCTATAAAATCATTCTCTGAAATAGAAATGATACATTTTAAATGTGGGAACAAAGCCCAGAACTGGAACACAAAGTGAAGTAACACATGAGTCAGAGGGCATGATTAAAGTTGAAATATATGATGTTTGCTTCAGTAGAAGAATAAATTTACTAATTAACTTTAGTGATTCATTAATTTACAGTACATATTATTGAAAGATATTAAAGAACACCTAAATAAAAGGGAAAAAACATGTTCTTAGATATAAAATTTTAGTAATATAAATATGAGAATACTTCCTCAACTCAAAATATGCTTTCAAATGAAATATATATATATATATATATATGTGTATGTGTGTGTGTGTGTATAAAACTCAACAGTATTTTTATGACATGTAGTAAGGTGATTCTGTATAAAAGAGTGAAAGACCAAAATTAGCCAGGGTACTTAAGAAGGAAAATAAGGTGAGGAAATTTCCTATAAAGCATCAAGTTTTATTAAAAGTTATAGTGATTAAGACAGATTGGTGTTGATGAAGAGACAAATAAACAAATGGAATAAAATAGCAAGCCCAGAAACCATCGCAGTCGTGAATGCAAATTTGATTAATAGCAGAGTGGGCATTGCAGATCAGTGGGAAAAGAGAGCCTATGCCTATTCAATAAATATTATTGTGACAGTTGGTCATCTATTTGAGTAAAATAAAATTGATTCCTACCTCACCATCTATACAAATAAATTTTAGATAGATTAAAGTCTTATATTTATAGCTATAAGGATATATTTTTATATCTGTGTTGAAGGAACGTTTTTTTTATTTTTTATTTATTTATTTTTTATTTTTTATTTTTTATTTTTTTTTTAATTTTTTAATTTTATTTATTTATTTATTTTTTTGTTACAGATATTTTACCTTTTTACCCCATTGGCACCCCCCACCCCACCCCCCCTCCACCCTGTCCCCGGCTTAGTTGTCCATGTCCATTGGTCATGCATACATGCATATAAGTTCTGTGGTTTATCTCTTCCCATTCCCCCCACCCCCCATCCCCTCTTCTGACGGATGTCAGTCTGTGCCCTACTTCCATGTGTCTGGGTCTACTGTATTCCTCAGACTGTTATGTTCATTATATTCCGTATATAAGTGAGATCATGGGGTATTTGTCTTTTTCTGCTTGGCTTCTTTCACTTAGGATAATACTTTCCAGGTCCCTCCATGTCGTCTCAAAGGATAAGAGATCTTTCTTTCTTACCGCTGCATAGTATTCCATTGTGTATATGTACCACAGCTTTTTGATCCATTCGTCTACTGGTGGACACTTGGGCTGTTTCCAGATCTTAGCTATTGTAAATAGTGCTGCTATGAACATGGGGGTACATATATTCTTCCTGATTGGTGTTTCAGGCTTCTTAGGGTATATTCCCAGCAGTGGGATCACTGGGTCGAATGGAAGTTCAATTTTTAATTTTTTGAGGTAGCACCATATTGTTTTCCATAGCGGCTGCACCAGTCTGCATTCCCACCAGCAGTGTATTAGAGTCCCCTTTTCTCCACACCCTCGCCAACACTTGTTGTTTGATGATTTGTTGATGGCTGGCCATTCTGACAGGTGTGAGGTGATACCTCATAGTTGTTTTAATTTGCATCTCTCTGATGATTAGTGATGTTGAGCATTTCTTCATATGTCTCTTGGCCATTTGTATGTCCTGTTTGGAGAGGTGTCTATTCAGCTCCTCTGCCCATTTTTTAATTGGGTTCTTTGTCTTCCTTTTGTGGAGTTGTATGAGCACTCTGTATATACTGGAAATTAACCCCTTATCTGATACATCATTGGCAATGATGTTCTCCCATACAGTGGGTTGCCTTTCCATTTTGATGATTGTTTCTTTTGCTGTGCAGAAGCTTTTTAGTTTGATGTAGTCCCATGTGTTCATTTTCTCCTTTATTTCTGTTGCCTTAGGTGATGTATCAGTGAAAATTCTGCTCCGTATGATGTCCGAAATTTTGTTGCCTACATTTTCTTCTAGAATTTTTATGGATTCACGGGTCACATTTAAGTCTTTTATCCATTTCGAGTTTATTTTTGTGTATGGTGTAAGTTGATGGTCTAGTTTCATTTTTTTGCATGTAGCTGTCCAATTTTCCCAACACCATTTATTAAAGAGGCTGTCTTTACTCCACTGTATGCTCTTGCCACCTTTGTCAAATATTAATTGAGCGTATTGCCTTGGGTCCATTTCTGGGTTTTCAGTTCTGTTCCACTGGTCTATATGCCTGTTCTTGTGCCAGTACCAGGCTGTTTTGGTTACAGTCGCTTTGTAGTATAACCTGATATCTGGTATTGTGATCCCTCCAACTTTGTTCTTCTTTTTCAAGATTGCTGTGGCTATTCGGGGTCTTTTTTGGTTCCATATGAACTTTTGAAGTATTTGTTCTAGTTCTATGAAATATGTCGTTGGTATTTTGATGGGGATTGCGTTGAATCTATAGATTGCTTTGGGTAGTATGGACATTTTAATTATGTTAATTCTTCCAATCCATGAACAGGGTATGTGCTTCCACTTTTTTATATCTTCCTCTATTTCTTTTTTCAATGACCTGTAGTTTTCTGCAAATAGGTCTTTTACTTCTTTGGTTAAGTTTATTCCTAGGTATCGTAATTTTTTTGGAGCGATGGTAAATGGGATTGTTTTTTCAGTTTCTCTTTCTGTGAGTTCATCATTGATGTACAAGAATGCCGTCGATTTCTTGACGTTAATTTTGTATCCTGCTACTTTGCCAAATTCAATTATTAAGTCTAATAGATTTTTGATGGAGTCTTTAGGGTTTTCTATGTACAATATCATGTCATCTGCAAATAATGACAGTTTCACTTCCTCCTTTCCAATTTGGATCCCTTTTATTTTTTCTTCATGTCTGATTGCTGTGGCTAAGACTTCCAGTACAATGTTAAATAAGAGTGGCGAAAGTGGACATCCCTGTCTTGTTCCTGTTCTTAATGGAAATGTTTTTAGTTTCTGTCCATTGAGTATGATGTTGGCTGTAGGTCTTTCATATATGGCCTTTATTATGTTGAGATATGATCCCTCTATTCCTACATTGCTGAGCGTTTTTATCAGAAATGGATGCTGGATTTTGTCAAATGCTTTTTCAGCATCTATTGATATGATCATGTGGTTTTTATTCTTCATTTTGTTTATGTGGTGTATCACGTTTATTGATTTGCGAATATTGTACCAGCCTTGCATCCCTGGAATGAATCCCACTTGGTCATGGTGAATAATTTTTTTGATGTATTTCTGGATCCGATTTGCTAGTATTTTGTTCAGGATTTTGGCGTCTATGTTCATCAGGGATATTGGCCTGTAGTTTTCTTTCTTCGTAGTGTCTTTTTCTGGTTTTGGAATTAGAATTATGCTGGCCTCATAGAACGTGTTTGGAAGTCTTCCTTCTTCTTGAATTTTTTGAAATAGTTTGAGGAGAATGGGTGTTAGTTCTTTTTTGAATGTTCGGTAAAACTCCCCCGTGAAACCATCTGGGCCTGGGCTTTTGTTTGCTGGGAGAGTCTTGATTACCTGTTCAATTTCCTTAGTTGTTATTGGTCTGTTCAAGTTTTCTATCTCTTCCGGGAATAGTTTTGGGAGACTGTGTGTTTCTAGAAATTTGTCCATTTCGCTGAGATTGTCGAATTTGTTGCCATATAGTTGTTCATAGTAGTTGTTAACGATCTTTTGTATTTCCGTGGTGTTGGTTGTTACTTCTCCTCTTTCATTTCTGATTTTCTGTATTTGGGTTCTCTCTCTTTGTTTCTTGGTGAGTCTAGCTAAGGGTCCATCTATCTTGTTTATCTTTTCGAAAAACCAGCTCTTTGTTTCATTGATCCTTTGAATTGTTTTTTTGGTCTCTATGTCATTTATTTCTGCTCTGATCTTTACTATTTCCTTCCTTCTACTTGCTCTGGGGTTTTCTTTTTGTTTGCTTTCTAATTCTTTAAGTTGTGAGGTTAGACAGTCAATTAGAAATTTTTCTTATTTTTTGAGGTAGGCCTGTAGTGCTATGAACTTCCCTCTCAGAACTGCTTTCGCTGCATCCCATAGATTTTGTGTTGTTGTGTGTTCATTTTCATTGGTTTCCAGGAAGTTTTTAATTTCTTCCTTGATCTCCTCGGTGACCCATTCATTGTTTAATAACATGCTATTTAGCCTCCATGTGTTGAAATGACTTTGCATGTTCTTTGTGCAATTGATTTCTAGTTTCATGCCATTGTGATCTGAGAAGATGCTTGATATGATTTCAATCTTCTTGAACTTGTAGAGATTTAGTTTGTGTCCTATCATGTGGTCTATCTTTGAGAATGTCCCATGTGCACTTGAGAAGAATGTGTATTCTGTAGTTTTGGGGTGTAATTCTCTGTAGATATCTATTAAATCCATTTGGTCTAGTGCTTCATTTAGAGTCTCTGTTTCCTTGCTAATTTTTTGCCTAGAGGATCTATCCAGTGCTGTCAACGGGGTGTTGAAGTCCCCTGCTATGATTGTATTGTTGTCGATTTCTCCTTGGAAGTCCTCCAGAAGATTTTTAATATATTTTGGTGCTCCTATATTGGGTGCATATATGTTTATCAAGGTTATATCTTCCTGTTGGATAGATCCTTTCAATATTATGTAGTGGCCGTCTTTGTCTCTAGTTATGGTCTTCATTTTGAAATCTATTTTATCAGATATGAGAATTGCTACCCCCGCTTTTTTTTGCTTTCCATTTGCTTGGAAAATTTTTTTCCATCCCTTCCCTTTCAACCTATGTGAGTCTTTTGTTGAGAGGTGGGTCTCTTGTAAACAACATATAGATGAGTCATGCTTTCTTATCCAATCAGCTACTCTGTGTCTCTTTATGGGAGCGTTCAATCCATTTACGTTTAAGGTGATTATTGATATGTACTTATTTATTGCCATTTTTGTTTAGTGTGGTTCTATTTTTCTTCCCATTTCTACTGCTAATTACAGCAGTCCTTTTAACATTTCTTGCAGAGCTGGTTTGGTGCTAATGTATTCCCTTAGCTTTTTTTTTTGTCTGGGAAGCTCTTTATTTGATCTTCTATTTTGAATGATAGCCTTGCTGGGTAGAGTAGTCTTGGATTCAGATTCTTGTTTTTCATGACTTTGATTACTTCATGCCATTCTCTTCTGGCCTGTAGTGTTTCTTGTGAGAAGTCAGCTGAAAGCCTTATGGGGTTCCCTTTGTAGGTAACCTGTTGCTTATCTCTTGCTGCTTTTAGGATTCTCTCTTTGTCTTTAATTTGTGGCATTTTAATTACTATGTGTCTTGGTGTGGGCCTGTTTGGGTTCTTCTTACTTGGGACTCTCTGTGCTTCTTGAACTTGAATGCCTTCTTCCTTCACCAAATTAGGGAAGTTTTCTCTCACTATTTTTTTGAATATATTCTCTATCCCATGCTCCTTTTCTTCTTCTTCGGGAACTCCTATGATGCGAATATTATTACGTTTCCAGTTGTCCCATAGTTCTCTTAAGCTGTCTTCCTGTTTTTTAATAGTTTTTTCCTTTTGTTTTTCTGATTGGTTGGTTTTTTCTACCCTGTCTTCTAATTCACTGATCCGGTCCTCAGCTTCCCCTACTCTGCTTTTTAAACCTTCCAATGTGTTTTTCATTTCGGATATGTCATTTTTTATCTCTTCTTGTTGGTTTTTAATTTCCATTTGGCTTATTTTCAGTGTCTCTATGTCCTTACTCATGCTGTTCAGCTTCCTCAAGATCATGGCTCTGAATTCTAGCTCTGTTAACATGCCTAATTGCTCCACATTGATCTCATCTTCAGTGGAGGTGACTTGCTCTTTCATTTGGCTTCTGTTTCTGTGTTTCACCATTTTAGCTATCACTGTGGGCTTTGGAGCCTGTCAAGTTCTCCCTGTGGGTGTTTGTGTTCTGCTGTTTGTGGCTCCCTCTCCTGTGTTTAGATGAGCGAGGGAGGACCCGCGTTGAACACCACTGTCAAGTCTTACTTTCCTGGTTAAAGTTGCCAGCCCAGGAAACGTACTGTTATCCTCTAGCTTTTTGCCTGGAGGGTAGCAGTCTAGGTTACTTGATCAGTTTTGGGTTGTCAGTTGATTGAAAAACTCCCTCTGGTGCTCAGCCAAGGGGCTTTCACGAGGGTGGGGCAGATGCTGGTTGTTAGTGAGCCTCAATTAGCACTTCAATGGCCCACAGGGTGGGGTTGGATCTCCGAGGGAGGGGCTGCTGCCTCTCCTCAGAGCCCTGGGAAGGAGTAATGTGGCCACCGTCCTGAGTGGCTGCACTCAGCCAAAGCTCTGAGCGCCCTCCAAACCCCGAGTGTCCCGACACTGTTCCAGTCCAGTCCGCCCTCCCTCCGCCAGAGCCCAAGGTGAGTGGCTGTGGCTGTGGCTGTTTCAGCCTCTGTCCCGGCTGCGCTGTGGAGCCGCCTGGGAGTGTAACCCGCGGGCGCTGCTCCCAGCTGAGGCCGCTGCCGAGCTGCCGACCGTGGGCCCCCAGCCCCGTCTCGCGCCTTCGCAAGCCTACCGGGATGGAGTCAGTGTCCCTCGTTGTATGGTCCTCCAAGCTGCTTTTCTGTTGGTTTTTCCCGTCGATTTGTCTGTGTTATAGTTGTAATTCCAGTTTGGTTCTGGGAGACGGTCTGTGTAGCTCCGTTCACTCCGCTGCCATTTTTCGGTTCTCTGAAGGAACGTTTTTAATCAAATCACAAAAAGCACATAGCCCAGAAGAAGCGATATAAAAAAATTAACAATTATGTTAATCAAAAAATACCTTACAGATCAGGAAAATACAAGCAATAATTTATAATAGATATGTCTAATATTTATAACTGGCAGATAATTAATATTAAAAATACAAACAGCAAGAATTTATAAATTATGGGTAAAAAACATGAATATGCATTTTGCAGAGGAGAAAATATAAATGTTCCATAGACTTATTTTAAAATGCTTAAACTTAATAGTAGTCAAGGAACTTGAAATTAAAAACACAGCCCAATTCTAAAACATAGCCACCAGACTGAAAAAATTAAAATGTTTTTAATTAATACTGGAGTTTTGAGTCACCCCAGTGCACACTTTTTGTGGTATGTGAGCCAAATACAGTTCCTGCTCTCTAGTACCTGCATCTCTTCACCATCGAGTGCCCGAGTAAGGGCCCCATTGTGAGGAGGAGGTGAAGACTTTTGACTTCTAGGCAGAAACTGCCAACTCATCATCAATACCTTCTCCTCCAAAAAGAAAATTTCCTTCTGGTGTTGATCAACAATGCTTCTGATGCAGTGGACAAGATATGCTACAAGAGCCTGACTGACCCTTCCAAGTTGAACAGTGGTAAAGATATGAAAATTGATATAATTCCCAACGCCCAGAAGCCACCCTGATTCTGGTGGACATAGGCATTGGCATGTCCAAAGCTGATCTAATAAATAACCTGAGAACAATGCCAAGTCTGCTACAAAAGCATTTATGGAGACTCTTCAGGCTGATGCAGACATCTCTGTGATTGGACAATTTGGTGTTGGCTTTTCTTTTGCCTACCTGGTGGCAGAGAAAGTAGTTGTTTCATGAAGCACCATGATGATGAGCAATAGACCTGAGAGTCTTCTACTGTGGGTTCTTTCACTGTGTAAGCTGACATGGTGGCACATTGTTAGGGTACCAAAGTAACCTTTCACCTTAAAGAAAACTAGACAGAGTACTTAAAGGAGAGATGGGTCAAGGAAGTGGCGAAGAAGCAGTCACCGTTCATAGGTTATCCCATCACCCTTTATTTGGAGAAGGAATGAAAGATTATGCTAAGCGAAATAAGCCAGTCAGAGAAAGACAAGTATCACATGGTCTCATTGATTTGTGGAATATAATGAACAAATTAAGCTGATAAACAAAATAGACCCAGAGACATAGAAAAGAGTACGGTTCAGACTGACAAACCTCAGAACACGGGGCAGAGGGGGAGGGAAGATATAAATCAAAGAACTTATATGCAAGTATGCATAACCAATGGACATAGACAACTATGCTGGGGGGTGGGGTCAGGAGGAGGGTGTCAATGGGAGGAAAAGGAGAAACATTTGTAACAAAAATAAAAGAAATTCTAAAAAAAATCAGTGACGATGAAGCAGAGGAAGAAGAAAGTGAGAAAGGAGACGAAGATAAAGATGATGAGGAGAAATCCAAGATCAAAGACATGCGCTCAGATGATGAGGATGATAATGCTAAGGAAAAGAGAAAGAAAACAAAGAAAATTAATGAGAAATATATATCAATAAGGAAGAACTGAACAAGACCAAGCCCATCTGGAACAGAAACCCTGATATCACCTAGGAGTGATGTGGAGAATTCTGTGAAAGCCTTACCAATGACTAGGAAGACTGGTTGGGAGTCAAGCACTGCTCTGTAGAAGGTCAATTAAAATTCAGAGCCTTGCTATTCATCCCCAGTCAGGCTCCCTTTGACCTGTTTGGGAATAAAAAGAACAACAACAATATCAAACTCTGTGGCTGCCATGTGTTCATCATGGACAGCAATGATGAGTTGATACCAGAGTATCTCAACTTTATCTGCAGTGTGGTTTATTCTGAGGACCTGCCCCTGAAAATCTCCCAAGAAGAGCTCTAGCAGAGCAACATCTTGAAAGTCATTTATAAAAACATTGTTAAGAAATTCCTGGACTGCTTCTCTGAGCTGGTGGAAGACAAGATAAACTATAAGAAATTCTATGAGGCATTGTCTAAAAACCTAAAGCTTGGAATCCACAAGGTTCCTAGTAATGGCTATGTCTTTCTGAACTTCTGCACTATCACACCTCCCAGTCTGGAGATGAAATGACTTCTCTTTCAGAATATGTCTCTCACATGTAGGAGACCCAAAAGTCCATCTACTACATCCTTGGTGAGAGCAAAGAGCAAGTTGCCAATTCTGCCTTTGTGGTGTGAGTGATGGAGTCTATTGATGAGCACTGTGTGCAGCAGCTCAAGGAGTTTCATAGGAAAAGCTTGGTCTCAGTTACCAAGAAGGGCCTGCAGCTCCCTGGGATAAAGAGGAGAAGAAAATGGAAGGGAGCAAGGCCAAATGTGAGAACCTCTGCAAACTCATGAACAAAATCTTGGAAAAGAAGGTTGAGAAAGTGACAATCCCCAGCAGGCTTGTTTCTTCAGCCTGCTGCACTGTGACTAGACCCATGGCTGGGCAGCTAACATGGAGCATATCATGAGAGCCGGGCACCTCAGGACCTGGTTTCCACCGCTCATCTATAGTGGGCATTTGTTGTTTTTTCTCTCCTGCGTTTGCCTAAGGCAAGTTACAAGGGCCTCAAGCCTTCCCTTTTCACATTTGACATCAGGTTTGAATGTGGGTTTTTTGTTTTTGTTGTTTATTTTGTTGTGACATTAAAGTATAAAAAATAAAGAAAAATATTAATACTGAAATGAGTATAAATGACAAAGACCACTTTGGTGATTTTATGCTCAAAATAATTTAGCAAGGGTATGCTTTCTGACCAAGCAAATCTATTCCCATGCATGTAGACTCGAGTAACTCTTGCATATTTGTCTCAAGACATTCACAAGAATATATTCTTCTCAAAATTGTTTGTAACAGAAAGAATTGGAAACAACCCAAAGAACTATTAAAAGTGTTTGTAAAATGCACCGAGTAAGAGTTATGCAGTGAAATTCTATAGTTGATGATATTCACTTTCTTAAGTCTATGGTGAGTACATAGGTGCTTTTTAAAACAATGTTCTTTGAACTGCTTATGTTTGATTTTAGTTTACTTTTATGATAGCAGAATTAATTTTTTAAAAATAGCATTTGTATTTGAAGCTCAAAATGTCAGTGTGGACCAGGTGATTGAACTAAACATGATGCTGCTGCTCCTAGTGTGTTAGTACTCCATAAAATGGCTCATTTAAGACCAGATTTTAGGATGTTTTCTCACCAACTGTGCTGAGTTTAATTAAAAACACACATAATAATCTGAACTAAGAGGTTGGATTCTCTCCTGTAGCAGGAAAAATTTGCCTCAATTACACAGTAACATTAAATACTGCAATTAATTTTGGAAGTAAATTATTAAATATACTTCTATGAATTATTTAAAATTTGCTTTGAAATTAGCATATTACACATAAAGTTTTGCATGGTTGTTCCTAAATTAAATGCTATATGTCATGATGTAGTAAAAAGGACACTAGGATAGAATCACAGTTTTAGTCCATGTTGGTTTTGTCTCTTACACAGCTAATCTCTGAATCCTGGTTTCATTATCTGTCCAATGCTCATACCTTGTTCTGTGATGCAAATAAATAGTCACATGAAATTATGCTAACAGTAGTTCTTTACATATGAAAGGAATTACGACTCTTTATTTTTAATCACTATTTTTTTTTCCATTGAGAATCTCTACACATGTTTTAGGTGCATCATATAGACCTCAATATCTCATAAAGTCACCCCATTCATATTCACCAACCTTGAAAAAATATCCCATCAAAATATACCTTCCCCCCCTTATTGATCAGGAGCTTGCTGTCCTGGGCTGATGAATAATGAACATTGAGCCATGTCAGTGAGCCTATGTGCAATCTTAATTTTGATTGTAACAAATAATTGAGGAAAAATTATCTAGGCTGAATAAACAGTTATTCCATAGGTGAGGCAACACTCTCTGTAATAAGAAAATCAGACACGGGTGAAGATAGTGAGAAAACTGAAATATTTTTGAAGGTACAGTATTCTATAGCCTCGTGATTTGAATCCTCCTTTCTGCTGAGTCACTCTCTCTGCGTTCGGTATAATGCTTAAATTTTCATGTTGATTCATTAGAAGTATTTTTGGAAAATACTGCTATAGGACTTAACTATGTCTCCCTAATTTACCCTAATCTTAGAAGAAGGTAGCTTTAGAAAATCTTTAAAGGAATGATAACACCTTTTGATGACCGAAACACACTACATGCTTCCTTCTTGTTGTCTTTGTCACTCAGCCTGGAACCCTAAAAAAGAAAAAAAATATTGAGTAGAAATGGATCCCCCGTCATTTTGGGTTTGTTTTTTCTTCTGTTCTCAGAAAAGTTCCTTGTCTTTCTTCAGTTTCAGAGGTTTCTCTATTACCCCTTATTCAACTGTGCCTCCTGGATAAGCTGGTTGTTTTCATGCTTTGGCAGTTTGCATAATGGTTGAGAGCTGCTATCTAGAGCCTGGTAGCTAAGTTCATATCCCAGTTTCTCTCTTTATTAGCTATGTGACCTTAGGTGAGTGAATAACTTCTTCTCACAGGCTTGTTGTGAGGATTAAATAAATTAATACATGCCGAGTGCTAAGAGAACTATTTGGTACGTTTTAAGTAGTATGTGCTTCCTCTATTACAACTACAATTACTTTTGCATAGATGTGTAAATTTTTCATCCATTTTCCATGTCGCTGACACTTTGCTTCTATGAAACCTTTGAGTTCCACTATGAGCTTTATATTCCTTGGCTTAGTACTCCATGCTCTACTTGGTTCATCTTCCTTTTTAGTCCACACAAGCAGGGTCATTGTTGTTGTTATTTATTTCAACAACTATATTTTGCATTTCAAAATCTCTGTTTTTTTTTGTTTCACAATTACTTTTTCTTGTGGGTATACTTTTCTATATTTATTAATATTAATATATATATATATTAAACATATATGTGTTTTAAGAACTCTATTCTATTCGCTGTTAATTCTTTGGGCACATATACAATTTTCATTGTTTAGATTCTTTTTAGGGTCCTATTTTATATGTGTTGCTTATTTGTGCTTATTCAGCACTGTGTGGCTGAAATGCCCCGTATGCCTGTCTCCTCTTTTTATTCAGAGAGAGGCTGCAAGCTGATGTGTGGCTGTTCTGTGTCTTTGTGACATCTGAGAGAGCAGCATCCCTCACTGTTGGTTGTCTGAGGATGGGCACTCACGAGCAAGTGTTGTGAGTGTACATTCATGTATACAGTGTACATTCATGTGTCTCTTTTCCTAATGTCCTTCCCTTGCCATTTCTACCTGGAGAACTTTCTCATTACTGTTGCCAATGGTGACTGACCTGCCTACTCCTGCTGTGATACCATAACCAATAATTCTGCGTGCTCCTCCTCCCCTCCTCCCAGCACAGACCAGCATGATGCTGCTTGTATATTTTGCAGCTATGGTGTGCTCTGTGGCTTGCTTTCTATTTCTCGGATTCTCTAGGGTTTCTCGTTCACCTTGAGTGATTCCTTTTGTTTTTGAGAGTGACCAATATTTATTTTTATATAGGACAAAAGCATGCCTGTGAATGTGAAGCAGGAGGAGAAAAGTGTATAATGCATTTGGTCTGGCTTCTTGGAACAGAATTCAATAGAAATTATAGTGAGTTGAATTGGTGACCGCCCCCTCCCAAATGACACATCCCTGTCCTAACCCCTAGAACCTATAACTGTGACCTATTTTTTGAAAAGTGTCTTTATGAATATCAGTAAGGATCTCAAGATCAGATCTACCTAAAGTATCTGCATGGTTTTGCGTTGAAGTAAGTCTCCTTGTAAGACACAGGGAGAGGGAAGAGAAAGCAAAGATTGGAATTCTGCAGACAGGCCAGGGAAACCTGAAACGCCAGAGCCGGAAGGGCCAAGGAAGGGCTCTCCCTGAGCTAAGAGGGAGAGCAGCCCTGCTGACACGATTCGGATTTCCAGCTGCCAGACCGTGAGCCTACATGTTTCTGTTTTTTTTTTTTTTTTTAATCCTCACCCGAGGATATTTTTCCATTTTTTTGTACAGATAGAGTGGGAGGGAGAGAGAGGAAGGGAGAGAGTGAGAAACATCGACGTGAAGGGACACATCGAGTGGCTGCCACCCGCACGACCAACCAGGGCCGGGGACAAACTGCAACCGAAGTACGTGCCCTTAGCGGGAACCGAACCCGGGTCTCTCCGGACCGCAGGCCGACACTCTAACCGCTGAGCCAAACTGGCCAGGGCTACATGTTTCTGTTTTTTAAGGCAGTACCTTTGTGGTCATCTGTTTTGGAAGACCTAGAAACTCCTACAGATGTCCTTCTTCAGGGCTATCACAGTACCCGTGTCAGCAGAAAACACTGCCTCCCTCCCACCTAACACAGAAAATTAAGACCGGTGCACCAAAGCTTCCTCAATTTCCTCCTTGTCACTTACAACCACATCTTTAGCTACATCCATATCTCCCTCCCATTAACCGTTAGCTGTTCAAAGTGAACTTTCCGTTACTGACCCTATCCCAAATCTGCCGCTGCTTTACTGACTTCACCGGCCCTCATCTGTAAACATGTTTGTCACATATAAACACAGCCAAGCCCCCTCCAAATTAAAAATTGCTTCAGGTTGAACACATTACCCTTCAACTTCTGCCCTATACTCTGCCTTTGCTGCACAGCCCATCAGAGAGAGCAGACTGCTCTCACCGTCCTTTCTGGATCAGATAACTCAGCCTGATGCAGTTTCTCCAACGTGCCACGGAAAGCGGGCAATGCCAACATCCTTCACATTTCCAAAGCTTGTACACACTTTTGATTCTCATTTCAATTGACCTCACTTTGGCATTTGACTCTGACCAGTGCCCCAGTCATGGAGATTCAGTCTCTACGTAATCGCTCTTCATGTTCCTTGATTCACTAACCACCCCTTCTTGATTTCACATAGGGACTTCTTTACCCCCTCACCCCTTCAATGTCAGGAGTATTATCAAAGGCTCTGCCTTTATCCTACTCTTCTTCCCATATTATATGATCTTCAGGTGACCTCATCCATACCCATAATTTTCCTTCTTTTTTTTATACTGGGGACTCCCAAATATAGCTCCTAACTTAGAACTTGGTTTTGGGTTTTAGTTCTGAACATACAACTGCCATCTACACACTTATACTAGGACGTTCCAAGGACATATCAAACTTCAGCATTTATCTTGGGCATCCTGCCATCTCTATCCTGTTACTCTGTGTTACCTGTTTCAGTCAACGCATCCTCCGGTCAAACAATCAGACACAGTATTGTCAGCATCATGCTGTGTGCCCTTTTCTATCTTTGTACTGCCTGATTAAGTAATTATTTTATTCTGCTGTGTGGGATATAAAATTGAATCTAAAAAAATAATGGATTTGATCTTAACCACCACGAGCTATTGATTTGTTGGGGCTGCCTGAGTATAGGGTTGAGAAGGATAGTGGGGTCACCTCCAGAGTCAGAAGGAAGACTGCTCTGATTGATGACAGACAGACAAAATAGCAAGGACAGGGGACAGCAGCAGTCTCTGGCCCTGGATTTATTTCCCAGGATTATACACTATAAGTCACAGGACAAGCGTGTATTTGTATGTTTGTGATTGGTGATAAATTATCATAGCAAATAAATAAAAGGGCACAAAAAGGAAGTTTTAAGCAGTGGAACACATTCAGAAAGGGGTGGGTGGCATGGCGAGGACCCTCGGGGGGAGCTCACACCGTAATTTGCATAGAGCTAAAGCTGTGTTCAGACATAGTAGATGGAAGAATTTACGTCAGACCCTAACTGGTTAAGGCCATTCATACCAAGGTAAAGAGTTTGTGTTTTAAAGAATATAAAAAAATTGAATCCTATCCTTGCTTGTATTGATGGAATTTATTGTTTTATTCCATTTAAGTTTATTCCATTAAGGTTAATTTTTTAAACTACTTTTATAGGGTAATTAAACAGAAAAAAATGATGCAATGTTAAACAATAATTATGCTAGGAAAATAGGAACATTTTGTGAAAATACAGATTATTTTCTACCTTAATTAAGAAAGAGGAGTAACAGGCGTGATAGGCCTTCTGTCTGTGGTGTCTCCCACCATCTGTTCCCGGCAGAGACAGAACTAGTCCTGGGTGGGTGCAGCCTTGTTAATTGTCACTGGGGCCTCCGACTCAGTTCCCATATTGCAGTCCTTCAAGGGGGAGACCTCTGGTCACTCTACTTCACAGCAGATATCTTGGCTAATGGGAGAAGTGATACTGTTATGGGTTCCCTACAGCCGTGAGTACATGTAATTGATGATATACTCTGCTGTTGTCCACGTTTAGATTTTTTCCTCCCACTATTTGTCAGGAGATTTGAGGTTTGCAAATAGATTCTTGAAGATGTCATTCAGGGTTCTCACTGACCTCTGAAACAAGGCCATTTCTATTCCTCGTCTGAGCAACCTGCCTGCTTGTCACTAAAAACCACCAGCATAGCTCCCTGAATACCCCTGCTGTTGCCATTTCTAATTTTAGCAGTTTAGCACCAAGGTTTGTTTATCTTTTCTCTCTCCCCATCCTCAGACTGCTAGGGGAAAAGAAACAGTTCTTCATGACAAAGGTAATATTTATATTTTAGAACTCTGAGGGACTAAACTGCCAGATGTTAATGTATATTATAAATGATATAGATGTCCAAATTTCCAAGAAGCATTGACTGTAAATAAATAAACCTAAGCAAAAACTGTAGGAGGGCTATGTATCAATGATCCTTCAATTTAGAACGATGTATATTTAAGGATTACAACACTCTTTTCTCTAATGCAAAGTTGTATATTTTAAACCAAAGTGGCAAGTATAGCCCAAATAACTCTAATGTCGCTCTTGCATGAATCAGCTTCCCACAGATGTTATCTTAACATTGATCTCTCCTTCAGCTTCAGGGTGAGCTCTGCTTTCATGTGAAGAATCAGACTTTGTACTCCACCTGTCACTTTATCCACACATCCTTACTCATTATATTTCCTATTTGGTT
Organism: Molossus molossus; assembly: GCF_014108415.1. Taxonomy (NCBI): domain Eukaryota; kingdom Metazoa; phylum Chordata; class Mammalia; order Chiroptera; family Molossidae; genus Molossus; species Molossus molossus. The sequence continues at coordinate 37,670,377 of NW_023425401.1, read as the reverse complement.
CCAAATTATTGGTGTTGTAAAAACTAGTTTCCCTGTGGCATATTATCTTTTTAAAAATTTTGTTTTCCCTAGTGTAAAATAAACAGCAAGAAAAGGCTCAAAAATTAATGAAACTAGTGTGTGTGTGTGTGTGTGTGTGTGTGTGTGTGTGTGTTTGGGGGGGGTGTAGCCAGTGCAAAAAAATTTTACTAAAGTTGCAATATACTACGTAGTGCCAATATCTTATGAATCATTAAGAATAAATATATGCTACTAAATTGGGCAAATTACTAATTTGGAAGGGAATTTTCACAGAATTGAGGAGTTGACTGCTTGGAGTGATTTGGCCATGAAGTTATTTAACATTCTTCAGATCTTGATTTAAACCCTATTTTGTATCCTTAAATTCACTCTCTTTGTTTTGTTGCTATAGATACTTTGTTTAATTTTTTTATCCCTTCAGCTTATGAAATGCCCCTATTTTTAAAATATTTTTTTATTAATTTATTTTTGTTACAGATGTTTCTCCTTTTTTCCCCCATTGACACACTCCTCCCCATCCTCACCACCCCATACCTGGCTTTGATGTCCATGACCATCGGCTATGTGTACATGCATATACGTTCTATGGTTTATCTCTTCCCACCCCCCACCACCCCTCTTCTGAGGGTTGTCAATCTGTACCCTACTTCCATGTCTCTGGGTCTAACCAATTCCTCAGACTGTTATGTTCATTATATTCCACAAATAAGTGAGATTATGTGGTATTTGTTTTTCTCTACTTGTCTTGTTTTGCTTAGAAAAATACTCTCCAGGTCTCTACATGTCGTATCAAAGGATAAGAAACCTTTCTTTCTTATAGCTGCATAGTACTGCATTGTGTATATGTACCACTGCTTTGTTATTCATTTGTCTACTGATGGACACTTGGGCTGTTTCCAGATCTTAGCTATAGTAAATAGTGCTGCTATAAAAATGGGGTACATATATTCTTTCTGATTGGTGTTTCAGGCTTCTTAGGGTATATTCCTAGAAGTGGGATCACTGGATAAAATAGCAGTTCCATTTTTAATTTTTTGAGGTAACACCATAGTGTTTTCCATAGTGGCTGCAACAGTCTGCATTCCCTCCAGCAGTGTACCAGAGTCCCCTTTTCTCCACACCCTCGCCAACACTTGTTGTTTGATGATTTGTTGATGGTGGCCATTCTGACAGGTGTGAGGTGATACCTCATTGTTGTTTTAATTTGCATCTCCCAGATGATTAGTGATGTTGAGCATTTCTCCATATGTCTCTTGGCCATTTGTATGTCCTGTTTGGAGAGGCGTCTATTCAGCTCCTCTGCCCATTTTTTAATTGGGTTCTTTGTCTTCCTTTTGTTGAGTTGTATGAACACTCTATATATTTTGAAAATTAACCCCTTATCTGATGTATCATTGGCAATTATGCTCTCCCATTGAGCGGGTTGCCTTTCCATTCTGATGGTTGTTTCTTTTGCTGTGCAGAAGCTTTTGAGTTTGATGAAGTCCCATGTGTTCATTTTCTCCTTTGTTTCTGTTGCCTTAGGTGATGTATCAATGAAAATTCTGCGTATGATGTCCGAAATTTTGTTGCCTACATTTTCTTCTAGGATTTTTATGAATTCACAGGTCACATTTATGTATTTTATTCATTTTGAGTTTATTCTTATGTATTTTGTAAGTTGATGGTCTAGTTTCATTTTTTTTTTTTGTATGTAGCTGTCCAATTTTCCCAACACCATTTATTAAAGAGGCTGTTTTTATTCCATTGTATGCTCTTTCCTCCTTTGTGAAACATTAATTGAGCATAATGTCTTGGGTCCATTTCTGGTTCTCTGTTCTGTTCCACTGGTCTATATTCCTGTTCTTGTGCCAGTACCAGGCTGTTTTGATTACAGTAGCTTTGTGGTATAATCTGATATCCAGTATTGTGATCCCTCCTACTTTGTCCTTCTTTTTCAAGATTGCTGTGGCTATTTGGGGTCTTTTTTGGTTCCATATGAACTTTTGAAGTATTTGATCTAGTTCTGTGAAGTATGTCATTGGTATTTTGATGAGGATTGCATTGAATCTATAGCTTGCTCTGGGCAGTATGGACATTTTAATGATGTTAATTCTTCCAATCCAGGAAGAAGGTATGTGCTTCCACTTTTTTAAATATCTTCCTCTATTTATTTTTTCAATGTCCTGTAGTTTTCTGCAAATAGATTCTTTCCTTCTTTGGTTAAGTTTATTCCTAGGTATCTTAATTTTTTTTGCTGTGATGATAAAAAGGATTATTTTTTTAGTTTCTCCTTCTGTGAGTTCATCATTGGTGTTTAAGAATGCTGTCGATTTCTTGACATTAATTTTGTATCCTGCTACTTTGCCAAACTCATTTATTAAATCTAGTAGATTTTTGATGGAGTCTTTAGGGTTTTCTATGTAAAATATCATGTAATCTGCAAATAATAACAGTTTTACTTTCTCCTTTCCAATTTGGATTTCATTTATTTTTTCTTCCTGTCTGATTGCTGTGGCTAAGACCTCCAATATATGTTAAATAAGAGTGGTGAAAGTGGGCATCCCTGTCTTGTTCTTGTTCTTGTTCTTAAGGGAAATGCTTTTAGTTTCTGCCCATTGAGTATGATGATGGCTGTAGGTCTTTCATATATGGCCTTTATTATGTCAAGATATGATTTCTCTATTCCCACATTGCTGAGTATTTTTATTAAAAATGGGTGCTGGATTTTGCGGAATGCTTTATCAGCATCTATTGATATGATCATTTCGTTTTTATTCTTCTTTTTTTTTTTTTATGTGGTGTATCACATTTATTGATTTGCAAATATTGTACCAGCCTTGCGTCCCTGGGATGAATCCCACTTGGTCATGGTAAATAATTTTTTTGATGTATTGCTGGATCTGATTTGCTAGTATTTTGATCAGGATTTTGGAATCTATATTCATGAGGGATATTGGCCTGTAGTTTTCTTTCTTTGTAGTGTCTTTTTCTGAGTTTGGAAATAGAATTATGCTGGCCTCATAAAATGAGTTTGGAAGTCTTCCTTCTTCTTGAATTTTCTGAAATAGTTTTAGGAGAATGGGTGTTAGTTCTTCTTTGTATTTTTGGTAAAACTGCCCCGTGAAGCCATCCAGGCCTCGGCTTTTGATTGCTGTAAGAGTCTTGATTACATTTTCAATTTCCCTAGTTGTTATTGGTCTGTTAAAATTTTCTGTCTCTTCCTGGACCAGTTTTGGGAGACTGTGTGTTTCTAGAAATATGTCTATTTTGCTTAGATTGTCTAATTTATTGCCATATAATTGTTCATAGTATTCATTAACTATCCTTTGTATTTCTCTTTTGTCAGTTGTTATTTCTCCTCTTTCATTTCTGACTTTGTGTATTTGGGTTCTCTCTCTTTGTTTCTTGGTGAGTCTAGCTAAGGGTCCATCAATCTTGTTTATCTTTTCAAAAATCCAGCTCTTTGTTTCATTGATCCTTTGAATTGTTTTTTTTTTTTTTTTGGTCTCTATGTCATTTATTTCTGCTCTGATCTTTACTAGTTCCTTCTTTCTACTTGCTCTGGGGTTTTCTTTTTGTTTGCTTTCTAGCTCTTTATGTTGTGAAGTTAGATATTGAGTTAGAAATTTTTCTTCTTTCTTGAGGTAGGCCTGTAGTGCTATGAACTTCCCTCTCAGAACCGCTTTCTCTCCATCTCATAGATTTTGTGTTGTGTGTTCATTTTCATTGGTTTTTAGGAAGTTTTAATCTCTTCCTTGATCTCCATGGTAACCTATTCATTGTTTAAACATGCTATTTACCCTCCATTTGTTCCAATGTCTTTGCATGTTCTTGCTGCTTTTGATGTCTAGTTTCATGCCAATGTGATCTGAGAAGATGCTTGATATGATTTCAATTTCTTGAACTTGTACAGACTTGCTTTGTGTCCTAACATGTGGTCTATCTTTGAGAATGTCCCATGTGCACTTGAGAAGAATGTGAATTCTGTAGTTTTGGGGTATAATTCTCTGTAGATATCTATTAAATCCATTTGGTCTAGTGCTTCATTTAGAGTCTGTGTTTCCTTGTAATTTTTTGTCTAGGGGATCTATCCTGGGATGTCAGCGGGATGTTGAAGTCCCCTGCTATGATTGTATTGCTGTCGATTTCTCCTTTGAAGTCGTCCGAAAGATTTTTTTATTTTATTTTATTTATTTATTTATTTTTATCCTCATCTGAGGACATTTTTCCATTTTTTGTACAGACAGAGTGGGAGGGAGAGAGAGGAAGAGAGAGAGAGGGAAACATCGATGTGAAAGGTCCACATCGAGTGGCTGCCACCCACATGACCAACCAGGGCCGGGGACAAACTGCAACCAAGGTACATGCCCTTAGCGGGAACCAAACCCGGGTCTCTCCAGACCGCAGGCAGACGCTCTAACCACTGAGCCAAACCGGCCAGGGCCCGAAACATTTTTAATATATGTTTGTGCTTCTATATTGGGTGCATATATGTTAACCAAGGTTATATCTTCCTATTGGATAGATCCTTTCAATATTATGTAGTGGCCTTCTTTGTCTCTAGTTATGGCCTTCATTTTGAAATCTATTTTATCAGATATGAGTATTGGTACCCCAGCTTTTTTTTCCCTTTCCATTTGCTTGGAATATTTTTTTCCATCCTTTTACTTTCAGCCTCTGTGAGCTTTTTGTTGTGAGGTGGGTCTCTTGTAAACAACATATAGATGATCATGCTTTCTTATCCAATCAGCTACTCTGTGTCTTTTTATTGAAGCAATAAATCTATTTACATTTAAGGTGATTATTGATATATACTTATTTATTGCCATTTTTGTTTAGTGTGGTTCTATTTTTCTTCCTATTTTTTCTACTAATTACAGCAGTCCTTTTAACATTTCTTCCAGTGCTGGTTTGCTGCTACTGTATTCCCTTAGCCTTTTATTTGTCTGGGAAGCTCTTTATTTGACCTATTTTGAATGATAGCCTTGCTGGGTAGAGTAGTCTTGAATTCAGATCCTTGTTTTTCATGACCTTGATTACCTCATGCCATTCCCTTCTGGCCTATAGTGTTTCTGTTGAGAAGTAAGCTGAGAGCCTTATGGGGTTCCTTTGTAGGTAACCTGTTGCTTCTGTCTTGTTGCTTTTAGGATTCTCTCTTTGTCTTTAATTTTTGGCCTTTTGATTACTATGTGTCTTGATGTGGGCCTGTTTGGGTTCTTCTTACTTGGGACTCTCTGTGCTTCTTGAACTTGAATGCCTTCTTCCTTCACCAAATTAGGAAAGTTTTCTGTCACAATTCTTTGAATATATTCTCTAACCCCTGCTCATTTTCTTCTTCTTTGGGGACTCTTATGATATGAATATTATTACGTTTCCAGTTCTCCCACAGTTCTCTTAAGCTGTCTTCCTGTTTTTTATTTGTTTTTTCCTTTTGGTTTTCTGATTGGTTGACTTTTTTCTACCCTGTTTTCTAATTCACTGATCCAGTCCTCAGCTTCCTCTACTCTGCTGTTTAGTCCTTTCAATGTGTTCATTTCTGCTATGTCATTCTTCATTTCTTCTTTGTTCTTTTCTTTTTTTTTTTTTATCCTCACCCTAGGACATTTTTCCATTTTTTACTCAGATAGAGCTGGAAGGAGAGAGAGGAAGAGAGAGAAACATCGATGTGAAAGGGACACATCGAGTGGCCGCCACCCACATGACCCAACCAGGGCCGGGGACAAACTGCAGCCAAGGTACATGCCCTTAGCGGGAACCGAACCCGGGTCTCTGTGGACCGCAGGCTGACGCTCTAACCGCTGAGCCAAACCGGCCAGGGCTTCATTTCTTCTTGATGGTTTTTAATTTCCAACTGGTTGATTTTAGATGAGATAAATAAAACGCAGTTAAGCAAGTTAACAGAGCTAGAATTCAGAGCCATGATCTTGAGGTAGCTCACAGCATGTATAAGGACATGAGCACTTTAAGTAAAGACATAGAAATATTTAAAAGGCAAAAGATTTACATACTCTGGTTTCTCTTCAGATCGCATAAATCTTTTGCCTGGTAAATGTTTCTATGTCTTTACTTATAGTGCTCATGTCCTTACACATGCTGTTGAGCTTCCTCAAGATCATGGCTCTGAATTCTAGCTCTGTTAACTTGCTTAACTGTGTTTCATTTATCTCATCTTCGGTAGAGGTCTCTTTTTCTTTCATTTGGGATTTGTTTCTTTGTTTCACCATTTTGGCTATTTCAGTGTGTTTTGGGGCCTGCCAAATTTTCCCTGTGGTTGTTGGTGTTCTGCTATTTGTGGCTCCCTCTACTGGGGTTGGATGGGCAGGGAGGACCCACATTATACACCACTCTCAAGTCTTACTTTCCTGGGTAGAGTTGCGAGCCCAGGAAAAGTTTAGTTATCCTCTAGCTTTTTTTGCCTGGAGGCTATTAGTCCAGGTTACTTGAAGAGCATTGGTTTATCAGTTGAATGAAAACTTCCTCAGGTGTTCAGAGTAAGGGGATTTCCCAAGGGTGGGGCAGATGCTGATTGTTAATGAGCCTCAGTTTGCATTTCAATGACCCACAGGGTGGGGTTGAATATCTGAGGGAGGGGTCACTGACTCTCTCCAGAGCCCTGGGAAAGAGTAAATTGGCCACAGCCACAGTCCTCTGTGGCCACTACTCAGCAAAAGCTCTGAGCCCCCTCCAAATCCCGATTGTCCCCAAACAGTTCCAGTTCAGTTCACCCTCCCTCTGTTGGAGCCCAAGGGGAGTGGCTGTTGCTATTTCAGTTCTCTGTCCGGCTCCGTGCTGTGGAGCCACTGGGGAGTTTAACCCCAAGGGTGCTGCTCACAGCTAAGGCCGCTACTGTCTGTGGGTTCCTAGCCCCCCTCTCATGCCTCCACAATCCTACCAGGATTGAGTCAGTGTCCCTGGTTATATGGTCCTCCAAGCTGCTTTTCTTTTGCTTTTTCCTGATAATTTGTCTTTATTTTAGTTGTAATTCCAGTTTGGTCCTCGGAGATGGTCTGTGTAGCTTCCATTCACTTTGTTGCCATTTTGGAATCTCTCCTGGTAAAACTTCTTAAAATAAAGAAGAAATGCCACTTTGTGTCTTCTCTTGTCTTGTCTCCTCTCCATGCTCCCTGCTGGAAGTATATCCAGGCAGCTATTTTCAGGTGGTTTTAAAGTTGAATGCTCTGCAATTTAGCCTCAAGTCCAGTCTTCTGTTTGGAGCAAGAGGACCGAACTTCCTTAGGCTTCAGCCATCTTGCCTCCCCCTCCTCACCCCTACTGTTTTTAAGGATACACTTTCTACCTGCTGGTGATAGGATCCCCTTTCTCCTCCTCTCTGAGCTTACTTTGTCGATTGTAATTTCTGTTTTTGGTATTGTACCTTCTTTATAGTAGCTGTTTGACATCAAGCTATAGTCAGGATTCTGGTGGTTGCAAATAACAAATCAAACTAATGCAAGTATATGTGGATATTTATTGGGTCACAAAGACCAGAGATAGAGCTAGACTTAGGCATGACTGTATCCAGGGGCTCAGAACATCTTTCTTTTATCTCTTCACTCTTCTCTGTGTTGGCCAAATTGCTTCTACTAAATATGGTTCCACATAGGACTCAGCATAGCTATATTTAGCTTCAGTTTTTTTTCCTACAAGCCAGTGGCTTCAGAATAGGGGACTTCAAGTTGTCCAGAGACAATCAATGTGCCACTGGTTAGAACTACTGGCAGAATCAAACAGAATGGGAGTAGATACAGTCATTTCCTAATAGAAGGACATTTATTCATTAGAAGAAGAGAGGAAGGAATATGCAAGCAATAGGAATCCTAAATATTTGGTTTTTTTAACCTTCCTATATTGTTTCCTATTTAATTATTCCTTTTTCTGCAGATGACCTTCTCTCTCTCTCTCTCTCTTTTTGGTCATCTATGTGCTGCTAACATTTGCTTGCTCTTGCTACTTATCTTTCTGTGGTGGAGCTTTTGACCCATATGGCTACTGAAAGTTTTCCTCCTATTTTATTAGGGTCATCATGCTTCCTAAAATGAGAAACTCTTTTTTTAAAAATATTTTTTCTTTATTGATTTTAGAGAGAGAGTGAGAGAGAGACAGAAACATCGATGAGAGAGAACATCAACTGGCCGCCTCCTGCATGCCCCCCACTGGGTATTTGGCCCACAACCTGGACAAATGCCTTGACTGGGAATCAAACTGGCAACCTGTTGGTGCATGGGTCAAGGCTGTTTTTTATTTTAAATCATAGTACTTGATTGCATTTTCTTTGGCATAGTTAGGAGTGTTCCTTTCTCAACACTGTCTCCTTCCTTAGCCTCTATAATACATCTCTATCCTGCATATGTTTCTCACTGTACAGCTTTTGAATTCCTTTTCTTTGCTCTTCTCTTATCGGTTCATTAAATACATGTTCCCCAGAGTGCTATTATTTTATTTCAATATGCAATCTCCCTTTGTGTTTGATTTACTTTTCTGTAGCTTTGATTATATCTAAATAACATTAAGAGCAAATTCTGTATCTTTTGCCCAGAAAATTATACTGAAATACAAACCTGCATTTCCAACTGCCTATCAACAAGCACACACAAAAACCATCATACAGGCGTACTTCAAGTTACTGCACATTGCTTTATTATGCTTCACAGATATTGCACCTTTGACAAGTTGAAGGTTTACGGCAATACTGTACCAAACAAGTTTATTTGTGCCATTTTCCCCCATAGTATTTGCTCACTTCATGTCTCTATGTCATATTTGGGTGATTCTTGTAACATCTCGAACTTTTTCATTATTCTAATACATATTTGTTTTAATGATCTGTGATCAGTGATCTTTGTTGTTACAATTGTAATTGTTTTGGGGTGCCGTGGACCATGCCCAGATGACAGCAAAGTTAATAAATGTTGTGTGTTCTCACTGTTCCACCAGCTGACTGTGCCTCCATCTCGCTCCTTCTCTGTGGACTCTATTCCCTGAGAATTTCATAGGCATATGTAAGGGTGTGTATTTTTTGAAAATTCATTAAAATATATTCATTAAAGTGTGTCTTACGTAGAGATACATAATGTGGTAAACTTGTTTCATAAACACAACTGACTAGAAGCCGAGAAATCCAATGGACATATCTATGGATTAATTATTGGAGAGGTGTTCTGGTCATTCAAATAAAGGTAATGGAGATGGAAGGCAGGATTCAACACAACAAATCCTTCTCAGAGTATGATTTTGGAGTACATTTCACAAAATGACAATATATTTAGTTTGTACCAGGCTCTTTAGATAAGTGATCCCTTGAACTTTATTTGTAGCACAGCAACTATCTGTGAGTTGTAAAAAGAAAAATTGCTTTTATCTTCATTCCACTCCCTCTCTTACACTTGTAGATGGAAACCTTTTTATTTATTTATTTTTAAGAAACAAAATATATATATACCACCCACCATTAGATCAAGAAAAGAAAACAAGCATTTAATTAACTATCTTAGAACATTGGAAAGCACAACCTCAATTCTGTTTATCTACCCCTACTTTTGGAAAAACATTTCATTTTTACTACCTTTATGTTTTTTTTCTCTTTGTGAAGCAGAAAAACATATACAATTAAATAAATGTTCAAATATTTGTGTAGCTTCAGGTTTTAAGACATAACACAATCCTTTCTTGTGATACTGAAAAAAATAAGCTTTAATTGATTAAAAGACAACTTTTTACATGTAGGTAATTTAAAAAAAAAATCAATGTTTATAACAACCCTAAGCACTGTGACCCGTAAGACTATACAGCCCCAAAAGTGATTTTGAGAATATTTTACAAAAACCAGAGTTTAAAAGAAAAGTTCATCTTCAAAGGACAGACAAAAGCAGTGACCTTATTCTACTCACTACAAAGAGGCAACATGAGACAACAGGGCCATCAAAATAGAAACCGTGCCAAGTCTAATGACAGCAAGACACTAAGTTTCTTTCTTTCAAGGAATGCTTTCACCAGAATTTCTAATGATTCTCCTGGATTACAGATGAAAGGTGAATGCAGATTTTTGATTAGGTTATTGATTAAAAATGTTTTATTTTATCACAGTAAATTTCCAACTTAAAATTATTTAAGATGGTCAGATTCTAAATCAATATTAGAATTGTATTTACACTTAGCCATTTTATAAATATTTACTGCCAGAAACTCTCAATCAATTTGCTCAGTTTGAAATTTTTTATTTGTAAACCATAACATGATAAAGGAATTGGCAATTGAAAAAGATAAGTGAAACTTAATTTACAATATCTGGAATATTTCTTCTATTCATAAAGCCCCCCTTTTGAAATCTCACTTTTATATCCGGCACATATTATAGGCTCCAATATTTAATGTTTTATACAATTGCAGTTGTACAGATTTAAATTTTCCCCAGAACTCCCATTTAATTCTTATTTCTTAAGTCATTAGTATTCTCAACAAATAAAACATTGAAGAAGAAACAAAATAAAATATGTATATCTCTCTGAGAAAACTATAAAATGACTTCACATATTTTTGGCAGTTATTTTTTATGTCAGTAAGGTTAAATGTTAATCATGATGAAAGATTTTCCAATTTTATCCAGTCAGTCACCACATTCTACACCTAGTATTCCAAAAAAAAAAGAGTCTTTCAAATCTATGTCTTGGTCATAAAGAGCAGTCATAGTAGAAATCCATTATTTTATATGTACTTCCCGACTCTGATATATTACTTTTTTTACACCATCTTCTCTCTACTAAAATTTTCAATCCTACCTTTTCAATTTTCACTCTCAGCTGATGATATTTTTCTTATTTAAGTGACAAAATATAGTTAGAAGAGTAATTCCCTAAACTCCCAACACCACAAAATCTGCCTGCCTCTGTGATCATCTGTTTTGCCTTCCCTCCAGTTATAGAACAAGTCTGTGCAGTACATCCATCCAAGGCCTTCTATCAACTCAACTATTTGCATTTCCTTTCTTCTCACCTACTTACATACCCAATTGTCCCTTTCAAGAGATGATCCTACCTTGATTTTCCTCCATTTTAGCTGACCACTCTTTTCCTTTCCTGTTTTTCTTTTTTTTAAAAAAAATATGTTTTCGTTGATTTTTTAGAGAGGAAGGGAGAGAGAAATAGAAATATCAACATGAGAGAGAAACATCAATCAGCTGCCTCCTGCAGTGCCCCCTACTGAGGATCGAGCCCACCACCTGGGCATGTACCCTGATTGGGAATCAAACCAGGACCTCTCATTCAGTGGGAAGATGCTCAATCCACGGAGCCACACTGGCCGGGCCTGACCACTCTTTTTCAGTCTCACTGTGGATTCCTTCTTATCTTCCAACCTCTAAATGTTAGAATGTCCTGAGGCTCAAACGTGGACTCCTTCTCTTCTGTTTTTGTGTAGTCTCTTGATGATCTCTTTTGGCCTCATTGAGACAGAGAACAGAAAACTTTCAAATTTGTAGCTCTAGTCTAGAATAAACTTCTTTTCTGAGTCTAGACTTGTATGTGAATTAGCAGACTGGTATCTGCATTTGGATTTCTAACAGACGTCTCAAAATTAAAATGTCCTTAAAAGAGGCAAAAAACCTTACTCCTGATTTTTTTTTTTTCTCAAAAGGATATACTTTTCCTTTAATCTTTCTTTTCTCAAAACATATAAAGTTCAGCTTTCCAGTATTCAAGCCAAAAACTTTGACTTCTCTCTTTTGCTCTCTTTGTTATTGAAATCAGGAAAACATGTTGGCACTATAAAAATATAGCAACTACTTACAACCTGGTTTGCTACCACTCTGGTCTTGTCGGAATAACTATTATAGCTTTATAACCATAGATCTGCTTCTGCTCTTGTTCATCTCCCACTTAGTCTACTTTCAAAAGAATAGTCAAATCATTCTTATCATTGGATCAAAACCCTCCAACTCTCTTGCATCTGTTTTAAAGTAGAAGTCAAAGGATTTGCCCCCTCCTCCTGCTTTCTTCTAATTCTTTGCTCTCTAGGTACATCAGCCTTTTCAGTTACTCTGTCCTCAGGGCTCTGGCCCTTGTAGTTCTCTCTGCCTGGAATGTTCTTGCCCCAATATCTACACAGCTTGATCCAATTGTATCTTTCTCAATATGACCTCTCATGACTGCCTCTTAAATTTACAACCTAATCCTATGTTATTTTGTATCTCTTGTTCTTACTGTATTATGTTTTACAGTTTCTATCATCTATTATGCTATACATTTTCCTTATTAATTAATTTATTTTTGTCTTCCTCCTATAAGAAAGTAAGCTCCATTAGAAAAGAGATTATTTTTTCCTATTACTAATGTATTTCTAGCACCTAGAAATTCTAAAAGTGACCTATTAGCTTTGTGTAAATTACTCAATGTACAGGTGTGTCAGTAGTCAGTTTACTTAAAATACTTTTTGAATATGCACACATCTACATTATAGAGGTTGTATTTTATATTGGTCTAGAATGAAAATTTCTAGAAACTCTGTTGTGTTTTTATGGGGAGATTCACTAAAACACAAACACTAAAAATTTTAAATTTACAACAAAGTACAGACAACAGTGTGGTGATTGCCAGGCAAGGGAGGGTGTGGGTAGGTGGAGGAGGGTGTGGGGCATAAATGGTGATGTACGGAGACTTAAACTGGGGTAGTGAAAACACAATACAGTGTACAGATGATGTGTTGTTGAATTGTGCACCTGAATCCTGTATGATTTTGTTACCCCAGTAAATTCAATAAAAAAGAAAACAAAATAGAAAACTCAAATTTACAACAAAGTATATGTTCGTTTTTGAGTATAATAAATTTGAATATTCTGAGATAAATAAAAATATGCATATATTTTATTATTAAATAATAAAAATTAAATTATTAATAACTGAGTAATATTACTGAGTAATATTATTCAAATTTAATAATATACAAATATTATTAATATATTTTATTATTAAATAATAAAAATTTAATATAATAATAACTGAGTAATAATAGCTCAGCTTAAAGTTCTTTGGAAAAATATTTGATTATAATCATAACTCCTCCTTACCTGGACATTTGATTATATTTACATTAATTTTTAATGAACTGCTATTAAAATATTTGAGAAACTTATTTTTAAACTTTATTATATATTTGTACTTAGTATGGGACTAAGAGTGTTACAATACCCTTCACAGTCTTTTTATGAGATCAATATGCTGAACAACATCGATAGCATTGTCTATTTCACAAAAGAGGCATTTATGTTGTTTTTTTCTGAAAAATTTTATGTATCAGTTTTAATGTATGTGTGTGTTTTGGGTTGCATGTATATCTTAAATTTGCTTGCATGAGCACATAGAAATATACACTCAAATAATTTAAAACAATTTTGTTTGGTTGTCAAATTTAATTAACTTTTTCAGTTTAGTCCTATGTGTCTGTGTGTATATTTAGCTTATCAGTCATATCTGATGCTAAGATCCACATAAAAAAAACACATGTAAATGAAAATTTTTCAAGATGCTTACATTTTAATATGTGTGGGATCACATCTAACCTTTGGTCAGCCATTAGTGTCATGTAACAAATATATAAATGTTGTGACCATCTGCAGCTTTTACTTCATGGTTGATGGTGAGAATTTAGCAACATAATTATGAATTTGGGTTTCAATTGTTAGTTAATAATCTTTTATTTGGCTCTTAGGGGAGAAAAAAACACACCATCTATATTTTTATTATTGTATGTGAGAGTCTTAGCAACTTCTGGAGAACTGGATTTTCCCCAGCATTTTTTCCAATGCTGACAACATTTTAAATATTCATCACTAATGCTAAATTACAGTGGAAAACCCAAGGAAACATATATATGTATATATGTTTGACATTAATATGAATGTATTTTACCAAGATAATTTAGGATAACTTTTGAAAATTTATAATGTTAAGTTTAGTTTTGTTTTTTAATTAATACAATAAAAGAACGCAAGATAATAAAAACAACCAGAATGCAAGATAATAAAAACAATCCATGTCTGGTCCAAATGACATGGAACGCCTAGATTATGACACCACTCTCTGCTTCAAACATATGGCAAAGCCAAATTCAATCTGAACATAGACAACAACAACAAATTGCATAGCAGGATTCTAAATGAAATAAACCCCTCTGTCAATTATAAATAGACCAGGAACACAAAATATTGTCCTGAGAGTTTCTAGATCCTAAAACAAGAAAAAAAGTATTTCCACAATTAATAGAGTAAAAGGCAATAAATGCAATCCATTCATTTGATAAACTCTCTCCTTGAAATATGGCCCTGAGTTGGGCTTCCACACACAAAGAAAAGGGAGACAGAAAATATAACTTATAGAGTGGCAAACCTCAAACTGTGGCTCCTGCTTTTTTTTTTTTATCCTCACTCGAGGACATCTTTCCATTTTTTGTTCAGATAGAACGGGAGTGAGAGAGAGGAAGAGAGAGAGAGAGAAACATTGACGTGAAAGGGACACATCGAGTGGCTGCTACCCGCATGACCAACCAGGGCCGGGGACAAACTGCAACCAAGGTACGTGCCCTTAGCGGGAACCGAACCCGGGTCTCTCCAGACCACAGGCCGATGCTCCAACCGCTGAGCCAAACCGGTCAGGGCCTGTGGCTCCTGCTTTTAACACGATTCCAGCCAGGGAGGCTACCAAAACTATGACTAGAAATTGTGCATGTGCCTACAATATTTCAAATATCATAATGGGACAGGAAAGCTAATTGCCACCATGAGCCCTAGCTAGGATAGAGAGCTCAGGGACAGGTACCTTAACAAGTGATGAAAAGGGAGAGCTAACAAAAATAAAGAAGAAAACAACAAAAAGAAAGACTTTTCACTCAAAGTGAGCCTCAAAATGAGATGCCAAAACAATGAAGAAATCAAAGGGTAAGTGTAGCAGGCTGAATAATGGTCCCCCAAAACATTAGGCTCCAATCCCTGAAACCTGTAGTTGATACCTTACTTAAATAAAAATTCTTTGCAGATGTGATGAAGTTAATTTTCTTGAGATGGAGACAATATACTGGATTGTCAGGGTTGACCCCAAATGCAATCAATATATCCTTATAAGGGGAGGCAGAGGGAAATTGGACAACACAGAGTAGAGCTTCCTCTTCAGTGTCACCATGGTGGCAAAGATTGGAACTATGTGACCATAAGCCAAGGAAGGCTGGCAGCCACTAGGAGCTGAAAGAGGCAAAGAACACATTCTCCCTAGCCACTGTGGAGAGAAATTGACCCTACGAACATCTTGATTTCAGCCAAGTGAAACTGATTTCTGCCTTCTTGCTGCCAGAACTGTGAGAGAATACAGTTCTGTGGTTTTAAGCCATCAAGTTTGGGGTGATTTGTTTACAGCATCCATAGAAAACAAACACATTAAGAGATACAGCTAACAAAACCAATCAGAACATGAAGTAAAAGAATATTAATTTTACTGAGATACTGTAGCCTATTCTTATAGTTGGTAGGCACGTACCCTTACCAGATTTCTACATTCTGAGCAGAAACCAGAAGTCTATTTTAGATTTCAATTCTACATGTCTTTGAAGATATTTGTGTTTTGCCCTCACGAGTGAATGCTAATTTAACCAAGTATAAAATTTGAGATTCAAAATCATTTTCCAGCAGACCATTTATGATGTTGCTCCATTGTAGCCTAGCAACTAATTTTGATAATGAGAAGAGTTTCCTCAGGTTATTCTGTGTGAAGAGTTTCATGGCGCTAGTTTTCCTCAACTATTTGACTATTCTTGGCAGTATGTAATTTTTTTTATTTGAAAATTCCTGCTCACTGGTCTGTTAATGGTAGTTCAACGGGTCTTATCCTGCCTCTGGTAATTAATGTTCAAGGATATCAGAATCTGTTATATTATCTGAGAATCCTGATAGTTTTTATTCTGGGAGGTAAGGGCTTCTTGATTCTCCTGAGAGCCAGGAACTATCTGGGCTCATTTTCACACCTCTGCTCTCAGTGTTTATACCCCATCCTTGATGCAGGAACAAGTATCACTGTCATTCATTGTTCAGTACAAGATGCTGGACAGCACAGTTGCTCAAAATGCATGCAAAGCTCACTCTTTGAATTGTTGTCTCCTTGTGACTCTGATTTTGCATATTAGCTGGAAATTTTCTCATCTTTAAGAATATCTTTCTCTGCAAATGTTTTGTGCTCCTATTTTTGTGTGGAATAATTTCTCATCTTCCTGAAGTAGTCAAAATAATCAGTCCCTTAATGGTACTCTTTCTTGTTTTTGTTATTGAAAATGTTGATAAAATTATATTTTTCTCACATTTTATTAGATTTTGAGAAGGATGGAAAAATGCAGATTCTATTAACAGTATGTAGCCCTGACAGTTTGCTAAGTGGTTAGAGCGTCGACCCGCAGACCAGAGAGTCCCTGGTTCGATTCCTGCTAAGGGCACATACCTCGGTTGCAGTTTGTCCCTGGCCCTGGTTGGGGTTTTGTGGGTGGCAGCCACTCGATGTGTCTCTCTCACATTGATGTTTCTCTCTCTCTTCCCCCCCCTCCCTCCCGCTCTATCAGAAGATAAATGCCAAAATATCCTTGGGTGAAAATAAAAACAGAACAAAACAGTATGTAAATTTTAATCAATCTCAAGGTTTTAAAAGATATATTTTGCTTATTTATAATAAAAATTAGCCTTTTAGAATACTCTAGACTTTCTTGTCAAATAAATCACTTACTATTGTAAAATTAAACTATTGAAGATAAAACAAACAATACTCTGGACCTACTGATGTCATCTCAGTTTATCTGGATTTACATTATCTTTTTCCTGACCTTTTTCTTTCAATTTTTTTTTTCAGTGTTATGAAACTTCATGCTTGATGGCAGTCACAAGCTAAAACAAAACATATATTTTAAGATATACTTACTCAAGGTATTTAAGTATGTTTTTATTGATTATTTTTAGAGAGAAAGGAAGGGAGAGAGAAATAGAAACATCGATGTGAGAGAGAAACATTGATTGGCTGCCTCCTGCGCGTCCCCTACTGGGGTTCAAGCCTGCAACCCAGGTATGTGCCCTGACCTGGAATCGAACAGGACCTCTCAGTCCATGAGATGATGCTCAATCTACTGAGCCACAACCAGCTGGGCTGTCTCAACTATTTTAACATTGATTTGTTAGGTACTTACTTTGTTAAGAAATCAATTAAGAGTCAAATATGACTTGTAGCTTTTATTGCTTTGCATTACCAATAGCTAAGTTCACAGAATTGGGCTAAGGGCCAAGCAATATACACTTAACATAGCTCTTAAGTTGTTAATATGTTAATGAAATCTAAATCTTTTAGTACTATCTTAATTAGTATAAGGAAAAGTGCTCTGGTTGACCAAGTCATAATTTCAAATGGAATATACTAATTCCCCTTCTCTCTAACTCATTTTTAATGGCCTCCTACTAAGTTCAATTATTAGCATATGTTATCCTGGAGTAATAAAATTTGAAATACATGTGTTTCTTTATGTTGATAAAATGTTTTCTCTTTAGGGATTATAAGTTGTTCCCAGAGCAACTGGCCTTGGTATCTAAATAGATAAAAATCACTTACTATTAATTGTACTAAGTTATAGTCATCATCCTTGAAAACTGTTCTCCAAAAGTAAATTGTCTGCTTCAATCATGCATCGGTTCTGGAAACCCAACCATAAGATTTAGCACAGTGTACAGAAGCTTGTCTGAGATTCTGCCATATGTATGAAAGGCAAATTGTAAAATAGCTTCAGAAAAGGATTAGGCCCAAATGAATACCACCATATTTTATATATGCTACAGACGTTTGAAATTTCAATGACAAATTTTACACTTTTGGGGGGAGGGGTATTTTTTGTTTTAAAGTAATTTCAAATTTACAAGAATGATGCAAGGAACTCTCATATATCCCAGATTCACCAATTGTTTATATTTTATTTATATGTCTTTCTTCTTCTCTCTGTGGAAATATAGATGTAATTTGTTTCTAACCACTTGAAAGTAAGTTGGAGATCTCATGCCCCTTTAACTCTAAGTGCTTTACTGTGCATTTGTTAAGAGTAAGGACGTTATCTTATGCAAACATAGAAAAGTTATAAAATCAGGAAATTTAAGACTGAGATAAGACTATTTACTAATCTCCCTATTCAAATTTCATCAATTGTATCAATAATGTCTCTCTGAGCTATTGTCTCCTGAGTCCAGAATCCAATCTAAGATCACACATTACATTTCCTTATGTATCTTTAATCTCCTCAAATCTGAAATATTGCTAACCTATCCCCTATTTGTTTAGTTCTTTTCTTTTTTTTTTCCAGGTAAAATGTCCATACAGTGAACTACATGCTTTTAATGAGTTTTGACAGATGTCTATATTTCTGAAATCAGCACTACTATCAAAATACAGTACATTTCCCTCCCCTCAGCTCTCCTTATGAGCAGACAAACAAAGTATGTGCTATGCAGTTTGCCTACTTGAACTCAGCCTAATGACTTTGTAATGGATCCATGTTCTTCCCGGTATCAGTTGTTCATACTTACTAAGTAGAATTAATTATCTATATTATGTCATAATTTGTTTATTTATTCTCCTGTTGATGGAATTTTGAATTATTTGGAAGCTGTTTTATTTGGCGGGGGGAGAGTAATATCAATGTGAGAGAGACACATCGAGTGGCTGCCACCCACAAAACCCCAACCAGGGCCAGGGACAAACTGCAACCGAGGTACGTGCCCTTAGCGGGAACCGTACCAGGGACTCTCTGGTCCGCGGGCCGACGCTCTAACCTTAGCAAACTGTCAGGGCTACATACCATTAATAGAATCTGCATTTTTCCATCCTTCACAAAATCTAATAAAATGTGAGAAAAATATAATTTTATAAAAATTTTCAATAACGAAAACAAGAAAGAGTACCATTAAAGGACTGATTATTTTGACTACTTCAGGAAGAGAAATTATTTCACACCAAAATAGGAGCACAAAACATTTGCAGAGAAAGATAATCTTAAAGATGAGAAAATTTCCAGCTAATATGCAAAATCAGAGTTACAAGGAGACAGCAATTCAAAGCTACTTTGAAATATCTTGTACAAGTGGTTGTTTCATTTTGTAGTCCTACCAGCAGTGTATGAGAGTTGCCAGTTCTAGAACAGGTAAAACTAATCAAAGATGAAAACAAACCAATAAATAAAAGCAAGTGGTTTATTTTAGAATTGGTATACTTTTATTTTCTTTTTTTTTAAGTATTTTTTTCTTTATTAATTTTTGAGAGAGAGGAAGGGAGAGGGAGAGAGAGATAGAAACATCCATGAGAGTAGGCCGCTTCCTGCATGGCCCCCACTGGGGATTTGGCCCACAACCTGGGCATGTGCCCTGATCAGGAATCGAACCAGTGACCTCTTGGTGCATGGGCTGATGCTCAACCACCAAGCCACACCCAGCCGGGCAAGAATTGGGATAATTTTAAAGCAACTACTTAAGAAAATGATAGATTTGACTTGAGTTCCCTTATGACCCATTTTCAAAGAAAACATATACCTTAATAAGAGAGTTAGGTGTCTCAAATTTCGTAATAAACGTTCAACCCTTCTTTCCAACTCTCCACTATCCAAAGCTTATGATCTACCAATTATAAAGACTGTGATCATTGTACATTCTTATCCCAAGTCTTAATTTGGGATAATTATCTGATTTCCAGTTTTTATTTATGTGTCTATTTTTATTCCAGAACCATACTGTTTGATTACTGTATATTAACTGAGATCATTGCTATTTGGGGAAGATGGTCTATTTGACCAACTATTCATGCATTACTCTACTTTTAGGTTAGACTGCCCAAATACCAGTTCTCTAGAACATATTATTTTGCCCCTAATGGAATACATTTGGTTTTTCATTTGCAATAAAGCGCTCCTTTTTTTTTTTATGTTGTTGTTGTTTTAAGGTTAAAATTTTGTTGATCTTTTTTCTACCTTTACTGAGATATAACTGACATAATATTGTATAATTTTAAGGTGTACAATGTGATGATTTTCTACACATACATTGTGAAATGTTTATAATAATACCGTTAGTTAACACATCATTCACCTCACATAATTATCTTTTAGTTATTGTTATGGTGAGAACATTAAAGGTCTACTCTATAGCAACTTTCAAGTATGCAATATAGTATTATCCTATATGCTATAATTGTCATGTTGTCGATTAGATCCCCAGAACTTATTCATCTTATAATGAAAGCTTGTACCCTTTAACCAACATTTCCCCATTTTCCTCCTCTCAGCACCCAACAATCAGCATTCTACTCTATTTTTCTATTAGTTCAATGTTTTCAGATTCCACACATAAGTGGAACTATACAGTATTTGTCTTTCTCTGTCGGACTTATATAACTCTGCATAATGCACTCAAGGTCCATCCATGTTGTCACAAATGGGAGGATTTCTTTCTATTTTATGGATGAATAATATTTCATTGTGTATATATATCTCATTTTCTTTATCCATTTATCCATTGATAGATATTTAGCTTGTTTCCAGGTGTTGGCTATTGTGAACATGGGAGTGTAGATATGTCTTTGAAATAATGATTTCATGTTCTTCATGTATACCTAGAAGTTATTTTGCTGGATCATATAGTAGTTCTATTTTTAACTTTTTTGAGGAACCTCCATACTGTTTTCCATGGTCCCTGAATCAACTTACAATTCTACCAACAGTGGACCAAGGTTCCCTTTTCTCCACATTTTGTCAGTATTTGTTATTTCATTCTTGTCATTTTTCTAATAGTCATTCTAACACATACATCCCATTATAGTTTTAATATATATTTCCCTGATGATTATTGATGCTAATTATATATTTGTACTTGTTGGTCATTTGTATGTCTTTGGAAATTTTTCTATTTAATTCCTCTGTCCATTTTTTATTGATTTATTTGTTTTTATTTGTCTTCTTTGTTTTGCCATTGAGTTGTATGAGTTTATTATATATTTTGCATATTAATCCTTTATCAGATACATGGTTTTCAAATATTTTCTTCCATTTTGAGGTTGCATTTTCTTTTCTTTTGCTGTGCAAATTTTTTTTTTAGTTCTGCTTATTGATTTTTGCATTTGTTACTTGTACTTTCAATTTCATATTTAAAAAATCATTGCCAAGATGAATGCCAAGGAGGTTATCCATGTTTTCTTTCAGGAGTTGCAGTTTCAGGTCTTACATAGAAGTACTCAATGCAAGTTAATTTTAGTGAGTCGTGTAAGCTAGCAATACAATTTCATTATTTTGCATGTGAATACCTACTTTTCCTAACACTGTTTATCAAATAGATTATGCTTTCTCCACTGAGTATTCTTGGATTCCTGTCAAACATTAGTTGAACATATGTGTGTGAGTTTACTTTTGGGTTCACAATTCTGTTCTATGTGTCTGTTTTTATGCCAGTACCATACTGTTTTGATTACTATAGATTGATAATAAAGCTTAAAATCAGAGAGCATGATAACTCCAACTTTGTTCTTCTCAAGATTGTTTTCACTATTTGGAGTATTTTGTGACTCCATACAAATTTTAGATTGTGTATATTTCTGTTAAAAAATCCACTGGAATTTTTATAGGGATAGCATTGAATCTGTACATTTCTTTGGGTAATATGGAGTATTCTGAATCTGACTATACTTACCTTTACCAGCGTATTGTTTATTTTCATATGTCTTCATGTTACTAATTTTCATTTAAGCTTAAAAAACTCCTTTTAATATTTTGTTGTTGTTGTTGTTTAGCATTTATTTGTTTGGGAAAGTTTTGTTTGTTTTCATATTTGAAGGACAACTTTGCTGGGTAAAGTATTCTTGGTTGGTAGTTTCTTCTTTTTTTAATGTTTTACTTTATTGATTTTAGAGAGAGAGAAAGGGAGAGGAAGAGAGTGATAGAAACATTGAGGAGAGAGAACATCAACTGGCCATCTCCTGCATCCCCTGCACTGGGGATGTGGCCCACAACCTGGGCATGTGCCCTGACCGGGAATCAAACTAGTGACCTCTTGGTGCATGGGTTGACGCTCAACCACTGAGCCAGGCAGTAGTTTCTTTATTCAGCAGTTTTATATATTTTTCCATTTTCTCTTAGCCTGAAAGATCTTGGCTAAGGAATCTCTTGATAGCGTGTATATTTGTTTGTTTGTTTTTTGTTGTTGTTTTTGTTAATCCTCACCCAGGATATTTTTCCATTGATTTTTAGACAGAGTGGAAGGGAGGGAGGGGGGAGAGAGAGAAAGAGAAACATCTATGTGAGAGAGACACATCTATTGGTTGTCTCCTGCACAACCCCTATCAGAGCTGAGGATTGAACCCACAACCTAGGTATGTGCCCTTGACCAGGAATCAAACCTATGACAATTTGGTCTGCAGGCCAACGCTCTAACCTCTGTGCCAAACCAGCCAGAGCTCTGGATAGCTTTATGGGTGTTTTGTTTTTGTTTTTATTTTTTTCTCTTGTTGCTTTTAAAATTCTTTGTCTTCGATTTTATGCAATTTTATTAGAATGTTCCCTGAAAGATTATTTGGATTAAAACTTTCGGATGACACATTGCTTTCAAGTATTTGGATGTCAAATTTCTACCAGGTTTATGAAGTTCTCAGCCATTGATTTTTTAAATTAGCTTTCTATCCCTATCTCCCTGTCTTCTCCTTCTGGGACTCCAATAATGAATTAATTTTCTCGTACTGGTGTTCCATAAAATACATATACTTTATTTCTTTTCATTCTTTTATTCTTTTTGTTCTGCTGACTGAATAAGTTTAAAAGATTTATCTTTGAGCTCATTGCTCCTTTCCCTGCTTATTCTAGTCTGCTATTGAAGTTGTTTTTGAATTCTCAGTTTAGTCATTGTATTCTTTAGCACAAAAATTTCTGGTTGGTTCTTCTGTATGCTTTCTATGTTTTTATTGAACTTCTTATTTTGTCTTTTATTGTTTTTCTAGTATAATTAAATTGTTTATCTGTATTCTCTTATAGCTCTCTGAGCAACTTTAGAACAATTATTTTGAATTCTTTGTTAGGAAATTTCTGTATTTCCATTTTTTTGGAAGCAGTTCCTAAAGGTTTGCTGTATTCTTTTGGTGGAGTCAAGTTTCACTGATTCTTTGTGATCTTGGTAGCTTTGTATAGGTGTCTGTACATTTGAAGACAGTCACCTCTACCAGACTTTATAAACTGACTTAGGTAAGGGGAAGCTTTCACCTGAAGGTGAAGATATGCAGTAATGTGCTATGACCCTGGGTCTAGTGGCACAGGTCATGGAGTGTGGGAGCATATGGTGGTACCAGGTTCAAGGTAGAGAGGCACCTTGTGGCTGATTGGCTCAAATCACTGTGGTCCACAGCATCAACAGCTGTGCAATCTTTGGCAAGCTCTGCAAGGGGGCCACAGAGGCTGCAAGGACTATTTGGGTCCTCAGCAGTGCCTCCAGGTTAAACTGTTAAGGCACATTGCAAGCAGGACTAGTGGCCAGAATCAGTGGTGTGCACATACTTACCACTGACTCTGGGGCCATTGCAAACATACAACAAGTGGTAGGAGTTAGGGAAGGCAGAAAGGGGCAGGACCAACTGCAGGTATACTGACAGCTATGAAAGTCCTGGCTGTCAGCATGCACTACCATGTCTGAAATTTGGTCTCAGGCACATGGCAGTGAAGGTTAGTGACAGATACCAGGCTGGAGGCATACAGGTACATAGCTGGAGGGACTAGCTTCAGTCCAATGACAGAAGGCAGGACTAATCATGGCCTACAAACAGTTCTGGGGACTCTGACTGTTTGCATACTCTCCTATGACCACAATGTCTCTCCACCCCTAGCATGTGGACAGCAGTGAAGGCCAATGACAGGAGTAAGACTGGCAGTATGCAAGTGCACAGCTGGAGGGGCTAGCCTTAATTTTGTCCATGATGGTAAGGTCATTCGCAGAGCTCTAGGTTGGCATCTTGCACTCATGTATCCATAAAGACCTGGGATGACTTCCAGGGTGGTCCCTGGGCTCCTTTGCAGGTGGGGAGGAAAGAGAAGAGGAGGGACTCAGGTTGCTGGTGTCAGTGAATGCAGATTTTTGTGGGGCAAAAACTGTTGAAATCTCTAGAGTGTCTGTGGTGGCTGTGGTGGCCAGTGGTTTCTTCAGTAGAGAGAGCTGCTGGGCTTGTCTACAGAATAGACTGCTGGGAATAATGGTCAAACCTGCTCTGTGGCTGCTATTGGTAGGCTCTGTTTTGTTGTTGTTGTTCTTAGTTGTCTCTGTCTCAGCTTTGCCAGTCTGGGTGGGGTGAAATTAAAGCTGGATCTTTATGCTATGCTGATGAAGCTGTTAACTCACCCCCTCTGCCTTTTTTAGAGAGGGGAGCCCTTTTCCAATTGGGGGATCTGAGAAGGGAAAAAGATAGAAAGGAGAAACATCGATGTGAGAGAGAAACATCAATCAGTTGCCTTCCATATGTGCCTGTCTGAGGATCAAACCCACAACCCAGATATGTGCCCTGACAGGGAATTGAACCAGCAACCTTTCAGCAGTGTTCAGGATGTTACTCGACCAACTGAGCCACTGTGGTCAGGTAGGAATTCTCTCTTGGTACTAAGTTGGGGAAATAGGATAAAGCTGGCTACAATTAAGCTGTCTTCCTTTCTTTTTTGTGCAATGACTCTCAAGTTTTTTTTGTTCTATTTTGTTTTGTTGCTGAAGTTTCTTTCTTTCTTTTTTTTAAATCCTCACCTGAGGACATTTTTTTATTTCTTGTTCAAATAGAGTGGGAAGGAGAGAGAGGGAGAGAGAGAGAAAAAACATCAATGTGAAAGGGTGGTTGCCACCTGCATGACCCAACCCAGGGCCAGAGACAAACTGCAACCGAGGTACGTGCCCTTAGCGGGAACCGAACCCGGGTCTTTCTGGACCACAGGCTGATGCTCTAACTGCTGAGCCAAACCGGCCAGGGCAGTTGCTGAAGTTTCTTAAGTGGACTTCAGAGCTTTCCAAGAGCTGTTGTTGTTTCTAGATAGCTATCTAATTGTTGATCTTTATAGGGAAGACAGAGCTGGAGTCTCTTATGTCTCCATCTTGGTCACCTCACTCCTGTAATCTGTATCAATTTTTACATTAAGAATACTTGGTTCTTATTCCTTTCTAGGGTGTGAGGGTTAACTGCTGCCTCCCACTTAGCTCTTAAAAATAAAACGTATGTCTATTTACAATATCTCCTTCTCATTATAAGAATGGAGCTGCATTTTAATTAAATCACTAAGGGGTTTAACCAAAGGCAAAAAATCTTACTGAAGTAAATTATTTGTTTTGGTAACAATAGTGGCAAGTATACAAATAGATCTCTAATTGATGAGTAATTTCTCTAAAGTTAATTCTGTTGCCTCAGCGTTACCCTGCGCTAGTTCCTCCTCACAGTGCCTCTCATGGTAGGTCAGGACACAATCACCCCCTGCTTGGCTAGTTTCCTTGCTTCCAGTCTTGCTCCTCCCTTTTTCTATAGTAGTACCCTTCATCTCTCTGAAATGTATTTATGACCACATCATTCCTCTACCTAAACCATTTCATTGCCTTTCATCTCATACACCAATGTGTACTTCAAAATAAAGCCTAACCTCCTTATGTTTGCTTGAAAAGCTTGAAGATACCAACTAGCTTCTATCTTATCTCTTACCTTCCCCTACTTTTTACCCCTACTCCACTAGTAACTACACCCTAGCCTTATAAATTCCATTCTCTTGTGTATGAATTTATGTGCATGCTCTTACCTTGAGTTGGAACACTCTACAACAGCTTTTAACCTTTGCTATTTAATGAACTCTTCCTCTGTGATATACTAGTAACTAGGGGGCATGAGGTTGAAACTATTTTTAATTACAGGTTAGGGGAGGCCTCTCTGACAGCATGATTCTAGATTCTGAAGAGAAGAATAAATACATCAACCATCTAAAGAGAGATGAAGATGGTCCAGCAAGGATGTGGTTCTGAGTTGTAAAACATTATGAAGTATTTATGTAATAGAAAAGAAGTCAGCATATTCCCTGGCTGGTTTGGCTCAGCAGTTAGAGCATCAGCCCTCAGACCCATGAGTCGTGGGTTTGATTCTGGTCAAGGGCACATACCTCAGTTACAGTTCGATCCCCGGCCCTGGTTGGGGGTGTGCAGGAGACAACCAATCAATGTGTCTCTCTCACATTGATGTCTCTCGCTCTTTCTCTGTGTCTCTTTCTCTCCTTCCCACTCTGTTTGAAAATCAATGAAAATATTCTCAAGTGAGGATTAAAAATAAAGAAAAAAAAGAAAAGAAGTCAGAATAGCTGAAGTGAAATAGAACTGGGGACCAGGGTAGAGAGAATGACAGAAAATGAAGCTGATCAGAGAAAGACAAATACCACATGATCTCCCTTCTTTGTGGACTATAATGAACAACAAAAGCTGATGAACAAAACATACCCAGAGATATAGAAAGGCATATGGTTCAGACTGACAAACCTCAGAGGAGAGGGGCAGGAAGAGGGATGAGATAAATTAAAAAACTGATATGTATGTATGTGTAACCAATGGGCATAGACAACAAGGCTTGGCAGGGGGAAGGATAAGGAGGAGGTGTCTGGCGGAGGGGAAGGAGAAACATCTGTAACAAAAATAAATTAATTAAAACCAAAAAAAAGGAAAGAAAATGATGCCGAAAAGGTACAAGGTCTAAATCATGTACAGTGTCACAGACCATTCAGATGGTTTTGCATTTTAATCTCAGATCACTTGTAAACCACTAATACATTTTAATCAAGTAAGAGGCTTAATCTTAAAGATGTTCTGAACTGATTGCTTTGTTTTCTTTGTGAATAGTGGATAGAAGTGAGGGAGGGTATAACTAGCAGGTGAGAGACCAGCTAGAAAGTTACTATGATATCCAGAAAGGATATGATGATGGCTTGGGTTTGGGAGGAGGCATTGAGGGGAAAAATGCTTTTCATATGGTCTATAATTTAGAGGCAGAGTGAAATAGAACATGCTGATGGATAGGGAACTGAGAAAAATCTTCTTGCATTTAGGCAGAGAATTTCAGAGACTGGCAGTTTTCTACAGTTTCTTTCTTTTTTTATGTTAGATGCCCTAAGCTTACCACTCATTAATTTTGACAGCTTTTTGCCTTATTAGAGCTTAGCTGCTCTCAAGGTTACCCAACTTCATTCATGAAGATACTTCTTATTTACACCAACTAAATAAAGTTGGCTATAGTAGATCATTTCAACAGGGCAGTGCAATTGTCTGCTTGCCAGACATTATGACTCATTTTCTCTTCCCAACCCACCTGGTAAATCATATTCACTACCATAATGTGTATTCTCTTCAAGAACCACTTCAATTCATTTTCTCTTCTGCTCAACATGGTTGTCATGGCCCACCAGGCTCAGGACCAGATTTTTCTTTTAGGCTTTTTATCTTCTTATACATCCCACGTTTCAGCTATTAAATCTCCTCAGTAATTCTTGAATACTCTAGAAGGATTTTACCATCCTTTTTGCCTTTTCTCTTGCAGTTTCCCACAATATATATTAGAATTCTAACTCTCTAACAAAATTTTACTATCATCAGGGCTTAGAATAGAATTAATGATTGTTGTTAAGATAACTAGTTAAAGAAAAATGGGTTTGATTCCTTCCTCTCTCTATTACTCTATAGATGTGTGATCTCTGGCAAGTTCTTACTTTCTCTATGGGCCAATTACTTTTTACTTAGAGACATGGAAAATAATAGGATAGACCTTATAGTTTTCCTCTAAAAATTAAATGAGATAATGCATTAACACATTTCATAACAATGTTTGGCATAAATTAGCACTAAATTGAAGACAGGTATTAATATCTTTATTAATGTTCGGCTCGTGTGGCTCAGTGGTTGAGCGTCGACCCATGCACCAAGAGGTCGCCAGTTCGATTTCTGGTCAGGGCACATGCCCAGGTTGTGGGCCCAATCCCAAGTGGGGGGCATTCAGGAGGCAGCCAATCGATGTTCTTTCTCATCAATGTTTCTATCTCTCTCTCCATTTCCCTTCCTGTCTCTCTAAAATCAATAAATAAAACATTAAAAAATATTTATTAATGCTCACTTTCAATGCTATAAGTATATCTGAAAAATTCATGGCATCAGTTTGACCAATCAACTTGAATATCATGTTATCATTGTAATGGTTTGTGTATATAGATATATATTGTGATATATATACATCACAAAATATATACACATACATATATATGACTAAAAATAACCTCTTACATTTTCACTGTTATACCAATTTGTCTAAATTTCTTACATATTTCTTATCACATTCTGCTATGCATTAAGATTGTGTATGTAACCAAACACTCAATTATTTCCTATGCTAAACATTTTCTCCTCTGTCCTAGTCTCACTTCTTAGAGAACTTGTTCATGTCTTTTTGTCACATTGTTTGTACCTGCAACTCCTGCTAAATGAGAGTTAAGCCACAGCTCTTACCTATTCTGTCACAGGTCATGAACTTGGATGAAACCTTGGCCCTAGTTTTGCCAGGTACATTCTTTCCCTCCATGATTAGAAATCAGAGTTAGAGAATCTGTCACTTCTTCAGTTAGAGAACTAAGGCCTGAGCCTAGAGTGACCATGTCCAGGTCTAATACATCTCAGAACAGAGAAAGATGTGCTGGAAGAGACAGAAGAATGACATTTGTGTGCCCACAGAAGAGATGGGAGATCGTGCAATCCTCGATTGACAGATAAAGTCACTGACCATAGTTTCCTCATTCTTGGTGTCAGTCCCTTTGAAACCATGTGGTGGTGTTCTGGTCCAGGTTCGTTGTCTTGCAAAATTGAATAAGTTCATGGACAAAGGGGTAAGCAAAATAAACGTTTATTTGAAAGATAGACAGACTCCCTGCAGTGGGGAGGGGACCGAAGTGCCAGAAGGACCTTGCCTAAGGGCAGAGATATACCTTGCTAGCTTCTGATTGATCCTTTTAAGGAATTCTGCCTTAGCAACATCCATAAATTTTACAGCTTGTGTTTCCCACCTGACTGGGATCAGCCCTAGGTCATCTACAGGGGCCTTAGTGGCTTACCTCTTTTGATAATTTCAACTTCTCCCAGACTATTAGTGAGGAGGAGGGAAAATTCCCTTGTAGCAAGCTTATGCTTACTTTTGGTTTCTCCCCCAAATCCAATCTTGGTTTCCTATAATCCTTTCTACGATAACTTAGCTTTCTACAATAGAAACACGCTCTGTAGTTTCAAAGCAGAATTCAGCCAGCAATCCTGTTGCCTTGCTTGAAACCAGCCTTTTGTTGTTGTTGTTGTTGTTGTTGTTATATAATTGACCTATACTCTCTCCAGAAGCTTCTAATTCACATTTCTGTAAATAGAGGCTAGGAGTTTCTGGCCTTGGAGGCACAATTTTTCATGCAGATTTTAGTTTTATTTTGAGATCTGTAGAGTCCAAATAAACCTCCAGATCTACTATATACTGGGTTGAGATGCGCTGCCTGTGTGCTGAGTTCCAACTTATCTCAAACTTCCCATGTGTCTCAGCCTTCCCTTCCCATGGTCTCATCCCTCACTGCTTAACCTGCCTCTATCTCCTAACCATTTGTAGCCTAGCTATATACTTCATGCCAAGTCTCTGAGCTGAGATACCCTGTACCCTTCCATGCAATCATCCCTAGTTTTAATATATTTCTGTTACTAACAAGTAAAACTTCCCTTGTTGGAGACCATGTGCATATCTCCTTTCCCTTTGTATGCTCTTAGCTGTGTGAGCATCTTTTTCATCTTCCCTTATCCACAATACCTAGTTCAGTGCCTCACAGAATAGCAATAACAACCTAGATAACTCTTAGTTGTTTTTATCACTTCTTAATTATCTTGAATTTATCACAATACTGCTCAAAATACTGAATTAGATTTAGTTAAAGCAAATTTCATTAATTTTCTTTGAGAACTTTGGTCGCATTTTACAAAACTCCTTAAGATTTTTCCTAAGACCCTAAATTGCAACAAGCATAAATTGGAAATTACAAAATTGGACTGAAGTAAAATAAGGAACACAATTGGCTTTTCTTATAGTAAGTCACATGCCTTTGCAAAAAGCAAAGATAATTCCTGGTTAGACTTTTATTCTAGTAAATAATAATTTTTCTGACGTTGAATTGTATCCTAGAGTTTTCACTGTTAGCCAGGCAGAAGGCAGATGTTTTTAAGTTGTTGGCACAGAGACATGATAAATTTCAAATATTAAATCCAAAATAAATATTTCAGAGCTTTCATAGAGGTATGTTTTTAAAACTATAATTTATGGGGGATCAAAAATATAACTTTTGAAATATAATTTAAAAGTCTTGGTCCTGAGAGCATGGCAATATCATGAGTCAAGGAAGAGTCATGATGAGTTGCAAAGTACATGAAAAATCTACCATAGAAAATTAAGTGTAAATGTTATGAGCTATGGCTTAGGAGTTAGGCAGATTGGACTTCCAATAAATTCTATAAAATTGTTTGTTGTCCTCTAGCTGTAAAATGAGAGTGATCATAACAGGATTTCTATACCATACATTTGAAGATCAAAGGAATTAATATACTTCAAGTACTTGAACTTTTAACCGAGCCTTGTACATTATACTTTGATGCCATCCTTGCTTTATATGTTTGCTCTTATTATGTAATTGTTAAATACATTAAAACACTGCAAGGAAGAACACAGTGGCCACTAAGCAATTTGATTTAAAGATGAAAACTGAGAACTGAGTCTATTATAATTTTATTTTGGCTAAAATGTAGAAGTTTATTTATGGAAGTGGCAAGATGAGGGTCAAATATTCATCTGAGTTCAAAAAATTGCTACGTGATTCTAAAAATATATAAAATAATAAAATAAGTTGTGTTAGCAAGGATGAAGATGATAGGGTGTAATTTTGAGTAAACAATGTATCTGTCACAATGAACATATTCAACATATTAAGTGTTCTTCCTCAGCATAGATTTTTCTGGTGGCATGTGTTTTATCTAATGTCTATATCATAATTTATTTAACCAGTTTTCTATAGTTGGACTCATGAATTATTTTTAATATTTCACTATGATAATAAATATGACACACATCAATATTATATATCTCCAAGGGAAATGAAGGCTTTGCTGAGAGACTTGAATCTTCAGCAACTTATTTTATATATTCATATTTTTCTTATTTCTGGTATTATTTTCAAAGGGAGATATTTTTCAGCTTACTAGTATTTATTTGAAGGTTTATGAGAAATCTATTTACTTACAGTATCATACCTATTTATCTATACATGAATAATGATGTGTGATTTTCTGTGACCTCCATTTTTATTCCAATAATTTATAAAGCAACCAATGGTTAGATGACTTTGTTTAGTATAATTAAAATGCATGGCCTTTTCAAGTAACTACTTTTAACAGATTTAATAATTTTGTGTCCAAACTTTGAATTACTAGGGTTAATAACATTTAGAGAATTTCATTTAAAATAGGCTAAATGAAATAAGGGGTTATTAAAAAGCATCATTAAATAGCTGTTAATATCTGAGCTATCTAAATAGATTTTATTTCCAGGAATAATTTGTCTCTAATCAACAAAACCAATTCAGTTATTAAAGAAGATGGTTTTTACTTGAATTACAAATTTCAGTTAATTGAATTACCACATTAACTAAATATCTTATTCTATTTTAGTTGTATCTTCAGGATATTTTTCAGAGATTTAAATGCAAAAGCAGGTACAATACTTCATAAGAAAGGCAATAAAAAGAACCCCATGATATCTTCACCATGTCCAAGGATCCTACCCTTGACTTTGCCTGTACATCACTCTGCTCTTATTCCACCTGGCTCTTTCAATCTTTATTTAGACCTTACTTTGACTCACAATTATGAATTTTAATTTTTAGCTGCTTAACACAGCCTCATCTCAGGTGATGCTCTATTTTATTTTATTTTCTACAAGTGTTAAAAACTGTGATATGTGACTGTACTTGAGAAGGTAAATTTGAAACCACTGATTCTTTAGGCACCAAGTTTAAAGAATTCTTCTCTATAATCAAATATTTCTTAAGGCAACAAAAACAGCAAAAGTAATGCAGTAGACTCTCACTTTTTTATTTTATTTTATTTTTGCTGTTTTATTTTTATTTATTTATTTATTTTTATCCTCACCTGAGGACATTTTTCTATTTTTTTGTTCAGACAGAGTGGGAGGGAGAGAGAGGAAGAGAGAGAGAGAGAAACATCAACGTGAAAGGGACACATCGAGTGTCTGCTATCCACACGACCAACCAGGGCTGGGGACAAACTGCAACCGAGGTACGTGCCCTTAGCGAGAACCCAACCCGGGTCTCTCTGGACCGCAGGCCGATGCTCTAACCACTGAGCAAAACTGGCCAGGGCTCACTTTTTTATTTTAATTCAGCTAATTTCAGGATTGATGGTAAGGAGAAGACATATACAAATGAATAAAATATAATATTGTTTATACACATGATTATAACTTGGTTATCATTCCCAAAAAGAAGCTATCACAGGCAATTTGAGTTGTGGTTAAGAACAGGGGCTGGACTCAAAAAATTAAAAATTGAACTTCCATTTGACCCAGTGATCCCACTTCTAGGAATATACCCTAAGAAGCCTGAAACACCAATCAGAAAAAATATATGTACCCCCATGTTTGTAGCAGCACTATTTAGAATAGCTAAGATCTGGAAACAGCCCACATGCCCATCAGTAGATGAATGGATAAAAAAGCAGTGGTACATATACACAATGGAGTACTATGCAGCTGTAAGAAAGAAAGATCTCTTATCCTTTGAGACTACATGGTGGGACCTGGAAAGTATCATCCTAAGTGAAACAAGCCAAACAGAGAAAGACAAGTATCATATGATCTCACTTATTTGTGGAATATAATGAACATAACAGTCTGAGGAATGGGGTAGTCCCAGAGACGTGGAAGTGGGGTACAGACTGACAATCCCCAGAAGAGGGGGTGGTGGGGGAGAGATAAACCACAGAACTTATATGCATGTATGCATGAACAATGGACAACAAAGCTGGGACAGGGCAGGGAGGGAGGAGGAGGGGGGGAATCAGTGGGGGGAAAAGGAGAAACATCTATAACAAATATTAATTAATAAAAAATTTTAAAAAATGAAAAAATAAAAGAAATGGGATAGAGATAGAACCTACAGAAAAAGAACAGATTTTTCAGATAAAGGAAAATTATCCTATTTCATTTAGTGAAATGAGGAGAAGCTGCCAAGCTAAGATGCAATAAAAATATTTAAATGAGAAAAAAAAAAAAAGAACAGGGGCTGGAGAATCCGACAGGTCCCCACCCCCTCCCTAAACTGAATCCCATCAGTACTGCAAGAAACAGCCTTTGTTCAGATGAGTAATAATGTCTAAGGAACACATTTCTAGAAGTGGAATTGCTGAGTCAGGGGATGATACACATAGAAATATAATGGCTATTGTCAAATTGCCCTCTGGAAGGATTGCATCAGTTTATAGGCGCACCAATAGGGGAGGAATGTGCTATTTCCTTGTGTACTCAATACTACTGGATATTATACTTAAAATATCTTAATGTTGTTAGTTTGAAAAGTGAAGACATGCAACTCTTTAATGATTACATTATATTCTTTATGAATGAGGTTGTTTTATTTTTAAAAGTCAAAATGAATCTTAACAGCCTTTCTTGGTGTTTCTGCATGTCAACCTAAAAGTTGTATGTAACATCTTTGGAGATATAAAATACACTAGGAATTATGCCTACAGTTTTAGAAAAAGTATAGGCATAACTAAAAATATCCATTGTTGTAATAATAAGTTTAAAATGATGAATAGCATTTATCAAAATTTTAAGTTATTTAAACCCTGGCCTAATTTTATATAAATGTTATAAATTTGCATAAAGACAAACTTATGTTATATTCTCCTTAATTTATATTTTTTAGTTAAAAACCTGAGAATGGCTGATTAAAAAAATATGTGATTCATTTTTTTGCAAGTTTAAGATTTATGAAGTATCTTGCCACTTCAAATTAAAGTATAAATTTGTTCTTAGTGATAATGCATTCATCTGAAATACTTTCCCAAGAAGTGTTTTCAATCACTAAAAGAAAGAACATATGAAATGCTATTTTTGAGTAGAAATAGCTATGAATATTGATACATTTTTTCAAGTAATTTCAATCTTAAAAATAATACATTTCCAATCATATTTTTTCCTTGTCAAAGAGGCAGTACTTATTGAGAAAATAACTAAAGTGACTATATAGAAAAAAATTGTTAAAAAAAATATTTATTTATGTTTTTGCATTTCATCACAGTTTCCATGAAGAATAAATTCAATGTCAGAAACAAGAAAGATTCTAGGCCAGGAAAACCCAGATATTTTTCCTCATGAAACAGGATTTCAAGATTATCACTATTCCCTTAGAGAAAAAGTCTAGGAAATAAGTCTAGGAAATGAAAAATTTGAAAATAAATTCTATCATAAAAATAAGTAAAAATTCAAGTTACTTAAGGAGATAAAGAATCAAGAAGTAAATTAAGGGAGAAGATGCTTGCACAGCCTTGCCTAAAATCTACTGTTTCTCAAATATATATACAACTAACATCCCAGCTTTCCAAGCTCTTGCAATTAGCAATGATGCATGTAACATAACGTCAGTTTCCCACAATGCATTTAATAAATGGAGTTACACTTTTGAAAACTAAAAACAGAATAAAAGTGTTTTAAAAGACTGCTTATCAGTTTCATTTGCGATATAGATATAAAACCAATGAGTCTTTTTAGTGTTATTAAAGAAAATGATGATCCTTATTATTGAAACATCCAGACACTCTTGACTTAAGAAATGATTCAATCTGTTGAGTTTCAAAATTAGCTGTGTTAATAGCTCTGCGGGATCTATTCAGTGAGAATATTCAAGGCTTGATTTGTTAGCAAAGTCAGGCTTGATTCCGGCAGACATCCTGCAGGCAGTTGGGAATACTAAAGCTAAGTCAACATCTTAATAGGAGTACTTCAAGTTATCCCTTAAGCACTGGTTGCGAACATGGAACTAACCACCCCTCATCCTGAACTAAAGAAACTCATTGTGGTTGGCAGACCATCTGGAAAGGGTCACACAGTCAACACCTTTGACTCTGCAGATCACATCGTCTCTGTTGCAAGGACCTCACTTTGCCATTAGAGCATGAAAGCAGCTAGAGATGAGCTCTAAAAGAATGTGTATGGCTGTTGTCGAACAAAAAATTTTAACTTTCACAGCTGAAAGTATTTTTTTTAAGGTTTTATTAGGCCAATACCAGTAAGAAAGACCAGGTCCTGGGCCTGGAGTCTGAACACCAGCTGCATGGCTAGGTCACAGGCACCATGTCCTGGGTCCTGGAGTTGTGGAGCATTTTTATACATCCAGCTGGGGGGAGGGCACTGAAGCAGGGCCAGCTCTGGGATAGGTGAGGAGCCAGCGAGGAGGACGTGTCCACCCTGAGGATTAGCCATGGGCAGCAGCTATTAAGAAATGGAGGCTCCTGGGGTTCAGTGGCACCTGGCTATTCCCTCTTTTTGATAATCATGGAAATAGCCACCTGGAAATTAATCCTAAATTCCAACAGATATACAGGAATGTGAGTAGTCTTTGGTCAGAGCTAGTCCACAGCTACTAACAGGCTAAATGTTCTCTCTCTCTTACTCTTCGGCCCTGATGTAATTTAATTTAGAACATCTCTGAATTTTTTATCTTGTCACCGTGTTCTAATAACACCTTATTTACTAAAACAAGCTGAGGGCCAGATTTGACTCATGGGCCTCAACTTACGTTCTCTTACCTCTAACACTGTACTTAAGAAGAAAGTCAATTCCAAACTTTTTCGAGAGACTGTCATTTTTAAAGAAGGCCTTTTATGAAGATGTGAAGTAAGATGATCTGGACACGTCTCTGTATCCTGCTTTGCGGCCCAATGACAGAGCTTGTAGAGGGGCAAGAAGCAGTGAACTGGGCTGAACACTAGCTGCCACCATCCCTCTTGGCAAAGTTTGGCAGCATTAGTAGGGCAGGAGCTACGGGTTACATACTCAATGTCCCTACCGCCCGCGCTCCTTCCTGCCAAAACCCAGATTTATCTGAGGGGTGCCCATATCGCTAGCTAAACACCTGGATTTCCTACACTCCTTACGTAAATGTCAACAGCATGTGACATCCCTCTAGCACATGATATGTGAGTGAAGACTACTTGGTGTTGCTTCCCAAAAGCTGTTATATTTGACTTTAAAAAAAAAAAAAAAAGCCCTGGCCGGTTTGGCTCAGCGGTTAAAGCGTCGACCTGCGGTCCAGAGATACCCGGGTTCGGTTCCCGCTAAGGGCGTGTACCTCGGTTGCAGTTTGTCCCCGGCCCTGGTCAGTTGGGCGGGTGGCAGCCACTCGATGTGTCCCTTTCACATCGATGTTTCTCTCTCTCTCTCTGTTCCCCTCTCCCTCCCACTCTACTTGAACAGAAATGGAAAAATGTCCTCGGGTGAGGAAAAAAAAAAAAAATGTATGGTCACTTTTTGTCCTTAGCTCTTCTTTCTTTGTACTTGGAATGCAGTTGTGATATCTGACTTCTCAGGTATATTGCATCCGGGAGGATAAAGCCATGTGTTTAAGTTGGAAGAAACTGAAAGGTGTAAAAAGATTGGGCAGTAGACTTCCTGGAGAAGGTATAAGTGCTGTGGTATGCCTGAGTATAGATTCTTGGTTAAGAGTAAAATAAAACTATTCGATTTATCGCTGCAGCCAAGTTTCTGACACACATTGTTCAACTCATTACTAACTGATATCTTTAGCTTTAAAATATCATCTCTATTTATTGTGTAAGAACAATTTGATCCACAATTCAATTTTACACGAGAGTCTAATTTCATTCATTTCTTATTTCTGCTCCTGCTCCTATGTTAATAGTTTCTTCTCAAAGACAGTTCTATTTCCCAGAAATATTTAGGCAAGACATTGAGGAAAGCTCACAAACACGTGCCCCGCACCCAGACAGTCTTAGTTTGCAGCCATGTGCAAATTAAATACCTCTGCCTGCAATGTCCTCAGCAGGCATCACTGGCCCTAAAGCAGGGCATCAAACAGAGGAGAGGATGAAGTAGAAATCGAAAGAGCTTTTAAAAAAATCAATGTAATGTTAGGTTGTACAAGATGGTGAAATACAAGAAATTGCTCTTAAGGAAACAGCTGGATGGATGGGTCCGGGCGCATTCAGTTGTTTTATTTATGAGCTGAATGAGGAGGAGGTGTCCATGAAGGAGTCACACAACTGGGACTGAATGCTGCAGAGTAGATAATAACCTGCCAAGGAATGACGGCGTCCTGATAGCAACCATACGATCTTCTGGGAGAGCAGAGATTTGCCACGTGAGTCTCTTAAGGTTAACGTTTTAGACTCTTTGGGCTTTATGCAAAAACACTTATTTCTAAAATCTTTCCCACAAGGAATGCAATATATTCTCTTGATCTTTAAAGATACATTAATAAAAGATTCCTTAAGACCTTAGTCTCTGTGACTGGGGGAAGTGCTGGAGATAGAAATGAAACTCACACAAGAAAACATCCTTAACAGATCTCTTTTGATACCCATTCTCATTCTATATTTTCATACTTGGAAGTATTTCTAAAATATAAAGATTTATAAAATGTATTTGAACATTTTTTGTATGAATAACATTTTAAAACATAAACTATAAGTAATTTACATGCTAAACCAATGATTTTCAACCAGAGTGCCACAATAATTTTTAAAACATGCAATACCTGACACGTGAGTCGGGCTGCTGACCTCGTTTCCTTTTTCAGTGGTTCTCAACCTGGGGGTCACGACCCCTTTGGGGGTTGAACGACCCTTTCACAGGGGTCGCCTAAGATATAACAGTAGCAAAATTACAGTTATGAAGTAGCAACAAAAATAATTTTATGGTTGGGGGTCACCACAATATGAGGAACTGTATTAAAGGGTCGTGGCATTAGAAGAATCACTGCCTTAGATTGTCAATAAATAAAAAAAATGACAACAGTCAACACAATAATAGCTGTTTGGTGTGAATGAATCTAAATTATATCTATTTTTTTTTATCAGACCAACAGAAATGACAACATATTTTGGATGTGCCGCATAATTTTGGTAATTCATTTATGTGTGCCGTGAGATTAAAAAAGTTTGAAAATCTCTTTGTTAGACTCTAAGAATATATGTAACACATTCTTTTTTTTTTATCCTCACCCAAGGACATTTTTCCATTTTTTGTTCAGATAGAGCGGGAGGGGGAGAGAGAGAAACATCAACGTGAAAGGCTGCCACCCGCACGACCAACCAGGGTCGGGGACAAACTGCAACCGAGGTACGTGCCCTTACGGGAACCGAACCTGGGTCTCTCTGGACCGCAGGCTGACACTCTAACCACTGAGCCAAACTGGCCAGGGATGTAACACATTCTAACACTCTCCACTTTTTCTCTAAGGAAATAGCGATTATTTTGAAATCCTGTTTCATGAGGAAAAGTATCTGGGTTTTCCTGGCCTAGAATCTTTCTTGTTTCTGACATTGAACTTATTCTTCATGGAAACTGTGATGAAATGCAAAATTATGTTTTTTGAGGCCTTGTTAACAAACCATTAGTCTATCAAATATTTACTCAAGTCATAATCTTTAGTTAGTGAATTTTCATTAGCTCATTCCAGAAATGCTGGACTTCTCCAGACCTGAACATACTTTTGCAGACACTTCATGGGAATTCCTACTGTTTACATGTGGCAGATGTGTTTTTAATCATGTATGAACATGGAGAAGGGTAGAGATAGAAAGATCTTTGACTTCTACACACCCAGTCTGAACAGTGATTTCCGTTTACTCATCCCCAAAGGACTTCCTTTGTAATGCTGTTAATCATTTCACAACAGTAGTCATTAGAGATACTAATTTTTGTATAGTATTGGCTATATTCTTACCTAATATAATATGGCTTTCCAAGGCACTAGAAACTTTAGCTTTGATAATGCCATGCTGCAGAAAATAAATAGACTAGTAATTTAACCAAATAAGGGTTTGTACATGGTATTGCACCTGACCTTAATCCTGAACATAATAGCTAGTGGAAAAAAGGATTTGGGTAACTTCTGAGAAATAATGGGAACACTAGAGCTGTCCATTTGCCATCTGAGGACTTCTCCGGGGATCCTGAGCCTTGGAAGTGGTGACTTGCCTGGGACACATACCCTAAGCACCTGAGTATATGTGCCACCCTCAGCCATGGAGGTGTCCTAGGCTAGTTGGGTTATGAAAAAAAATTTGTCTTACATGAACCACATTTTTACATTTTCCTAGAATCTAGAAACACCCCCAAACTAGTACTGACGCAGTGGAGTCTTCAGGCTGAACTATATTTACCCTAAATTTGGACTCAACCAGTTAAGGAGTCTAGAAATGAGCCTAACAAGAAATCTCTAGATCCTGATTGTCACAGCCCAGTGGACTGACCAGAGCAATTAGATTCAGAGTCCAGCTATTTCTATTCCAGTACCTGTAAGAAGTCCCCAGATCTTGTTGTAAAATGTTTAACATAGCACTTGTGAAGAAGAGGCTTGAGAGAGAGTATCATTTCTTTCTACCCATCCTCAGCTTGCTTGTGGCATGATTGGCCCTTGGAACAGGGGATCCCATCAGAGGGAATATGCTCAGATGCATTCATCCTGATTACTAGCCCAAACTATAGCTTCTAAGATGGGAGACTTTTTAAAACATATTTTAGTTTATTTCATTATTTGTGTTTGTATAGCTACCAGATCACATAAAAGATAATGACATGTAAAATAGAAAAGAAGGAAGGTCCCATTTTGATATGGAGAATTTTTTGAGAAATAATAAAGACTTTGTATATCATTAATTATTATATCTTGATCATATTGTTCAAACTATACCCTCTCCTGTTCTAGATCATTGTTAATTGTCTATAAATGTCTTCCAAATCATTTTGATAAAAGCATTTCCAAACAATGAACAATATCTCAAACTGGCTAGACTTTAAATTTTAAAATCTGAAACTATTATAAATTTCTATAATTTTTTTTTTTAAATCCTCATGAGGATATTTTTTTTAATTGATTTTCGGAGAGTGGACAGGTGGGAGGGAGAAAGAAGAGAGAGAGAGAAACATCAATGTGAGAGAGACACATGGGGATAGAAACTGCAACCCAGGTACTGCCCTTGACCAGGAATCAAACCTGTGACCTTTAGTTTCTAGGGCCTACACTCTAACCACAAAGCCATACCGGCCACGGTATTGTCTAGAATTTTATATAAATTTTTTTCACTTTGCCATAGTCTTATAAATGCTAGACATTCTGTTTCAATTCACAGCTTTTTCTTCCTCTCTCCTTTGGTATAGATCAAGTCATTTAACCTTCTATATGTTTGTTTCTTCATCTCTAAAACAAGGTTAATCATTTTGCCCTGGTT
This sequence comes from Molossus molossus, assembly GCF_014108415.1. Lineage (NCBI taxonomy): Eukaryota > Metazoa > Chordata > Mammalia > Chiroptera > Molossidae > Molossus > Molossus molossus. The sequence continues at coordinate 37,629,759 of NW_023425401.1, read as the reverse complement.
CATTGGGGTTTTGCTCTGCTATGATGAAAAGCATTAATGCCTGCAAAAGTACCCTGGGATCTATGGATGAAAGTGCAGAGTGGAAGGAGCTTTTCTGTTTGAGAGAGGAAAAGTAGATACACTTGAGTAAATTCATTTCACATGTGTGTTTGGCTTCAGTGAACTTGAACGGAGCGTGGTTACTGGGGTGTGCAGATGTTCACATGCATGTTCAGACTGGTAAGCATAGTATCAGGAGAACTGTTATTTCACACGCATTGAGACTTGCTGACCTGATCAATTTGCCTTTTCATTTATTTATTCACAGCTGAACTCCACTTGTAATGCAAGTGACAAGCATTCTTGTTGGCTGCCAGGAAGGGAAATAAAATTACTTAGTTTGTGCTTTTAAATGAACCTGAGAAGCAAATTATATTCCCAAGAGTTCACAAATATTTTGTAGCAAATATATCTCCATAAGCCTTTTTCTCATTTATTGCTGAGAGAGGATAAAATTCATTGTGAAAGCCAGAGAAGTTATGGGATGATGACTTTTCTTTCTTGAACTCATCAGCCCCGTATTGCATTGCTTTTGCTCTTGGCAAAGACCACAGTAGCCTCTCTTCAGGATCAGGAGACCATCTGTCCTGGAATTTTTCTTTTAAATACCTTGAAAAAAATACAAGGACATGACCTAGATGTCCCCTCTAGGAAATACTAGATGTCTACTCTTTTACTTTCTTTTCTGATTGAGATCAATTTTAGATTGTATTAATACCCAAGCACAAACTTCAATTAAAATTTATCAAAAAAATATTTGATAGCAAATCACACTTTAAGCCAAAACATCATTTTATTCAGTAGTGATATGTAATCTTACACTTACAGAAATTACAGTGGTTCATCAACAGTATAAATTATTCCAGACAAGGGTGAGATATATGGCCAACGTGCTTCCTTTTCTATGTTCTTTAGAAAATACTAAACTGTTCCAGTGAAAACCATTAAGACCTCCCTGGCCAGTGTGGCTCCTTGCTCGAGCATCCTTCTGCACACCCAAAAGTTTTAGGTTTGATTCCCAGTCAGGGTACATGCCCAGGTTGCAGATTCTCTGTAGAATCAACAAAAGCATATTTAAAAGAAAAGAGAAACCACTCAAACGCTCTATTTTCATTAAGAATAAGGATCCAGTGATCTTAATGGCTCTCTATTGCCCATTGAAAAGAGTTCCTACTTCCCAAAGTTCCATAAATCTGATTGTTCCTTACCTCTAAAAGTAGCAACAGTTCATACTCACTGAGCATTTGCTGCAAGTTAGGGGCTGTGCTCAGTGTTTTACCTTTCCCAACTCAAATAATTCCAAGAACTCGACAAGGTAAATACAGATAGTTCCCAAAATTACAATCATGTAAACCAAAATTGGAGAAGATGGAGTACCTTTGTCAGTCTCAAAGCTAGTGAGTGACAGACACAAGATGCAAACTCATCCGATTGTTAAAATCTACACCCTGTTGTCTACCTTCCAAACACCTCGAAACCAGACACTGTTTTATTACCCCTGTTGTTAGGTGCTGCTCTCTCTGTCTTCTGCTCTATCCCAGAGAGGTTTGATTCTCACCTGCTCTAACCTGTTATCCTAAATGCTTATTGATTATTGATTATCTCTACATTCTTTGTAAATGTGTGAGGGAGCAATTTTTTTGAAGTATATTTGTCTTGTATTGTTCTCAATAAGATCTGATCTACTATACATCCTCAAAGGACTTTTATTGTTTCTAACTGGTTAATTTTTTAAAACTAAGTAAGATTACTGATAATTAGAGTACATGCCATTACTTTAAAAAATGTGTTGTCATCAGATCTGGAGAAGAAGAGAAGAAACTTGAGAAAACCCAAGCTAAAATATATAGTTGGCAAAATTTGACCTCTGGATTCTAAGAAGTTCTCCTTATCTGTCCAGGGGTCAAACAATTCTCTTTTCATTGGACAAATCGGATTTTGAAAGGGTCTTTTATAATAGGTATGATCACCTGGTATAACCTTTTCCAGAGTACAGTATTTTTTATCTTCTTTCATCTTTTTCTTTTAATCCATTGTGTCTTTATTTTAAAGTTTGTTTTTGTAATCAACATATAGTTAGAGCTTGCTTTTTAATCCAAGCTCACACTCGCTATCTTTTAATTCCAGTGTTTAGACCATTTACATTTAATGATTAGTGATATGTTTACATTTTAGTTCTTATAGTTCATACTCACTGATATAGTAAAATTGTCCCATATATTTTACCTTACTTTTTACTTTTCTCTGCCTTCTTTTGGATCGAGTAAATTTAATGATTTCTTTTTATCTTATTTGTTGTTATATTGGCTGAATAGAACTTTGTTTTATTATTTTAGTGGTTGTTATAAGGTATATAATATACTTATTTAGCTTATCAGAGTCTACCATTGATTGCTAATGTATCATTTCATGTATAGAATAAGACTTTTGAACTTTATCTGTTATTTCTCCCCTCCTGAACTTTATGATATCATTGTCAAACATTTTATTTATAAATTGGGTAAAAAACTCAAGAGAGCATAGCTATTGCTTTTGTTTCAACAATCTAAACACACCTAAGAAAATAAGAAATATGTCTTAGTTATCCTGCAATTAACATTCATTCTTTTGTATAGACATATTGATCTATCTGGTATTATTTTCTTTTTGCCCAATAATATTCTTTAATGTTTCTTACCATGTGGGTGTGCCACTGTTGAATTCTTTCAGCTTTTTATGTCTGACATCTTTGTTTCACATGCTCTTTTAAAAGACATTTTTACTGGGTATAAAATTTTATTTTTACAAGTCTTTAATTTTTTCTTTTCTAGAAATTTAAAAATGTTTCTTCACTGTATTCTCACTTGTATTGTTTCCAGTGAGAATTATTCTGCCATCTTACTACTTATTTTTCTCTACAAAAATATGTCATTTCTTTCTGGATGTTTTTAAATTTTTCACTTTTTTCCTGATTTTGAAAAATGTGATTACAATAAGCTTTGGATATAGTTTTCTATGCTTGAGATGTGTTGATAGATCTGTGGGGTTATAGTATTCTGAAAATCTGAAAAATGTTCACCCATTAAAGTTGCATAAACCCTTCTCCCTTCTTCAAAGACTTTAGTTACATGATTGTTCAATAGGTGATCTTTTTTTTCTCTTCTTTTTGAACATATGGGATACAGTTGTGACTGCTCTAATTCACTTTTCTGCCAATCTGCATCAGTTGTGTATTGGTCTTGATTGGTAGATTATTTTTCTAATTTTTGGCTGTTTTCCTGGTTCTTTGCATGCCTGATAATCGCTGATTGGATAGTAGGCATCATTAATTTTTTCTTATTTTTGCTACTTTTATATTTCTATAAATGTTTTTGGATTTGGATCTGAAACACAGCTAAGCTACTTGGAATCAGATTTATTTCTTGATTTTATGACTTGTTAGGAAAATCTAAAATAATGCTCCATCTATGGTTAATTATTCTCTACTGAAACAGGGCCTTTCTTAATTCTATACTCAATATCTTATCCCATGTGTTTTTCCAATTTTATTCGTGAGAAATGGCACTATTCCTGACCAGATATGAATATTAGGCACTCTCGCTTTTAATTCTTTCAGTTTGTTCTTTCTTGGCCTGGAGTAGTTTCCTTACACACATGCACTGCTGAAAACTTAGGGGGATCTATATGCAGATCTCGGAGGGGTTTTTGTTTTGTTTTGTTTTTTTTCTCTGTGCAGTCTTGAGCACTCAGCATTGCTTAAGCCAAATCCATGGCTAGATGTTTTTAAACAAAATCTCTTCTCCCAGTTTTCTGTGTAATTCTGAAAAGCATTTTAACTTTGCTGACTTCCTCAATGCGACAAGTCTTCATCCTTACCCCTCAGTTTGTCTTAACTTTTCCTATATGTTCACACCTATTAAGAAAGTGCTATATTACATAAGTATCTATTCACAAATCTGTCTCCCTTGAAGAGAATAGAATTGCTTATTAAATTGCTATATCCTATTACATAGTCGGAGTTAACAGTATGTGTTGTTGGATGAATGAGATGGAAATCTCAATCATGTCTGTACCTCAGAGACAGAAGTGCAGTCCTGGAATCTGGGAGGTAAGTAAGGAAACCGGTGTACCTGGAAGTTTCAAACAAGATACCAGTAAGTCAGGTACCAGATATTGTGACTAAATAATTTCCTCTCCTAGGCTATTTGGTTTTATTTATTGATATTTAGTAATGTCAAATATCAAGTGAATATAATATAGAGTATTTTATCTTTAGTAGTGACAGAGAGTTTTAAAAAATCTTCTCCTTTTACCAAAGTAGACTTCTCTCTTTGACACAGTTGAATTGCATTTTATGTGGACTTGTAAATTACGTAGGAAATTTTCCAAAAGGTCATTGCTCATAAAATAAGCCTTCACTCCAAAAACGAGATTATTATGCACCTGGAGGCTGAGCTAGTGTGAGTAGGAATCTGAGTAGAAATGGGGATTTTATAAGCCCCTCCCTGTCTTCTGACCAAGGCTCAGACTCTTTCTTTATCACCTCTAGAGAACAGTTGGTCTTTCTCTCCAATAATAATAAGGGCCATAATTTTATTTCTTCAAATTTTTTATTTTTCAGAAGGCTCTGAAATTTTTGCTAAAAATTGGATTTAGATTGATCCCACTGTTCTTCCTGTACCTGTTTCTAATTTTGTGAAACTCAGTTCTTTGTACTCAGAATTCTGTCTATGAAAGGCTGCCTGCCTCTTTCTTCAGATACTTAGCCTAGAAGCAGTTTATCTGGCCACTGTCTCCTGGTGCATGTTCTCTTTCAAGAGTGGAACTAATAATCATCCACGGTCATGGCTCTTGCGCCGCGGGTAGGAAATAGTTTACTACAGCGTTAGTACCTCACTTGATAGCTCTGTGCCTTACCCATTCCTGGAAAACATCTTTTACAGTTGATTCAGAAAATGGAAACAAATTAAGTGAGTGCAGATTTCAGGCAGTTTAAAGTCACTTTAGCCCTGGCCGGTTTGGCTCAGCGGTTAGAGAGACCCGGGTCTGGTTCCTGCTAAGGACACGTACCTCGGTTGCAGTTTGTCCCCCTGGCCCTGGTTGGTCATGCAGGTAGCAGCCACTCGATGTGTCCCTTTCATGTCGATGTTTTTCTCTCTGTGTTCCTCTCTCTCCCTCCCACTCTACCCGAACAAAAAGTAGAAAAGTGTCCTCAGATGAGGATAAAAAAAATAGAATAAAATAAAATTAATTTATATGGACTAGGAGAGGCTAATCTTCATAGATACTCTCAGTTCAAGAGTAAGCCCAAAACTTCATGAAATTCATTTGATTGTGGCTCTTTCCCAATGTATTCAATATCATCAGATGTGCTTGGTGGCAGATTCTGAAGTAGAAATCCAAGCAGGTACTGAGTATAATACAATTTACATGTGAGCCAATTATTTTTAGAGAAAAGATTAATTAAAAGAAGTGGTAGGTTAAAAAAAAGAAGAAGAAGAAGTGATAGGTTAATTTAAAACAAGCAATGCCACCCCTCTATGCTGAGTTTAAATCTTGACCCATTTTTGTCCTCCTAGATACAGTATAGAAATGTGCATTGAATAAAACTGAGTTAAGAATCACCTTCTAGGCTTTGAACTAAATCTTTCACAGTAACAGACACTCTTTACTTAAGCTCATTTCACGTAGTGTATTTAATAGCATCAATTTTCTTTAATATTATTATTTTTTAAATCGTTACCTAAGGATATGTTTTTATTGATTTTTTTAGAGAGGGGAGAAGGGGGAGAGAGACAAACATCAATGTGAGAGAGAAACATTGATCAGCTGCCTCAAGTACTTTTGTTCCCCAACCAGGATTGAACCCTGTATGTGCTCTGACCTGGAATCGAACCTGCCGCCTTTTGGTGTAAGGGATGATGCTCCAACCAACTCAGCCACCTGGCCAGGGCTAATAGCATCAATTTTAGTGAATAAGGGGTATCTTTTACATGTGAGAGAGCTGGGGGCAGTAGGTAGAAGAAAGTGCATCCCATAATCTCCTCTCCCTTCGCACCCATTCACACAGTGCACATTGCCCCCATTTATTTTTTTTGCAGGCACACACACTATGGGGTACAGCTTTGCAGTACATTTCTGTAGTGATTGTGACAAACTTTGATAAATAGCCCAGCTGACAACTAAGTTTATCTTGGAGCAGAGAATAGCATCTAGGGAGAAGGGGCTGTTACTCTCCCTATCCAGAAAGTCATCTCTGCACATGGGACACATTTTAATAAGGAGCACTGTGGAAGGAAAAGAATGTATTGCTTATTTATAGCATCCTTTCTGTTTTTCTTCTTTGTTCACAGAGACTGAAAGAATTAAAGCAACGGGAATTTGCTCGAAATGTAGCTTCCAAGTCATGGAAAGATGAGAAGAAACAAGAAAAAGCACTTAAAAGACTTCATAAGCTGGCTGAGTTAAGGCAACAGTCAGAATGGTAAGAATTAAAGGTATCTCAAATTGCTCAAAACTCTTCAACCTCTGGGGAAATTTCAATGATAAATGTACTTGGTTCGCTGAAACAACATAAACAAATTATAATTAATCAACAAATATGTCTGAGGGCAAATGTTCCTACCAGTTAAATGTTTATAAATTAATTACTTTGGCATCTGATTTTTTTTCTTTCCTAATATAATTAATTCAATGTGCTCTTCAATGAAATGATCCAAGGATGATTCTAATATGCTACATGTATTATATCCAGTTCATTTAAATGGACCTACATAGCTTTTTTAGTAATTAAGTCTTATAATAACAATTTTAAAAATCATAAATAACAATGCATCATTTTGGGGAGGAAATAAATCTCCTGTACATGTCCCTGTAAATACCTGCATCTAGAATAAATGATACTATCATTATCTGAACAAATAAGATATAATTAATACAGTTAAATTAACCATTTAAATTGATTATTATAATAAGGATACACTAGCACATTATTACAATTGAAAAATAGAAGTCTTACATAAGCTTGGAACTGCTGAATGTTTCCAAGTAACAAGACTGTTACCTGAAACTCAATAAAATTTGAAGATTTTAATTTATGTTTATATGAATCATAATGTAGAACACTAATATAGATAATTAATGTAGTTGACAACAAACTGGTGAATTGTGAAATTTATAGATTTGTACCAGAATTTAAACCTCTGTTGTTTAAGTGACAAGCAATATAGATGCTAAATGAAATAAGCCAGTCAGAGAAAAACAAATACCATATGATTTCACTTATATGTGGAATCTAATGAACAAAGTAAACAAGCAAACAAAAGAGAAACAGACTCATAGATACAGAGAACAAACTGACAGCTGTCAGAGGAGGGGGGCTCTGGGGGGCTGAGTGAAAATGGTGAAGGGATTAAGCAAAGAAAAACCTCTTACATACAGACAACAGAATGGTGATTACTACAGGGAAGGGGGGTGGGGCAGGTAGAAGAGGGTAAAGGGAGTGTAAATGGTGAAGGAAGGAGACTTCACCTTGGGTGGTGAACAGACAATACAATACACAGTATTATAGAACTGTATACTTTAAATCTTTATAATTTTATTAACCAATGTCACCCCAATAAATTCAATTTAAAAAAACTGAAAGGCAATATACAATAATCTTGGCAATAAATGCCTCCATTATAGTACCATAAAATATTAAACCTCAAATTTGATTATAAAAATATTTATTTTTAGGTTTAGCTAGGAGTAACAACACAGTACTCAGTCTGAACATATATATGTATTTATACATGAGTTATCTTAGGATAATGTACATTATGAAAATACATAAAATATAATCACGTTAAAAATAAGTGAGAAATCTGGAATGAAGGAAAATTGAAGGTTGGAGAAGCATGTATCCAGAGGTGAGGTTAACACAGGAATGCATGCTATGAAGTCACAGAAACAGAACACATATTTGGTATTAGGCTTTTTACTTTAAAACACACTGAGGGTCTTGAAATATGTTATTTGAACCCATTGTAAATAAGATATTAGGCAGTCCTTGTCAAAACAGAACGTAGAAAGAAACATCTAATGGTTATTATGGTAGCTTGCAGGAAAAAAAAAATCTAAGTTAAATGTTAATTCCTGGGTGATTAATTATGAGGTGCCATAACCCAGACTACATAAAAAAGAACAAGGTTCACTATAGAGAGACACCTTTTAGAAGGATCCTTTAAGGGCACACAATAGAAAATCCAAGTGGTGATAATAAACATAATATTGGTTCTTTTTTTTATTATGAAAGTTGTGATACTTCTCTATTTCTGCTCACTCATTCCTTATTTCCTTTTGAGAGAAATAAACAAAGGCACAGAGGATCCTTGATAATGATGATGATGATGGTGATAGTGAGGATGGTTTTATTTAAAAGTTCTAAGTTTGCAGACCTACCCATTGTCTTTCAAATTAAAACAAATGAAAAAATCCACCCTATTAAGGTTAGCTGTCCCTCTGGAAATCTTATTCACTGAACAAATACAAACCTAAGCACAACCTCTGTAGAGTAGGCAGGCCTAGATTCCCCGATTCATATTGTAGATGTTCAGCTTTCCAGTTACAGAACTTGGGAACTAGGAAAAGTATGTCTTTTTTTTACTACCCACCATCTGCCTTCCAGACAATTTTTTCACTCTGCTTAAGCTGCCTCATGGCCTAAGAAAAGTCACTTATTAGAATTATTAAATATTTTCATTTTGGCAACTGAATAGACAAATGAAAGTAAGAAATAAAATGGAGAAAAAATCACCCAGCCCTGGCCAGTTTGGCTCAGTAGTTAGAGCATCAGCCTGTGGACCGAAGAGTTGCAGGTTCAATTCTGGTCAAGGGCACGTACCTCGGTTATGGTTCGTCCCCGGCCCTGGTCACGGACGTGCTGTAGGCAACCAGTTGATATGTCTCTCTCACATAGGTATTTCTTTCTCTCTCTTTCTCTATACCTCCCACTCTATCTGAAGATAAATGGAAAAAATATCTTCAGATGAGGATTTTTAAAAAAAATCACCCATAGTACTGCTCTCCAGGACAATTTTCTTTGTCCTTTATTCTCATAATGAGGGCTTCTAAGTAGAATGATATAGATAACACAAAGATTTTTTCATGATCCCATTGAAAAGAGAGGTGAGTTTAATAGTAGTAAGAATATCTGTATTAGACTGATTTTTAAAATGATGGCAGAAATTGCTAATGGATCCTATGAAAGGCAGTCAGTTTTGGTCATCTTTGGGTAGTTCAACCCAACTTGGTTTCTCAGCAAGACCAGTTATTGTGTGCAGGGAGATCCAATCAGTTTGTAAACTATGTGTGTAAGCCTAAGTCTAGTGCAGCCTGTGTGGATATTTACCCAAATTTTAGGAATTTAGGACCACTGTTTCTGAGAATATAAAGTTCCTTATATAAGAACTAAATAATGTGGGACTTGGAAAATTATATCATGTAAAGAAATTACCTTATTTTGTTTCCTGTATGGAAAGTATAATTTTTGCACAAGAGAGAAATAAATTATGCATTTGTTGAGTTGCCACAAATTAAAATTTTTGGAGAACTTTTGGAATGGACAATCCATTAATAAGAATTAAAGGGCTACCTCTACAGTCATATTTTTATTATAAATTATTAGGTCAAAAAGCAGACAGACACTAAAGAAAATTCTAGAGGAGGAAGTAAAATTATAAATGAGGATATAACTATAAAAATTAAACCTTTAGCCTGGCTGGTATGGCTCATGGTTGCACATCCACCCATGCACCAAGAGGTTGCTCGTTCAATTCCCGGTCAGGGCACATGCCCAGATTGTGGGCCCAATCCCCAGTGAGAAGCAGGCAGGAGGTGGCCAGTCAATGTTCTCTTTCATCGATGTTTCTCTCGCTCTCTCCCTCTCCCTTCCTCTCTCTCTAAAATTAATAAAGAAAAAATGTTTTTTAAAAAATTAAACCTTTAATTATAAGGCATAAGCTTGCATTAAAATAATAGAATTTAAAACACCACAAAGACAGAAAATTATGATTTTCCAAAATAATAAAAATCATTAGATTTAAGATAAAGGAAATTAAAGTTTATAAAGCAATGAGATCAAAAGTTTAAAACACAAAAATAAGGACAAAATAATAATGAAGATTTAACGTTAAAACTTGTGAAAAAATGATAAGTGTACATTGAATAGTAAAGTGAGCACAAAAATTAAGGACCAGAAAAGCCAAATATACCACATAAACAATACGAGCAAAGAGCTTTAAAAATGTTTAAAAAAGAAAGAAGATTGCACATTAGAGAGATAAATGGTAAAATAAAACAGCAATAAAAAAAAGAACATTTAGACTAACATAAGTTAAAGCAAGAAAATGCACATAACAGTGCCAGCATAATAAAAATATTATTAAGGAAAATATATAGAAAGAATATAAAAGTAGTAAAGTATCTGCATCATAATGGAATCAGGAGAGGTAGAATGATAATATTTATACATCAAGCTTTTGGAATAACTTCTACTAAGTTTAGTGCGGATACTATCAGATTGAATGAAGTTCCTGGAGAAGTTAACTTAATACAGAAATATAGCTCCTACTTAATCCAAAGTGTGGCTACAAATACAGAAAAGAACCTCTTTGGCATTTGGGCAAAATTTAGCATGGCAGACGTTTTTGCACCTCATCCTTCTATTCCCCAGGCTGCAGGCATTTTAAAAGACCAATAACTATAATAAACCAATATGCTTCCTATTTTCCATTAGTTAAAAAAAAATTCAATGACCCATACTTCTTAGAATATTTCTCTTCATTCCTCATGATAAATATGCATAAATACCCTCGCTAAAGAACATTTTTTAAAAAGACTCAAAAAAGGAGATTAATGTGATAAAGAAGAGAAAAATGTTTATTATAAAACAGCTACGGTAAGAAAAATAATAATAGTTTTATAAAATTTCAAAATTTAGTTTTCACAAGATTCAAGGAACACTATAACTTTGAAGTTATAGCCATTAGTTTATAAAGAGAGGACAATCTGAAGTTATTAAAGAATAGTGGCTGAAATTATTGTTTTTAAATTAAAATTCATATGGACATAGTAAACAACAATTGGACATTGTAAAATTTTCCATCAGTAGAAATTAAAAACAAGAAATTATTTCTGAATTAGAAAAAAAGATTAAAGACACCAGAGTACTGAGATAAATAATAAGACCTAAGACATATATTCAGGAGAATCAATAAATTTAACATGTAAATTCCGGGACAAGAAAACAGGACAGGGAAGATACAATAATCAGAAATATGAGCAGAAGTGTCTGAGCTGAATAAAGTTGAATTGAAAGTCTCCAAAGTACTAGCAGAATTTAACCCAAAGAAATCAGTCTGTAACTATGGTCTGTTAAAATGCTATGGATATATGATTTATTTTATGTTATACATGTAACAAAAATATACTTATATTAAAGTATTATGTTAATAAAAATGAACAATTATAAAATCATACAAATGCTCAAGCAAATTTATTTCAGAAATGAACAAAAGGAGGCTGATTAAATATGTCTCTGCAATAGTAACCATGTAAAGAAAATGAAGCAAAGGACATGAAACTTGGTGGGCAAAAGAAATGGGACTCCAGAGTTCCATGCTGATTGGCCAAATAGTCCTAAGTGAGGGCAATCAGAAAGAATTTCTTAGACTAAGGGCTTCAAAAGCACTACTCTCCATTAGAATTTAACTGCCTGCGGAAAAGAGATCAGTTGTTTTAGTATTGTATACTTCAGCGACAATGACAATACAAGTGAAATAAAATTATAAAATAGTAAAAAACAAGCACATGGAAAAGGAAAATGAAGAAGAAAGGCAGCTCAAAGCAAAGCATCAGGTAATCAATGTGATTTGTATGTGGTCCGCCTGGTAAGGCTTTGTTTTGTAGCAGAGGTTTAAAGGTAGAACATGAAAGAGACACTTTAAAGCTGGAGGGTTTCATCTTTTATATATATATTTCTGTTTCCCATTTTCTAGCTGAATTACCAATTAAGCTCAATAAAATGAGTAATCTTTTCAAAGCTACTAAAAGACAAAAAATATATATGCACAAAAGGTAGAAAGAAAATATTTTGGTAAGAAGCCAAAGAAAATATTTCAAGATAATTGAAGATACTGAGATTGCATGTAAATGTGTGTTCCTTTATTATTCATTTATTATAATTAGTCAAAATAGTGATAAGTCATAAAGAAAGAACTAACCACTCTGCTTCAAAAGCAAGCAAACATGAAGGCATTTTAAAACCAAGAAAACAACAATTTTAAAATGCTGGAACTTATACAATAAAACAAATTAAAGATATATTTTTATACATTGAAAGTGACAATTCCATTTAATTTTATGTTTAATCTGAAAGCACTGATTATAAAACTCTCTGGGGAAAGATATTAAATCTATATTCCAAAAATTGATGTGCTCTGGAGGATATATATTGTAACATAAATGTAATATTTTATTTTCTTTGTCAGCCCTAGCATAAGATATTCACATGCTATTGCTTTTTGCTAATTTCAAAAGAATATGCTTAAATGATGCAATTTAAAAATAGACACTATGAAACATAAATATACTGAGTCATAAGCACAGTGAAATGGTTATATTACAATAGACAGAATTCACAAATGGTAGGATAACCCATCATAAAAACACTATGAAATGTTCACGTATGGATAAGATTTCAAGTCTAATGTTTTAATCATTTTAATATTTATTGTATTTACAGTGTTTCTGGAAATGGACCAGCGTACAAAGCACCCAGGGTAGCCATAGAAAAACAACTCCAGCAAGGAATTTTCCCAGTTAAGAATGGAAGGAAAGTATCGTGCATGAAGGGTGCTCTTCTCCTTAAAGGAAAGAACCTCTCCAGGAGCATTTCAGATAAACAGCGGTCTACCATGCCCAGTCGACACCAGTTACAAACAGACAGACTTTATTTGTTTGGGAAGCGGGTACCACAAACATCGTCAGATCTCACTAATGCAGATCACCGGACAGGAGTATCCTTTTCTTTTTCCAAGAAAGTGCATGTAAAATTAGAATCTTCAGCATCAGTTTTTAGTGAGAACACAGAAGAAACCCATGATTGTAACACCTCACACTTCTATAAAGCAAAACAAACTGTGGAAAAATGCAAGTGCCGCAGGTTTGCAAACGAGGGTGCACACCTCTCCAAGGAAGAAGATATAAACATCTCATCAAGCCATCTGGAAAGTGTTTTACACAAAAGCTTCTCCATAAGCTCTCAAATTTTGCAAGACAAAAATGACTCTATCAAAACATTAGAAGATTCGATTGGCATTCATGCTTCATTCTCTAAATCTAACACTCATCTTTCAGATGTGAATTTTACTCCTTCCAGTAGAGAAAAAGAAACTAGAAATACATTGAAGAATGTTTCAGAAAATATCATGAATCATGCATGCCAAGCAAACGCTCCCTCCAGCCCACCAAACATTTACAAGTGTAGTGATGCCAGGATATTTGAATGTCTGGATGAGTTTCCATCACTAGAGCCAAGTGAGCAAAACAATCCAGTGCATCTGAATTCCAGAAAGGAGAGGAGAGAAAAATCCTCAGATGAAACACAGAGAGTTAGCAAAAATGTGCAAAGGCTCCTCAGAGAAGCATGCTCCCATGATGGGAAGTCCAAACCATTGCCTTATCTCCACGTACAAAGCAAGGATGGCCACACCACTCTCCAGTGGCCTACCGAACTGCTGCTCTTTACGAAAACGGAGCCCTGTATCTCTTATGGCTGCAACCCATTATATTTTGACTTCAAGATTTCTCGGAACACACAGAATGGCCGTGATCCAGAGGACTTAAAAAGAGAATTGATTAAGGAGCCCTTAGGAATGAAGACCAAATTACAGAGCCAAGTCTCAGGTTTACTCCAAGACCAACACAAATTGATCCAAGAAGATAATCAAGCTCTGAAACCAAAGATGATGACAGCTAATCCGGATTGGGAAAATTCCCAGAGAAAATATAATTTCAGATACAGTGATTCTGAGCCAAACCTGAGTAAACACAATTTTAGTGCCAGTGATTTAGAAATGAAAAATCCTGAAGTGCCTGCTTACCTTGACATCTCTCTGAAGAACTGTGTAGGAAATAATAATAATAGCGATAAAGAACTTAAGAAACCTTTAAGGGCCCATTGGCAAAGCTGCCAGAAGGTAGTTCTAAATGATGCGAACGAGGGCCTGACTTTTACTCCTTACATCCCCAGGACTAAAAAGCATAAACTGATTCCTTGTGATCCTCATTCAGATTATGAAGACACAAATCAATTCAGTTGGAATTCTAGTCCTTACACAGCAAGGGGTCCCAGTGACCCAGAGCAGGACTTCAGTGTGGTTTTGGATAGTAACCACATCAGTGTGACCAGCGGGGTGGCTGGATGCAGAAATCGAAGATACAAGAGAAGTGCTCCAATGGTGTCTCTGGATAGACCTCCAAGCCCTTCAGACACATCCCCTGACAGCACAGCGAGCATGAGAAGTACCTGTTCAAGTGACAGGTTGATTGGCCATGGCAGAGGTAACTTGCTCTACTTTTGTGAAAGAGAACACAGCTCAGCCAAGAGACGCAGAGGGAAACTCCGAAAGCACAGCTGCCGCCTGCCAGGCGGGGGAGCCGAGAGTGCCGGGCTGCGGTCCGACGCACAGACAGATAGGAACTGCCGACTGTGGGAATCGTTTAACAATGAAAAATACTCAAAACATAGGTATGGTCACTGCAGAGAGAGAGAGAAACTGGGCAAAAATCAACAATTTCCAGGGCCAAAATCCAGGAGAGTTACCCAGTGTGATACTAGCTCACAGGTTTTCTGTGCTGGGAATAATGGAAAACCATCTGCGTGCCAGGGACCTCAGCACAGCCAATTGGGTTCTTACTCAAGAGAGAGCATTTATTACTTAAATAAAAGTGCAAGAAGTCAACAGTCTTTGCACAGCCCTCACATTTGTGATCTGGGAAATGTAAAAGCCCTGCAGTGTAACCCTGGGAATACCAGCTGTCTTCTCAGGAATTGTTCCAGCCACCCTTCCGAAACCACAGAGTTCAACTTTACAGAAGGAGAGAAGACCCCCGTGACAGCCAAAAGCCTTTTAGAAAGAGTTCAAGCCAAGAAGTGTCAGGAACAATCAGCTAATTTTCCGGGCTCTTCAAATAGTTGTAAAAATGAATCAGAGGCTCATTCACAAATCCAATGCACAATTCAGTTTACACCACCAGGCTGCAACAGACCAGCATTGCCTTTGTCTGAAAAAATACAAACCCCAAGTAAAAGAAATAATGACAGAGGCAGTGTAATTCAAAGAACTATTGAGAAAGACAAAGTCAACAGTTCACAGACAAATAACTGCACTGTTTTGGTAGACACTGATTGTGATAACTATCTTTCTAAAGGTATAATTCACATAGCAGAGTCTCAGTCACTGAACATGAAAAAGAACCCAACAACAAAAGAACAATCAACACCTTTAGTAAGTGAAGTCCAACCTTATATTCAAAGCTGTGATCCAGTACCAAATGATTTCCCTGGTGCTTTTCCATCTAATAGATATACTGGTGTTACTGATTCAACAGAGACCAAAGAGGACCAAATACATCTAAACTCACAGGATGTAAGCATGCATACGAATTGTGCAGAGGGGAATACAGACCCTTACTATGACAAAACTATGCAGAAGCATGACAAAGTAGCAGATGAATTAGAATTATGTCAGAAACCTATCTCTTCCCCTTTAGTTCAACAGCCAGTAACATTTTCTCCCGATGAAATAGATAAATATAAGCTCCTCCAGCTACAAGCCCAGCAGCACATGCAGAAACAGCTCCTATCAAAGCACCTGCGGGTTTTGCCAGCTGCAGGGCCTGCTGCCTTCTCTGCAGCCTCCGCTGTGCAGACAGTCCCAGTTCACCAGCACTCGTCTTTCACCACCATCCACCACACGTTCCTGCAGCATTTCTCTGTCTCTGCTTCTCTAAACTCCCAGAGCAATCACCTCCCTGTAGCTCACCTACATCCTCTTTCGCAGTCACATTTTACTCCATTCACATTTTCACCACTGACCCCAGCCTTTATCCCCGCACACCCCACTTTCATGGCAGGTCGTCCCCTGCATTTAGTCACCCCGGCCCCCTTCCATCCATCTCACATAGCACTTCAGCCCCTGCCCCCTGCAGCGTTCATCCCCACGTTGTTTGGCCCTCACTTGAACCCAGCCACAGCCTCAATCATCCACTTGAATCCTTTCATTCAACCGGTGTTTCAAGGTCAAGAGCTTTGCCATCATTCTTGCTCCAGTCAGATGCAACAGTTAAATGGAGTGAAAGAGGCCTTAAATGTGTCAGCGCACTTGAACTGATGTGTTCAAGCCTCTCTTGGGGATGAATGAAACAAATTGTCACTACCTGCAAAAAGATATATTTAAAATGTTTATCTGATTCTTATCAGATTTAAATATTGATGCCAATCCAAAATGTGACCAATTTATAAATAAGAACTGAATTGCCAATATTGAAATAGCATTTTAAGAATTTCTTTTAACTTGCAAAAATATTAGGACAAATCTCAAACAATTTTATGGAAAGAGAGAGGGGAATGTGTTAAAGATGAGTTTTGAATGAATTCTCACATATTATAAAATAATAACAGAACATTCAGGCAGATCATTAATGTTACAAAGAAAATCAAATGGAACATAAACCACATGCTCTAGGTGTTTGTTGAGTGAGTGACCGAATGAATGCACATTTGGTTTTATTCATCAGTTAATAATAAAAGGTCAGTAAAAATTAATTATTAAAAATAATAAATGTTATGGTTAACTATTAACTAAGCTTTCAATTTATATAATCTGTTTCAATCAATATAATCTATATTTTCACAGGAAATAAGAGAAGGCAAAAAATTTTCTGATTAATTGAGAGTAAAAACCACTTTTCAATGAAAAACAATCTTGACACCAATTATAGTAGTGAGTGTCTGTGGAAAATGGTGTTGTCTTGATTTCACACATATTTATGTCCAGAGAATTTTGTAACTGTAAGAATCATCAGCATCTAAAATTAAGAATGTTTAATTTTTGTATGAGAAAACATATCAAAATTACCATTAGTATTTGATAATGAGAAATAAGATACTCAGAATAACACTATTAATATATTGGTCAATCTTTTAACTATTAAAGGGACTCAATATGGTTTCTTTCTTTTTCTTCTCAGAAATGATGTTACTGTGTTCAGTGTGTGTGTGTGTGTGTGTGTGTGTGTGTATATATACACACATATATGAAGAGGTAAAGATCTGTAAATGTCAGAATTTTTACTTGCTATTTACTGAAAAAATGTTAAGCATTTGGTGTGTTTTATTCAATTGTACTAGATAGTTATAAAACAGTGAATGATGAATAAAATCATCATTCATATAATTTTGCAAAATATGCTAAATATTCATTCAAAATGTTTTCTGGCTTCACAGAATTTGCATTTCTTACATTTATATGTTTTAATGGTTCACAGGTTTGGTTTATTATTTTATACTCTTAAAATGAAAAAAACAAAAACAAAAACTTGTACATTCCCCACAAGCATGGGTTTTGGAGAAGAAATCACACCAAACAGAAATGGAGGTGGTCAGTCATCCTCCACTGTGTATTATGATGCAAACTCTTCTATCACTAGAAGATAAGAGAAGTATCTTATTCAACCATGGCTCCAGGAGGAAGAGAGCTATACTTACTGAAGATCTATTATGTGTCAAGAGAGTCAGGCTGAGCACTTCGTCCACATTATCTCATTTAAATTTCACAATTGTATTCTTTTCTGAACAAACATTTTATTTTTAATATTTACTTTTCAGTTAGTATTGACATAGAATATTATATTAGTTTTAGGTCGTACAACATAGTGATTATCATTTATGTACCTTATGAAGTACTCACCCTAATGAGTCTACTAACCATCTGATACCATACATAATTATCACAATATTATTGATTGTATTCCGGAGGCTGTGCTCTTCATCCCATGACTGTTTTTATAACTAGCTATTTGTCCCTCTTAATCTCTTCTCCTTTTTCACCCAGCCTCCTCACATCTGGCAATCATGAATTTGTTTGTATCTATGAGTTTGTTTCTTTTTTGTTCATTTGTTGTTTTTTAGATTGCACATATAAGTGAAATCATATAGTTTTTGTCTTTCTATGTTTGACTTATTTCACTTAGCATAATATCCTCTAGGTCCATCCATATTGTTGCAAGTGGTAAGATTCCAGTCTTTTTCATGATTGGGTAATATTTCATTGTCTATATGTACACTTCTTCTTTATCCATTTGTCTATTAAGTTGCCTTTATATGTTGGCTATTGTAAATAATGCTACAACAAACATAGGAGTGCATATATTCTCTTAAATTAGAGTTTTGGGTTTCTTTAAACAAATACCCCAAAGTGGGATTTGGGGGTCATATGGTATTTCTATTTTTAATTTCTTGAGGAATCTCCATACTATTTTATATAGCGGCTGCACCAATTTACAATCCTGCCAGTAGTGTACAAAGGTTTTCTTTTCTCTACACCCTCTCCAACACTTGTTGCTTTCTTGATGATAGCCATTCTGACAGATGTGAAGTGATAGCACATTGTGATTTTAATATGCATTTTCCTGATGATTAGTGATACTGAGCATTTATCATATGTCTATTGCCCATCTGTATGTCCTCTTTGGAGAAATGTCTGTTCAAATCCTTTACCAAATTTTAACTTAGATTATTTGTCATTTTGGCATTAAGTTGTATGAATTTCTTATATATTTTGGATATTAACCCCTTGTCAGATGTATCATTGGCAAATATTTTATTCTATTCAGTAGATTGTTTGTTTAGTTGATGGTTTCTTTTGCTGTACAAAATCTTTTTAGTTTGATGTAGTTCCATTTGTTTATTTTGTTTGTATCCTCTGCTTGAGGAGATACAATAATAAAAAAAAAATACTACTAAGAGAAATGTCAAAGAATTTACTGCCAACCTTTCATTCTACAAGTTTTATGGTTTAGTCTTACATTTAAATCTTTAATACATTTTAAGTCTATTATTGTGTATGGTATAAGAAAGTGGTCTAGTTTTACTGAAGAGACTGTCTTTACCCCATTGTACCTCCTTTGTCATAGTTTCAGTTGACCATACAGGCATAGGTTTATTTCTGGGCTCTCTATTCTTTTCCACTGATCTATGTGTCTGCTTTTATGCCAGTACCATGCTATTTTGGTTACTATAACCTTGTAGCATAGTTTAATATTAGGTAGCATAATACCTCTAACTTTGTTCTTCTTTCTCAAAATTCATTGCCTGGTGCAACTATTTTTTGAGATCATTGTTATCATTCCTCTGTGTTGATGAAGGGAATAAAATTCAAAGGTTAATTTTTTAATACTTGGAAAATAGGAGAAAGCATCTCTGATGCTGGTGAGAAAAAGATGAAGAGAAAAAGAGAGGGGGTGGAGGGGGGATTTGAATTTTAACATAAAAGATGTAGTTTCCTGGATACCACCAGAAACTTGTTAGATGGGAATTTTCACTTGGATATAGCAGGAAAAAAATCTAATTTATCTAAAGGGAATAGAAAAATGGAGAAAGACATCAAATAGCAATAACTTTATTCTTGCATTGACCTTTAAAAAATGATTATAAAACAACCCTGATAAAACTGAATGAATTCAAAGGAAGTAAAATAAATAAAGTATTTCTTATAAAAATAGATGACAAATATTCCAGCACGTAAAAAAGAATGTGGATGACTGTTCCCTAAAACAGGTTACAAAGTTGACATAGAACCAAGACAGGGTAATTATGGAGAACTCACTAGAAGTCCTATTAATTTTTTATAATTGTCTTTGTGACAATTTAATCTCTTAGAAGTTTAGTCCAGAGAACCTCTACTTGGCACTAAATTTTGACTAACAAAGATAGATTGAATTGATAGCATGGAAATGACTGTCTTGTATTATCAGGGATGAAAATGTTACTAGATATACTATCTTGAACTATGGGAAAGCAAATTTCACCATTTAAACAAAAGATAACTTGTACTCCAGGGTGGGAAATTGTAAAAGTTTTGGCATCACGAGGAAATCTACAATTATGGAAGAGTCCAATGAGGTGGCAAAATGTAATCCGTTAAACAATCAAATATAAATTGAAAAGGGAAAGTATTTAGAGTAATTGTTGTGTGTCATACATCCATAAATAGTAACATAACAGATACACATCAAAATGAACAGATATTAGTTTAATGTCTTTTTAATATCCCATTTATTGGGAAAATCAAAAGAAGTTGACTTTTTGCTTCTAATCATTGCTTACAGCTAAGGGCAAATAATCTAATGAAAAAAAAATATATATAGTGTTACCTAAATCTGATTTCATATTACTTTTCCTTTCCTATAAAAGAAAATTCTTTATTGAGGACATTGTAAAAACAACATATAAGAAAACTGGAACATATAGGGCAAATTATTCCCTGGCCACTTCAAGTGAATGTGAATCTTCATACTTAGAAGAATTTTACAAAAGTGGGTTTCATGACACCAATTGTCCTTGTGAAAACATGCAGAATGGGAGAAGTTAGAAAAAAAAATCTCTACTTTAATAATAGGAGGAATATTTTATTTAAAAAATTTATTGATTTTAGAAAGAGAGGAAGGGAAAGAGAGAAAGAGAGAGAGAAACATCGATGAGAGTGAACATCGATTGGCCACCTCCTACAAGCCCCCCACTGGGGATTTGGCCCACGATCTGGGCATATGCCCTGACCAGGAATCGAACCAGTGACCTCTTGGTACATGGGTCAACACTCAACCACTGAACCACACTGGCCGGGCTTTTAAAAAACTTTTTTTTTCTTTATTGATTTTAGAGAGAGAGGAAGGGAGAGAGAGAGAGAGAAACATCAATGAGAAAGAACATTGTTAGGAGGAATGTTTTATATAAATATTACTGATTTATAGATAGAATTTTAAGCAGAATGGTCTAATGTAAAAGGGAGAGACAATCACTGGCAACTATAACAGTTTTACTAAAAACAAATAGTACAAAAATGAAAGTATTTTATGTTTCACTTATCTACTTTATTTTCTTTCTCATTCATTCAACAAATAATTATTAAGGGCCATGAGCTAGGCAATTATATAATTGCTGGAGATATAATAATAATGAAAAAACAAAAAAATATTGCCATTGGTAATTTAATTCTAGTTGAGTCATGAAGACAAAAAGCAGGACAAGTGAAATATATATCAGATGATAAATGATGTTGTGGGAAATGAGCAAGAAAGGCAAATTAAAGGGATCAAGGGGGAGTAGTGGGTAAAGTACAATTTTAAATCAGGTAGTCAGGGGAAGCTTCACTGTGAAAGTGATATTTTGAAAAGAAGGAGAAAGCATGCTCAAGAAATGGCATGAGAACACTGTGGCTTGGAAACAGGTTTCAGGAGATAAATTACGGGAGATAAGTAATTTTGGAATGAAATCATTTAGGATCTTCTCAACCATTATAATGCCTGGCTTTATTGTGAGATGAGAAGCTTCTGGATAATTTTGGCAGAGGATCAACATGATTTTTTTCTTAGTTTTATCAGGATCACTCAGCTATTGCATTGTGAATCATCTCTGGGGGAGGAAGGGCAAAGGTAGGGATAATGAGGCCAGTTAATAGAAGGGAATGTCTCAGACTAGAACATTCAGTGACTTGCTCAGTGATAACCTTGTGGAAATGTAGAAAAGTGGTGAAACTCTATATTTATGTTTAAACTGGGGCTGAGAAAGCATGCTTCATATTGAGTGTAAGATATAAGACAAAAAGAGAATTCGAGATGACATCATAGTTTTTCACAGACAACTAAAAGGATGGATTTATTGTTACCTGAAATGTAGGAGGAACAGGAGAGGAGAGGATTGGTTGAAACATTCTGGTTGAGATGCCTGTTAAATTTTCAACTGGAGATATTGAGCTGCTGGTTGGAAATATGAGTCTTCTGAAGTTTGCATAAAGGTATGAAGAAAATGTATAATTTTGGGAACCATCAGTGTATAGAAAGTATTTGAAGCCATTGTCCTGAAAACCAACCTTTTGACTTCCTTCACCCATTTTGTCCACCTGCCAGCACCCCACCTCAGGCAACCACAAATCTCTACATATCCATAAGATGTTATTTTGTTTTATTGGTATTGTTTTGTTTTTGGTTTTGTTTCATTTCAGATTCCACATATAAATAAGACCATATGGCATTTATCTTGTTCTACCCAACTTATTTCACTTAGTATGATGCCCTCAAGATCCATCCAATTGATAACATTTTAATTTTTTTTCATGGCTAAATTATATATATACACATACATATTATATTATATATATACATATATATTATATACATACATACATATTATATATTATATATACATATCATATTTTTTTTTCTTTATTTATTCATTCCCTGATGAACATTTAGGGTATTTCCATATCTTGGCTATTATAAATAATGCTGCAATAAATTAGTGTTTTCACTTTCTTCAGATATGTACCCAGAGTGGAATTGCTATATCATAGGGTAGTTTTATTTTTAATTAAGGAACCTCCATACTGATTTCTATAGTGGCTGCAATAAATTACAATCCCAGAAAAAGTGTACAGGTGTTCCTTTTCTTCACATTCTCACCAGCATTTATACCTTGTCAGTTTGATAATAGCCATTATCACGGTATGAGGTGATATCTCATTGTGGTTTCAATTTGCATTTCCCTGATGAAGAGTAATGTAGAGCAGTTTTTCAGTACCTCTTGGCCATTTGTATGCCTTCTTTGGAAAAATGCCTAACCAGATTCTCTCCCCATTTTCAAATCAGATTGTTTCTAGGTGTGTTTTATTTGTTTGTTTGTTTTTTGCTAGCTGTCTGTGTTTTTAATATATTTTGTATATTAACCCATTAGCAGATAAATGATTAGCAAATAGTTTTCTCCCACACAGCAAAGGACACCATTTTGCTGATGGTTTTCTTTATTGTGCAGAAGTTTTTTAGTTCACTGTAGTACCACTTACTTATTTTTGCTTTTGTTGCCTTTATTTTTACTGTCAAATCTAAAAAAATAATTGTCAAGATCCATGTCAAGGAGCTTATTGCTCATGTTTTCTTCTAGGAATTTTATGGTTTCAGGTCTTACATTCAAGTCTTTAAGCCATTTTGCATTGATTTTTTTAATGGTGTGAAATAGCAGTGCAGTTTCATTCTTTAAGGATTTCTCTTAGAACTTGGAAAAATCACACCACATTAGTTAGGAAAGCTATGTGTTGTTCTGGTACACACTTTAAGAGAGTTCTTGGCAAACTGCAGTGAGTTCAGAAGTGGCAGGTCTGACTAATTAAGAAACCAGATCAGTTTTATGCTTTTATACTTATAAATAGCATGAGTTCTATGAGTTAATAAAAATGAATAAAAGTTTAATTTTCTGTAGACTAGACTCTGGGAAATGCCATGTGTGTGTGTGGGGGGGGGCAGTATGTGTATTCTAGAGAAAAAAGTACTTGCTAAGGAAGAAAGAAAGATAGGAATATCTTTATAACTTTAAATGTCTGAATAGGGGCATGGAGCTGTATACTGTGAAAAATCAACTTTATTCTCTTTAGGAAAGAGGGTAAACATCACAAAAAGGTAGGTTTTGAGTCAACATGAAGAATCTGACAATTCGAGTTGTTTGTATAAAGCTGTAAAATAGTCACCACTGAAATATTTAAGAACTTTGCACATTTGGGTGAACAAAAGATTGGGGATTTTCAGAACAGTTTTTCTAGAATTTTACTTGTGATTCGTGACACATCTAATTATCTTCTAATAATTTCCAAATTTCAGATGGTTGATTCTTAGGGCTTAGTTTAGGATTAACATTTTTCTTCTGATAACACTCAAAATACCTTTCCTGCTATATTGAACATTCTGAGCCATCTTCTTACTGCCCCCCAAATAATCCAGGCTCAAACTTTTTATTTTTTATATTACTGAAGTGAATCATACTTTACAAGAAAACAAAATAGAAGAAATTCTAAATATATGTTGAATTCTAAAATAGATCCATTTTTTAAAATTTGGCACTTTGATGAATTGTATTTTCAGCAATTTTTACTGCCATTTACATAATTATTAGAGAGTTGTTTTTCAGCATCAAAGCTTTTTATGTCCATTGCCTATATGAGATTGCTTTTTCAAAACTGGTTCACTGAGGCAAGTTTTTATATCTGTCTTAAATTATAAATTCTTAACTAAAAATATTTTAAGAAAAGCTATAAAATATTTATACACATGTACACATACACACACTCCTATCTATATATTCGTAGAAATCAGTAACTGGTCCACCATCAGATAGTCTCACTGGATTCAGGGTACCGTTAACCAAAATAAATGTTTTGTATGAAAAATTGGAAATTTGTGAAAGTGCATCTTATTAATTTTCTGCCAAAGTTGAGTTTACCTGTATATGTATTATAAAATATATAGAAAATAATTAATATATGGGGAGTAACTTGGAAAGGTCTTAGTTCCCAGAGTTTTTCTTAGGCAGACATTACACAGAATAATCACCTGAAATTTCTATTTCACTTACAGACAATATATTTCACAGTAATTCCTTTTCTCCTGCCAGGACTTAATGGAAATCTCCCAGTTATCTCTGAATAGAAATACATTCAAAGAAGCTAATTGTATAAAGCTTTCCCATTAAACAAATATTTAATCAATAAAATTACTCACGATCATATTTCTGGATCTGGCAATCTCCTTTATGAATAAACTGTTGCTCACTTACAAAGTTCCCTGTGATGGCAGCATCACACCTTCTAAAGTTTGCTGTAATACTTTCAAGCTGATCCTAAAACATCATGTAGTTCAAACATTTGGAATAATAATTGCAGATGTGAAAATCCTCTAGCCTTTAGGGTACCACCTGTATGTCAGTGGTCTTGATGTATATGGACGAAACACCTAGATGCCTTCCCCAGGCTGTATGGAGTTCACCGCATCTTCGTGAAATTACATTGCTGATTATTTCAAACCAGTACACATTTCTCAATCTTCCCTAGAAATTTCCCCAGTAGTTTTCAGAAAGATAATCATATATTCTGATGAAAAATATATAAATATCAGATCCAGTTTACCAAAAGCACAACAAAAGGAACCTGAATCTCACATATCAGTATGGATCTAACTGATACTTATGTATTAGTGCGTAGCTAAAGGACTTAGGGGCCAAGTTGATCTAGTGCTTATCTCTGGCCTAACAGCACCACAGGAAAGGTTAAATATTTATTCTTTCAGTTGCTAAACTCGAGAAGAGAAATGCACTCTCTTTGAAAAATAGAAACATTGCTGAAAAGCATGTGAGTGACTAGTAGCCAAGAAAGCAATTTTACTGCCCTTCATGTCTCAGACTGAAACTACTTCACAGTAACATGGGAGTTTCCTACTAAAATAAGAGTTTTCCTGCCAATAGACCTGGGTCTAGAGGATTTTCAAAGGTTATCATTTCATTCCTGCAAAAATATTATCCACCTCTTCTAGAAGGTAGACATTTGAAGTTATTATTGTATTGCTTTAGGTTAAGCTATATTAAAAATGGAAGCAGTGGCCAAATGGGTGAGGTGTAGAATAAGTTAATATTAGATAAGTCAAAGAGTCTTGTATATTTTCACTTTATGCAGCTTTGTATCAGAGGGATAACTCCCAATCCACTTTCTTAATTTCACTTCCAAAGTCACTGCTTCGTTTTGCACCCCACCACTTTTCTTAAGTATGAAGAATAAGAGCATCTTGGCAGAAACATACATCAGGCCTACTGGAAATATACAAAATATGTGTGTGTGCATATGTGTGTCCATGAGTGTGTATTCTTAATAAATATACTCTTTAGTTTTCAGTTGTAGACCATGATCTTTGTTCAAAATAGTGCTTTTCCAAACATATTCACATATTGAAACAATCAACTTCAAGAAGAAATTTCTTTTCCAACATGGTAAATTGCCAGTTCTTTTTTATGTGAGAGATGATAAAATAGTTGATTATGTAAATTGGTTATGTAGCTGTTTAAAACAAATTCCCACTTTACTCAATTATATTTGAAGTATTTGCTTTGTAATTGAACTGGATGATAGTCTGGCAATATGATACATAATTTAATAATTTTATTTTGTATTCTCTGTACAAAACTTTTTAAATTATACTGTGGCTAAGTAAATTGCACTATTGTATATGCAAAGCAGATTTTTTTAGGTTATTCAATAAATTACTTGGATTATATAGTTCAATGCAATAATATTTTTTTTCAATAAAAAGCTTAATGGTATTAAAGTGTTGGTCATGTATTTCTAACAAAAAAACATACCAAAATATAAGAAAAAAGAAAAAGAAAAATGGTATGAAAATATTCTGTATTTTACACTACTAAATTTAAAATGCATTTAACATTTTATTTATTACTGTATATATTTATATTATATATTTAAAGGATGGTATTTCTTAGACTATTTCTTAAAATTTTAGTGCTATAAAATAAAGTTGTTTCCTCAAACTGAAAATAAATATGAATTTAAAAGTTCTATAGATGTATTCTTTGTTAAATTCTATTATTCATATATTACGTGGAGTGTTTCTGTTTCTATTTGTTTGTTTATTTTTTAAATGTGGTCTAATACTTTGCAATTCTCTACCAAAGCTCTATAAAGTTTCCAGAATGTATTCTGTAATTATTAATATACATATGGTGACATCTTCACATTTATAATATTTTTAATGTAAAACTGTGGAAATACTTTCATTACTTATTATTCCCAAAAAGACTCAGCCCACTAGGAAATCTCTTTAATCAAGCATGATGAATCATATGGGAATATGATGAGATTTCACTTAATTATCACTCCTTACTTTATTTTCTTTATCTTTGCCCTGCCAAGACAACAGTACAGAGCACTAATCTCCAGGATTTTAGTATGATATAATCTGTGCAAAATCTCAAATCACATGTTTCTAGATGCTTTCTTGTTCTTGAATAATGTTTATCTTTACTCTTCCCTTTACCCTCCAACAAGCTCTAACCAAGTTCAAAAGCTCCTTGCTTCTGCATTTTAATTGGATGCCCTGTATTGTATGTTCCCTAATGAAAAGCCCTCTGCTATGCACTTTGATACAGTGGTCAAGTCCAGGCTTTTTCAGTGGAGAAATTCTTCAGATGCCAATCATTCTTCAGATGCCTGGGCTTCTACTCTAGATTCTCTATTTCTATGTTAGACTTAGAATTGTGCTACATAATCAAGAATTACCTTCGATACAACACATACGCCCCAAAACACAGACATGCACACACACATGTGCACTCACACATTGATTATTGGCAACGTCATGACAGAAACTTAATTATTAGTCACCAATTATTGATTACCTACTATGGGCCAGACACTGTTCAGCTCATGTTCTTCCCACTAGCTACATTCTTGGATTTCCTCTGAACAAGAAACTATGTTTCTCTTGAAAATGAAAGATGATATTGCTAATTACACTGAGACATAGAAACAAATGATGATGTATGGTCTGTGTGTACAATGCCTGCCCCTCCGTAATGTAGAAACCTTCTGCCAGGTCTGAGCTTTGTTCATTTTCTGTATTATTTATGCTCATTAAGGTAACTTTGCCACTGGCATAAAATGAGTTTCATATACTCTCTAGGTTGTATTCTTTTATTACATCTGGTAAAATTGAATCAGTTTCCAAATGGCATTTGTTTATGCTTTGCATCACAAAGATGAAACTTTGCAAAAGTTTGTGAATTTATTTAGCAATAAATAAATGCAAGAGATTCAGCAGACTGGCATACTCATCAGAATGCTATGCTAGTTAAAGAATCTTTAGGTGAAAAACTCAAAAATTAAATATTGCCTTTATATTCATTTTTATCAGGGAGATAGTTCAAAGACATGGTATTTTGATTATTTGGCCTGGTTACAGCATGACATCTTCAAAGGAAGAATTAAACCCAGTGTCTCTTCAAGGAATTACTTCATTCATTATCAAGACATTTTAATAGACACTTGTCACTTGTCACTAGTTACTCATGGTTTGTGGGCAAATAGATTTCTTTGATATTTCCAAGGCATTAAGAGAGTAAAGAAGAGTTATTGCAGAAATAGCAAATAACTGGGATATACTTTTTCCTTCTTCAAATCACTCATATCTTAAATAATTGTTAAAGGGATTTTTTACCATTGACTAAAACACAGGAAAATATTCAATGATGAAGGGGAAAAGTAAGATATAAGTCTGGTCATTTCAGATTTTTTTATCTGGACATTTATACTTATCTGTATGCACTTACATTACCACCAAACTCTCCATTTAGAACTATGATTTAAATGATCCAATCAGAACTCAAGTTTCCTTTAATGTGACTTAATGACTATTCTAAGTATACAAGCAATTTTTAGGACTGTATAAATTCCATAAAGCCACTGACTTCCATTATTTCAATCCAAAGCTGATAATGTTAACATAATTGAAGCCTCATTATGCTAAATAAATGAAGAAAAGTAATATTAGAAAGTTGGACACTTTGAATTTCAGGAAATGAGTCTGAATACGTTGTATTTAAAGTCCTCGGGACATGAGAGGAGTGCACATGCCACTCTAATCATCCAGGACGGTGCTGAGGAAGTTCCTCAGTCTATTCTCAAGGCATTCATTAGTCTTCCTATTTGAAACCATTTCTTCTTTTGACTCTAAGACACTATGTGCTTTGACTTTTCTTAAGTCTGACTGGTTTCTTCTCTGCAGCTATTCTCCCAGATGTTCCTTACACTTCTAACCTTTAAAGGTTGGAGTAACCCAGGGCTGAGTACTTAGACTCGTCTCTATTACAGAGTGGGGCAGAAGTAGGCTTACAGTGGCTCTTATGGAAAATGATACCATAATTAATAAATAAGAATACGAGAATAAACTGTTTTGCCTACTTGCCTCTGTAAACCTACTTTTGCCAACCCTGTACACACTGCCAGTCTTAGCCAGTATCAGGCCTTTAAGAACCTTTTATACACTGATGATTCTCAACTTGCTTTATACCTTCAGCTAGGATTTCCTTTAACCTCTGCACTTGTGTATTCAATAACTTACTCAAAACCTCCACTGAATGTCTACTAGACATTAGGAAACTAACATTCAAAACAGAGCTCTTGGTTTGTTTCCACAAACCTTTCCTTCTCCAGTGCTCCACGTCTCACTAAAGGGATCCATCGGATCCCAGTTTTTCATCTTACACTCCTGCACATCCTTTTGGATCCCTTTCTCCAGCATATCCCTCATCCTTATTACCAACTTACCATGTCTTGCCAGTTCTACCTTCACAATATATTTCCAAACTGACCTTTTATCATGATTTCCATTGCTACCCCCCTAGTACAGGCCATCATCTCTCTCACTTGTAATAGAGCAGAAATTTCCTACATGATCTCCCTGCATCTCCTGTTCCTGGAGCCAATCCATGGAGAGGAGACAGAGTGCTAGCCGAAAATACAACTCTCTTAAATATTTTCACATTATTTTTAGAATACAGCCCTGGCCGGTTTGGCTCAGCGGTTAGAGCATCGGCCTGCGGTCCTGAGAGACCCGGGTTCGGTTCCCGCTAAGGGCACGTACCTCGGTTGCACTTTGTCCCCGGCCCTGGTCGGTTGTGCGGGTGGCAGCCACTCCATGTGTTCCTTTCATATCGATGTTTCTCTCTCTCTCTCTGTTCCTCTCTCTCCCTCCCACTCTACCTGAACAAAAAATGGAAAAATGTCCTCCAGTGAGGATAAAAAAACAAAACAAAAATAGAATACAATATAATATTCTTACAAAAGTCTTTAAGATACAATTTCATCCAGCCTCTGACTTCTCTACATCATCTTCTTCCATTGTCCCTTGATCACTCTGATCAAGGAAATCATGCACTTCCCAGGCAGAGCCTTTGCATTTGCTGTTTTCTTTGATAGAATGCTCTTTCCTCAGGTACTCTCATCATTCCTTCCTTCTTTTTTTACAAATGTCTTCTCCCCCGAGAAAGCTTTCTTAACCACAATATCTGCATCATTACAATTGACACCATTAACCTTGAATTGTTTCTTACAACAATTATAATTTATGTTATCATACATTTATTTTTATATTTGTGTTTATATATATATTTAACTTTTATCTTTATAAAAATAAATACACCATTTTAAAGTAGTAGTTTTATAGGAACAGAACTTTTTCTCTCTTATTCCATACTAGATTTAAAATTTCTCACACTGGAAACACAGTGTGAGTATATGGCACTCTATAAACATTTGTTGAGCAAATAAAGACTGCATGAGTCAAAGAAGATTCTCAGCTTGTTGGTTGACTTGAGACGTTATTTTTACTGAGTACCAGTGTGCAACATTTGATGCAATTTATTAAATAAATTATAATTTGGAAATTAAAGCCTTTTTTTTTAACCAAACAGTAGATGTGGAAAAATTCCTCCTTGACTGATAAAATATTTGTTGAACTAGAGATCTTGGTTAATCATTCTAATTTTTAAATTATCCATTAGTCAGGATCCATTTATTTGAAGATGTAAAATTTATAGACATAAAATATTAATACATATTTTAAAGCTTACAGTGATTTGTAAAAGTATCATATAACCTCTATAAATTAAGGGATTGTGTTTGATTCTATTGGTTAGAGGTTATATAACCAAAATATTTTGGGTGCTTATTTCCTCTCCACCCATAATGCTCCTACTGCTCTCTACAAGCTGGAAATTTTATGGAGCACAACTTCTTTAATTATTCAATTAATATATATTAAGTACATAAGTGGTCAAAAAGCTCTGATCTTAGGGAGTGTGCATTTGAGAGGAGAAGAAAGAAAACCAACAAAATAAATAAACTATGTGTTAGAATAAATAGTAAGTGCAAACAAAGTTAATGGAAGTCTGCATAAAGGACAAGCCTATATTTGTACCCAGGTCTCTCTTTGTTTCCCAAACCATGTTTGTTCTATTACATGAGATGATATAAGAGAGAAATTACTGTCTGCTTAATTAATGATGCTTGTCTGTTTGATTGCTTCCTTCGAAGAAAGATGGTGAGTTGAGGAAAACGCATGTCTTTTGAATGGCCTGCAGAAACTCTATGTAAAATTTACCCCAGTGTTATCCTTGTTAAACAAGGAATAAGACTGGAATACTGTGATTACACTAATTCAGTATCTGTCGCTATTGAATAATTTAAAACGCGATGGATATGCACAGGAGAGATAATAATGGTATATAACCTCGTAAATACTTACATAGGCATGATGGTTGTGCTATGGATAGATGTCCACTGCTGTCCTCAGCAACGAATGCATGTCCAGCAAGGGAAAAATCATATTTTCAGAATGACAAGTGGAGTTGTCTTTTGAGATCTCTGTTTAGGAAAGCAGTTTTGTACGAGGCAAAATTCTAGCTTTTGGGAAACTTTCCAGAGAAGTTTCATTTCATTAAGAGGATAGCCACCCCAAGACCTGTCGCCTTTCAGTTCCTCGGGCTGCTGTGTAGATTAAGGGGCCAATGTTTCATCTTTTACAGGCAGCCATCGTCTTGCATCGTATAGCCAGCAGCCCCTTGCGAGGCCTTTTTGTTGTCCGTTATCCCAATTGTTTATTTGTTTCTCACCAGCTTGAGTAATAGCTGGATTCCTTTTTATCCCAAGTCTATGAATAGAATGAAAATAGTAATAGCGCCCCGTATGAAAACACCATCTACCTGGGAACCGTCTCTTCCTGACTTCTGATTGGTCGTCTTTGCCAGTGACAACAAAATTTATTATCAGTCAAGTCTGGGTGATACCGAACATTTTTTGGCAATATGGTTACACAGGCAAAACGGTCTTTGAAGTCCATGTAGTGCTTCTACTCAGACATCATAGTTTGAAATGCAGCGCCAGCCTTGGTTTCTGGGTTCCAGTGTGAGCTCCCCCACCGTGATGACAGCATGGGGGTGGTCCTGTCACAGCTTACAGAGATGTTTCCCTGCTTCAGGCTGACTTCTGGCATGTCCTTGAAGCATGCCACTGGCCATCCTGGGCATGGCTCTTTCTCCGTTTCTTAGATATTCTGCCCTCACCAATTTTTCTCACGTGCCAGTCCTGTTAGAGTTGAGTTTGCATAATCATTGTGTCAACTTTGAAGAAGCAAATGCCTCCTGAGCCCTGAACAGTGGGGATTTTGTTTTGCCTGCTGAGATTGTGTGGGTAGTTTTTACATGACAATTTACTAAAAGACTGTGACATGGAGAAACATTCTCATAAATTGAAAGTGGGACTACACAGTCACTTTGTCTACTTTGACCTTCACGCACATACGATACTGGGCCAGGGGTAGCGTTTAGTCAGGTGCCAATTTGAGGGGCCTGTCATTAATAAAGATTTTAGAGAAAAGAGCATTTAAATATTTTCACAGAGGAGTTAGCTAATCCCAAAGTTGCCAGTGTTTTTCATGTTCTCTCAGTCAAGATGTACAAATATATAGCATGAAAGTCAACCAGAGTTGACTAGCAGGTTAAAAATCCGGGTCACAATCCATTTGTCTCATCTAGACCCACAAGAATGATAAAAACATTACTTGGCTATGCTTCTGATTTTGCACCCCACTTTTTTTTCACTTAGTATTGTAACTCTTTCTTTCATGCTACATTGTTTCTTAAATGGCATTTTAAATTACACAGAAAATTACATGGAGTGAATAGACCATAATTTCCACAACCATTCCCCATTTTATTGTTTTTCAAACTCTCCCTCAGATTTTTGCTAAAATAAATGATGCTTCACTAAACATTGTCATAGATGTAGTTTTTCTCATCATTGCTGATATAAATTTAGTTCTTGGAAATGGGAATTAAAATACACACATATTAATTTTTTTAAATACACTACCAAATTGCATTCCAATGAGTTTTACCAAGGTCAGATATACATTAAAAACAGTAATGTGTTATAATTCATTGACCTCTCCTTTCTTCTGCCTATTATTATTATTCCATCTATACTATTATTATGCCATAATCATATGGTAAGAAGATAAATACATGACATGTTCTCTTTTAATACATTTTATTTTATTTTTGCTTGTTTTTCTTATTTAATTGAGATATAATTGATATAAAGCAAATACTGTGTGCTTTTTAATTTTCTTTATAGATTCCACTTAAAAGTGAGATCATATAGTATTTATTTTTCTCTGTCTGGCTTATTTCACTTAGCATAATGCCCTCAAATTTTATCCATGTCTATTTCTTCTTTTTTATCACTAAATAAGATTCCATTGTGTGTGTATAGATATCTATCTATATCTACATATACAGAGAGATATATATCACATTTTCTTCGTGCATTCATTCATCAATGGATTAGGTTGTTTCCATGTCTTGGCTATTATAAATAATGCTGCTATGGAAATAGGCGTACAGATGTCTTTTCAACATAGTGTTTTAGTTTCCTCCAGATATATTCCCAGAAGTAGAATTCCTGGATCATAGTGTAGTTCTAATTTTTTAAATTTTTTGAGAAACTTCCATGCTGCTTCCATAGTGGCTGCATCAATTTACAACCCCAACATCAGTGCAGGGGCGTGCCTTTTTCTCCACGTCCCTGCCAACCATTCCGACAGGTGTGAGGTGACATCTCTGTGGCTTTGATTTATGTTTCCCAAATAAGCAGTGACATTAAGCACCTTTTCAAGTGCCTGTTGGACATTTTATATCTTCTTTAGAAAATTATCTAATCAGGTCCCTTGCCCATTTTCAATTGAATTATTTTTTTTATATTGAGTTGTATGAGTTCTTTATGTATTTTTTATATTAACCCTTTATCAGATATATGGTTTGCACATACGTGTTTTCCCCATTTTGTAGGTTGTCTTTTTATTTTGTTGATCTTTTATTTTGCTGTGAAGAAGATTTTTTATCTGAGGTAGCCCCACTGGCTTATTGTTCTTATATTATTTGTGCTTTGGATGTCATATCTAAAAATTATTGCCAAAATCCATACCGGGAGCTTTGTTCCTATGTTTTCTTCTAGGAGTTTCATGGTTTCAGGTCTCACATTTAACGCTTTAATCAACGTTGAGTTAATTTTTATGAGTGGTACAAGATAAGGGTCTAGTTATATTCTTTTACATGTAAATGTACAATGCTATCATTTATTGAAGAAATTGTCTTTTCTCCACTGATCATTCTTGGCACCCTTGTCAAATATTAGCTGACCATGGGTTGCTTCCTTGGCCCTTGATTCTGTACCATTGGTCTGTATGTCTATTTTTAATTCAGTACAATAGTGTTTTGATTATTATAGTTTCATAATACAGATTGATATCAGTAAGTGTGATGTTTCCTGCTTTGTTCTTTCTTGGGATTGCTTTCACTATTTAAGATCTTTTGTGGATCCATATACATTTTAGGATCTAATTACCTAAAAAATGCCACTGGAAATCTTGATAGAGACTGCATTGAATCTACAGATGGCTTTGGATATGGACATTTTAACAACAGCCATTCTTCCAATCTAATTCCAAACATGTGATCCCTTTACATTTATTTGTGTCTGTGATTTCTTTCATGAATGCATTATAGTTTTCAATATAGAAATCATTCACCTCCTTGGTTAAATGTATTCTTAAGTATTATATTGTTTTTGATGCTGTTGTATATGTGATTATGTTGTTTATTTATTTATTTTTTTAGATAATTTGTTGTTCACGTATATAGAAGTACTACTGACATTTTTGTGTTGATTTTGTATCCTGCAACTTGAATGAATTTGCTGATTAGATAAAAAATTTGTGGTGGCATTGGGATGGGAAGGCCAGTTCCAAGCAGGCTTCCAGGCGTTTTCAATCAGGCTTTCTGGTCAAGAGAGGCTGAGCGAGTCAGCTGCAAGCCAGGCTAAGATTCAGCTCCCTTGCAGGGGAGAGACAGTTCAGCCAGGTCCAAGCAGCCCCCAGGTGTTCCCAGTCAGGCTTTCTGGTCAGCAGGGGCCAATGGATAAACTCAGGGATGGGTAAGGCTAGGACTCAGCACCCTTGCCAGGCTCCATGGCAGGGAAGCTCTTTATTTGAGGACCTAAATCAGGCAGACCTTCACCTCACTGCCTTCCGTGGCTGGACCATGCCACCGCCATGGCTCTGCAGGTGAGCGAAACCACTGATTGAGAATCTGCTTGGGCACGGCAGGTAGGAACTCGGTCTGCCAAGATTCAGGTGCCAGATGTAGCAGCTCCTTTCCCCTCTCTGTCCCAGACTCCCACACGTGAAGTACCACTCACTGTTGTGCAGACCCCATGCAGCAAGACTAGAATCGGGGCTCCCAAGAAGTGACCCACAACACTGGAAAGCTGGATGCCCACCCTGGGCTCGCTTTCCTACAGGAGGAGTTGGAGGCTCAGAGAAGAGCTCTCAGCACAGGTTGTGCAAGGCCCTCTGTACTCTGCTCCTCTTACCCTTGAAGGCTGGGTCGCCGTGGGGTGGGTCTGCTTCTGCCTCAGCCTGAGTTCTAGGATTCATCAGGAATGTCTTGTCCATGAAGAGTTGTTGGGTTTTGTTTTTGTTTTTCTGAGGGGGAATGAAGTCAGGAATAACCTATGTTGGCATTCCTTCCTTCTAACATTTTTTAATTTATTTTTTTTATTATTGAAAGTACTACAGATGTCACCCTCCCCCGCCCCATTAACTCCCTTCTCCTTGCTTCCTTATAACTTTTTAAAGTTCTCCTTGCTATAGTTCCTACTTTAAAAGTATATATATATATAACTACATAATTATATTATATATTCAGGAATTGACACAGTCCTACTGGTTCTAATTCAATAAAAATGTTATTTCATTGATGGGAGTGGGGAGAAACACAAGTAGACAGGTCGCAAAGTGAATTGGACAAATGCAAATGGACTCACCTAAGCTCTTGCAGCTGTGTCTAGAGCCATCTGGGATTCAGGTATACATGTTCCATCATACGTGCTGGGTGCCTTACTTCGTAAAGGGGAGTGAAATGCTTGTTCTTATTGTGGCAAATTTAAATATTAATTTCTTCTGAATGAATGAATGAAAAACAAAATGTTTAAGACTCTACCTGCTTTTTTTCTTGTCTTTTCTGCTTTTTATCTTAAGCCTAAATATATGCTGCTCTTTCTTCTTCTCTTGGCCTAAATTATGTGGCAATAAACAAACAAACAAAAAACAAAGGGTAGAGAGTTGGGGTTTGCTAGCCCCATGGAAATGGAAATATATAGTGGCAGAACTTGGGGTTTGGGAATAAAAACCTGCTATTCTGATAGTGTGATGTGATCTATTTTATAGCAGAACAGTTATGACTCACACCACCCTTTCTTCTGACATCTGCCATCTTTCAGTTTCAAAATAATACCTTGAAAAATTAAAAATGAAAAGATCTAGCATTGCTCTGTTGCAGAGTAGAGAGAGTTCAGTAATATTGCACCCATTACTGAATATCCCATACCACATCTGCCAGTTCATTGAGCAAGAGAGTATTTCACTGCATAATTCATAGTATTGCAGATTTTACTTCGAAAGCCTACACAACAGACAGCCACAGGCTTTATTAAAGTTCTTACCTATAGGCACCTGATGATATCCAATTGACCTATGAAATTACATATTTATTATTGACGAAGATTGCTCATGGTTATAATACTTCTTTTTTTACTTTATAAAGTGGCTAGCAAGTGAGAATATGTGGTCAGGCTGACTTCCCTTTGAACAAAAACTTTGTTTTTCTTTGAGGAAGGAAAGAATCAGTCAAGTGAGTACATAGGATGTCCCAGCTACACTGAACCCCTTTGCATGTGGGACTTATCCTGGGGGCCTTAGGCAGAATGTTGTTCAGAATCAATCATCATTTTAGATACCTTTTTTAAAAAAGATTTCCATATTGAGTTTTAAATAGCGAGGAAGGGAGAGGGGGAGAGAGAGAGAGAGAGAGAGAGAGAGAGAGAGAGAGAGAAACATTGATGTGAGAGGAAATATCCATCGGCTTCCCCCTGCCCACCCCTACCTGGGATCATGTGCCTTGATGGGGAATTGAACCAGCAAACTTGCAGGGCATGAGATGGCACCCAACCAGCTGAGCCAAACTGGCCAGGGCCATTTTAGATATCGTGCCTAGGAACCAAGACCACAGATGTGGTTTAAAGGTGAAGACCAGGAAGGGACAGAGGAGAAGGGAGAAGTATTTGTAGTTTTTAGGAAGGTGGCTTATGCTGAGATGATGAAAAGTAGACATTGCCACTGCTTTTTTTCAGAATATACCTTAAGCAGTGCTTAGAATAATCAATAAAACAAAAATTAATAGGCACATAAAAAATCAGGAATTAGCCCTGGCCGGGTTGGCTCAGCAGTTAGAACGTCAGCCTGCGGTCCAGAGAGACCCGGGTTCAGTTCCCGCTAAAGACACCTACCTCGGTTGCAGTTTGTCCCCAGCCCTGGTTGGTCGTGCAGGTGGCAGCCAATCAATGTGTCCCTTTTACATGAATGTTTCTCTCTCTCTCTCCTTCTCTCTCCCTCCCACTCTATCTGAACAAAAAATGGAAAAATGTCCTCGGGTGAGGACAAAAAAAAAAAAGAGAAATTTAAGCCAAGGAAATTTCATATTGATATTGTTCCTCAAAAAAAAAAGTGTACATTTTAAATATCTTCTTCTGTTGTAGATCATCTCAAACTATGTCTCTATGTCTTCCATTTCTTACGCTTTTATTTTGCTTTCTCATTTAGGATTTTACACACACACACATATATATACTATAAATTGTATTTTCTTTCATAATAGTCTGTTTTGAATCAGAAATACAGATGGAAGAAAAGTTAAGAACCAATGGGTGCAAAGCTGAATTCATAAAGAATTCGAACTGAACAGACTCAGATCAGTTCAGAGAATATTGTGTTTGTTTTTTAGTCCAGCACTTTTATAAAACATATAGCTTAGTTTCTTCTTCTGGTTCATCTCAGCATTATTGGGAAAAAAGAAAGAAAGCAAAAAATGACTTTAGGCCACATGTCAGAAAAAAAAAAGAAAAAACCTATTCAGAATCATTTAAGTTAGCATAATATGCTAATAGCATATGAGCAAGTTAAAATGGATACATTCAGGTCAAGTCATAGCTGATTTACGGGCTGAGTGACCTGTGCCAGGTGGACATCTGACCTCAGGAAATTGTCTGCAAAATTTCTAGGGACAAGTAAGATTGCAGGTGCTGTGGGAAGCTTCAGATAACAATTCATTGTCTTGGATGTTTTATACACAATGTGACTAAAATAAACTGCTCTGTGATGGTTAAAAAGTCTAAGTTGTTTTGTCCCCAAAATTTATGTCTTAGAAAGTGTAACTTCTGAGAGGCATGCTATAGAGTGAAGAACAAGAACTTGGACTCATTGCTGCAGTTCACATTCCAGCTCTGTGTTTTACTAGCTATGGACACTTGGGGAATTTCAGAACCTCTCTGTGCTGCACTGGTCCTTTGTACCTCGTGAGGCTGTAGTTTAAAGCAGGTAGTAAAAGTGCCTGGCACGTATAAGGATTTGGTGAGTATTGGCTATTGGTATGATTGCTTGTCTTCCATTTGAAAGCAAAATAGTTAACCCAGGTAATTGGAATGAAGGCAAAACACCCTCAGCTTGAGTTCGGCATAAAGGAAAAGACCATGAGCCTCACCACCCACTTAGCTGGATTCAGCTGCTCTTTTCTGCCTGTCTTTTAGCTTATCAATAGACTTCAGGGTAAGGCAGGAATGAAGTCCTGCTTTCCTCAGCTGGCCTGATGGACCAGGCCCTGAACACATCTGCTTGTTTAAACCACACGCCACCCTGGTGTTAATCCATTGAATAGTATCCTGGCATATCCTAGAGATTCAGCCTTGATTGATTATCTTTGAGAAAATTTCTAAATGGGCAAACTTGCCATCCAAATTATTGATATCAGCAAGTGTCACCCAGTCTTATTAAACATGATTTTATTGACTTCCAACTTCCTGCCTGTGTGCATTTCG
Source organism: Molossus molossus (assembly GCF_014108415.1). NCBI lineage: Eukaryota > Metazoa > Chordata > Mammalia > Chiroptera > Molossidae > Molossus > Molossus molossus. The sequence goes on along the minus strand of NW_023425401.1, from coordinate 37,590,547 downwards.
TGTCTTCTGGGAAGTAGATGCCAAATTGGGATTAGCTGCTGTGCAGGACCCTGACTGAGAAAATGCCTGTGAGGAAAAATCAGGAGGGAGTCAGACCAAGATGCAGGTCTAATTGCCACTGAGAAGGTAAAGGAGCAAGGATACCTTCAATGGGTTTCAGAATACACCACCTGGGTCCATCTGTTCATCATGCTCCCTGCTGTGAGATGTGGTCACCAAACACCTGATGCCAAAATCTCTTCTCTACAATATCTCCTCTTTACAAAGCTGGAGTTACACCATCTTCTTTAGTTGGGCTCTAGCTTGACATCACCCCATTTTCTTTTATCTCAAATGATTTCCAGAACACCCCTTGTGCCTTTGATTATATTATAATAAACTCCAAAGATAACTGTGATGTTTAAATTATTCTTTGTTTAGGGCTAATTATTAGCCACACACTACAGCTAGAGAACATAAGTAACAATTGCCAGAGCAAGCACGCTCTCCAGCTGTTACTAATCTTTGCCAAGACTGATACACTGTGGTAGAGAACTACATGAAACTTGTTGGACTTGGAAAGGCAGCTCAGAGGGTTTACACAGAATGTAGAAGACAGTCTGCCTTCATGTTATGTTTTGTTTATTGATGCTGCTTATGTCTGCTTGAAAAACAAACGAACGTTCAAATATCCCGAAGTCTTTCCAAATCTATAAGCAATACTCTTTGCCTTTACTTTTGTTTTTGCTTTCATCATATCTGCTCATTTAAACAGTGGTGAAATATGTTAAAGAATGATGAGCAAAAAGTCAATTATAAAACTGACTTTACAGAAAAGAGCATTAAATTTTAAATCAGTGATGAGAATCAATTTACCAAACTTCCAGATATATGTAAGGCAAACTTTTCTCATTAACATTTCAGAACATTCCGATGTGGTGGAATTTTGTAGTAAATTGTAAATGATTTATGGGAAGAATTTTCAGTCAATCTCTAGCAGAGGAAGAGAGAAAGTCAGAGCCAATTTCACAATGCTTTGCAGTTAGTTTTATTAATTCCATTTGCCCGAATAAGGTAAAGAACCACATTTTCCCCCTCTAGTCTCTTAGCTCAGGCTGCCATAACAAAATACCATAAAATGGGTGTCCTAAATAACACTACTCAGCTCACATGACCTCTTTGTGCAATGTGGAGAGACAGAGAGAACAAGCTCATGGGTGTCTCTCTCTACTCATTTCATCTTGAGGGCCCCACCCTGGTAACCTCATCCAACCCTAATTACCTCCCAAAGCCCCCATTTCCAAATACCATTATATGGGAGGTCAGGGCTTCAGTATATAAATTTGGAGGGGTGAGGGATACAAACATTCAGTCCATGATATATAGTCTCAGATCTCAATTTGTAACATAGCGTCAATTCACAGCATGATCAAATGATAATGCCTCCCAGGTTTGCTGGAGGTACACTCTTTTCCTTTTGCGTTTTCTTTTCAAATTCTATCATGGCTCCTCAAGGTCCTTTACAAAGATCAGTATTTCATTCCTTTATCGTTTTTACTGAAAGCTATCTGCTATGAAATGGGGGTTTCAGGCGTGCTCCTCAAAGTCACTTGCCACAACAGTGACCTCCCAGTCAACCGGTCTTGGTTACTACCAGAACCATCACAACTAAATTGGGATCTTAGAGTTACTGATTAAACCATTACATCATAAAGCAATGCCCCACATGTAGTGCAGTGTCACTACAGTTCTAGGGCCACTTGCTGCCTCTGTAGTGCTAATGCGAGTCTCTGCTGATTCTCCCAGGACTCATGAGTAACCCAAGCATCAAGATTAATCAGTGAAGTCCTACAGCAAAACCTACTTGAGACCTAAGTATTCTAGCTCTTTGTCATCCAGATTGTCCTCACGTGTAATGCACACACACACAGAGTTGTTTTCCCAATAAGGTGCCTTGGATGTTATCAGTGGGTACCTACTGTACACAGCCCAGACTACCTCTGCCCCAACATTTGGATGGTAGAGAGTATGAGAGACAAATCCAGACTCTTCTTTCCTTATGTTTAAATTTATCTCAGAGGCCTCATTGGCCTTTTCTCTCTGTATTGCTTTCCTGGCTTTTCCTGTTTGACTTTATAGATTTCAATACACATGTAATTTCAGAGGGAAAGGTCAGACTCTCTTTACAACATTGATCTGATGCCATGATTACCCGGAAGTTCCTAGTATACCCTTCTTCATAATGAAATGGGTATATGCTTTACATCAAGATAGACAGGTACAGACAGACAGATAGATATGGGTTTTTACACAGAAAATTTAATTAAAGGAAAACATTATATCTTATGAGCCAAATACTAACAATGACAATGCCCTACTTTAGATCTTAGTGCCTTAGAGAAATAGCCTTGATACTCTGAATTCCTTGACCCCTGACTCTCATGTTCATGCTATATTATGAAGTTGAAGAACAGCAGAATAAAAATTGTGACATTTATAAATATATGCTTTCCATCAATGTGCTTTGAATACTTCCATCTTGGAAGAAATGCAGCGTATCCCTAAGTCTTAGTCAGTCTGACTTCCAAAGGCAACTTTAGTTTGACTCTTGGCTTGCCATGCCGTTCCCTGGCATTGCAGGGGTGCTCCCTCCCCGCTCAGAGCCCTGTGCTGAAGTTCCTTGGTGGCCTAAAGCCCAACAAGGATCTGGGAGGTGTGTTGATGAGGGGGGCAAGGCAGTGGACTACAGGAGACCACTGTGCTTTTTGTCCCTGTCCTCTGGGGCACTGGTAGTCCTGAAGACAGATCTGGTTGGAGAACTGCCCTTCAGTACATATCACTTAAGATAAAATGTGGCAAGTCCCACCCAGCTCTTGTTACAAAGGCGGATGTTGCATTTCCACCTCCTCAACCACTGGCATTTCTTTAATATCAGTCCAGAGGTTACTGTGAACTCTCGCTGAATTTATCTGCTAAGGTAGTCTAATTTTATCACATAAAACTCAGCTCTGAAATCAAAACTGGGTTATAGCAAATAACTGAATATGAAATTTGTGCCATATTGGCTTACTCAAGTTTTATTTCCAAATAGGAAGAAAAATCAAGTCTTTTTTAAAAAACATGTTCTTATTGATTTTTTTAGGGAGAAAGAGATAGAAACACTGATGTGAGAGAGATACATCGATCAGCTGTCTCCTGCACACTCACCACGGGGGATCGAGCCTGCAACTCGGGCATGTGCCCTGATTGGGAATCAAACTGGGACCTCTCAGTCCTTGGGACAATGCCCAATCCACTGAGCCACCTCAGCTGGGCAAAAAAATCAAGTCTTTAAAAAAGAGAGAATGCATACATTTTGGGAATTCAACATGTAGGCACAGCAGTAGTATTCACAGTAGCATATCTATAAATACAATGGCATGAAGTTGAACTACTTATTACTCTCATACATGTTAAGTCTGACACTCTTGCTCTCTGTCTCTGACTATCTCTCTGTCATGTCATGCTAGGAACTGATTTCATAGTTGACATGTTGGTCTCGTTTCCCAAACAGTAGGTTCCTCCAGTGCAGAGACATAATCTCTTCTAGAGCACTTAGCATGTCCTTGGACATGGTAGGTGTTCCATTAATACTTGATTTTAAATGTTTCAAAAAGGGCCTGCCAAACCTGCATTCAGACTGCTTCTCAAAGGCAACTTGATGTAGACTTGCTGGTTCAGAGTGTCAGCTTTTACCTGGGACTGCTCTGGGGATTCCATGCTGACTGGTTCTGGCCTCCCCACCCCAGGGAAAGAGCGCAGTGTATGCCTACGTCCCTCATGACAGTGGTGTAGGCCTAGATGGCTCCCTTTTGCTTCCAAAGGGAAGAAGTGTACTGCTTGTTATAGTGTAACTGGGCATCTGGTGGGGCTCTCACCATCTTAGGAAGAAGGTATAACATGGGTAAGTGGGAAGACTTTGGAGTCAGTTAGCCTGAATGAGTCCTCTTCAATTTCAATTTGTGTTACTGTGAACATCTAACATTCTTGAATCCTAGCTTCTTATCTTCAAAATGGAGAAAGTGAATGTCTTCTTTTCTCTGGGTTGTCATGTACATAATCTGATCATAAAATATCCATATACAAGATATCATTACTAGCTTATCTATAACACATTCAGTAGTAAGGCACCTGGAATCTTCCATCAGATACAAAGCAGATAACTAAGTGTAAATTATATAAGAATTGTATAATGTTGCAGAAAATTTTGAAATAAAAGCAAACCCCTCTATTAACAGTTCGCATTGGGTTGCATATTGAGATTCAGGTGTAGGAGGTACTCATAGTAAACGAGGCAGCAAGCGAGACCTTTATCCAAACTACCTGACTCCAGCTAGGAACATCAACCACGTAAAAGAAAATTCCTACCATCAAATCCACAACTGCTTATTGCAGGAAAACATGGCTTGCAAGACATAAATAAAAGTTCACATTTTACCTTGATATGTAGAGAAGCAGTGGGAGGCAGCTCCAGGAATCCTTCTCCTCCAAAGCATTCAGTAGGCTCAGAGAATTGTGGTTCCCTAAGCCCCTAAAAGTAGCCATGTCCTGACGTGAAGAGGCAGCAGCCCTGAGCAGCCCCAGGCCTGCTGATGCCCACAGGAAGCACCCTTCCCTTCGCCAGGCTCAGGCTGCTGCTGTGGCTGCATGAAGCTTTCTCAAGGCTCCTCCTACCTTTCCTCCACTCCTTCCTTCAGTCACCATGTTCACCCTGCCCCTTACCACATACATTTTGTTCCTGAAGCAAAGTCTAGGGGAATTATTCTTTGTAGTAAAAATTCTCTGGATTTGCAAGTTGGCACAATGAATAGAACATAATATTAAAATATGCATGCCATGTGGAATAGTTCAGTTGTGTTGACAAAGGGTAATACCATACACCGTTTACTTATAATGATACTGTTGTAATAACCCAGTTATTAATAACTGGAAAGGAGCAACCCAGTTATTAATAACTGGAAAGGAGCAAAGGGAAGGTCACATATTATGGGCATGCCATTTGTGCTGCTTTGCTAGGAAGCTTCAGTTTAGACACATGCCCAGTAAAGTCTGAATGACGAAGGGCAGGTACTTGCCTATTAGTCACACCTGGGAACAAGTCATTGGCCAGAGTAGGCATGGCCACTGCAAGCATGGGAAGATTTAAGATACTTAATCTCCTGAACAAGGGAGTCCACTCTCTTGGTTTGCTCTCTTTCTTGCTTGCTTTCTTGGGACTCTTCTTGCAGTGAGGGGAACATTCTCTTGGCATCCCTGCATTTGCCCGCATGGCCCATGGAACGGAAACTTTGCACACTGGCTGTGCTTCTAGGCTCTGCTGAATCCCCAGCTGCACATCTTCCAGGACTGGATTAAGGGGAATGGGATGTAATTCCATGCAAATAAAGCTTTTTTCCACATCTCGTCCTGCCATGAGTACCTCTGGAATTCTTATTCCAGCGGCACCCTAGAACCCCACTTCCGCTAGCAATGGAGAAAGACCATCCACACATTTATTTGATGACAATAATGAGTCAGCTTTTTAGTTTAAGTGCTGTATAATTTGGAGCTTGGGGGTGTTCTACTTAAAATGGCAGTGAAACTTCAGTAATTCCCCAGGACTAGAAACTTAAAAGTAAACGCAAGTGTCTGGAGCTCTGCTGGAAGGTGTCTTTTTGCAAATTAAACATTGCTCCAAGGCCTCTTTCTTTGATGACAAAAACATTCTTCATAAGTAAATTCCCTCTGGGAGTCGAAATTTACATCCAACAATGGTATCAGTAAAGCATCTAAGAACCCAGGCTGGTGATTAGAAGTCCTGCTGTGGCCTTCCTACCAGCCCTGTGTTCCTGCCCAAATCCCATGGCATTTTTCAAGGAATAGCCCAACCTTTCCCTCAGTAGATTCCAAGGCTGCAGCTTTCGCTAGAATTTCTCCATAGTGTTAAGGAAAAGACTCAGACCGGAGGAAGCGAAGAGGTTCTTTTATTCACGCATGCGGACTCAGAGGAGGCAGTCTCCAAATTCTGGGCCCTAAGTTGTAGGGCGCGCCTAGCTTCATAGCAGGCTGGGCAGACATTCTTTAGATGTGAGACCCATAAGCAGCTTACAGAAGTAGGAAGTGAAAAGGTCTGGTTTTCTCTAGGAGGCAAAAGGGTCTAGTTATCTCCTGGGAAGAAAAAGGGTCTGGTTATCTCCTGGGTACTTGTTTTTTTCTAAAATGGTAGTTTACTTTCTCCATCAATAGAACTTGGATCCAGGCATCCATTCATTCTAGTTCCATTTTTGTTTTTGTTTTTTTTTTTTTTTAATTCAGGCACTATCAGTGTACTTATTAAGTTCTTGCGAAATGAATGTGTGAACAAGTAATGTAGAGAATTATAATAAAATATAATTTTTTTTTAATCCTCACCTGAGGACATTTTTGCATTTATCTTCAGATAAAGCAGGAGGGAGAGAGGGAGGAAGAGAGAGAGAGAAACATCGATGTGAGAGAGACACATCAGGTGGTTGCCACCCACACAACCTAACCAGGGCAGGGGACAAATTGCAACCAAGGTATGTGCCCTTAGGGGGAACCGAACCCGGGACACTCTGGTCCGTGGGCCGATGCTCTAACCGCTGAGCAAAATGGGGCAGGGCTAAATTTGTATTTTTAAAGTTAAGGCCTTTGTCATCTAAAAGTCAAGACAGCATTCCACCATCTGTTTTGTTCACCATCGTATCTCCAGAAAATATAATAGATTTTAACACACAGTGAGCCTTCAATGTGTACCAAACTAATGAATAAATAATTGAGCCATCACACTAGAAAATGGCACGTGAATTATTCTCTTTAGAGATCCTTTCTTAACTGCATAATGGAGGCATCCCTATGCCATCATATAACCTTAGCCTAGTTTTAGTGTTCATGGCACTGAACAATGTTTAACGGTTCTTCATGTTTGCCATCTGTTTATGCCATAACATATACACTCTTTTCTGTCACCCCCTCTTCACTGTTCAGTCCACAGCACCTAGAACAGTGCTTGGCGAAGGATAACTTGTGGCCACCGAGCAAACAGACAGTAAAGGGCTTGAAAGCCCAAATGTTTCAGGTAAGCTAAAAGGGTCTACTGGAATTTCTGCAGCAATGGGAGGGCACATGTCCAGAATTGGGCCTCAGAGAAAGTACATTGGCAATATGCAGTGCTAATTGGCGAAGAGAAGATCCTGGTGCAAAGAAAATAGTAAGGAAATTAGATTTTTTCCCCAGTATGATGTGGCTACTACTGCTGTAATTTCTATTTTGTTTTATGATCCATTAACTGTTTAGACTATAAATAGTTTTTAAGTTAAAGAAAATCTACCGTTTAAGACCTGATAAGTACAATTCTCTCTCTCTATGTGTGTGTGTGTGTGTGGGTTTCCCAACGAAGCTATTAGTTGTATGTGAGTGTGTGGGTGTGAGTATATGTGTGTTACAATGTCTTATTTGGTTGCTTAAGGCGTTCAACATGTCTATATAAAAATGAAGTCAACTATTAACCAAAGGACCTTAGCATTTTAACCCAGACAATATAAAGAGTCTTGGAATTCAGAATTTGCTGTAATTATTGTAGTAAAAAAAAATAGTGAAGGCTATTTAAAAGCTCTCTGTCTTGACATAGTATGTCCTTGTGTTCCAGAAACATAATGGGGGATAATAATAATAGTGATTATGATAATGATAACCTCATCAAAATCACACAAGTATGTTTAAAAAGCCTAAAATGAGTTTCCTGCAGAGGTGATAAAAAGGGTGTTTTGAGGCCAAGTTGAGAATTGGATTTCTACATACTCCAATTAACTTCACACAGAGGGAAAAAATGTAGTTATTTCACAATTTCATGCCGTACTCTCAATCCTGTGTAGCAACCACAACAAATCAACAATATAATTGAGCACCTAATGTGTTGATGATTGAAAACTATTTGCAAGTATATGTCCCTAGCCAAATAGTAAACTGGATAAAGTGTGGATGAGTTAGTGCAAACATCACAACTACTGGCACATGTTGGAAATAAAGTCATTCAAAGCAAAATCATCTGTTTGGATATTCAAGAGCTAGGCATTATTTATATCTCTTGCTCTTTTAGAACCTCTCTATATTAACTTGTAATAAATAGTAAAGAAAATTTAATTTATTCTTATATTCTTTTTTTTATTAATTAATTTTTGTTACAGATGTTTCTCCTTTTTTCCCCACTGATTCCCCCCTCCCCCTCACTCCCTGCCCTGTCCCCAGTTTGTTGTCCATGTCCACTGTTCATGCACACATGCATATAAGTTCTGTGGTTTATCTCTCCACCACCACCCCCTCTTCTGGGGATTATCGATCTGTACGCCACTTACACGTCTCTGGGACTACCCCATTTCTCAGACTGTTATGTTCATTATAGTCCACAAATAAGTGATATCATATGATACTTGTCTTTCTCTGTTTGGCTTGTTTCACTTAGAATGATATATTATTTTTTATTATATAGCTCTCAAACCTTTCCTTCAATTCTGTAGTAACTATTTAAAAGACAGATCTGATTATGACTTCTCTGTTTATAATCTGTTAATAACTACCCAGAATTTATAGAAAAAGGTTAACCTTCTGAACCTAGCACATAAGTTCCTCCATTGCTGCTGTCTTGCCCAAGTCTCTAGCCAACGTTCTCAGCTTTACACTTAGCAATGTATTAACACCAATACTTGGTGCAAAATATAAATCACCATTTTACTGTGACTGTGTCGCTCAACTAGTTGTAATATTTGATATACTTGAATGTGGGAGACTGTTTTGCATGGCATCCATTTTGCAAAAATCTGCTCTGCCATCTCCTGCCCCAAGGCAGGATACCTCTGTATACAATGTTTCTGCATTCCTTTAAGTAACCATTTACTCAGCCAGTTATGCTCTGTTTATCTTTTGTTCCACCCAGGATATTTATGTGATATTTACCTGAAATTGCTTCAGGGTGGTTACCACAAACTTATCGCTTGGCAACAAATGTTCTTGTTTTTCTGCTTCTTGCCATATATAGTGTGGATCTCCCCAGAATAAAGGAGACTTGATCAGAGCCCTGTCTTGTCCCTCCTCATCCTCACTCCCCCTCTAGAGTCCTCATTGCTCGACCTGCGGGACGGGTCACTTGAACTTTCTAAAAATGTTAGTAAATTATTTAATGAAGTATAATACATATATACACTTCATAAATCATTTATGTAAGGTTAATAAAAATTTCTATATATTGAGTTATACCCATGTAATTACCACATGAAGATATCAAGGTATAGAATACTTCTAGCTCCACAGAAGCCTCATTCTGGCCCACCCTGTCACAGTCACCAATTCCTATTACAAGTCATTTACCAAAGTTTGACTTCGCTGTATTTAAATGACCTAATAACATATTCAGTCTTTTATGTTTCAAATATTTCTTTCAAGTTTGGATTTGTGAGATTCATTCAATGGTCTCCCAAGTAAAAGTACTTTATTACTCTACAGAGGTAGGTAGAATTCTCTTATATGAATAAACCATAATTTGCTTTCATATTATTTGCTTCATGATTATTCGGTTTTCAGTCTGTAGCTATTGAGAATAACTTTATTATTTTATTATTTCAGGTCTGAGATTTAATTTTTAATCCATTTCAAGATATTTTTTGTGAGTGATAAAAGATAGGGATCAAATATCATTCTTTCACAAGTGAATACCCAGTTTCTGCAGCACCATTTATAGAAAAGACTGCTCCTAGAGAGCACTGACCATCGAGGTTTGGAAGTGGACCTCGATGCTTTGCTTCTTCTCTGAGTTTTGATTTCACCAGGAGAGGAATGAGGCAGTCAGAACCCTTATGGACTACTATTTGATGAGGTAGGCAGTGAAGAAATAATACCTCCTTATTACCCAGAAATACCCTGAAGCTACGAGTGATAGAAAGTGAGTGGCAGTTCCCTTGCAGGGCAGTGATTGCCTAGTGTTAACAAGTGGAAATGAAGGTGTGTTCAAAATGCAAAGCTGACCTGTTCCCAAGGCCTAGAGCAGAGACAGCTCAGGTGACGGAGGGCACCATACTATTTCCTGCAACTTCCCTGAGCACAGCTTTCTCCACAGGCAATGCACAAAGGCTCGCTTTCTTCTTCACTCCCCATCCTAAACACAAAGGCAAAACATTATAATCATCTTCACCTTCACACGGGAAGAACAAGTTCTTTGGCTCCCTGCTCACTCTAGTTAAATACCAAAAGTTGTGAGATACTCTTAGTACAATGGTTTCTACAGATATCTTCAGAGAACCTGAAAGGAAAAAAAAAAACAAAAAAAACTTTTTCTTTTAAAAAATAAGTTAAAAATATAAAATTTGTTGCATGATTTCTATTACATTTTGTGTAATGAGGGAAGGAGTGTGTATTTCCGTTTAATGCTAAACGGAAATGCTATTAAATTGGGAATTGTCAGAGAAAAATAAATAAAAATATAAAATTTGAGTTTAAAGTGGAGTTAAAATTAATGCATCTTAGAGATATTTTGTTATTTCAACTCCATAAAACACAAAAGTTAAAGAAACATCAATAAAGTTAAAGAAACTATGAAATTATTTGATTTTTATAATCCTAAATGGTTACTTTAAGTATGCCTTTCTCTTTCTTGTAAATTACCTTGCGCAGAGCTCTTTATAAAATAATGTGTCATCCATCAGTAGATGAATGGATAAAAAAGCAGTGGTACATATACATAATGGAGTACTACCCAGCTATAAGAAAGAAAGATCTCTTATCCTTTGAGACAACATGGAGGAACCTGGAAAGATTATCCTAAGCGAAACAAGCCAAACAGAGAAAGACAAGTATCATATGATCTCCCTTATTTGTGGAATATAATGAACATAACAGTCTGAGGAATGAGGTAGTCCAAGAGATGTGGAAGTGGGGTACAGACTGACAATCCCCAGAAGAGGGGGTAGTAGGAGAGAGATAAACCACAGCTTATATGCATGTATGCATGTGTGCATGAACAATGGACATGGACAACAAAGGTGGGGATAGGGCGGGGAGGGAAGGAGAGGGGGCAATCAGTGGGGGAAAAGGAGAAATATCTGTAACAAAAATAAGTAAATAAATAAATAAATAAATAAATAAATAAATAAATAAATAAAATGACGTGCCATTTACTACAGTTCTGTATTGGTGTTCTACTCTGTTACTGAATATCTTCCAATAAGGTTAGACGAATTACTGGGTACAAATGCAGCTTAACGTTTTTTCTTCCTGCTGACACAAAGGTAAAATGTCTGAGAAACCTTTGCTTGGGTGGATTGAGTTTTCTTCTTGTTCCAAGTGAAACTTGGTACCAATTTTTCCTGGGATGCTCCCAGTTCTTGGAAAAGGCTTCAGAAGCTCATGGCGTTCATCCTGACATCTTCAGGCTACAGCTGAGCAAGTGATGGATTAGCTACAAGGATGTTTGCATGAGATAGCAGCTCCTCTACCCAGTGGCACCGTGGGTGGTAACAAAGGGATTTCCCAGCAGAACTTGTTGGTTTTCTTTAATTTGCAAAAATTATTTAGGAAAAGCAGTAGTTAGCTGAGATTGATCTCTTAGCTTGGCACTGAGCTGACAGATTGATTTTTATTAATAGACTGTCATGCACTAGGATGTTTAATTATATAAGATTCAATTGCTTTTGACATCTCTTGGGTTAGCGTCTCTTTTGACCAGATCATTTTATAGTATTCAGATTAGATTTTTACATGGTGATTTCATACATCCCATTGCATACCAGGTAGCTGTTTCTTACTTGGATATATCAACATCTTGAAATGATCAACTTTTTATGAATTCTATTTGAGAGGAAACAGGAGAAATAATGAATTAAAAACCAGTACAGTCATGTGCCACATATTGACATTTAAGTCAATGGACTACATGTAGATTGGTGAGCTCATAAAATTGCAATAAACCTCTGAGCTGAAAGTAGATCAGAAACTTCCCAGGAGCTCTGAGAAGCTGGAAAGTGGTGGTGGGACGTGATCACTGGTGGGGATCCCTGTGCAGGGCCAGCACCAGCAAAAGGCCACTCCCGGAGGACAGAGCCTCCCTCGCTGCCTCGGTGGTTGAGAAGGGGAGAAGTGGCAGGTGTGTTCACAGGGAAGCGAGGCCCACGCTGAGGCCAAGCATCTGGGTGAGCTGTGGGGCAGAGGGAGGTGCCAATGCTACAGAGAAAACCCTTTGAGAAACAGAAGCCTCCAGTGGACCTCCATTCCCACCAAGAAGTTTCTTTTTTATCCTTACCCGAGAACATTTTTGCATTTATCTTCAAGTAGAGCGGGAAGGAGAGAGGCGGGAAGAGAGAAAGACACACACATCAACTGCCTGCCACCCACACAACCCCAGCCATGGCCGGGGACAAACTGCAACCGAGGTACGTGCCCTTAGTAGGATCCGAACCCGGGACACTCTGGTCCGCGGGTGATGATCTAACTGCTGAGCAAAACCGGCCAGGGCACAAAAAAGTTTTCCGCTTAAAGTCACCAACGAGATTTTTTGCCACTGTTGGTGATGTGTTTGAATGAACCATTCTGTGCAGCAGTCTTGTGTGGAGTTGTGCTGTGGCCTGCAGACCTGGACTGACCTATCAGGAAGGACTTGAGTCAGAATAAAACACAAGTCAGAATCTTCAGAGTTTTCCAGAAGCACTAAATAGTCCAGTTTTATACTTGACCAACTTTACCCATCGTTCACACTTATCTGACATTTGTGATGATAGTTTTGCCAAAGATCTACACTTTGTGGAAGAAACTGTGATAATCATTAAGAACAATGGTGCAAGGTTACAGTGTAGGATTTTGGAAGTCAAGATCCCTCATGGAAGTCAAAATCTATCATGGAAGTCAAAACCCAACACATCTAAATGGTTTTGCTAAAGGACAGGCCAGCAGTGTAGTTGGAGAAATTATCATTAGTGATAGTGATGATTCAGAAACACAAAATAGTTCTTTTCAAAATGAGAAGAAAAGGGATGCAAGTGATCCCTCATTGTTTAAGTAAAAGGTACAGCCCACTAACAAATAATTGTATGAGTGTGCTATTACTAAAGCCACACAAATCAGCTGGAGAAAACACCTATTTTTTCATGATAAACTAAAGCTTCTTCTAAGCAACACTGAACTACAAGATGGAGTCCTTAAAATTAAGGCATCATCACTTTCAACATGTAAAATAGCAGACCAAGATTTTTCTTATTTTTTTCCCTGATGATCCACCCACCTAATCTTCAGTCCTGCTAAAAGAGAAGAGGGAGACCTCCCAAAAGAGTATCTATTACTCAGGAGGATAGCATTGCTAATAAACAGACTATTGTAAGTAATAGAAATAAAGCTACTAAAGAAAGAGACAAACTTTAGAAACAGGAAGAAATGAAGTCACTGGCTTTCTAAAACTAAATTCAAGAGAGAGAGAAAAAGAGATACTCTAGAAGCAAAGAAAATGAAAAGGAAGATAAAGAGAAAAAGAAGGAAGAATTGAAGAAAATTGTTGAACAAGAGTGACTGGAGAAAAAAAAAGAAAAAGGCTTAAAATAGAAAGAGAAAAGTTATATGAAAAAAAGCAAAAATATATGGAACACTTAAAATAGTTGAGTAAACCTAGAGAAGATATGGAATGTGATGACCTTAAGAAATTTTCAGAACCAAATCCAGTGAAGTCTTTGGTGATGCGCTGATGGTTTTGGAGTTCCTCAACGCATCTGGGGAACTTCTTGACCTTCAAGATGAATTTCCTGAGGGAGTAATCCTAGAAGGAAGTGCTAGAGGAAGCTCTTGTAGGTAGGAAAAGACATTGAAGGCCCACTATGTGAATTGTTTTTTTTTTCCTTCCTGACTGCCATCTTCCAGGCAATAGCTGAAGAAGAAGAGAAAGTAGCCAAAGAGCAGATAGCGGATGCTGACACCAAAGATTTAATAGAGGCATTGGATAAAGATACAGACCCCACAAAACATGCACTGTCTGCAGTTGTATCTTTGGCAGCTGCGTGGCCACGGTTTACCAGGGCTGCCGTTTGCAGACCTTGGATCTTGTGATAGCTGCACTCTTTTCTGAAATCCTCAGTCTGCACAGCTTAGCTTCAGGTGCTGATGTAACATCAGTTAAATGCAAAGTACAGATATGAACAATGAGGAGGATTTGATGCTACAGACAATGCCTGTAAAGAGCTTCTTTTAAGCAATCCCCGTCTAACAAACTGGCAAGCACTTCAGTGTATGATTTGACACCAGGAGAAAACATGAAGATACTTTATGCTCTCTGTGGGAAACTGCAGACCCTAGTTTTTACTACGGGTTTTATTAAAGATTACATTAATATATTATGGGAGGCAAAGCAGGAGTTCTGAGAGTTAAAAACAGAACAACATTGTAAAGAGAGGGAAGAAGCAGCTGCTCGAATTTGTAAGAAGAAGGCAGAAAAACTTAAGGAGCAATAATAACACATGAAAGAGAAACATGAGAAACTGAAGGAAGATAAAGAAATTCAGCTGCAGATATGTCTATTGGGGAGGAAGAAGAAATGATTTTGAAACTAGCACCAAGAAATAGAGCAAAAGGAACTAGATCAAGATACTGTCACCGAAGATGAAATGAGACAGGATCACATAAAAGAGGCAAAAGGGAGAAAGGGGGACAAAATGAATTTAAAGAATTTATCAGGCCAGAAGAGATCAACTGTTTAACAAGAGAGCCTCTCACTGCTAATGAGGAAGGAGTTTTAAAACAGGAACCCCAATGAAGAAAGAAGGAGCTCTTAGAAAAAGCCCCAGTGCCAGAGCATGCAACACTATCTTTCCCTTGGGCTGTGAGCACATGTACAAGCAATATTGGATTCTAAAACTCCCACAAAGGTGCCTTTGTCCATGCACAGCTGCCAAATTACTGTTACTGAGAAGGGATACAGGTGAGAAACCCTCTATACTGCCATCTTGCCAATGTTACTGCATGAATACTTTTGTTTTAATGCAATCCAATGTATCCATCTTTTTCTTTGTTGCTAGTGTCATATGTGTATGTGAGTGTGTGTGTACATCTGTATGTTTTTTCTGAATGCTTTTAAGATTTTCTCTTTGTCTTCTGTCTTCAGAAGTTTTTCTATGATATGCCTTGGTTTGTTTCTGTCAGAATTTATTTTGGTTGTGTTTCATAAGATTTCCTTTATTCATGACTTAATGACTTGAGATTGTTTTGGAAAAAATATTGGCCATTGCTACATTAAATCTTTTCTTCTGGAACTTGAATATACATATAAAGTAACTATTCCTATATTCTTATCCATATTTTTCATTTTGTTAGTTGTTAAACTGTAGCCTGAATATTTTCTATGGACCCATCTTCTAGTCATTAATTCTAGTACTCTCATCTGCTATGTTAAACTTCTACACTGAGCAGAGTCCTTGGGATCTTAATATCTTCTATTGAATTTTTCTGCTGTAGAATTTTTATTTATTTTTTATTTATTTATTTTTTTAATCCTCAACCGAGGACATTTTTCCATTTTTTGTTCAGACAGAGCGGGAGGGAGAGAGAGGAAGAGAGAGAGAGAGAGAGAAACATCGATGTGAAGGGACACATCGAGTGGCTGCCACCCGCATGACCAACCAGGGCCGGGGACAAACTGCAACTGAGGTATGTGCCCTTAGCGGGAACCGAACCCAGGTCTCTCTGTACCGCAGGCCGATGCTCCAACCGCTGAGCCAAACCGGCCAGGGCTGCTGTAGAATTTTTAATCTTAATTCTAAAGTGATTCTAGCTCTGTGGAGAAAGTTTTAATATTGCCATTTATTTTCTTAAATATCACTATTATGTTCACTTTTAGCTATAAGGCAGATAACAGCAAATATTGGGTTGCCTACATATTGGCTACTATTCGGTACTTTTCTCTTGATTATATTTATTGAAATGCTTGCGATTTTTTATTTAAAGATGGACAACTATAAAATATTGTAGAAACTTTGAATAATGTATCTTTTCCCAGAGCAAGTTAACTCTGTCTTCTCTTTGAATGCCTGAAGGGGAAATCTCATTAACCTCAAACAGGATTGAACTGTCTTGAGTATAGGTTATAGTTTTTGAGAGACTGGGTCTTTTTGGTTTACTTGTTCAGGATCCCAGTTGAAAACCTGAATGTTTGTAGGGCTCTCCTTCTTGTCAGGGCCTCAACTCAATTTATGTATCCTCGACACCTTGGGTTATTTGAAAGAAACAAAAGGAATTATTAAGGTATACTAAAACAACAGTGAGCTAACAAATTTGATACCTTAGATGAAATTGAAAAATTCCTAGGAAGACACAAACTACCAAAATTGACACAGGAAGAAATATAAAAACTAGAAACCTAAGTGGAAAACCTAAATAAATCTATAATAAATAGATTCAGTTACCAGTCTCCAAGCTGTATCCCCATGAAACACACATAAAATTATAGGCTTCCCTGAGCTCTATGTTCACTGTGCTCTACTAACACTTAAAGAATTAATATCAGTCCTTCAAAAGCTTTTCAAAAAAATAAGAGTGGGAAAACTTCCCCACTTACTTTATGAGACTAGTACTACCCTGATTCTCTTATAAAAAAAGGACACCACACAAAAACTATAGACTGATATGACTTATGACTATAGATATAAAAATCCTCAACAAAATACTAGCAACCGGAATTAAATAAGGCATAAGTATTAAAGAGGAAGATCTCAAACTATTTTTATTTTCAACAGATATGATTTTATAAATATCAAATTCAAGTACATCAACTAAAATATCCATTGGAAACAAAATGAGAATTAAGTTTGTTAACTGGCTATAAGATTTATGTGTTTAAATCCATACGTTAAGTTTCTAAAAATATTACTGATTTGGAATACGTGATAAATAAATGATATTTACATTGTTAACAATATGGCCTCAGAATAAACCAAAAAAAATGTTCAAAACCCATGTTAGAAAAAATTTAAAACTCTACTTAAGTACATTAAAGGCAACTTAAGAAAATGGAAAGGCAAGTTTTTCTTACATAGAAAGACAAATATTATTATGTCAGTTATTTATAAAGCAATCAATAAATTTATTTTCACCTCCAATCAATGAGCCAAAAGGTAATTTTACCTTGACAAAATGATTATAAAGTGGTTCTAGAATAACACACTCACACATTTAAAAATGCAAAAGATACTCTAAAAAACTCTGGTAATGAGTATGGAAATAAGGAGGATATTGTAGTCCTACCTATTATTAAATTATATGAAATACAATGTCACTATATAAAGAAGGCTGGTACTAGAAAACTAGGCAGATTTAGGTACAGCTCAAAATTACAATGCTATTTAGCTATAAGTGGTTGTATTTCATTCTAAAAGAAAATTCGATCACCATTCAATAAATTATTTTGGGAGAACTACCCAGCTTCTTGTAAATTAATAATATAAGGGCATATTCCTAACAACCTTTTAGAATTAAATTATAGATGTTTTAAATAAAACATATGGGTGAAACTAATATTAAGTTGGGGAAAGAGTTTCTCAGTGTAGTTGTACACCCAAGTCAAAAAAAAACTGGTGTTAAATAATTTGATTCAATTACAGACACATTTGCTGGTAGAATGCAAATATTACAACCTTCTGCATATAAATGTAACCCTCTCCTTCATAACTGAAATTTTGTATATCCTTTGCTTCTGATGTTCCACTTAGGGGAATTTTCCACATTCATACATTAGCATTAGGTGCAAAGGTTGTGGACAAGATTGCTCATGAAAATAACAAAATTTTAAATAAATCATAACATTATTCAATATAAAAATGCTTTCACGAAATGGAATATTACACTATCATCAAAGCAAATGATATAGAACTATGGGTACAGCCAAGAGAGTACTGCAGATAGTTTTAAAGGAGTGAAATATAGCGAGTTGTCTAAAAGTGTGTGATAGAGATTGCAAACATATCCTCACATGATTATTTATGAATATACATAAAAATTATACTCCATAACAATAGTAACAACAATTTCAGGAAAGTTTCTGTCTTCTGCTCTTGCTCTAACACTATTGTGACAATTACTACATTTTTATGTAATAATTTTTTACAGTAAATAATTTTCAAACCAAATTTGTGCTTTTAAAAAGTTGTCTTGATTATTCTTTACATATTATTTGTTAATTTTATAACTGAGTTTTGAGGTTCCATGAAACTCTGATTGATGGAATTTTTAAACATATTAATTTGGATTTATAGAGTGATGTAAAGGAATTGATATGTAGAACTGACGCTTTTATCCCCACAATAGCATAACTCTAGACTTTAAGATTCCTTTTGTCTTTCAATAAACATTTAATTGTCTCCATAAAATGCTCACATCACGTATTTTGTTTTTTAGCTCTGACTCTGAAATTGGTGGCTGTGGAACAATAAGCCTGTCTGTAGGTTTTTTTCTTTTTAAAATGTATCTTTATTGTTGAAAGCATTACAGATGTCTCCCCTTATTTTTCCCCATAGACCCCTGCCTCTACCTGCCTCCCAAGTCCCCCCAGACCTTCACCACACTATTGTTTGTGCCCATAGGTTATGCATGCATGCATAAAAGTTCTTCAGTTGATCTCTTCTTGCCCACCCCCCACCCCACCACCCCATCCCTGAAATACATCAGTCTGTTCCATGCTTCCATGACTCTGGATCTATTGGGTTTATCAGTTTATTTTGTTCACTAGATTCCACATATAAGTGAGATCATATGATACTTGTCTTTCTCTGACTGGCTTATTTCACTTGGCATAATACTCACCAAGTCTCTCCATGCTGTCTCAAAGGGTAAGAGATCCTTTTTTTTTTTTTTTTTTTTACAGCTGCATAGTACTCCATTGTATAAATGTACCACACCTTTTTTATCCACTCATCTACTCATGGGCACTTGGGATATTTCCATATCTTAGCTATTGTAAATAGCGCTGCTATGAACATAGGGGTGCATATATTCCTTCTGATTAGTGCTTTGGGATTCTTAGGATATATTGGAATAACCAGGTCAAATGACCATTTTTAATTTTTTTTTTGAAACTCCATACTGTTTTCCATAGTGGCTGCCCCAATCTGCAATCCCACCAACAGTGTTTTAGGATTTCCTTTTCTCCACATCCTTGCCAGCACTTCTTTTTAGACCTGTTGATTGTAGGCATTCTGGCAAGTGTGAGATGATACTTCATTGTCATTGTAATTGACATCTCTCTGATGATTAGTGTCTGAGCATTTTATCATATGTCTCTTGGAAAGCTGTATTCCTCTTTGGCAAAGTGTCTATATAGGTCCTTTGCTCATTTTTTTAATTGGGTTGTTTTTCTTACTATTGTTAGTAAATGGGACTTTTTTTTAGTTTTTTTTTTTTTTCTGGGGTTTCATTATTGATGTATAAACATACCATTGATTTCTGGATATTGATTTTATATCCTGCTACTTTTCCAAATTCATTAATTAAATATAATAGTTTTTTGGTGGAGTCTTAGGGGTTTTCTATGTATAATATCATGTCATCTGCAAATAATGACATATTATACCTCCCCCTTTCCAATTTGGATGCCTTTTATTTTATCTTCTCATCTGATCACTGTGGCTAAGACTTCCAGTACTATGTTGATTAAAGGAAGTGAAAACAGAGATCCCTGTCTTGTCCCTCTTCTTAAGGGAAATGCTCTTAGTTTTTACCCGTTGAGTATGATGCTGGCTGATTTTAAGATTCCTTTTGTCTTTCTGTAAACATTCTTGGATTGTCTCCAAAAAGGCTTGCATCACTTTTTAATAAAATTTTTAATTTACATTTTGTAAATATATTAAATACATTAATTAGGTTTGTTGCTATATTGACATGCATCATTTTTTAAAGTTTTAATTGGTTGTATAGAAACAATCAGATTTTTGTGTTGATCATGTATATAACAATCTTGTTGAATTTTATTTCTTATATGTATTTTAAAGATGTTGATTCACTTAGCTTATGTTTATAAAAAATATATTTTATTTTGTGGTCTTTGTTTTAGGCGTTAGTACTGTGCCTTAAATAATTTTAAAATCAATTTTTTTCTCTGCTCTAAAATAGTTTGTAGAAGATGGTAATTATCTTTTCCTTGAAAATTTTATAAAAATATCTGAGCTTTTGGTAATTTTATGTGTGTGTGTTTTAATGATATTTCAAATTTGCTTGTAATGTATTTTTTTCTTTTCTTTCTTTATTTTTTCATCACCTTTTATCCCTCCTATACCCTTTTTACCTCCATCCACCCTCTTCCAACCACAACAGCCACACTGTGGTGTCTATGAGCTCTTTTTCTTTTCTTTTTGAATTTTCTAGTAATTTTTCCATACTATCATTTTATCTAGGTTTTCAAGTTCAGTTGTTTCATTTACCAGCATTGCTGTCATAATTTTTAGTTATTTTTTACTATTTAATTACTTTGTTTTTTCTTTGTAACTCCTGGTATCTTTTATCTTCCTCAATGATTAAATTGCAAATTTTCTAATTTATTGTTTTTATAAACAACTTTTAATTTTCTTCATAATATTCTGCTCTTTTATCTTTTATTTTATCATTTTTATCCTGTTCATTGGTTTGTTTGTTTTTTTGTATTTTTTTTCTTGTTTCTGAAATAATTTCTAAATTTGACCTTTAGTTCCCTAATTTGTTTTTTAACTGTCTGTAATCTGTTCTTTACCCATTTATTTTGTTTTCATATCAACAATTAAATGTTCATATATTAAGTTTATAATTTGTTTTTGTTTTATAGCATCCTGTTTTAAGTCCAGTGATGAGTCTTTTCATTGTCTCATCTACTCATTTTAAAGTTCTTTAGTGATTTTTCTAATACTTCTAATTTATTTCAATGTAAGATATCTTTATTGTTGTGCCTCTATCATAACATTGGCTTTCCTCAGATTTTCTCTCCTCAATTTCTGTGAAATCTTACCAGCATGTCTTTTGGTAGCTACAGCTGTTTTTTTGTGACTAGTGGGGTGACCACCTGGAATGGCCCACCTCTGAGTGTTCCCATGTGGGAAGGTGCCACCTGTTGGGATGGCCTTGCCTGTGTCAAGCACAGTGCTCACCCCAGCAGCATCACTTAAAAGGCATGCCCCATAGCTTCAGTGTTCTATGAATCCTTCTCCCTTTTCTTCAGGAGTTTGCATGTGTGTCAATAAACTTGATTTTCACATATTTTCTGTCATTTTTCAGGTTACATGTGGGTGAGGGAGATTCAAATATGAATTCACTATCTGGAAATACAAAATTACTATGTTGTTTTTATAATGAAAAGTTTTTTTTAAAGTTCAAAGTGTCTACATAGTACCTGAAATATATTAATTTCTTTGTAAATGTCTGTGGAACTAAATTGAATTGTGTAGTTCCAGACAATTAAATTTAATAAGCACTGATCCTGCCACTTAATCAAATTCATCATTTTCAAAATCAAACAATCCTTTATTATTATTATTATACTTTACTGAATCACAGGGTATGCCACAGGACAACATTTTAGGCACAGCATCTGGGTCTATCACATGCCCTTTACATCAAAATTCTAATGAGCTCTATTCATTATTGCTTTCACAAGTCATCTATCCTTCACAATGAAAAATGTATAACTTTTAATATGTCTTTTTTCATTGATTTCCTCACAAATCATAATTAGGTAAACTAAAACAGACATTTATTCAAGGAAGGTGAGGGGGCTTTTGTCTCTTATAATACTGTTTATGGTATAACCTGAAGTTTTATACATGCTCACACTCAGAAACGCACTTTAACTTGGCAACTTTTTCTGAAGGTTGTACTTGACTTGCCTCTTACTCCATAAGTTCTGTAACAGACTTTGCCCCAAAGGAAAACAATTTTATCTGAAGATATAAAGAATTATTGCTTTTGAGATGAACTCTGAAGTTAGCATAATTTAAAAGTAACATTTCTAACGTATCTGAGCAATTATGTTTTTATTGTATATTGGGCTTTCTCAAAGAAAGGTAGTATTAATATACCTCTCCTGTGTAGAAATTCTCTCCTCTATTTTGAACCATAGAGAATTCATATGGTGAGAAAAATGTAAACCTAGTTTAAGAACCTTGAAATAATATCTTACAGACCTGGTCAAATAGTTCTTCCAGCTCTGAAACTAGTTGCATTGTTTAAGTTTTAGGGCTCATTCTTTCTCTAGGTGCTGTGTATTCTTTAAAATGTAGGCAATACGCCCTGGTCGGTTTGGCTCAGTGGTTACAGTGTCAGCCCATGGATTGAAGGATGTCGGGTTTGATTCTGGTCAAGGGCACATACCTGGGTTGCAGGTTTGATCTCAGGCCCTGGTTGGGGTCATGTGGAAGGCAACCAATCAATGTGTGTTTCTCACATTAATGTTTCTCTCTCTCAATCTCTTCCTATTTTCCACTCTCTCTAAAAATCAATAGAAAAATATCCTTGGGTGAAGATTAACAAAAAATAAAATAAAAATAAAATACAGGCAATAGGCCAATGGCCAATATGCCCACAGAATGAGTTTGAATGCTAGGATACCTTTACAGAAGTATATCTTAGTTAAACATGACAGAGAGCATTTTGGAGAATTGAGTAATACTGCAGTTAAAATTGAAATGAATCATTTTTATTCTCTTTTGTCCCAGATAAACCACATCAGCTTGATGCTGCTGCAATTTTAGATTTATATCCTCTTTCTTTTCCTTTACTTTCATGATTTCTGTGGGGAATTTATTGATTGCAGGAGATGTTTTTTCCTACCATTCAGAAGCTTTTATTCATTTATCTGGTTGGCTTTATTTTGAAATAACTGAGAACATGTTTGTTGGAGTGAAAACTGATGAGCCTAGTGTTATAATATGTGATAAAGGCACCACTGTTTATTTCCAGGGGGTCTTTGCTCCTTTAAATCCCCACTGTCTATAAATGAGCGGGTTTGGGAATTAGGAGGGAATATTTTGCGGGGAAAAAGGTATCTTACTGAAAGCTAGTTTATTTCTAGCTTAGTTTTGGTCGGGTTTGTGAAAGGACATTCAGAACGGATTATCTTGTACTTGATTGTGACTATCACAGGGCATTGCAGTTTTGAAATCCATTTGAGGAAAAGAGGCGTCTTTTTCCTGCCTGAATCTCGGGTTCAGGCTTAATCGTCCGATCATGTCATGAATAGCCGGCATGGATAAAACCATCCACATGAATTTCTTCCCTGGCAGGATGTGAAAGGCAGGGTCTGAGAGAAGAGAACTGCCAAGGGGATGAAGTTGAATTCATATTTTATACCTTCCACTAGGATACATATTATGTTGACTGAATATTAACATGTAGAAAGTTAAATCATAAAATTATTGAAGAGAGCATTGTTTTATAACCTTGGAATATAAAAGGTCACTCAGAATGTTAAAATTTGATGCAAGTCATATAAGAAAGTTAACATATTTGGATACCACATGGAAAACTAAAAGACAATTGGCAAATAGGAAAAAAATAGTTATGACATAAATAATGTTTAATTATATATATATATTTAATATGTATATAAAACAACACCTAATAGAAAAAGGAGCAAAGACAACTCATGGAAAGTTAATTTTTAAAAATACAAATGATCTTTTTGAAGTATAAACAAAATCAACCTTACTTAAATAAAAATTCATTCTTATTCTTCAAAACCTAAATAAAAAAGACACGTGTGATATATACAACCAACAGAATTCTACGCTCAATAACCAACATTTGCAGGAGCATTGTGTTGCATAAGTTAGAAACAAAAATGTTCATAGTATGTAATTTTATTTATATTCAGTACTTTATATTAAAAATGAGAAAAATTACTCTATTGATATAAAAGTTATAATAGTGTTTATATCTGGGGAGGTTGGATATTTACTTGAAAATGAGAGTGTGAAAGAGATTTTCGGATACATGTTATGTTTTATGTCTTGATTTGGGTAGTGGTTACACAAGTACATACATATGTAATAATTCATGGAGATGAACACTTATTATATACAAAATAAGCCTCAATGAGATATAATATTTTACCTATTAGATTACCAAAAATAAAACAATATAATGTTGAAGAATATGTCTAGTAATTATATAACCTAATGATAATATATCTAGTTATATATATAATATCATAGATAGATAGATAGATGATAGATAGATAGATGAAAGAAAGAAAGAAAGAAAGAAAGAAAGAAAGAAAGAAAGAAAGAAAGACAGATAGATAGATAGATAGATAGATAATGTGTTATTAGGAAGTGGGGGAAACAGACTAATACATTCATGGTTGGGCAGTAAATTGGTATACTCTCTGCAGAGTGTAATTTAGTATTACAGATCAGTATTACAAAGAGCATAAATTTAAACAAAACATATGAAGCACTTCAAAAACTTCCCAAAGGATGAAAACAATCTAATGTCAATCAGAAGTTTGTCTAAGTAATACATACATGGGATCACAAACCACAAAAATGAGGACACTCTGGATGTACCATCATGGAATAACTTATGAGATAGAAAAAGCAAAACAAAACAAAATGTAAAATACAGTCATACTTCATGCAGTGGGATGAGCTAAGAGACTGTTTGCAGTGGGATGAGCTAAGAGACTGTTTGCTTGTAGATGCATAAACTATTTCCACAAGAGTGCACAAAACGTGGTAAGATTAATTCATTTCCCATAGGGAGAGGGACATACATGACTGAGGGCAAGAATAGGAGCGCAACATTTTTATTTTGTTTTGTTTTTTGTAACTTTACAGTTTTGAATCACATGAGCTCAATATATACTCAAAATATAAGAAAAATATATAAAATTAAAATACTGTTAGGTTTTGGATAGACACGTGTCTGGGGCAGTGGTTGCCTCTGGAGTAAGGTGTAAGAGTGATGGTAGGATAGGGGTGGGAAGGAGACAATTTTTACAGGATGTACATTGATATATTTTGAGATTTGTCTTTATATATATCACATCTATATATTTTCTAGGAATAATCAGTAACAGACATTTTGCAGAACAATGGAGGAAGCAAATGATTTTGGAGAATGATAATGAAGGTGGTAATCTCTGAATGGATTTAAAGGAAGTTCCTGTGAAGTAGTAGATGGGGACCCTGGCATGAGAATGTTCCTTCTCATGAGACACAAGAATGACACAACATGTAGTTCACTTAGAAAATAACGTGGACAGAGAGAAGATGAGGAACTGAAACTCTTTTAGGTCCTGTCTAGCACAAATCATTTTTTAATTGTTTAATAGTAAACAGTTATTAGAAAATAATATCAGACCCTCTGAGAAGCAATTTAGTTGACCATATTTTGAAAAGAATTTTAAATTCAAGGAACAAAATTTTTTTTTTTTTGAAATTTTATTTATTTATTTATTTTTTTGTTACAGATATTTTACCTTTTTACCCCATTGGCACCCCCCACCCCACCCCCACTCCACCCTGTCCCCGGCTTAGTTGTCCATGTCCATTGGTCATGCACACATGCATATAAGTTCTGTGGTTTACCTCTTCCCACCCCCCCACCCCCCCTCCCCTCTTCTGAGGGATGTCAGTCTGTGCCCCACTTCCATGTGTCTGGGTCTACTGTATTCCTCAGACTGTTATGTTCATTATATTCCGTATATAAGTGAGATCATGTGGTATTTGTCCTTCTCTTCTTGGCTTCTTTCACTTAGGATAATACTTTCCAGGTCCCTCCATGTCGTCTCAAAGGATAAGAGATCTTTCTTTCTTACTGCTGCATAGTATTCCATTGTGTATATGTACCACTGCTTTTTTATCCATTCGTCTACTGGTGGACACTTGGGCTGTTTCCAGATCTTAGCTATTGTAAATAGTGCTGCTATGAACATGGGGGTACATATATTCTTCCTGATTGGTGTTTCAGGCTTCCTAGGGTATATTCCCAGCAGTGGGATCACTGGGTCAAATGGAAGTTCAATTTTTAATTTTTTGAGGTAACACCATAGTGTGTTCCACAGTGGTTCCACCAGTCTGCATTCCCACCAGCAGTGTATTAGAGTCCCCTTTTCTCCACACCCTCGCCAACACTTGTTGTTTGATGATTTGTTGATGGCGGCCATTCTGACAGGTGTGAGGTGATACCTCATTGTTGTTTTAATTTGCATCTCTCTGATGATTAGTGATGTTGAGCATTTCTTCATATGTCTCTTGGCCATTTGTATGTCAAGGAACAAAATTTTAATCTTGCCCTGCCGGTGTGGCTCACTAGGTGAACGTTGACCCATGCACCAAGAGGTCGCTGGTTCGATTCCTGGTCAGGACACATGCCCAGGAGTAGGTCCGCTCCCCAGTGGGGGGCGTATAAGAGGTGGCCAATCGATGTTCTCTCTCCCTCTCCCTTCCTGTCTCTCTAAAATAAATAAAGAAAAAATATTGTTAAAAAATATCAATCTTATTTCTTGAAACTAGAATATCCTCAAGATTTTATTGTCACATAACAAAACAAACATGGCCCTCTTCTTATGTCCTCCCAGTTCAAAATGCTGGCACCTCTTAATAGGCAGCTTTCTATTAGATCTACAGGTGCCTCAACTCCTTCAAGCCTCAGGACACCCTTCTTTGTTGTTTTAGCCTTTTTTGTAATATTCAGAAAAGTGGCTAATTTTGCTCACATAGCCGCTCAGTTTCCTGTCATAAGGCCACTTGCCCTGCCCACACAGAGAACCTTGCCCTTCCTGTGCTTGGTACTTCGTGGGGTGGATGCTCGCCACACTTCTTACGGAGAGTCCATGAGGTTTGGGAATTGTCCCCTTGTTCGTGGAATGCTGTTTCCAGGGAGAGCAATGTCTTACCCTCCATCAGGCAGAGCAACGAAAAACAGTTACATGTTGGAGCCTCGAGGTAGGTGTCATGGAGTTAGGACTGGGGCTGGCATTCTGTTTCTCTCTCGCTGAATCTGAACGGATTTCTTTCTCAACTTCTCTAATTTCTCTCTCTCTTTTCTGTTTAGGTCTGCCTGGTCTCAAATAGAGCACACTATGCCTCCTCAGGGTCACTACCATTCATGGTTCAGCCGCTCATAGAAAACTGACCAAATTTGTCAGTGGTCTAATTTATGGCTCTTTGGAGGAAAATAATTTTATACAGAGAAGTCATTAGAAACTTCAGTTTTTTCTTTTATCTTCACCCGAGGACATTTCTTCATTTATCTTCAGATAGAGCAAGAGGGAGAGAGGGAGGAAGAGAGAGAGAAACATTGATGCGAGAGAGACACATTGGCTGCCACCCACACGGGGCTAGGGACAAACTGCAACTGAGGTATGTGCTATTAACGGGAACTGAACCCAAGACTCTGTGGTCTGTGGGCTGATGCTCTAACTGCTGAGCCAAACCAGCCAGGGCAGAAATGATTTTATAATTCAGTCCTTTTCATGTGTCCTTATAGCTGTGACCAACATGGGGGTGGGGGGATGTGACGATGTCTTTGTACAATTATATTAGAAAGGACTATGAGCAAATTAAGATTACTTTGTTATGGCAATACCCTGTATTCTAATATCATTGTACCTTGTTATGATCAAGCTGATTATTTGCTTACATGGAACCAATTCTCACAGGTAATTTATTTGATTTGTAATTTATGTTGTATTCTCTATAAATTTCAGAATTTTGGAAACAACAGCAATAAAGCAACCTTCCAAATACTGTTAGAGAGATATTTTGTTTGGGTGGACTTGACTTGTCTTATAGTCAAGATATCTATGCTTCAAATAAATAAGTGATAAAACATCTCTTCAAACAAAATGAAGTGTTCTTGAGGCTCTGTTCTAGGGCAGCGATTTTCAACTGGTGTTCCACAAGAATTTTTAAAATATGCAATACCTGAATCTTTAGTCAGGGCACTGACCTTTGTTCCCTTAGATTGTCAAATAAAAAATGACAACAGCCAACACATCAATACCATCCAGTATGAATGAATCAAAATTATACATTTTTTCTCGTCAGATCAGCGAAAGACATCTTCATTGGTGAGCTGCAGAATTTTAGTAATTAGTTTGTATGTGCTACGAGATGAAAAGGGCTGAAAATCCCTGTCCTGGGGGACTGTGATGTACAACAAATGTGCACATGTAACTGAGAACAAGCAATACGGATTCTCAAGATCTCTTCCTGACATCACGCCACTGAAAATCCACTAGAATGCAAACTAGATGAATGAAATCTAGCAGTTCTTCTACCTCTTCATATCAGTTAATCTGAGGAATAATTTCAGAGTGAATTTACCAGCTGTTTTACATTCAGAAGGTCTAATGGAAGATGCTTTAGGAAACTACAATATTCACAAGTCCTC
The DNA here is from genome assembly GCF_014108415.1 of Molossus molossus. NCBI lineage: Eukaryota > Metazoa > Chordata > Mammalia > Chiroptera > Molossidae > Molossus > Molossus molossus. Next base: position 37,562,164 of record NW_023425401.1, on the reverse strand, counting down.
CTCCATGATCATGAGGACCAAGTAAGAGAAAATACAGCAAGTGATATTTTAAAGATCAGTAAAGATGGTACTTTTCTTAGGTCTTTTGTGTTTTGAAGGCTTGTATTTTCTTCAGATTGTGGTAACCACACATACACATGGCTACACAGTGAACATGCCGTCAGTATCCATTATAGCACCCTACAGCGGGCAGGATGGCTGAGTAGAAATGTCCCTAAACTATTCTTGCTCAGGGAATATTTAGAATTCTCAAAGAAGAACACTAGTTACCTTTTCATTATAGTCTGCAATTAAGCAGATGGTAATTTTAAGATGAGTCCAGTGAGGTAGCATCAACAGAGAGCTGAAAGACAGTCTCTAGTTTAGATCTGATAAGTAGTCTCTGGTTCAGCACTTTGTCCCTCCTGCAGACAAGTAGGGTCAGAGCACTGAATGAAGCTGGAGTATGGTAACTAACACTGTGTGGGTGGGTGTCATTTGCTCATAAAAATCAGATAGACCATCCCAGTGGCTTTTCATCCATAGGGGTTCATGAAGAGGCAGTAGGAATGCAAATCAAGGAAAAACATAAAATAGTTTGAAATGGGGATTATAGAAAATACCTGGTAAATATTTTGTGGTAATCTTATAAAATTATTTAACAAATTTCTTTTAATATAAATTTACTTTAAAAAACACACACTCTGTACAATACTGATCACTTTGGAATACTTTATAGAGTAGTGGTTCTCAACCTTCCTAATGCCACGACCCTTTAATACAGTTCCTCATGTTGTGGTGACCTCCAACCATAAAATTATTTTTGTTGCTACTTTATAATTGTAATTTTGCTACTGTTATGAATCATCATCGGAAATATGTGTTTTCCAATGGTCTTAGGTGACCCTGTGAAAGAGTCGTTCAACCCCCAAAGGGGTTACAACCCACAGGTTGAGAACCGCTGTTCTAGAGGCTTTTTTTTTTAAAAGGGTTGTTGGCCAAATATGTATGTATGTCCAGAGATATCCAGGTAGAAAATGTGAGGTTCTGGAAAACCTTGCACCAGTAAAAGAAGTAAAGATATTGATTCAGAAAGAAAAATAGTATTCAGCAGAATCTTATACTAGAATAAAACTTAACCCTGTCTCATTACAATAGGCAAGACTAGGACCAACAACAAAACAAATGACCAGAAAGCAACTTAATTATGATACAAGACAATGAGGTTCTAATATAGTTGTAATAGCTAAATTCTGTCTAAAATTATAATGGGTTGCTTTACAAGGTAGTGACTTTCTTGTCACATGAGATATTCTAGTAGAATGTCATAAAAGAAATTCCTAAACTGAGAGATCAAGCAAGGTGATGTCAAAGACACTTTTGCAGTTTAATATTTTGTGCAACATCATTAAACTTAAGTTTCAACTTTAGTAACGTGTCTGGCCTCTTTATGGTCTCTTATCTTACAGAAAGATATTTTCCCAAACAGGTCAGCTGGATAAAAACAAGTTCTTAAAAGTTTCCAGAGAAGCAATTTTAAAAAACATGTTTACTTCTTCTAAATTACATTTTTATGAATCCTAAGTAAACAAAACAAAACAAAAAAACTCTCAATAGGACATTTCCAAAAATTTATTTTGTCTTTATTGTTCTATTTTTACTTGGTTACCTCTCTAAGTGTACATCAACGCTCTAGCCAGAATTCCAAGAAAATGAGAAGTTTAACATTCTCCAACCATTAGCGTTCTACCATTAGTAGGGCTGAACAAGTTAAATATCTACCATGCAACATGCTCTGCATCAAATAGCAGAAATATTCTGCATTGAGGAAGTTCTTCAGGGTACAGAATATTATAGCACTAATGTGCCACAGTGTGACTGGAGTCTGTTTTAGAGAATAATGAGAGAATCAACAATCATGTTGGCTTGGAGCAGATAGCCCACAGAGATTTTGCTTGAACAAAAGGAATTACACAGTCACCTAGTGGATGGTACGCATTCTAAAAATAAGAGATCTGGTGTGTCTCTTTAAAAGATGAAATTGGTATATACAGATAGCCTAGTGTAGAGTGTAGAGTAGTAAATTTCAGTGAGTCAAAAGACTTTTTTTTCCTTGAATGACTTAGTGCTTTCCACTCCTATGACTCTCAACAAGCCTCTGCTTTTTCACCAGATAATTTTATAACTAGAGTTTTGGGTCACTCTGGGTCAAGGGCAGCATCTCGAAAGCCAGAGACAATAGCTGAGTCTGGCTGAGGATCAGTACTCCCAAAATTTCATGATGACCCTAGCAGATATCCAACAAAGAGAAAAAAATGTTCCTGCCTTTCTAATTAGCACTCATCTCATTCTTTCCCATAAAATCCTAAGTGTCCAGAAAATTTAGGGTCTCTTTACCCTCCTACTATCAAAATCTTCCTGAAGAAAGCTGAAATTTTCATATACACTAATGATGTTCTCAGAGCTATTTATATTTTTTAAGTACTCAAAGACTTAACCCAAAGTATTCCAACATGTGAACTTCAAAAGGCCATTTCCGGTGCTTGTCAGGCCTCCCAAGACATAAGCTCCACACCCAGAGGACTCCTAATATCAACCCTGCTTGTGTGTCTGGGATAGCTACAGTATTCCCCAGGTTATCAAAGTACAGAATATTAGTCCTTGAGGAAATCACCAAGTGTCTCAAACTGTAGATAAAATACAAAACAACTAAAAACTTGGTACAAACTACAACTATCCATTGTAAAAACTGAAATGAAAATGCAAGTCTTCCCTATTTGTGTTCTGGAGAACATTTCCCCAACTCTTCAATCATTTTTTTGATAATTTACATTTTTAATGCATTTCTCAATATCTCATTGTTATCTGGGTATTCTTTGTATGTATAGAATTTTTAAGTAGAGAATGTGATTTTTCAAGGACAATGTTGGCCATGTGATATCTAAAAGCTTATTAGTTTTAGGGGAATATTTATTTTATTTTATTTTTTCAAATCCTCACCTGAGGATACTTTTTCCATTTATCTTCAGACAGAGTGTGAGGGAGAGAGAGAGAGAAACATCAATGTGAGAGAGACACATCAACTGGTTGCCTCCCACAGGACCCTGATCAGGGCCAGGGACCAAACCACAACTAAGGTACGTGTCCTTGACTGGAATTGAACCTATGACTCTTTGATCTGTGAGCCGACGCTCTAACCACTGAGACAAACCGGCCAAGGCTAGGGGAATATTTTGATGAGTGTGTGTTGGTCGGTGCAGGAAATTAATGTCTAAGGGTAAAGGCATATATTTTTTATACTATTAAGTAAAACCCTATTTAAAAGTTTGCATTTATCTTATTATAATATATACATCTTGAAATAAGTGGCCACCTTTGTATTAGTGTGCTATTCTTATGGCAATAAGATGGCTAAGATAAGATAAATACAACTTTTCATAAGACTTGTTCTAATCTAGCATGCCTGCATGCATGTAAACACATATTTAGCCAAAAAGAATTCAGCAAGCAACTCTGTAACCAGAAACTAAGGCAGAATATTAAAGCATGGTCAAAATTAGAGGACTCTTTCCAATATTTAACATATTTGTAAAGTATTAAAAATATCGTCTATCTTTGTTGAGTAGATGAAGCTTCCTTCCATAAATTCTTCTTGTTCAACAAAATACAACATTATATTCCCCCCAAATTTTACAGCTACTGCTGCAAAGCATAAGCCTGTAAGCATATTTCTTTAAAAACTATTTTCAATGATCTCTCAAAAGCTTACAATGGAGCTATTAATAGATATGAAATTAGTTTTATTTCCCCTAAAGATTCTAATGAAAATCATTTTTTATTACTCACCATAAGCAGAGAGGATATATTCATTGTATCTCTCAATCAGAAGCTGGCATGTGATGCTCTTGTGTTGATCTCACTTGGGCATTCTACTTAAATAATTAGACAGTTCTCAGATACTCATGATTTCTCAGCATGTGAAAAATAATAACCAGGTTTGAAAGTTCAAATGGAAAAGTGCCATGAAAAGAATAATTGTCATATGGAAAGTCATTAAAGCAACTGCTTATGATCAATTTATTTCCCATTACTGGGGCTAAGCTCTCCAAGGAAGAAAAAAGGCAGGTGACACAGTCTAGTTGCTTTATAAATTTGATGGTAACGGGACCTCCTGTCACATAGACTGCTTCTGTTTGGACAGAGGAGAGTCATTATCTATGGAAAGTTTTTAGTAGGAAGTTCCTGGTTTAGGATTCCTTATGATAAGTAAATCTAGAATCTGTAGATACAGAAGGCATGGCTTCACAGAAAATATTACATTAGCTATATAACCATCCAGGTATAAAAATGAATGTGTCTTAATAGCTTCAACACTCCTTGCTCCATAAGGGAACTCATATACCTCGTTAGAGATCAAATTTATTATTCTGGGCCAAAGTGTAGATCTAATATCAGAAGGGTTTGGGGAGATGTCCTCGATGTTCCAAATCTCTCTTTCACTTTACTTTTGTGTGCTAATTCAATGTATCCTTCAACTAATTAGCAAATTGTGTTTCTGGGAAATACTTTGATTTATATGAGTCTGATTTGATCATTTGATCTTTTTCATAGCTTGATAACTTGATCCTTTATGCATATACCCCTCTTGGAACATTTTAGTATCAAACCTTCCAAATTCAGATTCTCACTACCACAATCTCCTTTGATAAATGTTACCATGGCAACATAAGGAGCCCCCACTTCCCATGCCATTGCTCTTCAATTGGACTTTCATGCCCATAGAGCTCTAATACCACCTTACCTCTCTCATTCTACCCCTTCCAAAATTTCTAATACTCCAGCTGTGTCCCTTAGTACTCAGAGATTACAATCAATATAACCCTGTGTTTCTTCCATATTTTTATGAATATTTCTCAATTGTTTTAAGTGCAACCTGTTTTCCTCCTGAGAATAATACCGCATGAGAAGTCTTTCACATGGAGGTTTTGTTTTGCACATCCCTTGCCTCAACGAGTCTGAAGATGGTTGTTTGCCTTGCCCCTCATTGCTTTTCATCTCTGTTGCTTCTACCACCCTTTCACTGTCATACTGGTAACCCACCTTGTTGTAGTCTTTTAGCAACCTTTGATGATTCATTTCTTGGTGATTTTGGTTCTTGACTCACTATAGTGGGATCCATCAAATTTAGCTGTTGCCAGCAGACATACATGACTATGAAAATTTGTATTTATTAATCCAGCAAATTTTAAAATGGCATGAGATTCAAAGAATGCCCTCTTCTTCAGAATCCAAAGCCCCTATTATCAAAGACATTTGCATCCTCTTGTTTAAATCTTTTTCCAAATTTGTTTAGTAGATATTTCTAATAATCTCTCCTCTCAGTACCTTGACCTCCTCTTTTCTAGTGACTTTGATTTGCAGTCCATTTCAACCACTCATGCCTATGTTTATACCATAGACATTTAATTTCTATTACATTTTTAAAGCCTGAATATCTATCCTTCTTTATAAAACTTTCACATATAAATGAAAATTAAAAGCACAGATACAGACATAGATAGAAATATATTTAGGAGGCACATTTTAAGAACTTCCTCTCTGATCAAGGAACTTGGGTACTTCAAAGATTGTGTTTATTTAACTTTTTGTATATACCAAAGTGATTCTTCAAACTTTACCACATAATTGTTATAAAGTGATTTTCCCTCTACTGATTTTTACTTCCTTATGCAATGATATTCATGTGGTATTATAAAATGTATTTTGAAGTTTCAATATTAAAATTTTGCCTTTTTCTTCCAGACATTCATTCCCTGACAGTTATTTTAAATTATCTACTCGCCATTTCTTATATTTTCCCCATATTAAGGGTGTATCTGGGAGAAATAGAGATCAGAAATGTGTTCAAAACCACAGGGACACCTGAGGAAGTGACTGTATTAGCTAAATAGACAGGAGTTGATAAGGCAGATGGGTAAACACAGAAAATAATTAAAATTTTCTCTTTATAGGAATATAATTTACCAAGATTAAAGTGTACAAGTATTAGCTGTTCTGCTCAATTAGTTTTACAATCCCGTATACCCAATCGGCCACCACCCCAAACAAGATGTAGAACTTTTTTGTTATTTCAGAAAGATTTCTCATTTTCCTCTCCAGTTCAAACCCCCACCTCTCCCCAACACCCAGAGGACGCACTTGCTGACTTGTATCATTACAGCTTTATTTTCCCTTTGTTTAGACCATGAAGAAGTGGGATTAATATTATTTTGCTCATGAGAGGTTGAGAAAAAAAATCTAATATTATAAGGGAAAAGGTGGTCACTTATTGTTTCAAAAATAAACAAATAAACAAGAAAGAGAGACTTTCAGTCAATAAGAATTAGTTTTTAAATAGAGAGAAACTTTGCATGGGTGGTTACATGAAATGTATATAATGACTGACATACTCATACACACACACCCACACACATACACACAAGTACATGCACACTCACATGTACAACATTCAAATACAATGGAAATGAACAGAGCCATAATCTGTAGTAGAAAATAAGGGGCAGGACTGAAGAAAGTAAGGAAGCTCAGGCAGCAACTGAGGAATTTTCAGAAAGCAGAGAGTCATCAGAGATTTGTAAAAATGAGTATAGAAGTCCTGAAAGGACAACAAAATTTTTTAATGAGCTACATAAAAGCATCAATCGACGGTGATGACTTAATAAAATGTCACTGACAAGATACTAACCTGCTATACTCACAGTATTATCCCACACCTAAATATTAATTTCACACTTATTCAAAAGGTTTTATTTTATAAAAAATATTACAACACCCCACTACAATGCAGTTTGCTAGTACATGAATCAGAAAACCAGTACTTACAATAAAAATGTAAAATACTTAACTTCTAACAAATCAACCACATCATCTCATTTATCCATGATTACAATCCTTTTCTTTCCCAAAGCATGTCCGCTGAGACGAAACAGACTGGTCTTACCGTTTTGCCATAAACAGGAGAGCACGACGCGGAATGGGAGGTGCCGTGTTCTAGAGTCTACGCAGTTTCTCTCCTAATTTTATTGGTTGCCATGCTGGGTCATGCCTGAATCTCTTGACCTTTGTGAAACATGTGAAGGAAATCATCATTGCCTGTAGCAGCTAAAACCAGCAGTTTCCAAGCCTGGTCCTCCTCTTTCAATAGGAGAAAATATTTTAAAGGGAAATCTCAAAGCAAACACTAACGACGAGACATTTTTCTTCTTTCTCCTCAACTCTGCTTGATATATAGCCTCAAGTTTAGAAAATGTTTACTAGCAAATTTGGCACTGGGCATCTACAATTCCACGTATTTTTATATGTTTTGAGAAACTTAAATCTAATTGCCAGTGTTATTAAAGTGAATATTAAAATAATCTGCTGATGTCTATACTGTGGAGTAAACTAGGGAAATGTGTTCTCACCAGCCTAATAGATGATAGGGAAGAAAATACTACGGGAGAATGTGTGATTGGTATTATGTAGCCAATTATTATTGTATTATCTGCCAGTTGTTCAAGCTGAAAACCTGGGAGTTCTCTTGACTCCTCTTCCCGTTACCCACCAGACCCAATCCTTCAGCACAGGTCACTTGTCACTACATGCCTACAGCATTCCTGTCAGGCATCTCCCAACTAATTCCAATCCTGCCATGACCTCTGTTAACATACTGCTTGAAAGAGTAGCCAGCCAATGTGTGCTGGTGAGACGTGTCAGATTTCACAGTTCATGCATACTCTCTCGCACAGGGTAAAGCTAGTCTTCCGATGTTGTGGAAGCCATAGACCCTACCCCATCTTCCCAATGACACCCTATCACATCTCATCGACTTCTCTCACTTCACTTTGCTCCAGCTACTCTCATCATTTTGCACGTCCTGGAGGGAACAGACCCATGCCCTTGTGTTGGCTACTTGCTCAGCCTCCCCACAAGCACCCTTCACATCCTTACTCAGATGCCACCTACTTGGAAAGGCCTAATTGAGGCACTGTCCACCTCACTCTCAACCTCTTCACTGCTGAGACTTCTTTCCTAATTCATTTAATGCTACAGTTTCCCTTATATTTAGACTGGAGGCAACACCTGATGGCACTGAGTTGTCACAAGGATTAAAAAAGTTACATGAAATCATCTGGCTCATTGTACAAGCTCAGTGAATAATTACTTTTTTTTTACTAACAGAACCTAGGAATTTTTTTGCTTTCAAAGAATAGGTTTTATTTATTTATTTTTATTTATTTTTGTTACAGATGTTTCTCCTTTTTCTCCCACTGATTCCCCCCTCCCCACCCTTTCCCCAGCTTTGTTGTCCATATCCATTGTTCATGCACACATGCATATAAGTTCTGTGGTTTACCTCTCCCCCACCACCACCCCTACTGGGGATTGTCAGTCTGTACTCCACTTTCATGTCTCTGGGACTACCCCATTCCTCAGATTGTTATGTGCATTATATTCCACAAATGAGATCATATGATACTTGTCTTTCTCTGTTTGGCTTGTTTCATTTAGGATAATCTTTCCAGGTCCCTCCATGTCGTCTCAAAGGATAAGAGATCTTTCTTTCTTACAGCTGCATAGTACTCCATTATGTATATATACCACAGCTTTTTATCTATTTGTCTACTGATGGACATTTGGACCGTTCGTAGTGCTGCTACAAACATGGGAGTACATATATTATTTCTGACTGGTGTTTCAGGCTTCTTAGAGTATATTTCTAAAAGTGAGATCACTGGGTCAAAAGGCAGTTCAATTTTTAATTTTTTGAGGTAACACTATATTGTTTTCCATAGTGGCTGCATCATCCATCTACATTCCCACCAGCAATGTACTAGAGTACCCTTTTCTTCACACCCTCGCCAACACTTGTTGTTAGATGATTTGTTGATGGTGGCCATTCTGACAGGTGTGAGATGATACCTCATTGTTGTTTTAATTTGCATCTCTCTGATGATTAGTGATGTTGAGTATTATTTCTTCATATGTCTCTTGGCCATTTGTATGTCCTGTTTGGAGAGGTGTCTATTTAGTTCCACTGCCCATTTTTTAATTGGGTTCTTTGTCTTCCTTTTGTTGAGTTGTATGAACACTCTATATATTTTGGAAATTAACCCCTTATCTGATATATCATTGGCAATTATGCTCTCCCATACGGTGGGTTGCCTTTCCATTTTGATGGTTGTATCTTTTGCAGTACAGAAGCTTTTGAGTTTGATGTAGTCCAATGTGTTTATTTTCTCCTTTGTTTCTGTTGCCTTAGGTGATGTATCAGTGAAAATTCTGCTGTGTATGATGTCTGAAATTGTGTTACCTACAGTTTCTTCTAGGACTTTTATGGAATCACATGTCACATTTAAATCTTTTATCCATTTTCAGTTTATTCTTATGTATGGTGTAATTGATGGTCTAGTTTCATTTTTTTTTGCATGTAGCTGTCCAATTTTCCCAGGCCCATTTATTAAACAGGCTGTCTTTACTCCACTGTATGCTCTTGTCACCTTTGTCAAATATTAATTGAGCATACTGCCTTGGGTCCATTTCTGGATTCTCTGTTCTGTTCCACTGGTCTATATGACTGTTCTTATGCCAGTACCAGGCTGTTTTGATTACAGTGGCTTTGTAGTATAACCTGAAATTTGGTAATGGGATCTCTCCAACTTTGTTCTTCTTTTTCAAAATTGCTGTGGCTATTTGAGGTCTTTTTTAGTTTCATATGAACTTTTGAAGTATTTGTTCTAGTTCTGTGAAGTATGTTGTTGGTATTTTGATGGGAATTGCATTGAATCTATAGATTGCTTTGGGTAGTATGAACATTTTAATAATGTTAATTCTTCCAATCCATGAACAAGGTATGTGCTTCCACTTTTTTATATCTTCCTCTATTTCTTTTTTCAATGACCTGTAGTTTTCAGCAAATAGGTCCTTTGTTTCTTTGGTTAAGATTATTCCTAGGTGTCATAATACTTTTGCTGCAATGGTAAATGAGATTGTTTTCTTAGTTTCTCTTTCTGTGAGTTCATCATTGGTGTATAAGAGTGCCATCAATTTCTTGATGTTAATTTTGTATCCTGCTACTTTTCCAAATTCATTTACTAAGTCTAGTAAATTTTTGATAGAGTCTTTGGGGTTTTCTATGTACAGTATCATGTCATCTGTCAATAATGACAGTTTCACTTTCTCCTTTCCAATTTGGATCCCTTTTATTTTTTCTTCCTGTCTGATTGCTGTGGCTAAGACTTCCAGTACTATGTTAAACAAGAGTGACGAAAGTTGGCATTCTTGTCTTCTTCCTGTTCTTAAGGAAAATACTTTTAATTTTTGCCCATAGAGTATGATGTTGACTGTAGGTCTTTCATATATGGCCTTTATTATGTTGAGATATGATCCCTCTATTTCCAGATTGCTGAGCATTTTTATCAGAAATGTGTGCTGGATTTTGTCGAATGCTTTTTCAACATCTTTTAATATGACCATATGATTTTTATCTTTCATTTTGTTTATGTGGTGTATCACATTTATTGATTTGCAAATCTTGTACCAGCCTTGCATCGCTGGGATAAATCCCACTTGGTCATGGTGAATAATTTTTTTGATGTATTGCTGAATTGGACTTGCTAGTATTTTGTTCAAGATTTTGGCATCTATGTTCATCAGGGATATTGGCCTGTAGTTTTTTTGTTTTTTTTTTTCTTTGTAGTGTCTTTTTCTGGTTTTGGAATTAGAATTATGCCGGCTTCATAAAATGAGTTTGGAAGTCTTCCTCTTCTTGATTTTTTTGAAATAGTTTGAGGAGAATGGTTATTAGTTCTTTGAATGTTCAGTAAAATTCCCCTGTGAAGCCGTCCTGGCCTGGGCTTTTGTTTGCTGGGAGAGCCTTGATTACATCTTCAATTTCTTTAGTTGTTTTTGGTTTGTGCAAGTTTTTAATCTCTTCCCCATCCAGTTTTGGGAGACTATGTGTTTCTAGAAATTTGTCCATTTTACTTAGATTGTCAAATTTGTTGTCGTATAATAGTTCGTAATATTTGTTAACAATCTTTTGTATTTCTGTGGTGTCAGTTATTATTTCTCCTCTTTCATTTCTGATATTGTGTATTTGGATTCTCTCTCTTTGTTTCTTGGTGAGTCTAGCAAAGGGTCCATCAATCTTGTTTATCTTTCAAACAACCAGCTCTTTGTTGCTTTCATCCTTTGATTTGTTTTTTTGGTCTCCATGTCAATTATTTCTGCTCTGATCTTTACTGTTTCCTTCCTTCTACTAGCTCTCAGGTTTTCTTTCTCTTTGCTTTCTAGTTCTTTAAGTTGTGAGGTTAGGTAGTCTATTACAAATTTTTCTTGCTTCTTGAGGTCGGTCTGTAGTGCTATGAACTTCCCTCACAGACTTGCTTTCACTGCATCCCATAGATTTTGTGTTGTTTGTTCATTTTTATTGGTATCCAGGAAGTTTTTAATCTCTTCCTTGATCTTCGTGGTAACCTATTCATTGTTCAATAACATGTTTTCAAATGTCTTTGCATGTTCTTGTTGCAATTGAATTTCAGTTGCATGCCATTATGATCTGAGAAGATGCTTGATATGATATCAATCTTCTTGAACTTGTAGAGACTATGTTTGTTCCCTAACATGGGTCTATCTTTGAGAATGTCCCATGTGCACTTGGAAGAATGTGAATTCTGCAGTTTTGGGGTGTAATTCTCTGTGGATATCTATCAAAGCCATTTAATCTACCGCTTCATTTAGTGTCTGTGTTTCCTTGTTAATTTTTTTTGTCTAGAAGTTTTATCCAGTGATGTAAGCAGCGTATTGATGTCCCCTGCTATGATTTTATGCTGTTGATTTATCCTTTGAAGTCCTCCAGAAGACTTTTAATATATGTTGGTGCTCCTATATTGGGTGCATATATGTTTACCAAGGTTATATCTTCCTATTGAATAGATCCTTTAAACATTATGTAGTGGTCTTCTTTGTCTCTAGTTATGGTCTTCATTTTGAAATCTACTTTATTAGATATAAATATTGCTACCCCAGCTTTTTTCCTTTCCATTTGCTTGAAAGATTTTATTCCATCCCTTCACTTTCAACCTCTGTGAGTCTTTTCTTGTGAGGTGGGTCTCTTGTAAACAACATATATGTAAGTCATGCTTTCTTATCCAGTCAGCTACTCTGTGTCTTTTTATCAGAGCATTCAATCCATTTACTTTTAAGGTGATTATTAGTATGAACTTATTTATTACCATTTTTGTTTAATGTTGTTATCTTTTTCTTCCTATTTCTTCTACCAATTACAGCAGTTCTTTTAACATTCTTTGCAGTGCTGGTTTGGTGCTAATGTATTCCCTTAGCCTTTTTTTTTTTTTTTTTTTTGTCTGAGAAGCTCTTTATTTGACCTTCTATTTTGAATGATAGCCTTGCTGGGTAGAGTAGTCTTGGATTCAGATCCTTATTTTTCATGACCTTAATTATCTCATGCCATTCCCTTCTGGCCTGTAATGTTTCTGTTGAGAAGTCAGCTCAGAGCCTTATGGGGTTTCCTTTGTAGGTAACCTGTTGCTTATCTCTTGCTGCCTTTAGGATTCTCTCTTTGTCTTTAATTTTTGGTATTTTAATTACTATGTGTCTTGGTGTGGGCCTGTTTGGGTTCTTCTTACTTAGGACTCTCTCTGCTTCTTGAACTTGGATGCCTTCTTTCTTCACCTAGTTAGGATAGTTTTCTGTCACTATTTCTTCAAATATATTCTCTAACCCTGGCCCATTTTCTTCCTCTTCAGGGACCCCTATGATTCAAATGTTATTATGTTTCCAGTTGTCCCACAGTTCTCTTATGCTGTCTTCCTGTTTTTGAATTATTTTTTCCTTTTGGTTTTCTGATTGGTTGATTTTTTTTCTACCCTGTCTTCTAATTCACTGATTCGGTCCTCAGCTTCCTCTACTCTGCTGGTTAGTCCTTCCAATGTGTTCTTAATTTCTACTATGTCATTCTTCATTTCCACTTGGTTGGTTTTCAATGTTTCTATATCTTTACTCATGGTACTGATGTTCTTAATCACACTTTTGAGCTTCCTCAAGATCATGGCTCTGAACTCTAACTCTGATAATTTGCTTAGCTGTATTTCATTTATCTCATCTTCGATAGACACCTGTTGTTCTTTCATTTGGGATTTGTTTCTTTGTTTTACCATTTGGGCTATCTCAGTGGGTTTTGGAGCCAGCCAAATTGTCCCTGTGTGTGTTGGTGTTCTGCTTTTCATGGCTCCCTCTACTGGGTTTGGATGTGCCTGGGTGGGCCCACATTAAACACAACTGTCAAGTCTTACTTTCCTGGGTAGATTTGCAAACCCAGGAAAGGTTTAGTTATCCTCTAGCTTTTTCCTGGTGGCTAGTAGTCTCAGTTACTCAGTGCTTTGGAATGTAGCCCTGGTGTTCTGCATAGGAGGATTTCCAGAGGGTGGGGTAAATGCTGGTTGTTAATGAGCCTCAATTTGCATTTCTTTGCCTCACCTGGGAAAGGCTGAATCTCTGAGGGGTGGGGCTGCTTCTTTTCCCCACAGCTCTGGTCAGAAGCACAGTGGCCACTATCCTTTGTGGCTGCAACTCAGCTAGAACTCTGAGTGCCCTCCAAATATTGGGTGTCCCCACAGAGTTCCAGCCCAGTCTGCCATCCCTCTGCTGTAGCCCCCAGCTGAGTGGCTGTGGCTATTTGTGGTTCTGGGTTCTGTACTGTGGAATGGGCTAGGTCTTTATTCCCCAAGGGTGCTGCTCACAGCTAAATCTGCTGCTGTCAGTGGGCTCCCAGCCCACCACCTTCTCATGTCTTTGCATATCCTACCAGTGTCCCTGGTTATAAGGTCCTGTCTTGCTGCTTTTTGTTGCTTTTTTCTGAGGATTTGTCTCTATTTTAGTTGTGATTCCCATTTTGTCCTTGGATATCATCTGTGTAGCTTCTATTCACTCTGCCTCCATTTTCACATCCTCTTAGCCTATCTGATGCACAGCTAGGTTGCACAGACCTTTCTGGTCTCCCTCACCCTGTAGGTCCCATGGGTAACTGGATCGCACATTCCCTTTGGGGACCAGGCTCTATGCCTATGTTTTGGGCTGCTGGGTTGCACAGGCCTCTCTGGTGCCCCTGCACCCTGTAGTGTCCGTGGCCGGGCAGCTGGATCGCACCAGTCTCTCTAGGGCTCTGGCTTCCCACTGCTTTTATGGGCTACTGGACTGCACAGACCTCTGTGGAGCCCCAGGTCCTGTGGCTGGTGGCTGGGGAGTGCTGCTGCCCCATGGAGCTCAACTCCTGCTCAGCGTTTGCTGTAGTTTTTGGGGATGGGTCTCAGCTGCTGGCCTGTGCTTCTATTGCCTAGGGATAGATGTCTGCTCCCCAACCTCTGTTGCTGGGGGTATATCTCCACTCTGATCCAGCTGCTACTGTGGGGGATGGTGCTGGGCTTCTAGCTGTCTGCATCTTCCATGACTGGCACCTTGGCAGCTCCACTACTATGCTCTGGTCTTTGTTGACACAGAGTGTCCACTGGTCTAATGGTGCCAGGTATGCTGGTGGGCTCAGGTTGCTAGGCCCTAGCTGCTCCTACTGCCTCCTCCCAGAGAAGACCTGGGATCTTCCAAAATGGTGAGACCTCCCTGAGGTGCAGAGAGAACGGCCCTGAAGGGCCGCTTACCATGGTAGCCGGCTGCTCCCGACCACAGCACAGGAGCTTTCTGCTCGTGGCTCTGCACTGCTCGGGTTTGGTCATCCACCTTCATGTCTACTCACACTCTCACACACTCGCTCACTTTCTCACACACTCACTCTCCCTCCAGTCCTGCCCACTGCCATATTTATTATATAATTTTCCAAAATGATTGTACCAATATTTAATTCTGCCAGTAGTATGAGTTCCTAATATTCCATATCCTGACCACAACTTTGTATATATTTTTGTATATTTATTTGTTTTTCAGTTTTGTAAATAGAAAAAGGTATCTCATTATATATTTATCTATTTTTCCTCATTACTAATGAGTTTGAGCATCTTTTCATATTTTGATTAACCAATCATATCCCCTCTCTTGTGAAGTGCCTCTGTTTCTTTCTTTCCTTTTTCATCATTGAGTGGTTTAACTGTTTATTATTTACTTGTTTCTGTTTAATTTTGGTTTCTCATTCATTTGTAAGAGTTTTTATTCTTTTTTGATACTAATTATATTTTTGATTCAAAGTATTTCAAAATTCTTCTACAAGTTTGAATCATTTTAATGTAGTCAAATATGTGACTTTTTTTCTTTATGTCTTGATTTTTTATGGGTTGACCTTATTTTAAAAGTATTCCTTATTCAGCCCTGGCCAGTTTGGCTCAGTAGTTAGAGCATCGGCCTGTGGTCCAGAGAGACCCGGGTTCGGTTCCCGCTAAGGGCACGAACCTCGGTTGCGGTTTGTCCCCGACCCTGGTTGGTCGTGCGGGTGGCAGCCACTCGATGTGTCCCTTTCACATTGATGTTTCTCTCTCTCTCTCTCCCTTCCTCTCTCTCCCTCCCACTCTATCTGAACAAAAAATGGAAAATGTCCTCCGGTGAGGATTTAAAATAAATAAATAAAAAGTATTCCTTATTCCAATGTCCAATGTATATATTATTGTTGTTGTTGTTAATCCTCACCTGAGGATATTTTTCCATTAATTTTTAGATAGAGTGGAAGGAACAGAGGAAGAGAGAGAGAGAAACATCAATGTGAGAGAGACACATTGATGGGTTTCCTTCTGGATGACCCTGACCAGGGCTGGAGATAGAACCTGCAACCTAGGTATGTGCCCTTGACTGGGAATTGAACCCAAAACTCTCCAATCTGTGGGCTGACACTAACCACTGAGCCAAATTGGCCAGGGCCAAATATATGTTTCAATATTGTTTTGTTATATTTTTGAGATTTTGTCATTCATCTTGTCTTTAATTCAATTGAATTTTTAAAAATATTGTATAAGATAGAAAACAGAATTTGCCTTTTCTATATTATTATCAAATTGTCTCAGAACCATTTATTATGTCATTTCCCCACTGATGTCCATTGTGATACATCAGAATTCTCTGTCATTTATCATTTCTATTGATTTTTTACCCCAATGTAACCTTCCAGGAGTTCTCCAGTTTCCCTATCTAAAACTGAACCTCACCTGCCCCTTCCCAAATACACATGTACATTCTATTCTGCCTGCCTTGTCTAATGTTTCTCCATAGCATCTATCACCCTCTAATATACACTGTTTCACTTATTCATATCATGTGTTGCTTTTCCCTCCACTGTACCTAAGTTCCACCAGGACAGAGTTGCATTAGCTCTACTAGTTCTGTATCACCAAAACTTACAAGATCAGAATACAATAAATGTTTTAAAAAATATCTTAAATTGTACTGAATTGATAGCCTATATGCCTATTTCCATTCTGATGCAAACTGTCTTAATTACTATTATAATGTATTGATATTTTGTATACAGACCCCATCACCTGGTCTTTATTAAGAGTGCCTTGGACTTGAGACTTTGATTTTTTATATACATTTGAGAATTAGCTTTCAGAACTACAAAAACTATCCTATGTATCAACCAACAAACTTGGAAGTAACTGATATCTTTATTATATTGAATCTTCTTTTCCACAAATTTATCTCTTCCTTTGTTTAGGTCTTATTCAATGGCCTTTAATAACATTTTATAATTTCATACAAAAAGTTCTTGCATACATTTTGCTAGTGTGTTCTTAAGTTTTTTATATATTCATTGCTATTGTGAATGATAATTTTTAAAATGAGAAGTTGCCATGAAGAAAAAGAAAATGAAAATGTACCCTCACTTTAGGACAGTTATTTTCAACTCTCCTGCACATTAGAAACACCTATTTTATTTAAAAAAAAAACAAACAAAAAACAAAAAAAAACAACAAAAACTGGCCCTATTTGACATTAAATAATTCAGAATCTCTGGGGGTGGAGTTCTGGTATTCGTATCTTTTTACTATTGCCTGAGTTATTCTAATAAGCATCTCACATTAAAATAACACTGTTTTCGGAAAGTATATCCCAGGAAAGTAACCATAAAGATGTGTTTTTAAAAAACAGCATTTTAACAGTCAACACTATAAGATGATAATTAATATATTGAAGGCTAAGACTTTATTTTTTTACATATTCTTGGATTTAGACCCTCTTTTGCCTAATTAAAAGATGAAACGTTAGCCCTGGCTGGTTTGGCTTAGCAGTTAGATCGTCAGCTTGTGGTCCAGAGAGACCCGGGTTCAGTTCCTGCTAAAGGCAGTACCTCAGTTGCAGTTTGTCCCTGGCCCCAGTTGGGGTCGTGCGGGAGGCAGCCATTCAATGTGTCTCTTTCATGTCGATGTTTCTCTCTCTCTCTCTTCCTCTCTCTCCCTCCCACTCTATCTGAACAAAAAATGAAAAAGTGTCCTCTAGTAGATAAAAAAAAAAGATCAAACGTTACATTTCAATATTAGCATCCTATTTACGTCTTTAAATGTATATAAAGAAACAAAATATTATTTTAGTTTTCAAATGTTTAAAACAGAAAAATAGTTTGGCCGGTGTGGCTCAGTGGTTGAGCATCGACCCATATATCAAGAGGTCACCAGTTCAATTCCTGGTCAGGGCACATGACCAGGTTGTGGGCCCGACCCCCAGTGAGGGCCATGCAAAAGGCGGCCAATTGATGTTCTCTCTCATTGGTGTTTCTATCTCTCTCTCCCTCTCACTTTCTCTCTAAAATTAATAAAGGAAAAAAATTTTTTTAATAAATAAATAAAAATATTCTGAGATAAAATAATGTGTACCCAAATCGGTAGTTAGTGTACACTGGAAAGCAAAACTAAGTGTTACAAAGGTTCAAAGATCACAGTAGCCATCAAGAATAAAAAATACTTTGCATGTCCTTAATGATTTGAAAAATGTACAACCTCTTAGAAAATGTATCAAATAATCCATTTACGACAAAGTTTATATAATTCAAAATATAGCAATAAGAGAAGCTTCTCTGGATAATAGATTTTGTATCACTTCAGCTAAAAACCAAACATAGGAAGAGTCACAAGAAAAAAATAGAAAAAATAGATAAGATTGAGCATAAGTTTTAAATAGAATATGGCTTTAAGTTGTATGAGTTCCTTATATATTTTGGATATAGTCATGTGATATAAATTACAGCATAGGAAATATAGTCAATAGTACTGTAATAACTATATATGGCAGCAGATGATTAGTAGACTTATTGGGGTGATCACTGGGTAAGTTATATAAAGCCTAATCACTGTGTTATACTCTTGAAACTAATATAATATTATATTATATGACAGTTGTGTTTGAAAAAATATATATTTAAAAAATAGATTATACTTATTTAAGAATTCTTCTTAGGAAGACCCCTCTTTCTCTTTATGAAGATTTATTGAAGATCTTTTTGAATCTTAAATATGATGTATCCCCTTCTCCATAGACAGAATGAGGATAAAGAAAACATTGAATTACTATGATTTAATTTGTAGAATTTTTACTTTCTTGGGATAATCTGAGAGAGTCGTGGAGAGAAAAAACTCAGCAACATAGTGGAATTCCAGAAGTAGTCTGAAGAGGGAGACCAGGAAGCTCTACTTGTCCTGGAAGAGAACTAAGAGAAGAACTGTATACAGCAGGATGAGGATATCACACCAAGAAGGAACCAGGATTATACAGACCTACCATTTGGAGTTTTTATACATTTTATTTCATTTTAAGATTTTTTTCATTTTTTAAAAATTTAATTAATTTTGTTACAGATGTTTTTCCTTTTTCCCATTGACACCCTTCTCCCTTTCCCGCCTCCTGTCCCCCCTCCCCCCACAGTATTGTTATCTATGTCCATTGGTTAAGCTTATATGCATAAGTTCTAAGATTTTAAAAGAATGTGACTCCATGTGGCTGGAGGACTTGAGGCTTTCCAGGCAAACGACATCTGGGTTTCATACATGACAATTCCTTCCAGGCGGTCTCGAAAAAAACTTCACTGATGTCAAAAACCTAAATCCAGGATTTGTGAATCAGGGCACTTAAGAGTTGGCTTTTGTATGGGAGAGGATAGAATAAAACAGAATAAACAACATCTTAGAACTTGGTCTCAAAACAGAGTATGCATAACATGGGTTTCACAAAACCTCTACAAGGGAACAGCGTAAGCATGCATGTCAATAAAATAGCCTTTGAGTTTCAATTTTCCATGTTTACTCCTTAAAAAATACACTGCCATCTGGATCTCATTCTGGTTCTCTATTTCCCCTTTTCCTTTAAAAGTGTCTCTTCTCACCCTGGCCAGTTTGGCTCAGCGGTTAGAGCGTCGGCCTGTGGTCCGGAGAGACCCGGGTTCGGTTCCCGCTAAGGGCACGTACTTCGGTTGCAGTTTGTCCCCGGCCCTGGTTGGTCGTGCGGGTGGCAGCCACTCGATGTGTCCCTTCACATCGATGTTTCTCTCTATCTCTCCCTTCCTCTCTCTCCCTCCCACTCTATCTGTACAAAAAAATGGAAAAATATCCTCGGGTGAGGATAAAAAAATAAAAAAATAAATAAATAAATAAATAAAAGTGTCTCTTCTCTCCACCTGTGAAAGAATACCAATTTTCCCAAGCCTGTCAGAACCCTTCCATGCTACCCTGTGATGGAGTGCAAAAGCACCTAGGGAAAAAGTGATGATCCCAATCATTAGTGTTGAGAGGCCACCTTTCATCAAGACATCAAAAACCTGCGGTACGCCTTTGTCTTTCCATACCTTTAACATATTACTGTTCAGGACAAAGGGTGATTTAGAAATAGAATATGGTGGCCTGTGTTGAGATATTCTGAATCCAAGCATATTGTAGAGTACAGTGGTAGGATTGATGACAAATTAATTTTCTATTTTTTAAAATTAACTTTAATTGGGTTGACATTGGTTAATAAAATTATATAGGTTTCACATGTACAGTTCTATTCTACATTTTCTGTATACTGCATTGTGTGTTAGGCACCCATATATTTGACCCTTTTCACCCTTTACTACCTCCTCATCCCATTCCCTCTGGTAACTACCATCCTGTTGTCTGTATCAAGTTTTTGTTTGTTCATTTGTTGCTTTCAGGTTCATATTCCATATGAGTGGAATCATAGGGTTCTTGACTTTTTCTGACTTGTTTTGCTTGGCATATTTGTAAGATCCATCTATGTTGTTTGTTGCAAATGGCAGTATTTCTTCTTTTCTTGTGGCTGAGTAATATTCCATTGTATGTACGCACCACATTTTCTTAATCCAATCATCTATTGGATACTTCAGTTGTTTCCATGTCTTGGCCACTGTGAATAATACTGCAGTGAATAAATGTTTTCAAATTTGAGGGGCTGATACCAAGAAGAGAGGCTGCTGGGTCATATATTTGCACTATTCTTAATTTTTTGCGGAACCTGCATACTGTTTTCCATAGTGGCTATACTAGTTTACTTTCCTACCAACTGTGAATGAGGGAATCTTTTGCTCCACAACCTCTCTAACACTTGTTATTCCTTGTATTGTTGATGATAACTATTCTAATAGGTGTGAGGTGGTAGCTCATTATAGTTTTGATTTGCATTTCCCTAATAGCTAGTGAAGTTGAACATCTTTTTATATATTTGTTTGGCCATTTGTATGTCTTCTTGGGAGAGGTGTCTGTTCAGTTCCTCTGACCATTTTTTAATTAGATTGCTTGTTTAGTGTTGAGCTATATAAGTTTTTTATATATTTTGGATATTAACCCCTTGTCTGAGCTGTTGTTTGCAAATATTTTCTCCCATTTGGTTGCTTGCATTTTCGTTTTGTTGGCAGTTTCTTTTGATGTGCAGAAGCATTTTATTTGATGTAGTACTGTTAATTTATTTGTGCTTTTACTTTGACCCCAAAGGCAAGGGAAGTAAAATACAATTTTCCATTAATTACCCTCCCTTTCCTTTCCAATGACTGCTTTCTAAGAATTTATTACTCTTGAGGGAGAGTTTTTTGAGAATTCAAAAAATATTTCAATTCATCTCTCCTACTCAAATGGTACTATACTTTGTAAAGAACAGATAATAGGAAACATTGTTCAATACATTTTGACAAAAATTGCTGTACCTAAAAGATACCTTGGGTATTGAGGATTCAGGCATATTTCCAATCATTATCAGTTAATAATGTATATCCACATGCACAGGAAAGAAAATCAGCATTAATAATTGTACGGGATGCAGTTCTTGCCAAACAGTATCCTAGTAGAGATTTTCAGAACATTGACAGTGTCATTTGAGTTGATTCTGGCAGTATGGGCAATGACCAAGAACAAGAATGGATTTTTGCTTATTCTTGCACCTTAAACCTTATTTTATTTGAGGAACGCTGTTTTTAACAGTTTTTTTTTTTTTTAATTAAGTATCAGCTGGGAACTTTAGTAAGTATTAAGACACAATGAACTCCAGTAAAATCTCAAGATAATACAGTGAGGAAATGTGAGATTCCAAGTAGATCTGAAAGAAAGAAAGTGTTGATGTCAATGAGGCACTTGTGGGAGCTGAGGAAATAAAGCTGAACGAGCCAGTCTGAAAATTGTGAAATGTAGTCAGCAGCTTTAGTAAGACACGAGTTTTATAATTATGGGGAGAAAAGTAAGTGTATGGAAATAAATATAAATTTATTAATTTGTTTCTAGGATTAATATTCTTAATCAAAAAGCAAAAACAGTGAATGTGTTTAATTTCCATGTCAAAATCAGTTCACTAAAAATAACTTGAACAGGTGAGTGAAAAATGTTGATCACAGCCACAAGCATGCAAGTGTCTTCATTCATTGACACTTGTTAAATTTACAGGTCTGTAATCTGTTGCCCTCAATTCCAAAATCCCAAATATTCTGGAAACCAAAAAATTTATATAACTTATTTGGGAATAAACCTGATGTGAACTAATGTGAGGCCATATATAGTCTTTACCTTACTGAGTCTGATATGTTATTATATGTTTCATTGCAGAAATAGTAGAGGGTTTGATTATAGGTGCTGCCCTAGACAGCTGAGAATGTTATATAAAATTATGGTTTATGTTCTCATAAACATTCTAATATCTAAAAAGTTTGAATATCAACCTCATAGAATTTAGAAGAGAAATTATTAGCTTGCTCAGAGTATTAATGTAAAATAAATTACAGGAATCAATAGCCATTTTTCTATGCCCAAAAGACCTTTGACCTGGATGTTCACTGAGGTTATAAAAGAACCACTGGCCAATGCAGGACCACTGCAGGCATCATGCGATGCAGTTTAGTTGACCTCATCAAGAGATGACCCCTAAAATTATGTTCACCAACAGAAACCCTGAATACATCACTCCTCTAATGTTTTAGCAGTACTCAGGATCTCCAGAACACTGAAAAAAAGCAGTTACTGTTTACAACTACAAATTTGTGTAAATTCAGCTTTCAAAATATTGCAACATCAAAGCAGAAAAGTATGACCTAGAACATGAACATGATATGTTCATTTATTCACTTAGCAACTATTAAGAAATGATTCCAGTGTGTCCAACACTGTTCCAGGTGCTGGGCATGTGGTTACGATATGGATACTTGCCTTGTTTCTTGTTTAGTAGTAGTAGTAGTAGTAGTAGTAGTCTTTTGGCCAAGAAGCCTATTTTGAACACTTTTCTTATATCTAGGACATTTCCTAGGTATAAAAAACTCACTTCTCAGGTTAGAAGCCTAAAACTTGCTTTTCTTGCCACTGCCCTGATCCAAGGCCCAGATGCGTGACGTAAAATGTGCTAATGAGATGCATTCACTCAAGACCATGGTCCTGAAAGAAACTACAAGAAGCAGATACCAAAGGGGAATACTTTTCCAAATGGTTGACCTGTGAAGTCAGAGCCCATAGCAGAGGAGTCGGGTTCCAGGGCCAGTAGGTGCCCAGCATGGGAACTGTGGTATCCATCTCAAGTGCAGTCGTGAGTGGTGGGGTTTGGACCATTCCCACAGTGAGGCTTCAGCAGTGCTCCTGATGGCTTTGTCTCCAAGCCTGATAATGATGTCCTCTGGAGAGCCCATGAGCAACCCACTAGTTTTTAAATATTATTTTTTTATTATAACAATGGATTTTGTTTCTGCAGTTAACAACCATGATTCAGATAGCTGAACAATGAAAAAAGCCTCTGACCTAATGGGGATGGCATTCTAGGGGAAGACACAGATAAACTAATAAACTGATCTGCATCAAATATAGAATACCGCAGTGTTTTGTTTTTTGTTTTTAAAGGGACATAAGTAGAGAAGAGGGGATACTATCTTAGAAAGCATGTTAGTAATGTCAGAACTCCCAGAGAAAATGGAATTTAAACCTAAGTAAATTGGATTGTTTGTCTTCATTTGGTTTAATTGTATGAGTTATTTATATATTTTGGAAATTAATCCCTTATCAGATGTATCCCTGGCAAATATGTTGTCCTATACAGTGGGTTCCCTTTTCATTTGATGGTTTCTTTTGCCATACAGAAGCTTTTTATTTTGATGTAGTCCCATTTGTTTATTTTTTCCAATTAAAAAATGGGAAAAGAACCTAAATAGATAATTCTCCAAAGAGAGCATACAGATGGCTGAGAGACATATGAAAAAATGCTCGAAGACACTAATCATCGGAGAGATGCAAATTAAAACAACAGTGAGGTAGCATCTCACACATGCCAGAATGGTTGCCATCAACAAATCATCAAACAACAAGGGCTGGCAAGGGTATGGAGAAAAGGAGACTCTAGTACACTGCTGGTGGGAATGCAGACTGGTGTAGCCACTATGGAAAACATTATGGTGTTTCCTCAAAAAATTAAAAATTGAACTGCCATTGACCCAGTTATTCAACTTCTGGGACTATATCCTCAGAATCCCAAAACACCAATCAGAAAGAATATATGCATACCTAGGTTCACAGAAGCACTATTTACAAAGCTAAGATTGGGGAACAGCCTGGGTCCATCAACAGATGAGTGGCTAAAAAATCTGTGGTACATTTACACAATGGAATACTATGCAACTTTAAAAAAGAAGGATCTCTTACCCTTTGAGACAGCATGGAGGGACCTGGAGAATATTATACTAAGTGGAATAAGCCAGTCAGAGAAAGACATGCATCACATGATCTCACTTATATGTAGAATGCAATGTACAAAATAAACTGAGGAACAAAATAGATCTAGAGGCATGGAAGCAGGGAACAGACTGATGAATCTCAGAGGGAAGGGAGGGAGGCAGGAAGAGGTTCACCAAAACACATGTGTGCATATATGCATAACCAGTGGACATGGACAATAGAGCAGTGAGGTGAAGACAATGATGGGCGTGGTAAGCAGGGTGGAGAGTGCCAATGGGGGAATGAAGCAGACACATTTGTAATACTTTTAACAATAAAGATACATTTGAAAAAGATAAAGAAAAAAATAAAGAAAATAAAGCTAAGTAAAATCTAACTGAAGAAAGGAGTAATCCGTGTTAATATCAGGCAGAGAAACTGTGAATGGGGATGGGGTGAAGGAGGGATGGGGAGGAGGGTGTTAATGAGGAAAAAAAGAGAAACATCTGTAACAAAAAATAAATAAATAAATAAAAATAAATAAAATTTACATACATAAAAAAAAAAAAGCAAAGGTGCTGCAATGAAAGCTTAGAATATTTGAAGAACAGAAAGAATGTCATGTGGCTGATCTGAGTCAAGAGAAATGTAGAAGAAATGAGATGAGGGGTAGCCAGGGGCAAGCAGCAGACCGTGCTGAGGACTGAAATACATGCGTATCTGTGTGTATGTATATATGTATAAAACACGGAGGGATGTTATTTGAATCTTTATTCAGCCTATTTTACAAACCCTTAGAATAAATCTACTAATATCAATGTCACAGGTTAGATAGGTTAGTTTTTGTGTCATTTTTATGAGTTAATAGAATTTTAAAATTGTTTTTAGATTAAAATAAAGGGATACATTACATAGTAGGATGCAGATTTTTCATAAATTTTAAAGTTATAACAAAAGGCCCTAAAGATAAGTTTATATTTGTGGACAATTTAGAGTAAATTTCTTAACTTCCTGTTCCAGATGAGTAAAGGAGGCAACTGATGGATGTTTCTCTGTCACATCGATGTTTCTCTCTCTCCCCCCTCCTTGTTCTCTCTCTCTCTGCCTCAATCAATCAATAAAAACATATCTTTGGGTAATGATTAAAAAAATAAGGGAGATGTTCAAGAACAATATACTATATTACCATATAGTAGCTATTTTTGTTCCTAAATAAAACACAAAGCATCAAGAATATAAAACTATAAGGCCTAAGGAGGAGAGGATGTAGTCTTTAGTCGAAAGAAGATATTTCTACTATTTAGGCATGATATATTATTTCAAATTTCTTTCATTTACATTTAAAGTTAAGTATTATGTATTTTCTTTTCCATGAGCAGATATAAGCTGTCTGGTACCTTAATTCCCTAACAGTACCCAGACATTTCAACTGTTCCAAGCACCAAAGATCCTACCAGAGGTTGAATTGGTCTCAGTTAAAAAAATGACTTCAAAAATGTCAAGTTCACAGAAGACTTTCTCTCTGGAGAATTTAAAGGACGGCAGTGCTAAAATATGCAGTGTCTAAAAGGTTTCAAGCCTGCAACTTTTTCATCAGCTTTGTCACAGCATGGTAGGATTTTTATAATTTTATAGCTCTAGCTCAGACTCCCTCCACAAGTGCTGTGGGTCCTACTTGGATCCATCAGCCTCGTTATCAGTTTGTGCCCAGGTCCTAAGGATCTCTGCTCCACTGACAAGTATTCTCAGGATCTCAATTTGGGAAGAGAACTCAGGTACTAGATCCAGCTCCCATTTCCCGCTCTTGATCAAATACTAAGAAATAATACTTAGCTTCTGTGTTTATAGGGTTAATTAAATATTTTTCCACCCAAGTTGACCGAAATTCTGGGAGAAAGCATATTTTGTATTTCATTTTGAGCGAACCTGTACGTCTGGATGTGAAAAGGGCGGCCGTGCTCTGCTTCAGCGTGTTGAGTGTGCGGCAGCCCACGTGAAAGCTGAACGACAAACACGGTGCAGTTGGTCAGTGCCCACGGCCACTTAGGTAAGCGAATGAAGTGAATTCGTTTTGCCAAGACTGGGGCAGCAATGACACTGCCCAATGCTCTGCTGTGTGAACTTCGAGTCGGGATTCTGGCATCTGAAAACGAGCTGTCTGTTAGACATTTAACAAAAACAGTTTCACTTTTCCATCAGTAGAAATTTCTCTGTAGAGCTGCAAATGGCCCAAGGCTAGACAAAGTGCTTTGTCTTATGGTTTATTGCCCCACAGTGGAGAAATCACTATTATTTCAAGGGTTGGTGCCCTCCTAGTAGAGTTCCTTGCTGGGGAAGACATTGACAACAGCCCCAGGTAAAGAAAAAACAGCCAGGGCAGTGTTATTTGGCTTTGTCGACCGAGTTAGCACAAAGCAATTGTTTAAAGGTGTTTTCTATACATATTCCAGGTAATCATCTTGTTCATTTTGCAGAATGGACAGTAAACAAACCACCTTTGAAGAGTGCTGCCAAGGAATAGGGGGCAAGCCAATTATTAAAATCATTCCTCTGCCTACCTTTCTCAGGGTGTGTCACCATGCCCTCTGCATTTGAAAGCTGCCAAGTTCGGCAAGTCACAGTGTATGTTGCATAGATTTAAAATTAGGATAAAATGTTGGAAGCTTTCTTAGCTTCATGGCCAGGGGAAAAGGAACTTGACTATGCCAGACAGAGATGGCATAGTTTGACTAAGCAGTTTAAAAAAGTTAGGCGAAATATACAAAATTTACAACTCATTAAACTCAAGGGAATCACATAGCAATGTTCATGAAAAGAAAATCTCCAATGTGAAATACTTTGCAAAGTTTTTCACCTTGACACATCTACTCGCAGAAACAAAACAAACTCGGCGCAGGTGAGGGTGGGGTGGGGGGATGAGAGAGATACTTGAAATAACAGCCTAAAACATATTGTCAAAAGCCTGCCTAGCCCGGCCAGTGTGGCTCAGTGGATTGAGTGTTGTCCCATGTACTGAGAGGTTTCAGTTCAATTCCAGGTCAGGGCACATGCCCGGGTTGCAGGAGGCAGCCGATCGATGTTTCTCCCTCACATTAATGTTTCTCTCTCTCTCTTCCTCTCTCTCTAAGAAATCAATAAAAAATATTAAAAAATAAAAATTGAAAAAGGCTGCCTAAATAGTCTACCCACTTTGAAAAAATCTAAAGGTTCTTGACTTTAGCATTAGGTAATGTTTTTATCTAGGGAATAGATACATCTTGATTTACCTAATGGCTGAAAACATTGTTACTCAGTCATTGAATAATCATTAGTACATAGTAGATGAGAGGACACTTTTTGGTGTTAGCTATAAGCACTGTTTATTTCTCAACATGTTACCAAGAATTCTCTGTTAACTTGCCCTCTGAATTTGCCTTTTATTTAAATATTCTGAATAAATGCTGCAACAAAAGAAAAGCTGTTCATTCCAATTTAACCCTAATTGTGGCTGTTCAACCAAGAACAGATCAGAGCAATTTCTGAGTCTCAGAATTCTGTAAAATAAGCCTCTTGCTCTCTCCCACCTTACTATTAAAATAAAGAATGACACTAAAAATGTATGGCTATGAGCTTGACCGAGGCAATAAGTGTGAGAAACAAAATAACAACTCTGGTCTCTACTCCAGACTCTTCATCATATTTCTGGGCATCATTATGCTTTTACATAAAATAAAATGATCTAGATCAAAATGGGATCTATAGTCGTTTTCAGCTATAAAATCTGATGAGTTTTTTATTATACTTTCATCACCTTTGTATGCACAGGAAACAATGTCTTGTATTTTGGAAGTTCTGTAGTTTTCAAAATGTTACTAATAATCCTCCAGTTCATCTTTATCTTAAAAAAATTTTTTTTAAATTACACCAACATGAATTAGTAGCTCACTTATATTCTAATACTAAAAAAAATCATAAGAGAAAAAAAAATAAGAGAAATGCCTAGCTATATATGTATATAACAATGTATATATAGATATAATATAGTTCTCTATATCTATTTATATAGAGATAGTTAAATCAGGATATGCAGCTGATTAGAAAACAGAATGAAAATACATTAATATTATAAAACCTAAAATGTACTAAATGATAAAGAATGAAGAACTACTGACTTTTGAAAAATAAATGAAAACGTATGATGAGGTAATTTGCCTTGTTCTAGCTGAATCACCTATTTTGTTGGGTCTCACACTGACTTAGTATTAATCAGGCCAAGGCTGGAAGAAGAATGTGTTGGCCTGAATTCCTTAGAAAACATAATGTGAGGCCCTGGCCAGTTGGTTCAGTGGTTAGAGCACCGGCCTGCAAACCAAAGAGTCGCAGGTTTGATTCTCATCAAGGGCACGTACCTCAATTGCAGTTCAGACTCTGGTGGGGGTCATGCAGGGGGCAACCAATCAATGTGTCTCTCACGCATCAATATCTCTCTCTCCACCTCTCTCTCTCCTTTCTCCCTCTCTCTCCCCTTCTCCCTCCCCCTCCCCCTCCCCCTCTCCCTCTCGGTCTCCCTCCCTCCCTCCCAGTCTATCTGAAAATAAATGGAAAAATACCTTCGGGTGAGGATTTAAAAAACAAACAAAAAAACAACAGAACCTGAGGCAAAAACTTATACCCAGATATTTTAATAAGGGAGGTAAGGGGCAATCCCTAGAAGCAAAAGTGAGTGATACCAGGAAGCTTGACTGTAATCAACGAGAGCAAATACAAATTGGTTTGTTACCATATAAGCCACAGTTCAAGAGCAGCATAGTTGATAGCTCTGTTGTGCGAGTTGTTTAAAGAGAAGCTGTAAGGAACACTGTGCTAGGATCAATCTATTGGGGTTGAAGTAGGGAGAAAAGGCTGGTGAATGACCTACTGATTCATTTTTCATGACTTGTTTTCTATTGGTCCTAGCCTACCTGATGAGTTACTGCTCCTGTACTTCTGGGTTGTGTCACCTGGACTCTCTGGGAAACGAGGGGAAATGAGGGCTTTCAGAGGTCCAGTCCAGCTCAGGCTGTTGCAGGGGATTCCTCCAAGGTTTTGTGTATGTGTGTGTTGGGGAAGAGGAGACTCGGTCTATGACAATTATGGTGGCAGTGATGGCAATGGCTTTATGATTGAGGTAATGGCATGTCATCCCTAAGACCATTTTGGCCAGAAAGCAGAGTAAACTGCCAAGACCTGGAGGTCAGGTGAGGTCAAGTCGATTCAGAAGGCAGAAACTCATATTCACTAACGGCCTTTAATGATTTTCAGATCTCACAGGAGAGCACTACATTCAATCCTTCCCTGGGAAGGGAGGTGTAAATCGAATTCTTTATGTGATAGTCAGTTCACTCTCCTAAAACGATTTAAAGAGGTTTAGAAAACAAAGGCATATTCAAACTATTGCAGGTGGTACAGAATTGATACTTCTGATCATCCTTCTTCATCTGGACTTTCTAGTTATCCCTTTTCCTCTCTGTGAACTTCTTCTAGGTGTTGACATAGCATTCAGTCATAGCAGGCATGAGGTCTTAACCTTTGTTGGTCATGGCTGCTTAATATTTTCATTGACAACTATTAATGGGAATAGAAGCATCAAAAGATGCACTAGTGGCCCGGCCAGTGTGGCTCAGTGGTTGGGCATCGACCCATGCACCAAGAGGTCGCTAGTTCAATTCCCAGTCAGGGCACATGGACAGGTTGTGGGCCAAACACCCGGTGGAGGGCATGCAGGAGGCAGCCAATCGATGTTCTCTCTCATCGATGTTTCTATCTCTCTCTGCCTCTCTCTTCGTATCTGTCTAAAAAGAAAGAAAGAAAAAAAGGGAGGGAGGGAGGGAGAGAGAGAGAGAGAGAGAGAGAGAGAGAGAGAGAGAGAAAGGAAAGAAAGAAAAGAAAGAAAGAAAAAGAAAGAAAGAAAGAAAGAAAGAAAGAAAGAAAGAAAGAAAGAAAGAAAGAAAGAAAGAAAGAAAAGAAAGAGAGGGAGAGAAAGAAAAGAAAGAGAGGGAGAGGAAGGAAGGAAGGGAGGGAGGGAGGGAGGGAGGGAGGGAGGGAAGGGAAGGGAAGGAAGACGCACCAGTGAATCTCCCAGGACACAGACATGCTCTGCTTTGCCTCCACTGTGTCATGACAAATGGATCCAGCCTCACTTGCCTGGTCTGTAATCTGTAGTGAGGACTCCATCCCACATTTGGTTCCCTGGTTCCTGCTGTCATATATTAACCAGGCCTTTAATTTATTTGACATTTATGCCTTTTCTCCCCCAAATGCAGCCTATTCAGGTTTTATATATAAGCAGAACTAAAAAGTTATCCCAGAATTAGCACCTTTTCAACGACCCTCAGACATAAAAAATGAAGGAAAAAAATACTCTTAAATAAGATAGAGTCACTGCTTAAAAAAAAAAAAATATCCTGACTCCTTTTTCTTTTTCTTCATGTAAAGCTTTTTATAATCCATGGTAATTAGAGAAAACTATAATAATAAAATATTTTATCTAGAGTAAATTTTTTTCTACTTTAAAGTATAAAGCTGGTCAAACAAAATTGATAATATTAATCTCAGTTAAGTTAGTTATTTTAATATAGACAGATGGAAAAAGGAGTCATTATTCATCCCTTTAGTGGGTTACACACACCACCTGTTACAACTGGATAAGAATAGTCTCTCAAGTGAAACCTTTCCTCATTTCTTCCGAAACCGAAGTTCTTCATATGTAATGCTTCATTATCCTCATCTCCCTCTATCTGGGGGACGCAGTCCATTGACATTCAAGCATAACAGAAGAAAACACTAAAATCTCATCATGAAGACTAACGCACAAGGTTTCCTGTGAATTGGGACAGATTTCCTAGAGGGTCACTTGTTAATACCAATTTCAACATATTATAAAATACCAACACCTAACTCCCTGGCAACATATGTACTATCGGTAGAAAAAAAATAACCTTTTCTCCTACATATCAAGAAAAAGCAGTTAAAATTCTGAAGTGGAAAAAGTATGGCTGTGAGATACAAATGACCGGGACTCCAATCCTGCACTAGCTGTGTAGCTTCAGCGAGTCGCACAATCTCTGTAAGCCTGTTTCCTTATCTTAAGATGGATACGCTAATACTGAAGGGCAGGGTTGCTGGGACATTTAATTTGGTTTGTTAATATGAAGACAGTAAAATTGTAAATATTCAAAAAGTAATAACTATACTTGTTGTTATTATTTTTAAATCTTTTCACTAGCATATATTTCTCTAGAATAACCAGTATAGCCCTGGCTGATTTTGCTCAGCGGTTAGAGTGTCGACCTACGGTCCGGAGAGACCTGGGTTTGGTTTCTGCTAAGGGCACGTACCTCGGTTGCAGTTTGTCCCCGGCCCTGATTGGATCCTGCAGGTGGCAACCATTCGATGCATCCCTTTCACGTCGATGTCCCTCTCTCTCTCTCTCCATCCCACTCTATCTGAACAAAAAATGAAAAAATGTCCTCAGATGAGAACAAAAAAAGAATAACCAGTATAACTTGCAATGGGAAATGGAAATGGATAGAGAGAGATCTGTTACTCTACTTCTAACCTTATATATCTATATAATATCATTTTCCTGCTTGGAATAAACTTAAAAGGAGAAAGAATACCAGAAAGAAAAGGAAGAGGAGAGAGAGGAAGATAGCTCCACTTCAGAATATTTTATGTAACAGGAGATTTAAGCACTTCACCCAACCCCTTCAAGATATGGTGAGTAGCCTCTATGACTTTAATTCACACCTAGCCAAGTATGTATCTTAACCAAATTAATCAATAATTAAAGATAGTTTTCAGGTTCCTCAGGACTCTATTTTAGTGCTATTTCGAACTTCAGATTAGACCCCTCCCAACTCCTCAGAATTTTTAGTGCTTCTCCACTCAAATCATTTTCTCCTGGAAAGACTGCTAGTGTTTGTGTATTCCCATTCTTAGATATATTGATACTTGAGGTCTAATTAGGAAATTGCGGGTTACGTATATTGAAAGGAATAGGATAAAGATATTAAAATAAGGATATCATTAAAGTAAGAGATCTCAAGCATCAGTAAGAAGGGTGTGTGTGTGTAAGTGTGTGTGTATCTGTAAGACAGTGTGTGTTTGTGAGTACATTTTAGTGTGTGTGTGAGTAGGTGTGTGAATGTGGGTGTATGTGGGTAGGTGTGAGTGTGTATGAGAGTGTGTGAATATATGTGTGAGTGTGGGTTTGAATACGTGAGGTGTGAGTGGGTATGCATGAGTGTGGGTGTGAGTGTGGATGTGAATCAGTGGGTGTAAATATGTGAGTAGGTGTGCATATGTATGAGTGTGGGGGTGAGTCCGTGGGTGTGAATATGTGAGTAGGTGTGCATGAGTATGTATGAGTGGGTGTGAGCATGTGAGTGTGGGTGTGAGTGTGGGTTTGTGCAAGTGTGCACACGTGTGAGTGTGAGCAAGTGTGGGTGTGAGAGTATGTGTGAGTGTGGGTGTGAGTGTGTATGTGTGAGTGAGTGTATGCCAGTGTGAGTGTGGGTCTGAGTGTGAGTGCACGCACAGCCCGCTTTGTGGCCCTGTTCAGTTTGCATAGAACATTGCAGAGATGCTGAGCACACTAAGAATGTAGACATTGTTATATGTGGCCATGCAAGAGGGTATCTTTGTATCTTTGTTGTTGAATATTTGTTTTCAGACATCTTTACAACATTAGATATAAAATAATTCAACAGAAAAAAAATAATATCACTTTCTCAGTTTATTTCATAAATCAGCAAGAATTTGTGAGTGTTGGGAACTTTTTCAATGTGTTATTTATTCCAAAGAAACTTATAAAACATTGACATCAGGGAAAAATTGCTTAAAATATCTTCATGAACACAAACCACAAATATGAATAAACAAATCCATTTAGGCTTTCAAAATTCAAGGTTTTTGGTATTTCTTTTCTGATGGCGCTGATGATGTATATGTATTTGTGTGGGTGTTAAATTATAAATAGACTTTAAATCCTTGCACCTTAATTACTGGCAGCGCAGTCTTGTCACGTGGAGTTCCACCAGTCTGTGTGTGACAGACTAATAAGAGGGTAAAACGACTTCACAGGTTCACAAGAAAAGAAATTCATGAAATAAATACATTATTTGATTCTAAGAGGTACTGCAGTCTCATTGAAATAACAAGGAAATTATAACTTTTGCAAAGAATAAAAAGCGTTCAGCAGCTTAAAAATAGACCTGAGTGAACACGAGGCAACAACGTGAGGAATGGAGGCTCAACATCTACCTTACCGCTGAGTAATTTTAAGTCACTGTCCCCATATACTTCTCTGGTGGCTCCATGGAATCTAAAGATACCCTCCAAAGTGCCTGCTGTTTTCACAAACAATCAAATCTTCATCTAAAAGAAGCAGTCATTTTCTCTTCTTAGCTAACATCATAAGGGCCCTCATGAATGTAAGCAATCATTTCAGGAGGACAAGAATGACTTTCAATTTGCCATGGGTGGCTTAAGCTAGAAGTAGCTGGAACTCCCAGTCCATTAAGCAGATGTCTGTAGACTAAATAGCAGTTCAAAAGCAAAACAAAACCCCGCGCATATACATACAAATTTTAAAATGTCAGTTGAGAGAAATTTTCAAGGGAAATAGTATCTTCTTTGTCTTCCAGAAGAAGCTGAAAAGTAAACCAAGCATTTGAAAATAATATCATGTACCAGAAAACTGGAAGAATGGCATAACATCTACATGATGGTAGAATTTGTAATAAAATAATGACCAAAGTAGAGAGTTTCCAACCTCCTTTTACCCCACAAACACAAATGCACATACTCCCCAATCTCTCTTTTTCTTTCTCCCTTCCCCTTCCTCCCTCTTTCTCTCTCTTCTTCCCTCCTACCTTCCCTCCCTCTGGTCATTGATTTGGAATGTACTGGATGCTTTTACTGGCATAATTACCTTTCCAACTGTATTTGTTAGTAATAATATAAGCATCAGACTATGCTACCTGACTGCACACTGGTTCTGTGAGCCTACTGTGAAATACAGAGCCTCTTTCCGAAAAGATTTTTTTTTTTTAATCCTCACCTGAGGACACTTTTTGCATTAACCTTCAGATAGAGTGGGAGGAAGAGAGAGAGAGAGAGAGAGAGAGAGAGAGAGAGAGAGAGAGAGAGAGAGAGAGAGAGAGACATCGATGTGAGAGAGACAACTGGACTGGTTGCCACCCACACCCAACTGGGGCTGGGGACAAACTACAACCAAGGCACGTGCCCTTAGCGGGAACCAAAGCTGCTATGAATGCTATGAACAGTTGAATACACATCCTTGTGTATACATGTATTTTCATTTATTTAGGGTTAACAAATACTTTCCCTGGTGACTTATGTTGTGACCTTGCCAATTATTTAAATTTTTGATACCTTTCTGTTTTTGATTTATAGTTGAATTATATTGTATTAATAGGACACACTTCATAGGATTTCAATTTTTAACATTTTTGAGGCTTGATTTATGGCACAGAAAATTATCTATCTTTTTAAAAACTCCATGTTCACTTTGAAAGAATGTGTCTTTTGCTTTTATAGGTAGAATTTTCTATAAATCACAATTTGAACAATTTGATTGTTATTGGCATTTAAATCTTCTATACTCTTAGAGATTTTGTTTACTTTTCCTATCCTATCAATTACTCCAAAAAGAGTGTGGATTCTTCAAATAGAACTATAAATTTGTCAATTTCTCCTTTTAGTTTCATCAGATTTTTAATATACTTGGAAGTTCTGTCATTAGTTCTACACATATTTGAAATATTTGTGTCTTCTTCAGATGGACTTCTTATCATTATGACATTTATCTTTATCCCTTGTAATAATCTATTTTGAAGTATCTTTGTCTAATATTAATATAGTCATCTAGTTCTCATTTATTATATGCATGGTATATCATTTTCTATTTTTTAACTTTTAATCTTTCTATATATTTATATTTCAAGTGGATTTACTATAGACAGCTATTTGGGTTCTTACTTTTTAAATCAAATACAATACTCTCTATCATTGAATCAGAATATTTAGATCATATAAGTTTAAGGAAAAATGATAATGTATGTGATAGGCAAGATAATGTGACCCCAGGGATTCTACTTCCTAATCTACAGGACCTGTGAACACATTAGTTCACATGGAAAAGGACATTAAGATTACAGACAAATTTGGGGGTATCAACTGATCATAAAATAAAGGATTAGCCTAGCTTATTTGGATGGCCTTAATGTAATCACAGAGTCCTTAAGACTGGAAGAGGGGGCAGAAGAGAGAGATGGTAGCATGAGAAGTTGGCCTAATGTTGATGGAGGAACGTCCACAAGCCATGGAATCTAGATAGACTCTTTAAGCTGGGACAGGGAAGGGTATGGATCCTTCTCAAGAGTATCTAGAAGGAACTCAGCCCTACTGACCCCTTTATGTAGATCATTGGAACTCATTTCAGTTTTTGATGGCTGGAATTTTAAGGTAATAATTTATGTTGTTTAAATCACTAAATTTATGATGATCTATTACAATGGAAATAAGAAATTGTCATAGAAAATGCTCACCAAATAGAATTTGTTGGGGCCACAATACTTTGTCATAACCAAAGGCATGTGGGAAGAAGTAATGTAATCCACTTCCAAGTGTGGCCATCTAAAACATCCCATGGCACATGCCACCTCTCTGTCTTTGTTGCTGTGACTTTTGTGGCCCTGTGTTCCAGATCATAGTTACAGATGGGAGAGGCTTGGCTTCATGACTCTCTACTTGTAGGATAACCTTCTAGGAGAGCTTCTCAATCCACATCAAATGTAAGGTGAGCAAGAAATAAAACTGGGTTTGTTAAGGCACTGGCATTTTAGGGTTTAATTGTTGCTATATCATAACCCATCTTACTTATAGATATAAAGCCATGTTTTTTATAATACCTTATTTAAAGTACGAAAACCCTGCTAATGTGTTTTGTACTAGTCATCCTTAGGTTGGCAACCAGGTAAACTAGATTTTTTACTGTTGACACTTTGTGAACTCTCACAAAGACACTCCTACTTCTCTACTAAAGATCTGACTTGACAATAAAGATATCCTTATTTGATGTAACATAGAAGGAATACCACCTATGACAAGGTGGAAACATCAGTTAGTTGAGAATCTTAAAACGAAAATATCACTCAGGGTGACATGGTTTCATTATCTTTAGTATTCTGTCAAATAATCAAATCTGACATTAAGTCATCGAATGTTTATGTTATTAAGTAGATATATTTATTTTTAAAAATCAAAGTCATCAACAATTATAATTTTTAATCATCTGTATTTGGATAACTGTGTCTATAAGTAGGAATCTTTAACTAGTTTTTTTTTTTTTTTTAATTGTGTAATATCTACTTTATTTACTTAGGGCAACTGGAATCCAAAAGAACTTACAAATCATCTTGGAAAACCAAGCTAAAACAAAACAAATCAGTTAGATAACAATCAAATTTAAAGAAGGGGATAAAAAATGAACAGTCGTTAGGTAAGTTTCTTAGGCAGACATAAGAAATAGTGTCTATTAGAGACCTGAGCACTGACAAAATCACCCTAAGCCCCCTACGCCTCAGTTTTCTCACCTATAACCTGAGATGATATTTGTATCACCCTCACATTTCTAAGAAAGAATTAAGATATAATAGATATAAAGTTCTGAGCACACAGGAAGCAAATAGTGAAGGGGTAACAGCCATCATTTCCATCCTTGTGGCCACTAGGAGCATCACAAAGTTTCCCTTGAAGATCAGTCTTAACTAATTACCTAGACACAAGGAATGAAATTCAAAGTAGAGTTTTATTTATTTATTTATTTGTATTTATCACCTGCTGCCAGTGTCTTAATAATCTGATTAGTCATTACTCTGATGGGAAGAGAAAGAGTGATAAAGTAGAAATCAAATTAGTTACCTTTGTTACCTGCCAGCAATATTCTGAAAAGAAGTCAATAAATGTAGGTATATAAGCGGGGTTAATTTATACCCTCCATTAATACTTTATAATTAAGAGATGAATATAAATAGGAGACCTACTATATTTGATCTTTGGAAACTTTTACAACCAAGACTTTTGTTCACTTGAACTTAAGACTTCAACATTAACAAGCATGAGGACTTAGAAAATGCTCAATTGCTCACTCCATTGAGTTGTAACAATAGAATACTTATATATGTAAAAACATGAAATTATTTTTTAGAGTCAATCCTTTTATGATAACTTTCACCTGGAAATTATGCCCCAACCTCAGGAGACATATTAGAATCTTCACAGGCATAGATACATTAGATACATGTGTGTATATATATACATTATATCCTTATTATAATTTTACTTGCCAAATCAATTAAGCATTGCCTACTTAATATACACTATAAAAAGAGCCTATAATTTTTATTTATCCTAGTGGATTTGTAATAAAAGTAATTATTTTGTTTGAAAAACATTGTTATTTATATGGATAGTATAAAAAAGAATTAAGTTGAATGGTAAATAATTATTTTCCATCAAACTTTTAGAGATCACTCTACCTAAGTTGCAAAATACCTGGTCCTCCAGGATGAGTAGAAAAGAGACATTCATGAAGGATGATTCCATTAGCTCTCTGGGTTATGACAGTGTTAATGGAGCCGGGGCTATACGACTGAGTTCATAAGCTGTTTTTTCATGGATTATTGCCATTGTTTCACAAACCAGCACCTGTTGAGTTAAAAGTCTGCATTATTTCAGAAAGCACATATTTGCCACAGGGATAAGGAGGTATAAATAATCCAGTAAAAATAAGAAAGAAAACTCTAGCAAGATACCAGTCTTAAAGTATTTCCTGATTTTTTCATCATATATACTTCTTATTTATTTATTTAAATTTTATTTTTGTTACAGATGTTTCTCCTTTTTTTACCCCATTGACACCCTCCTCTCCATCCCCCCCGCCCCGTCTCCAGCTTTCTTGTCCATGACCATTGGTTATGCATACATGCATATAAGTTCTGTGGTTTATCTCTTCCCACGCCCCACCACCCCCTCTTCTGAGGGTTGTCAGTCTGTACCCACTTCCGTGTTTCTGAATCTAACCTATTCCTCAGACTGTTATATTCATTATATTCCATATATAAGTGAGATCATGTGGTATTTCTCTTTTCCTGCTTGGCTGTTTCACTTAGGATAATACTTTCCAGGTCCCTCCATGTCATCTCAATGGATAAAATATCTTTCTTTCTTACAGCTGCATAGTACTCCAGTGGGTATGTGTACCACTGCTTTTTTATCCATTCGTCTACTGATGGACACTTGGGCTGTTTCTAGATCTTAGCTATTGTAAATAGTGCTGCTATGAACATGGGGGTACATATATTCTTTCTGGTTGGTGTTTCTGGCTTCTTAGGGTATATTCCTAGAAGTGGGATCACTAGGTCAAATGGAAGTTCAAGTTTTAATTTTTTGAGGTAACACCATGTTGTTTTCCACAGTGGCTGCAGCAGTCTGCATTCCCACAAGCAATGCACTAGAGTCCCCTTTTCTCCACACCCTCACCAATACTTATTTGATGATTTGTTGATGGTGGCCATTCTGATAGGTGTGAGATGATACCTCATTGTTGTTTTAATTTTCATGTCTCTGATGATTAGTGATGTTGAGCATTTCTTCATATGTCTCTTGGCCATTTGTATGTCCTGTTTGAAGAGGTGTCTATTCTTCCTCAGCCAATTTTTTAATTGGGTTCTTTGTCTTCCTTTTGTTGAGTTGTATGAGTACTCTATATATTTTGGAAATTAACCCCTTAGCTGATGCGTCATTGGTGATTATGGTCTCCCATATAGTGGGATCCCTTTCCATTTTGATAGTTGTTTTTGTTTTGTTTTTTTGCTGTGCAGAAGCTTTTGAGTTTGATGTCGTCCCATGTGTTCATTTTCTCCGTTGTTTCTCTTGCCTTAGGTGTTGTATCAAGAAATAAGACTTTAAAAGGCAGCTTTGTTCTGACTTCTGTGCTGATAGGCTAATGTCCCTTAATCTTATCAATCAATTTATTAGTGAATTTAAAAAATAAGAAAATGACTTACAGCTGATGACTTCATGGCAGAAGAACTTGGAGTTTGAAAGACAACTGAAAATCACTTCTCAATTATTTTTGTAATATATGACAACAGTAAATGCCAAAGTTTGCAATCCTTATTTTCCAAAGAGGAGACTAAAAAAGAGATCCATGCTGCCTACTTGCTAACAGGTAGAGAACATGAAGAAGCAATAAAAGGCAAGGATGAAATTTCCTCCCAAGGAAACTTATTTCTAGATGATGTTTCCACATGCGGATTTTTGGTTGCAACAAGTTGATAAACCCTTTTAGAATAACTATATGGCTGTAAAATCACCACCAACAATGACCCAGGACTTCAAATCAGGTTGGAAAATAGAGCCATAATGATTGCCCCTCAAACCTCCTAATCACACACACACAATTTTGTGTTTAAGGAAGAAGAAGGAGGTAATGGAAGGAAATCACAGAAAGAGAAGGTGAACCAAAAGAAAGAAAGGGAAAGGAAAATGCAAAAACAAGAAAATGGGAGTGTGAGGCTGCATTTGATGGCCACGTGTGCTCCAGTGGTTGCACGCACCCATCTCTTCCCTGGTCTCAAGATTTCTTAAGATGGTATGTGCAAGCAGCAATGAAATAATGCCAGACGGTCATTTCAGTAATTTATTAGGCCTGTAACATCTCCCATTTTCATTTCATCATATTACCTTTTACATTCACTACTGCCGACTTGGAATGCAAAATGCAGATGGCAAGCCCCTTTGGGAAAATGCATTGTTTGTTGCTTAATGTTTTAAAATGAAGATGTATAATGAATCGTGCATATTACATAATTATAGCTTATTTACTATATTTAGCATTGAATAGTTTATAATCAGATGTGAGCATCTGAAAAAAAAACCACAGCAGTCTTGTACTAGGCACATATCTCTACATGTGTTGACCTAAATTTACAAACCATGGGCATAAGCACTTTTGAATGGAAATGCTATTAGACAGTTGACTGCAGTGACAAAAACAATTCATTGCTCTAATGAAATTTTTCAAAAGTTCCATCAGGCTGAACTAGACAAGACTGAGAAATACAGAATGTTGCAGCCCCTGCTGTTTTATTTATTTATTTCTCATTAGAGAAAGAGAAAGTAGCAGTGGTATTCAGCCTCAGGGAACCCATTTCCAGAAGGTGCTTACAAAGCATACCTCAGCAAAAGAAGTCTAGAGACATTGTAAAACATTAGAGGTTTATATTTTATTCAACTTTTATTCAATATGAACCGTTGTTCAGAGTCAAAGGAAAAGTCATCTTTAAGCCTTTTATCAGAATTTCTCATAATGTTATTTAGAAGCACTGCCAGCATGCGTTCTTAAGATGGACTCACATAGCAGATGCAGAAGTCTAGGGTTCAAGGTGACCTATGCTAATAATGCACACCTTATGGAAACAGACTCCTGAGTCTTGCCATATGTTTGAAAATAACTGAACATGAGAGTAATCCTTTCACATCCATTCACCTCATGTTCATAGGAAAAACAAAAAATATTTGTACTTATTTGATGTTTGTGGATATGACATTTAAATAATTTTGTGTATATGGCATTTGAGCAAGTTTTCGATGTGTAAAGAAATTATTTAAATGAAGTTCACAGTATTTGCATTGCAATATATCTACTAAAAGAAAATATATTTGTAACCTCATTAAAAACTATATTTCCATTACCCTCAACACACACAAGCCCAGCATTCACGTGCACACACACACACACACAAGCACACAAACAGACCCTTAACTCTTTTTTTTAAATTTTTTTTATTTATTAATTTGCTTTTGTTACAGATGTTTCTCATTTTCCCCCACTGACACTCTCTTCCCCTTCCCCTCTGTCCCATTCCCAGCTTTGTTGTCTATGTTCATTGGTCTCACATACATGCATGTAAGTTCTGCAGTTTAGCTCTTCTCCCCTAGCCTCCCCTCCTCTGAGGCTTGTTAGTCTGTACCGCACCTCTATGTCTCTGGGTTAATTTTACTCAGCAATTTGTTTAGATCATTATATTCCACAAATAAGTGAGATCATGTGATATTTGTCTTTCTCTGCTTGGCTTATTTCACTTAGGATAATACTCTCCAGGTCCTTCCATGCCATTTCAAAGGATAGGAGATCTTTCTTTCTTACAGCTGCATAGTATTCCATTGTGTACATGTACCACAGCTTTTTAATCCACTCATCTACTGATGGACACTTGGGTTGTTTCCAGATCTTAGCTATTATAAATAGTGCTGCTATAAACATAGGGGTACATATATTCTTTCTGATTGGTGTTTCAGGTTTCTTAGGGTATTTTCCCAGAAATGGGGTCACAGGGTCAATGGCAGTTCAATTTTAATTTTTTGAGGTAACACCATAGTGTTTTCCACAGTGGCCATACCAGTTTGCATTCCCACCAGCAGTGTACTAGAGTCCTCTTTTCTCCACACCCTCGCCAACACTTGTTGTTTGATGATTTGCTGATGGCAGCCATTCTGACAGGTGTGAGGTGATGCCTCATTGTTGTTTTAATTTTCATGTCTCTGATGATTAGTGATGTTGAGCATTTCTTCATATGTCTCTTGGCTATTTGTATGTCCTGTTTGGAGAGGTGCCAATTTAGTTCCTTTACCAATTTTTAATTGGGTTCTTTGTCTTCCTTTTGTGGAGTTGTATGAGCACTCTATATATATTGGAAATTAACCCCTTATCTGATAATCATTGCCAATTATGGTTTTCCATAAAGTGGGATTCCTTTCCATTTGGATGGTTGTTTTTTTTGCTGTGCAGAAACTTAAGTTTGATGTAGCCCCATGTGTTTATTTTTTCCTTTGTTTCTATTGCCTTAGGTGAGGTATCACTGAAAATTCTGCTGTGTATGATGTATGAGATTTTGTTGCCTACATTTTCTTCTACAATTTTTGTGGATGCATGAGTTACATTTAAGTCTTTTATTCATTTTGAGTTTATTCTCATGTATGGTGTAAGTTGGTGTTCTAACTTCTTTTTTTTTTTTTGCAAGTAGCTGTCCAATTTTCCCAACACCATTTATTAAAGAGGCTGCCTTTACTCCACTGTATGCTCTTGCCACCTTTGTCAAATATTAATTGAGCATATTGTCTTGGGTCCATTTCTGAGTTCTCTATTCTGTTTCATTGATCTATCTGCCTGTTCTTGTGCCAGTATCAGGCTGTTTTGAGTACAGTGGCTTTGTAGTATAACCTGAAATCTGGTAATGTGATCCCTCCTACTTTGTTCTTCTTTTTCAAGATTGCTGTGGCTATTCAGGGTCCTTTTCCATTCTATATAAACTTTTGGAGTGTTTGTTCTAGTTCTGGGAAGTATGTCATTGGTATTTTAATGAGGATTGCATTGAATCTATAGATTGCTTTGGATAGTATGGACATTTTAATGATGTTAATTATTCCAATCCATGAACAAGATATATGCTTCCACTTTTATACATCTTCCTCTATTTCTTTTTTCAATGACTTGTAGTTTTCTGTGAAGAGGTCTTTTACTTTTTTGGTTAAGTTCATTCCTAGGTATCTTAATTTTTTTGCTGCAATGGTAAATGGAATTGTCTTTTTAGTTTCTCTTTCTGTGATTCCATCATTGGTATATATGAATGCTATTGATTTCTTGACGTTAATTTTGTATCCTGATACTTTGCCAAATTTATTTATTAAATATAGTAGATTTTTGATGGAGTCTTTAGGTTTTCTATGTGCAATATCACGTCATGTGCAAATAATGAAAGTTTTACTTCCTCCTTTCCAATTTGGATCTTCTTTATTTTTTATTCATGTCTAAGTGCTGTGGCTGAGACCTCCAATACTATAAGAGTGGTGAAAAGGTCATCTTTGTCTTGTTCCTGTTCTTAAGGTAAATGCTTTTAGTTTTTTTTCCCATTGAGTATGATGTTGGCTGTAGGTTTTTCATATATTGCCTTTATTATGTTGAGATATGATTCCTTTATTCCCACATTCCTGAACACTTTGATAAAAAACGAATGCTGAATTTTGTTGAATGTTTTTTCAACATCTATTGATATGACCATATGGTTTTTAGCTTTCATTTTGTTTATGTGGTATATCACATTTATTTATTTGTGAATATTGTACAATCCTTGCATGCCTGAAATGAAACCCACTTGGTCATGATGAATAATTTTTTTTGATGTATTGGTGGATCCGATTTGCTAATATTTTGTTAAGGATATTGGCATCTGTGTTTGTCAGGGATATTGGCCTGTATTTTTCTTTCTTTGTAGTGTCTTTTTCTGGTTTTGGAATTAGGATTATGCTAGCCTCATAAAATGAGTTTGGAAGTGTTCCGTCTTCTTGGATTTTTTGGAACAGTTTGAGAAGAAGGTATTAGATCTTTTTTGAATGTTCAGTAAAACTCCCCCGTGTAGCCATCTGGGCCTGGGCTTTTGTTTGCTGGAGTTTCTTGATTACATTTTCAATTTCTTTTGTTGTTATTGGTCTGTTTAAGTTTTCTGTCTCTTCCTGGTTCAGTTGTGGGAGGCTCTGTGTTTCATGAAATTTGTCCATTTCTCCTAGATTGTCCATTTTGGTGGCATATAATTGTTCATAGTATGTTTCGATGATCTTTTGTATTTCTGTGGTGTTACTGAAGTTGTTACTTCTCCTCTTTCATTTCTGATTTTGTTTATTTGGTTTCTCTCTTTTTGTTTCTTGGTGAGTCTGGCTAAAGGGTCTATAGATCTTGTTTATCTTTTCAAAGAACCAGCTTTTTGTTTCATTGGTCTTTTTAATTGTTTTTAGTCTCTATGTCATTTATTTCTGCTCTGACCTTTAATATTACCTTCCTCCTACTAGCTCTGGGTTTTTCTTTCTGTTTACTTTCTAGTTTTTTAAGTTGTAAGGTTAGAAAGTCAATTAGGAATTTTTCTTGTTTCTTGAGGTAGGTCTGTAGTGCTATGGATTTTCCTCTCAGGACTACTTTCGCCGTGTCCCATAGATTTTGTGTTGTTGTGTGTTTATTTG
The DNA here is from genome assembly GCF_014108415.1 of Molossus molossus. NCBI lineage: Eukaryota > Metazoa > Chordata > Mammalia > Chiroptera > Molossidae > Molossus > Molossus molossus. Next base: position 37,517,912 of record NW_023425401.1, on the reverse strand, counting down.
CATTGGTTTCCAGGAAGTTTTTAATTTCTTCCTTGGTCTCATTAGTAACCCATTTGTTGTTTAATAACATGCTATTTAGTCTCTAAGTGTTTGAATGTTTTTGTGTGTTTTTATTGTAATTGAGTTCTAGTTTCATACCACTGTGATCTGAGAAGATGCTTGATATGATTTTAATTTTCTTGAATTTGTAGACACTTGCTTTGTGTCCTGACATGTGTCTATCTTTGAGAATGACCCATGTGCACTTGAGAAAAATGTATATTCTGCAGCTTTGGGGTGAAATGTTCTGTAAATATTAATTAAGTCCAACTGATCTAGTTTGTCTTGTAATAACTCTATGTCCTTGTTCATTTTATGTCTTGAAGATCTATCCAGTGGTGTTAGTGGCATGTTAAAGTCACCCACAATTATTGTGTTCCTATTGATCTCTCCCTTGAAATCCTCCAAAAGTTTTTTAATATATTTTGGTGCTTCTGTATTTGGTGCATATATGTTTACCAGATTTATATCCTCTTGTTGGATTGATGCTTATAATATTATGTAGTGACCTTCTCTGTCTCTTATTATGGCCCTTGTTTTGAAGCCTATCTTGTCAGATATGAGTATTGCTTTGCCATTTTTTTGTTTTTTTTTTTTCATTTTCATTTGCTTGGAAAATTTTTTTCCATCCCTTCACTTTCATCCTGTGTGAGCTTTTGTTGTGAGGTGGATCTCTTGCAGACAGCAATAATTTCTAGATAATGAAATAGATGTAAATTAGCATCTCAATAATGGTTTATCTTGTATGTCCTTGTGTGGTCAGATATTACAGTCAGCTACCCTCTGTCTTTTGATTGGAGCATTTAAGCCATTTACATTTAAGGTAATTATTGATAGTTATTAGTTGCCATTTTAATTTTATGCCTGTGTTCCTCTCTCTCTCTCTCTCTCTCTCTGTTTCTTCTTCTTCTTACAACAGTCCCTTCAGCATTTCTTGCAGTGCTGGTTTGGTGGTGATAAATTCCTTTAGCTTGTATTTATCCATGATGCTCTTTATTTCTCCTTCAATTTTGAATGATAGCCTTGCTGGATAGAGTAGTCTTGGATTCAGACCCTTGCCTTGCATTACTTTGTATACTTCATGCCACTCCCTTCTGGCCTGCAGCGTTTCTATTGAGAAATCAGCTGACAGTCTAATGGGAGCTCCCTTGTAGGTAACTTTCTGTCTCTGTCTTGCTTCCTTTAAGATTCTTTCTTTGTCTTTAATGTTTGCCATTTTTATTATGATGTGTCTAGCTGTGGGTCTCCTGGGGTTTATCTTGCTTGGGACTCTCTGTGTTTCCTGGACTTGTGTGACTTTTTCCTTAACAGTTTAGGGAAGTTTTCTGTCATTATTTCTTCAAACAGGTTCTCTATTCCTTTCTCTGATTCTTTTCCTTCTGGCATCATTATAATGTGAATGTTGTTACATTTTGTATTGTCCCACAGCTCCCTTAAACATTCCTCCTTTTTTTTCCATTTGCTGCTCTATTTGAGTGTTTTTCTCTACCTTGTCTTCTAAGTCACTGATTCTGTCTTCAGTTTTTTTAATCTACTATTAAACCCTTCTAAGGTATTTTTCATAACAGCTATGTCATTCTTTATTTCATCTTGATTTTTATGCATAGCTTCTACCTCTTTCTTTCTTTTTTTTTTATCCTCACCCGAGGATATTTTTCTGTTGCCTGGGGATGGATGTCTGCTCCCCAGCCTCTGTTGCTGTGGTATATCTGGACTCTGATCAGGCTGCTGCTGTGGGGGATGGTGCTGGGCTCCTGGCCATTTGCGGCTTCTGCAACCGGCACCTTTTCAGCTCCACTACTGTGCACTGGTCTGTGTTGACACAGGGTGTCCACTGGTCCAATAGTGCCAGGTACACTGTGAGCTCAGGTTGATGGGCCTTAGCTCCTCCCACTGCCTCTTCCCAGGGAAGACCCAGGATCTTCCAAAATGGTAGGACCTCTCTGTGGCATAGGGAGAAGTGCCCTGGAGAGCCGCTTACCACAGTAGCCAGCTGCTCCTGTCCACAGCACAGGAAGCTTCTGCTTCACGTCTCTGCACTGCACGAGTTTGGTTGTCCACCTTCATGTCCACTCACCCACTAGCTCACTCTCTCACACACTCACCCTCCCTCTGGTCCTGCCCATTGCCATCTTTTCTCCCACAACCTTAACTCTTGACAGTGTTAATGAAGGAAGAAAGTTACAAAATAGCTAATCCTTATTTATTTATTTATTTATTTATTTATTTATTTATTTATTTATTTTACTGAAAGAATTCTATGGGGATGGAACAACCATTCAGGAAAACTTCAATACTGTCAAGGGTCAATTCAACAAGTAGAACTGGATTGACTGTGCCTTACATCACATTTCCCCTGAGTTCCAACCCTGTGTGATTTCTACTGGGCATACCTACTAGACTGGTTAATGGCACATCAAACTTTAACAAGACCTTCCCTGTCCAGTTTGGCTCAGCGTTAGAGTATCAGCCCATGGACCAAAGAGATAGGTCTCTCTCACATCAGATTCTCTGTCTCTCTCTCCCTCCCTCCTTTCCTCCTTGCCAATCTATCTAAAAATCAATGGAAAGATATCCTCAGGTGAGGATTAAAAAACAAACAAACAGCCCTGGCCGGTTTGGCTCAGCGGTTAGAGCGTCGGCCTGCGGTCCAGAGAGACCCGGGTTCGGTTCCCGCTAAGGGCATGTACCTCGGTTGCAGTTTGTCCCCGGCCCTGGTTGGTTGTGCGGGTGGCAGCCGCTCGATGTGTTCCTTTCGCATCGATGTTTCTCTCTCTCTCTCTGTTCCTCTCTCTCCCTCCCACTCTACCTGAACAAAAAATGGAAAAAATGTCCTTGGGTGAGGATAAAAAAACAAAAAAAAACAAAAAAACAAAAAAAAACAAACGAACAAAAACTGTAATATGACCTAAACAAAAATTGTCATATCTACCTACTTCCTCCCCAAATTTACTTTTCTTTTAGCCCCCACACTTTCTAAGTTCTTCTTTTACTTTCCATTCTTTGTCATTTATTTTACTTTTTGTGTAATTACAACCAGGGAGATAATATAAAACATTATATATCTATATCTATCAATATATATGTATTATATTTTCTTTAGGGTCTATACCAGGGTGGTTCATAAGAATTTCCTGTAATTATAAATATTATGTAATCTGTGCTGTCATATAAGGTAGCCACTAGCACTTGAAATATATCTAGTGAGACTGAGAAACTAAAATTTTAACTTTATTGATTTTAATTTTTTTTTTAAATCCTCACCCGAGGACACTTTTCGATATTTTGTTCAGATAGAGTGGAAGAGAGAGAGAGAAACATTGACGTGAAAGGGACACATCGAGTGGTTGCCACCTACACGACCCAACCAGGACCGGGGACAAACTGCAACCCTTAGTGGGAACTGAACCCAGGTCTCTCTGGACCGCAGGCCGACGCTCTAACCGCTGAGCCAAACCGGCCAGGGCTTAACTTTATTGAGTTTAAATAATTTATAGTCACATGTATCTAGTAGCTACTATATTGGAAAGTGCCGGTCTAGTCTAAAAAATAAAATTGTTAGAAAATCATTTATGCATATTTAAACATTAGCTACTGTCAAATTGCTCTCCAGAATAGACTTCAGTGTTTGTATGCAATTATATGTGCGATTATGTGTTTCTCCACCTCCTGGACTATGTTTAGTATTGTTAATTTTCATATTTTCTAGATAATTCAATAGATATAAATTAGCATCTCAATAATGGTTTAGCTTATATTTCCCTGTGTGGTCATATATTCCTCATACATTTATTGGTCAGTTTTGTGTGCTGTTCTTTTAAATACCTACTTGTTTTGCCCAATGGGTGTGGCTCAGTGGATTGAGCATCTTCCCATGGACTGAGAGGTCCTGGTTTGATTCCTGGTCAGGGCACATGCTTGGATTGAAGGCTCAATACCCAGCAGGGGACGTGCAGGAGGCAGCCAATTGATGTTTTTACCTTTCTCCTTTCCTCTCTCTAAAAAATCAATAAAAACATTTAAAAAAATAAAAATAAATAAATACCTATTTGTTTTTCGATGAAAACATTTACGAGTTTCTTGTTACACAGTATGCTTATACTGTGCTCTTCCAGGGAGGAGGTAGGGGTCTGTCAGATTGAGTGCAGTCTTGAATGATATTTGAACTTCAATTCCCTAAATAAATTTTAAAATAATATTTTCATGTTCTATGAAAAACTAAAGACTTGATCATACTTTCATAAATATATAAATAATTTGGGGCTAGTTGAAGCTTCCCATCAATATTGATGACAAATGTTCCAAATTATAGATTTTTCGTGTTTCTAAATAGCAGTTTGAACATTTTTCCATTTTTTGTTATATTTATTTCTCAGTTAATGTATGTACACATACTATTTGTATAATATAATATATATTGCTCTAATATATATTTACTCTCTATATAAGCATTCATATATGTACCATTATAGATTATACTTATTTTACTTACTATATTTTAACAGATTATTGTAGATGGGTAGAATGACATTCATTTTTAAAACGTACATTTTCAATTCAGTATATATGGTAAGTTACAGAACTGTGAGCTAATAAAGGAGCATTGTGTTTAGCCACTGAAATTATGGCAATTTTTTCAGCAACAATGGAAAACTAATACAATTGACTTATTTTTAACATCAATGTGAATATGTTTAAAGCTTACAATTATGTAAGGTGTTTTATTTATGGTCTTAGAAATTATATTTTATCACATTAAAAAAGTTCCTTTCTGTTTCTCATTTGTGGTTGTTTAAATTAAAAAAACAATGTATAAAATATGTTTAATGTTCTTTTCTGTAACTGTTATATAATCATATGGTGTTTCTCTATTAATAAAAGTAACTCTGGATATTAGTATTATTAGATTTTCTAAAACTGAATCTTCCTTGCACTTATGGATGATGATTACTTGTTTTATTATTATTTTATATTAAACTAACAATTTGTACTTATCACTAATATTTAGAATCTAGCTTTGGTACATATTATTTCTTATTATTTATATTCTACTGGACATCATAAATCATCTTAAGGTGATGAGAGAGATATTTAGACAGGTATGCTCAGGTTGATATCCTATCCAGAAACTGTAACAGTTTGCTTTTAAAAGTACATCCGAGCCCAAGGACCTAGAGGTAAATAAAAAGATGATGAGATATTGTCACAGGCAGGTTTCCCTGGGAAGCAGGTTTGGAAAGCAGTTAAGCATCAGCCTGTGGAAGAGAAGGGTAAAAGCAGAACTGGGTGGTGCGAAAAGTGATGCTCCTGTGTGCTCACAACAGTGTTATCTATGGGAGTTCTGGAGTTAGATGGCCCTTTAGAGCTGTCCTGAGTTTGCCTGAGCTGACCAAGCTTTATATACCCATGCTGTTTAGTCAATGCACATGGGTCACCCCAGAAGGGATATAACCTTGGGTAAGATGGCTCTCTGCCACTGTGAAATTCCTGCAGGAGCTGACAGTGGAAAGCTGTCTCTGCCAGCACTCCTAGCAGCTGGGGCATCATCTGCCTTGAAGAGTGAGTTGCATTGCACCCACAGTACCCACCACAGGTGTGTGTGAAGACAGAAGGAGGAAACTTCCGGCTCAAATGACCTGTTCTGACAGGGGCAACGTTGTTTTGGGCTGACTTCTGTGAGACGGCCAGCTATTCCAGAACGATCTCAGGTACATTAAAAGGGACCTTGCACCCCTAGCTGGTATGGCTCTGTTGGTTAGAGCACTGTCCTGTACACCAAAAGGTCACAGGTTCAATTCCCAGTCACGGCACATAATTAGGTTGCAGGTTGGGTCCCAGGTTGGGGCACATACGAGAGGCAACCAATTGATATTTCTCGCTTCTCTCTCTCTCTCTCTCTCTCTCTCTCTCTCTCTCTCTCTCTCTCTCTCTCTCTCTCTCTCTCTCAAGTTTAATAAACATATCCTTAGGTGAGAACTTTTTAAAAGGGGGGAACTTGTATATGACTGTAGATATAAAAATTAGTGTATGTTGCTTTGTAGATTTCCCCTCTAAATTAAGTAGTGGAGGTACTTGCAGAATGACTGTTGGACTGTTAAATGTTTTTAGTGGTTTGAGTGTCTCTCTTCTCTGAAGTCTGTTGGGCCTATCATTAGCCAAAATAGCCCTCTCGCCAGCGAGAAGCAATAAATAGGCAGATATCCTCAGCTGGAATTACTCAAACTGGGTTTTGTAAAGAAGAGTTGACATCTCCTGGTATCTGAGGTTTCGGTTCCCACAGTGCCAGCTCTCCTTCAACCCTGTGCCACCCAGGTGGTGTATTCAGCAGGAGTCAAGTTCAGCTCCTCCCTTCTCTCCTAATCTTTACTTTCTTTTTGGTCTAGCCCCAAATGTCTGTTGGATAAAAAGGTTATTTTATTCTGTTCAAACTAAGAATTTGATTTAAAAAAGGGAGCAGGAGCCAGGGAAATCCTGATTTATACTAGCCCTGTATCCAAGGACTCTTTGGAAAGTAATGGGTTTTAAAAAATGACATAGCAGTATATAAGTGGGGGTACAAATGGAAATAGCTTATGATTTGCCCATAGGCTTATCGGCCACAGGCCAAAGACTTAAGTGTCTTCTAATATTTGTTAGCAGGAACAACCTATTTCGCCTGCATTGGATTTATCTTTCCAGTTTCCCAAAATGGAAATGATAAACTATATTGTTGAGGTTTAGATCACAATTTCACAATTTATTCCATTTATTAAATTCAGAGAACTTTCCATATGCTATTTCTCTTATTTGGATTACATAGAAGTGGCATGTCTTTATTAAAACCCTTTATTGATGGATACAACTGAAGGATAAAGAAATAAATATATCATCTCCATCAGCACATCAATGGAGAATATACACTAGATTGAAAACGTAAGTATTTTGGATTAAGATGCCACACTGCTAATTTTTATGTACTCTTTTAACTTCCTGGTTGGCAAATGGTTTTATCCTTAAGAGGTAGTCCAATTCTAAGGAAGTTTGGCTCACAAAACTTATTCCATATCTTTTGCTTTTATAGTTTCCTTAGAAGTTTAAAATATTTTTTTGTTTGAGGACTGATCATTTATTTCTTCTGGGAAATTTTAATCCTTCTTGTTTAGCTCTAGAATTTTATTTTTGTTTATGTATAATTGATATACAATATAATTTTAGTTTTATTAGTTTCAGGTGTACAATACAGTGATTCAACATTTCTTACTAATTAGTAGCTATCACCCCACTAATTCTAGTAATTATCTGTCACCATGCAACTTTATCACAATGTTATTGACTATGTTCCCCTTCCACATTTTTACCCCTCCCGTCATCCCTCTTACCTGTGCCAACCTCCCTTTTGTCTGTTTCTATGAACCTCTTTATGTTTTGGTTTCACATTTATTTAGATTCCACATATAAGTAAAATTATATGGTATTTGTCTTTCCCTATCTGACTTATTTCATTTAGCATAATGCCCTCTAGTTCCAATATGATGTTGCAAATGGCAAATTTTTATTTTTTTATTGCTGCTTAATATTGTATTGTGTATGTATATATATAATCTTTTTTATCTCTCTATTGATGGATATCTAGGTTGCTTTCATATCTTGGCTGTTGTAAATAATGCTGCAATGAACACAGGGTGCATATATCTTTTCAGATTAGTGTTTTCTTTTTTATTGGATAAATATCCAAATGTGAAATTGTTGGATCATAGGATAAGTCTACTTTTAGTTTTTTGAAGCATCTCCATACTGTTTTTCATAGTGGCTGCACTAATTTCTACTGTCACCAACAGTATAAAAGGGTTCCCTTTTCTCCATATCCTCACCAGCACTTGTCATTTATTGATATTTAATGATAGCCATTCTGATGGGTATGAGGCAGTATCACATTGTGGTTTTGATTTGCATCTCCCTGATGATTAGTGATGCTGAGCATTTTTCATATTGGCTAAACACATTGAATGCACATCTTATCTAAAGTTCATGTTGCTCAAAAGTAACTGTGTTATCTTTACTCATATAAAACTACTCCTGTAAATATCTGAAACTATTAAGTTTTTAATAAATTTTATCTTTCAGATAGAAAGACTTTGCATGAATTTGATTGCTAAAAGGATAAATAGGCAGTGAGTTAAACATGCTAAGTCATTATTGATATACATAGCTTAATTTACAATATGACAATAATGATTCTTATATTTATTTTTTGAAGAGAAACGCGACATAGAGGAGAGTCAATATTTTTAGCAATCAGAACACCCTTGTGTAAGATACTTTCTTTTTTTAAATGTATTCTTCAATTACAGTTAACGTACAATACTACATTAGTATCAGGTGTATAACATAATGATTAGACATTTATATACCTTATGAAGTAATCACCCCATTAAGTCTAGTATTGGGTAAGATTATTTTAAAAACTAGACTGTAAGAAGTCCACGGATCTAAGAGACTCTTAGAATAAGCAGGAATGTATGTCATAATATTTCCCCTTAGGTTCATGCACGGAGGGACTGTGTATTGAGATATGCTGTCATATAAAGTGGATTAGAGCTGAAATACTCTCAGCCCAGGCTTTTGCAAGAGATTTGATTCTCAGTTTCCGTTTAACTAAACATAAGGAGTCATATGATTCTGTCTGGATATGTTTCTTTAACACTAAAGTGTCACTTTACCTGTTTTTAGTGTCACTTTAGTAAATAGTGGCCACAACCATTAGACTCAAAAGAGAATGTATGTGAAAATACTCTACATATAAATTTATCATGCCAATGCAGGGATTCTTATTTTTTATTGTCCTTACAGATATATAACCTTGCAAACCTCTTCAGAATGAGACTCCACTAATAACTCTTAATTATAATGTTAAAGACTCAAACCTTATTCATGCCTTGGAAAATCTCTTTTACAGTTGGCTGCTCACCTAGATTTGTCTTCCCAGAAGTGAAAATCCTGAACTTCACTGATAGAAAAACAGTACTATTATTTCTATTTTATAAATTAAATGTATTGGGATGATATTGGTTGAAAAGTTATATAGGCTTCACTGTGTACAATTCTACATAATACATCATCTGTACATTGTGTGTTTACCACTCAAAGTCGGTTCCCCTTCACAGTCACTCGGTATTAGATTAAGGGCAATAACTACAACAAAAGCAGATAAGAAAACATGCCAATCCCTTGTTTGAATTCTAAGGCAATATGCTACTTTCTTTCTTGTTTTGGACCTCTCTGTTCATTACCTATTTTCCCCTGTGTTTTACTTAGCTTGACACTTTCCCTTACTTTACTATAGTATTTCTTTCTATTAGTGGAATTTTCTAAATCAATATGGAGAAAGCCTCTTTCTGGAACTTCACCAGAATCCTTCTGTAACACTATCAGAATGGATTAACACCTGAGTTTGGAATCTCTCCTGGTAAGAACTGGCTGTCTACTTTTCACACTGTAATCCAATATTAATAAAATAATAGCTGTGTTTGAGTATGTTCCAGATCATATCAAAGGCCTCCAGTATTGTTTCCCATAGTTATTACATGTTTATAGTATCTAGATAGTAACTACATCCTGTAGCCATTTCTTTTCCCAATAATAATTGATTTCTAATAGCAGGTGTTATTTCTGTTGGTATGTTTGAATTTTATTTTTCTGTTTTTATTCTTCACATCCTTTGCCTCATTTTAATTCACTAACTATAATTTAAAGTCCAGCTTTAACTATTTAATGCATATATTTTCTAAAAAAATTAATTGAAAACCTTTTTTATTCCAAAAATATAAGCCTACACTTAAACTAAAAACATGGCCCTGCTCCCAGTTTAAACCATCTGACTTCGGGGACATAATTACAGTTAGAAACTGTGACTTAGGTCCAATTACATGCTGGGCCCGAGCTGGATGCCTCCTGTTTCTTCCAAGATGAATAGCCAGAATTAGAATTTAAATTGTCAGTTCAAAAAAACTTGGAGTATATTTGGCTTCTGCTAGTTACAAGTCATATGGGAACCCAGACGGGTGGATTTCCATGCCACTCACTTATTTCCCTGAGCTTGACCTTAGCCTAGGTTCCCAAGAAAGTGATACTACACTTCGTTTTTATTATTTACCTTTGCACTTTATGAAAACACCTTCTTTCCAGAATGTGTTCCTATTCATTATAAATTAATGTAACTGTGTTCTCCCACATTGCATATATGGGGTGGGATGTGAAGGGAGGAGAGAAATGGACTAGAAAATGAAAACCTCTTGAAATTATATAGTAATTAGTTTCTTTATTTGAAAGCTTAAGTTTCATTAAACAGCAATGATAACTAGCAGTAAATTGCCACCCTGGGAGAGAGAAAAAATGTCAAATTTCATTCTGAAAATACTTTTACAAAAACACAGACACAGTCGATTCTGTTTTATTCCAAAGATTTATTTCATACCAGTCAAGCTACTCAAGATTCATTCAAAGCTGTCTCCCAGATGCAAAGAGTGTGACAAACTAAAACTTACTGTCATCTGATTTTGCAGCATCCCACCATCTCTGAATGTTGTATACAGATGTCAGATACAATATTATCTGCAATCTTTGTTAAGGAAGCTTTAGCTCAAGAAAATACATGCTGGTATAACACTATATGTGTGTACTCTGTGTGAGTGTATATTGTCTCTGTGTGCGTGATTTCCCTTTTTGATGATCTATTTGTGTATCTACACTTTCCTTCTTTTTATCACATAAATGTAATAAAATGGGAAAAACTTATCTTGGCCTTCCTAAAAGGAAGATCTTACTGCCATATGCTGTATGAAATGATTTCACTCACCAGCGGAGAAGTGACATGTTTGAAAAATGATATAGCCTTCCTTTGAAACTACACTAAGGAGTTCCAGAATTAAATCAATGGATAATTAACTGTTTATGAAGCCATATCACAACATGCATGTTGCAATTAAAATAGTAAATAATCATTTCATTACACTGTCTGCCTTTTCCTGTGAACTGAGAAAAATCAATTGTAGAAGATGGAATGAGTGAACCTCGTATATACATACTTACAGATGTTTGTAGTATCTAATTCCTTTGCAGGTAGATTTGAGTAAAAACAGTTTAAACAGAAGTCAATATTCCCCAAAGAAGATATACAAATAGCAAATATGTACATAAAAAGTGTTCCAGATTATATGTCATCAAGAAAACACAATTTAAAACAACAGTGAGATACTACCACACACCAATTAGAATGGCCAAAATCCAGAACACTGACAGCATAAATGCTGATGAGGACCTGGAACAACAGGAAATCTCATTCACTGCTGGTGGGAATGCAAAACGGTACAGACACTTTGGGAGAGAGCACAGCAGTTTCTTACAAAACTAAACAGATCCAGCAACTGTGCTACTTGTTAGTTACACAAGGGAGTTGAAAACATATGCCTACACAAAACACCTGTATACAAATGTTTATGAAAGCTTATTCAAAATTCCCCAAACTTGGAAGCAACCAAGATGTCCTTCAGTAGGTGAATGGATACATAATGGTGTATTCAGACAATGGAATATTATTTGGTACTAAACAGAAATGACCTATTGAGCAATGGAAAGACATGAAGGAGCAGTAAATGCACATTACTAAGTGAAAGAAGCCAATCTGAAAAGGCTACTACGTACTGTATGATTCCTACTATAGGATATTCTGAGAAAAACCAAAATTATGAAAATAGTAAAAATGTCAGTGGTTGCCAAGGGTGTGAGGAAGAGGGATGAACAGGTACAGCAAAAAGGATTTTTATGGCAGTGAAAATACACTGTATTTATGGCTCTATGTCATTACGCATTTGTTCAATAGAATGTGCAACATCTATAGAATGTACAACACCAAGAGTGAACCCTAATGTAAACTATGGACTTGGGATGATTATGATGTGTTAAAGTAGGTTCACATGTGTTTAAGTCGGGGTCACGCAGGAGGCAACCAATAGATGTGTCTCTCTCACATCAATGTTTCTCTCCCCCCACACCCTGCCACTCTAGCTGAAGGTAAATGGAAAAATATCCATTGGGAGAAGATTTAAAAAATAATAATTAAGAAAAATAAAATAAAATAAAAATGTACTAAAAGGTTAGTTCATTTCCTCTTACCCATCTGTATAGCAGCCACCTCTTTCTACCCTGCTCTGCCAGAGGTGAGACTCATTGCATGTCCTAGCTCTACTTAGAAAGGCTTGAGCATCCTTGGGATCAGTAAACCTGATTCAGGTGTTCTAGCTTCAACTGTCTGATGGGCTCAAGAAAAATAATGATTCTACAAATTATCTGGATTTTCTAGTTGCAAGTGAAGAAGAAACCATTTTTCCAGTTTTTTATATCCTATGTAGAAGTAACTCATAACTATTTGTCCATATTTATAATTGCTATAATCATTTTTTTCAATAGGTGTGTGATATTTCATTGCACCTATTTAGTTGACCATAATTTACTTGAATAGTTCACTGTTGATTAATATTTTGGGTTTTTTTCTCCCAGGTTTTTACCATTAAGAAAGAATATTGAAGTACATTTATTTTTTTTATTCTGATTATCTCCTTAGGATATGTTCATACATACAAAATTCCTTGGTTAAAAAAAAAATAGGGTCAAACTGCATGCTGATGGGTTTGAATCAAGTTCTGCCATTGAATACCTGTGTTTCTTCCAAGTAGTTAATTAAACCCCCCAATGATATTTTTGAATATCATTTTCTGAAAAATAAGAATAATAAAAGTATCTATCTTCTAACGTTCCTGTGTTAAGCAAATGAGGTGAGCTCCATGTAGTGCCTGGGAGTGAATAATCAGAAGGTAAGCATGTAGTTATTATTAGTTATTATACAATAACTATGAATAACTTTTTACAAATTTCACAAGGGCCCTTCCAAAGTAATTATAGTAATTCACATTGCACTAATATACATAACAATGGATTCCTGCCTTTTTAAACATTTGATTTTTTATTTTATCCAGGAAACCTAATTCTCTCATATACTTTCTTTTAAAATCGCATATGTAGTATAATATAGTCAAAATGTCATGTCCTCTGTATGAGGACAAATACACTTGGGTTCAAATCCGGGTTCTATATTTGCTACCAATATGGACTTAGGCATTTTTCTTAACTTCTCTGATTTTCAGGTTTCTCATTCTAAAAATAGGAATAATAATTATTTCTAATCATTTCAGGGATCAGAAATGACATAGACAAATAACTGAGCACATATTACATATTCAAAATGAGAGTCTCTCTCTCTCTCTCTCTCTCTCTCTCTCTCTCTCTCTGTATGGATTTCAAAATTTGACTTCACGTTAAATGAAATGCCAAAATGTATCCCCAGTGAGGGAAAAGAAGCCACCATAACATTGTGCTGTAGCAAAGATAAATGAAGCCCTGGCCGGATGGCTCACTTGTTTTGAACATCTTCCTATACACCAAAAGGTTGAGGGTTTGGTTCCCGGTCAGGGCATATACCTAAGTTGTGTATTCAATCTCCTGTTGGGGTGTGCACAGGAGGCAACCGATCGATGTTTCTTTCTCACATCAATGTCTCTCTCTCTCTCTCTCTCTCTTTCTCTCTCTCTCTCTCTCTCTCCTTTCCTCTATATCTAAAAATCAATAAACATATCCTAAGGTAAGGATTAAAATAAAAGTAAATGAAGACATCAAGTACATATTAGAATTACCTAGAGACCTGATATACAGCTATATTCCAGACTGATCTCATCAGAATCTCTGGGGGATGGGCCCTACGTATCAATATTTGGGGGGGGGGGGTGGTTATGTGCCCCTAGCAGGAACCGAACCCGGGACTGTCTGGCCCGCAGGCCGATGCTCAACCGCTGAGCCAAATTGGCCAGGGCAGTATCGATATTTTTTATAGCTCTCTAGATGATGTAAATAGCCAAGGTTGTCAACAATTGGGAATTACATCCTTATCCAGGTTATATGGTTTAATAACAACTAAAATGTGTCAATGACTACAATTTATAAATCACTTTCGTAACCATAATTTTATCGGATTACTACAAAAGCTTTGGAGCATTTTTATTGAAAATCCCACATGTTTTTTAGAAAGTGAATGGATGAGCTATAGTGATTAACAATGTGGACAAACTCTCTCTCAGATTTAGTGTATTGCATGTATTGGCTCATACGGTTGTCACTAAATCTCTTTGCAAATCTCTTGATGCATTTATATTGTGTGTGATAAGACATCTAGCACAAATTCTTCATAGCAGAGCCAGTCGAATCCTTTCACAAAATCTTTGAAGATCATGCTCAGAATTTTCTTTGCTTCCTAGTCAGTGACATTATCTTATTCACACAGAGTGCCAGCAAGTTGCAAATAATCCAGTTTGCCTATACAACCTTCTCTTTCTTTATGTATGAACACCAGGACCCTAGGTCTCCAGACATTAAAAACATTTTAGAATCTTGCAAAAACGAATTGAAGGGAATCTCAGAAAAACAGACCTTCCTATAGTATCCAAGAGAAAAGGCCCTGTTGATGAAAAGTTCTCTATACTCTGCCTTGATGCCGGAACCAGGCTTGCAGGCATTTTGACATAATTCCAAAATCAAAGAAAGTTTTCTCTGTACAAGTGAATTAAATCTGCTTTTTCGTCTAAGCTACTATGTGCTGTTCTATGTACCATTAAGGTAACCAAGAGGAAGGATGTTGTAAACCAGTGCCATGTATCACTCCCTGGCGCCACCTAAAGGCTACCTGTGCTTTTCCTGGCCCATCCATATATGGATGCTTGATTTAGACTTGCTCATATTGTCCTGTAAGTTTTACAGCTCAGTTCCAAAATGGGTTTTGTATAATAACCTTTTTTAATTAAAAATGTCTTTCTGAACAGCTGAAAAAGTACGTTTGGCGCTCTTTCAAAGATATGTGGTGTTCCAGTGTACTTGTTTAAAATAAGCGTATTGATGACATAATGGTTTAACTTGAAAAAATTAAAAAAAAAAACCAGTATACCTTAAAAAGAAATTAATAGACCTTTTTTTTAACCTCACCTGAGGACATTTTATTCTTTTCATTTTTTATGGTACGTGCCCCTAGTGGGAAACGAACCCAGGACTCTCTGGTCCACTGTTTGACGCTCAACCGCTGAGCCAAACTGGCCAGGGTGACTTGAGGACATTTTTGCATTTATCTTCAGATAGAGCAGGAGGGAGAGAGGGAGGGAGAGAGAGATAGAAACATCGATGTTAGAGAGACACATCGACTGGTTGCCACCCACACAACCCTAACCGGGGCTGGGGACAAACTGCAACTGAGGTACATGTCCTTAGCGGGAACTGAACCGGGGTCTCTCTGATCTGCAGGCGACGCTCTAACCACTCAGGCACACTGGCCAGGGCAGAAATAATAGACTTTTAATAGAATAGAATACTAGCCAATTTTCAGCATCTATAATGTAAAACCTTGAGCTGTTTTGCCAACAGGTATGACTATTTTTTTAATTGATCTTCATCATTCCTACCCCTAAGCTTCCTTGTATCCTAATTTTAGGTATGATGATTTTATAAAACATACCATAAGACATGTGAAATAAAATTCTTCTGCTGATTCAGTTTTCTTTACACCTTAACATGATAGTGATGTATTAAAAATTAAGACTCTGCACCCTAGTATATATTTTAATTATACTTTTATAAACCCAAGTAAAATATAATTAAAATGCAGTTACTATAGAGCTGCAATATGAAAGATCTATTATGTTAAGCAGCACACACAAAAAAATGTAATTGACTTCTTAACAAAACCAGGAACTCTTCTGCAAATTCAAGAAAAATTAATTTATATGCTGGGTAGATTTATTAGCAGTTATTCATATCCCAGACCAAGACACTGGACAAAGTGCATGTTTCATAAGATGACAGTATTACTAAATGTACAGTGATTCCACTTCCCACCCCTAGAATTGTTTCTACCCATTGTTCACTTAAGGAAAATCTGGCTGATTGCTGTATTTACTTCAGTGTTTTGTTTTCGCTCAATCCATCTCAGCTGTTCCAGTTTCCTGCTGGCACATTGTAGCAGGATTATTGCTGTAGACTTACAGGGGAAAAATACCAACACACAAAAAAATAGATGGTGATCCATGACATGTCACTTCCAAAAACAAATTTTCCTTTATCAGGAGCACAAAATGCTTCTCGTTATTGTGGCTCAGTTCTCTTTGATTAAAACCTGCATTTAACACCAGTGGCAATTAGTTTTTAAGCTGTAGCTACACAAGGCAATTGTTATTTTTTAATACTAACAGAAAGATGACTTTTTTTCTCTTTCACTCTATCATTGACAATCCAAAGAAGGACTAAGAGTTCAGAGCACTTATATGCATATATGCATAACCCAGGGACACAGACAGGCCTGGGCGGGGGGAGACCAGGGTAAAGGGGGACAATTGGGGATAAAAGAGGGAACATCTATAATACTTTCAGAAATAAGAATACTTCAAAAAAGAGTTCAGAGCAAAGTATTAATAAGTCAAATAATCTTGGTTGAAACAAAAATTTTGATGAAATATTTAGTTTGATTCAATAATAATAAAAATAGCTAAAGTGTGGATAAAGTTTTGTTTTCTTACAAAAAAGTGTAATAATTACTTGATGTAAAAATATAATTACTGTAAATCTGGGAATAAAGTAATATGAAGCTAATTCTGCACACAAAATAGGTGAAATAATGAGGTTGTGTTGCTCAGGAGAGAAAGAAAGTGATTATCCAGATTGTAAATATCTTAACTGGTTAGATATATTAATCAAATAGATAGGCTGCCTGTATTTTTCACCCTAGATAAAATAGTTTACGCTTAATACTTTCCAATTAATATCAAGAAACACATTGTTGATCAGAAGTTTCTAGGAATAATTGAGTTCCAGTTTTTATTTTCCTTTCTGATAGCTGACCATTTATGATACGGGGTTTCCCCTGGAGATCTCCCCCTCACCCCTGCAATGGCTGTGCCAGGGAGTATGGAGTGGCCAGCTCACACTTTGCCTTCAGTAAATTCCCATCACCTGGTTCTTTTCAGAAAAACACTGTTATGTGAGTGAGTTAGTCAGTGATAACATTATGATAATTGGTTACTTTCTGGTCAGATTAATAGTATAGACTCCAAAATAGATATTGTAATATTGATGAATACTTGGTATTTTAGGAGAGTCTGGCCATCTATGAAGAGCTAATGGGATGGCTGAGATCTCAGAGGTGAGTTGATAACCCACAGTGACTCTAAAGAACATTTTCTCTTTCCTCCAGAGACAGGCAAAGGAAGGGTATTATTTGTAAATATATATCAGTTTGTCCTTTGTCAAGGTCATGAGCATTTCAGCAATAAATGAACTAAATGGATGTTCTGCATTCTTAACATTCTCATGTGCTAGAAACACAGACATAATTTACTTGGCAATAATAGGGAGCCATCACAGACAGGGCAGAAGTACTTTAAGGGAGATTGAATTCATGCTTTGCACAATTAAGCCATGCTATCTACCCAGCGAGGATGCTTTATAGCATCTCATATTTTCATAACAGCCTGATTGTTTGGTAAATTTAAATGAAAGCTTTAGTGGGTACAATAGTGACTGGTCTAGCTAATGAGATATTAAATCAAAGAAATAAAGAAATGGAAAAGAGGGAAGGAAGGGAGGGGGGGAAGGGAGGGAGGAAGGAAGGAAAAGGAAAGGAAAGAAAGACTTAAATCACAAAATACAATAAGACATTGAGGCTACATAGTGGTTTCGACTAATCCAAAGCTGTGCTTTGACATAAAAAAAGGGGGGAGGGCTAAAGTCTCTAAAATGAGCACAATAAATGTGTCCTATGTCTTCTGGGATATATTATCGCAGTAGCTTTGCTATAGCTTCAAACTCAAAATGCACAGTATTATGTTTTTATTTATTGGTCCAATAGAATTTTAGCAAAAAGCAAATTGAAAAAATCCAGTAGCAATGTCTAGAATCATCATCAAGAATCCAAATTTGACAACCATGGTACAATGTTAGCATAAACTAGCAGTTTAATATTGTGATCAAAGCATTTTCTTTTTTTGTAGAAAGCACATCTATTTTTTAAATTGAAGGGTAGAAGGAAGAGAGGGAAAACAATATTTTTTGAGTGTTTACTATATGTCATGGTGCATGCTGTCTTTTATCTCCTTAAATATCATGGTGATTTTGCAAGGTAGGGAATTAACATCCTACTTTATAAAAACTTATTTTTTACCTTATAAAAAATAAGTTTTGGAGGAATTGTCTCACCTAGTAGCTAAGTGAAAAAAGTGAGGTGTAGCCTACAAACTTGTTATTTCCCAAGTATACTGAATTATTATGAATGAAACTGCCATCTATCTCATCACCATACTAAGATTAAACATAAATATATTAATCCATGCCAAGTGCTTAGTACAATACCTAAATGAGCTCTCTATAATTTTTATGATGGTAATCATCTTATTACAGTTGTACTTTGCATCCAAGTAGTGCAATGCTTCTGTCCATATTATCTGCCTAACATCTCTCATAGAAGTTCCTGTCGTCAGCTCTCCATCGCTAAGCCTTCATTTAAGCTCATGCCATCTCTTGGCTTGACTATAATAGGGGTATTCAAATTATTTCCCACCTTTGGTTTTGCTATCTCTTCCCAAAGCCATTTCCCTTCTTCATGTTACTGTCACTGTGGTTTTTCTAAAACGAAATTTATATTATAACCCAAACAGTGGTTCTCAATAGGAAAGTACAGATCCTTTCATGGTATAAATGGTCCTGTGAAAGCTGCCCTATCTTTACCTGTTAAACATTCTCTCTCACCACCCTTCTTTCGCAAGAAGAAAGTTAAAGTTCTTACCTGGTGTGAGCAGTTCTGTGCTATCTGGCAATCTGCCCTATGTTTACATATTAAACATTATCTCTCACGATTCCCATTCCACTAATATTCTAGGATCCTAAGGTCAAACTTTCAGTTTCTCAGATTTTCTATAATGTTTCATGCCTTACACTGATCCCATTCCCAGAAAAATTCTATCTATCTAGCTAGCTAGCTAGCTATCGTCTATCTATTATCTACTATCTATCATCTATTTGTCATATCTATCTATCTATCTATCTATCTATCTATCTATCTATCTAATCTATCATCTATCTATTATCTATTATCTACTATTTATCTATCATCTATCTTCTATCATCTATCTATCTGTCATTATCTATCTGTCATCTATCTTCTATCATCTATCTATCTGTCATATCTATCTACCATCTATCTATCTATCTACCTATCATCTATCTATCCATCTATCTGTCAGACAGTTTATTTCCCTGCTAGTACACTTGTTTTCAGGTTTCATTATATACCTCACATTCACATCATCAATGAAGTTTGTTATTTTTTCTTCTTCTGTCCTGATATAGAACTAATTGGTCCATTTCCTGTGTCCCCTCTAAACCCTTAGCATGCTTGTGTTAGAAACTTTGTTATTTAATTTATAGATGGACACATGTACAGGCATACATTGGTTTGTAAGGGTTTTTGATGTCAGGAATATCTGTTTAAACTGAACCTGGCAGGCACCACAGCACCTGGCATAAAAAAAAATTTTTTTTTGGAAACTTATTTTCTGTTACACACAAAATCCTGCCTGTATTATTTTCCAATCTTCATGAAAATAATTGCTAGCTCTCTGGGATATCACTAAGTAGTATTAGGTCTCACAAATGTAAACAAATGGAATAAGACAAGGCATGTTTTATCATTTAAGAAATCTAGGATTGTCCAATGCTGTCCACTTTGCAGAGTAATTTCAATTCCTGGTCATTATGTTTGTCATTACATTGCGAACTTGTAAATTGTGCAATTATTTTTTTTTTATATTGACTTCTAGAAAGTATATCTATAATATTCATGTGGAATATAAGATACGTATTTTGTTTGATAAATTCACTATCCTTATTTTACTTTCTTTCATATGAATTTAAGTCATTAACTACCATAGTGAAGAGGTAATTCCTACTTGTACCCATAGGTTTTAGACTCTATTCTAGCTGTCCCAGACACAGGACACTATATTGGCCTTTGGTCTAGATCATATACCACATCCTGGATGATATTCAAAACCTTATGCGTTTAAGCTAAGCTGCTACAATAGCTGAGTCTTCAACAGGCATTCCATGCATCTATCCACCTGGCTGCTTCCCCAGTAAATCCTTTGGCAATGTATCTACTAATTAAGTACTTTATCATTGAGTGATCCCTTTAACTGAAGCAGTATGGTATGATTTTATGATAAAAATAAATTTATTTTGTTGTAAAATCTTGGTTTCAGGTGCTTATGGAGGCACTGATGATGGAGTATGTATTAGTTCTAATAAAGAAAGGGCTTCACTTCTACCTTGGTGGAAATAGTCCAATGTAATCAACCTGCTACCCAGTAGCTATTTGGTCTCATTGAGGAATTGGAACAAATCAAGGGTTCAGTATCAATTTCTGCCGATGGAGGTTTGGGTATTTATCAGTGCAGTAGCTAGATAGATCAATACAGGTATGGGAGTTAATGTTGGCTCCATGTATAGATTCTGATTATGATCACTCTGTTTGCAGGTCCATTACATAAGCACTGCAGTGCTAAAGAGTAATTTTTAGAGTATGGGTCATCCTGTTACCTGGTTGTTGAGCATGTCCTCTATGGTGGCTGTTTTCTGGTAGTTATCTATACAGGATATAAAGATCAGAAATCTTTGTGCTGATTTATGTGTGTCTATTCACCTACTTCTTCCTAGACCTCTTTTCCTTTAATATTTCAATATTTGGGGTATGTGTGTGTGTGTGTGTGTGTGTGTGTGTGTTTTCAGGCTCCTGATCAGCCAGCCAAGGTATTCATTATTTACCAGGGGTGTATATCTGTATCAATAATGGTTTCTCGCTCCACATGTAGTAGATGTTCAAGTGTACTGCTCACAGATCTAGCTGCTGGAAGACTGTTTCTTTACCACTGTTTGTTTCGTTTGTTTGTTTGTTTTACATTTAATGGGACCATCATGTATCAACCAGTCAATTCCAGCTAGTATCATCAAAGCATACATAATTTCTTAATATCCCATAGTTAGGTATACAGTCTCTTCTAGAGCACAGTACTTGTGCTTATATATTAATTTAATTAAAATTTGGAGCTAAACAGCACACTACTAAATAATTCAAGTTTAAAATATGAAGTCTCAGTGAAAATATCAAAAGTGCCTTGTATTTTCCTAATAGCTAGTGAAGTAGAGCATATTTTCATATCTGTTAGCCATATCTGTCTTCTTAGGAGGATTGTCTGTTCAGGTCCTCTTGCCCATTTTTTAAATTGGATTGATTGTTTGGTGTTGAGTTGTGTGAGTTCTTTATATGTTTTTGATATTACCCCCTTGTCAGAGGTGTTGTTTGCAAATATCTTCTCACATTCAGATAGTTGCCTTTTTGTTTTGCTGATGATTTCTTTTGCTGTGTAGAAGTATTTTTGTTTGATATAGTTTAATTCATGTATTTTTACTTTTATTCCTTTGGTTTGAGGTCAACTTTATAAAGTCCTTTCTGAGACCTATGTCTATAAGTTTAGTACCTATGTTTTCTTCTATGTAATTTATTGTTTCGGGTCTTATGTTTAGGTCTTTGATTCATTTTGTGTTAATTTTTTTGTACGGTGACAAATAGTAGTCTAGTTTCTTTTTTCTGCCTGTGGCTTTCCAATTTTCCCAGCACCATTTGATCAAGATATGGAAGCAAACAAAGTGTACTTCAATAGATGATCGGATAAAGATGTGCACACACACACACACACACACACACACACACACTAGGCTAATATTCAGCCTCTAGAAAAGATGAAATACTACCATTTGAAACAACATAGATGAATCTTGAGAATATCATGCTAAGGGAAATAAAATGGAAAATGTCTAGAACCATATTATTTCAATCATATGTGGGATATACAACTGAAAGCAACAAATTAACAAGCAAGACAAACAGACAAACAAAAACTTGTAGACACAGACAACAGTATGGTGGTTACGAGAGGGAAGTGGGTGAGGTAAGTGGGAATAATGGGTAAAGGGGGTAAAATAGATGCTAATAGAAGGAGATTTGACTTTGAGTGGTAAACACACAATGTGGTACATAGATGATATAGTACAGAATTGTACACTTAAAACCTATATTATTTTATTAACCAATGTCATGCCAATAAATGTAAAAAATTTTAAGTACATTGAATTGAATATAAAGGAAAATAAAATATATCAAAATTTGTCGGACACACCACAAGGAATGTTGAATGGAACACATACAGTATTAAATGCACAAATTAGAGAAGAAATAACTAAGCTCCTATTTTAAGAACATAGAAAATAAGAGCAAGATAAAACAAAACCAAGTAGAAGGAGAAAAATGAAAAAGATAAGAACATAAACCAATGAATTTTAAAGCAATATAATTATGAAGACTGTGGCTTGGTATGTCTGTTTTAATAAAATTAGAGAAATTTGCTAAATCAAATTATAGGATCAGTGCAGCTAACTTAGGAAATGCTGTGAAAGCCAGAGATCCTCAACGATTTAAAGGCAATTCCAATATGCCACAGCCACACAGTAGACCATGATTAATGACAGGCTCAAGTTATGATCAGAAGGTTATCAGAGCCTCCACTGATATTAAATTAACAGCCTCCAAAGGTCTCTGGTATCAATGCATAAAGTCACCACATTAAAATATTATCAGAATATTGTAGAACATTTTAGTCGGAAAGAATCAGCCAAAGAGATAATCAAAAGCAACCAAATCATGGAATTAAGCATAAGACTGCATGAAAATATATTAATAGGAATTAATCTGTCAGCTCTGTACTAAGCTAAGAGATGGACCTTAACTAATTACTGCTTTTCCTAAATTAATTTTGCAAACTAAAGGAAAATCAGCAAGTTCTGCTGGGAAATCCCTTTGTTACCCCCCACGGTGCCACTGGGTAGGGGAGCTGCTATCTCATGCAAACACCCTTGCAGCTAATCCATCACTTGCTTAGCTGTAGCCTGAAGATATCAGGATGAACACCATGAGCTTCAGAAACCTTCTCCAAGAACTGGGAGCAACCCAAGAAATACTGGTACAAAGCCTCATTTGAAACAAGAAGAAAACTCAATCCACCCAAACAAAGGTTTCTCTGAATTTGACCTTTGTGTCAGCAGGAAAAAAAAAAATTTAAGTTGCATTTGTACCCAGTAATTGGCCTAACCTTATTGGAAAGTATTCACTAACAGAGCAGAACACCAAGACAGGATTTCACTAAGTGGCACATTATTTCATAAAAAGCTCTGCTCATGGTAATTTACAAGAAAGAGGAAGGCGTACTTAAAATGGCCACTCAGAATTATAAAAGTCAAATCAATTTCATAGTTCCTTTATATTTATCGATGTTTCTTCAGCTTTTGTATTTGATAGGGTGGGAATAACAAAAACATCTGAGAGATGCATCAATTTTAACTCCACTTCAAACTCAAATTTTATCTTCTTACTTTCTTTTTGAAAAGAAAAGGTTTGCTGCCATTTCAGGCTCTCAGAATATAGCCTAGAAACCATTGTACTAAACAGTATCTTACAATTTTTGCTATTTAACTAGTGTGAGCAGAGAGCCAAAGAACTTGTTCTTCCTGTGTGAAGGCGAAGATGATTATAATACTTTGCCTTTGTGTTTAGGATGGGGAGTGAAGAAGAAAGAAAGGTTCTGCCCTTTGTGGAGCAAGCTGTGCTCAGGGGACTTGCAGGAAATCCTATGACGCTGTCTGTCACCTGAGCTGGTTGTGCTCTTGGCCTTGAGACCAGGTCAGCTTTGCAGCTCAAACACTCCCTCATTTTTGTTTGTTAACACTGGGCAGCCATTGCCCTGCAACGGATATTCTGCTCATTCTCTTTCGCTTATGACTTCAGGGTATTTCTGGGTAATAATTAGATTTTTTATAGCTATAAAAGAAGAACATTTTGTTTTGTCACAGCCTGCCTCACCAAGTAAAAGCTAATGAGGGCTTTGATGGCCTTGTTCCTCTCCTGGTAATATCAAAACTCAGAGAAGAAGGTTTTCCTCCACATATTTGATTAAAAAAAATATATCTTTATTTCAAGCACATGTTTATATTTCCCCCAATAAACATTTGAAAAAGCTCTTAAAGACATTAGTCATTAGGGAAATGCAAATCAAAATCATGATAAAATACTAATTCAAAAAAAATAGTTAAAATAAAAAAAATATGCTCGTGCACTCTGCAGGAAGTGTAAATTTATACAACCTTCTTGTAAAAGTGTTTTTTTCAGTATCAACATAAGCTCAAATTATGTTATCCTAAGCCCTGGCCATCTCAGTCAGGAGGATCCTAGCTTTATGTGAAGGAAACGCTTTTGATACAGTAAACTTGGCCAGTCATAGGGCTCATCCTCACTTGCTTCCTCTCTCTCTCAGGAATACCTACCTATTCAGTACTACCTATTGTCCAAGATCTTAAAATCATTGCTACAAATATTTAACTGGTGTTTTGGTTGTTTAGAGCAGGAGGTTAATTTTTATCCGTCTTGCCTGAAAACTCATGTTGTGTGTAAGTTCTCATTGGCTCACTGCCGCAGTCACTTTTTTTTTTAAGTATTGAGCTTTATAATAGACATTATTTTTTAATTAATTTATTTTTGTTACAGGTGTTTCTCCTTTTTCCCCCATTGACAGTCTCCTTCCTGCTCCCACCACCCCTTTGCAGTCTTGTTGTCCATGTCCATTGGTCATGCATATATGCATGTAGGTTCTTTGGTTTCTCTCTTCCCTCCTCACCCCATTCCTCTGAGGTTTGTCAGTCTGATGTCTACTTCTATGTCTCTGGGTCAATTTTGTTCATCACCTTATTTTGTTCATTATATTCCACAAATAAGTGATATTTGTCTTTCTCTGACTGGCTTATTTCACTTAGCATCATACTCTCCAGGTCCCTCCACGTCATCTCAAAGGATCAGAGATCTTTCTTTCAAACAGCTGCATAGTATTCCATTGTGTATATGTACCACAGCTTTTTTATCCACTCATCTACTGATGGTCACTTGGGCTGTTTACAGATCTTAGCTATTGTAAATAGTGCTGCTATGAACATAGGAGTGAATATATTCTTTCTGACTGATGATACAGTGATCCCAGTCACGTAGGAATATATCCTAAGAAGCCTGCCTCAGTCATTTGATTTTCCTGCTGGGCCCTTGTAGTTGCAGTTGCCCTAGTGGCTCACCTATGGTATAACACCTGTCAATACCAGGAATTTTTTTGGCCAATTATCTGAAACACTTTTAACCCCTACATGGTTGGTTTGTTATTTTTTATTTTTTCATATAATGCAATTTATTTATTTTATTTTTTTTATTAATTAATTTTGTTACAGATATTTCTCCTTTTCCCCCCATTGATTCCGCCCTCCCCCGCCGTCCCAGCCCTGTCCCAAGATTGTTGTCCATGTCCACTGTCCATGCATACATGCATATAAGTTCTGTGGTTTATCTCTCCCCCACTTCTGGGGATTGTCAGTCTGTACCCCACTTCCACATCTCTGGGACTACCCCATTCCTCAGACTGTTATGTTCATTATACTCCACAAATAAGTGAGATCATATTATATTTATCTATCTCTGTTTGGCTTGTTTCACGTAGGATAATACATTCCAGGTCCCTCCATGTAGTCTCAAAGGATAAGAGATCTTTCTTACTTACAGCTGCATAGTACTCCATTGTGTATATGTACCACACCTTTTAATCCATTCGTCTACTGATGGACACTTGGGCTGTTTCCAGATCTTAGCTATTGTAAATAGTGCTGCTACAAACATGGGGGTACATATATTCTTTCTGATTGGTGTTTCAGGCTTCTTAGGGTATATTCCTACAAATGGGATCACTAGGTCAAATGGAAGTTCAATTTTTAATTTTTTGAGTAACACCATATTGTTTCCCATAGTGGCTGCACCAGTCTGCATTCCCAACAGCAGTGTACTAGAGTCCCCTTTTCTCCACACCCTAGCCAACACTTGTTGTTTGATGATTGGTTGATGGCAGCCAATCTGACAGGTGTGAGGTGATACCTCATTGTTGTTTTAATTTTCATGTCTCTGATGATTAGTGATGTTGAGCATTTCTTCATATGTCTCTTGGGCATTTGTATGTCCTGTTTGGAGAGGTGTCTATTTAGTTCCTCTGCCCATTTTTTAATTGGGTTCTTTGTCTTCCTTTAGTGGAGTTGTATGAGCACTTTATATATATTTGAAATTAAGCCCTCATCTGATATACCATTGGCAATTATGCTCTCCCATACAGTGGGTTGCTTTTCCATTTTGATGATTATATCTTTTGCTGTGCAGAAGTTTTTGAGTTTGCTGTAGACCCATGTATTCATTTTCTCCTTTGTTTCTATTGCCTTAGGTGATGTATCAGTGAAAATTCTGCTGCATATGATGTCGGAAATTTTGTTGCCTACATTTTCTTCTAGGATTTTTATGGATTCATGAGTCACATTTCAGTCTTTTATCCATTTTGAGTTTATTCTTGTGTAGGGTGTTAGTTGATGGTCTAGTTTCATTTTTTTGCATGTAATTGTCCAATTTTCCCAGCACCATTTATTAAAGAGGCTGTCCTTACTCCACTGTATGCTTTTACCACTTTTGTCAAATATTAATTGAGCATATTGCCTTGGGTCCATTTCTGGGTTCTCTGTTTTGTTCCACTGGTCTATATACCTATTCTTGTGCCAGTACCAGGCTGTGATTACGGTGGCTTTGTAGTATAAGCTGAAATCTGGTAATGTGATCCTTCCAACTTTGTTCTTCCTTTTTAAGATTGCTGTGGCTATTCGAGGTCTTTTTTGGTTCCATATGAACTTTTGAAGTACTTGTTCTAATTTTGTGAAGTATGCCGTTGGTATTTGGATGGGGATAGCATTGAATCTATAGATTGCTTTGGGTAAAATGAACATTTTAATGATGTTAATTCTCCCCATCCATGAACAGGGATTGTGCTTCCACTTTTTTATATCTTCCTCTATTTCTTTTTTTAATGACCTGTAGTTTTCTGGGAATAGGTTCTTTATTTCTTTGGTTAAGTTTATTCCTAGGTATCTTAATTTTTTTGCCACAATGCTAAATCGGATTGTTTTCTAAGTTTCTCTTTCTGTGAGTTCATCATTGGTGTATAAGAATGCCACCAATTTCTTCACGTTAATTTTGTATCCTGCTATTTTTCCAAATTCGTTTATTAACTCTAGTAAATTTTTGATGGAGTCTTTGGCATTTTCTATGTATAGTATCATGTCATCTGCAAATAATGACATATTCACTTCCTCTTTTCGAATTTAGATCCCGTTTATTTTTTCTTCCTGTCTGATTGCTGTGGCTAAGACTTCCAATACTATGTTAAATAAGAGTGGTGAAAGTGGGCATCCTTGCCTTGTTCCTGTTCCTAAGAGAAATGCTTTTAGTTTTTGCCCATTGAGTATGATGTTGGCTGTAGGTCTTTCATATATGGCCTTTATTATGTCTTGATATGATCCCTCTATTCCCACATTGCTGAGCGTTTTTATCAGAAATGGATGCTGGATTTTGTCAAATGCTTTTCCTGCATCTATTGATATGATCATGTGGTTTTTACTCTTCATTGTATTTATGTGCTGTATCACGTTTATTGATTTGCGAATATTATACTAGCCTTGCATCCCTGGGATGAATCCCACTTGGTCATGGTGAATAACTTTTTTGGTATATTGCTGGAGCCGATTTGCTAGTATTTTGTTCAGAATTTTGGCTTCTATATTCATCAGAGATATTGGCCAGTAGTTTTCTTTTTTGTAGTGTCTTTTTCTGGTTTTGGAATTAGAATTATGCTGGCTTCATAAAACGTGTTTGGAAGTCTTCATTCTTCTTGAAATTTTTGAAATAGTTTGAGGAGAATGGGTGTTAGTTCTTTTTTGAATGTTCGGTAAAATTCCCCCCGTAAAACCATCCGGCCCTGGGCTTTTGTTTGCTGGGAGAGTCTTCATTAGATCTTCAATTTCTTCTGTTGATATTGGTCTGTTCAAGTTTTCTATCTCTTCCAGGTACAGTTGTGGGAGACTATGTGTTTCTAGAAATTTCCCCATTTCGCTTAGATTGTCGAATTTGTTGCCATATAATTGTTCATAGCAGTTATTAACAATCTTTTGTATTTCTGTGGTGTCAGTTATTATTTCTCCTCTTTCATTTCTGATTTTGTGTATTTGGGTTCTCTCTGTTTCTTGGTGAGGCTAGCTAAGGGTCCATCAATCTTGTTTATCTTTTCGAAAAAACAGCTCTTTGTTTCATTGATCCTTTGAATTGTTTTTTTGGTCTCTATGTCGTTTATTTCTGCTCTGATCTTCACTATTTCCTTCCTTCTACTTGCTCTGGCGTTTTCTTTTTGATTGCTCTCTAGTTCTTTAATTGTGCAGTTAGACTGTCTATTAGAGATTTTTCTTGTTTTTTGAGGTAGGCCTGTACTGCTATGAACTTCCCTCTCAAAACTGCTTTCACTGCATCCCATATATTTTGTGTTGTTGTGTCTTTATTTTCATTGGATTCCATGAAGTTTTTGATTTCTTCCTTGATCTCCTCGGTGACCCATTAATTGTTTAATAACATGCTATTTAGCTTCCATGTGTTCAAATGTCTTTGTATGTTCTTGCAATTGATATCTAGTTTCATGTATTGTGATCTGAGAAGATGCTTGATAGGATGTCAGTCTTCTTGAACTTGTAGAGACTTAGTTTGTGCCCTAACATGTGTTCAATCTTTGAGAATGTCCCATGTGCACTGGAGAAGAATGTGAATTCTGTAGTTTTGGGGTGTAATTCTCTCTAGATATCTAGTAAAGCCATTTGGTCTAGTGCTTCATTTAGAGTCTGTTTCCTTGCTACGTTTTTGTCTAGAGGATCTATTCAGTGATGTCAGCGGGGTGTTGAAGTCCCCTCCTATGATTGTATTGCTATTGATTTCTCCTTTGAAGTCCTCCAGAAGATTTTTAATATATTTTGGTGCTCCTATATTGGGTGTATATATGTTTATCAAGGTTATACCTTCCTGTTGAATAGATCCTTTCAATATTATGTAGTGGCCTTCTTTGTCTCTAGTTATGGCCTTCATTTTGAAATCTATTTTATCAGATATGAGTATTGCTACCCCAGATTTTTTTTCCTTTTCATTTGCTTGGAAGATTTGTTCCATCCCTTCATTTTCAATCTATGTGAGTCTTTGGTGGTGAGGTGGGTCTCTTGTAAATAACATATAGATGAGTCATGCTTTCTTATCCAATCATCTACTCTGTGTCTTTTTATGGGAGCATTCAATCCATTTACATTTAAGGTGATTATTGATATGTACTTATTTATTGCCATTTTTGTTTAGTGTGGTTCTATTTTGCTTCCTATTTCTTCTACTAATTACAGCAGTCCTTTTAACTTTTCTTGCAGTGCTGGTTTGGTGCTAATATATTCCCTTAGCCTTTTTTTTTTTTGTCTGGGAAGCTTTTAATTTGACCTTCCATTTTGAATGATAGCCTTGCTGGGTAGAGTAGTCTTGGATTCAGATCCTTTTTTTTCATGACCTTGATTACTTCGCGCCATTCCCTTCTGGCCTGTAGTGTTTCTTGTGAGAAGTCAGCTGAGAGCCTTATGGGGTTTCCTTTGTAGGTAACCTGTTGAGTATCTCTTGCTGCTTTTAGGATTCTTTCTTTGTCTTCAATTTTTGGCAGTTTGATTACTATGTGTCTTGGTGTGGGCCTGTTTGGGTTCTTCTTACATGGGGCTCTCTGTGCTTCTTGCACTTGAATGCCTTCTTCCTTCACCAAATTGGGAAAGTTTTCTGTCACTACTTCTTTGAATATATTCTCTAACCCTTGCTCATTTTCTTCTTCTTCGGGGACTCCTATGATGCAAATATTATTACATTTCCAGTTGTCCCACAGTTTTCTTAAGCTGTCTTCCTGTTTTTGAATTGTTTTTTCCTTTTGGTTTTCTGATTGGTTGATTTTTTCTACCCTGTCTTCTAATTCACTAATCCGGTCCTCAGCCTCCTCTACTCTGCTTTTTCGACCTTCCAATGTGTTTTTCATTTCTGATATGTCGTTTTTAACTTCCATTGGTTGATTTTTAATATTTCTATGTCTTTTCTCATGGTGCTCATGTCCTTACACATGCTGTTGAGCTTCCTCTAGATCATGGCTCTGAATTCTAATTCTATTAACTTGTTTAACTGCACCTCATTTATCTCATCATCGGTGGAGGTCTCTTGTTCTTTCATTTGGCTTTTGTTTCTGTTATTCACCATTTTGGCTATCACAGCGGGCTTTGGAGTCTGCCAAATTTTCCCTGTGTGTGTTGGGTTCTGCTGTTTCTGGCTCCCTCTCCTGAGTTTGGATGAGGCAGGGAGGACCAGCTTTAAACACCACTGTCAAGTCTTAACTTTCCTCTAGTTTTTTTTTGCCTGGAGGCTATTAGTAGAGGTCACCTGAAGAACCTTGGTTTCTGAGTTGCCTGAAAAACTCCCTCAGGTGCTCAGTGTAAGAGGATTTTCCAAGGGTGGGGCAGCTGCTGGTTGTTAATGGGCCTCAATTAGCATTTCAATAGCCACCAGGTGGGGTTGAATCTCCGAGGGAGGGGCCGCTGCCTCTCCCCAGGGCCCTGGGAAGGAGTAAGATGACCACAGTCCTGCGTGGCTGCACTCAGCAAAAGCTCTGAGCACCCTCCAAATCCCGAGTGTCCCCACACAGTTCCAGTCCAGTCTGCCCTCCCTCTGCTGGAGCCCAAGGTGAGTGGCTGATGCCAATTTAGCCTCTGTCCAGACTCTGCGTCGTGGAGCCGCCTGGTACTTTTAACCCAAGGGCGTGGCACCCAGCAGAGGCAGCAGTAGCTTCCAGTCAAGTCCCCTGGTCGTAGCTGAGTCTGCTGGTCCCAGCCCAGACCACTGTGGATTGTGGGCTCCCGGCCCCCTCTCGAGTCCTTGCAAGCCTACCAGGATTGAGTCAGCATCCCTGGTTATGTGGTCCTCCAAGTTGCCTTTCGGTTGCCCCTTCCTGACGATTTGTCTTTATTTTCGTTGTAAGTCCAGTTTGGTCTTGGGAAATGGTCTGTGTAGCTCCATTCACTCTGCCGCCCTTTTTTTCTCCCTATTTTTTATTTTTAAATAAAGAAGAATTTCCTTCTACACACTTGATTAAAAATATCTCTTTATTGTAAGCACACAATCAGATTTTCTAACTATAACTGGATTTTAGTTTGGGGGTTTATAATCAGACCGTATATCTGTGCTTGCTTTCCTTGTGTTTTTATTAGTTGATGACATCAGAAAATGCTATTCTTATTATTAAGTTGAATGACAGAACCCTGAAATGCTTTGAATTGCTTATTAAGATGCTATAAAACTAAAGCTGCTCTTTAACTTTACATTTTTATGAATATGAGTAAGCTAATAAAATGTGTGATGGCCCAAAGGTAAAACGACGATAGCTTAATTTCTCTTTAAAATCAGTTTTTGCGTCTCATTTTATTCATCAGAGAACCACAGGGTGTAATTCTTTTGATAGTTTGTTGCTCTTGTTGATGTGGAAGCAGTGTAATGGATGTAATCAGGGTATTACTAAGCAGCCATGGTAATTAAAAGTGACTCAGACAGAAACTTACTAAGGAATCTGCTTTTTTTAACTTTACCCCTTTGTTTAGCAAGGCACTGACTGGCACATGATGGAACAGGCCACATTGATTTATGGTTCACTCTCATTGACTTCAGCTTCTTCCTTTTGCTTCAGAGGTAGCAGCCAGTTTCTCCAGGAGTCCCAGGCATAGCTCCCAGAGCCACAGAAGGAGATTTTCTCCTTTTATATTTCCTCACTTGTCTCGTTCTCCACGGTGGTTCACATTGCCCCTGGAACAACACAGGTTTGAGATTCACGGGTCCACATATACATGGAATTTTTCAATAAATGGTAAATGTATTTATTCTTCGTTATGTTTTTCTTAATATTTTCTTTTTTCTAGCTTTATTGGGAGACTATAGTATGTAATACATATAACATACAAAATATGTGTTAACCAATGGTTAATATTATCAATACGGCTTTAGGTCAATAATGGGCCAATAGTAGTTAAGTTTTTGGTGAGTCAAAAGTTATACATGGATTTTTTCCTGTGTGAGGGGTTGGCACCTTTAACTCCCACATGGTTCAAGAGTCAAATGTACATCGAATCTCATAAGCATAGTTAAATTTAAAGTTAGCTGTCACTAGTGGTTTAACACGGGGTCAGCAACCTTTACTGTAAGGACAAGATAGTAAGTATTTTTAGTTTTGAGGCTATACAGTCTGTGTGTCCTCTACTCACCTCTCACTGTGACACAAAAGCAGGCTTTGGCAACATGGACAAGCATGATTGTGTGCCCTTAAAACTTGATGTTCAGAAATAGGCAGTGGGCCAGACTTGGCCTGTGGCCAAGCAGTAACTGCTGAACACCAGAATAATTGCTCATCTATCCCAAAGTAGTATGTGGGAATTTTAACACAGGCCTCTGGGAAACACTGTAACTCAAATTTTGAAAGTATGCTTTAATAGTGACAATTTCAGGTCTATTAATAGAACTGTAAGTCATATATTTTTAAGCTATTTGGCATCCAGAGTAAATTATATTGCTAAATAGATACACATGTATATGAAGATCACCCTGTGGAAAAAAACTGTATATATTTACTATGCACACTGTGTGAGAGTTTAACATCCACTGTAATTAAAGCAACACAATAAAAGGGCTACAATGATTTTTATTAAATTTCCAAAGCATGTCAGCTGATGACTAGTAGTTGAGAAAGGGTAAAAAAATAACAGAAAGCATGTAGTGAACAGATAATGGGAGTTTGGCAAAGTATTTAGCCTCCCATTTAAAAGAAATCTCATTGTCTTACAAAACAATTTTCTAAAATGGACATGCAATATACATGTCTGAATAAAGAAATTATTTACATAAAATATTCACATGAAATCCATATATAAGTCATAAGTCTCAATGGGATGGAAGAACACAAGAGTAATTTTCTGTTAACTAACTTTGAGGAATAGTTGTAATTTTCTCCCTAACAAAGGAACAGTTCTCGACTGGTTACTGTTTTTGTGTCTGTGGCTACACTAAGATTTGAAAAGTCAGGGATGAACACGTTAGATATAATCTCTGTTCTGATAAAATTGCCATTCAAGCTGAAAAATCAGATACTAAACAAGTAGAAAAATGTATACAATGATTTCAGAATATGATGAATGCCATGAAGGAAATGAATGTGTGACATTAGAGTGTGCCAGTTATTGGACCCTGTACTGCCCAATGAATGAGGAGCCCAGCAATTCTTCCGCTAACGAAAAGTGCAAAACATGAAGCAGTATATTGTTGTTACGCTGTTTTCTAAGGAATTTTCCTAAAGAACAAACATTTAAGAAATTAGTGCTATTTCATCAGAGCAAAAATCTGTGGAAAACAAAAAATGGTTTCATGGTTTTAATCTCACAGTAAAATTATTCGTAATTTTTTCATTTTAGTTCCTAAAGTTTATCAGCTCTTTGATCCTATAGACACTCCAAAAATATGTTTTAATTAATATTTCAACCTTGAGAAACCACAGGTCTTTCTCACTCCCAGGCTGTGAGAGAGAGACTAAGAATCAGGGAGAGATAGGCCACATACTGGCTTCCTCCCCACCACCCTGGTTTGGTTCTGGTTGACAAATGGTAAGTTCTTTTGTCAATCTGATATCAAAAGATGAAGCCTAAACCGCCACAGAACTGTTTTGTTGGGAATGTCAGGCTTATATACACTCATGTCACTCTTCTGAAATAGAGTTAAGATTCATGACTTTCACCTCACCTCTGATTTAATTACATTTCATATTAGTCCGTATGTGAAAAATGGTGGTCACAGTAGAAAGCTTGTTCTTGTTGTCCCTGAGAATATCTAAATACCTGCATGGCACACTGAATTCGAATTGCTCTGTGACCAAGTCATGCCTCTGCAGGGCTGGGAGTGCAGAATGGTAGGTATATCAACTAGGATTGCATTTTTCTACAAGTAGCAGACACCCTGGCAAATGGTGGCTTAAGTTACTGATTAATCTGCTTTTTCTTGGCAATATGTTGGGCAATGCAATCTACCTTTGATCTCATGGAGCCATCAAAATCCAGAGTCCTTAGAGCTTTCTGATCAGGCTTCCTTTATATGCTACTTTCATTCTCAAGTTTTCCAGTCAAGTTTCTTAAAATTTCAAAAATTTACCCTGACATTGAACAAAATGCAACCAACATTTAAGACTCATTCTCAAAAGAGTAAACTGCCATTGTAGGTTGCAGTCACAAAACTTTCTAGAATTAGATTAACAAAAGACAGCAAAGAGAGAGAGCACTGTCTGGAACTGGACAGAACATAGCACTGGCTGCTGGAGAACCAAGAGGCAGAACAGGAAGGCTGGCAGGACCAGAGATGGAGGAGAGAGAGACAGTGTGAGAGGAGAGGCTTCCCTTAGAAGCTTGTGATGGCAAAAAAAAGGATGGGCAGATGGTAGGAGTTAAGGGTGGCCACTCAGGGCTCTTCACACCATCCCACCTGTGTGAGAGAGGGCCACCTCTTACTGCCAGCTGGAGGTGGAATTTTAGGATCCCCACATAGTCTACACTAATGTTGCCAGTAGTGGGGAAGCCACATTATTGGCTGGCAGGAAAGGAAGTCCTGCCTTCCTACTTAACCTTCCCTGATACCAACCCACAGGTGACTGGGGTATCTTTTACAATTCCACCAGGGTGGAAGTCTAGGCTAACCACTTGACCTTTGCTAGAATGAGTAGGGGTGAGGTCACCAGTTTGGGGGTTCCAGTTTTTCCCCAGGTGTTTGGCTGGTGTAGAGTGGTTATTGTCTAAAAGTTTTCTATGTTGCTTGACTTCCCTAGCCTGTTCTCTGGCAGAATAGAGGACTTTCCGGGGGCTTTTCTAGTGCACACCTGTTGGCATTTCCAGATTGTTGGCTTCTTCAGTTCCCACTCTGGAAAATGTGAGGCAAAGAGAAAACCCAGGGAACAGACCACTGTGTCATTTTTTGGGCAGCAAGTTTCCTAGACAATCCTCCTTATTTCTCTGCCTTTTAGCCTCCTCTGATAATTCTTTTACGTGGAACGTCTAGCTGCAGTATTAGTAGGAAGAATGGGGGAAAGTACGTCTCATCTATAAACTCTTAGAAACAGAAGTTGGCAAGAGTCTTGCACATTTTTAAGTCTAGGAGGTAGACTTATTAAATGTTAAAAACATTTTGTCTTTTTTTACATTTTCTCTTAGAAGTCCCTTTTATTTGACCCAATATATCAGGAAGCCCTCAGAAATTCAAAATGTTGTTAATTTTAAACACTTTTGCCAATATAACTTGCATTCTATATAAAGTGAAAAATGTTATAACTAAACTGTAACATATCAGCCCTGTAAAAGAGCTTTTATTCTCCCTAAAGCTAAATGGCAAGGTCTAGAGATGAGTACTGAGAATATCTGAAACAAATTACTTGCATTTAAATACACGAAAGAAGCCATTTTTGGTGTTAAGTATTTCTTACGATTATCTCCTGCTTTTCTCTCGGTTGACCACCCCCCAGAGGAATCTTTGTCATTAGACAGAGTGTACAAGAGTTGAGGTTAAGCTGACTGAAGAAAAGTTACCATCATTCCTTTGGACACTCACGGATTTCAGAATGTTTCACTGAGGGCCAAAATGTTCCCATTTTAATGTGATGCTTGATCTTTAAAAGGAATGATGTATTTTATGTGTTTTGAGTTACCTCCCCCATCCCCATGTATTACTTCTCTTGAAATCAAATGCATTTTACAGTTGTGGTGGGGTAATGATTATCAATGATTACAGGTGTGCAATGAGATCAAAATGTGCAGATTGGAACTGGTCAATGTGATTCAGTTGTTTGGAGCATTATCTCACACAGGGAAAGGTTGTAGGGGTCCATCCCTACTTGGGGAACATGGGGTAGGCAACCAATCAAGCTTTTTCTCTCACATCGATGTTTCTCTTTCTCTCTCTGTCCCACCCCCTTTCTCTCTAAAAAAAATCATGCAGATTAGGGATCAGTGGTTAAGACTTCTTTTATTTCCTAGCATCCAAATGACGGTGAGATGAGGTGGAACATGTGGTAAAGCAGAGGACTTGAGCTTTACTCCCAACCCAAGACAGCAGACCGGCTAGCTTTATTCAGATGCAAAGCCCCCATAGGAGCCATCTCTAATAACTTTCAGTGCATCTATAGATTATTTTAAGAAACCCTGTACCACCAATGCATTTGATGCAATAGAGGTTGGTATTTTATGGGAAAATATGGACATTCTTGACTCTAGACAAATAAATGAGAGGTTCCAAATTTAAAACTCTAACTATGAACATTTTTTAGAAAAATGATGAACAATTTATTTTACATAATTTTATGCATGTACAGGAGTAATATGATCAAATTCCATGAAAACATATCTTTCAAAAAGTATCAAGTAAAATTTTAATTTTATTAATTGATTTTTTTGGCTTATTTTTTTTTTAATTTTATTTATTGTTAAATGTATTACAGATGTCCCCTCTTTGTTCCCCCCCCTTGAATCCCTCCTCCCCACCCCCCACCCCCACCGCCTTCCCCACACCATTGTCTGTGTCCATTGGTTATACATATATGCATATAAATTCTCTGGTTTATCTCTTCCCACCCCATCTCTCCCCTTCTTTTTAAGGTTCGTCAGT
Source organism: Molossus molossus (assembly GCF_014108415.1). Classification (NCBI taxonomy): domain Eukaryota; kingdom Metazoa; phylum Chordata; class Mammalia; order Chiroptera; family Molossidae; genus Molossus; species Molossus molossus. Next base: position 37,480,966 of record NW_023425401.1, on the reverse strand, counting down.
CTAACAACCAATTTGTACTTTTTAACCCTTCACCAAGTGAAATTTTTAAATAAAACATGTGTTATAATTCAATTGGCAGTGTGGATTTTCTTAAGTTGAATTTATTGAGGTGAAATTGGTTAATAAAATTATACAGGTTTCAGGTATAAAGTTCTACAATACATCATTTATATATTGCATTGTGTGCTCACCACCCCAAGTCAAGTTTCCTTCCATCACCATTTTTGTCCCCTTCACCCTCTTCTACTTTCCACCACCCAACCCTCCGCTGGCAGTTGTCTCTGTTGTCTGCGTCCATGAGTTTTGTTTGTTTGTTTGTTTTTATGGTTCTTAATAACAAACATTTTTCTTGATAGCATTTTGGTTACACACACACACACACACACACACACACACACACACTCAGGGTGGTACAAAGTAGGTTTACAGTTGTTTGTATGGAAAATAATAATACAAGAATAAACTCTGTTTCACATACTCACAACTGTAAACCTATTTTACCCCATCCCGTATACAGATGTGTGTATATATATATATATATATATGTATACATATATATATATATATATATAGAGAGAGAGAGAGAGAGACATAGATATAGATATTCTCTATCTTAAACTTATAGAGCTTTGATTAATTATTCAAGGAGGCTTCCCAGAAAATAATAGATCCCTTTGTTTGGAGTCCTAGAATAGTTTTGCATCCCTGGAAAAATGTAAATAATATATATTATATATTATTAATATATATATATAATAGTCATAAAATATAGTACAAGCATAATTCCATTTTATATGCTAGTAATTTAAGCTACAAATATTAAAAGATTATGTATCTAGCCCTGGCCTGTTTGGCTCAGCGGTTAGAGAGTCGGCCTGCAGTCCAGAGAGACCCGGGTTCAGTTCCTGCTAAGGGCGCGTACCTTGGTTGCAGTTTGTCCCCAGCCCTGGTTGGGTTGTGTGGGTGGCAGCCACTCGATGTGTCCCTTTCACGTCGATGTTTCTCTCTCTCTCTCTTTCTCTCTCTCTTCCTCTCTCTCCCTCCCACTCTATCTGAACAACAAATGGAAAATGTCCTCAGGTGAGGATATAAATAAATAAATAAATAAATAAATAAATAAATAAATATTATGTATCTAGAGCAAGTCTCAAAGGCTTTATTATGTGAGTACATATGTTGACTTCCTCAAAAATGTTATAGTGTTCATCTGTTTCTGCACATATTTGATCATAGAACATTTTTCTTCTAGATCCTCTTACTGAGACACCATGGAGCATGGTTTGGATATCATTGCTCTAGCTTCTTTTACGTCACAGTGTTCTACACACTAGTATTTAACATGGTAATAGATTCTATTTTGTTAATAGTTGTATGGATATACGCCATGTTCCTCAACAGCTGCTAAAAATTGTCACTTGTGTTAGAAACTTTTAAATATATGTTTGTTAATCTATAAAACCTTACTAAACCTAGATTGCACAGTAGTTTTTTAATAAACACCCATTGAATAGAATCGCACAGTACCTTCATTTCTACAATGCCCAAGAGAGGCAAACTAGCAATGGTTGGTTGGAGGCAAGGGCAGGGTCATTGCTGAGGCTATTACACACACTGCATATTATGTATCAGTCTTCTCTATATATTATTACTTTGTTTAGTTTCCAAAACAATCAGTCCTTGTACCTAAAATAATCAGTGGAGAAAAAAATTTAAATTGAGGCCCTTTAAGTGTGTATCTGATTCAAATGCTCTTCTATTTGAATTCACACTCAGTCAAATATCTATTTTCTTTCCAAATTATATTGATTGACATTATTTGAATCTAGTACTTTATTTAAGTTGCTAAAATATTCTGAATCACGTAGGAGATTAATTTTCTTCTGACATTTCCAATAAGCTATTGCTTTGTATACTAGGCAATAACAAGTACAACTAAAGGAACAAGTAGAACTGTCATCATCCTCAGCTGAACTTCTCTTTCAGCCACATGTCTGTTCCCTCAGGAACCAGCTTCCCAGACAATACAATGTTTTGTTCTTGTAGCAATTACTATGGACTCACTGCAGTGCCTGCTACATACATGTTGACAATGAAATGTAAATCTCACATATTTATCAGAGAATCAGGAGAGGAAGTAAACACTTAAGAAGCAAAACTTTTCTTTGCATAAGATGGAAGACTATCAGATGCTCTTCAGGATGAAAATTAAAATTTTCATACTCAAAGAAGGTTGGAAGGGCCTAGACAGAAAATGTTTTGTGCAAGGAAATGGGCAACTCTTTGAAGTACTTTAAATAGTAAATTCTTTCCACAAGTACCTAAAAAAATTACACAGAAAGTACAAAATTATAAATAATTCTACTTTTTGTTATAAAAAAAGTTATGTTTAGATCAATAGGAAAAGTGTTGGGCTTCTTCCCCCTCTAATAATAGTACATTTATTGTATAAAGTATTTGGATTATTTATAGTGGGTAATTATGGGATTAAAGTTATCTAGCTAGTTTTCTAGAAAAGGAGAATAAACATTCATTTAAAACAGGGAGTGAGTAGGTTAAACAAGGATAAACATACAGGCAATGCAGCCCTTACCTTTGCATTTACTTTACATTTTTGTTCTCTCTATCTTTCTCTCTCTTCTCTGTGTACTTCTGTTCCCTACCTTTCATTCAAGACTGCTCATTATTCTTTTCTCAATGACAAGAACCATTCTAACCTTATTAAGTGGAAACTTGATTGATAGCAATGATAAGGTCACCTGTAATTCAGGTTACAAGTGATAAAAATTGAGGGGTTAAGATCAACAGAGACTGGGAGGAAAATTGAAAAAAACAAAGATAAAGATTTATAGACATGAGGCTATTCAAAGAAGACCAAGGGCTGCCAGTTGCTGAGAAATCAAATTGATTACCAGAAAATAAGATCAGATTAAGAATGAGGTTGGTAGGGCCTCTTCAGGTCCAACCAGGGACACTGAAATATATTTTTAGCCGATTATGAAGGGTCTGGGAATGGATAACTCAAATCCTTTTACACTACATCACAATCTGTCATATATTTCTTGAGACACTCAATTACCAAATATCCCAGGCAACATGAGTGGCTCTTGTTGAAGTGAGAACTTTGAAAGTGACATGAAATGCGAAATTGGCTTTCAGGGTTCAGGAAAGTATTTTATAAGTAGACATAATCCCTGATTTTCTCCAGCACAAGAAGCTCATATCTGCAGACTAGCTACCTGAGAAAGGTGACTAAGTAGATAAAAACAGGTGTAAGATTTTTCTGAGCCCTTAAAATGAACACAGGCATGCATTTTTATTTATAATTATTTAAGATTTCTCTTCTTCAGCTTATCCTTTCTCAGTTTTAATTCACCTGGTAGAGGTGCTTGGGAACTAAACAAAAGTAAACAAGTATAGAGGTATATACAGGGTGGGACAAAAGTAGGTGTACAGTTGTTTGAATGGAAAATAATGCAATAATAAATAATAGTTCAAAGAATAACCTGTTTTGCAGACTCACAACTGTAAACCTACTTTTGTTCCACCCTGTATATTGAAGGATTGGTTATGCAGGGGAGCAGGGATGAGTTTACATACGGGATGGAACAAGGTAGAATTCTTTAAATAAGTATTAAAGGAAAAAATTAATTCATTCTAAGAACAATTTTCTGGAATAAATTAACACAACAAACTTTATTCAAATTGCTTGAAATTTTCCTTTGTCTTCTAATATCCTTTCTTCCCCAATTTGATTTAGAAACATAACTGTTCAGAATTAACAACGGAATTAAATTCCCCGGACTCCCTTGCATCTAGACTGAGATCAAAGCTAAATTCTCTGGTCAATGGTTGGAAGAAGAAATAATGTGCATAACTTTAAGAATCAGTCTTAAAGAGAAATGATTTGCTCATTCCATTCCTCTTCATGTCTTCGATAGCATCTTCATCCCATCGAGACTACAGCATCTGCCAATGGACCCCTACATCATTAACCAGCTCCCAGTGGAGTTCCAGCTGCTTCCTGGCTCTATCACCTGTCTTTCTTCCCTAGTCCCTTTGGCTCTCAGGATGATAAATCTTCCCATCTCGAGATAATCTGGGTACCTTGGTATATTTCTTTGTTGTAGTTCTGCATTAAGATATTTTAGTTTGCCCAGCTGGTATAGCTCAGTGGTTGAGCATCGTTCCATATACCAAGAGGTCACCAGTTCAATTCCCAGTCAGGATGCATGCCCAGGTTGTGGGCCAAATCCCCAGTGGGTGGCATGCATGGGGTGGCCAATCAATGTTCTCTCTCATCAATGTTTACATCTCTCTCTCCCTCTCCCTTCCTTTCTTTTTTAAATCAATAAAGAAAAAAAAATTAAAGATATTTTAGTTCAAGCCATACTTTTCCTGCAGAGACCCTAACTGATACAAAAATACCTGCCTCATCTCTTTCTCTCTCTCTCTTCCCTCCCCCCACCACCCCCTCTTGTGAGGGTTGTCAATGTGTACCCTACTTTCATGTTTCTGGGTCTACCCTATGCCTCAGACTGTTATGTTCATTATATTCTACAAATAAGTGAGATCAGGTGGTATTTGTCTTTTTTTGCTTGGCTTGTTTCACTTAGGATAATACTGTCCAGGTCCCTCCATGTCATCTCAAAGGATAAGAGATTTTTCTTTCTTACAGCTGCATAGATAAACCACAGAATTTATATGCATGTATGCATAACCAATGGACAACAAAGCCGGGGACGGGGCAGGGGGAATGGGGAGGAGGGTGTCAATGGGGTAAAAATAGAAACATCTGTAACAAAAATAAAATTAAAAAGAAAAAAATAATAAAATAAATAAAAACAAAAACAAAAATATCTGCTTGAGAAGTTTTTTGTAAGGTTGAAATAAGTTAACATATGAATTGCATGGAATTGGCATTTATAGTAAACCTTCAATAAATGTTAGTAATTTTTCCATACAACACACATAACAATAATGCATCCCTCGTGAAGATCCTCTGTGGACTAAAGATACAATGTCTATAAAGTGTTTTTCAGAGTCTCTTTCATATAGCTGGCACTCTATGCTATTACTCTTATTAAAGGATTGAATTGATTGCACACAGGGTTAGTTTGCCTGAGCTTTAGCAAGATGATCAATTCAAAGCAGAAGAGGGAAAAAAGAAATTTATTTCACCAAGCAGATATACAAGATACAAATGACAATTAAATCAAGTGACTCAGTTTTGCCTCCAGGTGGGGACCTGGGAACTTGCTTATGTGACAAGCAGTAAAATTGCCAGTTCTAATCACTAATACCAGGCTCATTTGCATGGGGGGAAGGGCAGAAACAAGGAGTTGTGCAAGGAAAAGCACAAAGTATGATGTGGTGTATCACGTTTATTGATTTGCTAATATTGTACCAGCCTTGTATCCCTGGGATGAATCCCACTTGGTCATGGTGAATAATTTTTTGATGTATTGATGGATTCGATTTGCTAGTATTTTGTTCAGGATTTTGGCATCTATGTTCATCAGGGATATTGGCCTGTAGGTTTCTTTCTTTGTAGTGTCTTTTTCTGGTTTTGGAATTAGAATTATGCTGGCCTCATAAAACGAGTTTGGAAGTCTTCCTTTTTCTTGAATTTTTTGAAAGAGTTTTAGGAGAATGGGTATTAGATTTTTGAATGTTCGGTAAAATTCCGCCGTGAAGCCATCCGGGCCTGGGCTTTTCTTTGGGAGAGTCTTGATTATATCTTTAATTTCTTTTGTCGTTATTGGTCTGTTCAAGTTTTCTATCTCTTCCCGGTCCAGTTTTGGGAGACTATGTGTTTCAAGAAATTTGTCCATTTCGCTTAGATTGTCGAATTTGTTGCCATATAATTGTTCATAATATCTGTTAACAATCCTTTGTATTTCTGTGGTGTCAGTTATTACTTCTCCTCTTTCATTTCTGATTTTGTGTATTTGGGTTTCTTGTTGAGTCTAGCTAAGGGTCCATCAATCTTCTTTATCTTTTCAAAGAACCAGCTCTTTGATTCATTGATCCTTTGAATTGTTTTTTTGGTCTCCATGTCATTTATTTCTGTTCTGATATGATCATATCAATAGAAGCTGAAAAAGCATTAGACAAAATCCAACACCCATTTCTGGTACAAACGCTCAGCAGTCTAGGAATAGAGGGATCATATCTCGAGGTAATAAAGGCCATATATGAAAGACCTACAGCCAACATCATACTCAATGGGCAAAAATTAAAAATTAAAAGCATTTTCCTTAAGAACAGGAACAAGACAAGGAAGCCCACTTTTACCACTCTTATTTAACATAGTACTGGAGGTCTTAGCCACAGCAATCAGACAGGAACTAAAAAGAAAAGGGATCCAAATTGGAAAGGAGGAAGTGAAACTGTCATTATTTGCAGATGACATGATACTATACATAGAAAACCCCAAAGACTCCATCAAGAATTTACTAGACTTGCCCTGGCCGGTTTGGCTCAGCAGTTAGAGCGTCAGCCTGCGGTCCCGAGAGACTTGGGTTTGCTTCCCGCTAAGGGCATGTACCTCGGTTGCAGTTTGTCCCTGGCCCTGGTTGGTCGTGCGGGTGGCGGCCGCTCAATGTGTCCCTTTCACATCGATGTTTCTCTCTCTCTCTTCCTCTCTCCCCCTCCCACTCTACCTGAACAAAAATTAGAAAAATGTCCTCAGGTGAGGATAAAAAAAAAAAAAGAATTTACTAGACTTAATAAATGACTTTGGGAAAGTAGCAAGATACAAAATTAATGTCAAGAAATTGACGGCATTCTTATACACCAATGATGAACTCAAAGAGAAACTAAAAAAAACAATTCCATTTATCATCACAGTAAAAAAATTAAGATACCTAGGAATAAACTTAACCAAAGAAATATGGAACCTAGTCACAGAAAACTACAGGTCATTGAAAAAAAAATTAGGGGAAGGTATAAAAAAGTGGAAGAACATACTTTCTTCATGGATTGGAAGAATCAACATCATTAAAATGTCTATATTACCAAAAACAATCTATAGATTCACTGCAATCCCCATCAAAATACCAACGACATACTTCCCAGAACTAGAACAAATACTTTAAAAGTTCATATGGAACCAAAAAAGACCTCGAATAGCCACAGCAATCTTGAAAAAGGAGAACAAAGTTGGAGGGATCACATTACCAGATTTCAGGTTATACTACAAAGTGAAGGTAATCAAAACAGCCTGGTACTGGCACAAGAACAGGCTGATAGATCAATGGAACAGAGCAGAGAACCCAGAAATGGACCCAAGGCAGTATGCTCAATTAATATTTGACAAAGGTGGCAAGAGCATACAGTGGGGTAAAGACAACCTCTTTAATAAATGGTATTGGGAAAATTGGACAGCTACATGCAAAAAAATGAAACTAGACCATCGACTGACACTATATACAAGAATAAACTCAAAATGGATAAAAGACTTAAATGTGACTTATGAATCCATAAAAATCCTAGAAGAAACTGTAGGCAACAAAATTTCAGACATCATACGCAGCAGAATTTTCACTACTACATCACCTAAGGAAACAGAAACAAAGGAGAAAATGAACACATGGGACTACAGCAAACTCAAAAGCTTCTGCACAGCAAAAGATAAAATCATCAAAATGGAAAGGCAACCCACTGTATGGGAGAGCATAATTGCCAATGATACATCAGATAAGGGGTTAATTTCTAATATATAGAGAGTGCTCATACTACTCCACAAAAGGAAGACACAGAACCCAATTAAAAAATGGGCAGAGGAACTAAATAGACACCTCTCCAACAGGACATACAAATGGCCATGAGACATTTGAAGAAATGTTCTAAATCACTAATCATCAGAGAGATGCAAATCAAAACAAGAATGAGGTATCACCTCACACCTGTCAGAATGGCCGCCATCAGCAAATCATCAAACAACCAGTGTTGGGGAGGGTGTGGAGAAAAGGGGACTCTAGTACACTGCTGGTGGAAATGCAGACTGGTGCAGCCACTGTGGAAAACAATATGGTGTTACCTCAAAAAATTAAAAATTGAACTGCCATTTGACCCAGTGATCCCACTTCTAGGAATATAAACAGCCCGAAACACCAATCAGAAAGAATATATGTACCCCCATGTTCATAGCAGCACTATTTACAATAACTAAGATCTGGAAACAGCCCAAGTGTCCATCAGTAGATGAATGAATCAAAAAGCAGTGGTACATATACACAATGGAGTATGATGCAGCTGTAAGAAAGAAAGATCTTTTATCCTTTGAGATGACATGGAGGGACCTGGAAAGTATTATCCTAAGCTAAACAAGCCAAACTGAGAAAAACAAGTATAAGATGATCTCACTTTTTTGTGGAATACAAAGAACATAGCAGTGAGGAGTGTGGTAGTCCCAGACACGTGGAAGTGGGCTACAGACTGACAATCCCCAAAAGAGGGGGTGGTGGGGGAGAGATAAACCACAGAACTTATATACATCTATGCATGAACAATGGACATGGAGAGCAAAGCTGGGGACCGGGGGGAAATCAGTGGGGGGGAAAAGGAGATACATTTGTAACAAAAATATATAAATTTAAATAAAAATAAATAAATAAATAAGAAAAGCACAAAGTGTCTCTTGATCAAAGTGCAGAGAAGGGAGAGATTGTCAAACTAGTCCTAATTGCTCTCCTAATTACTGGAAAGAAATTGCACGGGAAGGGGAATTAGAGTTTGAATTGTATTCCTTGGCAGTAGGGTCGATTTCTTAGAAAAGTTCATATTGACATGCTCCAAAGAAAGTTTCTGGGTCTCAAAGGAGAGTAACTGCCTCAGGAGGCTCACTAAGCAGTGGGACCCAAAACCCATGTGGCAAAAATGTTTACCTGGACCTGATGAAGCTGGGAGAATCTAATCTCAGAGTCAAGGGGCAGAGGACTGAGAGAAACCAATACGGCAGTGAGAAACAGAGGAAGCAAAATAAAAGACAAGTGGTGAAGCCTTAGGATAACAGTTGTCCCTCTTGAATACAGGTCAGAGCAAAAGGGAATTGTCTGTTACCTCTGGATTTTGAAAGGCTCTGGACTTCACTCTTTTGGAGGTTAGAAGTGTTAAAGTGCACAGCCCAGTTGGGTCTTAAATTGGAAGCTGTTAGGCATTGTCATGTTCTTCCAAATTTTATATGTTGAAATCTTCAGTATCTCAGAATATGAGAAGAATATACAGTTTTTACAGAGCTAAGAAACTGATAAATGAAATCATTAGGCATTAGGATGGGCCCTGATCCAATATGACTGTTGTCCTTATAAAAAGAAGAAACACACACAGGGAGAACATCAGTGAACATGAGGCAGAGATTGAAGTAATACTTCCACAAGCCAAGGAACACAGAAAACTAGAAGTCAGGCAAGAGGCTTGGAACAAATCCCTCCTCATAGCCCTCAGAAAGAACTGTTGACCTTAAATAGTAAATGTGTTTATTCAGGAACAACAAAAAATAGCAATTTGGGACATGCAGTCTAATGGCAAAACACACACATGTCCTGAAAAACAAGAGGGTAAACTCTTAGAGAGGAGAAGAAGAAGTTGGGAAGCATGATGGACAGTTGTCTTTCTTGGGCTCTGGGGTCCTAGTAGGGTATGAAAGCTCCTCCTATAGGCCCTCGCACCTCCAACTTAAAGGAGGTTTCCATCTATTAATCTTGACAGAACCAACCCTGCTGACACCTTGATCTTACTTAACTTCTGGTCTCCAGAACTGAACAGTAGATTTCTGTTATTTAAACCACCTAGTCTGTAATACATTATTTTGGCAGCCCTAGCAAACTAATACAAAAACTGACAATAAGGTCCCCTCTTCATTGAGAATATTTTAAGGAAAGGTCATCAAAACAAAACAAAATTCCTCATATTACCATAATGCAAAGTAGGAAATTTACAAGATCAGGAAAATAAAAAGTCCAGAAATGTACAGGTTCCAGGAACATCTTTATTTAGGCAGTTAAATGATACTCTCAGAAGGGTGACTTGAACTCTAAGCCTCAGTGCTGCTGCTTTTGTGTTCGCTGGGTTTCCTGGAAAGTTCTCTTCAAGTAGTGGAGAAGATGGGACTTCACCTTTCCAGCTCAGAAGAGCTTCGGCCAGTGAGCAGAGAAAGTTAAATAGCCTGCATTTTCCTGCAGTATTTAGTTATTTAGTCTATTACTTGACATGTAGTAGGCAAAACAATAAATAGATAAGAATATATGGAAAATTAATATTTATTCAGTATGATTTCTCATCCTGTTCCTAGAACTATCTCCTCCAATGAGAGGAGGATTTTACTGTGGAGAACCTCTTGTTGAGAGGTTAGAAATCCTCGATCTAGCCACTGAGATACTGGACAAATAATTTAACATTTTGGGGACTCACTCTACTCATAAATAAAAAGGTAGTTTCATGGATGAATCATATGCTATGATTTCTGTGATTTAGGTAGTAGAGGACCCCAAGGACTTGACCCAGGCATAATATTTTTGTAGTGTTTATATTTTCTTTTTTTAAAAAAAAATTTAAATTTTACATAAAATTTTTTTTTAAAGTATCTTGGTCATAAATGTTAACTTTAACTTCCATATTACTACCCCAGCCTCTTATTGTTTAACCTCGCCCCAAGCCCCTTATTCTAGGAAACCAAAGTTTATCCCTCTGGCCAGGAGGAACAGTATCCTGAAACCCCCACCCAAACCCAAACAGCGCTGGACGAGAAAAACAACTCTGGGAAAGACCCCAGCCCCGACCAATCGAGGACGACCTCGACTCCTGGGCGGGGCAACCCCCCACCCCAGCCCTAAGTTTAAAACCCCTTCGTCTGTACAAACAGGCTGCTGCGCTCTACTTAGAGGCAGCCCAGCAGGTATTTCCCTCAATAAACCTGCACTTCCTGGTTACTCAGCTCCATTCCGTTCTTATAATAAAAGTCTTGCATATTTATTGCTAAACATTTTTAATGTAGAAATTATGGAGAACAAAATTAAAATGTTGACATTACTGTAACTCAGAGATAACTACTGTTAATATTTTCATGCAGTCTATCCACAAGCTATTTTTAGAGAGCATATCTGTGCAATTTAGGAACAGGACCTAATATCGGTTTATTATTTAAACCTTGCTTTAATGTCTTTTTAATTGTACATTTTTTAACTTTATTTTTATTGTTGACACTATTACAAATTTCCCCAGCCCCCACCCTCCTTCCCTCTGGCCATCACCACACTGTTGTCTGTATCTGTGTGTTGCGCATATATGTCTTTTGGCTAATCCCTTCACCTTCTTTCATGTTTTTGAAGTTGCAGCAGACATGTTTGTAGGGAAACTGAGAATTAATAATAAATACATAACAAGAATTCTTTTGGAAAATGTATTTCATAACTACTTTGTCAGATTCAATTAAAAATACAAGTCGCCTTCCTTTAGAGAGTTGCTTATCTAATGTAATCCCGTAAGAAATTCATTCATGCAAATTAAATTATTTATTTCTAAAGACCTCAGGGGTAAAAAAAGGTAAAGTTCCTTATCAGTCACACAAAATAATAGGAAGTAGAGTATACTTACAAAGCTAAAATGGAAAACTTCAAATTAAAATTACCACTAGAGAAGCACAACTGTATATATGCACTCTACACAAAGACAAGCAGATGAAATTGACAGACTTTCAAAACCACTTGATAAAATAAATGGCTGATGACACTACAAAATAACTACTCCTCCTAGCCACTGCTTTCTTTCTGATATAGCCTTCTGAACATGACACATTTATCCATTTACGCAAAGAATATAGCCTTAATATAAGTTAAATTTTTATTCGAATTTGTATTACTTTCTGTTTCTGTTTTGAAGGCAGTGGCTAAATACTTCTTTCAAAGGGCACCTATGCAAACATCCACACACACCGTTCAGGAATGCTGAAACCCAAGAGAAAACTGAAATATAATGTAAGTTAATTGGAAAAATTATGTAGAACAGCCATAGAAGACTCTCACTGAAAATCTATTAAATGCAAAAATATTCATAGTTATGAATAATCTGTGATAGGTAAACCCTAATCTGATTCCTTTTGAATATATACAAGTTCATATATTCTATTCAGCCTCCTGCTGTGGTAGGCAGTCAGACAGACATGAGCAGAGCAAGGAAGATGGGCCAGGTACAGAAGGTCACCAGAGCAGAAAGCCCTGGGTGACTAGCAGTGGACAAAACTGGGAAAACAAGGACCTCACCCCCAGGGTAACCTTTCCTCCCCTAGCATATCACTGGCCATGCAGTTTAGTCCTCCTGACCCTTCCTCCCTAGAGATAATACCTAGGCCTCAGTTGTGTTTCACCTGCAGGCCCAGAAAAACAGCAAAACCAGACAAGGACTCCATGGCTGACCTCAGGACTAATGACCCCCTGCCCTGAAATCAGCAGAGACCATGATGCTGAAAGAACACAGCTAGAAAACTGATGAATATTCTATTGAGATCCTCCCAGGGGACCTCCCCTAAGACTCCCACCTGCAGGAGAAAACAAAAACCCTGGGGAGGAAGGACCCAGAGAGCAATCTCCCTCTGGGGAACATTCCTGTGCCATTCCCTTCCCCCTTCTCCTTCCCCCACAAGCAAGCATCTTCTAAACTCTAAGGGACCCCAGGAAACATGCAACAAGGGGAGTAGCAGCTTGTTCAGTCCCAGACTAAAGCCCCTGAACCTGTCTCCAAGGCTCCCTTTTTCTGATATCTGGTGAGCCAAAGCAGCCCAGCCAAGGATCTCCAGTAGTTTCAGCTATGCTAAGTTCTTCCTTCTTCCACTGTCTTGAGTGTGTTTTTGCTGCAGCCAAAAAATTCTTGCTTGCTTTGCTGCACTTTGTCTCTTGACTGAAATCGTCTTTCAGGAGACAAGAACCAAGGTCTCATCATCTCACTGGTAACACTACTGGAATCTGCATTTTACTTGTAGAATAAACATCCAAAGGAAAAATGCTCAGTAGTCACTATTTGTATAATGAAATTAAGTTTTGATAACAAAGCAATATATCATTGGCACTGTTCTACTAAAAAACAATCTATCTAAAACTCTTATCAAGGACTAGAAAAATGGTGGCAGAGTGAATGGATGCTACACAGATCATCTCCCAGGACCAAACTGGAATTACAATGAAAATAAAGACAAATCGTAAGGAAAAGGGAACCAAAAAACCAATAACCAGGGACACTGTCTCAATCCTGGTAGGCTTGTGAAGACTCAAGAGGGGGGCCTGGAGCCCACAGTTTGCAGGGGCCTGGGCTGGGACCTGCGGCCTTGGCTGGGACCTGCGGCATCAGTGGGGACCTGCAACCTCGGCTGGGAGCTGCACCCTCAGCTAGGTGCTATGCCCTCAGCAGCCTTAGCTGGGAGCGGCACCCCCGGGGATAAAGTCCCAAGCGGCTCCACAGCACAGAGCGAGGGCAGAGGCTAAATTATCCACAGCCCCTCACCTTGGGATCCGGCAGAGGGAGGGCAGATTGGACTAGAACTGTGTGGGGACACTCGGGATTTGGAGGGTGCTCAGAGCTTTTGCTGAGTGCAGCCACTCAAAACTGTGGTCATCTTACTCCTTCCCAGGGCCCTGGCCAGAGGCAGCGGCTCGGCTCCTCAGTCAGTGATTCAACCCCAGGAGACCACTACTAATAGCCTCCAGACAAAAAAGCTAAAGGATAACTACCGTACCCTGGGCTAGCAACTCTAACCAGGAAAGTAAGACTTGACAGTGGTGTTTAAAGTGGGTCCTCCCAGCATTCATCCAAACACAGGAGAGGGAGACACTAACAGCAGAACACCAACACCCACAGGGAAAATTTGGCAGACTCCAAAGCCAACTGTGATAGCCAAAAGGGTAAAACACAAAAACAAAAGCCAAATGAAAGAACAAGAGACCTCTACCGAAGATGAGATAAATGAGGTGCAGTTAAGCAAGTTAACAGAACTAGAATTCAGAGCCATGATCTTGAGGAAGCTCAACAGCAAGTGTAAGGACATGAGCACCATGAGTAAAGAAATAGAAATGTTGAAAATCAACCAGTTCGAAATTAAATACCACCAAGAAGAAATTAAGAATGACATATCAGAAATAAAAAAACACATTGAAAAGTCTAAATAGCAGAGTAGAGGAAGCTGAGGACCGGATCAGGGAATTAGAAGATAGGGTAGAAAAACTCAACCAATCAGAAAACCAAAAGGAAAAAACAATTCAAAAAAAGGGAAGACAGCTTAAGAAAACTGTGGGACAACTGGAAACGTAATAACATTTGCATCATAGGAGTCCCCGAAGAAAAAGAAAATAAGAAAGGGTTAGAGAATATATTTGAAGAAGTAGTGACAGAAAACTTCCTAAATTTGGTGAAGGAAGAAGGCATTCAAGTTCAAGAAGCACAGAGAGCCCCAAGTAAGAAGAACCCAAACAGGCCCACACCAAGATACATAGTAATCAAAGAGCCAAAAATTGAAGACAAAGAAAGAATCCTAAAAGCAACAAGAGAGAAGCAACAGGTTACCTACAAAGGAAACCCCATAAGGCTCTCAGCTGACTTCTCAACAGAAACACTATAGGCCATAAGGGAATGACATGAGGTAATCAAGGTCATGAAAAAAAAGGATCTGAATCCAAAACTACTATAACCAGCAAGGCTATCATTCAAATTAGAAGGTCAAATAAAAAGCTTCCCAGACAAAAAAAAAGGGGGGGCTAAGGGAATACATTAGCACCAAGCCAGCACTGCAAGAAATGTTAAAAGGACTGCTGCAATTAGCAGGAGAAATAAGAAGAAAAATAGAACCACACTAAACAAAAATGGCAATAAATAAGTACATATCAATAGTCACCTTAAATGTAAATGGATTGAATGTTCCCATAAAAAGACACAGAGTAGCTGAATAAATAAGGAAAGCATGACTCATCTATATGTTGTTTACAAGAGACCCACCTCACAACAAAAGACTCACAAAGATTGAAAGTGAAGGGATGGAAAAAAAATCTTCCAAGCAAATGGAAAGGGAAAAAAAGCTGGTGTAGCAATACTCAGATCTGATAAAATAGATTTCAAAATGAAGGCCATAACTAGAGACAAAGAAGGCCACTACATAATATTGAAAGGATCTATCCAACAGGAAGATATAACCTTGATAAACACATAGGCACCCAATATAGGAGCACCCGAATATATTAAAAATCTTTTGGAAGACTTCAAAGGAGAAATCAATAGCAATACAATCATAGCTGAGGACTTCACCACCCCGCTGACATCACTGAATAGATCCTCTAGACAAAAACTTAGCAAGGAAACAGACTCTAAATGAAGCACTAGACCAAATGGCTTTACTAGATATCTAGAGAGAATTACACCCCAAGACTACAGAATTCACATTCTTCTCAAGTGCACATGGGACATTATCAAAGATAGACCACATGTTAGGACACAAACTAAGTCTCTACAAGTTCAAGAAGACTGACATCATATCAAGCATCCTCTCAGATCACAATGTCATGAAACTAAAAATCAATTGCAACAAGAACATGCAAAGACATTTCAACACATGGAGGCTAAATAGCATGTTATTAAACAATGAATGGGTCACCGAGGAGATCAAGGAAGAAATTAAAAACTTCCTGGAAACCAATGAAAATGAACACACAACAACACAAAATCTATGGGATGCAGCGAAAGCAGTTCTGAGAGGGAAGTTCATAGCACTACAGGCCTACCTCAAGAAACAAGAAAAATCTCTAATAGAATATCTAACCCCACAACTTAAAGAACTAGAGAGCAAACAAAAAGAAAACCCCAGAGCAAGTAGAAGGAAGGAAATAGTAAAGATCAGAGCTGAAATAAATGACATAGAGTCCAAAAAAAAAAATCAAAATATCAATGAAACAAAGAGCTGGTTTTTTTTTTTAAAAAGATAAACAAGATTGATGGACCCTTAGCTAGACTCACCAAAAAACAAAGAGAAAGAACCCGAATACACAAAATGAAATGAAAGTCATGAAGTAGCAACTGACACCACAGAAATACAAAAGATTGTTAACAACTACTATGAACAATTATATGGCAACAAATTCGACAATCTAAGTGAAATGGACAAATTTCTAGAAACACACAGTCTCCCAAAACTGGACCAGGAAGAGATAGAAAACTTGAACAGACCAATAACGACAGAAGAAATTGAAGATGTAATCAAGACTCTCCCAGCAAACAAAAGCCCAAGCCTGGACGGCCTCACGGGGGGGATTTTCCCGAACATTCAAAGAAGAACTAATACCCATTCTCCTCAAACTATTTCAAAAAATTCAAGAAAAAGGAAGACTTCCAAGCACATTTTATGAAGCCAGCATAATTCTAATTCCAAAACCAGAAAAAGACACTACAAAGAAAGAAAACTACAGGCCAATATCCCTGATGAACATAGATGCCAAAATCCTGAACAAAATACTAGCAAATCGGATCCAGAAATACATCAAAAAAATGATTCACCATGACCAAGTGGGATTCATCCCAGGGATGCAAGGCTGGTACAATATTCACAAATGAATGAACGTGATACACCACATAAATAAAATGAAGAATAAAAACCACATAATCATATCAATGCCGAAAAAGACTTTGACAAAATCCAGCATCCATTTCTAATAAAAACACTCAGCAATGTGAGAATAGAGGGATCATATCTTGACATAATAAAGTCAATATATGAAAGACCTACAGCCAACATCATACTCAATGGGCAAAAACTAAAAGCATTTCTCTTAGGAACAGAAAAAAAGCAAGGATGCCCACTTTCATCACTCTTATTTGACATACTACTGGAAGTCTTAGCCACAGCAATCAGACAGGAAGAAAAAAATACAAGGGATCCAAATTGGAAAGGAGGAAGAGAAACTGTCAATTATTCGCAGATAACATGATACTATACGTAGAAAACCCCAAAGACTCCATGAAAAATTTAGTAGACTTAATAAATGAATTTGGAAAAGTAGCAGGATACAAAATTAACGTCAAGAAATCAATGGAATTCTTATACACCAATGATGAACTCACAGAAAGAGAAACTAAGAAAACAATCCCATTTACCATTGTGGCAAAAAATTTAAGATACCTAGGAATAAACTTAACCAAAGAAATAAAGGACCTATTCCGAGAAAAGTACAGGTCATTGAAAAAAGAAACAGAGGAAGATATAAAAAAGTGGAAGCACATACCCTGTTCATGGATTGGAAAAATTACCATTGTTAAAATGTCCATACTACCCAGAGAAATCTATAGATTCAATGCAATCCCCATCAAAATACCAACAGCATACTTCACAGAATTAGAACAAATACATCAAAAGTTCATATGGAACCAAAAAAGACCTCAAATAGCCACAACAATCTTGAAAGAGGAAAACAAAGTTGGAGGGATCACATTACCAGATTACAAAGCCACTGTAATCACAACAGCCTGGCACTGGCACAAGAACAGGCATATAAGATCAATGCAACAGAACAGAGAACCCAGAAATGGACCCAAGGCAATACGCTCAATTAATATTTGACAAAGGTGGCAAGAGCATACAGTGGAATAAAGACAGCCTCTTTAATAAATGGTGCTGGGAAAATTGGACAGCTACATGCAAAAAAAAAAAAAAAAAAGAAAAGAAAAGAAACTAGACCATCAACTTACACCCTACACAAGAATAAAGTCAAAATTGATAAGAGACTTAAATGTGACTCATGAATGCATAAAAATCCTAGAAAAAACTGTAGGCAACAAAATTTCCGACATCATATGCAGCAGAATTTTCACTGATACATCACCTAAGGCAATAGAAACGAAGAAGAAAATGAACACATGGGACTACAGCAAACTCAAAAGCTTCTTCACAGAGAAAGATACAATCATCAAAAAGAAAAGGCTACCCACTGTATGGGAGAGCATAATTGCCAATGATATATCAGATGAGGGGTTAATTTCCAATATATATATTGCTCATACAACTCAACAAAAGAAAGACAAAGAACCCAATTAAAAAATGGGTAGAGGAACTAAATTGACACCTCTCCAACAGGACCTACAAATGGCCAAGGGACATATGAAGAAATGCTCAAAATCACTAATAATCAGAGAGAATCAAATTAAAACAACAATGAAGTATCACCTCACACCTGTCAGAATGGCCGCCATCAACAAATCATCAAACAACAAGTGTTGGCGAGGGTGTGGAAAAAAGGTGACTCTAGTACACTGCTGTTGGGAATGCAGACTGGTGAAACCACTGTGGAACACACTATGGTGTTACCTCAAAAAATTAAAAATTGAACTTCCATTTGACCCAGTGATCCCACTTTAGGAATATACCCTAAGAAGCCTGAAATACCAGTCAGAAAGAATATATGTACCCCCATGTTCATAGCAGCACTATTTACAATAACTAAGATCTGGAAACAGCCCAAGTGTCCATCAGTAGACGAATGGATAAAAAAGTAGTGGTACATATACACAATGGAGTATGTTGCAGCTGTAAGAAATAAAGATTTCTTATCCTTTGAGACGACATGGAGGGACCTGGAAAGTATCATCATAAGTGAAACAAGCCAAACAGAGAAAGATAAGTATCAGATATCAGATGATCTCACTTATTTGTGAAATATAATGAACATAACAGTGTGAGGAATGGGTTAGTCCCAGAGACGTGGAAGTGGGGTAAAGACTGACAATCCCCAGAATAAGGGATGGTGGGGGAGAGAGAAACCACAAAATTTATATGCATGTATGCATGAACAGTGGACATGAACAACAAAGCTGGGGACAGCGCAAGGAGGGAGGGGAAGGGGGAATCAGTGGGGGACAAGGAGAAACATCTATAACAAAAGTAAATTAATTAATTAATAAAAAAATAAAATAAATAAAAAATAAAACTCTCATCAAAAAGTAACTGCCCTTGCCCTGGCCAGTTTGGCTCAGCGGTTAGAGCATCGGCTTGCAGTCCAGAGAGACCCGGGGTTCGGTTCCCGCTAAGGGCATGTACCTTGGTTGCAGTTTGTCCCCGGCCCTGGTTGGTTGTGCGGGTGGCAGCCACTCGATGTGTCCCTTTCACATCGATGTTTCTCTCTCTCTCTGTTCCTCTCTCTCCCTCCCACTCTATCTGAACAAAGAATGGAAAAATGTCCTCGAGTGAGGATGATTAAAAAATAAATAAATAAATAAATAAATAAGTAACTGCCCTGACCATTGGCATACGTATTAAAACATACTGATGTCACTTCAAGTGAATATAAATAGAAAATTAGGGAAAAGAGTAACTTCTAGACTAGCATGTACAGAAACTGGATTGAAAGCTTCAATACAAGCGATTCAAGCATGTTTGAGTCCTTAGAGGAGAGAAACTGTAAAGAAGAAATTGGCTATCAGGCTTGAGTAAAACAGGTTGTCATTTGTATATAGGAGCTAAGACATTTCAAGGTTTTAATTTAAAAAAGCATTTCACTTCACTAAACAACTTAACCTGTATCAGTTCCAGAATCTAGTACGTGCTCCCAAACTGTCTCTGAAATAAATCAGGAATATGTTTTCTGGAGAAGGAAAGCATCCAGGTTCTCTTAGGTCATAGAAATATCCCAATACCAAGAAAGGATCATATTTTAATTTACCCAATGTATGAAATTCATTACAAAAAGACCAAGGAGTATGGATGCCAAAGTGAGCAGATAGTAAAATTTGTCTATTTCAACTTAAATTTTTATACAAAAATCAATATATTTTTTACTTATATAGAACATGGATAATTAACAGAGCCACTCCAAATGCTCTGCGTTCTCTCCCAATACCCATAGCTCGCTGTCCACCATAATGGTATCAGAAGACCTAACATCTAAAGACCATAATTTCAAAAGAAATGTTAAACTTAAGAATGCTCATTAAATAAAAGTGATATTGACTGCGTAGCTTGTTCTTGAATGAAAAATTGTGAGAGATCAGAGTGGGAAACGTATCTTTGTGTTTAACAGTTATAATTACATTATCCTCATAACTATGCTGTAAACTAGTAGAATAGATGTTATCACCACTTTAAAGATGAGGAAACTAAGGTTAAATAAAACACCAAGGCTCAAATTTTATTAAATGCTAATACTGTAACACCAACCAAGATTCAGTATTCTCGAGTGTTTATATTATGTATTTTTAATATAATTACACAAAACAGCCATAAATGCTCTTTCTCTACTCTTTTGTTCAATGAAATTTACCAAGGCCAAATTGTATTAATATACCATCATTTTCTATGAAAATTCAGAAGATATTATGCCTTTGTTTTCAGAGATAACATTAATGATTCAAGTCTGGTTCCCATTGATTTATTGTACACTTATCAGAGAGATGTAATGTTTCTCTGGAAACATTTTGCAATCTTTATCTTTGTGCTCTGAGAGTTTAGAAGCTTTTATCAATATGTGGGACTTTCTTAATTTGTTCTGTAAGTCCCTGGAGGCCTTTCTTTAACTATGAGAAATTAATTATTTCTCATAAAACATTACCCTCATTTTTTTTTCTATTTTTATTGACTTGATGTTCTACTTCCTGGGTTAATCTTCTATATCTAAAATTGTATTCCATTTTCTTTCAATCTCTGAATTCTGCATTCTACCAGACCCACCCCCGTGTGTGTGCTTTAATTCCGAAGGACTGTTTCCTAGTATCTGAATGTTACTTTTTCAAAATAGTTGATTCTTACAAGTTTCACTGTGTATACCAATTAGAATTTCTACAATCTCCTCTTCCTGAATTACCTCTGTTATTTTGGTCTTTTGAGTTGTGGTTCTAGTTTTTCTTTTCTCTTTCTCTTCTATGCTGTTTATTTTTCTCATTTGTCTAATTATCCTTGAACAAGCATACATATATTAAGAATTAGAAATTTGGTTAATCTAAATAGGAGGTGTGCATTTATGCCATTATTGTGTTTATAGGTCTATTTCCCAAATCAGCTGCACATCAAAATGGAAAGTTTGGCCAGATATGCTATAAAAATGGGTGCAGCTTGTGAACTATTAGGCTTTGCTTCAGGTCTAAGTAGCCAGGATAATAGCTGGAAAACTGCAGACGCCAGAATATGAAGGGCTTTAATTAAGGGTGGCAACAGTCACATCCACATCTTTATTTCTCCTTTGATATGAGTCAAAACTTCAGTTAACATTACAAGCAATTTTAAAATAGATAAATAATACCCGACAGCTATAATAATTAGACTTCCCATGGCTCTAATTCTGTATCCTCAGAAATTGGTTGGTAAATATCTCAGAAATCAGTAAATCTTTCTTATTCACTTCAGTAACTCTAAGTTTTGTGCATAATAATTACGTCTCAATAAAAAAATGAGTGGTCTTCTGAAAAGGGCCATTTTCAGGTGGAGTTTTCTCAATTTTATGTTGGTTTTATATTGGATTGTATGTACTTGTGTAATTGGTGGGATGTACTCTGTACCTCTGTATCCCCACCTATTGCCAGTGGAAGTAGAATTCTTGTAATGTCTCAGGGACAGGGATTTCAGAGACTGGCATAGAGGGATGAGTGATATATATTTCTGTGGAACTAAACTCCTGGGTTTCTAAGGTCCAATTTACCTCCATCTCATCATGGATAAAGTCCAGCCGTGTCTTCAGCAGAGCTAGGATTAAAGCCACTGCCCGGAGTTTTGTTCTATGTTAAAGTCCAGTCCAGTCCAGCATCTGGCTAGCTTAGCTTGTGTTCCCAGCTGCAGTCCATTGCATGTAGGATCCCCACAGCCCATGTTTAAGGCCACATGGCCATGGAGGTGCATGGACAAGTGCTGGTCACCAAGCAAGTGAGAACAGGAGCACAAGAGTGGGCAAAGGGATACATGATAGAGAACTCTTTGTCTGGAGATTTTAACCTTCCAAGAATTTATGTGCTTGCAGTGGCTCTACCCCCTAGCCAATTATCATTTTTCCAGGTTAGACTGCCAGGCAAGTACCTTCTCTACGTCACCTGGACTTCATTCCCCTTCATTCAATCCGGGAGGTGGGAAGGGAGGGATGTCAATCCCCTTGGAGGGACAGTGCTGAGATTCCTTGGAGTGTGAAGTTGTAGCTTCCTGGTGAAGCTGTCCAGATGAACATGCTTACAATGTCTGGCCTCCCTTTTGCTTTCTTCCTATTATTAATATTGACTAGCTAATTATGATGATAACACTTGTATGAAGATTATTGCAAGAGCCTCACGCAAGTGAGACTAACCACAAAGTAGCTAATATCAAAGCTATGATTGCTCAGTACAATGAATTAAAACAAAAGAATGACATTTGGGAAGAGGGAATGATCTATTGCCAAGAACTCACTGGAGGGCTTGCAGGAAGACCTAGAAATACTGAGTAGTTAATGGCACATGCACCTGGAGGAGAATTGTAGCACTTGCTGTGAGGGAATTCCAATTGTGTAATGCACTGTGTGCAACTGGGGAGAATGGTATATGACAAGAATTATTACAGGGGAGATGAGAGAAGATGAAGTTGGTAGTGAGCCCGGCAGAAAGAAGGGAGTAAACGAGTTGCCTGCAAGGTACATCCATGGTGGCTAATTGAGGGCTGATTGGGGAAGTGCAATTTTGGCAACTTCCTTAGTCGAGCCTAAAATAGATTAGAACAAGAGTTTTTCCAAAATACTGGCATGAATATTCCATTACAGACACAATCCTCTTCATGGGGGTCACCATCAACCGTGGGATGTGGATGGAAGTGTTAATGTGGGAGGGACACAGAGATGAAACAGGCTTTTTCATGACTTAAAATATGATAGTAGTTACTTTGTGAAAGTGAATTAAAGAAATTTCTGAATAAACCAAGTGTGAGGTCCCATCATCAAAGAGAGACCTTTCTCAAAACTATTTGAAAATGGGGGAACATAAAGCTCATTCTTTATGAGATTTACTCGCCACAAGTATAACAAAAGCTGGGTTTATAGCTTTACTTCATTTTGTGAAAGAGAGATCTTAGTCAATACATAGCACAGAGCAACCACATGCTAAAGTAAATGCAGAATGGTAGATATATAAAAAGGACAGCTTGAAAGAGCCTCATTCAGAAGGGAAACCACAAGATAGACTTTCATCGTGAATCAAGACAACAGTCTTCACAGTCTAAATCGCCCGATGATCGCCCGAGCACATAATCACTGGAGATAAAGGACCAAGTCCCAGCAACCTCTCTGAATGGCAATCACAGGATCCAGATGCCAGCCTTTGAAAGACCTTTTGCTAGCAGCAGGATCTGACTCACTGGCAAGCTTTTCAAATAGTTTCCCTGGCAGCTTTGAAGTCGCCTCTAAGCCAGTTATGTGATTAGACTCCTCAGAAGGCCTGGGTGTGCTTATCTTGCTCTGTGCTGTATCCCTGGACAATGCACTTCTCACAAAGGCAGGTCATTGTGCAGTGACCATCAGTTTGGGCCGGCAATTTTCAGGAGTGAATATCTATTTAGTTAAGCTAAATAAATAATCATAGTCAGTTTTCCAGAACATACATTCCTAAGCAAAAATCCTGAGTAGCCAGAGGAAACAAATTTATTATGTTTTGATTCTGGGCGCCTGGCCCTTCTTCCTTCCAGGTCCCTATTCTTATTTTAGAGTTCCAAAGATCCCTCTTCATCTTTTCTTACCCTAGTAATCCACCACTTCCTTTCAGGTCCTTCTAACAGTGTATCTTATGGTAGAATTACGAAAGAAACAGAAATTCGGAGAAGAAGATAAAGGAAGATTAAGAATGGTTATAGAAAATGTCATCTTAGTTTCTATCATCACAGGTGTTTTATTCCCAATGCATGGAGCTGAAAGACAGTTGTGCTAAGATAAAAGTGTTTGGAGCACATGACACCCAGAAAATCAACACCAAATAATCTCAGTGAGCATTCAAACCTGCGAAATAATGCCCCCAGGGCCTACACTTCCTTTCCACTCATCCCTGTACATGTGGGGAATAACTGCAATCCTGGTTAGAAAGACACTGAAGTGTTCTATGCATCGCACAGGAACTTGTTCTCCTTTCTATTTTGTTAGAACTATACGTGACAAAGTTTGAGTTGTGTTCAAGTGACTTGCCAGGGAGATGCCAGAGCAACCTGAAAAAGAGGTCCGAGAGTTTGCCAAAGACACAAGATTATATTGGTCCCTGACTGAATTTCGTGAGCAAACACACACACACTTAACAGATATATGCATTTTAGGGTAGATTCAGTGGTATGTATTTTATCATTTACCCATGGCCCTGAGAAAACAAAATTATACATGTATTATTCTAATTGTGTTTAGTGAAGGTCTGATTCATCTTATTTTTAAGAACTTAAAAGCACTGGCAGATAAAATGTTTGGATGTAAGTTATATAGATTTTTTTTTTTTTTTTTTGCATTGCTATAAATTCCAAACTATATACCAGGACTGCATATAATAAACACCTACTAAAATTAAAGTTTCACATTCATAATGTATTTATCACTTGATTTTATTGGTAAACATGTTCTTTCCTACCTCCAAAGGTTTTACTGACTATGCCTATTTCATTTATTAAAGTATGAGTTTTCTTGAAATTAGAAATGAAATAATAGAAAAAATAATACCATGTCATCTGTCTTCTGCCCTTTTCTGTGGAACTTCATGGCTTTTTATTTTTCTTTTTTTTTCTGTATATATTTTCTCCATTCTTCTCTGACAAACAGGGTCTGCCTAGTTAGAACAGGGGTTGTTCTCTCTGTATCCAAGGGTAGAAGCAGGTGTGTTCATCCTCCGAACTCTTCTTCCTTAACCAAGGGTATTGAGAAAATTACAAATGAGGCAAGACTTGATCTTCAGCCAAGGAGACAGAGCTCATCAATCTTAACCATTTGTCCATCCTCTGCTGGAGTTTTCAGCGAGGCCAGATTGAGAGAAGGTTAAACAGAATTTTTTTTGCGTTTTGTCCCTCATTTTATTGTTTTGCTGGTATTGTAAAAAACAGCAGAGAGGGAATCCAAATAGTAGGTCTTTAATTCAAAAAATTTACTTTTTGACTCCTGAGGTAAAGCTTTGAACACTGTAATAGACTAAGAAATTAACAGAGTAGTAGTTATTGTGTGAGCTATAAAATAAGTTCAGTTTGTTTCTTTTAAAGAACCTCATTTTCCCTGGCCAGTTTTCTCAGTGGATAGATAGTTAGCCTGTGAACCAAAGAGTCATGGGTTTGATTCCTTGTCAAGGGCAGGTACCTCGGTTGCAAATTCTATCACTAGCCCTGATCAGGGTTGTGTGGGAGGCAACCAATCGATGTGTTTTTCATATCGATATTTCTCTCTCCCTCCTTCCCTTCCTCCCAGTCTATCTAAAAATAAATAAATGGAACTTCCGGTCAAGATGGTGGCCTAGGTAAACACAGTATTGAGTCCTCCCACAACCACATCAAAGTTACAACTAAACTATAGAACAACCATCATTCATAACTACCTGACATCAAGCTGAATGGAAGTCTGACAACTACGAAATTAAAGAAGAAGCTCTATTGAAACTTATAGGAGGAGTGGAGGTGGATGGTCCCACACCCACGTTTGGTGGATAAAAATTAGGAGGGTAACGTGGCTGGGAAGGTCATCTCTGAGGACTAAGGGGTCCCTGTTCCACACTAGGTGCCAAGCTCAGGGTTCCAGTGCCAGGAAGAGAAATCCCCATAACTTCTGGTTGGAAAACCCAGCAGGAACTAAGGCTGAGTGAGGCTGAGGCAGCTGGAGCCCCCCGGCAGCTCCTCTTAAAGGACCCCCACACAGATTTACTCCGAGTCACACGATCCAGGCTCCATAGTGGGGGAGGCGCCTTGAAAGGCACCAGAGTCATATGGAGAAGAACTGAGTTGTTTGGCACTGGAGCGAGGGCTGGAGAGGCAGCTTTCTCCTGGACAGACGTGCTGTCAGAGGCCTTTGTTCCTTTAGTGAGCCCTTCCCTGGGGCGGCAGACAGCCCCCATATCTGGGACTCCAGCAACCTGGCTCATACTGCCCCACCCTGGTGATTCCCTGAGGCCCCGCCCCACCCAACTTTCAGGCCCACCCAAGCTGTTGCCAGTTGCTTAACCATAGGATTGGCCTGTCTTGGATCCTGCTTCAGGTTTTCCTAAATTCTTTCAAACAAGCAGCATCTGGTCTCAGCTAACCCTACACCTCTCATTAAGTAATGCATAGAAACAAACACAAGGAGGCAGCCAAAATGAGGGGAGAAAAAAAACAAACAGGTCCCAAATGAAAGAACAGAACAAAACTCCAGGAAAAAAACTAAGTGAAATGGAGATAAGCAACCTAACAGATGCTGAGTTCAAAACACTGCTTATAAGGATGCTCAATGGACTTAGTAAGAATCTCAGTGAACTTAAGTGAGGGCCTCAAGAGCATAAAAAAGGACCAGTGAGAAATGAAGGAGGCACTAACTGAAATAAAGAATAATTTACACAGATTCAATAGTAGAGTAGGTAAAGCCAAGAAGCAAACCATCAATTTGGAATATAAGGAAGCAAAAAACATCCAATCAGAACAGCGAAAAGGAAAAAAATTCCAAAAAAAAAAAAATAATAAGGATAGTGTAAGGAGCCTCTGGGACAACTTTAAGCATGCCAACATTCACATCTTTGGGGTGCCAGAAGGAGAAGAGACCGAACAAGACATCGAAAACCTATTTGAAACAATAATGGCAGAAAAATTTCCTAACTTGGTGAAGGAAACAGACATACAAGTCCAGGAAGCACAGAGAGTCCCAAATCAGATAAACCCAAAGAGGCTCACACCAAGACACATCATCATCAAAATGCAAAATGTTCAAGACAAAGAGAGAATCTCTAAAGCAGTAAGAGAAAAGCAATTAGTTACCTACAAGGGAGTACCCATAAGACTGTCAGATGATTTCTCAAAAGAAACTTTGCAGGCCAGAAGGGAGTGGCAAGAAATATTCAAAGTGATGAAAATCAAGAACCTACAACCAAGATTACTCTATCCTGCAAAGCTATCATTTAGAATCGATGGCCATATAAAGAGTTTCCCAGACAAGGAAAAGTTAAAGAAGTTCATCACCACCAAAACATTATTATATGAAATGTTAAAGGGTCTTCTTGAAGAAAAAGATAAAAAATATGAACAAACAAAATGGCAATGAATAGATATCTATCGACAATTGAATCTACAAACAAAATGAACAAGCATAACAGAAACATTCTCATAGATACAAAGAAATTTTGTTGGTTGCCAGATAGGAGGGGGGTTGGGGCAATGGTTGAAAAACGTGAAGGGATTAAGAAGTATAAATTGGTTGTTAGACTGACAAACCTCAAAGGGAAGAGGGGCTTTGGGGTGGGAAGAAATAAACCAAAGAACTTATATGTATATATGCATAACTAATGGACACAGACAACAGTGTGGGGAAAGGCAGTAGGGGGGCGGGAATGGGGAGGAGGGGGTCAATGGGGGGAAAATGAGGAACATCTGTAATACATTCAACATTAAAAATAAGTTTTAAAAAAGCACCCCCCCCCCAAAAAAAAGGAAAAATACCCTAGGGTGAGGATTAAGAAAACAGAAAACCTTATTTTATAATTTGGTTGATATGGAGATTTGGCATTTGTCCTCTTTGAATAGTGACATTCAGAAACCTAAATATTTAAACCTAAGATAGTAAAATAAGAGCAGACATTTTTTTTTTTTTTTCTGGAAATGTGGGTAAAAATTTTTTTTTCCAGTCTCACAAGCAAGATTTCATCTCATTTAGGTGGTGACAGATTCAACAACAAAGGTATAAATAAAATCATGTTCATGCCCTGGCCCTTTTGGCTCAATGGCTAGAGCATCAGCCCTCACACCAAAAGGTTCTGTGTTTGATTCCCTGTCAAGTGCATGTTCTTGGGTTGCAGGTTTGATCCCTGCCCCAGTTTGGGTGTGTGTAGAAGGCAACAAGTGTTTTATTTTTCTTCTCTCACTCCCTTCCACTCTCTCTTAAGGAAAAAAAAAAATCAATGGAAAAAATATCCTCTGGTGAGGATTAACAACAACAAAAAATGATGTTCATTTTCTTCCATTTCCATCCTGCCTAATATGCTTTTACCATTTTCTATTGCAGAACTTCTTTATTTTTAAGTACGGTTATGGCTCCAAGTTGCTCAGTTGCATTCAAACTTTGATAAATAAGTAGAAACCCACATTATCTTTGACATTAATTTGAAAAACGTATGCAATGTTTTACTGTTTCATCTTTTAAATAGACTGTGTCATTTGCACCTCATGAAGGGTACCTAAGGGCAAGGATTATTATCTGCATTTTACAGACATGGCAGTACAGGTTCAGGGAGATTAGGTGACTTTCCCAAGCTAGTAAGTGATATTGCTGGAATCTGATGCTTTTTAGATCTAAAGCCAGAGATCTCTAAGCAGTGTGTTCTAATATTTTGATCTCAGCTTTCAGACTTCCAGGCTGGCGAGTTTATGTGTAAGAAGCCTCATTCTTTACAACTGTGGGCCACATACATATTGTCATTTAATGTGCTCCATGATAGCAATGTAGTAAGGAAGTATTACTACAGGCTATCAGTGTTTCCTAGACACATTAACATAGCCTAACTATTATTCTGAATACATTCTAAGTTTGAATTATTAAATCTTATCACTTGGGCTCACCCAAAACAAATTTCTTTATTCAGAACACATACCAATTCCTGACCAGATTAGATAAAAGAATAGCCCTGGCTGGTTTTGCTCAGCGGTTAGAGTGTCGGCCTGCGGTCCAGAGAGACCTGGGTTCGGTTACTACTAAGGGCACATACCTTGGTTGCAGTTTGTCTCCGGCCCTGGTTGGGTCGTGCAGGTGGTGACCACTCAATGTGTCCCTTTCACATCGATGTGTCTCTTTCTCTCTCTTCCTCTCTCTCCTTCCCACTCTATCTGAACAAAAAACAAAAAAAATGTCCTCAGGTGAGGTAAAAAAAAAAGAAGAAGAATATATGGAAGGCTATGCCATTCATGGATGGATGGATGGATGGATGGATGGATGAATGGATGGACTGATATAGACAGATATGAAGATACATGAATACAGATGAAGATAGAGTTATAAACATGTTTGATGTTCTAAATCTGAATCTGTCCAATCAATTAGCCTTTTCCTTCTTAAATTCAACATATCTCTAGAGGCTATGAAAATAATTGAGGTGAATCCTCACCCAAGTAACAGAAAACTCTTAAATGTTGTAAATTTTATTTTGCCATTCTCTATTACCAGATGCTTTTATGTATGTTTTCTCGTTTGAGCCCTCACGACAATGATGTGAATTAGCTATTATTATCCCTGAGGTACAGATGAGAAAGTATGTGTGATCAATAACTCTTTCTCCAGTTGCTTTATGTCTCAGCCAAGAACTTCCTAGAAGTAGTGAGAAGTGATCCTGACTCACTGTGTCATTTCTGCCAAACTGATTCTTCTGCTAATATTTATCATTTGGTTTCCTTTGAAAAACCCATGAAACTCTCGAGAGAGCTTTTGTTTTCTCTTTCTTTGACTAAGTTATCTTGAGAGGAAATGAATTCTCCATCTCCCAAACTCAGGTCATTAATTTCACCATCTCCTCAAACCTGCAGGATTCTCATACCCACCTAAGGTAATTGCATTTGAAAGGATTTCAGTTTTCAATGTAAAGATAACAGCATCACAGAACTATGAAGAGACATAATTTCGACCACGAGAAGATCATTTCATCACAGCAAGTCTTTCTAATTGGCGTCTCTCTAGTTGCTCTGAGGATATTAAGCTCTCAGCAGCGGAGGAGGGGCACACAGCAGCGAGTGGGAACTGGGAACCCAGACAGGACTGGAATCCCAGACCTCTTTATCTGCTGCAAGAACATTCTAACTTTTCGGCAAAAATAGTACAATAATTTGCTCCACAGCCCCGCAGTTACACTCAATCCTCAATCTCACATAAATATTTCATATTAAAGAAACCTCTTCAGAGCCCCAGAGCTCACATAAGCTGCTTTCAAAATGACAGATGACCCTCTGCCCCACAGAGACAGATTTCACTGATGGCCTCCATGTAAGTTTCAGACCGAGTGTTCTGTGATGAATTTCAGTAACAACAGTTATTCTGCTGCTCACAACCCTAATAGGCAGGCAGCAGTGAGGAGCCTTGACACCAAATCCTGGCCTTAGGTTCAGCCATCTGGACAGCAATCTCCTTGACTGTGTCCGGCAAGACATCTTCCTGCCTTGGTGCTGGGTATGTGGCAGATCATTAACTTCAGAGTTTCCAGACTGACAAACACAGAAACTAGTGTCTGAGGAGTGATTTAAAATAGCTTACTTTTAAGGTTGGTATGGGACTTTTAGGAGCATAGATTCTAACTGACTATTTTACTAGAAACATTAACACTGACCTAACAACACCAAGTCTCAAGTCAGTTCTTTAACCACAATGTCTCTATTTGTGGACAAAAGCTAAATGTCTTTTATCTTCACGAGTCTGTAAGTTTCTTCAGCACTCCCTGACTCAGCATCAGTTACACTTTCACTCTGTCTTCCACCAGACCCAACATCTCAGGAAAATGGCTGGAGAGGGGGACAATGAGTCCGTGTTCACAAGGCATTGTCTTATTCTATTCATCCATCCATTCATCCACTTATTCATTCAATTATCAGCATTTATTTGGAATCTACTATAAGTCAGTCAGTGTTTCAGGCACTGGCTATAGAGTAGCAAATAAGATAAAATCAGATTTCAGTAGCAATCATGAATTATGAATCCTACAATCTAGTGGAGTCAGAGTGTGTGTGTGTGTGTGTGTGTGTGTGTGTGTGTGCGTGCGCGCGCACGCACGCATCTGTCTGTCATGGGTATCTGTTGCTGAGTGTATAAAGAATGCTAGGAAATTATACTAATAGAAACCTATGAGTCAGGTAATATAAGACTTTACAGGCCATAAACTAGAAATGCTTTTCCAGAGAAAGATAAATACCATATGATTTCACTCATATGTAGAGTCTAGAAAACAAAATAAATGAACAAAACAGAAACAAACTCATAGAGAACATTTTGAAGGTTGCCAGATGAGTTGGGGGATGGGTGAAGAAGGGGAAGGGATTAAAATGTTCAATTTGCCAGTTATAAAAACAGTCACAGGATGTAAAATACAACATAGGGAATATAGTCAATAATATTTTAATGACTATGCATGGTGTCAGATAGCTAATGGATTTACTAGGGTGATCATTTCATGAGTTGTGTGAATATCTAATTGCTGTGTTGTGTACCTAAAACTGGTATGGTATTGTAAGTCAACTATAATTAAAAATTATTTAAAAAACAGAAATATTTGTTCTTTTCTAAGTTTGATTTGAAGCTAATGAAGAGACTAGAGCAGAATAAAATGATAAGATTTGCTTTGTAGAAATAAGACAATGGAGTTATTTGGTGACACAATGGAGAACGTGAGCAAGTATGGAAGCAGAGAGACCAACCTGGAGTCCAAGGCAACAGTGTTTGAGAAAAATGAAGGTCCTCAGGACTAGAGGGAGAGTGGCAAGGTGAGGAGGAGTGGACCAGTTCTGAGCCAGTGCTGTAGACAGACTGGAGAGAAGTGAATTAGACAGGAAGGGGGAGAAAACAATTGTAAAAGTTTCTTAAATTGCCCTGGCCAGTTTGGCTCAGCGGTTAGAGCGTCGGCCTGCGGTCTGGAGAGACCCGGGTTCGGTTCCCGCTAAGGGCATGTACCTCGGTTGCAGTTTGTCCCCGGCCCTGGTTGGTCGTGCGGGTGGCAGCCACTCGATGTGTCCCTTCATGTCGATGTTTCTGTCTGTCTCTCCCTTCCTCTCTCTCCCTCCCACTCTATCTGTACAAAAAATGGAAAAATATCCTCGGGTGAGGATAAAAAAAAAAAAAAAAAAGTTTCTTAAATTGTTATTCTAGACTTCGAGGTGGCTAGTGTCATAAGGAGAACTAGAACGAGGAAGATCTACCAAGAGTTTTAAAAAACTGTTGGTTTTTAGATTTAGAATTATAAAATGCCATTTAAATATCCAGTGGAATGGTCACATTGGCAGTTGGAATAAAAGTCAGATGGAGTTTGACATTGAACTTACAAATTGAAGATTGATTTATTCACCATATAGGTGATATTTAAGGCAAAGAAGAGATTAGGTAAGATCACTATGGAGTAAGAGAAGAGAGATCTAAAGACTGAACTTTGGAGCACTCCATCAGTCAGAAATAATGAACATAATGGTTCACCACCATAGGAATTTCAGGCAGGAGTAAAATAACAGGACAAGTAGGGACAGTAGGTTTCTTGTTCATATTCTTACTGGTTACAGGAATCATTGTGGGAAAAGCATAGTTGTGTTATCTACAGGAAGAAGTTGTCATGGTTTATCTAGCCTAAGATGCATTTTCTTTTTTATATTTTACATCTCTGAAATCAGGATGCATCTGAGGACTGTCCCAGTTTAATTGTCAGACATTTTCTTTAATGTTGGTCCATAAAATAATAGTGTATCTTCCAACTGACACTGTTTTAGAGCTAATAAAGTTTAATGTGATCACTATCCAACACAGCATATGATCAGGCAGGTTAGTAACAGTCATTCTCATTCTCTCTCTCTCTCTCTCTCTCTCTCTCTCTCTCTCTCTTAAGGATTCTTGAGGATTTCATAAGAAAAAAATTACTTTCTTAATATAAAATAATAGGAAAAAAGTTAATGAGTTTCTACATGTGATGCTTGAGTAGGACAATATTTTTGTTGTTGTTGTTAATCCTCACCAGCAGATATTTTCCCATTGATTTTTAGACAGAAAGGAAGGGAGAAAAAGACGAAGGGAGAGGGAGAAGGTGCAGGAGAGGGGTGGGGGGAGAAAGAGAGAGAGAGAGAGAGAGAGAGAGAGAGAGAAACACCGATATGAGAGAGAGACATGGATTTGCTGCCTCCCACACAACCCTGACCAGGGCTGGGAATTGAACCTACAACCCATGTACATGCTCTTGACTAAGAATCGAACCCTTGACCCTTTGGTTCGACGGCTGACGCTCTAACCACTGAGCAAACTGGCCAGGGCAAATAGGATATTCTAAAGTCATGTGGTATATTACCTGTATCTTTCTCACTGCATGTAAACTTTATAATTTGATGGTCAATATATTATTCTTATATTATAAATCTACCCAGTGACAATTTTCTTCTCTATCTATTAAATAAATAAATTTAAATTATTCTTGTAAATTTCACAGCTTTGAATACTCTGTTTGCTAGAAGTAAAGGAAAGCCATGGACATAAAAGAACACTAATAAAAGTTTGTTCATGGTAATTTTGTAAAAGTTTGATCTTCAAACATTTAAGAATTGATTTTTATAATAAAAAATGACACAGAAATGAGTTTAAATTATACAACTATCTAAAGATCTTATGTAACTTGAAGTAGCAAAGAACTCATTATTTTACCAAAGAGTAGTGAGTTGCACTGCATGTAGTCATTATCATTGTACATTGGTTACATACAGAAATTGTTTTTGCACTGTAGCAAGCTGATATTAAATAATTTAAAATAATATTGAGATTAAATATTTTAAAAATTATCAGCAAATATGCTAGGTGTATGGATATGGGGCATAATAATTTATGCAACTCATCTCTGCTATATTGTGAATGATGATAATTGAATAGGTTACTGCTTGATTGCAGCTGTTTTGTCATTTTCTTAGAGGTTGTTTTCCTTAGTTTATTAAGTTATTCTGTTTCAATGCCAGAAATGACCTATTATCCTAGCTTACCATTTTGTAAACAAGTTGTTCAGCTGCAGTAATGAGTCAAAGATCAATTAAGCACAAACTCCATAATGGATCAAGGCACAAAGATTTTTTTTTTTCCTAATCCATTCGAATTTAGAAAGAGACAGTCTGGTTTAATCTGTCTTCTGAAACGCAAAGTCAGCAATCTGGAGGGTATCAGCTGCCACTCTTTTTGACATATTCAATCAATCAACCTTGATTGGCCATTCAGTTGGACTTTGGAATTAAGAAAACTATGCTCCTTGTCTCCACTACTAATGCTCGTGATGGAAGTATAATGCATTTTTATTTCAAATTTCAAACAAATGCTAAAGTCTAGTTTTCAGGTTACTCAAGCCTTCTTTCTAAAACTCTTAAGCTTCAGAAGTTAAAAAGTAATTCAATGAAGAACTAGGTTGCTTTATTTACCTTTGAAAATGGAATTAAATTAAAAACTAATGCAATTATAACTTAGAAATATGTACCTAAGAGAATTTCTTATTTTTCATATAAGTATCATATTTATATCTAAAAGGAAAATGAATTCTTGTTCATAAAATAAAATAGAAAAATAGCCTGTCGTTCATGTTTCCTCAGTAATCATGAAAACAATGTACATTTTAGGGATTGGAGCGCATGTTTATTAGAAAAGCTGTAGGTTCAAATGGGACCCAGAAAATCAGTCTACAAAGATAAAGCGAAACAGAACAACGGAAGCAGAACCACCCAGAACATTTGGGGTCATGCTCATATGTCCAAAATTAGAAACTGGTCATTTTGTTGAGGTTGGAGTGTGATTTAGATCAAACAGAAAATAAGTGGGGAAAACAGAATTCAAACCCATGATACTGGATTCTTTTCACTACAGCATAGATAAGACTGAGACTTTCTCTCTTGAACCATATAGCCTTGGAGCCTCCTGACACATGAATTGCATTAATTCATTACATAAATTGTCCTTGGTAGTAATTTAAGATGAATATACTCAGTTTTTTCACACTATTACACCTCAGCTATCAATTGTTCTGGCCACTGATAAGGGAGTAAAAGTCAAAATACTTGTCCATTTTCCTTCTAGAGTCAGAATTAAATGTCATGAGTTCTGTTAAAAAAAAAGGAAAGAAAGCTTGGAATAGAGGGAGAAGGAATCCCACATTCTGCCATTTTGCCAAAATCAGTACGAGGCATGACATTAATTATCCTTCAGTCATATATTTATTGCAGTTACTTAACATTATTATATTATTGACAGTAAAATATCAATACTGAAATGGATTTGTGCTCTTTACCAAGTTTTTTTTTATTCTATCTTTTAAAAATACACAGAGTTTCTTTTGTTTTCTGAAAATGTGTTGGGAGTTCTTAATTATAAGGATTCAATGATGCATGGAAATGTGGCTAGCCCAGTGTCTGACATTTTTAGATTATTAAATGTATGTTAATTCAATTATTCGTTCATGCATATAATTTAATTACATTTCGTTAATTGGAACAAATCAGCCATGGAAAGTTCGTTTAGATATCAAAATGTTGCCCATGATATTCACTGGATGAATTCATCCCCTCCCAAGATGTGAATTTGTTTTCAGACAATACCTTACCATGTAAAGTGCCAGGAGGCAGAATCATTCTTTCTAATGTGCCTTGTAAGAACAATGCCAGTAGTGAGTGGGCACCAGATGAACTTGATGAGGATAACTAACCCATCTCTCTTTTGCCCTCTATTCTTCAAATAAATAGCCCCGATAACCTTTAATTTTTTTCACTATCTATACTTCCCATCTTTCTGAGCATTTTGGCTACTGACCACTCTCAAAAACATTGCTGTGTTTGAGGATCAATAAAAATATTAGGGATAAACAAAGTTTGAAATGGTAAAATAATTATCAGTAGTTTTGGTAATTAGAAAGATTGTTTTAGTAAACGGATGTTTTCTTAGGTTGGGTTTCCTTAAAACCATGTGCATTTGTGCAATTGGCTTTACTAAAGAGAAAACGAAGGAAGTAAGGCAAGCTTCGCTGGGTGTGGGGGAACCTTGGTGAAACATGGAGTCAGCTGGAGCCTAGCCACAGCCTAGCTCATTTGGGTCTCTGGGGAATAAAAGGCAACACAGAATTGTCCTGATATGAGGCAAGGTGGCAGGACTCTTACACCCCATATAAGCCAGTCGTTGACTGGTGGATATATCATCCAGGAATATTTGGGGGACATGACCCCTGTCGATCTAGAGCAATTGTTCTCAATGTGTGGTCCCCAGACCAGCAGGAGCGGTATCACCTGGGAACTTGTTAGAAATGATAGCTTTCTGGGCTTCAGCCTAGACCTACTGAATCAGAAACTCTGGGTTTAACAAGTTGGTGATTTAGCAAGCTCTTCAGGTGATTCTGATACATACTAATGCTGAGAACCACCGGCTTAGGGCAAGAGAAAACTGTGACCTGTAGTAGATGATGCTCACATTATTGTCAGGTCAGCAGCCCTGTGAGGGGAATCTGAGTGGAGTACAGCACCTACTACATATTTTAAATGCTTCAGTTGTATTAATGTAAGTCATCCCTCTTGTATTAATCATGTTTTCAGCTTCTGTAAGCTTGATAGTTTTCAATCTGCCCTGTATGTATATGCTAGACATACCGCATTCTGGAAAACCCAATAATATGCCTCCTTCCTTCCTCAATTCTTGGGAATGACCCCAATTCTTGGGAATGGTCCTCCTTCTAGGGACATATTTTCTTTTATTATTTATTTATTTATTTATTTATTTATTTAAGAAATTTTTATTTATTTTTTTGTTACACATATTTTACCTTTTTACCCCATTAGCACCCCCCACCCCACCCCACCTCTGCCCCGTCCCGGCTTAGTTGTCCATGTCCATTGGTCATGCATACATGCATATAAGTTCTGTGGTTTATCTCTTCCCACCCCACCCCTCCACCCCCTCTTCTGAGGGATGTCAGTCTGTGCCCTACTTCCATGTTTCTGGGTCTACTGTATTCCTCAGACTGTTATGTTCATTATATTCCGTATATAAGTGAGATCATGTGGTATTTGTTTTTTCTGCTTGGCTTCCTTCACTAAGGATAATACTTTCTAGGTCACTCCATGTCGTCTCAAAGGATAAGAGATCTTTCTTTCTTACCGCTGCATAGTACTCCATTGTGTATATGTACCACTGCTTCTTTATCCATTCGTCTACTGGTGGACACTTGGGCTGTTTCCAGATCTTAGCTATTGTAAATAGTGCTGCTATGAACATGGGGGTACATATATTCTTTCTGATTGGTGTTTCAGGCTTCTTAGGGTATATTCCCAGCAGTGGGATCACTGGGTCAAATGGAAGTTCAATTTTTCATTTTTTGAGGTAGCACCATATTGTTTTCCATAGCGGCTGCACCAGTCTGCATTCCCAACAGCAGTGTACTAGAGTCCCCTTTTCTCCACACCCTGGCCAACACTTGTTGTTTGATGATTTGTTGATGGCGGCCATTCTGACAGGTGTGAGGTGATACCTCATTGTTGTTTTAATTTGCATCTCTCTGATGATTAGTGATGTTGAGCATTTCTTCATATGTCTTTTGGCCATTTGTATGTCCTGTTTGGAGAGGTGTCTATTCAGCTACTCTGCCCATTTTTTAATTGGGTCCCTGTTGTATTAATCATGTTTTCAGCTTCTGTAAGCTTTTGTGGAGTTGTATGAGCACTCTCTATATATTGGAAATTAACCCCTTATCTGATACATCATTGGCAATGATGTTCTCCCATACAGTGGGTTGCCTTTCCATTTTGATGATTGTTTCTTTTGCTGTGCAGAAGCTTTTTAGTTTGATGTAGTCCCATGTGTTCATTTTCTCCTTTATTTCTGTTGCCTTAGGTGATGTATCAGTGAAAATTCTGCTCCGTATGATGTCTGAAATTTTGTTGCCTACATTTACTTCTAGAATTTTTATGGATTCACGGGCCACATTTAAGTCTTTTATCCATTTTGAGTTTATTTTTGTGTATGGTGTAAATTGATGGTCTAGTTTCATTTTTTTGCATATAGCTGTCCAATTTTCCCAACACCATTTATTAAAGAGGCTGTCTTTACACCACTGTATGCTCTTGCCACCTTTGTCAAATATTAATTGAGCGTATTGCCTTGGGTCCATTTCGGGGTTTTCAGTTCTGTTCCACTGGTCTATATGCCTGTTCTTGTGCCAGTACAAGGCTGTTTTGGTTACAGTCGCTTTGTAGTATAACCTGATATCTGGTATTGTGATCCCACCTACTTTGTTCTTTTTTTTCAAGATTGCTGTGGCTATTCGGGGTCTTTTTTGGTTCCATATGAACTTTTGAAGTATTTGTTCTAGTTCTATGAAATATATCATTGGTATTTTGATGGGGATTGCATTGAATCTATAGATTGCTTTGGGTAGTATGGACATTTTAATGATGTTAATTCTTCCAATCCATGAACAGGGTATGTGCTTCCACTTTTTTATATCTTCCTCTATTTCTTTTTTAAATGACTTGTAGTTTTCTGCAAATAGGTCCTTTACTTCCTTGGTTAAGTTTATTCCTAGGTATCGTAATTTTTTTGGCACGATAGTAAATGGGATTGTTTTTTCAGTTTCTCTTTCTGTGAGTTCATCATTGGTGTACAAGAATGCCGTCGATTTCTTGACGTTAATTTTGTATCCTGCTACTTTGCCAAATTCATTTATTAAGTCTAGTAGATTTTTGATGGAGTCTTTAGGGTTTTCTATGTATAATATCATGTCATCTGCAAATAATGACAGTTTCACTTCCTCCTTTCCAATTTGGATCCCTTTTATTTTTTCTTCCTGTCTGATTGCTGTGGCTAAGACTTCCAGTACAATGTTAAATAAGAGTGGTGAAAGTGGACATCCCAGTCTTGTTCCTGTTCTTAATGGAAATGTTTTTAGTTTCTGTTCATTGAGTATGATGTTGGCTGTAGCTCTTTCATATATGGCCTTTATTATGTCGAGATATGATCCCTCTATTCCTACATTGCTGAGCGTTTTTATCAGAAATGGATGCTGGATTTTGTCGAATGCTTTTTCAGCATCTATTGATATGATCATGTGGTTTTTATTCTTCATTTTGTTTATGTGGTGCATCACGTTTATTGATTTGCGAATATTGTACCAGCCTTGCATCCCTGGAATGAATCCCACTTGGTCATGGTGAATAATTTTTTTGATGTATTTCTGGATCCGATTTGCTAATATTTTGTTCAGGATTTTGGCGTCTCTGTTCATCAGGGATATTGGCCTGTAGTTTTCTTTCTTCGTAGTGTCTTTTTCTGGTTTTGGAATTAGAATTATGCTGGCCTCATAGAACGTGTTTGGAAGTCTTCCTTCTTCTTGAATTTTTAGAAATAATTTGAGGAGAATGGGTGTTAGTTCTTTTCTGAATGTTCGGTAAAACTCCCCCGTGAAGCCACCTGGGCCTGGGCTTTTGTTTGCTGGGAGAGTCTTGATTACCTCTTCAATTTCCTTAGTTGTTATTGGTCTGTTCAAGTTTTCTATCTCTTCCGGGAATAGTTTTGGGAGACTGTGTGTGTCTAGAAATTTGTCCATTTCGCTTAGATCGTCGAATTTGTTGCCATATAGTTGTTCATAGTAGTTGTTAATGATCTTTTGTATTTCCGTGGTGTTGGTTGTGACTTTTCCTCTTTCATTTCTGATTTTGTGTATTTGGGTTCTCTCTCTTTTTGTTTCTTGATGAGTTAGCTAAGGGTCCATCAATCTTGTTGATCTCTTTAAAAAACCAACTCTTATTTTTTCATTGATCCTTTGGATTGTTTTTTTTTTGGTCTCTATGTCATTTATTTCTGCTCTGATGTTTACTATTTCCCTCCTTCTACTTGCTCTGGGGTTTTCTTTTTGTTTGCTTTCTAATTCTTTAAGTTGTGAGGTTAGACAGTCAATTAGAAATTTTTCTTGTTTTTTGAGGTAGGCCTGTAGTGCTATGAACTTCCCTCTCAGAACTGCTTTTGCTGCATCCCATAGATTTTGTGTTGTTGTGTGTTCATTTTCATTGGTTTCCAGGAAGTTTTTGATTTCTTCCTTGATCTCCTCGGTGACCCATTCATTGTTCAATAACATGCTATTTAGCCTCCATGTGTTGAAATGTCTTTGCATGTTCTTGTTGCAATTGATTTCTAGTTTCATGCCATTGTGATCTGAGAAGATGCTTGATATGATTTCAATCTTCTTGAACTTGTAGAGATTTAGTTTGTGTCCTATCATGTGGTCTATCTTTGAGAATGTCCCATGTGCACTTGAGAAGAATGTGTATTCTGTAGTTTTGGGGTGTAATTCTCTGTAGATATC
Organism: Molossus molossus; assembly: GCF_014108415.1. Taxonomy (NCBI): domain Eukaryota; kingdom Metazoa; phylum Chordata; class Mammalia; order Chiroptera; family Molossidae; genus Molossus; species Molossus molossus. Next base: position 37,440,781 of record NW_023425401.1, on the reverse strand, counting down.
TATGAAATCCATTTGGTCTAGTGCTTCATTTAGAGTCTCTGTTACCTTGCTAATTTTTTGTCTAGAGGATCTATCCAGTGGTGTCAACGGGGTGTTGAAATCCCCTGATATGATTGTATTGCTGTCGATTTCTCCTTGGATGTCCTCCAGAAGATTTTAAACATATTTTGGTGCTCCTATATTGGATGCATATATGTTTATCTAGGTTATATCTTCCTGCTAGATAGATCCTTGCAATATTATGTAGTAGCCTTCTTTGTCTCTAGTTATGGCCTTCATTTTGAAATCTATTTTATCAGGTACGAGTATTGCTACCCAGCTTTTTTTTCCTTCTCGTTTCCTTGGACGATTTTTTTCCATCCTTTCACTTTCAACCTATGTGAGTCTTTTGTTGTGAGGTGGGTCTCTTGTTAACAACATATAAATGAGTCATGCTTTCTTATCCAATCAGCTACTCTGTTTCTTTTTATTGGAGCATTCAGTCCATTTACATTTAAGGTGATTATTGATATGTACTTATTTATTGCCATTTTTGTTTAGTGTGGTTCTATTTTTCTTCCCATTTCTCCTGCTAGTTACAGCAGTCCTTTTAACATTTCTTGCAGTGTTCGTTTGGTGCTAATCTATTCCCTTAGCCTTTTTTTGTCTGGGAAGCTCTTTATTTGATGTTCTATTTTGAATGATAGCCTTGCTGGGTAGAGTAGTCTTGGATTCAGATTCTTGTTTTTCATGACCTTGATTACTTCATGCCATTTCCTTCTGGCCTGTAGTGTTTCCTGTGAGAAGTCAGCTGAGAGCCTTATGGGGCTTCCTTTGTAGGTAACCTGTTGCTTATCTCTTGCTGCTTTTAGGATTTTCTCTGTGTCTTTAATTTTTGACATTTTAATTACTATGTATCTTGGTGTGGGCCTTTTTGGGTTCTTCTTATTTGGGACTCTGTGTGCTTATTGAACTTGAATGTCTTCTTCCTTCTCCAAATTAGGGAAGTTTTCTGTCTCTATTTTTTTGAATATATTCTCTATCCCTTGCTCATTTTCTTCTTCTTCGGGGACTCCTATGATGCGAATATTATTACGTTTCCAGTTGTCCCATAGTTCTCTTAAGCTGTCTTCCTGTTTTTTAATAGTTTTGTTCTTTTGTTTTTCTGATTGGTTGATTTTTTCTACCCTGTCTTCTAATTCACTGATCCGGTCCTCTGCTTCCTTTACTCTGCTTTTTAAACCTTCCAATGTGTTTTTCATTTCTGATGTGTCATTTTTTATCTCTTCTTGTTGGTTTTTAATTTCCAATTGGCTTATTTTCAGTGTTTCTATGTCCTTACTCATGCTGTTCAGCTTCCTCAAGATCATGGCTCTGAATTCTAGCTCTGTTAACATGCCTAATTTCTCCACATTGATCTCATCTTCAGTGGAGGTGTCTTGCTCTTTCATTTGGCTTCTGTTTCTGTGTTTCACCATTTTGGCTATCACTGTGGGGTTTGGAGCCTGTCAAGTTTTCCCTGTGGGTGTTGGTGTTCTGCTGTTTGTGGCTCCCTCTCCTGTGTTTAGATGCGCGAGGGAGGACCCACGTTGAACACCACTGTCAAGTCTTACTTTCCTGGTTAAAGTTGCCAGCCCAGGAAAGGTACTGTTATCCTCTAGCTTTTTTGCCTGGAGGCTAGCAGTCCAGGTTACTTGATGAGTTTTGGGTTGTCAGTTGATTGAAAAGCTCCCTCAGGTGCTTAGCACAAGGGGATTTCCCAAGGGTGGGGCAGATGCTGGTCATTAGTGAGCCTCAATTAGCACTTCAATGGCCCACAGGGTGGGGTTGGATCTCCAAGGCAGGGGCTGCTGCCTCTCTCAGAGCCCTGGGAAGGAGCAATGTGGCCACCGCCCTGAGTGGCTGCACTCAGCCAAAGCTCTGTGTGCCCTCCAGATCCCGAGTGTCCCCACACAGCTCCAGTCCAGTCTGCCCTTCCTCTGCCGGAGCCCAAGGTGAGTGGCTGTGGCTGTTTCAGCCTCTGTCCCGGCTCTGCGCTGTGGGGCCGCCTGGGAGTGTGACCCGAGGGCCCCGCTCCCAGCTAAGGCTGCTGCCGAGCTGCCGACCAGGGGCTCCCAGCCCCCGTCTCGCGCCTTCGCAAGCCTACCGGGATGGAGTCAGTGTCCCTCATTATATGGTCCTCGCAAGCTGCTTTTCTGTTGGTTTTTCCCGTCGATTTGTCTGTGTTATAGTTGTAATTCCAGTTTGGTTCTGGGAGACGGTCTGTGTAGCTCCGTTCCCTCCGCCGCCATTTTTCCTCTCTCTCTTTTTTTTTTTTTATCCTCACCCGAGGACTTTTTTGCATTTATCTTCAGATAGAGCGGGAGGGAGAGAGGGAGGAAGAGAGAGAGAGAAATATCAATGTGAGAGAGAAACATGGAGTGGCTGCCACACACACGACCCCAACTGGGGCCGGGGACAAACTGCAACCAAGGTACATGCCCTTAGCGGGAATCGAACCCAGGACTCTCTGGTCTGTGGGCTGATGCTGTAACCGCTAAGCCAAAGTGGCCAGGGCTAGGCACATATTTTCAATTACAAACCAATCAATTCAGGGTCTACATTGCCAATCAGTTGGGCCATTAAACTCCAGGCCACTACACACCTGCCCTAATGACCCTTAGGGCCAGTTAGGAGACACTGAAGTTATTCCAACTAGCCAATTTTAAATCTGCTTATCCTGCCTCACCTGTTCCTTCCCCAGGAAACCACAATAAAAACCATTACCCACAGTTCCTCTCCCTCTTTCTGCCTCCCGGTGGACCTGACCCTCCGTGCTTCCGTGGGTGGCTTCCCGTGGTCACGCCTCCTCCTCTCGGAAACTGTGAGCAATAGTTTCTTACTGTTTTCCATGGCAATCGGCCCTGAACTGTTGGCCTTACTATACTTCAAGTTTTCTATTTATATGCTGTATTTTAAAACACGTCTCTAACACAATCCCAAGGCATGCACATAAGATTCAGAAGGTGGATTGAAGAGTCATATCCCAGCATGTGTGAGACCAATTGGAAACTCATTTCCACTGAATGAAATTAAAACTTCCACTTTGAGTGGTTAAGGGAAAAGAAATTCCAAACAGATGCTATATAAAGTTCTACCTCACATAATTCTCAAAATGTGAATGGTCTTTCCTTTTAAACAAAGTTCAGCACAGACACGGGGCAAATATTTGCATTTTCCACATAGGGATTTGCCTAGAAAAGAAATTCAATTTGTCCTCTGTGTCAGAACTTAAATAAATCTTTCCTTGGAACATCATGCTTGGATTGCAAACATCCCTGGCATGCTCCTGTGCAGAACACAATTATAATTTTTATTATAGAAGTGGTAGTGTGTATTTTTTGGTCAGAACAAAATAACAACAAATAACTCACTATGTGCTTTCACAGCAAGACCACATATGCCAAGGCTGAAATGTAAGGAAACAAATAATAATAAACATTGAATAAAAATACCAAATGTAAAAGGCATGTAATTATATAACGAAGCAATTTTCCTACAGTAAGTAATGTGACATGCATTATTTGGCATTGATTTGCATTGAGTGTTTCTATGAATCAATCATTCAGTGTCAGAAGTAATACTTCATTATGTGTTGATTCTTGTTCATGAATGTATGTTTCAATTTGAGTGAAGATGTTTTGTTTATCAAAGACTTAAATTCAGAAGTGTGAACACAGTCTCTGCTCTGGTGACCTTGTTTTGCAGGTATTCTCTCGTGTGCCAAACTGTGAAAATTGCAGGAGATACATTCATCTTCATCGTGTGTGTTTGATAGTGGTTATTGAAATTTTTAAATACTTTGTAGGCTACTTTAGAGTCCTAAATTTTGTGCCAAATTTTTTATCTCTAAAATATTTTAGGGGAAACAGTTTTCTGTTACATGATCTTTATGAATCATTACCAGCATAACTCAAAATTTAATTCTACTTCTGATTTTAGCAGGACAACAAGAAGAATAACGTTTGATGGTTTACAGGGCTGTTATTTTAGATTTTAACCTCAGAGAACGTTTGATGATCATTACCAGGCAAGCGTATGCCACACTGTGATAATATAAAAGAAGCCTGTATTCCAAGAGACATAGATTGGTTTATAATATTTAATATATACATAGGGGAAAATAAGATCAAGAAATACAATTCAAAACTCACAGTCATGGCATTTTAAATGCACCATCCACCCCAGCTTATAAACTTTTTAAGCATAGAAAATTGCTCTCTGTATTAGCACTACCTGACTTAATTATTCCATCACACTCCTAACAAATTCAACTAAACATGGTGATTGTGGTCAAACAAGGACACTAGTAATTATAATACCGTCTATAATTTCACATTATAATACTGTCTATAATTTTATAAATGTATATAGGTTTCAGGCATTACCTAGGTGCTTTGGCTATAAAAATTACCATAGTCATTAGAACAATCCTATAAGGTTTATTTTTCAGATTAATTTGAGTTGAGCTCCCAATCCTATGTTTGAGACTCTGTAATTGGGCACATTGGGTTCAAATTCAGGCTTTACCACTAACAAAGTAGGTGACCATGGGGACATTATTCAACCTCTGATGCATTATTTGACTTTTAAATAGCTGACAATTTAAAGGATTGTTAAAGAGAAATCTGTTTACAATGTGGCTGATACCTCTAATATGGACTGTTAGCTTTACTCTACATAGTGTGCCTTGATTGAATTCACCCTATCCATACCCACCGTTACTTTATGAATCTTTGTCCTTATAGACTTCACCTAGACAAAGTCCACTCTATTCCCCTGCTACCTAGAGCAAACTACACTGGCTCATGAGAACACAATTGTTAAATATTCAGGAATTCTGAAATCTGGTTATTGAACCATTGGCAACACATCAAACTTACACTGCTAGCAGAGGGATACTAAAAAACATACATCTAATCACTGTTTGATATACAGTCGGTCCTTGAACAATCAAGGGGTTGAGGGTGGGGTAGGGGTGCCTATCATATGTGCAGTTGAAAAATTGCATATAACTTTTGATATAACTTTTGACTCTCCCAAAACTTATGTGTTTTTTGGTATTTTAGGTGATTAGCTCTAGGACCCTAATAGATATCAAAATTCACAGATGCTCAAATCCTCTATAAGATATGCTGTATATCAATGCATACAGTTGACCCTCTGCATCCATGGACTCCCAACTGGAGATGGAAAACAATACTAGATTTATTGAAAATAATCCCCATATAAGTGGACCCACATAGTTTAAACCCGTGTTGTTCAAGGTCAACTGTACTTCTATTCACTTCCCAATTCCCAAAGACTAAGCTACTTAGGATTACTATTAATAATTTTTATAACTTGAATATAGTCAGCCTTTCTAGCCACTCTCTCTTTTTGGTTCACACAGCATGTCTACACTAGGTTGCAGCAACTCTTGACCCCCTATTCCCCACACATATGGACTCCATGTTGTCATTCATGTTGTTTTGTCTGTCTAGAAGTCCCTTCATATGATAGATATTAAGCAAACTTTTAAAAAATATCCTTCATGGTTCAGCTTTATCTTCTAATCTGTAATTTCCTTAAATCCCTCCTACTCCAGAAAAGAAATCCTCATTTAACTGTTTTTGTTTGTTTGTTTGTAGCACACTTGTGCATGTGAACATTGCACTTATCACACTCATTTATATTTGTTTAGTTATCTAGCTGAGTAGATCCACGTTCTGAAATTATGGCTTATTACCTGAATACAGTAGGTGCTTGTTAAAGGAAAATTCTACCAGAGAGGGTTAAACAGGCAAGGAAGACTTTACTCAAGACTATTGCGATAAGGAAGAAAGACTGGACTCAACTCCCCTAGAGCCAAAGGTATGAGAATTTTAAAGCACTGGTGTGAACTAGTGGAAAAGTGGGAGAGGATGTTGGAGAAGAAGGATTGGTCAATGTCATCACTGACATCTGTGTTTGCCAATTAGCAATGATCAAAGTTGGGCTGCTACCCTCCCAGGGGACTGAGAAATAGGGGGCTCTGTCTTTTATGAGGATTGCCTATCAAAGAAATAGTTTTCAGGTCCTTTATTCTTATTTTGTCCAGTTTTATTGAGATATAATTGACATATAACTGTATAAGTTTAAGGCATAAAACATAATGGCTTGATATATGTATATATTATAAAATGATTACTACAATAAATTTAGTTAACAGTTTACATTCATCACCTCCTATAGTTACAATTGTTTTTTCCTTGCAATAAGAACTTTTAAAATCTACTCTCTTAGCAACTTTTTGCAATATACAATACAGTATTCTTAATTATAGTCATCAGTTTGTACATTACATGCTGAGAAGTTTGTATCTTTTGACCACTTTCACTCATTTAATACACTCCCCTGCTTCCCTCCACCTCTGGCCACCATAATCTGTTCTCTATATCTATGAGTTTGAGGTATTTTTTGTCTTTTGTTTTGTTTTGTTTTAGATTCCACATATAAGAAGTGAAATCATACATTGTGTCTTATACAGTCTGACTTATTTCGCTTAGCATAATGCCCTTAAGGTCAGTCCATGTTGTCACAGATGACAAAATTTCATTCATTTTTATGGGTGAATAGCATTGTTCTGTGTGTGTATATTAATCACATTTTCTTTATTCATTCGTTGATGGACACCTAGGTTGTTATAAATAATACTTCAATGAACATGGGGTGTGGAGGTACCTCTGCAACATAGTGATTTTATTTCCTTCAGATCTATACCCAGAAGTGAAATTGCTGTGTTGAATTTTAGCACTATGTTTAACATTTTGAGGAATTTTCATACTGGATTCCACAGTGGCTACACCAATTCATATCCTACCAATCATGTACAGGGTTTCCTTTTCTTCCTTTGCTGGCATTTATCTCGTCTTTTTGCCATTCTAATAGGTGTAAGATCTCATTGTGATTTTGATTTCATTTTCCTGATGATTAGTGATGTTGAGCAACTTTTAACTTACCTGTTGACCATTTGCATATCTTTAGAAAAATGTCTATTTAGATCCTTTGCACACTTTTAAGTTAATTGTTTTGGGGTTTTTTTGGCTATTGATTTGTATGAGTTTCTTATATATTTTGGATATTAAACCCTTATATGTATGGTTTACAAATATTTTCCCTCACTCTGTAGGTTGCCTTTTCATTTTGTTGACTATTTCTTTTGCTGTGCAAAATCATTTTAGTTTGACGTAAGCCCCGCATGTTTAAGTTTGCTTTTATTGCTTGCGCTTTAGATGTCATAGCAAAAGAATAATTGCAAGACACAAGTCTGGAAGATTTTTTTTTTTAATATAAGATTTTAAATAGGTAAAACAAATTTTATTTTTCTTCTAGACGTTTTATTGAATCAGGTTTTACATTTAGGTCTCTTATCCACTTTGAGTTAATTTTTGTGAATGGTAAAAGATGGAGGTCTAGTTTCATTCTTTTGCATGTGAATATCCACTTTTCCCAAGAACATTTACTAAAGAGACTGTCTTTTTCTTATTGAATATTCTTGGCTCCCTTTTTAAGTATTAGTTAACCTTATATGCACTGGTTTATTTCAGGGCTTATTATTTCAATAATAATATAGGTGTAAGATCTCACTGTGGTAAGATCTCATTCCTGACTTGGAAGACACCTGTGTAAAGTCTACTCAAGCTGAGGGGAACAGTATGATCATCTTGGTCATGCTTAATATATTTAAGAATTTTATTTAACCAATGATGTGAATCCTATTAGGCAATGTATTCCAACAGTTAACAGCAATCAATATAGTAACAATTTTAGTAATTTTATAAATTGTTACTACCCACTGATATTATAGTATTTTCCTATTGGTCTCCCTAAATCTATGTTCCTGAAAAGGTCTGTGTGAATAAATATTTTATAAATTAAACCATATTTTATTTTATTAAAATATTTTTCTTCATTGATTTTAGAGAGAGAAGAAGGGAGAGGAGAAGAGATAGAAACATCATTGAAAGATCGAAAAATGGCGGCGGAGTGAGCGGAGCTACACAGACCATCTCCCAGAACCAAACTGGAATTACAACTATAACACAGACAAAATGACGGGAAAAAGCAACAGAAAAGCATCTTGCAAGGACCATATAACGAGGGACACTGACTCGATCCTGGTAAGCTTGTGAAGGCGCAAGACGGGGGCTGGGAGCCCACGGTCAGCAGCTTCGCAGCAGCCTTAGCTGGGAGAAGTGCCCTCAGGTTACACTCCCTGGCAGCTCCAGAGCACAGAGCCAGGACAGAGGCTAAAACAGCCACAGCCACTCACCTTGGGCTCCGGCAGAGGGAGGGCAGACTGGACTAGAACTGTGTCCGGGGACTCGGGATTTGGAGGGCACCCAGAGCGTTTGTGGAGTGGCAGCCACGCAGGACAGTGGCCACATTGCTCCTTCCCAGGGCTCTGAGGAGAGGCAGCAGCCCCTCCCTCAGAGATCCAACCCCACACTGTGGGCCATTGAAGTGCTAATTGAGGCTCATTAACAACCAGCATCTGCCCCACCCTCATGAAAGCCCCTTGTGCTGAGCACCTGAGGGAGTTTTTCAATCAACTGACAACCCAAAACTCTTCAAGTAACCTGGACTGCTAGCCTCAGGCAAAAGCTAGAGGATAACAGTACCCTTCCTGGGCTGGCAACTTTAACCAGGAAAGTAAGACTTGACAGTGGTGTTTAACGTGGGTTCTCCCTCGCTCATCTAAACATAGGAGAGGGAGCCACAAAGAGCAGAACACCAACACCCACAGGGAAAACTTGACAAGCTCCAAAGCCCACAGTGATAGCCAAAATGGTGAACCACAAAAACAGAAGCCAAAAGAAAGAGCAAGAGAACTCCACTGAAGATGAGATCAATGTGGAGCAATTGGGCATGTTAACAGAGCTAGAATTCAGAGCCATGATCTTGAGGAAGCTGAACAGCATGAGTAAGGACATAGAGACACTGAAAATAAGCCAACTGGAAATTAAAAACCATCAAGAAGAGATTAAAAATGACACATCAGAAATGAAAAACACATTGGAAGGTTTAAAAAGCAGAGTAGAGGAAGCTGAGGACCGGATGGATCAGTGAATTAGAAGACAGGGTAGAAAAAATCAACCAATCAGAAAAACAAAAGAAAAAAAACTATTAAAAAACCGGAAGGCAGCTTAAGAGAACTATGGGACAACTGGAAACGTAATAATATTCGCATCATAGGAGTCCCCGAAGAAGAAGAAAATGAGCAAGGGATAGAGAATATATTCAAAAAAATAGTGACAGAAAACTTCCCTAATTAGGTGAAGGAAGAAGGCATTCAAGTTCAAGAAGCACAAAGAGTCCCAAGTAAGAGGAACCCAAACAGGCCCACACCAAGACACATAGTAATTAAAATGCCACAAATTAAAGACAAAGAGAGAATCCTAAAAGCAGCAAGAGATAAGCAACAGGCGACCTACAAAGGAAACCCCATAAGGCTCTCAGCTGATTTCTCACAAGAAACACTACAAGCCAGAAGAGAATGGCATGAAGTAATCAAAGTCATGAAAAACAAGAATCTGAATCCAAGACTACTCTACCCAGCAAGGCTATCATTCAAAAGAGAAGGTCAAATAAAGAGCTTCCCAGACAAAAAAAGGCTAAGGGAATACATTAGCACCAAACCAGCACTGCAAGAAATGTTAAAAGGGCTGCTCAAATTAGCAGTAGAAATGGGAAGAAAAATGGAACCACACTAAACAAAAATGGCAAGCAATAAGTACATATCAATAATCACATTAAACGTAAATGGATGGAATGCTCCCATAAAAAGACACAGAGTAGCTGATTGGATAAGAAAGCATGACTCATCTATATGTTGTTTACAAGAGACCCACCTCACAACAAAAGACTCACATAGGTTGAAAGTGAAGGGATGAAAAATATTTTCCAAGCAAATGGAAAGGAAAAAAAAAATGGGGTAGCAATTCTCATATCTGATAAAATAGATTTCAAAACAAAGACCATAACTAGAGACAAAGAAGGCCACTACATAATATTGAAAGGATCTATCCAACAGGAAGATACTGTATAACCTTGATAAACATATATGCACCCAATATAGGAGCACCAAAATATATTAAAAATCTTCTGGAGGACTTCCAAGGAGAAATCGACAACAATACAATCATAGCAGGGGACTTCAACACCCCGTTGACAGCACTGGGTAGATCCTCTAGGCAAAAAATTAGCAAAGAAACAGAGACTCTAAATGAAGCACTAGACCAAATGGATTTAATAGATATCTACAGAGAATTACACCCCAAAACTACAGAATACACATTCTTCTCAAGTGCACATGGGACATTCTCAAAGATAGACCACATGATAGGACACAAACTAAATCTCTACAAGTTCAAGAAGATTGAAATCATATCAAGCATCTTCTCAGATCACAATGGCATGAAACTAGAAATCAATTGCAACAAGAACATGCAAAGACATTTCAACTCATGGAGGCTAAATAGCATGTTATTAAACAATGAATGGGTCACCGAGGAGATCAAGGAAGAAATTAAAAACTTCCTGGAAACCAATGAAAATGAACACACAACAACACAAAATCTATGGGATGCAGCAAAAGCAGTTCTGAGAGGGAAGTTCATAGCACTACAGGCCTACCTCAAAAAGCGAGAAAAATTTCTAATTGACTGTATAACCTCACAACTTAAAGAGTTAGAAAGCAAACAAAAAGAAAACCCCAGAGCAAGTAGAAGGAAGGAAATAGTAAAGATCAGAGCAGAAATAAATGACATAGAGACCAAAAAAACAATCCAAAGGATCAATGAAACAAAGAGCTGGTTTTTTGAAGAAATAAACAAGATTGATGGACCCTTAGCTAGACTCACCAAGAAACAAAGAGAGAGAACCCAAATACAGAAAATCAGAAATGAAAGAGGAGGAGTAACAACCAACACCACGGAAATACAAAAGATCGTTAACAACTACTATGAACAACTATATGGCAACAAATTCGACAATGTAAGTGAAATGGACAAATTTCTAGAAACACACAGACTCTCAAAACTATTCCCAGAAGAGATAGAAAACTTGAACAGACCAATAATGACAGAAGAAATTGAAGAGGTAATCAAGAGTCTCCCAGCAAACAAAAGCCCAGGCCCAGATCGCTTCATGGGGGAGTTTTACCGAACATTCAGAAAAGAACTAACACCCATTCTCCTCAAACTATTTCAAAAAATTCAAGAAGAAGGAAGACTTCCAAACACTTTCTACGAGGACAGCATAATTCTAATTCCAAAACCAGAAAAAGACACTACGAAGAAAGAAAACTACAGGCCAATATCCCTGATGAACCGAGACGCCAAAATCCTGAACAAAATATTAGCAAATCGGATCCAGAAATACATCAAAAAAATTATTCACCATGACCAAGTGGGATTAATTCCAGGGATGCAAGGCTGGTACAATATTCGCAAATCAATAAATGTGATACACCACATAAACAAAATGAAGAATAAAAACCACATGATCAATCAATAAATGCTGAAAAAGCATTTGACAAAATCCAGCATCCATTTCTGATAAAAATGCTCAGCAGTGTGGGAATAGAGGGATCATATCTCGACATAATAAAGGCCATATATGAAAGACCTACAGCCAACATCATACTCAATGGACAGAAACTAAAAACATTTCCATTAAGAACAGGAACAAGACAGGGATGTCCACTTTCGCCACTCTTATTTAACATTGTACTGGAAGTCTTAGCAACAGCAATCAGACATGAGGAAAAAATAAAAAAGATCCAAATTGGAAAGGAAGAAGTGAAACTGTCATTATTTGCAGATGACATGATATTGTACATAGAAAACCCTAAAGACTCCATCAAAAATCTACCAGACTTAATAAACGAATTTGGAAAAGTAGCAGGATACAAAATTAATGACAAGAAATCGATGGCATTCTTGTACACCAATGATGAACTCACAGAAAGAGAAACTGAAAAAACAATCCCATTTACCATCGCGCCAAAAAAATTACGATACCTAAGAATAAACTTAACCAAAGAAGTAAAGGACCTATTCCCAGAAAAGTACAGGTCATTGAAAAAAGAAATAGAGGAAGATATAAAAAAGTGGAAGCACATACCCTGTTCATGGATTGGAAGAATTAACATCATTGAAATGTCCATACTACCCAAAGCAATCTATAGATTCAATGCAATCCCCATCAAAATACCAACAACATATTTCACAGAACTAGAACAAATACTTCAAAAGTTCATATGGAACCAAAAAAGACCCTGAATAGCCACAACAATTTTGAAAAAGAAGAACAAAGTAGGTGGGATCACAATACCAGATATCAGGTTATACTACAAAGCGACTGTAACCAAAACAACCTGGTACTGGCACAAGAACAGGCATATAGACCAGTGGAACAGAACTGAAAACCCAGAAATGGACCCAAAGCAATACGCTCAGTTAATATTTGACAAAGGTGGCAAGGGCATACAGTGGAGTAAAGACAGCCTCTTTAATAAATAGTGTTGGGAAAATTGGACAGCTACATGCAAAAAAATGAAACTAGACCATCAACTTACACCATACACAAAAATAAACTCAAAATGGATAAAAGACTTAAATGTGACCCATGAATCCATAAAAATTCTAGAAGAAAATGTAGGCAACAAAATTTCGGACATCATACGGAGCAGAATTTTCACTGATACATCACCTAAGGCAACAGAAACAACGGAAAAAATGAACACATGGACTACATCAAATTAAAAAGCTTCTGCACAGCAGAAGAAACAATCATCAAAATGGAAAGGCAACCCACTGTATGAGAGAACATCATTGCCAATGATGTATCAGATAAGGGGTTAATTTCCAATATATATAGAGTACTCATACAACTCCACAAAAGGAAGACAAAGAACCCAATTAAAAAATGGGCAGAGGACCTGAATAGACACCTCTCCAAACAGGACATACAAATGGCCAAAAGACATATGAAGAAATGCTCAACATCACTAATCATCAGAGAGATGCAAATTAAAACAACAATGAGGTATCACCTCACACCTGTCAGAATGGTTGCCATCAACAAATCATCAAACAACAAGTGTTGGCGAGGGTGTGGAGAAAAGGGGACTCTAATACCCTGCTGTTGGGAATGCAGACTGGTGCAGCCGCTATGGAAAACAATATGGTGTTACCTCAAAAAATTAAAAATTGAACTTCCATTTGACCCAGTGATCCCACTTCTAGGAATATACCCTAAGAAACCTGAAACACCAATCAGGAAGAATATATGTACCCCCATGTTCATAGCAGCACTATTTACAATAGCTAAGATCTGGAAACAGCCCAAGTGTCCACCAGTAGACGAATGGATAAAAAAGCAGTGGTACATATACACAATGGAGTACTATGCAGCGGTAAGAAAGAAAGATCTCTTATCCTTTGAGACGACATGGAGGGAACTGGAAAGTATTATCCTAAGTGAAATAAGCCAAGCAGAAAAAGACAAATACTACATGATCTCACTTATATACGGAATATAATGAACATAACAGTCTGAGGAATACAGTAGACCCAGAAACATGGAAGTAGGGCACAGACTGACATCCCTCGGAAGAGGGGGTGGGGGGGTGGGAAGAGGTAAACCACAGAACTTATATGCATGTATGCATGATCAATGGACTTGGACAACTAAGCCAGGGATGCAATGGGGCGGGGGTGGGGAGGGGGGTGCCAATGGGGTAAAAAAGGTAAAATATCTGTAACAAAAAAATAAATTAAAAATTAAAAAAAAAAAAAAGAAACATCATTGAGAGAAAACATTGATTGGTTGACTCCTGCCTGCCTGCTACTGGGAATCAGGCCCACAACCTGATTGGTCTGGGAATATGCCCAGACCAGGAATTGAACCTGCAACTTCTTGGTGCATGGCTTGAAGCTTAACAACTGAGCCACACTGGCTGGGCTAAAATCATATTTTAAATGTAGTAAAATAGTTGACTATTTAAAGGACCCTGAAAGGGAAGGTTATTTATATTGGTGATAATAGCACATATTTCAATATTTCACAAAAATTTATTTCCTATACTGATCCCCCTCAAAAAGAACTGAAGTACCTCTGGTGTGCTGAATATATTCTCTTTCTTGATCTCAGCTCTGGTTACACAGGTGTTTGTGAAAACCCATTGAACTATACCTTTATATGTGCATTTCATGAATATATATTATTTTTCAATATGTACATTTGTCTGAGTATTTAATTATGCCTCAATATAAAAAAGTATAGGAAAAAATGACATTTGGAGTTACAGATCTAAGGTAAGTTGCTTAACTGCTCTCTCTGTCAGTTTCTGGATCTGTACAATAATTTCATTTACCTGACTCATTGTTTAGATCAAAAGAGATCATGTGTGTCAAGTTAAATACTTACATGACTCTGGAGTGGAAAATGTGCATACAAACATAAATTTGTTTTATATTTTTAATAAATCAGTTTCTCCATTATTATAAACTTTCCTTCTTTATCTCTGATAATATTTTTTCTTTAGAGGTCTACATGTTCTTATATTGGTGAAACCAACTCATCTTTCTTCTAGTTATTTATATTGAACATCTTTCTTCATGTGTTAATTTTAAAATATCTATGTTTACATATTGAAAATAGATTTATTTTAGACATGGTATAATTTCTTGGCTTTTAAAATTCAATTTGTCAACCTGATTTTTATTTTGTGTTTAGACTATTATAATAAAAACTATATACTTTATTATATTAAGCTGCAGTTGACATGAAGTTTATATTAAGCTGCAGTTGACATGATGCAGTTTACATCTACCATCTTGCTAGTCTGTTTTTCCCACAATTATTTTTTATTCCATATTATTTCTACTATTAGCTTCTTTGTTTTATTTTAATTGTAGTGGTTTCATTAACACTTAAACTATACATCATTAATATATCATAATCTAATTTTAAACAGTATATCGCTTCATATAGTGTTTAAACCTTGCAAGGATACTGCTACCCCAGGTCATCTTTTATGCTGTTTGTCACACTTTTTAATTTTGCATATGTTATAAGCACTATAAGAGACTGTTATTTTGCTTTAAGTGGTCTATCATTTTTTCAACTGAGTAAAATTAGAAAAAGGCATTTCATGTTTACTTTTATATGACCATTATTAAGCACTCTTCTATTTTTGTAGGTTCAAGTTTTCATCTGCTGTTTAAATCTGATTTTATACTTTTTTCCCCCTATCTTCTGGGTTTATAATTATATATATAGGGTGAGGCAAAAGTACATTTGCAGATATTTGTATGGAAAATAACATAATAATAAACAATACAAGAATAAACTCTGTTTCATGTACTCACAACTGTGAACCTACTTTTGCCCCATCCTGTCTGTTAGGTTAAAATGGATTGATATTGACTCATGACCTTTAGACACTATTTCATTTTCACTGTTTTTGTCCTTTGTACTATTTTACATAATTTTTATTGACACATATCTAAGTTTCCTGAGTTTTAGCTTTGTTTATTCTTCTGATAATCTTATTAAAATAATTCTTCATCAATAATTTTGTGCATTTCTTACATTTTCATTTGACTCTTTTTTTCATTTATTGTTGAAAGCATTGCTCTGGCCGGTTTGGCTCAGCGGTTAGAGTGTCGGCCTGCGGTACAGAGAGACCCGGGTTCGGTTCCCGCTAAGGGCATGTACCTCGGTTGCAGTTTGTCCCCGGCCCTGGTTGGTCTTGCGGGTGGCAGCCACTCGATGTGTCCTTTCACATGGATGTTTCTCTCTCTCTCTCTCTCTTCCTCTCTCTCCCTCCCACTCTATCTGAACAAAAAATGGAAAAATGTCCTCGGGTGAGGATTAAAAAAAAAAGAAAGTATTATAGATGTCTCTCTTTTCTCCCCACATTGATATCCTCCTCCCCACTCCCGCCCATGCCCCCACCCCTTACCACCTTGTTGTCTGTGCCCATTGGCTATGCATAACCCATTTGACTCTTCTATTATTTTAATATCTCTGCTGAAATTGCCTATCTGTTCATGAATGTTGTCCAATTTTTTCCACTAAATTCTTTAACATAGGAATTACAGTTATTCCAAAATCCTAGACTGATAGTTTCAACCTTTGGGGTTACTTTTACTTTGGTCCTGGTGATTATTTCTTGATAGTAAGTTACCATTTTTTGTTTGGTTTAAGTGTCTCAGTATTTGATGGAGTGCCAGATTGTGTATAGAGAAGAACAGAAGAGGCTGACGAAAATAGTTTATGGCTGTTAGTGTATACTTCTCTTCTTCCATCAGGTATCAAGAACAATATAGTCAATCTAGTCAGTTAAGTTTGACTTAAGTTTATCATTGATATTATAACTCAAATTGCTCTAGTGGTAGGCTACCTCTTTCTTTGTTCTTAATGTGTGATTGGGGTGCTAGAGAATTTTTCTCAACATGCATAGTCACTTTGAGCTTTTAGTAGTTCTTTCAAACTTGTGTTAAGGCAAGGGTCTCTACACCCGTACTCTTCCCTCAGTGTTAGACTGATGTTGCTTCTTACTTAATGCTAGGTGGTTTATTTGTTTTTTAGGCAAGATGGTCTCTATTTTAGTCCAGCTTCTATCTTAGGCAGATTCTAAAAACCGGGGGTAAAGCATTTTCAGCATTCCTGGTCTTGGACAGGAGTTTTCTAATTCTACCCCAGTGGAGTTTCAATGCTGCTTTCTGGGCTAAAGTTAGTTTCATACTTCTCTTCCAGATAGATCTAGCTTATTTGTCTCTCTTGGAATAATGTATTTTTTGCCTGTATCCTGATAGTAAATTATTCTGCTGCTCCTCTTCCAGTTTAACAATTTTTCTTTGTATGACAAATGAAGGTCTAGGGAAAAAAGATAACTTTTGGGTCTGTCTCTTCCACCCCTGACAACCAATTCTATAACGCTGACCTGCTCTGTCCCAAATTTTATTCTGTGTCCTCAGTGGAGGCCACTGAAGATTGTGCAAGTGAGTGTAAACCCTACTTTTGAGTTCACCAGGTGTTTGAAACTTAATCTTTAATAATTCCCATGCTTAGCCTATAAGATTGGTTAAATTTTTAGGTGATTCCTTTTTATCTTCTTATATAACAGCTACGTACATCTTTTTTTAAATTTTTTTTTTATTCTCATCCGAGGACATTTTTCCATTTTTTTGTTCAGGTAGAGTGGGAGGGAGAGAGAGGAACAGAGAGAGAGAGAGAGAAACATTGATGTGAAAGGAACACATCAAGTGGCTGCCACCCGCACGACTGACCAGGGCCGGGGACAAACTACAATGGAGGTACGTGCCCTTAGCGGGAACCGAACCCGGGTCTCTCAGGACCTCAGGCTGACGCTCTAACTGCTGAGCCAAACTGGCCAGGGCCATACATCTTTTTCCCATTTCTGCCTCAGATGAAAGAATGAATTTACCTTTTCTGTCCTTGGAGGGTCTTATTCTTTACTAAAATTTAGCTTATTTATTTGCCTGAGTAAACATAGAACAGCTCCATCATAGGCTCAAGAAAATATGACAAATAATTTAGCCTCCAAAAATATAGTTATGTTTTCTGTTGATATTTAGAATTTTTCAATATTGATTAACATTACTGATGTCATTTCTAAATAACAACAATTAACATATTGGCAGATTCTTGTTAACTAGTTGGATTTTAAGATAAACTTTAAAAAAGTTTATGTTAAGGCATCCAGACACAACAGTCACAGGGATAAAAATCAAGTTAGCTCAGACTTTACTATGTCACCACACAATGTCCAAAACAATTGAATTATGTTCAATAAAATACATACAGTCAATAGTATTTACACTTCAGCATAATTAGATATTCACAAACAAGGGACTCAAGGAATGTAGTAGCATTAAGAACTAAATTTTGAGGGAAAGGTGTTTATTTCATTTATCAAATATTAAATACATTAAAATATTAAATAATATGATTTTATAAAAATTGCTAATGTTATAAAAAAAAGCTATAAAATATTTTAATATTCTTTTATTCCTGAAAGAAAGGAAATAGAAGAGTCTAAAAGTATAAGTTCACTATTTCTTCATATTTTATATAAATTCTCTAGAGTTAATCAATTCTCTAAAATTTAACATGAAGTTTTAAAAATAATATTTATATTAATGTTTTTAATATCTATTTAATATTCACTTAATTTAAGAGACATTTAGACATAAACATCATTATAAATTTTTATCTAGAGTTAAAAATTTCCTCCATCTATATATCACTGTTATCAATCTAGCCACAGTCAATTATATTTACTTCTATTTTTTCTGTATAAATGCATAGAGAGATGTTTGCAGTAAAACATAAAAAGTTCAATTGTTTATATATAGTAAGTGGGATAACTTCACTAACATATATTTTTTATTATTACTATAAATTTAAAAATTATCATGTATGGACTTTAAAAAATAAGTGTTATTTTTTTCTAAAGGAATTTTATCAAATTAAATAAATGCAGTCCTCATTTAAAAACACTGCCTATTAAAATCATCTTCAGCTTACTTTTGTTGATGCTTTCCCTGAAATTTGAAACATTTCCCATAGGTATAGTTTCCAAACATAGAACTGGTAAGTAACCTTACTTGGTCATATAGGGTCTATTTTAAACACAGAAGAGTCTATACTTTGTCTGGACAAATGGGATATTGCAAATATTTTTCTCTCCTTGATTATCTCTAAGCATGTTGCTTTATTTCCATGATTCTGACTCTGTGCCTTTCATCTTGGCTGAAAAAGTTTATCTGGAAACTTCACCAATTTTTTTATTTCCTTCTTCTGTCTTACTTTCCTAACCATCACACACTCAACTCCTCATTGACTTCACCCTGACAGCCAGATGCTGATTAATCTACCTGCACTTTTCACTCTAGAACATGGTAATATCTTAAATTATCCTGAATGAATTTGTTTTTATGCTTCATTGTTTTGTTCTCCTTGCCACAGAGCATCTTTTTTTAAAAATAAATTGCCTTTATTAGGGTCTCTATCCAAAAAAGCTGAAAATTGCTTTGTATTTAGCAACACAGTGATTTCTCATGAAACACATGAATATACATTTGTGAATTCATTTTTTTTTAACTATTCACTACTTTACAGAACTATTTTTAAGTCTCCACAGTCCACTGTCAGTAAAGCACTTTACAAGATGAGATTTTTATCCCCATGACAGTATATAAACAGTAGCTAATCATTCTTTGACACATGCTGTGTCCCAAGAATTATCCTAAATGCCGTATGCATATAACTCATTTAAAATAATCCTATAAAGCAGGTAATGTTATGTCCATTTGGAATATAATGAAACTGAGGCATAAAAAAATGAAGTGATTTGCCTAAGGTCCTAGACCTAGAGTATGAAGTGGTGCCACCAGGAATATAGTTTTGGATAAATTTTACTTTGTGGTCATATTACCTTAATTTTATGAATAATGTTTTAAAAAATATGTCATGGCAAATTTTCATATAATACATTGAAAAATTGTTAAACTTTTCTTACTGTTTATTAAATTTATGAAACTCTCGTTTGCTATAATAAAACAAAATTTATTTTAAAGAGAATTTGGAAGTTAAAACAATATGGATTATTTAAAGAAAAACTATGCTATCTTTGAAAAATTAGTGAAAGCTACTGATAAGTACTGTTGCATTAAGAACTAAAATATGCATATATTAATAAGCTTAACAGAAATAATAATGATGCTAGATGTTACGAACTAGAAATACTTTTTTTATTTTTTTCAAGATATCTGAATGATTATAATTCAACTAAAAATCATGAGTTAATTTCTCTGGTATTAGCTATGAGTATCAATAGAAGAAGCACTTGCGTAAAAAGGTTGTCATATATGGAAACTGAGAGATGCCTAACTACAGGAATATGACAAGAACAATGTTATCCTGCAACAGAATACATACTCATGACTAATTTAATGTATTATCTTGTCATAATTTTACACACAATAATATAACCTATGATATAGGTTCTTTTCCTTTAAAAATGTGAATCTAAAAGATTAAACAAGCAAACTTGATTGAAAATGATTCATTTATTGATCTTTAAATTCTTCTATTCAAATGGCACCTACTGTATATTAATAGTGACTACTGCAAAATGCCATGCCATTTACTGTTCGTGTTCTTTTTAGTTCAGATCAATGTAAATCTGGAATGCAAAGAGTGTTTTAGATGTGATTTTCAAAGATTTAATCAGACTCACAGAAGTGAAGCTCTAGGGGAAAGATATCAACCTATTCTTAGAGGACAAGAGAGATGGAATTTTTAATAATTCTGAAAACCAAGTGAAGTTGAGTATTATTTCTCTACTCTTGGTAGAAATTTTGTCAATCATTTGATTTTTTTTTTTTAAACGTCTTATTCCATCAAGAGTGCCAGGACAAGTCAGACCGTATCATTAGTCAGTCATTGTGTCCTATCGATTCCACCTCTGCACGTCTCTCATCGCCAGTGGCACTAAGTTTCAAATTATGTCTTTATCATTTAAATCATTTCCTAGCTCATATCGCTATCTTCATTTTTCCTTTGCATATCACAACCCCTCTCCCTAAAACCAGCCTATTTTTAGTGGTGTCATAAGGAGTTTCTGATGAAGTCACTATTTAAAATCTTGAACACAGAGACAGACTGTCTGGATGTGAATTCCAGCCCTTTTACCCAGTAGCTTTGGGACCTTGAGAAAGTCATTTAGCTAACTAGTGCCTCAGGTCTCTTTTTTCCATGAATAAAATAGGGATAATAGTAGTAACTAACTCAATAAGATTGCTATAAGAATTGAGTTAATATATATGAATTGTTAAGTATCCAGTACTGAGTAAGCAATATAGACACTATCTTATATAATAAAACAAAAAATTAAACACTATCACTTAAACAAGGATAGGCTGTCATTAATTTTAGTCATATGTATGTATACAACCAAACATAATGGGACTGCCTTTCCTTGTTTAAATGTGGGTGAGTGTGTATATTATATATGGATGTATATGTTATATATGTATTGCTGTATGTGTTATATATACACCCATATATAATATATAATATAGTATATTCATATGTGCTTATTATACATATGTTCTATACAGATATAAATATGCACACATGTATACTTGTGTGCCTATATATAAATCAATAGCTGGTTTAGTGGCTGTACATATTGAACATTAGAACTTTTTACTCATTGAAAAAGCCAGGACTAGAAGAAATGTAAAATTGTCATAATGGTTCCAAGAAACTTTAATAGCTGGTTTCAGTTGGATATAGAAATTAGAAAGCAAGCATAGTAGACTTAGAATCATGTTATATCAGGAGTCTGCTTTCCCTGGGACATACAGTACTGGGGAGAGAGATCCCTCGGAAGGTACCAACCAATGACAACTTTCAGGTGAAGTTTAGGTTCTGAGCATCATCCAGGACAGTGACTTTTCAACATTTTTCATCTCATGGCACATATAAACAAATGACTAAAATTCTGCAGCTCACCAAAAATATCTTTTCTTGATCTGACCAAAAAAAGGGGGTATAATTTTGATTCATACTAGATGGCTATTGTTGTGCTGACTGTTGTCATTTTTCAATTTGAAAATCTAAGGGAAATAGTCAGCCATTGCTTGTTTAAAATTTTTTAGGGCACACCAGTATGCCACAGCACACCAGTTGAAAATTGCTGTTCTAGAATACATTATAACAAAATGGGACAGAAAGAGCAGATCTATGAACAAGGCAGGTGGGCAGGTTTGGAGAGTCAGGCAAGGGTCACACACTCCAATGGGGATTTAACAATGAGTAGAGCCAGGTCAGCATCTCTGGAACTGGATTTCCATGGAATCTACTGCCTTAAATTTCACTCCTGTGTAACTATAACTGTCAGAGAACTTTTGCCAGAAAGCAGTTTGATTCTTTTTTTTTAAATTAATTAATTAATTTATTTATTTATTAATTTATGTTTGTTACAGATGTTCCTCCATTTGTTATAGATTTTCCCCCATTGATTCCCCCCTTACCCTCCCTCCCCACCCTGTCCCCAGCTTTGTTGTCCATGTCCATTGTTCATGCATATATGCGTATAAGTTCTAAGGTTTATCTCTCCCCCATAACCCCCTCTTCTGCAGATTGTCAGTCTGTACCCCACTTCCACATCTCTGGGACTACCCCATTCCTCAGACTGTTATGTTCATTATATTCCACAAATAAGTGAGATCATCTGATAGTTGTCTTTCTCTGTTTGGCTTGTTTTGCTTATGATGATACTTTACAGGTCCCTCATGTTGTCTCAAAGGATGAGAGATCTTTATTTCTTACAGCTGCATAGTACGCCATTGTGTATATGTACCATAGCTTTTTTATCCACTCGTCTGCTGATGGACACTTGGGCTGTTTCCCGATCTTAGCTATTGTAAATAGTGCTGCTACAAACATGGGGGTACATATATTCTTTCTGATTGGTGTTTCAGGCTTGTTAGGGTATATTCCTAAAGTGGGATCACTGGGTCAAATGGTAGTTCAATATTTAATTGTTTGAGGTAACACAACAGTGTTTTCTATAGTGGCTGCACCAGTCTACATTCCCACCAGCAGTGTACTAGAGTCCCCTTTTCTTCACACCCTCACCAACATTTGTTGTTTGATGATTTGTTTATGGCGGCCATTCTGACAGGTGTGAGATGATACCTCATTGTTGTTTTGATTTGCATCTCTCTGATGATTAGTGATATTGAGCATTTTTTCATATGTCTCTTAGCCATTTGTATGTACTGTTTGGTGAGGTGTCTAGCCAGTTCCTCTGCCATTTTTTAATTGGGTTCTGTGTCTTCCTTTTGTTGAGTTGTATGAGCACCCTATATATAGTGGAAATTAACCCCTTATCTGATATATCTTTGGCAATTATGCTCTCCCATACAGTGGGTTGCCTTTCCATTTTGATGATTGTATCTTTTGCTGTGCAGAAGCATTTGAGTTTGATGTAGTCCCATGTGTTCATTTTCTTCTTTGTTTCTGTTGCCTTAGGTGATGTGTCAGTGAAAATTTTGCTGCGTATGATGTCTGAAATCTTGTTGCCTACAGTTTTCTCTAGGATTTTTATGGATTCATGAGTCACATTTAAGGCTTTTATTCATTTTGAGTTTATTCTTGTGTAGGGTGTAAGTTGATGGTCTAGTTTCATTTTTTGTTGTTGTTGTTGTTTTTTTGCATGTAGCTGTCAAATTTTCTTAGCACCATTTATTAAAAAGGCTGTCTTTATTCCACTGTATGCTCTTGCCACCTTTGTCAAATATTAATTGAGCATACTGCCTTGGGTCCATTTCTGGGTTCTCTGTTCTGTTCCATTGGTCTATATGCCTGTTCTTGTGCCAGTACTAGGCTGTTTTGATTACGGTGGCTTTGTAGTATAACCTGAAATCTGTACTGTGATCCCTCCAACTTTCTTCTTCTTTTTCAAGATTGCTGTGGCTATTTGAGGTCTTTTTTGGTTCCATAAAAACTTTTGAAGTATTTGTTCTAGTTCTCTGAAATATATGGTTGGTATTTTAATGGGAATTGCATTGAATCTATAGATAGCTTTGAACAGTATGGACATTTTAATGATGTTAACTCTTCCAATCCATGAGCAACGTATGTGCTTCCATTTTTTAATATCTTTTTCTATTTCTTTTATTCAATGACCTGTAGTTTTCTGCAAATAGTTCCTTTATTTCTTTGGTTAAGTTTATTCCTAGGTATCTTAATTATTTTGCCGCAATGGTAAATGGGATTGTTTTTTAAGTTTCTCTTTCTGTGAGTTCTTCATTGGTGTATAAGAATGCTGTCAAATTCTTGATGTTAATTTTGTATCCTGCTACTTTGTCAAATTCATTTATTAGTCTAGTAAATTTTTGATGGAGTCTTTGGGGTTTTCTACGTATAGTATCATGTCATCTGCAAATAATGACAGTTTCACTTTCTCCTTTCCAATTTGGATCCCTTTTATTTTTTCTTCCTGTCTGATTGCTGTGGCTAAGACTTCCAGTACTATGTTAAATAAGGGGCAAATGGGGCATCCTTGTCTCGTTCCTGTTCTTAAGGGAAATGCTTTTAGTTTTTGCCCATTGAGTATGATGTTGGCTGTAGGTCTTTCATATATGGCCTTTATTATTTCGAGATACGATCCCTCTATTCCCACATTGCTGAGCGTTTTTATCAGAAATGGGTGCTGGATTTTGTCGAATGCTTTTTCAACATTTATTGATGTTATCATATGATTTTTATCTTTTATTTTGTGTATGTGGTGTATCACATTTGTTGATCTGCAAATATTGTACCAGCCTTGCATCCCTGGGATGAATCCCACTTGGTCATGGTGAATAATTTTTTTGATGTATTGTTGGATTTGATTTGCTAGTATTTTGTTCAGGATTTTGGCATCTATGTTTATCAGGGATATTGGTCTGTAGTTTTTTTTTCTTTGTAGTGACTTATTTTGGTTTTGGAATTAGAATTATGCTGGCCTCATAAAATGAGTTTGGAAGTCTTCCTTCTTCTTGAATTTATTGAAATAGTTTGAGGAGAATGGGTATTAGTTCTTCTTTGAATGTTCGGTAGAATTCCCCCTGAATCTGTCTGGGCCTGGGCTTTTGTTTGCTGATAGAGTTTGGATTACAACTTCAATTTCTTTTGTGGTTATTTGTCTGTTCAAGTTTCCTTTCTCTTCCTGGGCTAGTTTTCGGGGACTATGTGTTTCTAGAAATTTGTCCGTTTTGCTTAGATTGTCGAATTTGTTGCCGTATAATTGTTCATACTATTTGTTAACAATCTTTTGTGTTTCTGTGGTGTCAGTTATTATTTATCCTCTTTTATTTCTGATTTTGGGTTCTCTCTCTTTGTTTCTTGGTGAGTCTAGCTAAGGGTTCATCAATCGTGTTTATCTTTTCAAAGAACCAGCTCTTTGTTTCATTGATCCTTTGAATTGTTTTTTTTTTTTTTTGGTCTCCATGTCATTTATTTCTGCTCTGATTTTTTACTATTTCCTTTCTGCTACTTGCTAGGGGTTTTGTTTTTGTTTGCTTTCTAGTTCTCTAAGTTGTGAGGTTAGGTAGTCGATTCGAAATTTTTCTTGTTTCTTGAGGTAGCCCTGTAGTGCTATGAACTTCCCTCTCAGAACTGTTTTCGCTGCATCCCATAGCTTTTGTATTGTTGTATGTTCACTTTCATTGGTTTCCAGGAAGTTTTTAATGTATTCCTTGATCTCCATGGTAACCCATTCATTGTTCAAAAACATTCTCTTTAGCCTCCATGTGTTCAAATGTCTTTGCATGTTCCTGTTACAATTAATTTCTAGTTTCATGTCATTGTGATCTGAGAAGAACCTTGATATGATTTCAGTCTTATTGAACTTGTATAGACTTAGTTTGTGCCCCCAACATGTGTTTTATCTTTGAGAATGTTTCATGTGCACTTGATGAGAACGTGAATTCTGCCGTTTGGGGGTATAATTCTGTGTAGATGTCTATTAAATTCATTTGATCTAGCGCTTCATTTAGAGTCTGTGTTTCTTTGTTAATTTTTTTGTATAGAAGATCTATCCAGTAATGTGAGCAGGGTATTGAAGTCCCCTGCTATGATAGTATTGTTGTCGATCTCTCCTTTGAAGTCCCCCAGAAGATTTTTAATATATGTTGGTGCTCCTATATTGGGTGCATATATGTTTACCAAGGTTGTATCTTTCTGTTGGATAGATCCTTTCGATATTATGTAGTGACCTTGTTTGTCTCTAGTTATGTCCTTCATTTTGAAATCTACTTTATCAGATATGAGTACTGCTACCCAAGCTTTTTTTTTTTTTTTTTTTTTGCTTTCCGTTTGCTTGAAAGATTTTTTCCATCCCTTTACTTTCTTTTTTTTTTTTCATCCTCACCCGAGGACATTTTTCCACTTCTTTGTACAGACAGAGTGGGAGGGAGAGAGAAGAAGAGAGAGAGAGGGAAACATCGATGTGAAAGGAACACATCGAGTGGCTGCCACCCACACGACCAACCAGGGCCGGGGACAAACTGCAACCAAGGTACATGCCCTTAGTGGGAACCGAACCCGGGTCTCTCCGGACCGCAGGCGGACGCTCTAACCACTGAGCAAAACCGGACAGGGCTCCATCCCTTTACTTTCAAACAATAAGAGTCTTTTGTTGTGAGGTGGGTCTCTTGTAAACAACATATATGTGAGTCATGCTTTCTTATCCAATCACCTACTCTGTGTTTTTCTATCAGAACATTCAGTCCATTCACATTTAAGGTGATAATTGCTATGTACTTATTTACTGCCATTTTTGTTTAGTGTGGTTATATTTTTCTTCCTATTTTTTCTAAATTAAAGCAGTTCTTTTAACATTCTTGCAGTGCCGATTTGGTGTTAATATATTTCCTTTGCCTTTTTTTTTATCTGGAAAGCTCTTTATTTGACCTTCTATTTTGAGTGATAGCCTTGCTGCGTAGAGTAGTCTTGGATTCAGATCTTTATTTTTCATGATCTTGATTACTTCATGCCACTCCCTTCTGTCTTGTAGTGTTTCTGTTGAGAAGTCAGCTGAGAGCTTTATGGGGTTTCCTTTGTAGGTAACCTGTTGCTTTTCTCTTGCTGCCTTTAGGATTCTCTCTTTCTCTTTAGTTTTTGACATTTTAATTACTATATGTCTTGGTGTGGACCTGTTTGGGTTCTTCTTACTTGGGGCTGTCTGTGCATCTTGAACTTATGCCTTCTTCCTTCAGCAAGTTAGGAATGTTTTCTGTCACTATTTATTCAAATATATTCTCTAACCCTTGCCCATTTTTCCGCTTCGAGGACTCCTATGATGTGAATGTTATTACGTTTCCAGTTGTCCCACAGTTCTCTTAAGCTGTCTTTTTGTTTTTTAATCATTTTTTCCTTTTGGTTTTCTGATTGGTTGTTTTTTTCTACCCTGTCTTCTAATTCACTGATTTGGTCCTCAGCTTTCTCTACTCTGCTGGTTAGTCCTTCTAATGTGTTCTTAATTTCTGCTATGTCATTGTTCATTTCCACTTTGTTGGTTTTCAATGTTTCTATGTCTTTACTCATGGTGTTGATGTCCTTATTCATGCTGTTTAGCTTCCTCAAGATCATGGCTCTGAACTCTACCTCTGATAATTTGCTTAGTTTCATTTCATTGATCTCATCTTCAGTAGAGGTCACTTGTTCTTTTATTTGGGATTTGTTTTACCATTTTGGCTATCTCAGTGGGTTTTGGAGCCTGCCAAATTGTCCCTGTGGGTGTTGGTGTTCTGCTTTTTGTGGCTCCCTCTACTGGGTTTGGCTGAGCCTTGATGGGCCCATGTTAAACACCACTGCCATGTCTGGGTGGATTTGCTAGCCCAGGAACAGTTCAGTAATCCTCTGGCTTTTTCCTGGTGGCTAGTAGTCTCAGTTACTCAGTGCCTTGGAATGTAGCCCTGGTGTTTTGCATAAGAAGATTTCCAGTGGGTGTTAATGAGCTTCAAATTGCTTTTCTTTACCTCACCTGGGAAAGTCTGAATCTCTGATGGGGGGGGGGGCTGCTGCTCTTCCCCACAGCTCTGGGAAGGAGCACACTGGCCACTGTCCTTTGTGGTTGCAACTCAGTAAAAACTCTGAGTGCCCTCCAAATCCAGGGTGTCCCCACAGAGTTCCAGCCCAGTCTGCCCTCCCTCTGCTGTAGCCCCCAGGTGAGTGGCTATGACAATTTTAGTGCTCTGTCCAGGCTCTCTGCACTGTGGAGCGGTCTTTGTCTTTATTCCCCAAGGGCGCTGGTCACAGCTAAGACTGCTGCTGTCTGTTGGCTCCCAGCTTGCCACCCTCTCTTGCCTCTGCAGATCCTACCAGTGTCCCTGATCATATAGTCCTGTTTGCTGTTTTTCTGTTGCTTTTTCCAGAGGATTTGTCTTTATTTTAGTTGTAATTCCCATTTGGTCCTGAGAGATCATCTATGTAGCTTCTATTCACTCCGCCCCCATTTTCAATTCCTCTGTGCCTAACTTTTGCACAACAGGGTCGCACAGGCCTTTCTGGTGGCCCTGTACCCTGCATGTTTTGCGGGTAACTGGACCGCACAGTCCTTTGTGGAGCTGCAGGTCATACCACTGGTGGCTGGGGAATGCTGCTTTTCTGTGGGGCTCAACTCCTGCTCAGCTTTTGTGATAGTTTTTGGGGATGGGTCTCAGCTGCTGGTCTGTGCTTCTGTTGCCTAGGGATGGATGTCTCCTCCCCAGACTCTGTTGCTGGTGGTGTATCTGGACTCTGATCGGGCTGCTACTGCAGAGGATGGTGCTGGGCTCTGGGCTGTCTGCGACTTCCAAGACCAGCACCTTGGGAGCTCTACTACTGTGCACTGGTCTGTGTTGACACAGAGTGCCCACTGGTTCGATGGTGCCAGGTGTGCTGGTGGGCTTGGGTTGCTGGGCCCTAGCTGCTCCCACTGTCTCTTCCCAGGGAAGACTTCCTGAGGTGGGACCTCCCTGAGGTGCAGGGAGAAGCGCCCTGAAGGGCCGCTTACCGTGGTATCTGGCTGCTCCGTCCACAGCACAGGAACTTTCTGCTCTGTGGCTCTGCACTGCTTGGGTTTGGTTGTCCACCTTCATGTCCACTCATACTCTCTCACACTCGCTCACTCTCTCACACACTCACCCTCCCTCGGTTCTGCCAGCCGCCATTCTGAATACTTTATTTTTCTCTACCTTCATTTTAAAAGATTAATTTGACTGCTATCATTGATTGAATTTTACCTGACAAAGTTCACTTAAATAGGAAACTAATTTAAGATGTCAGTGTCACAGCCAAGTGAGTAATGGCAGTGGCTCAGATTAGAATGATGATGATAAAAAAGTAAACAAGTGATCAAATTTGATGTGTATATTAGAGGCAGACCCAACCAGATTTAACACTGGTGTGCATGTGCATGCTGGGGAGAAGAGAAGAATGACTATAGGGTCTTTTGACTTGAGCAACTGAGTGAATGATAATGCTCTTTACTGAGATAGGGTAAGATTGATGGGAAAAAATATGTTGTGGGGAGGGAGGCAAAAATCAAAAAGTTCTATTTTAGACTTGTTTAATTTGAGATACCTATTAGTCATTCAAGTGACAGCTGGGTTTATGATTTTGGAGCTCGGGAAAAGTTAGACACATGAACATATGTTTGGAACTCATTGCTCAATTCATAACATTTCAAGCAATGCAACCGGGTGAGAGTATATAGGAAGAATTTTTAGAGAAAATAATATAATGGAACTTAAAATATAATAATATAATAGAGCTTTAAATAATAGAGCTTTAAAACAATTTCTAGGGCACTTCGATTTTGAAAGATTGGGTAGGAGAAGAGAAAGAGCCAAAAAGGAAAGAAAAAAAGTCAAAGTGTTGTATCAAAACTAATAATAATAAATCAGGAACAATGTTGTCCATTGTATTGGATTCTGCCAAGAAGCATGGAGATCACCAGTGAACTTAAGAGCAATTTCAGCCAAGTGGAGAGGACAAAAGCTTGATCACAGAGGATTTGAAGGAAAATGGGAGATGATATGAGGAGATAGCAACTTACTTTTATGTGTCCATGTGTCTATGTAAAGGTACGAAAAAAGAGACAAATGCTTAAATGTAATGTAGCATCAAAGGTGGCATTTTAAAATAAAAATGCATTTTTTTCTTATAAGATTAGAAGTACTCAGAGTACATTGTATAATTATTCATATAGCAGAAGAAATTGTTGATTTGAAAGAATAAGTGAAGGCACAGAGAGGCTGAAATATTTAGAAAGACAAGGAAGGGTAAAATCCAGTTCACATGTACAGAATTGGCCTTTGGTGGGACCATGGACACATCTTCATAATGTCAGGAGGAGAAACGGAATGGAGAAACCTACCAAATTAAATAGATTGTAAGTTTGTTTGCAGAAAGATTAAACAACTTCTTTGTTTCTGTATTAGTAAATGAACATAAGTGAGTTCGCCATCTGAGAGCTGCTAGAGATTGTGAGAGATTTTCAAGAAAGAGGAAATATGGGATAGTTGTCCTGGGAACAAGATTTTCACTTACTATGGAAATAAAACAGAATTGTCTGGATAGTATTGAGTGCCAATTTAAGACTCTGATTATAAATGGAAAGTCAGTCCATTTAACATGATTGTATAATTTTCTACAGCAAAGTTACAGGGGTAGTGTAAGGAAAACATTAGTAATTTTAACAATGAAACATAGGTCCTGGACCTGGAAATTAACTTGGAAGATGAAACTAGTAATTGATCGTGGAAAAAAAAAAAAAGTGAATAATCCAGTTAGACTGAGAGGAAGAAGAGCAGGTAGAGGCTTGAAATTGGAGTTGTAGAGGTATTCTATTACTAATGATGTCAAAATAAAGGGTACAAGCATAGTAGTGCATGATTGTGGAAAAATGGAGAAAATTTCCACTGGACATGAGGTCAATAGCTTAAAACCTGGTTTAAAATGAATTTGAGTATCTCTATTTAACAATTCCTTCCCCACTTCAGAACCCTAGGAAGGAAATGGACAGGGTGTCTGTATTTTACTTACTATGGTTCTACGTTCTTTTTGCCAGTTCAGAATTATACAAAGTACAATTGTTCCTCAGAATAAGTACAGTCTGAAATATATTTATATAATCTACTTTCTAAGTCCTTCAAGCTATGATTCATAAAATCTCTCTGGAAAAAGTATAGTATATTTTAAAGAACTGAGTAAGACTAGAAACAGGCAATAACCAAGTTATGAGGTTGTTGAAAGTAAGCCAGAGGACATAAAATGGTCTGGAATATTCTTTAATTCATTCAGAAGATACTTATTGAATAGTCATTATATTTCAAGAATATACTATGTATACAGTAGTGAATCACCACAGGTGATACAAATATGGATTAAGAGTATTTCTAATGCTTGGTGATTGTTTTGAGTAAGGTATAAAAAAAGAGGCTCAAGTAAATTGGCAGATTCAGGAAACATGAAAGTAGAAACAGATTAGGTGGTGTGGTGGGGATAGAGGATGAGTTCAGTTTTGCTTTTGCTGCATATAAAGTGAGATGTCTAACAAGCGGGTAGCTTAATGAGCCTGGAGCTTCTAGAGATCTATGGTAAAAGTAGTGTTAAGGGTCACTAGCTTCTGCATTGTTACCAAAGCCTTTAGAGATATATGAAGTTACACAGGAAAGGCATGTACAGAGAGAACCAAGGAGGACCTGAAATAGCTATGTGTAAAGATAAAATGCAGGGAATAATGAAGGAAGATGATTACACGGGAGCCTGGAAAGAAAAGTCATGGATTTAGAATGAAAGCTCAGCCTTGTTTACTGTTAGCGGAGGGAACAAGTGCTCCAAGATGAGGAATGATTGGTAAACATTCGTGAAACCACTTTACCTCCATCATAATCAACAAGAAAGACAAAAGAAAAAAGCAATAGTGGAAATATTCTTACTCTTAGTCTGAAAGAATTCTTTCAATGTCAACCCTCACTTAAGGATGACTAAAAGCTCTCATTTCCCCACAAACACCAATCTTCATTATTTTATTAAAAATAGTAATACTTTATTTTATTCAGAGAAATATTAAGGGAATGGAAGATGTTTCAATTATATCCATTGGGAGACACCAAACTTACAAGTAGCCCCATTTTTTTCTTTTAACAACTTTTGTTATTTTTCTATAAATAACCAAATATTTCTTTGGAGAAATTAAGCACAAAGAAATTGGAAAGGTAGCAACTGGCTCACAAAATTAAAATATATATTTTATTTTTAGAGAGAGGAAGGAAGAAGGAGGGCGTGAGAGAGAAAAACATCAATGTGAGCCCAGCCGGTGTGGCTCAGTGGTTGAGCGTCAACCCATGCACCAAGAGGCCACCAGTTTGATTCCCGGTCAGGGCACATGCCCAGGTTGTGGGCCCAGTCTTCAGTGGGGGGCATGCAGGAAGGGGCAATCAATGTTCTCTCTCATCGATGTTTCTCTCTCTCTCTCTCTCTCTCTCTCTCTCTCTCCCCCTTTTTCTCTCTCTCTAAAAATTAATAAAGGGGAAATTTTTTTTAAAAAAACAAACATCAATGTGAGAGCAAAACATAGGAATAGACTGCCTCTAACCCACTCCCACTGGGGATCTAGCCCACAACCTGGGCATGTGCCCTGACCTGGAATCAAACCCAAACCAGCAATCTTTCTGTGCATGGGACAATGCCCAACCAACTAAGCCATACTAGCCAGGAAAGCTCACCAATTTTTTTTTTTTTTAATCTCTAGAACCAGGCTCAGAAAATAATGGGAAACAGGAAAAACTCTGTGTTTTATTTACAGGAACTCATCTACAAATTTCTGTTTTATTTTCCTGTGTTTGTGGTGGCTTTTTTTTCAAGTCTACTGCCAGGATTAATAAACTCCAAATGTCTCCTCCCCTTAAATCTGTTTACTTATGATTCAGTGCCTGGGGAATAGAGTCTACTAATTCTATTTGGGTAAGTGCTTCCTCCTTAATGAAGGGGGCCAGTGTCACTTTGGGGCTGCACACACGGGAATAGTCAATTTCCCACATAGAAACTACTGCACTATTACTAAAAAACGAAGGAATGACTTCTGGGTGACTTAAAAATTGTATTTTTGTTCTTTATTTTTAAAGTAAACAAATTTTCTTATACCCTGGAATCTTAAAGTAAGCAAACTAGAAATACTATTTTGAATAGCATACATTTTATTTTTCCAGCTTCACTTTTATATCCTCTGATTTTTAACACATTTATTGAAATACACAGGGTGGGAGGAAAGCAGGTTTACAGCTGTTCACATGGAAAATGATACAATAATTAAATAATAATAATTTAAGAATAAACTGTTTCACATACTCACAACTGTAAACCTGTTTTTGTTCCTCCCCTCCCCTCCCTGCCCCATATGGACATACAACAGACAACACATGAAAAATTTACAATTTAAGTTTGCACTTGCATTGAAATCACCTGTATTATTAAGACAAACATGCACACCACTTCCAGTTCCCTCATGCCCACCTGCAGTCCCTGCCTCCTGCAGCAACTCCACAGCAGCCCTGCCATCCCAGCACAACTTCGTATCCACTGTCAGCTAATATAATTTTTTTTTGCATTGCCTAAAATTTTATATAAGAGGAGTCATGCAATATGCTCTCTATTTTTGTCTAGGTTTTCTCTCAGCATAATCATTTAAAGATTCTTGTGTATGATTGACAGTATCAATACTTCATTTTTTTCACTGCTAAGTAACATTTTATTGTATGTCTATAATACAATTTATCCATTACATTCTAAGTTGTTTCCAGTTTTTGTCTATGACAGAGAAAGCTGCAGTGAACATTCACATATAATGCTGTGTGTGTGTGTGTGCGCGCGCGCTTTTATTTCTCATGGGTAAATACCTAGAACCAAAATGGCAATGTGTCCAGATAAGTGTATCTTTCACTTTAAACATGGCCAAAAAGTTTTTCAAAAGGATGTTTCATTTTACATTTCCACCAGTAGTGGATATGAGCTCCAATTCAAAATAGTGGGGGTGGTCAATTTTTAAATATTATACATCTTATCTGGTATACAGTAAGATCTCATTTTGTTTTTAATTTCCCTAGTGACTGATGTTGAACATCATTTTTTATTTGTCATTCATATAGGTTCTTTGGTGACTATTCAAATCTTTAGCACTTTCTTTGTCTCTTAAATTATCCTATCATTAAATTTTGAGACTTTATCCATTGTAGATGAAAATTCCTTATGAGATACATAATTTGCAAATATTATCTCAGTCTGTGGCTTGTATTTATTTTTAATACCATCTCAAGAACAAGATATTTTTAAAAAGTCAAATTTATCATTTTTTTCTTTTAAACACCATTTATTTAATACTGTAAGTTCAGAAATCTTTGCCTAAACCAAAGTCACTTTTATCCCATCAAATGTTTTTCTAGAAACTTAAAAATAGTAGGTTTAACATTTG
This sequence comes from Molossus molossus, assembly GCF_014108415.1. Classification (NCBI taxonomy): domain Eukaryota; kingdom Metazoa; phylum Chordata; class Mammalia; order Chiroptera; family Molossidae; genus Molossus; species Molossus molossus. The sequence goes on along the minus strand of NW_023425401.1, from coordinate 37,406,691 downwards.
GGGTTCCCTGTCTCTCTCCTTTCTGAAGTTAATCTCTTCACTCTTCAGCAGTCTTGTGTTTTCCAACCCCTTCTCTGCTTCCTCTAATTCAGCGGTTTGCAACCTGCGGGTCGCGACCACTTTGGGGGTCAAACAACACTTTCACAGGGGTCTCCTAAGACCATCAAAAAATACATATTTCTGATAGTCCTAGGAACCGAGACACCGCTCCTCTATCTGTCTCCAGGAGGGTCTGCCCACATGCAGATACGCCCACATACAGATATGCCCACATACGAGTACCTGGCATGATGACATCATCATGCCAACCCCATCACATACACCCCATACAAATACAGGTGTATGTGACAGGGTTGGTGCCATAATGTACTTATGCGGACTAGTCACACATGTGTAGAGAGCAGCTACTGTGTAGAAAGCTGCTACTCTGTTATAAGCAACTACTGTGTTGAAAGCAGCAGTATTGGAGGTACAATGACACTTCATGAATTATAATTACTGGGTAAATGTAAAATCATGTACTGTAAAATCAACTGCAAAAAAAAAAAAAAATCTGTACCATGGGAACTTAATCTGTGTTGATCCGTCTTTTTATATTCAGCTGTAGTTGATGTAAATTCTGCTCCCTTGTGATAGTAACAGGTATGTAAAAACAAAACACACACACACACAGAGAATGGTAAATCATAGGAAACTTTAATTAACTGAGTTGACTAAACTATGCCATGTATCATCTTTTGTATTATTAAAGCTTTCGTTATATATTATTTTGATTAGCAAACAATCCCATGACAATGCATCATGTACAGAAGAACGTTAAGAAAAGAAAATATAGTGAGGATTTCTTACAGTATGGTTTCAATAATTACAGCAGGAATTGAGAAACTGCAATGTGTTATTGCTTGTGAAGTTCTATCAGCTGAATCTATGAAACCGAACAAACTAAAACACCATTTTGATAGCAAGCATCTGAGCTTTGCTTGGCAAGGATACCAACTTTTTTTTCTTAAATTTAATTAAATTATTTATTTTTGTCACAAAGGTTTTTTCTTTTTCTCCCACTGATTACCCCCCTTTCCCTCCCCGCCCTATTCCCAGTTTTGTAGTCCATGTCCATTGTTCATGCACACATGCATATAAGTTCTGTGGTTTATTTATCCCCCATCACCCCCTCTTCTGGGGATTGTCAGTCTACCCCACTTCCACATCTCTGGGACTACCCCATTCCTCAGACTGTTATGTTCATTATATTCCACAAATAAGTGAGATCATATGACACTTGTCTATCTCTGTTTGGCTTGTTTCACTTAGGATGATACTTTCCATGTTCCTCTATGTCATATCAAAGGATAAGAGATCTTTCTTTCTTACAGCTGCATAGTACTCCATTGTGTATATGTACCACTGCTTTTTTATCCATTCGTCTACTGATGGGCATGTGGGCTGTTTCCAGATCATAGCTATTTTAAATAGTGCTGCTACAAACATGGGTCACACATAGTCTTTCTGATTGTGGTTTCAGGCTTGTTAGGGTATATTCTAGAAGGGGGATCACTGGGTCAAATGGAAGTTCAATTTTATATTTTTTGAGGTAACACCATGTTGTTTGCCATAGTGGCTGCACCAGTCTACATTCCCACCAGCAGTGTACTAGAGTCCTCTTTTCTCCACACCCTTGCCAGCACTTGTTGTTTGATGATTTGTGGATGACGGTCATTCTGACAAGTATGAGATGATACCTTATTGTTGATTTAATTGGCATCTCTCTGATGATTAGTGATGTTGAGCATTTCTTCATATGTCTCCTAGCAATTTGTATGTCCTGTTTGAAGAGGTGTCTACTTAGCTCCTCTGCCCATTTTTTAATTGGATTCTTTGTCTTCCTTTTGTTGAGTTGTATCAGCACTCTATATATATTGGAAATAAACCCCTTATCTGATGTATCATTGGCAATTATGCTCTCCCATACAGTGGGTTACCTTTCCATTTTGATAATTGTATCATTTGCTGTGCAGAAGCTTTTGAGTTTGATGTAGACCCATGTGTTCATTTTCTCCTTTGTTTCTGTTGCCTTAGGTGATGTTATCAGTGAAAATTCTGCTGTGTATAATGTCTGAAATCTTGTTGTCTACAGTTTCTTCTAGGATTTTTATGAATTCATGAGTTAAATTTAAGTCTTTTATCCATTTTGACTTTATTCTTGTGTATGGTGTAAGTTGAAGGTCTAGTTTCATTTTTTTGCATGTAGCTGTTCAATTTTCCCAACGCCATTTATTAAAGAGGCTGTCTTCACTCCACTGTATGCTCTTGCCACCTTCATCAAATATTAATTGAGCATATTGCCTTGGGCCCATTTCTGGATTCTCTGTTCTGTTCCACTAGTCTATATGCATGTTCTTGTGCCAGTACCAGGCTGTTTTGATTACAGTGGCTTTGTAGTATAACCTGAAATCTGGTAATGTGATCCCTCCAACTTTGTTCTTTTTTTTTCAAGATTGCTGTGGCTATTCAAGGCCTTTTTTGATTCCATATGAACTTTTGAAGTATTTGTTCTAATTCTGTGAAGTATGCCGTTGGTATTTTGATGGGGATTGCATTGAATCTATAGATTGCTTTGAACAGTATGGACATTTTAATGATGTTAATTCTTCCAATCCATGACCAAGGTATGTGTTCCCACTTTTTTATATCTTCCTTTATTTCCTTTTTCAATGACCTGTATTTTTCTGTGAATAGGTTCTTTATTTCTTTGGTTAAGTTTATTCCTAGGTATCTTAATTTTTTTGCTGCAATGTAAATGGTTTTGTCTTTTTAATTTCTCTTTCTGTGAGTTCTTCATTGGTGTATAAGAATGCCATTGACTTTTTGACATTTGTATCCTGCTACTTTGCTAAATTCATTTAATAAGTCTAGTAAATTTTTGATGGAGTCTTTGGGGTTTTCTATGTATAGTATCGTGTCATCTGCAAATAATGACAGTTTCACTTCCTCCTTTCCTATTTTCATCCCTTTTATTTTTTTACCTGTCTGATTGCTGTGGCTAAGACTTCCAGTACTCTGTTAAATAAGAGTGGCGAAGGTGAGCATCTTTTTCTTGTTTCTGTTCATTTTTTTATTTTAATCCCCACACGAGGACTTTTTTCCATTTTTTTCTTCAGGTAGAGTGGGAGGGGCGGAGAGAGAGAGAAACATCAACGTGAAAGGGCCACATCAGATGGTTGCCACCCACACGACCCAACCAGAGCCAGGGACAAACTGCAACTGAGGTACACGCCCTTAGTGGGAACCTAATCAGGGTCTCTCTGGACCGCAGGCCAACGCTCTAATTGCTGAGCCAAACCGGCCAGGGCTTGTTTCTGTTCTTAAGGGAAATGCTTTTAGTTTCTGCCCGTTGAGTATGATGTTGGCTGTAGGTCTTTCATATATGGCCTTCATTATGTCAAGATATGATCTCTCTATTCCCACATTGCTGAGTGTTTTTATCAGAAATGGGTCTGGATTTTGTTGAATGCTTTTTCAGCATCTACTGATGTTATCATATGATTTTTATCTTTTATTTTGTGTATGTGGTATATCACATTTATTGATTTGCATATATTGTACCAGCCTTGCATCCCTGGGATGAATCCCACTTGGTCATGGTGAATAATTTTTTTGATGTATTGCTGGATCTGATTTGCTAGTATTTTGTTCAGGATTTTGGCCTCTATGTTTATCAGGGATATTGGCCTGTATTTTCCTTTCTTTGTAGTGTCTTTTTCTGGTTTGGGACTAGAATTATGCTGGCCTCATAAAAAATGTTTGGAAGTCTTCCTTCTTGAATTTTTTGAAATAGTGTGAGGAGAATCGGTGTTCTTCTTTTAAAGATATGGTAAAACTTCCCTGTGAAGCCATGAGGGCCTGGACTTTTGTTTGCTGTTAGTTTTTTAATTACTTCTTCCATTTTCTTTGTTGTTATTGGTCTGTTCAAGTTTTCTATCTCTTCCCAGTTCAGTTTTGGGAGACTGTATGTTTCTAGAAATTTGTCCATTTCACCTAGATTGTCCAGTTTGTTGGTGTATAATTGTTCATAGTATGTTTTGATGACCCTTTGTATTTTTGTGGTGTCAGTTGTTACTTCTCCTCTTTCATTTCTAATTTTGTGTATTTGGGTTCTTTTTCTTTCTTGGTGAGTCTGGCTAAAGGAACATTGATTTTGTTTATCTTTTCTAAGAACCAGTTTTTGTTTCATTGATCTTTTGAACTGTTTTTTTTAGTCTCTATGTCAATTATTTCTGCTTTGACCTTTACTATTTCTTTTCTTCTACTTGCTCTGGGGTTTTCTTTTTGTTTTCTTTCTAGTTCTTTAAGTTGTAGGATGAGAAAGTCAATTAGGACTTTTTCTTGTTTCTTGAGGTAGGCCTGTAGTGCTATGAACTTTCCTCTCAGGAGTGTTTTGCTGTGTCCCATAGATTTTGTGTTGCTGTGTGTTCATTTTCATTGGTTTTCAAGAAGTTTTTAATTTCTTCCTTGATCTCATTGGTAACCCATTTGTTGTTTAATAACGTGCTATTTAGCCTCTAACTGTTTGAATGTTTTTGTGCGTTTTTGTTGTAATTGAGTTTTAGTTTTATGCCATTGTGATCAGAGAAGATGCTTGATATGATTTCAATCTTTTTGAATTTGTAGAGACTTACTCTGTGTCCTAACATGTGGTCTATCTTTGAGAATGTCCTGTGTGCACTTGAGAAGAAGGTGTATTCTGCAGCTTTGGAGTGAAATACTCTGTAAATATCAATTGAGTCCAACTGATCCAGGTCATCATTTAAGGACTCTATGTCCTTGTTTAGTTTTTGTCTATAAGATCTATCCAGTGGTGTCAGTGGGGTGTTAAAGTTACCCACTATGATTGTATTTCTATTGGTCTCTCCCTTGAAGTCCTCCAGAAGTTTTTACATATATTTTGGTGTTCCCATATTTGGTGCATATGTTTACCAGAGTTATATCCTTTTGTTGGATTGATCATTCTAATATTATGTAGTAACCTTCTTTGTCTCTTATTATGGCCTTCATTTGGAAGTCTATCTTGTCAGATATGAGTATTGCTACGCCACCTTTTTTTGTGTGTGTGAGGTGGGTCTCTTGTTGACAGCATATATATGGGTCATGTTTTCTTATCCAATCAGCTACCTTATGTCTTTTGATTAGAGCATTTAAGCCATTTACATTTAAGGTTATTATTAATAGATAGTTATTAGTTGCCATTTTTATTTTATGCCTGTGTTCCTCTTTCTCTCTCTGTTTCTTCTTCTTACAACAGCCCCTTTAGCATTTCTTGCAGTGCTGGTTTGATGGTGGTAAATTCCTTTAGGTTTTTTCTTTTCTTTCTTTCTTTCTTTTTTTTTTTTTTATATCTGTGAAGCTCTTTATTTCTCCTTCAATTTTGAATTATAGCCTTGCTGGATAGAGTAGTCTTGGATTCAGTCCCTTGTCTTGCTTTAGTTTGTACACTTCATGCCATTCCCTTCTGGCCTGCAGTGTTTCCATTGAGAAATCAGCTGACAGTCTAATGGTCGCTCCCTTGTAGGTAACTTTCTGTCTCTCTCTTGCTTCCATTGTTATGTTTTTAAAAGCCCATAGCACGCCAGGATATCCTCATTAAAGAAAAGGACAAGTTGTTGCACCTTGTGATATCTACCTTTCATAATGAGGCACTTCACTTGAGTATTATTTTTCAATTTTAGAAACATCATGTCCCAAACTTAAGACATTTTTCTTCTTTTCTACTAATTCTAAAAGTTAGCATCCTTTTCTGATAAGGAGCAAGATCATAAATCTTTTAGACTTTGCAGACCAGATGGTTTTTATTACAACTGCTCAACTCGGCCATTGAAGCACAAATGTAGCCACAGACAATACATAAATGAATGGGTATGCTGGTATGCCCCTCAAAAGACTCCTATATTAGTGGGTGACTTAAAACTCTACTAGTGTAAAATGGAGGCCAGAGGAGGAAGCTGTTTTGAAATTTTGGGGTTAGGTCACAAGTCCATACTGTGGTGAAACTTTCTCTGCCACTCTGGACATATGATCTAGCTGATGTGATGGCACTGCCTTATTCACAGAGCATAAGATGTGGGTTGGAACCACTGACAAAGTCAACAAAGGGTGTATTGCACAGACCCGTAAGCAGAGCCTCACTTCAGAATACATTTGATATTTTTTTATTTCTGCTATATCCGTAACCTTATATATAAGCCCCTACAACATCCTGATGAGCACTCATGAATAAGTAGTTAGGAAGTCTAGGGTAATGAACATTTCCAGGGGCCAAACTGATCTAAATGGTACAGAAGCTCAGGCCCAATGCTTTTGCCTTGCATCCCCTGGGTAGGTAGTTTTGAGAGGTATTGTATAAGACTTCCCAGAAGCAACCATCAGAGAGTAATGTTTGCCCGTAGTGATGTCCAACTCATGTAGCCTTTTGCTTTCCCTTCTGCATTTTACTCTCCACATCTACCAATTTAGCTTTCTGAGATTACTTCCCTGAAACACCACCTATATTCAGATAGTTGGCTCAGAGACTTATTTCAGGAGAATCCAATATAAGATATCCTGTTAAAAGTATTTTACATGCAAAAGGCAAAATTGCATTATTCTAATGTTTCAATATAAGAACAAAGAAGATTTTTTTCTAAATGTATTTCTTTATGAAAAAAATAATGTCCCCTAAAAAACTAATTTAAAATACAACAAAAAACAGGGAATGGTGAATCTCCTTTTCCTTCTCATATAAATAAAGGAGATGATATATTGGAATATAGATTTAGATATCAAATGTAATCAAAGTAGTTTGTAAACTGAGCTGGTCAGCAATATTTGATATAATTCTGAGTTACTTAAATGATGACTCTGTAGCTCTGTGTAAAGAAATTAAATTCAAAAGCAATTTGGTTTGTACAGATGAAAACACAAATCAGATACTCCTTTGAGAGTTTTTCTACTTCCTTTCATCTTTTCTATAGCTTCTTCCTTTCTCTTTATTTGTGGTGAAGGAAAGTTTGGCAAAACTGAGGTAGACATAATATTCAGGAAAGGAGCAATATGAATGGATATGGGGGCTTCTAACCCTGTTACTTTATTTACTGTGAATCACATTTGGAGTCATAGCATACAGGTTTACCTTTATTTTAACTTGGATATAGAGGGAAAATATCAGATAAATGGTAGTCTTCCTTGCTCTGTTTGCATATGCTGTGCTCTAACTCCCTAAAGTAGAGATGTGCTGAGTGCAACACAATATGTCATTCTTAAATAGGTTGCTACTTCTAGCTGTCAGTTTTGATCAGAAAGCACACAGGTTTGGGGTATGAATCTTGCAAATAAAAATCAGGGAAATAAAAACCATTTCCATTTTCACTTAAAAATTCACCAACTGTGCTGTGCTGAGCAGCATGTGGTAGTTAAGAAAACATGACTTTCATATGTCTTGCTTCTACTGAAAATACAATTAGAAGAAAGAGCGAAGACTGGAAATGTTTCTTTCAGCTTCCTGACTATTCGGGAATGCTGTGAAGATGCCACTTTAATTAAATAAAAGCTGTGAAATCTGTTCCCCTCCTGTCTTCGGCCCAATGTAGCCAAAGAAGATCTGTGTGACATTTTAATTTACTGATGGATGGAAACAATTTGTATTATTTGCCCAAATAGCCTATATTTTCAAAACAAAACATGGCTCTTAAGTTCCTCATTGGTTCTTGACTGTAAATTATGTCAATGCTTTCTTACAACAGCTGAAAGAGTACTTGATGAGACAGAACCTAAATAGTACTTACAATAAAAAAATAAACATCTGAGCCCAGCTGGTGTGGCTCAGTGGTGGAGCATTGACCCATGCACCAAGAGGCTGCCAGTTCAATTCCTGGTCAGGGCACATGCCCAGGTTGTGGGTTGATCCCCAGTGAGAATGTGCAGGAGCCAGCTGATCAATGTTCTCCCTCATGGATGTTTCAGTCTCTCTCTCCCTCTCCCTCCCTTTCTCTCTCAAATCAATAAAGAAAAAAATTAAAAATAAATAAATATCTGATTTCATGATTAGTCCAATCTCAGCCTACTTTCTCTGTCTGCAGAATCTTGCGTACCACAATAACTCCTATTAGAAATCATCATATTATCACTTTTCATGTTTTTTCCCTCTGGATCCTGGCTTTTCACTCCTTTTGCTAGTAAAAGATCCACAGACCAGAATTTTTTACATTTTATGACTATAATGCCCCATGACATATAAAATTTTATTGTGTATAAAACAATCATATGTTTACTGATTCTACCTGTTTTGGAAAATTAAATTGTAAACTTTAATAAAGAAAATAATATAAGCTTCTTAATGTTTTAATGTTACTTTGATCAATTTCAGGAAAATTGTGTGCTGTTAAAAATACATGGAAAAACTAGAAGTTTAATGAGGAATGGAGTATTTATATAAGTACCTCCTCACAAAATGCTGATTAATTCCAAAGAGAAAATTAGTAACTTTACAGTGAAGAAGCCTGACAGACACCATCTTAATCAAGTAATCAAAGTGAACATCATAAAGAACTAAGTTGAAATACTCTGCCACTCTATAAGTTAGAAGGAGAAAAACACAGGATCCCCACACACTCCATGAGGAATGTGAACCAATTCCAAGCTGAAGGACATATTACAAAATAGCTGTTCTGTCATTTTCAAAAATATCAAGGTCATAAAAACTAAGGAAAGACTGAAGGGTGGTTGAAGATTGAAACAAACTAAAGAAAAATTATATTTAGATACATTGTATGATTCTGGATTGAGCCTTCTATAAAGAATATTACTGAGGTGATGAAACCTGAGTGGTATCTGTGGCTTTGATGGCAGTAAAGTACCAATGCTAATTTCTTGGTTTTGAAGGTTATAGTGTGGTTATATGGGAGAATGTATTATTTGCAGAAAAGACAGACTAAAATATTCCATGGTGTAAGGCATCAGGTTAGCAACACATTCTCAAATAGTATAGGGGAAAAACAGTTTTGCAGTACACTTGTGAATTTTCTGTGGGTTTGAGATTTCATATATCCATGCATCTATCAAAAATAAGTCCTCATGGTCAGTAGGAACTAAGTCAGTAGGAAAAGAACCTTGCTTATTTTAATAGCCCTGGCCAGTTTGGCTCAGCGGTTAGAGCGTTGGCCTGTGCTCCAGAGAGACCCGTGTTCGGTTCCTGCTAAGGGCACGTACCTCCGTTGCAGTCTGTTCTCGGCCATGGTTGGGTCATGTGGGTAGCAACCACTCGATGTGTCCCTTTCACATTGATGTTTCTCTCTCTCTCTCCCTTCCACTCTATCTGAACAAAAAATGGAAAAATGTCCTTGGGTGAGGATTAAAATAAAAAAGGACCTTGCTTATTTTAATGCCTTTACTTGTGTCTATTTTTAATTAAGTAAAATTATCAATGGAAATACTACAGAATTATATATAAAAAATAAGCCCCTCTTGCATCTTTTCTGCTTCCCAATCTACTTGTAGGAATGGACACTATTCGTGCTTTGAAATATGTCCTTTCTAGGCTTTTCCTCTGTATGTACTAGCATGGCAATGGCAATATGATGAACAGTTAAGATCATACAATGCAACCAGCCAGACTAACTTCAAATTCCTATGCTCTGAAGCACTTCTGCAAATCTGAGCCTGTTACTTAACTTCTTGCAGTGGTTTCTTCATTTCTGCAATTTGGCTGATTGTTTCTGCCTAATAGGTTGGTTATAAAGATTGAATAATACAAGTGGAGACCCTAGAATTGTGCTTAGCTGTAACTATCTTGCCTGGCACATAGACACGTCTGTCTAGGTTTTCACACACACGAGATGCTATCACAATGTCTATTTATTGTGTGGTTTCGTTTTTCTAAGGCAGGTCTCTTCATCACTCTTCTCCTTTGTCTCTCAAATTTTTATCTCTTATTACTAACTTAGGTATGTGTATATTTTATCTATTTTTTAGTGTATATCTCCCCTGATTTAAACTGCATGGGTCCATTTATACATGGATTTTTTTTTCAAAAAGTACTATAAATGTACTCATTCTTTCTTATGATTTTAATACTATTTTTTCTATCTTACTTTATTGAAAGAACACAGTATATTATATATATAAAATACAAAATGTATATTATTTGATCATTTATGTTATTGGTAAGGCGGACAACAGTAGGCTATTAGTAAAAATTTACTCAGATTTTCAACTACAGGGTGTGTGTGGTGGTGGGTGAGGTGAGGTGGGGGGATGGGGAAGAGATACTAACCTGACCCTGTTCAAGGGTTCACTCTACAATGGACTGGGAGACATGATTTTAAGGATAGCTTTAACTCAATGGTTTTCTCTCCCTGGTTCAGCTTACTGGTAAACAAAGTCAACTCTTCCTCACTGCAGACTCCACTCAGGAGATTCCCTGGGTCACTGCCCCGTAGGAGCCCTGTCTGCTCCTCCCTCTCCCTTAAAGAACAGGCACCTCACTTTATATTAAGTTGCCAATCCCTATACATTAGCAAATTTAATCATCTCCACACATACTTTTGTCCTGGCAGATGGATGATCTTTGCAAGAGAAATGAAAATGCGTGATTCTGGCTTGTGAAGCTGCTCTCCGCGCTCCCTGAAAGGGCTGTTTCGCAGTTTCATTGCCCATGTGTATAATCAGCAGTTCTGATAAGCTTTGTCTTCCTTATTGTTCTTCATTTCAGTGTTTCACATCGTGATGGGTCTTCATAGTTATAGCTTTTAGCAGAGCACATTTTCTACCTCATTTCACCCACATTTGCTCAAGCACAGGTGACTATTTCATTACCTTGAATATCAGCACTCTGAACCCAGTCGTGTGCTGCTTTGTTTAATATTGGTAAAATAATGCCAATATTTTGCCTGGATCATCTGTCAGATATGTTACTTAAGAAACAGTTTTTAACATATGCTGCTCTATCATGAAACATTCTCTCTTTTTTTAATTTTTTATTTTTTATCTTCACCCGAGGACATTTTTACATTTTTTTGGTTCAGATAGAGTGGGAGGGAGAGAGAGGAAGAAAGAGAGAGAGAGACCAGGGCCGGGACCAACTGCAACCGAGGTACACGTCCTTAGTGGGAACCGAACCCAGGACTCTCTGGACCACAGGCCAATGCTCTAAGCATTGAGCCAAACTGGCCAGAGTAATCATGAAACATTCTTGATGAATGAATTCGTATGCTAAAGTTCAGTCTCACAGGTTAGCAAAGTTCTATAGTTATCAAAATAAGCTATAAATGACTAATTGTTTTTTTGAACATTCAAAATTATTTTATATTAGTTTCAGGTGTACAGCGTAGTGGCTAGATAGTCATATAATTTCAAAAAGTGATCCCCCAATATTTCAAGTACACACATGGCACCATGCATAGTTATTACAATATTCTTGACAATATTCCCTATGCTGTATTTTACATTACCATGACCATATTACAACTACTGATTTGTACTTCTTAGTCCCTTCATCTTTTTTACCCAGCCCCCAACATCTCTCCTCTGTCAACCGTCAGTATGTTCACTGTATCTGTGAGTTTGTTTCTGTTTTATTTTGTTATTTAAATTCCGTGTATAAGCAAATTATATGGTATCTCTTTCTCTGACTTAGTTCACTTACTATAATACCTTCTAGATCCATTCATGCTGTCCCAAATGACAAGATTTCATTCTTTTTTATGTGTGAGTAATATTCCACTTTATATGTGTACCACAACCTTTTTATCACTTGAATATTGATGGGTACTTGGGTTGCTTTCATATCTTGGCTGTTGTAAATAATGCTTCAGTGAACATGGGGTGCATATATATTTTTAAATTACTGTTTTGGTTTTCTTCTAATATATTCCCAGAAGTGAAATCGCAGTGTTCTAAGCAGTTTCATTTTTAATTTTTTGAGAAACCTTCATAGTGTTTCCTATAGCGGTTGCACCAATCTGCATTCCCACCAACTGTACATTAGCTCCCTTTTCTCCACATCCTCACCAGCCCTTGTTTGTTGATGTATTGATGATAGTCATTCTAACAGGTGTGAGATACCCTACTGTGGCTTTAATTAGCATTTCTCTGATGATTAGTGATATTGAACATCTTTTCATATATCTTTTGGCCATCAGTATGTCCTCTTTGAAAAAGTGTCTGTTCAGGTCTTGTGCCCACTTTTTCACTGGGTTATTTGTGTTTTTTTTGCTGAGTTGTCTGAGTTCTCTATAACTTTTGAATATTAACTCCTTATCAGATGTATAATTGGGGAATATGTTTTGCCATTTGACAGGTTATCTTTTTGTTTTGTTGATGGTTTGCTTTTGTGTACAAAAACTTTTTGGTTTGATGTAGTCCCATTTGTTTATTTTTTGTTGTTGTTGTTTACCGTGCCCAAGAAGATATATCAGAAAACAAATTACTAAAAGAAATGTCAGAGTTTACTGCCTGTGTTTTCTTCTAGAAGTTTTATGGTTTGGAGTCTTACATTTAAGTATTTAATTCATTTTCAATCTTCAATCTATTCTCTTTTTTTAAAATTATTTTTATTAATTTATTTTTGTTACAGACCTTTCTCCTTTTTCCCCCATTGACACCCTTCTCCCCATCCTCCCCACCCCATCCCCAGCTTCGTTGTCTATGTCCATTGGTTACGCATACATGCATATAGGTTCTGTGGCTTATCTCTTCCCTCCCTTCACCCCCTCTTCTGAGGTTTGTCAGTCTGTACCCTTGTATATAGTATAAGAAGGTGATCTAGTTTCACTTTGCATGTTTATGTCCAATTTTTCCGCACCACTTATTGAATAGATTGTCTTCACCCCATTGTATGTTCTTGCTGCCTTAGTCACATATTAATTGAACTCTATTGGCATGGGATTTTTCTAGGCTCTCTATTCAGTTTTATTAATCTGTGTTTGTTTTTATTTAGTACCATGTTTTTTTAATTTGATAGCCTTGTAGAATACTTTGATTTCACTTAGTGTAATTCTTCCAACTTTGTTCTTTGCAAGATTATTTTGGCTATTCAGGGTCTTTTGTGTTTTCATATAAATTTTTGGAACATTTGTCCTAGTTCTGTGAAAAATGCATTGATATTTTGGTAGGAATTTAATTAAATCTATAGATTGCTTAGGTTAATATGGATATTTTAATGATGTTAATTAATCCTACCCTTGAGCACAGTTTATGCTTTCATTTATTTGCATCTTCTTCAGTTTCTTTCTTCAGTATCTTAAAATTTTCCAAGTACAGGTCTTTTACCTACTTGGTTAAATTTATTCATAGCTCTTTAAAAATACAATTATAAGTAGGATTGTCTTCTTAGTTTCCTTTTCTGAGAGTTTATTATTGGTATATAAAAATGCAATCAATTTCTGAATATTATTTTGTGTCCTGTTATGTTACTGCATTTATTTATCAGTTCTAATAATTTTTTGATTCAATCTCTAGGGTTCCCTATATATAGCAGGTGCATGTCATCTGCAAATGATGACAGTTTCACTTCTTCCTTTCCAATTTAGATGCCTTTTTGTTTGTTTGTTCTTGTTTGATTGCTGTGTCTAAAACTTCTAATAACATGTTGAATGAGTGGTAAAAATGAACATTCCTGTATTGTTCCTAATCTCAAGGAAAATGCTTTAGTGTTTTCCTCATTGAGTATGATGTTAATTGTGAGTTTGTCTTATATGGGCTTTATTATGTCGAGATATGGTCCCTCTATTTCCACTTTCCTGAAAGTTTTTATCATAAATGGGTGCTGAACTTTGTCAAATGCTTATCTGCATCTATTCATATAATCATATGATTTTTATTCTTTATTTTGTTTATGTGGCATGTCATATTAATGGATTGAAAGGTAGTGTGCCACCTTTGCATCCCAGGAATAAATATCCCTTCATTATGGTGTATGAATTTTTAAGTATACTAATAAATTAGAATTGCTAACATTTTGTTGCAGATTTTTGCATTTATGTTCATCAGGGATATTAGCCTGTAATTTTCTATTTGTAACATCTTTATCTGATTATGGAATTAGGAGAATGCTGGCCTCATACAATGAGCTTCAGAGTCTTTCCTCCTCTTAAATTTGTTGGAATAGTTTGAGAAGGATAGCTATTACTTCTTCTTTGAATGTTTAATAAAATTCTCCTATGAAGCAAATTATCCAGGACTTTCACATGTTGGGAGTTTTAAAATTATTATTATTACTGCTTCAGTTTTACTAGTTTTTATCTGTCTATTCAGATTCTTTGATTCTTCCTGATTCAGTCTTGGAAGATTGTATGTTTCTAGGAATTTATCCACTTTCCAGATTGTTCAACTTGTTGGCATATATTCATAGTATATCTCATAATCCTTTGTATTTCTGTGATGTCAGTTGTCACTTCTCTTTCCTTTCTGATTTTATTTATTTGGCTCTTCTCTTTTTTTTTTTTTTTCCCTTGATGAGTCTGGTTAAAGCCTTATCAATCTTATTTATTTTGTCAAATAACTAGCTCTTAGTTTCATTGATCATTTACACTCTATTTAATTTATTTCTGCCTGATCTTTATTATTTTCTTCTTTCTACTCACTTTGGGCTTTGTTGTCCTTTTTTCAAATTCTTTTAGGTATAAAGTTATATTGTTTATTTGAGATTTTTCTTGTTTCTTGAGGTAGGCCTGTATTGCTATAAATTTTCCTCTTAATTCTGCTTTCACTGTGTACCATAGATATGGAGGTTTTATGTTTTCATTTGTTTCAAGGTAATCTTTTGATTTCTTCCTTGACCTGATTGTTAACCCATTCATTGTTTAGTAACATGTTATTCAGCCTCCATGTGTTTGTGTGTTTTTCAGCTAATTTACTTGAATTTTATTTCTAGATCCATACCATTGTAGTGGGAAAAGATGCTTGATGTGATTTTGGTCTTCTTAATTTTATTGAGACTTTTTTGTGGCCTAACATGGTTTATCATGGAGAATGTTCTATGTGCACTTGAAAAGAATGTATATTCTGCTGCTTCAGGGTGAAATGTTCTGAAAACATAATAATCCATCTGATCTAGTGTGTCATTTAAGACTTCTGTTTCATTGTTGACTTTCTGTCTGGAAGATATATCCATTGATATCAATGGGGTTTTAAAGTTCTCTACTATGACTGTATTACTGTTAATCTCTCCCTTTAATGTTCATCAATATTTGCTTTACATGTTTAGGTACTCCTATGATTGGTGCAAAATGCCTGCAAGGGTTATATCAGTTTGTTGGAATGATCCTGTTATCATAATGTAATACTGTTCTTTGTAGCATTATACAACTTATTGGAGTCTATTTTGTTCAATATAAATATTGTTACTTCAGCTTTTTTATTGTTGTTGTTCCATTTGCATAAAGTATCTTTGTCTATCCCTTTGCTTTCAGTTTGTGTGTTGCAATCTGAAGTGGGTCTCTTGTGGACAGCAAATACAAAACTCTTATTTTCTTATCCATTCAGCCAGCCTATTCTCTGTTTTTTGATTGTAGCATTTAAGCCATTTACGTTTAAAGTACTTATTGATAGGTACATAGGTACTACTATTTTATTATTCATATTTATGTTCCTCTTTTTTTCTTCTTCTTAAAGAAGTCCCTTTAGAATTTCTTTTAATACTGGTTTGGTGGTGCTGAATACTTTTAGCTCTCTTCTTGTTTGGTAGCTCTTTATGTCTCCTTCATTTTTAAATGACAGCCTTGCTAGCCCTGGCTGGGTGGCTCAGTTGGTTGGAGCATGGTCTTGGACACTAAATGATAGCCTTGCTAGGTAAAGTAGTCCTGGTGGTAGGTCCTTTCTTTTTATTATTTTGAATATTTTTGTGCCAATCCCTTCTGGCTTGAAATGTTTCTGTTAAGAAATCAGCTGACAGTCTTACAGAAATTTCCTTAGTAGGTAACTGTCTTTTTCTAGCTGCTTTTTAGATTTTCTCTTTGTCTTTAACTTTTGCCATTTTAATTATGATATGTCTTGGTGTGAGCCTCTTTGGGTTTATCTTGTTTGGGAGACTCTGCGCTTTCTGGACTTGTATGCCTGTTTCCTTCACCAAGTTAGGGAAGTTTTCTGTCATTGTGTCTTCAAATATATTCTCAACCTCTTGATCACTCTCTTCTCTCTCTAGTATTTCTATGATACAGATGTTGTAACACTTCATGTTGTCCCAAAGAACCCTTAAACTACCCTCATTTAATTCTTTTTTTTTTTTTTTTTTTGCTACTCTGATTGGGTGTTTTCTGCTACCTTGTCTTCCAAGTCAATGATTTGATCCTCTGCCTAATTTAGTCTGCTGTTAATTCCTTGTAGTGTAGTCTTTGTTTCAATTCTTGACTTATTCACTTCTGAGTTTTTCTTTTATAGTTTCTATATCCTTTTCTATGTTGTTGAAGTTCTAAGTTCCTTGAGCATCTTTTTAACCATTGTTTTGAACTCTATATCTCATAGATTGTTTGTTTCCATTTCATTTTGTTTTTTTGTGTTTTTTTTTTTTAAATGGAGATCTCTCCTGTTCTTTCATTTGGGGCTTTTTTGTCTCCTCATTTTTCACTGCTTCTCTGTGTTTGTTTCTGTATATTGAGTAGATCTGTTATGTCTTTCAGTCTTGGTAGTGTGGCCTTAGGTAGTAGGTATCCCATGGGGCCCAGTAGTGCAGTTTCACTGATAACCCAAGATGGGTGTTCCAGGGTTGTCCCTTGTGTGGGTTATGTGTGTCCTGCTATATAGCTGAATCTCGATTGCTTTTGGCACATCCATGGGTGTGGTTGACCCTCAGGCTGGGTGACTGAGAATTGGTCATGACCACAATGTATAAGCTGCTTTGTGGGGAATGACCCAGCAAAGGGTAATTTACCCCAGCAGACCTCCCTTTGGGTATGCCACTTATGGAGCTAATCAGGTCATTCTCTGTTGTTGTCTGTAGCCAGCCACTCGATATACTGGTTTTGTGGTCTCTTAGGAGGGACTCCAGTACAGGTTAATGTCAGACATTGCCTGTGACCAGTCATGGACTACCTATTAGGAGCTACAAAGCAATCCATAGTTGGCAACTGCCTATACTAGGCCTGCATTCACATGGGAAAAGCCAAGCTGCATTCTGAGGCCAGCTTCCACCACTACTGGGCCTATAGCAGGGCAGAAAGAGGCCCGAGGCACCCTGAGACCAGCTGCTGCCCACCAGCTACCCATTAGGATCAGCCACAGAAAGAGCCTCAGGCAGTAAGCAAGTTATATCAGTAGGTTCACAGGGTGAATGGCTAACTTTTAAACTTACCCACTCTAACACCCAACTCAATTTTCTTGGCAAATGTGGACTGGCTTAGAAATAGTATGGTAAAGATGAATTAATGAACTGCAATGGATCAATTGAGGTTTCAGTAAGCTGACTCACCTAATATCTAAGGAAGCAGGGATACTAAACACTTTTCACATAGCATTTTCCTCCAGAATTTTTGTTCTAACCTGGAGGTAAAATTTAGCAGTCAAATCTCATAAAATTGGACCATTCAGGACATTTTAAGCAGAATAATCTAAAATGCTATAAGAACAATTTTTTTAAGAAAACAATGCCAGAAAAAAACATATTATGAAATTTTAATTGAAACCTGAACTATACAACAATGAAATTAAAACGTGTGTATGTGTATACCTATATATAAACCTGGACATAAAAAAAAATCTATATAAAACTCTTTCTATAAAAATATTTATACAAAACTATAAGTACATATATATACATATATACAATAATGACTCTTTCCTTCCAAAGATACAGTATACCATTCTATTTAGCTGTCTTAAAATATCTTTTAATGAACTTTTTAAATTAAAAAAAAATTGTGCTGAAAATTAGACATAGTTTAGGAGTGTGGCAAGATCTGAGAGTTGGTAAACAGAAATTTCAGAAACAGAGCTCCTCATGAGCTTTTTGTAAGGAATTGAATACTTGTGCCTGTACATCTAATTGGACTGTTGTTGAAACATCACTTTGTTCCACACATGCTCAATGTTTCAGGTTACAGTAACTGAAGATAGCCCTGAGAGGTTAAGGAATTTGCCAAAATCAGATATTTAATTAGAGACAGTGTTATAAACAAGAACTCAAGATTTAAGCAAGCAATCCCAGCACCCAAGTTACTCATTTTAAATGTGACTGAGTGAGCAGAGTCGCACAGCGGAAGCATGCTGGGCCCATAAATGTGACTGAGTAAACTACTGAATCTAAATTTGTTCCACAAGTCAGTTAATTTTTAGCATGGGATTTTGTGTCATATCAAAATTCCCATAAAAAAATTATTTGGCCACAAGAAAGTTAATCTCAAATATATGACATAGATCTAGTGGTTTAAAAATAAGTCTAGACCATATCAGTGACATCAGGAAGTAACTTTTCTTAAATACAGGGATCTTAAAATTATCAACTAGTCCACATTTCTTGGTCAATAGGAAAGAGAAGTTTTTATCCAGATGCTTATTGGCAAGCTAATTTAAATAACTTTAACCACATACAATCAATTTTATTATTCTGCTTATCCAGATAGAATTCTCCCAACTATGCTTTTAAACCCTAAATGGAGAAATAGATTCAAGATTAGGACAGCCAGAGCACATTACTATACTTTCCAGCTATGTCAAGAGAAGCATCATTACATTCCTGTCCTTAGCCTTTATTCGCATTTGGGAGAGTACTTTGCTCCCTCTGCCCAGTAGCTCTAGAACATGTCAATTTTGATTATATCACAAATAATGATTTAAAGAAGTCAGAAGTTAGTAGGATGCAAGGAAATCAGAAACTGTAGTGTATCAAGGGTGATGTATACTATTGGAATTAGGAAAGTTTTGTTCAAATCAGATCATGTCTCTTTTATTTATTGGCTAAAAGATCTTGAACTAGTTACTTAATCCCTGTGAGATGCAATGTGTCCAATGTAATGGAGATACATTCCTGTGAAGACTAAATTAGCAATTTCTGTTTATTTCAAGATTACTATGAGGTTCAGTACCAGCTGCTTGAAATGTAACTAGTCTCAATTTCTATATGCTGTAAATATAAAAAACACCCTAAATATTTGAAGTCTTGGTGCAAAAAAAAAATGTCATTAATAACTTTATATTGGTTGCATGTTGAAATGATATTTTAGATACATAGGGTTAAATAAAATATATAAACTTAACTATTCTTTCATTAACTTTATTAATGTCTCTACTAGAAAATGTAAAATTACAAATATTTCTATTGCATAGCACTGCCCTATATAAATATTTTACCTTTTTTCCTCCTAATGTACTGAAATTACCTTGAAGGAGGGGGTTCTATCTTGCTATCTCAGTATCTAATGAAAATTCTGACATAAATACGTATAAAATTTACATTGAGTAAAATAGTTACTTTATTCCAGTAGTGTTTAATGTCGTTTCCTAAGGACATATCATTGCTCCTATATATAGGCAAGTTTAAACCAAGCTTTCTTGATTTCTTTTCCCATTTATTACTTAGAATTTCAAACATTTGTTGGGGTCTCAGTGCTTCATAGGTTAAAGGCGATATTATTAGCAAAAGTAGAAAACATGTTGAACTAAATAAAAGTTAAAACACAACAAAACCAAATTTTCAGAATGCATTTCAGTAAATGCCTAGAGCCCAGTCGGCCCAGTTGGTTGAGCATCTTCCCAGGCACCAGGACGTCATGGTTCAATTCCCAGTCAGGGCACAGGCCAGGGTTGCAGGCTCAATCCCCAGTAGAGGGGATAAGGGAGGCAGCTGATTGATGTTTTTCTTTCACATGGATGTCTCTCTCTCTCTGTTTCTCTCCCCCACCCCAAACCCACCCCCGCTTTCCCTTCCTCTCTCTGAAATCAATAAAAACATTTAAAAATTAATTAAACCCTGGCCAGCTTGGTTTGGCAGTTAGAGCATCAGCCTCCCGAGTGAACGGTCACACATTTGATTCTGGTCAAGGGCAGTACCTGGGTTGAAGGTTCGATACCTCGGCCCCAGTTAGGATTATGCAGGAGGCAACTAATCGATATGTCTCTCTCACATCAATGTTTCTCTCTCTCTCCCTCCCTCCCTTCTACTCTATCTAAAATCAATGAAATATATATCCTTAGGTGAGGATTACCAAAAAAAATCAATTAATTAATTTTAACAGTGCCTAGAGCCCGGCCAGTGAGGCTCAGTGGTTGAGCATCCACCTGTGCACCAAGAGGTCGCTGGTTCAATTCCCAGTCAGGACACTTGCCCAGGTTGTGGGCCAAATCCCCAGTGTGAGGCATGCAGGAGGTGGCCAATCGATGTTCTCTCTCATTGATGTTTCTGTCTCTCTCTCCCTCTTCCTTCCTCTCTCTCTAAAATCAATAAAGAGCAAAATAATGAAAAGGAAAAAATAAGAAAGACTACCCATTGCCTCTCAGCCTTTTGTCTAAGATCAAGTGAAGAAAGACTACGTACACCAAGTGTTGGTGAATATGTATAGTAACAGAATCATATACACTTTCAGTAATAGTTTAATAGTGCAACCACTTGGGGAAACAATTTTTGAAAAACTTAAACATGTATTTAACATGTGACTCATCAATCCTACTCAGGCATTTAGTAAAGAAAAATTAAAGGCATATATAACTTATACATGCATGCTTAGAGAAGTTATATTTGTAATAAGAAAAGTGAAAAAAAACAAATGTATAATAATGAACGAAAAATATGTTGGTAATATTTATACTTAGTATAATAATCTATACAATACATTATTACTTAGCAATACATTAGAATGAAGTACTGGTACATGCAAGCATATGGATGATTCTTAAAGAACATTATACTGAGTAACAGAAACCAGATATAAAAGAGGAAATACTATATAAATCTACATGGAATTCTAGAAAAGGCAAAATTAATCTATAGTGTCAAAAAAGCATATCAGTCATTACCTTGGGTTCAGAGTGTGTGAAGATGTGTGGGGGCGAGAGCAGATTTGATTGTAAGAATCATGAGTAAAAATCTGTGGATATGTTCTATATTTTGAATGTAGTGGTAACTGTCAAAAGTCATTGACATATACACTTAGAATTAGTATGTTTTTATGTTTATAAATCATACTTAAGTAACATACATTTAAATAGTGACTACAAACTTGTTGCTAGGGAGAGGAGATATGAAAAATGTAAACTAGTGGGCACCTAGAGAGGAAAACATGGCATGTGTGGGAAGCAGTGATGAGTTCCATTAGACTGGAACAAAAGGTAAATGAACAGGAATTGTTGCAGCACAAATTAGAAAGTTAAGCAGAGTTAGAACATACACAATCATAAATACCAGAATAAACATCTCAAATATTATTTGTGAACCAATGATGGGACATCAGTTTATTTTGTTTACCTTTCCTCCCCCTTTCCTTTCCTTTGTTAACATTTGGAGTGACATCCTCAGATAAACAAGTCTACAGGAAACCAGGAAAGGAAGAATGCCATGGTTTCTCTTTAAAGGGCGAGATGTCTTTGGCCTCTGATTTGCATAAGCTCCCTGCCCATCAAATTACAATGTTCATTTGTTGATATCATGTCAGCCTTCCTCACAATGATCATCAACTGGGCTCTTAAACATGTAATCTCACACAACCAAAATGGAAGTATGATGCTGGGTTCCAGGCATTTTTGTGGAAAAAAAGAGAAGCATTTAGTAAAATCAAGTATTTTCTCATTTATTTTAGGCACTATTATTTTAGTCTTGATTTTCAAAATAACTGTTGCAATATTTGGATAAAAGGCCTGGGGTGGGGCAAGGGCTGGGTGGAAGGGGGCCAAGGGTGAGGGGGATATGGAAGACATTTGTAACACTGTCAACAATAAAAAAAAAAAATTAAAGGAGGCGTTGTCAATTATTTTTTCTCAACTCTCAAAGTTAACTTCCATTTGAGGAATTATAAGATTGCTCATATACTGAAATATTTCAAAGGCTAAAAAAATGGAGATTCTTTATAAACATATAAGTTTGTTGAATTCAGTATTAGGTAAAACAGTGTCATTCTATCCAGATGGCTAATTTGCATGGCTTCATTTCACACTTGACTTTTCCACATTCATTTCCTTATTCTAAAGACAGTTATAAGAAACATGTTACCTCAAATTTCGAGAGAATAAATATACTGCAAAAATCTGGCTGCCATATTTGTCTTGCTATTCATGTTTATAAAATGAAGAAGAGAGGTATAAAGGGTTTAGGGCTTTGAAAGACATAGCTGTTTCTGCAGCCTCCGATGAATTAGTCTTCTATTGCATTAACAAGCTATTAAAGTTTCAGATAGGGACACTTCATATAAAGTTCTAATGGATGGAAGGTAGTGAGACTCCTTCTGTATCAGGACCTTGTATACTGTAATTATAAGATTAATATTAATTATCTAAAAAATTGAATAAATGACTAGGCAAGTAAA
The DNA here is from genome assembly GCF_014108415.1 of Molossus molossus. NCBI lineage: Eukaryota > Metazoa > Chordata > Mammalia > Chiroptera > Molossidae > Molossus > Molossus molossus. The sequence goes on along the minus strand of NW_023425401.1, from coordinate 37,384,219 downwards.
AATTAAAATAAAATTTTACTGAAAAAGGGTAAAGGCAAAATTTAAATAAAGTTCTCAGTACTAGTGTTATTTATCAGTTAAGTTACTGTGTGTAAAAAAAACCTTTTTCAAAATTATAGAAATATGTTGATATATTGATATGATAGAGAAATACCACATTTCTTTTAATGTCTCATTAAGCAGAGATTCATAATCCTTGCCTTCAGTCTAAACAATATGAATATTATTTCCTATTTGTGAATGGCACACCTGATAATTATTTCTTCTTAATGATTATCTTAGCATAAGTGAGATTGCTAGATTATATGGTAGTTCTATTTTTAATTTTTTTGAGGAAACTGCATATTGTTTTCCATTGTGGGTGTACCAGTTTACATTCTCACCATCAATGCAAAAAATTTTCCTTTTCTTCACACCCTTAACAGTTGTCTTTTTTATGATAGCCATTCTAACAGGTGTGAGGTAATAACTCTTTTTTTTATTTTTTTTATCCTCAACCGAGGACATTTTTCCATTTTTTGTACAGATAGAGTGGGAGGGAGAGAGAGGAAGGGAGAGAGAGAGAAACATCGACGTGAAGGGACACATCGAGTGGCTGCCACCCGCACGACCAACCAGGACCGGGGACAAACTGCAACCGAAGTACGTGCCCTTAGCGGGAACCGAACCTGGGTCTCTCCGGACCGCAGGCTGACGCTCTAACCGCTGAGCCAAACTGGCCAGGGCAATAACTCTGTTTTTGATTTGCATTTTCCAGATTAGTGGTGTTGATCACTTTATTTTCCTCTGCCATTGTCTAACAGGTCGTTACACTTTTTTGCTATTGGGTTGTATGAGTTCTTTATATATTTTAATATTAATAATTTACCAGATACATGATTTGCCAAGATTTTCTCTCATTCTGTAGGCTGCCATTTCATTTTGTTGATGGTTTCTTTCCCTGTGCAGAAACTTTACACTTTTACATAGTCTCACTTATTTTTTCTTTTGTTGCTTCTGTTTTGGGGGTCATATTTAGGTAATTGCTACTGAAACCAATGTCAAGGAACATTTTTCTGATGTTTTCTTCTAGGATTTTTGTGGTTTCAGAATTTCAATGTAAGTCTTTAATTCATATTGAATTCCTTTTATGAGTAATGTAAGATAAAGGTCCAATTTCAACAACAACTATCTTTCCTCGTTGAGTGTTTGTGGCTCCCTTGGGAAGTATTAGTCCCTCATATATGTGGGGGGTTATTCTAGGCTCTCGATTTTGTTCCATTGGTCTTTGTGTCTATTTTCATGTGAGTGTAATTCTGTTCTAATTACTGTAGCATTATAGTATAGTATGAGATCAAGAACTGTGATGCCATGGGCTTGTTGTTCTTTCTCGGGATTGCTTTGACTATTTCGGGTTATTTGTGGCTTCATACAAATATTAGGATGGGTTTTTCAAAATGTTTATAACAAAAAATGCCACTGGAATTTTATCAGAGATTGTATCAAATCTATAGTTTTAAGCAGTATGGACATTTTATCAATATGAATTCTACTTTATGAAAAAGGGACATTGTTCCACTTGTTTTGTATATTCTTCGGTTTCTTTCATCAAAGTCTTGTAGTTTTCACTGCATAATTCTCTCACTTCCTTGGTTAAATTTATCCCTAGTTATTTTATTGTTTTTAATACTATAGTGAATAAAATTATTTTCTTTATATTTTTTCAGATGTTGTGTTGTTAATATATAGAAATGCAACTAACTTCTATGTGATTATATATTCTGAAACTATACTGAATTTTTTGGTTCAAGCAGTTTTATGTGGAGATTAGAATTTTATATAAGATTATATATCACTTGTAAACAAAGACAATTTTATTCTTTTTCTGATTTGATGCCTTTTATTTCTTTTTTTTTTTGACTGATGGCTATGTCTAGGACTTCCAGTTCTGTGTTGATTAAAAGTGACAAAAGTGGGCACCTTTGTTTGTTTCTTGATCTTAGAGAAAAAAAAAAATTAATATTTTTTATTGATTTTTTCAGAGAGAAACATCAATCGGCTGCTTTCTACACACCCCATCCTGGGGATTAAGCCTGAAACCTGGGCATGCACCCCCCCCCCCCAGGTTTCAGTTTGGTAATATTTTATTGAAAATTTTTGCAACTATATTCATCAGGAGTTTTGGTATATTTACTTTCCTTATAGCATTTTTTTCTGGTGTTAGTATCAGGGTAATGCTGGCTTCGTAAAATGAGTTTGGAGTGTTCCCTTCTCTTCCGGTTATTGGAGGAGTGTAAACTTTATTAACTAGTCTTTAAAAGTTTGGTAGGATTTATCAGTGAGACCATCAGGTCTAGTGCTCTTCTGTGTTTGGAGATTTTTTTAATACTGATTAAATTTTCTAATTAATAATTGGTCTGTTTAGATTTTCTCTTAATGAATCAGTATTAGTGGGTTATATATTTCTATAAACTTACCCATTTCTTTTTGATTATCCACTTTGTTTATACTTGTCTATCATGATTCTTTCTATTCCTATAGTATCAGTTGTAATAATGCCTCTCTAATTTCTATTTGATTCCTCTATTTTTCCTTCCCCTCAGTTTTTGGTAATTTTTTTAAGTATATGGATTTTTTAAAAAATTGTTGGGGTGACATCGGTTAATAAAATTACATAGGTTTTGCCCTGGCTGGTTTGGCTCAGCAGTTAGAGCGTCGGCCTGTGGTCCAGAGAGACCCAGGTTCGGTTCCCACTAGGGGCATATACAGTTTGTCCCAGACCTGGTTCGGTTGTGTGGGTGGCAGCCACTCGATGTGTCCCTTTCACATCGATGTTTTTCTCTCTCTCTCTTCCTCCCACTCTATCTGAATAAAAAAATGGAAAAATGTCCTTGGGTGAAGATAAAAAAAAAAAAAAAAATTACATAGGTTTGAAATGTACAATTGTATAATACATCATCTGTATATTGTATTGTGTGTTCACCACCCCAAGTAAAGTCTTCCATTGCCATTTATCACCCCTTTACTCACTTCTACCTCCCCTGAACCTCCCTCTGTCTGGTAATCACCATATTGTTGTCTGTGTCTGAGTTTTTTGTTGTTCTCTTCATCTCTTCACCTTTTTTAACCAGCACAGCAACACCACTTCCCTGTGGCAGCTGTCAGTCTGTTCTCTGTATTTATGAGTTGGTTTCTATAAAGTTCATTAGTTTATTTTGTTCATTAGATCCACATATGAGTGAAATCACATGGTATTTGGTATTTGTCTTTCTCTGACTGTCTTATTTTACTTAGCGTGGATGGACATGGAGAGTATTATGCTATCACAAAAGGTTAAGATTTCCTTCTTTTTTATGGCTGAATACTATTCCATTGCATAAATGTATCACAGCTTTTTTATCTACTGATCTAGTAATAGTTACTTGTGCTGCTTATATGTCTTGGCTATCATAAATAATACTGCAAAGAACACAGGAGTGCATATATTCTTTCAAATTAGTGTTTCAGGTTTCTTCAGATATATTCTCAGAAGTAGAATCACTGTGTCATAAAGCAGTTCCATTTTTAATTTTTTGAGGGAACTCCATACTATTTTCCAGAGTGGCTGCACCAATCTGCATTCCCACCAACAGTGTACAGTTTCCCTTTTCTCCACATCCTTACTAACACCTGTTTATTGATTTATTGATGATAGCCATTCTGACAGGTGTGAGGTGATACCTCATAGTGATTTAATTTGCATTTTTCTAATTAGTGACATTGAGCATCTTTTCATATGTCTGTTGGCCATATATGTCCTCTTTGGAGAAGTGTCTGTTCATGTCCTTTGCCCATTTTTTAATTGGATTGGTTGTTTCTGTGGTGTTGAGTTGTATAAGTTCTTTATCTTAGTCTAGCTAAAGTTATGTCAATTTTTTCTTTTCAAATACCAAACCTTAGCTTTATTATTTTCTATAGTTTTCTGGTCTCTATTTTATTTATTTATGCTCTAATATTTGTTATTTTCTTTCATTGTACTAAATTTGGGGTTAATTTGTTTTACATTTTCTAGAACCTTGAAGTGTAAAATGAGGTTGTTTGAGATCTTTATTTTTTATCATAGGTGTTTATCTCTATATACTTCTTAGAATTATGTTTGTAGCATCCCATAGGCTTTGATATGTTGCACTTCTATTTCATTTATTTCCAGATATTTATTTCTCTTTTGATATCTTGTTTAACCATCGGTTGTTCGAGAGAATGTGGTTTAATCTTTACACACTATGAATTTTCCAGATTTTCTCCTGTTTTTTACTTCATTTTGTACTATTGCGGTCAGAAAAGATAGTTGGTATGATTTTATTGGCTAATATATTTGGTAAAATATTAAGTGATTTATTCTGCATAATGCTTCCTGTGTACTTGAGATGCATGTGTATGCTGCTATTACTAGATGGAATGTTCTAAAACTATTGGATCTATTTGGTCTAATGTATTTTTTTTAACTTTTTATTGACTTCATTAGGGTGTCATTGGTTAATATAATTATACAGGTTTCAGGGATACAATTCCACAATACATCATCTGTATAATGTATGGTGTGTTTTAGTCTAATGTATTTTTCAACCCAAAGTTTCTTTGTTTATTTTTCTGTCTGAATAACCTATCCATTGCTAAAAGTGTGATATTTTGAGTCCCCTACTAGTATCATATTAATTTGTATCTATGCCTTTATATTTGTTAGTATATGCTTAATATACTTAGGTGCTCTAATGTTGGGTGTGTGTGTGCATAAAATTTACAATTGTTATATTGTTATATCTTCTTGAGGAATTGACCCATTCATCATTATATAATGAACTTCTTTGTCTCTTCTTACTGCTTTTGGCTTGAAGTCTACTTGTCTGAATTAGTACTGCTACCCTTACTCTGGTTTGGTTTCCACTTGCATGAAATATCTTTTCCCATTTCTTCACTTTGAGCCTATAGATGTCCTTAAAGCTGAAGTGAGTCTAGGAGGCAGCATATAGTTGGGCCTTGTTTTTAATTCATCCATACACTTTATAACATTTTTCAAATTTTTTATCTTTATTGTTGAATGTATTACAGATGTCCCCCTATTTCCCCCACTGATCCCCTCCACCTTGCCCCCCCCACCATGCTTTACAGACTGATGAATTTCATAAGGAAGTGGGGAGGGGAAGTTGGAAAAGATTTACCAAAGAATTTATATGCATATATGCATAATTAATGGGTACTTTATAACTTTTTTTAAATTATTATATTTTTAATCCTCACCAGAGGACATTTTTGCATTCATCTTCAGATAGAGCAGGAGGGAGAGAGAGAAACATCAATGTGAGAAAGAGAGAGACATTGAGTGGCTGCCACCCACACTACCCCCAACCGGGGCTGGGGACATCTGCAATCAAGGTACATGCCCTTAGCGGGAACCAAACCAAGGACTCTCTGGTCCGTGGGCCAACGCTCTAACTGCTGAGCCAAACCGGCCAGGGTGGTACTTTATAACTTTTAATTGGGAAACTCATTTTTTTTTACATTTAAAGTATTATAGATATATAAGAACTTACTAATATCATCTTATTGTTTTCTGGCTGTTTTGTAGTTTTTTATCTTTCTTTAATTTTTTCTGTCTGCTTTGGCAAGTGATTTTCCATAGTGGTATGCTTTGATTCCCTTCTCAATATCTTTTGTGTATCTATTGCAGGTTTTGCTTTGTGAGTTCCATGAAACTTACAGAAAAATTAATAATATTTAAATATATCATATATGTCTTTGTCTATTTTACTCTAATAACAGTTTAACTTTACGCGCCAAAACTCTATCCTTTTACTTTCTTTTTTTTAAAATGTTTCCATTTTATCTTTTATTGTGTGTCTATAAGTAAATTGTTTAAGCTATAGCAATTTTTAATACATTTGTCCTTTAACTTTTATTCTAGAATTAAGTAGTTAGCACACCACCATATTATACTTAGGGTATTCTGAATCCTACTCTATGCTTACCTTTATCAGTGTTATATATTTTCATGTTACTGCAATTATATAATTAGTGATCTTTTGCTTCAACTTGAAAAACTCCTTTAAATATTTTTTGTAAGGTGGAATTAGTAGTGATGAATTCCCTCAGTTTGTGTTTATTCAGGAAAGTATTTCTCCTTTGATTCTGAAGGACAGCTCTGGCCAGTTTGGCTCAGCGGTTGGAGCTTTGGCCTGCAGACCAGAGAGTCTTCGGTTCCCGCAAGGGGCACGTACCAAAAAAAAGAAAAAATCCAATTCTGAAGGACAACATTAATGATATTTTAGGTTGGCTGTTCCTTTTAGCACTTTAAATATATCATCCCATTCTCTCCTAGTCTGCAAGGCCTCTGTTTGGAAATCTGATAAACTTATTATGGTTCCTTTTCATAAGAACAAGTATTTTTTCTCTTGCTGCTTTTATAATTATCTCTTTTGTCTTTAGTTTCATGTATTTTTATTATTTTGTGTCTTGGAGAAGAACATTTTAATTGGGAATTTTGAGGTGACTTTTTAAGCTTCGTGAGCTTAGATGCCTGAATCTCACCCATGATTCCTTTAAATAAGCTTTCTACTCCTTTTCCCCTCCCTTCTTCTTTTGGCACTTTAATACATTAATAATGCATACATTATTTCTCTTGATAGTGTCCCATAATTCCTACAGGCTTTCTTAATTACTTTTCTCTTTTTTGCTCCTCAGAATGGATAATTTCAATCATCCTTTTGGCTCACTGATTCACTCTTCTCTTTGTTCAAGACAGCTATTGAAGCTGTCTATTAAATCATTTGGTTTAGTCATTATATTCCTATCTCCAAAATTGTTTGATTCTCTGTTGAACTCATTTTGTTCTTGTATTATTTCCCTGATGCCATTAAATTGTTTATTTATGTTGTCTTGTAGCTCTGTGAGCATCTGTAGAACAATTATTTTAAATTCTTTGATGTCCATTTCTTTGGGGTCATTTACTAGAGGTTTACTGTATTCGTTTGGTGTAGATATTCCCCCAATTCTTTGTGATTCCTGTAGCTTTGCAGAGATGCCCAAACATTTGAAAAAGCAGTCATCTTTGCCTGGCTGGTGTTTTTCAGTGGTTGAGTGTTGACCTATGCTCCAAGAGGTCACTGGTTCAATTCCCAGTCAGGACACATGCTCAGGTTATGGGCCAAATTCCCAGTGAGGGGCATGCAGGAGGCGGCCAATCAATGTTCTCTCTCAATGATATTTCTCTTTCTCTCCCTCATTCTTTCTGTCTCTAAAATCAATAAATTAAAACAAAAAAGCAGTCATCTTTCCAGTCTTTGTGGACTGATTTTAATCAATAAGGGAAGCCTTTCACCTGCAGATGAGGGTACATCACATTGTGTGTCTAGTGCCGGCATGGCACCTGCTTTGGTGTGGGGGGTGATTTCTCTTTGATTCAGGCCACTGGGGTCCACAGTATCAACTGTGTTGTTCTTAGTGTGCACAGCAGAGGATTGTAAATGGCTGTTGGGATCCTAAGTGGCCCCTCCAGTCAAGTAACTAGGAACCAGGGCAAGCAGAAGTGGTGTCTGGAGTCAGAGGCTTTCACACTATAAGTTGTGGGGTCCAACTGCAGGCACCTATAAGTGCCAGAGACCAGATGCAAACACATGCATAGTGGTCCCAGAGCAGTTCGCAAGGCTGGGACTAACTATGGAGGTGGCAGCTGTGGAGGTCTTTGCTGTCAGTGTACTCTTCTGTGCCTGCACATTCTACCCATCTGTGCAGAGTGTAGTGGAGGCCAATGGTAGAGATCTGACTGAGGGGCATGCAGGTGCACAGATGAAGGGGCTAGTTATAAGCTGTCATGGTGTTGCCAGCCAGCCAGTGATAGAAGGCAGAACCTGATCTGGCCCCATAAGCAGTTGTGGGGAACCTGTTTACCAATGTGCTCACCTGTGGCCACACCATCTGCCCCTGGGTGTGAACACTGTTGTAGAGACCAGTGATGAGGTTCAGGCTGGAGACAATGCAGGTGAACAGCTAGAGGGATTATCTACAGGTGCCAGCCAGTGACAGATGGAACAGCTGATCTGGACTTATGAACTGTGGCAGGGACCCTGATGTTGGTGTACTCTCCTGTGGCTGTACTCTCTCCCCCTAGATGTGCGCACTACCATTGAAGGCTGGTAATGGAAACCATGCTCGGGAAATGCAGGTGCACAGCTGAAAGGGCAGAGAGACACTGAGCTGCTGGTGTTAGCGAATATAAATATCTGCGGGTTGACAACCCTCAAGACTTCGTCATTGGTGGAAACTGCTGCATTTATCTGCAGAGCAGGTCTCTATAAACCACAAAAACTCCCCCTGCATGTCTTCTAAGTTCAGCTTCTGCTTTTCTTCCTTGTTCCAATCTGCCAGTCTGGGTGGGCTAAACTGAAGCAGGACCTTTGCACAGAGCTCTGGTAGGCTGGTTGCTCACCCCACTCTCCCTTTCCAGGTGAGAGGAACTCTTACCAGCTGGGAAGTTTCTTCCGGGCACTGAACAATGTCATCTTGGGGATATGATGATGCAGGAAAAATAAAGTTGTTTTTCTTCTCTTCTCATGTAATTACTCTGTTTTGTTTTTGTTGTTTGGTTCCATGATGTTGCCAAAATAGCCTAAGAAGGTGCTAGAGGTCTTCCAAAGCTTTTTTTGTTTGTGGATAGCTGTTCAATCATTGATTTTTGTGGGAGTTGTAAAAGCTGGATTCTCATACATTGTCATTTTGCCCACAACCAATTTCTGTTGGGTCTTGATAAAAGTACTGTAATATTAACCTGCAGCAAAAAAAAAAAAAAAAAAAAAAAAAAAGGAACCATCATTCGAATGCTTACAAATTCATTGTTGTTTCTTGAAAGTTCTGCATTTATAACTTATGTTTTTCTGAGATAGCCCCAACACAACTTCTTCCAATATTGCATTTTCAGTGAAAACAACTCCTGTAAATTAAATGTAGAACCACCTGATATAAACTATCATATAGGCTTTAGGCCTAGGTTTCTAGTATGTGTAAAAGTTTCATTGAACTGCTAATGCATGATGTAGGTATAATTCATGAAGAACCAAACACCTGTATTTCCATATGTTCTCATTTATTTCATTGAGTTGCAAATCTTGGATGAATTCCTTTTAATTAGATGAGCATGATAACTTCCCCAAAAGACCGGCTTTCCTGGGATACACTATTATCCATGTGCACATAAGTTTGGAGAGGAGCAAGGATGGAGAGGATACCTACAGAGTCACACAGGTATACTAACAAGTGTGAACTTTAAACAACTAATCATTTCAAAAATATTAAGGAAATAACTCTGACAAAATGTGATTTGCTAAAATACTTTTTATAAAACATTAGGTCAAGCTGAATAGAAGGGATTGTGCAGTGTAGCTGAATGAATCTGTGCTTCTCTGAGTTAGGTCAATATTTACATTCCTTAGAGAAATGTACACAGTTCCTCAGACACAATACATTCTTTAACAAAATCATCATCTGGCCTTTAAAAACATTGAAAAGACATAGGCATACATATAGTCTTGTTTTTTAAAACGAAGGTCAGAGCAGATATTTTTATATTTATGATGAACTTACTGAAAGCTCAATCCACAGTCTTGATGTTAAAAAGGTGTACTTATTGCACATCTGAAACAGATACTTCTATTGTAGCTGCTTATTTAATCTAATTAAATTTTACAGTTAATCACTTATTTAGATAAGAGTTAGAGAAACACAGAGTTGTAAGATAAAAGGAATTCTGACATTCTGAATCTTGAGATATGAAAAGTTTATAAATGATTCAAAAGTGAAAACATATTTCTATGGAAACAATTGAAAGGAAGAAGCCTAGACACATAAATTAATGAAAGATAAATGAATTATAGAAATTTCAGTTATTGATTTGATTTTAGAGAGAGAGGAGGGGAGACAGAGAAATATTGTTTTGTTGTTCCACTTATTTATGCATTCATTCGTTGACTCTTGTATGTGCCCTGACCGGGGATCAAACCCATAAACTTGGTGTATCGGAATGATGCTGTAACCAACTGATCTACCAAGGCAGGGCCTAGAACTAACATTTTCATTCCTGTTGATGCAATCTAAGCATCAACACAATCCCTGGCCAGTTTTGCTCAGTGGTTGGGTTCATTTGGGAGGCAACCATTGATGTCTCTTTCTCTCCCCCTTCCACCCTCCCACTCCGGAAAAAAAAGATCAATGGAAAAATATCCTAGGGTGAGGATTTAAAAAAATAAATATCAACACAATGCTCTTGTGAGAAATCAAACTGAATTTTCAATAAGTGGAAAGTTTCTGTGCTACAATGTTAACAGAACTGAAGTACTTTGTTAATTTTGAAAAATTATAAAAATCCTATTAGCAATTCAATAGTTTATAAAATAGATTCTAAGTAAATAAAGTATTTGGAGACATAGAACCCTTTTATTACATTAATATGATTAAGGATATAATATTAACAGATCATTCTAAGAATATTATTTTATCTAAGAGTAGCTCATCCCCCCTTCCCCATCTTAGGGGAAAAGCTTTCAATTTATCACCATGGAGTACAGCTTTAGCTGTTGCTTTGTCTTATATGGCATGTACTATGTTGAGGTACATTCCCTTTATACCCAGTTTGTTGAAAGTTTTTATAATGAAGGGATATATTCTTCCAAGTGCTTTTACTGAATCTATTGAGATGATTGCATGATTTTTACTTTTCATTCTTTTAATGTGGTATATTTATTGACTTGCATATGTTGCATCCCAGAGATTGAGAATAATTGCATCTATGTTCCTCAGGGATATTAGCCTATAGTTTTTGGTATAGTCCTTTTCTGGCTTTAGTAACAGGGTAATACTAAGAATGACTGGCATTAATTCTTCTTTAAATGTTGGTTACAATTTTCCAGCAAAGCCATCCAGGAGTTTCTATTTTGCAGGTTTTTAATTACTATCTCATTATTATTGATCTATTCAGATTTCTGTCTCATCATGGTTTAAGTCTTGGTAGGTTTCATATTTCTAGTAATTCTATTTCTTTTAGGTTATCCAATTTGTTGGCATGTAATTATTCTTAGTAGCTTCTCATGATCCTTTGCATATCTGTGTTATCAGTTGTAATGTCTTCTATTTTTTTTTCTTTTTTTTTATTAATTATTTTTTGTTACAGATGTTTCTCCTTTTTCCCCCACTGATTCCCCCCTCCCCCTCCCTCCTGTCCTTTCCCCAATTTGTTGTCCATGTCCATGCATACATGCATAAATAAGTTCTGTGGTTTCTCTCTCCCCCACCACCCCCTTCTTTAGGGGATTGTCAGTCTGTACCCCACTTCCACGTCTCTGAGACTACCCCATTCCTCAATGTTTCTCTATTTATTTTTGAATTTGAGTCTTTTTTTTTTAGTCCAGTTAAATGATTATTATTTTTTCTTTTCAAAAACAAATCTTAATTTTCCTATTTTTTGTGTCTTTATTTTATTTCTGCTCTCTTCTTTCCTTACTTGAAAACTTGAGCTTCATTTTTTCTTTCTCCCTAGATCCTTGAGGAATAAATAAACTTAGGTTGTTGATTTATCACTATAAATTTCCCATGGAATTGCTTTTGTAGCATCCCATAGGTTTTGATATGTTATTTGTCTCAAGATATTTTTGCATTCTCTTTTTATTTCTTCTTTGACCCATTGCTTGGTCAGGAATATGCTTTAAATTTCCATATATTTGTAGACTTTTCCATCTTTCCTTTTTGTTATTGATTTCTAATTTCATACTATTGTGGTCAGATATTGTACTTGATATAATTTCAATCTTCTCAAATATGTTAAGGCTTGTTTTATATCTTTTCATATGGCCTACCCTAGAGAATTTTCCATGTGCATTTGAGAAGAATATCTATGCTACTACTGCTGAATGGAATGTACTGTATATTTCTGTTAGGTCCATTTGGTCTAATGTATGGTTTGAGTCCAATCTTTCCTTGTTGATTTTTTGTCTGAATTATCTGTCCGTTACTGAAAGTGGTTATTGAAATCCCCTATTATTACTGTATTATCCATTTCTCCCTTCTGATCTGTTAGAACTTGCTTTAAAAATGTAGGTGCTCTGATATTGGCTGCTTATATATTTACAATTATTATAGTTTCCTGATGAATTGAAAAATCTATTATTATGTAATAACTTTATCACTCATTATCATCTTAGGTTTACAGTCTACTAGTCTGATATAGGTATAGCTACCCTCATTTGCTTTGTTTTCCACTTGTGTGGAATGTCTTTTCCACCCTTCATTATCAGCCTACGTACATCTTAAAACTGTAGTGAGTCTCTTGCATGCAGTATATATTTGGGTCTTGTTTTTTCCCCACCTAGCCACTCTGTACCTTCTGACAGATGAATTAAACCCACTATACTGGAGGTAATTATTAGCAGGTAAGAACTTACTGATGCCATCTTATTAATTGATATGTTTGTTGAGGTGTTTTTTTTCTTTTCACATTTCCATTGCTTCTGCCTACTGTTGTAAACTGGTGACTTTTTATGGTGATATTCTCTGTTTCATCTTTACATTTTTCCTCCTTATATTATGTAACCCTTATGATAATCATATCTCATAGATAAAATAGTCCATTTTAAGCAAATAGCAACTTAACTTGGAATGTCTACAAAATTCATTCTTTTACTACACATTTTATATTGTCATTACTCTTCCTACATTTTATATTTGTTAATTAATTATAGTAGCTATTATTTTTTAAACTCCTTGATTAAGGCAGGGATTTATTAAGTGGAGTCTGTGTAGAGGCTTGAGAGAACATGGAGAAAAGCAAAATTTGGCATTCTCCATTTAGTTAAGGTTGTTCTGCCCTCTAACCTTTTTTATTTTATTTTATTTTTTTTTTTTATTTTTATGAATTTTTATTTATTTTTTTGTTACAGATATTTTACCTTTTTACCCCATTGGCACCCCCCACCCCACCCCCTCCACCCTGTCCCCGGCTTAGTTGTCCATGTCCATTGGTCATGCATACATGCATATAAGTTCTGTGGTTTATCTCTTCCCACCCCCCCACCCCCCATCCCCTCTTCTGAGGGATGTCAGTCTGTGCCCTACTTCCATGTGTCTGGGTCTACTGTATTCCTCAGACTGTTATGTTCATTATATTCCGTATATAAGTGAGATCATGTGGTATTTGTCTTTTTCTGCTTGGCTTCTTTCACTTAGGATAATACTTTCCAGGTCCCTCCATGTCGTCTCAAAGGATAAGAGATCTTTCTTTCTTACCGCTGCATAGTACTCCATTGTGTATATGTACCACAGCTTTTTGATCCATTCGTCTACTGGTGGACACTTGGGCTGTTTCCAGATCTTAGCTATTGTAAATAGTGCTGCTATGAACATGGGGGTACATATATTCTTCCTGATTGGTGTTTCAGGCTTCTTAGGGTATATTCCCAGCAGTGGGATCACTGGGTCAAATGGAAGTTCAATTTTTAATTTTTTGAGGTAGCACCATATTGTTTTCCATAGCGGCTGCACCAGTCTGCATTCCCACCAGCAGTGTATTAGAGTTCCCTTTTCTCCACACCCTCGCCAACACTTGTTGTTTGATGATTTGTTGATGGCGGCCATTCTGACAGGTGTGAGGTGATACCTCATTGTTGTTTTAATTTGCATCTCTCGGATGATTAGTGATGTTGAGCATTTCTTCATATGTCTCTTGGCCATTTGTATGTCCTGTTTGGAGAGGTGTCTATTCAGCTCCTCTGCCCATTTTTTAATTGGGTTCTTTGTCTTCCTTTTGTGGAGTTGTGTGAGCTCTCTGTATATATTGGAAATTAACCCCTTATCTGATACATCATTGGCAATGATGTTCTCCCATACAGTGGGTTGCCTTTCCATTTTGATGATCGTTTCTTTTGCTGTGCAGAAGCTTTTTAGTTTGATGTAGTCCCATGTGTTCATTTTCTCCTTTATTTCTGTTGCCTTAGGTGATGTATCAGTGAAAATTCTGCTCCGTATGATGTCCGAAATTTTGTTGCCTACATTTTCTTCTAGAATTTTTATGGATTCACGGGTCACATTTAAGTCTTTTATCCATTTTGAGTTTATTTTTGTGTATGGTGTAAGTTGATGGTCGAGTTTCATTTTTTTGCATGTAGCTGTCCAATTTTCCCAACACCATTTATTAAAGAGGCTGTCTTTACTCCACTGTATGCTCTTGCCACCTTTGTCAAATATTAATTGAGCGTATTGCCTTGGGTCCATTTCTGGGTTTTCAGTTCTGTTCCACTGGTCTATATGCCTGTTCTTGTGCCAGTACCAGGCTGTTTTGGTTACAGTCGCTTTGTAGTATAACCTGATATCTGGTAATGTGATCCCTCCAACTTTGTTCTTCTTTTTCAAGATTGCTGTGGCTATTCGGGGTCTTTTTTGGTTCCATATGAACTTTTGAAGTATTTGTTCTAGTTCTATGAAATATGTCGTTGGTATTTTGATGGGGATTGCATTGAATCTATAGATTGCTTTGGGTAGTATGGACATTTTAATTATGTTAATTCTTCCAATCCATGAACAGGGTATGTTCTTCCACTTTTTTATATCTTCCTCTATTTCTTTTTTCAATGACCTGCAGTTTTCTGCAAATAGGTCCTTTACTTCTTTGGTTAAGTTTATTCCTAGGTATCGTAATTTTTTTGGAGCGATGGTAAATGGGATTGTTTTTTCAGTTTCTCTTTCTGTGAGTTCATCATTGATGTACAAGAATGCCGTCGATTTCTTGACGTTAATTTTGTATCCTGCTACTTTGCCAAATTCATTTATTAAGTCTAATAGATTTTTGATGGAGTCTTTAGGGTTTTCTATGTACAATATCATGTCATCTGCAAATAATGACAGTTTCACTTCCTCCTTTCCAATTTGGATCCCTTTTATTTTTTCTTCATGTCTGATTGCTGTGGCTAAGACTTCCAGTACAATGTTAAACAAGAGTGGTGAAAGTGGACATCCCTGTCTTGTTCCTGTTCTTAATGGAAATGTTTTTAGTTTCTGTCCATTGAGTATGATGTTGGCTGTAGGTCTTTCATATATGGCCTTTATTATGTCGAGATATGATCCCTCTATTCCTACATTGCTGAGCGTTTTTATCAGAAATGGATGCTGGATTTTGTCGAATGCTTTTTCAGCATCTATTGATATGATCATGTGGTTTTTATTCTTCATTTTGTTTATGTGGTGTATCATGTTTATTGATTTGCGAATATTGTACCAGCCTTGCATCCCTGGAATGAATCCCACTTGGTCATGGTGAATAATTTTTTTGATGTATTTCTGGATCCGATTTGCTAGTATTTTGTTCAGGATTTTGGCATCTATGTTCATCAGGGATATTGGCCTGTAGTTTTCTTTCTTCGTAGTGTCTTTTTCTGGTTTTGGAATTAGAATTATGCTGGCCTCATAGAACGTGTTTGGAAGTCTTCCTTCTTCTTGAATTTTTTGAAATAGTTTGAGGAGAATGGGTGTTAGTTCTTTTTTGAATGTTCGGTAAAACTCCCCCGTGAAACCATCTGGGCCTGGGCTTTTGTTTGCTGGGAGAGTCTTGATTACCTCTTCAATTTCCTTAGTTGTTATTGGTCTGTTCAAGTTTTCTATCTCTTCCGGGAATAGTTTTGGGAGACTGTGTGTTTCTAGAAATTTGTCCATTTCGCTGAGATTGTCGAATTTGTTGCCATATAGTTGTTCATAGTAGTTGTTAACGATCTTTTGTATTTCCGTGGTGTTGGTTGTTACTTCTCCTCTTTCATTTCTGATTTTGTGTATTTGGGTTCTCTCTCTTTGTTTCTTGGTGAGTCTAGCTAAGGGTCCATCAATCTTGTTTATCTTTTCGAAAAACCAGCTCTTTGTTTCATTGATCCTTTGAATTGTTTTTTTGGTCTCTATGTCATTTATTTCTGCTCTGATCTTTACTATTTCCTTCCTTCTACTTGCTCTGGGGTTTTCTTTTTGTTTGCTTTCTAATTCTTTAAGTTGTGAGGTTAGACAGTCAATTAGAAATTTTTCTTGTTTTTTGAGGTAGGCCTGTAGTGCTATGAACTTCCCTCTCAGAACTGCTTTCGCTGCATCCCATAGATTTTGTGTTGTTGTGTGTTCATTTTCATTGGTTTCCAGGAAGTTTTTGATTTCTTCCTTGATCTCCTCGGTGACCCATTCATTGTTTAATAACATGCTATTTAGCCTCCATGTGTTGAAATGTCTTTGCATGTTCTTGTTGCAGTTGATTTCTAGTTTCATGCCATTGTGATCTGAGAAGATGCTTGATATGATTTCAATCTTCTTGAACTTGTAGAGATTTAGTTTGTGTCCTATCATGTGGTCTATCTTTGAGAATGTCCCATGTGCACTTGAGAAGAATGTGTATTCTGTAGTTTTGGGGTGTAATTCTCTGTAGATATCTATTAAATCCATTTGGTCTAGTGCTTCATTTAGAGTCTCTGTTTCCTTGCTAATTTTTTGCCTAGAGGATCTATCCAGTGCTGTCAACGGGGTGTTGAAGTCCCCAGCTATGATTGTATTGTTGTCGATTTCTCCTTGGAAGTCCTCCAGAAGATTTTTAATATATTTTGGTGCTCCTATATTGGGTGCATATATGTTTATCAAGGTTATATCTTCCTGTTGGATAGATCCTTTCAATATTATGTAGTGGCCGTCTTTGTCTCTAGTTATGGTCTTCATTTTGAAATCTATTTTATCAGATATGAGAATTGCTACCCCAGCTTTTTTTTGCTTTCCATTTGCTTGGAAAATTTTTTTCCATCCCTTCACTTTCAACCTATGTGAGTCTTTTGTTGAGAGATGGGTCTCTTGTAAACAACATATAGATGAGTCATGCTTTCTTATCCAATCAGCTACTCTGTGTCTCTTTATGGGAGCATTCAGTCCATTTACGTTTAAGGTGATTATTGATATGTACTTATTTATTGCCATTTTTGTTTAGTGTGGTTCTATTTTTCTTCCCATTTCTACTGCTAATTACAGCAGTCCTTTTAACATTTCTTGCAGTGCTGGTTTGGTGCTAATGTATTCCCTTAGCTTTTTTTGTCTGGGAAGCTCTTTATTTGATCTTCTATTTTGAATGATAGCCTTGCTGGGTAGAGTAGTCTTGGATTCAGATTCTTGTTTTTCATGACTTTGATTACTTCATGCCATTCCCTTCTGGCCTGTAGTGTTTCTTGTGAGAAGTCAGCTGAGAGCCTTATGGGGTTCCCTTTGTAGGTAACCTGTTGCTTATCTCTTGCTGCTTTTAGGATTCTCTCTTTGTCTTTAATTTGTGGCATTTTAATTACTATGTGTCTTGGTGTGGGCCTGTTTGGGTTCTTCTTACTTGGGACTCTCTGTGCTTCTTGAACTTGAATGCCTTCTTCCTTCACCAAATTAGGGAAGTTTTCTCTCACTATTTTTTTGAATATATTCTCTATCCCTTGCTCCTTTTCTTCTTCTTCGGGGACTCCTATGATGCGAATATTATTACGTTTCCAGTTGTCCCATAGTTCTCTTAAGCTGTCTTCCTGTTTTTTAATAGTTTTTTCCTTTTGTTTTTCTGATTGGTTGATTTTTTCTACCCTGTCTTCTAATTCGCTGATCCGGTCCTCAGCTTCCCCTACTCTGCTTTTTAAACCTTCCAATGTGTTTTTCATTTCGGATATGTCATTTTTTATCTCTTCTTGTTGGTTTTTAATTTCCATTTGGCTTATTTTCAGTGTCTCTATGTCCTTACTCATGCTGTTCAGCTTCCTCAAGATCATGGCTCTGAATTCTAGCTCTGTTAACATGCCTAATTGCTCCACATTGATCTCATCTTCGGTGGAGGTGGTTTGCTCTTTCATTTGGCTTCTGTTTCTGTGTTTCACCATTTTAGCTATCACTCTGGGCTTTGGAGCCTGTCAAGTTCTCCCTGTGGGTGTTGGTGTTCTGCTGTTTGTGGCTCCCTCTCCTGTGTTTAGATGAGCGAGGGAGGACCCGCGTTGAACACCACTGTCAAGTCTTACTTTCCTGGTTAAAGTTGCCAGCCCAGGAAACGTACTGTTATCCTCTAGCTTTTTGCCTGGAAGCTAGCAGTCTAGGTTAATTGATGAGTTTTGGGTTGTCAGTTGATTGAAAAACTCCCTCTGGTGCTCAGCCAAGGGGCTTTCAGGAGGGTGGGGCAGATGCTGGTCCTTAGTGAGCCTCAATTAACACTTCAATGGCCCACAGGGTGGGGTTGGATCTCCGAGGGAGGGGCTGCTGCCTCTCTCAGAGCCCTGGGAAGAAGCAATGTGGCCACCGTCCTGAGTGGCTGCACTCAGCCAAAGCTCCGAGAGCCCTCCAAACCCCGAGTGTCCCGACACAGTTCCAGTCCAGTCTGCCCTCCCTCTGCCGGAGCCCAAGGTGAGTGGCTGTGGCTGTTTTAGCCTCAGTCCCGGCTGCGCTGTGGGGCCGCCTGGGAGTGTAACCCGCGGGCGCCGCTTATAGCTAAGGCCGCTGCCGAGCTGCCGACCGTGCGCTCCCAGCCCCGTCTCGCGCCTTCGCAAGCCTACCGGGCTGGAGTCAGTGTCCCTCGTTGTATGGTCCTCGCAAGCTGCTTTTCTGTTGGTTTTTCCCGTCGATTTGTCTGTGTTATAGTTGTAATTCCAGTTTGGTTCTGGGAGACGGTCTGTGTAGCTCCGTTCACTCCGCCGCCATTTTTCGGTCTCCCCTCTAACCTTTAATTTTAGCATCTACAAAAGTCCTCTGACATCAGTTGTCACTGACAAACTTTCTTACCTAGCTTTCTTGCATTGTCTTTAGGCAAATTTGTATTCATCCATATATATTTTTCAGAAGGTTCTTCTTGCTCCTTCATAAGTATAAAAATATATACATTCTTGGTTTGCAAATCACTCAATCAATTTCATATATATATATAAAATACTCATTGTGCATTCTTAGCACATATATATATACACACACACACACACACACACACATGAAATTTTAAAATACTCATTGTGCATTCTTAGTAAAGCGCATTTGGCTTAGGTAATATGGCTTTATAATAATATATAAGCAATACTAATTTACAACAGTTGATTAATGCTACTGTAAAAAATTCATTCTGGGCCCTGGCCAGTTTGACTCAGGAGTTAGAGTGTGGGGCTGCAAACCAAAGGGTCTCAGGTTCAATTCCTGGTCAAGGGCATATGCCTGGGCTACAAATTTGATCCCTGGTCTGGGTTGTGCGGGAGACAACCAGTCGATGTATCTCTCTTACATCCATGTTTCTCTCTCTTCCTCCCTTCCACTTTATCTAAAAATCAATGGAAAAATATCCTCAGCTGAGGGGGAAAAAATTGGTAGTTAACCAAATTTTCCATTCCCTTTTCACACCTGGATTTTTAGCATTTGTTCACAAAATATTCTTTTAATTCCTGGGGACTACTATACTTTTTCCTTAAGAATCAGAAAGAAACACATAAGAGCTTGGTTTTTATGGATTTGTTTTAATTGAGATTATGGACATTAAGAAGAAGAAGACTTGCAAAGGATATGATATTTGAGTTATGCCTCTAAGGATAGTTATAGCAAGAAAGCAGAGAAGAAAAGAATCAAAGACCTATAAGTCCATGTTTTATTCTAGAGGCAAGGAATAGTGTCCTATTTCTGGAATATAGAAGACTAAGGAAAAGAAGAAAAGCTGATGGAGACAGCAAATTCTAATTATTAAAGCTATTGAACACCATATTGGGATTTAATGTCAATCTCTAGGTAATAGGAACTTATATAAATTTAATGTAGATAATGGAGACTCAAGAGACTATCAATATGTATTTAATTTATGCATTTTAAAAACTCACCCTGGCCGGTTTGGCTCAGCAGTTAGAGCATTGGCCCGTGGACCAGAGAGTCCTGGGTTTGGTTCCTGCTAAGGGCATGTACCTCGGTTGCAGTTTGGCCCCGATTGGGGTCGTGTGAGTGGCAGTCAGTGGATATGTCTCTCTCACATCGATGTTTTCTCCCTCTCTATGTGAAGATAAATGCAAAAATATCCTCAAGTGAGGAAAATAAATAAATAAATAAAAACTCATTGCTAAAATTCTGGAAAGTATATTTCATTAAAAAAAGCACTAAATAAAACAAGTTATTTAACCTTCAAAACAGATTATGTAAAAGATAGTGTTAATCTAGACCAAGGTAGTAGTTTAAAAAAAAAATACAGGTGAGGAAAGGTTACATTCACATATTGTTGAGATATTACTGTCAAAGAACTGGCTGGTCTTCCTGTGACTCCATAGTCAAATGGAGTAAAAAAAAAAAAAATATATATATATATATATATATATATATATATATATATATATATTTGATAAAAGAAATTAGGACTACAGAAAAGGGAAGAGATGTTAAAGACAATATGTGTTGTTTGAACATTATGCTAGAATATTTGATATGGGCCACAGACCTAGCCACCTAGTCTACATTTTCCAGAGTCTTGTGCAATTAAATGGACCACATAACTGAGCTCCATGCAAGGGAATATAAAAAGAGTGATGTTACCACTTCCAGGCCCGGTCAAAACATCATCTTGTGCATATTTCTTCCTCTTCTTCCACTGCATACACATGACCATGCTGCCCTAGAAAGAGTGGATAAAGCCCCCGTTTACGCATGAGATATCTGAAAACCTTGGGCATAACTTAAGTGATCAATAAATACACCTCTATTGTTTTGGGGACTATGTTGGTTTTGAAGTTTAGCCCAACTGGATACAGGTTTGTTGAGTTTAAAATTCCTATAACACAGTGTTTAGAGTACAATGCTCCATGAGAGAGAAATGAGCAGGGTCTCAAGATAATATAGAGAAAATGCACCTGACTCAGAAGCTGAGAAAAATTCTCAGGAATTTAAATTGAGATTGGGAGTTTGGTGAGGTAGAAAAGTACAGGGAAAGGCACTCCTGAGAATAGGAATTGTATGAATACAAATCTTAAGGCCTTCTTGTGAATCTTATTTGTTGTCATTCTAATTCTTTGAAGCAGAGACATCAGTTAGTCTTATTAGAGCTGGTTAGTTTGAGTACAATTTATATGGTTAAAAGGTAACACTATTAGCTTGTTCTTCTGCCCATAGAATCAAGTAGGTCTTGAATGGAAGAATATAGGCTTTAAGGACATGGGTAATCTTGAAGCCAGCTTTATTTCAACTACTCATGCTCCCTGTCTGAGTGGTAAAGCAAGTAAGTTCCCTAGACCAGGACAAAAATTTGTTTTTTACCACTCCAGTAAAGGAGCTGACAGGCTGTCAACCGAGATGAGGAGGACAAAACATTTGACAACTATGGGGCCAAAGGAAATTGGATTTTCCCTCAGTTTGTCAGAGGAGGAAACGCACTTTCAAATGAATGCAAGAAGAACAGCACAGACCAAACTCATCTTCTGTTACTTGAATTACCCTCTTTTTCACTTTGTGTAAATTTTAAAAACAAGTTTTTAATTAAAAAGTAGTAGACATTTTATTGCTATTACATTAAAGCTAAATATCAATTTATATAGGACTGACACCTTTCAAAATATCGTCTCTATATTCAGGCTTACTTTAATATTTCTTGTCGACTCTATGCCTTTTTCTCTGTGTGTAAAGCAGCGGTTCTTCCTCAGGGACAGTTTTATAGGGCTGTTGAAAATTCTGAGGTAGATATATTAGACATATTTTATTAGATTTATTTCTAGAAGTTTGCTGGTTTTATCTATTGTAAGGTGGTAATATTTCCCTACTTAGTTGATAACTTTTATTAAAGATGTCATTTCTAGTTGTTTGATGCTGAAATATAGACATACAATTGATTTTTTCATAATGATCTGTTACCCAGTGACCTTGCTAAATTCTTTTGGATCCTCAGTGATGTCACTATCAATAATGGAAGATCTATATCTTTCCTTTTAATTCCTATATAATTTATCTCTTTTTCATGCCTTATAACACTGGTTAAGAACAATGTTTAATAGATGTGTCACAACTGACAACCTCATCTTATTTACAATCATGAGTGGATTTTTTGATATTTCATCATTAAGGATAATGTCTCCAAATATTTTTTATAAATACCACCTATCAGATTAAAATTACCTTATATTCCTATTTTTTTTCACTATAAGTACTGAACCTTATTAAGTACTATTTATATATGTACCAATATGACCATGTTTCTCCTTATTACCTTAACATGCTTAGTAAATATGTACATTTACTTTTATAAATCAGTTGTTCCAGACAATTAGATGTTACATGTTTATTTTTAAAATTAGAATTAAAACCCACTGAAATTCTTCACATGGGAGGTTTTAATCTATGGTAGAGATTTTGGCTTCAGAACCGTATAACAGTGGAAATATTTTAAACATCCATTTTACAAAATGCTTTCTCCTAAGAGTAAGTTCCTTTTACAAACATTTATTTTTTGCTTGTTAGCTTTAACTCTAAGATAAAATGTCAACTTTCCAGATTGACCATCTAAAACTTTGAGCATACATTTTCTTGTCAAGTCTGAATAAACGAGCATATTATAAACTGACAGTAAATAAATGAAAATTGATAGTATGTTATGAAGGGCAGTTTGTCCATATCCTTTGACCCAATAATTCCACTTTTGAGAGTTTATAGATTAAGTCCACTTACATACTTTCAAAATATATATGTCATTACAAATGTTTGGAGACAAGGATGTATCAGGGTAGACTACGTTATGTGGAAGTCACAAACACCAAAATCTGGATTTAAAGCAGTAAAATTTTATTTATTACTCATTCTACATGCTCAGTGAGTATCCATGCATGAATACTGCTTTAATAATTTGTTTTCTTATTAGTATCAAGCTTATGGGAAAGGAGGTGTTTGGAATATTGAGCACTGAATGTCAAAGTATGCCTCATGCTATAAAGATTCTGATTACATCAAATCTATTACATCCTTTGACCAAAGCAAGGCATATGGCCAACTTTTGCCCTAATGAGAGAATGAATTCAAACATAATTCCATTCTGTGGTAGGGAATTAGATATAGTGAACTGGAATAGTATCTACCATAGTCTGCCATTCAGATCAGCAAATCTTTGGTTCTCTCCCCCAAGGGAAACTCCACAAATATCCTGCCCATTACTGATTTGAGCTCAAAGCCCTTGGTCTCAGTCATTCCAGGAGTTTATCACATCCAGACACCTTCTGCCAAACCAACCAGAGAAGTGAAGCAAGGACAGCTTACCTGCTATGAACACTTCCATTCAGAAGGAGAAACAGTGATTACTCACATTTAGAAATGCCAGTTTATGCTGGTCATGTATAGAGATGAGCTTCTATCCTTGCAGTGGGGAATAATTCTTGATAGGGCTCTGATTTGTTTTCCTAAGAGTATTCCCAGTCCATTGTTCTTCATGGTTCTTGAATTTAACCTCTGAGAGTTCTTTTGCCATTATCTTCCTAGGCTACAAATGAAGAAGACATTCAGTTGTAGCCTGCTAGAAAATAGCTTTCCCAGCCCATTTGCTGCTCACAGAGACTTGGAAGCACAATAGTCTATTTTAGTCCAGGCTAGTGTTTCTCTTAATAGTATAATCTCTCAAATAATTTATTGGCCCCTTATTTATTTAACTTCCATTAGCACACATAGCCACACTCTCAATTCTTCTCAAGACATATCTATTTGAAGATGCCTTGAGATGTCAGTTGTTTATGTGGTTATGACTGTATTGATGTCATTTAATTTGTTCATATATTTTAGCAATTGTTACATGATTCATACGTTTTATACATCTTTGCTGTAAGGCTGATTGCAAAGACTTTTTCTTTTAGTTTTACCTTTTACTGTTAGGACTTGAGATTTTCAAGAGAAAATTGTCTTGATTTCTAACTTTTACAATGGTCTCTCTTCCTTTTATTTTCTCCTTCCAAAGTGGCAATTTCTGCCCTGGGCTTATCTTGTAACTGCTCTTCTAGTATAGTCAACAGGAGAAAACACACTACGAGTACTTTGTTTTCCAGCCTATTTACAAAACTATAAAAGTAAATTTAATACAGGCAACAGACAGTTTATCATTATTTCTCCATCCTTCCCGCTTTAACAACACTTTTCTTGCTACTCAATACCTACCCAGAATTCCTGTGACACATAGGTTCTATATTATGGTAGCACACAAATTCTGGTACCATTTTTCAGATCAATCATGTTTGTATAAGGCAATGCCATAGTAACAAATGAAAACATTTTCTTCATGGACTTTAGCAATAAAAGTATATCTCTTATTTCCACAGGATGATTAGCATGGGTCCTAATTATTGCACTCCTGTTAGATCTCAGGTTGAAAAAGAAACATCTTGAATTATAACGATTTTCTTGTCTAGTAAAGAAGGAAAAGGAAGGGGGTGATAGAACATGGCAAAGCATTCACTGTTTCTTAAAGTTTCTACCATAAGTCACTTAATGTCACTCGTGTTTAATTGGTTGAAACAAGATCCATGGCCAGACCTTTCTTCCCAGAGACAGAAAAGTGTGAAATGGATAGTGGTGAATACTGACAAAGCCTACCACAAATATTCACCAATAGGGAATTTTAAATTATAGTGAATCCAGATAAAGGCATATCTAGCAGCTATTTTTAACAAGAATAAATATGTACTGTATTTATTGATAGAGAAAGATCTCTAAGTGTTATGTGAAGGTAATTCAAGTTTTGAGCAATATGTATAATATGCTACTTTTATGTAAAAAGAGGTAGAGGGGGGTGAAAGCACATATTCTAATGTAATCATAAAGAAATCCTGGAAGCCCTGGCCAGTTTGGCTCAGCGGTTGGAGCGTCGGCCTGCGGTCCGGAGAGACCCGGGTTTGGTTCCCGCTAAGGGCAGGTACCTCGGTTGCAGTTTGTTCCTGGCCCTGGTTGGTCGTGTGGGTGGCGGCCACTCAATGTGTCCCTTTCACATCGAGATGTTTCTCTCTCTCTCTTCCTCTCCCTCCCTCCACTCTATCTGAACAAAAAATGGAAAAATGTCCTTGGGTGAGGATAAAAAAAAAAAAAAGAAATCCTGGAAGAATGCATAAGAAAATGGCCAGGCAAAGGATAAAAAGTGAAAGTAGACTACTTATAATACTTTCTATTTTTACATTTTAAACCACATAAATGTATTTCCTATTGAAATGTTCTATTAAAAGGCTAAGCTATATTTTGAAGGGACAAATAATTTTGCTTTTAAATTTAGAACTACCTACTAGATAGCACATTATCAACATCATCACAGAAAATATTAGTTCATTTAGAACACCTGGCTTAGTGAAATGACAATGTTCGATTGATTATTAAATCTACCAGTTCTTTGTATGTTCTTCACAATAATATTCAGGTAACTTTTTTTTTTTTTAATTTTAAAGAGAGAGGAAGGGAGAGGGAGAAAGAGAAACATCGATGAGAGAGAACATTGACTGCCTGCCTCCTGCATGCCCCCCACTGGGGATCTGGCCCACAAGCTGGGCATGTGCCCTGACTGGGAACCGAACTGGCAACTTCTTGGTGTATGGGTCTATGCCCAACCACCGAGCCACACTGGCTGGCTCAAGTAAACTTCTTAGGATAACAGAAGTTTCAAAACTATCCCCCATGTTATCACATAGTATTTTAAAGCTTCTACTATTAAATTTTTGTTTTTATAAAACCACACTAATGATACCCCACAGTATTTTGTTCACTTTGGGCTTCCATGCACAGGTAACCTTTACTTTTGAAAAGTTTACTCTACACCACTTCATTTAGACCTACCTGTGTGTTCTTGCTAACTGAAAGAAACCTGAAGAGAATTTTCACTTTTATGAAGAAAAGTGAAAATAGCAAAGTTTGTTTTGCAGTGAGCCATTGGCACCGCCTTTCCCAGGAACTACACTCAGCATCAAGCCGCCATCATTTTGACCTGTGTCTGTACTTTATCTCGATTTATTTTGTGCATATATTAGCAAGCTATGTCCCACGGTAATTCCTTCTTTGCTATATCCCATTTCAGCCTGTGGAAGTTCCATAGGATACTTTGGGCTAGCAGGAGAAAACTGTATTTGTTTCTGAAGTGACATAGAGAATGCATTTCAGGTGTATAGTGATAACTAGAAACACACTAGACCTCTTTTTAAAACCCCAGATAAAATAGCTCCTATATTAATGACATTTGCAAAAATTTACCTTAAAGGTCTTTGTTGTGAAAGAAAATATTGATGGTTAAAATAGTTTATCTTTTCTGGTATTTCAGCATCCTATGAAAAAATGTGTCGTGTGTTTCATTATTAAAACGGTCTGTGTCAAACAACTTGAGAGTGGTTTTGAAAATCTAGCAGAATTTTTTAGCCAACTGAGTACAGTTGACTTTTGAACACCATGGATCCACTTAACATAGATTTTTTTCAATAAATATACACTTGGCCCTCCATATCCTCAGTTTTGCATCTGCAGAGTCAACTAATTTAAACTCTGAGTCTAGGTTGGGGATGAGCAAGGAGGTAATGAAAAAGTAAAGACATATTTCCTTCCAGCCCTCAGTAAAAGTGACTTATTTTAACAAGAAATACACAGCTGTGGAAGTTCTTTATACATTTTGGATATTAACCCCTTATCAGATGTATCATTGGAAAATATGTTCTCCCATTCAGTGGATTATCTTTTAATTTTGTTGATGATTTCCTTTGCTGTGAAAATTTATTTTAGTTTGATGCATTTACTTTATTTACCTTGCCTAAAGAGATGTATTAGAAAAAAGTACTGTTATGAGAGGTATCTGAGATTTTACTGCTTTATTTTCTTCTTTATCAGTTTGATACAAAGGCCCTGCTTAGAGGTGGGCTTATATATTTTCAGTGCAAAAATATAATACAGTATCTGATATTTTGACCAGAAATGCCAACACTGAAATAATGACAAGTACTTTCTTAAAAGGTAGAGCACCTGTCCTAACAAGAGAATATTTCTGAAATTTAAAGAAACAAACCTGTTTAACAACTGTACTAACTAAATGTATTTAAAACAATATACAGCTGACCATTGAACAACATGGGAATTAGGGCACTGCCTCCCAACCCATGCAGTCAAAAATCCATGTATAACTTTTGAATACCCAACACTTGTCATTCCTAGGTATTTGCAGGGGATTGGTTTCAGCACCACCAGCCCCGCAGATCCAAAATCCATGGCTGCTCAAGTCCCTCATATAAAATGGCACAGAACAATGCATATAGTTGCCACTGTTCAAATTGAACAGTGTTTAATGCATATTTTTACTCAGCTGGGAAAACCAGCCATTCTCCAATGGTGTTTGATGTTTTAACTTTTACTACTAAAAAACTTCTAAATAACACATTAAATGTTTATAATCAAGTTTAATAAAATTATTCTAAAGCATATGTTTAGTGCTGAATAAATTTAGCTGTTCCATCTGAAATAAATTATAAAGTTCAGTCCTATGCTTAGCTTTTCAAATTTTAATTCACCATGATGACTTCTTACTGTCATTAGCTCTGTACAAGTTTCATCATTAATCTCAGACTGCTAAAGAATCTTGTTATATTTAATTAATATTTTTTAACCTTATCACACAGCCAAGAAAGAGACTATACTAGAAGCAGATGAATCACCATCTCTGTCAAGGTTTTATTATTCACTACTGTTGACACTATTAGTATCATATGGAATGTATAATGTGAGGATACATTTAATTAATATAATCTAGAAGTTCATGTAACTGAATGACAGAAACTACAATGAAAGCTACCTTTTATATAATGAGAGACCCAGGCATAAACTGTCTGACCTATGAATAAAAGGATGGCACCACTGTTAATCCAAATATTAAAATATAAAATATTTTAATATCTAATATCTTATTTTAAATATAAATCATATTTTATTAAAATGAATATAATTAAATAGAACCCTTTATTTTTAATAACTTTTTGTATGACTAATGCCACCAATATTTAGTTTATGATTAGGGAATCTATTGTACTAGAAAGTTAGTTATATCTTGTAAGAAACTGAATTTATTGTAGGTTGATTGTTAAAGTATTTACATCAACCCCCTGGAACTTCTCTATGAAATTGTCCAACACATTCAAACACTATTCATTTATAAATTTATTAAACAAATATATCTTGAACATATAACAGTCTTGAGCCAAAATTTAATTAGCGACTAATAGTAGAACAAAAGTAACTCCCAAGTCTAAAAATGTTCTACTAAAACAAAACATTTTCATATAAAAACAAAAAATAACTTGAAAACCACATCTGAGTTTTCACTTGGAGTCAACTTTCTATGTAGTAAAATGAGGTCTTCCCTCTCAAAGAATGTTTAAACAATATATTTTGCCACAACACTAATCCCACCATATGATTTAGTTCTACTTACATTGGACTTTGTAAAAATGAGAATAGATTGTAGTTAATCTTCTTTAAACTCACTTTTCTATTCAATGTTATTTGTGTTTGTTTGTTTCCACATAGCTCTGGTAGTTTATTTTCACTGCTTTAAAGTATACAGTTGCGTGCATGTACTATAATTTATTAATCAACATTATTTTTTATGGCCATTTGTTTTCAAGTACAACATGCTGCTAAGAACATTCTTTTCCATGTGTTCTAGTAGGAGTGATTTTTCTCTATGAGTTGTAATTGTTACATATACACATATTCAAGTTTACTAGCTTATTATTTTCCATACTAGTTTAGTTAGTTTATGAGTTTGCTTGGCACTTTATAGCCAAAACACTTGGTATTTTCAGACTTTAATTTTTTAACCTGAAGGGTTTGAAATAGGATCTCATAAGTTGGCAAGCTTTCTATATGCTAAAAAATGTTCACAGGCACAGTCAAGAATGGGGATCTTGTTGCCATCAGTGGAAAGTCCACATCCATCTTCTAGGAGTGAGATCCCACCACCATCAAATGGGGTGATGCTGGTGCTGAATATGTTGCGGAGTCCACTGGTGTTTTCACTACCATGGAGAGATAAGGGCTCATTTGAAGGGTGGAGCCAAGAGGGTCATCATGTCTGCCCTGTCTATGGATGTCCCCATGTTTTGAATGGGTGTGAATCACGGTAAGTATGGCAACTCCCTCAAGATTGTCTGCAATGTCTTCTGCACCACCGATTGCTTGGCCCCACCAGCAGATGTTATCCATGACAACTCTGCATCATGGAGGGACTCATGACCACAATCCATGTCATCTCTGCCACCCAGAAGACTATGGATGGCCTTCTGGAAAGCTGCAGCATGATGGCTGAGGACTGCCCAGAATATCATCCCTAAGCTAAATGGGAAGCTCACTGGCATGACTTTTCATGCCCCTACCCACAATGGGTCAGTTGTGGATCTGACCTGCTGCCTGGAGAAAGCTGCCAAATACGATGACATCAAGAAAGTAGTAAAGCAGGCATAATAGGGTTCCCTCAAAGGCATCCTAGGCTATACAGAGGACTAGGTCATCTCCTACAACTTTAACAATGAAACCCACTCCTTCAATGCTGGAGTTGACATTGCCCTCAATGACCACTTTGTAAAACTAATTTCCTGGTATGACAATGAATTTGGCTACAGCATCAGGGTGGTGGGTCTTATGGTCCACATGGCCTCCAAGGAGTATGATTCCCCCTAGACCACCTGTCTCAGCAAGAAGAAAAGAGGCTCTTAATCTCCAAAGTTTTCATCTCAGACCCCATGAAAAATGGGAGGGGCTTAGGGAGCCCTACCTTGTCATACACCATTAATAAAGTTCACTGTACCCAGCACCCTCCCCTGCCCCACCAAGAAAACCAAAATTTAGCTAGGAAGTAGTGGGTGATGACAAACCTTATTCTCTTTATATGGAAGCAGCTTAGAATAAAATGTATATAAACATTTCAAAAAGAAATAACTTATTTTTAACCTAGGTTTAGTTGAATCTACACATGATATGTGTTGAATGGAAGTCCACAAAATCTTAACTTCTTTAGTATTATTGTTATAAAAACTTATGAATTATTTCTTTTTAATACTTTGAGAATACTTTGTAAAAAAGCACCGGGAACATAAATGTTGTATCTCCCATTCCAGGTGCTCCATGAGATTATTTGAGAATTAGGAAGGTTAGCCT
This sequence comes from Molossus molossus, assembly GCF_014108415.1. Taxonomy (NCBI): domain Eukaryota; kingdom Metazoa; phylum Chordata; class Mammalia; order Chiroptera; family Molossidae; genus Molossus; species Molossus molossus. The sequence goes on along the minus strand of NW_023425401.1, from coordinate 37,354,060 downwards.
CACCCAAATATGATGCACTATTTAAGATTTGTTTCTCTTAAAGAAGCAAAACTTTTTCTAAAATGCAAGTGCCCCAACAGGATTATATAAATGATATTTATTAATAATTAATGTTAATTCACTGAATTAAATGCTTTCCCTAATGACAACTGACTTCTTCATCAAAGAGATTAGCTCTAGCAAAAAGGAGAAAAGTGTGTACCAGGGTGGATAATCACACTGAGAAAATTTTAGAATACTAAAAGCTACATGGTAATACTGGAATGGTAGAATAACATTAGGTCCTTCAAAATGTTGTACATGTTTAACTTGACCCACTCCTTTTTTTTTCTATCAGTAAAACTTCAAGTTCCTTCTGAAAAGTTATCACTAAGAACACTATAAATGAAGTAGACATTTTATGCCATCTAAGACCAAAACAAAATGTAACAGAATAAGTATAGAGCAATGACCTCAAACGATTTTTTCTTTGCCTCACCCCATCATTCTCTTTCCTTCTGTTTTCTCTTTTATCTAATCTATTCCTTTGGTACTCAGTGTTTGACCCAAAAACAGGCAGCAGTGACATCACCTGAGAGCTTCTTAGAAATTCAGAATCCTCCTCAGATGTTAAATCAGATCCAGCATTTTAACAAAATTCCTCAACTGATTCATAAAGTTTGACAGCCAACTTTACTTAATAATTGTTTGTTTATAACTTTAAAGCTTTCTCCATCCTTACTTAATGTTTTTCCTTCTTTCTTATTTGTTCTTGGATCTCTTCACTTTCACTCTACGTATATGGTGTTTTGAGATGACATTAAGCCTCTAGCAATGCTCTCCCAAGTTTGCTCTGGCCTCCTGTCTGCTAATAGCCTCTTGTGTGATGTTGTCATATTAAAGGTGGACATAAAAGTTTATCATCTCTTGAATCCTTCTCAACGATATCATTGGTAACTTAATCACTTTTGTAACTACCTTATCACACTTTCCACAATGTATCTTTTATTATTTACTTTCTTCTGTTGGATTTTATTATTGGAGGGGTTTAAATGAAATCCCTAAAGTTCAACATGCTTTTGGTGAATCCTACCCAAATTTGGCAGACGTAGCCTGTAACAACTTTCAAAGGGAAGCTACAGAACTCTCCTTGCTTCTGAATAAGATTCCCTAGCTGGGGTACCACCTGCTGAAATTTTTAAAGAAAGTATATAGACCTCCAGTGTCCACATAAAGTAGCATTCTCCATCAAATACATCACTAACTGCCCAAGATATATCCCAAGAGGATGCTGTAAGGTTTTATTCTTCTGAAAGACCAACAAAACTAACCTCCTCATGTCTTACTTTGCTGGACACCTCAGTGCCAAAAATCAAATCTTCCCAGAAAGGCCATCACTGCCTTGAGGCAAAACATAGCATACTTCTATATACCTACTTAACACCATTTCCCACCTGGCTATGATTTTCAAACCACCATTCCCCTTTATAATTCATGTTCTGATATCAGTCCAATCGAGTCCTCTTCCCTGAAAGCTCTTTCATATTACAGGGTGGGGAAAAAGTAGGTTTACAGTTCGTATGGAAAATAATGAATAATATAAGAATAGACTCTGTTTTGCATACTCCCAACTATAAACCTAATTTTGCCCCATGAAGTATTTCCTCTAATCAAAACCTTGTTTTAGCACTGGCTGATAGCTAAGTTGATTGAACGTTGCCCCACACAGCAAAAGGTGGTTGGGGTTTGATTCCTGCTCAGGGTACATACCTAGGTTATGGGTTCGATCCTCAGTTGGGGTGCATATGGCAGGCAACTGATAAATGTTTCACTCTCTCAAATCAATAAACATATTCTTAGGTGAGAATTAAAAAACCAAACAAAGCACCTTGCTTTAACCCAAAGACATTGCTTTTTTTAAATACTCTCAAACAAAAATAGTCTTCTCCATTCTTGACAGACCTCAGAAACTGTGATTGGGTTAGGAGCCTCACTGGTACCTCCAGTTTATATTTCTTGTATATTTCATCAAAAATACTCTCTGAAATTTCAACTCCCACATGTTATTTCTTCTAGCAGGTTATTCCACTTCAACTCAGTCATCTTTCATGAGGAAATATTTTATCGTCTCATAAAATTATTACACCATCTCTAAAATCCCTGATCACCATTTTCTATTTCTCTAATTAGCACACATCAGGAAAAATACTTTGATCTATCACAGGGTCAAGTATGAAATCAAGCCTTTCATTCCTGCCATCCAATAATCAGGTGTCCCTACCACTGTGATGTCAGTGGAGATCATATAAACAGCTAAAACTCCCAATCCCATTCAGCAGTAATGAGAAATCTTCCTTGGGTTTCAATGAAAGCCAAATGGGAAAACACATTACATTCACACCTGACAGTAATGAAGCAACACCTGTTTTCCTTAGCTGGAACAGTGTCAGAGAAAACCAACTAAAAAGAATTAAATAAAATTCAGAGTCTCATTAAAAAGTACCCCCAAATCCAGATTTCAATAAAAAATTCACTCATGAAATCCCACTTCTAGGAATATACCCTACGAAGCCTGAAACACCAATCAGAAAAAATATATGTACCCCCATGTTTGTAGCAGCACTATTTACAATAGCTAAGATCTGGAAACAGCCCTAGTGTCCATCAGTAGATGAATGGATAAAAAAGCTTTGCTACATATACACAATGGAGTACTATGCAGCTGTAAGAAAGAAAGATCTCTTATCCTTTGAGACGACATGAGGGACCTGGAAAGTATCATCCTAAGCAAAACAAGCCAAACAGAGAAAGACAAGTATCACATGATCTCACTTATTTGTGGAATATAATGAACATAACAGTCTGAGGAATGGGGTAGTCCCAGAGATGTGGAAGTGGGGTACAGACTGACAATCCCCAGAAGAGGGAGTGGTGGGGGAGAGAGAAACCACAGAATTTATATGCATGTATGCATGAACAATGGACATGGACAACAAAGCTGGGGACAGGGCAGGGAAAAGGAGAAACATCTGGAACAAAAATAAATTAATTATTTTTTTTAAAAACTCACTCATGAAGAACCATGATGATCTCAAAGAATAAAAAAATAAAGCAATCAATAGATGTTAACATAGGTGACAGAGATGTTAAAATTATTGAGAATGATTTAAAGCAACCAATATAAAAATGCTTCAACATGCACTTATTCCCATGCTTGAGTCAAATGGCAAAATATAATGACTCAGAAAAAAATAGAAAGTCTAAGTAAAGTTGCAAAGAACCAAATAGAAATTTTAGAACTAAAATGAACTTAGATATTTAGCTGAGGAGATTTCCAAGCAAAATGTTGAAGGTATGGCCTGGTTTCTTGTTGGTGCTTTTATTATTATTATTTTTTTAATCCTCACCCGAGGACATTTTTTCTATTCTTTGTTCAGACAGAGTGGGAGGGAAAGAGAGGAAGAGAGAGAGAGTGAAACATTGATGTGAATGGGACACATCAAGTGGCTGCCACCTGCACAACCCAACCGGGGCCAGAGGCAAACTGCAACCGAGGTACGTGCCCTTAGTGGGAACTGAACCCGGGTCTCTCTGGACCACAGACCGACGCTCTAACTGCTGAGCAAACTGGCCAGGGCTCTTCTTGGTGCTTTTAGTATAATGAAAGAGGAAAAGATAAATTGAGAGAAAATGTATTAAATAAAAGGAAACCAGGGAATGATGATTTTAGAAATTCTCAGCTTACACAGATAGCAAAAGATGCTAAAATTAATATATTTACTGTCAAGAAAGTATCCTATACAGAAAAATCTGAGATTGTAGCCTCATAACCTTTTGCTAATTCCTCAGAAAGATAAAGTTTATTGTATTCAATACAATCTGTTTAAAAAAATATAGAGTTTGACACCCTCTGCCATGTCAGAGATAGATAGATAGATAGATAGATAGATAGATAGATAGATAGATAGATAGATGAGATTATCTCAAAAAGAGTTATGGACAAAACTCATGGTGAAGTAAATCCCTGTAACATACATGGGAGATCCTCAAAGGTACTTGAGAACATAAGAATAAAAACCTACTAGCTTGCCTGAAAGAGATAAGAAAAAATGAAAAAAAATTCTGCATTATTCTACAGGCAAGATGACAGGCTGATTAAAGTACTCAACTACAGATACAGTCTACTTTTCATGAAAAGGATGAATGACTCAGAAGGTGAAGTCAAGAGCCCATGGAGAGAGCTATAATCACAGAGAATGGATCTGAGCTTCACGAGACTGTTTCCCAGGCTCTGACAATAAAGGATGTTTGTCTGTCTAGATTTCAAAACTGCTTGGGAACAGTGACTGGTTTTTCTTTTAAAGAACTTTTTAAATGGGACTGTCTATGATGACTCATGTCTCCACTCATTATATTTTTAAACAGATAGTTTGATACTTGAATTTCACATGTTCATAGACAGAGAAATTGTGCCTCAGATAGATTATTCCCAGAGACCTCCTACAAATTAAAGGAGTAAACTAAACCCTAAATGAGATAAATCAATGTAAATACACATAAAAGTTAAACTTCTAAATACTAAAGACAAAGATGAAATATTGAAAAAAACAAAAACAAAAAAAAAACCAGAAATGAAATCTTAACTATGTGGAGGGAGGGGGGATTCAAATGAACACCACAAGGAAAGAAATAACATGGCAAGTAAATGTATGGGTAAATAAAACATAATTGCTGCTTCTTTGCTTTTTTTGTTTAACAGTTCAAGCAAATTATAACACTCGTAAATAGTTCTAAATGTATTTAGAAGAAAAATTTAAGACAATTTATTATAAATAAGGGAGTGTACACTTTACTTGAACTGGTAAAATGATGAATACAAAAATATTTTGAACTATGTAAAAATTAAAAGTACAGAATTGGTGGGCTGTAACAAAATCAATGTGTAGAAGAAGTTGGTAGCATTAAATGCATATATTAAAAGGGAATAAATATCAAAAATTAATAACAGAAGTTTCCACCCATATAAAATAGCAAACCTAAGGCATACGTAAGAAAAAAAGAGTAGAAATCAATGTAAACAATAGAGAATTTTAACTAAACAAAAAGATGGTTGTTTTGTGGAGGTAAAGGGAGCAAAATTATAAGAATCTAGCTAGTCTAATAAAAAAGAGAGAGAGAAAGAGAACCTGGTCAATGTGGTTCAGTGGATTGAACATCATCCCATGGATTTAGAGGTCCTAGTTTTATTCCCGGTCAGGGTCCATGCCTGGGTTGCAGGCTGGATTCCCAGTAGGGGGAATGCAGAAAGCAGTCAATCCATGTTTTTCTCTCACATTGATGTGTCTGTCTCTCCCTTCCTCTATCTGTAAAAAATCAATAAAAACAGTTTAAAAGGAGAGAAAACAAAATATGCCACTATCAGAAATGAAAGAGGTGTCATCACTACTGATCCCATTGAAATTAAAAGAACAATAAATGAATATTGCAAATAACTCTATGCCAACAAATTTGATAAATTATATGAAATTATCTGAAGGACAAACTACCTGGACTTACCCACAGAAATAAACTAAATAGCCACATATCTATTAGAGAAATTAAATAAATAATTACTGAACTTCTAAAAAAAAGAAAGAACTAGGCTCAGATAAGCTCATTGGTGGATTCTACCAAGCACTTAAAGATTTAATAATACCAATGTTGACAACCTTTAGAAAACAATCAGTGTAGTTCATCACATCAGCACACTAAAGAAGAAAAAGCACACATTCATACTAAGAAATGCAGAAAAAGTATCTATTTGACAAACTTTGACATCCATTCATGATAAAAACTCTCACAAAGCTAGAAATAAATGGCAGCTATGTCAACTTGATAATGAATGTAACAAAATATCTTTAACATAATAATGGTGAGAAACTGGATGCATTCTCTCTAAGACTGGGAACAAGGCAAGGGTGTCTTCTCTCACCAACCCTATTCAATACAGGGATGGGCAAAAGCATGTTTATAGTTGTGAGTATTCGTGTATTATTATTTATTAATTATTGCATTATTTATTTACATTGAATCTGTAAACCTACTTTTGCCTACCCCAGTATTTTATGGAAAGTCTAAGCTAGTGCATTAAGTTAAGACAAATTTTTAAAAAACTGACTTTCATTGCACATGGCATGATTGTCTAGTTGGAAAATTTGAAAGAACTGACACAATATTTACTGGAATTAATGAGTATAGCAAGATCAAAGGATATAAGATTGACATGAAAAATCAATTGCTTTAATATATACAAATAATGAAAAATTGAAATTTGACATTTAGAAACCAATAGTATTTACACCCTGGCCAGTTTGGCTCAGAGGTTAGAGCGTTGGCCTGCGGTCCAGAGAGACCCGGGTTGGGTTCCCACTAAGGGCATGTACCTCGGTTGCAGTTTGTCCCTGGCCCTGGTTGGGTTGTGCGAGTGGCAACCACTCAATGTGTCCCTTTCACGTCCACGTTTCTTTCTTTCTCTCTCTCTCTCTCTCTCTCTCTCTTCCTCTCTCCCTCCCACTCTATCTGAACAAAAAATGAGGAACAAAGTGCTTGAGCCCCATATCAGGCATCCCAACTTTTAAAGCATACACTTGAGAGAGAAGCCCCACAAAACATCTAACTTTGAAAAGCAATGGGGTTCACATCCTGAGATCCACAACACTGAAGCAGTCTGAGAAACCACTCTTTTCTTTTAATTGTTGAAAGTATTACAGATATCCCCCTTTTTTCCCTTTAAACTTAGTCTCACCTGATCCAGCCAAACTTGCTCAGACTTCAAGTAACAGTAGGTGACTTTAATACCCTTCTTATACAAATGGATAGATCATCCAGACAGAAGTTTAATAAGGTTACATCATCCTTAAATGACACATTCCATCCAAAAACACCAAAATACAGATTTTTCTCAAGTGTACACAGAACATTTTCCAAGATAGATCATATGGTTAGACCCCCAAGTATGAATAAATTTAAGAGGACTGAAATCACTGTCAAGCACCTTTACTGATCACATAAAACATAGCATGAAACTAGAAATTAATTACATGCAGGAAACTTGAAAAATCACAATATGTGGAGATTAAACAACATGCTACAGAACAACCAAAGGATCAAAGAAGAAATCAAAAGAGAAATAAAAAAATTCCTTGAGACAAATGAAAATAGAAATGTAACAGCAAAATTTACGGAACACATCAAAAGCAGTTATAAGAAGAAAGTTCATAGTGATAAATGCCTACTTCAAGAAACCAGAAAAGTCTCAAATAACCTAACTTTACACTTCAAGAAACTAGGGGGAAAAAAAAAGACAGTGCAAAGCAGAGTAGCCTAGGATGGGTAGGTATATGTCCTCCCTCACCCCAAAGGTAGATTCCTTTATTTATTCAATTTAAATATTTTTTATTGATTTTTTAGAGAGAGAGGAAAGGAGAGAGAGAAATATCGATGTGAGAGAGAAACATCAATTGGTTGCCTCAAGCCGGCGACCCGGGCATGTGCCCTGACCCAAAATCAAACTGGGACTTCTCTCAGTGTCCACTGAGCCACACTGGCCAGGCAAAGGTAGATCCCTTTATTTTTTATTTATTTTTTAATCTTCACCAGAGGACATTTTTTCATATTTTGTTCAGATAGAGTGGGAGGGAGAGAGAGAAACATTGACATGAAAGGGACACATCGAGTGGTTGCTACCCTCACGACCCAATCAGGGCCGGGGACAAACTGCAACCGAGGTACGTGCCCTTAGCGGGAACTGAACCCAGATCTCTCTGGACCGCAGGCCGATGCTCTAACCACTGAGCAACCAGCCAGGGCAAAGATAGATCCCTTTAGATGAGTCCTTTCAACCTCTCCAATTTTCAAGGCTATCACAACAGGGAATATGTCACAAAGGAAAGCTGAAGAGACTATAGATTGGTTAGATGTAAATAACTGAATCAATTTACTACACCTAAGAGGAAATATGATTCTAAAGGACTAGGCCTGCATGAAGGCACCTCTTCAAAACTAGGGATGCAGACAGCCACATCTGAAACACACTATCTAAACATGAACAGAAATGCAGATGCTCCTACAAGAAGATAGCAGAATTAATGTAAGCGGGCAAAAGCAGGTCGTATCCACTACCATTCCCTTGCCTTATTATCTAAAGTTTTATTCAACAAAATATGAAATCCAAGCCTTGGCTCCTTTATGGCCATTATTTTGGGAAACAGGTACTGAGAGCCCGCAGTCTTCTGTTTACTCAAGTTTATACTGCTGCCATATATCTGAAAATAATTGTTTGTTCACACTACTCCACTGACTCCCAGGAACAATATGAAAACTCATTAGGTTACATCTTTGAATAGCATGTTGTATTTATGAGAGTAGTGTCATTTAAATGTAATTTACAGTGTTATTTGTACTGAATAATTTTTGGTGTGACCTGTGTTCTAAAAATTTCCACTTGTTCCTCTTTATAATGATAAAATGTCATTCAAGCAGCAATTTGAAAAAGATTTACAGCAGATGTTAAACTGAATAACTGTTAGACTGATTTTCTTAAGTAACTGATAGGAAAAAAAAACAATGAAAATAAATTGAGCATGGAACAAAAGAAGCATTGATACAAATTTGTAAAATAAATAATTTTCAATAAAAATTGTAAAGTAGAAATATGGGTATTTTCACACATAACTCAGAGATCACATAAATGCCCAAACAAGTGACAGTTACTAAAATAAATGTGGTTTTTTTTTATGAAAAGCAAAGTAGTAAAACAAGCACACTAGATGCATAAAATGGGTAAATTTTCAGTGTGTTAGTTATTGCTGCCTCAGGGCAACTGTAAATTATAAACTTGTTTTTTACTTTTTAGTATTCATGAATATATTTTGGACCTGTTATTCCTTCTATAGCCTTTGTGATTTGACCTTTTGCTGATTTATAATCTTCTTTAAAATTTATAAATCAAAGGGTACCAGATATTCAGATAGAAAGACTTGTATAAAAACTAAAAAGTAATGGTGGATAAGATACAAACTTGGGTAAATATCATGGTTAAAAAATAAAAGTTAAAAACTCAAGTGTAAGATTTTATTTCATCTCCCCTTATCCAAAAATAAATGTTTGACACATATGAAACTTATTATTTTGCTTTTTGCTTTTAAAAAGGGACCATGTGACATAAAGGGACTTACTCATTTGGCCATATTGGTCAAGGTGATTAACTCTGCAGTAAACACATTTCCGAGATATAGAGAAGGACTGTACATTAAAAATGCTTTTATAGCATGGCAATTAGTCCTTCAAACAGAAGAGTCATTTTATTGTCATAAATGGAGGCCTACACTTCTCCCCTAGTCCCTAGGGCTACAGAAAACTGAGCAGAGAAAATGCACCTCTGAATGGAGTTACCCACAGAGGACTCCAACACCCTCAAGTTCTTACCTGGTATTCATTTATGCGATTGCAATTAGAAATTGAAACAAAAATGGCAAAAACTATTTAAAATGTTCAACTTTTTATCTTTTAAGCAGACAATCAGTACCTAGCACTGAACTTGAAATAACTTCCATAGGTACAAATTATTAATGTACTCCAGTTAGATAAAGTTAACTCTATAATTAATGCATATTTTCTTTTCTTTTTTTCCAAGCTTCTTGAGATATGACTAATACAAATTGTATATATTTGAGGTGTTTTGATAAATGTACACACTATTAAATGATTACCACAAATAAATGATTAATATATCCATCACCTCACAGTTAGGGTGTGTGTGTGTGTGTTGAAAACATTTGCGATCTACTCTCTTAGTAATTTCAAGCACAATATAGTAGTATTATTATTCACTGTAGTCACCATGCTTATATATTAGATCTCTAGAACTCATTCCTTTTATAACTAAAAAACTGTACTCTTTAATCATTATCTCCCTTTTTCTTCCACCTCTTAGATTCTAGTAACCACCATTCTATCCTCTGTGGCTCTAAATTTAATTTTTTCTTCTATTTCCCACATAAGTAAAATCATGCAGGGATCTTACTTTCAGTATCTGGCATATTACACTTAACATAAGCTCTTCATGTTCACTTGTATTGTCACAAATGGCATCAATTCATTCTTTTTTAAGTTTAGACAATATTCCTTATGTGTATATGTGAAGGTGGGTGGGTGGCTGATGGATAGATGGGAGAATGGATGGGTGGGTGGGTGGGTGGGTGGGTGGGTGGATGGATGGATGGATGGATAGATAGATAGATAGATAGATAGATAGATAGATAGATAGATAGATAGATAGATAATTACATTTTCTTTGTCCATTCATCTATTGGTAGACACCTAGGTTGTTTCCATATTTTAGCTACTATGAGTAATGCTGCAAAGAACATGGAAGTACTGATATCTCTTTGAAATATGGATTTTATTTCCTTAGGATATATAACCCAAAGTAAAATTGCTGGGTAATATGGTAGCTCTGTTTTTAATTTTTTAAGTGGCTTCCATACTTTTTCTATGATGGCTGTACCAATTTATATTCCAACAGTGTGCAAGGATTCTCTTTTTTATATCTTCACCAACACTTGTTAACTTTTGACTTTTTCATGATAGCCATCCTAAAAAATGTGAGGTGATATATCTTTGTGGTTTTAATTTACATTTCCTTGATGATCACTGATGTTTATCATTTTTTATTTACCTATTTACATCTCTGGAAAAATGTCTATTCAGGACATTTGCCCGTGTTATAATTGGGTTATTTGGGTTTGGGGTTTAGTTTTTTTTTTTTTATTATTGATTTGTACAAGTTTCTTATACATTTTGGATATTAACCACTTATCAGATACTTGATTTGCAAATATTTTCTCCCATTCCACAGGTACCTTTTCATTTTGTTGATTGTTTCCTATGCTGTGCAGTATATTTTAGTTTGATGTAGTCCCACTTGTTTAGTTTTGCTTTTGTTGCTTTTCCTTTTGGTGTCTAATCCAAAAAATTATTATTAAAATCAATAAGCGTGTGCCCTATGTTTTCTTGTAGGAGTTTAGGGTTATAGATCTTACATTCAAGTCTTTAATCTATTTTGAGTTCATTTTTGTTTTTAGTGTAAGATAAAAGTCCAATTTCATTCTTTTGCATGTAGCATTCCAGCTTTCCCAACATCATTTATGAAAAGACTGTCCTTTCCCCATGGTGTGTTCTTGAAACATTTGTGAAAATTAGTTAAACATATATATGATGTTTATTTCTGGGCTCATGATTCCATTCCATTAGTCTGTGTGTCTGTTTTTATGCCAATATTATACTGTTATGATTACTAATATACTTTGAAATCAAGAAGTATCATACAAATTTTAGAATTTTTCTCTTTCTGTAAAAAATGCCATTGGAATCTTGATAGGATTACATTGAATTTGTAGATGGTTTGGAATAGTACAAACATTTTAATAATATTAATTCTTCTACTCTATGATGACAGAATATCTCTCCATTTATTTAAATCGTCTTCAATATCTTTCACCAAAGTTTTATCATTTTCAGTGTAGAGGTCTTTCACCTTTTTGGCTAAATTTCTTCCTAAGTATATTATTCTTTTTGATGCTATTATAATGTGATTTTTTAATTTCTTTTTTGGGCAATCTATTATTAGTGTATAAAACCATAACTTATTTTTTATTCTTTCTTATATGTTTATTTTGTATTCTGCAACTTTACTATATTTGTTGATTAAATATAACAGTTTTTTTGGTGGATTCTTTAGGATTTTCTAGATAAACAATCATGCCATCTGCAAATATAGAAAATTTCACTTCTTCCTCTAATTATGATTCAATATATTTATTTAGCCTATTTATTTATTTACTTATTCTATTTAACATAGTACTAGCTAAGACTTTCACTACTATGTTAAACAGAAGTGGTAAAAGTGGGCACCAACTGCCCACTGATGTTAAAGGAAAAGTTTTCAATTTTTCACTATTGAGTATAATGTTAAATTTGTGCTTGTCATATATGGCCTTCATTATTGAAGCCAATATGACTTTCTACAGCTACTTTGTTGAGAGTTTTTAACATGAATGGATGTTGAATATTGTAATATTCAACATCTGTCAAGATGATTATGTGAATTTATCTTTCATTCTATTAACTGGATGTGTCACATTTGTCAATTTGCATCTGTTGAACCATCCTTGCATTGCAGGGATAAATTCCACTCGATTATGGTGGACTATCCTTGTAATGTGTTGCTGAACTCATTTTGCTAATATTTTATGTTTAAATGCTGATGATAAGTTTTTTTAACCAAGTATTTAGTACTGGATTTTTGTTTATTTTCTTAGTTATGAGATAATGCTGATCCAAGCCACAATTATCAAACAAACTCTCCTTATGTTGATCCTCTCCTAACTCCTTCCTCATTCTACCATTAATTCTTCTGCTCAAACTTGTTTATAGCAGTGAGTTATCTTTTTAGACCAGATCATCCCTTCCAACTTAAAACCCTCCATCAGCTTTCCTTCCCAACTGAATTCTACAGGGTACTTTAGGATTTGGTTCTGCCACTTACTTCGCTAATCCTTTTCACCCATGTTGCTCCTTTATTCAGTACTCTTTACCACACTGACCTGCTAGCAGCCCTTCAGACCTTCAAACGAACCAACCCTGGTGCCACCTCTTGGGCTTTGCATTTGCTCTTCCTGTTACCTAACTCTCTTCACTAAAATTTTACTATGGCATTTCTTTCTCATTTTTCATGTTTCAACTTTGAGTTGGTTCTTCAAAGCCAGCCTTTTTAACCCACCTCACTAAAGCAGTATTTCTTATCATTCTGTATTATTCTCCCTGTAAAAATAGAAAACAGGCTTTTCTTCTTTGTTATGATTTTTCCACAATGTATTAGAAACACCTGGTTATTAAACATGGAGACTGCTAGCTCCTCTGTTCAAACAGAACAGCAGGATCAGATAAAACTCTCAAGGCTATACTCTTCCACATCCTCCTCCCTGCTGTTTTAACAGTTTCAGGCTGGTTAGTAAGAAGTCCTCCTCCTTGTCCCCCCTTCCCTTCAGAGGGGACTCTCCTTTTCACATTCTCTGTAATTTTTTGCTCTAAGTATATTTTACAGGCAAGAGAAGATGCTGATAGAGATACCTCCTTAGTACAGCTGCTAGTCTGTCTCCTGGAAAGAAAACAAACTCTTAACTTATCAAGGCAGCCCCTGGTATCTGCTCAATTTCAACACAATCCCTTCCCTGCCCCAATTGTCCTTTACTCCCAAAAGCCCCCAGTGAAAGAGTGATTCTTTCTTCTCTGCCCTTGTATTGTCTGTCAATGCATGTGTGCTTTCCCTGCTATGGGAAGAGTAAAATAACCTTCCTCCCTTTTTTTCCCTGTTCTCTCCATTGTGAATTCTTTCACAAGCTCACATCACTGGCCAAACCCTAACACTCCCATTTTAGCTTTTTAATAGCACCTACCAGCTTTCAAAAATATTCTAGTTGGTTCCGGTAATTAGCCAGTTAGTTAATGTGAGTCAAAGACAGAGAAGGGTCTGAAATTTTACCATACTTGCAACTTAGCAAGTTAGTCTTTTATATGTTTATGGTTGCTCACAGAAAACAAGTATCTCTGTGTCAAAAATAAAGCATATTAGTACTCTCAGCAGTATTTGTCAGTTATCCAAACTCCAATTCCTTGAAGGTAACTCAAAGAACGTCGGGCAGAACCTGAACACAGAGTGAGTTATGTTATAGAAGAAAAATTATGAGCTTAGGAAAGTCCAGTTATACTGGACTTTAAGCAAACCTCTTTGCTCCAGAGAAATATACTGTATATGCACCATTTATTCCAAGGTTGTACGCTTTATATGATGTATCTTATGTTTCACCATCATGCATGTGCTAGTTTTTAATTTATTGCCTCTTATCTCTAAATTCATCCTTCAATATATGTTCTATAATAATAGATAGAATCCATTTAAGTATTCTCCTTTAAAATAAACACAATGTTAAGCTCTCTCAGTAGAGTTTAATGATTCTTTATATTAAACCTTCCCTCTTTAATCTATGTGTTTCTACCGCTTGATTGAATCCAGACAGATACAATGCATTTAACCAATCCATACTGTGACCAAATATGGTGCTTTTAATTTTTCACTATTATTAAGAAAACAACAAAGAACATCTTTGATCATAAATCTTTACATGTTTCTGTAACTATTTCCTTAGAGGAAATTTCTTGAAGAAAAATTACTCCTTTAAAAATTATGGATAGCCCTGGCCAGTTTGGCTCAGAGGTTGGAACATCAGCCTGCGGACCAGGGAGTCCTGGGATCAGTTCCCCCTAGGGGCATGTACCAAAAAAAAAAAAAAAAATTATGGATATTTTAAGATTTTTCAAAATACTGCCCCCCCACCAAGAAGCATATAAAAGTGTAAAATGCCTAAGTCCCCTTACTTTATAATAAGCATAATTTATTTTTTTAAAAAAAGGAAAAGAAAAATACATGCACTAGGATTGCCCAATAGCATCCCTCTAGCTTACAAGACACCTATCAAAGGTGAGCAAACCCATTTATCGCTGCTTGTATTGGACTGTCAGAGGTTATTAGAGAAATGAAATAATATGTAAAGAAAAATTATTTCTAGGACCCTCTTGACTTGTAAACACTCTACACCCCAGTGCCTTCTCTACTTTTACTTCTACCAGTAAGCAGAACCTTTCACACTATCATCTCTTCATTCATTAAAAACCTCAGAGGAACTCAGAAGGTTTACAGCTAATCCAAAGAATGAATTTTAAAAGCTTATCAGTCAGCTTAGATCATTACTTACAATTTTCCTAAAGAAAAAAATAAATTCTAATTTCCAAATAAACTGCAGTAACTTAAAAATGAAATAAAACATGTTTTACTAATGGAGTATCACACTGTTATTTCCTTGGAGAGGAGCATAATTACATTCTGAGAATGAGGGACATTTGGTTTGTTATAGAAACTAAAAATCTGAAATTCCTGATTATTGATCTGAAAGACATAGGTGAAGACAGGTACCAGGGTTTTTGTTTGTTTTTGTTTATATTTTACTTCATTGATTTTAGAGAAAGGAAGGAAGAGGAAGAAAGAGATAGAAACGTCCATCAGCCGCCTCCTGCATGTGCCTCACTGAGGATTTGGCCCACAACCTGGGCATGTGCCTTGACCGGGAATCAAACTGGCAACCTCTTGGTGCATGGGTAGACGCTCAACCACTGAGCCACACCAGCCAGGCTACCAGGTTTAAATCAATTAACATCTCTTTAAAGTAATAATAACATTCCACTGAATTTCACTTGTGGAGAGAATGGATCAACTTTTCATAAGTTGATAATAAAGTTTAAAATTAAAATAACTAGGAAAAGACAATGAGTTGATATGATTATGAGTTGGAAATCAATTTACTAACCCCCCAGTAAACCTGAGTAATATTTAGAGCTTCTGACCCTTTCTCAATCAAGTTTAGAACCACCTATATATTTTTGTCAAAATCATCTATATTTAATTGAAAATTAGAAAGAGATAAATGTCTATGCTCCAGGGTCTATTGCAATCCATTTTTCTTCAATATCTTCTGTTTGCTCAGACACCTGGAGTTTGGACATTATTTCTATCAATACTCAGTAAGTGTGGTAGTCTTTATTCCAAATAAAGCGATTGCTTTGCCCAGGTACATGAGTTCCCACAAGTTATGCCACAGTGACTTGATAACTAGGCCTAACCCTGCTCAATGATTCCCTCTTTGATTCAAACATTTTCCAGACATGTACTAATAATCAGCTAAATGGCCATTTAAAAAATAAGTCTTCAGGCTAGTTAATTTGCAGATGTAGCCACTACTTTCAGAGATGTATCCTTCATTTTTTTGAAATGAGATAACAGTTTTCTCACATTCTTGCCAATTAAAATATGAAGATTCGTGCCTTAATGCTTTTTTATGATTAAGTTTCTTAGAATGACATCGGTTAATAGGATCATATAGGTTTCAGGTGGAGATTTCTATGTTACAAGATCCATATATTACACTGTGTGCCTTAATGCTTTTAAATGCTTTTTGGTGTCCTCAAAAATGGACAACAAACTGGGGACAGGGCAGGAAGGGGGGGGGATCAGTGGGGGAAAAAGGAGAAGCATCTGTAACAAAAATTAATTAATAAACTCACACTTCTGATAAGAAAATAATAATAATAGTATCTTACTAAAAGGCATGGTGTCATTACGCCTCCATTATGTTACTTTATAATTGTGAAAATGAGACAGAAAAGCTAGTAACCCAATTTTATTCTCAGTACTGTCATGAATCAACTATAAACTCCTGGCCAGGGCCTTGATACTGTCCTATTTATAGACATTTGAAAAATCAAGGAAAGAGAGAACATTCTTTTGAACTTGAACTCCTCCTTGACAGGAAATGAAAAGAGCTGTGTTTTCTTTGAGAAGTCCCAGCACTCAGCAACCCCAAAGCTGTGGCCACTTCAAAGAGGTATCCTGCAGAGGGACAGACGCCCTTCTGAGGAATAATGATGGGAACGAAAGTTCTTCTGGATCTCACCATCACAGGGTCCTGCACACGGCAGCATTTCAAAGGCTCCCTATTCCATTCAGTGGGACAATGTCACTGTAGTAAAATGCAACTAGGTAGAAAAATAAAGCAAAATTATGAAGCTTTTGGTCTCTTACTCAGCACCTCTAGAGCTCTGTCATTCCCCTCTTTCTTGAGAAGGTAAAAATGTTCAATCAACTTTTGGGGGCCCAAAGAGGTCACTCACAATTTGACAATGACATTTGCAGAACTGTGTTAGGCTGAATACTGCCCCCAAAGATGTCCACATCCTAATATCTGAAACCTGTGAATATGCTACCTTATATGGTAAAAGTGACTTTGCAGATACAATTAAGTTAAGGACCTTGAGATAGGGAGATCATCCTGTATTATTCAGGTAGGCCTCAGTAATCAGAAGTAAACAAAGTCAGAACAAGGAGATGCTACCATGGAACCATAAATTGGAGTGGTGAGCTTTGAAGGTGGAGGCAGGGGCCACAAGCAAATGCCACAAGCAAATGCATGCAGGTGGTATCTAGAAGCTGGCTAATGGGAAGGAAACACTCACTCCAGAAGTCTCCAGACAGAATGCAGCCCTGCCAACTCCTAGATTTCAGACTTTTAAACTTTACAGCTATAAGAACATAACTTATGTTGTTTAATGCCACTAAGTTTACAGTAATTTGTTGCAACAGCCATAGAAAACTAAGACAAGAACTAGTCAGCATCTAACAAGTACCTGTAATGAATTTAGATTTGTGACTGTTGAGAGACCTCAGGAGGATAATGTCTATAACAAGGTAAGATGTCACTGAAGTCTCCTTAAACACAAGAAGGGAATAGCAAATTGACTGCTAGGAGCTAAATGGTAGCCTGGGAAGAGGCCAGAACAGACATGCTAAGAAACAAAAATTATCATCCTAAAATTCATTCACCTTTTAGATCAGGTTTCCACTTGAAAAGTCTTTGGCCTAACTGGTTACTTTTTAAAACTTTAAGTGTGGTATTAAAACATGTTAACAATTTGTTTCCAGTTTATTTCTTGAGCCTTATTCCTCCCTTGCACAGTGCACGTCAGATGCGTTCCCTAAATAAACTCCCCGGTGCTGGATCCACTGATTAGAATGTTTGACTTACTTGGCATGTGTCTACTGTTCCTTCAAGAGGTCAGAGTAATCTCCTTTTCCAAAAAGGCTTTCCTGACTCTCTGAATTTCATCCCTGAGGGCCAAAACACTTTGTTTAATCATTGTTGCATGTTTAATTCTATTATTAATGCAATTTATATTATATAATTTTTTTTTATTCTGCCCTGTTCCCATTTGATTATGGTCTTATCAAGAATAAGGAGAGACCTATCTTATGAATCCTTTGATACTTGATACTTAAAGTTGGGCATTCAGAAAATGAATGAATGAATGAGTGCAAGGACAAATAAAAGAGTACAAGTTTTGCAAGTATGGTATAAGGTAAACAAATGATTTAATGAGTTCAATTTGTGTGCCAGCTTATGGATTTCAATATGTATATGTTTTATGGCAACAAAATACCAATGCCTGACAATGGCTCACAGGTCTTTGTTTAACTTGGTTGCAGACACTTCCTTTTTCCTGCTACTTCCTTATACTGCTTCCAAGATATTCTAACCATCTCTCAATTACCCAAAACCAGTATTATTTTTCTTATCTTAGGAATTTTGTAAATGCCTCTGATCATTATACAGTCGACATTGACTAAATCCATTTCGACCTTCCATTCCACAGTTAGCTACTTTCTATCCAATAGATCTCATACTAAATACCAAATTTCATAAAGGCCTTGTGTAACCTCCCAATTTGAAGCAAAGCCCTGCTATACTCTCTGATGGCTCATACCCTTTTCCTAGATATCACAACTTGAAATTATACGACTGTGTTACATTTAGATCTCTCATGCTGAAATTAAGTTCTATAAAGACAAAGGCCATGTCGGTTTTCTTCCCCATTATTGTACTCCTACACCTTACAAAGGCTGAACACAATGTCAGTGTCCAAAAACTATTTGTTCAAGGTTGACTTAAGTGAAGGAAACATGACTATAAAAACACATATGTGACTAATTGGTTAAAGTTTCCTAACCAGAGATGCCATACATTTTGTCACAGAGAATCACTTAATACAAATTGATGACTGTAAATATACCACTCGGGTTGAAATAACTGTTCATATCTCTCCTTTTTAATTCCACATTGCAGAAACACTCACTAAAACCCGTAAACAGATGCTGATTTAAATAGGAATTACAGCTGATGAAAAGCAGATTAGCCTACATAAATTTATATAAACATGGAAGATTTTGTTCTAGAGAATAAAATGGATTACACCTGACGCCAGACTGCCCTCATGCCCCAATAGTAAATACTACTTCTGATCTTAGAAGGTCCCCTTTGGCCAAAGAGATTCAGAGTATTACTGTTGGTTCCTAATATGCACATAAATGTATTTTCAAGAAATAATCAAATTTGTAGAAATTTCTTCATTCACAATTTGCTGACTGTTTCATTTGCATGTTGTTTCACATTAGAGAGAGATGACTTTGTGGGACTGTATCAGTATGTTAAAGTTTCTAATTTCTGAAAGCTGTGAATTCTCCAGTCTAGACTGATGGCTCGGACTGGTGCAGTCACCCGTCGAAGCATCATCATTTCATCAGACATAAGTAATAACTTTAGAGTATTTCTAAAGGGTTATTATATTAATTGTGACTGCTACTAAAATCAACTCCAATTTCTTAAAATAATTAATCTATTGTTTTCAAGACCCCTTAGACTTCTGCTGTTTCCTGGTGCTAAGAAACTAAGAAGCATATACAGGGTAATGATAATAATTATGGCATTTTTCATGTCTTTTTGTAGTTTTGTTCTCAAAGCATATAGCATTTACTCTTAAGTGAGGGTCAGAATCACACTAAAGGTCTTCTTTCTTCTCCATGTTCCCTTACCACTATAAACATCATTATCATATTATATAATAATAAAACTTTACCAGAATTATTCATAGTCATCTATACACCAATGTTAATTTCCAACACCGACACGAATTCAATTTTATTCATCTTGATATCACAACCCTCTACAATATCCATCCCATAAGTGACCCCCAATAACCTTTACTGAATTAAACAGACTGAAATAGTGGTTGTAGATATTAAATATCTTTTAGAATTTAGAATTCTAGGTTAAGTGTGAATCTATTTACAAGGTTCAAAATTGGTGGGTACTACAATCAGGACTAGAATTTACTTGAGACTGTGAGTAAAGCTCTTTCCACTGCATAGACTCTCTGAATGGTTTTTGACATGAAATTATGTTTAAATATCCTTAAGAATTAGAATAGGCAGAACTCACAAAGCAAATGACATCAATTCAAAATAATATAATGTATAAGTATATAGATATTGTTTCTTTTAATATTATTAGGTTTTGAGTTACTACAGTTGTTTAATCATAGGCTGGACAGCTTTTTAAAAATGATGGTAGTGGAGGGAGAGCTTGAGCATAAAAAGGATGGTGGGGACAGGTAACAGTTAAGTCCTTTTCAAGAGGGAAAGTCCATGGCTCTATTTTTCCAGAGACTAGTGCTTCTAATAAAAAGAAAAGGTACCCCTTTATATTTTATCTGTTAATCATCTCCTTTGTAATCACTAACAGTTAATTAGTAGAATAAAACAATAGATCTTAATCTGGAAGCAGGGTTCTAATTCTGATACTGTTAACCTGGGAAAAGTAAGAAAGCACAGTGAAATATTTCAGAGTAGGAGATGTGGAGTCATCACCACTGAACTTAAGTCCTGAATTTCCTTTTGTGTCCTAAGGCACATAATTTATAAGACTCCACTGCCTCATCTATAAATTGAAGATAAAACCACCATGAAGTTTCCATCAGGAGTAAATGAAATAATGGTGATAACATGCTTAGCAGAGTGTCTGGCATAGAATATAGTACACTCATAATAAATGTCATTCATCTTTCCTACCTTGGTTCCTCAGATGTAAAATAAAAAATTGTACCAGGTCGGAAATATCAAATAAGATAGTAAGGGTACTACCACTCACACATACATCACACATTTCCAAGTAACTACTACACAGGGTCCTGAGCAGCCAGCCTGCGAGAATTCTCAACCCAACCGATGGCTACCAGCAGGGCATCAAAACTGGCGGAGGAATTTGAACCACGTGCGGATCTCGACTTGCTGGCACTGGGATTCCTTGTCATTCTTTAGAACGAAGTAGTGACTGCACTACCTGAAACAGGGTCACAGGATTATATGCTGTCATTTATGAACTTTTATTTGAAAGTATACTAAACATGCATATACTCACATGCACACACACACACACAATCACAGTGTGCTCTAATTAATCAAATTCTATCCCTTGTTCATGCTAAAAACAAAAACAAAAAACAAAAGCACTTTCCCCTTTACACTATGTCCATCTTCCCAATGTCATGGTGAAAGGACTTGGGGAGAATGGGCCAATGCTGGAGTGAGGAAGAAAGTGCTAAGCTGACAGCATCGATTGTATCACACATGCAGTGTTTGTATCTCACAATCATGCAGTGTCAAATACACAGTATGAACAGTTCTTTCGGGGCATAATCAAAAGAATCGAATACCGTTTCTTTTCAGTGAGGTCTGACTTGATTTGTTGGTAGAGCTGATTTAGAATATGTTAAAAAGTAAGTCAGCCTCCACTTAATATCCTGTCTTGCTTGTTTATATCATCTGTCTTTATTTTTTTAATTATGGAACTGTTGTTCAACAATGGTATAAACAAAAACAAAAAGAAAGATTGAATGCAGTTATTTAAGGTACATCTGCTAATAAGTCATATAAATTTAACATTTTAAATAAAAGGAAAATGATGCTAAGTGACTAAAATGAATGGAAACTGACCATAATAATTTGTTTCCTTCTTTCCTCTTACTGAAGCTCACTAAGAGGAACTTACTGCGCCTACTGTCTTCCTGATGGCAGCTATCAGTCATTTGAGTAGGGCACCTCTTTCATGCAAGTGGATGTCAAGCATAAACTGAACGTGGGAAAGTAGAAATTTGAGGTTTCAAATAGAACAGCCAGAAGAATATCAGAATCCCCTTTGTTGTCTTTTGTAACTTTCCACTTGAAGATCTCTATGTACTATTTCAGTCAGACAAAACTATGAGAAATTAAATTCTGTCTCCAACTCTGGTTCCCATAGTGCTACAAAATGTTTCAGAGATTGTGATGATTACTGGTGATTGCCTTTAGGTAAAATTTGACGCATGTGTCCAAACTTCAGCCAAGACCTAAAGCAGCATTTTAACAAAGACTTTTGATGAAAAGTTGTTTTGGTTTGGTTTGAACCTCATTTTAGGAAATCCTAGTTTCTCCCAGGTAAGTATAGCAGTGTTTAAGAAGACATAAAGCATTTTGTATAAAACAGTAACTCATTTGGATTTACATCTGCATAAAGCAATCATTCTGTTTGCCCATACAAACTCCAATAGTGTAGGGAAAGGTAAACCAGAGATAGAAGCCTGAAATGAATCTGCACATTTCATAAGTTTTAATGGTTTGATTTTGAAGTACTTAAATTGCTGAATATATCAAGAAAAAAGAAAAGTGTAAAGCAATACAAAGCAAGAATCAAATACTTCTCCTAAGATACAAAACAAAATTTCTTTGCTTTTCTACAATTATTAAATGCCATCCTTGAGAAGTTTTCCAAAAGCAATTCACAACTCGATATTAGCAAGTTGTTCACAGGTAGGTAGTTGGATGGGGTGTAAAATAAATAATATAAATATATTTTTCTACAAAAAGTAATTTATTATATTTATTAAGGAATAAATATTGTTCTTTAGACTGTCTGAATGTAGTCCAAAGTATAATTTTAGACAACAGAACCATATGACATTGCTGTTTTTGAACATTTTGTTTTTCAGAAATGACAGTATCACATGGTTCAGTATAATATTTAGTTTTAAGGCTTGCAGTTAGAAGTACTTGTTTATTGAGCCCTGGCTGCTTTGGCTCAGCAGTTAGAGCATCAGCCCTCAGACTAAAGGCTCTCGGGTTCGATTCCTGGTCAAGGACGCATACCTGGGTTGCAGGTTTGATCCCCAGCCCTGGTCTGGGTTATGCATGAGGCAGCTAATCAATGTGTCTCTCTCACATTGATGTTTCTCTTTCTCTCTCCCTCCCTCCTTCCTTTCCATTCTATCTAAAAATCAATGGAAACATATCCTCGAGTGAGGATTAACAAAAAAAAAAAAAAGAAGTACTGGCAGATTAAATTTACTCTATCTAAAGAAATACTCTAATTTTCACAGAAACAACAACATCATAATGAATGTTTAAATGAAAATATCTTTTAGGTTTTCAGAAAGTAATTGAATAGGTAAGAATAAATTAGTCTGTATGTTTGATTGATCTAGAGTCTAGACTACAATAGTATTATGAAATATATGTAGTACAAGTAAAGCATTTTCTAAAACTGTAAATTTTAATTTGTGATTAAATTTTTGGGGGTGACATTGGTTAATAAGATTATATAGGTTTCAAGTGTGCATTTCTATGACACATGATCTGTATATTGCATTGTGTGCCCAACACCCAAAGTCAAATCTTCTGTCACCATATATTTGACCCCCTTTACCCTTTACTACCCTCCCACCCCCTTCCCTCTGGTAACCACCGAGCTGTTGTCTCTAAGAGTTTTGTTTGTTTTTCTTGTTCATTTGTTGCTTTCAGTTTTATATCGCACATGAGTGAAATCATATGGTTCTTAACTTTTTCTGTCTGATTTATTTTGCTTAGCATAATAGTCTTAAGATCTATCCATGTTGTCACAAATGGCAGTATTTCATCTTTTCTTATTCCATTGAGTATATGTACCACATCTTCTTTATCCAATCATCTATCAAAGGATATTTCAGTTGTGTCTATGTCTTGGCCACCACAAATAATGCTGCAATGAACATAGGGGTGCATATATCTTTAAGAATAAATGTTTTCAATTCTTTTAGGTAGATACACAGAAGAGGGGTTGCTGGGTCATACGATAACTCTATTCTCAATTCTCTGAGGATCCTCCATACTGTTTACTATAGTGGCCGTACCAGTTTACAGTCCCATAAGTAATGAATGAGGGTTCCTTTTTCCTCACAAACTCTTCAACACTCACTTGTCTTATTGATATTAACCATTCTAAAATGTATGAGATAGTATCTCATTGTAGTTTTGATTTGCATTTCCCTAATAGCTAGTGAAGTTGAGTCTCTTTTCATATATCTGTTGGTAGTTTGTATGTCTTCTGGGAGAAGTGTCTGTTCAGGTCCTCTGTCAATTTTTTTTTAAATCCTTACCTGTGGATATTTTTTATTGATTTGAGAGCGAGAGAGAGAGAGAGAAACATCAATGTGAGACTGAAATATCAATCCACTGCCTTCCATACACACCTCTACCATGGATTGAAACCACACCCGGGTATGTGCCCTGACCAAGAACAGAACCCACAACCTTTATGGTGTACAAGATGATGCTCCAATCAACTGAGCCACCGGGCCTGGGTCTCTGCCCAGTTTTTAATTGGATTGTTTGTTTCTTTGGGGTTGATTTGTATGAGTTCTTTATATATTTTGGATATTGACTCCTTATTAAAGCTATCGTTTTCAAATATATTTTTCCATATGTTTAGTTGCCTTTTTTGTTTTGCTAGCACTTTCTTTTGCTATGCAGACGCTTTTTAGTTTAATATAATGACATTCATTTATTTTTGCTTTTATTGCTCTTGTCTTTGGGGTCAAATTCATATTACCCAAAGCAATATATATTAAAGCAAATGCAATCCCCATTAAAATCTCAATGACATGTTTAAAGAAATAGAACAAAAATATCATCAGATTTGTATGGAACCACAAAAGACTCCAAATAGACAAAGCAATCCTGAGGAAAAAAAGCAAATCTGGAGGTATGGCTCACACTCCCTAACCTCAAATTATACTACAAAGTGACAATAATCAAAACATAGTGACATTGGCCAAAAAAGCAGACATATGGACCAATGGAACAGAATTGAATGCCCAGAAATAAACCCACATGTACATGGGCAAATGATTTCTGATTAAGGTGCCAACACATACAAAGGAGAAAAAAATGGTGCTGGGATAATTGGAAAGCCACACGCAAAAGAATAAAACTAGACTACTGTTTGTCCCCATATACAAAAATTAACTCAAAATGGATCAAAGACCTAAATGTAAGCTCTAAAATAATAAATTATATAGAGGAAAACATAGGTATGTCCTAAACTATGGGTCTTGGTCTTAGCTAGGATTTTAGAACTATAAGTTTTAACGAAGAAAAAATTAGACATTACATGTGAAAAATATAAACTTTTCATACTCACCCTAAAAATGTCACAATTCTCAAATTATTCTCATTTATTTTAATTACATCTTAATTTGTAGTATTTACATAAGAAATAATAGAAAGGATTTTTAAAGTTTAAAATATAAGACAATGTTTTACTTGCCCTGTAAGAGGCACAGCTTTATTTTGTTTTTTTTGCTCATGTTTTCCTCAAGAAAGTGGTTTAAATAAAAGAGATCCTCAAATCTATTAGAGAGAAAATTTTTTTCTCATTGTGCTTCAAAGATCTTGAAAAATAAATCAAACTTTTTCCTATCACAATCCATAATGTCCCTCTATGCATAACTCCTTGTATAACACAAAAGAGAAGGGGGAACAAAGACCCTAAATTTCAGCAAATGAGAAAGAAACATGCAGAATGAGAGCAGGTGCATGGGTTTCTAGCCTGGAGGTCAGATCCAGGCATCATTATATTGGAATTGATGTAGCAACAGTCCCTAAAGTCAGAGAAAAACATCTCACTTGGGGAACTCCTTGTGCTAAAAAACAAATGAAATCTTAGAGTGCTCAATAGGACTAGCAATAAGAAGTAAGAAATAATGACAACCTGAAGTCACAGCCTCAGGGAAACAGTTGACAAAAGAAATTTACCTAACACTTTGCAACCTCTGGAGTCTCTATCTAATAATTACCTCTCTGCTTTCCCTTGCCTTCATTTATCCTCTCCTCTCCATTCATTCTCTTTAATTCTGGGAATGTGCTTCCACAGTTTTGTTCCCTGACTTCTTAATTTGTCTGAGTCTGTCTTTACAGTTTAAGCCCCACATCACCCCAGTGACATTAATGCCAAATATATTTTTCTTTCCTTTTCTTTCTTTGTTACTATGCTTATTACCTTCTTCTTAAGGAACTATATTGTGAACCTCAAGGAGAATATTTTTAAATATCTTTTGTACTTTTGAGACTAACACTTTACTTTCTTTTTATTATAAAATTCAGATAAACAAAATATGACCTCTGGTTTATTTTTAGAATTTCTATATAACTAGTTACCTTTCACTTTCATTTGACTACCACTGTGTAGCATAATGACTTGCAATAGATGAAGTCACTCCACTTTGATGTATACTTACGGAAATATGCTTTGGCATAATTAAATGTCAATGACAAGAGTGAGAACCCAGGAACTTTGTCAGTTTTAAATACCTTGCTATACAATTTATCTATCTTTGGTGTCACAGAAATAAATTGGGTAGAAAAAAAATATCTATAACTGATATTCTGTTAATATCAAATGTATTTTTTCACTAAGGGGACATTCCCTTTGTTCCTGATACAAACACATAACTTCAAACAGTATGCCTAACGTGTCATTCAAGCATTTTGCACATTTATAATATTAGCAACTCTTTTAAGAAAACCCAACATCTGAAATTAGGATAATGTTTTGAAAAATGAAGATTTAACAGTGCATTTCCTCCTTTGGCACGATTAGAAGCTCTTTTTAGAAGTAAATTACAATGCTTAGCTCACAGGAAGGACACCAGCTAATTGATTTGATTACCATGTTAGGTCGCAAAATGACCTTATTAATTGAGTCACTGCAAGTAGCAGCTGGGATTCAACATCGCAAAGACTGGACTCCAAATGTATCAAAGGCTCACTGAATCTGGGGAAAATGCCCTTCAGTATTACATAATAGTGATTTGTGACAACTAATGATATAATATTTATTTGTCTTGTCATTCAAATAGGCATGCATATCTGAAGGGTGAGCAGGATCAACACCTGAATGTTAAAAATTAATTAAGGTTGCAAATATAAATTGTTCTAGAAAATGGGATTCTCCCTCATTCTCAAAACACTTGAAGAAAAGTCACTTTGCACTTTGTTATTATGATCTGAAAGAATGCCAAAATAAAAGCAGCATCCAGCTTATCTATCCAAACAAATCACACTGTAGCACAGTTATGTGTGAATTTGTGTGTGTGTGTGTGTGTGTAGTCCTAAACCTTGTTTTTGTCTCTTAATGATCTGTATCTAAATCTGGGCGCTCCTTTCAATTAGTTCATAAAGAGCTATTTCTTTCTTTGTAATGGTTCTGTAGTAGTCAACAGCATGCATTTTATATAATTTATTTAGCCTGCCATGTATTGTGGACATTGCTATTCCATTATGAAATTACAAACACCACTACAGAGAATATTCTTGTATATACATCAACTCAAACATATGTGAGTTTATTAGTAACAACAGTCCCAGGTGAAGAATTCCTAAGTCAAAGGATATGGTTTGTTGTTGGTTTTTATTTTCAGTGTAATTAAAATTTATTTTATTTATTTATTTATTTTTGGTTACAGATGTTTCTTCTTTTTCCCCCATTGACACCCTCCTACCAATCCCCCTCCCTCCCCTCCCAGCACTGTTGTCTATGTCCATGGTTACGCATACATACATATAAGTTCTGTGGTTTATCTCTTCCCTCCTCCCGTCCCCCTCTTCTGAGGTTTGTCAGTCTATACCCTACTTCTATGTCTCTCGATCTATTTTGTTCATCAGCTTGTTTTGTTCATTATATTCCACAAATAAGTGAATTATGTGATATGTGTCTTTCTCTGATTGACTTATTTCGCTTAGCATAACACTCTCCAGGTCCATGTCGTCTCAAAGGATAAGACATATTTCTTTCTTACAGCTGCATAGTATTCCATTGTGTATATGTACCACAGGTTTTTTATTCACTCATCTATTGATGGGCACTTGGGCTGTTTATAGATGTTAGTGATGGTAAATAGTGTTGCTATGAACATAGGGGTGCATATATTCTTCCTGATTGGTATTTCAGGTTTCTTAGGGTATATTCCTAGAAATGGGATCACTGGGTCAAATAGAAGTTCAATTTTTTAATTTTTTGAGGTAACACCACATTGTTTTCCATAGTGGCTGCACCAGTCTGCATCCCCACCAGCAGTGTACTAGAGTCCCCTTTTCTCCACACCCTCACCAACACTTGTTGTTTGATGATTTATTGATGGCAGCCATTCTGGTAGGTGTGAGGTAATACCTTATCGTTGTTTTAATTTGCGTCTCTCTGATGATTAGTGATGTTGAGCATTGTTTCATATGTCTCTTGGCCATTTGCATGTCCTATTTGGAGAGATGTCTGTTTAGGTCTATGGCCATTTTTTAATAGGATTCTTTGTCTTCCCTTTGTTGAGTTGTATGAGCACTCTATATATTTTAGAAATTAGCCCCTTATCTGATGTATCCTTGGCAATTATGCTCTCCCATACAGTGTCCCTTTCCATTTTGGTGGTTGTTTCTTTTGCTGTGCAGAAGGTTTTTTAGTTTGATGTAGTCCCATGTGTTCATTTTTTCCTTTGTTTCTCTTGCCTTAGGTATTGTATCAGTAAAAATTCTGCTGTGTATGATGTCTGAAATTTTGTGGCCTACATTTTCTTCTAAGATTTTTATGGATTCACGAGTCACATTTAAGTCTTTTATACATTTTGAGTTTATTCTTGTGTATGGTGCAAGTTGGTGGCCTAGTTTTTTTGTTTATTTTTGCATGTAGATGTCCAATTTTCCCAACACTATTTATTGAAGAGGCTGTCTTGACTCCACTGATGCTCTTGCCACCTTTGTCAAATATTAATTGAGCATAATGTTTTGGGTCCATTTCTGGGTTCTATTTTGATGTACTGTAAGTATTTAGGTAAAAATGTTGTCTGTCTCCTTGTCACTTTATTTTTAATTATTTTAAAATCTTCACCAGAAGATATTTTCATTTATTTTCAGACAGAGTGGGAGGGAGAGGGAGAAAGAGAGAGAGAGAAACATCTATGTGAGCGACAGATTGGTTGCCTCCCGCATGACCCTGACCAGGGCCAGGGACCGAATTGCAACCAAAGTACATGTCTTTAACCAAATCGAACCCACGACTCTTTGGTCCACAGGCTGATGCTCTAATGACTAAAACCAGCCAGGGCTCCTTGTCATTTTAATTTATATTTTCCTTAAGAGTGTCTTGAACATTTCCTTATATGTTACCTTTCTTTTTATGTCTATTATTTGCATATTTTTCTATAGGTTATTAAAATTTTTATTATTCTTATTAATCTTCCTTATACTCTAAATAAATGAGTATTTGGACAGAGAAAAACAATTCAAATTTTCCATGCTGTGGTTTGCCTTTAGGGTTTTTTTTACAATTTGTTTATTACAGCTGTATTAAAGCATCATGTATAGACAATATAGCAAATTTAAGTGTACAGTTAAGTGCTGTATCATTGCAATAGAGAATGTTTCTGTCATCCAAATTATGTTCTCATTCCAATTTTTCATTATTTCTCTCCTAATCTTCACAAGCAACCACTGATCTGATTTCTGTAACTCTAGATTAGTTTTCTTGCTCCAAAACTATATATATGAATGCATAGTATGTACTGTCTTTGCCTGGCTTTTTTTGCTTAGCATCATGTTTTAGAGTTTGTCTTTATTCTATCTATGGTGTATTCCTTTTTATTCCTGAGAAGTATTATATTATGTGAATATATATTTGTTTATCAATTTATCATTTGATAAATAATTTATTTATTAATTTATCAGTTGATATTTGATGTTATTTCCAATTTCTGGCTAACATAAATTTATTTACAAGTCTTTATATGTTCATTGTCTTTATGTTTTATTTTTTATATGACCATGTTTAACCTTATATGAATATACCAAACTAATTTCCAGAGTGACTGGAAAACTTTTCTCTCCTGCCAGCAAAATATAAGAGTTCCAGTTGCCTGACATTATGTCAATCTTTTCATTTAGCCATTTCAGTTGATGTGCTGTCATATCTCACTGTGGTTTAACTTTGAAGTGCCTGATGAATAATGATGTTGAATACTTTTTAATGTTATTATGGGCCAATAATATATTTTATGAGGATTTTGATCAAAATTTTCTACTGGGCTGTCTTTGTTGAGCTTTAATAATTCTTTTTATATTATAAATGAATGTTTCTTTCGGTCAGTACACACACACTTTTCACCCAGCCTGACTTGTCTTTTTATTTCCCTTACATTTTTTAAAGACCAAATATTAAGTTCTCAATGTTGATGAAATTCAAATAATCAGTACTTTTTATGTTCTGTGATTTCTTTGTCATATTCAAAAAAGTTCTACCCCTGAAAATGTTCTCCTTTGTTTTTGCTTTATAAATTTAATTTTAGATTTTACATTTCAATCTATAATCTTTTAAAATAATAATCAGGTCATGAATTGGGGGGAGACCACTCACTTTTGTCCATAGATATCTACTTATTACAACACCATTTCTCACAAAGTTTATCTTCCTCTTGAATTACCTTGGCACCTTTATTAAAAATAAGGTTATTATACATTTTTTAGGTCTATTTCTAGATTCTTTATTCAATTCCATTGATCTATACATCATTCTTTCCACAAGTACTATGCTATCTTGACTTCTGTAGCTTTATACTAAGACTTGAAATAGTGTAAGTGTTCCTATTGTTTTCCTTTTTCAAATATGTTCTTGCTATTCCAGTATTTTTTTAAATATACATTTTATAATTAGCTCATCATTATCTTTAAAAAACTGTATTTTGTATGACATTATATTGACTATAGATTCATGTAAATAATAGAAATCTTAACATTGAGATAAGTAATGTATAAGCATGGTATGTTTGTTTATTTAGACCTCTTAATCTCTTCAATATTTTTTGGTCTTTCAAGAGCAATATTACACATACTTTGCTACATTTATCCCTGTTTATCATGTGTTTGGATGCTATTAAAATTGGTATTTAATTTTTTTTTCTTTTCTAGTTGTATGTTGATAGCATATAGAGACAGAGTTCCTAAGATCAGCTTAATTCTCATAGGTCTCTATGGATTCCTTCAAGGTCCCTATGTACATGCTCATTTGGTCTCCACATAAATACAGTTTTAGTTCCTTCTTTCTAATATATATGGTTTTTATTTCTTTTTCATGACATTTTGTACTAGCCAAGACTGTAAGTACAACATTAAATAGAAATCCTAAGAGGCAACATCTGTGCTTTTATCCTGATTTTGGAGAGAAAGTATTCTTTCTTTTAACATTACATGTAATTTAATTCTAGCTTTTTGATTATGTATTTTAGAAACTTAAATAGAAATATAGTCCTCCATGAAAATACATCTTCATTTACTAAATTTGTATATGTATGTGGACATATTTCTGCACTCTATTTAATTGATTTTACTTTCTATTTATGTAAAATTACCTTATTTTAGTTACTCTGGTTTTATTTTACATTTTAATGACTATTATAAGTACACTAATTTATTATTATTTTTTTGTCAGACCCCAATTTTGGATCTATTCTTATCTTTTTAACATATTAATGTTAAAATTAGCTTCTCTAGCTCTTCAGCAATTCTACTGTCATTTTTATTGGGATGTTGGGATTTTGATAATTTACATATTAATTTAAGAAATATTCATTATTATGATAATGAGTCTGTCCTATTCAAAAGCCTTTTTTTTCAAGTCATCTTTTATGTTCTTCAGCAGCATTTCAGATCCTTCAATAAAGAGCTTATTAATTTGTTAGATTTATTTTTTTTAATTGTTTTTCATTGCAAATAGAATTCTTTCTTTTATGAATCCTCCTAAAGCATCTGATTCTTAATGGCCCTGCTTTATTGAGTTGCTGAAGTTTACCTTAAACTATTTGATATGTATATAACCAAGAAGTACTCCACTGGATTTCTTGAGGCCAAAACATAATCCAGATGGCATTTTCAACTTCCAAATTCAATGGAAAACATCGATGTGTCTGCTGATATATGCATTCTCCTTTGGGAATCAAAATTGCTAAAGCAGCAATGAGCAGAGTTATGAAGACAGAAGACAAAACTTCTGCAACTGGGTGACATGAGAGGAGGCTACTCCCACCCGAGTTTTTGCATATGTGTATTTTGGTCCACAGATCAAAGCTCAAATTGTTCCTGTAAGACAGCACCCAACTTCTCAGAAAGTTGTTTTCCAGCCTACACTATAACATAGTAAGCTATTCCACATTTCCATAAGGCAGAGGCTTCTAGACATGAGGTCTGTGATAAGATCAATAATTTACTTGTACAGAAGCATATGGGCTACTGATAGCTTCAAGGCATTCTGTAAATCCAATAGCGGTGATGATGGCAGAAGCACTGCATGCTGGGAACAACATAAATGTATGCATACAGAATATGTGTACAGTCCAATGAAAACAAATCCCTCCTCTTAGTGAAGAAAGAGGTCCAAAGTATCCAGTCCTCCACAAGGTCATTGGCGGCACCTCACTTCTTGGAACAATGCCAGATTTTTGTGTGTGTGTTTTTGGATTTTTGCTATTGACATGTTGAGAACTTGGCAATGATAAAAGCCAGGGTATAATTCCTTGCCAAAGGTAGAGGCCTAGAAAACATAATTTTCATGGGGTAGTTTCTGTGATACAGAGAAGAGCAGGATAAGAGTATACATGAAAGCAACCAGCAAATGATTGGCACAGGAGTGTTCTTGCAATTGTCTTCATATATATTTCCACTTTTACTTCTCCACGAGACTTTCTTCCCTTCTACCTCTGGATTTCATCTCGTCTTATTTTTCTTAGTTGTAAACACTTCTAGGGTTTACCTTTAAACATTTAAATATATTTGAATTCTACTGCTGAGGTATAAAATTTTTATTAGTATCTTTTGACCCATAGTTATAAAAGAATAAAGCAATCTGCACACTAACATCATTTCTACCTTTTGTCGGGGGCAGTTCTCTCACCGAATGTATTGGTACTATCATTTTTACTTTTCCATGACTTTTAGTATTTATTTTCTGTTCTCAAACTGCAGTTTTTTAGTCCTTCAATTAAATAGGTTTATTTCAATCTTGGTCCTTTAAAGGTTTGATGCTTATTTCATGCCCTTCTGCCATCTATCCGTTTCTCCATTAACCTCTTGCTTGTCTTTGAACTTTTATCCTTGTCTTTGAAGTTTCTCTAATTCATAACTGTATATTTGAATACAATTTCTATCTAGCTCATGAAAACTTTTTTATTGAATGTTCTTCATTTGTTAATTGTTATTTCTTTACTCCTGTGGTAATTCCTTTTTTATTATTCATCTTTTTAATAATGTTATTTCTGGCACAATTAATTGCAGAAAGTTCATGTTAAGTAGGACAGGACACTGCTTCAGGCTAGCAGAGATTCTCTGTGGTTCACATGGTGTTTTTGAGATAGTGTATACTATGATTGCATTAAAAAAAAAGTAACACTCAAATTTTAGATTCCTTTTTCAGAGTAAAACCAGCTCTTTTCTATTTACAAGTTATATCTGAAATGCAACAATTACTCTACTTCCTCTCAAGGTTTTTGTACTTCCTGTATTTCCCATTGAATGTTGGCTGCCACAATCAGACAGAAAATGCAAGAACATTTTTTTTTCTTGCATCTGTGGTGGAAGCCTTAGTGAGGTAGAGGTTTTTTTGTTTGTTTGTTTGGGGATATATTTATTTTCCAATTTTTACTTCTTCAGTGGCAAAATCCAGCAGATGTGTTCTGGCTCTCCTCTTTCAGAATCTTCTCTACCTCATCCAGACGGCTCCACTAGATTTTCTTTCAGTCTCTCCTCTTTGATTCTCAATGGGTTTGAACAGTTCTAGCCCAAAGCCTATACATTCAAATCTATTTTTTTTTTAATCCTCACCCGAGGATATTTTTCCATTTTTTGTTCAGATAGAGTGGGAGGGAGAGAGAGGAAGAGAGAGAGAGAGAGAGAGAGAGAAATATCGACGTGAAAGGGACACATCGAGTGGCTGCCACCCGTACAACCAACCAGGGCCAGGGACAAACTGCAACCGATGTACGCGCCCTTAGCAGGAACCGAACCCGGGTCTGTCTGGACCGCAGGCCGACGCTCTAACCGCTGAGCCAAACTGGGCAGGGCTCAAATCTGTTTCATAAAACAATGTGATTTAGGGCTTAGGCCCACTCTAACAACTTTGAACAACTCTGTACTGCCACTTTTCTCTCAGATTTATAGTCACAATGTCCTCTGTAGACATCGTTCCCTTCCTTTTTAGATCTCCATTACATATAAGATCCTCCACTGCTACTTACAACAAATTATGAAGAAATAAAACTTACAGTTTTACTCTAACATCCTAATACTGGAATAATACAATAATTGATAATAAAATATAATTCCATCTAGTTTACGAAACTTTGATAGATTTGTGCACAATTATAATAATGCTATACAGTCGTCCGTCTCCACTTCGCACTTCGACTTTTGCGGCCTCACTGTATCACCGTTTTTTCAAATAACTGCGATAGAGTGAAGCTGGGAAAGTTGAAATGCCAACTGTTGAGGGACAACTGTATAAATATAAAGAATCCTACTTTGCAGAAATTCATTTATCACGGTAAAGTCTGGAACTGATTAACCACGATAAATGAGGGCCGGCTGTATATATATATTTTCTTGCCATTTCTTCCAAGAGAAAAATAATCACATGTTCTTAATCCAACTCCATTTTTACCATGCAGTTCTATGAAAACCAAAAGGCAAAGAAGAAAATTATATTGGTTCTACTGTTGTTTCCTCACTAGTATACTTAGATCTATCAATTTGCTATTTGTCTATTTATTTAAAATTATTGAAAACCCATTAAGTCATGTAACTATATTAGGGTCATGAATAACTTGATTACTTCTCAGATTTAAACAGGACATAAACATAACTACAATTCCATAAATGTTAAAATAGGTGTGCATATAAAGATGCCATGGAAGGAACAAAGAAGGGAAGACCTAAACCAGAGCTTTTAGTCCTGTGTCAATGTTTATACATTTAAAAATATAGTATTAAAAATCAAGATACAGTGATACCTCGGTTCTCGAACGCCTCGGTTTTCGACCAAATCGGTATTCGACCAGGAGATTCGAGAAACTTTTGTCTCGGAATCCGAACAAATATTTGGAACTCGAACTTCCGAGTTGAGCCGAATGGCGTTCATTCGGCCCAGCGCGCCTTGCTTGCGTCATCAGTGTGAGTGCAGAGAGAGAGTCACGCTTTGTGGAGAGAGTCACGCTTTCCTATTGGTTTCATTGCTTCGGTTCTCGAACAATTCGGTTCTCGACCGTCCTCCTGGAACGAATTATGTTCGAGAACCGAGGTATCACTGTAATTTGTTAACTATATAAGTATTAAAATGTGTTTCCTGATGGTCTGAAGCTAATTGGTCAAGAAAAAAGATTCAAAACTAAGCTGAAGCTGCCCTAAGGATATTTAAGCTACAACTAGCTTCCTATCACTCTGAAGAATCAGATAGGCAGGCCCATGTAGGCAACACTAGATAAATTAGAATATCAGATTTAGAGGAAATGAACCTACTTAGGTGCTTCTGAGGAGGGATTAAAGGGAGTGCAAACGATTTAAACCCGAATAATTTCTACAAATTCCATCACCTATTAGTCTTTCTAGTTAAGTAATTGTTCCAAATGCCAATTATGTATATGCATAATTATTTCCAACTCATTCTTGCAGACCTCATTTGAAATACAGAATATTCTTTCCCTTCTTCTTCCCACACATTTCCCTGCTTGTCTTGCTGGTTTTCTACCATAGAGCAACAGTCTTTGGTGACACTTCTACATTTGAAAGCCACAAACATTAGATATAAAATAAATTTATAGCAATGGAAATCTTTAAAATTGATTCATTCAATCATATTTTCATTCCTTGGAATAAATCTGGAAAATGAGTATTTGGAGTAAATCATATAATTTTTAAGCCTCATATAAATATAGCTGAATAATTTCTCAGGTGAATTCACGGGCATACACACAAGTTTTACAACCATAACTCTAGAGACATATGTTTTTCATCTGAGAACCTCTGAACTAGGTTTTATTCATATTTCTTACATCTAAATCTTAATCATATCCAGTATACAGGAATATAATTTTGCTGACTAAATTTTATAATTACCAATAAATCAGTTTGGTTATATATAGCTAACAATTTTAAGTGAATTTCAAGGGACAGCCATCAAAGTGCAGGGTTTTTAAAATTATTATCATTTTAAATAGAAATTATTTTTCCCCTGTGCTAACTTTATAAGAGGTTTTAGAGGGATATTACTTTCTCAAACTTAGGTAGCCTACCAACTTCAGACCCCCTACCTCTTTTTCCTTTACTGACAAGTTTTTTTGAACGGGTAGCTTATAGTAATCCCCACTTCCTCATTTTACATTCACTTCTCAATTTATAATAATTTGCCTCTCTCTCCATTACCCAGAAAATGGTCTCATTAATAAGCTCCAAATTGGGATGCAAAAAACACTCTCAATCCTGATTTGAACTCTGCATAGAATGAAATGATGTTTTCCTCACCGACTCATTGAAGTTTCCTTTCTTTGACTTCAGGGACCCTGTATTTTCTTGATATTATTCCATCCTTTATTTTCATTCTCAGGGCTAGTCTTTCATCATTAGTGTTTCTGAGACTGCTATTATTGTCTCCTTTTACTTTATGCACTCTGGCTGAGTAATGTCATCCAACCCTATTAACCTAAGGACTGCATATGGGAGATATTATTTTTTATTTAGAATGCTCCCTACCTTTTCCATAGTTCCCTCTGGGCAGAGTAAACATCCTGGCCCCTTTGATGGTGGGCTTGGCCATGTGATTTGCTTTGGTCAATGGGATATGAGTAAAGGGCAATTTGCTAGGTGCACACTGAGGCCTCAAGAGACACCACGAGCTTCTGCGAGAGTTTCTTGCATCTTTGTCATCCACCTTAAGAACATCCCTTAGGAAACCTCAGTCCCAGGATAAGGAGACACACAAGGCAGGACTAAGATGAACTGCAGCCTGAAGACAAGTACCACCTAGTCCAGCAGAGCCACATCAGATCCACAGACCCAGGAATGAAGACTAAGTGCTTATTATTATAAACCACTGAGCTTCAGGGTAGCTTTTATGAAGAGTCTTTGAAGCAAACATTTGATACTATACTACCTGTTTGTTAATGTCTCTCAAACTATTATCCTGAATTTTAGGCAAACATGTTTAAAACTCTCATTTTAATATCCCCATCTTGATGATTCATAGATATCTCTAATGCAATACATACAAAAATGAACTTGCCTTCTCTCCAGGTAAGCTAATTTTTCCATGTTATTTTCTATTTGGAAAAGAAGAATTGTATCTGTCTGTTTTCCAGGCAAAAAACAAAAAATATACAAGGCACTACCTTCTTTTCTTGTCCTCCCTCTCTCTGAATCCAATTGCTAATTGACCAATCACTAGTACCCTTGATAGTAATATAACTCTATGATCTAATATGTTTTTCTGCTGCATTTCTATATTTCTATAAGCACCTTAAATTTTTCATGAGACAAGGCAGAATAAAAACTTGATTTTTTTTCTCCTTAGCAGCTCTAAAATATGTATCATGTCCTCATCCCTGCTGCTATTACATTGGTTGAGACACTCATTATTTCTTATAGGAATACTACATTCGAACTTCCTCCAAGTTACTTAATCTCCAATGTACTCTCCACTCTTCTTTTTGGGTACCTTTTAACATGAAAATTTGATGAACTTAAAATCCTCATTGGCTAGCTACTTTCAGAATAAATGCAACCAAAGAACATATAAACCCAAATTGCTATCCAAATATATTAACACAATGCATCTCTGTGAACACAGAAATCTCTCATTTCTTTGCGTGTTTTTAAGAAGAAGTCCCCTCCTCATGAAATTGTCCCTTGCCTTCTCCCCATAGTCCATCTTCTTAGCTGGCTCCTGCTCATCCTTCTAGCCCCATTTCACCTGTTTTCTTATCTGTTGATCTTTCTGAAACCATTCTATACACTTCCTCACAACTAGGCCAAGTTAACTCCCCCTTGAGAACTTATGCATAAATATATAATGTCTTACAATATTGACTTATGACCCTGCCTTCTGCTTTAGATACCTCACAGAGAACATAGCAAGTGTACTTTTTTATACATAGCTTGTAGGGGAAATACTTATTTTTATTTATATCTCAAACACCTACACATAAATAATAAAAAATGTTGGAGACATGAGTAAATGAATGTAAAATTGCATACATAGTTAAGAGGTGGGCATTATTTTAAATTTAGGATTCTGTGTCCTGGAAAGAAATTAAAACCCACCAGAAACTCATCAAACTACTTTTCATTTCAGACACAGAATTAAGAAAAGCCTCTCTGGCAAGTTTTCCTCAAACTGCCAAGGCAAGAGTTTGATATTCCATACTGGTTTAGCACTTTGTACAAACTTGGATCATCACACCATATTATTACGATTTGTTTTCAAGCCTGACTTTCCCAGTAGACTGTGAAATCCCTGAGGCCTGAATGTCAATCTTATTAAACCATGAAATCCTAAAATCGAACACAGGTAAATCCTGAAACTAAATGCTATTACTTTATATGGCACTGATCAAAGCTTATTGAACCAGATCATTTATGCCTTCATAGTAATAGAGTTTTATTATGTGCCATACACTAATCCCAGAGCTGAAAATAGAGCATAGGTGTAACAGGATGATCACCTACACATATTTACTATGGAAACTTAGAGTATGAAGTTCAAAAGAAGGAAAGATGTTTTATTCTTTCTACAGCTGCAGAATGTTTAAAAAGCATCTATAGGATTGCATCTCTAACAACGGCTTCAAGAAACTGTTTAATTGAAGAGTTTAATTGTCTCCAAATAAGCCAGTAGTCCCTTGTATACTATTACTATTTGAAATAATGTATAATTGCACATAAGTTTTACATTGGTCTCAATATGGGCCATTACATTAAGATATTGGCAACTCTCGTTTTATAAGATTGTGACTAATATAACTGAGTTGTATTGTATTGTATTAGTTCAGCAGGTCTTTTCCTGAGCTCTGCAGTGTTGTTGTTTTAAATATGCACATGTATTTTGTTTATTTGTGTTCAAGCCCCTCCTATGAAACTATTACTTTTGGTATATGGCCTGATTTTAAGAATTGCATTTTCCTTTTTTCACCATAATATTAAGTAATCTTAATGACTGCATAAAAAGAATAAGTACTACTGGGTGACATCTTCATTGTATGTCTTATATCACAAGTTGAGAGTATTTTATTTTTATTTTTAAAGAACTCTGACAATCTGTAAACAAGTCATATAAGAGTTGCTTTTAATTCTTTATGAATGTATCATCAAAATTATACTTCAAAAGTACAAACATTACAAATATTTAATAATATAACTCTACTTTGGGGTTATAGGGGTATAAATTAGTAACATTCTATAATCTGATAACACACTATGATATTTAACACTTATAATTTTATATATTTTACTTTCTTCTATAATTAAACTGGCTAAGGAATAATAAATACCACTGCGAATAAAAATAGTGACTTTGTTTCTACCAATTTGATGCATAAAGCATTCTAATATTGATATATTTGGTATTGAAATATTTGGGCTATCTCTGTAATACATTCTTTGTACTTTTTTATTTATTTATTTCAGGACAAACAGCTTTATCTGTACTGAAAGCTGAAGAGTGAAGGGAGGAACTGAGACAGCAGGCTGAGCTGAGGAGGAGAGATTAGGTTTCCCAATGGCAGAACCCGTCAGCACATGGACTCCGCTTCCCAGCAGCCTTGCAGTTAGTGCAGTCAATTAAAGGCATGCTGGGAAATGCATCTGCCATTAAATCACCTGAGTGTGCCACAGTTTTTAAAAAAGGTTCTTTGTACATTTTTAATCCAAAATTATTTGGGGAAAATTAAAATTCTAGGTTTTTTTTTTTATAAATGATATGTTTACAATTCATATTTTCCATTGGAATTAAAGTCAAAGCACTTAAGTTATTGGGAAAATGAACTCTTAGGCCATTTGAAGACCTCGGAATCAATGAGCCTAAAAGAGAGTCCATCCTCTACACCGCCTCCTGTAGCATCAGAGTGAAGCACACTGTACCGAGCCCTTTGTACTACTGTCGCCCAATCGCAGTGGTACATGTGGAGAGGACCCAGCACAAGTTAAAATATTAAACTAACCACAAGCTCTCCAATGGTACGTCTAGGGTGCACTTAGCTTTAGTAAACTTTATTCTGCTTGGTTCTGGTCATCTCTTCAAATTAGGAAGGTCATTTTGTAATTAGGTCCCACATTCCAAACTATTCACCCTAACTAGTTTGAAATAACCTATACATTTAATGATCAAAGCCTTTATCCTAGCATTTAGTCACCGAAGAAAGATTTCTTTGTTCCAAATGTGATTGCGGAGGCTGACATTGCTCCACTGTTCTCATACTCATCTTGAAAGGAAACATTAAAACGCTAGCCCTGGCCGGTTTGGTTCAGCGGTTAGAGTGTCGGCCTGCGGTCCTGAGAGACCCGGGTTCAGTTCCCGCTAAGGGCGCGTACCTCGGTTGTAGTTTGTCCCGGCCCTGGTCGGTCGTGCGGGTGGCAACCACTCGATGTGTCCCTTTCACATCGATGTTTCTCTCTCTCTCTCTGTTCCTCTCTCTCCCTCCCAGTCTACCTGAACAAGAAATGGAAAAATGTCCTCGGGTGAGAATAAAAAAAAAAAAAAAAAAGTTGGGTATTTTAGAAAAAAAATAAATAAATAAATAAAACTCTATAAAATATCAAGATAGATTATGACTATTTTAAAAGTCTACAATTCTTTCAAAAGAGATGTAAGTTACTGAAATCAACTTGTTCTCTATAAAGACATTAGTTGAGATAAAATTCCTGATTTCACTAAAGGATACTCAATACTGTACTGAAACATTATGATTAGGTAGTTTACAGATATTTTCTTGTAGTATATAAAAATAACTTTGCTTAAAATAGTTTTGATTTCTCAGCTTTTTAAAAAAGTTATTCAACATTCTTCTGTTGACTTGGACTACTACTACTAATCAGAAAATTGCTAATTAATTGGTCTAGCAGTCATGGGACTTAAAATTGCATATGGTAATTACTTTCAAAAAAATTCTATTCAAGTTAAAATTATGGCAATAATGCTAAAACTCTGGGAAAGCATGATAAGTGCTTCTATATCTTCTGGCCACTCTGGAATGTATTAAAACGTTACTAGGATACACTTTTGAATGAATCTGCCAATATCTTTTTTTTTTTTTTGTAATATCACATGTCCATAGCATTCTGGTCCCTGTTTCCAAGTTACAGGTTCTTTTTAAACATTATAATGATTATAAAACATATTTTCGACCACTTCACTATTAAAGAATGGCAGCCATTATGAACCAACTAATTGAAATTAGTTAATATGCAAGGAAATTGAAGTCCCAAATGCAGTATATCCAAATTGACAATGGGGAAGTTTTGTTGAGATAGAGAGAAACAGAATTCAAACCTTCTCATTCGCAGTCCATTGTTTTTCCAGTCGTTGGTGAGACATCACATGGGGAAAGAACAGGATGCAGGATGCGGTTTAGCACTGGTGTAAAAGAGCCTACAGGGAGATTGTGGCAAGGTCTAACTCCAGAGCCCCGCTTTTTAAAGTCTCCCAGTATTGGGGGATGGAAAAAAAGGAGATGAGATGTCTGATGAAATTCTGATTCTTGTATGGGGGGAGGGGCAGTTGTTGTCTTTTTGTATGTTTGCTTCTCTCTGAATTATTAAAATTAAGAATATATCCAAGCATGGACCTTTTTTTTTTTCTTTTATCTTTCCTAGCTCCCAGAGAATCCCTTCAAGTTAAAAACTCTTGCCTTCTACTAGATAAGTATAGTTTTATTTAGTTTGTAAAACAATGAAGAAACTATTAAAATAAATTCAAACAAGTGCTGTAACACTTCATTTTTGTTCATCATTTTTTTAAATTTATTTTTGTTACAGATGTTTCTCCTTTTCCCCCCACTAAGTACCCTCTCCCTCTCCCTCCCCACTCTGTCCCCACTTTTATTGTCCATGTCCATTGTTCATACATACATGCATATCAGTTCTGTGGTTTATCTCTCCCTCCCCACCTCCTCTTCAGGGGATTGTCAGTCTGTACCCCACTTCCATGTCTCTGGGACTACCCCATTCCTCAGACTGTTATGTTCATTATATTCCACAAATAAGTGAGATCATATGATACTTGTCTTTCTCTGCTTGGCTTGTTTTGCTTAGGATAATACCTTCCAGGTCCCTCCATATCGTCTCAAAGAATAAGAGATCTTTCTTTCTTACAGCTGCATGGTAATCCATTGTGCATATATACCACAGCTTTTTTATCCATTTGTCTACTGATGGACACTTGGGCTGTTTCCAGATCTTAGCTATTGTAAATAGTGCTGCTATGAACATGGGGGTACATATATTCTTTCTGATTGGTGTTTCAGGCTTCTTAGGGTACATTCCTAGAAGTGGAATCACTGGGTCAAATGGAAGTTCAATTTTTAATTTTTTGAGGTAACACCATATTGTTTTCCATAGTGGCTGCACCAGGCTGCATTCCCACCAGCAGTGTACTAGAATTGTTCATCATTTTTTAAAATTCTTTTTCAAAGAGAGTTTGCACTCAAAATTATATTAGATACAAGTGTACAGCATAGTATTTAGACAATCATATACTTTACGAAGTGATCCCCTGATATTTCACGCACCCACCTGGCACTATACATAGTTATAATATTATTGACTATATTCCCTATGCTGTACTTTATACCCCTACTAGTATCTTGTAACTACAAACTTCTACGTCTTAATCCCTTTACCTTTTTACCCAGCCTCCTAGACCTCCTTCCCGTCTGGCAACCATCAGTGTGTTCTCTCCATCTATAAGTCTGTTTCTGTTTTGCTTGTTTATTTTGTTCTTTAGATTCCACATATAAGTAAAATCATATATTTGTATTTCTCTGCCTGATTTATTTCACTTAGCATAATACTCTCTAGGTCCATCCATGCTGTCACAAATGATAAGATTTCATTATTTTTTATTTCCAAGTAATAGTCCATTATATATGTACCACAGCTTTGTTATCTTCTTGTCTATTGATGGGCACTTGTGTTGCTTCCATATCTTAGCTATTGTAAATAAGGCTGCAATAAACATATGAGTGTTTGGGTTTAAATTAGTGTTTGGGTTTATTGGTTCTTTTCACTGTTGCTTCTTCTCCTGTTTTGAATATCGCTGCTTTCTAACACTTCTGGAATCACCTTTCACTTTCAGCAAATCTACAATGCTATCAACAGAAGATTAATCCAATTTCAGAGATTCTGTATTATAATGTAAAAAAATATGGCAATAGGGATTGTAATAAAATATAGGTTGTTAGATACAACCTGCTTCCAGACCTTTTAATATGAAAAAATTCCTACTGAAAAATCAATAAATAAGTAAAATTCTATGGTTCCTTAAAAGTTACTGTCATTTATTAAGTCTAGTTAATTTTTGATGGAGTCTTTGGGGTTTTCTATGTATAGTATCATATCATCTGCAAATAATGACAATTTCACTTCCTCCTTTCCAACTTGGATCCCTTGTATTTTTTTCTTATTGTCTGATTGTTGTGGCTAAGACTTCCAGTACTATGTTAAATGAGAGTGGCGAAAGTGGGCATCCCTGTCTTGTTCCTGTTCTTAAGGGAAATGCTTTTAGTTTTTGCCTATTGAGTATGATGTTGGCTGTAGGTCTTCCATATATGGCTTTATTAAGCCAAGATAGGATCCCTCTATTCCCACATTGCTGAGTGTTTTTATCAGAAATGGATGCTGGATTTTGTTGAAGCTTTTTTTTGGCATCTATTGATATTATCATGTGGTTTTTATTCTTCATTTTATTTATGTGGTGTATCACATTTATTGATTTGCAAGTATTGTACCAGCCTTGCATCCCTGGGATGAATCCCACTTGGTCATGGTGAATAAATTTTTTGGTATATTGCTGGATCCGATTTGTTAGTATTTTGTTCAGGATTTTGGCATTTATGTTCATCAGGGATATTGGCCTGTAGTTTTCTTTCTTTGCAGAGTCTTTTTCTGGTTTTGGAATTAGAATTATGCTGGCTTCATAAATGAGTTTGGAAGTCTTCCTTCTTCTTGAATTTTTTGAAATAGTTTGAGGACAATGGGTATTAGTTCTTCTTTGAAAGTTCAGTAAAACTCCCCCGTGAAGCCATCCGGGCCTGGGCTTTTGTTTGCTGGGAGAGTCTTGATTACATCTTCAATTTCTTCTGTTGTTATTGGTCTGTTCAAATTTTCTCTCTCTTCCTGGTCCAGTTTTGGGAGACTATGTGTTTCTAGAAATTTGTCCAATTCAGTTAGATTGTCAAATTTGTTGCCATATAATTGTTCATAGTAGCTGTTAACGATCTTTTGTATTTCTGTGGTGTCAGTTGTTACTTCTCCTCTTTCATTTCTGATTTTGTGTATTTGGGTGACCTGTCCCGCAGGTCGAGCAACGAGGACTCTAGAGGGGGAGTGAGGATGAGGAGGGACAAGAGACACGAGAAATGGAGACAAGACAGGGCTCTGATCAAGTCTCGTTTATTCTGGGGAGATCCACAGTATATATAGGGCAAGAAGCAGAAAAACAAGAACATTTGTTGCCAAGCGATAAGTTTGTGGTAACCACCCCGAAACAATTTCAGGTAAATATTACGTAAATATCCCAGGTGGAACAAATGATAAACAGAGCATAACTGGCTGAGTAAATGGTTACTTAAAGGAATGCAGAAACATTGTATGCAGAGATGCAGAGATTTCCTGCCTTGGGGCAGGAGATGGCAGAGCAGATTTTAGCAAAATGGATGCCATGCAAACAGTCTCCCACATTTGGGTTCTCTATATTTCTTG
Source organism: Molossus molossus (assembly GCF_014108415.1). NCBI lineage: Eukaryota > Metazoa > Chordata > Mammalia > Chiroptera > Molossidae > Molossus > Molossus molossus. Next base: position 37,309,206 of record NW_023425401.1, on the reverse strand, counting down.
GTGAGTCTAGCTAAGGGTCCATCAATCTTGTTTATCTTTTCGAAATACCAGCTCTTTGTTTCATTGATCCTTTGAATTGTTTTTTTTTTTTTTTTTTTTTTTTTGAACTCTATGTTGTTTATTTCTGCTTTGATCTTTACTATTTCCTTCCTCCTACTTGCTCTGGGGTTTTCTTTTTGTTTGCTTTCTAGTTCTTTAAGTTGTGAAGTTAGATAGTCTATTAGAGATTTTTCTTGTTTTTTGAGGTAGACTTCTAGTGCTATGAACTTCCCTCTCAGAACTGCTTTTGCTGCATCCCATAGATTTTGTGTTGTTGTGTCTTCATTTTCATTGGTTTCCAGGAAGTTTTTAATTTCTTCCTTGATCTCCTCAGTGACCCATTCATTGTTTAATAACATGCTATTTAGCTTCCATGTGTTCAAATGTGTTTGTGTGTTCTTCTTGCAATTGATTTCTAGTTTCATGCCATTGTGTTCTGAGAAGATGCTTGACATGATTTCAGTCTTCTTGAAATTGTAGAGACTTAGTTTGTGTCCTAACATGTGGTCTATCTTTGAGAATGTCCCATGTGCACTTGAGAAGAATATGAATTCTGTAGTTTTGGGATATCTGTAGATATCTATTAAATCCATTTGGTCTAGTGCTTCATTTAGAGTCTCTGTTTCCTTGCCAATTTTTGTCTACAAGATCTATCCAGTGATGTCAGCTGGGTGTTGAAGTCCCCTGCTATGATTGTATTGCTATCGATTTCTCCTTGGAAGTCCTCCAGGATATTTTTAATATATTTTGGTGCTCCTATATTGGGTACATATATGTTTATCAAGGTTATATCTTCCTATTGGATAGATCCTTTCAATATTATATAGTGACCTTCTTTGTCTCTAGTTATGGCCTTCATTTTGAAATCTATTTTATCAGATATGAGTACTGCTACCCCAGCTTTTTTTTCCTTTTTGTTTGCTTGGAAAATTTTTTTCCATCCCTTCACTTTCAATCTATGTGAGTCTTTTGTTGTGAGGTGGGTCTCTTGTAAACAACATATAAATGAGTCATGCTTTCTTATCCAATCAGCTACTCTGTGTCTTTTTATGAGAGCATTCAATCCATTTACATTTAAGGTGATTATTGATATGTAACAGGATACAAAATTAATGTCAAGAAATTTATGGCATTCTTATACACCAACGATGAACTCACAGAAAGAGAAACTAAGAAAACAATCCCATTTACAATTGCAGCAAAAAAATTAAGATACCTAGGATTAAACTTAACCAAAGAAATAAAGGACCTATTCACAGAAAACTACAGGTCATTAAAAAAAGAAATAGAGGAAGATATAAAAAAGTGGAAGCACATACCCTGTTCATGGATTGGGAGAATTAACATCATTAAAATATCCATACTACCCAAAGCAATCTATAGATTCAGTGCAATCCCCATCAAAATACCAACGGCATACTTCACAGAATTAGAACAAATACTTCAAAAGTTCACATGGAACCAAAACAAGACCTCAAATAGCCACAGCAATCTTGAAAAAAAAGAACAAAGTTGGAGGGATCACATTACCAGATTTCAGGTTATACGACAAAGCCACTGTACTCAAAACAGCCTGGTACTGGCACAAGAACAGGCATATAGACCAGTGGAACAGAACAGAGAACCCAGAAATGGACCCAAGGCAATATGCTCAATTAACATTTGACAAAGGTGGCAAGAGCATACAGTAGAGTAAGGACAGCCTCTTTTATAAATGGTGCTGGGAAAATTGGACAGCTACATGCAGAAAAATGAAACTAGACCATCAACTTACACCATACACAAGAATAAATGCAAAATGGATAAAAGACTTAAATGTGACTCATGAATTCATAAAAATCCTGGAAGAAACTGTAGGCAAAAAAGTTTCAGACTTTATACGCAGAAGAATTTTCACTGATACATCACCTAAGGCAACAGATACAAAGGAAAAAATGAACACATGGGACTAAATCAAACTCAAAAGCTTCTGTACAGCAAAACATACAATCATCAAAATGGAAAGACTACCCACTGTATGGGAGAGCATAATTGCCAATGATATATCAGATAAGGGGTTAATTTCCAACATATAGAGAGTGCTCTTACAACTCAACAAAAGGAAGACAAAGAACCCAATTAAAAAATGGGAAGAGGAGCTAAATTGACACCTCTCTAAACAGGACACACAAATGGCTAAGAGACATATGAAGAAATAATGCTCAACATCACTAATCATCAGAGAGATGCAAACTAAAACAACAATGAGGTATCACCTCACACCTGTCAAAATGGCCACCATCAACAAATCATCAAACAAGTGTTGACAAGGGTGTGGAGAAAAGGGGACTCTAGTACACTGTTGGTGGGAATGCAGACTGGTACAGCCACTATGGAAAACAATATGGTGTTACCTCAAAAAGTTAAAAATTGAACTTCCATTGGACCCAGTGATTCCACTTCTAGGAATATACACTAAGAGGCCTGAAACACCAATCAGAAAGAATATATGTACCCCCACGTTTGTAGCAGCACTATTTACAATAGCTGTGATCTGGAAACAGCCCAAGTGTCCATCAGTAGACAAATGGACAAAAAAGCTGTGGTACATATGCACAATGGAGTACTATGCAGGTATAAAAAAGAAAGATCTCTTATCCTTTGAGACGATATGGAGGGACCTGGAAAGTATCATCCTAAGCGAAACAAGCCAAACAGAGATAGCCAAGTATCATATGATCTCACTTATTTGTGGAATATAATGAATATAACAGTCTGAGGAATGGGGTAGTCCCAGAGATGTGGAAGTGGGGTACAGACAGACAATCCCCAGAGAAGAGTGTGGTGGGGAAGAGAAAAACCACAGAACTTATATGCATGTATGCATGAACAATGGACATGGACAACAAATCTGGGGACAGGGTTGGGAGGAAAGGGGAGGAGGTACTTAGCGGGGGGAAAAGGAGAAACATCTGTAACAAAAATTAATTAATTTTTTAAAAAGTTACTGTCATTGTGCTCCCTTATAATTTCAAACCCTTTATTATTCTAAATTCTGTGAGCATATCTCAAGTTCATCTTCCAATCTTGCAATTTAATACTGCCACTAGAGGCTTGATTTTACATGGAATGAATCTTTTTAATTTTAATAATCACTGGTTTCATTTGTTTCCAAAAAGTTTAGTTTTAGTTTTTGTTTTTTTGGAACATTCTAGTGTTATGATCCCTTAATGTCATTCCATTACTTAATAGAGTATTTTTTAAACTTTTTAAAATTGTTTTATTAGAGTGCTCAAATGCCAAATGCCCACCCACACTGTTGAACTTCAGGGCGAATTTAAACTCATTTAAAATTTGTGCTCATGCCTGGCCAATGTGGACTGAGAGGTCCCTGTTCAATTCCTGGTCAGGGCACAGTAGGGAACGTGCAGGAGGCACTCAATGGATGCATCTCTCTCTCCCTTCCTCTCTATCTAAAAAATCAATAAAAACATATTTTTTAAAAGTTGGTGATCATTAGCTCTGTCAGCATTGGTAGTCATCTCAGTTTTATTAGTCCTAAGTAAAATCAGCAAAAACAAAACATAAAGGAAGTACAAAAATAATACAAACATGCCCAACTTACTTTTTTTGAAACATCAAGATCCAATGTGACTGCCATGGGAGATGAGATAGAATCTTAGGCAAAGAAAGCTATACTTTGAGAGAAATTGATTTTTAAGAACATGTTTAATCTTCACATAGTTGTGAGGTTGTTTCTTTTTGCAGTTGATTTGTAATTTCAAAGCCTTGTGGTCAGAGAATATGCTTGGTATGATTTCCATCTTCTTAAATGCACTGAGGCTTGTTTTGTGTCCCAACATATGGTCTATCCTTGAGAATGTTCCAGGTGCCCTGGAGAAGAATGTGTAAGTTAGTGTTCTGGGATGAAAGGTTCTGTAACTGTCGATTGTGTCCATTTGGTCTAATGTGGCTCAGATGGCAAATGCTGCACGTCTTTTCAGCTACTTTCAGCAGGGTTCCCAGGCTCCTGGACGGTGGTGAGCAAAGTTCATGTGACTTCCGTGGGATTCTTTACTTTTAAGGCACTTAGCAAGAAGCCTGGTCCATCTTCCCAACTCACTGCCACAGCTTGAAAGTCCATCCTTCTGTTCACAGTTCATTTTGAATTAGGAGATATTATTGGGCTTCTAGAGAAGTTGGAATGTAAAAATTGAGGAACGTCTCTCCCCTGGGAGAGACTCCACTGGGTCTCTATTTCACCTGATGTATTCTCTCAACTATACTATTTACTGATAATAAGCCTGGAAGTATCATGAACATCTATTTCCTACGTGTTACAGAATTCTTTAGCCCTTAGTACATCTGTTGATCCATGTAATCGGAAATAAAGAAAAATATAAAATATCCATGAATTCAGTATACCATCTTGATCTGCATATTCAAATATTTTCTAAACTGGAAACTTACTGATATAATTTTTTGTGTGTAAAAGTTTTCCATGCCACTCACAAAATGGGGCGAATTTATTAGAATTTCAAGATCCTTGAGAGCATTGTCTCAATATTTTAAAATTCACCCCCCCCAAACACTAGAAATGCTCACTAAACTTTATTTTGAACAGTCATAGTTCCCTGAACGTACTATGCTCTTTCATGCCCCCATAGACCCATATACTGTATTTTGCTTATTAGAATTTAAAATAATAAAGGATTTGAAACGTGTTCCTCTACTTTTGCCTATGAAGTATACTCCTGCTCGCTCATCTTTCTAGAACTCAACTCAAATATTATCTATTTTATAAAGACCTATTTGGCCTTTTATCTTATTTGGAATCCCATAACAATTTTTATGACACTTATTTGATAATTCTCTTATTATTTATTCATGTGTATTTGTTTCATATGACCCAGTTTTCCACCATGTGTAGAATGTCATAGGCCTATGATATGGGGGTCAAAAATCCTTTCCCTTTTTCTATCCTAATCTCTCAGTGGACTGCTTTATGGACTACATAGAAACTCAGTGATTTCTATGAGCTCTGCAAATGGTACCTACCACTCGGAGCTCTATTTTTATCACTATACTATTAACCAATACAAATACTGAATGTCGAAAAACAGGATGTGCACATTTTTTGTTAATCCTCACCTGAGGATTTTTTCCATTGATTTTTTTAGATAGAGTGGAAGGGAGGGAGGGAGAGAGAAAAAAAAATATCAATGTGAGTGAGACATCAATTGGTTGCTTCCTGCACAACCCAAAACCAGGGCCAGGTTTCAAACCTGCAACCCAGCTACATGCTCTTGACCAGGAATTAAACCCATGGACCCTTTGGTCTGCAGGCTGATCCTCTAACCACAGAGCCAAACTGGCACATTTTAAATAAGAGCAAATGGAAAAAAAAAAAATGACACAGGGATAACTCAAAACAATCTTTTCTACTTGAAGATTATATCAAAACATTGCTTTGATAATGTCATCTCACATTTTCTAGTACATCCTTCCCATTGCCATGCATATCCTTTTCCCAAATTCTAGACCAACTACCCAGAACTCTTAGTTCCTTATTTTGTGTTTTGTTTTTATTGTTATTAATACTAACTCCACTATGTGCCTAACACTTTCTGGGAATTTTATATACATCAACTCATTTAACTGAATCCTAAAAACAATGCTATAATGCAGGGGCTATTATTATTTAATTTAAAAAGTAAGAAAACAGAGAACAAAAGGAGATATTTTTTGACCCTAGAAATCTTTCCCAGATTTCCTCAAATCATATCATTATAATATCATCACAGTTATCACCACTATTATTAATCATAGTAAAATATTACCAATATTTGATTAGAATGTAATAGAATCTGATATTAAAATATTAACATTGCCTTAAATTTTTATAGTGCTTTATCATTTGCAAACAGTCTCATTTAATTCTCACAATGACATAATAATGCAAGTCACACAAGATTCATGTGCAAGATGAATAAAACTGAGACCTACAAAGGTTATAAGAGGGTCCTTATTTTAGGCCAAAACACCAACTGATGTTTAAATTGGGCATTGTCACAGGCTAAATAATGGCTCCGAATGATATCAGATACCAATCCCTGGAAAATGTGAATGTTACCTTATTTGGAAAAAGGGTATTTGCAGATGTGATTAAGTTAGGATCTTGTGATGGGGAGATTATCCTGGCTATCCAGGTGGACCCTAAATGCCATCACATGTATTCTGTAACAGTGTCAACAATTAAAGAGAGAGAGATTTTATACACACAGAGGAGAAGGTGGTATGAAGATTCTGGCCTTGAAAATTGAAATTTTACACAGTCAGCCACAAGCCAAGGAATTTCAGCAGCTGGCATAGGCAAAGAACAGATTCTCCCTTACAGCATTAAGCAGTGTGTCCTGGCCGACACCTTGATTTTGGCCCAGGGAAACAGATTTTGAACTTTTATCCTCCAAAACTGAGAAAATGTAATTTCTGCTATGTTAAGCCACAATGTTTAAGGTAATTTATTACAACAGTCACAGTAAACTAATGCAAGGATTAACTAAAATGTATATTAAATCTGAACTGATTAGTCTCACGATGATAATTAACTAATTACATCTACCCCCTAGTTTCTTGCTAAAAAGTTAAAAGGAATATAATAACCACCAGTTTGTTTTCAGAATATATGTTTCTGTTTTGTTTGTTTTTTTAGATTCCAGATGTAAAAAATAATTCAATAAATGGAATATAGTAAACTAGAATTTCTATGAATTCAATACGGAGGAATCTCTTTTCTTCACTTTGATTTCACAAAAAGAATCTTAATAACACTTGCCGTTATTGTTCCAACTCAATTTTCCTGCTACACCAATATTCATCTTATCTTGATACACATCAAATGCACATATGATTGGCACCTCTCAGTACCCTTTATCTTTGAAATCACCTTTCATCTCCAAATCAGTGTCTTCTAGATTATCATGTTTGCTTTCTACTTCCTTTTCTTCTTCTATACTTTCTTATTATATAAGTCCCATTTTTTCCGTTTCATATCATTTGATCTTTGTACTATTTCCTACCCCATCTTCTTTCTGGTTTCCTGACATTTTTATGGAGTATGATATTTTTTAACTTATCAGATTTTTTCAAACTACTACTATGAACTCTTTCAAATAGTTTAGCATTACAACAAACTCATACATCCTATTTGCACCAGAGTTGTATAGCATCGTTTTTTCAATACAATTTCATTGCTGAATATGTGAGAGAGGTGGAATGATTTTATTTGCAGCAGTCATTACTTTGCTGATGTACCACATTCTGTGAGCTTGTGCCAGCATACTTTTATTTAAATTGAGCTGATACAGCTTTTGAAGTAATTGTTGAAGGGCCTTAATTTCTTAAAACTCCCATTTTACATCCTTTACATCCAATTACTGCCTAAGTTAGAGAAAGACAACATCAGAGTGGAATCTTTATCAGTAGTTCCAAATCATGATTTTTATAATGCAATGTTGGGGGTTGCCATTGGCATCTATTGACAATAGCCTAATAGCCAAGGTAACGATTTAGTGTTCCAGTTTACCCAGTTCACTCCAGTTTAGAAGGACTGATGGCTAAACATCAGAAAATCATATTTCAGAACTCTCTGCCTACCTGCAAAACTCGTGAGTGGCTCCTGTAAACCACCTACCTGAATTGTATTCATGTATTTATTTACTCAAACCCAGGCTAATTTTTAAAAAAATTTAAGGCAGCTTATAGAGATAAAATATATTGAAACAAGGTAAGAACAAAACAGGAGAAGCACATTGATGATAAAGACAACCACATATTAAGGTGGTTCACAAATTCAGCACCAAGATTGGTAAGCAGGCAGAGAGGGAAAATAACTGTAACTCAGGTCAGTGAGCTCAGCTCCTCTTCATCTGAAAACTAGAAGAAAAAAAAAACAAAAAACAAAAACCTCTCTTATAGGTCCTCAAGAAAAGATACTGGATAGGAAATGAAGACTTTCCTTATGTGCAACACCACAAACTTCCACAGGGCCATTTACAGTGTTCATAAATATGTCTTTGGTATCAAAATTAAGCACTAGCCAATAAAATACTAATCCAAGGGAAGCTGAAAATTTGGTTGGTGCAATTCAGCTATGCTATCAGGAATCCCAAAGTCTGGGCTTCTCGTGTTCTTTTCTTAAAAAAAATAAATGAGATGAAACAAAAAGAACTGCATTGTTCTCCCCTGATAACAGACTATGGTTCAAATTCTTACTATTGCATTTAAGAATCTTTATGATCTGAGCTAAATCTACTTACTCTCATTTCTCTGTGATCTCTCATTGAGGTTTCTATGTAAGAGACTAGAGCAATGCTGTCTGATAAAACTTTCTGTGATGATGGAAATGTTCCACATCTGTTCTGCCCAATATAGTAGCCTCCATGTGCCTACCGAGCACCTGAAGAATGTCTCATGCAACTGAGAAATTAAAGTCCTGATTTTATTTCACTTACATTTAAATTATATAGTAACAGGTGGCTAGTGGCTACTATATTGAACAGCTCAGCTCTAGAGTCATCTGGAGGGCTTGTGAAAACAGATTATTGGACTCCATTACAGAGTTTTTGAATTTGTAGTCTGGAGTGAGGCCCAAGAATTTGTCTTGCTAAAAAATTTACAAATTATGCTGATGCTTTTGGTTGGTCCAGGGTGCAAGTTTGAGATCTAGTACATGTGTTAATATCTGCACAGGTGCCCAGCTGGTGTGGCTCAGGGGATTGAGTGTTGTCCCATGGACTGAGAGGTCCTGGTTCGATTCCCAGTCAGGGCACATGCCTGGGTTGAGGACTAGATCCCCAGTAGGGGCATGCAGGAGGCAGCCAATTGATTTTCTCACATTAATATTTATATCTCTCTAAAAATCAATGCAATTATTTTTTTAAATATCTGCACAGGTTACTGTTTATAACTACATTTACCTTACTTTATATTTACTTGCACATCTGTTATCTCCTTCAAAATCTTAAGTGAGTTGAAAACAAAGACAATGTCTTTTTCATATTTGCAGGACCTCAAATAAGTTGTTGTTGTTGTTTTTTAAATTAAACATTTCAAAGTGACTTTATTCATTCTAGTTTAAATTTTGGTTAGGTTAGGTTAGGTTAGGAAGAATTAGTTATAAAGCTATATAGAACACTTTAAAGCTAATCTTAGAATTTGGATTGCATAAGTTTGAGATTCTCATGGTTTTCCATCAATATAGTCATAAGATAATACTCCATGGTATTTGGTAATTATATTTCTGAAGTAAAAATGGTAAATAGCACAGAGATATTAGAGAGTGGCTAATGTTATAAAGTTTCATTAAATGTTTTAAAAATAACAAGATAAATCTACTTCTCTGAACATATTTTTTAAACAAATGAGAAACTCTTTTTAGCTTCTTTAATTGTGTTATACATAACTCTTCTTAAAAAAAAAAAAGTGAAAATAGCTCACAATTTCTGTTGAAATGAGGCTCCATACAAAAAGAGCAATACATCATTAAAATGGCGCTCAAGGTGACACAAACACCAGAAAAAATGTTTCCAAGATTTCTTAACAGCAGTAAGCCTAGTTAAGAACAGGCGATTTGTTCCTTACTGTGATCAGCCACCTTTAACCTTCAGTTTGAAAGAAGCCACCTATAGAGAAATCACTACCATTTCTTCTTAACTTATAAAAGTCACCACCAAATTATTTTTCATCAAGTTATCAAAGAAATTTACTCAGCACACACTTTCAACAAACTCACTATTTATTAAAGACTCAGTAGTGCTCCATTGTGTATATGTACCACAGCTTTTTTATCCACTCGCCTACTGATGGACACTTGGGCTGTTTCCAGATCTTAGCTATTGTAAATAGTGCTACTATGAACATGGGGGTACATATATTCTTTCTGATTGGTGTTTCAGGCTTCTTAGGGTATATTCCTAAAAGTGGGATCACTGGGTCAAATGGCAATTCAATTTTTAATTTTTTGAGGTAACACCATAGTGTTTTCCATAGTGGCTGCTGCACCAGTCTGCATTCCCACCAGCAGTGTATTAGAGTCCCCTTTTCTCCACACCCTTGCCAACACTTGTTGTTTGATGATTTTTTGATGGCGGCCATTCTGACAGGTGTAAAGTGATACTTCATTGTTGTTTTAATTTGCATCTCTCTGATGATTAGTGATGTTGAGCATTTCTTCATATGTCTCTTGGCCATTTGTATGTCTTGTTTGGAGAGGTGTCTATTCAGCTCCTCTGCCCATTTTTAATTGGGTTCTTTGTCTTCCTTTTGTTGAGCTGTATGAGCACTCTATATATTTTGTAAATTAACCCCTTATCTGATGTATCATTGGCAATGATGTTCTCCCATACAGAGGGTTGCCTTTCCATTTTGACGGTTGTTTATTTTGCTGTGCAGAAGCTTTGTAGTTTGATGTAGTTCCATGTGTTCATTTTTTCCTTTGTTTCTGTTAGCTAAGATCTGGAAACAGCCCAAGTGTCCATCAGTAGATGAATGGATAAAAAAGCTGTGGTACATATACACAATGGAGTACTATGCAGCTGTAAGAAAGATCTCTTATCCTTTGAGATGACATGGAGGGACCTGGAAAGTATTATCCTAAGCGAAACAAGCCAAACAGAGAAAGACAGTGTCATATGATTTCACTTATTTGTGGAATATAATGAGCATAAACAGTCTGAGGAACGGGGTAGTCCCAGAGATGTGGAAGTGGGGCACAGACTGACGATCCCCAGAAGAGGGGGTGGTGGGGGAGAGATAAACCACAGAACTTATATGCATACATGCATGACTCATGGACATGGACAACGAAGCTGGGGACAGGGCGGAGAGGGAGTGGGGATCAGTGGGGGGAAAAGGAGAAATATCTGTAACAAAAATAAATTGATTAATTAAAAAAAAAATACCACAGAACTTATATGCATGTACGCGTAACTGATGGACATGGACAACAAACCTAGGGATGGGGTGGGGGAATGTGAAGGAGGGTGTCAATGGGGAAAAAGGAGAAACATCTGTAAGAAAAATAAATTAATAAAAATAAATTAATTTTAAAAAAGACTCAATAATACATGGCTGTTTCATTAGCCAGATATCTCTTTATTTCTATTTTTCACATTAATATGGGTCTTTATATGAAGATCAAAGAAATATGGTTAGTGAACAAACACTCAAAATCATAGCACAGAGAAGAGCCTACATGGCATCATCTGGCCTTAGCTCAACATTATTTGTTGCTAGGTAGCCAAAGATATTACAAGGAGGTAGGAAGCCAGCCAGCCAAAGAAAACCAGCCCCAGCTAATCTTAATGTCAGTCTTCCTGTCACCATTAAATTTACAGGAGGCCTAAAATTGAAATACAGCACCAATCTTGAGGGAAGCAAAGTTGCCTTTATCCTGTGATCTAATGCCTGCCTTTCTACACCAATAAAAGGTTTGGCTGACAAGAAATTCTCTAAGGAAAAAAAAAAATAGTCCTGTTTGCATACAGTCAATGCAACTTTAAATTTGAGAGTCATCTCTAATAGTCTAGGCTAGCCATTCAAATATTCATTCAGTAAATATTCGAAAGCTTGAAATACATTCTGAAGTATCTTGGGGAGTAGTTTGGTTGGTAGTATTTTTGGTTTCATTTTGTTGTTGTTGTTCTTGCTTGTATAATTTATGGTCTAAGAATTAAAAATCTCCTTAGGACAATAGGATCTACATGGGCAAAGCAACAAACAACAATAGTAGGCCATGACTCCAATTAAAGACCAATGGGTACACACAAAATTTAGATCTCTGTTCAGAACTTTTTTGTTCTGCATTGGTGGGACAATGCCCCATGGAATTGGTGGGGTTTTGACTGATTCTCAAGTAAGGGGCTATAATTTAAATAGAAAGCAGCAGCAACTATGCACAAGGATGGGGGATTCAAAGAGCATGAAGTGTTCAGCACAGAGTGAGGACAGACTTGCCTCAAGAAGGAAGTTTATATTTCTTTCCCTATTTTAATAGTTAGTATTCATTAAGAATCTACTTTTACCAAAATAAAAATGAATGAATGAATAAATAAGTAAATAAATAAAACAAAACACTTAAGCACTGTTTGTATCTGATTTCACAAAACATGATGGCAACCCTCTGAAGGAGATACTATTATAGCAATTTAGTAGATAAGTATATATAGATGGATGAATGAATGGTCAGATGGACACATAGAAACAATACCAAGCTTAAGGTATGTAAAATTAGTCTAAATTCACACAATCAAAATTCAAGTTTGTCTGATTTCAAAGTTCAAGTTGCTAACTACATTTTATACTTCCTCCATGAATATTGGGGGATAGGAGAATGATACTGAGTATGTAAAATTAAGATAAATTATTAATTCAATATTGATTTGATGATTCCATTAAATATGAATACTAAAAAGAGTTGTTTTAAGTTTGGAGTGAAAGATATAAATATCAAAGATATTACAATTTAGCCAGATTGCCAATTTTAAAATTGAAATTTCTGGAGTCTCATATGCTTGACATGCAAGCTTCATGAGCCCTTTAGTCCATTTATCCATTCTTTCCATAAAATATATTCAAAGGCATTAAGAATAATTGTTTTCAAATCATAAGAATGTTATTATAAATAAACAGCTTTAAGCCAAGCTGACTTAATGACCTTATCCCCCTATGGAGATTGTCACTAGAAGGGTAGCTTTCAGAGAAGCCTAAGTGGATTGCCCAAAGAGCCTCAGTGGTCATTTAATAAATGTGAACTTGAAAATTTGGGTTTTTCATTTGTTTGAGAGCCAAAGGATCAAGTCAACATCATTGTTCAGCTTAAATGCAGATAAAAACAGTATCAGTATTAACAGTTTTGCAAAACATGTGGAACTGAGAAATGCAGTTCCTATGTGTTGGTTTATTTTAATCAATTGGTATTTCATTAGAAGTTCTATTTGAATTCAATAGGTAAAAATTTTAAGTACCTTATTTTACTGTCTCAGAACCATTTCTAGTCATCTACGAATTCTCTGGGTAAAAAAGTAGGAGTCTTGCTAATCTTAGTTTATACTCACTTTCTATTTATATTCTACACATCTAGTCTCCTCAGCATGCACCTCCTGCAGGATTGCTAATGAACAGACCTGCACATAATTCCCGTTGCCAGTTCAATTTGCTCAGGCAGAGGCTTTTCATCACTAAGAAACACCAGGTTTTATACTGCAAACCTGAATCTTCAATGGTGGGAGGCAATTCCACATCCCTGAAAGAGGGATTTGAACATTTTTCATGTTCACCAGAAGAATAATAGGTTAAAAACAATTTAGAAACAGCTCTATCAATATTGAACATTTGTCTGTCCATCTTGGCTGATTTGGCAATTACTATTCTTTCTATTTGAAATGTCTATCTCATGATCAATAGCTATACGTCCTTTAAAACTAAGCTGAGGTGTCATTTTCTCTGAGAGCCTGCCTATGAATATTGGACTGGATTTATGTGACTTTCTCCCACTTAGATTGTGAAGTCCTTCAATACCAAGGTTCTGCGTTAGTCCTCTTTGGATCATAGATGCCTACCAAGATTCTTGTCACATAAGAGATGCTCAAATAATGTGAGATGAACTGAAATAAACTAGACTTTTAATTTAAGTGATCCTTCCTCTGATCTTACTAAGCAGAGCCTGAGAAGGAAAATGTCTTTCCTTCCAATGTTGTGTGTCCCTTTTACATCATAAGTTCTTCTCTTGAGAAGGTTTGTTCTTTAGTTTACACTTATTCTACCTTCTTTCTCTCTCATAGAGGAATAAGCCTGCCCTGTTTTCCAAATGTACCTATGTTCTCTTTGAGCTCATTAACAGTCATCCTCTTTCTCTTACAAAGCCTCACTCTCCTCAATTCATTTCTTTTGCCTACAAACATACTCAGTTTACTTAGTCTAAAAAATCTTGAGAGACCTCATTACCCCCTTGAATTATAATTATCTTTCTCTTTTCACTCACAGATTTTCCTAAATGAATCTGCAGGTGGGTAAACAGTAAGCATTATTTTTAAATAAATGAGGAACAAAACAAGGGGAAGGTACTAAGAAGCTGGTTTACAACTGTAAGAGAAGAAGTGTTTTAGTGGAAGACAATAGAATGTACTTTTGTAAAGACCAGAATGTTACTTAATAAGCTCCACCTCCTCACCAAACCCCATATATTAATAGCAAGTTGTTGCAACTCAAAGGCCACTCATCATATATGAGCATTTACCTAAAATTTCCAAGTTTGAAATTTTTGGTGTATATCTTAATTTCATGTTTAAAAAAAAAGTGGGGTATTAATTTTTAAGTGTGGGTATGCAATGTGTGTGTTGTATATAAATCTTCTCTGAAAATACTTTATCTATTTTTTGTAAAATTTGAGGGTTTTGTTGCTTTGTTGTTTTATGGAGTTCATTTTATGTAAAAAAAAAAAAAAAAAAATTAGCCCTAGCCAGTGTGTGGCTCAGTTGGTTGGGTGTTGTCCTGTGCATCAAAAGGTTGCCAGTTCAATTCCCAGTCAGAGCACATGCCTGGGTTGCAGGTTCAATCCTAGGTAGGGGGCATGAAGAAGTCAGCTGATTGATGTTTAGCTCTCACATCAATGTTTCTCTCTCTCTCCCTCTCCCTCTCCCTTCCTCTCTAATTAAAAAGAAATCAATAAAAAATGTTTTGTTTTGTTTTGTTTTGTTTTTAAAAAAAGAAAGACATTAGACATTAAGAAGGGATGGTAGGATGCAGAGAGGGAAGAAGATTCAAGTTTTCTACATATAAACAATATGGAGACATGTGTCACAAGGAATTCGCTACAGTGGGAAGTTACCAACCAAAAAGTTTCTTGTGGCACCAAGCTACTAAAATCAAAATTTAAAAAGGCTATGTTAATATTTTGTGTTTTAACAATTTTATTTTGAAATAAATTTTTTATGAGGTCATTTACAGTAAATGACCTCATAAAAACCTCACTGTGGTAGCTTACTGCAGTTATGATCCCAAACTTATTCATGCCTCACCTTTGGTTAATGCCTTATCACACTGACAATGGACTTGGTCATATGTCTTGATTTGGCCACTGAGATATGATATGATATGCTATGCTATGCTATGCTATGCTATGCTATGCTATGCTATGCTATAAAATAATAGGATATAACATGATACAAGCAGAGATTTGAAAAATTCTGGTACCTTGGTGCTTATGTTCTAGCTGCTGCTGAAATGAGTCTCCATGTGAACAAACCTGGGCTCACCTGCAGGACTGAGCCATTGAGCTGAGCCATTGAGCTGGGCCATTGAATGCCAAAGGCTCCCAAGTGGTTGGAGGTGCATGAAACAGCTTAGGTGATACCAGAACTGTACCACTAAGTCCAGTCTAATTAAAAACTAATAATTGAGTAATTTACTCTGCTGTTTTTATCTCATGATTATTGCAACTTTTGAGCAACCACATGGCCTTGTCAGAGACAAATTAATTGTACTAATGCATTTGTGGTAAATATAAAGTTCAGCAGTAATGTATGAACTGTGAATGTTTCAGCAAAGCAATAAAGGGCTAAGGCCAATAAAGTAGCACACTTTAATGGATTTTTATCCTGGAAGTACTGCAATATTGTTGAACTTTTAAATAAGGTAAATTCTTTAAAATGAAATAGCTCTAATCTGATGCTCTTTGGTAAATACTTCTTATTTAAAGATATAGATATCATATATTTCATCTTCTACAGTCTCATGAATATTTACCATACAGAAATATAAGCACTGATTATCTAATTCACTATACTTTTTTATTCTCTGATTTTAAGTGCATGCTACATTTAAAGGTTTAATATTCTTGAATTTTTGAGGCTATATGTGATATTTGTGATTATAATAAACAAACTAATAACTAAAATAAATTCCTCAATCCAGAAAATCTTTGAATATTCATGAAATCAGTGACAACCTAGAATGATTAATGGGCTTATCTAATCAGTTTTTATAGCACTTTGTAAATACATTCTTCATTAAAGAAAATCTATCTGAAATTCAAGTTCTTTAATTTGGTATTTTACTAAATATGTTACCCATTTATTCATTTATAAAACATAATATTTCTCTAAAGCAGAGTTCTGTATTTCTGTAACTCCAGGTTACAATGACTAGATAGCTACATAAATTGGGACATTTATTTATATTAAACCCAAGGTTCGCATACTGGCAACTTGTTTCTGGCTAAGTCATTCCTGCTCTTCTGCAACAGAAAAATGTTGAGCTGTAACAGCCTAAATGTAAAGGTATTGCCACATATTCAGTTCATATTCATATTCCCTGGTCAGCAAAACATTCTTGCAATAAAAATATGCAGAAACTTTTATAAAGTTGGCATAAGGCTTCTAAAAACATATTTATATACAGGGAAAGAAGACTGCATCAGGTATTCAACTGATTAAAAATATCTTTTTATCCAAAAACAGACCTAATTTGCTTTATTATGTTTGTGTTAAGGTTTCTTTACATTATCTCTGTTCCTAGAGGAATATGTGAGATAAAGTTGTGGAAATGGATAACTATGAAGCTGAGTGCCCAAAGCCAAAAAGGAAGAAAAAAACAGTCCAGACAAGAAGTGCAGGTGAATTCTATAAGTTAGAATATGGTCAAAAATCAGAAACACATATGTTATAATTCGAGTTTATATAAGCAGTAATATTATGGGTGAACTATGAGCCGGAGCCAAACAAATATTCTAGAATCAGTTATGAAGAAAAAGTACCTAGTATTTGTTAAGCATCTACTATGTTTATGCTTAGCCTAGATTACCACATTTAATTCTCATCACAACCCTGTGAAGTAGGTATCATTGTTTTTATTTTATCAATGAGGGAACTGGGGCACAGATAAATTACATGACTTGTCTATTATCACTTAAGTTAAGTGACTTAAATAGAATTGAAATCCAGGCATGTCCAAAGCCTGTGCATAAATTTGACATTGACGACAGGAGCAGCAGGAAGCTGATTGCTGAGCTCAGTTTCCACCTCAGCCCCAGGATCATTTTACTGGCATTCCCAGTCTCATGAGCTGCTTACTCACAGTCCACTCTTAAAAATGGCCATTGCGCCCTGGCCAGAGTGGACCAGTTGGCTGAGCATCATCCCACACACCAAAAGGTTGCCAGTTTGATTCCTGGTCAGGGCATATGCCTGGGTTTTGGGTTCAATCCCTGGTAGGGGGCATAAAGGAGGCAGCTGACAGCTAATTCACTCTCCTATCAGTGTTTCTCTCTCTCTTCCTCTTTCTTCCTCTCAGTCTAAATATCAATTAAAAATCTTAAAAAAAAAAAAAAAGGCCACTGCTGCTCCATAGCCCTGCCTGTGGTTAGTAAGTTACCTGTGGGGTGTGGTTTCTCTCTAATGTTACTCCCTAGTAAGGTTGGATGATCTTATACAATCCATCTATTTATCAGGCTAACACAATAATCATAAAATGAATATTGAGCTATTGTTGTGTAATGACATGCTTCCACAGAGCAAATTAAAACACCGCAAACTCCTTATTCTGGCACAGAGAAACTAAAAAAATAATAGCAAGGCTAGGTAATTGCCAGGTTTATCCATATGAGAGGCAGAGATAAGCCACAACTAAGGATAAAAAGTGAGATACAATGAGTATATTTAGCAAAAAGCCATGACATAGCAATGACTCAGTAAATACTCACTGTATAAGTACCACAGTGAGTACCAAAATAGTAAAAATTGCAAAGGAATAAGTATTTCCCATTTAAAGGGTATTTTCCACCTCTTACATAAAAGGAAAACATTATGTATACCTTTTGCTTAAAGGAGAGACCAAGAAGAGAACAATGAACTTATGCTGTGACAAGTATTTATTATAAAAGAATGATAAACATAATGCAATGAAGGAAACCTTTTATTCTATTGTTTTCACTTCATGTTATATTATTTACATATCCCATCACCTTACATTGTTTTCTAAGAGATCATTCTAATGGCTTCATTATTGTGAATTACTGTTCTTCTCTCCAAAATACTAGTATCTTTACTGCTTTTGTGCCTTGTGCCATTTTGAAAGATGGTTTTCATAACTTCATCCAAATTATTGATAAAAATTATTTTTAAAAAATTAGTAAAGGTCATATTAATATTAATATGACCCTTTCTCCTTTCTTTGCTTTGATTCAAACTGGCCTCATCCAGCACCATGACTCACCTGCCTCCCTCCTTTCTTGCTCACCCACTCCCTTAATTATTAAGCCCTCAGGACAATGAGATCTTGTCAGCATAAAAAATCTTAAGGAAGATTCCAAAATAGCAGCGGAGTGAACGGACAATACACAGACCGTCTTCCAGAACCAAACTGGAATTACAACTGTATCACAAACAAATCAACGGGAAAACCAACAGAAAAGCAGTTTGCGAGGACCATATAACCAGGGACACTGACTCGATCCTGGTAGGCTTGCGAAGGCGCGAGACAGGGCCTGGGAGACCATGGTCGGCAGCTCGGCAGCAGCCTTAGCTCGGAGCGGCACCCTCGGGTTACACTCCCAAGCGGTGCCACAGTACAAAGCCAGGACAGAGGCTACAAAAGCCATAGCCACCCACCTTGGGCTCCGGCAGAGGGAAGGCAGACTGGACTGGAACTGTGTCAGGACACTCAGGATTTGGAGGGCGCTCAAAGCTTTTGCTGAGTGGTAGCCACGCAGGACGATGGCCATATTGCTCCTTCCAGGGCTCTGGGGAGAGGCAGCAGCCATACCCTTGGAGATCCAACCCCACCCTGTGGGCCACTGAAGTGCTAATTGAGGCTCACTAACGACCAGCATCTGCCCCACCTTCGTGAAATCCCCTTAACCTGAGCACCTGAGGGAGTTTTTCAATCAACTGACAACCCAAAACTCATCAAGTAACCTAGACTGCTAGCCTTCAGGCAAAAAGCTAGAGGATAACAGTACCTTTCCTGGGCTAGCAACTTTAACCAGGAAAGTAAGACCTGACAGTGGTGTTTAACGTGGGTCCTCCCTCGCTCATCTAAACCCAGGAGAGGGAGCCAAAAACAGCAGAACACAAACATCCACAGGGAAAAACTGACAGGCTCCAAAGACCACTGCGGTAGCCAAAATGGTGAACCACAGAAACAGAAGCCAAATGAAAGAACAAGAGACCTCCACCGAACATGAGATCAATGTGAAGCAGTTGGGCATGTTAACAGAGCTAGAATTCAGAGCCATGATCTTGAGAAAGCGCAACAGCATGAGGAAGGACATAGAGACGCTGAAAATAAGCCAATTAGAAATTCAAAACCATCAAGAAGAGATAAAAAATGACATATCAGAAATGAAAAACACATTGGAAGGTTTAAAAAGCAGAGCAGAGGAAGCTGAGGACCAGATCAGTGAATTGCAAGACAGGGTAGAAAAAAATCAACGAATCAGAAAACCAAAAGGAAAAAAACAATTAAAAAAAACAGGAACACAGCTTAAGAGAACTGTGGGACAACTAGAAATGTAATAATATTTGCATCATAGGAGTCCCCGAAGAAGAAGAAAATAAGCAAGGGATAGAGAATATATTCAAAAAAATAGAGACAGAAAACTTCCCTAATTTGGAGAAGGAAGAAGGCATTCAAGTTCAATAAGCACAGAGAGTCACAAATAAGAAGAACCCAAAAAGGCCCACACCAAGATACATAGTAATTAAAATGTCAAAAATTAAAGACACAGAGAAAATCCTAAAAGCAGCAAGAGATGAGCAACAGGTTACCTACAAAGGAAGCCCCATAAGGCTCTCAGCTGACTTCTCACAGGAAACACTACAGGCCAGAAGGAAATGGCATGAAGTAATCAAGGTCATGAAAAACAAGAATCTGAATCCAAGACTACTCTACCCAGCAAGGCTATCATTCAAAATAGAAGATCAAATAGAGAGCTTCCCAGACAAAAAAAGTCTAATGGAATACATTAGCACCAAACCAGCACTGCAAGAAATGTTAAAAGGACTGCTGTAACTAGCAGGAGAAATGGGAAGAAAAATAGAACCACACTAAACAAAAATGGCAATAAGTAAGTACATATCAATAATCACCTTAAATGTAAATGGACTGAATGCTCCGATAAAAAGACACAGAGTAGCTGATTGGATAAGAAAGCATGACTCATTTATATGTTGTTAACAACAGACCCACCTCACAACAAAAGACTCGCAGAGGTTGAAAGTGAAAGGATTGAAAAAAATCTTCCCAGCAAACGAGAAGGAAAAAAAAGCTGGGTAGCAATACTCATACCTGATAAAATAGATTTCAAAATGAAGGCCATAACTAGAGACAAAGAAGGCTACTACATAATATTGAAAGGATCTATCCAACAGGAAGATATAACCTAGATAAACATATATGCATCCAATATAGGAGCACCAAAATATGTTAAAAATCTTCTGGAGGACTTCCAAGGAGAAATCGACAGCAATACAATCATATCAGGGGATTTCAACACCCCGTTGACACCACTGGATAGATCCTCTAGACAAAAAATTAGCAAGGTAACAGAGACTCTAAATAAAGCACTAGACCAAATGGATTTAATAGATATCTACAGAGAATTACACCCCAAAACTACAGAATACACATTCTTCTCAAGGGCACATGGGACATTCTCAAAGATAGACGACATGATAGGACACAAACTAAATCTCTACAAGTTCAAGAAGATTGAAATCATATCAAGGATCTTCTCAGATCACAATGGCATGAAACTAGAAATCAATTGCATCAAGAACATGCAAAGACATTTCAACACATGGAGGCTAAATAGCATGTTATTAAACAATGAATGGGTCACCGAGGAGATCAAGGAAGAAATTAAAAACTTCTTGGAAACCAATGAAAATGAACACACAACACAAAATCTATGGGATGCAGCGAAAGCAGTTCTAAGAAGGAAGTTCATAGAACTACAGGCCTACCTCAAGAAACAAGAAAAATCTCTAATTGACTGTCTAACCTCACAACTTAAAGAATTAGAAAGCAAACAAAAAGAAAACCCCAGAGCAAGTAGAAGGAAGGAAATAGTAAAAATCAGAGCAGAAATAAATGACATAGAGACCAAAAAAACAATTCAAAGGATCAATGAAACAAAGAGCTGGTTTTTTGAAAAGATAAACAAGATTGATGGACCCTTAGCTAGACTCACCAAGAAACAAAGAGAACCCAAATACACAAAATCAGAAATGAAAGAGGAGAAGTAACAACCAACACCACAGAAATACAAAAGATTGTTAACAGCTGCTATGAACAATTATATGGCAACAAATTCGACAATCTAAGAAAAATAGACAAATTTCTAGAAACACATAGTTCCCAAAACTGGACCAGGAAGAAACAGAAAACTTAAACACACCAATAATAACTAAGGAAATTGAAGAGGTAATCAAGAGTCTCCCAGCAAACAAAAGCCCAGGCCCAGATGGCTTCACGGGGGAGTTTTGCCAAACATTCACTAAAAAAAAAAAAACACCCATTCTCCACAAACTATTTCAAAAAGTGCAAGAAGAAGGAAGACTTCCAAACACATTGTATGAGGCCAGCATAATTCTAATTCCAAAATGAGAAAAAGACACTACAAACAAAGAAAACTACAGGCCAATATCCCTGATGAACATAGATGCCAAAATCCTGAACAAAATACTAGCAAATCAAATCCAGCAATACATCAATAAAATTATTCACCATGACCAAGTGGGACTCATTCCAGGGATGCAAGGCTGGTACAATATTCGCAAATCAATAAATGTGATACACCACATAAAGAAAATGAAGAATAAAAACCACATGATAATATCAATAGATGCTGAAAAAGCATTCGACAAAATCCAGCATCCAGTTCTCATAAAAATGCTCAGCAATGTGGGAATAGAAGGATCATATCTCAACATAATAAAGGCCATATATGAAAGACCTACAGCCAACATCATACTCAATGGGCAGAAACTAAAAACATTTCCATTAAGAACAGGAACAAGACAGGGATTTCCACTTTCACCACTCTTATTTAACATAGTACTGGAAGTCTTAGCCACAGCAATCAGACATGAGGAAAAAATAAAAGGGGTCCAAATTGAAAAGGAGAAAGTGAAACTGTCATTATTTGCAGATGACATGATATTATACATAGAAAACCCTAAAGACTCCATCAAAAACCTACTAGACTTAATAAATGAATTTGGCAAAGTGGCAGGATACAAAATTAACATCAAGAAAACGACGGCATTCTTGTACACCAATGATGAACTCACAGAAAGAGAAACTGAGAAAACAATCCTATTTACCATCACGTCAAAAAAATTAAGATACCTAGGAATAAACTTAACCAAAGAAGTAAAGGACCTATTTGCAGAAAACTACAGGAAATTGAAAAAAGAAATAGAGGAAGATATAAAAAAGTGGAAGCACATACCTTATTCATTGAAATGTCCATACTACCCAAAGTAATCTATACATTCAATGCAATCCCCATCAAAATACCAACAACATATTTCACAGAACTAGAACAAATACTTCAAAAATTCATATGGAACCACAAATGTCCCCGAATAGCCACAGCAATTTTGAAAAAGAAGGACAAAGTAGGTGGGATCACAATACCAGATATCAGGTTATACTACAAAGCAACTGTAATCAAAACAGCCTGGTACTGTCACAAGAACAGGCATATAGACCAGTGGAACAGAACTGAAAACCCAGAAATGGACCCAAGGCAATATGCTCAATTAATATTTGACAAAGGTGGCAAGAGCATACAGTGGAGTAAAGATAGCCTCTTTAATAAATGGTGTTGGGAAAATTGGACAGCTACATGCAAAACAATGAAACTAGATCATCAAGTTACATCATACACAAAAATAAACTCAAAATGGATAAAAGACTTAAATGTGACCCGAGAATCCATAAAAATTCTAGAAGAAAATGTAGGCAACAAAATTTCGGACAACATACGGAGCAGAATTTTCACTGATACATCACCTAAGGCAACAGAATTAAAGGAGAAAATGAACACATGGGACTACATCAAACTAAAAAGCTTCTGCACAGCAAAAGAATAATCATCAAAATGGAAAGGCAACCCACTGTATGGGAGAACATCATTGCCAATGATATATCAGATAAGGGGTTAATTTCCAATATATATAGAGTGCTCATACAACTCAACAAAAGGAAGACAAAGAACCCAATTAAATAGTGGGCAGAGGAGCTGAATAGACACCTCTCCAAACAGGACATGCAAATGGCTAAGAGACATATGAAGAAATGCTCAACATCACTAATCATCAGAGAGATGCAAATTAAAACAACAATGAGGTATCACCTCACACCTGTCAGAATGGCCGCCATCAACAAATCATCAAACAAGCGTTGGCAAGGGTGTAAAAAAAAAGGGGACTCTAATACACTGCTGGTGAGAATGCAGACTGGTGCAGCCACTATGGAAACAATATGGTGTTACCTCAAAAAATTAAAAATTGAATTTCCATTTGAGCCAGTGATCCCACTACTAGGAATATACCCTAAGAAGCCTGAAACACCAATCAGAAATAATATATGTACCCCCATGTTCATAGCAGCACTATTTACAATAGCTAAGATCTGGAAACAGCCCAAGTGTCCATCAGTAGACGAATGGATAAGAAAGCTGTGGTACATATACACAATGGAGTACTATGCAGCGGTAAGAAAGAAAGATCTCTTATCTCTTGAGATGACATGGAGGGACCTGGAAAGTATTATCCTAAGTGAAAGAAGCCAAGCAGAAAAAGACAAATACCACATGATCTCACTTATATACGGAATATAATGAACATAACAGTCTGAGGAACACGGTAGACCCAGAATCATGGAAGTAGGGCACAGACTGACATCCCTTGGAAGAGTGGGTGTCGGGTGGGGGGTGGGAGGAGCTAAACCACAGAACTTATATGCATGTATGCATGACCAATGGACATGGACAACAAAGCCGGGGACGGAGTGGGGGTGGGGAGGAGGGTGCCAATGGGGTAAAAAAGGAGAAACATCTGTAACACAAAAATAAATTAAAAAATTTAAAAAAAAAATCTTACGAACTAAGCCTCAGATCTATTGACAGAGAGACAGAGTTCTGGTCAGACTAGAGATAACATTTAGGTCTCCGTCGTGTTTCAGCTCCAGACCCAGAGAAGCAGAACCACCCCACTGACCACACCCTTGCAAAACCAGAGTGATGCCATGGCTGACATCAGGCCCAGACACAATGATCAACTGCCCCCTTCCCTAGCACTGACCCATTATTAGAGACCACAACCCTAACTCCCTTAGGCATCATGATTAATGATTTCCCTCCTATGTAAACCCTTCCCTAGAAGCCATTGGGGAGCCAGGTCTTACACAATGGCTCCTTGTGACTACAAGTTTTGCACTATTTCCTTAAATAAACTTTTATTTTCTTTACTGCAAACTCCTGTTTAAATTTGATTGAGCCTAGATGCACCTATGCAAGTGAACTCCAAGTAACAAATTAACTTAATTATTATGCTTCTCAACTCTAAATTTTTCATTTGGAAATGGAGGCAAGGCACAGAATCTATTCTAGAGTCTTCTGAGTGCCCACCACCCAACAGACACATTGATTTGGGACCTCTGGCCTACAAAACTGCCAGAGAGTAACTTTTATTGTTTTACATGACCACATTTGTGGTAACTGGTTAGAGCAGCCTTAGGAAATCTAATACAGGCCCCAAATTCCTGATATAGACTGCATAAAAATAATAAAATTACTGTTTTTTCTTAATTTAGTTTTTTAATGATTTTATTGAATTTAGAGAGAGAAGAAGGGACAAGGAGAAAGAGAGAGAGAGAGAGAGAGAGAGAGAGAGAGAAACATTAATCAGCTGTCCCAGGCATGCCCCCTCACTAGGGATAGAGTCTGCAACCCAGGCACATTCCCTGACCCGGAATCAAACCAGCGACCTCTTGGTATATGGAACACTCAATCAACTGAGCTGCAATGGCCAGGGTGAAATGATTGCTGTTTTATACCAATAAGTCTGAGGTGATCTGTTAATAGTAATAGATAACCAGATAAATTCATGTGTAGCTATATAGTATTTTGATATGCTGTCCTGAGTTGTTTATGATCAGAATTTTCAGTTGCTGTGGTACTTTTGATATTGTTGTAATGAGCTAATTATTAATAACAGAAAGGAGCGAAGAGAAGGCTATATGTTAGAGGCATGTCACTTGGGCAGCTTTGCCAGGAAGCTACAACTCTACACTCCTCAGGGATCCAACAAAGGAGAGAGGGACTCATGCCCAATAAAGTTAGGGGGACTAAGGAAGGTGCTTGCTGTCAATCACACCTGGGGACAGAGATGGTTGGCCAGAATGGGCATGGCCACTGCAAGGATGCAAAATTTGGTATATTTAACCCCCTAAACAAGGAAATTTGCTCTTGTTTACACTTGGCATGCTTGGCTCAATGCTGCCACCTGGTTTCCTTGCATTCGACCACATGCAATGGACTAATGGACTGCAACTAGTCTGATGCTGAATTGGATTCAGCTCCACAATGGAAAGGAAACTCTGGACCCTGGCTTTGCTTCTAGCTTTACTGAAACCCCAGCTGTACTTCTTCCATGACTGGACTAAGGGAACTAGAACTTTAGACACACAGAGATTTAATTCCACACAAATAAAAATGACTCATTGTCCCATTCAATTCTCAGAAAATTATTTTGCTCTAGATATCTTAAGAACGTCACCCCTAGCACTCAGTGGGGAAAAGGACCCCCCCCCAACTTTGCCCAATAACACTTCCTTTTACATTTTAAATTAGGTTAATTTTACTTCATTATTACTATATTACTGGGTGGGATTTTTTGGTATTCCAACAATGTAGAGTCTTCTGATATGTTAGCCCATGATTTTCCAATTAGATAATAAAACATGTATATATCATGGCTTATTTGTGAATCATACATTTTCTCATTGTTGATATTGGTATATATATATAATTCTACCAATTTAAGTGCTATAATGGCACTTTACTTGTGGTGTGCTGCTTATGCATTTTGCCATTTAAATAAGTTGCGACATACTATTAAAACATAACTAACTGCTGCCCTGCTGGTATGGCCCAGGGGTTGAGCATGGACCCGTGCACCAGGATTTCCTTGGTTTTATTCCCGGTCAGGGCACATGCCCGGGTTTAGAACTCGATCCCTAGTAGGGGGTGTGCAGGAGGCAGCCAAATCGATGTCTTCCTCATCATCGATGTTTCTATCTCTCTCTTCCTTTCCTTTCCTCTCTCTGAAATCAATAAAAATATGTATTTTTTAAAAAGCATAACTTGTAATTTTATAAGAATATTTTATGGTATTAAATCATGGGTATATGATCATATTCTCTTACAAAATAAATAAAGATTATTTTTCTACTGAATGTGAGATAATTAGGAAATGTTTTTCCTGGTTAAATGAGTTTAAGTAAAAAAAAGTTTAATTAGCTTGACATTTGTTGCCTTCAAATCCACTTATAAACTTACCAAACTTCCATTCAAGAGTGATATTACATAGCATATGATTCTTTCTTGTCTATCAGCAATATTTATGAGATGCCTGGTTTACATTAAGATGTATAAAGACTCTGAATTACCACATCTGTCAGCCTTATTACCCTTTTAAAAGAGAATAGGCAGTTAATTTGGCAAGATTCCAACTTCCTAAGATGTTGTGTAATGGTTAGTATTTTCTTTTCTAAGAGCACTCAAACCATTTGCTTAATAATTCATTCTAAAGTGTTAATATACATCAACACCAAGCTCTTTAGTTCTCAGTTTCTGAAGCCTAATTTACTCTCATTTGGAAAATCTTTATATTTGTATTTGTCCATCTCCATTCTTATGGTACATTTTTTATAACAAATATAATTCCCATTTAACCACGAATAAAAAAATAATAAAGAGTGTCCTGGATATATTTTGTTGCTTATAAATTCCACTGTTACCTGTTTTTAACAATTATTACTTTACAAAATCCAAAACTGTAAAAATAAATGTTCAGGTTTTGTTTTTTTTTCTGAATATGATCCAGTCCTAAAAATATTACTCATTTTGGTACTTAATTTTTAACTTTCTACTGACTCACACCTTGACACTTAAATTAAAATAATTATAATAATAATAATAATAAAATAACCTGATCATCCTATTGATTCTTTATAAAATTAATATGTTGGTTAAGACTTTCCTGCATCTCTTGCTGGTAGGTTCAAATCATAGCCTTATTTTTGGTTATGCTGACTACAGTGCTTCATTAACTTGGATATTTATGTTGGAGTTTTATACAATTGGAGGAAATACAGTAGAAAATTTATATGTTTCATTTTCTTCTCAATGTGTCTCATTTTCATCCTTTAAAACGAGTTCAGTTCAATTTAAAAGAACTGCAGTGGTAAGGAATTGGGGAGAAAGTAAAAGTAAAATTTAACGAGCAAATTTCTAAATTCCTCTGGCTCTTTTTTAGCCTTTCTTCTGAGCGAATAAATGACATAAGTTTGCGTCCAATATATGTATACTTTTTTAAAAGAAAAAGACTTTTAGAGGAACCAACCCTTTCTAATTTTTTTAATTTAATTTTATTTTTTCCATTACCATTTATCCCATCTATGCCCCCTTCCTCCTCCACCCATCCCCTCCACTCCCTCAATCACTACACTCTTGTCCATGAGCTCTGTCTCTGTCTCTCTTTTTGCTCAATCCCACCACCACCACCCCTCCTCAGAGCTGTCTGCTTTCTCTCTATCTATACATCTGTCTATATTTGCTTGGTAGTTCTTTGTATTCAATTTTCAACTGTAAAATAGCTTTACTTCCCAATCTCTTTGTTATTGATGGAGGGAAATGTAATAGTTAAAGTATCGGTAGCTGCTGTAATTCACAAAATGTCTCAAAACAAAGTCCAAAATGGTTGCTTTTATTAAGAAGGCTTTTTTTCCAAATAGAAACCCGCACTTTCCATATTCAACCTATTACTTCCAAGGTTACATTTGCATCAAGACAATATGATAGGGGAGAGCACAGAAGATCTCCCTTTGAAAATTTACGTGATAAACGGCTTGAATCGGTGCACATACCATTTACCCCAGCTGCACCTGTTCACTCACTCTCATGGCAAAACCTAATGGCAAGGGAAGCAGAGACATGTAGTCCAGGAGTGTACCAAGAAAAAAGAGAGAAAATGACAAAGAACAGCCAGCGATTCTCTGATATAAGAAAACAAACACTGAATGTTTCAGGAACTAATCGACAATTAAAAATGAATCATGTATTCAGCCTTGCTTAATCTGTATTCAGATTTGCTGCTGTTATCTCAACTGAGGCAAAAAGTTGGATGATTCTCAGGTTATACAATTGTTGTTAGGTTAACTTTATATATATATATTTTTTTTATCCTCACTCGAGGACATTTTTCCATTTTTTTGTTCAGATAGAGTGGGAGGGAGAGAGAGAGAGAGAAACATCGACATGAAAGGGACACATGGAGTGGTTGCTACCTGCATGACCCAACAAGGACTGGGGACAAACTGCAACCAAGGTATGCACCCTTCGTGGGAACCAAACCCCAGTCTCTCTGGACCACAGGCTGACGCTCTAACCCTGAGCCAAACCGGCCAGGGCTAGGTTAACTTTTTGCATTAGCAAAGAATTATTTTTTAAAGAAAATTCCAATATCATATCCTTAGCATAAATCAATATTCATTATTATAATATATCCATATAATGTAAAGAAAAGGAAATGTAAATATGTTAAATCTGTTCTCTGAGGGACATGATGTTTCTCTCTTGGTCATTGATGTACCTCAAATATCTAGAAAAAAATCTGGCACAGAGTTGAATCTCAATAATGTTTGGATGGTTTAAATGAATAAATTTTGTAAGTACTTCCTCAGATACTAATATACAAGTGCTGTCATTCTTTGAGTTGGTTTGTAGTAGTGCTTTAAGACGGTAATTGAGAAGACGAGCTGAAGTTTTTCAACTGACTTTTTATGTCTGAAAACACATATTTTTACAGTGTTATAATCTTGGACCCACTGTCTTTTTTTTTTTTTAAGCAGAAATAAAAGGTTAACTAAAAAAAAAAAAACTTGATATTCATTCTTTCAAGTCGATAATTAAAAATTGACAGATTCATGAAATGACACTTAACAGCTTTTTTTCTCTTGTCTATCTAAATCAATAATAGTTATATTTGTTTGAATGCTTATTTTAAAGATTTTTTTCTATAACAAATTTCAGTGAAGTTCCATATAATTTACTCTACAACACAGGTTTACAAAAATCTATAGAACAAAATTTTCTCCTTGTATAATATGATAAAAATTATATAACCCTTGTGGTCAAAATTGAGAATTTTTATTTTTTTTTTGGTAAGCACAGAATGGTACCAAAAGATATTTAATATATATATATAATTGATAAAATATTTTGCACAATAATATGTATAAAATAAGACACTCTTGTTTATAAAAACATTAAACATTGACCCAGCAATTCCAATCCTAGTTATATACCCTAAAGAAGTTAAAATATGTACTAAGCAAAGAAATGTACATACATTCATAATAGCACTATTCACAATAGCCAAAAAGGTAGAAACAACCCAAAGAACCATCAATTGATAAGTAAACAATGTGGTATATCCATGTCCTTGAAAAGAAATGAAATACTTATACATGCTTTACTGTGATTCAATTTTTAAAACATTATTCTGAGTGAAAGAAGTCAGACACGCAAAGTTGGTATTGTATGATCCCATCGATATGAAATATCTAAAATAAATAAACCCATAAATGTATATTAGTGGTTGCCAGTGGCTAGGGAGAGTGGGAATTGGGACGAATTTGCTAATGCATACAGGGCTTCATTTCTGAAAGACGAAAACTCTAGGGTCTTGGAATTAGATAAAAGTGTTTTTTGTACAACATTGTGAATGTGCTAAATGCCATTGAAATTACTCACCTTAAATTGCTTAATTTAATGTTATGTGAATTCATCTTGATAAATAAAAATGTAAATCTTGTTAAAAATATACAATTGTATTCATATGTTAATCTATTTGTTAATATATGCATGGGAAAAAACACACACAGAAATTTATGCAAAATTGTAATAATGGCTGTCAATGGATTGAGAAATATAGCATTGTTTTCGCTTTCTCAATTATTATTTCTGTAATTTTATAAACAGCATATATTACTTTTGTCACCCACCCTCCCCAAAAAATCATATATAATGATGATAGACATATATATTTTAATATTGGACTAAGATATATTAGGTAGAACAGTTATTACTATTCCTTAAATGTACAAAATTTATTCTATTTGAAGTTGTGAAGAGTAATCTATTTGGTCTTACACTGAAGTTTTTGTTTCTGTTTTTATTGTTGACACTATTACAGATGTCCCCCATGCTCTTCCCCCTCATCTTTGCCCACCTCTACCCAGCCTCCACACCCCCTCCCTCTGGCTTTCAGAAACTCACACTCTTTGTGACAGCATGGATGGACCTGGAGATTATTATGCTATGCTAAGTGACATAACCAGTCAGAGAAACAGAAATACCATATGATCTCACTTATATGTGGAATCCAATGAATAAAACAAATAGAACCAGAGGATACCTGGAACAGACTGATAGATGTCAGAGGGGAGGGAGGTAGAGGGGCTGGATAAAAGAAGGAAGGTGAAGAAATTATCCAAAGAACAAATATGCACAGCCCATGGACACAGACAATAGTGTGGTGAGTTTATAATAAGAGTGAACTAGGAAGGAACACTGGAAATGAGTATAAAAGTTATGACCCTATATCTAGAATACCTTTATATCAATTGGAGTTTGTATACGTTTACTTCTATTTATGCAGTAAAAATATATGTACAGTAAATTTTATAGTAAAATGTATATATAGTAAAGCATTTTCCTTGAAAATCATAATAGTGTTACCTTAATATTCTTGAGGTTTCTAACCAAAGACCCAGATTAACAAACAAGACTCTATCCACTCTTTCTCTTGCAGAGTATTTTCTTAAAAAATATAGAGAGATTTTATAAATTCAATAATATATCTGCATACTTAATTTAAGAATAGTATCTCAGATACAGATGCTGGGCTGTGGACCAGGATTATTGCGAGAGGCAGATGGTCTCCCAAAAACGTCCCGTCCACATCTGTGAAACCACAGAAAATGTACCCACCACTACCATGTATCTAACTCAACCTCTATGCTAATAGTGTCACTAATTTGCAATGGAAAGGGTATCTATACACTGAGTTCCTACATACAGCAAGGTATGAGCAAATGTCACGATAGCTTTCTCATAATGATATTAACAAAAATCCAACAATGAATGAATGAGATCTATGGGGGAAAAGCAACAACATGAGAATGAACACATGGGGAGTGTTTCCTGACCCACAGTTGCTGTGTGAATTAGAACATCTGTCGAAAACTATCACTCAATAATTTTATCATAGTGTATGTTCAGAAGGGACTGAAGGAATGAAATATAGGAACACAGAATGGTGACAGTGCTTATATGTCAAGCACAGCCCAAGTGGATTTAGAGGAACAACCTTAGTCTCCCGATCCATGGAGAGGTGCCCTTTACAGGGGGTCAGGGAGGACTCACCAGGCCCCACCATGGCATGGATACATATCCTCCAAAATCCTCCTTTTCTTCTGGTCCCTTGCACATCTATAACCTTCCACTCTCATATATGTAAGGGGTGCATATAATGAAGGCCCCAAGAGTTCTGACCAGTGGGAATAAGTATTCCAAATGTTATATTAATGTTCTGAAATTTGTGTAAAAAGCAAACAGAGCCACTTCGAAACAGATTGGAAGCTGCCTTGTTCATCTTACTCCTCAAACCTTTAGAACGTTAAAACTGGGGGCAATAACCTTTGGGCTGAGTCTAAAGCAGCACTGTATCCCAGACAACTGTTTGAGAAGCTAATAGGAAAGCAGACATTATGACTCCCTGACTGAAAATTAAAGACACTCTTTAGAATTAGCATGCCTATCTTAGCTTATTTGCACCTATAGAAATTGAAATTTCTTCCTCAGCTTATTAACACCATGGAAATTCCTTCATTCTATTAATTCAATCATTCCCCTTCCCTTTCTCATAAATACCCCCGCCTTCAGGATCTAATCAGAACACTAGTTGGGTTTCTGCCTGAATCAGTGCTTCCAGAATAACTATTCTTTCAGATCCTAAATAAACACTTGATACCCCTCACTTTTCCTTTTAATTTTTTAGGTTAACACTTGATGAATGTGAATCAGTTACATGAGTTCACCTAATTCTGAATGCCTTAGAAAATTAAATTTCTCAACCTATGGGCCATACCCTGGATTGAACTGATCATCTTTGATTATTATCATACTACAAGGTGTCCTGGGCAGCCAGCCAGTCTCTCATATAATTTATCACATAACTCGTGTTATAAATATAACAACTCATTTGTAAGATTTTTCAATATGCAAAATATCAAAAATAGAACAAAAAGCATGGTTAAGCCTTATGAACACATTTTCCAGTATTGTCAATTCTAAACTCATGGTCAGTCTTGTTTTGTATATACCCTATGGGAGAAAATAAAGCCACATTCTAAATCTGACAAGCTCAGAGGGGTGGCCTGCAGGTTGGACCTTATAACTCAGAGACTGAAAGTAACCACACAGGATGATCTGAAATTAAAACTTCTTAACTAAAAGCAAGTCATGGCAGGTAGTCACGTCCTAGGCCAGTATCTTCCTTGACAAAGGCCAATCTTTACCTTAACTGAGCCTGTCCATTGTCATTTTGCACAATATATCCTTGGAATATCAGAGTAATCCCCAATTTTCCAGACCCCTCAGGGCACAACCTCCCACAAGAGCATGAGATCAGGAACTCCTGTTATCTTGTTGCCCAAATATCATTTCTATGTGTTATAAATGTTCATTGTTAACTATCCTGTACCCACCAATGTAAAAGAAGTATTTGTCTCTTCATTTTACTCTTTATCCAATCTCAGAGACTTCCCTGCTCTGCTTCCTCCCATCTCCCTGGTCTATCACCAGTGAATTTCATGTAACCCTCCTTACCTCTTTTTTATTGTAATGTATAAAATAAATTGCAAACCTGCCATTCTCAGGAGCATTTGGGGCATTTTCTCTATTCATTGAGATTTTTGCTTTCTGGTAACTGTCATCAACTTTGCTCAAATAAACTCATAAAAATTATCTACAGGTTTGTATGTTTATGTTGACGCGTCATCCCAGGCCAGCAGCCAGACATGTGAGTGAAGAAACATCCAGATGATTCCATCATCCAGTCCTTCAAGTCACTCATGTCATTGGTCTTCCCAGTAGAGGCCCTAAACATCATTCTATTTTCACAGTTCCCTATCCAGATCCCAACCACCAAATCTGTAACTTAATGAAACTGCTGTGATCTTCCATCACCCCAACCGAATTCATCATCTTCCAACACACACACATACAAATACATGTGCACACATGGATATGCAGACACACACACACACACGGCTTGTTTTGAAATAACTCACAGACATTCTACAGTTTCAATAGGAAATTTTTAGTATGTCTCTCTAAAAGGTAAAGACATTTTAAAAACATAACCATAATCACTATCATACCTAAAATAATGACCATAATTCCCTAAAAGGATCAGATATTCACTAGGTACTTAATTTCTCAATCTGACTTTTTCCTTTACTAAGTTGGTTTGTTTGAATAAGAATCCAACAAGATACAAACATTTCATGTAGAACTTCTGAGCATCTCAGGTAAGAAGACTATGAGATCTATGTTACTCCCTAAAGAAGGCACTGTGTATGAGAGCATATTTCCAATATTCCATTTACCCTATCTTGAAACAGGTACATATAGAATATCTGCATTTCCAAAATAAGCTCAGTGAGTGAAGGTTGCTTGCAACTTGGGATTTTCAGTGCTTTCACAAAGAACTTTCACACCTAAAATGGATGCAGTAGCATCATCCTTTAACATGTTAGCACAAAGTGTGCTAGCTATTTCAGCTAAGTAAGCTGTTTTGGTAAAATGTAGAATGTCATTTTCACCTACACTTTCTGGAAGAGAACAGGAAATTATGATTACCAAACTGTTTCTTTAATTCTGAAGCAAATGACTTGCAAAGATTTTCTAGAATTTGACAACTGCTTTCCACCTCCAAGACCAACATCTTGGTGCCAGCTACCATCACCTGTTTCCATGGTTACTGCATTCTCCTCCTAATCTGTCTCTCTACATCTGACCTTGCTCTCCTGCAATTTAACTTCCACACAGAGTAATTCTGGTAAAACATTATGTGATCATATCTATTTTCTGTACAAAATCTTCAAATGGCTTCCCATCCTACTCCCAGTGAAATCCAAAGTCCTCACTGTGACGTATAAAGTCTGACACAGTGTAACTCCCTATGAACTCTTGCACCTCACCTTCAACTACTGCAGTCTTCGGGCTTTGGGGAGCATCTAAGGATTTGGCAGTACTTTTTTAGGCCATAGGGCCTCTTCCTTCTCATACCTGAGATGTCTCAAGACACCACTCTGCCACCAGCCATTACACGGATGTGGCCTGTGACTCATGATTCCATGGCTTTGTCTGTCCTTAAGGTTTGACACCAAAGGAGCCACTCTGGGCAACTTCTTCATATTCCCCAAAACTCATTTATCACCAGTGTTCTTACTTAAACTTCAAGGTACATCTGAAAGCTTTCCAATTTTCTTCACCTCCGCCACAAACCACGACTATTTCTGAACTGCTGATTGGGTGACTCACTGATCTCTATGGAACCTTTCTGACCTCCCTCAAACTATTCTTCACCTAAAGGTTTCTTTTTGGAAAATACATCAAATCATGTCCCCTCTCTTACCATTTAATGATGTGACTTTATGCTGAGAATAGAACTGAGACTATTCAACTGACCTGCAGGACCCTGGTAGACCAGGCCATTGCCCACCTCACGAAGCTCCTCCGCTGTTCCTGCCTTCCCTCGCCACGCTAGGGCGCCCGGCCTTCCTTCAGGCCACAACCACAAACTGCCCTCTCAGATGTGGTCTCCTGTCAAATACTTTACTGCTACCTCTTACCAGCCTGGCTCCTTCTCATTCTTCACACATCAGCCTTATCATTTACCTTCCATAGTATTTACCGCAACATGCTATTATATGTGGACTATGACATGCATTTTTAACATGTCTTCTCACTCTGGCCTGAATTCCATCAAGCTCCACAAGAATGGGGAATCAAGCCTTTTTTCACAATGTATCCAACTTAGCAAAAATGTACTCAATAAACATTTGTTAAAAGAATAAATGTACAAACACATCCATTCATGCAAGAATGAAAAAACTAAATTATGATTTACTTAATCCACTAACTCAGGCACTTTGCGTAATCCTAGCCATCAGATTTCAGATAGAAAGAGGAGAGGATAAGCATATGTCTCAGGGCGTATTTACTTTTATAAGTGGATAAAAGAACTGAACATTGAGAAGAAACCTGGCCCCGAGCTAAAACAAGGGAGGTGAATCAGAAACACTACGGACTGCTCAAAAGTTGTTTCTGAGGCTGAGTGACAAGGGTTGATGGAATGTGCATTCTGTTGATCATTTATGGAACAGAGTTAAAGCCACATCTCTCTAGGTTGAGAAAGTATTTTGTAGAAATCCTCTGACCTAAATAGAGCTTCATTCCCACAGTTCAATTAGCAATTAATATATACACTTAAAATCTTATCCCACCAGAAACAATACTCTAGTGGCCTATGTGTGGCAAAGATATCTTCTACCTGCTGTGCGCTTCTGAAATATCACTTCACTAGTCCCCCATTAAGAGAGGGAGTCTAATTTCCTTGAGTTTCAACTCTGAGGTTAGGTCCATAGCAAACTCCAAAAACCCTACATAATTTAGTTCTCTGTACCTCATCTCGGTCTGCTTGGACACTTGGAAGCACTAAGTGCCAATTGTCCCCTGGCAAGATGTTTCTTCTCAGAACCCAGAGACCATACAGCCTGTGTGCAAGCACTTGATAGATAGTTCTAACTGAACGCAGCCTTCGCGTCATCCCAGGCCAGCAGCCAGACATGTGAGTGAAGAAACATCCAGATGATTCCATCGTCCAGTCCTTCAAGTCACTCGTGTCATTGGTCTTGCCAGTAGAGGCCCTAAACATCATTCTATCTTCACAGTGCCCTATCCAGATCCCAACCACCAAATCTGTAACTTAATGAAACTGCTGTGATCTTCCATCACCAAGTGCAGAATGGTTTGCAACACAGGGGCCGCCAGAACACCAGAGAGGCCAAAACACGTGGAAACACAGCCTGTTACTGTATGAAAGCTAATGTGCTACAACTGTCCTCTGAGGCGCATATCTTCATTATGGCATCACCTATAACAGGAATTTGATTTACTCTGTAGGTCAAGTCAGCCAGAAATGATTTATTTTAATAGAATGGATAATTAATTGTACAGCCACTATAATAGTATGAAATGCATAGCAATCAGGAAAATGTGTACGCTCTAAGGTTAAGCTAAAAATATAGAGCAAAACACCAAATGGTATGACAGTAAGTATGCATTTGAAAAACAAGAAACAAAAAAACATGCATGTTGTAGACAATAGTAAAACTAGCATATAAGCCTGGCCCGTGTGGCTCAGGGTTGAGCATCGATTCATGCACCCAGAGGTCGCTGGTTCAATTCCTGGTCAGGGCACATGCCCAGGTTGTGGGCCAAATCCCCAGTAGGGGGCATGCAGGAGGTGGCCAATGGATGTTCTCTCTCATTGATGTTTCTATGTCTCTGTCCCTCTCTTGTCCTCTCTTTCTAAAATCAATAAAGAAAAAAACAATAATAATAAAAGCAGCATACAAATGGGAAAACTTAAGTATCAAGTGCATGAGTGTTGGTGCACCAGCTTTTCTTAAATATGTTGTAGCTATTTTTTTTATAAAGTACATACAGGATGGGGCAAAAATAGGCTCACAGTTTTTTGTATGGAAAATAATACAATAAATAAATAATAATACAAGTATAAACTCTCTGTTTTACGTACTCACAACTGTAAAGCCACTTTTGCCCCACCTTGTATAATATACAGGTAGTCCATATCTCATGGGTAATTAGGGAATCAATTCTTTCATGTTGGGTGGGGTAGCAGGAGAAGAAATGAAGAGACGTTTTCTCTTTTAAAGTCTGAGTGTGTTACTGCTTCTGCTCTACGTGACATGAGTTATTTCTACTTAGTTCTGCGGTGCACACATGCAGATTCAGTTAATGGCATCAACTTGGGTCACAGGCATCAAGTCTTTGCTGAGTCAAGTTCAGATATGAGTGTTTATGTCAGCCTTCAGTTATTTTTTCTTAAGATCTACTTGAGCTGTTAAGAAGCCAAAAGCAGTTTTTGATTTTGTTGTTGTTAGTGCTTTTCTAGCTATTTAAGAAGCTAGCAATATAAAATACTAAGGAAAGATTTCCTGGCTGTACTACCAAAGATAATTTAGAAACACAGAAAATCTAGTTTATGTGTAAAATTCTATGGGATTTGATACGTCTCTGGTTTGGATAGAGAACCTGGATTGCAGGTTCGATCACCGGCCCCAGTCTGGGCATGTGCAGGAAGCAACCAATCCATCCATGTGTTTCTCTCACATCGATGTTTCTCTCCCTCCCTCCACTCTCTCTAACATTCAATGGAAAAAAATACCCTTGGGAATAACAACAAAACGTGGACTTTTGGATAGCAAGGAGACTTGGAGTATAACCAGTTGATATAACAATCTGTATTCTACTCACTTCCTTTATAGACGGTCACATCACACAAACACGAAAACAGTCATGGAATCTTTCAGTTTAAACTCCTCCTGTAATAAGCAGCACATCCTCTATGGAAGGAAGTCTCTGCTATGCAGAAAAATCTATGAATTATGTGATTTAATGAGCTTGTCTTTTCTTTTCTGGTAGTGTTTACAAAACCAAAGATGCCGCTTGTCCTGCTGGGATAACGGCTTTTCATTTTTCAGCACTTGTCGGCAAATCCTGCTTGTATCTGTCAGTTCAGACATGTCTAAAAATCACTTGCAGAGTACATATTGAACTATATTTAAATATAAGAGTATGAGGCTGACACCACACAGTCCCTTTCTCATACACTAGAAGCTGCTGACACCAAGAGACTTCTGCAAGTAAATGCCAACAATCTGATTCAACACCAAATTTGCCTGGAATAGATTTCTGATCAAGAATCTGCTGCTGGTACTTTGAATACCATCATCTGGCGAGACTTGGAAACAAGCCCTTGAGGCAGAAGAAGTAGAATAAGCTACTCTCTGAAGTAGGTCTACATCCAGAACTGTGCCTGCAGGTCTGACCTGAAGATGCCAGGTGGAAAGATTCAAACGTGTGCATCGTATGACAGAGCAACCACAGGAAACTACACATGACTCCCTGGCTCCCCAAGAGCCCCTCCCATAGTGACCTAAGAGAGTTGATGAGCTCAAGAAACACCTGAAACTGAATTTTATATAATAAATTCCATTCAAGACTTCATAGTATAACATGTCATACTCAACTTTATAATAACTAGAGCTTTTATTTTTATGACCATATCTACTCTTTTTTTTTTTAATCCTCACCCGAGGATTGATCTTCAGGTAGAGTGGGAGGGAGAGAGGGAGGAAGAGAGAGAGCGAAATATCAATGTGAGAGAGACACATCGAGTGGTTGCCACCCACAAGACCCCAAGTGAGGTATGTGCCTTTAGCAGGAACCGAACCGAGATCTCTCTGAACCACAGGCCAACACTCTAACTGTTGAGCCAAACCAGCCAGGGTGCCACTCTTTAACATTTAAGAGTGAATCCCCTCATTTGATAATAGACCCAAAAGCTTAAAGGCCTGCAATAAAAAACAATTGAGCTAAAAGAAAAAAAAAGTAAAATAACTTAAATACATAGAAGGAAATTACTGTTATAAATTTTGAAAACCTGTTATTTTATGCCAATGGCATTGCCAGTCAAATAATACATCTCTAGGATGATAACAGATTTCCAATTTCTTCTACTAAATTTCATGTGTAAAGTCCACTGAATTAGCAGCATCTCATCCCAAGTCTTAATGTATAAATATGAGTACTGAAATTCCACATATGTATGTAAATTATGAGTACTTGTATTAAATTTTACAATTCAAGCTACATCTATTTAACTTCTATAGTAATTACAAATTGGTTTCAATTCCAGAATATCCATATAAAATTCAAAGGCCTGAATGATAAAAAGGGAAAACACATGATTTTTTTCTCTTATTTACCATGATTTATGAGAAATACTGTTTCCTATCACTATTCTATCTATATATTCAGAAAATTTTTAAATTAAGATTTATCTCTAAAACAACTTCAGTAACCCAAAAAGCTCAGTTACAAAAACAATAGTAATGCAAATGCTTTGTTGTATATAAGGCTTTTACATCTATGAGCTATTATTTTTTCTCTCTTGGGTGCCCATGCGACATTTAGTAGGTGATGTGTAGTCATCTTCCTTTCCAGGGAATCTGAGACAAAGTTTCCAGGTGGATCTTAGAACACCCCGGGAATACACACAGCCTGCTCTATGTACGTCAGAGAAATGAAAACATTTACCAGATTCAGAGCAAAGTAAAATTTTCTGGGAATTATTTCTGGTTTGAAAATGACAATAGCCACTGAGTTTCTTTTCATTTTATACAGTTTCCCAAGATCTTTTATATATACTGTTCAGTTTCCTCTTACATTCTTTGGATTAGAGGTTTTCCAGGGCTTTTTATTTCTCATATTTTCTACATGGACAAACAGAAGCTCAGAAGAGTTGCTTCTCATAGTCACTTGGTTCATAGCTACTAGAGCCAATGAAAAGTATTTGATATTATGTAACTAAGTGTCAACCAGTATGCCAAACAACATGGTTACCATGTTGACCTCTGCCTCATACACTAAAACAAAGATCCCTAAAAATAAAGTTTCCAATTCTGCACATATCACAAAAATTCTCATCTTGCCCTAACAGCTGGCACCTAAGTTAAAAACAGTAATAAGGATTTAAATGGGTTTAACATGTATAACTTGCAAGAAACCAATAACATCATAATACAAAATTTCAGAAAAGTTAAAAATAAAGCAGCTAAAGCTCATATTTAGAGTTAACGGCTTTATTTCCATGGACAGAGGAAAATCCGTAAGAAATTACAATAAAATGCTGACTTTGGCATACTTGAAAAATCAATAGAAAGCATTTAATTTTCAAGAGTGGGGAATATTTTGAAGATAGCAGCTTCATCACAGCCACAGATCCAAATGTGCAAGACTTTTAGGAAGAAATGACATTTCATTACGACAAAGAGTCCCTTCACTCCAACAATATGCTGAAAATGTCACGATACACAGACATTGAGTGCCTATGGAGAGTCACAAACAAATAACGCCTTTACAGGGAAATCTTGTTTCTAGAAAAAAAGGACACATTTCATATTTAAATATAGACTTTCCACATGAGGCTCGTTAGTTCTGTTTTAATCTACACTCTTCTAATTAAAATATCCAATTTGCTCTTTTGTGTGTGTGATTATCATCGTTTCTATGGTGTCATTAGCCATGGTAACAGCAATTAGGGATAGCACTTAAAAATTTATAGCAATTACAGCTTTAGCCACATAGGCTTCTTGCTTAAAGTCTATAAACATAGCAAGGAAGGTGTGTAATATAAAAACAATAATCAACATAACAGTATAAAGACATTTGACTGCTCATACATATGAACATACAAACACAAGTACATGAAAAGCCAGGAATTATTGGAACAGGTAAATTTGGAATTTTTTAGTTACTTAACTCCAAGTGTTCCAATGCAGATTGCTAGGGCATGCTTCTTAAGATCCTGACTGAAATCATTGTTAGGAGTTAGTTTTTTAATAAGCTTATAAACCTTAGTAGTTTCCATATTTTCATTTAATATAAAGTCATAATAGTATAAGCATGCAAAAATAGAAAAAGAAGGTATAATTCAAATGAAAACTAGTGGTTCAGTGTTGGGAAATTGAGAATTAGTCTGGATCAGCAGAAAAAGGTGCACATTATGCTGAAAATATTTTACTTGCACCCTCTCCTAAATGTTTTTTGATAGTCAGGGAGAATTATCTACCATCCTGTTGGCCTGGCTCTGACTGATCTAAGCGGCTACTACCTACTAAGGCTATATTATCTCTCTTTGTGATTCCATCCAGAGCTGACTATTAAAGAGTTATTCCTTAGTTTTATAAACTACAGTTTATTTAACAAATTTTCCTGCTCTTAGATTCAGCACATTCCAGGCACGTAGTAGGAAAATCAATACTTTGGAAGTATTGGATCAGAGAGTCAATAACAGTCAGGCTCAAACCTTCTATCAATGACTTTGGCTTCAGTAAGCATCCACAGTGAGCTTCTGTAAAAACAGCAAGAGCAAAAGAGCTCCCTGAAGCTGCACATAGTTAGGTTTATCTCCTGCCTCTGCTGGCATCTATGCAGAGACAGAGATAGCTAGTTGATGTTTAGACCCATTGCTCTGCTCACATCCCCATCTCTTAGTGGTGCCATGGAAGGCCAGGAGGAAGTTAAACAGCTGCACTAATTATCTAAATATAGACCTCAGATAGTCTAGGTTTTATTAATGGCTTCCCATGAGCTCTGTAGCTATTACTGAGAAACTTAGCTGAGCTCTATTTAAGAAGAATAACATATAACTCAACAAATGGAAGACAAAGAACCCAATTTAAAAATTAGCAGAGGACCTAAATAGACACCTCTCTAAACAGGACATACAAATGGCCAAGAGACATATGAAGAAATGCTCAACATCACTAATCATCAGAGAGATGCAAATTAAAACAACAATGAGGTACCACCTCACCCCTGTCAGAATGGCCGCCATCAACAAATCATCAAACAACAAGTGCTGATGAGGGTGTGAAGAAAAGGGGACTCTAGTACTCTGCTGGTGGGAATGTAGACTGATGCAGCCACTATGGAAAACATTATGGTAATACCTCAAAAAGTTAAAAATTGAACTTCCATTTGACCCAGTGATCCCACTTCTAGAAATATACCCTAAGAAGCCTGAAACAGCAATCAGAAAGAATATATGTACACCTATGTTCATAGCAGCACTATTTACAATAGCTAAGATCTGGAAATAACCCAAGTGTCCATCAGTAGACAAATGGATCAAAAAGCTGTGGTACATGTACACAATGAAATGCTATGCAGCTGTAAGAAAGAAAGATCTTTTCTCCTTTGAGATGATGTGGAGGGACCTGGAGAGTATTATGCTAAGTGAAACAAACCAAGCAGAGAAAGACAAATATCACATGATCTCACTTATTTGTGGAATATAATGAACTAAACAAACTGATAAACAAAATTGACCCAGAGACATAGAGGTAGGGTACAGACGGACAAACATCAGAAGAGGGGGTTTTGGGGGGGAAGAGATAAACCACAGAACTTGTATGCATGTATGCATAACAAATGGACATAGACAACAAAGCTGGGGAGGGGGGGAGGGAGGATGAGGAGGAGGGTGTCAATGGGGAATATAGAAGAAATATCTGTAACAAAAACAAATTTATACAAACAATTTTTTAAAAAGATGAATATCATATCTGGACAATGCTGAAGACATTGTTAATTGGCTTAAATAAATCTCAGGTTCACTGCTGATATTGTCAAGTGAACAGCAAATCCTGAATAGTTATATATGCCCTCTGTAACATAGTCATGTGCTGTATGAAGAGAGACTTCTCTCATCATAGTGACTACTTATTTCCTTAACTAAAAGCCTGCAGGCAAGAAAAGACAAAAGCCATGATTTCTACATGAATAATTCATAGATTAAGTCACACAAAACAGAACTGCAAACATGGAAGTAGTAATTGATACTCTGCATTGATGACTCTACCATCTTTAGCAATGGTTTTCTTGATCATATTTTTCAAAAACACACAGACAGAAGAACAGTATGAAAAATTATAATGAAGCGGTACTTTGCTGTTCATTTGTTTATCCAAGCACCAACACTTCCTAAGAGCCACAAAGAACTAATTATTATTGCATGGACTAAAAGGAGAACCAGATTTTAACTGGGGTTGAGGTATATAATGGTCAGAAAAGGCCTTTTGAGAGAATAACATTTGAACTAATATCTGAGAATGAGGAGCAATTAACTGGACAAAGAGTGGAGGAGAGAGAGATATAAGTAGCAGAGGGCATATCACATATAAAACTCAATGAAATAGAACAAACAGTAGCAGAAACTGTGAACATCAAATCCAAGTTAAAACAATCAACCAGAGAGCAGAGTGAAGCACATAGTGAATGAAGGAAAATTGATATATTACCCTGTACCAAATGGTTGTTTAATTTTTAATTACATTAAATTACCACAAATATTTAATTAGTCACAGGTGGTGATGCAGCATTTTTGGTTCTCAGCTCCAACACCTTATATGTGTGTTTGCTGTCTGCAGACTATATGTACATATACATATTCATAGAATGCTAGTGAGTATATATTTAACAGCTGAAAGAAAGCTTTCCAAGAATAAAAACATACTGATATTGATAAACAACTGCCTGATTCACAGTTTCCAGTCCTGTGTGCACACCAGCTGTGCTGTTAGTTATAACTTCTGGCATGTGTATAAATCTTAGCTTTATTCCATCCCCAGAGATTCTCTACTTGTCCAGATAGGTTCAAAAATACATGGTTTGTATTCTGGGAAGATGGCAATGAGGGCAGAGTTTTTTAATCTCACTGCATATCCCCCATAAAAAGAGAAAGAACAAGTAGAATAGAATAATCAAAATTCACACACAATATCAACAAGAAAAATAAGTGAAAGTGTATGTCATTGCACAGGCCCCAGGTATGAGCAGGTATGGACAAAGCGTGACCACTAACAGACCTGTATTCTATTAGCAGCTGTGAAGGAGGAAACACGAGGGCCTCGAACACCCATTGGTACGCAGAGGAAAGGACGAGCTGGTGTGAGGACCTCAGCTGAAACTCCAGCTGAGGAATAATGCAAGGGGTCTGCTGAAATGTCTAACAGGGCTGGAGCCAACAAGATTCCTTAGGCTTTCAAAACTGACAGACTGAAAATCCCCTCTAGACTAAATCCTCACATAAAAGAGACTCAGCTTCAAATAGAATTCAAATGCATTATAACCTCAAAAGTATACATCAAGGAA
This sequence comes from Molossus molossus, assembly GCF_014108415.1. Classification (NCBI taxonomy): domain Eukaryota; kingdom Metazoa; phylum Chordata; class Mammalia; order Chiroptera; family Molossidae; genus Molossus; species Molossus molossus. Next base: position 37,264,742 of record NW_023425401.1, on the reverse strand, counting down.
AAAGAAGATCCAAAAAAAGTAGAGAGGGAAATAGAGTCTGGAGATCTCCACAAATAAGAGGTCATATATCTGAACATGACACAAAGCAACAGATCAAGGATGATGTCTTTCCTGCTCACCCTTGTGCCTCCAACACCTAACAACCTAACATAACTGCCTAGCAGATATGGAAATTGGTATAAAAATAGTTTATAGTAATAATTATGTGCCCTTTTATCATCTTTAATGCACTTCAGCTACCTTAACTTCTGCTCTTAAAAAAATTTATCTATCCTAATATCTGAATATCATTTTTAAACTTATAAAATATCTTTTTCATAAGGTAGAAGACATGATGCCACCTATAATTGAGTGGGGCACAGAAAAGGCATTACAGCTTTATTATTTTCTTGTTATTCAGAACTGAACCTGTGTGTGTAAAGTTTCAACTAAATAATTAATCATTTAAACGTCATAGAGAGAAATTTCACTCTAGAACTAATGCAAAGACACAGTCTATAAAAGAGATGCATCAAATATCCCATGCCTTTGTTATGGACCTAATAAATATTTCAAACCAAATATTCCAAAAAATATATTCCATACCAAAATTCTTCTTGGAAAGGACTCCTGTATCTTATTTTAAGTGGCCTGATATGAAGACCCAGTATCTTCTTGATACTTTGTCAGGTGTCCACAATCCCTTATACATGAATTGAATCTAGTAAGTCTAAAATTTCAGACACCCTTCTGACATCCAATTATTTTATCCTACAGTTATTACTCAAAGAAGTTGAGACTGAATTGGAAGCAGAGCATTTAATTTCTCAAGTTGCTGTGGTTTTATTGGACTAAAGGTAGCAGTGATTGTACTAAATAGATTTTTTTTAATAGCTCTCTTCTGCGTAACCTCCTCATCATAGAAATGCTATTACCTTCATACAATTTTAGGGGGATGCTTAGATTGTAATAGCCTTTGGACACCTGTGCATTGTAGTGCAAGATGTAGTACATTATTATTTGTGACACCCCTCAAATGCCAATTTATTAAACTGCAGATAGCTCCCTGGGCTCAATAAATCTTTACAAACTCACCTAAAGGGGCTGTGCTGCACTCTTGTCCCGTTCCCCCCTTCACTTTGTGCAGTAGATTCTACGAAGTGGTTATTATATAATGGTTTCTATTCATCTGAAATCACTGTTAATATTTTATGACACTTGAATAAATAGTATACAGTATGCATCCATTTATCCAGTTGTCCTAGTAATTATATTATCAAATTATTATCATCAATTTATATTTGGGGAGTACTTTACACCTTTCACATACATAAATGTATTTTGTATTGGTTTAATCCTCTCAAAATCTCTGTGGGGTAGAGAGAGCAGGTGACAGACATGTTGCATAAAAGGAGCAATAGCTAAAGACGTTCATGATTACCCACAGTCATACTGAGAGTAAGTGGCAGAGTCTGAATTTGAACCTACGTCTGCTGCTCCTTCCTCAAGAAAAATTACATTAGCCATGTTGATTAGATGACCTTTTCAGTGTGGATATTTCCATTTAGTTGAGGTATAGTTCATCTGGCTTAAGAAAGAAGTTAAGAGATTATTGCAATAATCCAGTAGAGGAATGCTGATTTGAATGAAAGTGATAGTAATGGAGGAGTTTCTGTAAATAGTTGTAAACTAGAGCTAACAGGATTTGTGGATATGAGGAGTGAAGAAGACAGATGATCCCCATAATGTTGGTTTGAAGCAATGTGAGGATTTGCAGTTGCTATTTGTTTAGATGGAGGACTGTGAGAAGAATTTGTTTGGGATGTCAACATTCAAGAGCTTAATTTTGACCTTAATATGTCTGAGATGTCTGTTAGCTATCCAACTGAATATATTAAATAGATGGATGGGTGGATGGGTTTGAAGTTTAGGTGAGATGTCTGGGGTGGAGACATGCTTTGAGATTCATAAATGTATAGATATTATTGAAAACCATGACACTGGATAAGGTTATACAGATAACATGGTTTCCTAAAATCCAGATGAAGAAACTGTTTCAAAAAAAGAGTGAATACTTGTGTTAAAGATTGAAGGCCTAGAATTGAACATTGTCTTTCCCAACAGAAAAATCTTTCATGTGTTTGACAAGAGCTCTTTTGATACAGTTTACCAGCAGTGACAGGAGAGGAGACAAAGATTCTGGATACAGGTGTAGATAGGTGCACTTAGAGTGTTAAGAGCATATGAAAATTCTCTTCTGCTTTTGTTTTTTCAGTGAAATAAGAAACAAGAATGTTATCTAAGAGCGAGGATGCAGAACCGTACTAAGTCATTTACAATAGCTGCACAGTCTATTTCCCCAGTGTTTCGTCTTTTGTATAACTCCTTGTTTTATTTGCTAACCACAGTTCTTGGCCATTTTAATACATTATTCTTTCAGATGAGCTGCAGTCTCAGCTTTCAGTCAATTGAAACTGAAATTAAATATATGAATTTGGACACAATTGGCATCTTAATGATGTCAGGTCATTCCAGGAAGCCAGCAGGTCTCTTCATTTACTCCAGTCTTCTTTTATATCCTCTGATAAATTCTGTTATTAGTCTTGATCCTTTGTTGCTAAATTCAATCCTTTGTATTATAGGTTTGGTTGTTTGTTTTACTTTTTCTTTTTTTTGTTGGGGGGGGGTTAAATTTTTCTTGGACTGTGAACTACCTCCTATTATCCCATTCTATCACATTTAAACTGTTTATTACTTATATAAAGAAAATCTAATTCAATTTCTCCAAACCAGTATTTTTATAATTTTGAGAAGTCGTTTAATCCCACAAATCTGTTTCTGCAGCTGAAAAGGGGACAAATAAACTAGATGACCCTCTCTGTTTTTCTGCAACAAGGATGCTGACACTCTCTTTTTATTGAACAATTTTAACGTGTTTTATTTACTTTAGAGGGGGTAGAGAGAGACACTGATGTGAGAGAGAAACATCCATCAGTTCCCTCCCACAAACCCCAACTGAGGACAGAACCCTGTAGCCTGGGTCTGTGCCCCAACCAAAAATCAAACCCATGACTTTTCAGTGCATGGGATGATGCTCAACCAACTGAGGCACACCAGCCAAGGCAATGACCTAATTTTTAAAAATATATACAGAAAGGTATTAACATCATTTCTATTGTACTAATTAAACAAAGAGTCTCAGAAAGTATAATTTAACAAACACCATTCTGTGGGTAATGACAAAAATTTACCCAATTTGGCGAAGTACAAATGCACTTTCTAATAGATACTGCTTTGTTATCTAGAGCTGAGAAAACAAACCACTCCAAAAATTAGTGGCTTAAAAAACAAAAACCCTTTGTCTGCATTTAATTGTTTGAGTTGGCTATTTAGGGGGAGCTCACTGGAGGAAAGTTGTCTTTGCTTCATGTTACGTTGACTTGACTCACTCATGCAGATACAGTCATTTGGCAGGTCAGCTGGAGGCTGGTTGGCACCAGGTGGCCACACTCTAATGGCTGGCAAATAGCTGTTGATCAGAGTGCCTTGGTTTTCCTCTCCCTGATCTATAAAAGAGGCCATCTTGGGCACCCTGAGATGCAAGAGGAAAAACAACCCACTAGTACAAGCTCTACTTGTGTTCATATTGCTGATGACCCATCGGCCAAATCAAGTCAAATGACCAAGCCTATAGTGATAATGGAAGAGGACTATACATGAACATGGATAATAGGAGGCATGATTCATTTGAAATTGTTGATGTAATAATTTACCATAGTTCTGAATATGATTCAGCAGACCATCACTTTCTAGAATCCATACACAAAGGTTCATTTGGTCAAAGTTTGGGAGCCATGCATAGTTTTGATTTAACATCTCCCAAATCTCTCACATCCCTAATTTTTCCCCCTATCAATCTGCTACAGATGTCTGACATTTCAGCATTAGAATGTGAATCATTTAAGAATTTGTTCCATATAAGATGACATATATCTGTACAGTATAGACTCTACATAAATTTATTAGAAAATTTCCAACAAGGTCACTTGCCTTTAGCAGCTATATTTGGAATAAATAAGGAGTTTTGCTCTATTTATGGGAAAGGATGGGGAGTAGTCAATTTCTGCATAAAACTGCTGTTCTGAGAAGGTAGATCTGGGTTCAACATCACTTTAGAAGTCCCCAGAAAGTCAATAGCATGCAAGGCAAAGGAGCAGTCGTTTAAATGCAGACACTGACAATCCTTCAGCAGCCTTACCACTAATTCACTCCTATAAACTTGTCTCCTATGCAGTTGCCATCACATATAACTTAATAAATTTTCTCTGAATAAAAATTCTATTCCCTGCAACATTTGGGCTTTCAAATCATGGCAACTTTTAATGATGAAAAATACATTCTAAAGAAGAGCAATTTCTAAGTGGCATTCAGACTTTGTAAACCCACAGAATATTTCTACTTTACAACCTCATTTCTAGAAAAAGAAAATAAAATTAGTTCTACCCATTCTAATGTAAAAGCTATGAGGGTAAAGCTTATAATATCCTAAAATTGCCTTCAGATTCTGGAGAAGGTGATATTGCATGATCACATTATTCTACCTTTATTTCTGAATATTAATATAAAATCATGACCCAACAAAAGGAACCAGGTAGCAAATTCATAAATTAGGGTCAGGGTAACCTTCTAACATTGAGGCCTTGCATTTATTTTAACTAAGATGCTACTCATAATTTAACTCCCTGTACATGTTTTATTCCCTATGATTATATTTTGTTTCCTCATAGTGTTGATACAGATACGGTCAATACTTTCAGAGAAAATATATACCTGTAATCAGCTTATTGGGCCTTAGCAATTATCCATACTTGTTAAAGATTAATTAGGAAACTAAACAAATTATTATTCACTTAATTATTTATATTCTCTTTGGTAGGCATTAGTAAATGGCCTTTCACTATATTCTGTGGAGAAAAGATAGGAAGAAACATTTGAAAAGCAGCTGAATTTTTGATAAAGTATCAATTGATCGATTTCTTCCTCCCTCCCATTCTTCCATCTTCCTTCCTTGTATCTTCCTGTCTTCTGTTTTAAAGTTCCACATGTTTACTGAGTTGGGTTCAGGAAAGCAGTGGAAAATTAATTCTGTGATAACACAAGAGGAAGAAAATCAATCATTGTGGTGCCCTGACAGCAATTAGTGGAAGCAGCCAGAAATAGGAGAGCAGCTTGCTTGTTTGATGGAAAAGAAAAGGCAATGTAGGAAGGCAAAGGTCAGCTACCAGAGCAGTCAGCAAAGAAAAGATTAAAAATAGGGAGACAAGAGGTATCAAGGATACTGGTTGGACTGAGCTACGCCCAATGTGAGAAGTTTCTAGGTAAGTGTGAAATGGAAGACATTTGAAGCACTAGGTGGGGGAGTGAGGGGAACTATTGAGGTTTCAGCCCTAATTAGTTGGATTTAGTTGTTTTAAAGGCTAGCCCTATGGATGACCCCAGGCATCCAGATGATCATCCCAGCTGGAAGGACTATAAGAAAACATCGAGCCCTGGACGGTTTGGCTCAGCCGTTGGAGCGTTGGCCTTCAGACCAGAGTCCCGGGTTTGGTTGCCGCTAGGGGCACGTACCAAAAAAAAAGAAAGAAAAAGAAAAAAGAAAAGATAGCGATGGCCCATGGTGCTAGCATCACCTGTGACAGGTTTCGGGGAGAGAGAAGAGAATAGAGAAAAAGTATGCTACTTTTGAAACTACTCCAACAACAACTTGAGAGCTATTTTTGTAAATGCCGAGAAGTAAATAGCTTAACAGCTGTTCCTGCCTGTAGGAATCGACAGAAGCCACCTCTCAGAAATAATTTCCCAGGGAGAAGCACTGGCCCAACACAACTGGGAGTTTACCAAATAATCAACTTCACAATTTAAAACATTTGAGTCCTCCAGATGAACAAAACAAAAACAAAATCCTTGCAATTGTTCTTTACAATATTACTCTATTAATAACTTGTCTATTTTCGGGGGTAACCTTGAGTTCTCAGAGACCAAAATAAGATTGGAGAAGAAGTCAGCATGAATAAGACAAGGGAGTTCACATAAAAGGAGACTTTGTATTCAACTCCCTGAAAAGTCCCAAATCATCTCCTATAGAAACCACATTTACAGAACATACTTGCACTGTCATTTTGAATGAAGTTCCCCGAGTAAAGGCTACATTGCTGGTGAAATGATCCTGATGGTGATATGATCCAGGAGAGGATTGTAAAGGTAATCCTCTTACTGTAAAAGGTTAACCCCTACAGTTACAAAGTCTGCTCTCAGGCTTTCCAAAGGACAGGTGTTCTCAGTAACCTAGAGAGATAGTCTCTCTGTGATGAAGTCCTATTAACTGGCTTACACAACACTGATCTATGTATTTCAACCACAATACCTCAGTGACCATTCATTCATTTAAAACAGCAGTCACATCATTTGAGGGATTAAGTATTTATATCCCCTTCTAACGCTTCTCCTATCGCAGATTCAACAAGGCAGTGTTTCCGAATATTTAAGAACTCAGACTTGGAGTTGTAACTGCCCCAGTGTGAATCCCAGCTATGCCACTTACTCACAATTTATTCTTGAGCAAGTTACTTAGTCTCTGTAAAATCAAATTTCCTTCCTTTGTGCAATGGGGCTAATACTGGCTTCCACTTTGGAGAGTTTGTATAACAATTAAATGAGCTGATACATATAATGAGCTAATACAGAACAGTGTCTGGCACATAGCAATGATCAACTATCTTAATCTGTTATGAGCAAGATTATTGGGAACCCACATTTTTTTCAACAGATGGTTGTTTGTAAATATGAAATGGAAGTTTCAGGGCAGTGAGGTAGAAGTAGTGGTAAAGTTACATTTAATTTCTAGTTAAGTTAAATCAGTAAGTTTGCTTCTCTCCCAACTGTAGAGTCTTCCTTAGTGGAACAGTACTCGCTAAAAAAATCAGGCAGGTCTTCACTTTCTGAATCTCAATTTGCTAGGCTTTCCACTTTTCTCCATCAAAATCATCCTGTCTTTCGATGTGTTAATATCACTGATTAAATGTCATTCAAGTGTGATTCACTTGGGGCTTAGAAACATTATATATTGATTGAATTAATCCAACTGTCAGAGTTTGAGAAGCACTGTTACAGCCTATATCTTACCCTCTTAGACATCAGGGCTGAAGGCTCTAACAGGCCCTGCCCGTGCCCTGCTCCATGTGCCTTAGCCCACTGACTGCCCCTGGAAGAGTGATATCTGGCCCTTGGCATGTATGGCTGCATTGTTCTTCTCCCTCCACCGGAGTGCTTAAAATAATTGTATTTTTATGCTAAGTAAAATAAGTCACTCAGAAAAAGACAAATATCACATGATCTCACTTATATGTGGAATCTAATAATCAAAATAAACTCATAAATAAAACAGAACCAGAAGCATGGAAATATGGAACAGACTGACAAATCTCAGAGGGAAGGGGGGTGGGAGGATGGGAAGAGATTAACCAAAGAATTTATATGCATGTATGTGTAACCAACGAACATAGACAACAATGCGGTGAAGGTGGGGGATGGGAATAGGGAGGAGGGGGTCAAAGGAGGAAAAAAGAAGGGACATGTGTAATACTTTCAACAATAAAAATAATAAAAATAAATAAAGTGTAAAAAAGAATAAAATAAAATAATTAAAGAAGTGGTCATAAATACACATTTGAAAGAGGTAAAATAATTACATTTTAAAGCCACTCTTGGAACTATGCCGTAAGATAATGGAGAAGTAATTGCCTACCTATGTCAGTAAGTCTGATCACACCCAAAGTCGTGTTTGTCTCCTGAAGCTTCCAAATCTTCCTTTTGGCCATACCCATCTCACTCTGCTGAGTACCAATCCCAAGACACTAACCCATTTTTACACGGCTCAATCCTCAGGTCGGCAGGGTTTCAGATAGTAATGGTTTAAAGCAGTTGTCTCCAAACATTAGCATTAGGTATTCCGGCAAAATAAAAAATCGAGCATTCATTCCCAAAATACGTGTTTTTATATACTAATAATGTTGATGTACTATTATATGTTATTTAATTTAAATATAAACAAAATACATTTATAAAGATGAGAAGACCAAATACTAATAGAGTACTAACATCTTAATTCTACATCCTAATGAATCATTTTGTACAGACTCCAGGGTAAACATAGCCTGATTTAGTGAGCAGTGCTTAAGGTATATGATACATACCATATCACAGCTCATAAATTTAAAAGCCAAAGAGTTGAAGATGCAACGTGGTAGCATCATGGTAAGGTAGTTGGGGCACCACCTCATTACTACCCAGCTTCTCCATTTAGCCTCTGTTGACATAAGGAGGGTTCCTTATTACTGCTGGGGAGGTAGGGAAGTGCCATCTCCCCACAAGGTATCTACTCACCTCCTTGGTTGGAACAGGTAGGAGTGCCTGGTTATTGCTCCCTACCTGGCCTTTACTGACAGCACAAGGGCAGAGGACAGCCTTGTTATTGCTGTGTGGTGGTGAAAGTCCTGACTCTCCAACCAGCCTCTATACCATCCCTCATTCTTACCAGATGGGCATAAAGTCTATTATCCTGCTCAGTATTCTCTAACACCACCCTGGTGGGGAGATGGCAGCACCTCATTATAGCGAGACAAGGATTGAAGTCCAGGCTCCTCACTTGGATTTTGCTGGAGGGGTGGAGATGGGCCACTGTTGTTTTATTCTTATGGTGTTTGGACATAGTAAAGTGGCTATTATCTATTTTTTAAATTGCATTTTTATTTTTTATCAATTAATTTATTTATCTTCGTTACAGATGTTTCTCCGTTTTCCCCCACTGATTCCCCCTCCCTCACCCTCCCCGCCCTGTCCCAAGCTTTGTTGTCCATGTCCATTGTTCATGCACACATGCATATAAGTTCTGTGGTTTATCTCTCCCCCACCAACCCCTCTTCTGGGGATTGTCAGTCTGTACCCCACTTCCACGTCTCTGGGACTACCCCATTCCTTAGACTGTTATGATCATTATATTCCACAAATCAGTGAAATCACATGATACTTGTCTTTCTCTGTTTGGCTTGTTTCGCTTAGAATGATACTTTTCAGGTCCCTCCATGTAGTCTCAAAGGATAAGAGATCTTTCTTTCTTACAGCTGCATAGTACTCCATTGTGTATATGTACCACTGCTTTTTTATCCATTCGTCTACTGATGGAAATTTGGGCTGTTTCCAGATATTAGCTATTGTAAATAGTGCTGCTATGAACATGGGGATACATATATTCTTTCTGATTGGTGTTTCAGGCTTCTTAGGGTATATTCCTAAAAGTGGGATCACTGGGTCCAATGGAAGTTCAATTTTTAACTTTTTGAGGTAACACCATATTGTTTTCCATAGTGGTTTCACCAGTCTGCATTCCCACCAGCAGTGTACTAGAATCCTCTTTTCTCCACACCCTCGCCAACACTTGTTGTTTGATGATTTGTTGATGGCAGCCATTCTGACAGGTGTGAGGTGATACCTCACTATTGTTTTAATTTGCATCTCTCTGATGATTAGTGATATTGAGCATTTCTTCATATATCTCTTGACCATTTGTATGTCCTGTTTGGAGAGATGTCTATTTAGTTCCTCTGCCCATTTTTTAATTGGGTTCTATGTCTTCCTTTCATTGAGTTGTATGAGTACTCTATATATATTGGAAATTAACCCCTTATCTGATATATAATTGGCAATTATACTCTCCCATACAGTAGGTTGCCTTTCCATTTTGATGATTGTATCTTTTGCTGTGCAGTAGCTTTTGAGTTTGATGTAGTCCCATGTGTTCATTTTCTCCTTTGTTTCTGTTGCCTTAGGTGATGTATCAGTGAAAATTCTGCTGCACATGATGTCTGAAATTTTGTTTATTATCTAAAATATTACTATCTTGCAGGCTGCCCCTTTGTTGGTCCCCTAACTTGAAAATACAAGCTTTAGTTTTGACTATTTGTTTCTGTGCCTGTTGGCATTTACCAATTGCATACACATCGACACCATGTTTGAGAAATATGAGCCAACAAAAAAACAGGAAACTCACCACCATGCTGGTTCTTGGATTCCAAAGTTGACAAGGTCATCTTATGTTTCTGGGAATATGTTATAAGTATATATTCCCAGAAATGGAAGTAGGATTCATTTTATGTGAGATATTTCACCTCCCCAAGTCTCAATTTCCTATTGATACAATGACAGTAACTATAATGACCTTGCAGAGTTGCTGAAGTAATTACAGATAATACTTTTTTGAGGTAGCCTGGAAAATTGCACACTCTCTGAGGACAACTGTGTAAAAGCTGTTTCTAAGAGTGCTAGTTGTCTGAATGAATTGGTACAGTGTGGAGTTTGTGAAGCACTGTGTTTACCACTCCGCGCTGCATGATATAGACTTTCTAAAGAAACACGTATAGAAGATGTTTCTAAGAGTACTAGTTGCACAGAAGAATTTGTATATTATTTAAAGTAAAGGTTAGCCAGGAGCATGGCACATTCTAGTTTTAAAAAAAACACTTGAAAAGATAGCTAATATTATTACACAGTAATGGCATCAGCATTTTTATTTTGACAGCAATAATGAATAATGCTGTAACTGTCAAAAGCAGTTATTGAATGTACCAGTTTGAACGAGCACATTAGTGAAATGGGATTATACTAACAATACAGAGTTAGGGTTTCTGTGAAGACTAAAAAAAGTATGTTAAAATATGAGCTATAAACTAAATTTTGGATAAAAATAAAGTTGCTGTGATTATATTTATTATTACCAGTCATAGTAATAGAGAGTCCAAAGGCCTATTACCTAGTCTAAGACAGTTTACACATACAGTTGATGTTAAAAAAAGATGCTAGAACACTAAGTTTCGCAATCATCTGGAAGTTGGTCAGCTAAAGCAATTGAGCCATATTCTAATCCACAAAAATGGCAAGGAATCAGTTTGTTGTTTATGAACAATTAGACTGATCTAATTGAGGTATAACTGCATAGATAACCAAGTTAACCTTATAACCCTGGAGTGTTTTTCCAATGAACTTATTCACACATTCCATTGAATGCATCACCTTATACAGTAGAATAGCCATTAACAAAAAAATTAAAAATGAGGTCATCACAGGATAGCTGACCAAAAAGTCAGGCAGTGAGTAAGGGGAGATGAGAGCTTGTCCTGATGCCTCTCCTGCTTCTCCACATCACAATAGAGTAAGCACCACCATCATTCATAGTATAGGAATCAAGGTCACCAGCTATGATTTAAAGACATTTCTGTACAGCAAAAAATAACACTGTATTCTTTTATCAGTACAATTGTGTGAGATGACAATTTCATTTCAGTCTATTTATTTATTAATTGTCTGTAGGCCCAAATATGACCTTCTGCACAAAAAGCCAAACTCAACAAAGTTGGCAGGCAGAGAGATTTCTCACAGTTGTTTCCAGCAGTGCTCAGCTCACTCAAGTGAATTACTGGAAACAATGGATACTGAGAATAAAAGAAAAGTGATTGGAGAGAATAGAAGCTGATAGCATTGAAATAAAAGCCTTCCAGTGGAGCAAACCTGTGTGCAACCGCATGTCTGCATATTTCCCCAAGGAGCAGAGTAAAGAATGGTTTTGGCTGCAAGATGCATTTTAAAACTGTAAAATAAAAGAGTCATGTATCAAACCAAATTGTGTTGGCTTAGAGATGCATTACATCTTTGCATGATTTTGCATTCCTTATAATATATTTCATATTCATTCACTTTATTCCTCCCAAAACATGTCTCCTCCTAAGATAGATAGATAGGTAGCTGAGTAGATAGATAGATATTTGTTGGTACAGACTCAAAAAATTATTATAAACTCCTGATCACTTAAAATCCTTGAGTTCTGAAAATAACTGTAAAATATTTTACTCATCACCATGATTTCTGAAATATTTTTTAATTTAGAGTGCGCTGCATTATTCTTGAACCATTCACTTGAGGCGTCTATTGATCAACCAACCACCCAGTATTTTCATAAGTTCATATGTTATTGTCAGGGCAGAAATAAAGGCTATTTAAACTGGCATCAGCACAAGGAATCCATGCCAACAGAAAGTTGGTGCCTCTATCCCCAGCACATGGTTACTAGCTGTGATTATTTAAGACTAAACTATGGAAATAGCAGGGGTACTGGTAACATTGCACAATGAGCTCTATTTATGGGAATAGCATATTGTTAGAAAGATGAATGGGGGTTAAAGGCAGAAAACTAGTAAATGAGGAAACAAATAATTTTTGAAAATGATTTTTAAATGCACTCATTGGCTTACAAGAGAATGTAAGTTGTAATCACAGAAGACCTACCCTAAATAATATGTTTTGTTCTAGAAATATTTTGCTTTCTGACAAGGCAAGCCCAAAGTTTTAAAATCTATTTTTAACTGCTATAGCTGACTGACAGAAGAATCTCACCACATTTCAAACCGAGTTCCTCTATTTGGTGCAGGTGAGCCAGTAGCTGCGGTTTCCACATTGTTGTCACTTTCTGAGTTATCACAGCATGCCCAGTATTATGAAAAATCAGTCGTAAGTGTAAAATAGAAGCTAATATTTGCAATTATAAATGCCCTTTCATTAGTTAGCAGCTATCATTTGAATCAGGGATAGGATCAGTCTTTGCTTTTCTAGAGCACATTCCATTTTCAAGAATTTAAGAAAGTCTCTTTTGCCCTGGCCAGTTTGGCTCAGCAGTTAGTGTCCGCCCGCCGACCAAAGGGTCTCAGGTTCAATTCCCAGTAAGGGCATGTACCTGGGTTGCAGGTTCAATCCCCAGCCCTGGTTGAGGTCATGCAGGAGGCAACCAATTGATGTGTCTCTCTCACATTGATATTTCCCTTTCCCTTTCTCTCTCTCTCTCTCTCCCTCTCTCTCCCTCCCTCTCTTCCCTTCCTCCCTCCTTCCCTTTCATTCTATCTGAAAAATCAATGGAAAAATATCCTCAAGTAAGGATCAAACAAAAGAAAAAAGAAATAGTCTCTTTTGGCACAGGGTTCATGATGGTAAATAGTTGGGGCCATTCTAATAAGAGAACTAATGCTGCCTAAAATCTGCTGACTGAGAAAAAGTGTTCTACCCAGTTTCGTGTTATTCAGCAACTATGTAACTTCTGCTTAGTGATTTGAAATGACAATGTTACTTGGGATGCCAGGACACTTTAAAGCTGGGGACAGGGTGGGGAGGGAGAGGGAGAGGGAAATCAGTGGGAGAAAAAAAGAGAAACATCTGTAATCAAAATAAATTAATTAAATTTAAAAAAATAAAAAATTAATAAAGAAAAAAATTTTAAAAATAAATAAATCAGAAAGAACTGAAAAGATAAGGGACCTGGTTGCAGTTTGTCCCCGGCCCTGGTTGGTCGTGCGGGTGGCAGCCACTCGATGTGTCCCTTTCACATCGATGTTTCTCACTCTCTCTCTTCCTCTCTCTCTCTCCCACTCTGTCTGTACAAAAAATGGAAAAATGTCCTCGAGTGAGGATAAAAAAAAAAAAAGAATAAGGGACTCTGCATAAATACACTGCTTTTTTTTTTTTTTTTAATACACTCTCCAAGGAGAGACTGCTGTTTATACCAATTGCTTCTAAACAGGTGCCAGCCAAGTCCTCTGTTTCTGGTTCGATGTCTGACTTTCTGGGCACCATCTCTGTTTATTCATTGCTTCATAGCACTTGTTTTCAGGAAGGGCCTAAGTTTCCATTCGATTATTTTCTGCATGATTAATAAGAGTAAACATACATGTATATGTGAAGGGAAAAAAAGTTGTCAATAAATAAAACAAAATTGGAAATATGCATATTCTAATAAAATTACCCAGGAAACTTATTTGTTTTATTTAGTGCTAGTATCTAAGGCCTGCCACAGAAGAAATTAATAAGAATCTCTAAGGGTGAGGCTCCATCAAGGATGGAGGGATTGCAATCTCTAGCCGTTGTTGAGATCACTGACACAGATAAATTTCACCAGTGAACAAGGAGATACCTATGAGAAAATTCAATGCAATATAATCTGTCATAGCTGACAACTAGAAACAAGCCAAATATCCTTTCCCGAGAAAGTGAACTAATAGCGTGTGGCATAGTCACACAATGGAATATTAGAAGTTAAAATTAACAAGCTAGAGCTGTAAAATTCAATATGAATAAACCCAAAAACACAGTTTTAAGTAAAATGCATAATTCTGAATTATATGTATATAACACTAAAAATAGTATTAAAATATGTAGTCAGTACTCCATACTTTTTATACCTACTTAACAAACAGCAAAATTTAAAAATTTTTTGGGAATGATAAACACAAAGTTGTAGAGTAGTGTTGTGGCACAAGAGAACCAAGAGACCACCAGAGCCAATTTAAAGCCAAATAGAGATCAAAGCCGGCTGGCAACTGATCCCAAGTTCTCGGAGACCAGCCCTGGGGTCTCCAAATGTTGTGGCATGACAGAGTCAAAGAAAGACCACTAGAGAATTGAAGTCCAAATGAGAGCCATTTATTAGCTGGCCGGCATCTAATTCCTAACACCCCTGTGATAGAGGCTTCCGAATCAGCCCCGATATGCTTTATCACATGCCTTCTATACCTTACAGAAAATAGGATCTTCTTGATATAATGCCCAGGGCCACAACAATGCTGTATAGAATTAGTTTGCCTTATGGATAGCAGAAACACCCAGGCACACCCAGGTATTTCAGGTATTTCAAGGTACATTGGGTCACACTTAGCCCTGAGCTGCACAAACACAATGCAAGCCCAATTTCTTGAGATTGTGGGGGAGGTCAAGTCTCTGACTCAAGACCTCCAGGCTCTATGGACTCTGTCAGACACAAAGCCAACTCCCAACAATTTCTTGGTTCAGGGAGCATTCCAATTTACTGAGGTTATTTTGACTAAACAGGTTCAGCTAGAGGGCACAGAGTGACTTTCCCAATCATCAATTATGGAGCAGCACAATAATTTACCAATCGTCAATTATGGGGTTATAAACATGCCAGCACAGTAGAACAGTGTAATTCTGAAGAAACTGGAGGAGAAAAGATTGGGAGGGATATAACGGAGGCTCTTAGATCTACTATATCTTTAAAATTATATTTAAAGTCGAGATGAAAAGGATGCAAGTGTGGTGAAATGTTGCCAGTTTATTAAACTGGGTAGTGGTATTATATCCAATATTTGAAATATTTCAAAAGACAGAGGAAAGGGAAAGGAGGCAAAGGGAAGGAAACACTTTGAAGGAAGCCAATCTTTGGAAATTAGATCAAAGATAGAGGGTACTTATACCACTAAAGTTGGACATAAAGTCAGTTTAACTTTATTTTTTAATTTATCTGTATTATTTAAAAATTTAATATTTGATTTTAAGCTCATCCCGAGTGGAGAGCCATAGTAAAGGCATAGAACAAATGCCCTGAGAGTGGGCATTCTGTCATCTTTCCACCCTACACCACAAAGTTTCTGAAAATGTCACTGTGCTTGCTGCCCATGCTTGCTGATCTAAGAGAAAATGTGTGTATCTTTGAAGTGATATTTTGCAATCAACATATCTATTAAAATCAATAAATCTTAGCTTGTGAGTTCACTGAATCCCACATTAAGCAATAGAACTGGGGTTTATCTTAGACCAGGGCTCATAAGAGTAAATATGTTAGATCTGCAGATCACACAGTCTAGCTATTCAACTATGCTCTTGAAGCAGGAAAGCAGGCATTAACACGTGGAAAGTAAAATGGGTGTGAGTGGGTTGCAATAAAAATTATTGTATGGACAGGGAAATTCAAATTTTATGTTATTTTCATAGGTCACTAAATATTTGTCTGGTTTTATATTAACCAGTAAATAACATAAAAACCTTTGTTAACCACCCTGGGTGGTGAAAAAACAAGTAATGACCAGATCTGGTTGGGGACTATGTTTGCAGACCCTGCCTGTAAGTAGGTTCTCGAACATAATTCGTTCCAGGAGGACGGTTGAGAACCAAATTGTTCGAGAACCGAAGCAATGAAACCCAATAGGAAATAATGGAAACTGGATTAATTCGTTCCAAGCCCCAGGAAATGCCTATTTACTGGCCTAATTTGTATATAATATGTAGAAAAACATAAGTCTCAACAAGAAATAAAAGTGTACAGTATGTCTAAGGGTTAAATTCAGTGTAAAGCGTGACTCTCTCCACAAAGCGTGACTCTCTCTCTGCACTCACACTGATGACGCAAGCAAGGCGCGCTGGGCCGAATGAACGCCATTCGGCTCAACTCGGCTCATCTCGGAAGTTCGAGTTCCAAATATTTGTTCGGATTCCAAGACAAAAGTTTCTCGAATCTCCTGGTCGAATACCAATTTGGTCAAAATCCGAGGCGTTCGAGAACCGAGGTATCACTGGTACCAGGTTTTAGACCTTTCATGTACCACAACTGCCTAACTGAACTTTGAATGCAACAGCTACTTAGTAGGTATTTATTCAGTTAACACACCATCATTTCCTAGGTTTTTGCTTCAATACCTTAATGCTTGTTTCAGAGAAAAGCAAAATAAAATCCCTTATCATACCTTGGCTTTACATCCTTTGAAGCCATTTATACTCTATCTGATCACCTTTAAAGTTGTTAATTCCCTCTTCTCCAATTCATTCTGTCTCTTCCCACTTCCACTGACTTCTTTTCCCAGCATACTAAATTCCAGATCCAAAATCAAGAGCATGGTATGATGATCACTTTTGTAACCTTATCACTCACTTCTTCTGTTCCTTCAATTAATCCAAACTGTCCTTTAAAAAAAGAGAGCTGGACTCAAAACTACCTCAAATCGAGCTGAATGGAAGTCCTACAACAATTAAATTAAAGAAGAAGCCACATCGAGACTGGTGCGAGGGGTGGAGGTGCCCGCAGGCTGGTCCCACACCCATGTATTGTGCACAAAGATCAGGAGGACACCTCCGCTGTGAAGACCCTCCCTGAAGAGTCAGGGGCCCCTGTCCCATAACAGGCCCCCAGCTCAGGGTTCCAGTGCCAGAAACAGAAGTCTCCATAACTTCTGGCTATAAAAACCAGCGGGGGCTGAGGCTGAGGCTGCTGGAGCACCAGGCAGCTCCTCTTAAAGGGCTAGTGCTGGGACTTACTCAGACTCGCTCCCTCCAAGCTCCAGCGTGGGAAGGCAGTTTGAAAGGCACCAGAGACATGCGAGTAAGAACTGATTTGTTTGAAAGAACTGGAGAGTCAGCTTTCTCCGGGACAGAAATGCTGGTGGAGGCCACTGTTCCTTTGGTGAGCCCTTCCCTGGGACAGCAGATGGCCGCCATATCTGGGACTCGAGCAACCTGGCTCACACTGTTTGCCCCACCCTCACCCTCCCTGAGACCCCGCCCCACCCAAGCTGTTGCCAGTGGCTTTACCATAGGATTGGCCTGTCTTGGCTCCTGCTTTAGATTTTCCTAAATCTCTCAAACAAGAAACATCTGGCCACAAAGAGCCCAATTCCTCTCACTAAGTGGCCTCAGGCCTGGCACTAGAAGCAGCCAGACTTGATTCACAACATGGCTTTTCCTGGGCACCTCCAAGCCCAGCACAAACAGCAGCCATCTGCAGATCACTTTGTAGCTTATGCCTGGTGGCCCTGGGTAGAACACAGGTAGGGGCTGACCTTGCCCCAGAGTCAGCACAGCCAGTGGACAGTTTCAGACCACAGTGAAGCACCACCACCCAACCATGTCCACAAGTGCCACACTCAAGGAATGGACTCAGAAGGTACCAGAGCCCTGCTGAAGTAAGTCTTGCTCTGTGTGGTGGGCCCCTGCACAGCTGATCATCCAAGGTAGTCAGTGGTCAGTGGTCACTGGACATAGCCAGTCCTTATAGCTGATCAGCTTGAGTAAATCTTTCCTATTGACATGCCAACAGCAATCAAGACTCAATGAAAACAAAAGGGTGTACAGTCCACATGAGGGGTGCACCTAGAGGTCTGGCTAGGGTGACAGGGAATCTATGGCACTGGACCCTACAGGATACCTAATATAATAGGCCACCCTACAAAGCCATAGAAACTCTACCTAATACATAGAAACAAACACAGGGAAGCCGCCAAAATGAGGAGATGAAGAAACATGTCCCAAATGAAAGAACAGAACAGAACTCAAGGAAAAGGAAAAAAAATGAAACAAAGATAAGCAATCTAAAAGATGCAGGGTTCAAAACACTAGTTATAAGGATGCTCAAGAAACTTAGTGAGGAACTCAAGAGCAATAAAAAAGAAAAAAAGCCAGTCCAAAATGAAAGATGCATAGTCAGAAATGAAGGAGGCACTAACCAAAATAAAGAATAATTTACATTTGTATGTCCTGTTTAGAGAGGTGTCTATTTAGTTCCTCTGCCCATTTTTTAATTGGGTTCTTTGTTTTCCTTTTGTTGAGTTGTATGAGCATTTATATATTTTGGAAATTAACCTCTTATCTGATGTATCATTGGCAACTATGCTCCCCCACACAGTGGGTTGTTTTTCCATTTTGGTGGTTGTTTCTTTTGCTGTGCAGAAGATTTTTAGTTTGATGTAGTCCCATGAGTTGATTTTCTCCTTTGTTTCTGCTGCCTTAAGGTGATGTATCAGTGAAAATTCTGCTGCGTATGAATTCTGAAATTTTGTTGCCTACATTTTCTTCTGGGATTTTTATGGATTCATGAGTCACATTTAAGTCTTTTATCCATTTTGAGTTTATTCTTGTGTATGGTGTAAATTGATGGGCTAGTTTCATTTTTGCATGTAGCTGTCCAATTTTCCCAACACCATTTATTAAAGAGGCTGTCTTTACTTAACTGCTTAACTGTATGCTCTTGCCACCTTTGTCAAATGTTAATTGAGCATATTGCCTTGGGTCCATTTCTGGGTTGTCTGTTTGGTTTCACTGGTCTATCTGCCTGTTCTTGTGCCAGTACAAGTTGTTTTAATTACAGTGGCTTTGTAGTATAACCTGAAATCTGGTAATGTGATCCCTCCAACTTTGTTCTTCTTTTTCAAGATTGCTTTGGCTATTCGAGGTCTTTTTGGTTCCATATAAACTTTTGAAGTATTTGTTCTAGTGCTGTGAAGTATGTCGTTTGTATTTTGATAGGGATTTCATTGAATCTATAGATTGCTTTGGGTAGTATGATCATTTTAATGATGTCAATTCTTCCAATCAATGAACAAGGTATGTGCTTCCACTTTTTTATATCTTCCTCTATTTCTTTTTTTCAATGACCTGTAGTTTTCTGCGAATAGGTCCTTTATTTCATTAGTTAAGTTTACTCCTAGGTATCTTAATTTTTTTGCCATGATGGTAAATGGGATTGTTTTTTCAGTTTCTCTTTCTGTGAGTTCATCATTGGTGTATAAGAATTCCATCGATTTTCTGGATGATGCTAATTTTGAATGCTGCTACTTTGCCAAATTCATTTATTAAGTCTAGTAAATTTTTGATGGAGTCTTTGGGCTTTTCAACATATAGTATCATGTCATCTGCAAATAATGACAGTTTCACTTCCTCCTTTCCAATTTGGACCCCTTTTATTTTTTCTTTCTGTCTGATTGCTGTGGCTAAGACTTCCAGTACTATGTTAAATAAGAGTGGTGAAAGTGGGCATCCCTATCTTCTTCTGTCCTTAAGGGAAATGCTTTTAGTTCTTGCCCATTGAGCATGATGTTGGCTGTAGGTCTTTAATATACAGCCTTTATTATATTGAGATTTGATCCCTCTATTCCCAGATTGCTGAGCATTTTTATCAGAAATGAGTGAATTTTGTGGAATGCTTTTTCAGTGTCTATTGATGTGATCATATAATTTTTATCTTTCATTTTGTTTATGTGGTGTATCACATATATTGATTTGCGAATATTGTACCAGCCTTGCATCCCTGAGATGAATCCCACATGGTCATGGTGAATAATTTTTTTGATGTATTGCTAAATTCGATTTGCTAGTATTTTATTTAGGATTTTGGCGTCTATGTTCATCAGGGACATTGGCGTGTACTTTTCTTTTTTTTAATGTCTTTTTCTGTTTTGAGAATTAGAATTACGCTGGCCCCATAAAACAAGTTTGGAAGTCTTCCTTCTTCTTGAATTTTTGAAATAGTTTGAGGAGAATGGATATTAGTTCTTCTTTGAATGTTTGGTAAAATTCCCCCGTGAGGCCATCCGGGCCTGGGCTTTTGCTTGCTGGGAGAGTCTTGATTACATCTTCAATTTCTTTTGTTGTTATTGGTCTATTCAAGTTTTCTATATCTTCCAGGTCTAGTTTTGGGAGATTATGTGTTTCTAGAAATCTGTTTATTTTGCTTAGATTGTTGAATTTGTTGCCGTATAATTGTTCATAATATTTGTTAACAATCCTTTGTATTTCTGTGGTGTCAGCTATTATTTCTCCTCTTTCATTTCTGATTTTGTGTATTTGGGTTCTCTCTCTTTGTTTCTTGGTGAATCTAGCTAAGGGTCCATCACTCTTGTTTATCTTTTCAAAGAACCAGCTCTTTGTTTCATTGATCTTTTGAACTTTTTTTTGTCTCTATATCATTTACTTTTGCTCTGATCTTTACTATTTTCTTCTTTCTACTTGCCTGGGGTTTTCTTTTACTTTGCTTTCTAGTTCTTTAAGTTGTGAGGTTAGATAGTCTATTAGAAATTTTTCTTGCTTCTTGAGGTAGGCCTGTAGTGCTATGAACTTCCCTCCCAGAACTGCTTTTGCTACATCACATAGATTTTGTGTTGCTGTGTGTTCATTTTCATTGGTTTCCAGGAAGTTTTTAATTTCTTCCTTGAACTCCATGGTAACCCATTCATTGTTCCAAAACATGCTATTTAGCATCCATGTTTTCAAATGTCTTTGCATGTACTTGTTGCAATTGATTCCTAGTTGCATGCCACTGTGATCTGAGAAGACACCTGATATGATTCCAATCTTCTTGAACTTGTAGAGACTTAGTTTGTGCCCTAACATGTACTCTATCTTTGAGAATGTCCCATGTGCCCTTGAGAAGAATGTGAATTCTTCTAGAGTCCATGTTTCGTTGTTAATTTTTTGTCTAGAAGATCTATCCAGTGATGTCAGTGAGGTATTGAAGTCCCTTGCCATAATTGTATTGCTATTGATTTCTCCTTGGAAGTCCTCCAGAAGATTTTTGATATATGTCGGAGCTCCTATATTGGGTGCATATATGTTTACCAAGGTTATATCTTCCTGTTGGATAGATCTTTTCAATATTATGTAGTGGCCTTCTTTGTTTCTAGTTATGGCCTTCATTTTGAAATCTATTTTATCAGATATGAGTATTGCTACCCCATCCTTTTTTTTTTCCCTTTCCATTTGCTTGAAAGATTTTTTTCCATCCCTTCACTTTCAACCTATGTGAGTCTTTTGTTGTGCAGTGGGTCTCTTGTAAACAACATATATATAAGTCATGCTTTCTTATCCAGTCGGCTACACTGTGTCTTTTGATTGGAGCACTCAAACTATTCACATTTAAGGTGATAATTGATATGTACTTATTTCTTGCCATTTTTGTTTAGTGTGGTTATATTTTTCTTCCAATTTCTTCTACTAATTATAGCAGTCCTTTTAGCATATCTTGCATTGCTGGTTTGGTGTTAATATATTCCCTTAGCATTTTTTGTCTGGAAAGCTCTTTATTTGACCTTCTATTTTGAATGATAGCCTTGCTGGGTAGAGTAGTCTTGGATTCAGATCCTTGTTTTTCATGACCTTGATTACTTCATGCCATTCTTTTCTTGCCTGTAGTGTTTCTTTTGAGAAGTCAACTGAGAGCCTCTTGGGGTTTCCTTTGTAGGTAACCTGTTGCTTATCTCTTGCTGCCTGTAGGATTCTCTCGTTGTCTTTCATTTTTGGCTTTTTAATTACTATGTGTCTTGATGTGGGACTGTTTGGGTTCTTCTTACTTGGGGCTCTCTGTGCTACTTGAACTTTAATGCCTTCTTCCTTCACCAAGTTAGGAAAGTTTTCTGTCACTATTTCTTCAAATATATTCTCTAACCCTTGCCCATTTTCTTCCTCTTATATGACTCCTATGACACCAATGTTATTACGTTTCCAGTTGTCCCACAGTTCTCTTAAGCTGTCTTCCTGTTTTTTATTGTTTTTTTCCTTTTGGTTTTCTGATTGGTTGATTTTTTTCTACCCTGTCTTCTATTGCACTGATCCAGTTCTCAGCTTCCTCTACTCTGCTGGTTAGTCATTCCAATGTGTTCTTTATTTCTGCTATGTCATTCTTCATTTTCACTTGGTTGGTTTTCAATGTTTCTATATATTTACCCATGGTGCTGATGTCCTTACTCATGCTGTTGAGCTTCCTCAAGATTATGGCTTTGAACTATGTCTCTGATCATTTCCTTAACTGCATTTCATTTATCTCATCTTCAATAGAGTTCTCTTGTTCTTTCATTTTAGATTTGTTTCTTTTTTTCACCATTTCAGTTATTTCAGAGGGTTTTGGAGCCTGTCAAATTTTCCCTGTGCATGTTGGTGTTCTGCTGTTTGTGGCTCCCTCTACTGGGTTTGGATGGGCCTGCATGAGCCCACGTAAAACACCGCTGTCAAGTCTTACTTTCCTGGATAGATTTGCAAGCCCAGGAAAGGTTCAGTTATCCTCTAGTTTTTTGTGGTGGCTAGTATTCTCATTTACTCAGTGCCTTGTAATGTAGCCCTGGTGTTCTGCATAAGAGGATTTCTTGAGGGTGGGATAGATGCTGGTTATTAATAAGCCTCAATTTGCATTTCTTTGCCTCACCTGGGAACGAGAGAATCTCCAAATGTTTGGGGGTGCTACTGCTTTTCCCTACAGTTCTGGGAAGGAGCACACTGGCCACCATCCTTTGTAGCCGCAACTCAGTAAAAATTCTGAGTGCCGTCCAAATCTCGGGTGTCCCCACAGAGTTCCAGCCCAGTCTGCCCTCCCTCTTCCATAGCCCCCTGGTGAGTAGCTGTGGCTATTTTAGTACTGTGTCCCGGCTCCCTGCGCTGTGGAGAGGGCTTGGTCTTTATTCCCCAAGGGCACTGCTCACAGCTAAGACTGCTGCTGTTTGTAGGCTCGCATCCTGCCACCCTCTCGTGCCTCTACAGATCCTACCAGTGTCCCTGGTTATATGGTCCTGTCCTGCTGCTTTACTGTTGCTTTTTTCTGAGGATTTACTTTTAGTTGTAATTCCCGTTTGGTCCTGGGAAATGGTCTGTGTAGCTTCCATTCACTCCGCCTCCATTTTCACATCCTCAATGTCTACCTTGTGCACATGTGTGTGGCACAGGCCTCTCTGGTGCCCCCGCACCATGTAGGACCCACGTGTACCTTGATCGCACATTCCTTCTGGGGACACAGCTCTATGCCCTTCTTATGGGCTGCTGGGTGGCACAGGCCTCTCTGGTGCTTCAGCACCCCGCAGGTCCCATGGGTAACTGGATGGCACAGTCCCTTCTGGGTCACACAGGCCTCTCAGGTGCCCCAACACCCTGCAGGTCCCAGCGCAGGCAGCTGGATGGCACCATTTTCTCTTGGGCTCCAACTTCCCACTGCTGTTATGGGCTGCTGGGTTGCACAGGCTTCTCTGGTGCCCCAGCACCCCGCAGGACTCTGGGGCTTCTGGATCGCACCAGTCCATCTAGGGCTCTGGCTTCTCACTGCCCTTGTGAGCTGCTGACCACACAGGCCTCTATGGAGCCCCAGGTCCCACAGCTGCTAGCTGGGTACAGCTGCTGCCCCAGGGGGCTCAACTCCAGCTGAGCTTTTGCTGTAGTTTTTGGGGATGGGTCTCAGCTGCTGGTCTGTGTTTCTGTTGCCTGGGGATGAATGTCTGCTCCCCACCCTCTGTTGCTGGGGGTATATCTGGATCTGATCAGGCTGCTACAGTGGGGGATGGTGCTGGGCTCACAGCTGTCCACAACTTCCATGACTGGCACCTTGGCAGCTCCACTACTGTGCACTGGTCTGTATTGACACAGAGTGTCCACTGGTCAGGTGGCCTCAGGTTGCTGGGCCCTAGCCGCTTCCACTACCTCCTCCCAGGGAAGACCCAGGATCTTCCAAAATGGTGGGACCTCTCCATGGCGCAGGAAGAAGTGCCCTGAAGAGCTGCTTACTGCAGTAGCCAGCTGTTTCCATCCACAGCACAGGAACTTTCTGCTCCAAGGCTCTGCGCTGCTTGGGTTGGTTGATGTCCACTCACACTCTCTCACACACTAGCTCATTCTCTTACACACTCACCCTCCCTCCCATCCTGACCGCCACCATCTTCAGCTACCAAGTTCTGTGGTTTATCTCTTCCCCACCCCAACCCCCGCCACCCGCTCTTCTGAGGATTGTCAGTCTGTACCCTACTTCCACGTCTCTGGGTCTACCCTGTTCCTCAGACTGTTATGTTCATTATATTCCACAAATAAGTGAGATCATGTGATATTTGTCTTTCTCTGCTTGGCTTGTTTCGCTTAGGATAATACTCTCCTGGTCCATCTATGTCATCTCAAAAGATAAGAGACCTTTCTTTCTTACAGCTGCATAGTACTACATTGTGTAAATGTACCACAGCTTTTTTATCCATTTGTCTACTGATAGATACTTGGGCTGTTTCCAGATCTTAGCTAACAGAAACAAAGGAAAAAATGAACACATGGGACTACATCAAACTAAAAATCTTCTGCACAGCAAAAGAAACAACCATCAAAATGGAAAGGCAACCCACTGTATGGGAGAGCATAATTGCCAATGATATATCAGATAATGGGTTAATTTCCAAAATATATAGATGCTCATAAAACTCAACAAAAGGAAGACAAAGAACCCAATTAAAAAATGGGCAGAGGAACTAAATAGACACCTCTCCAAACAGACATACAAATGGCCAAGAGACATATGAAGAAATGCTCAACATCGCTGATCATCAGAGAGATGCAAATTAAAATAGTGAGGTATCACCTCACATCTGTCAGAATGGCCCCCATCAACAAATCATGAAACAACAAGTGTTGGCGAGAGTGTAGAGAAAAGGGGACTCTAGTACACTGTTGGTGGGAATGCAGACTGGTGCAGCCACTATGGAAAACAATATGGTGTTACCTCAAAAAATTAGAAATTGAACTGCCATTTGAGCCAGTGATTCCACTTGTAGGAATATACCCTAAAAAGCCTGAAACACCAATCAGAAAGAACATATGTATGTACCCATTTTCATAGTAGCACTGTTTACAATAGCTAAGATATGGAAACAGCCCAAATGTCCATCAGGAGACGAATGGATAAAAAAGAAATGGTACATATACAAAATGAAGTACTATGCAGCTGTAAGAAAGAAAGATCTCTTATCCTTTGAGACGACATGGAGGGACCTGGAAAGTATCATCCTAAGCCAAACAAGCCAAACAGAGAATGGCAAGTATCATATGATCTCACTTATTTGTGGAATTTAATGAACATAACAGTCTGAGGTATGGGGTAGTCCCAGAGATGTGGAAGTGGGATACAGACTGACAATCCCCAGAAGAGGGGTTGGTGGGGGAGAGATAAACCACAGAACTTATATGCATGTAAGCATGAACAATGGACATGGACAATAAAGCTGGGGACAGGGTGGGGAGGGAGAGGAAGGAGGATTCAGTGGGGGGAAAAGGAGAAACATCTGTAACAAAAATAAATAAATTGATTAATAAAAAAAATCAATGAAAATACACTGAGGAAAAAGAAAAAACATAAAAGTACAATATACAGGGAATTCCCCTGGCCAGTTTGGCTCATCAGTTAGAGCGTCAGCCCATGAACTAGAGAGTTCCCAGTTCAGTTCCCATTAAGGACACGTACCTCAGCTGTGGTTCGTCCCCGGCCCCCGTTGGGGTTGTGCGGGAGGCAACCAGTCAATGTGTCTCTCTCACACTGATGTTTCTCTGTCTCTCTCTTCCGCCCTTTCTCCTTCCCACTCTATCTGAAAATAAATGCAACAGTGTCCTCGGGTGAGGATAAAACAAAAAAGAAGAATTTACAGGGGATCAATAGTAGAGTAGGTAAAGCCAAAAGCAAATCATCAATTTGAAATATAAGGAAGCAAAAAATTGCCCAATCAGAACAGCAAAAGTAAAAAAGAATCCAAAATAAGTGAGGATAGCCTGACTGGTTTGGCTCAGTGGTTGAGCGTTGACCCATGCACCAAGAGATCACCAGTTCGATTCCCTGTCAGGACACATGCCCAGGTTGTGGGCCAAATCCCCAGTGGGGGATATGCAGGAGGTAGCCAACTGATGTTTTCTTTCATTGATGTTTCTATCTTTCTCTCTCCCTCTCCATTTTTCTCTCTCTGAAAATTAATTTAAAACATTTTTTTTTTTTTTTGGTTTGTGCCTCTAGCAGGAACTTAACCCAGGACTTTCTGGTCCACAGGCCAACACTTCAACCACTGAGCCAAACTGGCCAGGGCAAGTAAAAGAATTTTTTTAATGAGGCTAGTGTAAGGAGCCTCTGGGACAACTTCAAGAGTACCAACATTTGCATCATGGGGGTGCCAGAAGGAGGAGAGAGAGAGCAAGAAATTGAAAACCTATTTGAAAAAATAATGACTGAAGACTTCTCTAACTTGGTGAAGAAAACAGACCTCAAACAGAAGCAGGGGTGGGAGGTGGGGAATGGGGAAGAAAGAGAAAGACCAAAAAATGTCTATGCATATATGTATAACCAATGGACACAGACAATAGTGTGGGTAAGGTAGCAGGAGGCGGGAGCAGGGAGGAGAAAGTCAAGAAGGGGAAATGGGGGATAGCTGTAATATATTCAACAGTGAAGGTAAGTTTTAAAGAAAGAGAGAGAGCATGTAGAGACTAATTCTGCATAACCCACTCAGACTCAAATATGCTTGCTTCAGGCTTATTGCCTGCACGATTTGTCACACACCTTTTAGAGATTTTTCTATTAAATTCTAGACAAGGCAATAAAAGTAGAATCTGCAGGCAACCCTTACTGGTGAAACCAGCAAACTTGAATCAAAATTTTATGAATTAATTCAATTCTAGTATGTAATCCACACTGGGATCTGGACAGAAAGAGTAGTAGGACATTAACATGACAGATGGTTCCTACAGCATCATTTAATGTCTAATATCTAAATAAATATTCAGCTAATTCTAATATCTAAGTAGCTAATAATTAAGTTAATATTGGATGCAGGTGTGTTTGAAGCACTTGCATGTAAGAGTATACAAAAGGTTATAATTAATTTTGTGGCAGAAAAAAATGCAGCAAAATCTTAACAAGTTAGATGTGACACACATTTTAAAAATAAACTTTGGAACTAAACAGGATTTTTAAATTGAATCTCAGCATTTCCCTCTTGCTTTCAGTGGTTCTCAACCTGGGGGGGGGGGTCAAACAACCTTGTCACAGGGGTCGCCTAAGACATAACAGTAGCAAAATTACAGTTATAAAGTAGCAATGAAAATAATTTTATGGTTGAGGGTCACCACAACATGAGGAACTGTATTAAAGGGTCGCAGCATTAGGAAGGTTGAGCACCACTGCTTTAGAGGAGGACAAAGCCTTCCCTCTCTCATGAACAATCTGAGACTGCCTTCCTGGGAGTATTGTGCTATTCATTTAAACAGTGCCATTACAGCCCATCGCTGGTCTTTTGATTAGAGTGCTGTCCCTGCAAATCCCCAGGGCCACCAACCAAAGACCAAAAGCCTGGGTGATTTTAAATCTCTGTAATAGCTGGATTGCGTTAGCACAGAATATTTCAATATGGTCTCATACTGAACACTAAGGCCTCAGTGCAGAATTATCATAAATACACAAATGTCTCCTGCTTTACATTACTCTACAATATGAATCGGAAACTACCAAAAACACTTAAAGAAATAAGAGGCACTTAAAAATCTCCTTTCCGTGATGTTTTATGCTGTAGCCTACACCTAAAGCCTACATTAAAATCATGGTCCTATCTCTGGTTGGGACCTCATTCATCTATCTTTGAATATAAATAGGTTGTGAAAAACTTCCAGTGTTGTTACTGGCACGAGACACGTGCTACCTTCAGTGAGCAGCTCTTCTTGACATATGAAGTGGTGGTTCCTTATTCCTTTTCCCTGTTAACTAGTCATATTCCATGTCTGTGAGCTATCTGCTGTGCTTACCTGACTGTCTGTCCTGTCTGATCAAAGAGCAGGAAAGAAAGCATCTGCATGATCCAAGGCAGACAGAAAGCAAGAAAGTTTAGGCTATTGCATGTAAAAAATAGATCCTAGAAACAAAATCTATTATTCTCAGCCCTGACTAAAGGCTATCTGGGTTGAGACTGAGGAACTGAAACCATAAATGTGCCAACAAATTCCCCAAATCCCAAGCCCCTCTGCAGATTTTTTCCTGAAATTCCTCTATTTTGACCAGAAGAGTCTCATCCTCTCTAGATACATGCCACTGTTTCTTAACTCACCCTGCTGAGTTAACCAAGCATCTGCCTACAGCAGGTTCAATTTAAGAGGGCATTTAACTCAGTACCTTGGATTATAGTTGATTCAACCATAATCTGTGAAATCCTTAAAGGCAGGTGTTATGTCTGTTTCGTCTTTGTGTCCATAGCCCATTGCTTGACACATAAGTGATGCTCAAAAGACAGTTGCTAGCTGAATAAACAAATATATTAGCTAATCTATTTAGACAAATAAGAACTATTTGACTAATTTATGACTTACTGAACTGTCTAGTTAACTTGATTAATTTTCCCCTAATCAAGAAAGACAGATGTTTGGATTTGATGTGAATGTTTAAATAAACACTCAGGACATCCTGGTGAGTCGAGTCTCCTGTTCTTCTAGATCATGCCTGATACTTGTGTCTGTTAATATACAAAATGCAGATCATTAAATTTCTTACAGGCACGATAAACGTGTTTCTTTTCATGCCTAAAATAGAGTATCTGATTTCTATTTTAATTTTCTTCCAAGTTCCTCGAGTATACCATAGCCTTTACTGGGTTTTTGTTTCCTTGTTACAAAGTGCTTCAATAGTGATACTGTTATAAATAACCCAGTAATTAATTAACTAGAAAGGATAAAAAGGGAAGGCCAAATAGATGCATGCCCAGTAGAGTCTGGGTAACATAGGGAAGGTGCCTGTCAGTCACAGCTGGGAACAGGTCATTGGCCAAAGTAGGCATGGCCACTGCAAGTGCAGGAAGAGTTCAGATATCTACACTCCTAAACAAAGGAGTTCCCTCTCTCGTGCACTGGGCTCCTGGCTCTCTTGTTGCAGGCGACATGCTTCCCTGCATCCGCCTACATGTCTTGTGGCAGATGGACCCCACACAATGGACTGATTGACTGGAAGTAGACTGATGCTATGCTGGACCCAATTCCACCATGGAAAGGAAACTTTAGACACTAGCTTTGCCTTTAGCTTTACTAAATCCCCTGCTGCAGCTCTTCCAGGACTGGTTTAAGGGAAATGGGACTTGAGAAACGCAGGCATGTAATTCCATGTGAATAAAAATCACTCATCCTCCTGTGCGAGTCTTACAAGCTTCTTTTTCTCAAGATATCATCAGAACCCAACCCCTAGTAAGGAAAAAGATTCCCTACTTCCACCAGTAGACACCTAACTTCCACTGGTATACCCCAGTCCCACCAATAACAATAGCACAGGATGGAATAAAATTTTCCCAGGGATGAACAAGATGGCATTAGAACTTGGGTACCCTGGCTTTTAGTTTAATGTTTTGTCCTACTTTAAAACACACCAAAGTCCTTTTCTGATTTTTCTAGAATCATAAATGCCTGAAATAAAGGTTGTTTTTGTACATTTTTATTTATATAAATTGAGAAACTATTACACATGGAGGCTTCCAATCCCTTCAAACTCAAAATTATCTCCAGTATCTTAGTATTTTTAGAATTGAGATTATTATTCTTTTGTCTTTGAAATGTAAAAATTACGGGCCAAAACCAGTTTACAGCAACTATTTATCTACTATAACATTATCTCTTCTAAGACATTATATGACTCTGTTTAGAAAAGAGAACGTAATAATAATCAATAAATACTAATATTTTAATTATGCAGATAACTTTGCTTTTTATAAGTAAAACAAAAATATTAAATATAATGGTATAGATACCATGGCAAAGAGAACCATAAATGTAATAAACTGTGAGCAGGACATGTGTGACATAGTAGATAAACCAAAATACTCTTTAAACCATGCCTTTTTCTGACATAATCCAGAGTTGAAAAATGCTTAAATTTATTTACAACCTTAGTCTTTTTTTATAAAAGCAAAGTAACATTTTCAAAAGGGTATATATATTGGCAAATTTTCAAGAACTGCATAATAAAGCTGCAATTTATATATTAACAATTCACTGTCTTATAAATGCTTTATTTATTAAGAGATAGTTTATGTGCATTTTTGGGAACTGCAATACCTCTCACAACAGCTTTTCAATGGCCACACTCCTATCTCTAGGAAAATATCTTATTTTCGCTATGCAGACTTGAAGATGATCTCTTGGTACTCTGCCTCACTCTGCCTTGCTTCATTTCTCTTTTCAGTAAAAGATTCTTCAGAAATGCTAGCCATAAATATACACTTCAAAATCATCAGTATTAACTAAGAAACATGTCTTAACAGAAAAAACTATATGGGGCTATCAGCCATTAAGGACTTCTGTCTCACAGGCTAAAGATGTCCCTGAAACCCTGGAGCCGAACATGACAATCGCCTGAATCTAGGCAGATCCAATTTACAAAGAACTGCTTGCTTCTTAACACTTTCTCAGCACTGATGGCTCTCTGTTTGCTCTATATGCAGTTAGTAAGTGCTAGTTAGTAAATTCTGAATGCAAACCAGATTAAAGAGAGATTGTTTTTTGTTTTGTTTTGTTTTGTGTTTTGTCTCAAGTAGAAGCAAATTCCATGGGAAGCCAATAGGCATTCTGGCATACCAAGGTATCATAACCTACCCAGCCTTCATTACAGTACTCAGGGCATTCAGCTCTGTTTGGAATTTGTTTTGTGGCCTTGTACTGGCCACATAATTGATCTGTTTCCACACTTTGCTTATAGCTCTGTGGCAGCAGTTCTCTACCTGTGGGTCGCTACTCCTTTGGGGGTCAAACAACCCTTTCACAGGTCATCTAAGACACAACAGTAGCAAAATTACAGTTATGAAGTAGCAACAAAAATAATTTTGTGGTTGGGGGTCACCACAACACAAGGAACTGTATTAAAGGGTCGTGGCATTAGGAAGGTTGAGAACCACTGTGTCTATGGTATTGATGCAATGAGCTAATGCAGGTAAAACTTATGCAAACATAAGATGTTGTTCCTTACAGAATACAGGGTCTTGTTTCCACATTTACCCTTCAAAGGGAAGTGATGAAGTCATAGAAATTGAGGATTCTGTGATAATTGCATATCACCTAGGTTAACATACATCTTTCATAAATAAAGAAATGGAGACTCAGAAAAGTCACATTCTTTATCTAAGATACAGTGGTCTAATTGGTATCCAAATCCACATCATCTGATGCTCAGATTAATGCTTAAATAAGATAGTTCATTCTAGCATCCCATCCCAGCACACTGTACTTCCCAAATACTGACACATTTTGTAAAAGATAAACTATTATTCCTATATCAATTCACAGGTTTGATAGAAATAAAGTGAACTACATATGCAAATTTAAAGAAATTGTGGTGTTTAGGCACCAAAGAAAAAAGGAGAGGTAAAAATGACAGTAGAATAGTTTATCAAAATACAAGCACTATTGCATCATTTTTCAGAAACAGCAAAAAAGATGAGCTCAAAGAAAGGTTTTTCTATAAGTTGTAGCCAACAGATAACTTGTACAGTTTCCTTTCCTATACTTTTTTGGATTATGATAAAAATTTATTAATTCGGATTATAAAAAGAAAGATCCCTACAGGATATGAGGAAGACAATCATTATCTCCTTATTTCTCAAGTCTCTGCCCAAATGCTCACCACCCTCCACACACACACACACACACACACACACACACACACAGGAGTTTAGGGAGGGACAAAGAATGAGGGAACATTTTCAGTTCAACTGTCCTTAGAAATCCTCCCCTCTGTTTCTTTAGCAATAAGTAAAACATAAAATTCTATGATGCCTTTTTATTAAAAAAAAAGAAAGAAAGAAATATATCTAGAGCAACTTTCAGAAAAGTGTCTTATTGAAGACATTTTTTCTTTGGTCTCTTCAGATCAATAATTTTTAAAGAAGTTTCTTTCTCACTTTCACTGTTCTTTTGGTCATACCTTCAGTGCAACGATGTGATTTTATGTCTTAAAAAGTAGGAATTATGTCATGCGAGTCTTTAATTAGGATTTGTTTGTCACAATAATGCTAATACCCAGGCCAGAGATGTTCAAACAATCCCATGCTGCCAACATAAACACAGGAAATCATATGCTCTCTAAATTGATTTATCCAGGAACAGAATGTGAGAATGTAAGTAAATCCCACTGGGAGTTCTGAAGCCGAGATCTTAATTGTCAATATGTCCTAGGAAAAAAAACAGTTTTATATCATCTATTAAAATATCACATAAACGTTAGGGAAAATAAATATCGTACAGCCAACATATGTCCATGAAATAAGAGCAGAGTATATTTTTGTAGATCTTTAAAGCATTCTTTACTATGTTGCATAACATTAAGTGGAATTGAAAATTTTCTGTCTCCTAATGACATCATAGCTGTAGTAAGGTTAGCACTACACATTACTGTTTGTAAAAGTCTCATCTAGTGATAGTAATGCTATTGGCTAAAAGGGCCCAGGGACACTCACTCAGCTGGGCCTGTGAGCTTCCCACAGACACTCCTGCCCTCTTTTCAAATCAGTATTACAACTGGAATGACCCTTGTGGTTCTTATTATGATTGAAAGACACCATTCAGTGATGACCATTAGGAACCCTGGACGGAAAAAAAGTTTATTACTTACAGGTCCTGAAGCACACAAGGCATGCCAGGAGGCAGTGAAGTCTCTGGTTGAGACAGAGGGAGAGCACAGAGCACTTTTATTGGGGTTGAGGGTGGTCCTGAGGTTTTGCAGGCTCACTCTTTACTGGTAAATTTAAAAATAAGAGCAAGAATTAGAAGTGTGGGAAGAGAAGAAAAGAAGTAGCCCAAATGATCAATTACTGAAGTTGACCATGATCCCTAGGACAAAAGAGCCTCCTGAGGGCAGGGGGCCTGTAGCTGGCAATTTTTTTTATTTAAGATAACCTTCCTTGCCCGGCTGATGTGACTCAGTGGTTGAGCGTTGACCCATACACCAAGAGGTTGCTGGTTCGATTCCTGGTCAGAGCACATGCCCAGGTTGTGGGCCAAATCTCCAGTGGGGGGCATGCAGGAGGCGGCCAATCATTGTTTTCTCTCATTGATGTTTCTATTTCTCTCTCCCTCTCTATTCCTCTCTCTTTCAAATTAATAAGAAAAAAATTTGAAAGAAAATAAAAAGATAGTCTTTCTTGAAATGGATGCTGCCACAATCAAAGCTTAAGTCAAGCATTACAAAAAGAAAAGGCAGCTGTTGAGGCTTACACCACAGTTACTCTAGTGAGCAGCCAGTCCTGCAAAAGTACAACACACACAATTACAGTAGTCGGCTGTACCATCTAGGTTTGTGTGAGTACACTCTGATGTTCACACAATGGCCGAATCGCCTAACAACACATTTCTCAGAACGTGTCGCCATGGTGAACCAGTGCATGACTGTCTTTTAGTTAACAATTTAAACCACATTATTACAAATTGTAACACTTGCATATTAAACAAAGGAAGAGGTTAATGTATTTGATTACTTATGAGACATTGGCTTAATTCAAGTACACTGAAAAATGTACATTGTAATAACATCAAGGTTTTCAAATCGTTTCATTTCTAATACCTTTTTCAGTGACATTTGTGTTACTTTGCCTTGCTAGTCATCTACATGTCCACCTCAAAGGTGACATCCTAGCATAGCAGATAGTGCTCAGCCTGTGGGAGAAAACAGGTTGAATTCGCATCATGAACCCAACATGCCTAGTAACTGTATTACCTTGAGCATGTTATTTGATCTTGCTGAGCCTCAATTTCAGGTCTTTAAATAGGGATACACAACCAGCATTAAAGATTTTTTGTGAGAATCACGTGGCAAAAGCAATGACCACAGTCTCTGACATGACCAGGTAGGGGCCATAATTTTTTATCTCATTCACCATGGCATGTCAGGGGTATTAAAGGATGCTACCTTATTCTTTATTGTACTAGTTAAACTCATAGCATGTCACCTTTCTAAATAGTGGTTTGATTGAATACAACTAAACTTGTCTGCTCAAAGTGCAGAGAGCTCATATTAAAAAAATGTTAAAAAAAAATAGAGAAATGAACACAAATATACAAAAGAGAAAGTGTTACTTATCAATAATAATAAAAAAAATTAAAAATACAAACTTGCACCCGGCTAGTGTGGCTCAATGGACTGAGAATCATTCCATTGCCTGAGAGGTCCCATTTTGATTTCTGGTCAGGGCACATACCCAGGTTGCAGGCTTGATCCCCAGGAGGGGGCATGCTGGAGGCCACTGATCAATGTTTTTCTCTCACAATGATGTTTCTATTTCTCTCTTCTTTCTCTAAAAAAAAATCAATAAAAAAATATTTTTTAAAAATACAAACTTGCTAAAATTCAAAGAAAAGTAAAATAAACAAGTTTGGTTATAATGGTTTTGATCATTAATTTAATAGGAACTTTTCTCAAATTGTAATACATAGAAGTGAAATGACGACAAAAAGTGGATGCAAACATAAGGCTGTTGGAATTTGGTCAAGCCTTCTAAAAAATATATATACATATATGTCTATATATATGCATATATGTGCGTATGTATTTATGTATATATTATATATCTTCAGACTCTGAGTTATTTGTAATAATTTTCCAAGCTTTTTCTAATGTTTTATTTATAAATTTGAAAATTGTTATATTCGTGGAAGCTATCTCTGAATACATAAATTATAATAACGCAAAAGTGGAAATAAAGTATGTCCAGCAAAGGAAGAATGATACAGTGCATTTTTTCTTTATTTACTCGGTGTATATTTGTTTTCAGGCTCTGTTTTATAAAGCAGGTAAGCTCTTGCTGTCATGGTATGTGCTATATTTTAATAGAGGAAAGACAGAAATTAAATGAGCAAATGAATATGCAAAATTATTTACTATAAGAATAATTACCAGAATATAATTATTCTGTGAAGGCTAATATGATATAAATTTTTTTGGGGGGAGTGGGCTACTATAGATTGAATGGTCTGGAAAGGTGATATTTGATTTGAGACTTGAATGATAAGAGTGAACTAGACAGCTATATGAACATGTACAGAATAGTATGTAATTATAGAAAATCACAGAAAAGATGCAGAGAGCATAAAGTACAGAACTTAAAGTTGCATAAGCACTTATTACAACTAAAAATTCCTTATTACATAGAAGAAATGCATTAAAATAATAATAGTAGTGGTACCATAATGAAGAGAATTTGGGTGCGTTTTTTTTTTTCTTTTTCTCTAGTTATATTTTTTAGTTTAAATGTATATTATTTTAATGCTTCAAATGGAAAAAAGTAAATAGAATCAAACATACCACAGACAAGGTCATGTGTCTCAGCGCTTTTCACATCAGAGTACCTAGCATAGTATTTTAGACAAAGTTTTGTTTAACACATGTTGTTTTAACTATAGTGATTTTAAATACCCAAAGAAACTGAAATAATAAACGGAATCATCAAACATCCTATCCGTAATTACGAATCTTTTTCTAAACATATTGCTAGTTGGTTCCTCCCCTCTTGTTACTGCAGTCAAATGTCTCTCCCACAATCGTCCTCTAAGATGTGAACAACAAATCCATCCTAATTTTCATCCTGGACTCTAATTTTTTATCAACATCACCTCTGGAAGGTAGACATCTTGCAAATAATCAATAAGTGTGTTTCTAAGTGATCTCTCCTGCTCATGTGTCATTTCACATCCTCTCATTTTTCTCTCGCTCCTATAACCAAAAATATTGGAAATAAAAATGCAAGATTCCTACGAACATTCATAAGCATACATGCCATGTCTGTCAGAATATCCTCACTTATAGGTTACAGCCTGTCTAACGTCTGTTCAAAAATGTAATTAGTTTCTGGAGGTCCAAAGTCAAATACATTGTCTTAGAAAGTAGCTTTAGAGCAAGCCACAGACTCTCTACTTGGTAATTTAAATGACTGACCACTCAATTTATGAGCATTCTTAGCAATAAAATTCAGCCTGAACTTAATAATAGCACATTTTATGTGACAACGATGACAATTACAATCTATAGTTACTGCAGTCGCCCTTTGGTCTAGGGGAAAATGACAGTATTAATTATACACATTTGCCATTTATCAGACTTAACTTGGCAGGCGATTGAGCTCAGGACCATCTCCAACTTGACTTCTCCATTTACCATTTCCAATCCACTGAAACGAAGATAATTAGAATAGAGAAAAACGAGTGGCTCCTTCTTCCACAGCCTTTATCTCTGATTTCACATATAGTTCCTCATACTAAATTTTTACCCTGTGGTTCAAAGGCCTGCCACTGTTTACTTTCTAAACTCTATAGCAAAGGGACCATTTCCTCGGTGTGCTAGAGCCCAAGATTTTGGCTGTTCGGCAGCAAGCAACTTTTACATTTGTATTTTATATCTCATTTTAATGTTTGGACTACTTGGGGGTAGTTATTATCTTGTCATCTTCTGTGCTCATTCATGTTACTGATAAATTGAGATCTAAAATTATTTTAAAACATAGAAAACTATCTGAAGGGTTTAAAGTCCAGAAAAGGACACAAAACATGGGTCCTAATCAGTCTTTTTTTCAGACAGTTATTTTTTTATCTTTCTTAATCATGTATCTGTCTTATTCAATGTTTTTATTTTTTTTTATTTTTGTGGTGGTGGAGGGGGCATTCGATGTGCTCTGCAGATCTACAGTGTGTCCTTCAAGATTGAGACGGTAATAAAATGGTACATCTGCCTCTGTTCACAGCTCTACAGCCTCTTCATAGAAAGCTTCAAGAATTCTAATTCACTAAAACTCTTTTGATTTTACATACATCCCCTCATGAGTCCTTACCAAGCCTTGAGAAATATTGTCCCTGCTTTTATAATAAAAGTATTTTGAGGCTTAGAATGCTTAAGTAACAGTGACACCTGAAATTAGAAATTCTAGAATAAGCCTCCAGAAGAAGGTGTGGTTGGAGATAACTCACAGGTATAAACAACTGTTTTACCCACTGCTAGTCTCTACTGGCTCTGTTATTGCCCAAAGCACTTGTTAAGAAAGAAGATCCCTTATTTAACAGCCTCAATTCAGAGACCATCAAGTAGGTTGAAATACAACTGGACAGAATTCACAAAATATTTTCTATCTATGCAGGCAGTATGTTATACTGAAAAACAGATTTATAAAGAGTAAAGAAAAGTGAACAAGCACTTACTCTGTAGTCACTACTCGCAAGATCATTGGAAAACTACTTAACTTCTTGTGTCTCAATTTCAAATCATCTCTAAAAATGATGGGACTGACCCTGCCAGGTAGCTTAGGTGGTTACAGCATCAGCCCAATATGCCAGTTGTGGGTTCAATCTCTGTTCAGGGCAATACAAGAATCAACAAATGGATGGATAAGTAAGTGGAATAATAAATCAATGTTTCTCTCTCTCTAAAAATAAATTTTAAAAAATTAGGCCCTGGCCCGGTGGTTCAGTTGATTGGAGCATCATCATGTACACAAAAAGATTGCAGGTTTGCTTCCTATCAGGGCACATACCTAGGTTGTGGGTTTGATCCCCAGTCAGGGTATATACAGGAGGCAATCATCAATGTTTCTCTCTCACGTAGATCTCTCTCTCTCTCTCTCTCTCTCTCTCTCTGCCCCACCCTTCCTCTCTCTCTAAAAATCAATAGTAACATATCCTCAGTGAGGGTTAAAAAATGATAGGGCTGAATTATATACC
This sequence comes from Molossus molossus, assembly GCF_014108415.1. Lineage (NCBI taxonomy): Eukaryota > Metazoa > Chordata > Mammalia > Chiroptera > Molossidae > Molossus > Molossus molossus. Next base: position 37,226,624 of record NW_023425401.1, on the reverse strand, counting down.
CTATAAGTCACTTCATCTCTAGAGTTCTCTGTGTGATTATACAACCCTGGAATGACTGTACAGACAGGGAATGCATCCTAGAGAACATTCCTCATATTTGTAACAGAGCACTACTGCTATGTTAGAATTTTTAGCACAGAATTTTCCTAATGCAAGATGTAGAGACTTGATCTTAAAATTTCAATAGTAGGAAAACTGCCATGGAATATAAAGAAATGATCGAAGTGTATTCCCACATTCTAGAGGTAAAATCAAATCTCTTTTGAGGACTAGCCCTGCCCTTTTTCAAGAAAGAATCAATTATTTGAACATTTTTGATTATACATATGCAACAAAGTCTTTACCCAATTTTTTAAAGAAAATTTAAACCAGTCTAAAGCATCTGTAGGCAATTACAGATGCTTTAGACTGAGATTTTAAACAAATTCTGTCTAGTAATGTGAATTATGCAGATATTCTGCTTTTTATGAGTATATATTTAGATAGAATTGTTCTTGAATCTATTGTTTGCCCTTGAGAACAGAACATGCCTTTTATGACTATATTGGCTGTCCGACATGTGTGAAATCAGACAGAGCCAGGGGGGACTTCAAGACTTCTTTTCTCTTTACATCAAAGCAGCAGCAAAGGTCAAGTTAATATACTATGTTTAGTAGCTTTTAGGTGAAGAACAAAGTCTTTGGTAAAGTTCTTTGCTTTTGCTTAGAACTTGGAGAACAGAACCCGATATTCCCAATATCGCTATTATATGCAGAATAATGTATCCCCTCCCATCCCCACCCTCCATCAAAGATACAGTCGTCCCTCGTTTATCGTGGTTAATCCATTCCAGACTCTAGCAGTTGCACCTGGCGTTGAAGGATTCCTGGGGTGCTCGAATACATAGGCCTACAGTCCATACGTACAGCGATTTTATTTTTAATTGTAATACAGGGTGTATAATTGACTCAGGCAACCGAGTGCACACTATATCATTTTCACTGTCTCAATCAACTTTTTAACGAATATATTTGAAAAAATTGCAATAGAGTGAAGCCACAAAAGTTGAAGTGCGAAGTAGCAAGGGACGACTGTATCTACATTTAAATCCCTGAAACCTATGAATGTGTCACATGGCAAAAGATACTTTGCAGATATGGTTGATTTAAGACTCTTAAGTAGGAGATATTATCCTGCTCTAAGGTTAGAGATAAGAGGGTTTGGGTACTAAAGTGAAAAACATCAGAATTATAGGCTCCATTCCTGGGAAAATTGAGCAAACCTAAAACATAGCCTCAGGCCAGAGTCTAAGTTTTTGTTTTTTTTTTTTAACCTCCCAAGATTGCAGTAAAATTTTATAAAAAACTTGGGAGGAGCACTTGTACAATCCAGGAAAAAATGGGGAAATTACTAGAAACATACAATCTTCCAAAGCTGAATTAGGAAGAATCAGAGAATCTGAACAGACAGATTGCAACTAATGCAATTGAAGTAGTAATAAAAAAATTAAGAAATTAAAAAAAAAAACTAAAAGAAAAAAAAATTACAACAACAACAACAAACAAAAGTTCTGGGTCAGATGGCTTCACAGCTGAATTTTACCAAACAGTCAAAGAAGAACTAATACCTATCCTTCTAAAACTATTCCAAAAACTTCCACAGAAGGAAACACTCCCAAGTTCATTTCAGGAGAACAACATTAACCTAATTCCAGATTAAGACACTACACAGAAAGTTAATTACAGGCCAATATCCCTGATGAACATAGATGCTAAAATCCTCAAAAAAGATTAGCAAATCAGATCCAGCAATATATTAAAAAGATCATACACCATGGTCAAGTGGGACTAATTCCAGGGATGCAAGGTTGGTTCAATAAACTGCAAATCAATAAACTTGATATACCACATAAACAAAATGAAGGATTAAAAAACCACACAATTATATCGATAAATGCAGAAAGCATTTGATAAAATCCAGCATCCATCTAAGATAAAAACTATCAGAAAAGTGGGAATAAAGAAATAATAACTCAACATAATAAAGGCCATATATGGCAAACCCACAGCCAACATCATACTCAATGGGCAAAAACCACAAGTATATCCCTTAAGATCAGGAACAAGAGAGAGATGTCTGCTTTCACCCCTCTTATTCAACATAGTACTGGAAACCCTAGCCACAGCCACAGGAAATAAAAGGTATCCAAATTGGAAAGGAAAACCTATATTCTCATTATCTGCAGATGACATGATACTGTATAGAGAAAACCCTAAAGATTCCACACAACAAACTACTAGAACTGATAAATAAATTCAGTAAAATAGCAGGATACAAAAGAAAAATCCAGAAATCAGTTACATTATTATAGACCAAAAATGAACTATCAGAAAGGGAAACAAAGAAAACAATCCCATACACAATTGCTTCCACAAAAACCTAGGAATAAATTTAACAAAGGATGGAAAAGATTTACACTCAAAAAATTATAAAACACTGAAGAAAAAAACTGAAGAAGATAGAAATAAATGGAAGTATGTACCATGTTCATGGATAGGAGAAATTAAGATCGTTATAATGTCCATACTACCCAAAGCAATCTGTAGATTGAACACAATTCTGATTAAGATAAAAATAACATATTTTACAGAACTAAAACACATATTTAAAAAATTTATATTGAACCACAAAAAACCCTGAGAACCACAGAAATCTTGAAAAATAATAACAGAGTTGGAAGAACTCCGATATCAAATTATACTACAAAGCTATAGTAATCAAAATAGCATGGTACTGGTACTGACATAAAAACAGACATACAGACTAATGGAACAGAACAGAGAGCCCAGAAATAAACTCATGCCTTTATGGTCAATTAATATTTGACAAAGGAGTCAAAAACATACAATGGGGTAAAGATAGTCGGTCTATTCAATATATGGTATTGGGAAAATTGAACAGATACATGCAAAAAATAAAAATAAAACTAAACACCTTTCCACACCATACCAAAAAAAGTAATTCAAAATGGATTAAAGACTTAACTGTAAAACTTGAAATCATAAAAGTCCTAGAAGAAAACATACCCAGTAAAATCTCAGATATTTTTCATAGCAATATTTTTTCTGATATATCTCCTTGGGCAAGCAAAACAAAAATAAACAAACAAACAAACAAACAAAAGAGACTATATGAAACTAAAAAGTTTTTACACAGCAAAGAAAACCATCTACAAATTGAGGATCTAGTAACCCGCAGGGCCTGTGGGGTGCTGAAGCATGAGTAGAGATATAAAAACATTGAAAAACAACCAAGTGGAAATGAAGAATGACATAGCAGAAATTAAGAACACATTGGAAGGACAAACCAGCAGAGTAGAAGAAGCTGAGGACCGGATTAGTGAATTAAAAGACAGGGTAGGAAAAAATCAACCAATCAGAAAACTACAAGGACAAAAAAAATTAAAAAAGAGTAAGACAGCTTAAGAGAACTGTGGGACAACTGGAAAGGTAATAACATTCACATTATAGAAGTTCCCCAAGAGAAAGAAAATGGGTAAAGGTTAGAGAATATATTTGAAGAAATAGTGACAGAAAACTTTCTTAATTTGAAGAAGGCACTCAAATTCAGGAAGCACAGAGAGCCACAAGTAAGAAGAACTCAAACAGGCTCACACTAAGACACATAATAATTAAATGTCAAAAATTAAAGACACAGAGGGAATCCTAAAGGCAGCAAGAGATAAGCAACAGGTTACTTACAAAGGGAACCCAATAAGGCTCTCAGCTGACTTCTCAACAGAAACACACAGGCCAGAAAGGAATGGCATGAAGTAATCAAGGTCATTAAAAACAAAGATCTGAATCCAAGACTACTCTACCCAGCAAGGCTATCATTCAAAATAGAAGGTCAAATAAAGAGCTTTCCAGACCAAAAAAGAAGGCTAAGGGAATATATTAACACCAAATAAGCACTGCAAGATATGCTAAAAGGACTGCTATAATTAGTAGAAGAAATAGGAAGAAAAATAGAACCACACTAAACAAAAATGGCAAGAAATAAGTACATATCAATTATCACCTTAAATGTGAATGGACTGAATGCTCTGATAAAAAGACACAGAGTAGCTGACTGGATAAGAAAACATGACTCACATATATATTGTTTACAAGATACCCATTTCACAACAAAAGACTCACAAAGGTTGAAAGTGAAGGGATAGAAAACAATCCTTCAAGCAAACCAAAAGCAAAAAAAAAGCTGGGGAAGCAATACTCATATCTGATAAAGTAGATTTCAAAATGGAGGCCATAACTAGAGACAAAGAAGGCCACTACATAATATAGAAAAGATCTATCCAACAGGAAGATATAACCTTGGTTAATATATATGCACCCAATATAGGAGCACCAACATATAGGAGCACCTCCAAAAATCTTTTGGAGGACTTCAAAGGAGAAATCGACAGCAATACAATCATAGCAGGGGACTTCAACACCCCACTGACATCACTGGATAGATCTTCTAGACACAAAATTAAGAAGGAAACACAGACTCTAAATGAAGTGCTATATCAAATGGAGTTAATAGATATCTACAGAGATTACACCACAAAACTGCAGAAATCACATTTTTTTCAAATGCACATGGGATATTCTCAAAGCTAGACCACATGTTAGGGCACAAACTAAATCTCAACAAGTTCCAGAAGACTGAAATCATATCAAGCATCTGCTCAAACCACAATGACATGACACTAGAAATCACTGCAACAAGAACATGAAAAACCATTGGAAAACATGAAGGCTAAATAGCATGTTATTGAACAACAAATGGGTTACCATGGAGATCAAGGAAGAAATTAAAAACTTCCTGGAAACCAATGAAAATAAACACACAACAAATCTATGGGATGCAGCGAAAGCAGTTCCAAGAGGGAAGTTCATAGCACTACAGGCCAACCTCAAGAAACAAGAAAAATCTCTAAAAAACTATCTAACCTCACAACTTAAAGAACTAGGAAGCAAACAAAAAGAAAACCCCAGAGCAATTAGAAGGAAGGAAATAGTAAAGATCAGAGCAGCAATAAATGACATGAAGAACAAAAAACAATTCAAAGGATCAATGGAAAAAAGAGCTGGTTCTTTGAAAAGATAAATAAGATTGATGGACCCTTAGTTTGACTCACCAAGAAACAAAGAAAGAGAACCCAAATACACAAAATCAGAAATGAAAAAGGAGAAATAATAACTGACACCACAGAAATACACAGGATTGTGAACAAATATTATGAACAATTATACAGCAACAAATTCAACAACCTAAGCAAAATGGAAAAATTTCTAGAAACATATAGTATCCCAAAAATGAACCAGGAAGAGATAGAACACTTGAACAGACCAATAACAACAAAAGAAATTGAAGAAGTAATCAAGACTCTCCCAGCAAACAAAAGCACAGGCCCAGAGAGCTTCATGGAGGAATTTTACCGAACATTCAAAGAACTAATACTCATTCTCCTTGAACTACATCAAAAATTTTAAGAAGAAGGAAGCCGTTCAAACTCGTTTAATGAGGCCAGCATAATTCTAATTCTAAAACCAGAAAAAGACACTACAAAGAAAAAAAAACTACAGGCCAATATCCCTAATAAACATAGACACCAAAATCCTGAACAAAATACTAGCAAATCAAATCCAGCCATACATCAATAAAATGATTCACCATGACCAGGTGGGATTCATCCCAGGGATTCAAAGCTGGTACAATATTCACAAATCAATAAATGTGATACACCACATAAACAAAATGAAAGATTAAAAAAATCATACGATCATATAGACACTGAAAAATCATTCGACAAAATCCAGCACCCATGTCTGATAAAAATGCTCAGCAATCGGGGAATAGAGGGATCATATCTTGACATAATAAGGCCATATATGAAAGACTTACAGCCAACATCATACTCAATGGACAAATACTAAAAGCATATCCCTTAAGAACAGAAACAAGGCAAAAATGCCCACTTTCGCCACTCTTGTTTAACATAGTACTGGAAGTCTTAGCCACAGCAATCAGACAGGAAGAAAAAATAAAAGGGATCCAAATTGGAAAGGAGGAAGTGAAACTGTCATTATTCGCAGATGACATGATATTATACGTAGAAAACCCCAAAGACTCCATTAAAAATTACTAGACTTAATAGATGAATTTGGCAAAGTAGCAGGATACAAAATTAACGTCAAGAAATCGATGGCAATCTTATACAACAATGATGAACTCACAGAAAGAGAAACTAAGAAAACAATTCCATTTACCATCGCGGCAAAAAAATTAAGATACCTAAGAATAAACTTAACCAAAGAAATAAAGTACCTATTTGCAGAAAACTACAGGCCATTGAAAAAAGAAATAGAGGAAGATATAAAAAAGTGGAAGCACATACCCTGTTCATGGATTGGAAGAATTAACATCATTAAAATGTCCATACTACCCAAAGCAATCTATAGATTCAATGCAATCCCTATCAAAGTACCAACGACATACTTCACAGAACTAGAACAAATACTTCAAAAGTTCATATGGAACCAAAAAAGACCTCGAATAGCCACAGCAATCTTGAAAAAGAAGAACAAAGTAGGAGGGATCATACTACCAGATTTCAGGTTATACTACAAAGCCACTGTAATTAAAAGAACCTGGTACTGGCACAAGACCAGGCAGATAGACTAGTGGAACAAAACAAAAAATCCAGAAAAGAACCCAAAACATTATGCTCAATTAATATTTGACAAAGTTGGTAAGGGTATACAATGGAGTAAATACAGCCTCTTTAATAAACGGTGTTGGGAAAATTGGACAGCTACATGCACAAAAATGAAACTAGACCATCAACTTACACCATACACAAGAATAAACTCAAAATGGATAAAAGACTTAAATGTTACTCATGAATCCATAAAAATCCTAGAAGAATCTGTAGGAATAAAATTTCAGACATCATACGCAGCAGAATTTTCACTGATACATCACCTAAGGCAACAGAATTAAAGGAGAAAATAAATACATGGGACTACATCAAACTCAAAAGCTTCTACACAGCAAAAGATACAATGATCATAATGGAAAGGCAACCCACTGTATGGGAAAGCATAATTGCCAATTATATATCAGATAAGCGGTTAATTTCCAATATATACAGAGTGCCCATACAACTCAACAATAGGAAGACAAAGAACCTAATTATAAAATGGGCAGAGGAACTAAATAGAAACCTCTCCAAACAGGACATACAAATGGCTAAGAGACATATGAAGAAATGTTCAACATCACTAATCATCAGAGAGATGCAAATTAAAACAACAATGAGGTATCACCTCACACCTGTCAGAATGGCCACCATCAACAAATCATCAAACAACTAGTGTTGGCAAAGGTGTGGAGAAAAGGGGACTCTAGTACACAGCTGGTGGGAATGCAGACTGGTGCCGCCGCTATGGAAAACAATATGGTGTTACCTCAAAAAATTAAAAATTGGACTGCCATTTGACCCAGTGTTCCACTTCTAGGATTATACCCTAAGAAGCCTGAAACACCAATCAGAAAGACTATAGGTACTCCCATATTCATAGCAGCACTATTTACAATAGCTAAGATCTGGAAACAGCCCAAATGTCCATCAGTAGACGAATGGATCAAAAAGCAGTGGTACATATACACAATGGAGTACTACGCAGCTGTAAGAAAGAAAGATCACTTATCCTTTGAGACTACATGGAGGGACCTGGAAAGTATTATCCTAAGTGAAACAAGCTAAACAGAGAAAGACAAGTATCAAATGATCTCACTTATTTGTGGAATATAATGACCATAACAGTCTGAGGAATGGGGTAGTCCCAGAGACGTGGAAGTGGGGTACGGACTGACAATCACCAGAAGGGGGGATGGTGGGGGAGAGATAAAGCACAGAACTTATATGCATGAATGCATGGACATGGACAACAAAACTGGGGACAGGGCGGAGAGGGAGGGGGAAGTGGGAACCAGTGGGGGGAAAAGGAGAAACATCTGTAAGAAAAATTAATTAATTAATTAAGAAATATATTAAAAATATTTTTAATAAAGCAGATTCAAAAGAAAAAAAAAACAAATTGAAAAGATAATCCATTGACTAAGAGAACATATTTGCCAATGATATATCTGATGAGGGGCAAAATCCATAATTTATAAAGTACTTATACAATGCAAAGAATAAATAAATAAATAAATAAAAATCCAATTAAAAAATGGGCAAAGTACCTGAATAGACACTTCTCCAAAGAGGACATGCAGATGACCAATAGACATATATTAAAAAAAATGCTCAATATCACTAGTCATCAGAAAAAAGCAAATTAAAACCACAATGAGATGTCACCTTGCACTTCTCATAATGTCATCCCAATAAATTCAATTTAAAAAAAGAAAAAGTACTTAAATATGTAGTAGTTTTTACATAATTTTTAAAAGAATGTTTAACATCTCATATCTTCTAACAAATTCCATAAATTCCACAAAAGCCTACTGTGGCACTTCAGAATGGGTCACTTATATGTCTCTGGTGTGCGGATTATTTCAGCTAAAGGCAACTGAGATCCTATAGGCTCAAGAGAAACTTCTGTGCCCCCTGCCCCTCCACCTCTTACCTACCTACAGAAATTTGAATTAGAAACTTGTTTATAATAAGACATTATCAGAGATAACTATTTTGAATGTATCTATATAGCAGGGAAAACTACTAACTGAACATCTGCATTGACCCTCTGAAGCCCCAAGGTGCCTTACTTCATCTTCAACTCAGAAAGTCATATACACCTCATTTTCTCTTTTTGTCTCTGAAGCTCTCATGTATATGGGGTTCCATGCACACAACATTTAAATTAAATTTTTTCTTGCTAATCTGTCTCATGTGGATTTGATTATTCAACAAGCCAGAAGAACCAGAGGAGGGAAGGGGAAAATTTCTCCCTTCCCCTACACTTCCAAATGTCTTTTATTATATCTGTAAAAATGTCTCCTGAGGAAGCTGCTTTTCTCTTCGGATCTCAGAAAAATGTCTTGCCAGCAACAAGACAGCCTCACTTCTTCAGATATTTTCTGCCAACCCCAGTGATTTCATGGAGGGCTCCTGGGTCTGGAGAATAAAAAGCAGCTCAGATGGTTTTAAAAAGTGGAACTGGGATCTGACTTTTAAGTGTCTAAATCAGATGAGCCAGGTGTACCCTCCACACTGAACAAAGAGGAAATTGACTCAAGCGTTTCATGAAACTTCAAAGACCTACTGTCACTCAAGGCACAGGTTTTCCCTCTACAGAGTGGAAGCCACATGTATCTGGTTAAGGCAGAGTTCTAGAACAACAAATAGAAGAGACAGAAAAATCAATGTATCGAACACTCTGTCCCAACTTTGAAGTGCGATGTAGCACAAGCATCTTAGTTACAAACCTTTAACACAGGTCTCTGATCAGCCTGCAGATGGTCTGTGGCTATAATATGGAGCAAAAGGGGAAGAGATCAGGCATTAGTGATTATCCCACTGGTTTGAGCAACACAGATGTCTCATATTTTAATCCAAATCAGAGATTAGATACTTGGTTATTTTTAATTTTTTTAATCTGAAAAGTCTCTCATGAAAACTAAGCTAGATACACTCTGTGGTCATTTTCAACACTGCCTGCTAAGATTATGCGGTTTTTAAAGTCCTTTCATACCAGCAGTTGAACTGGCTGTCCCTGAAATCACATGTCAAATGCGAGCTTACCCACCAGACTCACATTTCCTTGGAATCTGTGGTTATATTTCATTAATCTATTTAAGAGGCCTAGAAGTACCTGGCAGTGAAGCGCTGGTCAGTAATTATTTAAAGGATGAATAAGTAGATACATAAAATATTGAATAAATTAGAATGTGTATAATATAAAATTGAGACATTTCAGGAACAGGATTTCTCTAGATGGTTTAATATATCAGTTCCTGTACACTGGGAGATAGGGTAAATTCTCCGATCTCTGATTTTTATTATTCTAACAATCAGTCTGGGGAGCCTTTAATTTTAGTCCTAGGCCAGGGAGAAGAAAAAGGAAAGTGTTAATTTATATGCAACTGGAATGTAACAAAACCAGTTTTCTTTTTAATTCCTTAGCATCATTCCTTACTCTCAGACATCTCTATGAAATCATCTTAAAGTAAGTATGCTGTACACTTTTTACCCCAGTATCTTGAACCCAAAAATATCCTTTAAGTGTACCTGTTAGAATTGTCAAATACACTCCCCTTAAAAAATTAGATTTCTATGTGTGCGTGCACACACACACACACACATGCATGTCAGAGGGAAAAAGAGTAGCATTAAAGGGAAAACAGAATGCAAGAAACCAGCAAATGGGATTAAAAAACTAGGAAATGTTCAAAGATTATCAGAAGGAAACTTATTATAAAGTTAATAATAACTAAATATATTTAAATCTCCAGGGTTTATAATACACTATATTTCAAAAAATAAAAATAAAAATAGAGCTATAGAGTTGGATAACTATAATAAAATGCAATATCAGTGTTCATTGGGGTAGTCTGGTATTAAAATCAGCTCTAGGCTTCTGTTTCTATCATCATGAAGTGGTCAGAAACAATATTAAGGAGTATTCTGTTGGTCTGACCCCAATTAATTTTCTTAGTTGGTCATCTAAGAACTATTTATTTAATTTGCTGTTTACTGCTATGTATATTTGAATAAAATATCTCCAAATGTTTACAGAGATAAGCAATTTAGATTGTTTTATGTTTTATTATTTACTAAATATAGTGAAATAGTAATAAAAGATTAGACTATTAGCTGACATAAAGAAATGTAATTAGCATGAACTAAGGATGTGATATTCGCTACCTAGCCCAGACAGTCACTGGCCCACTTTGTGTCTTGGTGTGCACATGTTCAGTGCCATCCTGGTGCTTTGGCATACAGGGAAGTGCTGGTGACCGCAGTCAGTATGTCAGTCTTCTGCAGGTGAGACAAACAGGGCGTGGGCTTCCTTCCTTCCTTCCTCAAAAGAAAATTTCAGTATGATTTGTAGTCCTTTGAACAATTTTTTTTATATAGTTATAATACATATGCAAAAATTTAATGGAATTAATTAAACACTTAAAGGACTTGTTTAAATTTTAAAAAGATTTTTCTTAAATTGTGTTATAAAGTATATATTTTTTGAAAGATAATCATCAGTAAAAGTATCAGGCACAATCATGAATAAATATTTTTCTGGTATGGGAAGAGTACTAGATACAGGTTAAGAGAAAAATGTACAAGAAAAAATGTTTGCTTTGTTTTTTTATAAACCCACATAGCTTTCTGAAGGAGAGTAGACCTTAGTTACAAAGTTTTCCTATTTCCTGAACATAGGGTTAGAGAGGAACATTTGGGAGGAGGAGCTAGTGAGGAGTTGAACTATTCTCTATAATCAGAGAAAGAGGGGAATTTCCAAGGCCCAAGACAAATCCAAGAGGGAAATACTGACGCCCAGGGCACAGGACATCCTCCTCCCACACATACTCCTCATCTCCTCTGCCTCCCCACGAACCTCATACCTAATGGGGTGGGGTCAAAATAAATTTTGAAAAAAAAAAAAAGGTTTAATAGGGATTTTAAGCCATTTTTCATCTCATTATCAGGAAAATCTAAATTACTCACTTAAAGCTCCTGTTTTATTGGTTTCTTGTGTGGTATCCCAGAGAGAGAAGAGATAGTCACTGACTTTCAAGTTTTATGTGTGTGATTGGGAAACTCCTATTTGACTTTTATCAAAAGAAACTGGTTATAAAATATTAACAGATTTGAACATATACAAATAAGCTAAGCCTTGCCTTGCATTTAATTGAGTATTGTGAACGTATAGTAATATACTAAATTGTACACAGACAAAATGTTTTCAAAAGACCAATGTAAACTGATAAGCTTAATAATTTATGTCATATTTATAAGAAGTTAAATTATATGCACACAAATAGCAGGTGAAATTTCATTCCAAGGTCTGGGCAATGTCAAGGTAATCTGCTAGAACTGGCTAATATTTGATGTTTTCCAACATGTTAAAATACAATATATCAAACTTAAGTCTCCCTATTTTAAAACCATTTTTGAGACAACTAAATTGCTTTTTAAATGAAAATCAAGAATTTCATAGAGCCCCTCAAGCATGGATTTTCAAAAACCAGAAATTGTAAACAACTTTGCTAGGTGATAGGGAGCATGGAGGAATAGTACAGAACACATTGCCCTCATTCCCTTTGATTTGTAGAAGTCAAAGAGTCGAGTCTAGTGATTAAAACCATGATTCTGAAGACAACAGGCCTTGGTGTGAGTCCAAGTTCTATCTCTTATTAGTCATGTGATCTTGGGCAAGTTTCTCAACTTCTCAGATCTTTACTTTCCCCATCTGTAAAATGGGATTAAAAATAATACTTATCTCATTGACGTTCTCACTAAGTTCCTCAGAGGTCTCCTTAAGTTCCTTAAAGGTCTCACTAAGTCCCTTGTGTGTCTCACCAAGTTCCCTGAGCAATCTTATAACCTGTGTTCTGAACTCTGCATCTGTTCAATTGCTTATCTCCATTTTGTTTAGTTCTTTTCGTGGAGTTTTGTTCTTTTCTTTCATTTGGAACATTTTTCTTTGTCTCTTATTTTGGCTACTTCCCTGTGATTGTTTCTATGTATTAGGCAGAGTTTCTATGCCTCCTAGGCTTCGTAGGGTGGCCTACTGTTGTAGGATCCAATTTTGAAGGGTCTTCTTGAAGTCGAAGAAGAACAAAAATATGAACAATAATATGGCAATTAATACATATCTATCAACAATTGAATCAGCAAACAAAATGAGCAATCAGAATAGAAACAGACTCATAAATACAGAGAACTTTTTGTTGCTTGCCAGATGGGTGGAGGCTGGGGGGCTGGGTGGAAAAAAATGAAGGAATTAAGAAGTACAAATTGGTTGTTAGACTGATGAACCTCAAAGGGAAGGGGGGAGGGAGGGTGAGATGAGATAAACCAAAGAACTTCTATGCATATATACACAACCAATGGACACCAACAATAGTGAGGGGAAGACAGGAGGGGGCGGGAATGGGGCGGAGAGGGTCAATGGGGAAAAAAGGAAGAAACATTTATAATACATTCAACAATAAAGATGAGTTTTTAAAAATATAGTAATAAAACTTATCTCTATTCAGGTCCTCTGCCCATTTTTTAAATTGGGTTATATGTCTTTCTTTAGTTGAGCTGTATGAGTACTTTATATATTTTGGAAATTAACCCCTTATCTGATGTATTATTGGCAAATATGTTCTCCCAGAGAGTGGGTTCCCTTTTCATTTTGATAGACGCTTCTCAAAAAAATGACATACAAATGGCCAAAAGACATGAAAAATGCTTAACATCACTAAGCATTAGAGAAATACAAATTAAAATGACTGTGAGATATCACCTCACATCTCGCAAAATGGTTGCCATCAACGAATTATCAAACAACAAATGCTGGCTAGGATGTGAAGAAAAGGGGACTCTAGTACACTGCTGTTGGGAATGCAGACTGGTGTAGCCACTATGGGAAACAATTTGGCGTTTCCTCAAAAAATCAAAAATGAAACTGCTGCCCTGGCAGGTTTGCTCAGTGGTTAGAGCATTGGCCCGCGGACCAGAGAGACCCGGGTTCGCTTCCCACCAAAGGCACGTATCTCGGTTGCAGTTTGTCCCCTGCCCCAGTTGGGGTTGTGTGAGTGGCGACCACTCGATGTGTCTCTCTCACGTCAATGTTTCTCTCTCTCTCTTCCTCCTTCTCTCCCTCCCACTCTATATCTCAAGATAAAGTGCAAAAATGTCCTCATGTGAGGATTAAAAAAAAAAAATGAAACTGCCACCCGGCCGGTATGGCTCAGTGGTTGAGTGTTAACCCATGCACCAAGAGGTTGCTGGTTCAATTCCTGGTCAGGGCACATGCCCAGGTTGTGGGCCCAATCCCAAGTGGGGGGCATGCAGGAGGTGGCCAATCAATGTTCTCTCTCATCGATGTTTCTATCTCTCTATCCCTCTCCCTTTATTTCTCTCTAAAATCAATAAGAAAAAAAAAAAAATGGAACTGCCATTTGACCCATTGATCCCACTTTTAGGGATATATCCTAAGAAACTGAAACACCAATCAGGAAGAATATATGCACCTCTATGTTCATAGCAGTGCTATTTACAATAGCCAAGATCTGGAAACAGCCCAAGTGTCCACCAATAGAGGAGTGGATAGAAAAGCTGTGGTACATATACACAATTGAATACTATACAGCTATAAGAAAGGAAGGCTTCTGACCCCTTGAGATGACATGGAGGGACCTGGAAAGTATTATCCTAAGCAAAAAAGCCAAACAGAGAAAGACAAGTATCACATGATCTCACTTATTTGAGGAATATAATAAACAAAATAAGCTGATGAACAAAATAGATCCAGAAACATGGAAGTAGGGAAAAGACTGACAAACTTTAGAGGAAAGGGAAGTGGGGAAGGGAGGCAGGGAGAGATAAACCAAAGAACTTACATGCATATGTACATAACCAATGGACACAGACAACAGTGCTATGAAGATGGGGGAAGAGGGTTGGGGCGGGGGAGCAGGGAGAAGGATATCATCAGGGGAGAAAGGAGAGACATCTATAATATTTTCAACAATAATTATAAAAAATACTAATAATAATATGACTTATCTCATAGGATGGTTATGAGGATTCAGTGAACTAACATATATCAAACACTCAGAATAGAGTCTGACACATAGTAAGTACCTTATATATATTCTTTTTAATTAAATAGTCATAGTCACTAGCTTCAGGTTCTACAGGGATGGTGACCCCTTTTCCCTTCTCTCTGATCCAAGACTCCAGTCCACAGGGTGAACTCTTGGTGTTACTCTGCCCAATGGAAAGGTAAGTTACAGGGAGTGCTACCTTAATATTGTCTGCACTTTCAGAGAACTCATCAATCTCAATCTTATCTAATTCTATTAACCCATTCTTTAGAGATAAACCTGCCCAATTTTAAAAGACAAACAAAAGAGATAGCAATTTATTTCACAAAGTTACTCTAGAGTTAACTCACCCTTCTGAGGAATTAATACAATAAGTATAAATATGATTATTAGAGTAGCTCACTGATGTAACATATATGACATGTTTTCTAATTGTATAATCACTGCCTATTGGCCATAAGCTGTTGTTCATCCAGAATGTCATATTTGGGGTGAACATGTGACCCAGTACCACCAGCCACAGAGATACATTCAGAATTGGGTATATGACACAAGGCTTTTCAAACATGGTCCTTTCTGGGGCTTTGCAGGCAGACTTTCAGTAAATCTCCTCAATTACCCTTTGCTTGCCTACCTCTGTCCTAATTGTGGGTGGAAGGATCTAGAGCAGACAACAATCATGTTTTCCAACAAACTAGATGAAAACTTAAAAAAAAAAAATGTATTTATTGACTTTAGAAAGAGAGGAAGGGAGAGGGAGAGAGAGAGAGAAATTTTGATGAGAGAGAACACTTATTGGCTGCCTCCTGCCTCCCCCCACCGCCACCGCCACTGGGGATTTGGCCCACAACCTGGGCATGTGCCCTGACCAGGAATCAAACCGGTGACCTCACAGTGCATGGGTCAATGCTCAACCACTGAGCCACACCGGTCGGGCTAGAAGAAAACTTTCTTCAGAATGAAATCAACACACAGAGAAATGCAGTGTCAAAACATGAATGGATGGAGAGAGAGACTACTTGAGCCCGTGGATTCAGCAATGTCTGAAGATAGAAGAACCACTAAGTTTTTCAGGGACAATAAATTCCATTTTTTACAGAGGCTACTTTGGTTTGAGTTGTGTTTCTGTATCATGCAACTAAGAATTCTAATACACATGCCCATCTGGACAAGCCTAACATGGTCAACAATTTAAAGAATAAATGATTGCTATCTGTTATGTTATAGTAGTGTAATAGTTCTCAAATGGATCATTATCTCCAAATCCCTTCCCCTGGCTCCAAAAGGTAGCAAGTGAGAGAAGTTCTGGGAAGATTTCTTTGTTCTTTCCCAGACTCTCACGTGCTCTCACGTTACTGTGATAACAGAACCTCAGTGTGCCCAGCATCACCAAGAGGACTGGAGTTCTGCCACATCACTGCCACTTGTGCTCCTATGCCCAGAATAAAGCTCCAAAACAGCAAACTCCACCCCATACAGGAGCTGGGTACTGGCTATACATAGCCTACAAAGATCTGGTGTGCTGGGAATCTGGGAAGATGAAGGTGTCTCACCAGGAACTCCCAGATTCTTCTCCACAACTGCTCTTAGCTGCCCTGCGCTCACCATCGGCCAACACACCACCCACTTACTCTTAGAAGGCCTATAGGCTCTATTTCTTCTCTCCTTACAGCCAGATATATGTTCCTTCCTTTGCCGCATAGCTGTGAGAAGCTTGGTACTCAAGCTCCAAGTCCCAGGTACAGTTAAGACTCATTTCTCTTCTATCATTTCTCTACCCACCCAATACCAGATCATAAAATTCAGCCCTTTGATTTTTTTTCTAAGAGATTACTACCCTCTTTTCTTGTCCATACATTTAAATTCTAATCAATAGAATGCAAATATTATATCAACATATTGTCTTTAGAGGCTTTTATTATATATTACTATAAATAACTATTGTATTCAGCAATGAATGATATAAAGGAACCTAAAGTATATAAATGATTTCTGCTTTCAGTTCACATTGTAACTGTTTTAAAGATGAAAACAATTACTGAACTATAAGCTATGAGTTGTAAGAACAATTAAATTTTACATAAGAGTATGTTTAATCTAGTAGATCCATGAATCTTTTTAAGGATGAATATATCATTTGGGGTGGTATACACACAGTACAATATACATATGATATATTGTAGAATTGTGTATCTGAAACCTATATAATATTATTACCAGTCACCCCCAATAAATTAAATTAAAAAGATGAATACATCTCCAGAAATTCAATATCCCCAAAGTTCTTAGACATTTGTATGGCAGAAGCAGTAGATAGTATACCTCACTCATTTGCTCACCAAGGGGTTCAGAATAACACATTGACCTCAGTATGCAACTCAAAGGTGTTTTGTCAAGGTGTAAATTGCCACGTGTTATGGAGACTGAGGATCCCTTGTCAATTGTTGTGATAGTTAATTTTAAGTGTCAACTTAAAGGGGGTATTTTTAGATAAGATTAACATTTAAATCAGTGAATTCTGAGTAAGCAGGTTGCCCTCCATAATGCAGGTGGGCCTCATAAAATCAGTTGAAGGTTTAAACAGAACAAAAAGACTAGCTTCCCCAAGCAAGAGAGAATTCTCTAGCAGACTGCCTTTGGACTTAATCTACACCATTAGCTTTCCTGGGTATCTTCCTGCCAGCCTTCAGATTTCATCTGCATTGTCAGCAGTTTTGGGTCTCCAGGATGCTAGCCTTCAGGCGGGATGCAACCATCAGCTATCCTGGGTTTTGAGCCTGCCCACCCAGACCGTAAATTTAGACTTGTCAGCCTCCACAATCATGTAAGCCGATTTCTTATAATAAATCTTTCTAAATGTTTAATCAGTTTGGACTTCATAACAAAAATACTATACATTGGGTGGCTTACACAACAGAAATTTATTTCTCACAGGTCTGGAGTCTTAGAAGTCCAAGATCAATGAACTGGCAGATTTGGTTCCTGGTGAAGGCCCACTTCCTAGTTTGCAGATGGTCACTTTCTTGCTGTATGCTCACATGTTGAACAGGGAGAGAGAACTATGGTCTCTTTTCTCCTTATAAGGGCATTAATCCCATAATGCGGCCCCCACCCTCATGACCTCATCTAAACCTTATTACCTCCCAAGGGCCCAATCTGCAAATACTATTACATTAGAGATTGGGGCTTCAACATATGAATGGAGAGGCACAAACATTCAGTCTAGAGCCACACACACACACACACACACACACTTATTTGTGCTGTTACTCCAAAATGTCATATCATAAAAGTTTAATTTTGTGAAGGTTGAACGTTTTCATTTGTTTGACAGAGAGACAGCTTAAAAGCAACCGAGCTCTGGCAAAAACAAAGAGAAATTAATATGACATCATTTATCATTAAACATTTATCAAGCACCTGCTCATTATAAGGTACCATAAGAAATTCTGAGAGCCATGACCAGTGTGACTTAGTTGGTTGGAGTGTCTTCCTATACACCAAA
Organism: Molossus molossus; assembly: GCF_014108415.1. NCBI lineage: Eukaryota > Metazoa > Chordata > Mammalia > Chiroptera > Molossidae > Molossus > Molossus molossus. The sequence goes on along the minus strand of NW_023425401.1, from coordinate 37,208,320 downwards.
AGGAGGTTCATTTCCTGGTCAGGGCACATACCCAGGTTTCAGGTTTAGTCTCCAGTCGGGGCAAGTGCAGGAGACAACAGATCACTGTTTCTCTCTCACATATTGATCTCTCTCTCTCTCTCTCTCTAAAAATTAAAAAAAGTATTTCAAAAATAAATTCTGAGAATACACAAATAAATAAGGTACATTCTTTATATGTTGATATTCACTGTATATAGCACAAAAAAATGAACGCCCAATTCTAGAGAGTGATTGGGTGGTTGTGAAAGGCTTCTTAGGAGAGCCACGAAAGAAAATGTCTCAAGAATGATAAGTTTATTTTGTATCAGTGCTAAACACAGAAACAGATCTAAGACAGAAAATAGATCTCTTATGTGAGTTGGAAGTCGGATCACAAAATGTACAATGAAAACTTGTTCCACCACCTGAAATTCAGAGATCAGTCATATAAAAAGTAAGCACTGTATATATTTCACCAAATACAAAGAAAGGAAGAGATTTCATAAAACTATCAGTATATTTGGCCAAGCCTAGACTAAAAATAATAACATAAAGGCCACTAAATGCAAGAAGAAAACTTTATCTACATCCTTTTATTAAATGCATTCTAGATTTCTCCATTTTATCACTTCTTTTTTAAAAAGATATTCTTAAATTGATACTATTTAAAATATATTTTAAATACAATAATTATGATAATATATGTTTATCTTAAATCGTCATGGATTCAAAATGTACAAAGAAATGTATATTTCAGACTTTATCTGCACCATTGGCTCTTTGGGGGCTCTGCCTCATAAATAAATAAAATTAATTAATTAATCAATTAATCAAATAATTACAGGGTGTCCCAAAAAATGTATACAGGATGTCTGTAGATTCCATTACATTTTGAAAATTTTAATAAACACTGGCTTTATAATTATTCAAAGTTCTGTGTACATTTTTTGGGACTATATACATATATGTTAGAGATTGATCCATACTCTTTTATTTTAAAAAAGCTTCCAAGCAATACCATAAATTACAGATTTATCTCAATTTTCTTCCATTTTTATATATAGTACAATTAATATTTACTCTCATCATTTAAATTTTCTCTAAAATCAGGATAGATGCAGGCAGAGATTATTGTTGTTAATATATCTTAGTCTGGCAATTGAGATTATGCATTCAATGGCATACTCTTGCATTAAACCAGAGCTTGCATCTCAAATCAACAGATATATACAGTAATTGCTAAAAGAATCATCAACATCCCAGGATTTCCAAGTTTCAGGACATTAGCTCCCATGGTCAATCTGCTTTATTTTATGGTATTATCATGGCAATAGCTAAACAAACCTTTTCTTACTAAGATTTCAAAATAAAACATGACACAAACAAGTAGTAAAATGTGATGAACAAAACTAGCCTGGAAATTGGTAATTTGATTAAAAGTTATGTCTTTTCCACTTACAAGCTCTGTGACTTTGAAGAAGTAATTAAAATTCTCAAAGCCTCAATTTGCTTCTCTGTAAAATGGGGAGATAATTCTTTTTTTTTTTTTTTTTTTTGAAATTTTTTTTATTTATTTATTTTTTTGTTACAGATATTTTACCTTTTTACCCCATTGGCACCCCCCACCCCACCCCCCCTCCACCCTGTCCCCGGCTTAGTTGTCCATGTCCATTGGTCATGCATACATGCATATAAGTTCTGTGGTTTATCTCTTCCCACCCCCCCACCCCCATCCCCTCTTCTGAGGGATGTCAGTCTGTGCCCTACTTCCATGTGTCTGGGTCTACTGTATTCCTCAGACTGTTATGTTCATTATATTCCGTATATAAGTGAGATCATGTGGTATTTGTCCTTCTCTGCTTGGCTTCTTTCACTTAGGATAATACTTTCCAGGTCCCTCCATGTCGTCTCAAAGGATAAGAGATCTTTCTTTCTTACCGCTGCATAGTATTCCATTGTGTATATGTACCACAGCTTTTTGATCCATTCGTCTACTGGTGGACACTTGGGCTGTTTCCAGATCTTAGCTATTGTAAATAGTGCTGCTATGAACATGGGGGTACGTATATTCTTCCTGATTGGTGTTTCAGGCTTCCTAGGGTATATTCCGAGCAGTGGGATCACTGGGTCAAATGGAAGTTCAATTTTTAATTTTTTGAGATAGCACCATATTGTTTTCCATAGCGGCTGCACCAGTCTGCATTCCCACCAGCAGTGTATTAGAGACCCCTTTTCTCCACACCCTCGCCAACACTTGTTGTTTGATGATTTGTTGATGGCGGCCATTCTGACAGGTGTGAGGTGATACCTCATTGTTGTTTTAATTTGCATCTCTCTGATGATTAGTGATGTTGAGCATTTCTTCATATGTCTCTTGGCCATTTGTATGTCCTGTTTGGAGAGGTGTCTATTCAGCTCCTCTGCCCATTTTTTAATTGGGTTCTTTGTCTTCCTTTTGTGGAGTTGTAGGAGCACTCTATATATATTGGAAATTAACCCCTTATCTGATACATCATTGGCAATGATGTTCTCCCATACAGTGGGTTGCCTTTCCATTTTGATGATTGTTTCTTTTGCTGTGCAGAAGCTTTTTAGTTTGATGTAGTCCCATCATTTTCTCCTTTATTTCTGTTGCCTTAGGTGATGTATCAGTGAAAATTCTGCTCCGTATGATGTCCGAAATTTTGTTGCCTACATTTTCTTCTAGAATTTTTATGGATTCACGGGTCACATTTAAGTCTTTTATCCATTTTGAGTTTATTTTTGTGTATGGTGTAAGTTGATGGTCTAGTTTCATTTTTTTGCATATAGCTGTCCAATTTTCCCAACACCATTTATTAAAGAGGCTGTCTTGACTCCACTGTATGCTCTTGCCACCTTTGTCAAATATTAATTGAGCGTATTGCCTTGGGTCCATTTCTGGGTTTTCAGTTCTGTTCCACTGGTCTATATGCCTGTTCTTGTGCCAGTACCAGGCTGTTTTGGTTACAGTCGCTTTGTAGTATAACCTGATATCTGGTATTGTGATCCCTCCAACTTTGTTCTTCTTTTTCAAGATTGTTGTGGCTATTCGGGGTCTTTTTTGGTTCCATATGAACTTTTGAAGTATTTGTTCTAGTTCTATGAAATATGTCGTTGGTATTTTGATGGGGATTGCATTGAATCTATAGATTGCTTTGGGTAGTATGGACATTTTAATTATGTTAATTCTTCCAATCCATGAACAGGGTATGTGCTTCCACTTTTTTATATCTTCCTCTATTTCTTTTTTCAATGACCTGTAGTTTTCTGCAAATAGGTCCTTTACTTCTTTGGTTAAGTTTATTCCTAGGTATCGTAATTTTTTTGGAGCGATGGTAAATGGGATTGTTTTTTCAGTTTCTCTTTCTGTGAGTTCATCATTGATGTACAAGAATGCCGTCGATTTCTTGATGTTAATTTTGTATCCTGCCACTTTGCCAAATTCATTTATTAAGTCTAGTAGATTTTTGATGGAGTCTTTAGGGTTTTCTATGTACAATATCATGTCATCTGCAAATAATGACAGTTTCACTTCCTCCTTTCCAATTTGGATCCCTTTTATTTTTTCTTCATGTCTGATTGCTGTGGCTAAGACTTCCAGTACAATGTTAAATAAGAGTGGCGAAAGTGGACATCCCTGTCTTGTTCCTGTTCTTAATGGAAATGTTTTTAGTTTCTGTTCATTGAGTATGATGTTGGCTGTAGGTCTTTCATATATGGCCTTTATTATGTTGAGATATGATCCCTCTATTCCTACATTGCTGAGCGTTTTTATCAGAAATGGATGCTGGATTTTGTCGAATGCTTTTTCAGCATCTATTGATATGATCATGTGGTTTTTATTCTTCATTTTGTTGATGTGGTGTATCACGTTTATTGATTTGCGAATATTGTACCAGCCTTGCATCCCTGGAATGAATCCCACTTGGTCGTGGTGAATAATTTTTTTGATGTATTTCTGGGTCCGATTTGCTAGTATTTTGTTCAGGATTTTGGCGTCTATGTTCATCAGGGATATTGGCCTGTAGTTTTCTTTCTTCGTAGTGTCTTTTTCTGGTTTTGGAATTAGAATTATGCTGGCCTCATAGAATGTGGTTGGAAGTCTTCCTTCTTCTTGAATTTCTTGAAATAGTTTGAGGAGAATGGGTGTTAGTTCTTTTTTGAATGTTCGGTAAAACTCCCCTGTGAAACCATCTGGGCCTGGGCTTTTGTTTGCTGGGAGAGTCTTGATTACCTCTTCAATTTCCTTAGTTGTTATTGGTCTGTTCAAGTTTTCTATCTCTTCCGGGAATAGTTTTGGGAGACTGTGTGTTTCTAGAAATTTGTCCATTTTGCTGAGATTGTCGAATTTGTTGCCATATAGTTGTTCATAGTAGTTGTTAACGATCTTTTGTATTTCCGTGGTGTTGGTTGTTACTTCTCTTTCATTTCTGATTTTGTGTATTTGGGTTCTCTCTCTTTGTTTCTTGGTGAGTCTAGCTAAGGGTCCATCTATCTTGTTTATCTTTTCGAAAAATCAGCCCTTTGTTTCATTGATCCTTTGAATTGTTTTTTTGGTCTCTATGTCATTTATTTCTGCTCTGATCTTTACTATTTCCTTCCTTCTACTTGCTCTGGGGTTTTCTTTTTGTTTGCTTTCTAATTCTTTAAGCTGTGAGGTTAGACAGTCAATTAGAATTTTTTCTTGTTTTTAGAGGTAGGCCTGTCGTGCTATGAACTTCCCTCTCAGAACTGCTTTCGCTGCATCCCATAGATTTTGTGTTGTTGTGTGTTCATTTTCATTGGTTTCCAGGAAGTTTTTAATTTCTTCCTTGATCTCGTCGGTGACCCATTCATTGTTTAATAACATGCTATTATCCTCCATTTGTTGAAATGTCTTTGCATGTTCTTGTTGCAATTGATTTCTAGTTTCATGCCATTGTGATGTGAGAAGATGCTTGATATGATTTCAATCTTCTTGAACTTGTAGAGATTTAGTTTGTGTCCTATCATGTGGTCTATCTTTGAGAATGTTCCATGTGTACTTGAGAAGAATGTGTATTCTGTAGTTTTGGGGTGTAATTCTCTGTAGATATCTATTAAATCCATTTGGTCTAGTGCTTCATTTAGAGTCTCTGTTTCCTTGCTAATTTTTTGCCTAGAGGATCTATCCAGTGCTGTCAACGGGGTGTTGAAGTCCCCTGCTATGATTGTATTGTTGTCGATTTCTCCTTGGAAGTCCTGCAGAAGATTTTTAATATATTTTGGTGCTCCTATATTGGGTGCATATATGTTGATCAAGGTTATATCTTCCTGTTGGATAAGATCCTTTCAATATTATGTAGTGGCCGTCTTTGTCTCTAGTTATGGTCTTCATTTTGAAATCTATTTGATCAGATCTGAGAATTGCTACCCCAGCTTTTTTTTGCTTTCCATTTGCTTGGAAAATTTTTTTCCATCCCTTCACTTTCAACCAATGTGAGTCTTTTGTTGAGAGGTGGGTCACTTGTAAACAACATATAGATGAGTCATGCTTTCTTATCCAATCAGCTACTCTGTGTCTCTTTATGGGAGCATTCAATCCATTTACGTTTAAGGTGATTATTGATATGTACTTATTTATTGCCATTTTTGTTTAGTGTGGTTCTATTTTTCTTCCCATTTCTACTGCTAATTACAGCAGTCCTTTTAACATTTCTTGCAGTGCTGGTTTGGTGCTAATGTATTCCATTAGCTTTTTTTTGTCTGGGAAGCTCTTTATTTGATCTTCTATTTTGAATGATAGCCTTGCTGGGTAGAGTAGTCTTGGATTCAGATTCTTGTTTTTCATGACTTTGATTACTTCATGCCATTCTCTTCTGGCCTGTAGTGTTTCTTGTGAGAAGTCAGCTGAGAGCCTTATGGGGTTCCCTTTGTAGGTAACCTGTTGCTTATCTCTTGCTGCTTTTAGGATTCTCTCTTTGTCTTTAATTTGTGGCATTTTAATTACTATGTGTCTTGGTGTGGGCCTGTTTGGGTTCTTCTTACTTGGGACTCTCTGTGCTTCTTGAACTTGAATGCCTTCTTCCTTCACCAAATTAGGGAAGTTTTCTCTCACTATTTTTTTGAATATATTCTCTATCCCTTGCTCCTTTTCTTCTTCTTCGGGGACTCCTATGATGCGAATATTATTACGTTTCCAGTTGTCCCATAGTTCTCTTAAGCTGTCTTCCTGTTTTTTAATAGTTTTTTCCTTCTGTTTTTCTGATTGGTTGATTTTTTCTACCCTGTCTTCTAATTCACTGATCCGGTCCTCAGCTTCCCCTACTCTGCTTTTTAAACCTTCCAATGTGTTTTTCATTTCGGATATGTCATTTTTTATCTCTTTTTGTTGGTTTTTAATTTCCAATTGGCTTATTTTCAGTGTCTCTATGTCCTTACTCATGCTGTTCAGCTTCCTCAAGATCATGGCTCTGAATTCTAGCTCTGTTAACATGCCTAATTGCTCCACATTTATCTCATCTTCGGTGGAGGTGTCTTGCTCTTTCATTTGGCTTCTGTTTCTGTGTTTCACCATTTTAGCTATCACTGTGGGCTTTGGAGCCTGTCAAGTTCTCCCTGTGGGTGTTGGTGTTCTGCTGTTTGTGGCTCCCTCTCCTGTGTTTAGATGAGCGAGGGAGGACCCACGTTGAACACCACTGTCAAGTCTTACTTTCCTGGTTAAAGTTGCCAGCCCAGGAAACGTACTGTTATCCTCTAGCTTTTTGCCTGGAGGCTAGCAGTCTAGGTTAATTGATCAGTTTTGGGTTGTCAGTTGATTGAAAAACTTCCTCTGGTGCTCAGCCAAGGGGCTTTCAGGAGGGTGGGGCAGATGCTGGTTGTTAGTGAGCCTCAATTAGCACTTCAACGGCCCACAGGTTGGGGTTGGATCTCCGAGGGAGGGGCTGCTGCCTCTCCCCAGAGCCCTGGGAAGGAGCAATGTGGCCACCGTCCTGAGTGGCTGCACTCAGCCAAAGCTCTGAGCGCCCTCCAGATCCCGAGTGTCCCGACACAGTTCCAGTCCAGTCCGCCCTCCCTCTGCCGGAGCCCAAGGTGAGTGGCTGTGGCTGTTTCAGCCTCTGTCCCGGCTGCGCTGCGGGGCCGCCTGGGAGTGTAACCCGCGGGCGCCGCTTACAGCTAAGGCCGCTGCCGAGCTGCCGACCGTGCGCTCCCAGCCCCGTCTCGCGCCTTCGCAAGCCTACCGGGATGGAGTCAGTGTCCCTCGTTGTATGGTCCTCGCAAGCTGCTTTTCTGTTGGTTTTTCCTGTCGATTTGTCTGTGTTATAGTTGTAATTCCAGTTTGGTTCTGGGAGACGGTCTGTGTAGCTCCGTTCACTCCGCCGCCATTTTTCGGTCCCGGGGAGATAATTCTTACCCAAACTCACAAGGTTGCTGAGGAAATCACATTGAGTAAATACACATATACATGAAAATTCTTACTTAGTACACTAAGTATTTCATATGTACAAGGCACCCACACATTGCCTGGCACATAATGAAAAATAGTAGTGACAATTTCTTTCACTATACTGATGTAAGAGAGAACTAGTCGGTAGCAAAGACAGTCCCAAAGTTTTTGTGGTCTTATGTACCCTGCTCCACAAGTTGTGGTTTGCTCTCCCTCAGGAAATCCATTGGTCAAGGTTCCCCATATCATCACTGATAATCCTCTTTAGGAATAGGTGACAATATACTAGATTAAAAATATAATGGACATGTATATTTGCTGTTCCCTATATATTTCACTTTCATTTGAATTTGAGGATTATAACTTTTTAAAATGCCTTTTATTTTCACTCTTAAGTGATAAAATAAATATTTTTAGAGCTATATAGTTTTCTTAAGTAAAATGTGTAGGTAAAAATAAATGGCATATTAGTTGAGGTTCACTTTATTTATCACATTGTATTAAACATCATTACAATAAATGCTTCTGTGATAGAACCGAAATGTTTTTCTGAAACATTGCTTTGGCCATCTGAGTGTTCTATGCTTTCTCTTTTTTACCCCTAAGATATATTGTGTAATATATTAAAACTCAGTCTATGAGCTACCAGAAATTCTTCCAAATCTACAAAACCTGAGAGTAAAAGAAATAGAACAAAATATTTACAACCTCATATCACGTTCTTATGGCTTAATATTGTCTTCTTCTATGGACTGGAAGCTTACTGAGGGTAACCTTGTTCTCTGTCACTCATTGCTCTATTTCCCCAGGTCTAACACAAAACCTTACAAACAGAGGGTGCTTAATATTGGTTGATAAATAGAATAAAAATGTGTTGTATTTGTTTTAGTAAGTTTTTTATTTTTAATGTATTCAACTAAGGACACACCTCATTATCGAGCATGTAAACTAGAAATTCACCTGTTTCTTCAAAAAAAAAAAATACATCCTAATGCCAAAATAAGTAAGTGTGTAGGGGCAGGGAGGATAAGAAGAACTTAGGGTAGGGTCCAAAAATGTGAATTCTTATGTGAGTTCTTATGTTCTTTCCCAATTACTATACATCCTGACGCAAGTCACTTAGCTTCCCGTAAACTCCATTATCAGTAAAGTAAGGTTAATGCCTGCCTTATTTATTTCACAGGGCTGTTGTGTTCCAGACATAAGTGAAATCATGTATGCTAGAGGACCTGATTGTCCACAAAGTGAGTGACAGCTGGAAATGAGTACAAATCTTCATCCAGCCCTAAATGAGAACACATGGGACTTGTCACGAGCAAAGATCTCCTATTCGGCAGAATGTATTCTGATAGATTGGGAACACCCTTTTCCTCTTTTTTCCAAAGTTTGTAGAGTAGAGGTTATATGGGTTGTCTCACTGTACCCTAAGACACTTTAGCACCCAAGTGGCTTGATTTATAATTCTATGTAGTAATGGAGTTACATTGTCTCATATAACTCAGGGCTGCAATTGGAGTTTAGGGTGCATCCTTTCTTGCTATTCACCCAATTTATATTTATATCCTTTTATGTGTAGGAAGAGGAGTGTCAGACAAGTTAAAATAAATTGGAACTCTGAACAAAATATTGGTCTGTAATATGCTGCTAGAATGGTGGGGGAGAACGGTTTCAGAGAGCTGTTTCTGCTGGCCTCATTATAGAGTACCTATCATTCTGCCTTCTCAGTATGCTCTGTTCCCTATGGCTTTCTACTCCAAAGCAGCAAATATCAATGCTCCCTACAGGAAATACAAGTCCACAGAGCTGTATCAACTACCTGCTTGCTATTGTAACAGCTCTCGGGAAATTCCTCTGGAAATCTCCAAACAAGACATGACAATTCTCACATGTTTTACTACCTCTCCACCAGATGCCAGCCACTGTACTAAGTATGAGAAGGCAGAGATATAATGTGACACGACACATGCCTCAAACTGCATAACTTGGCAGACTATTATAATGTGAAGTGATAATCAGGGTTGATATTTCGTGAGCATCTAGTAAGCCAGACGTTGTTCTAAGCTCTTTACATGTATGAACTTTTTCAACCCTTGCAATAATCCCACGAAGTAGATACTATTACTATCCCCTCTTTACAGACAAGAATAATAAGAGGCAGAGGCATAACTTACCAAGTATCACATTGTTGATATGAGTTGGAGCTGGATTTGAACTAGATACTCTGGGAACAGAGGACACACACAACCTCCGAACCCCGTGCATTATTATCCCTCCCTTCTGGGAGTGCCCAAGCTTGGTGCTTCGGAGAAGGTGGCCACAGCCCATACTTCATCTTTATGACCCTCACAGAGCACAAAGGGACACATGTCAATCAAGAAAAGGGGGAGTAACATTTTGAGTGCCTTTTGAGAGATTTAGATAAAACAACTACATTGTTTTGGTATCAATTTCCCTATTTTACAAATCAGAGAGCAGAGGCTCATAGAAACCTGGGCTAGTCTGATTCTAGCAATCAGACCCTTTGCACTACAACATGGTATCTCTTTCAAAACCCCAGAGTCACCATGAACAATGATGTAAATGAAACTCAAATGACAAACTTTTGTTACTCATAGAAAAGGACTGGTCATGTTGTTCAAATTGCCATTTTTACATCACAGCTAAAATTATGCTTTAGAAATGAATTAAGCAGGCATGCACTTGCTCCTTGGCACTTTAGCTGAAAAAAATGTCACAAATCAGGGTCAAGTGATTAAATTCAATTTTGGTCATTTTTGTAGTTCTTCTACTCCTTGTGATTGTAAAGGGTCTCAAGAAAACTGGATGTACTGACACTGTGTACCAGTCTCATGGACTGCTAGGAGCGAGCCAAGCTTAGCAAAAGAGCAGTCACACATCCAAGGCAAGATGCCTCATACCCAAGATCTCCAGGCCCTGGTCTCACCAGAGTTCCAGAAAGGGTCAGAATCTCTTGCAAATGACTCATTTAAAAATAGCTTGTTGAAAGGAATATTTCTAGAGGTATGACCAATATTTAAAGAACTCACAAGAGAGGTTGAAGCTCCCAAAAGCTAGCAACAGAAGGAAGCCAATACAAACCCTAGGTCTAAAGGAGCAGGAGTAGAAAATGGATGGGTAGGAGCCCAGTGAGAGCTGGATCATGGAGGAGGGGCCCCACACACAGAGCAGTGGGAGGACATAGCTACAGCCATGCATCTAGCACCAACAGAGGAAGGGATCAGGGATGGATACTTGGACTTCTCACCTGCCAGTGCCTCTCAGGAACTGAACTAGAGGCCAGATGGCAGTGGAACCTGAGAAGAACACAAAATATATAGGGAGGGCAGCTGGTAGAGGGTAAGAAGTATAGCTCCTTTTTGAGTTCCCACCATTCTCAGAATGCTTCCCAAAGGACCTGGTTATTACAATCCCCTCCACCTGAATCCTGTCCTCCTAGTCCCATCCTACATGGTCTTCAACTCCAGCCTGAAAATCCATCCTTGGCCTGTACAGGGCAAAGCAAGTCTCTCCCTTAAGGACCTAGATCTTCCAGAGAGTTATCTCCTTGATGGCTCCTAAAACAGTAGAACTTGTTAATTCCCCAGGGTATAAAGAATCTCAGAACTGTTCTTAAATCCTGGTGAGTATGTAAATTTGAAGGTGTTTGGATTGGGATTGAAAGGTAAATTAAGCCCTTTTCCTCCACAGGAGTGAAAATAAGACAAACTGGTATCTCTTGGGATGTTAAAATGGTCTCGTAGAGAAGGATTTGCTGAGAGCTCTATTTACAGAAGGGTAAACAGCTGAACCTGCACACCAGGTAAGAAGAAACATGCAAGGGCATGATTGCACAGTACACATTTTCCAGGAGCTTCCTAAAGTTGTTAAAATATAAAAATCAATTTCACAACACTCACAAACACATCAAGAGTTCTGTCGATTAACTCTCTTAAAGCCCTCACATTGTCCTGCAGGAAAACCTACCATTTTATGTGTTTTACCTTCCAATCAACTGTGTTGGACTAGTATTTTTTGAAAAGTATAAAACTCCCATCCAAAGAATTTTAAAAAGGTTTTAAAGGGTCTTTCCTTTTCTCATCTTTTTCTCTATAGATATACACACATAACTCAGGTATTATGGTCGAAAGCAATGGTTCTCAACCTGTGGGGGTCAAACGAACCTTTCACAGGGGTCGCCTAAGACATAGCAGTAGCAAAAGTACAGTTATGAAGTAGCAACAAAAATAATTTTATGGTTGTGGGTCACTACAACATGAGGAACTGTATTAAAGGGTTGCGGCATCAGGAAGGTTGAGAATCACTGGAAAGCGTAAGTGACGTTTGAGACTAAAATGCTAAATTCCAAATTAGGAGGGAATACAAGAGGAAAAATAAAGTTTCCAAGGGCTGTTGCCAATACCAGGACTAAATTTCCCATAATTTTAAGAATCAATAACCTTGAACAGTTGCAAAAGTTTTCATTTCAAATATATACTTAAAACTAAAATTATGAATCAAATTTTCATTTATAAAAAGTAAGGTTTCTGCCCTGGCCAGTTTGACTCAGTGGTTAGAGCATTGGCCTGCAGACTGAAGAGTCATGGGTTCAATTCTGATCAAGGGTATGTACCTCAGTTGCGTAACAGTTCAGTCCCCAACCCAGGTTGGGGACATGTGGGAATGTGGGAGGCAACCAGTCAATGTTTCTTTCTCTCTCTCTTTCTCTCTCTTTCTCACTCCCTCCCCCCTACTCTGTCTTTAGATTAATGGAAAAAAATGTCCTCTGGTGAGTATTAAAAAAGAGTAATGATTCTTGTGGCCTCTTCTCTGCAACTAGAATGCTCCAATATATTGTATAGTCTATAATGGTATATTATCTACTGGTATATATTGATACTATATACTGGTATCCATATTAAATATTATATAACAATAATATTCTAATTGTATACACCAATGGTCTCTTATCCCATCAGTAAAAATTTATAATAATATAAATGATTTATAAATTTAGAAATGAATAACATGCACAACTATCTTTTACAAGTATCTAAACACAAAATATAAATTTAGGATAAGAGCCAACATATATATAGTAGTGATTTTAATCTCTCTCTATAAAATATCTTGATAATTTTAATTAAACGAGAAGAGCAAGTGTGTTAAATTTTACGAGAGTGCTAGTCATTCACCTTTTAATAAGGAGCTGATCAAATGCTCATAACTGAATGTGTTTGCTCTACCTTTCTATTTTTGGTCACTTGTATTTCTTTTATTACAATATCATTCCATCCTTTGCTTCTGCATGGGAATATCAAGCTAGTTTCCCATATCTATGAGGGTTAATTTAGCTAAAGTGCTATAAATGACATATATGTCCATTTAACCAGGAATACATAGGCTGCAATATGTCATCAAATGCTGACTGACTGAACATGGGCATCACTGCCAACCGCTAACTCCTGAGCACACAGACCAAAGAAAATGGCAGCTTTCGTACACATTTCAAAAGTTAACAAACTTTATGATTACATATACAGTCAACTCTTGATAGTCACAGTAGTTATATCCTATAATGTCACCAGGAATGCTGAATTAGCAAATACCAAGCCATTGCTCCTAGGGGAAATAAAGGGTTAGGTCTCTGTAAGCCTCTGATGACAACACTTTTATCAATGAGTTAATATATAACCTTGTTCTGTGAATATGTCTGTTTAAAGACCCTAATACCTATGGATTCATTAACACTGACCTCACAGCCAACAGCATTATAACTCTTGCCTGAATGAACTTGATGTAACCACATATTTTCTCCATAAGGGAAATCATCAACTTCTAGTACTTAGAAACACTAGATATGATTTTATCACTAATTGTGAGTGTCATTTTAACCAGCGAAATTACCAGCAAAATGTAAATAGCATGCACCCAATGGACTGAAAAAAAAACAACAAAAAAACACTGGCTTACAAGATGAGAGCTAAAACAAGAAGTCACCTCGTTTCAGCTCAGCTGGGAATGGGCACATTGGACAACTCAAATTTTTCCTCACTCTGTGCATATCCAAGAATGACCATGAAAGATTCCAGGGTTACAAAGACATATTAGCGAGTAGGTAAATTCTCAAGTACAGACAGAATCTGTGAATGAGGATCAGCTGTAGACACTGAAGTGTTTTATGCCTGATGTAAGTTTGCTTCCCTTTCAAAACTTGTGCAGCACTGTTAGTGTGCAACAGGTGTGTTTCAGCACACTGTGTGAGTGTGAGGACCTGGATATTGTCGCTGCAAACCATACTCCCTCTCCCCTTTACATAGCATGCGGTTACTCGTACCGATATACAGAACAGAGTCTGTTATGCTCCTCTCGTTGGAGGAAGAGAGTAGAAGGGAGAATGGGAAGAGGTTCAATGGGCTATATAACGTTGATTTTACATAGGGAACAGATTTGACTTTGTATGTATTTTGGGAGAAACGGCAGTAGTATTTTCCGGGGGAAACTGTGCAAGGTGACATACTGGGCAAAGAGTGATGGCTAGAAGCAGAGAGAAGCTTCCAGGAAGATCTGTGAGACTGGGTACAGAGCCAGGTAACACAAATGGTGTAGCACTGGAGAAGAGGCCATTTCCCTGTTCTGGTTATTCCTGCTGAAACTAAACAGCACTTCGCACCCTGGGGACTAGACATTTGGGAGCATCTGCAAGCAGCACCTTGGAATAAACATGAGTTTTTTTCCAGGCAAAAAGGGAGCAAAGAGAGGCTGCCCTGAGGCTTTGCTTTGACACATGAGAGAGAACAAGAGGGAAGACGAGGAAAGAGGCGAGAGGTAAGCCCTGGTTTTCTTAATTCATCCCTGGACAGACTGTCTTTGGGAATAAATAATTGGGAACATTCTGAAGCTGATTTTCTGACAACCAGGCCAGTGGGAGTTTGCACTGCCATAACTCGGTCCTTCAACTAAATGAATAATAGTCTGCTGTCTCTGCAATACAGAGGAGGTTGTCCCTGGAGAGCGATGAAGCTGGATCAGGGCTGAGAACAGGCCACTAGATTTGCCAAAGACAACCTCTCTTGTTCCATATTGAGGGAGTCCTATTGATGGATTGTTAGATCAGAACGTACAAAATCAGACTGCTGAGAAAATGAAACTAACTAGTAAATGATATTGTTTTAAAATTTGACAAAGCCAAAAAAGATACATTTATTGGCTAACAGGAACTCACACTCAGAGGGAATTTTTATAAATTAAAATCAGGAGTATTTATCGATATCTCTGGGTGACAAACAGCAAGTTATTGATAGAGAAAAGTTAAAACTATCAGAAAATGGGAATAAAATAAATTATTACTGAATTACTTTATTAAGTGCATATATTTTCAATTTGGTACAATTATACAAGGATAGATCCCTTCATTTTTGTAGTCACTCATTCAAACAATGTTCCAGGGCGCCAATTTGTACTAGGCACCTGACGAGGCATGGTGATACTAGAATAGATGGAGGATACAGTGTCCCTACCCCAGTGGCATTACCAGGGTACAGGGCAATACAGAGGCATGCAATAAAGTGGGAAAGGTGCTGGGACATTGGAAACCCAGGCCTTGAAGCAAATGTTCATGTTACCTGGGGGTGAAGGAGATCACCTTAGAGAAAGGGACATGTAACCTGTAACCTGGACAAAGGTAGAAGTGATAGAGACACGGAGAAGGGAAAGGTCTCTGGGTAACAAATCTGCAAGAGGTTAGAGGGGTGAGGACAAGCTGTTCTAGAGAAGGAAGATAGTTGGTGTATCTGGGAGAAAGAAGTCCAGGATGATGGGGAGAGATGAGTCGGGGGGAAAAGCGGGGGCCATGTGAGGCTTTGTAAATTGTGTTAAGGAGTATGGGAGTCATTTAAAGAGCAATGGGAAACTGGGGGTATTAAATTGGGAAGTGACAAAATCAGATTTGAGGTTTAGAAAGGTCACTGTATTCAGCTTTATCACTACAGCTTTGTGGTTAGAAACTTTGTTGAAAGCGATCCTTTTTTCAAAACTGTGCAGCTCAGAAGAATCTTCTGTTTTAGTACGTATTTCCTTAGTAACCCTCATCAACCCTTGAAGAGTGCTGTTGAAATATAAAGAAACAAAGCCAAGGAGACACTAGTGATCAGCAAGAGAGTCACAATTAAATCCCCAGGTTCCCGCACACTACGGAAGGGTCAGATGTGAATAAATTTTCCTGATAGATTGCTATAGTTAAGCAATTTTTTTTTCACATTTGCACGGCAGTGTGATGCCAAGCTTTGTAAATCTCCACCGTTTGACCTTGATTGCAAAGTCAGGTCCTTGAGAGTGAAACAATATAGAAAAGCCAAAATTTTACAATACATCTGCCTTAAAGGGATCTTTGAAAAACAACAATGCCCTTCCAGAGTTGAGGTTCTTAGGAAGATTTCTAATCCTGGGACACTGGTCAAGACCATTGAGGGTTGATCCTGTTGTCTCATCTGTCAAATCCTCCATGTTCTGCTATATATTTTTTTTTCACACTAACTGTTTGAAAAGTAGAAATCAGTATATGAAGCTCATATGCTTTCACAAAGCATAGTACTTGCCGGAATTTTTCTTAATTATTCAAACTTGCTAATTAGTTTCATAGTCCTCCTGCAGAAAGCGGCTAAGATGATCTTGCTACTTAAGGAACATGCACATATTGGATGTGTATGAACCTGAGGCTTCAACAAGACTTGTTACCTATGGTGATGTTGTGATTCTCTCCTTTGTACATCACCTGCCCCTCCCTTGGCCACTCTGCCATTCACACACATACACACATATACATGCACACACCATCACATAAAACAAACCATTTCTACAGAGAAACCACAAGAGTTTGAAGTTAGCGTACTTCTGTCCTACTCCAGTTCAGAGAAGCTGGCTGGGATGAAGTTACAGAATAAAACTACCCTTAAATCTTTGAACCATAATTGTTTCTTCTACCTCCATACTGAAGATGGACAGCCACAGTGGCACATGTAGTTGATTAAAAGTGGGTACAAAAAATTCTAGCTCAGCAACCTTGTTAGGCTAAATTCTGTGTATGTGTACAAACTACTTCCTCTAATATCCTGACCATCCACAGCATGTTTGATGTGTACTTAATTTAATCATCAGACCCGATTTGGGGATTTGTCACATTATGAATATATATAGTTCTTTAGGCCTGGAGACTTTTGGTTATGTGTATTATCTAAAGAGAAATTACCTAATTGCTCCTCAACTTCAATAAGCAATGCATTTCCCTGAGTAGATATAAGCAACACTTTTAAAAGGCCCCTTTTGTCTTAAAGAAGTAGATTAAGAGCTGGTAGCTGTGTAATAAAATTTAAATGATCTCTGCGGCGGCACTGTTTTGTTACATTTCAGTTTATGCTTTACTTGAGAAAAACAGCTGACAAACTAAATTGTTGCCAAAAATATTAATGGGACTACTGCTCTTAGGTGAAATTTCATTCAGGTGTTTTTTGTTTTTGTTTTTAGCTACAGTATACTACTTCCCTCTTTTGGAAAAGAAAAAAATATGTTTTTATTGATATTTTTGAGAGGGAGGAAGGGAGAAATAGAAACATTGATGTGAAAGAGAAACACTGGGGATCAAACCCGCAACCCGGGCATGTGCCCTGACTAGGAATTGAACCATGAGACGATGCTCAATCCACTGAGCCACACCAGCCGGGCTACCTCCCTCTTTTACTTCCATAAGACATGAGTGCTATCCCATAAAGGTCAGTTTGGAATAGCAACCACCACCACCACTGCAGGTTTGATGATAACCGTGTGGCAATCCATTGTTCACCTAGTTTATGTACAAATCCAAATTCGTTTTCATAACCCACAGATCACAGTTAGCATGATCCGGGCATTCTCGCTTCATGGCACAGCTCAGGCCTTGAACACTCTTCGTCCCTGGTCGAGGACACGCTCCCTAATTGGCTGAGAACATTAGGTTAAGGGTGAAAGGCTATTTATAATCTCTTAGGTTTCAATTTACAGGTTCATCAGCCTGATCATGTCATCTGATATAAGGTACATAGTTACTGACTAGCCACATCCTGTGTTGTTTTCTCTTCAAAGCTTTTAAAACAATTCATAATGACACTTTATTTGCTTTTACAGCTGCTTTTGTTTGTTCCCAACAAGACTGTGAACTCTACTGCTGTATCCCAGCGCCTGGCTTCATGTGTGGCACATAGCGGGTGCTCAGCCATTCAGCTGAACAAATAATAAAGGGCACCTTTCACACAGTTCCGCCTGTAGACGAGAAGACCAGGCTTACAGGAGCACTTTATATATGTGTCTCCTATTCTGGTAGTTAACAGGCAGCAGAGCTGGTATGGTGGGGCGCAGATTTCTTTGCTCCAAAGCCTTTGCTCCTCTGATTCAACCAGCGCACCTCTAAGCAGGAAAGTCTTATAGAGACAGGCTGGGGAAAGACGGCTTGGCAGGAATATTCTGCTGTTGGATTTTGAGCTCTCCTGACCTGTCAGTCACTATTTTGTGCTGAGAATTCCCACTGCTGTTTCAGTGTAGATTCTAATCTATATTCAGCCATGCACACAGGGGAGTTCTTGACTATGTCTTTATCCAGTATTGAGCTGGGGCAGTTTCTCATCCTGACTGACCTTTCCTGGCTATTTTGCTTTCTACTATGGCTGAAGGTGCTTTGGGGTTAACCAGGCGCTTGGTCTGAGTCAAAACCTAGGGACAGAAGCAGGTGGTAGGAAGAAGAATGGCCTAACTGCTATGCATTGACATCCCCTGATTTAAGCAGTAACTACTGTCTTATTTACCACTTTCCAAATGGTGTTTATTCAAGGAAGTAGATTATCTTCTTTTCATGTTCACATCCCTTCCTTCTCTAATACTTAATGCATGGTCCATGGGCATCATCAAAAGCAAACAAAACACTGAAACTGCAACGTGACAGGGGCAGGATTCAGATCCATTTATTAATTATACGTAATTTCACAGATGAAGAACACAATATTTGACAAATATGTGTTAAGTTATTCTCAAGCTTACCTGCATTAATAAACACCAGAGTTGGACAGTAGTTAAAGCTCGAGAAATATTTTTTAATCAGAAACTATTACAATCAGGGAACCAGACTTCTTTTAGAACTGGGCTCAATTCCAAATATAGCATAGACAAGAAGGGATTTATACATAAGGAGCAGGGTATCAGAGGATGGAAAATTCCTAAATGGACACATCTGGGGTAAGAGGGGATTCTTGCTGAAGGCAGATCAGAGTGCTCAGATACCTAGGACAGGAGCTGAGAAATCTGATCAGATATAGAGGCAGATCAATATCTAGGGTAGAGTCCTGCTAAATGGACTTAGCAGGATTCTTGCTGGAACTGAGTGATGCAAAGGCAGACACACAAACCCAAAGATGGAGATAGAGTTAGGAAGAGAGTTCAAAGGAGCCTCACTCAAGTTTGGTGACGGAGCATCTTTGTCACCTACCTTGCGCTCACATCTAACACAACTTGCTGTAACAATATGAGAGTTTTTCTCATCAGATTTTCCAGTAGTCTTGATTCTATATTTTGTCTTTATAAACTTATAGAAATGAAATAAAAGGTTTAGCATCTCCCATATGTTTGGCACTGTGTTAGTTACTTTAAACATAGTAAATCTAGCTCAATGGTCATTTTGAATTTATTTAAAATTGCTATCATCTAAATATTTTTAAAGGTAAATTATAAATGTTATACATAAGCAGCAATTGAAAGCAGATCACGTAATGAACTCTTATGCTAATCCCAAGAAATTCTTTCTTCAAAGAGATTTTATCTCTAGGCACCCATGGCTCCTCGAATCCCTGGGCATATTAGGAACACTGCAGGTACACTGGCTCACAGCCCAGCCCAAGTCCTGGGGAAAGAAGCTGGGATATTTGTTTCTTCCCTCTCAGAAGACACAAAAGCTACTTCATCTGGGCTTTTTCCCCCCAGATTTAAGCATACTTTAGAGAGGAGCGCTTATCAAACCCCACATGAGAGATGTTGAATTCTTCCTTCTCATGACCAAAAATGGCTACTCAACTGAAAAATTTTACAACCAATTAAACCACATTAGGGAACTTTCACAGGACAGAGACACTCTGCTCCAAGGCAGAAATGGCAACACCCCTTTAAACTAGTTCCATTTTTCCTAAGTGCTTATGTTGAATATAGAAGCAAGGCTTAAAGGAGTCCTATAATAATTTCTTTGTAGGAAAAGATGAAACAACTACCTACTAATTTTTATATTCAATAAAAAATAAAATTCCTCTTTTAAAATGATGAGACAATGCATACTAGTGGTCACCTAAAAAGCAAAGACCAAAATGCAAAATCTTATAAATTAAATTATTTCCCATCATAAAAGGAGCCTTTATAAAAAGTTCAAGGCTGTTACCTAGATGAGTATTCAAGTCGTCTAAATTCAGATATACCACCAACTGGACAATGACAAAATCCAACCTTAAATTTTAAATTCATACTCACTCAAATGCCTTACAATTTCAAATGGGTTCATAGCATGTCATGGCTAACAAGCTAGTAAATGGCCCAAACTTCTGATTGTTACCTTAAAGAAAACAGATAAAAAGAAAAAATCATGAATTTTCTTGAGTGTAAACTAAAGGTATTTTTCAGTGACATTCTTCCTAAACCTAATGCCCTTAATGTTTCCCTGAAAATGTAATCCTGTTATCTTAATAACTTCTAGATAATAGTAAATATTCACTTTTCTACATCTTAAAAAGATAAAATTAGACAATTACCTAAAATATTTAGGACAGCATAGGGAATATAGTCAATAATGTTCTAATAACTATGTATGGTGTCAGATGGGTACAAGACTTATCAGAGTGATCATTTTATAAGTTATATAAATGTCTAAACACTGTGTTGTACAATTGTAATAGGTGATTACTTGGGGTAGGGGATGTGGAGGAGGGTGCAGGGAGGATAAAGGATGGTGGACAGAGACTGACTTGGGGTGGTGAACACACAGTACAGTATATAGATGATGTGTTGCAGAATTGTGCACCAGAAACTCATATAATTTTGTTAACCAATGTCACTCCAATAAATTTAATAAAAAAGAAAAAAAGTAAACTTAAAAAATCTTTAATATTCCTTCTATACGGAAGATAATAAAGTACTTAAACAGAGAGAGAAAATAGTGTATTTGACTTTTCCAGAACATTACTGAGTTATTCTACCTGAAAAGAAATAATTTGTGGGTGACCTTCCAAAATAATCTCACAATGTTTCAATTACATGCCATTGAAAACAGGAAACATATGCTAAGTGTCTCTACGAGTTTAATAGCTTGAAATTAGACTTCAGAATATCAATTAACATGTCACTCCATGGAATTGGTTTCTAGGTAGCTAATAATTTCATACTACAGAGTTCATGCTGAATCCTACTAATCGCATGTCCCTTTCAAGCTTTCTGAGACTCTCTCTCTCTCTATTTTGAAAAGCAAATTGGAAGTAGCTTCTGAATAATTAAAAGAACACAGAGGCTCAGGGCAGAGCAGCACTGGAGAGGTTGGTTACAGAAAATTCACCACACGTCCCTCTCAGCTGCACACAGTCAACGATGTGGCTCTGTCGAAGTCCCAGTGTACAAGTGCCGCTAACCAGTGTACTCCTGGACCGTGCACTCAGCCCTTATCCCTGCCCAAGACACAAAATTAATCACACAGATAACGTAACAAATATTAATAGATAATGTATACATAGCACACACTGTATGGCCATTTTAGATCTTTACATACATTAATTCATACGATCCTCATAACTATGAGACAAGGTTACTATTAAACCCATTTTATAGTTGAGTAGACAAAGGCACTGCAATGTAAGCAACCAATGCACAGGGGAAGTATTTCAACTTAGTCGTTCTAGGGCTCAGGCTCTTAACCAGTAAGTATGTCAGTGTAGGGTGTCCTTGCTGGTCTGGCCTTTCCAGCCCTTGTTCCCCACCACTGATCTCAGACGCACCTTCTGATAACAAACCTTCTGTCCCTGGCTTGACCTTTTCACTTTGTCAGATTGACAGTTGAAAAGCCATCTGTTCACAATTTGTTATGACAAGGGTGATCATACCTCCTGTTTGCCCAGGATATTCGGAGTTTATCTATTGTACTGGCAACATAATCAATAGCATGGTTCACACCTCCTACACCCCACCCTACGCACCCCAACTGGGGACTGAACCGGCATGCAGGGTACGCGCCCTTACTAGGAATCGAACCCGCAACCTTTTGGTGTACAGGACAACACTCCAGCCAACTGAGCCACCTGGCCAGGGGGAGAAAACAACATACATACTTTTAAAACACTTCTATACAGTAAAAATTTCATTTAATATCAGGAAATCTAAAGATGAAAATATCTGTAAAAGAAGTTTCCTAAAGAGGAACTGACTGAAAAAAAAAATTTTTTTTTTTTGTTTACCTTAAATATATAAGATTTGCCCAGCTAGCAGAGCCATTATAAGGCTGTTAACATTTCTCTAGATAACCAAGTGTATCATGGTGCTGGCAAAGGAGGTCAGATTGTAGAATTTTGCAAATAAGTTTTGCTTTTGGCCATGATGCTAAATGCATTGAGATTTTCTGTTTCACCTTCAGGTGCATTTATTTCAAAATGTTTTACCAAACTTGAAAAGATTTCTTTTGTGTGTTTTATAAATTGATAATAGTTCTTTCATGCCCAAATTGGTTAATTATGAAAACAAACCATGTTCATACACTGGCCTACATTATATTTTGAGATTGACCAGAAGATTCAAACACATTTATGAACACCCCCTAGAAATGACTGCCAGTTAGGCAATGATTGGTAGAAATATCAGGTCTTAGGCCTACTGTAAAATTGGAATATATAAAATACAGTTATCATTCATATGATTTTCTAAACACTAGAAAAGTTATCTATTTAAAACATTTTTTTTTTATCCTCACCCAAGGACATTTTCCCATTTTTTGTTCAGGTAGAGTGGGAGGGAGAGAGAGAGAGAGAAACATCGACGTGAAAGGGACACATCGAGTGGCTGCCATCCACACAACCAACCAGGGCCAGGGACAAATTACAACTGAGGTATGTGCCCTTAGCGGGAACTGAACCCGGGTCTCTCTGGACCACAGGTTGACGCTCTAACCACTGAGCAAAACCGGTCAGGGGTAAAACATTTTTAATGTTATAATTTGAAAACATTTAGAAGAATAATTCCACTCAGATTTTGAGGATAATCAACTTTTCCAATTTCTATATTGAAAAGTTCTCATATGAATAGATAAGATATACAAGTTTCCATCCCATTTTAAATGAGAATGTCATTTCCAACTATACCATGACATATGAGAATTTAGGAAAAGTTAAATTGCTCAGAAGCTACTATGTGACACCTTTCTAATAAGACTATAATCACTATATTTCTCCAGAAGATTAAGAAATTGCATACATCATTTAGTGATGTCCTTCACGCCAGGGTAGGCATCAGTAAATTCAGAAAATTGAACACACCTAAGAAACAAAAACTCATCCTAGAAAAAAATAATCATCCTAAAGAACTTACAGTGTTATTTCAATTTCTGGGATTTGTATTAGGCAAAGACACCAAAAAAATTCTGAAATCATATCATTCAAAGGACCTTAGCAAATACTTTATTTTATACATAAGGAGTTCAAGTCAAGGAGGTTAACTGATTTTACTCAAGGTCAAGTAACTACTTGGTGACTAAATCAGAGTACTTAAATAAAGTCAAAAAAGGAATTCTATAAACCCCAGGTTTTCAGAGGTGTGGCATGTATACATTAATGGCTCTGATCATTTTTATCCTATCTTATAAAAAAATACTTTTGAAATTCTTAATAAAAATGTATACACTTTTTATTTTATTTATTTGTTTGTTTGTTTATAATCCTCACCTAGGATATGTTTATTGATTTTGGAGAGAGGGGAAGGGGTGGGGAGAGACAGAAAGAGAAACATCAATGTGAACAACATCCATCGGTTGCCTCCTATACGCACCCCGATCGGGGATGGAACCTGCATCCAAGGTATGTGCCCTTACCAGGAATCAAACTCGCAACCTTTTGGTGTATAGGACAATGTTCCACCGAACTGAGCCAGCTGGCCAAGAGAAGAAAAAATATATACACACTTCTGGACAGTAAAAGTTTTATTTAATATCAGGAAAATTCTTCCATTTGTCTTTTAGACATCACTATTTGGAATGGTGCCTGGTAAACAATAAAAATTCACTGAAGAAATGCAACCTTTTAAGAGATGGAATCTTCATGATTCTGAATATAAACTATTTTCAGCAGACTAAATAGAATTTTAAAAATGCCATACAACATAAATATTTTTGTTAGTTTAATGTGGCAAGATTATCACAACAGAACAAATCTCTATTTCTACAAACCACAATTTGATAGGACTGCAATATTAAAAGGCCACACAATTTGAAACCCTAGATAAAAGTGCCACAGGGGACCAGCAATGAGGAAAGAAAACATTTTTGAAGTGTGCTCAAAAGCAAACAAATCATGAATTTTGCACTCACAAAATATATAATGGCCCAAAGTTACATTTTCTCTGCACTTCCAAGGATACCACACTGTGGAAAACAAAGTTCAGGCTTAGAATTTAGTACACTGTCTCTGTTTTTTTTGTTTGGTTTTTTTGGTATCAGGTTGTGATATATATATATTCATTCCATGAAGTAAATGGTATTTAAGTAGTAGGACATTTCTTTGCTGAATTTGCAATATTGTTGCTGAAGAATACAATGGACTTATGAAAAGATTGATAGTGAAAAGTGCATACAGAAGTAAGCAGTAATATCTCTCTTAACTAAAGTTTAACATGCTTGGCTTCTAAACTTCAAGATCTCTTGGCTTCCATAAAAGCCAGATAGATAAATAGTTAGATTACATATTAGTTAATAGATAGGTGGGTGGTTGGGTGATTGATAGATAGATAGATAGATAGATAGATAGATAGATAGATAGATAGATAGATAGATAGAATGAATGATGGATGAATGGGTAGACAGACAGACAGACAGATACTTAAAGCATCTTTGTTTAAACCTGTTGAATTACCAAAATTGTATGATCTTCAGTAGTTTTGACAAGAATACTAATGTTTCACAGGCATACCAGATCATGGACTGTCTGTCACTATAAAACCAACAGTGACATAAATTCCATAGACATTTTCATCAGGAGTCATTAGACTCAACAGATATCTCTTAGAGAATAAGCTCTTCTCTCTTCCCTAGGAGTAAGTTCCTTAGAGGTTTCACTTAAAGGCCAAGTATGTTTCCATACAAGAAGCTGGAGGTAAGTCCCGTGAAAAATTAAACAAACATTGTCACCACTAAATTGATGGCTACTGTCTTTTAAATTGTCTTCAAATGGTACAGTTCGGCCTCTAAGTAAGCATTATAATAATGACATTAATAAATGTTGAGGATAAGAATCAGGAATCATTTCAGACCTCAAGAAGCTCAATGTTCAGGATTTTATTCTGTTCTATATAACTGGTTCTAATTTAAAAATCTCAAGACAAGTAAAATAACCTATCTCTCATTGCATTAGCGATATAAATAGTTTCATTTTCCTCTTTTTGTTTTGAAAACATACCTACGTTATCTAATAGTTTGCAAATATGTGTATTTTTATATAATGCAGAAAATATTACAAAATTTATTTTATTTTTTAAGAAATTAAATTTCCTTAATTTACCAAAAAGTGACTTTATACAATAGAGAAAATAAGGAAATATGTTATTTGTAGTAATTCTCAGTTTGGAAATGTATTGCTGTTTGGGGTTTTGAGAATATTTTTATTTCATAGGAAAATTACATTACCAATTAAAATATTCCAGAATCCGACCTAGAGTATTTGAAAAAACTCCCAGTGCATATTAGGAAATAAAATGAAGACACATCAGACATGTCAGCTCTAGACTCTGATACTACCACATAACTAATTACAAATTCTCCAGTGTTCCTAGAGAAAATCCAGAAGAGAAGAAAAGCAGAGACTGACAAGCCATGCTCTACTGATTTCTTCTCACTTTTCAGAATGTGTTAAATATTGCAACGAGAAACTATTTCATGGGCTTTTATCTGGCAAGTATCTTATTTCCTTTCAAGGACATGGTGCAAAATTCACTAGAAGCTCCTATTTTAAGAGCTATTAGCAGGTCAAAAGTTTTCGTAAACATAAGTGTCTAAATGACCAAAGACAAAGCTATGGTCTTATAGTAGAAACTCCAAAAAAACAGAAAAGAAGCATATCAAAGTTAGAGAATCTCTTTTTTGTTGTTGTTCTAATTTGCTGTTTTATTTTGAAAGATTTCAAACTCACAATTTCTAACATGGCATAATGAATTCCTAATACAATTTTTTTCTTAATCTTCACTCCAGGATATTTTTCCATTTTATCTTCAGCTACAGTGGGAGGGAGGGAGGGAGGGAGGGAGGGAAAAAGAGAGAGGGAAACGTTGATATGAGAGAGACACATCTACTGGTTGCCTCCCACACAATTCTGACCAGGGCTGGGACCGAACTACAACCCATGTACCTACATGCTCTTGACTGGAATTGAACCCATTACTCTTTGGTCCACGAGCTGACGCTCTAAACTGCTGAGCCAAACATGCCAGGGCTCTTAATATACTTTGACCAAATGTTAGCCTCTCTCTCCCCTTCCCCCCCCACCTCTGTCTACACATACATATATATTCACACACTTATATATGTACATACAGAAATATATACACCTGTATACCTAGAGGGAGGGAGAGAGAAAGAGAGAGAGA
Organism: Molossus molossus; assembly: GCF_014108415.1. Taxonomy (NCBI): domain Eukaryota; kingdom Metazoa; phylum Chordata; class Mammalia; order Chiroptera; family Molossidae; genus Molossus; species Molossus molossus. The sequence continues at coordinate 37,182,012 of NW_023425401.1, read as the reverse complement.
GAAAGAGAGAGAGAGAGAGAGAGAGAGAGAGAATTCCTATTATTTCAAACCATCCTAAATTACATTATAGGCACTGTGATATATCATTCCAAAGTACTTAAGAATGAACTCTCAAGAACACTTAAGAATGAACTCTCAAGAACAATGACATTTTCCTATATAAACATACTATTATTACACCTAAGAAAATCAACATTAATACAATATTATACAAGAAAAAAATCTATAACTTTTCCCTATTATTTCAAAAATGCCCTTTACATGTCATTTTTTTCCCCATCATGAATCTAATCTATAGTTACACTCTGGATTTAGCTATATCTCCTTTGCCCCTTGAATCCAGAACAATTCCCCTTCCTCCCTCTGTTCTTGATGCCTCCCTCTGTTCTGAATCCTTTTATGAGCTCAAGTCCATTGTTCTGCTGAAGAATTCACATTATTGACTTTCCTTGTGTTGACATTCAGGTCAAAGTCTTCCAGAGAGAGCACACAGGGAGAGACACTGTTTATGTACCACTGTATCACATTGAAGGCACACATCAAGCTGTCCCACCATGGGCAATGGAAAGCTTGATTACTTACGGTTTTTGCCATAAAGGCAAATTTACCCTTTGTAATCAAGGAGTAATTTGTGAAGGGATTGATTAATTATGTTTGCCTCAAACTGGGAGTTACAACAAAAAGGTGATTTTTTAACTTTGTCTACCCTTCTATTTTTATTAGCTGGCATTCTTCTGTAAAGAACTTTTCCACTTTATCTCCTTTTTATTCTACTTTCGCTGTTACAATTTTTCTTAGAAGCACTACGGACTCATGTTTCTTTTTTATGTATTTAACGTTATAATCTATTATCATCATTATTCTTTTGAAGCTCGATTATGACAAATATGGACTCAATTTGTACTTTCTTTTGCCCAGACATGAAATCAGTCATTTTCCCCAAAAGTCCAAATTCCTTTGAGTATGGAATAGTATTTAGAAATCAAGATGTATCACCATATTGTATTAGTAATTGCTTGTTGCAACTGAATTCTCATTGCTTCTAGACACTTGTGGTACAGCAAGAAGTGTGAGTGAGCATCAGGATATTTGCATCACTTCCTCTTGTCCCAGTCCTACAGGGATGGTGCACAGGGGCCCAGATAAATATCTGAATCCAGAGTAGAGTTTGTAATATAGGAGAGAAACCCTGACCTTAGGGAACCTATTTCTTTTGCAGTGAATGCTGAGCATGTCTGCCCTTTGCTCCAGAGGGAGATACTCTGTCTTCCAAGGGTGTTCACTATGCAAACATCCTGGAAAACATAGTCTAGAACAAAAGACAGTGTCTCTGCTTTCAAGACAGACAGATACGCAAATGATCCATAGACCATTTCTTTTTCTCTTCCAATATTACCTTGATTTGTATACTGCCAACCAAATTTTGTTAGTATACAGAATCCTTAGCATACTGCCAATCAAATTTTGGTGGTAGGTAGATGTTTACTTATGCAATGTTTCTTTTTTAGTCATAGATATAAGGCTATGATTCTGTAGCATGGATTAAATAAGACTATATTGAAAAAAGCTCATATGAGTGACAAATCTCCTTTAAACTATAACAGTTAAAATTTTTTTCTTGGTTTTCCTTCTCTCTTGACCCCATAAGACTTGGGATCTTTTATGTCAAGACAAACAGTAGGAGCATCATCATAAGAGTAGAAAGGGTTTGTTACCTAGAGCCAGTATCTTAGCTTCCTCTTATAAACACTCAAAAAATGGCCAGGATATACCTGAGAATAATTAATTTATAAACTCTGGGTCTGGGATCCAGATGGCAGGACATTTTAAAGCTTGCTAGGTGATTCCAAAGCACAGCCAAGGTTGAGACTGAGCCCTGGTGTCAATTCACTGATAAAATCCCAACCACCCTAGGAATAAAATCTGAGGGTCATAGGAGGTAATACTTATTTTCAAAGACATTTTTAATGCTCTTTTTTTTCCTCCTTCGTAAAGTATAGACATTAATACTTGTCTCCAAATGTGTAATAAGAACTTGAGAAGGGGAAAATAATTATTTTATTCTTTAACACATGTTCAGATATTACAGGCAAATTCTTTTTTTAGTAGTTTAATAACACAGATAACAGAATTTAAATGTTCAAACCAAAGTTTTTGTGTAGGTGGAAAAAAAAAAGACATTTTAAACTTCAAAGTGAATATGATTTTCCCTGGAAGTCACAGCTATTACAAAGCAGTTAGAATTATTTCAGATAGTCTATCAGATCACTTGGATGGCTAAACATTCCTCAACCTATAATTTGGAGGGGGAAAGTGGGTATGTCAAGATGTGGGATTCACAGTCTTTATCTTTTAGCTTTGGGTGAAGAGTTACATTAAGAGTTACATTGCTTTCTTTTTGAAAATAGAAGTTTTTCTATGTTCTTAAAGTGTATCTCACAGGACTTACTTGGGCAGAGACGCATGCAGCTTAAATCGCTTCCTTCTTGCTAATACTATGCATTCAGCATTTTCCTGATAGGTATCCTCTTGGATGAGACTTTCAGACATATACTGAATTGCTCTGTGAATAAAAAATATTTCGTCTCCTTAGAGCTCTCAGACACAGCCTTGACTTATTGACTCCAAAACTGCTGACTCTCCACAGTTCACTCCAGTAGGCTTCCCATACAGCCTCACCCTAATGATGAGCAAAGCACTTAGCTACCCCTGGAAGACTATTAGAAACTGTCATGGGATGGATAAAATGTCTGTTAGGAAGCATAAGTGAAAATTCTGCAAAACCCATCGAAGAAGTATATCCAGACAATCAAATTTCATTGTAAAGGTATCAACATAGACTTACAATCCTTACAAAATAAAATAAAATGCATGAGTCCCATTTGAGGACTGGGTATATTTAAAAACTGTACCAAGGCTACCAAATTTATATGACAACAAAAATAAAAGTTGTCTTGAATTGTATATATGTGCCATTTTTTCCCCTAAAGATTTTAAAACATTTTAAGGATCATCAAACTCTGTAAAAATAGAAATGGTTCAGTGTTACTAACCTCATGTTTCAGAGAGAAAAGATCACTGGATATTGATTGATGGTCCTAATAAACTACTATCACAACCAGTCAAACATTTTTAATGTATGGATGCCAGGTGATCTGGCAAAAGCAGCTAAGTAAATGTATAGTAAAAATTAGGAATATATACAGTATACATATTTGTAAACAAAAACCTGCCGGGTCATTACCTTCAAATACACAGGAACATGTTAGGTCAAGAGTTAATATTTGAGCCCTGGCCAGTTTGGCTCAGCAGTTAGAGCATTGGCCCACAGATCAAAGGATCCCAAGTTTGATTCCCACTCAAGGGCACCTACCTGGGTCGCAGGTTCAATTCCCATGAGAGAGGCAACCAATCAATGTGTCTCTCACATTGACGTTTCTCCCGTTCCCCTTCCCTCCCTTCCACTCTATCTAAAAATCAATGGGAAAATATCCCCAAGTGAGGATTAATAACAAAAAAAGAGGTAATATTTGAGAAGTTTTAGTTAAATAGCTGTCCTCTTATTTGTCCATGGATTAAGAGAGACCCTCAAAGAGCTGTTCACAGAAATGCTCTCATACAATAACACTTCGCTTTCTATCATCATACTGGCAAGGCGGAGGACTATATATCCACCACACAGTGTTCTGTAAAAAAAAAAAAAAAATGCTCTCTAAAACCAATCTTTTTCCTAATGGATTACATTGTTTCCATTTTAAAGACAACTGTCATATTTTTTCTTCTGCCATCAGCTCTTGAAAGTTACAGAGCCTATGACCAATCTTTACCACACAAAAACAGCTTATCTCTGGGCCCGATAGTTATGGTTACTATCCTTTTCCTCATTTGCCTTGGTCTACCACAGTCATAATAAATTTTCTAGTTTAAAAATATAATATCAATATAAAACTTGGAAAGTCTAAAAAGAAAAATATATAACGCATGACTATGTTTTTAAATATGAAGTCTAGAGATTTTACAATGCTATGTCTTGGTATTGGCTATACTCCTCTAAAAGGTAATGTACATTTTAATTCTGTGGGTGCAAGTTTATTTTGTCTACAGAGGTTTCTTTGTAAGTTATTGCTTAGGTATTTGTCTCCTTCCGTGGTTTGAATCTTCTTTGCCTCTAGTTCAACACTATCATTTTGTTTCTAACACCTTTAAACTCATCATTCTTATTTTCTTTTGGTTGTTTTTATCTATTCCTCTGTGTTTTTAATGTTATTTATTTCTCCTTCTACTTATTCTGATTTGGTCTTCATTTTCTGTGAAATTCGAAGTTTCTATTTGTTTTCTTCCTTGAAGTCAATTAGCTCATGCTCTTATCCTTCCCAGGTTTCTTAAACTTTTTTCCTAGATCCTCTTGGTTTTAAATCATTCTCTTCTTTTATGGAGACAGTTGGCTATTTTTTAATTCCTCTAGAAATATTTAGTCACAATATTTTGCTCCATGGAAATTCATTTCTCTGGTTAAAATTTTTAATTTCCATGGGTACTTTCCCCTATTTCTTAATTTTTCTTATAGGATGTTTTCACTCTGCTTTCTGTTTCTTTTTACTATACATTTGTCAATAGGAGAGGTGAATTTTTCTAGGATTAGTTATTTGGAGAAATGTAAGGAAAGACTAGAGCTTTGTTCTAGGTCACTAGGAATTTTTCTTATGACACAAGGTGTGCATTTGAGTTTTAAACTATTTCATGCCCAAAGAGATGGCAGTTATGAGTTCTTTATGATACAGAATCACTCATTCACTTTCCATCACCAAAATACTTCTAATAAATACAATATTTTTGTTGTTGCTCTTTATTCAGTTCAATATATTTTATATTTTGAGGTATTTTACTATACTTTTACCCACTTTTTCTTTCCTTCTTTATCTAGTGTGTAATATGAATGTGACCTTCTTTATAAATAGTAAGTCAATTATTTCAGCTTCCCTTAGCAAAAAATTCAACTTTGCCTCATTCATTTAAAATAAAAAATTTATCTTATAATAAGTAAAAGCATTTAATATGTTTGCACCCTTTCTATCTTTCAACTGACCAGTATGTTGATTTTGGTAGCAGTTGTGCTTATATGGATACTTTGTCACCATTTATTTTATTCTTATTTTTAAATTCTTCCAAATCATTTACTACAATCTTAAAAAATCAATTTCTTAAGAAAATACCTTCAAGCCCTGGCCAGTTTTGACCAGCAGTTAGAGCGTCTGCCTGCGGACCAGAGAATCCTGGGTTCGGATTCCGGCTAAACACATGTACCTCTGTTGCAGTTAATCCCTGGCTCTGGTTGGGGTCATATGGGTGGCAACCACTCGATGTGTCTCTCTCACATTGATGTTTCTCTCTCTCTCTCTCTCCCCCCCCCCACTCTCCCTCCCACGCTATCTGGAAAAAAAGAAAAGAAAATATCTTCAAGATTTTTTTTATGAACTGTTTAAATATATAGAAGAATAACTGATGTCCATGCAACATTGCGTCAACTCAAAGAAGATCAAATATTTTCTTGTTTACTTGTTTATTATCTCTCTGACCATCACTCACCATTATCACTAGAATATAAGCTCCTTCAAGGCAAGAACAAATGCCTAGAATAATGCTTTTGCATCATAGACATTTAATAAATATTTTATAAATGAGTGGTCAAATTTTGGTTTTAGAAATATCACACAATTGTAATATTGAGATCAAGAGAAAACATTGGTTGGCTGTTGAAGTAATTCATACAAGATAATTTAATGGAATAGCAATAAGGTTCAAGGTTAGTGAATTTTATTTTATTATTATTATTTTTTTATCCTCACCAGAGGATATTTTTCCATTTTTTGTTCAGGTAGAGTGGGAGGGAGAGAGAGGAACAGAGAGAGAGAAAGAAACATCGATGTGAAGGGACACATCGAGTGGCTGCCACCCACACAACTGACCAGGGCCGGGGACAAACTGCAACCGAGGTACATGCCCTTAGCGGGAACCGAACCCGGGTCTCTCAGGACCGCAGGCCGACGCTCTAACCGCTGAGCCAAACCGGCCAGGGCAAGGTTAGTGAATTTTAAAAGACATGTAGGTAACAGAGTCAATAGAATTTGTGAGTTATAGCTTTCTTTTATAACTTTTAAGACAGGCAGAAATCAAAAGCCAAATTTCTTATCTCTGTGCTCCCCTAAGTACAAACCAAGAGCAACAGGTATTTAATTCCAGGTCTGGTACAAACCAAGGGCAACAGGTATTTAATTCCAGGTCTGGAAACATATCTAACTTCTTAGATAAAACTAGGTTAGACTGGTAGACTGGTCCTTGGCACCTAGGAAAAAAGGTCTCAATTTTTTTTTTTTTTTTTTTTTTTTTTTTGGTCACTAGGAGATTTCTCAGATTAATTGCTGACTATCATTTTACTCACCTCACCAAAAATGCCTGCAAGGTGATATGGTAACCCATTTCCCATATGAAATAATTAATAAGTGCCCTTACTCTAAGGTATAAATGGACTAAATATGATCACCAGATAAATGGGGGTAAAAACAGTACCATTAAAGAGGGAGACCATGACAAGTAGAAGATAAACCCAAAACAAAGAAAACTGGGATAAATCAAGCAAAAGAAAACCACTTTAAAATAAAAGCCGAGATAAGAAAGAATATATGTACCCCCATCTTTGTAGCAGCACTATTTACAATCGCTAAGATCTGGAAACAGCCCAAGTGCCCATCAGTAGACGAATGGATCAAAAAGCTGTGGTACATATACACAATGGAGTACTACGCAGCGGTAAGAAAGAAAGATCTCTTATCCTTTGAGACTACATGGAGGGACCTGGAAAGTATCATCCTAAGTGAAACAAGCCAAACAGAGAAAGACAAATTTCATATGATCTCACTGATTTGTGGAATATAATGAGCATAACAGTTTGAGGAACGGGGTAGTCCCAGAGATGTGGAAGCGGGGTACAGACTGACAATCCCCTAAGGAGTGGGGAGGTGGGGGAGGGATGAACCACAGAACTTATACGCATGTATGCATGAACAGTGGACATGGACAACAATCTGGGGAAGGGGCAGGGAGGGAAGGGGGAGGAGGGAATCAGTGGATCAGTGGGGGGAAAAAAGGAGAATCATCTGTAACAAAAATTAATCAATAAAAAAAAAAATTATTTTTAAATTAAAAAAAAAATAAAATAAAATAAAAGCCGAATAGTATATATGATGATTGAGAAAATATTAAATTAGATCATAAAATTTCAGAAATATCACAGACCACAGAGTAAAAAGAGAACTAAAATGATACATATTTTAATGAGATTTATCCAGGAGATCTAAGTAACAGGAGTTCTATAAAAGGGGGTGGGGCATGGAACAGAGGTGTGATCATCAGGGGAATAAGAGAAGGGATTTACTCCAAGGTGAAGAGTAACCTGAATCTTTCAGCTGAAAACTACTCTCTAGTACTGAGCAGAATCAATTTTTAAAAACTGAATTAATACAAAGAGAATCCAACTAGAGTCTTCATCGTGAAATGCAAGAACACTGGACTAAGAAGATAATAAAAGTTCTGGAGAAGGGAAAGGGACAGAGAGATGATTTACAAACAAAAGTGAAAATAGCAACAACCTTCTTTTCAGTACTATAAGATAGTGAGACACATGCCCTGGCAAGTTTTTCTCAGCGGTTAGAGCATCAGCCTGCGGTCCAGAGAGACTTGGGTTCGGTTCCCGCTAAGGGCACGTGCCTCGGTTGCAGTTTGTCTCCGGCCCTGATTGGTCATGTGGGTGGCAGCCACTGATGTGTCCCTTTCACATCAATATTTCTCTCTCTCTCTCTCTCTCTCTCTCTCTCTCTCTCTCTCTCTCTTCCTCTTCCTCTTTGTGAGACAGCATTATTAGAATTCTGAGGAAAAATTTTATTATACAATTATAGGTTCTATATTTAGCCAAACCATGAATCAAGTATGAAGAAATAAAGTAAAAGCCTTTCAGACGTGAAAGGAACCAAAAAGTTTATTTCCCAAGTGCTCTTTTTAAAGATTTTATTCAAACAATTACTCTAGCAAAACAAGAGGGGAAAAACAGAAGGGAAAAAGACATGGAATACTATAAACAATAATGCAAATGTAATAGTACATTGAAAAATATTCTCAGGATTACAGTTGTACAGCATAATCTAGAATGCAATTCAAATGACAGATGTAGTTTCCAAGGATGTCATAAGAAAAAAATGGAATAAAATAATTCCATTAAATTAAAATTTTGATTAATCATTTATTTTATAAAATACATATTAGAATGCCATAAATGCTATTACTCTCTTTGTAGCCTAAATAATCAAACCACAGAATGAGTTATTTGTAATTAATCATCTTCTGATACTATCTTCTAAAACAAGACAGGAACATCTTTCTCCTGTGAGCCTGTCAGGCCCAGGAAATGTCTCTGTTGTTTTCACAGTCTGTATCTCTATATATCTATCCTGTTCCCCCACTTCTGATACCATGTTTTCTGGAATCTAGTGGGGGATGGAACATATCCCAATTCCAGTTCTAATTTCGGCCCCATACTATACAGAGCTCAGAAGTCATGCAGCAGCCACCAACATGGAATCTACTAGAGATAGAAAGAGCTCATACTTTGCTTCCCTGAGTCCTAAGGGAACCTAGCTCCTTTAAACTCTCTGGCTAACCATTCCTAAGGACCTAATATATATGCTTCCAAATGGCAGATTTTACTCCCATCTGCTTCCCAGGCAACAGGGAAAATGAAGGGACATAGGATAAGAAAATGGCACAGCCTTGCTATATTCTAAGGAATGTCCTAAAACCATCAAACAACACTTCTGCTCACACTTTATTGATAAGGAGGATTATGTTACATTTCACACCTACATGTAACAGAAAAAAGGATATGTCTTCTTAATTCCAATCAATTTATACCTACCTAAAAACAGGGGTTTCTACTACTTTGGAAAGAAGGAGAATGGATATTGCAGGAGAAATTGACACTACTGTCACAGAAAAAAATCAAGGTACATTTTTAACCTTTTAATTTGTCAAAAAAATGAAATTTGAGAATTGCAAAAAAAAAAGAAAAATGTAACAAATTTTAAGAATAGATATTAAAAGTAATGCTGTTCCATCTAGTTCCATTCAACACATGAATAGAATCATTCAGATAATAAATGCATAAAGGTTTAACATAATTAGAATAACTTAGAAGTTTATAAAATGTAGGGATTCCAAAATGGCAGCAGAGTGAATGGAAGCTACACAGACAATATTCCAGGACAAAACCGGAATTACAACTAAAATAAATACAAATCATTGGGGAAAAGCAACAGAAAAGCAGCTTTAGATGACCATATAACCAGGGATATTAAATTGAGCCTGGTAGGTCTGTGGAGGTGCAAGAGGGGGGCTGGAAGCCCACGAACACCAGTGGTCTTAGCTGTGAGCAGCGCCTTCTGGGTTAAAATGCCAAGCTAGCTCCATTGTGCAGAGGGATGGAGAGCACTAAATTAGCTACAGCCACACACCTTGAGCTCCGGCAGAGGGAGAGTAGACTGAACTAGAACTGTGTGGTGACACTCTGAATTTGGAAGACACTCGGTTTTTGCTGAGTTGCAGGCATCATGGCCAACTTGTTTTTTGTGGAGCTCGGAGAAGAAGTAGCAGCCCCTCCCTCAGAGATTTAACCTCACCCAACAGGACCAAAGAAATGCAAATTGAGGCTCATTAACAACCAGCATCTGCCCCACCCTCGAAAAATCCTTTTATGCTGAACACCTGAGAAAGTTTTCATTGAAGTGAGAGCTCAAGAATCTTCAAGTAACCAAGACTAATAGCCTCAAGACAAAAAGCTGGAGGATGATTCAACCTTTCCTGGGCTCGCAAATCTACCCAGGCAAGTAAGACTTGACAGTGGTATTGAACGTGGGTCCTCCCATGCTCATCCAAACCCAGTAGAGGGAGCCAGAAACAGCAGAACACAGAAAAAAATTGGCAGGTTCCAAAACCCATTGAGATATCCCAAATGGTGAAACAAAGAAACAAATGCCAAATGAAAGAATAAGAGACCTCTACCAAAGATGAGATAAATGAAACACAGTTAAGCAAGTTAACAGAGCTGGAATTCAGAGCCTTGATCTTGAGGAAGCTCAACAGCATGAGTAAGGACATCAACACCATAAGTAAAGAGATAGGAACATTAAAATTCAACCAACTGGAAATGAAAAACCACCAAGAAGAAATGAAGAATAACATAGCAAAAATAAAGAATACCTTGCAGGGACTAAACAGCAGAGTAGAGGAAACTGAGAACCGGATAAGTGAATTAGAAGTCAGGGTAGAAAAAATCAACCAATCAGAAAACCAAAAGGAAAAAAACAATTAAAAAACAGGAAGACAGCTTAAGAGAACTGTGGGACAAATGCAAACATAATAACATTCACATCATAGGAGTCCCTGAAGAAGAAAATGAGCAAGGGATAGAGAACATATTTGAAGAAATTGTGACAGAAAAATTTTCTTAGCTTTGTGAAGGAAGAAGGCATTCAAGTTCAAGAAGCACAGAAAGCCCCAAGTACGAAGAAGCCAAACAGGCCCACACTAAGACACATAGTAATTAAAATGCCAAAATATAAGACAAAGAGAGAATCCTAAAGGCAGCAAGAGATAAGCAACAGGTTATCTACAAAGGAATCCCCATGAAGCTATCAGCTGACTTCTCAACAGAAAAACTACAGACCAGAAGGGAATGGCATGAAGTAATCTAGGTCATGAAAAACAAGGATATGAATCCAAGACTACTCTATCCAGCAAAATTATCATTCAAAATAGAAGGTCAAATAAAGAGATTCCCAGACCAAAAAAAAAAAAGGCTAAGGAAATACATTAGCACCAAATCAGCACTGCAAGAAATGTTAAAAGTATAAAAATATAACCACACTAAACAAAATAGGCAATAAATACGTACATATCAATAATCACCTTAAATGTAAATGAACTGAATGCTCTGATAAAAAGACACAGAGTAGCTGATTGGATAAGAAAGCATGACTCATCTATACAAGAGACCCACATCACAACAAAGACTCACATAGGTTGAAAGTGAAGGGATAGAAAAAAAATCTTCCAAGCAAATTAAAGAAAAAAAAAGCTGGTGAGGCAATACTCATATCTAATCAAATAGATTTCAAAATGAAGTACATGACTAGAGACAAAGAAGATCATTACATAATATTGAAAGGATCTATCCAACAGAAAGATATAACTTTGGTTAACATGTATGCATCCAATATAGAAGCACCAAAATTATTAAAAATCTTCTGGAGGACTTCAAAGGAGAAATCAACAGTAATACAATCATAGCAGGGGACATCAACACCCCGTTGACATCACTTGATAGATCCTCTAGACAAAAAATAACAAGGAAACACAGACTCTAAATGAAGCACTAGACCAAATGGATTTAATAGATGTCTACAGAGAACTACACCCCAAAACTACAGAATTCACATTCTTCTCAAGTGCACATTAGACATTCTCAATGATAGACCACATGTTAGGACACAAACTAAGTCTCTACAAGTTCAAGAAGACTGAAATCATATCAAGCATCTTCTCAGAAAACAATGGCATGAAACTAGAAATCAATTGCAACAAGAACATGCAAAGACATTTGAACACATGGAGGCTAAATAGCATGTAATTGAACAATGAATGGGTTACCATGGAGATCAAGGAAGAAATTAAAAACTTCCTGGAAACCAATGAAAATGAACACACAACAACACAAAATCTATGTGATGCAGCAAAAGCAGTTCTGAGGGGAAGTTCATAGCACTACAGCCCTACTTCAAGAAACAAGGAAAATTTCTAATAGACTATCTAACCTCACAACTTAATGAACTAGAAAGCAAACAAAGAGAAAACCCCAGAGCAAGTAGAAGAAAGGAAATAGTAATGATCACAGCAGAAATAAATGACATAGAGTCCAAAAAAACAATTCAAAGAATCAAGAAAACAAAGAACTGGTTTTTTGAAAAGATAAACAAGATTGATCGACCCTTAGCTAGACTTACCAAAAAACAAAGAGAAAAAATGCAAATACACAAAATCAGAAATGAAAGAGTAGTAACAACTGACACCACAGAAATACAAAGGACCATTACTACAAATTATACGGCAACAAATAGGACAATCTAAGCGAAAGGGACAAATTTCTAGAACCACATAGTCTCCCAAAACAGAATCAGGACGAGATAGAAAACTTGAACAAACCAGTAACAACAAAGGAAATTGAAAAAGTAATCAAGACTCTCCCAGCAAACAAAAGCACAGGACCCGACAGCTTCACTGGGGAGTTTTACCAAACATTCAAAGAAGAACTAACACCCATTCTCCTCAAACTATTTCAAAAAAATCAAGAAGAAGGAAGACTTCCAAACTTGTTTTATGAGGCCAGCATAATTCTAATTCCAAATCCAGAAAAAGACACTACAAACAAAGAAAACTACAGGCCAATATCCCTGATGAACACAGATGCCAAAATCCTGAACAAAATACTAGCAAATTGAATCCAGCAACACATCAAAATAATTATTCACCACAACCAAGTGGGATTCATCCCAGGGATGCAAGGCTGGTACAATATTCACAAATCAATGAATGTGATATACCACATAAACAAAATGAAAGATAAAAACCACATGATCATATCAATAGACGCTGAAAAAGAATTCGACCAAATCCAGCACCCATTCTGATAAAAACGCTCAGCAATGTGGGAATAGAGGGATCATATCTTGACATAGTAAAGGTCACATAGGAAAGACCTACAGCCAACATCACACTCAATGGGCAGAAACTAAAAGCATTTGCCCTCAAGAAAGAAACAAGACAGGGATGCCCACTTTCGCCATTCTTATTTAACATAGTGCTAGAAGTCTTAGCCACAGCAATCAGACATGAAGAAAAAATAAAAAGGATCCAAATTAGAAAGGAGGAAGTGAAGCTGTCATAATTTGCAGATGACATATTATACATAGAAAACCCTAAATATGCCATCAAAAATCTACTAGACTTAATAAATGAATTTGATAAAGTAGCAGGATACATTATATGCAGCAGAGTTTTCACTGATATATTACCTAAAGCAACAGAAACAAAGGGAAAAAATGAACACATGGGACTACATCAAAATAAAATGCTTCTGCACAGCAAAAAAAAATATATCAAAATAGAAAGGAAACCCACTGTATGGGAGAGCATAACTGCCAACGATGTATCAGATAAGGGGTTAATTTCAAAAATACATAGAGGGCTCATACAACTCAACAAAAGGAAGACAAAGAACCCAATTAAAAAATGGGCAGAGGACTTAAATAGACACCTCTCCAAACAGGACATACAAATGACTAAGAGACATATGAAGAAATGCTCAACATCACTAATCATCAGAGAGATGCAAATTAAAACAACAATGAGGTATCACCTCACACCTGTCAGAATGGCTGCCATCAACAAATCATCAAAAACAAGTGTTGGCGAGGGTGTAGAGAAAAGAGGACTCTAGTACACTGCTGGTGGGAATGCAGACTGGTACAGCCACTATGGAAAACAATATGGTGTTACCTCAAAAAACTAAAAATTGGTCTGCCATTTTACCCAGTGATCCCACTTCTAGGAATATACCCTAAAGAAGCCTAAAACACCAGTCAGAAAGAATATATGTATCCCCGTGTTCATAGCAGCACTATTTACAATAGGTAAGATCTGGAAACAGCCCAAGTGTCCATCGGTAGATGAATGGATAAAAAGGCGGTAGTAGGTATACACAATGGAGTACTATGCAGCTGTAAGAAAGAAAGATCTCTTATCTTTTGAGATGATATGGACGTACCTAGAGAGTATTATAGTAAGCGAAATAAGCCAAGCAGAGAAAGACAAATATCACATGATCTCACTTATTTGTGGAATATAATGAACATAACAGTCTGAGGAAAAGGGTAGACACAGAGATACAGGAAGTAGGATACAGACTTACAATCCTCAGGAGAGGGGGTTGGGAGGATGGAAGAGATAAACCACAGAACTTATACGCATGTACGCATAACTGATGGACATGGAAACAAAGCTGGGGATGGGGTGGGGGAAATGGGAAGGAGGGTGTCAATGGGGAAAAAAGGAGAAACATCCGTAACAAAAATAAATAAATAAAGATAGTATCAGGCTACTAACCCCACCACCACCACCAAAAAATATAATAAACTGTGTTAGAGTAAACTTGACACTAAAAGCATTATAATTGAGTACCTCTCTGCACCTTATAGCAAAGATGGTAGAATGCAATAGGTCTATGTCTTCATAAGAACTAAACACATAATACGGATAAAGACTACATGATAAGCATGTTAATCATGTAGTCTTGTTGAGTCTGGAAAATATTTGTCCACTACTCCATAAAGAAGGTAAGATGGGAGACTAACACAGGATAGGAGCGAGAATGATCGGCTGATTGGAAAACAAAGATGCAGGTCAATGTTGCAGCCACCATCATACTTCTGTATTACTTCTCCCTGAATTGTGGCACAGTTCAAATATACACTGGGAATTTGAGGAGATAGGGCATAATTCCTAGAAATTATTCTTGCAGCAGACAGGTAATTCTGCAAGAGTTAATACCAAAGCAATTACGCTGCCAGCATGGGAAAGCAGGAGCCATTTTGCAAATGCATTTGCACCTGCATTACTCTCCTCAGGGATGCACAGAGGGCAGAAATGATTTTTTTTCCTCTCTTATTTTCAAGGTTGTCTATATGATGATGTGTAAGGACTGAGCTTTTCCAAGCTTAGTCATCAGCACATTATACAATTGGAAAAATGTGGACAGCAGGAATATTAAAAATCCTATCTGCATTTACAATCTAATTTCCTGTGAATAATCTTCCAGATTTGGCTGAAAAGTCGAGTACAAAGAGCATCACATCTGTTGGATGTAGTACATCAAGTTACCACCCTCCTCAGCACACATGCTTTACTGCCAAAGGCCAGAGCCTCCTCCAGCAGGAACAATGGAAATGATTACGTTCTACTGTTTTATAAACTCATTGTGCAGAAAAAAATGACAATTAAGCTGGCTCTGTTCTCATCATCTCTGGTGGCATGGGGCAGGTGATTCAAAGATAATGGCACCTTTGAAATGGATTTTTATGGTAATGCAAATATTATAATTTTTAATGGAAAATTATATTATTCTAGTAGGTCATTTTTTCCATTTGGATAATGATATCTTTCATCCCTTCCATTCTAATTTGGAAGTCAATGCAGTGTAAATAACTATACAGCATTTACTTATTATGATCATCAAGTCCACAGAAGCAAAGATGATTAGAGTGAATTTTGTTATTTTCAAGTTAATGTGGTACAAGGGCATTTTAATTTCTCTGATAAGTATCAAAGAGACAAACAAACAAAATACAAACATATCTGTCTAAATCTGCTATATTTTGTGTACTGTACAAAAGTTGTTTACGACATATCCAATTTAGCTTATGCAAACTGTAGATAAGAAATCTGGCTATATTCAAGAGAGGAATACTCTGATGTGCTCAATGTCACTTGATTGTATTATAAGGTTGGCTCTCTCCTTCCAAGTTATAGAATTTAAGTTTCAATAGTTAAATTTGTTTTCATGTCTCAGTATATTAAATTAATGTAAGTTACAAATAGCCAGATGTTATATCCAAGTAATATTTTCAAGGACTATAGAAAGGGGTCCTGCCACAGACCGACTTAAAGGGTAGGAATAGGAATATATTTAACACTTAAAAAATATGATTGACTGTAGCACATAGGAACATAGGCAGTAGAAATAGAGAATGAAAGAACATTACTTCTAGGAAGCTTTGCACTATCTCCTGCTGCCCGTTCAGAATGCACTAAATGCTATCATGGCACAGACCAACTATTGGTAAAATCGTTTTAGACAATTATGCATTCTTTTTCAAATCTGTTATGAAAGCCTTTCTTTACTAGCCTGGAGACAATTATAATACTTCTTGACTACGAGGGTGAAATGACATAAACACTGACTGGATTTTCCTGACAGAAACAATTTCACTTTATGAGTCTTTTTGTATTAATTTCTGGGCTATAGGAGCCATTTGCTGCATTTAGTTAATTCTATGCATTGATTATCTGTTATTAAGCTAGCCTAGATTTTAATTTATTAGAGAATACTTTCTATTTGTTCACAAAATAAACCAAATAAGATATGTCACAATGATATCATTCTACTTAGAGAGGAGAGTTAGTATTTGATTGTGTCAAGTCATTTTCTTAGATCAAAAATTCCAAAAAGAGTTCAAAAATACTATATGCTCCAACCACAACAAAGATTTTATTGACCAGAATACGGAACCAATAAAATCTGTCAGCATGCCCAATAATTAAGGCTTTAAAAAAGCAAAGTTGATGTTCTACAAGATGATTTTGGGACTGATGGAATGACTTTGTATGAAAAAGACAAAATATATAAGCAACAGAGCTACTGAAAATGTTAGGCCCCTATCCTGAGTCCTCTAGTGCTCCTCCCTGACTCTGCAAAATAAATGTTCCAAAAGGTGCCCGCTGTAGATGTGTATCTAAAATCATAAGCTTGAAAATGAAATGAGTTTGAGATTTATTATCTGACATAAAAACAGGGGGTTAGATAACTCAGGAGAAGCTATCCTTTCACCTGTAGAGATCTGTATTGATATCCTGGCTCAAGTAGAAAGTAAAAATAAGTGTGATGATTAGTTTCTCTCCCCTATAACAGTCTCCTTACTGACTTTACCTCTGCTTGGAAAAAGCCAAAGCCTGAGCCAGTATTATGCAAAAGTCTAACACAAAAAAACATTTTCACAGAGAGAATGAGAATCATTATATTAATAATAACATTAACAATAATCATAAATAATACTAAAGCATAGGGAACAGAAACTAAACATTATCTTCCCCTCCTACATTCAATGTTATTAAATTCAATTAAATAAGCAATTATTAAATACCTTCTCTGCACAACTATTTTTGTGAGAAACAGAGATATAAAGAAAATATGTATAACAGAAGAATAATGACTCGTCACAAGAAAAGAGCCAAGTTGAAGAGGATGTTCTGAAATGTTATGCTGTTCCATTTCTAGAGGCTTAGCCAACGATAGCTGGGGTTGCATTAATGGAACTAGAGCACTGGATTGGTGATTGAATTTATTACCAAGGGAACTGTTGCCAGTGTGGGCAGGAGCCATTGAAATGTACAGTCGTCCCTCGTTTATTGCGGTTAATCGGTTCCAGACTCTAGTCTAGCAGTTGCATCTGGCATTGAAGGATTCCTGGGGTGCTTGAATACATAGGCCTACAGTCCATAGTGCAGTAATTTTAATTGTAATACAGGGGTGTATAATTAACTCAGACAACTGAGTGCGCACTGTATTATTTTACTGTCTCGATCAACTTTTTAATGAATATATTTGGAAAAAACCGTGATAGAGTGAAGCCGAGAAAATCAAAACGCGAAGTGGCGAGGGATGGCTGTACTTCAGTACACAAGGAGCATCTGAGAAATGCAAAAAGAGTCCATCTGAGACAAACACTATCCTGACTGGATATGCAATCATTAGTTCACAAGCGTGGCTGAGCTGCACAATCAAGAAGGGAGCTGTTCAAAGCAAAGATGTTCAGGCTCCACCTCAGTTCTTCTGAATCAGCACTTTTGTATAAGAGGCCCATGAAATGCATATTGTGTTAAGGAGAACCATGCTATTGAATATCTGTGGACCCTGCAGCATCTTCTAGAAAACATCTAGGAAAAATCTTCTAGGCTGACCTAGGGAAGGCCAGCTGCGTTTATTTCCTTACCCCAAAGATAGCAGTGAAGAGTCTGGAAATTTGCATTCTCTCTAGGAACAATCATCATGGTTTACTTAGACAGCATACTATCTCAGCTTGTCAGTTCACAGCCACTGGTCTGGACTCTACTTGGTCACAATGATATTGATCCTTGGCCAATTCTAAGTAGTGAACATTTTGAGGATTAAGTATGGGGTTTCTGTGCCATCTCCTGTCCAAAGCTTCATGTGTTGCCAAAGTTGAAGTGAATGTCATTGAGAGAATCCACAGTAAACTAAGTACACCCAATTGAGCAAGGAAATTCAGACCTCACAAAAAAGCAACTCATGAGACATTCAATCTGTAGATGTATTTCTCCTTGCTCAATGAGAGAGGTCCATTGTATTCAGCTGTACTCATTGAGGGTAAATGAACAAATAACTCACTTTGAGATACGTACATACCTTAGGTAGATAAAGCACTGAGGATCACTATTATTATACGGCTGTGGATTCTTGATTTGCCCTAGTTTTCATAGAAAGAGACTTGTAACAAGAATATCCATATCTCAATAAAAGTCAAAGAGAGAACTAGTGGGGAGAGTGTTCTCAGATATTCAAAGTGGTGGATATAGAGCCAATCATTGCTCATTAAGCACCAGCCAAAGCCAGGAACCCAGCCTCATCTACATTTCATTCCTTAGCTATTTCACTTGCTATAACTGGGCACTAGCTTCAAGCTGAACTAGACCACTGTCCCTGAGATGGTGTCATAGTCAGGGATTCATCTATGGCCCTCTACTGCTCAATGTATTAACCAATAAGTTGGATTAAAAAAACAAAAATGTATGCCCATTTTTAGGTGATACAAAATGAAAGTATACCAAAGATACTGATTTACTTTAAAAATTCAAAAAAAATTACAATAACTTAGAATGTTGAGCCAAATATAACAAGAAAAATTTAACAGGTTAAATAGGAGGTCCTTGTTGTGGAAGAGGTGGGCATGTGAGACTGTACGAGCCAGATAACAGGGTCTTGATGGGCAGAACCATCTGACTCCATCTTATAAGCCAATCCTCCCTCTTGAATGAGCCTAGACCCAATGTTCCTCAAGACTGAGGAATAATCAAAAGAATATTGAGCATTGTAACCACACACAAACATTATTTTCTTAAATCTGGCCTTTTTTATTTTTTCCTTTGACTCAAACTGGCCTCACCTGGTGCCCTCACTCCCCTCCTTCCCTCTCCCTTGCTTAATCATTAAGTCCTCAGGACTATAAGGGTCTGGTTAGCATCCAGTAGTCTTAGGAATGAGGTCCTGGGTCTATTGACTACCGTGACAGAATTAAACATAATATCTTGGCCTCAGCTGTGCTTTATCTCTGGACCCTAGAAAGCAGAATTATCCCACAGAACAAATCCTTATGAAATTGGACAGAGCAACTCTATGGCTGACATCAGGAACATATGTAATGATCAGTTACCCCCTACCCTAACACAATCAATCAATAGAGACCACCACCCAAATTCCATTTGTCACCAAGATAATGATATTGTCTTTATATAATCCATCCCCTGGACGCCACCTGGGAGCCAGGTCTTTGAGTATGAGCTACCTGTGTCTCCAGGCATAGCACTATCTCCTTAATAAATCCTTCCTTTCTTGGCTGAAAAACAAAACCAAAAAAGAAGAAGGTCCTGCACATATAGAAAAATAACATCATCTGGAGGGACTGAGAAGTACAGATTGGTAATTACAAAATTGTCATGGAGATGTAGAATACAGCATAGGAAATATAATCAGTAATATTGTAATAACTATGTATGGTGTCATTTGGGCACTGGGACTATAAGGAGGAACACTAAAGTGTATGATTGTCTAACCACTATACTGTACATCTGAAAATAATACAAAATAATACTGAATGTAAACTGTAGTTGAAAAAATTAAAATATATTTATATTTATGAAAAGAAGAAAATCCTGCCATCTGTGACAACATGGATGAACCTAGAGGACATTATGCTAAGTGAAATAAACCAAATGCAGAATTACAAATAGCATGTGATATCACATATGACAAATCTAAAATAGTCAAATTCATAGAAACAGAGACTAGAATGATAGTTGACAGGGGCTAGAGAAGGGGTTACTAAGGAGGTAGTAATCAAGGGGTACAAAGTTCCATTTATGCAAGATGAATAAAACTTAAGAGATCTACTATATGGCTTATTATTGTTTATCATTAACAATACTAAGGGGGTATATCTTATGTTAAGTATTCTTATCATCATTATCATCATCATCATCATAAATAACATGGTAGTACGAAACTTTTGCGGGTAAAAGATATGTTTATACAATCAATTGTGGTTTCACGGATACATATTTATCTCCAGACTAAGGTTGTATATATTAAATATACATAGCTTTTATTAGGTATATGAATTACACCTAATTAAAGTGGTTTAAAATATATGACAAATCGACTATAGAGTTCTGAAGATAGCGGTGTAGGTAAACACAGTATCGCCTCCTCCCATAACCACATCAAAATTACAACAAAACTACAACACAACCATCATTCAGAACCACCTGAAATGAAGTGTGTGTAGGTTGTTTGTTTCATGTTACAATATCTCTCCTATCCCCTTTACAGTTCACCTTCCTGCCTTCATCCTAATCACACATATTATATAGAGGCAGTGTGGTTATTATGAAGAGAGAGGAGGAGGTAGTATGAGCCTGAAAACAGAACATCCTACCCCCTGGGAGTGTGAGTTCTGTGATCTTCTGGAGATTCCAAGAACTCTGAAATGTACTAGTAAATTGGAAGTTTAAAGCCTCCATCTAATGAAGGTGAACCTGACACCCCTTGGTGTCAGAATTTCATTTAAGAGCCATGAAATTTTTCACAACATCTTCCATGAAACAAAATGTCCTATAGAATAAAGCCAATGAGGAAAGAAGCCTATAGTAAAAAGAAACATAAAGTAGTAGAGTGTTAAAAAAAATTTTAAAAGAAAGAAAAATCCAGCCCTGGCTGGTTTGCCTTAGTTGTTAGAGTGATGGCCCGTGGACCAAAGAGTCATGCGTTCAGTTCTGGTCAAGGGCACGTGCCTCGGTTGCTGTTTGATCACTGGTCCTGGTTGGGGTCATGCAGGAAGCAACCAATTACTGTGTTTCTCTCACATCGAAGTTTCTCTCTCTTTCTCTCTTTCTCCCTACATCCCACTCTATCTGAAAATCAATGGAAAAATATCCTCGGGTGAGGATTAAGAAAAATGTGGAAAATCTAGTTGGCCAAGCTATTTTAGTTTCCTAAATAGGCTATGCTCTTTCTTGCCTGAGGGTACCACACATGCTGCTTCTTTCACCTGAGGTTAGCAATCACTTTCCAAAGAAAGATTTCTGTGACCTCCTAACCAGACACCTGCAACACTGTAGTTGGTGTTTAATACCTCTATAGTGTTGCTCCTCTGGGCTCCTTGTGCCCCTTCTAGCCTAGCATTCATCCCCCTGCATCAGTTGTCTGTTGATATGTCTCTATCTTCCACCAATGTGTAAGTTATCTGAGCATCCTGAGCACAGGGATGATGTCTGTCCTGTTAATAATTACTTTCTAGCACTTGACCCATAGTTGGGGCTAAGGAAGTATTTTATAAATTAATCAGATAATTGTTTTGTTTTGTCTTCCTTTTCACATTCTAGGTCACAAAGACATAGCATTTATAGAAGGAAATTCCAAAATGGCACAATTCTCTTAATTTATAGTAGTACTTGGGAAAGAAATTGCAACATGATCTATAACTTTTTTAGCCTGTATTCATTTATATTACTAATTTCTCTATAATTTATTATTTTTGAAGATTTAGCTGTTGCCTTTGAACATATACATTGATTCTATCTGTATGAGTTTAACCCCCACTTCTTATTTGCTTAAAAAGAAAAAAAAATATTTTTGGCAAAAAATTAAATGCAAGTGATTCCTTATTCACTGTCAGTTACCAGTCACAATGAGCAAGACACGGGCCATACAAAGTCATCAACAAAAAATTTTATTCAATGCTTGGATCAAATTGTGGTGCATTTGTCTTCTATAGCTCTGAAATATAACCCTTCTAAATTGGCTTGCCCTTCTTAGATATAATGCCTTACTGGAAATTTCAGGGAAAAAAAGGAAGACATTAACATTTAAGTTATGAGGAAAAGATTCTTTACTCTAATTATCCCTTTTCTCCTTCAGAAGCAGCCCTGAGTAATACATTCATTATAAACCACAGCACTAGGTCTCTTTTAGTCACTATATAACACTGGCAGAATTATTAGTTAAAATTAGACTTCTCATTTTCATATCAGGGGAGACATCAACATTAGTTTCTATATTAAACATAACAGTTATTCATACAATCTGGAACTGGAGAAAGCTTTTTAAATGGATTTAAGGTGATGGATGCAGGATTGTCTGAACATTTGCTTAATAGAAATTATGATTATCGACCAAATTATATTTTGGAGAGGCAATCATTTCTTCACTGCAATACAGTAATCCATTCTCTACTCTACAAAAAGTACTATGCATACCAAAGTATTTTACAATATTTTATATAGTTCTACAGAGTACCACATTACTACCTGTCAACTGAAAAACTGCATCATAATTCAACCTACCACAATTATAGAAATGTATCTTGACTCGACTTAACAAAAGACACCACAAGTACATGCATTGTACATATACATGTGCATACAGCAATACCAGGGAGGAAAATAATTAAATATTTCAGCACCTAAATATAATAAGGTCTAGACAAGAAGAGAGCAGAACATCTAATGGGACACCAAATAGATTCTGCCTTTAATTTTCTACTCTACTTGATGTAGGTTTTCTGAAGAATATTTGTCTGTAGAAAAAAGCAGTGAATTTATTGCAGAGAGGTGATTATATGTTCACCATCTACTGTAGCAAAAGGCTGACGGAGAGAGAAATACTATCCCAAAAATGCTTCCCTATCTCAGATCATGATGTTCATAGCAAATAATGAGATATATCTGCACTGATTCTCAGGGGCCACAAAGCCTGGTCCTTGAGCTGTGGTTGGCCCAGGTCCCAGTGGTCAGTCATGGCTGAGGAGCCCTGCTGACCCAGAGCTGAGGGCTCACTGTCTCAAAGCATGAGTTACCCATTGATGGCACACGGACTGGGAAGCTCTGGCTTAGGAAATGATGGGACTCGTAGATGGAAACGAAGCTGTTACTAAAATTACAGATCAAGGAGAATGTCCCCAGATCCAAATGATAGCAAATATTTTTGGATGACTGATATGATAGTATAAACAAAGTCTGAAATGCCAGGGGGGCATTAATAGTTACAAGGAAGGGTTTTGCCATGAAAATGCCTTAGTTCAAAACTAAATTATATCACTTATTCACCATATAAATATGTGGAAGTTATCTGACTTCCCTGTGCTTTGGTTTCCTATTCAGCACAGTAGGGGTGGTAATAGTACCTATCTCATAGGGTTGCTAGAAGGACTGAATGACTTAACATATGGTAAACCCTTAGAGGAGTAGTCAACAGATTTAGTTTTAATTGTAATATATATTAATACAATAAAATTAAAATATATTTTTATTATAAAATGATCAATAATTATAGAAAAGATGCAAGAAAATATGTTATTTTTCCTGAACCTATTGAGAATGTCAATACTTTAGTATATTCTTTAGGGTATTTTCTTGAAAATAAACAGATTCTCCTATATAACCATTATTCAACCATCAAAATCAGAAAAGTAACAATGATGTATGTACTGCTGCCCTCTAATCCTCAGACCTCATTCAAGGCTCAGCATTTATCCTAATAATGTTCTTTATAGCAAAAGCATCTGCTTCAGAATCACATGTGCATTTGGTCTTTTCCTGACTTTCAGGACCTTGACACTTTTGATCATGACAGTCTAATTATTTTGTAAAGTGTTCTTCAATTTGGCTTGGGCTGACACTTCTCACAATTAGATTTAAGGTTACAAATCTTTGGCAGGAATATCACAGATGTGATATTGCCTTCTCACTGCATCCTATAAGTTTGTATACATTTTGATTTATTAGTGGTATAGGTAACTTGGATATTTTTTTAACTCATCTTTATTGTTGAATGTATTACAGATGTCTCCCCTTTTTTCCACATTGACCCCTCTCCTCCGCAATCCTGCCCACCTTCTGCCTTCCCCACACTATTGTCGGTGTCCGTTGGTTATGCATATATGCATAAAAGTTCTTTGGTTTTTCTCATCCCACCTTCCCTCCCCCCTTCCCTTTGAGGTTCATCAACTACCAATTTGTACTTCTTAATTCATTATATTTGGTGGTATCTACAGGCTTCTCCACTAAAATGTTATATTTTTCCCTTTTAAGTTAGTAAATATTTTATGTGGGAGCATTACTAGGAAACTCTATAAATATCTCATTCTAATAAAATGTTCAATTCATTCTTTTACACACATACATATCAGAAAAATATATATATATATATACATATATATACACACACACACACACAATCAGTATTTTGTTGTTAATGTATAAAAATGCAACAGATTTTATATGATTTTGTATTTTGCAATTTTACTAAACATGTTTATTTGTTCCAACAGTTTTTCGGTGGAGTCTAGGATTTTCTAAAGATTTTCTGTCATGCATCCATAAGTAATGAGAGTTTTACTTCTTCCTTTCCAATTCAATGCCTTTTCTTTATCTTGCCAAATTGCTCTGGGTAGAACTTCTAATACAGTGTTGAATGAAAGTGGTGAGAGTGGGCATCCTTCTCTTATTCCTGAACTCGGAGGAAAAGCTTCCAGCTTTTACCACTGAGTGTGCCGTTCGCTGTTAACTCTTCAGTAGACAGCAAGCATTTCCAGTTCTACATGCGTTTTTACTCTACCTGATATTCCCAAACATACTGCTCCTTAAAGTTTGGATACATCACAAATATGATTCTGATTCTTAATCACTCCATCAGATAGAGACTTTAGTAGTTACCTGGATATTCCCTTTATGATTCTCAGATCAAAAATCTATATTCTTTTTTTTTTTTAGAGAGAGAGAGAAAGGACGGGAGAGAGATAGAAACAACAATGCAAGAGAGACACACCAGGAAACCTAGAGCTAAAGCTGGGAGACTGAAAAAATGCAGACCACCGGGGCACTACTCATTCCTTCGGCTCTGCTCCGCTGTTGTACCAGGGGTCTAGTCAGGCCTGTGTCTGCCTCCTTCCTGAGTTGGCCAGAGATTCCATCTGAACAGCCTTCCTACAGCAGCTCCCCACTCCAGGTGGCCAGACGGGAGTTCCAGACCAGTGCTGTCTCCCAGGATATCGACACAGCAGCCAAGTTTATTGGTGCCAGGGCTGCCACAGTGGGTGTGGCTGGTTCAGGGGCTGGAATTGGAACAGTGTTGGGCAGTTCGATCGTTGGCGATGCCAGGAACCTGTCTCTCAAGCAGCAGCTCTTCTCCTATGCCATTCTGGGCTTTGCACTGTCTGAGGCCATGCAGCTCTTCTGTTTGATGGTCGCCTTCCTCTTCGCCATGTGAGGCTCCGTGGGGGTCACCTACCCATCCCTACTGCTTTAACTCCAGGCCATGCCCAATGCTGGAGCGTGCTAAGCTTTACCATTAAACACAACATTTCTCTTTTTAAAAAGAGAGAGAGAGAGAGACCAGGCCTAGCCAGTCTGACTCAGCGGTTAGAGCGTCAGCCCACAGACCAGAGTCCCAGGTTTGGTTCCCACTAAGGGCAGGTACCTCGGTTGCATTTTGTCCCCAGCCCCAGCTGGGGTCGTGTGGGTGGCGCCAGTTGATGTGTCTCTCTCACATCGATGTTTCTCTCTCTCTCTTCCCCCTGCCCTCTCCCTCCTGCTCTATCTGAAGATAAATGCAAAAATGTTCTTGGATGAGGATAAAAAAAAAGAGATATACACCAAAGGGCCACCTCCTGCACACACACACACCCCAACACGGGGATCGAGCCCAAAACCTGGACATCAAACCAGGACCTCTCAGTCCGTGAGAGGACATTTAATCCACTGAGCCACACCAGCCGGGCAAAAATCTATATTATTCTTAACTATAAAAAAATTTTCATGAGTATGTATACTGTGTGTCAACCATTGTGCTAAGTCCTTGTTACATGTTAATCAATCCTTACAACAACCTATAAAAAAATGTTATTTTTACAAATGAGAGAACTAAAGGTTGCAGAGGTTTACTGTTCAACACCAATGCCAACTAAAGGACCCAGATTGAGAAAATGTAAAAACCACAGAGCTGGAAAAATCAAGACCTACTTCAAAATAGTGTGTTCTAGGTAGCCCAAAGGATATCAAGTAAATGAGCAGCAAGCATGGGGCAGCCCCATTGTGAATTAAGATAGTTTCAGGGGAGCCTCATCAAAAGAGGGAAATGTTTACCCACAATGTCTGGGTAAACTCTTGTTGAACTGGATTCACTCTTGTGAAAAAACTAAACAAATGTGTATTTGAGGTTCTTCTCTAAATTAAGGAGCTAAATTGCTTCCCAATTTTGACAGCAAATAGTCCCAGATAAGGGTGTTTAGCTGAGATATAGAATAGGAAAGATTTAGCGCTGGAAGAAAAAAGAGGAGTAGTGAATGGATCAGCTTTCACACCTTCTGGATGGCCAGACAAGATACTGTTTGTTGCAAACAGAGCAAACCTGGAAATGCAGACCTTGCGAAGCCTCTAGCAGCGGTTCTCAACCTGTGGGTCACGACCCCTTTGGGTGTCAAACGACCCTTTCACAGGGGTCGCCTAAGACAGAACAGTAGCAAAATTACATTTATGAAGTAGCAACAAAAATAATGTTATGGTTGGGGGTCACCACAACATGAGGAACTGTATTAAGGGGCCACGGCATTAGAAAGGTTGAGAACCGCCTCTTGATGCTCTTTATGCCAAGCTGCTGTCAGAGTACAGTTAAATGACCGCCAAGACTCAACTTTGTTTCACATGTCCCAGAAAATGTCATTGGGATTCTAAGTCACGTGCAACACAAAATATAAAGCTATTAGTTAAATAATGTTAAAATTGATAGAATACCTGCTGCAATGTTTTCAAAATATTTTATCTAATTCTTGCTCAAAGGAGTACTTTTGCTTATTTTCTTAGAGAATGTTTGTACTTTTATACAGATTTTAATAAATATATAATATTTATCAATATATAGTACTTTATATTAATACTTTGATATAGAATATATATTAATAATAATATATAATATATATCCACACATAATATTTTTAAGAGGCCTAGGAGATCATAAAAATAATTGCAACTTCCATATTAGTGATTTAGAGAAGAGACAATATCTATACCGATAGTCATAGCACTTTGGAACATGATTTTATCTTTGTGACATTTACTAAAGTTTAATGTTATTGTCTGTTTACTTAACAAATCTAGTTAACATCTTGCCATGCTCCATGGTTATTCCTCATTTCCATAACCACCACCCAGAGGTTTATCTCAAAATAACAAACTCTACATAAGCTTATGGCCCTATGACATACCATTAAAAAAATGTATGTCATCTATGACTTTCTTACTAATTTTTGAAGCTTTGGCTTACAAGATATATCTTCTTAACTCTGTATTAAACACAGTCATTAATATTATCTTTGTAAAACCAAGCATCCTTTAGACCATCAATCAAATTCATAGGAAAACTTCAACAAGCATCAGCCCCAGAATGAAAAATCATTTTAGCACCTAATCATGTATGAAGCTCTCTCAGTGCAGAGAAAATTAATTGCATAGCTCTGGGCCCCTGACCTGTAGTTGTTTTACAGCCTGAAACAGACAGTAGAACAGAGCCTTGCCCATACAGGTCATGTGATCAACAGAAAAGTAACAGTAATTTTCAAGGTGGTTAGACGTCCACATGTGATAATTTCAGAGGAAAAAATATTTAGAATAAACATCCACAAGTCCATTAGATATTCCCTTATTTTCTTGTTCAAGAATGAAATAACTCAAACCCATGTCAAGAGAAATTTCTCATTTCAATGTAACCATGGGACAGATACCACAGATGAAGGCAACCTGACTTTCTCTAGTATGGATATTTCTCAGGAGTAGATGTAGCATCACAAGCAACGATGTACCATCTTTCACAGATTTACCACCACAACCATTCATTTCCAACCCCAGTAATTCCTTCATGGAATTGATCACTATTGCAATTAATACATGAAGTACTTGCTTCATTGCATGTTTAATGTCTGTTTCCCCTCCTAGACCACAGACTCCCTGATCCCCATGCCTACTTGCAAAGTCTAGCACATGGTTGTTTTTCTACAAATGTTCTCAGAAAGAAAGAAAGAAAGAGAGGATTGAAAGAAAAGAGGAGAAATCTAGCCATAAAACACGACATATAATTAACAGAAGAAACTAACACATTTCACAAACACTAAGTAACTAACCAAACACATAAGAATTTTGAAACCCTCAGTTGGCAAACGTATTCCCCTCGAACCATAACCACTGATACTTTTACAATTCATAAGAATGAATTTAAGACTTAGAAATCCTCGGCCTTCAAACATCTTGAAAGGACCCAGAAATTTCCCCCCCATCTCCCCAACCCTCCGTTACATCTGCATCCCTTCACTAGTGTGCCTCTGTTCCTTGGTTCTTGGGTTGTGACCTCCTTACTCACCCCTTTCTGGGAAGCCCTTGCTAAATTAAAATGATTGCATGTATAAAATCATCTCCATTGGCTCTGGCCAGTTTGGCTCAGTGGTTAGAGCATCGGCCCACGGACCAGAGAGTCCCAGGTTTGGTTCCCACTAAGGGCACCGTACCTTGATTGAGGTTTGTCCCTGGCCCCGTTTGGGGTCGTGTGGGTGGTGGCCAGTCGATGTGCCTCTCTCACATCAATGTTTCTCTCTCTCCCTCCCGCTCTATCTAAAGATGAATGTAAAGATGTCCTCAGGTGAGGATAAAAAAAAAAAAAATATCTCCATGGCCATAACAAAGGCCATCTTGTCAGCAATTACCATTCTGGTGCTTTATTCACTGACAACTTTTTATTTCTTACCCAGAATTGCATCTCACCCCATCAGAGAGCCTACTCACCTCAGCTCCTCAGGATGCAGATCCCCCTTATACCAGTGCTGCTCAAATAGTGATTGCTGAGCCAGCATTGGCACAGATCTTTGTGCCCATCTTTTGAAGCAGAGTATCTGCCAAAGAAGCCCAGGAATCTTGTGTTTTAATGAGCTCTTCAGCTGATTCTTATGTACACTGAACTTTGAGAAGCCCAGTCCTATACATGTCTGCTTTACTGACCTATGGCATATACATTGGTTCTTCACACTTTCTTAGGTGGTTTGCATTTGAAAAATCTGAAGCAAGCCTAGAATTCCAGTACCATCTCTCCCTGACCCTGTCCTCAGCAGCCTCCAGTGGGAGTATTGATTAAAAGCATGCATTCCAGAATTGGACTGCCAGGGTTGGATTCCCAGCTCTACTATTTGGTAGCTATGTGCCCTCAGGTAATTTATTTAACCTTTCTGCCTCAGTTTCCTCATTCACAAAAAGAAATTTGTAACAGTATCCATTTCATAAAGTAGTGGAAAGGATTGGATTAGTTCATATTCAAGTTCAGAAAAAGCATGTGACACACATAGCTCTATATTTGTTTCTTATATAAAGTAGATTGAACGCAAGTCCTCTTTTTCTGTCCAAAAAGTGCAATTATTTCAACAGTCTTCTTTCCTCTGGGAAATAAATCAATGTTAAATTTCTCATGCAAGCTAAATTTTGGTCTCCATGATGGAACTGAGGAATAGCTTCATTAAAAGTATTTTTCTAGTTTGAAGTGTGATGCAGCACAATAAGGGAAAAATTACACCAATGTATTTCCTTTCATTGATGAATATCTTTCTTACCAAATGATTTGCAAACACTCTGTATCTGTCCTGAAATATTGATACTCATGGACAGAATTGGTGTTCATAGTTATTCCCTTGTGAGAACAGAATATATAAATTAAATTGGCATATAGCTTTCAAAGAGAAAGGGTAAAAAAAACCTCTACCAGGTGGATTTACATTCTTAGTAGAATACAAGTATGAGTGAGATCCCATTATAATGAACTTCAGTGGCCCCATGATTTGCTTTTGCTTAAATTAAATTGTGTTATTGTGACTGTACTGCTAGAAATCATAACCCTAATCACATTTTGCGGTAAGAGGAGCTAGAGCCAACACCCTGCTGATAGGTAGCCACTCCTGATCAATTAACAATGAACAGGAATATTTTGAACCCCACTGAAAAGGAGAAAAGTACAATGAGCTCACCACCCTGTACTCTTTCCTTCTCCAGTTACTACTGGGCCCTGCTTTAGCCTGAGAAGGTGTTTTGGGTCCTATATGGATGGGTGTGTGGATGTGCTTGATTTGTTTGGGTCTCGGTTTTCCTTTGTTAAGTAATCAGGAGAACTACAGTCAAAAAGAGACTGGAAGAAAATTTAATAATGCTAATCTTGTCAACATAAAAAAAAAATTAGAAACTTGAACTCTTGTTTCACTTCCCTACTTTCAATAAAAGCAATATATTAGGACATGACTGGTGAACAGGTCTGAGCCGGGACAAACTGCAACCGAGGTACGCGCCCTTAGCAGGAACTGAACCCGGGTCTCTCGGGACCACAGGCCGATGCTCTAACCACTGAGCAAAACCGGCCAGGGCACATGCACACATTTTATATTTATATTTATACTTATTTTATATTTATATGTATGGTACTGTGATTCTCAGTGACAGATTTTCTTATTCTGAGTTTTACATTTTATTAGTATTAAACTGTTCAAATAAAATAGGTAAGTAAAATGTCCTATGTTTATTCGATTTCATCTAGATATTAAACTTCAAGAAATATGTCCCCAAAATAATTTGTAATTGGTTAAACAATATATACATGAGTATTCCCTCCTCAACATCACTTATGAGTAAAAAATTAATACAAAATGAATGTCCAACAATTAAGAAATGACTTAGGTTAGTAATAAATACATAATAAACATTTGCAAATTATTAAAAATTAGGCTTATGAATACCTTGAACCAACATGCAAGGCAAACTATGCTATAAATATAAAGAAAAACCTAGAATCAAAAATTGCTCATATGAGTGAGACTACAAAATAAAAGGATGTATATGACAAAGATAAAAATAATATAAAATTAATAATGGTAGGATGATGACTTTTTTTATACTTGAAACTTTGTTTAGCTTGTATGACCCAAGAAAATGTTTTTATTTTAGTATAACCCAAATATGAAGGCAGGTTTTGTTTGACCTAGAATCTTACTAACTTAAATACCACTTGAAATTATTGAATTAATATGGCTTAAATATTGTAATAGAAATTTTTATTACACTAAGTGGAATTTTATCATAAGAGGATTTAGCTTAAGAGATTTTAAAATGACAAGTCTGTGTTTGTACATTTTTTTTTACAATGGTATTATGCTATGTGATGTCACATAGACTATAATAGCCTATAAATTATGACCTATTTTATAAACTGTATTAAGTAATTATTTAATAAGTTTAATAAGAGGTTTTGTTTAGGGTTTGATTTTTCTGTCTGATTGAACTCATCGATTTCCATCTCTTGTTTCCATTGGTTAACAATATTAACCAATACAAGACTGGTAGCAGGAACTTAGAAACTTTCTGTTTGCTCTTCCCTGATGACTGGCTTTCATTTCATAAAAGTATGGCAAATGGACCCAGCCGGTATGCAGATAACTGATTCAATTTCCAGTCAGGGCATATGCCCAGGTTGTAGGCTTAGTCCCCAGCTGGGGGCATGCAGGAGGCAGCAGATCAATGTTTCTCTCTCTCTCTCCCTCTTCCTTACTGTCTCTATAAAAAAAAGAAAAAATCAATAAAAACATATTTTTCATTGTATTTTAATAAGTATGAGAAATGGAATTAACAAAATTGAGCAATTTATTATCATATAACTTAATTCTTATAATGCAAGGTTTTTTCTTATGAGAAATCACCATGACTGGGCAGAACCCTCTGTAAATGCAAATCAACCCAATTTTCTCCAAGTAGGGACACTTCTGAAATTTGAATGAACAGCATTATTCCATAATAATTTTCTCCAAGACCTTTTTTTCCATTTGACTCTTGGCAGTGTCATGTTCTTTCTTCTGATAAACTTTGACTTCTTTGTCCTGTCTGAAGTTTCTACAATGATAAATCTTTCTTTGTATTTCAGGAAAGAAGAGGAAGACATTTACAAAACATGTGCTTGCAATCAATTTTAAGAATATACCAGAATTCAATCCCTGATAAGTCCCATTTTCACTTGTTATCTGGTGATTTACTTCTCTCTATGCTTCAATTTCCTCATGGAAAAATGAGACAATAATTCTTGTATCATTGGATTATTGCCAATACTAAGTAAAATATCACATTTAAAGCACACTGCATACATTAGGCACTCAATAAATGGTAGTTACTATTCTTTCACGCACCAGCACTTGGAATACTTATTCACATTGAGTGAATGAGTGAATAATTAGATAGATGAATGAATACACATATGAATGAATAACTTGGCCTCTAATGCAAAATCAAACAAGTTTTAGGATGCTTTGCTTCTAGGCCCTTAGACCAGGAAGACACAGTGCAATGTGCTATTATTTCCTCTCGATTTCCAACTACACTCTCACACGAAGAGTCTCTGGCTCATGTCTTTCTGTATGGCATCACAAAGCCTCCCCTCAGAAGGAGGCTGGGAAGGATTAAAAAAGGGCTTGAGCCCTGGCCAGTTTGGCTCAGCGGTTAGAGCGTTGCCCCACAGACCAAAGAGTCATGGGTTGGATTCCCGTCAAGGGCATGTACCTAGGTTGCAGTTTGGTCCCTGGTCCTGGTCAGGGTTGCCTGCAGGAGGCAACCAATCTCTCTCTCTCTCTCTCTCGCTCTCTCTCCCCCCTACCACCATCTGAAAATAAATGGAAAAATATCCTTGGTAAAGATTTTTTTTAAAACGGGGGTTAAATGCCACCATATTTAACCTGTCTTATTTTTGGACTAGTGGGATACTTTGTTTTGATGCCTTTTGATGTTAATTCTCCTATTTCCCCAGTAAATGGCATTTCAAAGCTGATAGCTCCAGCTGTCCATTCTTCTTCCCTCCATTCATTCATGCCCAACAGATGGTGCAAATAGCCTGGCACAGATTTCCTGGATCAGTGGTAGTGAAAAGCCTTGCCAGACGGCTGATAGTTTCTTTGAAGTTGCCCGTTCTGGCAACAATGGACAGCTAATAGCATAGCCTTAGATGACCAAAATGATATAAAACTAAAGTATGAGAGAAATTTTGAAATATGGGGCTTCCTATGTTTTATGGTGCCTGCAATTATTTTCTACTAGTAATCTATTTTTTTTCTTACTAATATTATGTGTTAGGGCTATGTCATTCTCTCACTTGAGATTTTCAATGCTTGAAACTAAAATAAACCCATTAGTACTCCTCAGATGACAGTGGAAAGAAGACTGGGCTAGAGGTTAATGCACCCAGAATTCCACCCCTTAATTCCTGGGTAATCTTAGTAAGACATTGATGTGCTTTCACCTGTAGATTCTGCATCATTTAAAACAGAGATGATAATATCTTCATTGCTTATTTCACAAGGTGATTTTGAGAAACATAAAATAATGAATTTATAGGTGTTATGTAGTGTCATAAAATGTTATGAAGTTGTAAGTGGTATGAAGACTATCATACTGATCCTCCACAAGCAGATATGATCTCTTAAATGAGCATGAGTTCACACAGATGAAAATCTCTCACCTCTCTTGATGGTCACTGTGAGAACTGGGCCAGGGTTAGAAGATAATGGGTATCACGAAACACATCGCTCTCACCAGCACATATTTACTGGCTCAACAGCACACCTTAGAATTCTATTAATTCCACTATCCCATAAAATCTGCTTAAATCTTGGATTGATCTAAAAATTCTTGCATCATGTAAATAATTTCACGAAATTGGATGGTATTTTTTAAAAAAAAGGCATTTTTGAGTTTGTGATTCCATCAAAACAGTCAATAGCATTCCAAATATAGGTCCTAAACACACTCTCATAAATATACTAAAATCTGAAATTAAAGTTAATTTTCCCCCCATAAAACTATAGTTTCCAGAATCAGTGATTTTAACCAATTCATCTTCTATCTTCAACTCTGATAGAAATGGCACGGCTATGGGTTATGGATATCCAATACAGAAGTGCAATCCATATGGATTTTTCTATGCTAACCAATTTCTAATTGTATCTGACAATCTGAAAAATAGAACCATTGAAATCAATTATTATTATTTTTAATTCTAAGTGATGTCCTGCTAGTGTGGCTCAGTGAATTGAGTGCCATCCCAGGGACTGAGAGGTCCCGGTTTAATTCCTGGTCAGGATACATGCCCGGGTTGCAGGCTCAATCCCCAGTAGAGGGCATGCTAGAAGCAGCTGATTGATGTTTCTCTCTCACATTGATGTTTCTCTCTCTTCCTCTCTAAAAAAAAAACAAACAAACAAACAAAAAAAAACTATGTGTCTATATTTCCCAAAACATATTCTAGAATGTTTTATTTGTATTCACAAGCCATGGCATCCAAAAATGCATCAAAATATTACCCAATCAAGGAAAAACAGAGAAAAAATGACGCTTGACTATCTTTGTTTTTTGTTTACAAAAATAAGTTTCTAAAATTAATTAGTTTCCTTTTTACTAAAGATTTATTTGTGGGAGGACAGAGAATATTGAAATCAGATGTTTTATTAACCTGAAACATTGTTTCAATAATTTATTCAAAATTTTGCAAGTGTTTACCATGTACAAGATATCAGTATCAAAATACTATCTTCAAAACTGAAAGTGATAAGTTGTTAGCTTTCCATTTCTTTCAAATAAATTTGAGTATGCATACGAGGCTTGGGATTAGTTGGCTGGCTCATAAAAATGGATAAAAATTGTCCTAAGGCAACTGTTAAATTGAATGAAGGTTGTACTAGGTATCCATTAAAGTTTGATCAGAAAACAGAAGCCATGTTAGACATTTTGAACTCTCCGAGGAAACCCAGTTTCAGGGCTACAAGTAAACTGCATTGGTGCTCTCATCAGCCTGCATCATCAAAAGATGCCCCCATATTGCAGGCACACTCCCCGCAGCCATCTGCTAATGTTCATATACCAGACCTGACACATCTGGAGAATAATGGTTTCTTTCTTTACCAGTTCAAATCTTCATGAAAGCCTTTAATTGGAGAATGTTACCAGAATCCTTCTGGCAATAGAGTCCTGGAACTGTAGTCTCCAGGCTGCAAAGGGCACCCTTAAAACATGAAACTTCTTTGGATTTTGTCTCATCTCTCTTTTCCACCTTTGTTGTTGTTGTTGTTGTTGTTAATCCTCACCAAGGATATTTTTCCACTGGTTTTTAGATAGAGTGGAAGAGAGGGAGGGAGGGACGGAGGGAGGAAGGGAAGGAGGGAGAGAGAGAAAAAAAACATTGATGTGAAAGACACACATCGATTGGTTGCCTTTCACATGACCCTGACTGGGGCTGGGGTACCAGGAATGAAACACACAACCCTTAGATCCACAGGCCAAGCTCTAACAGCTGAGTGAACTGGCCAGGGCTCTCTTCCCCATCTTAATCCAAATAAGCCAAATCAAAAAACACCAACTGGAGGAGACTATCTTTACTCCATTGTATGTTCTTGCCTCCTTTGTCATGTGGTAATTGAACAAAATGGCTTGGATAGATTTCTGGGTTCTCTGTTCTGTTCCATTGACCTATGTGCCTGTTCTTGTGTCATTACCAGGCAGTTTTATTGCAATGGTTTTGTAGTATTACTTAATATCTGGTATTGTGATCTCTCCAACTTTGTTTTTCTTTATCAAGATTGCTGCAGCTATTTGGGGTCTTTTTTGGTTCCATATAAATTTTAGGAATATTTGTTCTAGATCTGTGAAATATGCTGTTGGTATTTTAATGAGGATCACACTGAATCTATAGATTGTTTTGGGTAGTGTGGACATTTTAATGATGTTAATTGTTCCAATCAATGAACACAATATATTCTTCCACTTGTTTATATCTTCCTCTATCTCCTTTTTCAACATCCTGTAGTTTTCCAAGTACAGGTCTTGTAACTCCTTGGTTAAGTTTATTCCTAAATATCTTAATTTTTTGTTGCTGTTGCAATGGCAAATGGGATGTTTTTCATTTATCTTTCTGATAGTCTATTACTGGTATATAAGAATTCCATCAAACCCACACACAAAGTGGTTCTACTGTAAAGTCTGATGAGTACTGTCTCCTCCATCACTGAAAACTCTTGTAAGAGCTCTGCCTATGCCAGGGAAAGAATCTGTAGGAAAAGAATTCAGCAGCAGAAAATATTTATTCCTACACTAAAAATACACAGCACACTTCCTTCCTTCCAGCATGTGGTTACCTTAGTAGGAAATACAAGACTTTTGTTATTTTTAAACATATTGAGCACCTCTTTCATGCTAAGGACTTTCCTGAGGATATCATAAAATGTATTAAATCCTTGAAAATTTTCTGTGAAGTGTCTATTGTTCTATTTTACAGCTAAGAAAACTGAGATTCAGAGCAGTTAAGAGGAAATAACCCAAATCCTAGAGCTCCCTAGTGCTGAAACATAACCCAGGTATGTCTGATTGCAAAGCTTTTCCTCTTTCTGCTACACAATGAGCATGGTCAAATATCACTGTAAAAAAAATAAGTGCCAGAAGAATTCACAGGAACCCTGGACAGTGTGGCTCAGTTAGTTGAGTGTTGTGCAGTGCACCAAAAGGTCACAGGTTTGATTCTCCTTCAGGGCACATACCCAGGTTGTGGGTTTAATCGTTGGTCAGGGCATATGAAGGAGGCAATCGATTGATGTTTCTCTCTCGGTATTTCTCCCTATCTCTCTAAAAATTCAATAAAAACATTTTTTAAAAATGAATTCAGCCTGGACAGTGTGGATCAGTGGTTGAACATCAACCCATGCACCAAGAGGTTGCCAGTACGATTCCCAGTCAGGACACATACCTAGGTTGTGGGCTCAATCCCCAGCAGGGGGCATGCAGGAGGCAGCCAGTTGATGTTCTCTCTCATCAATATTTCTGTTTCTCTCTCCCTCTCCCTTCCTCTTTCTGAAAAATCATTAAAGAGCCCAGACGGTGTGACTCAGTAGTTGAGCGTCGACCCATGCACCCAGAGGTCGCCAGTTCAATTCCCAGTCAGGGCACATGCCCAGGTTGTGGGCCCAATCCCCAGTGGGGGACATGCAGGAGGCAGCCAATCAGTGTTCTCTCTCATTGATGTTTCTATCTTTTTCTCTGTCTCCCTTCCTCTCTCTCTAAAAATCAATAAAGAAAAAAATCAATAAAGAAAAAGAAATTCAGAGGAATGACCAAAAGGAAGTTCCTATTGCATGATAATCACAATTTTGGGGGGAACAGGAACCACATCATTACTTTGTGAAAATTTGACATTTGTCACAATCACATACTTATCCCATAAAATATACATTTGAGAGGCTAAAAGCTCAGGTAAAATCAATTCTGCCTACAAATATGCAGAATAAATTTATGTCTAGACTTAGTTTAACTCTTGTTTTTATCACCAAAGACAATTTCGGATGTATCTCTTTAAAACTTTAACCTCTATTGCTAGTTAATAAGGACCTACTGATATGGGACATGAAGATTTAAACTTGAGTTTAAATGCTTCTCAGGGACTTCAATTAACCAACATCAATTTGTTGCTCCTAGATCTAACCTTCAGGGAAAAAAAAAAAAATACTTAAAAGCACTTTAGCAAGGACTGTCCATTCATTGCTTGATGCCATCTGTGAACATAATGGCCCAATCCTTTTACCCTCAGACTAAGGAGCAAGCTCACTTGCTGGAAAGAATGTTTTCATTATGGATTTCTCTGTGGCAGAACTCATTTGCAATAATTCATATGTAATTTTGTAAATAAATTTGGAAAATCTGGGATCTTAATGATGCTCCTTTACTAGGAGAATTGCTAAATATGCCCCCAAAAAAGACTGAATGAATGAATGAATGAAAAGAAAAGCCAATTCTATTCCTCAATTTTTCAATTATTTGACAACTAAAGCAAAAAATTTTTGCCAGAATGTCAAAAATAGATAACTTGAATAAAATTTAAACATTTTTAATGATATGAGAATCACTAGTGAGTTTGTCTTATGCTCCCTAAGTTTTGTAAAATATGAAATATACATTGTAAAATGTCCTCAAGAGTTTAAATATTCTTTTATTTAAATTAAATCAATGTAAAAACTCTTGAAATCACTAACACAAGTACATCTCTTTTCATTTGGACTTCTCCATATAATGCACTAATTCTTTTTTTTTTTAATTTATTTATTTTTGTTACAGATATTTCTCCTTTTTCCCCCCATTGACACCCCCTCCCAATCCCCCACAGCATTATTGTCTTTGTCCTTGTTTACGCAAGGACACATGTGCATAAATTCTGTGGTTTATCTCTTCCTTCCCCCTACGTCCACCTCTTCTGAGGTTTGTCAGTGCACTAATTCTTAAATCAACTTGATGTAGGAGAAAAGCAACTGGGCTGAACAATCAATAGGAAAGGGCTTTCATAGGATGTCACTTTGAAAGATAAAAGTATATAATGAACCACAACATAGGCTAAAGCCTAAATCACTGTCTTTGAAGTAATAAGTCATGAGATTTTAACATAGGAATTAAATGGTTTCTCTATATCTGATCTGGATGG
Organism: Molossus molossus; assembly: GCF_014108415.1. Lineage (NCBI taxonomy): Eukaryota > Metazoa > Chordata > Mammalia > Chiroptera > Molossidae > Molossus > Molossus molossus. The sequence goes on along the minus strand of NW_023425401.1, from coordinate 37,143,218 downwards.
AGGATATCAAAATTAACTATTTAAAATTTTTGTTTTTATATTAAATACTCATATTTTAGAAATTTTAAATTGATTTTTGTTTTCAAATGTTATGGTGTTAATCTAGATGTGATTCAATCATATTTTCATTTGAATTTATAAGAGGGTGGCTTTATTTTGCATATTTCATGGAAACATATGCTCCAAGGATTTCAGTATTACCTTTCGGATTTTATGGAATCAATAAATAATACCCTTTCTTGCCATCTTAGATTAAAAAACAATTAAAAATAAAGCACATTAGATAAACAGATGGAGATTTAAATGACAGCTTTATTATTGATAAAGCTGATTAGAGAATATGGCTTTAAACCTGCATTCAAATGATTTCCCAACACTCCATCCCTAAAGTAGATAGATTCATACACCCAGTGAGAGGTAGTACTGCAGGCTTTTCCTATTCCTGGGAGTTCACCTGAGTATAGGAGGAAGAAGAACAAAAGTAGAGGAAGCTACTTCTTAAAATAGAAAAAAGGCTGAACTGTCTGTCTCCATTCTTTCTCCCCAACCTGCAGTCAGTGGGGAGAAGTGAGTGATTCGTCAGCAAGGGAGCCAGTAGTACTATGGTAGCATAGTCACTGTGCATGGAAATATGGGAAGTAAAATTATACTCTCCATCACCAGAAGTCACATGGAAATAAGGAATCGATGAGTGTATGTGGCTTATAAGTTGATAGTCTGCATTCACTCTCTTTCACTTATTAAATATGTTTATGTTTTCCTGCAAATAGTATGTACAAATAATTTGTAATCCATTTTTAGAAAACCCTTGTATCTTTTTCTCATTTTAGTGTTCTGTAGCTCATGAATAATAAGGCATGTAGGCCTATTTTCTCTATGAAGTATTTTAACCCAGTACTAAGAATAGATGGATGTATAGACAGACAGATAGATGGCTGAACACAGATGTAGACCAAAACACATCTTCAAAAAACTATTGCATTTGTGCTAGTCATCTTTTGTAGTATAAACCAATAAAAAGGGGTTATATTCAGTAGAATACATACAAAATTACTTACGAAGTAATTGTTCATCTGAATTATACTGATTATTTGTCCTCTTTAAATTGTTTTATGCATCATAACATATAGCCTTAGAGGCAGAATGCAGTCATCTATACCTTTTTGGAATTGATATTTCCTCCCTATTTCAACTGGTCATGTATTTTGAATGTGCCATCATTGTGAATAATTGGGCTCACATGAGACTGATAGCACAAGGATTTGGGATTTTTGCACTTGTAAAGATCTAAAATAGTCACGATTAAATATTTGAAAAAATGAAAACTAATATTAAATAACCATATTGTGATGGGGGATGTGTTCTTACATAAATTTTTAGGAAATGCAAAATGAGTTCTCTAATCTTCTTAATTTTATAAAGAATCTTAAATGCAGCAGGAGAGAGACAGAAAGTTACTGACAAGAGAGTACCCATTAGAATGTCAGCAGATTTCTCAATAGAAACACTTCAGGCCAGGAGGTATTGGCATGAAGTATTCAAAGTAATGAAAACCAAAGACCTGAACCTAAGACTATTCTATCCAGCAAGACTATCATTTTAAATTAAAGGTGAAATAAAGAGCTTTCCAGACCTCCCAAAAAAGTCTAAAGGGCCCTGGCCAGTTTGGCTCAGCGGTTAGAGCGTCGGCCTGTGGTCCGGAGAGACCCGGGTTCGGTTCCCGCTAAGGGCGTGTGCCTTGGTTGCAGTTTGTCCCCGGCCCTGGTTGGGTCGTGCGGGTGGCGACCACTAGATGTGTCCCTTTCACGTCGATGTTTCTCTCTCTCTCTTTCCCTCCCACTCTATCTGAACAAAATATCAAAAAAAAAAAAAAAAAGTCTAAAGGAATACATTATCACCAAACCAGCATTGCAAAAATGTTAAAGGGAGTACTTTATTTTTTTTTTCATCTGCAAATAGTGACAGTTTACTTCTTCCTTTCCAGCTTTTTTTTCTTAATTAATTTATTTTTGTTACAGATGTTTCTCCTTTTCCCCCCACTGATTCCCCTCTCCCCCTCCCTTTCCAATCTCTCCCCAGCTTTGTTGTCCCTGTCCATTGTTCATGCATACATTCATATAAGTTCTGTGGTTTATCTCTCCCCCTCACCTGCTCTTCTGGGAATTGTCAGTCTATACCCCACTTCCACCTCTCTGGGACTACCCCATTCCTCAGACTGTTATATTCCACAAATAAGTGAGACCATATGATACTTGTCTTTCTCTGTTTGGCTTATTTCGCTTAGGATGACACTTTCCAGGTCCCACCATGTCTTCTCAAAGAATAAGAGATCTTTCTTTCTTACAGCTGCATAGTACTCCATTGTGTATATGTACCACTGCTTTTTTATCCATTCGTCTACTGATAGACACTTGGGCTGTTTCCAGATCTTAGCTATTGTAAATAGTGCTGCTACAAACATGGGGGTACATATATTCTTTCTGAATGGTGTTTCAGGCTTCTTAGGGTAAATTCCTAGAAGTGGGATCACTGGGTCAAATGGAAGTTCCATTTTTAATTTTTTGAGGTAACACCATATTGTTTTCCATACTGGTTGTACCAGTCTGCATTCCCACCAGTAGTGTACTAGAGTCCCCTTTTCTCCACAGCCTCGCCAACACTTGTTGTTTGATGATTTGTTGATGGTGGCCATTCTGACAGGTGTGAAGTGATACCTCATTATTGTTTTAATTTGCATCTCTCTGATGATTAGTGATGTTGAGCATTTCTTCATATGTCTCTTAGCCATTTGTATGTCCTGTTTGGAGAGGTGTCTATTTAGCTCCTCTGCCCATTTTTAAATTGGGTTCTTTGTCTTCCTTTTGTTGAGTTGTATGAGCACTCTATATATATATATTGGAAATTAACCCAAAAGGGAGTACTTTAAGTAGAAGAACATACTTTATAAAGAAAATAAAATGGCAATAAATAAGTATCTATCAATAATGACCTTAAATGTAAATGGACTAAATGTCCTAATCAAAAGACATAGGGCAGCTGAATTTGGTAAGAAACACTACCCATATATATGCTCTGTCTACAAGAGACCCACCTTAGAACAAAAGATTCACAAAGACAAAGAGATAGGGAAAAAAAATATTCCATGGAAACAAAAAATAAATAAACAATCTAACCCTACAACTAAAATAATTAGAAAGAGAACAACAAGAAAAGCACAAAATAAGTAGGTAAAAAGAAAATAATAAAGATTAGAATGGAAATGAAAGAAATAGAGACAAAAAAATACAAAAGATTGTGCTGGCCAGTGTTGCTCAGTGGTTAGAGTACCAGACAGCACACTGAAGAGTCACAGGTTTGATTCTGGTCAAGGGCACATACCTGGGTTGCGGGTTCATTCCCCAGCCCCATCAGAGCATGTGGAGGAGGCAACCAATCGATGTGTCTCACATCAATGTCTGTTTCTCTCTCTCTTTCTCTCTCTCTCACCTTCCTTCCTCTCTTCCACTCTCTCTAAAAATCAATAGAAAAGATATCCTCAGATGAGGATTAACAAAATAAAAAATCCAAAGATCAACTAAATCAAGAGCTAATTCTTTGAAAAGATATAGAAGATTGATGAAATTTTAGCCAGACTCACAAAGAAACAAAGAGAGAGCACCCAAATAGATAAAATCAGAAATGAAAGAGATGAAGTAACAAATGACATTACAGAAATACAAAGGATTGTAATAAAATAATTTTAACATATATATTCCAACAAACTGGACAAACTAGGCAAAATCAACAAATTCATAGAAACATACAATATGCTGAAACTCAATAAGAAAGAAGCAGAAAACTTGAAGAGGCCAATAACAACTAATAAAACTGAAACAGTAACCAAAAAACTCCAAGCAACTAAAAGCCTCAAACTGATGGCCTCACAGGTGAGTTTTACCAAACATTCGAAGAAGAATTAATACCCATCCTCCTGAAATTATTCCACAAATATCAAGAGGGGGCAAGACTTCCAAGCTCTTTTTACAAAGCGAGCATTATCTTAATCCCGAAACCAGATAAAGACACCACAAAGAAAGATACTTACAGGCCAATATCCCTGATGAACATAGATGCTAAAATCCTTAACAAAATATTAGAAAATAGGATCCAGCAATACATTTAAAAGATCACACACCATGATCAAGTGGGAGTTATTCCAGAGATGCCAGGATGGTTCATTATTTAATAAACGTGATACACCACATAAATAAAAGAAAGGATAAAAATCATATGATCATATCAATAAGATGCTGAAAAAGCATTTGACAAAATCCAGCATCCATTTATGATAAAAACTCTCAGTAAAGTGGGAATAGATGGATCATACCTTAACATAATAAAGGCCATATATGACAAACCTACAGCCAACATCATACTCAATGGGCAAAACTAAAAACATTTTGCTTAAAATCAGGAACAAGACAGGGATGTCTGCTTTCACCACTTTATTCAACATGGTACTGGAAATCCTAGCCACAACAATCAAACAACAAGAAGAAATAAAAGGCATCCAAACGGAAAAGGATGAAGTAAAACTGTCATTATTCTCAGACAACATGATATTGTATGTAGAAAACCCTAAACACTCCTCCAAAAAACTGCTAGATTTAATAAATGAATTCAGCAAAGTAGCAGTTTACAAAATTAACACCCCGAAATTGATGGTGTTTTTATACACAATAATGAACTCTTAGAAAGAGAAACTACCAAGAAAAATAAATAAATAAATCTCATTTACCATTGCAACAACAACAAAAATAAGATACCTGGGAATAAACTTAACCAAGGAGATAAAAGACATATATTTTGAAAACCACAGGACGTTGAAAAAAGAGACAGTGGAAGATACAAACAAGTAGAAGCATATACTGTGTTCCTGGATTGGAAAAATTAACATTAATAAAATATCCATACTACCCAAAGCAATCTATAGATTCAATGCAATTCCTGTTAAAATACAAACAGCATATTTCACAGATCTAGGATAAATATTCCAAAAATTTATATGGAACAAAAAAGACCCCTAATAGTCACAGGAATCTTGAGAAAGAAGAACAAAGCTGGAGGGATCACAATATCAGATATCAAACTATACTACAAAGCCACTGTAATCAAAACAGTCTGGTACTGCCACAAGAACATATTAAAAAATGGATCAGAACAAAGACCCAAGAAATCAACCCACACTAATATGGTCAATTAATATTTGAAAAGGAGGTAAGAGCATACAATGGAGTAAAGATAGTTTCTTCAATAAATGGTGTTGGGGAAACTGGACAGGTATATGCAAGAAAATGAAACTAGACCACCAATTTATACCATACACAAGAATAAACTCAAAATGGATAAAAGACTTAAATGTAAGTCACAAAACTATAAATATCCTAGAAAAAAAAACGTAGGCAGTAAAATCTCAGACATCTCACATAGTAATAGTTCACCTAGGACAAAGGAAACAAAGGATAAAATTAACGGGACTACATCAAACTAAAAATCTCCACAGCAAAAGAAACCATCAACAAAATGAAAATGGAACCTACATATGGGAAAACATATTCACCAATGATATATCTGATAAAGGTTTAATTTCCAAAATATACAAAGAACTCATTAAACTCAACACCAGGAAGATGAACAATCCAATTACAAAATGGGCAAAAACCTGAATAGACATTTCTCCAAAGAGGACATACAGATGGCCAATATATACATGAAAACATGCTGTATGTCACTAATCATCAGACAGATACAAATCAAAACTACAATGAGGTGTCACCTCACAACCGCCAGAATGGTTACCATCAATAAATCACCAAGAAGTGCCGGTGAGGATGTGGAGAAAAGGGAACCCTAGTACATTGCTGGTGGGAATGCAGATTGGTACAGCCACTATGGAAAACACTATGGAGGTTCCTCAAAAAATTAAAAATGAAACTGCCATTTGACCCAGAAATACCATTTCTGGGAACATATTTTAAGAATTCTGAAACACCAATCAGAAAGAACATATGCATCTCTATGTTTATAGCAGCACTATTTATAATAGCTAAGATCTGGAAACAGCCCAAATGCTTCAGTAGATGAGTAGATAAAAAAGCTATGGTACATTCACACAACGAAATACTATGCCACTGTAAAAAAGAAGGAGCTTTTACTCTTTGAGGCAGCATGGATGGATCTAGAAACTATTTTGCTAAGCAAAATAAACCAGTTAGAGAAAGACAAATATCACATGATCTCACTTATATGTGAACTGTAATGAACAAAATAAACTGAACAAATAGGTCCTGGATTATGGATGCATGGAACAGAATAACAGATGTCAGTGGGTAGGAAGGAACAGGAAGAGATTAACCAAAGAACATATATGTATATATGCATAATCCATGGACACAGACAAAAGCATGGGGAAGTCCTAGGATGGGGTAGGGGTTGGGTGGAAGTGGTAAAAAGGGATAAATGGGAGACATCTGTAATACTGTCAACAATTTTGAAAAGAAGAAATATAATAGAGGTGCTTAGAAGACATTTGAAGTCAAAAGTAGAGTGTAATGTAAGCAGTTGTGTGGAGTATGGTATAATCATAGCAGCAACATTTGAATTTAGACTAGTAGCCTCCTGAACTGTGAGAAAATAAATTTCTGTTGTTTAAGTCACTCGAAAAAAAGGGGGGGGGGGGTAGTATTTGCCTGGCTGATGTGGCTCAGTGGATTGAGTGTTGTCCCATGCACCAAGAGGTTGCTGGTTCCATTCTTGGTTAGGGCACATGCCCAGATTATGGACTCGACCCCAAGTAGGGGGTGTGCAAGAGCCAGTCAATTGATGTTTCTCTCTCATGGAGATTCTATCTCTTTCTCCCTTTCCCTTCCTCTCTCTCAAAAATCAATGAAAATATATTTTTTAAAGTGAGGTATTTTTAAATATTTAAAATTAAATTTTAAATAATTATTCATTATATAATCACTATTAAATCATTGGTAATAGTTACTAATCCTTTGCAATTCAAATTGAAGTTAAAAGAATGGCCTAGACTTACAGTTTAGCCTGTTACATTCTTCAGAGGCAATGATCATACTGTAGTCTAAAAAAAATGGTCAGATGGAGTAAAATCAATACTAGAATTTTCCTGTTTCCTTCCCTTAATATTCCTGAAAAGGTAATGTCATAAAGAACTGTTATCCAACATACACAAACAACTCTTAAAATTCAACAATAAGAATACAAACAACTCTATTTGAAAATGGGCCAAAGACCTTACCAGACACATCCATCACCAAAGAAAATGTATAGACAGCAAAAAGGCATATGGAAAGATGCTCCATATCATATGTTAAAAGAAAAATACAAATTCAAACAGCAATGAGATAGCACTACACATCTATGAGAATGGGCAAAATCTGCAATACCAAATGCTGGCATGGATTTGGAACAACAGGAACTCTCATTCTTTGCTGCTGGGAATGCAAAATGGTACAAACACTTGGGAAGACAATTTGGCAATTTCTTACAAAACTAAACAAGCTCCCACTAAATACAGCAGTTGCACTCCTTGATATTTACCCAAAAGAGAGAAAGATTTATGTCCACACAAAAACCAGCACATGGATGTTTATAGGGGTTTTATTCATAATTACCAAAACTCGGAAGCAGCCAAAATGTCCTTCAGTCGGTGAATTGATAAATAAACTGGTATATCTAGATGATGGAATATTATCCAGGGCTAAAAAGAAATGAGCTATCCAGCCATGAAAAGACATAGAGGAAATTTGAATGCATATTACTAAGTGAGGGAAGCCAATCTGAAATGCTACATGCTGTCTGATTCCGACTATATGACATTCTTGAAAAGGAAAACTATGGGAGAGATAAACAGGTAGAGCACAGAGGATTTTTAAAGCACTGAAAAGATTCTGTACGATATTACAATGATAGGCATGTCATAGTACATAGAATATACAATATCAAATGTGAACCCTAAGGCAAACTATGGACTCTGTGTGACTTGAATAATTTATTTCTCACAGATGTGGAGGCTGGGAAGTCTGAGGTCAAGGTGCCAGCATGGTTGCGTTCTTGTGGGTGTTCTCTTCTGGTTTGCGGATGGCTGTCTTCTTGCTGTGTCCTCAGGTGGCAGACAGCAGAGAGAGAAGCAAGTTCTCTCATGTCTCCTCTTATAAGGGCCCCAATCCCCATCATAAGGGCTCCACTCTCATAACCTAATTACCTCCCAAAGGCCCAATCTTTAAGGGCATTAGGCTTTCAACACATGAATTTGAGAGGGCACAAACATGCAATGCATAACAAGTAGCATTAGAATCCAGCAATAAGGTGCTCTTGATGACTGAAGTAAGAGCAGGCCTGTCACAACAGAAAGAAACTAGATTATGTCCTACCCACAGACCCGTTTTCATCATTGGCTTCTCCTGCCAATAGACAGGTTAGAGCAGGTCTACTCCCCAAAGGACCACAGGTGCCTTACAGATCTGTCAGGAAAGACACACCTGACTTAGGGCAAGCTGGAGGGACTTGCCCAAAAACTCAAAGGAGGTAAAGAGACTATGAAAGCCTTTCTTTAAAAAAAAAAATATAGATATATATATGTGTGTGTGTGTGTATGTATATATAAAAATATATAGAAAAATATATATTTTTTTATTGATTTTAGAGAGATAGACACATCAATGAGAAAGAACATCAAGTGGCCACCTCCTGCATGCCCCCCACTGGGGATCAGGCCCACAACCTGGGCATGTGCCCTGACTGGGAATTGAACCGGCAACCTCTTGGTGCATGGGTCAATGCTCAACCAGTGAGCCACACCAGCCGGGTGAAAGCCCTTCTTAAGAGAATGAAAAAAACAAAAGGTGAATAGAAGCTAGAAGAAAAACAATATAATTATTATCAAAGTCTCATTAAAAAGCATTCTCCAAAGATGACCAAGTATATTTGGCAGGACGCAGTGTATTCATAATAGGAAACAATGTAGGATTTGCAGTGAGACAGACCTGGGCGTGAATTTCAGCTCCTATATCAACACAATCTTGGAAAAGTTCTTAAGTTCTCAAACTTCTCAATTGAAAAATGTAGTAATAATAGTTTTGTGATCATGGTGAAAAGAAATGCAATTATTTATGTATAGTGCCTGGGATGTCAAAATTGTCTAATAAACATTCCCTGTTACTGTTTTTGCCACATTGTTTTTATCAGTGATGTAGAAAAGCATTAGCTTCCATTTCTTTAAACTTCACAATGAATTACGAATATTCAGCACGGCTTCCACTGCCAAGACCAATGTGAATAAGGTACAGAGAATGGAGTGAAATGCCCTGCCAGTGTGCCAGTGGAACTGGCCTTCTATTTGCTAAGACATATTTTATCACTAACATTATTTAGAATTGTGTGTACAAGGTGATTAAAAGAATTGAATTTTTAATCAGTTTAAATTCCGTGCCGATGATGAACACCCTATAATCTGTGCCCAATGGATTACTAGTGCTCTATTTATACAAATAAAAAAGTTGTAGACCCACATATACAAGCCAAAGCCATACAGCATAATTTTAATGCCATTATTTTTTAAATTTACATATTGGCATTTCTTTCCAGAACACTGGCTTCTTCCTAACTTCTTTTAACTCAGGTGTCTAATTCTGGTCTTTAGTTTGATTTTCTCCCTAAATCTAAACTAACAAAACATCTATTCACCTTTACAAGTCCTGATGGGGGGAAAAAGAGTAACAAATCTAATGCATTCCCTATACAGGATTTTCATTATTTCGATTTCTCCTCCCGGTTTGTCTGGTCTTTTTAGAGTTTCTGTTGACAATTCTTGTAATGTAGAAAAATGTTTGCCCAGAATTATGTGATAAGACAGGGTACAGCCATATCTGTGTCATGTCATATTGTAAAAGCATTCTCTTTCCTAATTCTTCCCAAAAGGAAAAAATATCACTGGTGGCTTTCTTCCTGTCAGCAATAGGGGTTGGGGTGGGACTAAACAGTGATGGAATGTCTTGTAGACTCTTCTTCCCCTTCAGTGTAACTATGTTGAGATGTTTCTTTCCATATGTGTATTAAGAATTCATTCTTCTACATAAAGTTAAATAACTTGCCACTATCTACCAATTCAAGAAAATAAAATGACAGAAATGAAACAATAGTACATAACTCCATTTCCACCATCCATAGGAGCCTTCCCACTTCCCAACAAAACACAGTCCCTTTGGTGGCACATTTGAATTAGTATTCTGCTAACATAATTACGCACATGAAAAATGGTTGCTTATACAACTCAGAAATCAAGTTACATAGTTGACTGTTCACAGTTCTTACTGTCAAAGATGAACATTGTCTGTTGTGCTCTAATTATTAAATTAACACTCTTCTCTTTTTTTTTGAGTTAAGGATTAAAAGAACAATCTCTGAAGAAAGTACTTCTCTTCTAAACCCAAAAAGCTATTGTTACTTCCCCCTTCTTGGCCAATACTGAGAGAAAATCCATAGCAACCAATTTCAAGTCATCCAAATAAGGATGCCTCCAACAAAATTCTACAATGGATTATTAACTCTTTCCAAAACTGCACTGCCCTCCATAATTATACTATAAAACAGATCCCACACCATAGGTACAACACATAAAACATACACTAAAATTTAGGACTCAAGATTTAAAAGGTCTGAAACAGTTTTGCCTCCAGTGTTTATTTTTCTATAAATAACTGTATCCATAAAAGCACCACTTGTTTCTCCTCAGAACAGCATGAGAGTGCCAATAATCATTTACTTCAAAGCAAAAGTATATATATTTAATAAAATTAGTGGGGAAAATTTCTTCCTAAGTAAATTTAGAGGGCCTAGTGAGGACCTTTAAAATGCTCATTTCACACTCAATTCCAGTTCACTAATAATTTAACTGATGAGAAGTGACTCACAATAAAAAGCAAAATAATATTACATCTTCTAAATGAGCCAGTAGAGGAGCCAACTGAAATGCTAAAGGCGAATAGTTTTCTTTATAACTTTAAAATATAAAGCTTGAAGGGATAGGAACCAAAATATGTTAGCAGCATCGGTAAAAGTCAATGCAAGAGCCAACAATTATTTATGTAGGAGATTCCTAGAGCTAGATAGTGTCGCCAGCACAGATACAATTGCACTGAAACCACATGGATGAGAGAAGCTGGAGAGACAGTATGAAATACAGAGCAATGTCCTTCCCAGGGCAGCCATTTGGATTCAAACCAGACCAACAGTGATAGAAAATCATTATTATTGGACAGGCGATTCTTGAGCTGTGTCTGATTATGAATGTAAGAAAGGTATTTGAGGCCTGGACTTGTTATACGTTTTTATCCCAGGCAGCAGATGTTAATTGGTTAATCCAGAACTGCCAAGACCAGCATCATGTCTTCTCACTTCAATTACCTAGACCGATGGTTGGAAAACAAATCAGAATCCAACCATCTGTTTCATTTGAAATAAAAAGTGTGGAAAGAAAAAAAAAAATAGCACGATGTGCATTAGAATTAAAATTTTGCTTGGCTAATAAAAAATCCTTAGTATATACAGATTTTATTTGAGTAAGAGGAAAAGCTTCAATTTATACTTTGAATAATCTGTTAGCCAATTCTCTATGGAAGGAGTTAGTCAAGAAAGAAAGATTAACTAATTATCCCCATCTTCCATGCTCTCTCAGATTACTAATCACCAACTGCTTCCAGCTTTATTTAGGGTAACCAGTTCAGAAACTTGGTATGTTTATGATATTTCCCTCAGCTAAATACTTCATAATATGTACTTTAATAAAGAAATATCTCACATCACCCAGGAAGTTCCCACCCAAAAGTTAATATCTTTTTATATTCTGTAAAACTAGAAATCTAAAATAAAGAACTTTACTTCAAAAAATTAGAGAATGAAATCATACAGTATCTCTAAAACAATTGTTTTGGAATGTGCTGCTGCCCTCAAATATTATGAAAACTACAAACTGAACTCATTTCCTGTTCACTCAGCAGTTTTATTAAGCACTTTACAACCAGAAGTTCTTAATGCCAGATTCAAAGTATCTTATTTGTGAATCCCTCCACACTGTGACCTCTGAAATCTTTTTAAAAGAAAACACCAATTTTTCAAAATAGTGTTGTAAAATTTTTAATATATAAAACCAACAAAGAAAACTTTGTTTTAACATTTATACAATCATTCAGAAGCACATGTATTCCAACTATAAAGATTGTGGATTACGTATTAGTTTTTCAAAGATATTTGGTTTGAAATATTTCCATATCCAAAGGAAATGTACCACACTTTCACTTTGCCATATTGTTTTATACATACTACAGAAGTAGTAGCTTTAATATATGATATAGATTACAACTATTGGCTTTAAAGTCTTACATGGGTCAGAGTTATGTCTCCACCGCATAAGGCTATGTGTGTGACCTTGAGTCTCAGGGTTATCACAAGTAATTGGAAAAAAATAATATCTTATATGTTTGCTGCAAAGATTAAATTAAATAATGCTTTGTCTTCATATAGTAAATAATGAACAAATGTTAGCTATTATAGTTGTGATTAATAATAAATGGGGCAGTGATATCAACAAGATGGCAGAACGGGAAGACCTGGCACTCTTTCCTGCATAGAAACACCTTTCTGAGAGCTCCAGAAGGTAGGTGAGAAATCACACGACAATGGAAGAGCATAGAAGTGGGGGAAATAAAAAGTTATTGCAAAGGGCCTGGCCAGTGTGGCTCAGTGGTTGAGCATCGACCCATGCCCCAAGAGGTCACTGGTTTGATTCCCGGTCAGGGCACATGCCCAGGTATGGGCCAAATCTCCAGTGGGGGACATGCAGGTGGCAGCCAGTCAATGTTCTCTCTCATCGATGTTTCTATCTCTCTCCCTCTCCCTTCCTCTCTTTCTAAAATCAATGTAATATTATTTAGCCATGAGAAGGAAGAAAATCTTACCATTTGCAACAATATGGATAAATCTAGAGAACACTATGCTAAGTGGAGTAAAACAGACCCAGAAGGCCAAATACTACCTAAATACCACTTAAATGATAAATCTAACATAGTCAAACTCACAGAAGCAGAAAGAACAATGGTGGCTTCCATGGGCTTGGGGAAAGAGGATATAGGGAAGTAATCAAAGGGTACAAAGTTTCACTTATGCAAGAAGAATACGTTCTAGGGATCTACTGTACACTATAGTGACTATGCCTTATAACACTGTGATACACTTAAAATTTTACTAAGAAAGTAAAGAGTGTGTTGTGTTCTTACCAAAGCAATAAGAATTGTTAATAGGATGGGATGAAACTTTTGAAGGTGATGCATATGTTTATGAAGCAATGGGTTTATGGATGTATACTTATTTCCAAACTCATCAAGTTGTGCATATTAAATGTGTACAGCTTTTTGTATGTCAATCATATCTCATTAAAATGGTTTAAAAAGAAACAAACTAAAAATTAACTATATTTAACATGTTCAAAGAAACAAAAGAGAAATATGATCATTTAACCTGGACCAAGACTATAAAAAATAAACTTGCAGATTTAAAATGAACCAAATACAACTTCAAGAAATACATGCTATACTAACTAAAATTAAGATGTCAATACAGAAATTAAATTTAGCTGCAGAGATAGGCTGTAAACTGGAAGAAACATTATCCAGAAAACAGTCCACAGAGACAGATGGAAAAGAGAAAGAGGTTCAAGAACAAAGCCAGAAACAGGGTAACCAATACCTAACTGTAGTTTCAGAGGGAAACAGAAGAAACTAGAGGCAATCATAGAAAGAGATATCAGTTGAAAACGTTCTAGAATTATTAACAAACACTAAGCATCAGTTCCAAGAATACTTATGAATACCAAGAAGGGTAAATAAAAACCTGAAGATAACACATCATCACAAAAATAGTGAAACAGAAAAAAGAAAACTAAGGAGAAAAATGATATCAAATTACCTAACAAGGAGAAGCTTTGTTGGTGGCTGACATCTCAACAGCAAGAAGAGAAAATAAAGGTCATGAATATTAAATACAGTTATTTTTAGCAATATATAAAATGAAAAAGTATAAACATCCTATGACACAATAAGGAAAAGACAAATATTTTTTATTATTATTATTATTTGTACAGATAGAGTGGGAGAGAGAGGAAGAGAGAGAGAGAGAGAAACATCGATGTGAAAGGGACACATCGAGTGGCTGACACCCGCACGACCAACCAGGGCCGGGGACAAACTGCAACCGAGGTACGTGCCCTTAGCGGGAACCGAACCCGGGTCTCTCCGGACCGCAGGCCGACGCTCTAACCACTGAGCCAAACCGGCCAGGGCGGAAAAGACAAATATTTAAATAAGAAAAAAAAATCTGGCCAAAAAAAAAAAGTATTTTTATGGAGAAGAAAACAGAATTTCTATATAAACATGAAAAATATTCAGCTTCATTAGTAATAAAGAAAATAAGAATTAATATCACAATGAAATACCTGTTCAATACCCTCAAGAGGTACAAAACGTAAGAAGCCAGATGATACCAAGTATTGGCAAAGATGTGCATTAACGAAAATTTTTGTCCACTGCTAGTAGGAGGGTGAATTAGAATGACTCCTTGGAAAGTCTGGCATTACCTAATAGAGTAGAGTATATGCAAACCCTAGTATCCAGCAGTTTCAAGTGTGTGTCAAGTATGGAAAAACATTGTAAGAATTAAGCAACAGAGCACAATGGTTAAGGGCGTAGACTAAATAGCCAGGTTCTCAGCACTGAAATCTCATCTCTACAACTTTTTTCATTTATCTTCAGATAGAGGGGAGGGAGGATGGGGGAAAGAGAGAAACATCAATGTGAAAGAGACACATTGATTGGTTGCCTCCTGCACCACCCCGACCAGAGCCCGGGACTAAACTGCAAATGAGGTATGTGACCTTGACTGGAATCGAACCCACAACTCTTTGGTCCACAGGCCAATGCTTTAAACACTGAGCCAAACCAGCCAGAGCTCTATTACATTTTAATTTAGTTAATTTATTATCATTTTCATGCTGCAGTCTCCTCATCTGTAAGTTGATAGTGGTATTACCTAGCTTATAGGTAGTGCTAATATATTTAAATGAGTTGATATAAATAAACTTGGTAGAGTACCTGGCACATAGTAAATACTATAGCTTACGCTGTTATTATTTACAATAGTACATATCATAACAAAAAAAAAAAACTGCAATCACTGCAAGTATTTATCACTAGTGGAATGGATAAGTAATCCATCATAATGTATATTTATATAAAACTATATGCATACACACATAAGTATATTCATATGTATACACAGATAAATACAATAAAACACTATATGATAGTGAAAATAAGACATGGCTGATTCAGTTAGTTGGTGTGTTGTCCTTTACACCAAAAGGTTGTGGGTACGATCCCTGGTCAGGGCACATACAGGAGGCAACTGATCAGTGTTTCTCTCTCTCTTTCTCTTTTTCTTCTCCCTCTCTCAATCAATCAATAAAAACATATCCTCAGGTAAGAATTTAAAAAATAAATAAATAAATGGACTATCATTAACAGGAACAAAATAAGCAACTCACAGAAGGATACACATCATATGATTCCATTTATGTGATTTTTTTAAAAGGCAATGTGATACATAGCTTAAAGAAACATGTTTTTCATACAACAAGAAAGAAAAATGAGAGAGTGATCAACACAAATTCAGAATTTACGAATGGAGGCACCATCTTGGAAGCAAAGAGGGGGAGAGAAGCTAGCAGAGTCATCCAGGGGGTTTCCATGGTGCTAATAATGTCCTATTTCTTAGCCTCGGTGATGGGAAAATGGGGATTTATTTAGTCATTAAACTACACATGTACCTCTTAATATTTCTTCTATATTGTACAAAAGCTTCTTTTTTGTATGAAATACTCCGCAAACTTGGGGTATAAATAAGGCTTCTTTGCTTTCACTTTCAAATTAACTGCTTTACTTACGTTTTGCCTTATTAACAAGAAAGTTATTTCTTCTCTCAACCACCACCTCCTTTTGAAATGTTGTCCCAAATATAGAAACTAAGATATGAGATTCTTGGATGTGATTTCTCTCCCATTTCCACTATTTTTCACAATCGTAAAGTAATATTAAAAGCTGATTCCATACAATCTTACTGATGATGAGGATGCAATCTAACCTCATCTCTTCTTGTTAACAACAATTTCTGAAATGAAGCTGGAGCAGGAATACAAAAAGGAAAGAGCAGGAAATGAAAAATGGAATTATGAGCAATAGGAAAAATATTTTCACCTGTGAAGGGTCAAATTAAAAAGAGCAAAACGAAACCAGCCTCGAATAGATCTTACGTCTCCTTTGTAACACTAACCAGTAAAACCATGTTTCCTGAAGTAGAAAACAAACTGTGGTCACATTAAGGCTGAAGTGTTCTGGTTTTTCCGTGCAGAGTAATGTTTCTCATCTGAGAGTCAGCTCCCGGCACAGAGCTGCTTAGGTCTGTTCATGATACATAGAGTGAGTTACTAGACTGGGAGTTTTTAACAGAGGGAGTCAGAATAAAAATGAGGGGAAAAACAAAACAAAACAGGAGAATGGCATTTTTTAAATGCTTATTAGATGTGACATAAAAAATGTATTCTAAGGTCTGTGTGACAAAGATTTTACTCATAATTCCAGGGTAAAAAATATTAAGCAAGACTACACAGAAATGATAAGGCACCAATTGATGTATAGGCTACAGGAGATAACAATTTTTTTGTTACACTATTCTATCACACATTATAAAATGGTTTTTCCTTTTTACCATTGAGTTCAATAAATCTTCTTGTCTACTAATCCGTAAATTGCTGCCTCAAGCTACAGGACAGACACCTGGCATGAAGCAAAATCCTATATTCGGCACACAGTGTTTCTATCCCCTGCACACCTACTCTAAGAAGGTTTTACTGAGTTTACGTACTAAAACACTAGAGGAATTTCCAGTAACGTTTAAAACAACAATAACCTCCATGAGAACCAGAAGTCCTTTAAGAATTTTTAAATGCTTTGCACACTACAAATTAGTCACTCTTCCAGGAAGGACAGATATAAGAGGAGCAAAAAGAAAATGTTAAAAATAAATCTAGATAAAACATAATTATGATCATAGTGTCTAATTTGTGGAGTTAAAAAGAAAATAATTAATATTGGCTAACAGCAGCATGTAAGTGGTCAAGTAGAGGTCAGAACTAAAGGGCTCTCATGTCACCTCACACCTGACAGAATGGCCACCATCAACAAATCATCAAACAACAAGTGCTGGTGAGGCTATGGAGAAAAGGGGACTCTAGTACACTGCTGGTAGAAATGCAGACTGGTGCAGCCACTATGGAAAACACTATGGTGTTACCTCAGAAAATTAAAAATTGGACTGCCATTTGACCCAGTGATCACACTTCTAGGAATATACCCTAAGAAGCCTGAAACACCAATCAGAAAGAATATATGTACCCTTGCCCTGGCCGGTTTGGCTCAGCGGTTGGAGCGTTGGCCTGCGGTCCAGAGAGATCCGGGTTCGGTTCCCGCTAAGGGCAAGTACCTCAGTTGTGCTTTGTCCCCGGCCCTGGTTGGTCGTGAGGGTGGCAGCCACTCGATGTGTCCCTTCACATCGATATTTCTCTCTCTCTCTCTTCCTCTCTCTCCCTCCCGCTCTATCTGAACAAAAAATGGAAAAATGTCCTCGGGTGAGGATTAAAAAAAAAAAAAAAAAGAATATATGTACCCTCATTTTCATAGCAGCACTATTTACAATAGCTAAGATCTGGAAACAGCCCAAATGTCCATCAGTAGACAAATGGATAAAAAAGCAGTGGTACATATACACAATGGAGTACTAAGCAGCCGTAAAAAAGAAAGATCTCTTATCCTTTGAGATGACATGGAGGGAACTGGAAAGTATTGTCCTAAGCGAAAGAGGCCAAACAGAGAAAGACAAGTATTATATGATCTCACTTATTTGTGGAATATATTGAACATAACCATCTGAGGAATGGGGTAGTCCCAGAGACATGGAAGTGGGATACAGACTGACAATCCCCAGAAGAGGGGTTGGTGGGGGAGAGATAAACCACAGAACTTATATGCATGTGTGCATGAACAATGGACAACAAAGCTGGGGACAGGTTGGGGAGGGAAAAGGAGGGGGAATCAGTGGTGGGGAAAGGAGAAACATCTGTAACAAAAATAAATTAATTAATTATTTTAAAAAAGGGCTCTCATGGAGGACATACATTCAAGTAATTGATACGTGATGAAATTAGAGACAAAGATGAAAAATGTTGAAGGACATTAGGAGACAGACGATGGGGAATGTGGAAAACAGATGTGTTTCTTATCTTTTGAAACTATAAAAGATAAGAATGGAGAAGAGGCAATATTTAAAGACCTGAAGCCAGAATGTTTCCTGGAACAGAAGAAAAACATAAGTACAAAAATGAAGCACCGTGTATACTAAGCAGAATAAAACAAAAACTAGAAGTCTTCGAGAGTTTTCTCGCTTTATTCTCAGATCTTCCATTTTTCCAAGATGGTTTGGTGCCTAAAAGGTGAGGGGATGGTATTTAGAGATGATAACCTGAGCTCTGTGTGTGTTCATTGTTAGAGAGGTCATTCTAGTTTCTAGGCCTTTCAGTATGCAAAGAAAAATGCATTTCTTAAAAGAGAAAATGCATCATGAAGTATAAATTTATATCAATAATTTCTATTTAAATTTAAATTATTATGTCTTTTCCCTTACTCTGAAACTTTTGGTTCCTCATAAACTGACAAACACATACATATCTATATATATATAACATTTATAAAATCTATAAATTTGTTGAATTTAAGTATATGTGTACATATATACATATATTTTTTATATTTTGGCATATATTAATATATTTACATATCTAAAACTATATTTACATATAAGCAATAATATGCTATATACATTTTCTCTGCCTTTTTACTTTACCCCATAGTGTACACAAGAATTTCTTCCTTCTTTTACAACTGGATAAACCTCCATAGTGAGGGTATGATAGCTTTCCACATAGTCTCAAATCCAAATGTCTATCAAAGGGGGCTAGAAAAATAAACAGTTCTGCAATGAATAGTCCTGAGCAAATGCTCTTTGAATTTTCACTTTAGTATCTAAAATAGATTCTATTCAGACAAATTGCTGGGTCAAAAATTAAAGACATGCATAATTTTACCAGACATTGCAAAGCTTCTCTTCTTAATAGTTGTACCATTCTGTATTCCTCCAAGCAATGTGAGAGCACCTGTGTCCCCACAGGCCTGACTCACAGTACAGTCGTCCCTCACCACTTCGCACTACTACTTTTGCGGGTTTTTTTAAATACTGTACTACAGTCGGCCCTCGTTGATTGTGGTTAATCAGTTTCAGACTCCACCGCGATAAATGAATTTCCGCAAAGTAGGATTCTTTATTTATATAAGTATGTTGTCAGATTGGCACATTTGCCAATCCAATACAAATGGAATCTCAATGTAGTTTCAATTTGCCTTTTCCTTTTGGGGAATGATGGTGAGAAGTTTTTCTATGTTTAAGAACCGTCTGTCTCTCTTTTCTTATGAACTACTCATTTTTCTCTGAAGTTGTAGTAATTTCTCTTCTCTATTTTGAGAACCTCTATATCACAATAACCATTTCCAAAGTAAACTGCAAATATTTTTTTCTAGTTTATCATTTAACTTTGATTTTTTGTTTATAATTCTTTTGCTGTTCAGTTTTTTAACGTAGTCAAATATACCAGTCTTTACTGCTTCTGTATTTTAAGTGTAGTTAAGAAAGTTTTCTCTACTCCCAGTTTCATGTTTCCTTCCAGTACCTGCACATTTTGTTTTTTAAACTGACATTTCTAATCCTCTTACAATTTATCTTTTTCTATATGTCTATCCAGTTACCCCAACATCGCTTATTTAAAAATGTATCTTTTTCCCACTGATTTGATTTGCTGGCTTTATAATAAATTTTGCAAGGATTAGGACGATTTATAGATTTTCGTATTCTCTCCTCTCGGTCTGAATGTCTGTTTAGCTTTCAATAACATGCATTTTAATCTTCACACGTTTTAGTATCTAACAGAGCCAGTTCACTCCACATACCATTACTTCTCTTATCAGGACCTTCATGGCTTTACTTGCCTACTTGTTTTTCCAAATACAATGGCTAATCAACATGTTTATCCCCAGAGATTTAAAAAAAACACCCTGGCAGATTTGGCTCAGCTGTTAGAGCATCGGCCTGTGGAACAGAGAGTCCTGGGTTTGGTTCCTACCTTGGTTGCTTTTTGTCCCTGCCCCGGTTGGGGTCGTGTGGGTGGCAACCAGTCGATGTGTCTCTCTCACATCGATGTTTCTCTCTCTCTCTTGCTCCCTCTCTCCCTCCCAGTTTATCTGAAGATAAATACAAAAATGTCGTCAGGTGAGGATAAAAAAAGAACAAAACAAACTAAATGATCATTTTGTTGAGATTGCATTAAATTTATTAATTTAGAAAATATTAAAATCCATGTGATGTTAAATGTTTCTACGAAGGAATATAGTACATAAACATATAAAACAAATTGGAGGCCATAATGAAAGATATGATGCCATTAGAATAATAAATATTTATTTGCAAGCTTAGACATGTTCAAAACCTATATGAGGAAAGCCATAAAATGCTCCGAAAGGCACAAAAGCAATGACAAGAAAAGGGAAGTAGACTCTCTTTTTGCATGTATGGCTTGCTATCACATGAATGCTAATCCATGCTTGCACAGTCTGAGTGGAATGACAAGACAACTGCAACCCCTTCATTCAGTGGTAAACACCTTGGGAATTATTTGACAAAGAAATATGCATCCTGCTTATTGTCTTCACTCATCCTTCTGTTGACATTTTATGAAAACAACATGAAAAGTTCAATGTCAAAACATACTGGATGGATGGATATCATAAGCTTCAAAGAAAACTGCAGAGTATACAGTAGAGCATCTTTTAAAGAAACCCTTTGTCATGAATGCTACTGATGATACAGAGTATAATTCCAGATAGAAAAAGACAGGTATCAAAAATATTATGCTAAGTGAAATAAGCCAATCAGAGAAAGACAAATACCATAATCTCACTTATTTGTGGAATATAATGAACAAAATAAGCTGATGAAAAAAATAGACCCAGAGACATAGAAAGGAGGATGATTGAGACTGACAAACCTCAGGGGTGGTGGGAGGGGTGGAGGGATGGATGAGATAAACCAAAGAACTTACTTATATGCATGTATGCATAAGCAATGGACATAGACAACAAAGATTGGGAGCAGGAGGGGATTGGGAAGAGGATGCCTGGGGGGGGGGGGGGACATCTGTAACAAAAATAAATTAAAACAAAAAATAAATAAATAATTCTACATCTAAAAGAGCTGGACTCTTACTGTTTTTTCCTTTATTTTATTTCTTTTTCCATCACCATTTAGCCCTCCTATACCCTCTTCCACCTCCACCGACCCCTCTCCCCATCCCCGCAATCAACACACTGTTGCCATGTCCATGAGTTCTTTTTTTTTTTTACTCAATCCCACCACTCCCCCAAACCCCCAACTCCACATCTGTCTGCCTGCTCTATATCTATGAATCTGTCTCTATTTTGCTTATTAGTTCAGTTGGTTCCTTAAATTCCACATATGAATAAAATTCTATGATACTTGTCTTTCTTTGGCCTATTTGACATAGCAATAATGTTCTCCAGGTGCATCCATGCTGTTGCAAAGGGTAAAATTTTCTTCCCTCTTATGGCCGAGTAGTATTCCATTGTGTAAATGTACCCTAGCTGTTTTATTCATTTATCTACTGATGGACACTAGGGCTTCTTCCAAATCTTAGTTATTATAAATAACATGGCAATGAACATGGTGCACATATTCTTTTGAATTAGTGTTTCAGGTTTCTTTGGATAAATTTCCAAAAGTGAAATTTCTGGGTCATAGGGCAGTTCCATTTTTAACTTCTTTAGTAACTCCATATTGCTTTCCACAGAGGCTGAAGCAATCTGCATTCCCACCCGCAGTGCACAAGGGTTCCCTTTTCTCCACATCCTCACCAACACTTGATTTACTGATGGCACCCATTCTGACATGTGAGATGATATCTCTTTGTGGTTTTAAGAGCTGTACTCTTAAATGCAAAAAAAAGTTTAAAAACACCTCAACTCGAGTTCTCAACGACTCCCCAAGACCTTTAGGGGTTTTCAAGGTCAAAACTATTTTCATAATTTTTCATGTATTATTAGACTTCTTTTACTACATTGACAGTTGCACTAATGGTTCAGAGCAATCCTGGGTTAAATTGCTGGCACCTTCACATGAATCAATTGGAACCAAGCTGTACCAGTAGTCCTATTTTTCACCACCATTCTGACTATCAAAACATAAGGGAGAAGTCAATTTCACTCATAACTATCCTTGAAGAAACAGGAGTTATTATTAAATGTGAACCCTCTGGTACATACCTTTAAAATATTCTGTTTGACAAGGGGGAACTACACACAAAGTACTTTGCTGCACACTGAAGTATGACAGTTACCTTTAGGAAAGCACTCCTGAATTGTTTGATTTGTGGGCCGAACTAGTTACTGTTCACAGAACACTATTTTTATTAAAGAATGACAAACAAATGATAGTTATTCAGATTGGGGATATTTGGTGGAACATTTCTCAACAATGAGCAGAGTGAGCCTGTCACTTCAAGGAAAAGCACTGACTACATTTATTGCCAGTGATAAAACTGCAGCTTCAAGTGAAAAATCAGTTATGGAAAAGTTATATCTGCCACTATGCATGTTTCTGATCTCCAAAGACTTTCCTGATGAGATTTTTGGTGATATTAACAAGTAGTATGTTTGATACTATATAATAAAATGTAACAATATTTGGAAGATCCCCATAACTCAGTGAATGGGTATTTTCCAAATGACAAATGCATAATGTGATAATAATATGCATGGTATAAGATCTTTTATATTGCAAGATCAATGAATAAATTTTAATGCAGTCGAGTAACACAAAGTCTTACTTGGTGTAGTAGGCTGAATGGTAGCCCCTACTAAAACATGTCCATCTCTTAATCCCCAGAATTTGTACTTTATGTGATGAAAGAGTGAAGTACATGCAAAAAGAAATGTAATTACATTAAGGATTTTAAGAGAAGCTAATCCTGGATTTTCTGGGGGAAGGGAGCTATTTCCAATGATAATTGTCCATATAAGAGTAAAACAGAGACAGATGAGAAGACAACGCGATGGCAGAGGCAGAGGTTAGAGTGATGTGATTGCAAACCAAGGAATGTTAACAACCTCCACAGACAGGGGCACAGGACAGAATCCCTCCTAGAGCCTATAGGGAAAGTACAGACAAATTGGCACCTTGACTTCACAGTTTTGGCCTCCAGAACTGTGAGAGAATAAATTTCTGTTGTCAGTCGCTCGGTTTGTGGTAATTTGTTGTGGCAGATACAGGAAACTAATATGATACAGTTTCATCAATATTGCAACCTAGCCTTTAGAAACTACCATTGATTAAGTTTCAGTACAATATTTTTTCTAATGTTCACAATGATCTGAAAAAGCCATAAAAATACTCCTACTTTTCCAGCAAAATGTAACAAAACTTTTTTTTCACATATTTCTACGGAAACAATATAGTATAGCAGCAGACTGATGCAGAAGTAGATAGAAGAATACAGCTGCGCCCTGGCCGGTTTGGTTCAGCAGTTAGAGAGTCGGCCTGCGGTCCAGAGAGACCTGGGTTCAGTTCCCACTAAGGGCATGTACCTCGATTTGTCCCCGTCCTGGTTGGTTGTGCAGACGGCAGCCACTCGATGTGTCCCTTTCACGTAGATGTTTCTCTCCTCTCTCTCTCCCTCCCACTCTATCTGAACAAAAAAATGCAAAAATGTCCTCGGGTGAGGATAAAAAAAAAGAATACAGCTGCCTTCTATTAAACCAGACATTAGAGCAATTTACACAATGTAAAACAACATCACTCTAATGGCTATGTTTAATAGCCATTAACTTTCATAACTGTGCTCATGTATAAAAAATAATAGTTTTAGTAATTTTAATGAATATATAAATATTTATACATTTCCTCAGTTGTGATTTTTAATACATCTAAATACTGACAGATGTAAATCATGTAATAAAAAGTTCTTTGTACATCAGATAAGGGGTTAATTTCCAAAATATATAGAGTACTCATACAACTCAATAAAAGAAAGACAACCCAATTAAAAAATGGGCAAAGGGGCTAAATAGCCACCTCTCCAAACAGGACATAAAAATGGCCAAGAAACATATGAAGAAAATACTCAATATCACTAATCATCAGAGAGATGCAAATTAAAACAGCAATGAGGTATCACCTCACACCTGTCAGAATGGCCGCCATCAACAAATCATCAAACAACAAGTGTTGGAGAGGGTGTGGAGAAAAGGGGACTCTAGTACATTGCTAGTGGGAATGCAGACTGGTGCAGCAACTATGAAAAACACTACGGTGTTACCTCAAAATATTAAAAGTTGAATTGCCATTTGACCCAGTGATCCCACTTCTAGGAATACACCCTAAGAAGCCTGAAACACCAATCAGAAAGAATATATGTTCATAGCAGCACTGTTTACAATAGCTAAGATCTGGAAACAGCCCAAATGTCCATCACTTGACAAATGGATAAAAAAGCAGTGGTACGTATAGACAATGAAGTACTATGCAGCTGTAGGAAAGAAAGATCTCTTATCCTGTGAGATGACATGGAGGGATCTGGAGAGTATTATCCTAAGCGAAACAAGCCAAGCAGAAAAGACAAATATCACATGATCTCACTTATTTGTGGAATATAATGAACATAACAGTCTGAGGAACAGAGTAGACTCAGAGATGTGGAAGTAGGGTACAGACTGACAACCCTCGGAAGAGGGTTGGGGGAGAGGGAAGAGATAAACCACAGAACTTATATGCATGTACGCATAACCGATGGACACAGACAACAAAGCTGGGACCCGGGTAGGGGTGATAGGAAGAAGGGTTTCAATGGGGAAGAAAAGAAGAAACATCTGTAACAATAAAAATTTTTTTTTTTAAAGTTTTTTGGGATCCTCAAAAATTTTTAGTACAGCAGGACCCTGAGACCAAAAAGAAAATTATTGTATTAACTAATTTTTTATAATTCTAGTTTCCTATTTTATGCATTCATAAGAGCAATATCAGAAAAAAATTTTTATCTCTATGAATTCAAAATAATTCCTTAATTAATAATAAAATATGAGAAAATGAATTCAGAGTTCTCTGTGAGGAGTGTCAATAAGAAGCAGCTACATTTCAGTATATAACGGTGTTTATTAAAGGTCTGTGATTTCTTAATAAGGAGATAAATATAATTCGACCTTTCAAACAACAAAAGAGAAAGAGAAATGCAGAACTTTTTTAAAAAGCTGTATAAATAATTCATGATCAGAATCTTTCTTTTTTTTTTTTAATCCTCACCAGAGGGTATTTTTTCATTTATCTTCAGATAGAGCAGGAAGGAAAGAGGGAAGAAGAGAGACAGAAAGAAACATTGATCACATCGATGGTTGCCTCCCGCACGACCCTAACCAGGGCCAAGGGAAAACTACAACTGAGGTACCTGCCCTTGACCAGAATCGAACCTGGGACTCTTTGGTCCACAGGCCGATGCTCTTACTGCTGAGCCAAACCAGCCAGGGTCATGATCAGAATCTTTCTTTGCATTTCTCACACCCTTTAAAGGATTATTTAAATAAAAATACATATTCAAATTTTTATGAAATCTCCAATCTCACTTCTTTACACACAAAAAAAGTATTTCTATTTATTGGGGCAAAGCCCCAAAAGTCTGAATTCAAGATCAATTCTGAAGAACTGACATGAAGCCTTAATTAAATTCATTAGAGCTTTAATAGAAGAAACTTACTTACAAGGGGAAGCAGCTGCTCCTAGTGGTGGCCAGCCCAGAAAAATCTACACCCCTCCTCGGACAGGATACCTTTTTATAGGGCGTTAATAGTAAAAACCTCATGATGGGTAGTTATGTAGACCACCAGAAAGAACAATGCAGAACAATGCATTCCTAAATTAACAGATAACATCAGACAGGTATCACACTCTACATATTCATTAAATTTCCTGAGGGCATGACATTTATCTTGGGGTGGAATTTTTGTTTTCTGGGTAGTCAGGCAAGCCTAAGAAATCCCAAAAGCACTCCACCAGTGGACCCTGACAAAGGCAGGTGCCCTCTGTCACGCTGGTCTCTCTCTTCTTGCACCTGCCTTCACCTGCCCTGTGGTCCCTCCGGGCATAACATGTACTTCAATTGCCTTTACACTGCCAACAGCCCAGTCTATGGTTGTGCTTAACAAATATTAATTTAACAAAGTCACAACACCAGCTGAATCACATTGTAGGGGTGGGGCCCAGCAGCCTGCATTTTAACAAGCCCTCGAGGTGATTGTAATGCATTCCAAAGTTTGAGCAACACTAATCGTTACTTGTCAGATCAAAATACAGAGATCCAAAAATCATTGAGTGAAAAAAAAGAAACCAATAGAATAACTATAAGTAGAGCTTATCTACATAATAATATATATATATATATATGTATATATATATATAAAAGAAAACCAGGAATAAGAGGAAAGCATTTAAATACACTAATTGCCTTAATTTTTATGGGAAATAGTTAACAAATAATACCAAGTGTTGATAAATTAAGAAACATTAATGTAAGTGTATTATTTAGCATTATAATAACAAGAGTTAAAAACAAACAGTTAAGCCCTAGCCAGTTTGACTTAGTAGTTAAAGCCTCGGCCAGTGGACCAAAGGGTCATAGGTTGATTTCCAGTCAAGGGCACAAACCTGGGTTGCAGGTTTGATTCCCCAGCCCTGTTCCGGAACGTGCAGGAAGCAACCAATCAATGTGTCTCTTTCACATCAATGTTTCTCTTTCTCTCTCCCCACCCCTTCCCTTTCCTCTACTCTATCTTTTAAAAAATAAATGAATGAATGAAAAAATATTGTCTGGTGAGGATTACCAAAACATACACATACATGCTCATTAAAAAAAAAAAAACAGTTAAAAGCGACTATAACTGAGAAGTGGAAATAGGGAGAGCCTAGGAGACACATTCATTCTTCACTGTAAACTGTTCTGTGAAGTTTGCTTCTTTTCCTACCAAATTATCACTTTATTGATTTGAAAGAATGTCCAGTATTCAATTCCTTATCCCATCCTACATCTAAATATTTGAGCATTTTATTTGTGTCTCCTATCACATCAAAGAGGTTGGATTAAGAAGATCCTGTCTACATTCTATCTTCATTAAAATTGGTATGCAAGGTCTGCTGACATTAGGATTTCAAAGCAAAAACTGCAGTGAAGTTAGACAAAGAAGACTTTACTCAGGCTATTGTAATACAAGAGAAAACTAATTTAACTCTGCTGAAACAAAAGATACGAGGGTTTTTAAGTGATGAGGTGAGCTAGTAAAAAGTACTAGAGGAATCAGAAAATAGGTTGATCAATAGAATGTGTGGAATATATTGGATTTATTTCTGAATTTTCAAATATTTTCCTGTGATTAGGCCATCTGAGTTCCCTAGTCGGTGCCCATCATAGTTGGGCTCCTTCCCTCCCACAGAGGCTAGCAGACAGGGCGCTCTCGCCTTTGATTTTACCTTTCAAAGACATGGTTCCCTCATCCTTAAGAAAGACATTTTCTGGGTCGTAAAACTGGCAAGAGGCTGGAAGAAGATTTACCTACATTTCAAAGGGGCAGAGAGAGAATGTACAATTCCAAGTTTTCTAAAGTGAATGCTCTAAAAAGCGAGAGAGATCTGAGCCTACACGAAGGAAGACGCCCATCTAAAGTTTAGTTAAGCTGAGGGGAATGTTTAAGCCATGTTGGTCATCAGTAGTAATAGTTCATATGCTAAAGGACTGCTTGTGAATGCAGGTTAGAATGCTGGCACACCCTCTCATTTCGTCATCTCATCCCAAAGAGCACTCTGACAAGAACTCTTACTGGGTGGGACTCATGAATGCAATAACCATGTAAGACAAGGAGGGTTTATACACCCTCTTTCTTGTTCCTCCATCTTTTCTGACCCCGAGACCACCCTTGCCTATAGCGATGGCATTTGACCAAAAGCTATTTGAGGAGAGATTTTGTTCTGATTGATCTTTTTAGCCCTTAGCAGTCTTCATACAGTGCAGTACAGATGGATTATGACCAGACAACATTGATTAATGCAATAAATAGATGAATATTACCTCCTTGAAGATACATATCAAAGAGCTTACGGCAGAATCTGAGAACCTGTATCATGTCAAATCTATTCAAAATTACCAAATCTGTGTAATTTCATCTTTACTGCATTCAGCCCCATTTATTAGACTAAATGCCAAGTAAACTGATTAGAACACAACCACAATTGATCTTGAATGGCAAAGAGGACCTACAGAACTCAGAGCTCTCTGGTGCCACAAGAAGTGTAGATGGATTTTTAAAAATGAAGATAATCAAAAGTTAAACTATTTGTCTCATTATAAACTGTTACATATGCATTTAATGAATCATTTAGTAGAGTTCTACCCTTCGTGATGAAGTTAACAATTTCACTATTTATCTTGAAAAATGCACCATCACAGAAAATATCTTATTATAAGTAACTAGATCATCTACTGGCCTATTTATGTAAAAATATAAAAGTATAATGTTGTGTACATATAGAGGACTTCCTCAATTGAACTGACCTCATGTAAATTATTTCAGGCACACGTCTTCATCTCAGCACTGAATGGAGTCTACAGGTGACTTTTGCTTTTTGAAAAAGATCTCCCCAGCTTTATTTTAGTTCCCTGAATTTTCCAGCTACTCGGAGCTTAGTCCAGCAATTCTCATTCATATTTTTCTCTTGAATCATTCCAGTACCCATAAGAACCTTAAAACATATTTCTGTTTCCACCAGCCAAAATAAACACATACAAAAGAAAATACCTAAAGAAATCTGTATTCGTTATCTGATATCACATAAAAAATTACTCTGAAACTGAGTAGCTTAAAACAATAAACATTAATTATTTCAGTTTCTGGGGGTCAGAAATTCTGGTGTGGCTTACCTGGGTAATATGAATGAGGTTTCAGTCGGGATGTCAGTCATGTCTGCAAAAATCTGAAGGCTTGATTGGATCTGGAGGATCTATTTCTAAGATAGCTCACTAACCTGGTGCTGACCATTGGAAGCCTGTTTCTCGTGGGACCTGTTTGCAAATCATGATGATGTGACGGCTGGATTCCCCAGCATGAGCAATCTATGAGAGAACATGACAGAGCCACAGTATTTTTATAACCTTGCTTCAAAAGTTACAAATCATTATTTTTGCAATGTACTATTGGTTACACAAGTCAGCACCATTCTATGTGAGAGGACGTATACGAGGTTATGAACAACAGGAAGTGAAGATCCCTGGGTACCATCTTGGACTCTAGTTATCATAACGTTCTTCTTTCATTCCCATCTATTCTACTTACTAATTATTGCCCTGCTTCGGTCTTGTTGCCAGACTTCAAATATTTCACCTATATCTATCCTCTCCTCTTTTTAACATTATTAATTCCTTCTTATTTCCTGTCCATCTACTTCAATACATACCACTACACAGAAACTATTTCTTTGAAGATTACCAGTGATCTCTTCTAACTTGCTGGCCTTGGCCTTTCCTCAGACATATTCAATGTTTGTGCTACAAACCGCCCACTCATGAAATTCTCTAATCCTCTGGCATCTTTGGTGTGTTATTTAAGAGCTTCTTCCATCTTTCTGTTGCTACTTCTCTCCTGTCCTGCACTAGGCTCCTATGTGTGGAGAGTTCTTTAAGCTCATCCCTCTGGTTTTCTTGCTGCAGTAGGTTGGGTTGATGCACACTCATTACTTCAGCTATGTCATCTATTATCTAACTACTGATGAATCTGCATTTCCTTCCCTTCTCAATCATAGCATGCCTGCTGCCTCAGGCATCTCCATTCTCTAATCTCTAAGCAAGGATCCTTGTTTCTTCCTTCAGTGTCTTATAGAAGAATTCTCTTTATCTCATTCATTCCAATCATGATCCTAGTCCAAGCCCTCTCTATTTCACAACCAGATTAACACAGCAATATTTTATCTGCCATCTCTACTTTACATTGCTCCTGCTTCTACTAGAATTCAATTGTCATGAGTGATGCTAAATCTCCCTTAGAAATTCTTTATCTTTTCATTTTCTAGTACAAGAAGATTCATTATCATCTATTGCTTTTAAATCTAAACTCCTAAGACTGGCTTTTTAGCTCTGGCCTGTTTGGCTCAGAGGTTGGAGCTTTGGCCTGCAGTCCAGAGAGACCTGGGTTCAGTTCCCACTAAGAGCGCGTACCTTAGTTGCAGTTTGTCCCCAGCCCTGGTTGGGTCATGTGGGTGGCAGCCACTCGATGTGTCCCTCTCATGTCGATGTCTCTCTTTCTCTCTCTCCCCCTCCTGCTCTGTCTGAGCAAAAAATGGGAAAATGTCCTTGGGTGAGGATTGAAAAAAAAAAAAAAAAGACTGGCTCTTTAAGCAGTCCTTGTTTTTCCATTTGGCTACCATACCTAGTTTCTTATTCTCCTATTTCCTTTATTTCTCTTTAGTGAAGTTAATCTATTCACTGTCCCCCAAATCCACAAATTTCTTCATTGACCTTTTTAATTCTATTCTCTCTACAAAATAAATAAATGTTCTTATTCATCTCCTCCATCCTACAAATTTTTGTATGCCTAGCTCAAACTCCACAATCTCATTGATATCATCTATACTTTATTTTTTTAATTTATCTTTATTACTTAGAATATTACAGCTGTCCTCCCTTTTCTCTTCCATTGACCCCTTCCACTTAGCTCCCACTCACCCCCCACCCCAGCCTTCACTGCATTATTGTCTGTATCCATGCACATATGCATATAAATTCTTTGATTCATCGCTTCCCACCCTCCCTTCCCCCTTCCCTCTGAGTTCATTTGTCTGTTTCCTACTTCCATATCTCTGGAACTATTTTGGTGATTAGTTTATTTTATTCATTAGATTCCACATATAAGTGAGATCATGTGATACAAGTCTTTCTCTTGCTGGCTTATTTCGCTTAGCATAATACTCTCCAGGTCCTTCCATGCTATCTCGAAGGGTAAGAGAGCTTCTTTTTTGCAGCTGCATAGTATTCCATTGTGTAAATGTACCACAGCTTTTTTATACTAGGCTGTTTGATTTTTGAGGTCCTAATACTCATTTGGGCATCTGCATCTCTGATTCATTGTGTGTTAGTCTTGTGTCCATAGCCAAATGCAAGTTTCTGAGGACTAGACTAGTATTTTATATTTTTTCTCTATTTATTTTAAAACACTTAACATGGTCTACAAGTAACATGGTGAATACATAACAGGTCATGAATTTATTGCTAAACAAGATAAGGAAAATAGCTAGAAAATCCCTATATCATTTGGGAGAATGACTATGGGCAAAAGACTCCCTCCCAAAATATATTACCTAAAGGTACATTCTTCCCAGGTGTCAGTGGAAAAAAAAAAAAATGGCTGTCTTCTAGCATAGCCAAATTTAGCTCTTAAAACATGTGCAAAAACCTGAACCTAATACAAAATAATATCCAATGCAAACTGTAATTAAAAATTAAATTTTAAAATTATATGTAAAATCTACAAACAGAATTGTTAAAGGTACAACTGTTTAAATCAAAAGACAGGTATACAAAATAATTGCTTTATTTATCAAGTACAGAGGTAATCAGATCACATTCAAAAAGTTATTTGATAATTTTGGTAGTTCAAGAATAATTAAAGATAAAAAAAGTTAAGCAATATAACTTAATCTATTAAGGGAAAGGAAATTGTTGTAAAACTTACATGATATGAGTAACAATATCAATATGTTAAAAAATGAATGACTATTAAAAATAACTATGATCTATCTACCTTCAGAAAGAAAACATATTGAGATTTCCCCCAAAGACACATACTTGTGCCCTTCTTTGAAAGCAGTATTATTTTTTGAAAACAGCCTGAGTTTTTGTAGCCAAAAGGGCCTGAATTACTAGTTGAGTGACCTTAGGCAAGTTACTGAACTTCAGGAAACCTACCAACCTCAGAGGTTTGTTGTGTAAATTAAATGAGATTACATATCTGAAAGAACCTGGCATGGTGTCAGACACCTGCTAGTCAATACATCTTAGTTTCTTTCCATTCTGCTTAGCAGAGATCAAGAAAGAATAGGAGGCTGAGCAATGCTAGACTAGGAGAGAGGAGCCAGGAATTGTTCTCCCAGCTCAGCATCTAGTTAGATACTGTGTCAGGGACAGATAACTGTTTTCCCATTATCCCATCTCCATTTTGGTAGTAGATCCTTGAGTAGGCAGATAGAGCCATATATCTTTTGGCTTCACAAGGTTTTTAATTATTTTATGTGTAATACCTACTAGACCTTCACTTTTCTACCATTCACCATTCAATTCTGCCCTAACTGGGCCTAGTTCCAACATTCATGACTCCTTTCTGACATCTGTGGGGTCTCCGGTGTATGGCCCTCAACCAGATGATCTCTAAGGAATCTAACATTCAGTGGTTCTGGGGAAACACATGGAATAATATTCATTCCTCTGGTCATCAAAATTAAAATTACTTAGTGGGTGTTTTTTTTTGTTTGTTTTTTTTTAATTTAAAAGAAAATTTAAGATCACCTAAGTTATAAAATGTTCAGGTGTCTTCCACATGTTAGGTCTATCATTTTTATTTAGGAGATGTATGGTATATTAGTTTCCTGTGTGCACTATAACAAATTGCCATAAACATGGTAACTTAAAACATCAAATTTATTCTTTCACAGCTCTGGAGGCTGAAAGTCTGAAATCGAGATGTCTGCACACAAGGCCACTTACTTCTGAAGGTACTAAAGGAAACTCATTCCTTGCCTTTTCCATTTTCTTGTGGCTTCAGCCTTTATCATTTAAATCTCTGCATCCATCTTCATATGGCCTTCTTTGAGTTTGTGTCTTTTCTTCTATCTATAAAATCTTCTTCTATCTAACTCTTTTAAAGATACTTGTTCTTGTATTTAGGGCTCACCTAGCTATCCAAGAGGATCTCATCTCATGGTCCTTAACTAAGTTACATCTCTATTTCCAAATCAGATCACACACACAGGCTCTGGAGATTGGGACTTGGATACGTCTTTTGGGGAGCCACCATTGAAGCACTACACTTGGCTACATAAACAATCGCTCTCATATAAAACAGAGGAAGTACAGATACCTTACATTCTGAGCAGGGAATAAATATCAATGTTTTCAACTGTTTACCAAAAAACAGAATTTCAATTAAAATTTTATTTTAGAATGTTTTAATATATCTTGTGAAGCTGCAAGTTTCAACAGCAAGCTTTCCAACCTATCAATATCTTCGACATTATCATGTAATTTTTATTACTGTTAACCACATTCTAATTTGGGCATTTAGTTGCTTCCATACTTTTGATGTTGCAAAAATGTTTCAATGGTTATATATCTCTAAGAATGCACAAGGATTTCTGTAGGATAGATTCCTTTGAAGTGAAATTGTTAGGTCAAAGATTATGCATATTTCCAATTTATGTAAGCCTGCTAATTTTTTTGTCCAAAGAGTGCTCTATAAACTGGCCAATTAATACTAAAGAATAATTCTTAACTGGTCAGTCAACTAGCTATGTGCTTCTGTGATAGCTTGACATATAGTGTGGGTAGGAAGACATATATACATATATATACACACATGTATATGTTTAGTACACATATACACATACACATATGTACATATAAAACACATAGATAATCCAGACATATGCAAGGCTCTTAGCTTTGTTTAGATAAATTAAGGAAAAAGCCAGTTATACCCATATCCTCCCCACCCCACCCTCACAGGGTAAGCATCAAACACTCAAAAAAGGGAAATGAGAGCTACTTTTTGAGTATAGTAAACAAACAAAAAAAGTGCCATCTGTCAATCTTTTGGACCCAGTACCATTGTCCCAGGGCACAGCATTCGGATGTGGTTCCAAAACATCGAGGCATGCTAAGTCACTCTAGCAGCTCAAGCCACCAGAACTCACTGTGCTTTTTTTCTCAAAAGTTCTAGAGAGAAAAAATTTGTGAAAAGCTACGTCTAACTGGAATGCCAAAGTGATCTGATTAAAATAAGCACAGCGCCACAAATTATGCATTTAGAGGCTTTTCAGCCAAACTAGAGAGGGAGAATATCTTTTCAGCAGGCTCAGGGCTGAGCCGAGTGAAAGTAGCATAAACAACTTACTGAGGCGCCTCAGTAGCCGTCACTCTGACTTTAGCAGTTGGCATAATTATAACAAGATAGTAATAAAAATTATTCTAAAGCATTTGAACAATTATGTGCTCTTAAAACAGGCTGGCAACTAAGAATGCACATATTTTGAAGGCAGTAGATCTCACAGCTCTTTAAAATGCTGTAGAAGCTGTAATCAAAACAGCCTTACTGGCATAAGAACAGGCATATAGATCAACAGAATAGAATAGAGAGCCCAGAAATAAACCCACACCTTTACGCTAAATTAATATTCAACAAAAGTGGCAAGAACATACAATAGAGTAAAAACAGTCTCTTCAAAAACAGTGCTGGAAAAACTGGACAGGTACATGCAAAAAAAATGCAACTAGACCACCAACTTACACCATATACAAGAATAAACTCAAATGGATAAAAGACCTAAATGTAAGTCATGAAACCACAAAATCCTAGAAGAAAACATAGGCAGCAAAATCTAAGACATTTCTCAGAGCAATATTTTTGTCGATATGTCTCTGAGGGAAAGAGAAACAAAGGATAAAATAAACAAATGGGACTACATCAGACTAAAAAGCTTCTGCACAGCAGAAGAAATCATCAGCAAAACAAAAAGAAAACCTACCATATGAGAAAACATATTCGCCGATGATTCCTCAGATAAGGAGTTAATCTCCAATATATAAAGAACTTATACAACTCAATGCCAGGAAGACAAACAATCCTATAAAAAAAATTAAAAATGGGCAAAGGATCTGAATAGACAGTTCTCCAAACAGGGCACACAGATGGCCAATAGACATATGAAAAAATGCTCAAAGTAACTAATCATCAGAGAGATGCAAATAAAAACTACAATGAGGTGTCATCGCACACCAATCAGAAAGGCAACTATCAATAAATCAATAAACAAGTGCTGGTGAGGGTGTAGAGAAAAGGGGACTCTAGTACACTGCTGGTGGGAATGCAGACTGGTGCAGTCACTGTGGAAACAATATGGTGTTTCCTCAAAAAAATTAAAAGTGGAACTGCCATTTGACCCAGTGATCTCACTTTGGGAAATATATCCTAAGAATCCTGAAACACAAATCAAAAGAATGTATGCACCCCTACATTATATGTTTGTAGCTGCACTATTTACAATAGCCAAAATCTGGAAACAGCCCAAATGTCCATCAGTGGATGGATTTTAAAAAGCTGTGGTACATTTACCCAATGAAATACTACTCAGCTGTAAAAAAAAATGAAGGAATTCTTACCCTTTCAGGCAGCATGGGTGGACCTGGAAACTATTATGCTAAGCAAACTAAATCAGTCAGAGAAGACAAATATCACATGATCTCACTTATATGTGGAATCTAAAGAACAAAATAAACTGAAAATAGGACGAGAGGCATGGATAAATGGAACAGCCTGACAGATCTCAAAGGTGAAGAGAGAGGGAGGGACAGGAAGAGATCAACCAAAGAACTTATATGCATATACACATAGTCCGTGGACATAAACAATAATGTGATGAAGGTTTAGGAGGGGCAGGGTGGAGGGACGCAAAGGGGGTGCAGAATGGAGAACATTTGTAATAGAATGAACAATTTTTAAAAATTATTCTGAAGCATTTGAACAATTCTATGTTCTTAAAACAGGCTGGCAACTAAGGATGCACATATTTTGAAGGCAGTAGATTTCACAGCTCTTTAAAATGCAGCAGAAACTGTGTTTCTAAGTTAGAGTACATAAAGTTATTTATCAACCCATATAGAAAATTACGGACTCAGAGAATTTATTGTGTTCATTAAGGAGAGAACTTCCTTCTGTTAGGCTTTTCCTTATTCAGGGACTCAAATATCCTTTATCCAACCTTGCTGAAATTCAGTATATACTCACTTTTTACTTTCTAAACACCCCTGCATATATCCTTACCACGTATTTAGCAAAATAGGGTGCTAAGTAATAAAAACATGATGAGTTACCTTGCAAGAAATAGTTTACTGATGAAAATCTAAGATGCATAACATGCTGGGCTGTTGCAGCATTTGTTTTATTTACAAAAAAGAAGGCAAAAATGTTAGTAGTTTAGAGATGAAATTGGCTGCATGAAAGATTAGCGTACACTAGGGATTAGAGTCCCAGTTCAGGACCGCTGCCCTTAAGCAGAGTGACATATTTCAGGACAAAATGATTTTGTACTGGGGATGATTCTATTCTGCCAACAAACAACCAGAGCAAAAGATTATATTTTGTTCTTTAGTGTTATTCTTTAAATACTCTTTTCACCAGTCAGTTGTTTCCAACTGTTGTGTGATTTCTTTTTAACCAATGATTCGATACCTTTTTCTTTACTGGTCTTCACAGTTTTACTAAAGGGTTAATTGACATTCAATAAAATGCACAAGCTTTAAATGTTCAGCTTGATGAGCTTTGACAATTATATCAGCCATGTAACCACCATTCAAAATATGTACAGAACAGAATTCCGGTCAAGATGGCAGGTAGGTAAACGCGGTATCGCGTCCTCCCACAACCACATCAAAGTTACAACAAAACTACAGAACAACCATCATTCAAAACCGCCTGAAATCAAGCTGGATGGAAGTCCTACAACTACGGAATTAAAGCAGCAGCCACATCGAGACTGGTAGGAGGGGCGGTGGCGTGATGGGCTGGTCCCACACCCACGTGTGCCAGATAAAAATCAGGAGGATACCTCGGCTGGGAAGGTCCTTCCTGAGGACTGAGGGGTCCCTGTCCCACACCAGGTACCCCGCTCAGGGTTCCAGTGCCAGGAGGAGAAGTCCCCATAACTTCTGGCTGGAAAACCAGCAGGAACTGAGGCTCAGGGAAGCTGAAGCGGCTGGAGCCCCAGGCAGCTCCTTAAAGGGCCCACGCAGGGACTTATCAGACTCTCTCCCTCTAAGCTTGGAGGGAAGGCAGCTCGAGGGGCACCAGAGACATACAGGGAAGAACTGAGCTGTTTGGCCCTGGAGCGAGGGCTGGAGAGGGGGCTTTCTCTGGGACAAACGTGCTGTCAGAGGAATTGTTCCTTTGGTGAGCCCTTCCCTGGGGCGGCAGACAGCCGCCATATCTGGGACTCCAGCAACCTGGCTCACACTGGTAGCCCCGCCCTGGTGACTCCCTGAGGCCCCGCCCCACCCCACCCAACTTTCAGGCCCACCCAAGCTGTTGCCACTTGCTTAATCATAGGATTGGCCTGTCTTGGATCCTGCTTCAGGTTTTTCCTAAATTCTTTCAAACAAGCAGCATCTGGTCTCAGCTAGCCCCATACCTCTGTTAAGTAATACACAGAAACAAACACAGAGAGGCAACCAAAATGAGGAGACAAAGAAACAGGTCCCAAATGAAAGAACAGAACAAAACCCCAAGAAAAGAACTAAGCAAAATGGAGATAAGCAACCTAACAGATGCTGAGTTCAAAATACTGCTTATAAGGATACTCAATGAACTCAGTGAGAACCTCAGTGAACTTGGTGAGGGCCTCAAGAGCATAAAAAAGGACCAGTCAGAAATTATGGATGCACAGTCAGAATTGAAGGAGACATTAACTGAAATAAAGGAGACATTAACTGAAATAAAGAATAATTTACACAGATTCAATAGTAGAGTACATAAATCTAAGAAACAAACCATCGATTTGGAATATAAGGAAGCAAAAAACGCCCAATCAGAACAGCAAAAAGAGAAAAGAATCCAAAAAAATGAGGATAGTGCAAGGAGCCTCTGGGACAACTTCTAGCGTGCCAACATTCACATCTCGGGGGTGCCGGAAGGAGAAGAGAGAGAATAAGAAATTGAAAGCCTGTTTGAAACAATAATGGCAGAAAACTTTCCTAACTTGGTGAAGGAAACAGACATACAAGTCCAGGAAGCACAGAAAGTCCCAAACAAGATGAACCCCAAGAGGCACACACCAAGACACATCATCATCAAAATGCACAAGGTTCAAGACAAAGAGAGAATCTTAAAAGCAGCAAGAGAAAGGCAGCTAGTTACCTACAAGGGAGTTCCCATTAGGCTGTCAGCTGATTTCTCAAAAGAAACTTTGCAGGCCAGAAGGGAGTGGCAAGAAATATTCAGAGTGATGAAAACCAAGAACCTACAACTAAATTACTCTATCCTGCAAAGCTGTCATTTAGAATCGATGGCCATATAAAGACTTTCCCAGACAAGAAAAAGTTAGAGGAGTTCATCACCACCAAACCGTTATTATATGACATGATGAAGGGTCTTTTTGAAGAAAAAGATAAAATGTATGAACAAACAAAATGGCAATGAATACATATCTACAACAATGGAATCTACAAACAAAATGAACAGGAAGAACAGAAACATTCTCATAGATACAGAGAACATTTTGTTGGTTGCCAGATGAGAGGGGGATTGGGGGAATGGGGGAAAAAGGTGAAGGGATTAAGAAGTAGAAATTCATTGCTAGTCTGACAAACCTCAAAAGGAAAGGGGTTGGGGGGGTGGGAAGAAATAAACCAAAGAACTTATATGCATAACCAATGGACACAGACAAAAGTGTGGGAAAAGGTGGAAGGTGGGCGGGAGGGGGGAGGAGGGGATCAATGGGGGAAAAATGTGGAACATCTGTAATACATTCTACATTCAACAATAAAGATTTAAAAGGAAAAAATATGTATAGAACAAATGTCCCCTCACATTTTTTTCCAGTCAAATCTCTCCCCCCCCACAACTATGTTAGGATTTCTAGCACTGTAGATTATTTGCCTGCATTTGGGTTTCATATATGTGAAATCCATATATATGTTTTTCTGGGTATGGCTTCTTTTGCTCAATATAATGTTGAGATTCATAATTCTAATCCATTTATCAGTAATTTTTTATCACTAAATATTATTCAATTGTATGGTTATACTATAACTTGTGTATCAATTCTCCTATTGTTAGACAATGGGATTGTTTTTAGTATATGGCTATCACAAATATGGCTGCTATAAACACTCTTCTACAAGCCATGGTAAATAAATGTGAGTTGTATGCCTGGGTCCTAGGGGAGATGTATGTACAACCTTATAAGAAACTGTCAAATCGTTTTCCTAAGCCAGTTTTATTACTTTCCGCTTTCTATAACCAATGTACGAGAGTTCTTGTCACTATATATCTTCACCAAAATTTGATGTTTCAGATTTTTTTTTAACCATTCCAGGGAGTATTGAGCAGCATCCCATTGTTTCAGTTTGCCTATTCTAATGACATCAAGCATTTTTTTAATGTGCTTTGTGAAGTATATGCTCAAGTCTACTGCACACATTATAATTTGGTTACTTGTTTTTATAGCTGATTAGTAGAAATTCTTTATATATTTTGAATACAAGTCATTTTGTATTTTGAATACAAAAATACCCTGATTTTTTTTTTTCTAGTTTGTGGTTTACTTACCCATTTTTAATGGATTCTTCAGATGAAGAAAATTTTTAAATCTTGAGATCATTAAGGTGTTTTTCTATTTTCTTCTAGAAATTTGAATCTGCTTTTATGTCTAGATCTATGATCCATCTAGAATTAATTTTTGTATGTGGTATGAGATGAGAGTCAAGATAAATTTTCTTCCACACAGATGCCAAATCAGTCTACTAACATTTGTTGAAAAAAATTTCCCCAAAGAATTGTTTTGGCACTTTAATTAAAAATCAGTTGGTTGAATATGTATGGGTCTATTTCTAAATTCTATTCTGTTTTATTATTCTCTTTGTCTGTGCTTATGCCAAGAGCATACTACCCTAATTACTGTATATTTGATTTTTTTATTAATTAATTTTTGTTACAGATGTTTCTCCTTTTTCCCTCACTGATTCCCCCCTCCCCCTCCCTCCCTGCCCTTTTCCCCAATTACTGTATATTTGTAGCAAATTTTGTAATAGGTAAAGTCCTCCAACTGTTCTTTTTCAAGATAGTTTTAGCTATACTATTTTCTTTGCATTTCTATATATAATTTAGAAACATCTTGTCTACTTCTTCAGACTAGCCTGTTGACATTTTGCTAAAAATTGCATTGAATGTATATATCAATTTAGGAAATATATAGATATCTCAACAATATTTTATGTTGCCATCCAGGAGCATGCTCTATGTCTCCATATATTTTGGTCTTATTTCTCTAAGTAATATTTTGTTGTTTAATATGTAGAGATCTTAGATGTCTTAGATTTATTTTGTCTTATCTAATATTTTATGTTCGTATACATTTTTAAATGTTATTTTTCAATTTGTGGTAAGTGGAAACTTGTTCTATGTCTGAAATCACTTGTAGTTCTTTTCTATTACAAGAGCCCGTGCACAGCTACTAAACATACAATAGCAGTTCAAATGGTTTTTCCCTCTTTTATCTGTGGTGAACATTTCTTCCAGTGATGAGAGAAATGGTTAAATCTCTATCCTGTAAGGACCTCTTCACACTCTGATGTATTGTTTGTTTAGGTTTCTTTATGGGCTCAGATTTATGATTTTTTTTAACTATGATTTTTATAGTTTATCTTGCTTGTTTTGGTTGTTAATTTGAGACTGATGGTCTCTTGTGACTTTTTACATCCAAACTAGAAATTGACTGGTGATATATTTTTTTAATAGTTTCAAGACAATCTTCCTTTTCACTGTGTCTAAAACATCAAAAAGGAAAGGCAGAAAATAGCACCAGGAATCCAAGCAATCATAATAAAAACTAACATTTACTCAGTGCTTCCTATTTGTAGGACAGAGATTTACAAATATCAACTCATTCAATCCTTAAAATAACACTATCTCCTAGCTATGATGATCATTATCCCCATTTTAAGTAAAATGAAATACAGACTGCTTAAGTCATTTATCTAATGAAATGCAGGTGTTAAATGGTAGAACTGGAAGTGAATACAAGTAGATGGTATTCCAAACCTGCATTCTTGCCTACTTCCTCATGACACCTCTCTTCCAATCTGAGCACTCCTCCCTCTCCCGCTTTCCCAAATAGAATAGCTATTTGCGCTTCTCATTATAACTGTTGATTACTTCTTTGGGTTGCACCATCTCTCTCTTTTATTCACTTAATATTTTGATATAACAGTAGATATGACTTATTAAGTAGATACAATTTATTGAGTTAGTAGTTATGCATTTATTATTTACAAGCCTAAAAATTTTGATAGATAGATGACATTATCCCCATTCTACTCTGGAGGGAACTGAGGTTCAAAGACAGCAGGTTTTCTAACGTACATAAAAACCAGTGAATGTCTAAGACTGGAACCTGGTCTGTCTGGAATTCAAAGTCCATGACACAACCTCTCATCAATGGTTGATTATCCACATCTTCACCTAAAGTTGTCTTTACCACTCCTTTTCTTCACCATTACTTAGATGTATGCCCTTTTTATATTTTTTTTCTGATATTCTAAATCCATTTGTTTTAAGTTAAGGACTCTGTTGATGTCAACCAGGGTCTCTTTTGGAAGCTGAAATGAACACTGAAATTTAGATAGAAATATCCTAAGGAAACAATCACTGTGAGAAAAGAGAGAAATTAGTCAAACAAGCAGCCTTTCAACTGTGTGCAGTAGATTTAGGCCTGAGGTTGGGCCTTATTATCAGCTCCTGAAGTTGGGAGAAATAATGTAGAATCTCTCTGCTGATGCTCAAGATGTCAGAAGCTGCTTATAGCTTCATATCACCACTATTATCATTCCTGTTCAAAAATTCATCCAACTGACACCCACTTCAAAATACCTTCTGTGGCCCTGGATGGTTTTGCTCAGCAGTTAGAGCATTGGCCCGTAGACCAATGAGTGGCAGGTTCAAATCCAACCAAGGGCACATACCTCTGTTGCAATTCGTACCCGGCCCTGGTTGGGGTCATGCTGGAGGCAATGACCCTTTCATGTCGATGTTTCTCTCTCCCTCTCTTCCTCTCTTCCCCTCTCGCTCTATCTGAACAAAAATGGGAAAAAAGTCCTCAGGTGAGGAATAAAAAAATAAATAAAATACCTCCTGTGTCCATTTCAACTTGGATTCAACAGAAGGAAAGGAGTACCAGGAGGCCCCAAACTCTGAGACTCACAACCACCATTATTATTGCCCAGGAAATATATCCGTCTCTGGCCTCATAAATAAAAAATCAGATGCATAGTTTCTATAGTTATTTCTTGAATCACTTAAAGAAAAAAAATTCCATAATAAGAACTTGCAATCAGAGGGACTGCCACTTGATCTGCTAATACTCAAATTATGCTAGACCCCATGCAAAAAAAAAAAAATCTATAATCCATGATTTTTGGCTTATTTCTGCAATGTAATGGCACTTAACAAGATTCAAGAAGACTTAACACTTATCTTCATTCTCAGTACAGAAACTCTTCCGAGACAAAAATTGTGTTCCTCTTTTAGGACGGAATCTCATTTCAGATACATGTTCCTTATCATAGCCCCCATGTAATTATTTGAATGTCATGAAATCCTGAAAATGTGTTTGATAAAGTAATGGAAATTACTTCACGTAATTTATTTTACTTTCGATGATAGAAATATGTCACTGCACTGTCAATGCTGCTAATGGCAGATCAGTTTCCTCTTGGAGGACTTCTCGTCAGTGGACACTTTACCTTCCAAATACAAAACTTCTTTCCTCCAACACATTCCTGGACTGAAGCGCTGATTAGTATGTATTATTAGTAAGACATTCTCCTGTTCAATCCTCTGACCACAGAGATGAGGCAGGGTTTTATTGAGACCTAGCCCCTGCTCTAACATGAACTCTGTGATACTTGCATAAATTGCACAAGTGGTTCCTTAAAACCAAGACCACAGCAGCAAGGAGTGCACTCTTTGGAACGGATTT
The DNA here is from genome assembly GCF_014108415.1 of Molossus molossus. Classification (NCBI taxonomy): domain Eukaryota; kingdom Metazoa; phylum Chordata; class Mammalia; order Chiroptera; family Molossidae; genus Molossus; species Molossus molossus. The sequence continues at coordinate 37,099,835 of NW_023425401.1, read as the reverse complement.
TTGCATGCCTGCAGCAGATGCTAAAATAACTTGTAGTCAATAAGCACAACTCCACAGCAAAGCCGACACAGGGAAAGAACTAATATTTTACCCAGAATGGTTTTCACAAAGGGTTCTATGCCTCAGCATCTCACTCCCTACAGTTTTGTTTCGTACATTTTCTTACATATTTGTACCAGTGAAACAACATCCTGCCTTTGCCTGAGGAAACTGCCCTTCTGCCTTCTCACTAAGCACAGCAGTAGAGAGAGACTTTGGCTGACCTGACAGAAAGTTGATTATTGTCTTTGGTATTTGTTTAACAAGGGATCTGCTTTCAAATGAGCACATTAAATGTAGTTTGATAAAACACCAGCAGTGAAGGAAGACTACATACACCCTTGACCATACGCTTGTAATAAAAATTTCAGTTTGATGTGGAATACAATACTTCAGAGTTGATCTGGGCAAATATTTCTCTCAGCCTGATTAGACAACAGCAGTGATAGAATATTCTGGAAAAGTTAAAAACAGAACAAAACAAAAAACATAAGATGTGGCCTCTCCGTGGTGTAATCCCAGAAGGAATACTGTTATATTTTCTATTTCTGAATCACAAGCAATTGAAAATTTGATTTATTATTTTTACTTACTTTATGATGTATTAGGTTTGCAGACAAATGAATCAAATACCTAATTTAATGTAGAGTCATTGAATTCTTAGTTACTTAGTCTCCTCCATGGAATTGACTTTTGTATTACATATCAAAGGGTATCTTCTCAGTAGACTAATACCTAAACCACTAGAAAAAAATGTTAAGTAAAAAAATAGATATACCCATGCATAAAAACTTGCATTTTGTAAAAACTACAAGTGCCAAATGACTTAAACATAACAGCAAATCATGTTGGATTTTGCCTTTTACATTTTAAGTAAAGCCTACACTGCACAAAAACACAGAAGTATATTTACTGTCATAATGGAAGTTTCCTAAATGCCATGATTTATAACATATATTAGCACCACTTATGCTTTCCTTGGTAATCCCCTTTTACTTCTAAATATCCATATGTGAATAAAAAGAGTATCTGTTTTCTGTTTGGACTGCAGAAACTGCAGAAGTTAAACCTTCAACGCAATGCAACCATCAAGTAAAGTAAATGAAGACTAAGTCTCTGGGTTGTACTCACAGCAGTACCACCCAGACCAAAGGAGCACTGCCCTGAGCCAGTGTGTAGCAGTCTGCTTTTGCACTCCATCAGATATGACCCTCCACACCAATAAACACCCTGCAGGATCAAGGCTCTGGGGACGTAGAACCCTGGAATCAGCTACCTAAGCAGCCTGAGCATGCTCCCGGGGCTTGCACAGGCCTCTTACCGGCTATATCCTCTAGAGTGTGAGCTAAACTACCATCGCAAAGCTGAAAAGCCCAAAAGATGCTTGTTCAAGGAGGCAGCTGCACATGAAGCTTGCCTATGGGGACTGGAGTATGAATGTGTGTACACAAGGCATAGGGATGAGTAAGAAGCCACAGGCCACATAGCTGGCTCTCCTGGAAAGTTGCAAGTATTCCAAGAATTTCTAACTAATCTTGTAATTCATTATGAAGACATAGTCATCAAAATAGGAGAATAACACATTTTATTATAATTTTTTAACTTGATTTATAACTTTTAAATCTTCAGATATTTGTAAATATTTCACATATACAGGGTGGGGCAAAAGTAGGTTTAAAGTTGCGTGTATGTGCAACACCGAGTTTCTTCTTGGGTTATTATTTATTAATCATTGTATTATTGTCCATATAAACTATTAGCTGACTTTTTCCCAAGCCTGTATGTAAAAATTAGATATATGTAATAAATCTGTTTTTAGTTGTATCTCCAGCCCAACTAAAATTAGGACCAGAACCAGGCTTGTCTTTTAATAAAGATCGTAGTACCCCTAAGCATGGCTATCACTTTTTTACTTCATTACAGCATGATTTGATCACAGTCTCGACAAGAATAAACAGAACTGCTTATACATAATACATCATAAGAGTTACAATATGCATGCAAAAGGCAGCCATGCAGCATACATATATCATCAGATAAGACACAGCAAAAAACAAATGTACTATTCATACATGAAATGCAATGATCAACATCTCTAAGGCTACATGGCTTCCTCTTCGTGGACATAAAATGATTAGCTTTTTAAAATGTGTGGCATGTAGGTTTCACAAGCTTTACTAAATAACTTTCAAATACTTCAGCAGGAACCATGAAGAAAAACAATGGGCTAAAAAAATTAACAAAAATTGAGTGCTCTCAATTTCAACATTATATTTATAATCATGATTTTCTTTTTCTTTAATAAAAATCAAAGGATGTGTAAAAAATAAAGAAGACATGGCCATCACTCCAGAAATTACATTGAGAGAGAGGGAGTTTATCATTTAAAGTCTTTGCCACGATGCGCTACTCTTCAAAATGCTGCAGAGTACTCTTCCTGGCAGAGGGGACCACATGAACTGTGGTAGGCTAATAAAGAGGCAGAGCCTCTTTGCATTAGGGCAAGGCATATGTTAAGGAGCTGACTCTTAATTTTCAAACATATCTATACCAGATTTTAGATCTATAAAAAACGTGCTTTAATGCAAAGATTAAGAAATCTAATGTTAATGAGAATGAAACATTCTTTTTCACTGGGGCCCAAAGTCTTATGCCCAAATAGCTCACTAAAGTAACATGAAAATGACACTTGGAAAATAGAATAATTGATGAGTTAGAAAAATCATTAAAGATTGTGTTCAGCCTAAATTGTATCACAATGAATAGCAATTTGGCTACCAATAAAATATGCAGCATTCTTGCATAGTCTCTGCTCTTTTTAAAGGAATTATAGAATCAAAGATAATTTAATATCAACCCTTCTTATATAATATGAAGAACCTATTTGATTATTTATATTTAATCAATATCACACAGCACATACTTTGTGCCATAAGCTCTTGAAGACACTTTATGAATATTAACTCCATCAATAATCATAAGTAACCATCTGAAGTGGGTACTGTGATTATGTCCAGAGGAAGTGATTTGGTCACAGTCACACAGCTGCAAGTGCAGAGCTGAAATTCAAACCAAGGCCATCTGCTCCAGAGTCTGAATTCTTTACTATGCTATGCTGACCATATTTTGCACTGCTCAGAACTTCATTAATGCAACTGAAAGAAACTTAACTAATTAATGCTTTTATTGATTTTTTTTTTTTTTTTAGAGAGAGAAGAAAGGAGAGGAAGAGAGAGAGAGAAACATAGATCAGCTGCCTTCTGCACGCCCCCTACTAGAGATGGAGAAGCAACCCAGGCACGTGCCCTGACCAGGAATCAAACCAGCAACCTTTCAGTGCATGGGATGACACCCAACCAACTGAGCCACACCAGCAAGGGCTAAACTTATAGTCTTTAATTTTTACTATGATCATATAACTACAATGAACAGAAACTGTCACCACCAGACCCTGCAAAATGTGTTATCTGAAATTTCCCAAATTAGAGGCAGGAATATTTTAGTGAAAGTTGTAGTACTTTTTCTTGAATTTTTGAATCTTGTCTTTTTCTTCTATTTTTCTAAAATGCTTGGTTATGAATGTAAGGACAGACTATGTCCTTGCAGATGCTTTGCAGAGGAAAAAAATATATAAAGTGATACTTCAAAATACATGAAAATCATAATCAGTCTTCATGGAAGATTTTTCAGTCCATATGACTAACAAAAGTTAATTTTTAGTTAATTTGAATTCTTCCCTGTGACATCTTTGATTATCTGAACTAAACTGCATAAGAAACAAGATTCTAAAATAAGAGGGAGGGAAGGAATATTAAAAGGAAGAAATAAAATGCCCATCTGGCCTGGCTGGTTTGGCTCAGCAGTTAGAGCATCGGCCTGCAGTCCAGAGAGACCCGGGTTCGGTTCCCACTAAGGGCATGTACCTCAGTTGTAGTTTGTCCCCGGCCCTGGTTGGGCCCTGTGGGAGGCAGCCACTCGATGTGTCCCTTTCAGATCCAGATCGATGTTTTTCTCTCTCTCTCTTCCTCTCTCTCCCTCCCACTCTATCTAAAAAAAAAAAAAAGGAAAATGTCCTCTGGTGAGAAAAAAAAAAAATGCCCAACTGTAACCAGAGTAGAATAAAAGTCCTACAGAAAGGTATTTGTACAATATTTTTCTCAGGTTCCTTGAAATGCATCCATTGATTGGGAAGACAGCCTGCACTACAGACAGGCTCTAGTTCCACAGAAATACAATGGTATAGGAAAAAGTTTCAAATTGCAGTAAAAGTAGTTTAGCTTAGATTGCAAAGAAATCGTTCAAAAGAGAATCCTCGACACTGAAACTTTTGAGAGGAAGAACTCTTGATGTGCATACATTTCTCACTAGCAAAACAAGATCTTTTTTCTGACTCACTATATAATTTGTTGTGATTTAAGTTGAGCCTTATGAGTTCTTCTAGCGGTTTCAGCATTAACTAGGGAACTGAAATTGTGTTAAACTAACATGTACTTTTTTGCTAAGAGACATTAATTAATCATTTATACGATAATGCATCATTTCTCTTTAACTCTACATTAATTTTCCTCCCTGAAGCAAATTTGAAACATAGCTCTATTTGCCTTCTGCATAAATATAGAATTGTTTAAAGATTCAAAGCACATTTTAAAGAATAAATTTACTTTCCTTTCCACACACTGTTAAAAGATAACAGAAAATATTTTACTCAGATTTGGAAAAACAAAAAAAAACCTCAGCTGAAACCCAAAAATGTCAAACAAATATTATTCGATTTAAGAAAGTGGAAGTTTGCCAGCAGTTCATCTTAGAGAGAAGTTGCTAGTTATTGAAGCTGAGTTATTGAAGCTGATATCTTGAGTAATACAGAATCCAGAAAGCTTTTTAAACTCCTAAAATCAAAAAGGGAAAAGTATTGCCCTGACCAGTGCGCTCAGTGGTTAGAGCTTCAGCCCATGCACCAGAGACTCACAGGTTCAATTCCTGGTGAAAGACACAGGTTTGATCCTCAGCCCTAGTTGGGGCTTGTGTGGGATGCACCCAACTGATGTGTCTCTCTCACATCAGTGTTTCTCTCTCTTTCTCTCTCTCTCTCTCTCTTTCTCTCTCTCTCTCCCTCCCTCTCCCCACTTCCCTTCTACTCTCTCCAAAGAAAAGAAAAAAAATCAGTGGAAAACAGCATCCTCGGGTGAGGATTAACAAAAAAGGAAAAATATCAAAGAAACTCTAGCTAGAAAAGAAGGAAAAAAGATAAAGAGCATAAAATAAGGTTTCAATATCACTGAGACAAATTCAAATTTAAAGTAAAAGTTCAAAGAAACAAAAAATGTTACTTTTATAAATAAAAGGACAATGCTCAAAGGTTATAATTGTCACCAACTTTTATGCATCAAATAAAGCGTAAAACATAAAGCAAAAGAAAGGGTTGATATTAACAAAACATAACAATTCAGTAAAAACTCTCTTAACTGACTCCCTAGATTAACTGACAATTTCTATTTTTCTGCAAAATATGCTGACATATCCATAGCAGTCTGAACAATATCCACTAATAGATTATTTCCACTGTATGCTCATTCTATTTAACTTCCAAAAATAGAGTTGGATTCTTACCAATAGTCAATCATATTTGTTCCCAAATATGTTTACAATCTTTTGTGCTTGATATTGATATGGGACCTGATATTGTATATGGGACCTGATATTATATATTAAATAGCATGCATTAAATAAAATATATCTGAAAATAAAGTTTATACTTCAAGTTTGTAAAGCTTCAAGGAATGTACTAGAAAAGTCCTGTCAAATTAGGCATAGGGACAAAGTGTAAATTACTGAGAGATCAGGTATTAACTGTAAAAGCCTAAACATATTTTTCCACATTCCTATCCCTTTCAAAAATGTATCTGAACTCTCACTCCACTTTACAATCCTCAATGAATAATAGACTTCACATAATGAGCATGATTTAAGCCAGACAAAAAATAGAACTCCAATTTAGGGCCCATACCCTAAGAAAGACTTTGGCCCTGTATCAGATTAGCAAGTAAATGTATATCCATGTTTTAAGCCAAAATAAACGGTTCTTAATATGTATATATTACTTTTCTTTCTCCTTTTTCTTAACAGACATTCTGGATTAATTGAGTCACACCAGTTGTGATCATGTTAGTATTTACTATTGTGAAACACTTTAATGCTATTTCTCATTATTTGACAGATTAAGGAATCAAAAATAAAATGGTGCTTTAGAAATGATGATTAATATTAAATGGTAAATTTGGTTAGAAGGCTGTTGAAAAAAATAAGAGGTGATATGTGGCTTGGACCACGATGGTAGCAGTGAAGGTGGTTTAAATTTTCTCTGTTTAATAGATAATTTTTAAAGTTGATTATGTTTAATATTTGGCCAGATTACTGTGCATTGAAAAGGAAAGACAGGAGTCAAGAATGAATCTAATTTATTTGAAAGAATCAGGTAAAAGGATAATGCTGATTTTGAGATGGGATGACAAGAAGTGGTCAGGTTGGGACATGTTTATTTCTCATTTTATTTTATTTTATTTTATCTTATTTTATTTTATTTATTTAACCTCACCCGAGAACATCTTTGCATTTATCTTCAGATAGAGCGAGAGGGAGAGAGGGAGGAAAAGAGAGAGAGACAAATCGCGTGGTTGCCACCCACACAACCCCAACCAGGGCCTGGGATGAACTGTAACCGAAGTATGTGCCCTTAGTGGGAACCGAACTAGGGGTCTGAGGGCCGACGCTCTAACCACTGACCCAAACTGGCCAACGCAAGACATGTTTATTTTGAATAGTCTCTATGACATCTAAATAATCAATCAGTATTTTAAATATATGATTATGAAATAAAAAAGGGAGTCCTGGCCCACAATAGTAATATAAAGTTGTCCGTAATAGAGATGGCATTTAAAGCAGGGAGGTGGGGTGAGATCACCAACGGACTATATGTCAGTGGAGAAGAGGTCAAACTACTTAGCCCTGGAAGCTGGAGACTAACAACCAGCAAAGGAGTCTCAAAAGGAGTAGCTACTGAGGTCCAAGGTAAACAAAGTATAAAATACCTTAGAAACCAAGGCAAAAAACTGTTTCAAGGATGAGGAAGTAATCAACTATTTCAAATCCTATAGATAGGTCAGGTAAGATGAGGACTGAGAAATGCCACTGGATTTAGCAACTTGGAGATTATTGTAGCAGGCTCAGTCCAAAAAAAGAAAAGAATTGGAGTCATTGCACAGAGCCTAATCTTTTTAGGAGCTTTGGTATAAATTGAAAAGGACATCAACAGGGGTAGTAGCTGGAAAAAGTAGAGGCAGTTTGATTTGCTTAGTTATAAGAAAAATCACTATATGCTCATGGAGAAGTTCAATGGAGAGAGAGAACTGATGATGCAAGAAAGAGAAAGAATTGCTACACACCCTGGCCAATTTGGCTCAGCAGTTAGAGCGTCGGCCCACGGACCAGAGTGGCCCAGGTTCAGTTCCCACTAAGGGCACGTACCTCTGTTGCAGTTTGTCCCCGGCCCCATCTGGGGTTGTGTGGGTGGCGATCAGTTGATGTCTCTCTCTCACATTGATGTTTCTCTCTCTCTCTTCCTCCCTCTCTATTTGAAGATAAATGCAAAATGTCCTCAGGTGAAGATTAAAAAAAAAAAGAATTGATGCCCTGGCCGGTTTGGCTCAGCGGTTGGAGTGTCGGCCTGTGAACCAGAGTCCAGAGTTCGGTTCCCACTAGGGGCACATACCAAAAAAAAGAAAAGAATTTCATTGTACCAATTCTTTTAAGAGGATAAGAAATGAGGCCTTGTATACAACTAGAGGGGTTTCTTTTGCTAGGAACTTAATTCACATGAAAGAATTAAAGTACAGCATGTGAGCATTGATATACATAGGTAGAGACGTGACAATATGTAAACTGAGGCAATTCTCTTCTGAGTGTTTTCATTTCATCATCATCAGGAGAGACTAAAGATGAGGGAAGAGGTGATAGAAATGTTAGAGGGAAGAGAAAAGTCTGAAGTGTTACCTAAGGACTGATGAGTGAACATGCAAAGGGAATATAATATGGTAGCTGGACATCATTAGGACCCACTTGAGGTTAGTTGTCATAAATTTAAAATGAGACCAGTCAACATGATGGAAAGTTGTTCTCCAGCTATGTTTAACTTTTCATGCACAGGCACAGGTGAGGCAAACATTTGGATTTAACTACAGCTGTGTTTTTTCCAGGCAGTATAATGAAACAAGAGAACCGCAGGGAGTTGCGGTTTTATAGGAAAGAATTGATTATAATGATGAAACATGAAATTTTTACCGAGTAAAAAAGGGTGTGAGGACATGTGCTGAGTTAAAGACATGGAAAAGGTGATAGACCATCTAATTTCAAGTTTCTGTGCATAAAAGGATTGTTGGAGTTGGATTATTAAAGGGAGAAAGCTGGAAAGATAAGAAGTGGTGGTCTGACATTTGAAGCCAGAAATTGAAATGATAGAACAGAAGCAGTTAGTAATAATTACGAAGTCTAGGCTATAAAAGAGTGACAGAAAAGGACTAATATCATTGCAGGACATTAGGCTAAGGATGAGAAGTGAGAATATTGGATGGATGATCTTATAGATGTTGACATCACCAGGAATTATGACAGTGGTAGTATTGGATGAAGAAAATTGATACAGGAGCTAAATTTTTCAGGAAATGAAAAGTAATTAAATATAGAGAGATGTCTTTAAAAAGAACTAATGAGAGTATGCTAACAGGAGATGCACAACTCAGCACTCCTTTTTTTTTGGTGAGGATTTGTCAATTTTTATTTTTATTATTTTATTTGTGTTACAGATGTTCCCCTTTTTTTCCCCATTGACACCCTCCTCCCCATCACCCCCACCTCATCACCGGCTTTGTTGTCTATGTCCATTGGTTATGCGTACATGCATGTAAGTTCTGTGCTTTATCTCTTCCCTCCCCCCAACAACCCCTCTCCTGTGGGTTGTCAGTCTGTACCTTACTTCCACATCTCTGGGTCTACCCTATTCTTCAGACTGTTATGTTCATTATATTCCACAAATAAGTGAGATCATATGAAACTTGTCTTTCTCTGTTTGGCTTGTTTCACTTAGGATGATACTTTCCAGGTCCCTCCATGTAGTCTCAAAGGATAAGAGATCTTTCTTTCTTACAGATGCATAGTACTCCATTGGGTATATGTACCACAGCTTTTTTATCCATTCGTCTACTGATGGACACTTGGGCTGTTTCCAGATCTTAGCTATTGTAAATAGTGCTGCTATGAACATGAGGGTACATATATTCTTTCTGATTGGTGTTTCAGGCTTCTTAGGGCATATTCCTAGAAGTGGGATCACTGGGTTAAATGGCAATTCAATTTTTAATTTTTTGAGGTAATACCATAGTGTTTTCCATAGTGGCTGCACCAGTTTGCATTCCCACCAGCAGTATACTAGAGTCCCCTTTCTCCACACCCTCGCTAATACTTACTGTTTGATGATAAGTCTATATTCGTCCATTAGGAGCTAAGAAGAACCCTTCTCTTCCTCCATTCTCAGCTTAGGAGCGCTTTTGCCCCACTCTTGCTTTGGCATTTGGGGAGGAGACAAGCTAACCTAGGGGTGTCCTTTCAAAGTAAAGCTAATGGCATGGCAGAGTTAGGGCCCAAGTTTAGTTCTCGAGCTTGACTATATGCGGCATGGAAAGAACCCAGAGACCCTCACATGCCTGCAGAGAGCTGTGGGAGGTAGTTGATGGGATGACTGGCAGGAGGCTCAACACCTGTATCTGAGGGCTGAGACCATAGGGGCTGGAGATAAAAAGGGAATCACAGCCAGACCTCAGTGGCAGCCACTGTACTTTGAAGAGCTGAGGTGGGGCAAGAGAGCAGGCAGGACCATAGATCCTGTCCAAGCCAAGAAAGGGGAGACTACGTATTCTTCAGCTTCAAACTTTAGGCAAAGCTGCCAACACATCAAGCTCTGACAGGCTGAAAAGGGGCAACACAGCTGCAGAACCAGTAAAGATCCAGAGAGCAGTACAAGGACACCCAGAGACTGTGGACCTTTCTCTGAAGCCAAGGGAGACAGTGAACTCTTTTGTATACTCAGACTCCATCTCAGGGAGAAATATGAAAAGGAAGTAAAATTCTGAAAAACTGAACATATACATGAAGAGGACTTTTAACCCAGTCAGTAGCTTCTGATAATATCAGATCATTTATAAGAAATGAACAAGCTGCTTCTTTATATAGCTGAATGTAAGGACCTTTGTAACACATACATTGAGTGCTCAAACAAAAATAAAAGTAAAGAACTATCTTTATAAATAGCTATAGATTCTGTTATAGATAAATGAGTCCAAATGAGCTTCAACCCAGCTATGAAATCAGTCTCAATCTTGGATTAAACACTGAGTTCTGACATGATGGTCTGTTTTGAAGAGGAATTGGGTCATTGGTATGAAACAGATGAAACCACACTGCAGTAGTAAGCGCCAAACATGAAGTGATCATGACCTAGCGGAGAAAAATCAGGCGATCAAATGGGAGAATATTACAATGCCACAATTCTAGGTCAGTGGCAGGAGGCCACCTCTTCTTCGGTGAATTGGGTCCTATCTGGGCCGAGGGCCCAGACTCTCACAGGTTCAGTGGCCAAAATTGTGCTGGGTCTAGAGGTGGAGACAGAGCAAGTGCATTGCCCTCTGTGCTGACGCGCCCAACAAGCCCAGTTTCCCTGAGAGCACAGTCCTTCGTGTTCAGGTCGACAGGGAACAAACAGATCATCCTGTTTTCACCACTGGTCTTCTACTACTTGAGCATTTAAGCTTTTAATATGTCAAAGAAAACCATATTTATACATGAAAAGAACAGAAATAAAGCCTCAGAAAGAACCCTCACATCTTTGTGACACTTACACAGAGTAAAATGTTAAATTATATGAACACTCTCAATTAAACCATCTTGAAATTAACAAATGTTTCTATCCAGTTTCCCATAGTCTTTGTCAATATGACTAATGATCTTGTTACATAACAATAACGAATATGTATGAGCACTTACAATATTTACGTATTATTTCCTACAATCCTTACAACAAGCCTATGAAGAAAGTACTGGTTTTATTCTCATCTTACAGATAAAACTGCGGTTTAGAGAAAGATTAAGTGATCTGCAAGATACACACTAAATAAGTTATGAAACAGAAATGTAAGCCCAATCTTCATTTCAGAACCCCAGTGATTCATTAGTGGGCAATAATACCTTCCATATGATTAGTGTTTGTACAGAATTTAAGTGTATAGAACGTATTTTGCATATCTCACCTAGTATGCCTTAAAACAACTCCGTGAAATACTATCCTCTTTTTTTTTTTAACAGGAGAAAATTAAAGTTAAGAGAAGTATTGAGCCCAAGATCATCTCTAGCACTAGAGAACTGGAGAATAAAGTTTGGAGGGAGAATAAAACTCACATGTGTAGGGGGAGGGGTGTTAATGCATACCTTTATAGAACATCAAATAACTTATATGTGAATTCAAACAAAAATACATTCCAGCCCTGGCCGGTTTGGCTCAGCGGTTGGAGCGTCTGCCTGCGGTCCGGAGAGACCCGGGTTCGGTTCCCGCTAAGGGCATGTACCTCGGTTGCAGTTTGTCCCCGGCCCTGGTTGGTCGTGTGGGTGGCAGCCACTCGATGTGTCCCTTTCACATCGATGTTTCCCTCTCTCTCTCTCTTCCTCCCACTCTATCTGTGCAAAAAATGGAAAAATATCCTCAGGTGAGGATAAAAAAAAATAAAATAAAATACATTCCAAATTAGCCAAATAATTGTCCAATCTAATGACTATATCACTGATCCTTTCTCTTCAAGTGAATGAGAATCTGAGTATATGCTGTATTATCATTACATATTGCTAGTAATATAACCTTCCATAAATCCATCTTCTTCCCCAACTGCCATTGCCAAACTTTGTCTCTTTACTGAAAGACTATACCCAAAGGACAAAGCACACAATTCTTCAGTTACAAAGTACTTCAGAGGAAGGAAGGAAAAGCAAGAAGTATCTCAGGTAGGGACCACACAGCCTCACATCTTGAGTGCTCAGGGATAGCAGTTGTGTGTGTGTGTGTGTATATATATATATATATATATATATATATATATATATATATATATCTGTTATCCCTGTGGCCTGTCCTTTTGAGCATCTCCAGGACAAAGGCATCACAATAGGCAGGATATATTGTATAATAACCCAAATCGTTAAGTGGGAAAAGGTCTGGTTTCTCTCCTTTATGGACCCTCATTTTGGAAAGTTGTCAGTCACATCTCAACCACACCTGTGACCCAGGCAGCCTTACTGAGGTCCAGGCCAGGATGAGGACGAAGGTGCAGGAGGAGGAAGGAGGAGAAGCAGCCCTGGAGGACCAAGCTCTCATTACCAAGGCAACCCATACTCTCCAAATCTATTTCTCTACATTTTCTAGACTTCCAAGTTTACAGTTTTAAAATAGTTCAAAAGAGAAAACAGAACTGTATAGGTGAACGCTCACTTTATTAAAAATAAAATTTGAATTTACTGCTTTAATTGTGAGAAATATGTATATTCATAATTTAATACAGAAAGATTGATACTACAACTACTGAGAAATACACAAAATCTATGGTAATGGGTTCCCAGAACACTTTGTTTTCTTTTATGTAATATTTAAGTAACAATAAATAATATATGTAAAAATGGATTTTCAACTTTTTAAAACTTTTTATTTTCTTTATTTCATCTGTTCCCTACAACATCTGATAGATAATATGGAAGATAGGATTTCAATTTACTGATGTGTTTTTTTAAATGGTATCTTTGCCTTTGTCTCAATAATACATATCTCAGAAACCAGAATGATTCTCTTTATAAAAGATCATATCACAAGTTTGAGCACAATGGTTATCTTTTTAAAATCTCTCCAATCCCCTTTCAAAAGCTAATAGAAATGGAGTGGGGGGAAGTGAGGAGATTTGTTAAAAATGCTAATTGGTACAAGGTTTCTTTTGGGGATAATAAAAATGTTCTAAAATTGACTACAGAAAGGTCATAAAACTGGTCATATGCTAAAAATCATTAAATTGTGCACTTTAGATAGATGAATTTATATATGTCAGTCATATCTCAATAAAGCTGTTATTTTTAAATATCTAACAGAGTACGATATGATGGTAAGTTAAAGATGGCCACAGTTCTTAGATATTTCTCCCATTAAGAGACAGGGTCCATTTTCCTTGCCCTTGAGTCTGGGCTGGCCCATGACTACTTTAAATAACAGAGCAGGTGAAAGTGACACTGGGCCATTTCTAAGCCTAGCCTTTAAGAGAACTAGATGCTTCCACCTTGGTCTCTTGGAGACTTTAGATGTCATGTAAGAATTTCAAATATCCCGAGGTCACTCCAATTTGAGGAAGCCTATATCAGCCAAGTGGAGAAAGAGGGGAGGAGAAAATGACGCTTGGCAAGCTCCCAAATATTCCAACCCTAAAGTTATTCAAGTCATCTCACCTGAAGTTGCAACACTGTGAAACAAAGATAAGACACCCATACTGTGCAATGCCTGAATCCATGACCCAAAAATATCATGAGATATAATAATAATGATGAACTGATTTTCTAAGGCAATAAGCTCTGGGCACATTGTTATACAGTAATACACAGGATAGATTGTAAAACAAGGTGATAAATTATCCCATAAGTCCCAGGATAAGAGCAAGTTTATTTAAAACATTGACAGCAACAAGCTTCTAGGGAGAAGAACAGATTTGAAGGAATAAACAAAGAAAACACAAAGGGGATTCTGGTGGGCTCAAAAAGCCAAGAAAGCCAAGAATGACCAACAAGTATTTATTTCCAAAAAAAGAAGTCTCTACTCAGAGGGGAGGACTCAAATAGCAAAACTTAGGACAGTGGTAACTACTAGGAGACGTCTGAGGTTCCAATTTGTAGTTTAGTAAAAGGGAATTGCAGAAAGGTCAGAGTATTGAGGCAGCTTAGGCCCTCTGGGCTCTCAAATATACTCAAAACCCTACAATAAAGAAAATGTGGTCAGAACAGAACACTATTTGTTCTGGGTAAAACCTCTCCAGTATAAAAGAGAAGACATTTAGATTTTACCGAAAGAGGAAAGCAGAAGACATGGATCTCAGAAAGTATTAGAGATATAACTATTAAAAATATATATATATATCACAGTACAACCAAAGATGAAACCTAGAAACTAAAAAGGCAAATATTCATCCTCACTTTTACTAAACAGGCACTTTCTCTTAAAATGTAGGAAAGTCCTCCTGACTTAAAATGAACAATTAAAGGAATTGCAGTTAAACTCAATTAAAATATTGCAAGATAAACAATGATAAATAAAATCCAAACTATATACTTATGAAAATAAAGTAACATCAGAAACATATCACTATAGAACAAAAATTGGGAACCTAATATTACAAAAAACTAAAGAAAATTATAGAAGGCATCAAATAAAATATAAATCAGAATTTTAAAACATCAAAAATGCTGATGCACTTAAGGACGGTTGAGCAACAGACATAGATGAAAGAAATCAAGATTAAACAAGAAGTAATACAAGAAGAAGCAAACACTACCTAATGAACCAGTGTAGAAATAAAGAGAAAGAATAAAAATTTTTAAATAGAAATGAATACACATTTTAAAAATTGTAGAAAGTTATAAATATAGAAGACAGACAAAAACAATCCAACATAGATATATAGTTCTTGAAAGAAAACAAAATTAGTAGAACAGAACAAATACTGAAAACTATAATGCAAGAAAACTGTCCTGGAGTAAAAGGTGAATGAACCTGCATATTTAAAGAATACATAACAGGAGTCAAACATAAATTTTTGAACTGAAAGGTAGAATAACCAAAACTATGGATTCAACAGCAGAATGAAGGGGACAGAGGAAGAATCAGTGAACTGAAAGAACAGTACAAATTATTCCATGTGCACAACAGAGAAAAAAGACTTTTATATGTTTTTGTAATTTTTATTTATTTTAGAGAGAGGAAGAAAGAGCGGGGGAGGGAGAGGGGCAGAGAGAAAAACATTAATTTTTTTTCCTTTTATTTATACATTCATTGGTTGCTTCTTGTATGTGCCCTGACCTGAAATTAAACCCACAACCTTGGCATATATGGACAATATTTATATTCAGCCAGGGCCAAAAGAAAAGACTTTTAAAAAATAATATTCATGTTTAAGTCTTTAACCCATTTTAAGTTAATTTTTGTGAGAGGTGTAAAATAATAGTCCAATTTCATATATATTATGTATATAATTATCCAGTTTTCCCAATACCACTTACTAAAGAGACTTTCTTTAACCCATTGTGTATTCTTGGATTGATGGTCAAATATTAGTTGACTATGTATGTGAGTGTTTATTTCTGGGCTCTTGATCCTGTTCCATTGGCATACATGTCTATATTTATGCCAATTACAAACTAATTTGGTTACTATGTCTTTTAGTCTAGTTAAAATCAAGAAATCTGGTACCTCAAGCTTCATCCTTCCTTCTCAGGATAGATGGGCCTATTCATGGTCTTTTGTGTGCTTCCAAACAAATTTTAAAATTAAGGTTTTTTTTCTATTTCTATGAAAAGTGACTTCAGAATTTTGATAGTGATTACATTAAATCCATAGATGACTGAGTATTTTGAACATTTTAACAATATTCATTCTTTTAATCCACAAACCACACCAGCCAAGGCTATGCTATTTTTAATGAGATTTAATTTTGTTTTCATATACTTTACTGTTAGGGCATGGAAACACAACTGATTTCTGTATGTTCATATTGGGTTGTGCATCTTTACTGAATTTCTTGATTGATTTTAACAGGTTTTTTTCTGGTATAATCTTTAGAATTTTCTATATAAATTCACACCAGCAGAGACAAATTTTACTTCTTCCTCTCCAATTTGGATGCCATGAAGTCAGGTTTGGCAACATTTTTTTTTTTGGATATAATACTGCAAGCACAATCACAAGCAATGAAAGTGGGACTATATCAAACTAAAAAGTTTTGCACAAGAAAAGAAACAAACAAAACGAAAAGACAGCCTAAGGAATGGGAGAACATATTTGCAAACCATATGCCTGATAAGGAGTTAATATTCAAATACATAAAGCACTCCTACAGCTCAAAAGAAAAACAAACAAAATCCAATTAAAATGGACTGAGAAACTAGATTTTTTTTTTTCAAAGACATACAAATGGTGAACAAGTGCATTTAAAAATGTTCAACATCACTATCAGTAAAATGTAAGTCAAAACCACGTGAAATATAACCTCACACCTATTAGAGTGGCTATTATCAAAAAGACAAAAGATAAGTGTGGGCAAGGATATGGAAAAAGGAAATTCTTGTGCACTGTTGACAGTTGGTACAGTCCCTAGGGAAAGAATGAAAGTCCTCAAAAAATTAAAAATAGAACTACAGTATGATGCAACAATCCCACTTCTGGGTATACATCCAAAGGCAATCAAAACCTCCAAGAGATTTCTGCACTTGCAAGTTCATTGTGTCATTATTCATAATAGCCAAGATATAAAAACAACCTAAGTGTCCATCTATAGATGAATGGATTAAAAAAGGTGTGGTATAATAAAAATTAGTCACTCATGAGGAAGAAGGTAATCCTGCTATTTGCAACAACATGGATGGAACTTGATGGCATTCTGCTAAGTAAAATAAATCAGAGAAAGATAAATACTGTATGATATCATTTATATGTGGAATCTTAAAAAGCTGAACTCAGAAACAAGAGAGCAGAATGGTGGTTTCCAGGGACTGGAGGGTGGTGGGGGAAATGGAGATATGGATAGAGAGTGAAAACTTCCAGTTACAAGATAAGTTAGTTCTGGGGATCTAATTTATAGCATGGTGACTGTGGTTAACAATACTGTATGATATATTTGAAAGCTGCTAAGAGGTTAGATCTTAACTACTAACCCTACTATGGTAATCATTTCACAATATTTAAGTCTATCAAATCAATATGTTGTACTCCTTAAACGTATACAATGTTATATGTCAATTATATCTCAGTAAATCAGGGAAGAAAAAAGAAAACCTCCAGTTCCCAGTCCCCTTTGCTGCTTGGGGGCAGATATATGCCTGGGTCTACTAATCAGACTCCCCAGTATCAGACTGATTCAGAAGTAAGCTAAGTGGGACACAGGCTGAATATGCCATCTATTTTGCTAGTTCAGGGGCAGCAAAGGCTTGTGATTTCTCAATTCAGGTATAACCACAATTCCATGAAGGGGACAAATCTGCAGTGTGGATTTGAGAGTGAACTGGGAGCCCGGCCAGTGTGGCTCAGTGATTGAGTGCCGACCCATGCACCCAGAAGTCACCAGTTTGATTTCCAGTCAGGGTACATGCCCAAGTTGTGGGCCCGGCCCCCAGTGGGGAGCATGCGGGAGGCAGCCCATGTATGTTCTCTCTCATCCATGTTCCTATCTCTCTCTCCCTCTCCTTTCCTCTCTCTCTAAAATCAATAAAGAAAAACAAAGAGAGGTCTGGAAGCTTCATCTAGAGCTCAGATCTCTGGTATAATCTTTAGAATGAGAGAAATAAAAAAGATGAAAAAAAATGTCTTTCAGAAACTGAAATAGACTGTTGTCTGCAGCTACTAACACTAACCAATAGAGGAGTAAAGGAACGGGGTTGGGGAGAAAGATACTCAGGGACCACGAAATCATAGTTCCAGAAATAGAGGAGAAAGAGGATAAGGCTTAAAAACTGCAAAGAAACAATGGTGAAAACTCTTCAAAATGGGTTAAGCACATAAGCCTACATATTTGAGAAGTTAAGTGGTCTAAAAATAGAAGAAACACAAGGAAATCCACACCAAGAGACTTCATGGTAAAACCTCTGAAAAATAAGAAAAAAGAAGAAATCTTGAAAGCTGCAAGAGAGAAATGACACAGGAGAACATTATATAAAGGACAGTGTGTTTCTTGTAAGAAAAGCTGGAGTCTAGAAAGAAGTGGCACAACATTTTATAAATTTTGAAAGAAATGAATCAGCCCAGAATTCTACATTCAATGAAAATAACATTTAGCCATTAAGGGAAAATCAAACACTCTCAGATGAAGGAAAACTAAAAGAATGTGTGACCAGCATACTTACCCTAAAAGAACTGCTAAAGAAAGTTGAATTTATCATTTAAAAACTCCCAAAGAGTAAATATTTAGCCCACATGATTTTTTTCTAGAATTCTAACAAATGTTTCAAGGATTAACACCAATTTTATACAATCTCTTTCATAAAGTAGAGGGTACACTTCTCAATTAATTTTATGAAGTAAATATGACTCTGACACTAAAGCTCAAAAAAGACAGTACTAAAAATTAAAACTATAGACCAATATCCCTCAAAAATATATATGCAAAAACCCTTAACAAAATATTTAATGTATGGGAGTTAGTAAAATATAAAAATAATGATTCATTGTGACAGTGGGATTTACTCCAGGTATGCAAGTTCAATATTTGAAAAGAAAAGTTGATGGAATCCACCAAATTATAGGATAAAGAGTAAAACACACATGATCCTATCAATCAATGCAGAAAAAAGCATTTGACAAATTTCAGCTTCTATTCATGATGTTTTTTAAAAACTCTGAAATGTACAAATAGGGGAGAACTTCCTCAATTTGATAAAGGACACATACAAAATCCTCCTGCTAACATCTATTCAATAATGACAATGTTTTCTCTCTTGTTCCTACTGGAAACAAGGCAAGGATGTGTGGTCTCATTTTATGTAGGATTGATAGAATACCACTCAGCAATAAAAAGGAATAAACAATTGATACATACAAACTGGATGAATCTCCAGAGAATTATGCTGAGTGGAAAAAAAGCCAATCCCAAAAGATGACATACCGCACGATTTCATTTATATAACATTTTTAACTGACAAATTTATAGAAAGATAGAACAGATTAGTGATTGCCAGGGATTGAGGAGAGGTGGGAGGCAGGAGGAAAGTCAGTGTGGCTATAAAAGTGCAACTGGAAGGATCCATGTATAAATGGTAATGTTCTGTATCAGTGTGATTACTCTAGTTGTTATATCATCCCACCATTTTACTAGATGTTCTTTCTGGGAGAAACTGAATAAAGGATACATAAAATCCACCTGTATTCTTTCTTACAAATAAATGTAAATCAACAATGATCTCAAAATAAAAGGTTTAATTTTTTTTTACAGTATGCTATACTACTTTGTGAAAGGGACAGGAATAGATATATGAATAGATTTGCCTATATTTTAAAAAATATTAGGACTACTGGGAGAAAGAGAATTGGGGAAGGGCGTGGATAAAACCTAGGTACCTCTAAATGTTACAGGTTTTATAGAATTAAGTTTCAAACCATGAACATATTCTATATGATTTTTAAGAGTACATTTAGTAAAAATAAAAATGGTCACTAAAAACAGAGAAAAAAATCACTGAATAAAAATGTATTAATCTAGCTCTTTATGATGTTATTGGCATAATCACAAGTAGATGAATATATTGCAAATGACTTTAAGACAAAATTTTTGACAGAACATCCTAAAGACCAAATACACACATGCACACACACAGAAATGTTGACAAAATGTACTGGTTTTATTGGTAGTATTGTGGATATTTTATTGTGAAACCACGATGAAATATTAAAGCACATACATAATTGTATTAATGTAGCTAAGAACCATAATTCTCAGAACAAAAGAGTTCTAAAAATCAACATAGTTAAATAAAAACCCTATAATCTATTTATATTGGAAACATAAATAGATTGCATAATTTATTTTTATCTTTCAATCGAATGTGTATTCCTTTGTTCTGTCCACAGAGAGGGCCTAAAAGCAATGTTATGCCACCCTAGAACCCAGATTACAGTCTCTAATACTATTTTACATTTATGGAAAGTAGAGATCCTCAGAAAAATGAGTGATTCCATGTTTGGGGCAAGAAATCCTTTGCTATACCTGAAAGTAAGACTGCTAAGTAGACTCCAGAAGACCCATCACAAGGATTCAGGAGTAACTTGATCAGCTCCCACAGACCAAAGCTGAAATAATTAGAATAGCATAAAGGATAATTATTGCAATTGAACAAAACATATCAAATATAAAATTCCATGAGGTCAAAATCATGTCCAAAAAAAAAGTGTACTGATCACCTTTAGACATTGTTAAAGCACCATGCCATCATTGTAAAAATTTACAAAAGGAAGGTTAATGTATTTATTCTTCCTTTCTTTTATGACCTATATTTTAAGGTAACCAAATAATTAATGAGAAAAAGATCCTCTTTATACAAGAATCACAGCTAATAAATGTAAAAGACATAGAAGAATTATAAAGTCACCATTTTGCAACTTCTAATAAGATAATGGATCAAGGACTGGTTATTCATGGGCTACTAAAATATTAAGCTAAAGGATGATGAACTTTTCAAATAGATGAATAGGCTGACACCACCTACACCCTACTGACATATCTTAACATCACAAAAATTAAGCAATCAAAGATTATGTTACTACTGATATGATGTAATAAAAATTACACACTAGAATCCAGGAAGTATTTTATTTAAAAAGTTAAACCTGAATGTAATCAATCCTCTAGATGTAACTATACAAGATACAGAATAGAGAAACATGCTAAATAACAGCATAAAGACACAATTAGCCAAATCCAAAGTGTGGGAAATGCTACAGGACAAATGACCTAATTTCTTTAAAAGTTAAATGGTATCAGAAGGAATGCTTATTGAAATTAAAAGCTTAGAAACACATTAGCTAAATGCAATATATAGACTTTTATAGGGAGGATTCTAACACAACCTGATCAATAATTCAAAGACATTTTGGAAACAACTGGGGAAAACCAAATATGGACTGGGTATTATATGATATAAAGGAATTACTGTCCTTTTTTTTTTTTCATTGTGGTTATATTTAAACTAATTCCTTATCTATTACTGATACCTGCCTTACTTATGAATAAAAAATATGATGTCTGGTATTTCCCTTCAAATATTCTATCAAAAAAGAGCAGATAATAGAGTAAGCAAAAATAGCAATATATTGCTGGCGGAAGCCAAGTTTGGGTAATATGATGAATCATTGTATGAGCATCTCTGCTTTTGTGTGTTTGAATATTTCCACAGTAAATTTCTAAGTATCATGTAACTTTCTAGCTTTATTCATTTATTTGATAAATTGAACACATACTCTTTGCAAACCAAAATAAGGTAAACACAATCCTTTCTCCCAAGAAGCTCCCAGTCCAGTAGTGGCAGAAATAAAAAATAAAGTGCAATTAAATATATATTTACTTAAATAAGCATATTACAGTTACAGTAGGGACGCACTGAAAGGGAAAGACATACCCCTGGAGAGGTGAGTAAAAACTCCACAGAGGACGTGGTACTAGACCTAGCTTAGAGGACGTGGTACTAGACCTAGCTTTAAGAATTTACAGGACTACACTCGGATGACACGAGAGAAAAATCATTCAGAGGGACTGTAATAAGGCATGTTTATATAGCACTCTATGTTTTAACCACTGTTCTAGGCACTATACAGGTATTTAAAACATTACATCCTCAAAACAAACCCGTGAGATGTGTATTATTCTTGGACATATTCCCATTTTACATATAAAACAATTGAGGAATAGGTAGGTTAAGTAATCTGAACAAGATCACATACTTATAAGTGACAGTGACAGTTTGTCCTTAAACTCTACACAGACTTCCTCTTCAATAAATGGAGTCATGTACAGAGGCAAAGAGGCGTAACATGTAACAATACACCAGGAAACTATAAATGTTGCTATAATATATGGTGTGAGGTGGAAAAATCAGGAGGGTATGTCAGGAAATGAAAGAAGATGGATGGGTAGTCAAAAGGCAGACCATGAAAGGCGTCACATAACAAGTAAAGGAGTTTATACCGTTTTCAAGTAAGAAAGTGCAAACCAACAAAGGACTTTAAACAATGGAATGACATGTATTGATTTATACAGTACAAGGCATAACGTAGGCCGTGGTGAGCAGAATGGACAGGAGGAGAATCAATAAAGGAGGCTGAGAATTCAGTTAAAAAGCTAGTATTTTGGTACAAGAGATAGACTGTGAGAGCCAGAGTTATGCCACTGTTGATAGATTTACATGAAAGAACAGATTCAAGAGGAAGAAGCCACAGAATTTGGAGAATTCCGTATGGGAAGCGATGGGATAGGAAGAAAGGGAGGGATGATGGAGGGGTGCCAGTGCCAGTGGTAGGGAACACCAGAGGAGAAAGGGCTTTATAATGAAGAAAAGGAGTTCACATTTGAGCAGGTGAGCCTGTGGACACTCTAACCTTCATGTAATGACTCTGAATCTCAGAAGACAGGTATGTATTTGGGAGACATCAATATACTGGCAGTAATTAAAGCCATAGAAACAAATGGGATTCATTCAAGAATCCTACACAGAGTAATAAACAAAAGCAAAAAATAAATAAAATAAAAAATCAGTGTTTTGCAAACTTCACTTATTCAAGTACCACCTTTAGACATTTTACCATGTTAGGGTATCACATGTATATTGTTTAATGGTTTTCTTTGAACTGACTGTTGTTGTTTTTTTCACTTTATTTTAAAACAAAACTTAATATCACTACCATAGAAAGTAAACTTGTATTATTTTGCATAATAAATGCAAAATGACCATAAACATAAAACTTAATGATGTGTTGATGTAGGTTCATGGACGGTAACAAATGCATCACTCTGAGGGGCATGTTACTAGTGGGCATGGCTATGCATGTGTGGTGGGCAAGAGGTATATAGAAAATCTCTGCACTTTACATTTAAGTTTGCAATGAACCTAAAAAGCTCTAAAAAAATGTCTTAAAATAAAATGAATACAATTTACAATGTCTGTATTTATTTTCCAATGCTATTACTTGTGTTATTTCAGCACACACCTCAGCTCCTAAGAGCTGTTCTTGTTTTGTGGAAGTAAAGATATTTTTAACAAGGTTATGAAGACAAACTTGCCACTATCTAAAATACTACAAATTAAAATAATTTAAAAGAAGCTACAGTTGAATTTTTCCCATGTGATGGGATATTATTCAATGCATGGTCTGTGAGTCACCTCATGCCATCTCCTGCCACCATTAGAACATGGTCCACAACTCGGGAAAATTCCATTTTACAGAAACAAAGGCAGCGGGGCCAGATGGATGTTCCAAGATGAACTCCAGGAAAAGCAGTGGCCACAGAGTAGACAGTGTCAAATTATCTAGAATCGTATCAAATAGTACAGAAAGGCTAATTCTGGGTTTTGCAGAGGCAGGTTAGGATGGTCCTGAAGAGTCTAGGTTATAATTAAGGAAAGAAATAGAGTCACTCCTTCCCTAGTTACAGCTAAAGAAGCTCAGTGGAACGAAAAGATCTCTAGTTGTTGCTGTCTATCAGGTAGCTAATTTGCACCTCAATCTAGCACTCTTTCTCCTCCAAGGTTTAGTCCTCTCCTGCCTGTACCCTGCCTTAAGCACCCCATCCTCTCACAGTGCCTAGTGCTGCAGTAAAGGAGTGCATCGTGAGAGTGCAGTGTCAGATCCCTCACCTGCCGGGACTAATGCAACTGACCAAATTCTTCCAGCCAGCAGAGTGTCTCCTGCAAGAAGGGCTGCAGCCTGGACCAGCGCCCAGGCTTTAGAAGTCAGAAGCAAAGCAGGAGGTATATGGCAGTGGAGTAAACCATCATGAGGGAGATAAAAAATACAGAAGCTTTGACTTACTAAGACTCCACACCACTCTGCTTACTTCAAATAAAAATGGAGCTCCTCAGCCCTCACCAGTTTGGCTCAACTGTTAGAGTGTAGGTCTGTGGAACAAAGGGTTGTGGGTTTGACTGCTAGCCATGGTATGAGTTGTGGGGGTGTCTTTCTCACATCGATATGCACTCTATCTAAAAATCTAAAAATTAATGAACGAGATAAACCAAAGAACTTATATGCATAGGCAAGACATTAGTTTGGGGAAAGCAGGAGGTGGGTGGGAGTAAGGTGAAGAGAAGGGGAATGTTTAGGGGAAAGGAGGGGACATCTGTAATACTTTCAACAATAAAAAAAAATAGTTAAAATGGAAAAGATATCAGGTGAAGGCAACAGAAACAAAGGGAAAAATGGGACAACATCAATCTAAAAAGCTTCTGCACAGCAAAAGAAACAACCATCAAAATTGAAAGGGAAAGCATAAGTGCCAGTGATACACCAAATAAGTGGTTAATTTCCGAAATATATAGAATGCTCATAAATCTCAACAAAAGGAACACAAAGAACTCAATTAAAAAATGGACAAATATTCCAAAATGGTGGCGGTATGAATGGAAGGTACACAGACCACCTCCCAGGACTAAACTGGAATTACAACTAAAATAAAGACAAATCATTGGGGAAAAACAACAGAAAAGCAGCTTAGGAGGACCATATAACCAGGGACACTGACTCGATCATGGTAGGATTGCGGAGGTGCAAGAGGAGAGCTGGGAGACCATGGACAGTAGCGGCCTTAGCTGTGAGCAGCACCCTTGGAGTTACACTCCCAAGCCCCCTCCACAGCGCAGAGCTGGAATAGAGAGCTGAAATAGCCATAGCCACTCACCTTGGACTCCAACACAGGGAGGGTGGACTGGACTGAAACTGTGTAGGGACACTCGGGATTTGGAGGGTGCTCAGAGCTTTTGCTGAGTTGCGGCCACACAGAACTGTGGCCATCTTACTCCTTCCCAGTGGTCTGGGGATAGGCAGTGACCCCTTGCTCAGAGATTCACCCTGTGGACCATTGAAATGCAAATTTAGGCTCACTAACAACTAGCATCTGCCCCACCATCGGGAAATCCCTTACCCTGAAAACCTGAGGGAGTTTTTCATTCAACTGAGAACCCAAGGCTCTTCAAGTAACCTCAACTAATAGATAGCCTCCAGGAAAGAAACTAGAGGATAACTGGACCTTTCCTGGGCTTGCAACTCCACCTAGGAAAATAAGACTTGACAGTGGTGTTTAATGTGGGTCCTCCCTGACTCATCCAAACCCAGGAGAGGAAGCCACAAAGAGCAAAAGACCAACACCCACAGGGAAAATTTGGTAGGCTCCAGAACCCACTGAAATAGCCAAAATGGTGAAACAAAGAAACAAATGCCAAATTAAAGAACAAGAGACCTCTACTAAAGATGAGATAAATGAAACGCAGTTAAGCAAGTTAAGAGAGATAGAATTCAGAGCAATGATCTTGAGGAAGCTCAACAGCATGAATAAGGACATGAGCACCATGAGTAAAGACATAGAAACATTGAAAATCAACCAACTGGAAATTAAATATCACCAAGTAAAAAAGAAGAATGACATAGCAGATAGAGAACACATTGGAAGAATTAAACAGCAGAGTAGAAGAAGCTGAGGCCCAGATCAGTGAATTAGAAGACAGGATAGAAAAAAAAAATCAACCAATCAGAAAACCAAAAGGAAA
Organism: Molossus molossus; assembly: GCF_014108415.1. Classification (NCBI taxonomy): domain Eukaryota; kingdom Metazoa; phylum Chordata; class Mammalia; order Chiroptera; family Molossidae; genus Molossus; species Molossus molossus. The sequence goes on along the minus strand of NW_023425401.1, from coordinate 37,074,161 downwards.
AAACAATTAAAAAACAGGAAGATAGCTTAAGAGAACTGTGGGACAACTGGAAATGTAATAATATTCGCATCATAGGAGTCCCCAAAGAAGAAGAAAATGAGCAAGGGTTAGAGAATATATTTGGAAAAATCGTGATAGAAAATTCCCTAATTTGGTGAAGGAAGAAGGCATTCAAGTTGAAGAAGCACAGAGAGCCCCAAGTAAGAAGAACCCAAACAGGTCCACACCAAGACACACAGTAATTAAAATGCCAATAATTAAAGACAAAGACAGAATACTAAAGGCAGCAAGAGAGAAGCAACAGTTTACCTACAAAGGGAACCCCATAAGGCTCTCAGCTGACTTCTCAACGGAAATACTACAGGCCAGAAGGAAATTGCATGAGGTAATCCAGGTTATGTAAAACAAGGATCTGAATCCAAGACTACTCTACCCAGCAAGGCTATCATTCAAAACAGAAGGTCAAATAAAGAGCTTCCTAGACAAAAAAAAAAAAGGCTAAAGAAATACATTACCACCAAACCAGCACTGCAAGGAATGTTAAAAGGACTGCTGTAATTAGTGGAAGAAATAGGAAGAAAAATATAACCATACTAAACAAAAAAATGGCAATAAATAAGTGCATATCAATAATCACTTTAAATATAAATAGATTGAATGTTCCCATAAAGAGACACAGAGTAGCTGATTGGATAAGAAAGCATGATTCATATATATGTTCTTTACAAGAGACCAACATCACACCAAAAGACTCACATAGGTTGAAAGTGAAGGGATGGAAAAAATCTTCCAAGCAAATGAAAAGGAAAAAATAGCTGGGGTAGCAATACTCATATGTGATGAAATAGATTTCAAAATGAAGGCCATAACTAAAGACAAAGAAGGCCACTACATAATATTGAAAGGATCTATCCAACAGAAGATATAACCTTGGTAAACATATATGCACCCAATATAGGAGCACTGAAATATATTGAAAATCTTATGGAGGACTTGAAAGGAGAAATTGACAGCAATACAATCATAGCAGGGGACATCAACAGCCCACTGATATTACTGGATAGATCCTCTAGACTAAAAATTAGCAAGGAAACAGAGACTCTAAATGAAGCACTAGACCAAATGGATTTAATAGCTATCTTCAGAAAATTACAGCTTAAAACTACAGAATTCACATTCTTCTCAAGTGCACAGGGGACATTCTCAAAGATAGACCACACGTTAGGACACAAGCTAAGTCTCTACAAGTTCAGGAAGATTGAAATCATATCAAGCATCTTCTCAGATCACAATGGGATGAAACTAGAAATCAATTGCAACAAGAACATGCACAGACATTTGAACACATGGAGGCTAAATAGCATGTTATTAAACAATGAATGGGTTACTGAGGACATCAAGGTAGAGATTAAAATTTCCTGGAAACAAATGAAAATGAACACACAACAACACAAAAATCTATGAGATGCAACAAAAGCAGTTATGAGAGGGAAGTTCATAGCACTATAGGACTACCTCAAGAAACAAAAAAAAATTTCTAACAGACTATCTAATCTCACAACTTAAAGAACTAGAAAGCAAACAAAAACAAAACCCAGAGCAAGAAGAAGGAAGGAAATAGTAAAGATAAGAGCAGAAGTAAAGGACATAGAGAACAAAAAAACAATTCAATGGTTCAATGAAACAAAGAGCTGGTTTTTCGAAAAGATAAACAAGATTGATGGACCCTTAGCTAGACTCCCAGGAAACAAAGAGAGAAAACCCAAATACACAAAATCAGAAATGAAAGAGAAGTAACAACTGACACCACATAAATACAAAGGATCGTTAACAACTACTATGAAAAATTATATAGCAACCAATTCAACAATCTAAGCAAAATGGACAAATTTCTAGAAACACATAGTCTCCCAAAACTAAATGGGGAAGAGATAGAAAACTTGAACAGACCAATAAAAACTAAGAAAAATGGAAGATGTAATCAAGACTCTCCCAGCAAACAAAAGCCCAGGTCCAGACAACTTCAATGGAGAATTTTAATGAACATTCAAAGAACTAACACCCATTCTCCCCAAACTATTTCAAAAAATTCAAGATGAAGGAAGACTTCCAAACTCATTTTTGAGGCCAGCATGATTCTAATTCCAAAACCAGAAAAGATACCACAAAGAAAGAAAACTACAGGCCAATATCCCTGATGAATATACATGCCAAAATCCTAAATAAAATACTAGCAAATCAGATCCAGCAATACATCAAAAACGTTATTCACCACGAGCAAGTGGGATTCATCCCAGATGCAGGGCTTGTACAATATTTGCAAATCAATAAATGTGACACATCACATAAATAAAATGAAGGATAAAAACCACATGATCATATCAATACATGCTGAAAAAGTATTTGACAAAATCCAGCACCCGTTTCTGATAAAAATGCTCAGCAATGTAGGAATAGAGGGATCATATCTCGACATAATAAAGGCCATATATGAAAGACCTACAGCCAACATCATAATCAATGGGCAGAAACTAAAAGCATTTCCCTCAAGAAAGAAACAAGACAGGGATGCCGACTTTTGCCACTCTTATTTAACATAGTACTGGAAGCCTTAGCCACAGCAATCAGACATGAAGAAAAATAAAATCGATCCAAATTGAAAAGGAGGAAGTGAAATTGTCATTATTTGTAGATGACATGATATTATACATTGAAAACCCTAAAGACTTCATCTAAAATTTACTAGACTTAATAAATGAATTTGGCAAAGTAGCAGGATACAAAATTAACGTAAAAAAATTGACGGCATTCTTATACACCAATGATGAAGTCACAAAAAGAGAAACTAAAAAAAACAATCCCATTTACCATTGCAGCAAAAAAATTAAGATACCTAGGAATAAACTTAACCTAAGATGTAAAGGACCTATTTGCAGAAAACTACAGGAAATTGAAAAAAAATAGAGGAAGATTTAAAACGTGGAAACACATACCTTGTTCATAGATTTGAAGCATTAACATCATTAAAATGTCCATATTACCCAAAGCAATCTATAGTTTCAATGCAATTCCCATCAAAATACCAATGACATATTTCACAGAACTAGAACAAATACTTCAAATGTTTATATGGAACCAAAAAAAGACCCTGAATAGCCACAGCAATCTTGAAAAAGAAGGACAAAGTAGGTGGGATCACAATACCAGATATCAGGTTATACTACAAAGCTACTGTAATCAAAACAGCCTGGTACTGGCACAAGAACAGGCATATAGACCAGTGGAACAGAACTGAAAACCCAGAAATGGACCCAAGGCAATTAGCTCAATTAATATTTGACAAAGGAGGCAAGAGCATACAATGGAGTAATGACAGCCTCTTTAATAAATGGTGTTGAGAAAATTGGACAGCTACATGCAAAAAAAAAAATGAAACTAGACCATCAACTTACACCATGCACAAGAATAAACTCAAAATGGATAAGAGACTTAAATGTGACCCATGAATCCATAAAAATCCTAGAAGAAAATGTAGGCAACAAAATTTCAAACATACACTGCAGAATTTTCAGATACATCACTTAAGGCAACAGAAACAAAGGAAAAATTCAACACATGGGACTACATCAAACTCAAAAGCTTCTGCACAGCAAAAGAAACAACCACCAAAACAGAAACGCAACCCACTCTATGGGAGAGCATAATTACCAATGATATATCAGATAAAGGGTTAATTTCCAAAATACAGAGAATACTCATACAACTCAACAAAAGAAAGACAAAGAACCCAATTAAAAAATGGGCAGAGGATCTAAGTAGACACCTCTCCAAACAGGACATACAAATGGCCAAGAGACATATGAAGAAATGTTCAACATCACTAATCATCAGAGAGATGCAAATTAAACCAATGAGGTATCACATCACACCTGTCAGAATGGCTGCCATCAACATATCATCAAACAACAAGCGTTGGCAAGAGTGTGGAGAAAAGGGAACGCTAGTACACTACTGGTGGGAATGCAGACTGGTGCAGTCACTATGGAAAACAATATGGTGTTACTTCAAAAAATTAAAAATGGAACTGCCATTTGACCCAGTGATCCCACTTCTAGGAATATACCTTACGAAGCCTGAAACACCAATCAGAAAGAATATATGTATCCCCATGTTCATAGAATCATTATTTACAATAGCTAAGATCTGAAAACAGCCCAAGTGTCCATCAGTAGACGAATGGATAAAAAAGCCGTGGTACATATACACAATGGAGTACTGTGCAGCTGTAAGAAAGAAAGATCTCTCATCTTTTGAGACTACATGGAGGGACCTGGAAGTATCATCCTAAGCAAAACAAGCCAATCATAGAAAGACAAATATCATATGATCTCACTTATTTGTGGAATATAATGAACATAACAGTCTGAGGAATGGAGTAGTCCCAGAGATGTGGAAGTGGGGTACAGACTGACAATCCCCAGAAGAGGAGGTGGGGGGAGAGATAAACCACAGAACTTATATGCATGTATGCATGAACAATGGACATAGACAACAAAGCTGAGGGCGGGGAGGGTGGGGGAGCGGGAATGAGTGGGGGTGGGGGGAGAAACATCTGTAACAAAAATAAATTAATTAATTTTTTTAAAAAAAGAAACCAGCATTGGAATGTAAAGGGAACCCACTACATGGGAGAACACGTTTGCCAATGATACATTGGATAAGGGGTTAATTTTCAAAATATATAGAGTACTCATACAACACAACAAAAGGAAGACAAACAATCCAATTAAAAATGAGCAGAGGACCTGAATAGACCCTTCTCAAACAGGACATACAAATGACCAAGAGACATCTGAAAAAGTGCTCAACATTACTAATCATCAGAGAAATGCAAATTAAAATGACTACAAGGTATCACCTCACACCTACCAGAAGGGCTGCCATCAACAATTCATCAAACAACAGGTGCTGGTGAGGGTGTGGAGAAAAGGGGACTCTAGTACATTGCTGGTGGGAATGCAGACTGGTGCAGCCACTAAGGAAAACAATATGGTGGTTCCTCAAAAAATTAATAATTGAACTGCCATTTGACCCAGTGATCCCACTTCTAGGAATATGTCCTAAGAAGCCTGAAACACTAATCAGAAAGAATATATGTACTCCTATGTTCAAAGCAGCACTATTTACAATAGCTAAGATCTAGAAAAGCCCAAGTGTCCATCAGTAGTTGAGTGGGAAAAAAAAAGCTGTGGTACATATGCACAATGAAATACTATGCAGCTGTAAGTAAGAAAGATCTCTTATTCTTTGAAGTGACATGGAGGCACTTGGAGAGTATTATGCTAAGCAAAATTGGCCAGTCAAAAAAAGATAAGTACCACATGATCTCACTTATTTATGGAATATCATGAACAAAATAGATCCAGAGATATGAAAATAGGGAATAGACTGACAAACCTCAGAGGGAAGTTTAGTGGGTAAGAGATAAATCAAAGAACTTACATGCATATATGCATAATCAATGGACATAGACAACACTGTGGTGAAGGTGGAAGGAGGGAGCACGGAAGAGTCAATGGGGATAAAAAGGAGGAACATCTGTAATTCTTTAAACAATAAAAAAAAATTTTAAGAAAAAATAAATAATGGGCAAAGACCTAGAAAGGCACCTCTCCAAAAAGGACATACAGATGCCCAAGAGACATGAAGAAATGCTCAATGTCACTAATCATCAGAGAGATGCAAATTAAAACAACTATGAGATATCACATCACACCTGTCAGAATGGCTGCCATCAACAAATCATCTAACAAGTGCTAGCGAGGGTGTGGAGAAAAGGGGACTCTAGTACACTGCTGGTGGGAATGCAGACTGGTGCAGCCACTACGGAAAACAGTACGTTTTTTCCTCAAAAAATTAAAAATTGAACTGTCATTTGACCCAGTGATTCCACTTCTAGGAATATACTCTAAGAAGCCTGAAACACTAATCAGAAAGAATATATGTACCCCCATGTTCATAGCAGCACTATTTATAATTGCTAAGATCTGGAAACAGCCCAAGTGTCCATCAGTAGATGAGTTGATACAAAAGCTGTGGTACATGTACACAATGGAACACTAAGCAGCTCTAAGAAAAAAAGATCTTTTATCCTTTGAGACAACGCAGATGAAAGAAAGAGAGAGAAAAAAGAGGAGGGGGAGGGGAGGAAAGGTGGGAGAGAAGGCTCCGAGCTGTGACTTTGTCATTGGGCTATGTCTGTGTTCCTCCACTGCCTTCCCCTTCGCACCACTGCCTCGTCACAGTCCACTGTGGGCTTGGGGAGGAAGGGGTTATACGTATTATCTTCTCTACACCGTGAGCTCCTCAGAAGCAGAGTCCCTAGCACCTTTATGTCACCTGTATCTGGCATCTAGCATGAATAAGATGCTCAATTAATGTTTGTTGCATGATTAATAGAAACGTTTCCTTGATGGGGAAAATCATATTGCCTCCAGCTTAAAAGAAAGATACTATCATGTTCTGATAAATCATTCTTGACTACAACTAAGAATGATCCTTGAAATGAATCAAGGGCACGGCATTCACTGCTGTTCTTTTACTGAGTGGCTGCCTTAGTTTGGGTTACAAAAGCAGATCCCAAGAGGGAGATGTGTGTGCAGGAAGTCAGTCGGGGAGTGTTCTAAGAGAATAACTGTGATGGAGTCAGGGTAGCCTAATTGGGAAAGAGAGTTAAACTGTATTACCTTTGCTCACAGAGGCCTCAGCTTGATCCCATAGAACTCTGGAGTGGGGATGGTCCTTTAGAATTGTCTTAGACCCTTGTACCCCTTTCCTAGCCAAATCACTGGATACAGGTGCCTTGGGGAAAGGAGGGGAATGAGGTGATCTTCTGCTGGGGGAGCTGCGAGTGACTCCCTTCTGGAGAGGAGCCCAGCTGTGAGCCCTGAGCAGCCAACAACTCTGAAAATGAGTGGAATGACTCAAAGAGGGATCCGGGTGATGCCCCACAGCAGCCAAGAGCATGAAGTTCAGACATGCACTTAGAAATTCAAACCTCAGAGTGTATGACAATGATATACAGACCTGAAACCTTAGCAGTGATCTTTCTAGTACAGGCTAAATATATACAAAGGCACTGAGAGGGTCCAAACCTATGTAATCAGGTCTCTTGACCACAGCTGTCTATCTGTCACAATCTGTCACTTCAGTCACTTAAAATAAAATTACTGCAGACAGGAAAAATTGGCCTCCCATTGAACTATGGAAAAGCACAATTGATAACAGTCATTTAGTCCAAATTGTCAGATTTCTCATAACTTTCACAGTCTCCGGCTGATTGGGTTCACTTAGACTAAGAAAGCCTAGCAGGAATGATTAAAAAGCATTCATTCAGAAAGCATTCCCGGACTCATCACCATCTGGTCAGATCTGATTATTATACAGTCAAGGAAACTCCGGCTGGAGACACCACAGGGAGAATTCTTCTGAGGCTGCCATTTAGCATTCCTAACAGCAGTGGGAAGGAAGTGTGATGTATGACAGGTACCATGAGCCAGGTACCCAAGCATCATCAGATCCATTCTAGTTACTCTCCTCCCGACAAGTCCAGACAGATAGGAAGATGTATGCTGATATTTTAAAGCCCCTCAATGATAAAAAGGAGAATATAATTTTTTTAAGGAGGAACATTATTTTTGAAAGGACTTAAATGCTGAGCAGCATGCTTGCTTTATTCTACACTGGTCAAGTGTCCTCTCTCCAGCTAGAAATACCAATGCCAGTTTTAAACAGCCCAGATGCTTCTCTGCATGCAGAACTTCCTAACCAATTTTTCAAATTAAGCACAACCCTGAAATTTGACTGCTCTCTCAATCTGTTTGGCAGAGCATCAGCAGTTTTGATATCTGCCACCTTTTATTAGCTGTAGGTTCAGGATCCTCACAGAACAAAGACAAATAAAAGCTAAAAAAAATTAGGAAGCAGAAAGCATGCTTTACCAGGGTGCTAACTCCACAAGACTCGCAGTGGAGGAAGAGAAGACCTGCTGTGTCAAGATTCTTAGAGAAAAAACAAAAATATCAACAAATCTTACAAAAAAAAAAAAATCCCAACTGCAACTCAGGAAAGCTTTTAAAACCTGACATTCTGTACTGGTTACAAGTCAAAAACATCAATTACATTTACATTAATAAGGCTGAGCATTAAGAGAGCCAAGTAAATTTAAAAGTCTTCCTGGGCTTTTCCAACCTTCAAAAATTTTATTCAAGACATTTAGGAAACTCAAAACAAGACAATACATGAAATGGGCTAATTTGACAATTCTTAGGCGTCATGGACAGTACTCAGGTCATCTTCCTACTGAAAATATTTCAATGGGATCTGAACACCAGGAATTGAGAAAGAATTGGCCTTTTTCTTTTTTTATCTTTCTCCCCAAATTTGGCTGGTGATCAAAAGACTTCCCAAGTCTATAACAATAGCACCCTGGCTGCTATATAGCTGCCAACAGCAAAGCCAGCAATATTCACAGCTTTCAAATCAAATCCTCTTTACCTGATATGTAATTTATTTAGCTCATTTCCTTCACTGTGTTATCATGTTAAAAGCCTTTACTCTGCAGACCAAGTATATATATCTTGCATGTGATATGATTTAAACCAGTGGTTCTCAACCAGGGGTGATTCTGTCCCCATGGGACATTTGGCAATGTCTGGAGATAATGCTGGCTGTCACAGCTGGGTGGGGGGGTTGCTAATAGCATCTAGTGGGTAGAGTCCAGGTGTGCTGCTATCCATCCTACAATGCACAGGACAGCCCTCCACAACAAAACACCAGTAGTATCCACAGGCTCTGATTTAAACCTTGCTCTGGTTGAGAATATAGAAGCATTGAGGAAGAAAATGCGACAAAACAGCTCAGCTTTATGCAAAATACACAGATAAAGGACAAAGGGGCTTTTCTTCACTTGAAATGTGAACTGATCTATTTTAGGATCTTGTACTGTGCATCAGAGTATACATTATTCTGTAATGCAAAACACAAGGAATTAAAATGTCTGTGTTTCCACTTTCTCTGATCCCTGCCCAGGATACTTTGTTCTTCAAGGATAGAAACACCATTTCACTGTTTTATAAAAATCCTGAACCCTCATCCCCAGTTTAGTGACTGGTTCACGTTTGCTGATTTGCCTTGTTTCATAGATGTGCTATAAACAGAGGGCAAAGATGACTTCACCATTCAAAAAATATGTATATACATCTAGAAAAGAGGAATTCTAACTATTTCATAATCCAAGGCTGATAAGATTGATACTGCATGGTATTCCTCTACCCTCCTTACTTGGGGAGCCCCTGTATTATGATTTAAATATCTACTCTTAACCTGTGTTCCCTATTTGCTTATAGATATTCCCCACAAGGTATCTTTCCACCTACACAAATTTATAATGGCCAAAACTGAATTCATTTTTTTGCTAAAAACAGTTGTTTTCCTCAACATCCTTTCCTCTTTTACTATTGTCAATCAGACCAAGTATTTATACCTTATTTCCCTCGTTTCCTTTAAGTAGCCAATTATCAGGTTCTGCATGTTTTCACCTTGAAACACCTCTTCCACTCTCCCTGCTACTCCAAAGGTTACATCATTCTGTGTCTCCAGGATCCCTAGACCTCTTTTCTGGTGATCCTTTCTCTTCCAACACCATCCCAACTGCATCTTTTATATACTCACCTTCATTAAACCTCACTCATTTTAATCTATCTAACCCATTCTACTTATTTAAGACTTAAGGAGGTATGGCAGTATAGTGGATTGAAGAGGTTCCTCCAGATATTTATGTCTACCCCAAACCTCAGACTGTGACCTATGTGGAAATAAGGTCTTTGCAGATGTCATTAGTTAAGATGAAGTCAAACTGCATTAGGGTGGGTCCTAAATCAAATAACTTTTGTCCTTATAAGAAGATGAGAGGACACACACAGACGCATACAAAGAGAAAGGCACTGTGAAGACAGGGCTAGAGATTAGAATTATGCATCTATAAGCCAAGAAATGCAAAGGTTGCCAGCAACCACCAGAAGCTAGGAGAGAGGCATGGTTTTCCATCAGAGCCTCTAGAAGGAACCAACCTTGTCAACAACTTGATTTTGGTTTTCTAGCCTCCTGAACTGTGAGAGAATAAATGTCTGTTGCTTTAAGCCACCCAGTTTGTGGTAATTTGTTAAGGCAGCCTTAGGAAACACATGTACCCATGAGCATATGCCTCCCAGTTCTCCCACTACAGGAAGCATAATTGAACAAAGACCCCAGCTGCTGGGTTCTGATATTCACAGCAGAATTTACCCCAAGGTGACATTTACCACATGGTGCTCCAAGCCTGTGACTGAGCACAGTAAACATATAAAGTGGACCAATTCCTTTGACTCAAAGACCCTTCTACAGTCTCACATTGTCCTGGGACCGACCACAATCTGGGATCCTAATGCCCAACCTTGTTTCCCTCTTTTCTTCTTTTTGGAATCAGCCTTATCTGGAATCGGCCAGCATAGTTTGACCTTCCCAAACTCCCTTCCCATTTTTTCTTATAAATGTTTTCTTAATAAAAACCACATACAATTAGTATCTTGGTATCTACCCCTTGGAGAACCCAGAATAACTCAGATTTCCATTTTAAATCAATTTATTTGCCTGGTTTCTGGAGAATAGATTCAAATTTGGAAAAACTGAGATATAAAGTCCAAGTAGGAAGCTAATGTAGTGGCTCAAGGAGACAGACTGTGGCTTGCAGTACATTAGTGGTAGCAGTGGACAATCATCAGAGTCCAGATATCCTTTGGCAGCAAAAATTCTAGGACTTGGTGATGGATTTATGTAAGGATGAGAAATTGTCATCAAGGTTGATTCCTTGGTTTCCAGCAAGGGCAGATGCAAGGACCATAGTGGAATTCACTGAGATGCAAAATACTGGAAGAACAGTAAATCCAAAACTAAAAGATTAAATGTTTAATTTCAGATATGTTCAAATCAAAATTATTTGGAGTCATCTAAACAGATGTCAAAGGGGGATTAGGTATAAACTATGAAGCTCAGAAAACCTCAGCATGAATTTGGGAAGATAACAGAATATAGTGTTGAAAGCTGAGGAAGTAATGAAAATCATGTAGGAAAAAAATGCAAAAGTCAGTCATGAGGCGTTCCAAAATGTAAAGGTCAAGAACAGAAGAAAAAAATGACAATGAATAATAAGGAGCAATGGCAAGAGAGGTAAAAAGATAAGTTTGAACATGATGTTCATAAGCTAACAGAAGAGATCATTTTGAGGATGGGTGAAAGGTCAACTGGTCAAATGTTGCTAGGAGTACAAGGAAGATGATTTAAAACTGTCCTTTGGCTTTGGAGACAGGGAGTCTTTGATGATTTGCCTTTTAGTGGAGTGGTGAGAATAGAATCAAAATAGGAGTGGTCTGAGGAGAGCCTGGGGACTTCTGGTTAAGGTGACTCTGAGTGGGGGAAACTTTTTGCCCCAAACACATAGCACTAATAGAAAAGAATATATCATTTTTATAATAAAAAGATAAAATCAAGGAGATTTCCGTTTAGTTTAGTATTTATTTATGCTTTAAGCATTTTCACAACTCTACCTTAATAGCTTTTTTAAAAAAATAATTATAAGATTGATCAAAATAATAATAATAAGATAAGCTTGTGTGTAGCCCGGAAGGCCAGCAGAAACATAGAACAATAATGGAGGCTGAAACAGTGCATTGCTGGCCTCAGGAAACAAAAGAGACAAAGTCAGAGCAGGGGCATAACACCCTGTACTCTGCCAGGCACCAAGTTCTGAGCTCTCAGCACTGGAACTACATACTTACTACAAAAAGGCAGAGCAACTGTTTACTTGGCACTCGTTGCAATGACCGTACCCACTTCTAAATACTGAAATAGTTTTGTACTCCTCAGTAAATAGCTTCTATCCCAAGTGCACCACAAGGTGGTGTTTAAAGTATTATTTCATATGAAAGAGTAAGGATAAATGTACAAATTCTTAAATCATCATCATCTGATCTCTTTATTATTCTCTCTCATTTTACTATATTCTTTAGCCCTTCCTGGTAAAATCCAACTCTTCATTTTTCTTCCAAAACCACTAGCAGAGCCCCTCCAACTTCATTAGAAACAGCATTATTTATCATGCCCATCATCTCAGTTTCTACTGAGACTTCAGTTTGAAACTTATAGCCCTTTTATAAAAGAAGAGAGATTATTCGAGGTTTTTAAACATGAAAAATAAAGACTACCAGTCTATTTTACCCTAAAGAAGTAATATGCAGGTGTAAATTCCATGAAAGCTTTAAAATATTAATATGATGTTCAAATTACAAAAACTCAATATAATAAAGTTACTCTCTAGAGATAAGGGACTAAAAATAAAATGTAATATAAAGTTTATCTGGGGCATTACTCTGTACTTTATAATGAGTAATAAAAAATTATCTCAAGAAAATATATTGTGTGAGTTTTAGAAGCACATGCTTCCACATCATAATAATATAGAAGTCCATGTATTCAGAGACTAGAACTAAAGGATATGTTAAATGATTCTGGGGGTTCTCTCCCCAAATGAAACTGAGCAAAGAAGCATCAAAGCAATGTCACTGTGAATTCTACTTTGACCCCCTAATATATCAACTATCATCAGAAGGTTTGGGGATCCATACAAAGACACAGGTTATCCTGACCCACAAAAAGAGCACTGAATATTTTTGTTTGCAGTAACGAAGTATTTATAGACACAATGCATATTGCAGAAATGTTCCAGCTACCTGAAGAAACAGCATGCATATCAATGACAAGAAAAATGCATTTCAATATAAATAATTCTGCCTTAATAAAATACCAAAGGCCATGTAGCTTTCAGGTCAGGGTTTAAGATAGCAATGGGGAACATCTATACCTGGAAGAAAAATAAATATTCAGAACATTCAAAAGGTATATGTCCTGTGTTAGGCATACAAAATAGGGGGGAAGAATGTTTCACCTGAACCCCTAGGTGCAGTTGGGCTGCCAGCAAATCAGAGTAATGAGTGACCCAACCCTACACATGCTCTGCTCTCTGTACACCGGGCAGGCATTTGCTGGGGTGTAAATCATTTACAGTGGTCTCCAAAGGCTCTAGAAAATTAGTATATTTCTTCAAAATAAAATAAAGAAATCTTGGAACATGTATTACGCAAAATAGGAGCTAAGTAAAGGTATATTCTAAGTAGTAGAGATTGCCTTAATTGGAAAACACACACCCCTACACATGCATTCTTGCCAACACCAAGTGAAACATCAGATTCCAATTATCCAGTTTTCTATTTCTTCCTTGTTACTAGACTCTAAGAACATGAATAGAAATATTTAAATGGAAGCACTAAAAATAGGCAATGGCATAAGGCTACATCATTTTCACATATCTTCACTGAGTGATCACAGACACCCAAGAAATGCATAATTAGATAACTACTTTGTTTGACTCCATCTTCTAAAGACTCTCGAGAATATTAAAAACTTTCCAAGAGCAAAGATGCAGCAACCTAACTCTTCACTGAAATTCAACTGTAAGAAGGCACTACAGCCCTGGCCGGTTTCCCAGTGGTTAGAGCATCGGCCGGTGGACCAGAGTCCCTGGTTCAGTTCCCACTAAGGGCACGTACCTCGGTTGCAGTTTGTCCCCACCCCAGTTGGGGTCGTGTGGGTGGCAATCAGTCAATGTGTATCTCTCACATCTCTGTTTCTCTCTGTCTCTTCCCCCCTCTCTCCCTCCCACTCTATCTGAACATAAATGCAAAAATGTCCTCAGGTGAGGATAATAAAAGAAAGAAAGAAAGCACTATGGCGGCACTAACATTCTGCTTTGGAGGAAATAGAAGTAATTCAATTATCTGTATTAACCCACGAATCAATGGTAAGAATGCATTCCACAACAAGTAACGAAATATTTGTTCATTTGAAGTTTAAATAATACTTATCCCATTTCCTCATGGAACAAGAAGTTTGAATTAGCAATTCTAGGATTGGTTCAATAGTGCAAGTATGCCAGGCCACTGCTTCTGAGATTGATTTGTTTACCTTTCTCCTTATAGGTTCAAGGTGATGGCTGAGGTGTGAGTAGATGTGCTCCCTAAGGGAGCACAGGGGCATGGAATATGCTCAGGTTATGGCACCTAAAGCAAAAAGAGAAAAGGGCAGAAAAGTGTCTCCCACGCCTGCAACTCTCCCTCTTATAGAAAAGTGTTTTCCTTAAACCCTCCCCAGCAGATTTCCCACCACTTCTCATTGGTTAGAAGTAAACCACATGCTCACACTTAGGCCAATCAGTGGCTAGGAGAGTGGGACTGCCACGCTGGATTAGACAAACCAGCTTTTCCTGGGGCTGGTGAATCACGGTCTGAATGGAAGCAGGGTATTGTTAACAAAGAAGAAGGAAGAATGTTGGTAGGAAATAAAAAGCATCCACCACAACTATGCTTTTTATACTAAAGGTCAAAACATTTGGCTCAATTGGACATTTTAAGAGAGGTAACTTCTCTCTTTATTCCCCCAAAGTAACGTAGAGTTTCCACCTTACAATTGTAAGCAGAAGCTCCCTGGCTGAACTCCATGCTGGCATGATAAAGCACCAAGAGACAGGTGCTTGTGTACTTTCAAGTAGTTAGATCCCGGGTCACATCCCCAGAAAGGCATAAGCTATTGCTGTAGACTCTAGAACACAGAGTTACAGAGAAAACTCAGGTAACTAGAACACAAGTAGACTCATTGTGTCTAGTTCTGAGCAGTTTCCCGACGTAAGCACAACCTGTTGCTATAATATGATCAAGAGGTATTGGAGGTGAGGCTCACTGTGGCAAAGAATTTCTGTGCTGGCAAGTTAAACATTTGTTTTCCAAAATGGAATGTCTGGTTTAGGTTACATCAAGAATTCCCTAGAACTCAAAACAACTAATCCAGAAATAACTGAATTTGAAATTCCAGCAATTTACTCTACCCCCTGTTACAATGACTTTCTTATTTCACGTTGACTTGAATGTTCTGTGAGAAACCCTATTATGAGAATTCAGTCATGTTGTTTCCATCAGGTCCTGGGGTTTTAAATGTAAAATTCTAAGCACAGGTCTGATTTTTCTGTGATGTGAGCTAATTCATTCACAGATGTTGACCTAGGTCCAATCATTTCAGGTGCCTAAGATAAGAGATAAATGAAAGAGTTCTTCACAGCCTATTAAGGACACAGATGTAAACAATTACCAGTGATTTTCCAGAAGGAACAATCTGGAGAAAAGAGAGCATAACACAAAGTACTATATATTCAAGATGGGCTTTGGAGGCAGACAGAAGGTGGTTCGGATCTGGGCTGGGCCACTTACCAGCTGTGTGACAGTGTATACATTGCTTTCTTTCTCTAAAACTCAGGAAAATGTGATGTTATCCACCTACACAGGAGGTTTTATAAATTAAATGAGATGACAAATGGAAAGTGCCTGGATAATACCTCACACAGAAGAAGCGAGATGAATATTCTTCCTTTCTCCTTTTGCTCCTTTCCCTTCTCCAGATCAGGTCATTCTGGAGGGTACAAAGCTCCAGGACTGGGCACAGTGGACCAGGGCACAACTACCAGAAATCAGTGCTTGAAAAGATATCTGCACTCCCATGTTCATTGCAGCATTATTTATAATAGCCAAGATATAGAAACTTAAATGTTCATTTATAAATAAATGGATAAAAAAGATGTGGTATATATACATACAAATACAATAAAATACTATTCAGTCCTAAAAAGAATGGGATACTGCCATTTGCAACAACATGGATGGATCTTGAGGGCCTTATGCTGAGTGAAATAAGTCAGACAGAAAAAGATAAATACCATATGCTCTCACTTAGATGTGGAATCTAAAACAAACAAAACAAAACCAAGCTCATAGATACAGATTCTCGGGGGTGCTTCCATTGCCTAGGAATTTGGTGATTGGGTCACCATGGCCCCGAGCATGTGTGGCTTGGAGCCACACACCACACAGCAAAAGGCAATGATAACCCATTATTAAATAAACAAATTAAGCCTGAAACATCGCTGGAGACAATGATGAACCTGAAGCTGTCCTACTTAGGGCATAACATGAGAAGGCAGGGTTCTTTGGAAAAGACAATAATGCTGAGAAAAAATAGAAGGCAGAGACCAAATTCGGAAAAGAGAAAGACCAAATATGAGCTGGGTTGCCTCCATAAAAGAAGCCATAGACATGAGACTACAGGAGCTGAGCAGGGCTGTGGAGGACAGGACGTTGTAGACATCATTTATTCATAGAGTCTTCAGGAGTCTGACTCAATGGCACATAACATAACATAACATAACATAACATAACATAACATAACATAACATAACATAACATACATAGGTATAGAAAACAGATTGGTGATTGCCGGAAGGAGGGGAAAATAGGAGGGGAGGGTGGTAAAGTGGGTCAAATAGTACACACTTTCAGGTATAAAATTAAAAATCATGGGATTATAATGTAGAGCATGGTGACCATAGTTAATAATACTGTATTGATATTTGGAAGTTGCTAAAAGAGTGTATACTAAAAGTCCTTATCACAAGAAAAAAAGTATTAGCTATGTAAGGTGATGGATGTTAACTGGATTTACTGGGGTGATCACTTCAAAATGTATGCAAATATTGAATCATATTGTACACCTGAAACTAATGTTATATGTCAATTATACCTCAATTTTAAAAATTAAAAATAAAGGTATAAAAGAAAGAACTATTTTATTTATATGAAAGGATAAATTCTTTTGGCCATTGTTTATAGATGTAAAGCTTCTACTGCTCAAATATTTGTCTGTTAGAAGAGTCCCCAAGGCACTCCCTGGAAGAAAACCTGGCTGACATAATTCCATTTTAGCCAGCATCCCCAAAACGGTGTGTGGCCTTCTATTCAGGAATGCACCCTAGGTAAACATCTCACTTTTCACAGTAAGATCTCAACCTTGCCCCCATTGTGGCTGAGTGTTAGAGTATGTGTTCATGCATATGAATGGCAATGCCAGAAAAAAATAAAAAAAATCACTCCAGTACCTGTCAGGAACATACCTCCAAATTCATGGCTGCCCAGAACCTATCAAAAGCTTGAATGGAAAACGACAGTTATGGAGGATTGCCTGAGCATGGGCCCCTCATCCTCTCCTCTGGATTTCTTAAAATGTATGCCTACGTTAATTTAGATATCCAAGAGAGCAGCCTGCCTGCACAACTTCACTGTGGCCGCTACAAAGTCATAGGACTGGATTGCCATTAAAGACCTATATGGAGCAAGATAATAAGAAAGAGTTTAATAAAGCTCATTGTTTTTGGCAAGGACATTGTTCACTTTGGTGCACAGTGTCTCTTTCCTCAGCATACTATACAGTTGTGTCCTTCTTGTCAACATTTATGATACAGAAACTAAAACTGGCACTATTGCCAAATATTTTTCATTCACTACTAGACATCTTGCTCAGGATTAGTAATACTGCGTGCAGGACTGTAGAGGGTCCATTTCATGAACCAACCTACCCACGGTCACTTCACTTTCCTTCCTTTACTTTTACTATGTATCAGTTATTTTACTCTTATTAATTCATTTCATCTCACTGTTTACATTATTGCAACTTTTGAAAAGAGGTGATATAAATAAATTCAAAATTGTATACACATCAGTGGGTTAGTGATTGGTTTCCTTATGGGTATATAAAGCAACTGTGCTCCTGTGTTCTGGCCATGACAAAATTCTCTCTTAAGCACATGGGAAAGAATGAAACAGACAGCCACGTTCACTATCGCCCTATACAATTTTTGCCAAAATCTTAGGTCTCAAAAATTAAAAACAGAGATTGCCTTTTAAAATATGTTATTTCTATGCGGGTTCAGACTATTGGTTTTTATTTTGGCTTACTTGCAATGGAAGATACATCACAGTTTTTAATTCAAGAAAACTACTTAGTGATACTGTCACTACAATAAAATCCAAGAGAGTTTTAAGACTAAAAAAATAAAACTGGAAAAATTGAGCACAGCATTTGACATGGCTACAACATACAAAACTACACAACACATGAACAAATACTAATACCATTACTTTTTTCTCCTGCTGGCCATAACAAGTGCCATGGCATTTATTTCTTATAGTATATTGTACATTAAAGAAATTCAAATGTAGCTTTGCAATGTGGTCTACTGTACTTCATAGCCATAATGTTGCTTTTGAAAAGCAGGGATCGTAGTGGAAAGGCTTAAGTGAGTATTCAGAAATTTCTTTCAGGAGACGTAGATACTAATCCAGACTCTTCTCGGTCACCCCGAGTAGGTCATAACTGGAGTGGACCTCAGCTCTTTTTTGTGCCGGCAGATGACAGTGCCCCTGAGCATAAAAAAGGGGGGGGGTGGCCTGAACTAAAAACATTCACACATTCAATGAATAATCATTGAGCACCTGCTATGCTTCAGGTAGTCTCTGAGACCGTAATAAACACGGGTCCTATCTTCATGGATCCACTGGGGTATCATCTACCTGGCTAGTAGTAGATGCTGTGTCTGCTATAGAGTTGTCTAAATTTCTAGCAAGCATTCTGTTAGATCTCAAATGTTAAGGGGCATTATTACACGCACATAAAAATTCTCAGAGTTCCAGCTCTAGTGTTATTGAAAAATATTATCTAATATAACCTATTCCCGCAACACACTGTGCCCTCCGACCTAATTGTATTTACTTCAGAGACTCTTAACATGCAAAGGGCATTCCAGCTCTACAACTCTGTCTTTCCTTCTCTAACACACTTTCTGTCGGTTTCTTTTCCCCTTTTTCAGGAAATAGGAACAGATTCTCATTACTTGGGTTAACATTTCCCTCCAGCTATGCAGTGATCTGTATCTTTTAGAGAGGATGCGATAAACACTGGTACTACTGTCTTTTACTCCACGTATAATTGATCCCATATTCAAGAAGAGAGCACATATGAAGACTTCTTAATGCTAGCTTTTGAGAAAATAAGTGTGTTTGTGTACACATAAAATAAAGAGAATCCAGGTGTAAAATGGTTGCTATAAAAATAAGTTGGTCTGTTATAAAAGGGAAAAAAAAGAAAAGAATGACTGCTTGAATATAAATACAGCTACAGGAAACTGATTCGTATACTATTAAGGTTGCAATGGAGAGCAAATGGAACAAGATTCTCTTTTTCCTCTTATTATTTTGGGAGCTTGAAAAGAGGAAGGGAGAATCTGTTCAGGAATGCAACTAGGTTTACACAGTGAGCCCAGATAGGATCAAGTCTAACATCTGCAATTTGAGAAATGGTTTTTATCGTTACTGTAATGTATATTTTAGCACATGAGGAGATATTTTTATGTCTCTTGTAACGCATAGCCTTATGCTGTCCTCTAAAGTCGTCATTTTCCCCAAAATGGCCAGACAGCGGCTGAAAGGACAAGATGGGCTGCCCGACTGATTCCACCCCGGGAATATTTATGTAATGTCTTGATGGCAGCAAAACACTGAAAAGAGGACACAGGAGATAAAGTAATGGGAGCTGGCTGGACTTAAACCTCGTGTAATCCCTGGCATCTCCTAAATCACAAGGTAAGATTAGCCGGTGATAAAAATTCTTTGCTTTCTGAAAGCCAGCATTTTCGTTGTGAGCGGACTGTCAAATTCAGAGAATTTATGATCTGACCTATCAAAGATATCACTTTTAAGCCCTAGACCAAGTTAATAAACATTACAGACAACTCTTACTGCTGTGTTTTGTTTTCACCGGTATTGTTTTTTAGCTGCGTTACCTCCCAGCCAGGTTCACACGGTGAGTGGGTGAGCACCACACCAAATGGTCATCACATCTGATCAGGCCAAAGCTCAACAAGTGCTTTGCCTCTTCTGACTTTCGAATGACTTCCCTTCCAGATGTGAAAAGGAGACAGTTTTCTTTTCTATAAGTGTGGCAAAAATAAGGCATTGCCTAGTCTCTTCAAATTGTCTCCATATTTACCTTTTAAGAAATAAGAAATCTTTTATCCTTTTTTTCTGTAGAAAAGAAATATTATATAAAGCCCCATGCAATATAATGCAATTTTTTAAAAAATCCATATGAACAAGTATGATTCACAATGATATTCAGAGAACAAGAGCACAGGGGTGTCACGCAAATATGTCATTTTGATAAGCTTCTTTGATATAACTTTGATCACCATTAGGATCCCTGCATGATAACATTTAATAACAGCTGCTATGTAACCAAGTTCTTTTTTTTTGCCACGTGATGTGGATATACTAGTTCTAAGTCAAAGCGGATTCTGCTGTGATGAATCGACTTGGATTCTCTCTCCAGGACCCAAATAGTTTTATTTATTAGATTTCTTCCTTGGTGAAAGGGGAGCATTACTCTCTGTTAAATTTAAGAGGCATGTAATGTGACATATCAAATCTACAGTAGATAAAAGCAAAGAGAAATTCTCTCATTTTCATCGCCTAGCAAAAACGCCGTGCTTCAGGAACAATGAAATGCATATGCTTAGGAGTGCTACTAACATTTAAATATGTGTAACAAGTCAGGCACAAAAAGCCACTGCAGCAAAGTTGACACTTTCTCCCCATGGTCCTGTAATGTTGGGCTCTTAATGTCAACCCTCAAAAAATACATGGGCAGGAGTTATAGGTTCACCAAAAAGTCAACACTATAACTAAAAAAGCAAATCACAACCCACAGTTGGCTCCAGGGAATGAGAATTAAAGAGAAAAATCTTATCTCTATTTGAATTTTGTTCAGAATGTCTGTTTTGGTTCAGCAGGTAAGGAATAAAAACACAGTAGTACTCTCAACAATAAAGATAAATAAAAATTAAAAGAAAGGAAAACAAAAAACCTAATTTGAGCCTCATAGTTAAAAGCATTGAACATTTTCTTAAAGCCAGTAAAATTTTATTCAACCACACCAAAGTCCTAATAACTCAAAACATCCTATTTTTTATAGTTTAAATATAGATCTAGAATAAAATTAAACTGTAACAATATTGGTAATATAGTACATGTTAACATTAATGATGAGAATGATTGCTGTATTAGGGTTCCAGCAATCTAAGTGTTACAAATTAAGAAATTTATAATAGATACTAGACTTTGTCCAACTGTGGGAGAAGATAGGAAAGTATAATTCCAGAAGGCAAATATTGGAGGATCAGCTCCATTAAACAGGACAATGACCTGATGAAGAAGTATATGGATGACCATTGACTGTAATTTGTTGGCAAACCCAAAGTTGTTGGAGGTCAGCAGGGCCCACAATGAGGAAGAAAAGCTGGATTTGAAAAGGAGTAGAACAAGATAGATTGAAATCTGCAAAGACAAAGTTAAATCAATGAAGCCACTGGAATGTGTGTCTATCTTTCAACACTTCTAACCCTGATTATACTGGTGACCTACAGATAAAGCTGGTACCATTCATCACAGTTGCCTGGCCTGGCACCCAGAGGAGCTTAAAGAGGGTACCTGGAGAAGCTGTAAACACAGATGATGCCCAACTCCAACAAGATGAGCCAGCAATTCAGCATCATATTCCCTGTCTGTTGTTCTGTAGTATAGATTAACCACATACAAATACATCTGATGTTAATAAAGGAATGAAGAGGAGGAAATGGAAAAGACTTGATTAAAATAGATATTGCAATTTATAATATAGATACAAATAAATTTATATCAGAATAGATAAGAAATTATCATAACTATTACAGTTCTCATTTCTAATTGATCATGTGGTTCTACCTTCCATCTTGCACTACCCATTACATATTCCCTTTGCCTCTGATGCAATTTGGCTGCTCAAGTTTCCATACATGGTGAGGTAACTAAACCTTCATTCTTGAAGTGTGTGAGGCATTTGTATTAGATTACCATAGTTTTTTTCATTAACTCTAATCACAGCTGATGGAAGTACTAAGAGGTACCCCAAGAATGTTTACATTTCAGACATACTTCTAATCCCCAATAGCATAGCAGTATTCTCTTGATAATCAAGATAAACAGCCCCAGCCATTATAGCACCCCCTTCTTTGCCTGTTGATTCAATAGCATGAGAAACCCAGAGTGGCCATCTCGATTTCCAGATTAAGGGAACCAGTACTGTGTCCCCTGGTGGGAGCATTACTCGCTTGGGAACTCAGACCTCTAAACCAGCAGAGCCTAAAATCACTGGGACAGGGAGTCAACATTTTGCTAATGGATTACTAGGAGAAGTGTGAGAGGACTCACTCCTATTTTCACTCCTTGATTCCAGGATCCATGAATCCTGGCTTTGGGAGAAACAGGACCATGTATTGAATACTGATATAGAGCATACACCACTACCTAGGGGATACTGTCTCAACACTACAGTATGTTGTCATCTAGCTGGTGCCATGAAAAAATCTTCAAAAGACCACTTCACCACTCTATCTGGCCTCTAATAGCTATTATAGAGGATTAAGAAAAGTATTTTCCAGGTATTAGCTACATACCAAGTTATGAGGATATGCCAGTTTGCTCCCTAAACAAAACCTCATCTGGAACAGCAGCTAAACCTGGAGTTTAACACCTGATTAAGGGTATATTAATCCACTGACATTCTCCAAGACTCATCTGTCTGCTGCACAAGCCAATATACAAGTTGTGCAAAGCTGTGAGTCATCATTTTTCAAATGCATAATAGTGGCCATATTCTCTACAAACACTTCAAATGTATACTATTCTCTTTGATTTGCTATTTTGGTAGGTAGAAGTTCTAGGGGCTACCATTTGGCTCTTATCAAAATAACCACTATTGCATCAGCCAAGGAACTAATTTGGAAACTCTGACAGTTGCTGAGTATGCCTATTCTGACTATGCATTCCCAAACTGAGGAAATAATCACAGAATGGATTCAAGGACCCATTGGCCCACTCATATCCAAATCAAAACTCCATTGATTACCTTGCATTCATGAGCCCCTTCTCTCACTGAACCATAATGGTATTTGGGGTTTCTTGGAACAAATGTCAGTTACGAGATCAGTACCCACTGTTTGCCAAAGCATTGGTTATTCCCCTTCTTCAATTGACCACACTCATGAATTGAATAGATCCTTTGGGGGATGTTGAGATTGTGAGTATAAAATATTGACTATATTGCTCAGCCAGTGTGGCTCAGTGAATTGAGAACTGTCCCATGGACTGAGAGGTCCTGGTTAGAGTCCCAATCAGGGCACATGCCCAGGTTGCAGGCTCAATCCCAGTAGAGGGCATGCAGGAGGCAGCTGATTGATGGTTCTCTCTCACATCAATGTTTCTATGTCTCTCTCCCTTCCTTTAAAAAAAACTTTATTTTAAAAAAAGTTGGCTATATTCAATGATCCTTCCTCAAGGGGACCTGGCCTCCTCTTCATTCAAGGGACTCTAGATCTAGAAATTGGCTCATATTTGAACATTGATTGAGAGAACATGACTCTATTGTTATTCAAGTCAGACTTTCATTCCCAGACCTAGAATTTGCCACTTAAACAATTGAAGTAATACTCGAGAAAGCTATAAAAAGATATCAGTTTTACAGACACTATGATCATTAAAGATCTTTCTGTCTCTCTGCAGGTCAAATTCTGATTACTGCTTTAGCTCTGATGTCCAATACGGTAACTATATTCATCTTGCTTCTGGCAATTAAGTGCCACCTTTTGGTCCCTGCCACCCAGGAATCTCATCATCCTCTTTGAATTCAAGGAGTCCAGCTTGATGACAGGGTTCCCACTGTCAGTCCTGACCTTTAGTAATAGCACTACAGCACTTTTCAAGTACAGTGGGCTCCCTTAAAAATATATTTCTTAGAGATTAGATGAAGGGAGTATTCTCTGGACCCTCTTGTAGGACATGGTTCAGGGTTGAGTGTATAGGTCCTACATTACAAATCCCCTCTTGCATTACAATCTTCCTGAGCCTTTGATATCTTCCTCTACAGTATATCAAGGAACTCCTGATGTTTCAACTTCACTTAAGGTCAACTTTGGACCCATATTTCAGTCAATTAATACAGCAAATTCTTAGAGCCATCGTAGCTGCTTAAGCTAAAACATTAAATGCAGAATATCTGCTGGTTCATTCATATCAACAAATTCACCCCATTCCAAGATTATATTTCTCCTGCATCATTCCAACTATTTTAGGATTCATTCCCATACATGTGCCCCAGGATTCTGGTAAATTGGTAAATCTTGCAGTTATCTTGATGTGTAGGGCATGATTTCCTGTGTTGCATTTTATACCTAATCCCCAGGATTGGCCCTAGGATTTTAATGTGGTTATAGATCTAGAAAAATATTGGATGGAGGTAGGTCCTCAAAGGGATCAGCAATGCTCTGCATGGCTTCTACCTCAAAGGAGGCTTCATGTTCTTGAAAGAAACGGGAACTAAACTCCACAGACAGTGGATTAAGAGCCTCTTCTTCTAGCAAAGGAGGCTCAGCAGAATTTAGGAGGAAAACATCTTCAGCTTTATCAGGATCTGTCCATATGTCCCCACATCAATTTTTTTGGTTTCTACTTCTTCCAAATCAATGTAATCAACATAAGAACTTCTACAAGGTTGTAAACTCACTTGTATTGAAATTCAGGCAACTTCAAGACTAAACTTTATGTTTGGTTTTGAAACCTCAGCCCTGTGTTTACAGTAAATGAATGTTTATTTTAGGGCAGTCATTGATGCATTTTAGTCCATGCCCTGAATCTTGAGACTTGAAACCACCATTGTCTTTCTTCCTGTACCTCTGTACACTTAGAAATAGCCCAATGTCTAGCAGAACGTCGTGCACCAGTTACCAGTCCCAGGAGGAGACTCCAAACACTTCTGCCCATTGAACCTCAGTATTGGAGTAGCCAGGGAAAACACAACATTGTCAAGTACTAGATAGAACAATGCTTTACTCATATGGAGAGGAGACAGAGCCAGATCAGCTCCAATAGTCAGCGTTGGTCCCCCACAGCCAGTGGGTCTCGCCTGCCAGCCAACTCAGAGTATTTCACTCACATGTACCCATCTTATGCCTCAGTGGAAGGATCCCACCTCTTCCTCTCAAAAGACAGATATAGTAGTGGGATTGGCTAGGTTCTATATGTCATTTGCACTTAAGCAGAACAAAAGAGCACACAACAAAGACATACAACAAAGAAAGACATTCCCACACAAGATGATAAGCCTAGCACAGGCTATGTGAGTGCTTTGTTTCCTGGAAAGGAAGTGTCCCTGGCCCAAGGCTTACCCCTACAGGGCTGAGTAGGGGTCATAATAACTGCCTTTCCAGGCACCGAGCATCAGCATTTTGCTATAGCGTGTCATGGAATGCCAATGTCTCCTTTATCACTGGCCACAATGTCACTAATCTTGCTAAATTTCATCAGCTCAGAAAAATACTTTTAGCTAATCCAGAACCAATACAGATACCCCCATCCTCAAGGTTCTGTTCCTATAGAAGCTCAAAAAACAGGCCATATTTAGCACCACTGAGAGACAATTAAAGGGGAAAATCCTGCTTCTATTTTACTCGTCAGGTAACGGGTTAAAAAAAAAAAAACAGAAATAAATTCAAACTACAAAGTACAGATGTAGAACACATTCTTAAAGCCCACAATTCTATTTAATTAATCAAAAATATAAACAATGTTCAAAAGTTTCGATGTTTTCTTTATTATATGTTTCAAGTTTAGAAAGAACTAGAAAATAGTTTTCAATATATTAAATGTTAGTATTACTGATTAGCGTGAGTGCCTAGACCAAATCTGGAAAACAAAATAAATGGAGGATCGGTACACCACTTGGTTTATCAGAGAAAGCAATTTTCACAAGGCAATGAATTTGATTAAGCAGAGCATATGGTCTAGATAGCAATTAATACAAGTCCTGTGGTATAATATCTGCCTGTATGTGTGTGACAACACTTCCTTTTGCACCTCGTCCTGTTATAATGAAATGAATTTGCAGTGGAAGTTAAGTGCACTGTCAGTCAGCAAAAGCCAGTGATTGGTATCTTTGCATCTCTGTCAGTATAGAAAAGACGTCTTCTTCTTCTCGAACTTTTAGGGGCAGTTAAAAAAACAAAACAAAACAAAAAAAAACAGCAGGAAAATCCTCTTTGATATATAGCTTTAAAGCTGATTAGCTGACACATAATGATGATCAGATATTGCAATGGAAGGTAATTAGACATAAACAGGCATTTCTTTCAAGTCCTGAAAAACTCTACCTGCAAAACCAACTCTTAAAGTACATCAACAGAGAACAGAATTGAGTGAGGTTATCTAAATGACTCTCTCCTTGCTGTTACACAAGGCATTAGCATCCAACGTGTCTTCAAGTGCCCTCCTCACAGTGCCAAGCAAATGCTGGCAGGTTCATCTACACTTACTCTTTCTAGGTATAGATCCATGAACTAGTGCCAGTGTTTTGGCTGTCACTTGGCTCCTTGCAAGTGCTCTCTTTTAATACACTGTATTCGCCAACAAATGAATGTCCCAGTGAATTATGTCTGCTTTGTCAATTCCTTTCTACGAGATAGGAATCTTTCACTCCATTCATTTTGTTTCTAAATGCAAACTTTGCTTAAGTCTGTTCAAGAAAAAGGACAGTAGTGCATTCCACCATGTATCCCAATTACACTCGTTTAGGCTTTTGGGTCCTTTCAACCTTTTTAAAAATTAACTTTCACTGAACTCCTTCAAAGTAGAGTCATGTTTTAAGACTGCGGGATTAGTAAAGTATAAGGTCACATTGAAGTCAGTACTAAAGAGAGCAAATATTCTCAAATTAACTGATTTCTCTGCTCTTTGGGTGACCTTAGATGTGCCCCTGTTTCTCTCCCACCAAGTCAAAGACCTGTCTCACTTCTATAGGAGCCTCAATCCCACCAGGTGCCATACTAACGGGGAGAGAAAGACCTTCATCTCAGTAACCTCATCACAGCAGAACAGACATCTTACAGGTTTGATATTATGACAAAGGTCAACAAAGGTCTTTGTAGAAAATTGGCAGGCAGAAAGGTGTAGCTCAAGGGGGTTGGAAAGCAAAGGTGTCCAAATGTTCATAATGATCAGCACCAGCATGCAGCTATTGAACAAGACAGAGGCATTGCCAATGAATTTAATTTGTAAGTCTCTTTAGTCTCTTATTCTAAAATAGGCTCCTCCACCTTGTTGTACATAGAAGTAGAAAATACATACAGAAAAGTGCTGAAATCATTAATATAGGACTTGATTAAATCTCAAAAGCCTAATGCACTTGTGATCATTATCCAGATCAAGAAATGGAACATTACCAGAACCCCTAATGCCAAGTCTCCCTTTATTTTGAATCTTCATAGCTTTGCTGGTTACCAAGGAGCCAGTGCCAGAATACTTCACAGACTTGAGTTATAGAAACTACTTATTGCAGACCAGCATGAAGACTTAAAGAATGTAAATTACACATCACTGAGCTCAAAATAGATCCAAATTTCCCCACTTCTTGGCACACACACTGCTACTACTTCATGCCTGGGATTTTACAATAACTTCCCAACTGATACTCTCTGCTCCCTTTTTTCCCCTTCAGAATATTTTCAAGCTAGTGGCTTAGGTGAACATTTTCCAATGGATATTCCAACATAGCATTCAGACTGTATCATTCCAGCCCTAATAGCGATGTTTCTTAATCTTGGTTGCATGTTGAGTAACTTAAAACTACCAATGTCTGCATTCCTTCCCCAGAGATTCTAATTTAATTGGTCTGGGATATGTCCTGAGCTCCTCAGATGATTCTAAAATACAGATTAATGGTGACCTCAAGGCCCAAAGTGAGGCCTACTTCACCTCCCTGATTTTATCTCTTCCTCACTTACACCATCCCATACACACCACCCCTTGAAGACAACAATCTCCTACCCCTTGCTCTTCCATCTTCCTAGGTTGTTACCCAGAGAAGGGTCGCTCCTTCACTTGCTTTAGGTCTTTACATAAAAGTCTACATCTCAGTGACCCTTCCCTGGCCACCCTGATATTTTTTACCTCCCTTCCCTGATTTATGTTCTCAGAAATAATCACTATCCAACATATTCTTTCAGTATACTTTCTTTATTTTGCTCCACAAAACAAAGGACTTTCTGCTTGTTTGTTCAGTGCAGTACCCCAACTGATAGAACAGGGGGTACCCATCACATAGCCGGAGTTCAAGAAATGTTTATTAAATAAATGAATGTTTCAAGTAATGAACACCCTGCTAAAGAGCTTTGAGTCAGCATCTAACAGTCAATAATGGAACATCAGTTGTGGTCTTAAGCATTAAGTGCATTTGAAACCAAAACTGGTTAAATGAAAGCAACCCAGATAAGAAGGTGTAATTTACGCAAAACAGTGATATCCTTTCTGTACATTATGCTTCAGACAAAAGAAATCCCTAGAGAAAAGTGCTATCTTCTTTCAAGAAGCATTTAGAGCTTTCAGGACTGCCAGACATCTAAAAGCCTCAAAAAATAGGGAAAAAATTAGTTTTAACCTCTCTCTTGCATGCACACACATATACAGGTGGGAAAAATTAGTTTAACAATAATAATAATAATGAATAATACAAGAATGAATTCTGTTTCATGTACTCACAACTGTAAACTTACTTTTGCCCACCCCTGTATATTCTTAGCAATTCACTCATTTTGAGTATTAGAAAACACTTAACATATGATATGGAGGTGCACTCATTTGCAGTGATTGTGTTAAAGTACATGGCATGACACCTACTCCAACCCCCAACTCTCAGATGCCTTAACAGGACCTTCCTGGAGAAATTTTACACCCTGATTTCACTAATATTTCCCCAAGAAATAAATTTTGAAATAAGAGCTCCTGAGCTCTCTACCCTGCCTAAAATACAGGGTGCCCCCCAAAAATGTATACAGAGTTCCTGTAGATTCTATTACATTTTCAAAATGAAATGTATTTAAATAAATACCTGCTTTATAATTATACATTTTGTGCATACATTTTTGGGGGACACCCTATATTTTCTGAAGTACCATCCCAAGCTGGTGAGAGAAAAGAGAGAGAGAGAGAGAAACTCTTTAGGATGGCAGAAAAAGAGCAGATCAGCAAATACAAGGCTATTTCCAGTTGTATAGTAAGCCCTGCTGATAAGAACTAAGCCACAATCAGCTCTGCTGGGCCCAAGCTTTCCTCTTGCTCAGAGGACTATGGCATGGTTCACCCCCCACTTGCCTCAAAGAAGTGAAATTCCTCAGGCTTATATTTGAAAAAATTGTTACAGTCTCTTGATACATCAGTGTTTTTATTGTTACCACTATTAATAATGAAAAACAAACTGTGATCCTTTGTAGTTCTGATGCCCACACTAATGTAATACCCAACCTACCTAAATACTGTAAAATTCCTGGTCATCTCAATAAATGTTTGATTAAATAATAAAACTCACAGTTCTGAATTCTTTTTTACTTCCGGCACATTCATCTTTATATAGAAATGTCTGATTATAAAAATAGCATTAAAGGCTTTTAAAATTTGGATTTCCACTTAAATTCTGTTTTGGTGATAAAATTTTATTCTGTTAAGCTATAAATCAGACTATTTGTTTTGCTTCATTTTTCTCTTCTCAATTTATTTGTCTTCATTTTACTAGAAAATCTTATATTCTAGTATTCTATCAGAATGTTGTAATACATAAATAATTTACAGAATAAAATATAACCAAAAGTTCATCATTTAACATTCATCACTAGAGATAATAAATGCTGGTTATGAGGCAGAGAAAAGGAAACCCCTTGTGTACTGCTGTTGGAAATATAAACGGTACAGCCACTGTGGCAAGCAGTATGACAGTTCCTCTAGAAATTAAAAATAGAATTTACATATGAACCAGCAATTCCACTTCTGGGCATATAAAAGGAAGCAAAACTATTACCTCATGTTGATAGCAGCATTATTCACAATAGTCAAGGTATGAAACAACCTAAGTGTCCATCAACAAATGAATGGATAAAGAAAATATGTATACATACAACAGTGGAATATTGTTCAGCCTTAGAAAAAAAGAAAGAAATTCTGTCATTTGTAACAACATGGATGAACCTGATGCTAAGTGAAATAAGACAGACAGAGAAAAATACCACATGGACTCAGTTATATATAGAACCTTTAAAAAAAGAAATGAATAAACAAAATATTTTAAAAGTCCAAACTCATAGAAACAGAGTACAAAAATAGTTGCACTGGGGTGGAGGGAATAGGGACAGATTGGTAAAAGGGTACAAACTTTTGTTATGAAATGAATAAGGTGTGAGGATCGGATCTAATGTATAGCATGATGACTATAACAGGGTAATAACTCTGTATCATATAACTGAAATTTTGGTAAGAGGCTAGAACCTACATGTTCTCACCAAAAACAAAAAACAAACAAAAAAACAATGAGGTGATGGCTATGCTCATTAACTCATTAACTTGATGGAAAGAATCTTCTCACAATGTGTATGTATATCAAATCATCAAGACATATACTTTAAATATCTGACAGTTCTATTTGTCAACTATTCCTCAATAAATCTGGGGAAATAAAATAAAAAGCACTAATCTATCAGGTATACTCTCTTATATGGGTGTGGGTCATAGTGCCCTAAAACAATTACAGTATCATCAAAGATCATTGATCACAGATCACCATAAGAAATATAATAATAATTAAAATTTTTGAAATATTGCAAGAATTACCAAAATGTGACACAGAAATGCAAATGAGCAAATTGTGTTGAAAATAATGGCACTGAGCCCTGGCCCGTTTTGCTCAGTGGTTAGAGCGTCGGCCTGCGGTCCAGAGAGACCCGGGTTCGGTTCCCACTAAGGGCACGTACCTTGGTTGCAGTTTGTCCCCGGCCCTGGTCGGTCATGAGGATGGCGGCCACTCGATGTGTTCCTTTCACGTCGATGTTTTTCTCTCTCTCTCTGTTCCTCTCTCTGCCTCCCACTCTACCTGAACAAAAAATGGAGGGGTGTCCTCGGGTGAGGATAAAAAAAAAAGAAAGAAAAAAAAGAAAAGAATGGCACTGAGATTTGCTACTGGGTTGCTACAAAGCTTCAATTTATAAAAAATGCAATATCTACAAAGTGCAATAAAGCAAATGCAATAAAATAAAGTATGTCTGTATTATGTACACAAAACATACTTTGGGAACAGTGCATTAATGCATTTATTTAAAAAATACATTGGGATTCCAAAATGGCGGCACAGTGAATGGAAACAACACAGACCATCTCCCAGGACCAAACTGGAATTATAAAAAAAATAAAGACAAATTGACAGGAAAAAGCAACAGAAAAGCAGCTTGGAGGACCATATAACTAGGGACACTGACTCAATCCTGGTAGGATTGCAAACATGCAATAGGGGGCTGGGAGCCCACAGACAACAGCAGCCTTAGCTGTGAGCAGCACCCTCGGGATAAACTCCCAAGGGGCTCCACAGCACAGAGCCAGGACAGACGCTAAAATAGCCACAGTCACTCACCTTGGGCTCTGGCAGAGAGAGGGCAGACTGGACTGGAACTGTGGGGACACTCAGGATTGGGAGGGCACTCAGAGCTTTTGGTGAGTTGCGGCCACACAGGACAGTGGTCATCTTACTCCTTCCCAGAGCTCTGGGGAGAGGTGGTGTCCCCTCCCTTGGAGATTCAACCCAACCTTGTGGGCCATTGAAATGCAAATTGAGGATCATTAACAACCAGCATCTGCCCCACCCTCAGGAAATCATCTTACTCTGAAAAACTGAGGGAGTTTTTTATTAAACTGAGAAACCAAGGCTCTTCAAGTAACTGAGACTAATAGCCTTCAAGTAAAAAGCTAGAAAATGACTGATCTATTCCTGGGCATGCAATTCTGCCCAGAAAAATAAGACAACAGTGGTGGTTGACGTGGGTCCTCCCACACTCATCCAAACCCAGTAGAGGGTGCCACAAACAGCAGAACACCTACACCCACAGGAAAAATTTGGCAGACTCCAAAGCCCACTAAGATACCCAAAATGGTGAAACAAAGAAATAAATGCCAAATGAAAGAA
This sequence comes from Molossus molossus, assembly GCF_014108415.1. Lineage (NCBI taxonomy): Eukaryota > Metazoa > Chordata > Mammalia > Chiroptera > Molossidae > Molossus > Molossus molossus. Next base: position 37,041,998 of record NW_023425401.1, on the reverse strand, counting down.
CAAGAGACCTCTACTAAAGATAAGATAAATGAGGTGCAGATAAGCAAGTTAACAGAACTAGAATTCAGAGCCATGATCTTGAGGAAGCTCAACAGCATGTGTAAGGACATGAGCACCATGAGTAAAGACATGGAAATGTTGAAACTCAACCAGTTGGAAATTAAAAACCACCAAGAAGTAATGAAGAATGACATATCAGAAATAAACAGCAGAGTAGAAGAAGCAAAGGACCAGATCAATGAATTACAAAACAGGGTAGAAAAAGTGAACCAACCAGAAAACCAAAAGAAAAAACAATCAAAAAACATGAAAACAGCTTAAGAGAACTGTGGGACAACTGGAAACATAATAATATTCGCATCATAGGAGTCCCCGAAGAGGAAGAAAATCAGCAAGGGTTAGAGAATATATTTGAAGAAATAGTGACAGAAAACTTCCCTAAATTGGTGAAGAAAGAAGGCATTCAAGGTCAAAAAGCACAGAGAGCCCCAAGAAAGAAGAACCCAAACAGGCCCACACCAAGAAACATAGTAATTAAAATGCCAAAAATTAAAGACAAAGAGAGAATCCTAAAGACAGCAAGAGATAAGCCACAGGTTACCTACAAAGGAAACCCCATAAGGCTCTCAGCTGACTTCTCAACAGAAACACTACAGGCCAGAAGGGAATGGCATGAGGTAATCAAGGTCATGAAAAACAAGAATCTGAATCCAAGACTACTTTATATAGCAAGGACATCATTCAAATTAGAAGATCAAGTAAAGAGCTTTCCAGACCAAAAATAAAAAAAAATAAAAAAAAGACTAACGGAATATGTTGGCACCAAACCAGCACTGCAAGACATGTTAAAAGGACTGCTGTAATTAGCAGGAGAAAGAGGAAGAAAAAATATAATCAAACGAAACAAAAATGGCAATAAAGAAGTACATATCAATAACCACCTTAAATGTAAATGGACTAAATGCTCCGATAAAAAGAAACAAAGTAACTGATTGGATAAGAAAGCATGACTCATATATATGTTGTTTACAAGAAACCCACCTCACAACAAAAGACACATAGGTTGAAAGTGAAGGGATGAAAAAAAATTTTTCAAGCAAACGAAAAGAAAAAAAAGCTGGGGTAGCAATACTCATATCTGATAAAGTAGATTTCAAAATGAAGGCCATAACTAGAGACAAAGAAGGCCACTACATAATATTGAAAGGATCTATCCAACAGGAAGATATAACCTTGATAAACATATATGCACCCAATATAAGAGCACCAAAATATATTAAAAATCTTCTGGAAGACTTCAAAGGAGAAATTGACAGTAATGCAATCATACTAGGAGACTTCAACACCATGCTGACATCACTAAATAGATCCTCTAGACAAAAAAATTTGCAAGGAATCAGAGACTCTAAATGAAGCATGAGACCACATAAATTTAATAGATATCTACAGAGAATTACACCCCAAAACTACAGAATTCACATTCTTCTCAATTGCACATGGGACTTTCTCAAAGATAGACCACAAGTTAGGACACAAAGCAAGTCTCTACATGTTCAAGAAGACTGAAATCATATCAAGCATTTTCTCAGATCACAATGGCATAAAATTATAAATCAATGGCAACAAGAACATGTAAAGACATTTAAACACATGGAAGCTAAATAGCATGTTATTAAAAAATGAATGGGTTACCAAGGAGATCAAAGAAGAAATTAAAAATTTCCTGGAAACCAATAAAACTGAACACACAACAACACAAAATCTATGGGATGCAGTGAAAGCAGTTCTGAGAGGGAAGTTTCTAGCACTACAGGCCTACCTCAAGGAACAAGAATAATCTCTAATAGACTATCTAACCTCACAACATAAAGAACTAGAAAGCAAAACAAGCCAAACAGAGAAAGACAAATTTCATATGATCTCACTGACTTGTGGAATATAATGAACATAACAGTTTGAGGACAATCCCCTAAGGAGTGGGGAGGTGAGAGAGGGATGAACCACAGAACTTATATGCATGTATGCATGAACAGTGGACATGGACAACAATCTGGGGAAGGGGCAGGGAGGGAAGGGGGAGGGGGGAATCAGTGGGGGAAAAAAGGAGAATCATTTGTAACAAAAATTAATCAATAAAAAAAAAAAAAAGAACTAGAAAGCAAACATAAAAAACCTCCAAAGCAAGTAGAAGGAAGGAAATAGTAAAGATCAAAGCAGAAATAAATGACATAGAGTCCAAAAGAAGAAAAAATTCAAAGGATCAAGGAATCAAAGAGCTGGTTCTTTGAAAAGATAAACTAGATTGATGGGACCTTAGCTAGACTCACCAAGAAACAAAGAGAGAAAACCCAAAAACACAAAATCAGAAATGAACGAGGAGAAGAAACAACTGACACCACAGAAATACAAAAGATAGTTAACAACTATTATGAAAAATTATATGGCAAAAATTTGACAATCTAAGCAAACTGGACAAATTTCTAGAAACACACAGTCTCCCAAAACTATTCCCGGAAGAGATAGAAAACTTGAACAGACCAATAACAACTAAGGATATTGAAGATATAATCAAGACTCTCCCAGCAAACAAAAGCTCAGGCCCGAATGGCTTCACAAGGAAGTTTTAACAAAATTTCAAAAAAGAACTAATACCCATTCTCCTCAAAATATTTCAAAAAATTCAAGAAGAAGGTAGACTTCCAAACTTGTTTTATGAGGTCAGCATAATTCTAATTGTAAAAACAGAAGAACACATTACAAAGAAAGACAACTACAGGCTAATATCCCTGATGAACATAGATGCCAAAATCCTGAACAAAATACTAGCAAATTGGATCCAGCAATACATCAAAAAAATTATTCACCATGACCAAGTGAGATTCATTCCAGGGATGAAAGGCTGGTACAATATTTGCAAATCAATAAATGTGATACACCACGTAAATAAAATAAAGAATAAAAACCACATAATCATATCAATAGATGCCAAAAAACCTTTGACAAAATCCAGCATCCATTTCTGATAAAAAAAAAAAAAGCTCAGCAATGTGGGAATAAAGGAAGCATATCTCGACATAATAAAGGCCATATATGAAAGACCTACAGCCAACATCATACTCAATGGACAAAAACTGAAAGCATTTCCCTTAAGAACAGGAACAAGGCAAGGATGTCCACTTTCACCACTCTTATTTAACATAGTATTGGAAGTCTTAGCCACAGCAATCAGACAGAAAGAAAAAATAAAATCGATCCAAATTGGAAAGGAGAAAGTGAAATTGTCATTATTTGTAGATGACATGATACTATACGTAGAAAACCCCAAAGACTCCATCAAGAATTTATTAGACTTAATAAATAAATTTGGCAAGGTAACAGGATACAAAATTAATGTCAAGAAATCGACGGCATTCTTATACACCAATGATGAACTCACAGAAAGAGAAACTAGGAGAACAATCCCATTTACAATTGCAGCAAAAAAATTAAGATACCTAGAAATAAACATAACCAAAGAAATAAAGGTCCTATTTGCAGAAAACTACAGGTCATTGGAAAAAGAAATAGGGGAAGATATAAAAAAGTGGAAGCACATACCTTTTTTATGGATTGGAAGAATTAATATCATTAAAATGTCCATACCCAAAGCAATCTATAGATTCAATGCAATCCCCATCAAAACACCAATGACATACTTCACAGAACTAGAACAAATACTTCGAAAGTTCATATGGAACCAAAAAGACCTAAATAGCCACAGCAATCTTGAGAAAGAAGAACAAAGTGGGAGGAAATCACATTACCAGATTTCAGGTTATACTACAAAGCCACAGTAATCAAAACACCCTGGTACTGGAACAAGAACAGGCATATAGATCAGTGGAACAGAACAGAGAACCCAGAAATAGACCCAAGGCAATATGCTCAATTAATATTTCACAAAGGTGGCAAGAGCATACAGTGGAGTAAAGACAGCCTTTGTAATAAATGGTGCTGGAAAAATTGAACAGCTACATGAAAAAAAAATGAAACTAGACCATCAATTTACACCATAGAAAAGAATAAACTGAACATGGATAAAGACTTAAATGTGACTCATGAATTCATAAAAATCCTAAAAGAAAATGCAGGCAACAAAATTTCAGACATCATATGCAGCAGAATTTTCACTTATACATCACCTAAGGCAACAGAAGCAAAGGAGAAAATGAACACATGGGACTACATCAAACTCAATAGCTCCTGCACAGCAAAAGATACAATCATCAAAATGGAGAGGCAGCCCACTGTATGGGAGAGCATAATTGCCAATGATATATCAGATAAGGGGTTAATTTCCAATATATAGAGAGTGCTCATACAACTCAACAAAAGGAAGACAAAGAACCCAAGTAAAAAATGGACAGAGGAACTAAATAGACACCTCTCCAAACAGGATATACAAATGGCTAAGAGACATACGAAGAAATGCTCAACATCACTAATCATCAGAGAGATGCAAATCAAAACAAAAATGAGGTATCACCTCACACCTGTCAGAATGGCCGCCATCAACAAATCATCAAACAACAAGTATTGGCGAGGGTGTGGAGAAAAGGGGACTTTAGTACACTGCTGGGGAGAATGCGGACTGGTGCAGCCATTATGTAAAACAATATGATGTTATCTCAAAAAATTAAAAATTGAACTTCCATTTTACCCAGTGATCCCACTTATAGGAATATACCCTAAGAAGCTTAAAACACCAATCAGAAAGAATATATATACCCCCATGTTTGTAGCAGCACTATTTACTATAGCTAAGATCTGGAAATAGCCCAAATATCCATCAGTATACAAATGGATAAAAGGAAGTGGTACATATACACAATGGAGTACTATGCACCTGTAAGAAAGAAAGATCTCTTATCTTTGAGACGATATGGAGGGAACTGGAAAATATTATCCTAAGTGAAACAAGCCAAACAGAGAAAGACAAGTATGTCATGATCTCACTTATTTGTGGAATGCAATGAATATAACAGTCTGAGGAATGGGGTAATCCCAGAGACGTGGAAGTGGGGTACAGACTGAGAATCCCCAGAAGAGAGCGTGGTGGGGGAGAGATAAACCACAGAACTTATATGCATGTATGCATGAACAATGGACATGGACAACAATGCTGGGGACAGGGTGAGGAGCGATGGGGAGAAGGGAATCAGTGGGGGGAAAAGGAGAAACATCTGTAACAAAAATAAATTACTTAATTAAATATAAAAAAAGTAAATTAAAATAAAAAAGTACTTTGCCCGGCGGTGTTGCTCAGTGGTTTAGTGTTGACCCATGAACCAGGAGGTCACCTGTTTGCTTCCCTGTCAGGTACATGCCCAGATTGCAGGGTCAGTTCCTAGTAGGGGGCATGCAGGAGGCCGCTGGTTGATGTTTCTCTCTCATCGAGGTTTCTTTCTCTCTCTCCCTCTCCCTTCCTCTCTCTAAAAAATCAATAAAACATATTTTTTCAAAAGAAAAAATATTTCATAAAGACCTACCACTTGACAATCTCTATTCTGAATCCTAGGGTCATGATAACTAATGAGTACCTTCCCTGGGAAAAGAGTCCCTAGGGTAGGGAAGAGTGATACTCATAAATTGGACTGGTACCCACTACGAATGTTATTCTAGACATATGTGCAAGTAGATATGGTAACACACAGGAGAATGAATTTTGAGTTGAGATTGATTCTTTGAAAATGGTAATCATTGTAAAGCATATTCCACGACAATTTATCTTTTAAAATAGGGAATCATAAAATTTAAAAACCAAATAAGACCTTATCTCAAGTTTCTCATTTAAACATTAGAGAAACTGAGGATTAGGTGAAGCACTTTATTTACACAAGTTAGTGATAGAGTCAAGACAAAAACCTCTTGACCTCTAGTCCAATGCATTTTGTTAATCACATCACATCATAGGACCAATATAAATTATATCAGAGCATTTTCTCTATGTGGTTTCGAGACAATAAAAATATTTTTTACTTATTAGCTAAAGACTTCCACAGTCTTCGGCTACATTTCCCATCAGCCAGCCCCTGCTTTGAGGCTCTTAGGTCATCATTATTCTCTTCCCCTAAATCAGGAGTTCGAATTAACAAGATGCCTTAGACTCAGACAAGTCACTGCCTTAGGGGTTCCAGAGATTTGGATGCCTCCCTTAAAATTTTGTTAAGTTCTCTTTCATTTCTGGGAATTGGTGGGGGCCATTAAAGCAGGGTGTCTGAGCCAGATGGGACAGGCATCTTTGTAAGCCCTGGTTCTGCTTCTAATCTTTGGGACTCTGGTTCCCTCTACAGTATGGTGTCTACTAGAGGCACAGAGGACCTCTGGGACTCACACCTTTGGGTGAGCTCACACCGTCATGGAGGGCCCCAGTTCCAGGATTGACTGCTGTGGTGCCCAATTTGAGGTGTCTCAGAGTGAATGAATTCAGGGATGTGGGCTACTTCATGTCCACACCAACACTTGGACTTGAGCCATTCATGCTGACCAAGTTTTCTTCTTGCTGGTTGGTGTTCCAATAATGCCACCTCAGTCTACAAAACCCAATGGTGATGGGGTGGCAGCAAGTACTAATTACCTGTGTCCCACATACCTATCATGGCAATACAGTGGACATCTCACCTCTCTTTGGCCTGCCCACAGAAGGGTTTTCCCCTTCTCTACTGAAGAATTTTTGAGACACCAACACCCACAGGTCCTTTGTTACTGTCCTTTCTTGTCTCTAATCATGAAGACATCATGCTCTCCACTGAAGTTCTTACATCATCTCAGGTGAGGAATGAACATTGCTTACAGTCAGAACTATTCTTGTCAGCACCTCGGCTATCCTCGCTGTGGCAGTGTGGGGAAGTTAGGGGTACACAGAAGATGGGTGAGGTCACCAAGAAGAGATGTCACTTTCTAGGAATGCAGTGATTTCAGCCTACAGAGTTCAAGAAAAGACATGTTGGAAGATGTGTTGTTCTATGTTTACTCTGAAAGATAACTTCAGTGTGTCCAGAAAATGAATTATATATTGGTCACATTTTCCTGCGCACTGCAGGAAAGTCTTTCATTTGTGGTCATTATCAAGGAAGCACAATAGCAACCTTTGAAAGAGTCATGGGAAGCCAGTATTCACAGGTGGTATGATGGACGATACAGCGTCATGAGTAATGGTGTAACAAGCATAAAATAAATAAATGGCATCAGAAATTGCATAAGCAAGAACTCTATTATTTCAATACACACAGAGCCATGACATTGTAATGACAGCTTTGTTACCTCTTTCTTCTAGTGAGATATATAATTACTCAGGAACATTGCATGTCACCTAAAGAGCTGGTTCATAAAAAATATGTGCCTTGTGCATTACTTTGCTAAGGCTGCCCTAACAAAATACCACAGACTAGTGCTTTAAACAACAGAAATTTTCTTTCTTACAGTTCTGGAGGCTGGAAGTCCGAAATCAAGGTCCCAACAGGGTTGGCTTACGGTGAGGGCTCTCTCCTTGGCCTGCAAATGACCTTTTCTTTGTGAGCATGCACCCCTAATGTCTCTTTCTTCTTAGAGGGCCACCAGTCATATTGGATTAAGGCCCCACTTTTATTATTTCATTTAACCTTAATTACCTCTTTTAAAGCCCTAACTCCTAATACAGACACAATGGTGATTAGAGTTTGAACATATGAATTTTGGGGAATAAAATTCAGTCCATAACATCTAAGGTCCTGCATACTCTATGAACAGCATTGCTAAAAACACTCCTTTCATATCAAATACAAACACCCACCACTACCTAATAATTGTAATTTGGAAGCTATAGCAATATTTCCAGGGTGTTTCTGGGAATTTAAAAACAAAAAACAAAAAAACACTCAGATTTTGAAAGTTAAAAGAGCCTATGAACAGCAATCCATATCATGGTTTCCTTTTTTTTTTTTTCTTTTTTTTTTTTTTTTTGGTACGTGCCCCTAGCGGGAACCGAACCCAGGACTCTCTGGTCCGCAGGCCAATGCTCCAACCACTGAGCCAAACTGGCCAGGGCCATTCCATGGTTTTCAAAGCTAGAAACGGTCTCCCCCATCACCAACTAGCATCACAAAGTGTGAGCACTCAGACACAAGTAATAGAAGGATGTATCTTTCTACAGGACCAAAAACTAAAAAACAAAATTAAAGCTCTCAAAAGTACCATGCCCCCTCTTAAGCCTGTGTTAGAGATATGGTTAGTTCACTCACCCCTTAGTGTACTAATACATCACCTTGGCCTGAAAAAAATGCAGACAACTTGAAATTTGTAGAAGAAGTTCAAGAACAAGAAGGTTTTGGCTGGTGGAAAGATTGATGAAAGCATTATCAGTCGGAGGCAAGCTTGTATTTAGGATTGAGCCTAAGACCTCTGATCTGAAGATCAGATCTCTAATCTGTCAGACTACCTATTTACTAAATGAATACCTTTATTTCCCAAAGAGCTATATAGAAATGCCATTATTGAACATATTAAGAATAATATAAGGTCATAAAAGATCAAAAACCTTTTTTTGGAGACTATGATAACCTCAAAGACATCTGATTTCAAAAGACAAGAAACACTTCAATTTGAATATTGACTTTTACATTTGTCATGATTCTCGGAAGAAATGTAAATATTTGATAGATTAGAAAAGAGAAACTAAGGGTTTTATCAAAAAAAATTTTCTAGTCACTTATCTGAAGCAATCATTTATAATGCACACTGAATAGATGAGTAGGATAGTAAATCTTTAGAACATAAAAGATAGCTATCTCTACATTAGCCAATGAACAAGTGAAAGTTCAAATTTAAAATTTATCTACTATCTAGTACCATTTAATGTGGACCACTCAAGACATCTGCTGAAAACTGGTTCAGTAAAACTTAAAATACCATCTTGTTCAGGCTCTACCTGCCTTCTTCCCCTGTCTTCCATTCAAAAAAGAAAAAGAAAAAGAAAATGTTTAAGTACCTTATATTCAATTGGCATCTGTATTAGTCAGGGTTTTTCAGAGAAACAAACCAACTATATGTATAGAGAAGGATTTATTACAAAGAATAGGCTCATATAACATAAAGCTGAGAAGTCCTGAGACCTGCAGTCAGCAAGCTGGAGACTCAGAAGAATCAATGGTGTAGTTTCAGTCAAGGTCCTAGACCAGGAGAGCCAGTGGTGGAGGTACCAGTCTGAACACAGCAGGCTGCAGGCCCATGAAGAACAGATGTTTCAGGTGGAGTTTGAAAGCAGGAAAAGACCAATATGGCAGGCTCCAGAGATCAGGCAGTTACTCAAATAAGGGGCAGTGTTTTTGTTCAGTTGAAGCCTTCAACTGATTGGATGAGATCAACCCACATTAGGGAAGGCTACCTGCATTACTCAGTCTATTCACTTAATTTGTTACTCTATGCCAGAAATAACCTCACAGACACACTCAGAATAATGTCTAACCAAATGTCTGGGCACCGTGTGGCTCAGTCAGGTTGACACATAAAATTAATCATCACAGCATCTTTTCAATAAGTATACAAGACTTTTTAATTTTTATAACTACATTAATGCTCCAGTTGTGTTCTTAGAAATCAGTGCTTTTCCTTGTGTTAGAAAGGCAGAGAAAATGATTAACTTTGGAATTAAGAGAAAGAGTACAGAAATAGTGTTTCTTTAAAAAACTGGAACAAAAGTAGTCTTTAAAACTTATGTCAGATGTCATATACCAAATTTATTTTATAGTGCATTTCTTGATTGAAGAGGGCCTATCTTGAAGGAACAAAACAAACAACTCTGTTGCAATTCTTTGTCCATAAGGAGTCAAGGCCAGAAGCAGCTAAGAAATATATGACCTTTCAAAAATAGAACAGTAAACAATCTAGCTAAGAGCACAAAATCACTTTGGAACAATATTACCAAAGGCATAGAAGGAGCAAGTCCTTTGCTTTAAGCCCCATAATAATCTGTTAAGAAATCCTAAAATATTATTATAATATATAGAATATAATAACATTAAAATAAAATATTATATTTTTAAATTTTTATTATATTTTACCAGACCTCATCTCATATCTTGTTACAAACCTATATGAAATTGTTCCTGTAAATCATAAGTTTAATATACATCCCTATCAACAAAGAATAAGCAAAGGGTAAAAGTCTTTAAATGCTAAATTGCTCTTTAATTTATTCAAATTTTTACCAAGCATCTGCCTCACACAGTTCTTGTTTAGAAATATTTGTGCTCTTCTTTTCAGCTTGTTCTAATTTGCAAACAAAACTAGAAATGCATCGTGTATATACATGTGTGCCTGTATGTGCATGTGTGTGCACATGTATGAAAACTCACTATTTAAATAACAATTTAATCACATTTTAACAAAACAATCAAATAAAACATATTTATAGTCTAAATTTGACCCCAGAGTGCTACTGTTTCCACTGTGGGTTATATCATCATTTCTCTCCCAATTCTATGCATCTTTTAACTGTCTGACAATTCTTTCTTATACAATAAAACTTCATGGCTCAGATCACATTCTTCTGTATGCCAAACATTGCCATCATGCATGGTGACTTCAATAAGGAATGAAATTCTTATACATCACTTTAATACCGTCATTTCCTAACATCCCAGTTCCAGTGATATCTACCTTCACCTTAACTCCAACAACCATATCTGGCCCTCCTTAGTGGTCCAGGTTCACTCACTAGGTACTGATCCAGCACAGGCTTCTTAAATTAAAGCATTAACCTCTCTGACCACGACTTCTTTCCTCCAAAATCTTTCACACAGTTATGTCCACAGCATGTTCTTTTGATATATTATGACTACTTGTCCTTGATCCCTTCAATGGGGTCTCTTATCTTCAGCTTTATTTCCTTATTTTCCCTAGAAGTCACAATTCATCACATCAACAACTTCTTGCCATTACCTGTAATACTTATTTTCTATTTTTCTCCATCAGTCATTCTTAACTAAATGCCTGTACACAATCAATCCATCTTCTCATCTTCTTGTGCCTACACCCAAACTGGTAAAGCTTTTGAGAAAAATTACACAAATAGGCACATTGGTATCACAGCACTTTAAAATGTGTGTGTGTGTGTGTGTGTGTGTGTGTGTGTGTGTGTGTGTGTGTGTTTTCATTGATTCTAAAGAGAGAGGAATGGAAAGGGAGAGAGAGAGAAACATCAATAGGTTGCCTCGTGTACGACGCCCCCTGGGAATCAAGCCTGAAACTCCCCTGCATGCCCCCCAAATGAGGGTCAAGCCTGCAACCTGGGCATATGCCCTGTCCCAGGAATCAAACCTGTGATCTCTCAAGTGTACAGTTCACAGGATGACACTCAACCAGCTGAGCCACACCGGCCAGGGCCACAACACATTTTAGATCTCCAATATTGACACAGTGCTACTTGCTATTGTCAAACTTCCTGATGCTTTCTTCCTTAGCTTTCTCATTTACTCTACAAAGTATGTATTTCAAATCTCTCCATTATCCACAAACTCCAATGAATCCTACATCATTCAGTAAGTGGCCTTTCTTCCTCCTCTACAGAGAAAAATAGAAGCCAGCAGAGGGAGACTACCTAGGTACTTTACAACCATGCCTGCAGTTTTTCCTTTCTGACTTCCTAGGACTAATGCCTCCCCCCAGCACTCTGGATCCATCCACAGGTGCCTCCTTAGGGCCCTCTTTCTTTTCATCTCCTCTCTCCTTTTTCTATATTTTTTCTCTTATTTTATCATTCATCTGAAGAAAATGTAAGCAGGCTTACATTTTTGCAACCTTAAGAAAATTCTCTGTGTGTCTCTCTACAACTGCCTTCTCGCTCCTTTACCTTCATTTGTTTAACAAATAAGCACATACTACATGGTAACCACAGTTCTTTGAGTTGTCCACTTTTTTGTCTCTGCTTCATCACCTCTTATTTACTTCTCTCAGTTCACTTATATCAGGTTTCTACCACCAGTTCACTAACAACTTTAACTATTGTGATCAATGACCAATAGATACTCTGCAGTTCTTATTTGATATCTCTGCAGCATATAAAACATAAAGCATTCTGTTACATAAAACTCTAACTTCCTTTGCTGTAGGTGGTGCTACAATTTCCTAATGAGCTTAGCTACATTTTGCAGATGGGACAGGCAGGGGATGGGCGTTTTCTGGACATAGCTTAAATGTTGATAGTGCCTACCTTCTCCTATTTTAGTTTACAAACTCTCTCCCTAAATCACGTCATTCATTCTCATGGCCATAATTATCATTACTAGTTCAGTATCCTCCTGAGTTCTAGAACAGTTATGCAATTGCAAGCACATTTATCCACTTAAATGTCTCAAGCTCTGTTGTACAAAAATAAACCAATAACTGCTCCCATAAATGTATTCTCCTTTCTCTGTTTCCTATTGCCATGAAAAGCATAATCCTGTTTACTAAACCTGCCTATGTTTCCTATTCCAGAAAAAAAGCTTCAAAATTCCCACTAGCTGATCAAGCCAAAAACCTGTTTTGTTTTGTCTTTATAATTTTTTTTCTTCTGAGACAGGCTAGTAAGCCAGAACAAGTGTAATACTTTACAGCCATCTAGTAAATCACAAAATTCTATTTTCCATAACCAAGGACACTGAAGAGTAAATGGTTTACACTTCTTCTCCCCAACCAAAAGGTAGAAAGCTTAAATCACCTATTCAGGTAGAAAAATAACAAAATCCAATTAGTATCATTTGTGCCAACCACACTCAAGGACAGACAGTCAGTGGAATGAATCTCATTTTGGCACATTAGCATAAAGCTGATGAATATTCTACTGAGATCCTTCCCTAAGACTTCCTCTGAACTCCGAGACTTTAAAACCCTCAAGACAAAGGACCCAGCATTCACCTGCTCGCTCTCTCTCTCTCTCTCTCTCTCTCTCAGTGACTTTTCTTTTCCTCTCTTCTCCCTCAATCAGGTTACTTTTACCTTTCTCTCTCCTTAGCTTGAAGGGCCCTTTGGTTTCTGTGACTTGTTTCAGAAACCCAGCTGGTTCACGTCTACTACCTCTGTAACTTTCTAAATAAACTTTCTCATACTCTGAGTTCTTGGCTGTGAATTTTTTCTTTGCCAAACTCAAGAACCAAGGTCCAATTTCACTGCCAACACCACTGGTAGCACTTCCTTGTCTGGTTGAGTACACCTCCTCAAACTTTTGCCACCCTGACACTTCCATTCGTCTTTGCTGCTAAATTCTGAATGCCATTATCCCCTGTGTGATCACTCCAACATCCACTTACTTACATTACCTCTTCACTGCGTCTGCCACCACTCCCATTACCACCCATTTCATTCTCACACTGTAGTCCAAATGACTTTTCAAAAGCATAGATCTAATTATGTCACTTTCTTGTGTAAAGTTTCTCTGAATAGAGCCTAAAACAATAGAAGAGCTTAAAAGACCTAAATAATTTACACAGTGGGATGCTTTTCCTATAACCACTTTAAAAGGGATTTTTAGGGGATATTTAAAGGCATAGCTCTAACTCCTATAATCTGCCTCAAATAATAATAATACTTAACATTATATAGCACTTCTATTTATAAAGCACTTCTATATGTATTACTTCATCTGTCAGCTTCACAAGCACTTAAGATAAGAATCTCCCAATTTTGTGGATGAGGAAATGAAAAACCCATGGTTAAGTAGCTTATTCAAGATAAATGATCCAGGAAATTACAAAATGGTGGAGGACTGAATGGAAGTTACACAGACTATCTCCCAAACTAGAATTACAACTAAAATAAAGACAAATCATCAGGAAAAAGCAACAGAAAAGCAAGGACCATATAACCAGGGAAACTGAATCCATCCTGGTAGGGATGCGGAGCTGTGAGAGGGGGCAGAGAACCCACAGACAGCAGTGGTCTTAGCTGCTCAGGGTAAAAATCTGAAGCCCACTCCACAGTGCAGACAGCCGGGACAGAATGCTAAAATGGCAAAAGCCACTTATCTTGGGCTGCAGCAGAGGGAGAGCAGTCAGGACTGGAACCGTGTGGGGAAACTCAGGACTTGGAATGCATTCAGAGCTTTTCCTGAGTTGCAGCCACACTGGATGGTGCCCATCTTACTCCTTCCCAGGGTTCAGGAGAGGCATTGAAATGCAAATTGAGGCTCACTAATAGCCAACATCTGCCCCACCCTCTGGAAATCCTCTTATGTGGAACACCTGAGGGAGTTTTTCATTCAACTGAGAACCCAAGGCTCTTCAAATAACCATGATTAATAGCCTCCAGACAAAAAGGTAGAAGATAACTGAACCTTTCCTGGGCTTCCAACTCTACCCAGGAAAGTAAGACTTGACATTGGTGTTTAACATGGTTCGTCCCTCGCTCATGCAAACCCAATGGAGGGAGCCACAGACAGCAGAACACCAACACCCACAGGGAAAATTTGGCAGGCTCCAAAACCCACTGAAATGGACAAAATGGTGAAACAAAGAACAAAAGCCAAATGAAAGAACAAGAGAACTCTACTGAAGATAAGATAAATGTGGAGCAGTTAAGCAAGTTAACAGAAATAGAATTCAGAGACATGATCTTAAGGAAGCTCAACAGTATGAGTAAGGACATCAACACCATGAGTAAAGACATAGAAACACTGAAAGTCAACCTACTGGAAATGAAAAACAACCAAGAAAAATTGATGAATGACATAACAGAAATAGAGAACACATTAGAAGAACTAAACAGCAGAGTAGAGGAAGCTGAGGACCAGATCAGTGAATTAGAAGACAAAGTAGAAAAAATCAAACAATGAGAAAACCAAAAGGAAAAAAACATTTAAAAAACAGAAAGACAGCTTAAGAAAACTGTGGGACAACTGGAAACCTAATAACATTCACGTCATAGGAGTAATGAAGAAGAAGAAAATGAGCAAGGGTTAGAGAATATATTTGAATAGTGGCAGAAAACTTCCCTAATATGGTGAAGAAAGAAGGCATTCAAGTTCCAGAAACACAAAGAGTCCCAAGTAAGAAGAAGCCAAACAGGTCCACACCAAGACAAAGAGTAATTAAAAGGCCAAAAATTAAAGACAAAGAAAGAATCCTAAAGGCAGCAAGAGATAAGCAACAGGTTACCTACAAAGAAAACCCCAAAAAGCTATCAGCTAACTTCTCAACAGAAATACTACAGGCCAAAAGAGAATGGCATGAAGTAGTCAAGGTCATGGAAAACAAGGACCTGAATCCAAGACTACTCTATCCAGGAAGACTATCATTCTAAATAAAAGGTCAAATAAAAAGCAAACCAGACCAAAAAAAAAAAAAAAAAACAGGCTAAGGAAACACATTAGCACCAAACCAGCACTGCAAGGAATTTTTAAAGGACTGCTGTAATTAGCAGAAGAAATGGGAAGAAAAATAGAACCATACTAAACAAAAATGGCAAGAAATAAGGACATGTCATTAATCATCTTAATGTAAATGGATTGAATGCTCCCATAAAAAGACACAGAATAGCTGATTGGAAAAGAAAGCAGGACCCATACATTTGTTGTTTACAAGAGACCCATTTCAAAACAAAAGACTCACATAGGTTGAAAGTGAAAGGATGAAAAAAAATCTTCCAAGCAAACTGAAAGGAAATAAAAGATAAAGTAGCATACTCATATCTGAAAAAATAGATTTCAAAATAAAGGTCATAGCTAGAGACAAAGAAGGTCACTACATAACATTGAAAGGATTTATCCAACAGGAAGATATAAACTTGGTAAACATATATGCAACCAATATAGGAGCACCAAAATGTATTAAAAATCTCCTGGAGAACTTCAATAGAGAAATCGACAGCAATACAATTATAGAAGGGGACTTCAACACCACACTAACATCACTGGATAGATCCTCTAAACCAAAAATTAACAAGAAAACAGAGACTCTAAATGAAGCACTAGACTAAATGGATTTAATAGATATCTACAGAGAATTACACCCCAAAACTACAGATTTCACATTCTTATCAAGTGCACATGGCACATTCTCACAGATAGAACACATGTTAGGACACAAACTAAGTCTCAACAAGTGCAAGAACACTGAAATCATATCAAGCATCTTCTCAATGGCATGAAACTAAAAATCAATTGCAACAAGAACATGCAAAGACATTTGAAACATACAGGCTAAATAGCATGTTATTAAATAATTAATGACTTACTGAAGATCAAGAAATAAATTAAAAACTTCCTGAGAGAGAAAAAATGGCAGCAGAGTGAATGGAAGCTACACAGACAATCTCCCAGGACCAAGCTGGAATTACAACGAAAATAAATATAAATCGTCAGGAAGGGGCAACCGAAAGGCAGCTTGGAGGACCACATAACTAGGGACACTGACTCAATCCAGGTAGGCTTGAGAGGACACAAGAGGGGGCCAGGAGCCCACCGTCTGAGTGGCCCGGGCTGCGACCGGCGGACTCGTCTGGGACCAAGAGACTCAACTGGAATCTGTGACCTCGACTGGGTCCTGTGGCCTCAGCTGAGACCAGCGGCCACTTTGGCTGAGGCCTGCAACCTCGGCTGGCTGCTACACACTCGGCTGGGTCCAGTTGCCTTGGCTGGAAACTGCTGACGCCTCGGCTCGGTCCAGCGACCGCGGATGAGTCCTGTGGCCACAGCTGGGTGCTACGAACTCGACTGGGTCCTACAAACTCGGCTCGGTGTTATGCCCTTGGCTGGTGCCACAGCCTCGGATGCCCTTAGGGAGGAGCGCCCTCGGGTGAAAGTCCCAGGCAGCTCCACGACGCAGAGCATGGACAGAGGCTAAATTGGCAGCAGCCACTCACCTTGGGCTCCAGCAGAGGGAAGGCAGACTGGACTGGAACTTAATGGGAACACTCGGGATTTGTAGGGTTCTCAGAGCTTTTGCTGAGTGCGGCCACAGAGCAATGTGGTCATCTTACTCCTTCCCAAGGTCCTGGGGAGAGGCGGTGGCTCCTCCCTCAAAGATTCAACCCCACCTGGTGGACATAGAAATGGTAAGTGAGGCCCAGTAACAACCATCATCTGCCCCACGCTCGGGAAATCCTCTTACACTGAGCACCTGAGGAAGTTTTTCAGTCAACTCAGAAAACAAGGTTCTTCAGGTGATCACTACTAATAGTCTCCAGGCAAAAAACTAGAGGATAATTACCATTCCCTCCGCAAGCAACTCTAACCAGGAAAGCAAAGATTTGACAGTGGTGCCTCATCCAAACCCAGGAGAGGGAGTCACAAACAGCAGAACACCAACACCCACAGGGAAAATTTGGCAGGCTCCAAAGCCCACTGTAATAGCCAAAATGGTGAAAAACAGAAACAAAAGACAAATGAAAGAATAAGAGACCTCTACCGAAGATGAGATAAATGAGGTGCAGCTAAGGAAATTAACAGAACTAGAATTCAGAGCCATTATCTTGAGGAAGCTCAACAGCATGTGTAAGGACATGAGCACCATGAGTAAAGACATAGAAATGTTGAAAATCAACCAGTTGGAAATTGAAAACCACCAAGAAGTAATGAAGAATGACATATCAGAAATGAAAAACACATTGGAAGGTATATAAAACAAAATACAGAAAGCTGAGGACCGGATCAGTGAATTAGAAGACAGGGTAGAAAAAATCAACCAATCAGAACACCAAAAGGAAAAAACTATTAAAAAACAGGATGACAGCTTAAGAGAACTGTGGGACAACTGGAAGCGTAATAATATTCGCATCATAGGAGTCTCCAAAGAAGAAGAAAATGAGCAAGGTTAGAGAATATATTCAAAGAAATAGTGACAGAAAACTTTCCTAACTTGGTGAAGGAAAAAGGCATTCAAGTTCAAGAAGCACAGAGAGCCCCAAGTAAGGAGAACCCAAACAGGCCCACACCAAGATACATAGTAATCAAACTGCCAAAAATAAAAGACAAAGAGAGAATCCTAAAAGCAACAAGAGATAAGCAACAGGTACCTACAAAGGAACCCCCATAAGGCTCTCAGCTGATTTTTCACAAGAAACACTACAGGCCAGAAGGGAAAGGCATGAAGTAATCAAAGTCATGAAAAACAAGGATCTGAATTCAAGACTACTCTACCCAGCAAGGCTATCATTCAAAATAGAAGGTCAAATAAAGAGCTTCCCAGACAAGAAAAAGGCTAAGGGAATACATTAGCACCAAACCAGCACTGCAAAAAATATTAAAAGGACTGCTGTAATTAGCAGGAGAAATGGGAAGAAAAATAGAACCACACTAAACAAAAATGGCAATAAATAAGTACATATCAATAATCACCTTAAATGTAAATGGATTGAATGCTCCCATAAAAAGACACAGAGTAACTGATTGGATAAGAAAGCAGGACTCATCTATATGTTGTTTACAAGAGACCCAACTCACAACAAAAGACTCACGTAGATTGAAAGTGAAAGGATGAAAAAAATCTTCCAAGCAAACAGAAAGGAAAAAAAAAAGCTGGGGTAGCAATACTCATATCTGATTTAATATATTTCAAAATGAAGGCCATAACTAGAGACAAAGAAGGCCACTACATAATATTGAAAGGATCTATCCAACAGGAAGATATAACCTTGATAAACATATATGCACCCAATATAGGAGCACGAAAATATATTAAAAATCTTCTGGAGGACTTCAAAGGAGAAATTGATAGCAATGCGATCATAGCAGGGGACTTCAACACCCCGCTGACATCACAGGATAGATCCTCTAGACAAAAAATTAGCAAGGAACAGAGACTCTAATTGAAGCACTAGACCAAAGGGATTTAATAGCTATCTACAGAGAATTACAGCCCAAAACTACAGAATTCACATTCTTCTCAAGTGCACATGAGACATTCTCAAAGATAGACCACATGTTAGAGAACAAAATAAGTGTCTAAAAGTGCAAGAAGATTGAAATCATATCAAGCATCTTCTCAGATCACAATGGCATGAAACTAGAAATCAATTGCAAGAAATATATACAAAGACATTTGAACACATGGAAGCTAAATAGCATGTCATTAAACAATGAATGGGTCACCAAGAAGATCAAGGAAAAATCAAAAACTTCCTGGAAACCAATGAAAATGAACACACAACAACACAAAATCTATGGGATGCAGCGAAAGCAGTTCTGAGAGGGAAGTTCATAGCACTACAGGCCTGCCTCAAAAAAACAAGAAAAATCTTTAATAGACTATCTAACCTCACAGCTTAAATAACTAGAGAGCAAACAAAAAGATACCCCAGAGCAAGTAGAAGGAAGGAAATAGTAAGGATCAGAGCAGAAATAAATGACATAGAGACCAAAAAAAAACAATTCAAAGGATCAATGAAACAAAGAGCTGGTTTTTCAAAAAGATAAACAAGATTGATGGACCCTTAGCTAGACTCACCAAGAAACAGAGAGAGTACCCAAATACACAAAATCAGAAATGAAAGAAGAGAAGTAAAACTGACACCACAGAAATACAAATGATCGTTAACAACTACTATGAACAACTCGGCAATAAATTGGACAATCTAAGCAAAATGGACAAATATGTAGAAACACATAGTCTCCCAAAACTAGACCAGGAAGAGATAAAAGACTTGAAGATACCAAAAACAACAGAAGAAATTGAAGATGTAATCAAGACTCTCCAAGCAAACAAAAGCCCAGGCCCGGTGGGCTTCACGGGGGAGTTTTACCGAACATTCAAAGAACATCCATTCTCCTCAAACTATTTCAAAGAATTCAAGAAGAAGGAAGACTTCAAAACTCGTTTTATGAAGCCAGCATAATTCTAATTCCAAAACCAGAAAAAGACACTGCAAAGAAAGAAAACTACAGGCCAATATCCCTGATGAACATAGACACCAAAATCCTGAACAATATACTAGCAAATCAGATCCAACAATACACAAAAAAAATTATCCACCACGACCAAGTGTGATTCATCCCAGGGATGCACGGCTGGTACAATATTCACAAATCAATAAACGTGATACACCACATAAATAAAATGAAGAATAAAAACTACATGATCATATCAATAGATGCCGAAAAAGCCTTTGACAAAATCCAGAATCCATTTCTGATACAAACGCTCAGCAATGTGGGAAAAGAGGGATCATATCTAGACATAATAAAGGCCATATATGAAAGACCTACAGCCAACATCATACTCAATGGGCAAAAACTGAAAGCATTTCCCTTAAGAACAGGAACAAGGCAAGGATGCCCACTTTCGCCACTCTTATTTAACATAGTACTGGAAGTCTTAGCCACAGCAATCAGACAGGAAGAAAAAATAAAAGGGATCCAAACTGGAAAGGAGGAAGTGAAATTGTCATTATTTGCAGGTGACATGACACTATACGTAGAAAACCCCAAAGATTCCATCAAAAATTTACTAGCCTTAATAAATGAATTTGGCAAAGTAGCAGAATACAAAATTAACATCAAGAAATTGATGGCATTCTTATACACCAATGATGAACTCACAGAAAGAGAAACTAAGAAAACAATCCCATTTATTATTGTGGCAAAAAAATTAAGATACCTAGGAATAAACTTAACCAAAAAAATAAAGGACCTATTCGCAGAAAACTACAGGTCATTGAGAAAAGAATGAGAGGAAGATATAAAAAAGTGGAAGCACATACCTTTTTTATGGATTGGAAGAATTAACATCATTAAAATGTCCATATTACCCAAAGCAATCTATAGATTCAATGTAATCCCCATCAAAATTCCAACGGCATACTTCACAGAATTAGAACAAGTACTTCAAAAGTTCATATGGAACCAAACAGACCTCGAATAGCCACAGCAATCTTGAAAAAGAACAACAAAGTCGTAGGGATCATATTACCAGATTTCAGGTTATACTACAAAGCCACTGTAATCAAAACAGCCTGGTACTGGCACAAGAACAGGCATATAGACCAGTGGAACAGAACAGAGAACCCAGAAATAGACCCAAGGCAATATGCTCAATTAATATTTGACAAAGGAGGCAAGAACATACAGTGGAGTAAGGACAGCCTCTTTAATAAATGGTGTAGGGAAAATTGGACAGCTACATGCAAAAAAATAAAACTAGACCATCAACTTACACCCTACACAAGAATAAACTCAAAATGGATAAAAGACTTAAATGTGACTCATGAATCCATAAAAGTCCCAGAAGAAAATGTAGGCAACAGAATTTCAGACATCATGCGCAGCAGAATTTTTACTGGTACATCACCTAAGGCAATAGAAACAAACGAGAAAATGAACACATGGGACTACGTCAAACTCAAAAGTTTCTGCACAGCGAAAGATACAATCATCAAAATGGAAAGGCAACCCACTGTATGGGTTAGCATAATTGCCAATGATATATCAGATAAGGGGTTAATTTCCAATATATATAGAGTGCCCATACAATTCAACAAAAGGAAGACAAAGAACCCAATTAAAAAATGGGCAGAGGAACTAAATAGTTACCTCCCAAAACAGGACATAGAAATGGCTAAGAGACATATGAAGAAATGCTCATCATCACTAATCATCAGAGAGATGCAAATTAAAACAACAATGAGGTATCACCTCACACCTGTCAGAATGGCCATCATCAACAAATCATCAAACAACAAGTGTTGGCGAGGGTGTGGAGAAAAGGGGACTCTAGTACACTGCTGGTAGGAATGCAGACTGTGGTGTTACCTCAAAAATTAAAAATTGAACTGCCCTTTGACCCAGTGATCCCACTTCTAGGAATATACCCTATGAAGCCTGAAACACCAACCAGAAAGAATATATGTAGCCCCATGTTTGTAGCAGCACCATTTACTATAGCTAAGATCTGGAAACAGCCCAAATGTCCACCAGTGGACCAATGGATAAAAAAGAAGTGGTACATATACACAATGGTGTACTATGCAGCTGTAAGAAAGACAACATGGAGGGACCTGGAAAGTATCATCCTTAGCGAAACAAGCCAAGCAGAGAAAGACAAATATCACATGATCTCACCTATATGTAGAATATAATGAACATACCAGTCTGATGAACGGGGTAGTCCCAGAGATGTGGAAGTGGGGTACAGACTGACAATCTCCAGAAGAGAAGGC
Source organism: Molossus molossus (assembly GCF_014108415.1). Lineage (NCBI taxonomy): Eukaryota > Metazoa > Chordata > Mammalia > Chiroptera > Molossidae > Molossus > Molossus molossus. The sequence goes on along the minus strand of NW_023425401.1, from coordinate 37,019,858 downwards.
GATGGGGGAGAGATAAACCACAGAACTTATATGCATGTGTGCATGAACAATGGACATGGACAACAAGGCTGGGGACAGAGCAGGGAGGGATAGGAGGGGGGAATCAGTGGGAGAAAAAGGAGGAACATTTGTAACAAAAATAAATTAATAAACATAAAATAAAATAAAAAAAGATTAATGATCCACTTAATGACGTGATTGATATTCAAATTCAGGTAAAACTAAATTACTTTATAAAAGAGAGTGATATTAAGAATCTTTTGGGAGTTTCAATAAACTCTTTGGATCAGGATTGAAGTAAGATTCATCTTAAATTTAATTGTGATGGATGATAAGTAGATTAATAGATCAACAGATGAAGTTTATAAGGAGACTCCAGTGCAGAATTAAAGTCAATGTTTAAGAACAGAAATCTGATCAATAGCACTTTAAAAGGATTACATGCCTTGACTGAGTGAGATTTATCCCTGCAATAAAAGAATGGTACATATGCAAATCAATTTATATGTTACACCATTTTAACAGAATAAATGATAAAATATGATCATCTCAATAGATGCAGAAAAGCATGTGATATCCATTCATCTAAAAACTCTCAACAAAATAGGTATAGAAGGACTTACCTCAACACTATAAAAGCCATATATAAAAAGTTTACAACATCATAATCAATGGTACAAGCTAAGGATGCCAGGTATACTACTTCCATTCAGCATAGTATTGGAAATCCCAATCAAATCATTTAGACAAGAAAAATAAATAAAACACATTCAAATAAGAAAGGAAGAAGTAAAATTACCTGTGGGCAGATGACATGATTATATATGTAGATAACCCTAAAGATGCAACAACTAAAACCTGTTAGAACTAATATACTAATTCAGACAAGTTGCAGGATATAAAATCAGCATTCAAAAACCAATGGTGTGCCCTGGCCAGTTTGGCTCAGCAATTAAAGCATCAGCCTACAGAATGAAGAGTCATGGGTTCAATTCCTGGTCAGGGGTATGTACCTGGGTTGCAGGTTCAATGCCCAGCTCCAGTTGGGGTCATGCAGGAGGAAACCAATCGATGTCTCTCACATCCATGTTTCTCTTTCTCTCTCTTTCTCTCTTCCTCCCTCCCACTCTATCTAAAAATCAATGGAAAAAATATCCTTGGGTGAGGATTTTAAAAAAAAAAATCAATGGCGTTTCTATATACTAACAAAAAACTATCCAAAAATGAAAATTTTTTTACATTCCCATTTAATAACAGCAAAAAGAAAAAAATACTTAGGAAATACTTACTCAAAGTGGTGAAAGACTTGCACAATGAAAATTATAAAACATTGATAAACAAAATAAAGAAGACAAATGTTTATAAATTAGAAGAATTAATATTGTTAAATATGCAAAATGATATGCAGATTCCATGCAATCCCTATCAAAATCCTAACAGCAATTTTCATAGAAATATAAAAAGCATAAATCTTCAATCCTAAAATTCATATGAAACCACAAAAGAGCCCAGCTGGTGTGGCTCACTGGTTGAGCATCAACCCTGCACCAAGAGGTGACTGGTTCAATACCTTGTCAGGGCACATGCTCATGTTATGGGCCCAATCCCCAGTTGGATTGGGAGATAGCCAATAGATGTTCTCACACATCGATGTTTCTATCTTTCTCTCCCTCTCCCTTCCTCTCTATCTAAAAAGCAATTAAAAAAATTTTTTTTAAATACAAAAGACTCCTTACAGCCAAAGCAATCTTGAGCAAGTAGAAAAAAGCTGCAGGCATCACATTTTCTGATTTCAAAATACATTACAAAACTATAGAAATCAAAACAGTATGATGCTGGCATAAAGATAGATATATAGACAAAACAAAAAAGAGGTCTCAGAAATAAGTCTTGTGCCTAAGGACATCTGCTGTTCAACAAGGCTGTCAAAAAACACAATGGGCCCTGGTTAGTGTGGTTCAGTGGTTAGAGCATTGGCCCATGCACCAAAGGGTTGCAGTTATGATTCCCAGTCAAGGGCACATACCTAGGTTTCAGGTTAGATCCCTGGCCCCAGTCCGGGCACATGCAGAAGGCAGCCAATCAATGTGTCTCTCTCACATCAATGTCTCTCTCTCTCTCTCTCTCTCTCTCTCCCTCCCTCCCACTCTTGCTAAATATCAATGAAAAAATATATATATCCTCAGGTGAGAATTAACAAAAAAAGAAAAAACAGGAAAAAGATAGTCTCTTCAGTAAATAGTTTTGCTAAAACTGGGTATCTACACAGAGAATTTTATTAAAAAATAAACTTAAAATTGATTAAAGACTTAAACATAAGACCTAAAACTGTAAAACTTCTAGAAGAAATTATAGAAGAAAGCTTGTTGACATTTTCTTGCCAACAATTTTTTGGATACGACACTAAAAGCTTAAGCAGCAAAAGACAAAAAGTAGTTAAGTGGGATTGTATCAAACTAAAAAGCTTCTGCATAGCAAAAGAAATAATCAACAGAGTCAAAAGGCAGTCTATGGAATGGGAGAAAATATTTTCAAACCATTTATCTGATAAGCAGTTAATATCCAAAATATATAAGTAAATCATAGAACTCAATAGCAAAAAATAAAATAAACGTATTTAAAAATGGCCTGAAGCAATCTCTCTCCAAAAAAGACATACAAATGGCCATGAATATGAATATGAATAGATGCTGAACATAACTAATCATCTGAAAAACGCAAATCAACACCATAAAGAAATAATATCTCACCTGTTAGAATGGCTATTATTAAAAAGATATCTATCATGTTGGCAACAATGTAGAGAAAAGGAAACTCTTGTTCACTATTGGTGGGAATGTGAATGTACAGCCAGAAAAACAGTCTGGAGGCTCCTCAAAAAATTAAAAATAGAACTACCATATGATCCAGCAATCCCACTTCTGGGTATATATCCAAATAAAATGAAATCAGTATCTTGAAGAGAGATCTACACTCCCATTTCATTGCAGCATTGTAGACAAGATGTGGAAACAACCTAAATGTCTATCAACAAATTAATGCATTAAAAATGTGATATATATATATACACATACAATGAAATATTATTCCATTATGAGTTAGAAGAAAATCCTGCCATTTGTGATAACATGGATGAACCTGTAGTACATTAAGCTAAATAAATAAGCTTTTCGCAAAAAAAAAAAAAGAGATATACTGAATAATCTCTTTTATATGTGGAATTTTAAAAAGTCAACTCATATAAGGAGAGGGTAGATTGGTAGTTGAAAGGGGCTGGAGGATGGGGAAATATGGAGATACTGATCAAAGGGTACAAAGTTTCAGTTATGCAAAATGAGTAAGTTCTGGAGATGGGGACAATAGTTAACAATACTGTACTTGTTACTGGACACATGACCAGGTTGTATACTTGAAAATTGCTAAGAGGGTAGATCTTAAGTATTCTCACCACACACACACACACACACACACACACACGAGGAAGAGAAGGAAGGAGGAAAGAGAGAAAGGAAGAAAAGGAAGGAAGGAAGGAAGGAAGGAAGGAAGGAAGGAAGGAAGGAAGGAAGGAAGGAAGGAAGGAAGGAAGGAAGGGAGGGAGGGAGGGAGGGAGGGAGGGAGGGAGGGAGGGAGGGAGGGAGGGAGGAAGGAGAGAGAAAGAAAGAAAAGAGAGAGAAAGAAAGAAAAGAGAGAGAAAGAAAGAAAGAAAGATTGATTCATTAACGTGATTGTGGTGATCATTTTACAATGTACACAATATTATCAAAACATCAAGTTTCACATTTATAACATATATAATCCTTATTTGTCAATTATACCTCAATAAAACTGGGGGGGAAAACACAGACAGCTGTCTGGCCGGTGTGGCTCGGTGGTTGAGCTTCGACCCATGCACCAAGAGGTTGCTGGTTCAATTCCCGCTCGGGACACATGCCCAGGTTGTAGACCCAATCCCCAGTGTGGGGTATGCAGGAGGTGGGCAGTTGGTGTTCTCTCTCATCAATGTTTCTATCTCTCTCTCCATCTCACTTCCTCTCTCTCTAAAGAAAAAAAGGGGGGAAAAAAAACATAGATTTCTGATATTTAGAAGAAATATTATTACCAGGAGAGGACAGAAATACTTTCTAGCTTAATTTTATCTTTTCAAAGACTAGGTCTAATACTAAATTTTATGAATGCAAACGATGCCAAAAACTGTGAAAATTAACTAACTGAAGCTTTATCTTATTTTATTTCAACCCTAGAGTTGATTTTCAGAACTAAATTTTTTTTAAAGCAGTCCCTGTTATAAAATGACCCAGTTGCCAAAGCCACTAAATAAGAGGTGTGTTGAACTGAAGTGAAACTTGGCTGAAGGGTAACTGAGTAGGTCAAAGAGATTCAGCACCATCCTTGGAAGATACAAGCACCGCACCGCAACTCCACATGGGGAACTCTGCCTAGAACAAAACAAATGGCCACTACCAAGACCATCTGACGAGGAGCCTCTGGAGCACGTGTGAAATGAAAGAGTACAGAGCCAATTCAGGTCAACGAGGTCAAATGAAAGACCAAATTAGAGAAGAGACAGAAGCCAGCCAAGTAAAAATGGCTCTCTAGTTAACAGCAAATGAGAGAACCCACTAAAATTAACTATGAACAAAAGGTTATCCTCACAGGTCAACCGTCCAAGTGATTGAAATGCAAATGCTTTATAGGAAAGTAGGCTTTCCCAAGTAGAGGGAAAAAATCCAAAATAAAACATTTCATAATATCACCATTTTTACACAGAGAAAAAAAGAGAAGTGACCCTGAAACTCATTTGGCTCAAGAAGGAATTGCCTTAATATGCTACTAAATCCCTGGATTTAGTGAAAATGTTTGAAAAGAAAAAGTCAAAATGGAAGTTGCTGCTCTTTTTCCAATAATTAAATAAAAACAAAAAGAAATAATAACAAAATTTAAAATGAAAGAAACTGTCCTGGGATGAAGAACTACATTAAGACTATACAACCATCCAGAACCAGATTTTCCATTGAAGCGAACTGTGAATAACAAAGCAATTCAAAGACCATCCAATTTCTAAGAAAAGATTGTATGCCTAATTTGAAATAATAAAATAAATAAAAACCATGGACCAAAATTAATTTATGTAAATCTCTTCTTTATTTCATAGCTGTAAGTATAAAGAGAATTATTCTTATTTTACTAAACATTTTATCAAGAAAAGAATAGTTGATACAAATAAGGGGAAGCATATACTGTGTTCACTGATAGGAAGAATTAACATCATTGAAATGTCCATACTACCGAAAGCAATCTATAGATTTAATGCAACTCCTATTGAAATACCAATGACTATTTCACAGATCTAGAATATTCCAAAAATTTATATGGAACAAGAAAAGACTCTGAATAGGCTCAGCAATCTTGAGAAATAAGAACAAAGTTGGAGGAATCACAATACCAAATATCAAACTGTACTACAAGGCCATCGTAAGCAAAATAGTATAATACTGGCATAGGAAAAGGCATATATATAGATCAATGGAACAGAACAGAGAGCCTAGAAATCAACGCACACCTATTTGGTCAATTAATATTTGACAAAGGAGGCAAGAGCATACAATGGAGAAAAGACAGTCTCTTCAATAAATAGTGTAGGGGAAATTGGACAGGTACATGAAAAAATGAAACTAGACCACCAAGTTACACCATACACAAGAATAAACTCAAAATGGAAAAAAGACTTAAATATAAGTCCTGAAACCACAAAAATCCTAGAAGAAAATGTAGGCAGCAATATTTCAGACATCACACGCAGCAGAATTTTTACTAATACATTGCCTAGGGCAAGAGAAACAAAGGTAAAATTTAATAAATGGGACTATATCAAACTAAAAAACTTCTTCCCAGCAAAAGAAACCAGCTTCAACATGAAAAGAGAATCCACTATATGGGAGGACATATTTGCCAATGATACATCTGATAAGGGGTTAATTTCCAAAATATATAAAGAACTCATACAACTTAACAAAAGGAAGACAATCCAATTAAAAAATGGGCAGAGGACCTAAATAGACACATCTCCAAAGAGGACATACAAATGACCAAGAGATATATGAAAAAATGCTCAATGTCACTAATCATCAATCAGAGAGATGAAAATTAAAGACTATGAGGTATCACCTCACACCTGCCAGAATGGCTGCCATTAACAAATCATCAAACAATAAGTGCTGATAAGGGTGTAGAGAATGCAGATTGGTACAGCCATTGTGGGAAATAGTATGGAGTTTCTTCAAAAAATTAAAAATGGAACTGCCTTTTGACCCAGTGATCCCACTGCTGGGAATATATCCTAAGAATCATGAAACTCAAATTTGAAAGAATATACGCGCCCCTATGTTTATAGCCACACTACTTACAATAGCCAAGACCTGGAACTGGCCAAGTGCTCATCAGTAGATGAGTGGATAAAAAAGCTCTGGTACATTTATACAATGAAATACTATGCACCTATAAGAAAGAAGGATCTCTTACCTTTTGAGACAAAATGGAAGGACCTGGAGAGTATTATGCTGAGCAAAATAAGCCAGTCAAAGACAAATACCACATGATCTCACTTATATGTGGAATCTAACGAACAAAATAAAAACAGAGGCATGGATATATGGAATAGACTGACAGCTGTCAGAGGGGACAGGGTCAAGGTGATGATGAAAGAAAGTGAAGGGAGTAGCCAAAGAACATGTATGCATGACATATAGACACAGACAACAGTGTGGTGGTGGCCAGAGGGAAGGGGGATAGGGGCTAGGTGGAGATGGGCAAAGCGGGAGGGACATCTGTAATAGTGTCAACAATAAAAATAAAGTTAAAAAGGGGGAAAGAATGGGTCTGGCTGGTTTGGCTCAGTAGTTAAAGCGTCGACCCACAGACCAAAGGGTCACAGGTTTGATTCCATACAAGGGCACCTACCTGGATCGAAGGTTGAATTCCCAGGCCCAGTTTGGGTAATGCAGGGGGCAACCAATAGATGTGTCTCTCTCACATCGATGTTTCTCTCCTCTCTCTCTCTCTCTCTCTCTCTCTCTCCCCTCTCTCTCCCCTCTCTCCCTCCCTCCCTCCCTCCCTCCCTCTCTCCCTCCTTCCTTTCCACTCTTTCTAAAAATCAATGGAAAAATATCCTCAGGTGAGGACTAAAAAAGACAGAGAGAAAAGAATAGAAAGAAGTATGTCAAACATGAATAGCTATAATAAGCAAAAGGTTAAAAATCATAATAAAAATTAATTGGCTAGAAAATAATTCAAATATTATAGCAGACAACAAGAAAAATTTCCCTTAAGACTAACTAAAGACACATTTAAGTCTGCCTTAATGTTCCCAAGCATGCAACCTGCATACACATCTGAGAGGCTGGCTCAGGCTTGTATGCATTTACCAGTTTTGAATGACCACAGAGATAAATTCTTTAATTCAGTTTTCAAATTCTCTAGACCCTCAGACCTCTTCTATGATTATGCAAAGAAAAGAACACCACTTTCTTTTTTATTAATCTACTTCGCAAAAATTTTCACCAAACGGGTAACACTTGCCCAAACCTCTAAGCTTGCCATCATACATCAGCAGAAACAAAAATCTAATAAAAGCCAGTTCTGGTAAAAGTGCAGGAAAGAGTCATTCATGGACATGACTGTAGGACTGAAAACTACCTACAACCTTTTATAGGGCAGTGTGGCAAAAATCATCAAAATTTTAAATGTATCTGCCCTTTGACCTGGCAATTCAACTTCTGAAAATTTATTCTGTGTCATACTTACTAAAAGCTAAATGCTTGAGTATTTGGGGCAGCATTATTTGTACTAGAAAAAAAAGCTAAATATGCATCAATAAGAGAATGGTTAAATAAATTGTCTATCTATATAATAAAATTAGTATTCATTGACTAAAAACACTGATCTATATTCTATATTCTATAGATCTAGATCTATATTCATTGCTAAGAAAAGTTCTCCAAGACGAGCTAAATTTTAAAAGTCAGTTTTAGCATACTGTGATAGTACCCTTCCTTTCATAAACAATTTCTAAAACATATTTTCCGATTGATATATAAGGATGCATCATTCATCTACACATATATTCAGGCACAAAAATATGTTTGTACACGCATGCATCAAGAAAGTTACAAAAGGGGCAAACATTAGGTTGAGGACCTGAATGGGAGTATGTTTTCAGTTTTCATTTTGCATTTACTATACCATCTAAAATTTCTGATTATGTGCTTTTACAACATTTTCCACATATCTATGGGATTTATCCTAGCAGTTTGGGGCTCAAGACCACATTGAATTTTGTTTTGGTTTTTACTAATCAAAGTTATTTTTTAAGGCAGCATGAACTGTCAAGTATGAAATAAAAGCATCAGTTAGCCATGGTCAGGGTTCTTGGCTCAAAATGAAACATAAATAAATATTTACACCTCACCCTTATCATATCCCCAGTACTGGGTCGTGTAATCACATTCTCTTCCTCACTCCAGAGTAAGCATCTTCGATGAGACTAGTGTTTAATTAAATAGCACAATTTTCAAAAGTGGATCAGGCCCCACTAGGCATATAAATGCAATATACTTAGCACTATAAAGTTTGCTAATAATACACATCCATAAGGTAAAAGACCTTTTATAGCAGGGTATTTGGTTTGCTAGAATCCGATTTATGAAAAACCTCCTATATACTCTCATTGGTAAGCAATAATACATTTCAGTTCCATCCTGACATGAAATCTCTCAGGTTCCTTTATGTACTTTTAAATAAGTATCATAAAACATTAATAAAAGTTCTCTTCTAGGTCTCTATTCAAATGTTTCTTGATTTGTAGATTTCATTAACAAAATCAAGAAAATTGTCTTTTGCCAGGATTCCAGAGTGGGACTAAATTGCTAGCATTTGCTCAGTGCAAACTTGCATGATGGCATTAAAAACAAATTTGTTTGGCAGACTTCTCAAAATCAGAAATGATTTTTTCTCCGAAACAGGATTATTTTCTCTCTTTTTTTTTTCATTGAATTTATTGGGGTAACATTGATTAATAAAATTATATAGGTTTCAGATATACAATTCTGCAACACATCATCTGTCCATTGTATTGTCTGTTCACCACCTAAGTCAAGTCTCTTCCATCACCATTTATCCCCCTTTACCTTCTTTACTTTCTCTTCTTAATAAGCAATAAGATAGATGTTTCAGCACACCAGGAGGTTGAAACCAGCCAGAGGATGATTCTGTTCTTCACTTTATTCCTTCCCCTAGGGCAATGCTTTAAAAATTATCAATTATGACACATCTTTCATTGCATTTCAGCCCTCTGCTGAGGAGGGAACATTTTAATCACTCTAGGGCCTTCTCCAGTGCCAACTCAGAGCTGGCACGGTCCCTTGGTCTTGGGATGCAGACACAGAGGACTGATGCAACCTACAACTTCACCTGAGGGTCAAACAGAGTACTTCTTTAAAGGCAAGGGATACTCTGATCACTTGATTACATACTCTAGAGCAGAACTAGGAACAGTGGTGATAGCCAACCATAGCTCACTTCCTTATTCAGGGGACAAGTCTCCCCCTCTTCCAATAACAATATTAAACAGCAACCAATTTCTCATAGGAATTTTACAAGTATTACATGTTCTATTTGTTATAATACATATTGTTTTCTGGGAAAAGTGTACACAGATAATAGCTTGATTGTAAGACTTGATTATGAAAAATAAATACTTGTTCCCATGGCATTGTTCTCAGGTTAGTGAGTTAGAAGAGATTTTAGGCAAATAAAGAACATTTTGAGCCCTACTGGTGTTGATTAGTGGTTATAGCATTGGCCCATGCACCAAAGGGTTATGGGTTTGATTCCTGGTCAAAGGCTAGTACCTGGGTTGCATGTTCAATCCTTGGCCCTGTCAAGGTATGTGTGAGAGGCAACCAATCGATGTGTCTCTCTCACATCGATGTTTCCCCCTCTCTCACTCCCTCTCTTCCACTCAGTAAAAATCAATGGAAAAAAAGAAATTTGAACGTGTGACTCTCAGAACTATGTTAAATAGAACCACTGAGGGAAAAAAAAACATATTTTGCCCTGGCCAGTTTGGTTCAGTGGTTAGAACATTGGCCCGCAGATCAGAGAGTCCTGGGTTCAGTTCCCACTAAGGGCACATACCTCAGTTGCAATTTGTCCCTGGCCCCAGTTGGTGTCATGTGGATGGCAACCAGTCAATGTGTCCCTCTCACATCGATGTTTCTCTCTCTCTCTTCCTCCCTCTCTCCCTCCTGCTAAAACAAAAAAGAAAAAAAGGAAGAAAAAAAAAAAAAACCCCACATTTCTACCAGAACAAAAATTTAAGTTTTCACCCATATACGGATTCTTAATTCACCTCACTAGACAAGAATATCAGTATGTTAAAGATAGATTTGAGCTATGGAACTACATGTTGAATGAAAAGAAATGTCTTTGTCTTGGAGTCCCAAGAAACTTCATGACTGAGAGAGATTTGTACACCACAGAGAGAGAACCTTGTATTTTACTAATATGTCATAATAGTTCTAATTAACATGCATATCACTTATGAGCATCGTCTACCCACAAAGTACTTTTTACATATACTTAAAAATAGTCTTCTGGCCTTAACTGTTACATTATATGAACTCTATACAGTTTATAGTGTTTGTTCACAAACATTATATCTCATGAGGCAGTCATCAGAATAAGTATGTAGTAGTATAGGTACATACAAGTAAAATGTGTACTACAGTATTCCCATGTAGAAGTAGAAACTAAAAAAGAATGAGTTCTTAGGATCACATAATAGGTTAAAATCTTGAGTTTGGTATTTATGCCTCCAAATCCCATGCCATGCTATTATTATCTTTTTTACATGCAATTAAATGAGACACAGTATTAGAAATATGATGGTTTCTGTGAAATATGTTTTATATGCATTTGAACTATGAGAAACAATCCCCATCTCCAAATAACATGCATATGTATAGTTGTCAATCAGCTAACAAATATTTATTGGATGACTTCTACATGCCAAGCACTATTTTAGACTATAACAGTGAATATTAAGAATTTTCCTCTTAATGAGCTGACATTCTAGGAAGACTGAAGCAAAAAATAAATATAATATAATAATTTAAGGTACTGATAATTGTGGAGATGTGTTAGTGTAACATGATAGAAAGTGTCCAGTATGGGAGGCTGTTTAGGATAAGGTGGTGAGGGAAAACTTGTTTGAAGAAATGGCTTTTGAGTTGATAATCTAATTGAAGAGAAGGAAGTAATCATATTTCTATCTGAAGGGGAGATCGATCCAAGTAGAAGGATAGCAAGGGTAAAGATTCTGATTAGTATGAATTCATGAGTTAGAAAGAAATACAGAGTAATTGGGACCTAGTGAGAAAGGAGGGAGTATAATCAAAAATGAGGTTTAAGAGAAGGACAAGAGGTGAACCATTTGGGATGAATACTGTGGCTTCACAAAGTACAGCCTTATTTCTTACATATGTCATATTCCAATAATACTTTGCTCCACGGAGACACTGAAGTTCCCATCCTCCTTTAATCTTGTGGGAATGCCATCTTTAACACATGACCTCAACTTTGCCAAACAATAGGAAGAGAGAATAGAGAATCCCACCTGGGAAATTTTTATAGGCCAGGCCTAGAAAGTGACGTCTGCTAATTCTGCCTGAATTTTGTTGTCCAACCTTAGTCCATCTCCACAAGGAACGTGGGGAATGTAGCTTAGCTCTACACCCAAGAAGAAGAGAAGAAACTAGAATATTGGTGAATGCTAGCATTCTTTGACACTGACTCTGCACACAGTTTTAAAAATGGACTTTCTTTTTTATTTCTTGTATATGGTATAAGTTGGTGGTCTAGTTTTATTCTTTTGCATGTAGCTGTCCAATTCCCCCAACACCATTTATTAAAGAGGCTGTCTTTACTCCATTGTGTACTCCTCTCATCTTTTTCAAATATTAATTGAGCATAATGTCTTGGGTCAATTTCTGGCTTCTGTATTCTGTTCCATGGATCTATATGCCTGTTCTTATGCCAGTACCAGGCTGTTTTGATTAGAGTGGTTTTGTAATATAACCTGATATCCAGTATTGTGATCCCTCCTACTTTGTTTTTTTTCAAGATTGCTGTGGCTATTCAGGGTCTTTTTGGTTCTCATATAAACTTTTGAGGTGTTTGGTCTAGTTCTGTGAAATATGTCATTGATATTTTAGCACGGATTGCATTGAATCTATAGACTGCTTTGGGTAGTGTGGACATTTTAATGATATTAATTCTTCCAATCCATGAACAAGGTATATGCTTCCATGTTTTGTATATATCTTCCTCTATTTTTTTTTTCAATGCCCTGTAGTTTTCTGCGAAAAGGTCCTTTACTTCTTTGGTTAAGTTTATTCCTAGGTATTTTAATTTTTTTGTTGCAGTGGTAGCTGGGATTGTTTTTTTAGTTTCTCTTTCTGTGAGTTCATTATTGGTGTATAAAAATGCCAGTGAGTTCTGGATGTTGATTTTGTATCCTGCAACTTTGCCAACTTCTTTTATTAAATCTAGTAGCTTCTGATGGAGTCTTTAGGTTTTCTATGTACAATATCATGTCATCTGTGAATAATTACAGTTTCACTTCTTCCTTTCCAATTTGGATCCCTTTTATTTTTTCTTCTTGTCTGATTTTTGTGGCTAAGATTTCAACCAACTTATACCATACACAAAAATAAACTCAAAATGGATAAAAAACTTAAATGTGACTCATGAATCCATAAAAATCCTAGAAGAAAATGTAGGCAACAAAATTTCAAACATCACACACAGCAGAATTTTCACTGATACAACACCTAAGGCAAAAGAAACAAAGGAAAAAATTAATACATGGGGCTGCATCAGACTAAAAAGCTTCCGCACAGCAAAAGAAACAAGCATCAGAATGGAAAGGGAACACACTGTATGGGAGACCATAATTGTCAACAATACAATACATCAGATAAGGGATTAATTTCTAAAATATTTAGAATACTAATACAACTCAACATAAGAAAGACAAAGAATCCAATTCAAAAATGGGCAGAAGGCCTAAATAGACGCCTCTCCAAATAGGACATACAAATGGCCAAGAGACATAAAAAAATAAAATAAAAAAAAAGCTCAATGTCACTAATTATCAGAGAGAGGCAAATTAAAATGACTATGCGGTATCACCTCATACCTGCCAGAATGGCTGCCATCAACAAATCATTAAACAACAGTGCTGGCGAGGGTGTGAAGAAAAGGAGACTCTAGTACACTGCTGGTGGGAATGCAGACTGGTGTGGCCACTATGCAAAACAATATGGTGTTGCCTCAAAAATTTAAAACGAACTGCCATTTGACCTAGTGATCTCACTTCCAGGAATATATCCTAAGAAGCCTGAAACACTAATCAGAAAGAATATATGTTCATAGATGCACTATTTACAATTGCTAAGATGTGGAAACAGCTCAAGTGTCCATCAATAGATGAGTGGATAAAAAAGTGGTCATACATATGCACCATGAAATATTATGCAGTTGTAAGAAAGAAGGATCTCTAATCCTTTGAGACGACATGGAGGGACCTGGAGAGTATTATGCTAAGAAAAATAAGCCAGTCAGAGAAAGACAAATACCACATAATCTTACTTATTTGTGGAATATAATAAAACAAAAAAAGGCGATGAACAAAATAGACCTAGAGACATAGAAGTAGGGTTCAGACTGACAAACTTCAGAGGAGGGGGGTGGGCAGGGGGGAAGAGATAAACCAAAGAACTTATGCACCTAAGCATAACCAATGGACATAAACAACAATGTTGGTGGGACAGGGAGGGGCAAGAATGGGAGAAGGGTGTCTGGGTGGAGGGGGAGAAACATCTGTAACAAAAATAAATTTTTAAAAAATGGACTTTTAGGTACAATGTGAAACTTTTTCAAGGTTTTAATTAGAAGAGTAAAAGGAGGCTATTGTAAAAATTGTGGCAAGAAATTATGAATGTTTGAACTGGTTGTGGCAAGGTAAATACAAAGAAGTCGTCAGATTGGAATTTAATTGTTTTAGAAGAGGTGTGCAGAGCTTATTGACATACTGGATGCAAGTATGAAAAAAGGAAAAAAGTCAGAAATGATTTCTTAATTCCTTTTTCTTCTTTTTTTCTTTTGATTGGGCAATTGGTATAATTTATTGAGAAATAAAGGCTTGAGGGAAATTAGATTTGAGACTGAGGTGGGTGGGAGAGACTGGAGACTGGAGAGTTTCTATTTGGAAACATTAAGTTTGAAATACTCATTAGTATCAATTCCCAGTGAAGATATCACATAAGAAGTTGCATGTATGAATGTGGAGTTCAGGAGAGTAACTCAGTTTGGAGATACAAATTTGAGATCATCAGTGAATGGATGAAATACAAAATTCAGAAATGTCATGTTGTAATATTTGCAAGGAACTAGAAAGAAATGTCATTTTCTAATACTTTAAAGATTCTAGAGAAACAACACAGATATATATATTTTTTAGTGAATATTTTTAAATATAAAAACTTAGGTAAGAATTCTTCACTTTCAAGGAAAACTGTATTTTGGAGAGGAATACATTAATACATCATACTGTACTTTTACATCAGGATATGGATATAATTTCTTTTTTGCAAACATGGTGCTTTTGGTAGTGATAATAAGATATAAATAGCTTTTTTGTAAATCTTATTAAATAGGAATATGTGGCACTATACAGGCAAATTATGTATTTTCTGGTTTTAGCTCTTAGAAAAACTGAAAGCCGTGATTCAAAATTTAAAATGACATATAGAAAATCAAGATTCTTGATATTATCCACTAAACCTAGAAGTATTAGGTACGAATAAACTAGACCCAATCACAGTAAAAAAAAAAGCATTTGATCATCAAAAAGTTTATTCTAGTTTGGAAATCTGATTATAACAGTGCTCTACTCAATAAAATGTTTCAGATTTTATTTTTAGTTCAAAATGGCCCACATATATATTTCTAATTTTTATTCAATGCATGAATAAAAGTTTTAAAAGTGTCAGTGTCTGACACTTTTCTTTAAAAATGCATCAAAATATTTTGAGTATCATATTTTAATGTTTTATTGATTTTAGAGAGAGGAGGGGGAGAGAAACATCAATTTATTGTTTTACTTATATATGCATTTATTGGTTGATTTTTGTATGTGCCCTGAGCAGCGATCTAACCTGCAACCTTGGCATATCAGGACGGTGCTCTAACCAACTGAGCTACTTGGCCAGGGCCAAGAGTATCTTTTTAGCTTGAACTCAACATAAACACAAACATGTTCACCATCATGTGGGCTGTTTTTTTCTCTCCCGATTTCGTTCTTCCACAGTGTCCTGGGGTTAGACATCATCTTATTACCAGTTTTCACTTGTATTCTTTGAGGAATGAGATGGTCGTGCTTTTGTTTCTTTGCTAAAAATTGCTTAATTCTGAAAGTCTAATGGGAATATAAGGCAAAGGCAAAAACCAAGTGCAACCACTAAAATGGAAAGGAAGAAAAAGAAGGCTTAGTTATATTACAGCTATCATAGATTCTTTTTTCTATAAAGAACTAACAATTACCTTTTACCTGTGTTAATTGAACAACCAAATAGCCACTCAAGGAACTGATTTTAATGATTTGTGTTAAAGAAACAAATTTTTAAAGTCAGTAGTTGGTCAATACAATCACTGTTTAGAAAAAGACAAGAACATTACCAAAGCTTTAGGTAAAAAAAAATAAAATAAAGTGAAAATGGCGTAAACTTCACCTATATTAAACACAAGTTATTGAAAAATATAAAATCCTACCTATGAAGTTTAAAATTGTGTTATTAATAATTTCTAATAACCTCCTTCTCAGTATATACATAACATTACCTTGTATTAAAATACCAGTCAGGGGTCTGCACAGCATTACTGATCTCCTCTCCAGAAACTGTTTTAAAGAATCTGAAGTAAAAACAAGAACACTGGGTCACACAAATGTCAAGAAATTTTTAAACTCCCTATGTACATGCACGAGCATATGAACAAACGCTGCCTGGAACAATGTAATCTAGAGCAATTTAATCAATATCTCACTCATTCAAAAAGTTTACGTCAACCCCACCTCATCCTCATCCAAGGAAGAAAGTAAATGCATTTTCAGGCTATACCTGAGTCCACCCCTCACAGTTAAACCAAGTCCCCATAAACAGGAAACAGTTCTAAGAACACAATCCTCAGCATGATAATCACAGCTTTCCTGGATTTATACCATAAATCTCTTATCCCCCACAAATACCGTGTGTACTTTGTATCAGTCAAACTATATAACTCCTTGCCCCCCCATCTCTGACTTTCTCTGCCACCTTATTCCATTTTATATCTATTTTTTTAAATAGCACACATACTGAGGCACATTTCTTAAGATACACCTTTCTCATAAATGTCAACCACCTTTCCCTGTTTGTTTAATTTATATATATTGTTGAAGATATTACAGATGTCCCTCCTTTTGTCCCACATTGACACCCTCGTCCCTGCTCCTATGCACCCCCTGCCCTGCCTTCACTACCCTGTTCTCTGTTTCCATTGATTATGCATATATGCATATAAATTCTTTAGTTTATCTCCTCCCGAGCTCCCCCTTCCCTCTGAGGTTTGTCATTCTGTTTCCTACTTCCATATTTCTGGATCTGTTTCATTCGTCAGCTTATTTTGTTCATTAGAATCCACATATAGGTGAGATCATGTGGTATTTGTATTTTTCTGAATGGCTTATTTCACTTAGCATACTGCTCTCCAGGTCCCTCCATATCATCTCAAATGGTAAGAGATCTTTCTTTTTAAACCTGCATAGTATTCCATTGTGTAAATGTACCACAGTTTTTTATCCACTCATCCACTGATGGGCACTTGGGCTGTTTCCAGATCTTAGCTATTATAAATAGTGCTGCTATGAACATAGTGGAGTATATATTCTTTCTGCCTGGTGTTTTAGGCTTCTTAGGATATATTCCTAGAATTGAAATCACTGGGTCAAAAATGGCAGTTCTATTTTTTAACTTTTTGAGGAAACATCATATTGTTTTTTACAGTGCTGCACCAGTCTGCGTTCCCACCAGCAGTGTACTAAGTCTTTTATCTATTTTGAGTTTATGCTGGTAGTCTAGTTTCATTTTTTTGCATGTACCTGTTCAACTTTCCCAACACCATTTATTGAAGAGACTATCTTTACTCTATTGTATGCTTTTGCCTCCTTTGTCAAATATTAATTGAGCATAATGTTTTGGGTTGATTTCTGCATTCTCTGTTCTGTTACATTGATCTATATACCTATTCTTGTGCCCATACCAGGCTGTTTTGATTATGATGGCTTTTTAGTATAACCTGATATTCAGTATTGTGATCCCTCCAACTTTGTTGTTCTTCTTCAAGATTGCTGTGGCTATTCAGGGTCTTTTTCGGTTCCATATAAAATTTTGGAGTATTTGTTCTAGATCTGTAAAATATGTCACTAATATTTTAATAGGAATTGCATTGATCTATAGATTTCTTTGGATAATATGGATATTTTAATGATGTTGATTCTTCCAATCCATGAACATGGTATATTTTTCCACTTTTTTATATCTTGCTCTATTTCTTTTTCACAGCCCTATAGTTTTCTGAGAACAAGTCTTTTATCTCCATAGTTAAGTTTATTCCTTCCTAGGTAGCTTAAATTTTGTTGCAATAGAAAATGGAATTGATTTTTTTGTTTCCTCTTCTGAGTGTTCATTATTAAAGTATAAGAAAGCCATTGATTTCTGGATGTTTATATTGTATCCTGCTACTTTGCCAAATTCATTTCTTAAATCTAGTAGTTTTTTGGTGGAGTCTTTAGGTGTTTCTATGTACAATATCATGTCATCTGTGAATAATGACAGTTTCACTTTCTCCATTTCCAATTTGAATGCCTTTTATTTTTTTCTTCTTGTCTTATCACTGTGGTTAAGACTTCTAGTACTATGTTGAATAAGAGTGGTGAAAGTGGACAGTTGTGTCTTGTTCTTAAGGGAAATGTTTTAGTTTTTGCCCATTGAGTATGATGTTGGCTGTAGGTTTGTCATACATGGCCTCTATTATGTTGATGTATGATCTCTCTATTCCAACTTTGCTGAGAATCTTTATCAAGAATGAATGCTAGATTTTGTCAAATGCTTTTCAGCATCTATTGATATGATCATATGATTTTTATCTTTCATTTTGTGGTATTTCACATTTACTGATTTGTAAATATTGTACTGGTCTTGCATTCATGGGATAAATCTCACTTGGTTGTGGTGAATAATTTTTTAATATATTGCTGGATCCAAATTGCTAAGATTTTGTTGAGGATTTTGGTATGTATATTGACAAGGGATATTGGCCTGTAATTTTCTTTTTTTGTGGTATCTTTATCTTGTTTTAGAATTAGGATTATGCTGGCCTCATAAAAAAAACTTGGAAGTCTTCCTTCCTCTTGAATTTTTGCAAATAGTTTGAGAATAGGTGTTAGTTCTTCTTTGAATGTTCCGTAAAACTCCCTTGTGAAACCATCTGGACCAGGGCTGTTGTTTGACAGCAGCTGATTGATTGTTGTTTCAATTTCCTTAGTTGTTATTAGTCTGCTCAGGTTTTTTGCTCTTCCTGGTTGAGTTTTGGAAGATTGTATGATTCTATGAATTTGTCCATTTTGCCTAGATTGTCCAATTTGTTGGCATATAATTGTACATAATATTTTCTAACAATCTTCTGTATTTCTATGGTGTCAGTTGTTACTTCAATTCTTTCTGTTTTGATTTTATTTATTTTGGTCTTCTTTGTTTTTTGGTGAGTCTGACTAAATGTTGATCAATCTTGTTTATCTTTTCAAAGAACAAGCTCTTGCTTTCATTGATCTTTCATATTTTGTTTTTAGTCTCTATGGCATTTATTTCTGCCCTGGTCTTTATTATTACCTTCCTTCTACTTTCTCTGGGTTTTTCTTTTAATTCTCTTTCTAATTCTTTGAGTTGTAGGGTTAATAGTTACTAGAAAACTTTTCTTCTTTTTTTTATCCTCACCCAAGGACATTTCTCTGCTTATCTTCCAATAGAGTGGGTAGGGGAAAGAAAGAGAAACATTGATGCTAGAGAGACATATTGATTGGTTGCCTCCTGCATAACCTGACCAGGACCGGGGATGAACTGCAACCGAGGTACACTCCCTTGACTGGAATTGAACCCATGACTCTTTTGGTTTGCACACTGACGCTACAACTGCCAAGCCAAACTGTGCAGGGCAAAAACTTGTTTGTTTAGTTTTTTTAATCCTCACCCAAGGGCCCTGGCAAGTTTGGCTCAGCAGTTGGAGTGTCGGCCTGCGGACCAGAGAGTCCTGGATTCGTTTCCTGCTAGGGGCACGTACAAAAAAAATCCTCACCCAAGGATATTTTTTCATTTATCTTCAGATACAGCAGGAGGGAGGAAGAGAGAGAAAGAAAGAAAGAAACATTAGTGTGAGATAGACACATCAATTGGTCACCTCCCACACAACCCCAACCAGGGATAGGGACAAACTGCAACCAAGGTATATGCCCTTGGCTGGAATCAAACCTGGGATTCTTTGATCTGCAGGCTGATTCTCTAACCACTAAGCAAAACTGGCCAGGGCAAAAACTTTTGTCTCTTGATATAGGCCTATAATGCTATGAACTTTCCTGTCAGGACTCTTTCACTGTGTCCAGTAGATTTTGTGTTATTGTTTGTTCATTTTCATTAATTTCTAAGCAGCTTTTGATTTCTTCCTTGATCTCATTGGTAACCCATTCATTGTTAATAACCTGTTATTTAGCTTCCATGTGTTTGAATTTTTTACATGTTTTTATTGTAATTTATTTCTAGTTTTATCCCATTGTGATCCAAGAAGATGATTGATATGATTTTAATCTTGAACTTATAGAGACTTTGTGTCTAACATGTGGTCTGTCTTTGAGACTGTCCTGTGTACACTTGAGAAAAATGTATATTCTGCAGCTTTGTGGTGGAATGTTCTGTAATTAAATCCATGTGATCTAGTGTGTATTTATGGTCTCTGTTTCCTTGTTAATTTTTTGTCTAGAGGATCTATCCAGTGATGTCAGTGCAGTGTTAAATTTCCCTGCTATGATTGTATTGCTGCCGATCTCTCCCTTGAAATCCTCCAGAAGTTTTAAAAATATATTTTGGTGTTTCTATTTTAGGTGCATGTATATTTACCAGGGTTATATGCTCTTATTGGACCAATTCTTTTAATATTATGTAGTGGCCTTCTTTGTCTCTTGTTATGGCCTTCATTTTGAAGTCTGTTTTATCAGATATGAGTATTGCTACCCCTGCTTTTTTTTTTTTTTTTTTTTCATTTGCAAGGAATATTTTTTTCCATCCCTTTACTTTCAATCTGTGTGAATCTTTTATTCTGAGGTGAGTCTCTTGTAGATAGCATATATGTGTGTCATGTTTTATCCATTCAGCTACCCTATGTCTCTTGATTAGAGCATTTAACCCATTTATATTTAAGGTTATTATTGATATGGACTTATTTAATGCCATTTTAAATCTTTATGCCTATGTTTCTTTCTCTATATATTTCTTCTTTGTCTTAAAGCAGTCCCTTTAGCATTTCTTGCAATGCTGGTTTGGTGTTACTGAACTTGTTTAGCTTTCTTTTGTCTGAACAGCTCTTAATTTCATATTCAATTTTAATGATAGCCTTGCAGTCTTGGTTGCAGGTTATTACTTTTCATTACTTTGAACACTTCATGCCAATCCCTTCTGGCCTAAAGTGTTTTTGCTGAGAAATTTTCTGACAGGGGTTCCCTTGTAGGTAACTAATAACTCTTTCTCTCTTTCTGCCTTTAAGATTCTCTCTTTGTCTTTAGCCTTGGTCATTTTAATTATGATGCATCTTGGCATTGGTCTCTTTGGGTTCATCTTGATTGGGACTCTCTGTGCTTCCTGAACTTGAGTAAGTTTTTCTTTCATCAAGTTAGGGAAGTTTTTTGTCTTCAAACAGGTTCTCTATCCCTAACTCACTTTCATCTCCTTCTGGTACCCTTATGATGTAGATGTTGTTATGTTTTATAATGTCTCAGAGTTCCCTTAAACTACCCTCATTCTTTTAAGTTCCTTTTGTTGTTGTTGCTCTGTTTGACTGTTTTTTCCAACCCTATCCTCCAAATCACTGATTCTATCCTCTGCTTCATCCAGCCTACTTTTAATTCCTTTTAGTGTATTCTTGATGTCAGACATGCGATTCTTCGTTTCTGACTGGCTCTTGTTCAGAGTTTCTATCTCTTTTTTCATTTTGATGTAGTTTTCATTAAGTTTTTTATAATTCTTTTTAAGTTGATGGAGCATCCTTATAACTATTATTTTGAACTCTATGTCGGATCAATTGCTTCCATTTTACTTAGTTCTTTTTCTGGAGATTTTTCCTTTTCTTTCATTTGGGAGTTGTCTCTTTGTGTTTGTTTCTTTGTGTTAGATATAACTACTATGACTCCCAGTCTTCATGGGGTGGCCTTATGTAGTCGGTGTCCTGTGGAACACAGTACTGAAGTATTCTTGATCTCCTGAGCTGACTGCCCTAGGAATGTCCCTCATGTAGGTTATGTGGACCCTCCTGCTGTAATTGGGAGTTGATTGCTGTTGGCCTATTCTTGGGTGGGATCAACTTTCACCCTGTGGAAATGATCTGAGCAGGATTGGGGTGACAAAAGCCCTCAGCCCTCGAGAGGGGAGCTAGCTGCTTGCCTTCTAGCTCAGTGGTGCCCCACCAGAAACACTGAAGGGAGGCTTTGAGGGACCCAAACCAAATACCCCAGTTCTGAGTTGTGTCTCCTTTCATCTGTGAAGCTGCAGCAGCAGGGATGGGCCAGCAAGGCTTGGAAAAAGATAACAAGGTTCCTTCCTCCACTTGGGGTGGTGCTGGCCCTTGCAATGGGGAGAGTTGTTTGCCTCCTATATCTGCAGTGCAGTGCCCAAAGCCCTGGCAGAGTGCTCCAAAGAAGTCATATCTAATGTCCAAGCTCTGATTTGCACCCCTTTCCCCCAGTGGATATGAGTTTAGCAGGGTGGGGCCAGCAGGATCTGGGAATACAAATCCAATCTTCCCTTTGATTGGTTAGCACAGGTCCTCAGTCCTTGAGAGAAGAGGTAGCTTCTATCTTTCTAACTTCACACCAGAGCTCCTAAAGGGAGGCTCCAAGGAGGTCAGACCAGATTCCACAGTTCTGAATTGTGCCCTCTTTCCCCTGCAAGGTTGTACCTCCTAGAAGGTGCAGGTGGGACTTGAAGCAATAGATTAAGGCTGCCCATCTGCTTGGGGTGGTGCTTCCTCTTGGGAGGTGTGAGTTTGTCACCCTCTTCCAGCTCTGCAGCTCACTGCCAGAGGCCCTGACGGAGGCTTCTGAGGGGGTGGCTCCAAATGTCTCTGTTCTGAATTATACTTCCTTCCCTGTGGGACTGTGCTTTGAAGGTGGTGCTAACAGATTTGGGGAATGCAAATCCAGGCAGCTTTTTGTTGTGGGTGGTATGGGTCCTCAGCCATGTAGTTAACTGTGTGCTTTCTAGTTCGGTGGTGGCACCCTGCCAGTGATCCTGAAGGGAGGCTAGGAAGGGCATGCCTCCCCTAGCTCCACAGCTACCTGTGGCACTGACCAAGGTGCCTTCTGTTGGGGATGGTGCCTGCCTAACCTGTGAGGAGGGGGTCAGATTGGCTCCTGTTCCCAAGCCATTCAGTTCAATGTTCATCTGAGACTATAGTTTCTCCAGAAAAAAAGTGCACCTGAGGTCCCTTTTGGGTAAAGCCAAAAATATTTTATGCTCAATTTGAGCTTCACCAGTATTTGGAGGACAGGGTTAGTGTACTTTCTCCAGCTAGTGCTGTAAGAATAGAAGTGCTGGACCCTAGGAGATTGCAATTGAGGGCAGTGTGGGATGTTGGTTCAGGACTGAGATCTCAGAAGCCTACCTTCCTGATCTCCAGCACTATGCCAACCAGCTCTTCTACTTTTGGCTTCTGTATGCCCTGAGTCTCCTTCTGTCTACCAGAGCCACAGGTGAGTGCCTGAGAGCAAGTACCTGTGCATTAGCCTTTAAGGAGATTGCCCAGAATTCAAGCAGACTTACTCCTCTTCCCAGTGGACAGAGTCCCCACTTATTTTTTCTGCCAAATGTTATGCAGGCTCTTCTTCCAGACCCTGGTGTTTGTCAGTCTGAACCCTACTTCTATGGGCCTGGCCTATTTTGTTCATCAGCTTATTCTGTTCATTATATTCCACAAATAAGTGACATCATGTGGTATTTGTCTTTCTGATTGGCTTATTTTGTTTAGCACAGTGCTCTCCAGATACCTCCATGTTGTCTCAAAGGATAAGCAATCTTTCTTTCTTACAGCTGCACAGTATTCCACTATTTATAGGTACCACAGCTTTTTTATCAACTCATCTTTTGATGGACATTTGGGCTGTTTCCAGATGTTTCACCATCTGTTTTTAAGAAGATATGCATTAATAAGACTGAAAACCAGGAAAGCAGATATCAAGTTCTGGAAAATGACTAAAAAATGATCCTTTCTTCCTTCCTTTCCTTTCATTTCTTTTCTTCCTTCTTTTTCTTTCCTTCCTTTCCTTCCTTCTTTCTTTTCCTTCATTCCTTCCTTCTTTTTCTCTTTTTCCTTCCTTCCTTTAAATGCAGAAATAAATGAGGCAATGCTATGAAAAGAGTTTTATTATCTAGACAGTATTAAAATTTATATCAATGAACAAAATTTAATTATTAGATGTAGCATTAATCCCAGCTCTTCATTCCCTGTGTCCACTAAAGAAAACTCTAGCTTAGCTAACCCTGTGTCTTTCCTATCTTGTACTAGTTTGGGGTGTCCAAAAGGATTGTTAAGGGGTTTTTAAATTGAAAAAATTAGGAAGAAAAGACAAAATTGTAGCTGGGGAAGAGGACTTTATGGAAATTCAGGAGAGTTTCAACAGTAAACCATGAGAATAGCCAAGCAAAAATTACATTGTACAAAGTTAAACAGGCAAAAAACTCAAGACACTCCAACAGAGAACAGGAGATAGTGGTGGTATCATTCTTGATGATTATGCATTGAAGAGGTGGCTTCTAGGTCTTTGGGAAAGACATTCTTAGCTTGTAAAACTGGGATACTATTTTTTGTTGTTGTTGTTAATCCTCGCCAGATGATATTTTTCCATTGATTTTTTAAAAATATGTTTTTTATTGGTTTGTAAGAGAGAGGAAGGGAGAGATGAATAGAAACAGCAATGTGAGAGAGAAACATCAAACGATTGGCTGCCTCCTGCATGCCCTCCACTGGGTATTGCGCCTGAAACCCAGGCATGTGCCCTGACTGGGAATCAAACCGGGACCTCTCAGTCCATGGGACAATGCTCAGTCCACTGAGCCACATCGGCCGGGCTCCACTGATTTTTTTTTTTTTAGAGAGTAGAAAGGAGGGATGGTGGGAGGGTAAAGGAGAGAGAGAGAGAGAGAGAGAAACATCAATGTGAGAGACACACATTGATCAGTTGCTTCCTGCATGCACCTAGCATGGGCCAGAGATCAAACATCCAACCAGGTATATGCCCTTGACTGGGCACTCTAACCACTGAGCCACACCAGCCAGGGCTGGTATACATTTTTTAAAAAATGGTTTACATGTCAAAGGGGTAGAGAAAGAATTTATAAGTTTTCTAAAGTAAATACTCTAAGAAAAAAGTAGAGGCAGGAAGAGACCTGTCTAAAGTCTGATCAGCCCTGGCCGGTTTGGCTTAGCAGTTAGAGCGTCGCCTGTGGACCAATGAGTTGTGGGTTTGATTCTGGTCAAGGGCACGTACCTCAGTTGTGGTTTGTCCCCGGCCCTGGTCGAGTCATGTGGGAGGCGGCCAGTCTACGTGGCTCTATCACATCGATGTTTCTCTCCATCTCTTTCTCTCTCCCTCCCTCTCACTCTATCTGATAAGTGGGAAAAAATCCTCTAGTAAGGAATAAAATAAATAAATAAAGTCTGATCAAACTGAGGAAAACATTAAGGGCTGGCTAGGTCAGGAGTCAAGTGCTTTGTAAGAGACCACTGAAAGAAAAATAACTTAAGAGTTATTGCCAGTATGAACAAAATTATCACCCTTCGTGATATTTAAGAAATATAAAGGGAAAAGTTGAGTTTCTATGAAATTATTTTTTTGTTTTAGTTAGTTTAATCTCCGCATTACTCTGAGACTAAAATTTAAGGTTTTTAGAGTATTACACAATAGTATTAAAATACCAACTTCCAGAATAAAAACTAGCATTTCGCATTAAAGTTTGATTAGCCTGCTAGAAAGGTTTCTAACAGAAAATTGCTCTCTAAAGGAAGGACTGTATTCTGATCTGAGGTATGTTGACAGAGGAAGTCTTTCATATTATAATTGTTTTTTCCTGGAAATCAAGTAAACAACAGTTAATAAATAGTGCTGATGTTGTATCCACATAGAGAAAACAGACATACTGACAACCTCCTTTTTCTGTGGCTAGAAAAATAGCCAGTGAGAAGATGACCCATTTAAACAACAGTCCACACCAATGGCCCTGTTTAATGTGTAATAGCTGAGATATAGCTATTCCACAAAGATATTATAAGTTCTTAGGGAGAAAAAGAAAGAAGTTTCTTTTATTTCAAGTGCATAAGACTACATATGATAAATTATTTTTCTAGTGAAGTTGGTTTTACACTTGTAGTTTTATATTAGCAATTTCAAGAGAGAAAGACAACCCTCATAACATAATTGTTTCCTTTTCCCCCTAGTTAGCTATCTGCTTGCGTGAATAGATAAAATACCCAACCTAGTTGAAGATCCCCAACCTAGGCTTAATTGCCAAAGAAAAAGTGCCTGAAGCAAGAAAGTACTCAAGATTGACTTTTGCCCCAGCCTACAAAGGTTTTAACCTCTGAACTTCCCACATCCATTGTTCCTCAAAATCAAGGTGATAGAGGGGCTTTTTGCTGGAAAGGTAGGAGGTACCATTTAGAGGAGGTGCCCTCAAAGCATTCAAGTATCTAAATACTCTCATTAAAATCTTCATTTGTAAACTATAACTCCCGGGACAGAAATCACTGACCATCTGTTGGGCTTAATGAACTGCCAATAGAAACTATTTTTATCTTAATTGGACCTCAATGTGAATGTTACTCAGGAATAAACAAATTACAAGTTTCTCTAAATGCCAATGTTCCCCATTGTTGCCTGTTCAGTGACTTTTCATTAAACCTCAAATACTGATTCATCAAATCAGTAATGCATACATAATAGGCTTCCTAATTTCTCTAATCCTCTCATTCCTTTCTCCCATATCTTTGCTGGCAAATTTGAGAAATTTCTGAAATCTGCTGGACATATTGAAAAAAATTCCTTGAAGTTGCTCCCCACCCCCACTGGGAAAAAATTAACCTTTGTCCTTTTCCTCACACTAAGAAAAATGTAAAAGAGGAAAAGACGGTTAAACTTTTCTTCTAATGGTGGGAACTTAAAAAATAAACCTGAGTAAAATTTACTTATTTGTGCCAATAATGCTATCACTACACTCTCCCCTGCATTGAGGAAAATCAAAAGCTTATCTATCCACTCAATTTAATTTGTCAAATATTCAAGAAGTGCCTTTAGATATAATATATTCTGCTAAACACTGTGGGAATTTTAGAAAATAGTGTCATACATTTCTGTTCTAATAGTAGAAATAAGACATGTTTACCAAAAGAAATGTATTTCAAGTCTGAATGTGTTAAGGGAGGCATTTTAAAAAATCACAAGATGGTTCAAAAAATAAAAGGTCACCTCCATTTGAAGAGAACCAGAAAATAACACATCCTGTCACCATAGTTCTGTGTTAAGACATGTGACTCAAGATCAGTTTCTTTAAACAGGGAACACTAACAATAACAACAATAACAAGTGTCTATAAATTATTAACAATCAATTAATGTGATAGCAAGATCTAGAGAACTTTGATAAAGAAACAAGCAATCTTTTTTTTTTTTTATCAATGAGAGTTGACATTCAATATTATATTAGTTTCAGGTGGGGGGTTTTGCTATGACCCTAAAGTAGAGAGGGAAATGTTTGGATCTTAAAAAACTAGGTAGGCCAGCCCTGGCCGGTTTGGCTCAGCGGTTAGAGCGTCGGCCTGCGGTCCCGAGAGACCCGGGTTCGGTTCCCGCTAAGGGCATGTACCTCGGTTGCAGTTTGTCCCCGGCTCTGGTCAGTCGTGCGGGTGGCAGCCACTCGATGTGTCCCTTCACGTCGATGTTTCTCTCTCTCTCTGTTCCTCTCTCCCCCTCCTACTCTACCTGAACAAAAAAAAATGGAAAAATGTCCTCGGGTGAGGGAAAAAAAAAAAAAAATCTAGGGAGGCCAGTTTCAAGGGCTGTAGTCCTAAATAAT
Source organism: Molossus molossus (assembly GCF_014108415.1). Taxonomy (NCBI): domain Eukaryota; kingdom Metazoa; phylum Chordata; class Mammalia; order Chiroptera; family Molossidae; genus Molossus; species Molossus molossus. The sequence goes on along the minus strand of NW_023425401.1, from coordinate 36,992,320 downwards.
GTAATTATTTCTGTAAAAAGGCCAAACCCATTCATATTCTAGCCAGTTGGTTTTCATACATGTCAAATGGGCTTCAAATCAACCTCCCAAAATATTTTCTAATCATTGCATAGTTCTATCAATTAACAAGCCATTTGTTACACTGTATTACTTCAGAAGAAAGATTAAAATAATATTTAACACACCATAAAATCAGTTCAAATTACAGTGTCATTTAACTGAAATGGCATGTTTCCAAGTATCACATATTCCCAGTGACTGGGATGGTGACTTAGAAGGTATTGTTTGGAACATTCTAGATTCCATGTGTTTATATATATAACCATATGCCACATACCAGTGTACAGGTATTTACAGACACAGGTTTCCATGTACAGTGTTCTGCTATCACCCCTTGGCATCCCACATGGTGTCCATCATCTGTCTTACCCAAACCAATCACAAAAGAAAGACAAATTCATTTTGTACCCATGATACCTGAGTCATTAGAAAACAATGATAAATGTCTCACTCTCCAGTGACAGCCTGCTATAACATAGAATTAGCATAGCATTCCCATAAATGTACCCTCACAGCCTCGCCTTTCAACATTCCTGGCCACTGGCCTTTAAAAATATTAGATTCAGTAGTGACTAGAATATCTAATAGTCCTTCCTTGGTGAGGATATAAAACTCCTAGCATTGTCAATGATTATGGTGCTCCTGTAGAATAATTATTAATTAGTTCATTTACTTATAGCTTGGATAGCCTCGCTACAGCGGTTTCTGAAAGAGAGCTCTCTCTAGTGTCACTGTTTGGATTAACAAGTATTTCTCTGCACCAGCAGGATCACCCAGAAACATTATCTCAAACTGACTCAACACCCAAAGGCATCTCCTAAAGTCTCCACAGAACATCTAAGTGGAAAGGCCACTGCTTATTAAGCTACCATATATGTCAGTTCCATTTAACATGTATGGGATTTCTGCACTTTGGAAATACAATCAACAATGAAAAATACAGTGTTCCACATGAGGCTGTCAATCAGATCTATTTATCCTCAAATACAGCTCCATCAGAGTACACCATAGTGCTTCTCGTAAACACCCCTTGTGTACCTCCAGAAAAGACTTACTGGTCATTTGGATCACTGGGTTCCATTTTAGCTTTCTTTAAATGTAGTCTGTGCACATTTGCATTTGCTACACTCAAGGAGACAAATCAAGCTCTAATAAATTTGGAAGAAGGCAGCAATCTGCTTTCCATCATATCCAGGCAGCTGTTACAGCAATGTGTCACCATAACTTAAGCCTGCATAGAATGCTGGAGCTCTGCTGTTTGGCATCTCTACCCAGTAAGATTTATTAGTAGTGTTTCTCTCAGGTCAACTGACAAACAACCAGAATGGTAAATACAGCTGGTAAACAATGAACTGAATGAGAGCTGTAGTTAGGAGCAGTAAGCTGATTCATGAGTGAATACTGCATCACTTCTTATCTCAAATTGTCCAGTTGAAATCCAATTCCCCCTTCAGAAAAAAATAGTTCAAGAAATTCCTCCCAGCATGCACTCTTAGTCAACACCAGATCAGTTCTTGCCGCCATTCTCCCTGTGATCACATCTCTCCTTGGTTTGCCTTGTACTACCTGTCCATGCCCATCATTTTCCCCTTGGTTGTGTTCTCCAGCTATAATATACTGTTTAATCATAGCACAGGTACTAACGGAATGTTTTCTAATGCTTCTTGGCTTCCTCCCTGGAATAATTTGTCAATCCATAAACTTTCCCCCATTCAAAAATATCTAGAATTAGTGATATGCCTCCAATTACTAATTTTAAGAATCCATGACAATAATGAGAGATTCTATTACAGGCACATTACTAACACTTTCCTTTTCATAGCTTAAGAGACATAGAATAAAACAAAAGAATAATGAGTCAAATGAAAATATTTCAACAATAGATAGAAAATTCAAAGTTTATGAAGTTTCTTTCCTTAAATTATTATTGATTATGAAATAAATACATAGGTAGGTTAGAATAAAACCTGAAATCCTAAATAATTCTTTCTCCTGACATTCAACAACAGACATAAGAATTCTATCAGATTTATGAGGAAACTTCATTGTATGAAGACACTCCAAAGCAGATGATGAGGAACAGGAGCAAAACTATGATTCTGGGAGCTGAGACACTGAAGTCCTTTCCTAGTCTTTGCACTAAAGTGCTGGGAAGTTTGGGGCAAATCGCTTACAGTTTTGTGTTTGTTTCTCCATCTGGGAATTAGGTTGGACTAGGATTCTTTTCCTGTGTTATTTGTGATACTTTAGGAAGATACTCATACTCACCCTTGATGGCTTTCTGTTCCCTAAAATTAAGTCCCAAGTCTTTAGCCTAGCACACCAGATACTTTACAATCTGCTTCCAAAAATGCTCCCTTTTGACTCCAAATACTTTTTCTATAAAGGACTAGACAGTAAATATTTTCACCTTTTCAGCCCATATAGTCTCCATCCTGATGACTTCTGTCTGCCACTCTAGTGCAAAGGCAGCCATAAACAATAATAAATGAATGCGTATGGTCATGATCCAATCAAATTTTATGACTCTGAAATGTGAACTTCATCTAATTTTTTACATGTCACAAAACATTATTCTTCTTTTGATTTTCTCCAGCCATTCTGTATAACTCATAGGCCATACAAAAATGGGCAGTCTTCTGTCAGCATCTAATGTGCATTGCTTACACCACACTGAATATCTCATCACTTCCCAAATAACAAAAGCATTTTCAAGGTTCAATGCCAAGGCACACAATAATTCCCTTTTTTTTTTTTTTTGGTCTTTTTTGTTTTTTGATTAATGTATTTATTTTTGTTACAGATGTTTCTCCTTTTTCCCCCACTGATTCTTCCCTCCACCTCCCTCCCCACCCTGTCCCCAGCGTGGATGTCCATGTCCATTGTTCATGCATACATGCATATAAATTCTGTGGTTTATCTCTCCCCCACCATCCCCCCTTTTGGGGATCATCAGTCTGTAACCCACTTCCACGACTCTGGGACTACCCCATTCCTCAGACTGTTATGTTCATTATACTCCACAAGTAAGTGAGATCATATGATACTTGTCTTTCTCTGTTTGGCTTGTTTCACTTAGAATGATACTTTGCAGGTCCCTCCATGTCTTCTCAAAGGATAAGAGATCATTCGTACAGCTGCATAGGACTTCAGAGTGTATATGTACCACAGCCTTTTTTATCCATTCATCTACTGATGAACATTTGGGCTGTTTCCAGATATTAGCTATAGTAAATAGTGATGCCACAAACATAGGGGTATATCTATTCTTTCTGATTGGTATTTCAGGCTTCTTAGGGTATATTCCTAGAAGTGGGATCACTGGGTCAAATGGCAGTTCCATTTTGAATTTTTTGAGGTAACACCATAGTGTTTTAAATAGTGGCTTCACCAGTCTGCATTCCCACCAGCAGTGTACTAGAGTCCCCTTTTCTGCACACCCTCGCCAACACTTGTTGTTTGATGATTTGTTGATGGTGGCCATTCTGACAGGTGTGAGGTGATACCACATTGTTGTTTTAATTTGCGTCTCTCTGATGATTAGTGATGTTGAGCATTTCTTCATATGTCTCTTAGCCATTTGTATGTCCTGTTTGGAGAGGTGTCTATTGAGCTCCTTTACACATTTTTTAATTCTGTTCTTTTTTTCCTTCCTTTTGTTGAGTTGTATGAGTACTCGATATATATTGGAAATTAACCTCTTATCTGAAATATCATTGGCAATGATGTTCTCTCGTACAGTGGGTTACCATTCCATTTTGATGCTTGTATCTTTTGCTGTGCAGAAGATTTTGAGTTTGATGTAGTCCCATGTGTTCATTTTCTCCTTTGTTTCTGTTGTCTTAGGTGATGTATCAGTAAAAATTCTGCTGCATATGATGTCTGAAATTTTGTTACCTACATTTTCTTCTAGGATTTTTATGGATTGAGTCATATTTAAGTCTTTTATCCATTTTGAGTTTATTCTTGTGTATGGTGTAAGTTGGAGATCTGGTTTAATTTTTTTACATGTAGCTGTCCAATTTTCCCAATACCATTTATTAAAGAGGCCATCTTTACTCCACTGTATGCTCTTGCCACCTTTGTCAAATATTAATTGAGCAATGAGGTATCACCTCACACCTGTCAGAATGGCCACCATCAACAAATCATCAAACAACAAGTGTTGGTGAGGGTGTGGAGAAAAGGGGACTCTAGTGCACTGCTGGTGGGAATGCAGACTGGTGCAGCCACTATGGAAAACAATATGATGTTACCTCAAAAAATTAAAAATTGAACTTCCATTAGACCCAGTGATCCCACTTCTAGGAATATACCCTAAGAAGCTTAAAACTCCAATCAGAAAGAATATATGTACCCCCATCTTTGTAGCAGCACTATTTACAATAGCTAAGATCTGGAAACAGCCCAAGTGTCCATCAGTAGACGAATGGATAAAAAAGCAGTGGTACATATACACAATGGAGTACTACGCAGCTGTAAGAAAGAAAGACCTCTTATCCTTTGAGACGACATGGAGGGACCTGGAAAGTATCATCCTAAGTGAAACAAGCCAAACAGAGAAAGACAAGTTTCATATGATCTCACTTATTTGTGGAATATAATGAACATAACAGTCTGAGGAATGGAGTAGTCCCAAAGACACGGAAGTGGGGTACAGACTGACAATCCCCTAAAGAGGAGGGTGGTGGGGGAGAGATAAACCACAGAACTTATGCATGTATGCATGAACAGTGGACATGGACAACAAACTGGGGAAAGGGCAGGGAGGGGGTATCAGTGGGGGGAAAAGGAGAAACATCTGTAACAAAAATTAATTAATAAAAAAAATATATTAATTGAGCATATTGCCTTGGGTCCATTTCTGGGTTCTCTATTCTATTCCATTGATCTATCTGCCTGTTCTTGTGCAAGTATCAGGCTGTTTTGATTACATTGTCTTTGTAGGATAACCTGAAATGTGGTAATGTGACCCCTTCAACTTTGTTCTTCTTTTTCAAGATTGCTGTGGCTATTCGAGGTCTTTTTTGGTTCCTATCCGAGGTCTTATTTGTTCTAGTTCTGTGAAGCATGCCATTGGTATTTTGATGGGGATTGCATTGAATCTATAGATTGCTTTGGATATGATGTTAATTCTTCCAGTCCACGAACAAGGTATGTGCTTCCACTTTTTTATATCTTCCTCCATTTCTTTTTTCAATAAGCTGTAGTTTGTTGTGAATAAGACCTTTATTTCTTTGGTTAAGTTTATTCCTAGGTATCTTAATTTTTTTGCCGTGATAATAAATGCGATTTTTTTTTTTTTTTTAGTTTCTCTTTCTGTGACTTCATCATTGGTTGTATAAGAATGCTGTTGATTTCTTGACGTTAATTTTGTATCCTGCTACTTGCCAAATTCATTTTTTAAGTCTAGTAAATTTTTGATGGAGTCTTTGGGGTTTTCTACGTATAGTATCATGTCATCTGCGAATAATGACAGTTTCACTTCGTCCTTTCCAATTTGGATCCCTTTTATTTTTTCTTCCTGTCTGATTGCTGTGGCTAAGACTTCCAACACTATGTTAAATAAGAGGGGTGAAAGTGAGCATCCTTGTCTTGTTCCTGTTCTTAAGGGAAATGCTTTTAGTTTTTGCCTATTAAGTATGATGTTGGCTGTAGGTCTTTCATATATGGCCTTTATTATGTCAAGATATGATTCCTCTATTTCCACATTGCAGAGCGTTTTTATGAGAAATGGGTGCTGAATTTTGTTGAATGCTTTTTCAGCATCTATTGATATGATCATAGGATTTTTATGTTTTATTTTGTTTACATGGTGTATCACATTTATTGATTTGTGAACATGTATCAGCCTTGCATCCCTGAGATGAATCCCACTTGGTCATGGTGAATAACTTTTTTGATGTATTGCTGAATTCAATTTGCTAGTATTTTGTTCAGGATTTTTGGCATCTATGTTTATCAGGGATATTGGCCTGTAGTTTTCTTTCTCTGTAGTGTCTTTTTCTGGTTTTGGAATTAGAATTATGCTTGCCTCATAAAATAAGTTTGGAAGGTTTCTTTCTTCTTGAATTTTTTCAAATAGTTTGAGGAGAATGGGTATTAGTTCTTCTTTATAGGTTCGGTAAAATTCCCCTATAAAACTGTCTGGGCCTGGGCTTTTGTTTCCTGGGAGAGTCTTGATTACATCTTCAATTTCCCTAGTTGTTATTGGTCTGTTCAAGTTTTCTATCTCTTCCCAGTTCAGCTTGGGGAGACTATGTGTTTCTAGAATTTTGTCCATTTTGCTTAGATTGTCAAATTTGTTGCCGTAAATTGTTCATATATGTTAACAATCCTTTGTATTTCTGTGTTGTCAGTTATTATTTCTCCTCTTTCATTTCTGATTTTGTGTATTTAGGTTCTCTCTCTTTGTTTCCTGGTGAGTCTAGCTAAGGGTCCCTCAATTTTGTTTATCTTTTCAAAGAACCAGCTCTTTGCTTCCTTGGTCTTTGAATTGTTTTTTGGTTTCCATGTCATTTATTTCTGCTCTGATCTTTACTATTTCCTTTCTTCTACTTCCTCTGGGGTTTTCTTTTTGTTTGCTTTCTAGTTCTTTAAGTTGTGAGGTTAGATAGTCTATTAGAATTTTTTTTTTTTTTTGCTTCTTGAGTTAGGACTGTAGTGCTATGAACTTCCCTCTCAGAACTGCTTTTATTGCATCTCATAGATTTTTTGTTGTTGTGTGTTCATATTCATTGGTTTCCAGAAAGTTTTTTATTTTATCCTTGACCTCCATGGTAGCCCATTACATTGTTCAATAACATGCTCTTTAGCCTCCATGTTTTCAAATGTGTTTGCATGTTCTTGTTGCAATTGATTTCTAGTTGCATGCCATTGTGATCTGAGAAGATGCTTGATATGATTTCAATCTTCTTGAACTTGTAGAGACTTAGTTGATGCCCTAACATGTGGTCTATCATTGAGAATTTCCCATGTGCACTTGAGAAGAATGTAAATTCTCTAGTTTGGGGGTGTAATTCTCTGTAATTATCTATTAAATCCATTTGATCTAGCACTTCATTTAGAGTCTGTGTTACTTCATTTAGAGTCTGTGTTTCCTTGTTAATTTTTTTGTCCAGAAGATCTATTCAGTGATGTCAGCATGGTGTTGAAGTCCCCTGCTATGATAGTATTGCTGTCAATTTCTTCTTTGAAGTCCTCCAGAAGTTTTTTGATATATGTTGGTGCTCCTATATTGGGTACATATATGTTTATCATGGTTACATCTTCCTGTTGGATAGATCCTTTCAATATTATGTAGTGGCCTTTTTTGTCTTTAGTTATGGCCTTCATTTTGAAATCTATTTTATCAGATATGAATATTGTAACCCCAGATTTTTTAGCTTTCCGTTTGCTTGAAAGATTTTGTTTCATCCCTTCACTTTCAACCTATGTGAGTCTTTTGTGGTGAGGTGGGTCTCTTGGAAACAACATATATGTGAGTCATGCTTTCTTATCTAGTCAGCTACTCTGTGTCTTTCTATCAGAGCATTCAAATCATTCACATTTAAGGTGATAATTGATATGTAGTTATTTATTGCCATTTTTGTTTAGTGCGGTTCTATTTTTCTTTCTATTTCTTCTACTAATTACAGCAGTCCTTCTAGCATATCTTGCAGTGCTGGCTTGGTGTTAATATATTCCCTTAGCATTTTGGGGTTTTTTGGTTTTGTTTGTTTTTTTTGGTCTGGAAAGCTCTTTATTTGACCTTCTCCTTTAAATGATAGCATTGCTGGATAGAGTAGTCTTGGATTCAGATCCTTGTTTTTCATGACCTTGATTACTTCATGCCATTCCCTTCTGGGCCCTACCTGCTCCCACTGCTTCCTCCCAGGGAAGACCCAGGATCTTCCAAAAATTTGGGACCTCCTCGCGGCACAGGAAGAAGTGCCCTGAAGAGCTGCTTACCGAGGTAGCTGGCTGCTCTGTCCACAGCACAGGAACTTTCTGCTCCGCGGCTCTGCACTGCTCGGGTTTGGTCATTCACCTTCAAGTCCACTCACACACTAGCTCACTCTCTTACACACTCACCCTCCCTCCCGGTCCTGCCCGCCACCATCTACCCAGAAGATTATACTTTTTAAATGTTTTCCAATAATCCCTTTGTTTTAACATCTTTTATTCCATCCCCTTGTTCTCTCCTAGTGAATTGCAACAGGTCCATCAAGGCTGGTTCACATATTGTTCTTTTCTCCAACTCTTCCCCTAAAATCTTCCAATCTCAAGAAGTGGCACCGTCAATTATTCAATGGCTTAAGACATGTAACTTATGTTTGACTCTTTTTCTAACATCTCACATCCAACCCATGATCAAACTTTCCAGTACTCTCTTCAAAAATACATCTTAAATCCTACATTTCTTTCCATAATAGTCTTTGACACCATTTTCTCACATTTGATCTATCTAAACCCTCTCCCATAGAGGTGAGAGGAGAACACAAAGCCAGAGTGGTTTTCAGCACAGGAGTCAGAGTGATTCTGTAAAAATATAAGTTGAGTTATGTTTTCTTCTGCTCAAAACCCTCCAACAACTTTCTAATTCGTTCAAGAGTAATGTTCTCACATAGCCTAAAATCCTTATTTATTATCTCTCTGAGCTCATCTCCTACTATTCTCTCCTCTACTGACCCCATTTCTGCCACAAGTTTGCCTGACTATTCTTGGAACACAATGCACAAGTTCCCACCTCAGGACATTTTTCACTTGCTTCTCCTCATACCTAAAATGTATTTCTACAGATATTTACAAGGATTACTCACCTGCTTCAGGTCTTTGCTAAGGCAGCAAATCTCAGAGGCCATTTTTGTCTATGGCCATACCACCCTGAACACGCCTAATCTCATCAGAGGTCATTTCTAACCACTCTCTTAAAAATTTCAAACACCCCCACCCAAAACCTTATATTCTCCTTCCTGATTCATTTTTTCCATCACACTTTTACCATTTGACACAGGATATGCTTTACTTTTTGGTTTATCATCTGTCTCTCCCCACCACAATGCAAGTTTCAGGAAGTCAGGAAACTGCCTGTTTGTTCACTGAAGAAACTCCAATGCTTCAATCAGCACCTATAATTCAGTAAATCCATTGATCATTTGCTATGTGCCAAATTCTACTACTGAATCCTCAGTGCCAAATCCTTATTTGGAATTTCTATGCTCTAAATGTCCCTTCAAAATTCATCATTATAAGACACCCATTAAAACCAAGGAAAAACATATTCAAATCTGACATGACCCTATCAGAAACACATATTGTACTGTATTCCAGTATAAAATTTGCCATGAATACCAGTATTGATTTTTATGGCCTTCTGAGGAGGCATTTTGGACATTAAAAACATAAAAAGGTAGTTGCTTTTAAGTATTTAAATCAAAATAAAAAGTATATGATGTATTTTAATGACATTAAGGAGAAGAAAGTATTCATTTAAGTTACTTTTTTGGCATACTCTCTCTCTGCTATACTCTACAATATCAACTCAGATTTTTGCTATATTAAACCAGTCTCACAAAATGTTGCCCATCTACAAAAGTCATTAATTAAATTACCCACTCATTTACTACCTCTTGAGAATGCTTTTAAAAAGCTCCGTTAGCAAGAAAGCCATTTTATTAGAAGGCATATAGAGCCGTTGACCAGGAATGAAGAGCTCTGTGCAAACTGGACTAAACCTGCCGTACATAAGCAAGTTAGTGCTTTTAGGTAGAAATGTTTTTGCTGTGTACTGTGAAATGTATTTGTTTAAATCATTTGGTGCCATTAGATGTACAACTCTTGCTATGCTAGACATCAGTGATCGAACATCATTTCAATTACATTAAGCTTAATTTATCTCAGACCTTCCCATCCAATCCATTTGACCCAAATCTCAAAAAAAAAAAGCTAAAATAGCACCATAACAAAGCAATTTAGAAGCAGAAATTCACCAAATGTTAGGATTTAGTTACCAAATTTATATCTAATCAAATATTTTATACATGAGTAACAGAAACCAATATTTAATAAAGATCATAAGATATAAAACTGATAAAAAAACTTAAAATTGCCACATAAGATTGAAGTTGTACATATTTGTTTCCAGAATTGCCAGTGAGCAACCTAAGTTGCTTTAAATAGTACAAACCTTCTTTTTTTAGGGTAGGGCCAGAATTGAAGTAAATGTGAAGTTACCAAAGTCCTCAAGCAATCTCATCATTACTGTTTATTTGTGCAAATTTTCATTATATAATAACAATTCTTCATACCCACAACCTAAATCAAAATAAAGAACCTTATTTATCACTCCTAGAGTGGGATAAATTAATAAAAAATGTATACAGGGTGTCTGTAGATTCTATTACATTTTGAAAGTGAAATGTATTTTATTTAATAAACACTGGCTTTATAATTATTCAAAGTGTATGTGTACATTTTGGGGACACCCTATATTTTAATGGGCTTAATAATTTAATATATATTTAATGGTCTGAAACATATTAAACACTCTGTAAGTGTTGGTTATTATTGTTTAGACAACGAGAGTAGTAGTATCAAATTTTTTGAATGCACACCCCATATGGATTGATCTTCTAGGCTGGGTTTGCAAAGCTACAGGAAAAGTCTACATACTTATAGAATATCAGTTACCTGGAAGCAAATAAAGCAAATCATTTAAAATCTTTTTATTAAAATGTATACATGGATATATCATACAGTCGAGTATAGCATTCAATGGAATATTTTAAGTAATAAGGTAGATTTTTTTAAAGATATTTTCCCACTTATGCAGGACTGCTTTGGGCTACATTTACAAACCCAGTTTAATCTCTTCCTCCTGGGATAATTTGTTGGGAGAAAAAAACCTTGACAAGCACTGATTTGTGAAACAATCTCTTTGTTCCTATTTAACCTCACTTTTTATGTAGATGAGGAGTGAACTCTTAACACCTTGTTCTGTCTAGCCTTTCATGGGCCACCATTTTTTTCTTGCTACCTTCTTCACAAGAAGGGCTTTATTTTCTGGATATGTGGAAACTATAATTGCTTCCTTTTTTATTTTGAGCATTGCAGAACCAAGACTGGCTAATACCTAACTGCAAATTCCTAAAATGCAGCTGCTTTTTAAAACTTATTAATAATAAATTATAATTAGGAAATACTAAGTACCATGTATTTGCATCTTGATGAGAATATTAGAAAGGAGTAAATCAAAATAATAATTTCTCATGTTCTTAAGTAGTTCTATAGAATTTAGTGTTTACATCTTGATTATAAAACCTCTCCACAATTCACAAGATGTTCCTCAGCTCTGCCTTCCATTTAAATCTGATTAATACATATGTCCTTGTTCTAACAGTGGGTGGTTTACTGTGATTTATTTTTGGAAATTGCTAATGAAAAAGAAAATGTTAACTTTAAAATATCTGTGTCCTAGAAAAATAAAATATAACTTTTATGGAGGCCAAATATTTGAGAAATATACTCAAAGTTGGTATATTTACAACTTTCTACACTGAGCAGAAAATTTTTTGAATATCCATCTCTCATAGGAAGACTTTAAAAAAATAAGTGCTCCTCTTATTTGTGTAATATAATTAACCTAATAGTCTGAGGAATGGGGTAGTCCCAGAGACGTGGAAGTGGGGTACAGACTGACAATCCCCAGAAGAGGGGGTGGTGGGGGAGAGATAAACCACAGAACTTATATGCATGTACGCATGAACAATGGACATGGACAACAAAGCTGGGGACAGGGCAGGGAGGGAGGGGGAGGAGGGAATCAGTGGGGAAAAAAAGGAGAAACATCTGTAACAAAAATTAATTAATAAAAAAAATTTACGAAATAAAACAAAGTTCAAACACCGAAAAAAAAACCAAAAAACATAAGTGCTCCTGCCCAGCTGGCAGGGCTCAGTGGTTGAGTGTCGACCCATGCACTAACAGGTCACCAGTTCAATTCCCAGTCAGAGCACATGCCCATGTTGTGGGCCCAATCCCCAGAGGAAGGCATGCAGGAGATAGCTGATCAATGTTCTCTCTCATTGATGTTTCTATCTCTCTCTCTCTCTCCCTCTCTCTTACTCTCTCTCTAATATCAATTTAAAAAATTAAAGTACATCTAATTAACATCAAACCCTAAATATGTGTACTAGGGAAAAATAATTTTTCAAATTCACTTATAAACACCTGGTATATATACCTAATTGTTATTTATCATTTCTCTATAAATATGTATACATACATGAAAATGTATATATATAAAGTTGTAAAACTTCATGAAAAAAATTATAAATTAATGTAAAATATTTATACCAGATAAGACTAACAAATGAGCAAAAGCAAGAGAGAAATAGCTTGCTTTTTATATTGTTTAATATCTGATATAATACATTTATTGTCATTGAGAAAAATAAGATTGGTAAGAAGAAATGGTAATGCTTATGTCATCTCTTTTGAAATTGCTAGAGAATTTTGTAATTGATTCCCTTATCATCCCTGTGAAATAGGCATTACACACATTATAAGTAGTTATTGAAACAGAAATGCCACAAAATTAATTACTTTGGCTTATCAAAAAAAAAAAATACAGTAGAAAGGAGATTATCCAAAAAATTAAAGTAGGGTTAAACAATATCCTTTACAAATTTCACAAACACAGATAGAAAATAAAACAGGATTCCACAATGGCAGTGGAGTAAATGGAAGCTACACAAACCATCACCCAGGACCAAACTGAAATTACAACTAAAATAAAGGCAAATCATTGGGAAAAAGCAAGAGAAGAGCAGCTTTCAAGAACCACATAACCAGGGGCACTGAATCGATCTTGGTAGGATGGCAGAGGCATGAGAGGGGAGCTGGGAGCCCACAGACAGCAGCGGTCCTAGCTGTGAGCAGCGCCCTTGAGGTTAAAATCCCAAGCCTACTCCACAGCACAGAGAGCCAAGACAGAGCACTAAAATAGCCATAGCCACTCGCCTTGGGCTCTGGCAGAGAGAGGGCAGACAGAACTGGAATGGTGTGGGGACACTCAGGATTTGGAGGGTGCTCAGAGCTTTTGCTGAGTTGCAGCCACACAGGACAGTGGCCATCTTACTCCTTCCCAGGGCTCTGGGAAGAGGAGGCAGTCCCACCCTGGGAAATTCAACCCCACCCAGGTGGGCCATTAAAATACAAATTGAGGCTCATTAACAATGAACATCTGCCCCCACCCTCAGGAAATCCTCTTATGGGGAACACCTGAGGGAGTTTTTCATTCAACTGAGAACTCAGGGCTCTTCAAGTAACCACGACTAACAGCCTACAGGCAAAAAGCTAGAGGATAACTGAACCTTTCCTGGGATTACAAATCTACCCAGAAAAGTAAGACTTGACATTGGTGTTTAACATTGGTCCTCCACACTCACACAAACCCAGTAGAGGGAGCCACAAAGAGCAGAACACCAACACCCACAGGGAAAATATGGCAGGCTCCAAAACCCACTGAAATAGCCAAAAAGGTGAAACAAACAAACAAAAAAAAAACCATCCCAAATGAAAGAACAAAAGAACTCTATGGAAGATGAAATAAATAACATGCAGTTAAGCAAGTTATCGGACGTAGAATTCAGAGCCATGATTTTGAGGAAGTTAAACAGAATGAGTAAGGATATCAACACCATGAGTAAAGATATACAAACACTGAAAATCAATAAACTGGAAATAAAAACAACCAAAAAGAAATGAAGAATGACATAGCAGAAATAAAGAACACATTGGAAGTACTAAACAGCAGAGTAGAGGAAGCTGAGGACTGGATCAGTGAATTAGAAGACACAGTAGAAAAAAATCAACCAATCAGAAAACCAAAATGAAAAAAAAAACTATTAAAAACTAAAAGAGAGCTTAAGAGGACTGTGGGACAACTGGAAACGTAATAACATTCACATCATAGGAGTCCCCGAAGAAGAAAATGAGCAAGGGTTAGGGAATATATTTGAATAGTGGCAGAAAAATTCCCTAAGTTGGAGAAGAAAAAAGGCATTCAAGTTCAAGAAGCACAGAGAGCCCCAAGTAAGAAGAACCCAAACAGGCCCATATCAAGACACATAGTAATTAAAATGCCAAAATATAAAGACAAAGAGAGAATCCTAAAGGCAGCAAGAGATAAACAACAGGTTACCTACAAAGAAATTCCCATAAGGCTATCAGCTGACTTCTCAACAGAAACACTACAGGCCAGAAGGGAATGGCAAAAAGTAAACAAGGTTATGAAAAACAAGGATCTTAATCTAAGACTACTCTATCCAGCAAGGCTATCATTCAAAATAGAAGGTCAAATAAAAAGCTTCTCAGGAAAAAAAAAAAAAAGGAAGGGAATACATTACCACCAAACCAGCACTGCAACAAATGTTAAAAGGACTGCTGTAATTAGCAGGAGAAATGGGAAGAAAAATAAACCACACTAAAAAACAAACAAACAAACAAAAAAAACAATAAATAAGTACATATCAATAATCACCTTAAATGTAAAAGGATTGCATGCTCCCATAAAAAGACACAGAGTAGCTGATTGGATAAGAAAGCATGACTCATCTATATGTTGTTTACAAGAGACACACTTCACAACAAAAGACTTACATAAGTTGAAAGTGCAGGGACAGAAAAAAATTTACCAAGCAACCTGAAAGAAAAAAAAAGACGAAGAAGCATACTCATATCTGATAAAATATATCTCAAAATGAAGGCCATTACTAGAGACAAAGAAGGTCACAACATAATATTAAAAGGATCTATCCAACAGGAAGATATAACCTTGGTAAAAATCTATGCAGCCAATATAGGAACACCAAAATATATTAAAAATCTTCTGGAGGACCTAAAAGGAGAAATCGACAGCAATAGTATCATAGCAGGGGACTTCAATACCTCACTGACATCACTGGATAAATCTTCTAGACAAAAAATTAACAAGGAAACACAGACTCTAAATGAAGCACTAGACCAAATGGATTTAATAGATATCTACAGAAAATTACACCCCAAAACTACAGAATTCACATTCTTCTCCAGTGCACATGGGACATTCTCAAAGATAGAGCACACGTTAGGACACAAACTAAGTCTCTACAAGTTCAAGAAGTTTGAAATCATATCAAGCATCTTCTAAGATCACAATGGCATAAAACTAGAGATCAATTGCAACAAGAACATGCAAATACATTTGAACACATGGAGGCTAAATGCATGTTATTACACAATGAATGAGTTACCTAGGAGATCAAGGAAGAGATTAAAAACTTTCTAGAATCTAATGAAAATGAACACACAACACAAAATCTATGGGATGCAATAAAAGCAGTTCTGAGAGGGAAGTTCATAGCACTACAGGCCTACCTCAAAAAACAAGAAAAATTTCTAATAGACTAACCTCAAACTTCAAGAACTAGAAAGCACACAAAAACAAAACCCCAGAACAAGTAAAGGAAATAGTAAAGATCAGAGCAGAAATAAATGACATGGAGACCAAAAAAAAAAAAAAAACCATTCAAAGGAGCAATGAAATAAAGAGCTGG
This sequence comes from Molossus molossus, assembly GCF_014108415.1. Classification (NCBI taxonomy): domain Eukaryota; kingdom Metazoa; phylum Chordata; class Mammalia; order Chiroptera; family Molossidae; genus Molossus; species Molossus molossus. Next base: position 36,976,682 of record NW_023425401.1, on the reverse strand, counting down.
TTTTTCTAAAAGATACACAAGATTGATGGACCCTTAGCTACACTCACCAAAAACAAAGAGAGAGAATCCAAATACACTAAATCAGAAATGAAAAAGAAGAACCAGCTGACACCACAGAAATACAAAGGATTATTAACAAATATTATGAACAATGATACAGCAACAAATTTGACAATCTAAGAGAAATGGAGAAAGTTATAGAAACACATAGGCTCCCAAAACTGAACTGGGAAGAGATAGAAAACATTAACAGACCAGTAACAATGAAAAAAATTAAGATGTAATGAAGACTTTCCCAGCAAACAAAGACCAGGCCCAAATGGGGGAGTTATACCGAACTCTCAAAGAAGAACTATCACCCATTCTCCTCAAATTATTCCCAAAAATTCAAAAAGAAAGAAGCCTTCCAAACTCATTTTATGAGGCCAGCATAATTCTAATTCCAAAACCAGAAAAAGACACTACTAAGAAAGAAAACCACAGGTCAATATCCCTGATGAACATAGATGCCAAAATCCTGAACAAAATACAGTACTAGCAAATCAGATCCAGCAATACATCAAAAAAATGATTCACCATGACCAAGTGGGATTCATCCCAAAGATGCAAGGCTGGTACAATATTCGCAAATCAATAAATGTGATATACCACACTAACAAAATGAAAGATAAAAACCACATGATCATATCAATAGACGCTAAAAAAGTATTCGACAAAATCCAACACCCATTTCTGATAAAAACGCTGAGCAATGTGGGAATAGAGACATCATATCTCGACATAATAAAGCCCATATCAGAAAAACCTACAGCCAACATGATACTCAATGGGCAGAAACTAAAAGCATTTTTCTTAAAAACAGGAACAAGACAGGGATGCCCACTTTCCCCACTGTTATTTAACATAGTAGTTGAGGTCTTAGCCACAGCAATCAGACAAAAAAATAAAATAAAATAAATCCAAATTGGAAAGAAGGACGTGAAACTGTCATTATTCACAGATGACATGATATTACACATAGAAAACCCTAAAGACTCCATTAAAAATCTACTAGACTTAATAAATAGTAGCAGGATGCAAAATACATGACAAGAAATCAACAGCATTTTTAAACACCAGTGATGAACGCACAGAAAAAGAATCAAAAAAAAAAAAAAAAAAAAATCCCATTTACAATTGCAGCAAAAAAATTAAGATACCTGGGAATGAACTTAACCAAAAAGTAAAGCACCTATATGCAGAAACCTATAGGACATTGAAAAAAAAAATAGAGGAAGATATCAAAAAGTGGAAGTACATACCTAGTTCATGGACTGCAAGAATTAACATCATTAAAATGTCCATATTTCCCAAAGCAATCTGTAGATTCAATGCAATCCTCATCATAATACAAACAACATGTTACACAGAACTAGAAAAATTACGTCAAAAGTTCATACGGAACCAAAAAAGACCTCAAATAGCCACAGCAATCTTGAAAAAGAAGGACAAAGTAGATGGGATCAAATTACCAGATATCGAATTATGCTACAAAGCTACTGTAATCAAAACAGCCTGGTACTGGCACAAAAACAGGCATACAGACCACTAGAACAGAACAGAGAACCCAGAAATGGACCCAAGGCAATACATTCAATTAATATTTGACAAAGGTGGCAAGAGCATACAATGAAGTAAAGACAGCCTCTTTAATAAATGGTGTTGGGAAAGTTGGACAGCTACATGCAAAAAAATGAAACTAAACCATCAACTTACACCCTACACAAGAATAAACTCAAAATGAATCAAAGACTTAAAAATGACTGGTGAATCCATAAAAATTCTAGAAGAAAATGTAGGCAACAAAATTTCAGACATCATACACAGCAGAATTTTTACTGATACATCAACTAAGGGACCAAAAAAAAAAAAAAAAGCAACACATGGGACTACATCAAACTAAAAGGCTTCTGCACAGGAAAAGAAATAACCATCAAAATGGAAAGGCAACGCACTGTATTATAGAGCATAACTGCCAATGATACATCAGATAAGAGGTTAATTTCCTAAATATATAGAGTGCTCAAACAACAAAAGGAAGACAAAGAAAACAATTAAAAAATAGGCAGCAGAGCAAAATAGACACCTTCCCAAACAGGACATACAAATGACTAAGAGACATATGAAGAAATGCTCAACATCACTAATCATCAAAGATGCAAATTAAAACAACAATGAGGTATCACCTCACACCTGTCAGAATGGCCACCATCAACAAATCATCAAACAACAAGTGTTGGCCAGGGTGTGGAGAAAAGAGTATTCTAGTACACTTCTGGTGGGAATGCAGACTGGTGCAGCCACTATGGAAAACACTATGTTGCTTCTTCAAAAAATTAAAAATTGAATTGCCATTAGACCAAGTGATCCCACTTTTAGGAATATGTCCTAAGAAGCCTGAAACTCCAATCAGAAAGAATATATGTACCCCCATGTTTGTAGCAACACTATTTACAATAGCTAAGATCTGGAAACAGCCCAAGTGTCCATCAGTAGACAAATGGATAAGAAAGCAGTGGTACATATACACAATGGAGTACTATGCAGCTATAAGAAAGAAAGATCTCTTATTCTTGAGATGACATGGAGGGACCTGGAGAGTATTATCCTAAGCAAAACAAGCCTAGCAGAGAAAGGCAAATATCACATGATCTCACTCATTTGTGGAATATAATGAACATAACAGTCTGAGGAATAGGGTAGACTCAGACTCAGAGACGTGGAAGTAGGGTACATATTGACAACTCTCAGAAGGGGGGGATAAACCACAGAACTTATATGCATGTATGCATGAACAATGTACAACAAAGCTGGGATAGGGTAGGGGGATGAGGAGGAGGGTGTCAATGGGGGAAAAGGAGAAACATCTCTAACAAAAATGAATTAATAAAATAAATAAATAAAATTACGATAGGTTTCCCTCCCCATAACAAGAAGAAGACAAAGACGAAGAAGAAGAAGAAGAAGAAGAAAGAAAAAGAAAAAAAACAGACTGTGAATGTCTTCCAGGTCCTTCACTGCTCATCTATGATTTTACAACTGTAAGAGAGTATGAAGACATTGAAATTTGATTGCAAAGAGAAAAAATGGTGACAGAGTAAAAGGAAACTACTCAGACCATCTCCCAGGACCAAACTGGAATTACAATAAAAACAAAGACAAATCATCAGGAAAAGGCAACCGAAAGGCAGCTTGGAGGACCACATAACCAGGGACACTGACTAAATCCTGGTAGGCTTGCGAAGACGTGAGAGGGGGCCGGGAGCCCACAGTCCGGCTGGAAACTGCGCCCTCAGCTGAGTCCTTTGGCCTCGGCTGGGACCAGCGGCCGCCTCCCCTTGGTCCCACGACCTCAGCTGGGTCCTGTGACCTCGGGTGGGTCCAGCGGCCTCGGCTGGAAGCTGCGCCCTCGGCTGGATCCTGTGGACTTGGCTGGTTGCAACAACCTCAGCTGGTGCTGCAGCCTCGGCCGCCCTTAGCTGGGAGCAGCGCTCTCGGGTTAAAATCCTAGGTGACTCCATGGCACAGAGCCCAGACAGAGGCTAAATTGGCAGCAGCCACTCACCTTGGGCTCTGGCAGAGGGAAAGCAGACTGGACTGGAACTGTGTGGGGACACTCGGGATTTGGAGGGTGCTCAAAGCTTTTGCTGAGTGCAGCCACATAGGACTGTGGTCATCTTACTCCTTCCCAGGGCCCTGGGGAGAGGCAGCGGCCCCTCGCTCGGAGATTCAACCCCACCTGGCGGCCATTAAAATGCTAATTGAGGCCCAGTAACAACCAACATCAGCCCCACCCTCTGGAAATCCTCTTGCACTGAACACCTGAGGGAGTTTTGCAGTCAACTCAGAAACCAAGTTTCTTCAGGTGACCACTATTAATAGCCTCCAGGCAAAAAAAGCAAGAGGATAACTACCATTCCCTAGGCTAGAAACTCTAACCAGGAAAGTTAAGACTTCACAGTGGTGTTTAAAGCTGGTCCTCCCTGCCTCATTCAAACCCAGGAGAGGGAGCCACAAATAGCAGAACACCAACACCCACAGAGGAAATTTGGCAGACTCCAAAGCCCACTGTGATAGCCTAAATGGTGAAACAAAGAAACAAAACCCAATTGAAAGAACAAGAGACCTCCACCGATGATGAGATAAATGAGGTGCAGTTAAGCAAGATAACAGAATTAGAATTCACAGCCATGATCTTGAGAAAGCTCAACAGTATGTGTAAGGACATGAGCCCCATGAGTAAAGATATAGAAATGTTGAAAATCAACGAGTTGGAAATTAAAAACCACCAAGAATAAATGAAAACTGACATAGCAGAAATAAAAAAACACATTGGAGAATCTAAATAGCAGAGTAGAGGAAGCTGAGGACCAGATCAGTGAATTACAATATAGGGTAGAAAAAATCGACCAATCAGAAAACTAAAAGGAAAAATAATTAAAAAATAGGAAAACAGCTTAAGAGTGTGACAACTGGAAACATAATAACAGTCTCATCATAGGAGTCCCCGAAGAAGAAGAAAATGAGCAAGAGTTTGAGAATATATTTGAAGAAATAGTGATAGAAAACTTCCCTAATTTGGTGAAGGAAGAAGGCATTCAAGTTCAAGAAGCACAGAGAGCCTCAAGTAAGAAGAATCCAAACAACCCCATACCAAGGCACATAGTAATCAAAGTGCCAAAAATTCAAGACAAAGAGAGAATCCTAAAAGCAGCAAGAGAGAAGCAACAGTTTACCTAAAAAGGAAACCCCATAAGGCTCTCAGCTGACTTCTCAACAGAAATACTACAGGCCAGAAGGGAAAGGCATGAAATAATCAAAGTCATGAAAAAAAAAAATCTGAATCCAAGACTACTCGACCCAGCATGGCTATCATTCAAAATGGAAGGCCAAATCAAGAGATCCTCAGACAAAAATAGGCTACGGGAATACATTAGCACCAAACCAATGCTGCAAAAATTGTTAAAAGGATTGCTGTAATTAGCAGAGGAAATGGGAAGAAAAATAAACCACACTAAACAAAAATGGCAATAAATAAGTACTTATCAATAATCACCTTAAATGTAAATGGATTGAATGTTCCCATAAAAAGACACAGAGTAGCTGATTGGAGAAGAAGGCATGACTCATCTATATGTTGTTTACAAGAGACTCACCTCACAACGAAAGACTCACATAGGTTAAAAGTGAAGGGATGGAAAAAAATCTTCCAAGCAAACAGAAAGGAAAATAAACCTGGGGTAGCAATACTCATATCTGATAAAATAGATTTCAAAATGAAGGCCATAACTAGAGACAAAGAAGGCCACTACATAATATTGAAAGGATCTATCCAACAGGAAGATATAACCTTGATAAACATATATGAACCCAATATAGGAGCACCAACATATATTAAAAATCTTCTGGAGGACTTCAAAGGAGAAATCAAGAGCAGTACAATCATAGCAGGGGACTTCAACACCCCACTGACATCACTGGATAGATCCTCTAGACAAAAAATTAGCGAGGAAACAGAGACTCTAAATGAAGCACTAGACCAAATGGATTTAATAGATATCTATAGAAAATTACACCCCAAAACTACAGAATACACATTCTTCTTAACTGCACATGGGACATTCTCAAAGATAGACCATATGTTAGGGCACAAGCTAAGTCTCTACAAGTTCAAGAAGACTGAAATCTTCTCAAGCATCTCTCAGATCATAATGGCATGAAACTAGAAATCAATTACAAGAAGAACATACAAAGACATTTGAACACATGGAAGCTAAATATCATGTTATTAAACAATGAATGGGTTACTGAGAGGATCAAGGAAGAAATTAAAAACTTCCTGGAAACCAATGCAAATGATGACACAAAAACACAAAATCTATGGGATGCAGCGAAAGCAGTTCTGAGAGGGAAGTTCATAGCACTACAGGCCTACCTCAAAATACAAGAAAAATCTCTAATAGACAATCTAAACTCACAACTTAAAGAACTAGAGAGCAAACAAAAAGAAAACCCCAGAGCAAGTAGAAAGAATAAAATAGTAAAGATCAGAGCAGAAATAAACAACATACAGACCAAAAAAAACAATTCAAAGTTTCAATAAAACAAAGAGCGGGTTTTTTGAAAAGATAAACGAGATAGATGGACCCTTAGCTAGACTCACCAAGAAACAAAGAGAGAGAACCCAGGAAATCAGAAGACATTTTCTAACCCAAAATCAGAAAAGAAAGAGGAGAAGGAACAACTGACACTACAGAAATACAAAAGATCGTTAACAACTACTATGAACAATTATATGGCAACAAATTTGACAATATAAATGAAATGGACAAATATGCAGAAACACATAGTCTCCCAAAACTGGACCAGGAAGAGATAGAAAACTTGAAGATACTAAAAACAACAGAAGAAATTGAAGATGTAATCAAGACTCTCCCAGCAAACAAAAGCCCAGGCCCAGTGGGCTCCACGGGGGAGTTTTACCAAACATTCAAAGAAGAACATCCATTCTCCTCAAACTGTTTCAAAAAATTCAAGAAGACGGAAGACTTCCAAACTCGTTTTATGAAGCCAGCATAATTCTAATTCCAAAACCAGAAAAAGACACTACAAAGAAAGAAAACTACAGGCCAATATCCCTGATGAACATAGACGCCAAAATCCTGAACAAAATACTAGCAAATCAGATCCAGCAATACACTAAAAAAATTATCCACCATGACCAAGTGGGATTCATCCCAGGGATGCAAGGCTGGTACAATAATCGCAAATCAATAAACGTGATACACCACATAAATAAAATGCAGGATAAAAACCACATGATCATATCAATAGATGCCAAAAAAGCCTTCGACAAAATCCAGCATCCATTTCTGATAAAAACGCTCAGCAATGTGGGAATAGAGGGATCATATCTCCACAAAATAAAGGCAATATATGAAAGACCTACAGCCAACATTATGCTCAATGAGCAAATACTTAAGCATTTTCCTTTAGAACAGGAACAAGGCAAGGATGCCCACTTTCGCCACTCTTATTTAACATAGTACTGGAAGTCTTAGCCACAGCAATCAGACAGGAAGAAAAAAATAAAAGGGATCCAAATTGAAAAGGATGAAGTGAAACTGTCATTATTTGCAGATGACATGATACTATACGTAGAAAACCCCAAAGACTCCATCAAAAATTTACTAGACTTAATAAATGAATTTGGAAAAGTTGCAGGATACAAAATTAATGTCAAGAAATCGATGGCATTCTTATACACCAATAATGAACTCACAGAAAGAGAAACTAAGAAAACAATCCCATTTACCATTGCCACAAAAAAATTAAGACACCTACGAATAAACTTAATGAAAGAAATAAAGGACCTATTCGCAGAAAACTACAGGCCATTGAAAAAGAAATAGAGGAAGATATAAAAAAGTGAAAGCACATACCCTGTTCATGGATTGGAAGAATTAACTCATTAAAATGACCATACAACCCAAAGCAATCTATAGATTCAATGCAATCCCCATCAAAACACCAACAGCATACATCACAGAATTAGAACAAGTACTTCGAAAGTTCATATGGAACCAAACAGACCTCAAATAGCCACAACAATCTTGAAAAAGAAGAACAAAGTTGGAGGGATCACATTACCAGATTTTAGTTTATACTACAAAGCCACTGTAATCAAAACAGCCTGGTACGGGCACAAGAACAGGCATATAGACCAGTAGAACAGAACAGAGAACCCAGAAATGGACCCAAGGCAATATGCTCAATTAATATTTGACAAAGGTGGCAAGAGCAGACAGTGGAGTAAGGTCAGCCTCTTTAATAAATGCTGTTGAGAAAATTGGACAGCTACATGCAGAAAAATGAAACTAGACCATCAACTTAAACCCTACACAAGAATAAACTCAAAATGAATAAAAGACTTAAATGTGACTCGTGAATCTATAAAAATCTTAGAAGAAACTGTAGGCAACAGAAATTCAGACATCATACGCAGCATAATTTTCACTGATACATCACCTAAGGCAATAGAAACAAACGAGAAAATGAACACATGGGACTACATCAAACTCAAAAGCTTCTGCACAGTAAAAGATACAGTCATCAAACGGAAAGGCTACCCACTGTATGGGAGAGCATAATTGCCAACGATATATCAGATAAGGGGTTAATTTCCAATATATATAGAGTGCTCATACAACTCCACAAAAGGAAGACAAAGAACCCAATTAAAAAATGGGGAGAGGAACTAAATAGACACCTCTCCAAACTGACATACAAATGGCTAAGAGACATATGAAGAAATAAATGCTCAACATCACTAATCATCAGAGATGCAAATCAAAACAACAATGAGGTATTACCTCACACCTGTCAGATTGGCCGCCATCAACAAATCATCAAACAACAAGTGTTGGCGAGGATGTGGAAAAAAGGGGACTCTAGTACACTGCTGGTGGGAATGCAGACTGGTGCAGCCACTAGGGAAAACAATATGGTGTTACCTCAAAAAACTAAAAATTGAACTTCCATTTGACCCAGTGATCCCACTTCTAGGAATATACCCTAAGAAGCCTGAAACACCAATCACAAAGAATATATGTACGCCCATGTTTGTAGCAGTACAATTTACAATAGGTAAGATCTAGAAAGAGCTCAAATGTCCATCAGTAGACGAATGGATGAAAATGCTATGGTACATATACACAATGGAGTACTATGCAGCGGTAAGAAAGAAAGATCTCTTATCCTTTAAGACTACATGAAGGGACCTGGAAAGTATCATCCTAAGTGAAACAAGCCAAACAGAGAAAGACAAGTATCATGTGATCTCACTTATTTGTGAAATATAATGAACATAGCAGTCTGAGGAATGGGGTAGTCCCAGAGATGTGGAAGTGGGGTACAGACTGACAATCCCCAGAAGAGGGGGTGGTGGGGGAGAGATAAACCACAGAACTTATATGCATGTGTGCATGAACAATGGACATGGACAACAAAGCTGGGGACAGGGCAGGGAGGGGAGGGGAGGGTGGAATCAGTGGGGGAAAAAGGAGAAACATGTGTAACAATAATTAATTGTCCGTTTCACATCGATGTATCTGTCTCTCTCTTCCTCCCGCTCTATCTGAACAAAAATGAAAAAAATAAATAAAAAAGAGTATGAAGTAAGTCCAGTGGAGAAATAAGGCCCAAGTTTTTCTGTAAACATATTGGGGAAGGTATAAATATCAAATCTACTATTTATATTATAAAATGAAATCTGTCTCAGTTCACAGTCCTTCCATATGAGTCTTCCTGTATCTCCTTGACCAAATGGATTAATTCATGGCTGCAGCTTCATCCTTGGGGGATGCTAATGGGAAAGACTCCTTGCACACACCAGTGGCCAGCCTTCTGTGCTTCTCACTTCTACCTGCTGGTGATGTCTGACTACCTCGAACACTGCAGGACTCAGGACAGCTGAGTGAAAAGTAAATCTCCTGATATTGTAAAAAAAAGAAAAAAAAATTTCAAAGTCGTAATTTTTCTGTCTTCAGATATGGTAAAAGTGGGTTGGGCTGGGCAATTTCAGGATCTAGAGTCAAACCTGTCTGAAGTATGCTGATCATTTTATGAAGGCCAAGATATTAAGGAGGGAGACAGCAACTTCCTTGAATTCATATAAAAACATTGCTGGGGTTTGGGGGTTTTCATATCTGTTGAGGATACTTCCAATACTTGTCAGTAACTACACTCTAGATTGCACAAATTTTGGAATTATTTCATTTAGCAGATTTTTTAGTGGGGAAATATGGTGAAAAAGTATGATTTTGTTTCCAATTTGGCTACCTTGAAATTTCTTTCCAATTAGAATGAAAAAATAAATGCTTCATTCTTTCTTTAATTTCATTATCAATGCTTATGTTAAGGAATTAGTGTAATAGTCATGTTCCCTGATAAGAAGGTTTTTGTTTTGTTTTCTCTTTAAGTCATGATTCTAGATTGTAAGCCACCAAAACTGACTTGGGATAACTTATGCAAAAAAGAATTGTACACAGAATATCAGGAAATCCTCAGAATCAGTCGAATGGCTATAGAACCAAGTTCAGGAAGTTGAAAAGAATCAAAGAAGGTCAGAAAGTAGGGAACACAGTCAAGGTCATGTTACGCAGTCAAGAAGAGTCAGAGGAGGACACAGTCATGCCACCGCTACTGGACACTCTCCACCATCCCAGTTAAATACATTGTTAACATGATAGGTTGCTGAATGTCACTACATCATTGTGTTGATCCCTTAAGTTAAAGAGGTTCATAGCAGTTTCTAATTGGCTGAATGAATGCCATGTGTTACCAGCTTCAAGGGAGAAGAAATGTGTACTCCACGTTTGGTTTCCTTAGAGGAAGACAGATCGCAACCTCCAACTAATGCCTCATAACAGGGAATTCCCCCCAAATAGGAATGGTGATTGGATTCTGGGTAGCCAAGCAAATAATTATGTTAACATAATCTTCTTTAAAGGAATCTCTTACGTTTGAATCCACATTTCTAAATATAGAATCAGGGCAATAATCATTCCATTCCCAACTCCCTTTCCAGTGTTTTCTTCTCTTTTGTTCTTTGATTCAACTATTCACTGACCATTGTCCAGTCCCACTGCCCCTCTCAGATAGTTCTACCTGCTGTTAATTACCCTTCCCAGTTTCTATCTCTACACAAGTTACACCACCTTCAAGAATTTTTCTCAAATCAACCTCTTCCAAAAATCTTTCATGCTCCCAAATAATCATTCCCTTTGGGGGTAGGGGTCCCAATTTATAATATTTACCTTCTTCCCAATTTATATTTTAATTATTTGCATGTGTTTTATCTCTCCCTCTAGATAATAATCTCTTTAAAAACAAAGTATGGTTTCTTTTTTTACATTTTTATAAATATCTTGTACATAAATGCCAAGTAAATGCTGAACTGATTGTGCAAGTGTAGCACTCAAGAGCAGATATAAAACACAATAATTCAAAAGCAGGAATTGGTTACCGAATTGCTGGGGAACAAAATCTCAAGGGTGATATAATAATAATAGAAATGCCCTCCACTTTAAGAAAGCTCTATGTAAACATAAAAGGCTGAATTTAAGAAATCATTTCTCTATATATATTTATCTAACAAAAGTGTTCATTTTCAAAATGTATGATAATCTTTAAAAGGTAAACTTGCTAGCAGTATAATTTATCATTTGATTTGTGAAAATATGTTATTTTAAATATCTATTGTATAAAGAAAGGTACACATACACATAAATACAAAGGATGAAATCTTTTCATTAAACTACTCTTTTAAAAATATCCTCTCAGGCTCTGTGATCTACAAGTAAGCAAAAAGGAAAGAAAGAGCTGGTTTAGTGGAAAGCTACAAATGGTGATTGAAGCATTTAGAAAAAGATCTATAAAAGAAGATCAAAAGAATAGATATTATTCAGCATGAAGTTTAAAGATTGATTTGAGACTATTTGAAAACAATCTACAAATACATGAAGGATTTTTCACACAGGGAATAATCACCAGCTTTGCTCCAACTTCAATTTGCACCAAAACAAGAAAAAAATTGTGTTAGATGAAAGGAGGAATTCTTGCCCTGGCCAGTTTGGCTCAGCAGTTAGGGCATTGGCCTGCAGACAAAGGGTCTAGGGTTTGATTTCCACTTAGGGATATGCACCTGGGTTGCCGGTTTGAGCCTCAGCCCTGGTTGGGATGTGTCTCTTTCGCATCAATGTTTATCTGTCTCCCTCCCTTCCTCCCTCTCACTCTCTCTAAAAATCAATGGAAAAATATCCTCGGGTAAGGATTAACAAAAAAAAGAAGAAGAAGAATTCTTAAGAATTATTTAATACTACAATAGATATTGAAGGGGAGTTGTGAACCCTTGTTCCCTATGAAAGGGCTTTAAATTGTAGCCCAAAACACACAGCCTGCCAAGAAGTACAGAAATGTACTAGATAACCTTTCAAAGTCTTTCAATCTCTGAAGTCAGAAATTCATTGCCTTTTAGAAACTTTGACTATTTTTTTTTTTTTTTTTGATTCCCTGTTTTGTCTATGGAAAACTGTGTTGAACAAATACTTTTAGAATTTGGCTATATTCCAGTTGTCTCTCACATCCATCTTAAAGTTCTGCCATTTTGATGATTACTTCCGGCATCTATTTGAGTATTAAGCACAGGGGAAAAGTGAGCAAATGCATATCCAATATAAATTTTGAAATATAGTTAACTTCTTTTATATTATAATTCTTGATAAAATAAACTAACTATATTTCAAATTTTATATTGCATATGTTCTTGCTAACCTCTTGCATAGGTGCATCTCACCCTCTTCATACCTAAGAGGGCTTTAGCAAAGCATAACTCCTCTACTCCCAGAGCTTTACCTTTTCCCATGCCCCAAAGCTGCCTCTGTTGTTACTTCCCACAAGCCTGTGTGTAACATTAATATAGATCAAGAAAATTAATAAAGGATGAGATGAAAACAGTGTGAAAATAGCCATGACATAACTAGCCTCAAGGTTAGCCAAATTACATCTTACATTAAAATTTATATTTAGCCCTGGCCAGTTTGGCTTGGTGGTTAGAATGTCGGCCCACAGACCAGAGAGTCCCGGGTTCGGTTCCCGCTAAGGGGCACGTACTTCGGTTGCGATTTGTCCCCAACCCTGGTTGGGGTCGTGTGGGTGGCAGCCACTCGATGTGTCTCTCTTACATCGATGTTTCTGTCCGTCTCTCTCTTTCTCCCTCTTTCCTTTCTCCTCTATCTGAAGATAAATGCAAAAAAAATGTCCTCGGGTGAGGATAAAAAAAAAATTTATATTTACTTTCCACTATCTCCAAATTAGCAGAGGAAACTAATCAAGTGTGTTGAGAGTCTCAGAATTTAAAGAAAATCTGGTCTTTTTCCTAAAAAAATCTCCATACGCTAACAATGCATTCAATTACATAAAGCTAAAGAGTTGTTAAAATAATTTTATTGGTGTATCACTCAGGATTCTCCAGAAAAAGCAGAACCAATAAGATATATGGAGAAAGAGAAAGAGAGGGAGAGAGATTAATTTTAAGAAATTGGCTCATAAGATGGTGTGGGCTGGTAAATATGTATAGAAAATAAACTGGCTGGTAACTCAGGTAAGAATAGATGTTGCAATCTTGAGTCCCAAATTTATAGGCAGGCAGGCTGGCTGGCTAGAAATTCAGGAAGTATTAACGTGTTATAGTCTTAGGCACAATTCTTTATTTTTTAGTAAATCTCACTTTGTATTCTTAAGGACTCTCAACTGATTAAAAAAGCCCCACCTATATTATCAAAAGGAATCTTCTTTACTTAAAATTCAATTGATGTGGGTACTGGTGAAATCTACAAAATACCTCTACAGCAACTTCTAGAATAATGTTTGAACAAACAATTGGGCCCATAGCCTAGCTAAGTTTATTCATAAAATTTAACCATTATAACTAGGTTCCTTATTCTTAAACTTAGGAAGTGGGGTTTTTTTATTGATTTATATGTTCTGAAATCTCTGGATGTCTTCAATAAACTTATCCTTGATAATAGGTATAAGTGACTTAAAATAATTTGATTTGTATGTTTATTAATTTAGTCAGCGAATGTATATTGAGCACTCCTATGACCTGGCACTGTTCTATGCACTAGGGATATAGAAATGGGAAAGATACATAAGGCCCGTACCATCACAGACTTTACATTCGTCTCATTCAGAGTATTTATTACCACTCAACATTTTATATCTGCTACCTTATTTATTAGTTTACTCCTAACTATGAAATAATTTTCAATAGCCTGGGAATATTTTTCTTTGTATTACTTATATCCAACACATACAATCTAGGTAGATAATAGGTAACCAAAACATGTGCTAAATGAATTAATGAAGTCTGGACGTCTTTCCATTTTGCAGATGATAAAACAAAGACCCAGAAAATGTTACTTACTTGAAGGCATACAATTGTAGTCATTCAGGAATAGACCACAATTATCCTGGTTCAAATATATTCCAATAAAATACATATAAAAAGTACATTCAACCAATTTTTATGAAAACCATGTTAATTTATTAAAACAATGGTCCCATTAAAGAGTAATTTATTACACTCATGAAGTAGTCCAAGAATATCATCTTTTTTCCTCTATAACATTAATATCAGTGTGACTACCTTCTACAATCTTACATTTTAAAAAAACAGCCTTGGTATTTTAGAACAAAGGTATAACTAGAAGTCTAGTGACAACTGCAAAAGAATTAGCATGAAGAGTTTCAGACCCTTAATATATATAATTTACACTATCATCCCATACTGCCTAACTTTGATACACATACTTTAATACTTAAACTAAACTATAATAGCTAGACAGAGAAACATGAATTGGCTGCCTCCTGCACACCTCTGATGAGGATTAAGTCTGCAACCTGGGCACGTGCCCTGACTGGGAATCAGATCAGGGTCTCTCAGTTGATGGGGTGATGCTCAATTCACTGAGCCACACTGGCTGGGCAACAATTCTCCAAAAATATCCCAGCTTACCTATCAGAAATTCACTTCATGAGGCTGAAATAAAAATAGTCCCCTTTCCATGGCTGATGTGGCTCAGTTGGTTGAGCATTGTCCCATGCATCAAGAGGTTGCCAGTTTAATTCCTGGTCAGCGCACATTCCTGGGTTGCAGGCTCAGTATCAGTGGGAAGCATGTGGGAGATGGCCAATTGATATTTCTCTCTCTCTCTCATTGATGTTTCTCTCTTTTCCTCCCTCCCCCTTCCTCCCTTTCTAGAATCAATAAAACATGTTTTATTAAAAAAAAAAAACATTCCCCAAACTCATATATTCCTTTCTGTACCATGAGTGCAAATGTAGTACCACCAGAACAAGTCATTCAAAGTACTTCCCAGAAATTGGTTTCCAAAGAAATTGACAATGTAACACACTCAAATTAAATTGTCAAAAGTCAAAGAAAAATACAGTTTTGAAATGAGAAAAAGTGACCCAACACATACAAGGAAGCTCCCATAAGAATATCGTGGGTTTCTCAGCAGAAACCTTGCAGGACAGGAAAAGAGTGAAATAATATATTCAAAGTACTGAAAGGAAAAAACTGCCAACCATGAATACTATACCTGAGGGTAACGGGGAACTATCCTTTAAAAAAGTCAAAGAGGGTCTGGTCAGTCTAGTTCAGGGATTGAGGGTTGACCCACGCACCAAGAGGTCACCAATTTGATTTCCGGTCAGGACACATGCCCACAGTTTGGGCCCGATCCCCAGTGGGGGGCATGCAAGAGGCAGCCAATTGATGTTCTCCCTCATCGATGTTTCTCTCTCTTTCTCTTCCTCTCCCTTCCTCTCTCTCTAAAGTCAATAAAGGAAAAAAAATAAAATAAAAAAGTAAAGGAGGGATAAAGACTTTTCCAGAAAAGCAAAAACTGAGGGAGTCCATCATCACTAGCTCTGCTTTACAAGAAAGGTTAAAGTGAGTTCTTCAAGTTGAAACAAAAGTACAGTAAACAGAAACATGAAAGTATAAGAAATTATAAATATCACTGGTAAAGGTAAGTATATTGACAAATACAGAATAATATAATAAGGTAGGAGTGGTGAGTAAAGCACTTTTAACTTCAGTACAAAAGTTAAAAGACAAAAGTATTACAAATAACTATGACCACAAAAATAGATGGATTCATAATATAAAAAGAAGTATATTCTGACATCGAAAATATGCATTGTGGGGAGGAGTTTTGTTTTTTTAATAAGACAAACAAACAAAAACCTCATCTTTGTTCTTTTTTAAATATGATTTTATTGATTTTAGAGAGTAAGGAAAGGACAGGGAGAGAGAAAGAAACATTGATATGAGAGAGAAACATTGATCGGTTGTCTCCCACAAACACCCCAACCAGGGATCTAACCTGCAACATGGACATGTGCCCTTACTGGGCATCGAACTGGTGACCTTTTGTTGCACAAGACAATGCTCAACCAACAGAGCCATACTGGTCAGGGCTCGTATTTATTCTATGTATCAGAAGACATCAATACATGTGTTCTTCTTTCACACCCTTCATTTTGCAGGTTTTAACCGTTAATTTTGTTTTATTTACAGAAGCAAGATATGGCATTCTGAAAAATCATTTCATAATATAAGTTATCAGATGAATAAAGAAGCTACTCATTGAATAAAACTGGATTTTCCCTTTAAGTGTGTAGTTTTGTATGCAATTGAAGTTGTTACCAGCATAAATTAGACTGTTATAACAATAAGAAGTTTTATGCAAGTCTCATGATAAACACACACACACACACACACACAACTATAGTAGATACCAAATGGTAAAGAGAAAAAAATTAAATCACAAATGACATCAAGAAAAGAAGTGAATAACAAAAGAAAGGAGGGAAGAGATAAACCAAAAAACTTATGCATATAAGCATAACCAATGGACATAGACAACAATGCGGGGATGGGGGGATGGGAGGAAGGTGTCAATGGGAGGAAAAGGAGAAACATCTGTAACAAAAATAAACTAAACAAAAAAATTAATAAAAAATAAAAATAAATGGACATGTGGTTATAAGACACCATATAGAAAATGAGCAGTTATATTTTATTTTATATGCCAATCTTATTTTTTATCTTGTTTTTAAATTAATTCATTTATTTTTGTTACAGATGTTTCTCCTTTTTACCCCACTGATTCCACCCTCCCCCTCCCTCCCAGCCCTGTCCTCACCTGTGTTGTCCATGTTCATTGTTCATGCATACATGCATATTAAGTTCTGTGGTTTATCTTTCCCCCCCTTCCACCTCCTATTCTGGGGATTGTCAGTCTCTATCCCACTTCCACGGCTCTGGGATTACGCTATTCCTCAGACTGTTAGGTTCATTATATTCAACAAATAAGTAACATTATGTGATACTTGTCTTTCTCTGTTTTGCTTGTTTTGCTTAGGATAATACTTTCCAGGTCTCCACGTTGTCTCAAAGGATAAGAGATCTTTCTTTCTTAGAGCTACATAGTACTCCATTATGTATATGTACCACAGCTTTTTTTTTTAATCCTCACCCGAGGACATTTTTCCATATTTTGTTCAGTTAGAGTGGGAGGGAGAGAGAGAGAAACATCCACATGAAAGGGACACATCGAGTGGCTGCCACCCGCACAACCAACCAGGGCCGGGGACAAATTGCAACCGAGGTACATGCCCTTAGTGGGAACCAAACCCGGGTCTCTCTGGATCACAGGCCGATGCTCTAACCGCTGAGCAAAACCGGCCAGGGCTGTACCACAGCTTTTTTATCCATTCGTCTACTGATGGACACTTGGGCTGTTTCCAGATCTTAGCTATTGTAAATAGTGCTGCTATAACCATGGGGTTACATATATTTTTTCTGTTGGTGTTTCAGGCTTCTTAGGGTATATTCCTAGAAGTGGGATCACTGGGTCAAATGGAAGTTCAATGTCTAATTTTTTGAGGTAACACCATATTGTTTTCCATAGTGCTGCACCAGTCTGCATTTCTACCAGCAGTGTACTAGAGTCCCTTTTCTCCAAACCCTTGCCCGCACTTGTTGTTTAATGATTTGTTGATGGCGGCCATTCTGACAGGTGTGAGGTGATACCTCATAATTTGCATCTCTCTGATGTTTAGTGATGTTGAGTATTTCTTCATATGTCTCTTGGACATTTGTATGTCCTGTTTGGAGAGGTGTCTATTGAGCTCCTTTACACATTTTTTAATTATTTTTTTTTTCTTCCATTTGTTGAGTTGTATGAGCACTCTTTATATTTTGGAAATTCACCCTTATCTGATGTATCATTGGCAATTATGCTCTCCCGTAGAGTGGGGTGTCTTTTCATTTTGGTGGTTGTTTCTTTTGCTGTTCAGAAGCTTTTGAGTTTGAGGTAGTCCCATGTGTTCATTTTCTCCTTTGCTTCTATTGCCTTAGGTGACGTATCAGTAAAAATTCTGCTGCGCGTGATGTCTGAAATTCTGTTGCCTACATTTTCTTCTGGGACTTTTATGGATTCATGAGTCACATTTAAGTCTTTTATCCATTTTGAGTTTATTCTTGTGTAGGGTGTAAGTTGATGGTCTAGTTTTATTTTTTTTGCATGTAGCTGTCCAATTTTCCCTACACCATTTATTAAAGAGGCTGTCCTTACTCCACTGTATGTTCCTGCCACGTTTGTCAAATATTAATTGAGCATATTGCCTTGGGTCCATTTCTGGGTTCTCTGTTCTGTTCCACTGGTCTATATGTCTGTTCTTGTGCCAGTACCAGGCTGTTATGATTACAGTGGCTTTGTAGTATAACCTGAAATCTGGTAATGTGATCCCTCCAACTTTGTTCTTCTTTTTCAAGATTGCTGTGGCTATTCGAGGTCTTTTTTTTTTTTTAATTATTTATTTATTTTTTTGTTACAGATATTTCTCCTTTTTAACCCCATTGGTACCTCCCTCATCACCCCACCCCGCCCCATCCCCAGCTTAGTTGTCCATGTCCATTGGTCATGCATACATGCATATAAGTTCTGTGGTTTATCTCTTCCCACCCCACAACGCCTCTTCTGAGGGATGTCAGTCTGTGCCCTACTTCCATGTTTCTCGGTCTACCGTATTCCTCAGACTGTTATGTTCATTATATTCCATATATAAGTGAGATCATGTCGTATTTGTCCTTTTCTGCTTGGCTTATTTCACTTAGGATAATACATTCCAGGTCCCTCCATGTAGTCTCAAAGGATAAGAGATCTTTCTTTCTTACCGCTGCATAGTACTCCTTTGTGTTTATGTACCACTGCTTTTTTAGCCATTCGTCTACTGATGGACACTTGGGCTGTTTCCAGATCTTAGCTATTATAAATAGTGCTGCTATGAACATGGGGGTACATTTATTCTTTATGATTGGTGTTTCAGGTTTCTTAGGATATATTCCTAGAAGCAGGATCACTAGGTCAAATGGAAGTTCAATTTTTAATTTTTTGAGGTAACACTATATTGTCTTCCATAGTGGCTGCACCAGTCTGCATTCCCACCAGCAGTGTATTAGAGTCCCCTTTTCACCACACCCTCGCCAACACTAGTTGTTTGATGATTTGATGGCGGCCATTCTGACAGGTGTGAAGTGATACCTCATTGTTGTTTTAATTTGCATCTCTCTGATGATTACTGATGTTGAGCATTTCTTCATATGTCTTTTGGCCATTTGTATGTCCTGTTTGGAGATACAAACAGGTCTCGAGGTCTGTTTTGGTTCCTATGAACTTTTGAAGTATTTGTTCTAATTCTGTGAAGTATGCCATTCGTATTTTGGTGGGGATTGCATTGAATATATAGATTACTTTAGTTGCTATGGACATTTTAATGATGTTAATTCTTCCAATCCATGAACAGGTATGTGCTTCCACCCTTTTATATCTCCTCTATTTCTTTTTTCAATGACCTGTAGTTTTCTGCAAAAAGGTCCTTTATTTTTTGGTTAAGTTTATTCATAAGTATCTTAATTTTTTTGCTGTGATGGTAAATGGGATTGTTTTCTTAGTTTCTCTTTCTGTGAGTTCATCATTGGTGTATAAGAATGCCATTGATTTCTTGACATTAATTTTGTATCCTGCTACTTTGCCAAATTCATTTATTAAGCCTAGTAAATTTTTCCTGGAGTCTTTGGGGTTTTCTATGTATAGTATCATGTCTTCTGTGAATATTAAAATTTCACTTCTTCCTTTCCAGTTTGGATCCCTTTTATTTTTTCTTCCTGTCCTACTTCTGTGGGTAAGACTTCCAGTACTATGTTAAATAAGAGTGGTGAAAGTGGGCATCCTTTTCTTGTTCCTGTTAAGGGAAATGCTTTTAGTTTTGCTCATTAAGTAAGATGTTGGCTATAGGTCTTTCATATATCTATGGCCTTTATTATGTCAAGATATGATCGCTGTATTCCCAGATTGCTGAGCGTTTTTATCAGAAATGGGTGCTGGATTTTGCAAATGGTTTTTTAGCATCTATTGATATTATCATATGATTTTTATCTTTCATTTTGTTTATGTGGTGTATCACATTTATTGATTTGCTAATTTGTACCAGCCTTCCATCCCTGGGTTGAATCCCAATTGGTCACAGTGAATATTTTTTTTTTTGTATTGCTGCATCCGATTTGCTAGTATTTTGTTCAGGATTTTGGCATCTACATTGATTGGAATATTGGCCTGTAGTTTGCTTTCTTTGTAGTGTCTTTTTCTGGTTTTGAAATTAGAATTATGCTGGCTTCATAAAACAATTTGTAAGTCTTCCTTCTTCTTGAATTTTTAAAAATAGTTTGAGTAGAATGAATGTTAGTTCTTTGAATGTTCGGTAAAATTCCCCTGTGAAGCCGTCCGGGCCTGGGCTTTTGTTTGCTGGGAGACTCTTGATTACATCTTCAATTTCTTTTGTTGTTATTGGTCTGTTCAAGTTTTCTATCTCTTCCTGGTCCAGTTTTGGGAGACTATGTGTTTCTAGAAATTTGTCCATTTCACTTAGATTGTCGAATATTTGCCATATAATTGTTCATGATCTTTGTTCACAATCCTTTGTATTTCTGTGATGTCACTTATTATTTCTCCTCTTTCATTTATGATTTTGTGTATTTGGGTTCTCTTTCTTTGTGTCTTGGTGAGTCTAGCTAAGGGTACCTCAATCTTTTTTATCTTTTCAAAGAACCAACTCTTTGTTTCATTGCTCTTTTGAATTGTTTTTTTTGGTCGGTATGTCATTTGTTTCTGCTCTGATCTTTACTACTTCCTTCCTTCTACTTGCTCTGGGGATTTCTTTTGTTTGCTTTCTAGTTCTGTAAGTAATGAGATATGATAGTCTATTAGAAATTTTTCTTCTTTCTTGTCGTAGGCCTGTAGTGCCATGAACTTCCCTCTCAGAACTGCTTTCACTGCATCCCATAGATTTTGTGTTGTTGTCATGTGTCCATTTTCATTGGTTTCCAGAACGTTTTAAATTTCTTCTTTGATCTAAATGGTAACCCAATTATTGTTCAATAACATGCTATTTAGCCTCCACGTTTTCAAATGTCTTTGCATGTTCGTGTTGCAATTGATTTCTAGTTTCATGCCATTGTGATCTGAGAAGATGCTTGATATGATTTCAATCTTCTTGAACTTGTAGAGACTGAATTTGTGCCCTAACATGTGGTCTGTCTTTGAAGATGTCCCATGTGCACTTGAGAAGAATGTGAATTCTGCAGTTTTGGAGTGTAATTCTCTGTAAGTATCCATGAAATCCATTTGATCTAGTGCTTCATTTAGAGTCTGTGTTTCCTTGTTAATTTTTTGTCTAGATGATCTATCCTGTGATGTCAGTGGGATGTTGAAGTCCCCTGCTATGATAATATTGCTATTGGTTTCTCCCTTGAAGTCCTCCAGATTTTTAATATATTTTGGTGCTCCTGTATTAGGTGCATATATGTTTACCAAGGTTATATCTTCCAGTCGGATAGATCCTTTCCATATTATGTAGTGGCCTTCTTTGTCTCTAGTTATGGCCTTCATTTTGAAATTACTTTATTAGATATGAGTACTGCTACCCCAGGTTTTTTTTTTGTTTTTTGTTTGTTTGTTTGTTTGTTTGTTTTGCTTTCCCTTTGTTTGAAAGGTTTTTTTCCATCCTTCACTTTCAACCTATGTGAGTCTTTTGTTATGAGGTGGGTCTCTTGGAAACAACATATATACGAGTCATGCTTTCTTATCTAGTCAGCTACTCTGTGTCTTTTTATTGGAGCATTCAAACCCTTCACATTTAAGGTGATAATTGATATGTACTTATTTATTTCCATTTTTTTTTTTTTTTGGTGTGGTTCTCTTTTTCTTCCTATTTCTTCTACTAATTATAGCAGTCCTCTTAGTATATCTTGCAGTGCTGGTTTGGTGTTAATATATTCCCTTAGCCTTTTTTTGTCTGGGAAGCTCTTTAGTTGACCTTCTATTTTGAATGATAGCCTTGCTGGGTAGAGTAGTCTTGAATTCAGATCCTTGTTTTTCATGACCTTGATTACCTCATGCCATTCCCTTCTGGCCTGTAGTGTTTCTGTTGAGAAGTTCGCTTGAGAGCCTTATGGGTTTTCCTTCATAGGTAACCTGTTGCTTATCTCTTGCCTTTAGGATTCTCTTTTTGTCTTTAATTTTTGGTATTTTAATTACTATGTGTCTTGGTGTGGGCCTGTTTGGGTTCTTCTTACTTGGGGCTCTCTGTGCTTCTTGAACTTGAATGCTTTCCTCCTTCCCCAAGTTAGGGAAGTTTTCTGTCACTATTTATTTGAATATATTCTCTAAACCTTGCCCATTTTCTTCCTCTTCTGTGACTCCTATGATGCAAATTTTATTACGTTTCCAGTTGTCCCACAGTTCTCTTAAGCTGTCTTCCTGTTTTTTAATTGTTTTTTTCTTTTGGTTTTCTGATTGGTTGATTTTTTTCTACCCTGTCTTCTGATTCACTGATCCAGTCCTCAGCTTCCTCTACTCTTCTGGTTGGTCCTTCAATGTGTTCTTTATTTCTGCTATGTCATTCTTCATTTCCGCTTGGTTGGTTTTCAATGTTTCTATATCTTTACTCATGGTGCTGATGTCCTTACTCATGCTGTTGAGCATCCTCAATATCATGCCTCTGAACTCTACTTCTGATCATTTGCTTAGCTGTATTTTATTTATCTCGTCTTCCATAGAGTTCTCTTGTTCTTTCATTTGGGATTTGTTTCTTTGTTTCACCATTTTGGCTATCTCAGTGGGTTTTGTTGCCTGCCAAATTTTCCCTGTTGGTGTTGGTGTTCTGCTGTTTGTGGCTTCCTTCACTGGGTTTGGATGAGCCTGGGTGGGTCCACATTAAACATACTGTCAAGTCTTACTTTCCTGGGTATATTTGAAAGCCCAAGAAAGGTTCAGTTATCCTCTAGCTTTTTTCTGGTGGCTAGTAGTCCAAGTTACTCAGTGCCTTCAAATGTAGCCCTGGTGTTCTGCATAAGAGGATTTCCAGGGGGTGAGATAGATGCTGGTTGTTAATAAGCCTCAATTTGCATTTCTTTGCCTGGGAAAGGCTGAATCTTCGAGTGTTGGGAGGCTGCTACATTTTTCCTCAGCTCTGGGAAGGAGCACACTGGCCACTGTCCTTTGTGGCTGCAACTCAGTAAAAACTCGGAGTGCCCTCCAAATCCCGGATGTCCCCACAGAGTTCCAGCCCAATCTGCCCTTCCTCTGTTGAACCCCCCAGGTGAGCGGTTATGGCTATTTTAGCACTCTGTCCCAGCTCTCTGTGCTGTGGAGTGGGCTTGGTCTTTATTCATCAAGGGCACTGCTCGCAGCTAATTCTGCTGCTGTCCATGGGCTCCCAGCCTGCCACCCTCTTGTGCCTCCACAAATCCTACCAGTGTCCCTGGTTATATGGTCCTGTCCTGCTGCTTTACTGTTGCTTTTTTCCAAGGATTTGTCATTATTTTAGTTGTATTTCCCGTTTGGTCCTGAGAGATTGTCTGTGTAGCTTTTATTCACTCTGCCTCCATTTTCACATCCTCTATGCCTATCTTGTGCACTACTGGGTCACACAGGCCTCTTTGGTGCCCCCTGCCAATCTTCTTTATTGTGAAAAGAGTAAAGGTTTGAATCAGGACTCTTGAAAACCTGTAGTAAAATACCTTAATCTGTTAACTATAAGGCATGGCATAGGAGTTGCTCAGTGGATTGGTTATATGTTGCAGACTACTTAAGTCTGCAGTTGTTACTGTGCTAATAAACAATATTAAAACAAAGAGAAGAGAATAAAAAAAGAACTATAAAACACAAAAAATAATTGACAAAAGGGCAAGAATAAGTCCTTACATATCAATAATTACTTTAAATATAAATGGATTAAACTACTCTATCAAAGACATTGAGTGGCTGCATGGATTTTAAAACAAACAAAATGCTAATAAATGCTGTCTACAAGACACCCATTTTAGATTAAATAATACAATTAGGCTAAAAATAAAGAGATTTAAAAGATATTTCATGCAGATAGTAATCAAATAAGACCAGGGATGACTATACTTACATCAGACAAAATAGGTTTTATATATAATGATAAAAGGGTTAATCCACCAGGAAGACATAACAATTGATAGATAGAAATAGAGATAGAGATAGAGATAGAGATAGAGATAGAGATAGAGATAGAGATAGAGAGATAGAGATGATAGAGATGTAGATGTATAGATATATATATATGAACACAACATAAGAGCACCTAAGTATATAAAGCAAATATTGACAGATCTAAAGGGAGAAATAGTTATATAAAAATAATAGAAGACTTTAATACCCCGCTCACTAATGGACAGATCATCAAGACAGAAAATCAATAAGCAAACAAGAGACTTAAACAACACTACAGACAAAACTGACCTAACAAACACATAGAAAACATTTCACCCAATAGCAACATATACATTCTTCTCAAGCACACAAGTAACACACTCTAGGATAGATCACACACAAAGTCACAAAACAAGTCTTAACAAATTTAAGAAGACTGAAATCATTCTACGTATCTTTTCTGACCACAATGAAATAAAACTAGAAATTAACAAAACAAAACAAAACAAAAAAAGAAAGAACGAAATCATAACTATGTAGAAATTAAACAACATTCCTGAACAATCACTGGGGAAAAGGAAATTAAAATAAAAACTAGAAAATATCTCAAAAGAATACAGAAGCCACAATATACATATGAGATGTGGAAAAAGCAGCATTAAGAGGAAATGTTATAGCAATAAATACCTATATTTTAAAAGAAAAAAGATATCAAATAAATAGTCTAATGTTACATCTCAAGGAATTAGAAAAAAAGTGAACAAATTAAGCTCACAGTTAGCAAAAGGGAAGAATCAGTAGAGTTTGCAGAAGAAATAGACTGAAGTAAAGAATAGAAAACAAAAGATGATAAAATTAAGAGTTGGGTCTTTGAAAAGAGAAGCAAAATTGATAAATCAAAAAAACTCTTAGCTAGGCTAAGGAAAAAGAGAGAGAATGCTCAAGTAAATAAAATTAGAAATGAAGAACCAGCCTCTGGGCCTGACTGTATGGTGGTGGTCCTCTCTCCCAACTAGGAAGCTATTGCTGCCTCTGGATGCTCTCAAGATGGCGACATCTCGCCCTGGCCAGTGTGGCTCAGCAGTTGGAGCTTCGGCCTGCAGACCAGAGGGTCCCGGGTTCAGTTCTCACTGGGGGCACGTACCAAAAAAAATAAAAAGATGGCAATATCTCTGGATTCCAACATCTACAACTAGCAGAACTGGGAGGATGAGGACTTCTTCATTCTATGCCAGAGGTGTTTTGGAGGAAACCCATAAATCTGAATGACCAAAGAAACTACGGGATGGAATGCAGAATCTGTGCCAGGCCACTCAGTGTTTCACTGGTGCCCCAGGTCCACATGCATTTCAAGAACAGTGAAGTGTGCCAAACCCATAGTAAATTGCTCTGACCCTCACAATGAGTACAAGCCAGATAAACTATATATTTTTTTTAAATTATCAGAGAACTGAAGATGCAAAGAGATCTAAAACAATAAATACCATAAAGTGATGAGTCTTCTTAGGAGAGAGGAGATTCAGAGTTTTGTTCCTTCCTGGTGGAGCTGTGGGCTAAAGAAAAATCCATTCTACATAGAATACAGAAAAAACAGCCAAAGTTTTATCAAACTTTTAATGGTTACGCATGGGCAAATATGATGAGTCAGAATCACTTGGAACACCAAACAGAGTGAGTCTACCCTACCAGCTTCCTCTTCCCACGGATCTTTGCTGAGTGCACAGGATAAAATGCCAAATACTGTGGAAGGCAGGAGAGCTGAGAGAGATGCACTGGGCCCTCTCCAGATGCAAGGCAGCAGGCTGCAGAAGGCTGTGAGTAGATTAGGAGAACTGAGTGAAAGCCTTACAAGGCACTCCAAAGGGTGAGAGAGAGACAGAAAAGTAGAAAGAGAAATCCCCAGCTACAGAAAATAGAGGGTGGAAATTAAAAGAAAAGAGAAGTCCCTGATGACCCAAAAAGCTGGCATCTATGCATTAAGACTAAGTAGAAAATGTCCCACAGTTCAGAAAGTTGATGACTAGGCTAAACAGGTAGGTAGGTAGGCAGGCAGGCAGGCACTTAAATGGATGGATGGATATATGCATGAGTGCGGGATAATAACAGATAATAGATAGATGGACAGGTAAATACATATATAAAGGGAGATGATAGATGAATGAACAAATAGATGGATGGACAAATTAGATAGATAGATAGATAGATAGATAGATAGATAGATAGATAGATATAGATAGATAATAGATATAGATGACAGACAATTCTCTTTCTCCTTTTCAAACTAAAACACACTACACTCTAGTTTTAGTTTATCTTTGAATAGTTTAAAATTTTTTATTAAATTTATTGGGGTGACATTAATTAATAAGTTTTAAAGCAATGCATTATAAATAATTCCTTTTGTGAGGACCTCTTGTAATTTTTCAGGGACCACGGCAGCATTATCACTACTGTAAGAGTCCACCAAAATCCATTGCAAAGGTCTCCTTCTAAATGCATGCAAACTGCTCTCATTTATAACTATAGAAGAGAAAACCTGCCAGGGCATTATAACAGTAAAATTCATTCTTCTGTTCACTAAACCTAAACCACTGCATTGGTGGAGACCAAGACAAACACAAAATATCACAATAATGCTTTGGGGGATATATACTTCATTAAAGATAATCCACTACAATATGACAAAACATAAAGTAGCTATTCTTTCTGCAACAACACAGATGAAGACTTTATTTTAAACCCATAGCAGATTGAATTTTTGCAAGATGTTTTCTTTAAACTGCCTTGCTTAATCTAGAAATGCATTAAAACACTCATCCACCAGCTGTGCAGGTTTCAGCTGTAGCAAATTGATGATTAGCTTCCTCCTGACAATATTTTTAACTGACAGAAAGAATATTAAAATTCAAGATTTGGAATATACAACTTCATTATTACTAAACTTTTTAAAGCTATTTTATTTTTAAATCATTTAAATAACATGTTAGATAAAACTACTAATAATAGAAAACATTAATTAAGGTAATTACTATTAACTATTTTTGTTTTATTGAGATAAAACTCAAAACATGTCATCCCAAAACCAAGTAAATAGGCAAAGTTGGTTGTAATTGCCTGCATTGCACTCCATCACACAATATTGTACTCTTGTTGGGGTCTCAGAACTTGTCAGTAATTTAAGGCAAGCTTGGCTATTGATGCAGACTTTTTTTTTTTATTTATTTACCTTCTCTGCTATCTGATTAAAAGACCAGAATTTTCTTTTAGACAAAATTTTTAATTCAACTTTATTGTTGACTATATTACAGATGTCCCTCCTTTTTTCCCATTGACCCCCTTCTCCCCAGTTCTGCTGCCTTCTCCACACTGTTGTCAGTGTCCACTGGTTATGCATATATGCATAGAAGTTCTTTGGTTTATCTTATCCTGCCCTCCCTCCAACCTTCCCTTTGCGGTTCATCAGTCTAACAATCAATTTGTACTCTTTTTTTTTTTTTTTTTTAATTTGACTAAAAGAAAATACATGTACACAAAAAATTTACATTTAGAAGGATTTAAGCAAGAGTTGACAAACTAGGACTTATGGATAACTGCCTGTTTTTGTGAATAAATTGTTATCAGAACACAGCCACACCCATTCATTTCCTTATTGTCCTTGGCAGATTTTGCTCAATGGCAAACTTGAGTAGTTGCTACAAAGGCCTTATAGCTTTCAAGACTAAAACACTTGCTATCTGATTGTTTAAGAAAAAGTTGTCTACTCCCAGTAGACAAGATTCAAACGACTTCTCACCTCATCCCATAAAGGTTTTTTATATATTCTTCCAGGAAGAGAAAAAGATTAAGAAAAGAACTAAAAAATAATCTTTAAATTGAAGCAATTATATTAAAATTAAAAAATAAATAAATAAAGCAATACCCGCCTCAGCATTCAGCATGCCCCTTGTCCCTTTGCCTGACAGAGATGTGGCAGGAATTCTCTTAGCCCTAATGTGTGAGTCCTTGTTCATGCTTATACCATTTTGATTAAAATATGTACCCTTTGCACTTATGGTATCTCACAACTATCCTTGTGTTCATTTATGTTATTTTGTATTTCCTGAAATTTTTAAAAATCAGTACCAAATAGGGAAGGTTAATGAATTTTGACCCCTTCGAAGTCTAGGCCCTAGACTCTAGGAGATTAAAGGGTTCTGAGCACAATTCCAATGTATGGAGGGGTTCCTCCCCCACCACTGGGTGTCCTACAAATCAACTCAATTCTGACACTACCCAGAGACAGAGGCATATCCCACACATTGAGAACTCAGCCCCATAAGACTGCCCCACAACACACACACACACACACACACACACACACACACACACACACACACTGTAACCTGTGCTTCTGACTGACTAGCTACAAGACAGAAGGTTCCCATGACCCCCACCTTGGACTTCAGACACCAGTGAGAAGTTTAGGTTTCCACACCTCTCTCCTTGGTAGAAGAGATGCATAGGGCAAAGCACGAGGAAAGGATATGTAGCTTCCATGCCCTCACCAGGTGTGCCACTCTCCCTGAATCTCCATGTGTTCACCAACCTGAAAGCTCTCCAAACCCAATCCTTTTAGGGTTTTATGGAGGCTTCATTACATAGGCATAACTGATTCGATCACTGGCCACTGGTAACGGATTCATCCTTCAGCCCCTCTGCCCTCCCTGAGATCAGGGGTGGGACTGAAAGTTCATAATCACATGGTTGGTTCTGCTACTGACCAGCCTGCATCCTTGGATACAGCCTAAAAGTTGCCTCATTAATATAACAGAAGCCACCTTTTTATCACTCTTATCACCTAGGAAATTCCAAGGGTTTTAGGAACTCTGTACTAGAAACAAGGATGAAGACCAAATATATATTTCTTATTATAAATCACAATATCACAGAGCTAGACCAAATTACTTGACATCTAAAACATTTGGATCAAACTTTTTCTTAGATCATTTATGGTCAAAAGCTATTGCCTTATAGAATTCTACAAGCCCATATGGGTGTGCGGTCATAAGTAGTCTTGTAAACTGAATAGGTCCTATTTGGTAGAGCTTACTTGATTATGAAATCCTGTATGTGCTGAGCACCAACTTCAAGAATAAGACCGGCCCTGGCCAGTTTGACTCAATGGTTAGAGTGTTGGCCTGCGGACCAGGGAGTCCAGGGTTCAGTTCCCACTTAGGGCACCTACCTTGGTTGCAGTTCGTCCCCGGCCCTAGTGGGGGTTGTGTGGGTGGCAACCAGTCAATGTCTCTCTCTCACATAGATGTTTCTCTCTCTCTCTCTTCCTCCCTCCTGCTCTATCTGAAGTTAAATGCAAAAATGTCCTCAGGTAAGGATAAAAAAAAAAAAAAAAAAAAGAATAAAACTGAAAATCTTTGGAATATCTTCCAAACTTCAATTGAAAGAATATTACAATCAAGTACCTATTGTTATTATGAGACTTCAGATAGCAGATAAGTTACTGTCACACAGTGGAAACATTTTCTACCTTCCATTTGACAACAGCATTAAAGAGGAACTGAAGCCCAGAGAAACACATCCAAATTTTTAAAAAACCCTAGGAATAATTTTTTAGGAAAGTCTAGTTCTGTTGATTCTAAATCTTCCTGCACATCAGCACCTAGGAAACATATTACAAAATAAAGGGTAATAGTGTGGGTCTTCCCTCTAAGATTCTGATTCAGTAGATCTGTTATAGTATCCAGAATTACATAGATTTAATGAATACCTCATTTTTAAAATATATTATTGATTTTTTATAGAGAGAGGAAGGAAAACAGAGATAGAAACATCGATGTGAGAGAAACATCTATCAGCTGCTTCCTGCACACTCTCCACTGAGGAATCGAGCCTGCAACCTGGGCATGTGACCTGAACAGGAATTGAACCAGGACCTCTCAGTGCATGGGACAATGCTCAGTCCACTGAGCCACACCAGCCAGGCCCTCATGCCATTTTGATGCAGGGGAGGCACAGGCACATGTTTGGGAAGTGATACGGTTGACATCAGTAGAATGTAACAAAAGAATGATAATCTAAATCACTTCATTATTGTTTTTCCCCCCAGTAAATATCTGTTTTACAATCAGTGTGGAAAAGAGGTAAATCAATCTCTGAAAGTCCAGAATTCCTTATTCAAGTCCAGTTTTATCACTGCCAAGCCCTGTGATACTGGACAATTCTGTTGAATCGTGTATGCTTCTTGTTAACCTACCAATAAAAATTCAAAGGGAGAGGTCACAAGCATTTATTTGAGATAAAAAATAATTAACATTAGGGGCATGGATTCAGGCAGAAATTCAAATTATGTACAGATTTAGGAGGCAAAGCAAGGAACTTTTATGAGGAAAGGAAGGGAAATAATTACATGACTAGAAGAAAAGAATTTCTATTGACTAATAAGCCAGGTTACTCTTCGGACTATACATGGCTGGTTACTGATTCCAGAAAGTGTCCATAGTCATCAGTCCTGTGGTCAGGGTGGCTGCCTTTCCTGTTAGCTTTGTAAACAGGTGTTTGTAAGACAGTGTTGTCTTGGCGCAGTTCAAACACTCCAAAGTTTCAAGAAGTAAGATGTACAAGGCAGTTATTCTGAAATGGCTGTCCTAGCACTACTTTTTAAATGGCTCCATGTCAGCTTTTCACATTCTGTTTTCCCACCTATTCAGTGATAAGGATACCTGTCTGTCTACCTCACAGAAATATGGGAGTACACACCAACACACTTTGAAGAAAGTAACACCAGGGACACGAGGGTACATATGGCAGATCGGACACACACTTAACTCCATTCTCCTAAGTGACAATCATGATACTAAAAGTATATGTAAAGGAATTATACCATAAAAAATAAACCAGAGGAAGGGGCACGTTAACTATGCCAACAAAAGCCAAGCAGGGGATCAGTGTAAGTGACTTAGCACACACGGGAAAGCCAGCTCCAGAATGAGCATTATGGAAAGTTGATAGGGAGCCCAATTTGCACAACAGAACCCTCAAAAGGTTCGAAACTGAATGGAGGTAGAGGTAAAATCAGGGCTGTAAACAAAATGAAAAACAATGGAAGAGTTTAAAGTTTAAGATGCAGTTAGGTCCCAGAATGCATCTAACTGGATAACCACCATTCCTCTTCTTCAGCATAAAAAATGAAGCTCTGTTTTCTGGAGAGAGCCAAAAAGAGGATCGCGAATTTGAGGGATGCCAGGCATGAATGATGGTGAAGTTACCATATAAAATCAGGGAGATTTAGGGAACATTTCACATCAAATATTGGAAGTCCCTGCTCTATTTTTTAACTCAGCTTCCTAAACACTGCCAGTCAAGTTTATACATTCTAGGCAGGCAAATAGTTCTTCTTACTAAATCTGATCAGATCAAGGGGGAAAAAGCCTCAAGAGGTTCCCAGATTAAATGGCCAACAAAATACCCTATGGTACATGTACAATCTCCCAATCTGTCAAGTATACAGAGTTTATAGTAAGCACGAACACCTATGGAAAGCCTCTAACAAAAAAGACAGAGAGCCAAACAAGGAGTAAGTACCACCAGGAAGCACCAGCACCTATGTGGGAAGATGGAGAGCTTTAAAAACTGTACTTAGGCCCTGGCCAGTTTGGCTCAGCAGCTGGAGTGTTGGCCTGCAGTCCTGAGAGACCCGGGTTCGGTTCCCGCTAAGGGAACGTACCTCGGTTGCAGTCTGTCCCTGGCCCTGGTCGGCCGTGCGGGTGGCAGCCACTTGATGTGTCCCTTTCACATCGATGTTTCTCTCTCTCTCTCTCTGTTCCTCTCTCTCCCTCCCACTCTACCTGAACAAGAAATGGAAAAATGTCCTCGGGTGAGGATAAAAAAACCCAACAACTGTAATTAGGTCCATAATCTATGTGTAAATGGAATGTGTTTATCCAATTATATTTCTGACTAACTTGCATCATAATTTCAAAGACACAAAATTTTAATTTCTCAGCTGCAAAAACATTCTTCTCAAAACATAATAAAATAACATAACACCATTAAGCATAATTTATCCCTTGATAAACCCAGCAGTATCTACATACTTAATTATCCTACACAAGCCCAAGACTGTGCTGATTGATTAATAAAAACAAATCATAAAATGTTGTAAATAAAATGTTTTCTGTCATAATCAAGGCTAATTTCAATTGGGCTTGTATTTATTTCATATATATGTATATGTATGTGTGTGTGTATCTATATATATATATGAAATATCCTCAGTGAGATCCATGTGCTTCTATATTTGTTCACCCACTACAGTCTTTTTTCAACACAGCAATCAGAGTGATCCTGCTACAATAAAATCCTGAATCATGTCACTGCTCTGCTTAAAATTTTCCTCTCATTTAGAGTAAAAGCGGAACATTTTACAACAGCCTACAAAGCCCGAGCCCCCTTTTGCCATGCCCAAACTGATCCCCCACACACTCATTTGCCTCCTTGCTGTTTCCTTAGGAGCACACCGTCACAGAGCCTTCATACTGGCTGCCAGTCAGCTTGGAACACTGTTCCCACAGATATCCATGTAACTCATTCCTTCAACTCAACCTCTGTTGAAACTGTCACCTTTTCCATAAAGCCTACCTGGATAATGCTATTCCAAACTGTAATCTACCACTCTTCTAACAATATCAACTGATTCTACTCTCTTACTTTTTACACAGGACTTATTTCTAACATACTATATAATATAATTACTAATTATCTTAATTGTTTATTGTCTTTCCTTGCTAGACCATAAACCCCATTATAAAAAGGCAATATATTTGTTTTCTTTATTTATGTATTACAAGTACACAATAATTTCTTTTATTTTAATTCTCACCCAAGAACATGTTTACTTACTCTTTGAGAGAAGGGGAGAGAGAGAGAGAGAGAGAGAGAGAGAGAGAGAGAGAGAGAGAGAGAGAAGCATCAATATGAGAGAGAAACATCAATGGGTTGCCTCTCATACACATCCCAACTGTGGATTGGACCTACAGCCTAGGTTTGTGCCCTAACTGAGAATCAAACCTGCAACGTTTTGGTGTATGGGACAATGGACCAACCAAATAAGCCACGCAGCCAGGGCCACAATAATTTCTTTTCAATAACTACATGTGCCTGGGACATAGTAGGCACACAATAAATATCTGGCTGAAAGAATGAATGAATGAATGAAAGAATGAATGAATGAATAAATAAATAACAAGACTGGGATACTTCTTAAAATAAAAAAGAAATAATCAGATACTAAGAAGGCTTTCTGTAAAAATTAAAATATGACACCAGAAATAAAAAACTCAATAGAAAAAATTAGGAAAGAGAGCAAAAAACAAACAAGATATAAAAAATAACAGAAAAAAAAACCTAAAGTTTTAGTCCAGAAAGTTAGTATCAAAATAGGAGTTCCAGAAAGAAAAAAAGAAAGAAAAACAAAGAAGGGTATTAAAGAAATAATTCACAAAATTTTCTGAGAATTGGAAAAAAACACTTTGTACTTTGAAAGGGCCCATTAACCTCCTAGTACAAGGAATGAAAATAGACTCACACATATTAAGGCATAACACAGTGCAATTTTCTGAACACTATGCATAAAGAGAGGATATTAAAAGTGTCCACAGAAAAAAACAGAACAGCTCCCATATAAAAGATCAAGAGTTAGAATAACCTTGAATTTTTTAAGATAACACTGAAAGCTGGAAAGCAGTGAAAGCATGCTTCCAAAAATCTAAGGAAAAGTTATTTTCAACCCAGAATACCATAAAAAGCAGAAGAATAAAGATACTTTAAGATACAGGAGATCTCAAAAAAATGAAAACTTCCATTGCTCCCTTTCTTAGGAAACTAGTAGAGGATATACTCTACAAATGTTAGAGGTATGCTAAGAATGGGGAAGATATGGGATCCAGGAGATAGGGGCAAATTAGAGAGAGAGGCAAAAAGATATCCCAAGAAAACGGTGTTATGTTGATGTTCTAACCACCTAAACTTGTAAATGTGACCTTATTTGTAAATAGTCTTTGCATATGTAATCAAGTTAAGATGAGGTCATAACTGGATTAGGGAGTGCCCTTAATTCCATGTTGTTTTATTTATCTTTTTTTAATTCTCACCTGAGGACATTTTTTCCATTTATCTTTAGATAAAGTGGAGGGGAGGGAGAGAGAGAAAGAAACATCGATGTGAGAGAGACACATCAACTAGTTGCCTCCTGCATGACACTGACCAGGGCCTGGGACAAACCGTAACCAAGGTATGTGCCCTTGGCTGGAATCGAACCTGAGACTCTTTTGTCCACAGGCCTACACTCTAACCACTGAGAAAATTGGCTAGGGCTGGACCCTAAATTCTATATGATTCCTATCCTTATAATAAGATGGGAATTTGAACACAGAGAGATACACAGAATGCCATTTGAAGATAAAGAGCAAGATTAGAGTGATGCATCTACAAACCCAAGAATGACAAGGATTGCCCGGCTGGTGTGGCTTAGTGGTTGAACATTGACCCGTGCACCAAGAGGTTGCTGCTTTGATCCTCAGTCAGGGAACATGCCCAGGTTCTGGGCCAAATCCCCAGTGGGGAGCATGCAGGAGGCGGCTAATCGATGTTCTCTCTCATTGATGTCTCTCTCTCTCCCTCTCCTTTCTTTTCTTTCTAAAATCAATATAGAAAAAAAAATTTTTTAAGAATGTCAAGGATTGCTCACATCCACCAGAAACTAGGTGAAAATCATGCTATAGATTCTCCCTCAGAGATCCCAGAAAGAACCAACCCTGCCAATACATTCATGTTTTCTTTCTAGCCTGCAAAACTGTGAGAGAATTCTGTTTCTTTAAGGCCACAAGTTTGTGGTACTTGGTTATAGCATCTGTAGGAAACCAATACAACTGGTGACAAGAAATCTTAGGAAGACAGGTATGCAGTCAATTTAGAAAACACTCTGTCCAGATCGAGGCAGATCAGAGAGCTCTGGGAGAATGGCATGAGGAGACAAAACTGACGGAATATCTGATATGTTTTTAATGTACTGAGAGGAAAAGTAGCCAACTAGGGAGGGCTTGAAGTACAAAGAAAACCAAATAAGCATAAACAAAGACAAATATCAATTCAGGGAAAACAAAGAGTATGCATCAAAGAGGGAAATCATATTCTACCATATGGCTCAGTGATGAATAGGGTTTTCATAGTAATCATGGTGTAAATACTGAATATTGAACAAAGCAAAATTATAACTATGCAGAGAGATGGTGACACGAAGCGAAAATGTATGTCGTAAGGATTGGGTGGTGAAAGAGAGCTAAATCTTCATACTCATAGGGGTAGATAATGCCAAAAATTGAAGAATATAACTATAAGCACGTTATTAACAATATGAACATTATCAAAAAAAAGCCAGAACTCAAAAATCTCTGTTAGGAAAAACTAACCTGAACCATGACTCCTATTAAAAGTAAATGAAAACTAATTTTCATATTAACAATTTATAACAGATAAGCAGTAAGGTCAAATTCCATAGAAAGTTGATATAAAAGAGACTAAAAAGCAGAATAACATCTCAATAAACAATGAATAGATGTCAAAAAGAGATGCCCACAGAACATATAAAAACTATAATTTCTCTTTCAGAGTAAAAGATATTAATAAAAGCATATAAGACACAGAAAATAGAAGTTAGAATTACAATTCAAAAATGAGATGACAGGACCTAGAAAAAGGCAATAAAGAAAAAAATTAAATTCCAGAAATGAAAACTAAACCAGAGGGAACATAAGAGTCTAAAATATCATAGATAATGCCTTAAGAGAAATATAAGGAAAAGAGGGAAGAAAGAAATAAGGGAAAGTATAATTCAAGAAAAATTGGCAATAGGCCAAGAAAATCCTACATATAGATAATGAGCCCCTAAAGAAGAAACAAAACAAATACTAAAAACTATAAGTCAGAGAACTTACCTAAAATTTTTAAAAATTGAAATTACACTTGACATAGAATATAGCAAATATGAAAGGATTAACCTACAATGGCCAACATAAAGATACAGAAGAATAAAAAATATATATTTTGGGTACACGACTTAGAAAGAAAATAAAATTAGAGTGGACTTTAAGACAGTAATACCTTATGATAGGAGAAAATGGAAAAATATTTAAGATACTAAAGCAAAAAAGTGAGCCAAAGATTTTACATCCTGAAAAATTGACTTTGGAGTATAAAGAGCACAGTCAACCTCATCAGAGTGCATGAACTATTTTAGTCTATAAACCCTTCCTGATGAATCTACTAGACAAAAAGCTCAGACAGCCAAAATATCTAAAGAAGCATCAACATTAAGACTTGATAGTGAGCATTAAACACATAATTACTTGTACCACTAAGTCTAAAAGAGTGCCAAATGGAAGAAAGTTCAATATAAAATGGCTATATGCTCAAAGAATGTAGATATAGTATAACTAAAAAATGTGAGGGAAGAATGGGAAGACCATCTCTTAAAATTATCAATAATTTTATTGCTAGTATTAACTTTGCTATTTTGAAACTGTTATATGTGTGTTGTGGATTAAAGTAAATTATAGGATATTCTAATTATATCTTCCTCCTTGGTCCTTAAGAGTCAGGATTCTCAGTATAGAAGAAAGTAGTCACAGATGTAATACATAAGAAAGTCGATATATAACCCTGTAGCTGTGACTTTGACTCAGAATTATCAGCAAGAACTCATAAATATTTCATCATATAATATTATATTATAGCCTGGCTGGTGTGGCTCAGTGGTTGAGTATGGACCCATGCACCAAGAGGTTGCCAGTTCGATTACTGATCAGGGCTCATGCCCAGGTTATGGGCCCGATCCCCAATGGAAGGCATGCAGGAGGCGGCCAATCAATGTTCTCGCTCATCGATATTTCTCTCTCTCTCATCAATGGTTCTATCTCTCTCTTCCTCTTCCTTCCTCTCTCTCTAAAATCCATAAAGAAAAAAAATTTTTAATATTATATATTAATATATTCCTAGTCTGTCCACTAAAAAAGGCCTAGAAACCATGACTGGCCTAGAAGTAAAAACATCCCTTCAATCCAGATGCGATCTTGAAACACCATTTTCCATTAAAGAAAACCTGGAATGATTAGGTCAGAAAATGTAAAAGATAAATGTGTAAGAGTTTTATCATACCAAATAGCAAAAGAGCTATCAGAAAAAAAAAAGTTTATGTCAAACAACCAAAGTTCACTTAAAGAGGTTCCCAGAGGCCAAAAATGGGACAATTTGAATTTTCAAAAGCCTAACAATTGAAATAAATGGAAATTTATCAAATATATTTGTCTACGAATTAATTATGATATTAAAACATAAAACTAATTGATTCTCTTTTAAGAATTATAGCAAAGCAATTCATTATCTTGAAAACTGATACATAAAGGGAAAGAATCAAGATATCCTGCCTTTCCTTTCTAACTATAAAACTGGTAACTAAATTCTAGATGAGCATAAATATTATAAAAGTATTTGAGCTATAAGTAAAAAAGAAATAAGCGATACAGAATTTCATTTTCACACGCCAATATATTAACGTATGTAGGCATTTGGTATCAACAAATGCTTATAGCTCAAAAAGAGACACAGGCATTACATGCTTCCTGATGAAAGGACACAGTACTACAGCAAACCCTCGATTTTGGGGGCGACAATTTAATAGACTTCAGACTTAATGAACAAAATTCCCAGTCTGTATGTCATATTGAAAATTAACACTCTGTTCATTTTTAAATGCTTTTAACCAATTTTGCTTAGAATTAAATTAACAGGTTAGTTTTGTAATTAATTCAGTTATTTTTAACAAATTTTAGTGAATAGGCCATATGTTAGAAGAAACACTAATTTCACCAACATAAATAAATATTACATATCTACAACTATAGTCTACCTATTTATTTTTTTTATTGTTGAAAGTATTACAGATGACCCCCCTTTTTTCTCCATTGACCCCTTCCTCCTTGCTCCCACCCCTGTCCTGCTTTCTCCAACCTAATGTTTGTGTCCATTGGTTGTGCATATATACATGTAAGTTCTTTGGTTTATCTCTTTTCATGCCTCCCACTCCCCCATCCATCTGAGGTTTCTCAGTCTGTTCCCTACTTCCATGACTCTGGGTTTTTTGGTCTGCAGCTTATTTTGTTTATAATGTTCCCTAAATAAGTGAGATCCTGTGGTACTTACTTGTCTTTCTCTGACTGGCTTATTTTGCTCAGCATTATACTCTCCAGCTCCCTCCATGTTGTCTCAAAGGGTAAGAGATCTTTCTTACAGTTGCATAGTATTCCATTGTATAAATGCACCACAGCTTTTTTTTATCCACTCTATGGATGGGTACTTGGGCTGTTTCCAGTCCTTGGCTATTGTAAATAGCGTTGCTATGAACATTGGGGTACATGTATTCTTTCTGATTGGTGTTTCAATATTCTTAGGATATAGTCCAAGAAGTGGGATGACTGGGTCAAATGGTAGTTCCAATTTTAATTTTTTTTAATTTACTTTTTTGAGAAAACACCATATTGTTTTTCACAGTGGCTGCACCAGTCTGCATTCCTACCAGCAGTGTGCTAGAGTACCCTTTCTCCATATCCTTACCAGCACTTGTTTTTTGAAAATTTGTTGATGGCCACCTTTCTGGCAGATGTGAGGTAATATTTCACAGTTGTTTTAATTTGCATCTCTCTGATGATTAGAGAAGTTAAATATTTTTTCATATGTCTCCTGGCCATTTGTATGTCCTCTGCCCATTTTTTAATTGGATTGATTATCTTCCTTTTGTTGAGTTGTAGGAGTATTCTATATATTTTTAATATTAGCCCCTTATCTGATATATCGTTTGCAAATATGTACTCCCAAAGTGTGGGTTCCCTTTTCATTTTGATGCTGGTTTCCTTTGCCATGCAGAAGTTTTTTAGTTTGATGTATCCCCATTATTAATCTTTTCCTTTGTTTCTCTTGCCTTAGGCAATGAATCAGTGAAAATTCTGCTACGTATGATGTCTGAGATATTTCTGTCTACATTTTCTTCTAGGATTTTTATGATTTCACAAGTTATATTTAAGTCTTTCATCCATTTTTAGTTTATTCTTGTGTATGGTATAAGTTGATGGTCTAGTTTCACTTTTTTGCATGTAGCTGTCCAATTTTCCCAACACCATTTCTTGAAGAGACTGTCTTTACTCCATTGTATACTCTTGCCTCCTTTGTCAAATATTAATTGTGCATACTGTCTTGGGTCAATATCTGGGTTCTCTGTTCTGTACCAGTGTCAGGATGTTTTGATTAAGATGGTTTTATACTATAACTTGATATCTGGTATGGTGATCCCTTCCACTTTGTTTTTCTTTTTCAAGATTACTATGGCTATTCATGGTCTTTTTTGGTTCCACATTAACTTTTACAATATTTGTTCTAGATTTGTAAAATATGCCAATGGTACTTTAATAAGGACTGCAATGAATCTGTAAATTCCTCTGGGTAGTATGGACATTTTATCTTATTTTTGATTTTTCTTTTTCTTTTAATTAGTTTATTTTTAAATTTTATTTTTGTTACAGATGTTTCTCCTTTTTTACCCCATTGACACCCTCCTCCCCACTGCCCCTGCCCCGTACCCGGCTTTGTTGTCCATGTCCATGTCATTGGTTATGCATACATGCATATAAGTTCTGTGGTTTATCTCTTCCCACTCCCACCACCCCCTCTTCTGAGGGTTGTCAGTCTGTACCTTACTTCCATGTCTCTGGGTCTACCATATTCCTCAGACTGTAATCTTCATTATATTCTGTATATAAGTGAGATCATGTAGCATTTGTCTTTTTCTGCTTGGCTTGTTTCACTTAAGATAATACTTTCTATGTCCCTTCATGTCGCCTCAAAGGATAAGAGATCTTTCTTTCTTACAGCTGCATAGTACTCCATTGTGTATATGTACCACTGCTTTTTTATACATTCATCTACTGATGGACACTTGGGATGTTTCCAAATCTTAGCTATTGTAAACAGTACTGCTGGGAACATGGGGGTACATATATTCTTTCTGATAGGTGTTTCAGGCTTCTTAGGGTATATTCCTAGAAGCAGAATCACTGGGTCAAATGGAAGTTCAATTTTTAATTTTTTGAGGTAACACCACAGTGTTTTCCATAGTGGCTGCACCAGTCTGCATTCCCACCAGCAGTGTACTAGAGTCCCCTTTTCTTCACACCCTCGCCAACACTTGTTGTTTGATGATTTGTTGATGGTGGCCATTCTGACAGGTGTGAGGTGATACCTCATTGTTGTTTTAATTTGCATCTCTCTGATGATTAGTGATGTTGAGCATTTCTCCATATGTCTGCTGGTCATTTGTATGTCCTGTTTGGAGAGGTGTCTATTCAGCTCCTCTGCCCATTTTTTAATTGGGTTCTTTGCCTTCCTTTTGTTGAGTTGTATGAGTACTCTATATATTTTGGAAATTAACACCTTATCTGATATATCATTGGCAATGATGTTCTCCCAGACAGTGGGTTGCCTTTCCATTTTGATGATTGTTTCTTTTGCTGTGCAGAAGCTTTTTAGTTTGATGTAGTCCCATGTGTTCATTTTTTCCTTTGTTTCTGTTGCCTTAGGGATGTATCAGTAAAAATTCTGCTGCGTATGATATCCGAAATTTTGATGCCTTCATTTTTTTCCAGGATTTTTATGGATTCACGGGTCACATTTAAGTCTTTTATCCATTTTGAGTTTATTTTTGTGTATGGTATAAGTATGGACATTTTAATGATGTTTATTTTTCCCATCCATGAACATGCTATATGTTTCCACTTTTTTATATTTTCCTCTATTTTTTTTTCAATGTCCTATAGTTTATTGAAAACAGGTCTTTTACTTCCTTGGTTAAGTTTATTCCTAAGTATGTTTTGTTGTTGTTGTTGCAATGGCAAATGGAATTTTTTTTTAGTTTCCCTTTCTGAGCGCTCATCATTGGTGTATAAGAATGCCACTGATTTCTGGATGTGAATCTTATAATCTGTACTTTTCCAAATTCATTTATTAAATCTAGCAGATTTTTGATGGAGTCTTTAGGGTTTTCTATGTATAATATCATGTCATCTGCAAATAATGACAGTTTCACTTCCTCATTTCCAATTTGGATCCCTTTATTTTTTATTCTTCTCTAATTGCTGTGGCTAAGATTTCCAGTACTATGTTAAATAAGAGGGGAGGAATTAGGCATCTCTGTCTTGTTCCTGTATTTAAGGGAAATGTTTTAGTTTTTGCCCATTGAGTATGATATTGGCTATAGATTTATCATATATGTCCTTTATTATATTGAGATATGATCCCTCTATTCCCACTTTTCTGAATTTTTTTATAAGAAATGGATGCTGGCCCAGCCGGTGTGGCTCACTGGTTGAGCATCGACCTATGTACCAAGAGGTCACCAGTTCGATTCCTGGTCAGGGCACATGCCCAGGTTGTGGGCCTCATCCCCAGTAGGGGCATGCAGGAGGCAGCCAATCAATGTTCTCTCTAATTGATATTTCTTCCTCTCTTTCTAAAGGCAATAAAGGAAACAAATTCAAACAAAATATTGATTCTGGATTTTGTCAAATGCCTTTCAGCATCTATTGATATGATTATATGATTTTCACCTTTCACTTGGTTTATATGGTGTATTACATTTACTGATTTGCAAATATTGTACCAGCCTTGTATCCCTGGGATGAATCCCACTTGGTCATGACTTCTCAGAGGGAGCTTCTCACAGCTAAGAAAGTCCTCAGTTGCTGCCTGTGGAAATCCAGCCAGCCCTCTCGTGCCTCCACACCTCCTACCAGTCTCTATTTGGGGTCTTCTTTACATTCCTGGTTATAAGGGTTCACTCCAGCTGCTCTTCAGTTGGTTTTCTCAGTTGACTTGTCTTTATTTTAGTTGTAATTCCAGTTTGGTCCTGGGAGACAGTTTGTGCAGCTTCCACTCACTCCACCATCATTTTCTCCACCTGTAGTCTACATATTTAAATCCAAGAATCACTGCTCATAGACAATGTTCAGGGAAAGATGAGCATGTGATCACACTGCATTGAGCCCAGTAGTTGTCGTGTGGTGTGGCTCTCGGCAGCAGTTTTAACACCTGCCCGCAGATGTTCCCACATGTGCTAAGCCACGCCCCAGGCCATGTACATTTGTTTACTTGTGGTGACTGGTGAGTGAATGCATTTACTAGACCCTACTCAGTATAAATTTAAAGTTACTGTAATACATATAGAAAACTTTTCTGTGAAATTAAACTTTTCAGACATACTTACTTTTAATTACTCAAACGTGTTTACATAAACAAAAGCAGATAAACTAATTTGTCAATTTTTTAACATACACATTTTGAAAAAACTACTTTATTATATAATGGACTTTCAGCT
This sequence comes from Molossus molossus, assembly GCF_014108415.1. Lineage (NCBI taxonomy): Eukaryota > Metazoa > Chordata > Mammalia > Chiroptera > Molossidae > Molossus > Molossus molossus. The sequence goes on along the minus strand of NW_023425401.1, from coordinate 36,934,019 downwards.
TTAACAGATATCCCCTCATCTGAATTAGTTCATTATATCGAGGTTTTATTGTACTTGTAGCTGTGCCAAAGAAATCAAACATAATCTGATCCAGCCTCTGGATCCACCTGCCAGAGGACAGAAAAACACACGGAACGCTTATATGAGTATGCAATTTAAAAAGTCCAAGTCACGAGCTGGCTGGTTTGGCTCAGCAGTTAGAGCAGTCCAGAGAGACTCAGGTTGGGTTCCCGCTAAGGGCACGTACCTCAGTTGCGGTTTGTCCCCTGCCCTGGTTGGGTCGTGTGGGTGGCAGCCACTCGATGTGTCCCTTTCACATCGATGTTTCTCTCTCTCTCTCTCCCTCCCACTCTATCTGAACAAAATATGGAGAAAATGTCCTCGGGTGAGGATAAAAAATAAAATAAAATAAAATAAAATAAAATAAAAAATATAAAATAAAATAAAATATAATATAATATAAAATAAATAAAATAAAATAAAATAATAAAATAAAATATCCAAGTCATGACCTGGCCTGTATGGCTCGGTTGGAGCATCATCCCATACACCGTGTGTTCCATTCCCCATCAGGACACATACCCAGGTTGTGGGTTCCACACCTGGTTGGGGGGTGTGTGTGTGTAAGGCAACCAACAGATGTTTTTCTCTCACATAAATGTTTCTCTCTCTCTCTCTCTCCCTCTCCCTTCCTCTCTCTCTAAAATAAATAAAAGCTTGTCCTTGGGTGAGGATTTAAATAAATAATAATAAAATAAAAGTTCTAAACCATGGAAAATTCTATAGATCCAAAGCCCAGATTCATCAACAGATAAATTGTAAGGAAAGGATGAAGAGAAAATGTGTAAGTTAATAGAAAACTTATTTATCTTAGGTTTTTATAAAAACAGGCAAGACGTTAGTGTCTAAGATACACAATTGGGTGATAGAAGCAAAAAGGACCTCCCACAAAATAATTACTACTGAAAATCAGGATAGTTGCTATTTGGGTGAGGTAGAGGAGGTCAATAATTAGGAAAGGAAACCGAGAGAGGTTTTGGGGAGTTGGAAAAATTCAATTTCTTAACATTATTGGTACTCACAAGGCCTTTTAATAATTTACTAAGTTATATGTTTATTTTGTGCAGGTTTTCTGAATCTATTTCTACAACAAAAATCTTTCAATATTCAGGTGAAAAAGTATACAGAAAAAAACAACTAAGAAAATTTCCAAGAATAATAAAGAAGACGGATTTAACCTACCAGCTACTGACAGTCATTAAATAACCTTGTGATTATATATACTGTAAAGAAATAGAACAGTAAACAGAACAGAGAGCCTAGCAACACATGAACACATATGTCATGCTAGACACACACACACATACACATATACAAACTCTTAATATCACAGAGTTAGCACTCAATCAGAAAAGAAAAGAACTATTCAGTATATAGTGCTGGGATAATTGGCTATCCATATAGAAACTTACGCTTCAAATAGATACTCAAAAATTCTAAAAACCATAAACAAAATAAATTCCAAATGGATAAGTATCTCAATGCAATTTTTTAAAAGTTAGCATGCTTGGGAAAAATTTCCATATTATATGGGGATAGTAAAATATTTCTTAAACAAGCCACCCAAAAATTAAGATAATAAAATTTGCCTACATCAAAGTTAAATGCATTTCTCAGGCCAGATAAACAATAAATAAAGTTCAATAACAAGCTATAGACCAAGAAAAAATATATGCAATATACAAAACCTTAGTATCCATGCTATGAAATGAATAACTGTAAAGCAATGTTTTAAAAGAAAAAATGCGAAGTCTATACTGAGGCAATTTACAGAAGGAGAATTCACAATGGCAAAGATCCTCACCAGCACTCCTAAGCAGTGAGATTATATCCACATAACATGCCATACTCATGAGACTGGCAAAAACAAAATTTTGGCAATATATGTCTTAGCAGGAACAAGCTAAAAGAAGTCGCATGAAGAAAGTAAATTAGAACCACTATTTCATAGAGTGACTACTGGACAATTATCTAGCAATATCTAGCAAAAGTTGAAAATATTCATGCACTATAATTTAGCTATTTCCCTTCAAAACATTTTCTCTAAAAAAAAAAAAAAAAAAAAAACCTAACCAGAAAAAGACACTACAAAGAAAGAAAACTACAGTCCAATATCCCTGATGAACATAGATGCCAAAATCCTGAACAAAATACTAACAAGTCGGATCCAACAATACAAAAAAAAAATTATTTATCATGACCAAGTGGAATTCATTCCAGGGATGCAAGGCTGGTACAATATTCGCAAATCAATAAATGTGATACACCACATAAACAAAATGAAGAATAAAAACCACATGATCATATCAATAGATGCTGAAAAACCATTAGACAAAATCCAGCATCCATTTCTGATAAAAACACTCAGCAATGTGGGAATAGAGGGATCATATCTTGACATAATAAAGGCCATATATGAAAGACCTACAACTAACATCATACTCAATGGGCAAAAACTAAAAACTTTTCCATTAAGAACAGGAACAAGACAGGGATGTCCACTTTCATCACTCTTATTTAACATAGTACTGGAAGTCTTAGCCACAGCAATCAGACAGGAAGAAAAAATAAAAGGGATCTAAACTGGAAAGGAGGAAGTGAAACTGTCATTATTTGCAGATGACATGATTATACATAGAAAATCCTAAAGACTCTATCAAATATCTACTAGACTTAATAAATGAATTTGGCAAAGTAGCAGGATACAAAATTAACGTCAAAAAATCGATGGCATTCTTATACACCAATGATGAACTCACAGAAAGAGAAACTGAAAATACAATCCCATTTATCATTGCGGCAAAAAAATTAAGATACCTAGGAATAAACTTAACCAAAGAAGTAAAGCACCTATTTGCAGAAAACTACAGGACATTGGAAAAAAAATAGAGGAAGATATAAAAAAGTGGAAGTACATACCTTGTTCATGGATTGGAAGAATTAACATCATTAAAATGTCCATACTACCCAAAGCAATCTATAGATTCAATGCAATCCCCATCAAAATACCAACAACATATTTCACAGAAATAGAACAAGTATTTCAAAAGTTTATATGGAACCAAAAAAGTCCCCGAATAGCCACAGCAATTTTGAAAAAGAAGGACAAAGTAGGGGGGATCACAATACCAGATATCAGGTTATACTACAAAGCGACTGTAATCAAAACAGCCTGGTACTGGCACAAGAATAGGTATATAGACCAGTGGAACAGAACTGAAAACCCAGAAATGGACCCAAGGCACTTAGCTCAATTAATATTTTACAAACGTGGCAAGAGCATACAGTGGAGTAAAGACAGCCTCTTTAATAAATGGTGTTGGGAAAATTGGACAGCTACATGCAAAAAAATGAAACTAGACCATCAACTTACACCATACACAAGAATAAACTCAAAATGGATAAAAGACTTAAATGTGACCCGTGAATCCATAAAAATTCTAGAAGCAAATGTAGGAAACAAAATTTTGGACATCATACGCAGCAGAATTTTCACTAATATATCACCTAAGGCAACAGAAACAAAGGAAAAAATGAACACATGGGACTACATCAAACTAAAAGGCTTCTGCACAGTAAAAGAAACAATCATCAAAATGGAAAGACAACCCACTGTCTGGGAGAACATCATTGCCAATGATATATCAGATAAGGGGTTAATTTCCAATATATATAGAGTGCTCATACAACTCAACAAAAGGAAGACAAAGAACCCAATTAAAAAATGGACAGAGGAGCTGAATAGACACCTCTCCAAACAGGACATACAAATGACCAACAGACATATGGAAAAATGCTCAACATCACTAATCATCAGAGAGATGCAAATTAAAACAACAATGAGGTATCACCTCACACCTGTCAGAATGGCCACCATCAACAAATCATCAAACAACTAGTGTTGGCGAGGCTATGGAGAAAAGGGGACTCTAATACACTGCTGGTGGAAATGCAGACTGGTGCAGCCACTATGGAAAACACTATGGTGTTACCTCAAAAAATTAAAAATTGAACTTCCATTTAACCCAGTGATCCCACTTCTAGGAATATACCCTAAGAAGCCTGAAACACCAATCAGGAAGAATATATGTACTGTACCCCCCATGTTCATAGCAGCACTATTTACAATAGCTAAGATCTGGAAACAGCCCAAGTGTCCATCAGTAGATGAATGTATAAAAAAGCAGTGGTACACATACACAATGGAGTACTATGCAGCTGTAAGAAAGAAAGATCTCTTATCCTTTGAGACGACATGGAGGGACCTGGAAAATATTATCCTAAGTGAAATAAGCAAAGCAGAAAGAGACAAATACCACATGATCTCACTTATATATGGAATATAATGAACATAACAGTCTGAGGAATACGGTAGACCCAGAAACATGGATGTAGGGCACAGCCTGACATCCCTCAGAAGAGGGGTTGGAGAGGTGGGAAGAGATAAACCCCAGAATTTATATGCATGTATACATAACCAATAGACATAGACAACAAAGCCAGGGACGGGGCAGGGTTGGGGTGGGGACGGGGGTGCCAATGGTGTAAAAAAGGAGAAACATCTGTAACAAAAATGAAAGAAAAAAAACTAGATGTGGAGAGAATTAAAATTTATTCACAACATATTTTTATGAGTAAAATACTGAAGTCTGTAAATAGGGATTAAATCGATAAACTAATTGTGTTTTACTCATACAATATGTTAATACATCGGGAAAATGAAGAAACTAGATCTACATGTATCTTTGATCATCTCAAATATGTAATAACGACTGCCAAAGGAATGCTACAAACTCTTACATACAATACTAGAGCATTTATGTACCTTTTAAGACACACAAAACAGGAAAAACACAACATAGTAAATAGTTAAATATGGTAGGAAATGGACCATGGAACTGGGGAGTAATACAAAAGGAACTTCCCAGTATCCTTGCCTGTTTGGAAAAATAAATGCTCTGAAGCAAGTGTTACAAAATTATAAAATAAAATACGCTGGCTTACCATGTTACTTTCCTTATTTTTTAAAATACTTTATTCCACTTAATAAAAATAGAAAAATATTTGCTAAATTAGGTCTTAATGCAGGTTCAGCATAGGTTCAATATATTAACTTTCATCAATATATAGGCTTTAATTAATGTTTTACATAAAAGAAAAGTAACCTAATCCTTTCATTTTTTAACTTGAAGTATTCACTCCCATGCTACATTAGTTCTCAAAAAGACATCTCATGCACTTCATTTAAATTCGTCTTTCTGAGAGAACTTCCAGCTATCTTTCCAGTAAATATGTAGTTCTTCAAACATGCCAGTGAGAGGTATTCATTTTTTTTCTTTTTTTTTTTTAATCCTCACCCGAGGACATTTTTCCATTTTTTTTTACAGATAGAGTGGGAGGGAGAGAGAGGAAGAGAGAGAGAGAAACATCGACGTGAAAGGGACACATCGAGTGGCTGCCACCCGCATGACCAACCAGGGCCGGGGACAAACTGCAACCGAAGTACGTGCCCTTAGCGGGAACCGAACCCGGGTCTCTCCCGACTGCAGGCCGACACTCTAACCGCTGAGCCAAACCGGCCAGGGCGAGTGAGAGGTATTCAAAAGAACGGAGTAGTGATGGATTTGCTATTTCAGACCAACTATCCCACTGAGAACAGCAATCTGAAGATGTCAAAGCAGTAACAACAAGGTGAAGAGTTCCAGGCCACAGTTCAGGGGAAAAATAGATCCAGCAAGGTAAACGCTGGCATAGGGAGTAGTATCTCTTTTCTGAATGGCAACTCCTAAGAGGACAGCTGAAAAAGAGACTAATTAAGCAAAGCTTGGGGGAATTTTATGGATAAGAACAGAAGGCCAGATTTAGCATATGGGAGAGCCCTGGTGAAGTCCTCTCACTTTGATTTGGGTTCCCAAAAGTCTGTACCCCAGAAGTAAGAATGAACCATAGTACACAGGTCCTCAAATGACTGGCCCCGCGAGGACTCTAGCAGGGGAGTGAGGATGAGGAGGGACAAGAGACACGAGAAATGGAGACAAGACAGGGTTCTGATCAAGTCTCCTTTATTCTAGGGAGACCCACACTATATATAGGGCAAGAAGCAGAAAAACAAGAACATTTGTTGCCAAGCGTTAACTTTGTGGTAACCACCCCAAGCAATTTCAAGTAAATATCACATAAATATCACCTGTGGAACAAAAGATAAACAGAGCATAACTGGCTGAGTAAATGGTTACTTAAAGGAATGCAGAAACATTGTATACAGAGGTGTCCTGCCTTGGGGCAGGAGATGGCAGAGCAGATTGTAACAAAATGGATGCCATGCAAATAGTCTCCGACACTCAAAGAGATTTAAGCTCAACTTCAAATTCCCTAAGTCTCAAAATCAATTTGAGGAAATCGCTGACAGAAATTCTGAAGTCAGATCATCCTGGATCTTAAATCATTTTTATAAACAATGTCGCAAATACAATGTCTTGCACATAATTAAAAACCAGCAAGATCAAAAGGACACAAGAAAAGATTTTAAAATTCAGAAAAAAATATATAAGAAAAATAGGCAAGGAGATCAAAATATTGGAATTACAAGGAATAGACTTTAAAATAATTCTATGGTGTTCGGTCTGTAGTAAAAGCTCATTTGCTATTCTTGGATCAACTCTGTGGCCAAAAATCAACTGTGAACACTGGACAAAACACAAAAAGCAGCCACCAAAAAGCACCAACGAGAAAACAAAAAGTAGGCAGACACTGCAAGGAAATGACACCTGAAAAAAGGTAGAAGCACAGAGTGAGTTTCCTGGTTTTGCTGCTTTTAGTTGTAAAGCACATCCCCAACTGTGACAGGGAAAGCAGCTAAGATCTTAATGTATAACCTGCAGCTTACTTAATTACTAGATGACAGAATTTAGGGCAACCATAACCACTCCAAAGGAAGGACAGAAGTCTCAGAATGAAGAAAGCAAGAAATGATTAGACTAGTTCTGTATATAAACTGCTCAAATCTCTGGCTGACACCTGAACCATACAAGTGCAGAGCAGACTCCAAAAAGGCCATCTAAGAATATTTTTTAAAAAAATGTTTTTAATTAATTGAGAAATGAGCTGCTACTCACAGCTGAGGAGGCACTTTTTTTTTTTTAATCCTCCCCCGAGGACATTTTTCCGTTGTTGTTGTTGTTGTTGTTGTTGTTGTTGATGTTCAGGTAGAGTGGGAGGGAGAGAGAGGAAGAGAGAGAGAGAGAGAAACATTGACATAAAAGGGACACATCGAGTGGCTGCCACCCGCACGACCAACCAGGGCCAGGGACAAATTGCAACTGAGGTAAGTGCCCTTAGGAGAAAACAAACCCGGTCTCTCGGGACCACAGGCCGATGCTCTAACTGAGCCAAACCGGCTGGGGCAGGCACTTTTCCAATGTAACTAATCTTTAAGGAAACATAACAGAATCAAGAACTCTATAAATATATTCTCAATATCTAGAATCCAAAGAAATAGAAGAATATGACACCCATTCTCAATGGAAAGGACAGAAAAATAACCCTGAGATGATGAAATATTGAAATTATTTTTAAATGATTTTAAATCAGCAATTATAATTACGCTCAGTAATGTAAAGAAAATATGCTCACAATGAATAAAACGGTTAAAATATCTCAGCAGAAAACAGAAGCTATAAAAAGAAATCAAATGGAAATTCTAAAACAGCAAAATACAATACATAAAATTGAAAGTTCACTTATTGACTTAATAGCACATTCTGCAGTAGATGAACCAAGGAAGAGTCCATTAACCCAAAGATAGATTAATATAGATTATATAATCTGAAGAACAAAGAACAAAAACCTTTACACTATAAACATCTTCTGAGAAATCTACGGGAAAATAACAAAATGTCCAGCATACACTAAATTGAAAACCCAAAAGAAAAGGAGAGGGCAAGAGAATGGAGCAGAAAAACACTTGAATAAATAATGGCTGAACATTTCCCCAAATCAGTGACAAACATAAATTTATTGATTCAAGACACTCATCAAACTACATGCAAAAAATACAAAGCAAACCACACCAAGGCAAAACATAGTCACACTGTTTAAAATCAAATCTGTGGAGAAAATACTTTTAAACAGTCAGATAAAAATGATACATTGCATACATCAGAACAATAATTCAAATGACTGATAAATTCTCACCAGAAACAATGGCCACAGAAGACAATGAAACATGCTTAAAAAAAGACTGACAACTCAGAATTCAACATCTAACAAAAATATCCTATATGAATGAAGGAAAGACATTTTAAAATGAACAAAAATGCTAAAGGATATTCTATAGCTTGAATGAAAATAAAACCAAATGGAAACCTGCATTTTACAGATAGTAATTAAGAGCATCAGAAATAATAAATCTGAGGATACATATAAAGATTATTTCTTCTTAAATCCTTTAAAGGCATATGATTATTTAAAGAAAAATTATAACATGGCAATGCAAGGTTTATAAAATACATAGATAACATTTATATAACAACAACAATGTAAAGATCAGGTGAGGAAACAAATGATCCTATTTGTTTCTAAGGTTTTTGCATTTTACCTGAAGTGGTACAATATTATCTATAAATAGATTATGAAAAGTTAAGCATGTATATTGTATTCTCCAGAGTAACTACTAAAAAATTCAAAATATATAACTAAAAACATACATCACATATATATATACATACACACACACATACATGTCAAACCTATATGTATATGTGTTTAGACTAGTCCAGTTATATATATATACACACACACACACACACACACACACACACACACATATATATATATAATTTTTTTTAGATTCCAATTATTTTTCTAAAGGCAGTAAAGAGGTAAGAAACACCACCAGCATGGACAAATAAAAAACAGAGTGTAGTAAAAAAATCAACCTAAATCAAACTACATCAATAAGTACCTTAAATGTTAATGAATACAAAATCACAGTAAAAGGTAGAAATTGTCAGAATACATTTTTAAAAATAAGGCCCAAATATAAGCTGTCTATAGAAAACATACTTTAAATGTAAAGATATAAGAAAGTATGAAATAAATAGATTAAAAAAGATATAATAATATGCATAAGTAAGTTGGAACGAGGTATATTAATATCAGATGAAGTAGGATTCAAGACTAAGAATATTACAAAAATAAAGATAAGATTTCCCAAAAATAAGACTTACTTCTTTAACAAGATATAACAATAATGTGTATTCATCTAACAAGGGAGCTTTGATACATGAAACAAAAATTGACAGACCAAAAGGAAAAAAAAAACAGAGATATTAACAAACACTTTTATCTCAGGAATTGGTAGAAATACTATATTAAAAATTAATAAAAACAAAATATGTTAAATCCTATTAAGTACTTCGACCTAATTGATATTTATAAGAGCACTGTATGTAGCAACTGCAAAATACACACTCTCTTCAAATATACATATTATGTTAACCAAGATAGATCATATCTGCATCATATTTAAAATTTTCAATAAAGGGTTGAACTCATACTGATTATGTTCTCTGACCACAATAAAATTAAAATAGAAGTCAGTAAAATAACTATGTCCAGCAGTTCTCAACCTACAGGTCGCAACCCCTTCAAAGGGGTCACCTACGACCATTGGAAAATACATATTTCCGACTGTCTTAGGAACCGAGACACCTCTCCTCTATACCTCTAAGGTGGGTCCGCCCACATGTAGATAAGCCCACATAAAACATAAGGAATTGTATTAAAGGGTCGCGACATTAGGAAGGTTGAGAACCACTGTATCAAAGCAATATAGTAGAAATTGGAGCATTTTGGCAGGAAACTGAAAAGTACTTTATTTGTTGCTTTTTTTATTTACTGACTGATTTTAGAGAGAGGAATGGAGACAAAGAGAGAGAAACATCTTTTTCTTGTTCCAGTTATTTATGCATTCATTGGTTGATTCTTGTATGTGTTCTAACTGGAAATTGAACCACAACCTTGGCATAATGGGAGAATGCTCTAAGCAACTGAGCAGCACAGCCAGGGTCTCACTGGTTGATTCTTGTATGTGCCCTCACCAGAGATCAAACCCACAACCTTGACATATCCAGATGGTGCTCTAACCAACTGAGCTACTTGGCCCTGGGCTGGAAACTACCTTTTCGAAAACAAAAGAACCAAATAAAATTTTACACTTAAAATTAAATAATGGTATTAAGAATTCAGTGGATGAAACAGAGCTGAAGAGACTATGTGAAATTAAGAAGAGGTCACAAGAAAATGTCAGGCATTAATTACAAAGACACAAAAGAACTAGACAATGACATGATAAAATACAAAGAGCATGCAGTAAAGAGGGTGATCATAGATGTGCTAGAAGTTTTAGGAAAAGACAAAAGAAATAATTGGGTAGAAACAGTATTTAAATAAATAATAGCTGAGGATTTTCCAAAACTGCTATTTAAAAAATAAAAAAATCAAGTCACAGAGTCAAAAGCACTATAAATCACAGTAGGATAAAATAAATAAATAAAATCACATCAAGGTATATAAAAATAAAACTGATGAAATCAAAAATGAGAAAAATCTTAAAAGCAACCAGAGAACAAATACATTGCCTTCAAAGAAGCAAACATTAATAATAGCAGACTTTGCCCTGGCCAGTTTGGCTCAGCAGTTAGAGCATGGGCCCATGGACCAATGAGTTGTGGGTTTGATTCTAGTCAAGGGCATGTACCTCGGTTGTGGTTCATCCCAGGCCCTGGTCGGGGTCATACGTCAGACAGCCAGTCAATGTGTCTTTCTCACATGGATGTTTCTCTCTCTCTCTCTCCCCCCACTCCCTCCCACTCTATCTGAAGATAAATGGAAAAATATCCTCGGGTGAGGATAAAAATTTAAATAATAGCAGGCTTTTCAACAGAAATAATTGAAGAATGGGAACAATGGAATCATATTTTATTTAATGTTTAATATTATATATTTAATATTTTAAGGTACATTTTAAAGCACTTATATTCATAAATTTAACTTACAATTTTATATACACACAACATATTATTCAACCATAAAATAAACACATTTTTGAGAAAAACGAAAACTGAGAGACTCCATCAGAAGACTTGCATGAAAGGAAATAATATGGAGCTCTTGAGAAAATAAGTCCAGATGAAAAAAAGCTGCAGGAATAAGTGAAAAGTAATGGGAAAAGATTAGCTAGATAGACAAACAGATATTGATAGGTAGAGACAGATTTGGATATAGATACACATATATCCACATATAGTATATTTACTATATATAAATATATAGATATATATATGAAGATTTAGTAACTATATAGTAACTGAAAACAATATTATATACTTGAATAGAAGTAAAATATGTGACAATATAGTTGGGAGATAAGTAAATGGATTTTAAGTATTGAAGGGCCCTTGCATCTGGGAAGAGGAAAAAAATACCAATTAGTATCAGATATTGATAAGTGAATGGTGTCTGTTTAATTTCTTAAAAAAAACAAACAAAAAGAATAGAAAAGAGGGTTTAATTTTCAAACCAGTAGAGGGAAAATAAGTTAACTAATTTCAATAAAGTTAAATAAGTAATTACATCAAATATCAATGGGACCACTGCTCCTAACAAAAACATTGACACATGTGTTAAGGAGGGAGATTTTGTGTGTGTGTGTGTGTGTGTGTGTGTGCGCGCGCGCATGTGTGAGACAGAGAGAGAGAGATTAAAACTTGGCATTTGACATTTCCAAGTGTATTCTAAAAATGTATGTATAAATGTAAAGGGCCAAAGGCCAAGAGTAGCGAAAACACGCTTTAAGAAGAATAAGATGAGAGGATTTGTTTACTAGATTTTAGGACTTACTATTAAACAACAGTAATTAAGACAATAAGGTACTGCCTCAAAGAAAGACAAATAGAACAATGAAATAGATCAGTCAAAGGGACAGTCCAAAAACAGACCCACACACATGTGGACACTTGATTTACAACAAAAATTGTATCTTTGTTGTAAAGGTGAGTAAGGAAAAATCTTTTCAATTAATGATGTTGATAAAATTCTACATACATATGCAAAAATTGATATTTGACCCTTGCAAACACAAAGCAAACAAGCATTAAAAGCAATTTCAAGCCCTGGCCGGTTTGGCTCAGCGGTTGGAGCATCAGCCTGCAGACCAAAGAGTTCTGGGTTCAGTTTCCACTAGGAGCACGTACAAAAAAAAAAAAAAAAGCAATTTCAAGTATCTTGTACATCTAACGTATAAGGCAATAATATAGGTCATAGATAATACTATAAAAGAAGATAATTATGACCTCAAAGTAGGGAAGGACTTCTTTAAAAAGACATAAAAAGTATTAACCATAAAGGAAAAGGCTGGTAAACTGGACTATTAAAATCACAAACTTCTATTCATCAAAAGAAACCATTATCAAAGTAAAAAAGCAAGTTCAAAAGAGAAAATATTTGTAACATATATACTGAATAGAAGAATCATATCCAGAATACTATATAAAGTACTCCTATAAGTCACTTTCTTAACACACAACCAAATGAAAACTAGTAAAGAGATTTGAACAGTTCACAAGAATATGTCCAATCGGCTATAAACTTATTAGTCATCAGCAAATTAAAAACAAAATGAAATGCAACTACAAAGTCATCAGAATGGGTAAGGAGATCTAGAAAAAAAAGCACATTTTCATATATGGCTTATAGGAATATAAATTGGTACAACTTCTTTGTAAACAGTTTCTTACCATCTTTTTTTTTTTTTATCCTCACCCGAGGACATTTTTCCATTTTTTGTTCAGATAGAGTGGGAGGGGGAGAGAGAGAGAAACATCGACGTGAAGAGACACATCGAGTGGCTGCCACCCGCACAACCAACCAGGGCCGGGGACAAACTGCAACCAAAGTACGTGCCCTTAGCGGGAACCGAACCCGGGTCTCTCCGGACCGCAGGCCGACGCTCTAACCGCTGAGCCAAACTGGCCAGGGCAGTTTCTTACCATCTTAAAGAGAAAGATACACATAACAAATGACTAAGAAAATCCATTCCTAAATAAATACCCAGTATGGTGCTGGTAAACGTTTAATGTCTAGTTATTCAGTGGAAAGTAGGACTTATTTGTAGCACTCGCTGATTTCCATGAAATAAATACTTCTATTATGCCTGATTCCAAGCTACCAACAAAATGTCATTGAACTCAGAGTTGGGAAGAGATGGGCATAATTAATTCTTGTGAGCTAGTAAGAGTAAGCTTCAATATACAACTGTAAATATCCAATAGAAATGTATTCACATGTCCAAGAAGAAATATTAATAAGAATATTCATTAGAGTATTATTAGCATTAGCAAAAAACTAAAAACAATCTTAATGTTTTTCAACAAAATACTGGGCAAATAAATTGAAGTATATTAATACAATGGAATATTATGCAGGAACAAACATGAACAAACATGAACAAACCATGATTAAAAAGAATAAATTTGATACATATTAAAAATAAAATACTGAAAGAAAAAGACCCAAAATAATAAATACAGTACAGTTCCATTTATTTTTTAAAGGTTAAAAATAACTTAAAATTAAGCTATATAGTGTTTATGCACAGTTGGGTGATAAAATAATAAAGAAAAGCACTGAAACTGATTTATAAAAATCATACATCTGGGGGCTGAAAATTGTAATGATTAGGAGAATACAATTTGAGAGTCTCTGGAATGCTGATTATGTTCTCTTTCTTGTCCTAGGTGTTTATTTTGTGATAATCATGAATTGTATATTTACATTGTATACCTTCTTATATGTTGCTATACTTTATTATTTAAAAAAAATTTTTTTTAAATAAGCAGGAATTGCCCTGGCTGGTTTGGCTCACTGGTTGAACATCGACCCATACACCAAGAGGTCGCCGGTTAGATTCCCAGTCAGGACACATGCTCAGGTTGTGAGCCAAATCTCCAGTGGGGGGCGTGCAGGAGGCGGCCAGTCGATGTTCACTCTCATTTATGTTTCTATCGCTCTCCCTCTTCCTTCGTCTCTCTCTAAAAAAATCAATAAAGGGGAAAACAATTTTTTTAAATAATAAAGTAAGCAGCAATTGCCCTGGCCAGTTTGGTTCAGTGGTTACAGCATCGGCCCTTGAACCAAAGGGTCAAGGGTTTGATTCTGGGTCAAGGGCATGTACCTGGGTTGCAGGTTCAATCCCGGTTGGAGTAATGCAGGAGGCAACCAACTGATGTGTCTCTCTCACATCTCTCTCTCTCTCTCTCTCTCTCTCTCTCTCTCTCTCTCTCTCCCCCTCCCTCCCTCTTTCTCTCCCTCTTCTTCTCCCTTCCTCCCTTCTACTCTATCCAATAATCAATTGGAAAATGTCCTTGGGTGAGGATTAACAACAACAAAAATGAAAGTAAGCGGGAAGCTATGAGAAAATCATTCTTTCCTTATATAAAAGGACAGATGTGGCTGGTGCAACTCATTCTTGTCCTTTTGTTTCTCCCTTGAATACAGGAAGTGATGGCTAGAACTAATTGCTACAGCCACATTGCAACCAGGAAGGAAAGGCCAGGAGATCTGGAAAAAAAAAAAAAAAAAAAACTAGCCCTGAACCAACTAGTCAGCAACTGCCTGCCTCTGGAGTTCTTGTTATGTGATAAAGATAAACCATGATTTTTTTTAAGAAGGAGGAGGATAGAGGTGAGGTAGATAAAACTTACTTGCTTTGACAAGGTGTCTAAATTTCTAAATATGTATGTTCGCTTTCTCACACAGGTAAAAGAGGGTAATAATTTACTTACATGGTCATTATAAGGATTAGATAAGAAATGTAACTGAAACACATAGCATATGACAAGTACTAAAATTGTTAATGTCTATTACTCTAAAACATTTATATTGAAGAAAAGGGGTCTTCAATATCAGTCATTCATACATAAAATATTTTGTATATTTTTGGTTTTTGTTTTAGCGTCCCTTATGTTGGTAACTACAGCTGTGTCTGAGAGTGTATGTGTGTGTTGAGAATACATACATTTTATGTCATATACTTCTCATCAGGGATCTCAATTTTACCCTGTGCTGAACTGTGATAGAAAAAAAAAAAAAAAGTCAAACATTAAACATAAGTGCACTACACAGACTTCTTAATAAATTTCTAAATTATGAATTTCCTATTAGTCTTACCCTTATGCAATCTGTTATAGCACAGATGGATGAACATAAAGTTGATACATTCTGTACCAGTTTTTCACATGCTTTGTTCTGTTGATTTTGGAGATTCTTACTTTAAAATTTTTGAAAAGTTTCTGCTAATTGAAAGCCAGATGTCAATGATTATGGAAAGAGGGTTGCTTAAATTTCTTACCAACTGAAGCCTCCTGGCCTAAAGGAAAGGCGTGATTTTGCTGAATGGTCTGACCATAGTTGACTAAGTATACATGATTTCCATGTCCTCTCTGTTATTAAGTCTTTCTCCTACTTCCTACTAGTGTCATCTTCCTTGAAGTATTTGGACTGACAGCAGCTGAAGGAGGGATTACAACATCGCCCTGGCTTGTGTGTCACAAACTGTCTCTTAAACAGACTGAGAAGTAAGTGTGATGGTAGATACTCAAGTGGAAGTTCAGTGCAGTTGAACTGAACAAGGACTCAATGGAACAAAATTATCATCCCCTCCATGAGTCTTTGATATTCTCCACTGTACCATATTGATGAATGTTGGATGCCTCCCAGATTTGCCCTAAGACCCTCGCTGCCCTTTCAGCTTCTAATGGTACTGTGAAGCTCTTTAGGGAGTCTTGACTTCATACTTGTCAGACTGACTCTTTTCATGAATCCATGTTCATGCATATGACAGTACAGTAGACACTATTAATAGCCCAAATGACATATCAGAGAGACATTTTAAAAGGTTTGCTAAAGGGAAGAGATATTATTATACACATAAGAAGAGAAAATTCCATTGATCCAAAGGACAGAAGTTCTGTAGGATGCCAACTAAACTATGAATGTGTTCTAACATTTAAAACTCAAAAGTTAACTCCATGGAAAATACTAAAATTGAGAAAATGTGATGGGGAAAATTGAGTGGGCTTTCTTTCATAGACAATAACAGGTGTGTGAGCCAGATTACACAGTATATGGGGTGAACACACACATATGCGCACGCGTGTATGCATACCTCCTGCTCCTCTACTTTCCACAAATTTGATTCTGAAAAGCTATTCATTAAGAAATTCTTTGTTTGTTAAATCCAAAGTATTAACACCATGCAAGGGACTTTTAAAAATATTAGGAAGCAGATTTGCTATTTTACTGTGAGGTTTGATTGCAATGAAATAGTGAAAAAACCTAACTATATGAGTTTCTATTACACTGTTAGACCACACAGTAATGGAGACTTAAATTTGTCTATTTACACCCTGTGGGAAATGATTTTCAGTTTCCTGGCCCATCATTTGTCCATCATACCATTTGAATACTACACATTCCTTCAGTGTTAGGATGGTCATATCCTAATCTCAGTACCCCTTGCCAAGAGACAAGTACCCCTGACTCTTAACAAAGCAAAAACACCATTTAAAGATGTTTAGTCTAATGGAGCATCATGAAATGCAACTAACCACACAAGCATAGATGCAGTCTGTCCAAAACAGAACAAATGGGTTATTGTTCAAATCCTCACCTAAGCAAATCCTTGACTGGTAGACTAAGTCAAATATAACCTTGAAGAAAAGAATCGAGGAGAATACATACTGTTGAAAGAAAATTCTATTAAGAATTTTAAACATGAAGGAAAAGGGGGGGAAAAAATGGCGGCGGAGTGAATGGAAGCTACACAGACCATCTCCTAGGACCAAATTAGAATTACAACGAAAATAAAGACAAATTGTCAGGAAGGGGCAACTGAAAGGCAGCTTGGAGGACCACATAAGCAGGGACACAGACTCAATCCTGGTAGGCTTGCGAGGACGCGAGAGGGCACCAGGAGCCCAGTCCATAGCGGCCTGGGCTTGGACCAGTGGACTCAGCTGGGACCAGGGGCTTGGCTGAAGGCTGCGCCCTCGGCTGGGTCACGTGACCGCGGCTGGGTCCTGTGGCCTCGGATGGGTGCTACGCCCATGGCTGGTGCTGCATCCTTGGCCGCCCTTAGCTGGGAGCAGCGCCCACGTGTTAAGGGTCCCTGATGGCTCCACGACACAGAGTCCGGACAGAGGCTAAATTGGCAGCAGCCACTCACCTTGGGCTCCGGCAGAAGGAAGGCAGACTGGACTGTAACTGTGTGGGGATATTCGGGATTTGGAGGGTGCTCAAAGCTTTTGCTGAGTGCAGCCACGCAGGACTGTGGTCATCTTACTTCTTCCCAAGGCCCAGGGGAGGAGCGGCAGCTCCTCCCTCAGAGATTCAACCCCACCTGGTGCCCATTGAAATGCTAATTGAGGCCCAGTAACAACCAGCATCTGCCCCACCTTCTGGAAATCCTCTTACACTGAGCACCTGAGGGAGTTTTTCAGTCAACTCAGAAAACAAGGTGACCTACAGGTGACCACTACTAATAGCCTCCAGGCAAAAAAGCTAGAGGATAACTACCATTCCCTGGGCTAGCAACTCTAACCAAGAAAGTTAAGACTTGACAGTGGTGTTTAAAGTGGGTCCTCCCTACCTCATCCAAACCCAGGAGAGGGAGCAACAAACAGCAGAACACCAACACACACGGGAAATTTGGCAGACTCCAAAGCACACTATGATAGCCAAAATGGTGAAAAACAGAAACAAAACACAAATGAAAGAACAAGAGACCTCTACCAAAGATGAGATAAATGACGTGCAGTTAAGCAAGTTAACAGAACTAGAATTCAGAGTCATGATCTTGAGGAAGCTCAACAGCATGTGTAAGGACATGAGCACCCTGAGTAACAACATAGAAATGTTGAAAATCAACCAGTTGGAAATTAAAAACCACCAAGAAGAAACGAAGAATGACATATCAGAAATGAAAAACACATTGGAAGGTCTAAAAAGCAGAGTAAGGGAAGCTGAGACCGGATCAGTGAATTAGAAGACAGGGTAGAAAAAATCAACCAATCAGAAAACCAAAAGGAAAAAACAATTGAAAAACATGAAGACAGCTTAAGAGAACTGTGGGACAACTGGAAACGTCATAATATTTGCATCATAGGACTTCCCGAAGAAGAAGAAAATGAGCAAGGGTTAGAGAATATATTCAAAGAAATAGTGACAGAAAACTTCCCTAATTTGGTGAAGGAAGAAGGCATTCAAGTTCAAAAAGCACAGAGAGCCCCAAGTAAGAAGAACCCAAACAGGCCCACACCAAGACACATAGTAATCAAAATGCCAAAAATTAAAGACAAAGACAGAATCCTAAAAGCAACAAGAGATAAGCAACAGGTACCTACAAAGGAAACCCCATAAGGCTCTCAGCTGACTTCTCAACAGAAACACTACAGGCCAGAAGGGAATGGCATGAAGTAAACAAGGTCATGAAAAACAAGGATCTGAATCCAAGACGACTCTACCCAGCAAGGCTATCATTCAAAATAGAAGGTGAAATGAACAGCTTCCCAGACAAAAAAGGCTAAGGGAATACATTAGCACCAAACTACCACTGCAAGAAATATTAAAAAGACTACTGTAATTAGCAGGAGAATGGGAAGAAAAATAGAACCACACTAAAGAAAAATGGCAAAAAAATAAGTACATATCAATAATCACCTTAAATGTAAATGGACTGAATGCTCCCATAAAAAAAACACAGAGTAGCTGCTTGGATCAGAAAGCATGACTCATGTATATGTTGTTTACAAGAGACCCACCTCACAACAAAAGACTCACATAGGTTGAAAGTGAAGGGATGGAAAAAAAAATCTTCCAAGCAAACGGAAAGGAAAATAAAGCTGGGGTAGCAATACTCATATCTGATAAAATAGATTTCAGAATGAAGGCCACTATATAATATTGAAAGGATCTATCCAACAGGAAGATATAACCTTGATAAACATATATGCACCCAATATAGGAGCACCAAAATATATTTAAAATCTTTTGAAGGACTTCAAAGGAGAAATTAATAGCAATACAATCATAGCAAGGGACGTCAACACACCACTGACATCACTGAATAGATCCTCTAGACAAAAACTTAGCAAGGAAACAGAGACTCTAAGTGAAGCACTAGACCAAATGGATTTAATACATATATACAGAGAATTACACCCCAAAACTACAGAATTCACATTCTTCTCAAGTGCACATGGGACATTCTCAAAGATAGACCACATATTAGGGCATAAACTAAGTCTCTACAAGTTCAAGAAGACTGTAATCATATCAAGCATCTTCTCAGATTACAATGGCATGAAACTAGAAATCAATTACAAGAAGAACGTACAAAGACATTTGAACACATGGAAGCTAAACAGCATGTTATTAAACAATGAATGGGTAACTGAGGAGATCAAGGAAGAAATCAAAAACTTCCTGGAAACTAATGAAAATGAAGACACAAAAACACAAAATCTATGGGATGCAGTGAAAGCAGTTCTGAGAGGGAAGTTCGTAGCAATACAGGCCTACCTCAAAAAACAAGAAAAATCTCTAATAGACTATCTAACCTCACAACTTAAAGAACTAGAGAGCAAAGAAAAAGAAAACCCCAGAGCAAGTAGAAGGAAGGAAATAGTAAAGATCAGAGCAGAAATAAACAACATAGAGACCAAAAAAACAATTCAAAGGACCAATGAAACAAAGAGCTGGTTTTTTGAAAAGATAAACAAGATTGAAGGACCCTTAGCTAGACTCACCAAGAAACAAAGAGAGAGAACCCAAATACACAAAATCAGAAATGAAAGAGGAGAAGTAACGACTGACACCACAGAAATACAAAAGAACGTTAACAACTACTATGAACACTTATATGGCAAAAATTCGACAATCTAAGCGTAATGGACAAATTTCTAGAAACACATAGTCTTCCAAAACTGGACCAGGAAAAGATAAAAAACTTGAACAGACCAATAACAACAGAAGAAATTGAAGATGTAATCAAGACTCTCCCAGCAAACCAAAGCCCAGGCCCGGATGGCTTCACAGGGGAGTTTTTCCAAACATTCAAAGAAGAACTAACACCCATTCTCCTGAAACTATTTCAAACAATTCAAGAAGAAGGAAGACTTCCAAACTCGTTTTATGAAGCCAGCATAATTCTAATTCTAAAACCAGAAAAAGACACTACAAAGAAAGACAACTACAGGCCAATATCCCTGATGAACATAGACTCCAAAATCCTGAACAAAATACTAGCAAATCGGATCCAGCAATACACCAAAAAAATTATCCACCATGACCAAGTGGGACTCATCCCAGGGATGCAAGACCGATACAATATTCGCAAATCAATAAACGTGATACACCACATAAATAAAATGAAGAATAGAAACTACATGATCATATCAATAGATGCTGAAAAAGCCTTCGACAAAATCCAGCATCCATTTCTGATAAAAAATGCTCAGCAATCTGGGAATAGAGGGATCATATCCACACATAATAAAGGCAATATATGAAAGACCTACAGCCAACATCATACTCAATGGGCAAAAACTAAAAGCATTTCCCTTAAGAACAGGAACAAGGCAAGGATGTCCATTTTCACCACTCCTATTTAACATACTGGAAGTCTTAGACACAGCAATCAGACAGGAAGAAAAAATAAAAGGGATCCAAATTGAAAAGGAGGAAGTGAAACTGTCATTATTTGCAGATGACATGACACTATACGTAGAAAACCCCAAAGACTCCATCAGAAATTTACTAGACTTAATAAATGAATTTGGCACAGTAGCAGGATACAAAATTAACATCAAGAAATCAACAGCGTTCTTATACACCAATGATGAACTCACAGAAAGAGAAACTAAGAAAACAATCCCATTTACCATTGCGGCAAAAAAATTAAGATACCTAAGAATAAACTTAACAAAAGAAATAAAGACCTATCCGCAGAAAACTACAGGTCATTGAAAAAAGTAATAGAGGAAGATATAAAAAGTGGAAGCACATACACTGTTCATGAATTGGTAGAATTAACATCATTAAAATGTCCATACTACCCAAAGCAATCTATAGATTCAATGCAATCCCCATCAAAATACCAACAGCATACTTCACAGAATTAGAACAAGTACTTCAAAAGTTCATATGGAACCAAAAATGACCTTGAATAGCCACAGCAATCTTGAAAAAAAAGAACTTGCATACAATGGAGTAAGAACAGCCTCTTTAATAAATGGTGTTGGGAAAATTGGACAGCTACATGCAGAAAAATGCAACTAGATCATCAACTTACACCATACACAAGAATAAACTCAAAATGGATAAAAGACTTAAATGGACAGCTACATGAAGAAAAATGAAACTAGATCATCAACTTACACCATACACAAGAATAAACTCAAAATGGATAAAAGACTTAAATGTGACTCATGAATCCATAAAAATCCTAGAAGAAACTGTAGGCAATAAAATATCAGACATCATATGCAGCATAATTTTTACTGATACATCACCTAAGGCAATAGAAACAAAGGAGAAAATGAACACATGGGACTACATCAAACTCAAAGCTTCTGCACAGCGAAAGATACAATCATCAAAACAGAAAGGCTACCCACTGTATGGGACAGCATAATTGCCAATGATATATCAGATAAGGGGTTAATTTCCAATATATAGAGAGTGCTCATACAACTCCACAAAAGGAAGACAAAGTACCCAATTAAAAAATGGGCAGAGGAACTAAATAGACAGCTCTCCAAACACGACATACAAATGGCTAAGAGACATATGAAGAAATGCTCATCATCACTAATCATCAGAGAAATGCAAATTAAAACAACAATGAGGTATCACCTCACACCTGTCAGAATGGCCACCATCAACAAATCATCAAACAACAAGTGTTGGCGAGGGTATGGAGAAAAGGGGACTCTAGTACACTGCTGGTAGAAATGCAGGCTGGTGCAACCACTATGGAAAACAACATGGTGTTATCTCAAAAAATTAAAAATTGAACTTCCATTTGACCCAGTGATCCCACTTCTAGGAATATACCCTAAGAAGCCTGAAACACCAATCACAAAGAATATATTTAACCCCATGTTTGTATCAGCACTATTTACAATAGCTAAGATCTGGAAACAGCCCACGTGTCCATCAGTAGACGAATGGATAAAAAAGCAGTGGTACATATACACAGTGGAGTACTACACAGCTGTAAGAAAGAAAGACCTCTTATCCTTTGAGACAACATGGAGGTACCTGGAAAGTATCATCCTAAGTGAAACAAGCCAAACAGAGAAAGACAAGTATCATATGATCTCACTTATTTGTGAATTATAATGAACATAACAGTCTGAGGATTGGGGTAGTCCCAGAGATGCGGAAGTGGAGTACAGACTGACAATCCCCAGAAGAGGGGGTGGTGGGGGAGAGATAAACCACAGAACTTGCATGTATGCATGAACAATGGACATGGACAACAAAACTGGGGACAGGGCAGGGAGGGGGGAATCAGTGGGGGGAAAAGGAAAAACATCTGTAACAGAAATTAATTAATAAAAATTTTTAAAAATTTTAAAAAAAGAAAGGGAGGGAAAACATGACATGCATTGACTAATATGCAGCAGATTCCAAATGCCCTAAATATTCCTGTTACTCGTGTTGTCATGCATTCTACAGACATCTCTAACTTTCTCATTAGAGGCACACAGGAAATTACCACACATGATATTTAACTTAGCTACAATTTTAAACTCTTATAGGATAATATAAATTGCTCAAAGAGTTGTACAATTTTTAAATTTTACCCCAAGGATATTGGCATTTTTATTGTTTCCTTTAACTTCATTTAAAACTAAAAATAATACACATACATAACTTTTAGAAAGCAAAGTGTCAAAATTATCAATGGTTTAATTTCTAAAAATTTTAAAGATATAAATTAACATATTCTGCAAGGCTCTAGTAGTGGCCATTGAACAGGATAGAATTGCTGAAGAAGACTCACAGGATCCAGAATGACAATGATTGAAAATGTATGGAGTTTTGCCAGAAATATATACAATAGATGTTCCACATCATCTGTCTTCAGGGAGATGCAAATTGAAAGAACAAGGAGATACCACTACACACCTGTTAGAGTGGCACAGTCTGGGACACTGACAGCACCAGATGCTGCCAATGAGGAGGAGCAGCAGGAACCCTCCTTCATTGTGGATGTGAGTGCAAAGTGGTCCAGTCACCCTGAAAGATAGTTTGGTGGTTTCTTAAAAAACTAAACATTTTCTCACTACACCATCTAGCTATCATGTTCCTTGATATTTATTAAAAACTGATGTCTGCACAAAAATCTTCACTTGGATGTTTATCACAGCTTCATCTGTAATTGTCAAAACTTGGAAGGAACCAAGATGTCTTCCAGTAGGTGAATGAATAAATAAACTGTAATGAATTCAGACAATGGAATATTATCCAAAGCTAAAAATAAAAAATTAGCTATCAAGCCATGAAATGACACAGAAGAAACCTAAATGCATATTACTAAGTGAAAGAAGCCAATCTGAAAAGATCACACTTGTGTATGATTTCAACTATGTGACATTCCAGGAAAAAGCAATACTATGGAGACAAAACAATCAGAGGTTGCCCTGCATTGAGGCCAGAGGGAAAGACAAATAGGCAGGCAGAGCACAGAGGATATTTAGAGCAGTGAAAATACTCTGTATGATACTATAATGGTAGACACATGTGCATTATACATTTAGAGTGTAGAACACCAAGAATGAACCTTCAGGGTAGACCAAAGACTTTGTGTCATAGCGATGAGTTAATGCAGGTTCATCCATCATGAAACCTACCACTCTGGTGGGCCACGTTGATAATGGGGAGACTATTACATGTAGGAGCACTGGAGTATATGGGAAATCTCTTTACCTTCCTCTCAATTTTGCTGTGAATCTAAAACTGCTCTAAAAAAATAGTCTTTATTAAAAGAAATTTGGAGACAGAAGTTCAAAAAATCAAGTAGAACCAGTCTAAATGTCCACAAAATTCCGATATTTTTAAAATAAAGTTACAATGCCTGAATTTTTTTTAAAGGATACAATATAGCAACAGCATTAAGGAAGGATATGCATCTCAGCCAAAAGCTGCCTCACAGCAAGGACTAGAGGGAGGCTGGATATGAGCTCTTCGCCTTCCTTCTGTAAGGGTGCACTTTCTCTCTTGAATCAGGACCGCCAGTATGTGCACGGAACACACTGGAACCAGAAAGCCTAAAATGGAGTCTCAGAAGGGTAGCTTGTTTGTTTTTTTAACAAGGGTAGCTTGGTTCTGGAGTCTTAATCCTACTACACAGTCAGCCTCAACAGGAGAGGCCTCCCTGAGTCCCACTGAGACCAAGTGCAAATAAGTCATCAGTCTCACTGTAATTAATGAACAATGCTGACAAGATGATACAAGCAACCCCCAAACTCCTGGTCCATGTTTACAAAGTAACACTTCATCTATGTGTTTCATGCCTTGACCAGGAGTCAGCGGAATGCAGGTACATTTTTTATTTTGGTAGGATACTTCAGGCTAATTCCAGACCTGCTGATTTAGCCCTCACAGCACAAGTAATTTTTTTGGTGAAGAACAAATCAAGGCTATTGACCAGTGGAGTGATTTTGCTTTTCTTTTTGTACTTTGTTACTGCTTAGAGATTCAGCACTTTCAGGAAGTACCTTCCTTCACAGAGACTGTGGCCGTGTGCAATAGCAGATACCATCTACTCTAAATGAAACTGTAAATTAACTGTTGTGGATAAAATTCATGCACAAGTGTCACCTCTGTAATTGGTGACCTCAAGAATAATTAAAAACAAAAAAGGAGAACCAAATCCCATTTGATCAACATTTAACTTCATCTTTTAGGAAAAAATCATTCCTGGCACATCAGTGGAGAATGGAAATACTTTATAGCAGATCATTTAACACAGAATCTCTAAACAGCTTATTCACTCAAAACACTAAGCTGCTGAACATAAGAACAATTAGACCCATTCAACATTCTGGCACTGCCACCCCTCAATTCTTTCTTTACCCACAACCCAAAGCTCAAATTGGTCGGGGTCACTGCCACCCCTCAATTCTTTCTTTACCCACAACCCAAAGCTCAAATTGGTCGGGGTCACTGCCACCCCTCAATTCTTTCTTTACCCACAACCCAAAGCTCAAATTGGTCGGGGTCGTGTGGGAGGCAATCAATTGATATGTGTCTCTCACATCAATGTCTCTCTCTCTCTCTCTCTCTCTCTCTCTCTCTCTCTCTCTCTCTCTCTCTCTCAATCCCTCTCTCCCTCCTTCCCTTCCTTCCTCCCACTCCGTCTGAAAATAAATGGGAAAATATCCTCAGGTGAGGATATAAAAAAAAAAACACTGGTTTCAACCTGGGTCTCATATTGAATGAAATCTTGGTTTAGGTTATTGAATATTTTGATACTCTACCATAGTTGTTTTAGAAAAATTAAAGCTGGCTTGTGATTTATTTTGTCTCTTAGTTTGTTTACTTTTTAATTACTATGATTTGTAGCTGAGTAAAAAAATAATGGCAGTTTAATTAGTTTAAGTTCCAGCTATAGTTTTCCAGTTTAGGGTTCACAGTTTGGCTCTAAGTCCTTAATCACTATATTGTTTTAAATAAGCAAAGTATTAGATTCCCTGAAATACACTTTTTAAAAAAAATAGTCACCAAGTGGCATCACTTGTTGTTAAAGCTAATTAGTCTTCTTGGTATGTCTATAAAGAAGAAAACTACATTCTGAAACTACCTGCGTGGTGAAAAAAATTTTTCTACATAAAATGAGAAGGGGAAACTAGTAAATGACTCAGGGAAACCATTACAAAATTTTTCTCAGCCATAACAATTACTCCCACACAGACGCACACCAAATTCTCAGTGGGGAAGCTACCACTTCATCTCTTTACTCCCCACCACAGAGAGTGCATAGTAATACAATTAATAATAATGCTGGTGAATGAGTGACATTTTTAGGGACACTAACTCCACTCTAATTATATGAATTTTAATACATCAACAATTAAGTGTAACATTATTTGCAATACACCTTGCCTCTTGTCAAAACACACTGTGTCAAGACACCATGGATGAGAAGAGCAGAAGACACAGCATTATTCCAGGGCTGGACATGCCTTAGGACTTAAGAATCTGAGAATGCCTCTATGAGGCATTTCATGGGATGTTTTGTACTGTTTTTAAGCTAGAGTGCTGATAGAAACAAACAGAGTAAAGGGAATTGATAAAATAAAAAAAGGATAACTACAGAAGCAAAGTTTTGAAAAGACAAAACAAAATTGGACCATCCAGGGCACAAAGATGGTAGGGTAGTCGACTTTGGTAAGAGCATGGACATTCAAGTAAAATAAAATAAAATAAATAATACAAATAATGCAGGTGAGTGGATAGCTTTGGAGATGTGAGTATAAAAAATTCTAATCTGATGACTCCATTTCTTATTGATGTATCAGGGGCCACTTTCTCCACACAGAATGGGACAGAAAAAGGTGCAGAGTAAATATTCAAGAGGAGTGTGGAGGCAGCACTGAGCACCTACTTGAGATCTGAGTCCTCCACCCAGTATTCAGAGGTTCTTGCCCATAGATTAATGTGTCATCGGGTGGTCCACCACTGATGAAGGCTTGGCTAGGAGCCCTTTTTATACTTTTCTCTGCTTGCTAGAGCAGAGGTCTTTATTGCCTCCTATTCCTCTACTTCTTCCTTTCCATCTTTCTCCTCTGTCTCCCACTCCCACCTCTAGCCCCAATCTTTAAAATTCTTTGGAAGAAGAAAATAAAAAACCACCCTCAGCAAAGACATATTAAAATTTTTCAAATTCAGTTCCTCCTTCTATTCTTCTTCCTTTTCTTTCCCCTCCATGCCTATCCCTTCCTTTCCTGAGAATTCGGGAATAAAACAATTAGGTGGGACAGAGCAAGGTACGTATCTGTGCTAGAAGTCTGGAAGAGTGGCAAAGCCTACGCAAGTTGAGGAAATCACTCATATTGGGGGCATGGGTACAAACTTTCTGCAAAAGTTACATTTCTAGTAAATTTAAGTTTTTTAGACACAGTGAAAGGAGAGAGGGATATCATAGCAGAAAGCACAAATTCTAATGGGGGGGGGGGGTTCCTCACTAGCATGATGACAGAGAAAGTAATGCTAAGACTAGTTAACATATATAGCGATAGAGCCATACCTTCCAGGACACCTCAGCAAGTATTGGGAATCCACACTCCCCAGGTACCTCGAAAAACCCCAAAAGAACCAGAGTTTTCACATAAGTCCTCCCCTGCTTTGGAGAGATGCTGAAAGTTCAGTAGTGCTGTAGCCCTGCCCCTTCCTAACCATATGTACTTGGGACAAGAGGCAAATGGTCCAGGTCAAGATGCCCAAGTAACACAAAACACGTTCTGAAACTACATGCAAAGAGTTATACAGGAGGCTGGACCTCTGTGCAAAGGTGAGGGGCAATATGGGAAGGCAAGAAGCCATCTATCCTGAGACATGTCAACAGCAAGCCTTTTTCACTAAAAGAAGTCTCCATTCAAGATGAAACATAACTGGGAAATATCAAACTGCCCATTCCAGTAATAGCTTGCCAGGGGCATAATTTTCTCAAATTGCATCCATTTTTATGACTAAGTGGGGCACTTAGAAGCAGTTCTAAATGATTCTCAAGACTGATCGCTGCTATTCCTTCTGTGCAAAAGCATCTTCTTTCAATACAGTTGCTACCATATCCCTCCATCCACCCTCACCCCCACCCCCACCAGTAGCCCCTGAAGGCCCCAGAAACCTATTACCTCAATTCTGAAAATGTTGCTCCTCTGTGTCACAGGTCCAGCAACCAAGTCACATGAGCAGTTATTGTGACTGGGTAGTCTTCTCTCAATAAATAAGCAGCATCCCTTCCCGGGCAGTCTGCCTTTCACTCTCTCCAAATGAATTAAACAGGGCTTCAGCAAGAAAACAAGACTCAATGCTTTACAGTTAAAATGACTTAGATCACCTCATTAGTTTTCATTTATATATAATGCAATCAAGTTTAAGATGGTTATTAAGCTAGGGACTCTCAGCTCCAAACCTGTCCTCTCTCTACCCTCAGCTTTGTGGTGCTGGGGCTGAGACGCTGCAAGCCATCCTTCACCTCTGCCTGCTGGGTCTTAGATTCTTCAGTAGGGCACTACAGGGAAACTAAAGGCTAGAGGAGAGAGGGGAGACTAATTTCAGGTTATCCTGGTGAACCCTGAATGAAATAATATGTATCTTTTTAGGAAAGAGGCAGAGGGGTTTTGACTCAGGTACACAGAGAAGAAGCCACACAGAGAGGAGGAGACAGTATGATCACAGAGGCAGTGAGCAGATGGACCCAGGCACAGGGCACGGAGTGGATTATCCCCCAGAGTGTGCAGAGGGCGCACAGCCCCGCCCACACTTGGTTTCAGACGTCTGGTCTCCAGAACTAGGAGAGAGTACACTGCTGTTGCTTTAAGCCACCAAGTCTGTCATAATTGGTTGTGGCAGCCCTCGGCAACTAATTCAGTTCCCCGAAGATAACAAAATAATGCAACAGCAAAAAGTGTTCTGACGTTGTTAAACTAAATCCAGGTCTGGGGAGAGGTGGGATAGCTGCCACAGGACTTGTACTTCTGTCTCCAGGTAGGAAAGGGAGTAAAGCAAGTATAGACTCATTTGTCCTATTTCAAAATAATTTTTAAAGTGCAAACATTATTCCTGTTCAGTTGGTTTGTTTTTGGCTAACCCAAAATTCAAACTACATAAGAGTTTCAAAAACCAAAAAGCCCTTCAAAATTAGTGAATGATTAAATTTATGTAGCTAATTAATCTGCCTTTCATCGGTTGTTAAGACATATCCTTGCTGACCTCAACTTTGAAGCATTCTAACCTTTCAGAAACATCTTGGTTTCCCTAGCCCATTATATCTGTCAATTGAAGAAGTGAATTATCTGATGTGGGTTTTTTTATGTTTAGTGTTTCAAATATGATATCAGGAATGAGTTAGCTTAATATTGAGAAAAATATTCTCATGCAATGACATATTATACTCTCGTATTCCCAGAGGTCATTGGCTTCCAAGGCTGAGACTAACTAGACTCTCTGAGAGTAGTTCCTGTTCTGTGACCATCAGATCTCAGGCACCAGGCACTTTGCTCTTAGAGGAAGTAGAAAAGCTTCCAGGTACCCTCTCCCACCAAGACATAAAGAAATTGACAGACCCCCAGACCTGAGCTTTAAACCGAAAATGGTGGGAATGGGATAGTTAGGAGCCTGGAGTCTAAGCAGAACTGCCCGAGGCCACGGGTGGAAATACTAGGCTACTGCCAGAGGTGGGGAGTGGGCACCTGAGCTGCTGGGAGCTGGCTTGAACGGGGACCAGGGAAGCAAATAGCCACGCAGAGCCCACGGACCAGGAGAGGCAAAGTCACCCACAGATGTCACAAGCCCCGTAAGATACCCCCACATTCATCCAAGAACAGGGTAAGATGACTCTGAGACTTACTCAGATACCAAACATTTGAGGAGGAGGATATTTTCATGGTCTTCATGTCTCCTCACAGATTATTTATCAGTTACAAGGAGTGGAGGAAAGGTGTAATTATAGCGTGGATAAATCAAGTAATCAAAATTATCACCACCTAAGAGGGACGGATGGATATGTATAATCTCTGTACATGATACCCTGAGAAAAATATAACATCACCTCTCCAGCATTATAGCAGAGAATCAGAAAATGTTTTTAAGACAATATTTAAAACAGAACTAAAAAACTATAAAATACATTACAAATGATGTGTTATAAAACTTTAATAAAAACATGAAGTAGATCTAAATAAATGGAGATCTATCCCCATGCTCATAGATAGGAAGTCTTCATAGCATAAAAATGTCAGTTCTCCCCAAAATGATTTATAAATGTAATGCATCTCCAATCAAAATGCCAATGGAGCTTTTCCTAGAATTAGAAAAACTGGTTCTAAAATGTCTATGGAAGAGCAAAGAGCCAAGAATAACACTTCAGAAGAAAAGAAAGGAGGTGTGTCCTACCATATATATAGACTCATTAGAATGCTTTACTAAGAAGGCAATATGATATTAGCATAAGGAAAGAAAAACTGACTGATGGCAAAGAACAGAACCCAGAAATAAGCCCAGACTATGTATGGAATTTTGATAGGTGACAGGCCATTCATTCAGTGGAGAAAGGAAGGACTGTGTGATAAAGGGAGCTAAAAAAAGGGTTATCCACATAAAAATAAATAAACAGTTCACCCCAAACATAACAGTCACTTCCAGAAGTATTAAAACATTAATGTTCCAAGCAAACGTTTGAAAATCTGGAATAAAATTGTAGTTAATATTTTTCTGTTCTTGAGGCATGGGAAGGATAGACAGGAAATTCTCTAACTAAAAAAAAAAAAAAAAATAGAAGCAGAGGCATAGAAACATGGAACAGAATGACAGCTGTCAGAGGGTGGGGGGGTGGTTAAAAGAAGGGAAGGGATTATCCAAAGAACATATATGCCTAACCCATAGACACAGACAACAGTGTGGTGATGGCCAGGCGGGTGGGGAGGGGGAGAGCTGGAAGGAGGTGGGCAAAGGGTGGGGAGAATAGGGACATCTGTAATAGTGTCAACATTAAAAATAAAGTAAAAAAAAAAAACAAAAACCTGATAGCCCTGGACAGGTGGCTCACTTGGTTGGAGCATCATCCCTTGTACTAAAAGGTTGCCGGTTCTACCCTAGTTAGGGTATGTATGGGAGGTAACCAACCCATGTTTCTCTCTCACATTGATGTCTCTCTTAAAAACCAATGAAGCCCTGGCCGGTTTGGCTCAGCGGTTAGAGCGTCAGCCTGCAGTACAGAGAGACCTGGGTTCGGTTCCCACTAAGGGCATGTACCTCGGTTGCAGTTTGTCCCTGGCCCTGGTTGGTTGTGCGGGTGGCAGCCACTTGATGTGTCACTACACATCGATGTTTCTCTCTCTCTCTCTTCCTCTCTCTCCCTCCCACTCTATCTGAACAAAAAATGGAAAAATGTCCTCGGCTGAGGATTAAAAAAATAAATAAATAAAATAAAATAAAAACCAATGAAAACATATCCTTGGGTGAGGATTAATAAAATAAATAAATAAATAAATAAATAAATAAATAAATAAATAAATAAATAAATAAATAAATCGTCTCTAAGTCTTCTCTGCTGCTTCTGTTGCTGAGAGAAATAGTAGTTATTAGAGCCTCGGCATTTTCACATATTATATTTATAACTGCATCTCTTTGCCAACAAACTCAGGAGGGTTCATGGGCTGTCATAACTCCTAATTTTGTTCAGATGTAAATGGGAATAATACACATAGTACTTATCAATTTGTAGTGTGCATAAGAATCACTCAAAGTGTTTGAAAAAAGATTCGGATTTGGCAGATCTGATGTGGGATCAGGGGAAAACTACATTGTCAATAAGCCTCCAGGTGATTCTGCTTCTTTCGAGAAACACTGATAAAGAGTGAGTGAGCCCTGGCCAGTTGCCCAGTGGTTAGGGCATTGGCCTGAGCACCAAAAGGTCTTGGATTTGATTCCCAGTTGAAAGCAACTACCTGGGTTGCAGGTTTGATCCTCGGCTCCATTTGGGGCCTGTGTGAGCAGCAGCCCCAAACTCTCTCTCTCTCTCTCTCTCTCTCTCTCTCTCTCTCTTCCTCCCTCCCTCTACCCTTCACCCCTCTCCCAATCTTTCTAAATATCAAAGGAAAAAATATCCTTAGGTGAGGATTAACCAAAAAAATAAAAAGAGTCAGGGAGCCCAGAGGTAGAAGCCTGTCAACAGAGCTATGTAGTCTTTCTTGTCAACAAATCCCATGGCAACGCATGGAACAGACTGAGAGATCTCGGAGGGGAGAGGGGGTGGAAAGAGATCTACAGAAGAATTTATACGCATATATGCATAGCCCGTGGACACAGACAATAGTGCAGTGAAGCCTGGGGTGGGGCAAGGGCCCTATGGAGGGGGCAAAGTGGGGGACATCTATAATACTGTCAACAACAAAAATAAATTTTAAAAAAAGAACCTGAATTTTTTCAAATGACCCTTCAACGCCCTGGTAAATGTCAAGAGTTGACTGTAAATCTAAAAGCCTACACCTCACACCTAACCAGTTATACCACATCAACAAGCATTTTAGGAATCATTTCAGGCTAACGAAAAGCACAAGGAGCAATGTGAGAAGGTGACAAATCTTGCTGGATACAGAATGAGGAACATTTTTTCTTCCTGCAGTTTCTTTTCCCTCTCCCTGTCTCCAGTGAGGCAGCTTGGCAATGTCTTCATAATTACTGAGACTTCCCCACAGTTCACAGCAGCAGGGCTACCCCGACCTTGCATACTCTTATCCCTACCACTTGCTGACTTGAAGGCATTGGCCGAACACAATATATACTGCCAGATTCTGTTAACTTCGGTCTGGGAGTGACACCATCCAAGCAGTCCCAGCACTGGCCTGGGCCACGGCTCCTGGCTTTGTATTTAAAGGTTGCATGAGGCACCCATCCCTATACCTCTAAAACCTCTAAGACACAAGTCTCGCTGATCATTTCTTGCAAAAACACACCAAAATAATGTTTTTGGGGAATAAAGTATGGTGCATTGCATTTTTTTATAAATGGGAGAGTAAGTACTACATGCTTTCTACTGCTTTAACTGTGTTTCTAATTTCTTATGTTCCTTGTGACTACAATTGACTGTTTCTCCCTTTAATCAGACATATTCTAAAAGTTTACATTGCTTGGAGTCTAGTTCAGGTGTATTTAAACACTTTTTTGCATACTTTTTTTTAACTCATCTTTATTATTGAATGTATTACAAATATTTCCCCCTTTTCTTCCCCATCCCTCCTCCTCAATCCTGCCCCCCTCCTGCCTTCCCCACACTATTGTCAGTGCCCATTAGTTATGCATATATGCATAGAAGCTCTTTGGGTTATCTCATCGTGCTCCCCTCCCCCCTTCCCTTTGAGGTTCAGCAGCCTAACAACCAATGTTGTTACTTCTTCATTCCTTCATCTTTGTCACTCATACCCCCACCCCCCACCCATCTGTCAAGCAACAAAACATTCTCTGTATCTAGGAGTCTGTTTCTATTCTACTTGCTCATTTTGTTTGTAGATTCAATTGTTGATAGATATGTATTAATTGCCATTTTATTGTTTATATATTTGTTCTTCTTCTCCTTCAAGAAGACCATTCAACATTTCATATAATACTGGTTTGGTGGTGATGAACTCCTTTAGCTTTTTCTTGTCTGGGAAGCTCTTTATATGTCCATCGATTCTAAATGATAGCTTTGCAGGATAGAGTAATCTTGGTTGTAGGTCATTGTTTTTCATCACCTTGAATATCTCTTGCCACTCCTTTCTGGCCTGCAAAGTTTCTTTTGAGAAATCAGCTGACAGTCTTATGGGAGCTCCTTTGTAAGTAATGAACTGCTTTTCTCTTGCTGCTTTTAAGATTCTCTCTTTGCCCTTAACCTTTTGCATTTTGATGATGATGTGTCTTGGTGTAGATCTCTTTGCATTCATCTTGTTTGGGACTCTCTGTGCTTCCCAGACTTGTATGCCTGTTTCTGTCACCAAGTTAGGGAAGTTTGCTGTCATTTTTTCAAATAGGTTTTCAACTTCTTGCTCTCCCTCTTCTCCTTCTGTCACTCCTATGATGCGAATGTTGACACACTTGAAGTTGTCCCAGAGGCTCCTTACACTATCCTCATTTTTTTGGATCCTTTTTTCTTTTTGCTGTTCTGATTGGGTGTTTTTTGCTTCCTTATATTCCAAATCGATGGTTTGCTTCTTGGCTTTACCTACTCTACTATTGATTTCCTGTAAATTATTCTTTATTTCAGTTAGTGCATCCTTCATTTCTAACTGGTCATTTTTTATGTTGTTGATGTTCTCACTAAGTTCCTTGGAGGTCTCCTTAAGTTCCTTGAAGGTCTCACTAAGTTTCTTGAATCTCACCAAGTTCCTTGAGCAACCTTATAACTTGTGTTTTGCATTTTGACTGATTGCTTATCTCCATTTTGTGTAATTCTTTTCCTGCAGTTTTGTTCTTTTCTCTCATTTGGAACATGTTTCTTTGTCTCCTCATTTTTGCTGCTTCCCTATGATTGTTTCTGTGTATTAGGTAGAGTTGCTATGTCTCCTAGGCTTTATAGGGTGGCCTATTGTTGTAGATAACCTGTAGGATCCAGTGGCACAGTCTCCCTGATCACCCCAGCTGGGCCCTCCCTGATCACCCCAGCTAGGCACTGCTCCCTAGAGTGGACTCTACACCCTTCTGTTGTAATTGAGTCTTGATTGTTGTTGGTACATCAATGGGAGGAATTTACTCAGGCTGATCAGCTGCAAGGACTGGCTGTGCCTACTGACCACTGGCCTCTGACTGCCTTGGAGGATCAGCCCACCTCACAGAGCAAGGCTTACTTCATCAGGGCTCTGGTACCCACTGAGTCCACTCATTGAGTGTGTCACTTGTGGAGGTGATTGGGTGGTGGTATTTTGATGTGGTCTGAAGCTGACCACTGGGTGTGCTGGCTCTGGGGCAAGGTCAGTCACTGCCTGTGCTTTACCCAGGGTCACCAGGCATAAGCTACAAAGTAATCTGCAGATGGCTGCTTCTTATGCTGGGTTTGGAGGTGCCCAGGGAAAGCCAAGTTGTGAATCAAGGCTGGTTGCTTCTAGTGCCAGGCCTGGGGCCACTTAACAAGAGGTATGGGACTCACTGAGACCAGATGCTGCTTGTTTGGGAGATTTTAGGAAACTCTGAAGCAGGATCCAAGATAGGCCAATCCTATGGTAAAGCCAGGGAAACAGCTTGGGTGGGCTCGAAAGTTGGGTGGGGCGGGTCCTCAGGGAATCACCAGAGTAGGGCCAACAGTGTGGGCCAGGTTGCTGGAGTCCCAGATATGGCAACCATTTGCCACCCCAGGGAAGGGCTCACCAAAGGAACATCAATCTCCACCAGCACATCTGTCCATGAGAAAGTCATCTCTCCAGTGCTCGTCCCAAAGCCAAATAGCCCAGCTCTTCCCTGTGTGTCTCTGACATCTCCCAAGCTGCCTCCCCTCCTAGCTTAGAGAGAGCAAGTCCAAGTAACTATGTGCATGGACCCTTTAATAGGAACCCCTGAGGCTCCAGCAGCCTCAGCCGCCTCAGCCTCAGTTCCCACTGGTTGTTACAGCCTGAAGTTATGGGGACTTCTCTTCCCAGCACTGGAACCCTGAGCTGGGCGCCTCGTGTGTGACAGGGACCCCTCACTCCTCAGGGAGGACCTTCCCAGCCGATGTGTCCCTCCTGGTTTTTATCCACCACACGTGGGTGTGGGACCAGCCCATCTGTGCCTCTGCTCCTCCTACCAGTCTCGGTGTGGCTGCTTCTTTAATTTTGTAGTTGTAGGACTTCCATTCAGCTTGATTTCAGGTGGTTCTGAATGATGGTTGTGTTGTAGTTTAGTTGTAATTTTGATGTGGTTGTTGGAGGAGATGATACTGTGTTTACCTACGCCACTATCATGATAGAAAGTCTGTATACATTTTTTACAAATAAAATAAGACTGAATACTTGTAATTGGAGTGCCATTAATGATTGTCCCATATCATGGGTCCCAAGCTGGTTTATTAGCCCCACCTCAATACAGGTGTAGAGGACTTCCACTCATCACCTTCCCCTTAGTTTTCCTTTTTTTAGATTTAGGTTGTCTAGGGAGAGATGTACAGGTGGCATAAATTATATGGAAACTGAGCAAGTCTTAGGCAACTACAGAGGTTGCTCCTACTGATCAAGCACCAAAGGTGGTACTGCCTATCACCAAAGTGAAAGTTTCACCATCTGTTCTCTAGGAACTACTCTAGTCCATGTGTGTGAGCAAAGGTGAGCTACTTCTGAGGAAATCTGGGAAGTCTGTGATCCAGTCCCACACAAATTCTGGATGTGCAAACATGCCCCTCTCCTTGCCTGTTATGGACTTAACTGCGTCTCCCCAAAACTTATATGTTGAAGAGCTAAAGTCCACCCCAGCCCCCAATACCTCAGAATGTGACTGTATTTAGAGGTAGGGCCTTTAAAGAAGTAATTAAGGTAGAATTAGATCATATATATGTGGGTGGGCTGTAACTGAATCTGACTGCTGTCCTTATAAAAAGAGATGATTTGGACACAAATACATGCACAAAAAGACCACAGCAAGAAGGTAGCCATCTGCAAGCCAAGGAGAGAGACCTCAGAAGAAAGCAAACCTGCCAACACCTTGATCTTTTACTCCTAAACTCCAGAACTGTGAAAAAATACATTTCTGTCATCAAAGCCACCTGTGCTAATTTGTTATGGCAGCCCTAGGAGAGTAATACACTGCCAAGTAAATCCTTTTGGCTCTACTGGACAGGGGTCACTTTATTCTGCAACACCAGCTCCTTACTTCTAACCCCCCCACACACACACCTGCATCTTGTAATCCTCTTTCTCCCTGCTTCTTCACTCTTTCCTCACTACTTATATTAGTTTCTTAGGGTTTGCATAACAAAAATAAAACAAACTGGATGGCTTCAAATGGGGACAATTTTTTCTCTCGTGGTTCTTCAAGTTAGAAGTTCAAAATCAAGTTGTCATCATGGTGATGCTCCCTTTGAGACTCTAAGTAGAACATGTCCTCGCCTCTTCTTAGCTTCTAGTGGTGGCTGTCAATCCTTGGCATTCCTTGGCTTGCAACTGCATCACCTGGATACCTCTATCATCACAGAGTTTCCCTGAGTTTCTTTGTCTTCTCATGGCATTTTCCTCTTATTTGGACACCAGTCATACTGGATTTAGGACCCAGACTGATGACCTCATCTTAACTTCGTTGCATTTATAAAGAACCTATTTCCAAATAAGATCACATTCACACATCTGTAATACTTTCAACAATAAAGATAAATGTAAATAAAATAAAATATTTCAGTGAGCCCTGGCCAGTTTGGCTCAGCGGTTGGAGCGTCGGCCTGTGGTCCAGAGAGACCCGGGTTCAGTTCCCGCTAAGGGCACGTACCTTGGTTGCAGTTTGTCCCCGGCCCTGGTTGGTCGTGCGGGTGGCAACCATTTGATGTGACCCTTTCACATCAATGTTTCTCCCTTCTCTCTCTCTATCTGAACAAAAAATGGAAAAATGCCCTTGGGTGAGGATAAAAAAATATATATTTCAGTGGAAAAAAAATATCACATTCACAGCTAAAAAGGGTTAGGACTTCAGCATATCTGTTTGGAGGACATAGTTCAACCCATACACTATGTAACTCAGAGAAGATTTAGATTTTTGGTCTCAAAAATCCCATCTCCATTCGTGTTTGTAATCAAAATGTTTTGTGTTTTATTTCCTTTCCTTTGCCTCCTCTGCAACAGCCCCTACAGTTGTCTAGAACTTTGAGAACTTCTAGAAATAATAATAACTCTCAGTAAGTCTATCAGAGCAGGGTTTATTTGTTTTTTCATCAGTTTTGTTCAGTGTTATATCCCCAGCATCCAGAACAGTGCCTTGTACTTAGAAGGGTCCATAAATATTTCTTGAATAAATGAATGGCTACAAATGCTTGTGGGGTACGTTACTTTCGACTGCCCCATACCTGCCATTGGCAAAAAAAATTAACTTTAAATTTAAAAATCCAGCTAATTACTTAAATATGAAGATTACAAAATAGAAAATATAAGAAAGAAAAAAATCTTAATAACTAAAAATATTATCTGGTTACCTACTACAATAGCCCAAAGACATATTTCCAATATAAACAAGAAAGATATATCAACCCCTGCTGGGGTTGCTCAGTTGGTTGGTTTGTCATAGCAATGCATTAAGGTTACGGGTTTGATCCCTAGTCAGATGTATCAATAAGCAACTCAAATGATTAACATATTTTTAAAAATTATTTCCTTTATTATTTAAAGTTAGATAGGAATTTAAAGTATGTGCTAGCTCGGTTCCTTGAAAAGATAAACAAGATTGATGTACCCTGAGTTAGACTCACCAAGAAACAAAGAGAAAGGACCCAAATAAAAGAAATCAGAAATGAAAGACAGAACTAACAACTGACACCACAGAAATACAAAGGATCATTAAAACATACTATGAACAATTATACGCCAACAAACTGGACAACCTAGGCAAAATGGACAAATTTCTAGAATCACACAGCCTCCCAAAACAGAACTGGGAAGAGATAGAAAACTTGAACAGACCAATAACAACTAAGGAAATTGAAGGTGTAATCAAGAAACTCCCAGCAAACAAAAGCCTGGGCCTAGACAGCTTCACAATGGAGTTTTACCGAACATTCAGAGAAGACCTAACACCCATTCTCCTCAAACTATCCCAAAAAATTCAAGAAGGAAGACTTCCAAACTCGTTTTATGAGACCAGCCTAATTCTAATTCCAAAACCAGGTAGACACTACAAAGAAAGCAAACTACAGGCCAATATCCTTGATGAACATAGATGCCAAAATCTTGAAAAAATATTAGCAAATTGGATCCAGTAATACAATAAAAAATTTATTCACCATGACCAACTGGGATTCATCCCAGGGACGCAAGGCTGATACAATATTTGAAAATCAATAAATGTGATATACCACATAAACAAAATGAAAGATAAAAATCATATGATCATATCAATAGACACTGAAAAAGCATTCAACAAAATCTAGCACCCATTTCTGATAAAAAATGCCAAGCAATGTGGGAACAGAGGGATCATAACTCAACATAATAAAACCTATATATGAAAAACCTGCAGCCAACATCATACTCAATGGGCAAAAATTAAAAGCATTTGCCTTAAGAACAGGAACAAGACAGGGATGCCCACTTTCGCCACTCTTATTTAACATAGTAGTGGAAGTCTTAGCCACAGCAATTAGACATGAAGAAAAAAATAAAAGGGATCCAAATTGAAAAGGAGAAAGTGAAATTGTCATTATTTACAGATCACATGATATTGTAGATAGAGACTCCATCAAAAATCTAGATTTAGTAAATGCA
The DNA here is from genome assembly GCF_014108415.1 of Molossus molossus. Taxonomy (NCBI): domain Eukaryota; kingdom Metazoa; phylum Chordata; class Mammalia; order Chiroptera; family Molossidae; genus Molossus; species Molossus molossus. The sequence continues at coordinate 36,894,705 of NW_023425401.1, read as the reverse complement.
TTTGGAAAAGTAGCAGAATACAAAGTTAATGTCAAGAAATCGAAGGCATTCATATACACCAATAGCGAACTCACAGAAAGAGAAACTAAAAAATATCCCATTACCATTGCAAAAAAAAATAAATAAATTAAGATACCTTATCCAATTAAGATAAACTTATCCAAAGAAGTAAAGGACCTATTCACCAAAACTTACTGGACATTGAAAGAAAAAAAAAGGAAAGATATAAAAAGGTGAAAGCACATACCTTGTTCATGGATTGGAAGAATTAACATCATTAAAATGTCCATACTACCCAAAGCAATCTATAGATTCAATGCAATCCCCATTAAAATACCAATGACATATTTCATAAAACTAGAACAAATACTCCCAATGTTTATATGGAACTGAAAAAGACCTTGGAAAAGACCCCAAATAGTCACAGCAATTTTAAAAAAGAAGAACAAAGTAGGAGGGATCACAATACAGGTATAGGCTATACTAAAAAGCTACTGTAATCAAAACAGCCTGGTCCTGACACAAGAACAAGCATATAGATCAATGGAAAAGAATAGAACCTGGAAACTGACCCAAGACATTATGCTCAATTAACATTTGACAAAGGGAAAAGAGCATACAATGAAGAAAAGACAGCCCCTTTAATAAATGGTGTTGGGGAAATTGGACAGCTACATGCAAAAGTATGAAACCAGACCACCAATTTACACCATACACAATAATAAACTCAAAATGGATAAAGAACTTAAACATGATTCATCAATCCATGACAATTCTAGAAGAAAATGTAGGCAACAAAATTTTGGACATCATAGGCAGCAGAATTTCCACTGATACCTCACCTAAGGAAATAGAAACAGGAAAAAATAAATAAATGGGACTAAATCAAACTAAAAAGCTTCTGCACAGCAAAAGAAACAAGCATCAGAAGGGAATGGGAACCCAATATATGGGAGAGCATAATTGCCAACGATACATCAGATAAAGGGTTAATTTTCAAAATATATAGAGTACTTATACAACTCAACAAAAGTAAGACAAAGAACCCAATTAAAAAATGGGCAGAGGACCTAAACAGACACCTCTCCAAATAGGACATACAAATGCCTAAGAGACATATGAAGAAATGCTCAACACCACCAATCATCAGAGAGATGCAAATTAAAACAACTATGAGGTATCACCTCACACCTGTCAGAATGGCTGCCATCAACAAATCATCAAACAACAAGTGCTGGTGAGGGTGTGGAGAAGAGAAAACTCTAGTACACTGCTGGTGGGAATGCAGACTGGAGTAGCCACTATGAAAAACAATATGGTGTTTCCTAAAAAATTTAAAAATGGAACTGCCATCCCACTTCTAGGAATATATCCTAAAAAGTGAAACACCAATCAGAAAGAATATATGTACCCCTATATGCATAGCAGCACTAGCTACAATAGCTAAGATCTGGAAACAGCCCAAGTGCTCATCAGTAGATGAGTGGATAAAAAAGCTGTGGTACATATGCACAATGGAATACTACGCAGCTGTAACAAAAATAAAGATCTCTTATCCTTTGAGATGACATGGAGGGACCTGGAGAGGAATATGCTAAGCAAAATAAGCCAATCAGAGAAACACAAATACCACATGATCTCACTTATTTGTGGAATATAATGAACAAAATAAACTGATGAACAAAATAGACCCAGAGACTTAGAAAGGCGTACAGTTCAGATTGACAATCCTCAAAGGAGGGGGGCGAGAAGGAGAGATGAGACAAATCGAAGAACTTATATGCACCTATGCATAACCAATGAACATAGACGACAATCCTAGGGAGGAGGGCAAAATTGGGAGGAGGGTGTCTGGGAGGAGAAAGGAGAAACATCTATAACAAAAATAAATTAATTAATAAAAAAATAAACTATGTGCCAGCTCATATAATATTCAGACTTAGAGACCTTTGGGAAAGTCATTAGAGAAATTATTAACTATATACTTCTGTATACCAAAAATTGACCTCTTGAATCATGTCAGCCTACAATAAAGATATATATTTAACACTGGGATAATCTGACTCAGGGGTTGAATTTTGCATATATTGAAGCTTAGAATTGAGAAAATAGAATAATCTTTTGTTGTTGTTGTCAACCTTCACCTGAGGATATTTGTCCATTTGGTTTCTAGATAGAATGGAAAGAAAGGAGGGAGAGAGGGAGAGGAAGAGAGAAAGAAACATCAACTTAAGAGAGACACATCAACTGGTTGCTCCCACATGACCCCCACCAGGGCTGGGGATCAAAACTGCAACCAAGGTAGGTGTCCTTGACCTGAAATCAAACCCATGACCCTTTGGTCTGAAGGCAGACGCTCCAACTGCTGAGCCAAACCGGCCAGAGCAGAATAATTTTATTTTTAAAAATCACTTTAGCAGGCATAGTATCAAATTAAAGATGTTGAGGTGCTAACAAAAATATACAGAAAAATCTTTAGCTACAAGGAATAAACAAACAAACACAAGCTCTTTCTTCTATAGCAGAATACCCTGGCAAGTCAGCCCTTCCCAAAGTTTTCCATCTCAGCCAGGTTCCTCACTAGTACCACCTACATTTGCTGTCAGAGTTAGAAATTACTGTTTTATGTATTTCTCCATGAATTAGTCTGTCTATAGAATAAGCATCTGGAGATTAGGAACTCTGTCTCTTTCACAGTTGAATGTTTACTGTTTAACTTATCGGGCCTAACACATAGTAATGGCTCAACTGATAGACTGAAAGATTCAGTAGAATGTTTCTAAACATGCAAATCATGATAGGAGATTGACAGGAGAAGTATAAGAGAATCCCATTCAAATAAACAATGAAAATCTGCATTGCTTGCAGATAGTGGGCACTAGGCTAACATGATAAATGAAGTGAGGTACGGTTCAAAGAATAATTTGAACGCACTATTGTTTGAAAATTGCAATTCTTAGTAGAAAAAGGGCACTGTGGAGCCTTTAGAGTTTCATCAAAAAAAGTCTTACATTTCAAATACTGAAAGGTCATACTAAAATATTTTTATGTACCCAAATAATTACATTTATTTGCTTTATATAACAGCAATAACAACAAAATCCTGCAGGTTTTATGGAGCACAAGGAAATGCTAATATTATTACCATTTACAGATGAGGAAATCAAAGGCTTAGAGAGCGTGAATAATTGCTCAAGTCACAAACTGGTAAGCAAAAAACCTCGACTTTGGACCCAGAAGATATCAGTTAGGAATATTAGCTAAGATCTCAAAGCCACGCTCTGTGGTCAATTCTGACTCTAGTGTCTGATACAATTAATATATTTTAAAAGCAAATCATCTCTCCTCTCCCCTCATATGAACTTGGGTCTGGGCATATTACCAATTACTATAATTCACAAATGATTGTGCACAATTGTTTTAGCTCTTTTGTACAGAGGACCTCAGAGCACTTCTAGTAATTGTGATGATCAAACTGTTAACATTTACACTTGCTGTCAGATTACAAATCAGCTTAATATAATTAAATATATTGTCATTGAGTTTTTTAAAAACTAAATCAAACATTACTGAATAGTACCTTTCAGCTTGGTGCTTTCTAAAGCAAGCAGTGGTCTTTCTTCATGCTGTTGCTTCTAAAAGATCAGAAAGAGAAAAGGGCATGCTATCCCATCCCAGAAAAATAAAAACACAAAAGAGTATTTTTAATAAAAGAAAATCCATGAGGGAAATGGAACAGAAGAAGACAATAACATTTTTTGTCAGAGTATGTAGCAAAGAACAGCTAATAAGGATGGAATATACTCATATTAGTTACATCAAATGCATAGCCTCAGATTCTCCCCATCTCACCTGTCTTCTGAGCCTTCTGCCTGTTCCACTAAGTCACCGCCTCATAGGCCAGTTCTAAGACCCAGAATGCTGTGTGGTTCAGCCATCTACAGCAAACAAAATCTGTAATCTCTGTCTCTTCCACCACTTTCTGGCTGGGGTGAAATATCCAGCTATAGGACATGGAAATCTGGACTCCTTTGCTGCACGACCTAGTGACAAAATCCAAAAGCATGGGTGTCCCTATGGAGTTTACTTTGACCAGTGAGAAATTGGAGATGGGAAGAAGCCAACAGATAAATTTGCTTTGCATTCCCCCTACAGTGGACCACTTAGGAGCAAGGAGCTTTCAAACATCCTGAGAGGAGACCTCTCATGGCAGGAAAAGAACCATTGCTCAGTAATGCACCACCTTATGTTTGTTTTCCTCGTTCTTTATTTAAATCCCTTTTCTATCCCTCTCACTGCCCCAGGATTGGATAACCAACAATGCTTTCACACCTAAGCTTTGCCCCAGGCTGTGTTCCAAGGACTCTAAATATAGGCTATGTACTACTGAAAGCTCTCAACCCACAAGGTGTAACACTGAGATGTGGAATAAGACTTCTAATTAGCAGAAAAAATAAACACTTTGATGATAAACAGGGATCATGCTGCTTATTAAAAAAAAAACAACAACAAAAAAAAAACCCTGTACTATTTTTGTGCTCAGTACTTAAGTCAATTACAAATGCCCATCAACATTAGCATTTTAGTAGTGTAGCAGGGTGGGGGAAAGTGTGTTTACATGAAGTTATTTTTCCCATTTGAAAAGAAAATAACACAACTAATCACAAGTTCATTTCACACAGATATTTTCTCATGAGAAAAAATAATAAAACCAACCATCCAAGGTACCTATCTAAAATTTAATTACCATTATCAAATAAAATCTAGGAAAACAGCATCCAAAACTATTAAACATATCTTACGATCCACCAGCACCCAGCAAACCCTGAACTTCATCCAGCTGCCTCCTGTTGTCTGGTTACCTCCCTTCAAACTGAGAATAATCAGCTGAATTTCGAAATGGAATTATGCAAGTTGATTTCCTCTGCTTGCCTCTCATGAAAAGACATAAAAATGAAAATGGATTGGTAGAGAGGGTAGGAACAGTCAGGTGAATGCAAACTACTGCCATCAATTTCATTGTTTCGGGAAGCAATGGGCATGGTGGGCACAATCAGGCTTAACAGGAAAGAAACACTATTTCAGCTGTGGCCACCATCAAACATGAGATGCCAAGGAACAAGGCAGCAATTCTGCACAAGGAAATGAATGTCCTTTCTTTATAAAAAAAAAAAAAATCTGCAGGGGAATCAGAAATTCTAAGTAAAAGGATTAAGAGAGGAAATGCTTAGAGAAACTTGACTTTTCTGGAACCACTACAAAATGTCAGAGGACTGCCTGTGATAAGGGCTATTTCAATACACTGGTTGGCTGATTATTTTGAAGATTTTAAAACACAAGGAAATGAAAACACTGCTCCTATAGCATAAACTGTTTGTAGAACTTTAAGGTCTCCCTCTGATGAATTTTGGCCAGTACCAATGAAACCAATTGATAAATTAGAAAATATGGTCAGCATTTAACCCCTGGAATTTGTCTCTGGGAGTTAAAAGGCAGAATCCTTCCTATTAGGAGAGTCTGCCATTATTTACACAAGGTAATAGATAAATTGCTAATATCCCAAAAAAAGAACCTCAGTTACTACACAATTTCATTGGTTCTGTTGGTATTGAAGCTACGGTCTCTGTAGTTCTGTATCAGACATTCTGTTCTTGATTTGGCACATTCTTCGTCTTTAAGACTGCTCATTCAAAGTCACTTTTACTGTACTCTAACCAGACATCCTACGTGTGAACTTCTTTCTTAGGATAAAATTATTCTTAATGAGGTACACCAATCCCTGCCCTCATTCCATGTAACACTAACTATGGAATACAAGCCAGGAACTATAAGAATTTTCAACCATCTCAGAGAGCTCATTTTTTCCAGATAGCACCATTCCAAGATCTTTTTCTTCATCAGAACTGAAATAATTTGCTTTCCTTTTTATTTGAGGTCTTGCTTCATTTCTAGTTCCAATAGATGATGATGGATGAGATGAATTCATTTTTATATAATTCTAGCTAATGTATTATTCTTCCTTGAAATAATAATAATAGTCTATCAATTTAAAAGAGCAACATTTTCATCACCATGGAATGCAAGTGATAGGAAATTTTGGGTCAGGGGCCCTTTCTATATATTTTCCAATTATAAAACTTGGAAGATTTCCCAGCTGACCAATGAACAGTGGCCAGTCCTAGATTAGAGAAACAATTTAATTAATACCATGGGCACATAAAACAGCGATTTAAACAGCCAGGTAATGGATTTCTAGGGTCAGACTCTGGACCTCAAGTATCCACACAATTATAAAAGCAAATGACTGTACAGTTTATTGTATAGCTGCTTTTATTGCCAAGGTTGTTATACATAAATATATTTCAATACTTATTTTGTCCCCATCAAATTGCCATCACATTGCTAAATAGTAAGAACATTTGGACCAGAAAATTGAGTCATTTTTTATAAGTAAAGTTAAGTGGACAGCAGCTGCAGGGTTAATACATGCCCTTGATTTGCTTTTTATTTACAGATGCACATTTTCATTAGCTGAGATTTGAACAGAATGTATTTTACAACAAAAGCAAAAGCAGCCCAGTCTGGCTTTTATACACAGATGGGCTTCACTCTGCCTCCTTGGGCAGTTTTGAGTGTATCTTCTTCCTACACAGCCCAGATGCGTCTATTTGTAATGTTCAGCTTGCAGCCTCCAGGCAGAGTACATAATTTCCCTCCCTAATCTGCAGAGCAAATCGCGGATTCAATGTGTTTTCTGTGTAGATGCAAAGGAGTCTGAGAGAACTGGGCTGCAAATGCAAACAGAATTTTTTCCCCTTCCTCCTATGTAAATTAAGGCATTTCATACCTCATGATGATTTCTTCAGTTATCGATCTGTATTTGCTACAATTATTTCCTGAATGGCCTTAGGCTATATTACTTCCTCTTGCCTTAGAAACCAACTGAATTTGTGTTGCAAGTGGCCCAGCCTGGTTCTGTCTGATCACAGAAACATTTACTGTCTTAGACTTTGAATCACAATAGTTATCAATAACCACAGACTCTCAAAAATCCTATATGTGGCATATATTCTCACTGGCCAGTCTTATGTGTTTTGGGGCCCAAGAAATGTCTGATCACTGGCCCTGGCCAGTTTGGCTCAGCAGTTAGAGCACTGGCGCGAGGACCAAAGAGTCACGAGTTTGATTCCAGTCAAGGGCACATAGCATGGTTGCGGTTTGGTCCCCAGCCCTGGTCGGTGTTGTGCGGGCAGCCAATAGATGTGTCTCTTTCACATTGATGTTTCTTTCTGTCTCTCCCTCCCTCTCTCTCTCCCTTCCTTCCACTCTATCTAAAGATAAACAGAGAAGTATCCTTGGATGATGATTTTAAAAAAAGAGAGAGAAATGTTTGATAATTGAATACATGCACCATAGATGTGGCAGAGAACTTGGAGGTCTCTCCGCAGCCCTTCCTTAGCTGTGAGGGTGGTGCTGCCAGGGTACCTTCAAGCATTACTCAGTTTTCTAACTGTGTTAGGGTAACAATACAATGTCCCATACTGTTAAGAAATTTGTAGGATGCAGTGCTACTGGCGTAGCTCAGACAGTAAATAGGCATCAACGCAACTGATGGTGAATATCTGGAGCACTGGTTGGAAGCAAAAGACTCAGAGTCTTTGTGACTACAGGACCACAGATTGCAGAAGACATCTGAGCCCTGACCCCCGGGTTGGTGCTCTGCCTTTTTCCTCTTCCTATTCCTTACAAGGCAGGCACAACTGGGGTGGCAGGTAAGCCTGGACCACTCCATCCTTTTGGCCATATCCCTGTACCAAAAAAATAAATAAAATAAAATACAGGGATCATGGTTGAAAAGTAAGACAGGAACTAAAATAACAGCAAAGGCTCTGGCCGGTTTGGCTCAGTGGTTAAAGTGTCAGTCCGCAGACCAATGAGCCTTGGGTTCAATACCGGTCAAGGGCACGTACTTCAGTTGGGGTTTGGTTACTGGCCCTGGTTGGGGTCATGCGGGAGGCAGCCCATCAATGTGTCTCTTTCACATCAATGTTTATCACTCTCTATCTCCCTCCCCCATCTACCTGAAGATAAATTTTAAAATATCTTTGGGTGAGCCCTGGCCGGTTTGGCTCAGCGGTTAGAGCGTCGGCCTGCGGTCTAGAGAGACCCGGGTTCTGTTCCCGCTAAGGGCATGTACCTCGGTTGCAGTTTGTCCCCGGCCCTGGTTGGTCGTGCGGGTGGCAGCCACTCGATGTGTCCCTTTCACGTCGATGTTTCTCTCTCTCTCTCTCTATCCCTCTCTCTCCCTCCCACTCTATCTGTACAAAAAATGGAAAAATGTCCTCGGGTGAGGATAAAATAAATAAATAAATAAATAAAAATAAAAATAAAAATAAAATAAAATATCCTTGGGTGAGGATAAAAAAATAATAAAATAATAGCAAAGGCACCAGGCCATTTTTCCTGGTAGCTCTCACCCTGCAAGCTCCCTAGCCCATCACCTCAGGCACAGATTGTTGCTTTTCCCTGGCACATGTTTGTGCATCGTTGTGGGTCATTGAGTTATCACTAGGCAAAGACACATTAGTTTTAAATCTGAAACTGTAAGATGTTTGTTCATTGGATTACATTTCCCAGTTGTTTGACCAACAGGGTGGTAAGCAGGATGCTTCAGAAAAGTAAACATGCAACAGACCTTTCTAGGCCAAATGTAGAAAAAGAGAAAGTGATGTTCCCAAGTACTGATGATGGCCCTTATTCCAGCAAACGAGAATGAGCACTACACCTTTTAAACAGTGGTGGTAAGGCCCTGGCCGGTTTGGCTCAGCGGTTAGAGCATCAGCCTGTGGTCCCGAGAGACCGGGGTTCGGTTCCCGCTAAGGGCGCGTACCTTGGTTGCAGTTTGTCCCTGGCCCTGGTTGGTCGTGCGGGTGGCAGCCACTCGATGTGTCCCTTTCACATCGATGTTTCTCTCTCTCTCTCTCTCTTTCTCTCTCCTACTCTATCTGATCAAAAAGTGTCCTCGGGTGAGGATAAAAATAAATAAATAAATAAATAAATAAATAAATAAATAAATAAATAAACCACAGTGGTAAGAAACAAAACTCGGTTCCCTACTCAGAATGTATTCCACAGTCCTAGCAGGTTTGGCTCAGGGTTAGAGCATCGACCTGGGGACAGAGGACTGCAGGTTTGATCCCTAGTCAAGGGCATGTCCCTGGGTTGCGGGTTTGATCCCGGCCCCGATCGGAGTCGTTCGGGAGGCTATCGATGTGCATCTCTCACATGGATGTTTCTCTCCCTCCCTCCCTTCCTCTCTCTCTAAAAAGTCAATGGAAATATATCCTCGGTGAGGATTAACAACAACAAAAAAGGTATTACACAGCTTGAAGCCCCATCGTCTCAAGCTTACCTCCAGGTAAAACCTGTACTCCGTGTTTCAACCCCGAGTGTACTTTCTAACGGTTCGTCTGATTTCTTGACATCTAACGTAGCATAATCTCACACTCAGTTTCGAGAAAGTGAATGGTCAGATCACAAGGTAAAAGTGCCTTCTCATCAAATCCTGTGGAAATAATCCTCTTCGAACTTTATTTCATTTTAGATGCAGTATTTGTTGCATGGAATTTATAGTCAGCATTTGTGCTTAGGGTTTATTTGTCCCGTTTTTTAACGTAGCATGAGTTCTTCCGAGGTTCACCCCTGCTTTGCTAAAACAATCATAGAATAAAAGCAAATACAGTAATAAGAAGGATTTTTTTTTTCATAGAAATACTGACACAACCTTAACTGGAGTGAAGGGAGTCATACAGCCATAATAATAAAAGTAGAAAACATTAACAATCTGCTTCATGGCATGAAATAAAATGTATTAGTAAAAACATGAACACTACTCCAACTGTAATTTTTCACACAGCTGTGATAAAAGAACAATAAAAGTGATAAGGCATAACAATTTCCAAGTAAACACACATATAAAATGAAGTAGAAGTTCAGGTCTAAAGTGTTTTGTTTTACTTGCAGACTCTAAACACACCATGGCTGATACTTTTTTTTTAAACAACTATCAATTTTGTTCACTTGTACAATTTAATAGATGCTAGAAGCTTCCAAAAAAGATGTTACATTAAGAGATACTTTCCCTTAGCCTATGCATTTGACATCTTGTCATTTTGTAACATCACACACTTTTGAATAGATATCCTACCTATTGCCTCTTGATAGGAAAAAAAAAATAGCAAATGTGGTACCAATGAATCTTTCCTATGGGGAAGCAAATCACTTTGTTCCCATACAAATTATGTGATTCTGTCCCTGCCTCTTAAAAATATGAGCCTTTCCCAAGATAATAGAACACGTCTTTAATCATTAGAACAAATGGGTGTTTATCCAACAATGGGAACAATTATTTTCTAATAGAAACACACTTTCTAAATTGTTTTTAGGGCAAATAAGTGATTTTTAAGACACTTAAATAATCAAATGTACTTTTAAAAAAATGACTACATATTTTCATAAGTATTTATCATTATTTCTGTAGAATAATTTGTGACCTTTGGATCAAGACATGGCTAAAGAGCATAGATAAGTCCCAAACTGATTATTTCTCCCTTAGAAGCAGATAGCTACTCTACTACCCACATGATGTTTGTGAACTATCACATCCAACAGCCATAAAACATATGCTCTCACCTTCTAATTGCCTTAACCCCTGACCTGGTACACGATATTTATTCATTCATTCATTTTTTTGTTTGTTTGTTTTTTCCATTTATCTTCAGATGGGGTGGGGGAGAACATTGATGTGAGAGAGAAACATTGACTAGTTGCCTCCCGCAGGACCAGGGCCTGGGATGAACCGCAACCAAGGTGCATGCCCTTGACCAGAGTCAAATCTGCGACTCTTGGGTCCAAGGGCTGACACTCTAACAGCTGAGCCAAACCAGCCAGGGCCAATCATTTCTCTTTTTAACTAACATATATAAAGCACCTCCTATGGGCAAGAGGGCTTGTATCACTGTGGCAGAGCTCTTGTTCAACCAAGATCTGTGTTCCTATCCCATACTGTTTAGGGAAGTGTCACCTAGTCACATGCTATATTTCCTGGTCTTTCTTTGCATGTAGCTGTGGCCAAGTGACTACAGAATGTAAGCAGAAGAGAAGTGAACTCTGGGGCCAACCTGGTAAAGAAGCACATGTGTTGTGTCTACTCTGTTGTCTTTATATGAGCCAAATGGGTTTTGTTGTTGTTGTTGTTTGGGTTTTTTATTATAAAGTAGAGTTGGCATACAACATTATATTAGTTTCAGGTGTGCAACATAGGGATTGCACCTTTATGCAGCTTATGATGTAAACACCACACTGTCTGTGTTAAGGATGCAGTTCCCCAAGATGGAAAGAGCCTGGCTGCTACATCACCATACAGAAAACTGCTTGACAGAGAACACGCTGAAGTGTTATAAGAGTGAGAATAAACTTCAGTTGTGTTAACTGTTATTATGATTTTGGAATTTATCTGTTATGATAACTAACACAATCATATATAATAATCTTGTTCTCAGGAGCTTACCTCTAATAAGAGAGATAACTCCTATAAAAGTTTTGAGGGCCCTGGCTTTTGGGGCTCAGTTGGTTGAGCATCTTCCCATGCACCTAAGGGTCACCGGTTTGATTTCCAGTCAGGACACATGACCAGGTTGCAAGTTAGATCCCTGGTATGGAATGTGTATGGGAGGCAACCGATAAAGGCTTCTCTCTCACATCAATGTTTCGCTCTCTCTCTCTTCCTCTCCCTTCCTCTCTCTTTAAAATCAATAAAAATACTCTCTTTTAAACTTTTGAGGGACAAAATCAGATATATTTATATATAATAATAAGGGTAATAGGCAAATAACCAAAACTTAAAGTTTAGAATATCATCAACACAGTTAAATTCAGGGATCTGAGTTTCAAAGGAAGACAGGATCACTTAAATCTAGACTTACTTATGAAGACAGCGCACTTTTAACTTGATTTCAAAGGATGGGCAGCAGTGTGACAAGAAACGAAGTTGAAAGGCATTTCGGGCGGAGGAACTGCATGATCAAGCAGGAAGGAAATCAAATGTAAGCTCTTGGGAACAGAGTTGTCTGCCTAAAGAACTATAGCTAGCACAAATGTAACCTTTAAATGGTTAAAGGAACCTCCCAAGTTGCTGTAGTTCAGCACTGATTGATAACCTGACATGTGAATTATAAAGCCACAGTTTTGGCATTGTGAAGAGATCAAGATGTATTGGAGGAGAGTCATTTCATCTTACAAGTTTTTCTCTTCCTTCCAAAACTCCAGGAGCTACAACATCTCTCTCACCATTGTAGAAAATGAGAGCCATACACAATTTCAGGCTGAGAGGTCACAGAACAAAGAGTGACAAAGCACATGTCCACTTTTTAAAAAACAAAGAAATGATTTCCCTAGAAATTGACATTACTCAAGAGACAGAAATCCTCCAGTTCCAAAAACACATAGATCTTTGCAGTTGTTAATAAGAACAAGGCAAATAATGCAATATCAATTAATGACAAAGCCTTCTTCAACTTTATGGATGAGACTAGAATCTTGGATCTTTTTTTGGTATGTGCCCTTAGCGGGAACTGAACCCGGGACTCTCTGGTCCACAGGCCAACGCTCCAACCACTGAGCCAAACCAGCCAGGGCTAAAATATTGGATCTTAATATTCAAAATTCTAATAAATAAGCATTCTTTCAAAGATTGACATGGTTCCGAAAGGGTGACTAGGAAACTTAGATGACAGAAGAAGGGGATAATATGGCTAAGGAGTTTCCTAGCCTGTTAGAAAGGATTGAAAATTAAAATGAGAACCTCACTATACAATAATTATTCTTAAATATTCCTTTATGTTTGTGTTAGTAATTTAAAAGTTATTAATGACTTTTATTCCATAGTAAAAATGCTCACTTTTAAAGAATGATTTTTTGCCCAGCTAGTGTGGCTCACTGATTGAGCGGCAACCCATGCACCAGGAGGTCACTGGTTTGATTCCTGGTCGGACGGAGCACATGCCCAGGTTGTGGGCCCAATCCCCAGTGGGGGGCATGCAGGAGGCGGCCAATCAATGTTCTCTCTCATTGATGTTTCTTTCTCTCTTTCCCTCTCCCTTCTCTCTCTAAAATAAATGAAGAAAAAATATTTTAAAAAAAATAAAGAATGATTCTTTAAGAAATTCTTTGACAAATAATTGATATTTATCATTTATTAAATATGCTTATCAATAAATATGCATTGCATTTTATCTTTATTGTTGATTGTGGAAAGACCCCTTCTTCTCCACTCCCACCCCCATCCTGCCTTCCCCAAACTATGTCTATGTCCATTGGTTATGCATATATGCATATAACTTCTTTAGTCTATCTCTTCCCAACCTCCCCACCCGCCTTCCCTCTGAGATTTGTCAGTCTGTTCCCTACTTCCATGTCTCTAGACCTATTTTGATCGTCAGCTTATTTTGTTCATTATATTCCATAAATAAGTGAGATCAAGTGGTACTTATCTGTCTCTGACTGGATTATCTCACTCAGCATAATACTCTCCAGGTCCCTCCAAGTCATCTCAAAGGGCACAGGATCTTTCTTTCTTACAGCATGCGTTGCATTTTAGTTTATACGTAGTATTGCCCATTTACAGACAAATGTCCATTGGCGGATAATTCTGCTTCTCTGCAAAAGGCCAGAAAGGTTTTGTTTACAAAAGAGAGCATGTTTTTTATTCAAGGTCCATCTTTGTCAAAGTTGCAGAAGAGACAGACTATTATAAATTGAATGTTTATGCCCCTCCCCAAATTTGTATGTTGAAACCCTATCCCCTAGGGACTTTGGGAGATAATTAAGATTAGATAAAGTCCTGAGAGTGAAAGACCCAAGAATGGGATTAGTGTTTTTGCAAGTCAGGAGAACGCTTGCATCCTCTCTCTGCGCTCTGCCGTGTGAGGTCACAGTGAGAAGGCAGCAGTGTGCCCCAGAAGAAGGGCTTCACCAGACCTGGAGCATGCTGACACCCTGATCTCAGACTTCTAGTCTCAAGAACTATGGAAAAGAAATTTCTGTTGTTTATAAGCCATCCAGTGTTTGGTATTTTGTCAGAGCAGCCCAAACTAAGACACCTATGCAAACATAAACCAGTTCCTGCTCCCTCTTCTTTAGAAGTCTGAATCACATTAACACCTGACTCTATAAAAATCAAAATGGTTCCTCGCTTTTGTTTGCCTTTTTAAAGACATAGTTTTCACATTTTTTGTGCTAACATTTGGTGTCCTAGTGTTCCGTGCTATTTGTTTAGCCTCTCTTGGGCTAGGGAAAAGAAGTTAGAGGCGCATTTCCAAGAGAGTACTGTGTGAAAAACTGTGAAGAAAAGGTGTGGACCGAGCAAACGCAGCAGCCCTAACAGCTTCCTCCAGCAGCTTGGCAGTAGCTTTGTGTGCCTGGGACTATGACAATCCTGATTCTAATCACCCAATGCGTCCTTCCCCAGGGCCCCCAATTCTATTGTTATCATCTCACTTCTTCTCACCATGTGCTATATAATAATTTATAAGATAGTAAGTTTTGGATAAATGTATTTATGGTCTAAAAAGAAGTTTTCCTTTAAATTGATACAAACGTAAAAGGAAGACAAAAATATACCCCCCCCCCTTTTTTTTACCCAGATCAGTAGCTCTTTCTTGTCTTACCATATTTTTCCAGAAAATCTGAAATATGTGAGGCTGAAGATTCTTTTGGATAGCAGAGAAAGCAAAATCATTTTTCTGAAACCTTAATTCTTTCTAAAATGGAAGAATATTGGAAAACACACTGGCATGATGCATTTTCTTTAAAAATATTTTCATACCCTGGCTGGTTTGGCTCTGCAGTGAGAGCATCAGCCCTCGGACTAAAGGATCTTGAATCTGATTCCTGGTCAAGGGCATGTACCTGGGTTGCAGGTTCAATCCCCAGAAGGCAACCCATCAATGTGTCTCTCTCACATCCATTTCTCTCTTTCTCTCCCACCCTTCCTCCCTTCCGTTCTATTTTAAAAATCAATGGAAAAATATCCTTGGAAGAGGATTAACAAGAAAAATTTTTCATAAAAAAATAACAATAATTTAACTCAAAGACCTGAACCTGAACAGAATTTTCTCTGTGATAGTCTCTTACTCCCCATGCTTCCCTGGGTCCTCTCTCCTTTCTGAACCACCTTCCCCCAGCTTATCCTCCGTGGAGTCATGATAAGGGGCCGCCTAAAAATACAGCCCTCGTAGCACCTCTCTCTGGTTAAATGAACTCAGCAGCGTTTGACGCAGGCTATAAAAAGCATACAATTCACAATATAATCTCTTTTTAACAAACCAACTTCATTTCCTATCTTTCCCACCTCCTTATACTGCAGGAATAGTAGCTTAGTTTGATTCCTAGTAGCATACCAAACAAATTAACAGGGGGCAATATATTATGCCCCCCCCCCCTAATTTGTTCTCTCTGTTTGCTTTGTGTGGAATGGACCTTTCTTCCTTTGTTCACTGGGTGAGTTTCTAGCCATCTTCCAAACCTTTGTATCAGTCAGAGTTCAACGTAGAAAATAGAAGACACTCTGGGTATGCCAGACAGGAAGGCATTTCATGCAGGAAATGAAGTCTCAACAAAACTGTTGAAGGGATTAGAGGGGCATGAGTCAGACACTACCAATGAGCTTCCAGGTCACAACACGGGTGTAATCCCAAAATTGGGAGCTGCTGCTGACACTCAGAGGTCAGATAGCTACAAAACTACCGCCAGTGTGACAGCTGCCCCAACAGCCAAGGCTGATGACTTGGCAGTGAAGCAGGGAGTCTGAGCACTGTAAAAACCAATTGTTTGCTGGATCCTTCCACACCAGCTGGACATCATTGCTAATAGAAAACTGACTGTATTCTTCCCTGCTTTGCAAATTTTGCACTAGAGCATCTCATTACAGCTTTTAGCCTTCCAACCTCTGTAGAGATATAGGGACACTGAAGAGGAGAAGATATGTGCTAAGTGTCAATAGATGTTCTTAGGCATGATGTCTTCTTTTAAGCCCTTGTCTGGACTTCCCACCCCTAAGAGTCTTGGTTAATCATCCCTCTGCTGCATCACATTTATTTATTTATTTATTATTATTATTTTTAGTCTTTATTGTTGAATGTAGAATGTATTACAGATGTTCCTCATTTTTCCCCCATTGACCCCCTCCTCCCCACTCCCGCCCCCCTCCCACCTTTTCCCACACTATTGTCTGTGTCCATTGGTTATGCATATAAGTTCTTTGGTTTATTTCTTCCCATCCCCCAACCCCTTTCCTTTTGAGGTTTGTCAGTCTAGCAACCAATTTGTATTTCTTAATCCCTTCACCTTTTTCACCCATTCCCCCAACCCTCCTCCAGTATGGCAACCAACAAAATGTTCTCTGTATCTATGAGAATGTTTCTGTTCTGCCTGTTCATTTTGTTTTAGATTCCATTGTTGATATATATGTGTTCATTGCCATTTTGTTTGTTCATACATTTTATCTTTTTCTTCAAAAAGACCCTTCATCATTTCATATAATAACGGTTTGGTGGTGATGAACTCTTTTAACTTATCCTTGTCTGGGAAACTCTTTATATGGCCATCGATTCTAAATGATAGCTTTGCAGGATAGAGTAATCTTGGTTGTAGGTTCTTGCTTTTCATCACTCTGAACATTTCTTGCCACTCCCTTCTGGCCTGCAAAGTTTCTTTTGAGAAATCATCTGACAGCCTTATGGGAACTCCCTTGTGGGTAACTGGCTGCCTTTCTCTTGCTGCTTTTAAGATTCTATCTTTGTCTTGAACCTTTTGCATTTTGATGATGATGTGTCTTGGTGTGGGCCTCCTGGGGTTCATCTTGTTTGGGACTCTCTGTGCTTCCTGGGCTTGTATGTCTGTTTCCTTCACCAAGATTTCTGCCATTATTGTTTCAAACAGGTTTGTAACTTTTTGTTCTCTCTCTTCTCCTTCTGGCACCCCCAAGATGCGAATGTTGGCAGACTTGAAGTTGTCCCAGAGGCTCCTTACACTATAATCATTTTTTTGGATTCTTTTCTCTTTTTGCTGTTCTGATTGGGCGTTTTTTGCTTCCTTATATTGCAAATCGATGGTGTGCTTCTTGGATTTACGTACTCTACTATTGAATCTGTGCAAATTATTCTTTATTTCAGTTAATGACTCCTTCATTTCTGACTATGCATCCATCATTTCTGACTGGTCCTTTTTTATGTTCTTGAGGCCCTCACTGAGTTCACTGAGGTTCTCACTAAGTTCATTGAGCATCCTTAGAAGCAGTATTTTGAACTCAGCATCTGTTAAGTTGCTTATCTCCATTTCGCTTAGTTTCTTTCTTGTTGTTTTGTTCTGTTCTTTCATTTGGGACCTGTTTCTTTGTCTCCTCATTTTGGCTGCCTCCCTGTGTTTGTTTCTGTGTATTACTTAACAAGCAGTATGGGGCTAGCTGAGACCAGATGCTGCTTGTTTGAAAGAATTTAGGAAAAACCTGAAGCAGGATCCAAGACAGGCCAATCCTATGGTTAAGCAAGTGGCAACAGCTTGGGTAGGCTTGAAGGTTGGGTGGGGCGGGGCCTCAGGGAATCACCAGGGCGGGGCTACCAGTGTGAGCCAGGTTGCTGGAATCCCAGATATGGCAGCCATCTGCCGCCCCAGGGAAGGACTCACCAAAGGAACAAAGGCCTCTGACAGCAGTTTGTTCCGGAGAAAGCCCCCTCTCCAGCCCTCGCTCCAGTGCCAAACAGCTCAGTTCTTCCCTGTATGTCTCTGGTGCCCCCCGAGATGCCTCCCCTCCAAGCTTAGAGGGAGAGAGTCTGATAAGTCCGTGCGCGGGCCCTTTAGGGAGCTGCCTGGGGCTCCAGCCGCTTCATTTTCCCTGCTGGTTTTTCCAGCCAGAAGTTATGGGGACTTCTCCTCCTGGCACTGGAACCCTGAGCGGGGCACCTGGTGTGGGACGAGGACCCCTCAGTCCTCAGAGAGGACCCTCCCAGCCAAGGTAGCTTCCTGATCTTTATCCGCCACACGTGGGTGTGGGACCAGCCTGTTGCCACTCGGCCCCCCACACCTCCGCCCCTCCTACCAGTCTGGATGTGGCTGCTGCTTTAATTTTGTAGTTGTAGGACTTCCATTCAGCTTGATTTCAGGCGGTTATGAATGATGGTTGTTCTGTAGTTTAGTTGTAACTTTGATGTGGTTGTGGGAGGACGGATGCCGCGTTTACCTACACCGCCAGCCGCCATCTTGACCGGAAGTCCCTGCTGCATCACTTTTACACCAAGCATAGTCTTCTATTACCTTAGTAGTCCCACCTACTGTAATATTTGTGGATACATGTATAGTCATGGATTATAGAGACCTGATTATTATTTTATTCATCTCTTTTTCATCTCCAGTACCTAGCATGGTCTCTGGTACATAAATATGCCTTGCACATTTTATTTCACCTCATACTATTAAATAGCACTTTGATTTGTAAAAAATGTCAACTTTGAAAAGTGAAATTTTCAGTTTTAATCTCCTCTTTCTATAGAGTCAAAAAATATAGAGTTGGTAAGTGGTGGCATTCAACTCTATTTGGAATTCAGTAAATTCTCCTTTTCTTAGAAGAAGAATATCTTAGGCTGTCATTCAATTAAAAAATTCAAATTTGAGGATTCTTTGATTCTAGTATGTATTCTGCTCATTGTACTCTCCAGCGATCAATTTGCTCATCCCATTACAGAATAAAAAATCAGGCATTTTATTGCACTTATGTAAATTATACTTTGTTTATGCATTGTATTAAATAACCTCTGGGCAGCCTTACAAGTGAAAACACAGTAAGCAATTTGAATTTATGTTCCAATATAGATTAAGTGTCAAAAGAATGTTGAAATAAGATTCAGAATATATTTTATGTTCCACTCACAGTAATTTCTTTATTAGAGAGTAGGTAGATAAAAAATAATGTCTATATCTAGCTTCTTACATGTCTAGAGTGGGCTGACCTACTTTCCCTGTGCAGGCTAGGAATTATTCTGTGATTCTAAACCACCAAGTCATATATTTAAAAAAAAAAAAAAAAAAAAAGCCTAGCCCTGGCCGGTTTGGTTCAGCGATTCGAGCATTGACCTGTGGTCCAGAGAGACCCGGGTTCAGTTCCCGCTAAGGGCAGATAAATCGGTGGCAGTGTGTCCCCAGCCCTGGTTGGGTTGTGTGGGTGGCAGCCACTCAATGTGTCCCTTTCACGTTGATGTTTCTCTCTCTCTCTCTCTCTCTCTCTCTCTCTCTCTCTCTCTTCCTCTTCCTCTCTCGCCCTCCTACTCTATCAGAACAAAAAATGGAAAAATGTCCTCGGGTGAGGATAAAAAAAAAAGCCTAAAGACACACAATATTCCTCCATACAAATACCTAGTCATCCAATGGAGGCCTGATTAGATGGAAAACTAAAATATAATAAAATGAGCTATGCCTTTTAAATACTGAGCTAGAAATGTTTTATGTAACAGTATGCCATCCATATGCTAAGACTATTATATGGATAAAGAAGAATTTACTTTTCATTTTCACTTAAACTCAGTTGTGAGAATCAAAAGTAAAATTAGACTACTCTAGAGAAAAATTAAGAGCAGATGTTGCAGTTATCAGTGAAGAAATTAACTGCAGGGAACACGACTGTCATCATTAGCTCTCAGGTGCCTTTAAATGTTTCTCTTGATTTTTACAAATGAAGGAAATGAAGTACCTAGAACTTGTGCTGAGAATATCGACGAAGTAGAAGTCATCAGTGTTACTAACTAAATGTTGTGTGCAGGCTAGCATTTCCAGATTCATATATTGAAACCCCAGTATAAAAGTATTTGGAGATGGAGCCTCTAATGAAGTCATTAAGGTTTAATGAGATCATGGGGCAGCTGGGTGGGGTTGGGGTGGGGAGCCAGAGCTTGAGAGGATTAGTGTCCTTATAAGAAGAAACACCAGAGAACTCACCCCCTCTCTTCTGGAGTCATAGAAAAAAGCCATATGAAAGGCAGCCATCTATAAGCCAAAAAGAGAGCCCTCCTCAGAAACAACCACCATGGCACCATGATCGTAGACGTCCAGCCTCCAGAGCTGTGAGAAAATGCATTGCTGTCATTTCAACCACCAAGTCTGTGGTAGTCTGTTACGGCAGCCCAAGCAGACTAACATAATCAGCAAGCCAACCAAGATTCTTCCTCACTTCTTCTCTCATCCAGATACTCATATGCATCAAAAAGCTGATGTCCTAGGAAGCAGCATATAGAAAGAGGGTGAAAAGTACCAAAGTTCCTAGGCATCCAGTTAAGAAAAATGGTGTAGACATATTATGTCGCTCTGAGATTTCTCACACTTAAGGCTACCGTTGATATAAATATTGCTATAGATACAATTACTGTCACACAGATTTCACATGCATAAGAATACTGTGGTAAGAGTATTTCTCAAATGTGGTAGAAAAGAAAGATGGTCCGGGCAACTTCTCTGTTACCACCCTTTTCTTCCATTTCTACTGGCACATGATGGTTGTGCTCCCAGCGCATTCCTGCCCCGCAACAGAAACAACACTTCTTTCAGCAGTTTTTCTCTAGTGTCCTTTTCAAAATCTCAAAACGCTGACCAGTTCAACGTAATTCGCTTTGAAAAGCCTAGGAGAGGAAGAGACTAGGAAGGTCAGGCCAGAGCACATTTCAAGTGAGTGGGGTGGAGAAATGGAAGAAATTGATACCAGGTTATTGACATCCTCCCATGCTTGTTAACCCTGAACGGGATACATGTTGCTCAAGTTCTTTGTCTCGGTCTCTGCCTCTGTAGATTGAGGGCTCCGATTGTTTTTTGGTTTGTTTTTGTTTTGTTGTAATCCTCATTCCAGGATATTTTTCCCATTGATTTTCAGACAAAGTGGGAGGGAATGTGGGGGGGAGGAAGAAAGAGAAATGTCGATGGGTTGCCTCCCAAACTACCAGACCAGGGCTGGGGATCGAACAGTAACTGACATACGTGCCCTTGACCGGAATTGAACTCATGACTCTGGTCTTCAGGCTGACGCTCTAACCACTGAGACAAACCAGCCAGGGCATTGAGGGCTCCAATTGTATCTCTCCTTCATAACAGTGATATCCTGTCTGCAAAACAATCAGGATTTTGAATTTACTTTTGTGAAGAAAGTTACATCTGTTTAGACTGATAGCTTTCACTTGTGTGGCTCTATGGCACCTCTATGTATCACTGTATCTTCTGCCATATTTCCAGGCAGTAATACACTAGAGATTGTACTGTTTATTCACTCCACACTCAGCATCCTGTGAGTCACATAAGCTCAAATACACACGGACATAAAAATCAGGAGACAGTTATCATTCATATTTTGTCGACAAACATGATAATTGGTGGGAATCATATTTGTGTTCAATTTCACTATCAAAATGGAAAAAAAATGCCTGTCTACATTTTGCTAAATCCTATATGTGAAGTATCTAAAATATATACAATATGAGAAACATAGTACACACATTAAGTAGTCACAGGTTTCTTGCTTGAAATATGAGGCAACATATATGGAGTTTAAAGTATGTAGAAATAGCCCTGGCCGGTTTGGCTCAGCGGTTGGAGCGTCAGCCTGCGGACCAGAGAGCTCCAGGTTCAGTTCCCACTAGGCCCTAGTGGCTAAGAGCACATACCAAAAAAAAAAGTATGTAGAAATAGTAAAATTCATAGCTTTGAGAATAAATGAGCAACATTAGTCCCAGGAGGAAATGGAAATGTCAAATAACCATGGAAGAGGGAAATTATTACAGCATGAATAAAAGAGAAATAGCTGAAACTAAAATTTTGAATATAGACACCTAAGAATAATAAGAAAGAATGGGGTCTAATGTCATTTAATCCATCTGCCCACCCCAGCTAGCATTGCCAGACTAGGAGGTTTAATAGTTTTTTGGCACTTCACCATTGACTTTATATTGAATTACAAATAAAAAGCTCTTACCCCAAAGCAGATTAAAAATAATTTGTATGCAAATCAAAACCATGACAGTCTAATACACCATCCCCAAATTCTGATCCTCAATCTCTCCTTTTTAGAAAGAAAAACAAAACACATCCTTTTAATAATCTTATACCTTTGATCATTTTTCTTTTATTGTATGTATTTTCTGGTGTTTGTTTTAATGCGAAAGTCCCTCACCAAACATTAATCATAGGACATTGTCCAGGTAAATTTTGGTTCTCCCTGAAGAGATAAATAACCAACCCATCGTAAGGCTTGTTCAAGACCTAGCAATCACCGGAAACGCTATGGCACAGTCTGGAAGCCGCCTCAATCCTTATCTCTGCTCCCAGGCAGCCATCAAGTACAGACACACTGCTCTCCGAGTAACAGCTAGTCCCTTCATCACTCTTTACTGAACAATGATGCCCTGCATCAGTATCAGTCCCAAATCAGTTGCTTAGAATACAGCCCCAGGTATAAGCCCCCTTTCACCTTTTGTTTCAATGTTCTGCAACCATTCTGTTTGTGTGTTTGCTCCACCACCTCGATTTGCAGGAAAAGAGCTGCAAAGATCAATTGGAAAGCTCACCTTACGTGCAACTACTTGGAAATCATTTCTTTGATATTGACATAGTGTCAATGAA
Source organism: Molossus molossus (assembly GCF_014108415.1). Taxonomy (NCBI): domain Eukaryota; kingdom Metazoa; phylum Chordata; class Mammalia; order Chiroptera; family Molossidae; genus Molossus; species Molossus molossus. The sequence continues at coordinate 36,871,998 of NW_023425401.1, read as the reverse complement.
AACGACAGTGAAAAATACTACTCACTTGAGGGAAAAAGGAACACTCTCAAGAGCAAGGTTCAAGTACAGTAGAAAGGTTGAACGATTGAAGTTCTTTTGTAGATAGCCTAAGGGATGGAGGAAGAGTACTAATAAATTGGGCCTTAGAAAAGTGTTAGCCTAATAACTTCAATATTCTCCCACAGTGCAAGAGTATTAAACTCTTAATTTTAGATTAAAAAAAAAGTACGGAAAGGTTGCTAATGCCAGGAATAGGCAAGAATGATACTTGAAAATGTAACAAACCAAAGGCAAATTCAGGACTTGAAATCCATTCCAAACAATAATCATCAATTGGTTAAGAAAGATATCACCAAGATCCTATACCCATGTCAGAGGGGCACAGAAACGGGATATCCCCTTGTCCAATTGCCTCTCTCTCTAAATCCCTTCTGTTACTCCTACTACAAACTATGCCACACCTGGAGCGTCCTATTGGTTGGTATCAGCATTATCTTCCTAGGGTTTATTTTTTTTTAAATAGGTTTTTATTGATTTTTTTAGAGAAAGAAGGAGGGAAATAGAGATAGAAACAGCAATATGAGAGAGAAACAGCAATCAGCTGCCTACTGCATGCCCCCTACTGGGGATCGAGCCCACAACCCCGGCATGTGCCCTGACCAGGAATCAAACCAGGACCTCTCAGTCCATGGGATGATGCTCAATCCACTGAGCCACACTGTCCTGGCTCTAGGATTGATTTTGAGTCACCTGAATTTTAAACAGAAACTTCCTACAGACCGATATTATAGAACACCATTCCTCTTGGGTTAAAAGTAGAAACAAAAAATGCCAGTATTCATTCTATATGATGGCAAACAAGAAACAGAGCAATACCAAGTCCAGGAAACTCTACAGCTAAGACTGGGAAACATTGTAATTGACCATAATACACAGCAGACGAATTTTTGAAATCTGACTTTTTGTTCCCGTTTCTTTTTTTCCTTCCCCTCTTTTCTTTTCCCAACTCAAAGAAAAAGCAGACCCTGTGATTCTTTACCCCAGGGAAGACAGTGGGATCAGTGGGATCCAAGGAAGAGGTAGAACTTTCTCTGAAATGAACGAAAGGTATTCTCCAAACTGGGGAAAAAAGAAGTCTGTGGATGTCTTTGAAGATAAAAACCTGTTCACTGCTCAGTGATGTGGCAGGACCTCAGAGGGAAAGGCCACAGGTTGTGGGGTAAGGGGCCATACTCAAGAACGTCGCACCCCGAAGGTGTCACTGAAGCAGTCAAGAAGTGGGTGAAAAGTCAGGAAGGACTGGGCAGATGGAGATAGGTTCTTTGTCAGCACACAAGGCGAAAAACAAATGAGTCGCAATTATTCTTCAGAATGCTTGAATTGCCATTAGGTACAGCCTACCATCAATCTCTCATTAAATCCAAATGTCAGCTTTCTTCCAACATTGGAACAGATCATTATTTCTTCCTTTGGGCCCCAGATTAGTACCTGGAATGTGGCAAGGGGTAATTTTGTGCAAAAACACACCCACCAGAAGCACACTCAGTTCATCAAATGCAGTGGGGAACATCTGGCCTGCGGGCCATATAAGGCCTGCAAAATCAATCCCACTATATCATACGTCTCACCAAAGAGAAGCAGTTCCAGCCATTCCATTAGGGGTGAGTTAATTAAATTTTTGACCAAATGGAGCAGGCTAATTTTTTTTTTTTTTTTTTTTTTAATCCTCACCCGAGGACATCTTTCCATTTTTTGTTCAGGTAGAGTAGGAGGGGAAGAGAGGAACAGAGAGAGAGAGAAACATCGACGTGAAGGGACACATCGAGCGGCTGCCACCCGCACGACTGACCAGAGCCGGGGACAAACTGCAACCGAGGTACATGCCCCTAGCGGGAACCGAACCCGGGTCTCTCGGGACCGCAGGCCGACGCTCTAACCGCTGAGCCAAACTGGCCAGGGCAAGCAGGCTAATTTTTAAGTTGATAATTTTGTATGTCCCTCCAAAGATGTTATAAATATCCAAATGGCCCTTGGCAGGAAAAAAGTCCCCCACCCCTGAGTGCTCACCCTTGGGAAGCTGAAGCAGAAACATGGAGCAGCAGAAGCAGCTTCCATTTCAGGTTCACACTCAGAGTCACCTTCTTGAGTTCCCTGCAGGTGAGTACAATTCCCTGAAGGTTTTTCTCAGGTTTTCTCTGACATCAGAGAGATGAGTTTCACTGCATCACGTAATATAATCCAGCTTGATTAAAAGATAAATATAATAAACAAGAACCTCTGTGGGAGAAAGTTTCCCTAATAACCCGTGTCATTATGTGGTTATCATGTGATATTCAGAACCATGGGTTATGTTGTTGTGTAGAAAGTAGAACAGAGTATTGAGAATTTTAAAGTGTTTACTTCTCAAAGATAGAGCATGTTTTATTAAGAAGAAAATGATCCTCTCAAGATCCATCCATGTTATCTCAAATAGCAGGGTGACAGAGAGAGAGTAGTAAGCTTTGGGTGGTGAGCACACAATGCAATACACAGATGACGTGTTATACAACTGTACACTAAACACTTATATAATATCACCCCAATAAATTTAATTTTCAAAAAAGAAAATTAGCTTTAGCTCTAAGTTGACTTAAGGTTGAATGGTAGGCCTCAGTTTTCCTGTATATTCTGCATGTCTCCAGCAAGTTACTGCATCTCTTTGCTCCTCCCTCATCTTACCTGTGAAAAGGAAATAATGTATACATTTGAAAACATACACAAACTATGTGCCATAGTCTATCCCCCAGAATGTGGTAACTTGATTTATTTTCTCCACACTACTCTTCCCTCAGTCCCTATTCCTTCTTCTACCATTTCATTCTTTTTTTATTGAAATTCAGAGAATGTTATTTTAATTTTCTAATGCTTGCAATGGATTAGGTTCCATGTACAATTTATAAAACCTTGTTATACTTTCAAATCTTTTTATACCAAAAATTTTAATTCATTTTCTTCAAAAACTTCTCAATACCTCTTAGCTATTAACTGTAAAGCAAATAAAAGAGGGCTAGAAGAAAAAAATTCAATAAAAATTGGATTTACTTTATAAAAAGAAAGGTTTTAATCTTCCTTAATTGGCCCTTGGATATAGACAATTTTCAAGAGTGGAATATTTTAGAGACTAAAAGATCATATTAAAGTCTTCCTTTATGGTAATCAAGATTTGGTGATTCTTTAGAAGAACAGGAAAGATTAGAAACAGGAAAGAGAAAGGAGTTATTAGATGTGGAAGATGAAGGTCTCCAATATATTAAAATAAACAGTGCAGGCCAGCAAATTCTAGCAAACTGAAGATAACATTTTCACTGCACATCTCTTTAAAAGAAGATAAAAGCATTGAATCAATATATCATTGAAGAGATTATTATTTTGTACAAGCTGAAGGTTGGTGCAGGTCAGTCCCACTAAAGCAAACAGAACTTGTTAATTTAATCCAACAGACTTGGCAGTGAAACCAAACAGGAATCTAATCAGCAGGAAAAAGGTGATGAGCATCTCTGAAAATTGAATGATCGCTGTGCAAACAGTAAATAACATTATGAAAGAGTGAGGAAATAAAAAGGTGCTCCTTTCATGATTTTCATTGAGTTCATCAAACATAATAAATGATTCCAAATAAACCATTTCTAGGACTGCTACAATGACTTCATGTTACTTGTGCTGGAAAGTTAAAATTTATAAAGTTTTCCAGTCTCTTGCCTTTGTTAAATACATTTCTTGAGAACTGCAAGGTTATAAATGAAGGATTAAATGCCTTATATTCTAAGTAAAGACAGCAGCTCACTTTTTAGTTTCTCTTTTCAATGTAATATATTCTAGCTTTGTGATACCAATTTGATAGCTTTCTTTATTTTTTAAATCCTCAGCCAAGGATATTTTTTCCATTTATCTTCAGATAGAGTGGGGGAGAGAGAGAGAGAAACATCGATGTGAGAGAGACACATGGACTGGCCACCTCGTGCACGACCCCAACCAGAGCGGGGGACAAAGTGCAACCAAGATACATGCCCTTGACAGGAATTGAACCATCGACTCTTTGGACCACAGGCTGATGCTCTAACCGCTGAGCCACAGCAGCCAGGGCAGCGAACTTGACAGCTTTTTAAATGTAGACTAACAGAGACACAAGGCTAAGTCAAAACCTGAGGTATTCAGTTGAACAATAATTGTTTTAATCACCTTCAAAACTAGCCTTTTTAAAGCATGTATAGTTTCAAGAGGATAAATACAACTTGGAGCCCCATCCCTGCCTCATCACTTCAATGAAATCAGTATCAAAGCCGATTCAGAATCTCTCCTACTCGCTGTTACCACAGAGTTTTCAACTTTGCTTTGCCCTTGTTTCTTTCCTTCTCATTTCAGCCTCTTACAAAACTCTGCTTTATCTGCAAGCTCTACTTATCTCCAGTCTAGTCTCCTTGAAACCCTTGTCATAAAAAGCATAACCACTGAGAAGTCTCATAAAGAACAGGGCATGCAAGTGTGCAGTATATCCAAAAATAAATAAATAAAAGACTTGCTCAATTATATTTTTTCCTCTAGCTAGGAACCATAGTGCTACCATTAAACCAGTAAATTCATTACCCACTTCAATAAACAAATGTCAATTGGTGTTTCCCAAAAGTGACTAACAAAAACGAGTCATGTAATAAGTGGCAAAAATCCATATCCTTATTTCTTAGTCTCATGGAAGATGTTCTTACTGTTCAATTATTCAAAGTAAAAGGTATGTTATCCTGACACCCCCCCCAAAAAAGGCTGTCTAGCTTCATAGAAAGCTAGACCAAGAGATGAAGAGATAATGAAGAACTCTATTATGTTAAGAAAATAGTTGGGAAAATCAGAAGCTACTATTTTAAAGGTATGTACTCAGAGACTAGATTGATAATCCCAGCTTTAGGAAGAAAAGAGAAATACTTTTTCATAACTTTTGCATCTAAAAATGGATAGTAAGATACATATTTATTTGTTTCTAGTACAGTTTTTATCTATCTCCACATTTTATCTCCCAAAATAACAATATATTCTTTTTAAACATGTATATGGTTGTACCACCTTCTCTTCACAGTTTTCAAAAATGGTGGACTATTCAGTAGAATTTTAGTTAATTTAAATATCCCATTAAGTGTTTACGGTATATTGTTTACAAAGGGAGCCACAAAAATTCTTCCCATCATTATATGCACATCACCCTTTGCAAAGTGACTTTGCAGCTTCTTTCATCAAGAAGGAGAAATATTTCCCCACACCTTGAATCTGAGTTGTCCCTGTCACTTGCTTGGACCAATAGAATATGGTGGAAAGCTTGGTTGTGACTTCCAAGTCTAGGCCTCAAGAAACTTTTCAGCAAACCCTCTTGGAGTGTTCCATCGAAACTGCAATGGGAAGAAGAGCAGACTGTAGGAGTGTGAAAAACCATGTGACCAAGCTGTCCTGGCTGGAGCCCTCCAGACCAACTAGCCAACAGGCAATCAACAGCTACCAGATATGTGAGTGAGGCCATCTCAGACCATCCAGCCCTGGAAATGTTGTGTTACACAAAACTAAAACATGTAGCATTGCTTTGGAACCAGGAGGTACACAGAATTTAAAATGTGATGAGGAAATTGTTAATTAAACCCTGAAAATGATGTTAGAGTCTGGAAAAAGAGTCACCCTTATCATATAATGACAAATGTGATGAATTATAATAGTGATAATACCACACTATTGCATGATTTAAAAAAATACAATATCTTGAAAATTAGAAAATGTCCCTAATGAACTTATTGATCTAGCTAAAGAGCTCTCTAGTCAGCATGTTCAAAGTCAGAACATTGGGTGTTTCTAATTGGACATAACATGTAAATGGGAAAAAGAAAAAAATAAAAGAAGGAACTTATTATTTGTAAGCAGAATTTAAAGGAAGTTGCTGATTTGGAAAATAAATCTATTTCTTATCCCCAGTCTCTCCAAATTAAGAAATGCCTACAGCCCTGGCCAATCTGGCTCAGCGGTTAGAGTGTCAGCCTGCGGTCCGGAGACACCCGGGTTTGGTTCCTGCTAAGGGCACGTACCTCGGTTGCAGTTTGTCCCCGGCCCTGGTTGGTCGTGCGGGTGGCAGCCACTCGATGTGTCCCTTTCACGTCGATGTCTCTCTCTCTCTCTCTCTCTCTCTCTCTCTTCCTGTCACTCCCTCCCAATCTATCTGAGCAAAAAATGGGAAAATGTCCTCAGGTGAGGATAAAAAAAAAAAGAAATGCCTACAAGTAAAGAGCAAATCAAAGGCATGGGTATAGAAACAATTTTTTATAAAATGAAAAATAAAATTTAAAAAACAAAAAAAACAAAGGTGTGTGTATAAAACCCTTTGTATGACCTCAGAAATATTTAAGGTGGAACCTAACAGACTCTCTCAAATAAAGAACTTCTAAGAACATTAAAGACATTGCCCCACAAGATGCTGACATAAAAATAGAGATCCATATCAAAAATAATTATAGTGTGGCTTTGGGAGCATGTAGTAAAACCATGATAAGATTCATAAGAAATGCACAAAGTTTTTTTATTTTTGTTTTTCCCCACCTGAGGATATTTTTCCATTGCTTCTTAGATAGAATGAAAGGGAGGGAGGGAGGGAGGGAGAGAAACATTGATGGGAGACAGACACATCAATTAGTTGCCTCCCACATAACCCCAACCAGGGCCAGGGATCGAATCTGCAACCCAGGTGCATGCCTTTGACCGGGAATTGAACCCAAGACCCTTCTGTCTGCAGACTGATGCTCTAACCACTGAGTCTACCAGGCAAGGACAGAAATGCACAAAGTTTTTAACACAGTTTTACTACTAGCAAGAGCACCTCGTTTATACCAAGAGGGACTAAGAGATTGTCTGAACACAAAGCTGTACACCTGAAACTAATACAAAATAATATTGAATGTAAACTATAATTTAAATATATATATATATATATTACCCCCCCCCCCCCCCCGCAAAAGAGTTGAAAAGAGACTACCAATGGGCCTCCAGCTTTTTGGGACAAGAAGCACGCTAAGCCCTGGCCGGTTTGGCTCAGCAGTTGGAGCATCGATCGGCCTGCGGACCAGAGAGTCCCAGGTTCAGTTCTTGCTAGGGGCATATACCAAAAAAATAAAAGGATAAAAAACAACCAGGCTAAAAAAAAACTCAGCTACAAATACAGGGCATTACTTATAGAAAAGGAAAGATCTCATAAGGTTGATCCAAGAGCTGAGAATGGTGGACTAAGGAACCAATCCACTGGAGTTAAACTAGTCTCTAATCAAGGATCATCGTTGGCCCCTAGAAGAGAAAAACCTGGCAACATGTGCTGGTTATACTTCAGAATTTCCATGGGCAGGTGATAGCTGAATGCTCCCATTCTTCCTCTTTCTGAATGCAAATGTGTACCGCAGTTATCCTTGTCCAGTCTTACCACTGTATGTTGTGTATAGAGTACAAATTTACTTATTTATTTATTTCACAGGTTTCTGGATCAAGAAGAGTCATAACCAAGAAGCTGCACTGAGAGAACCTCATCCACATCCAGATCTGATTTAGATGATGAAATCCTGGACTTCAAGCATAATTGCATATGAATATAAGACTTTTGTGGGAGGAGTGAGTGTATTTTCATGTGGAAGACATGTAAATTATTATTGCCAAAGGGCAGATTATGGTAGGTTGTATGCACAGATGGTTACAAAAATTTCTCAAACCTCTCTATGTATGTTCCTTTGTAAAGTAACTTTGGTGTGCCTTCCAACTGGGGTTGGAATTTATATACCCAACCCATGAATCTGGGAAAGCCTAGTGTTGTCAGAGCTTCAATTCCTAAGCATCTTATATGATCCATTCCCACTCAAGATGTAGAATGTAGCCACATGAGTGAACCCAAGAGAGATCAGCAGAAGAACTACCTAGCTGAGCCCAGCCTAAGTTCTTTACACACAAGGGGGGAAAATGACTATTGTTCCAGGTAGTTTCCTACACAGTAATAAATAACTGATGCAGTTGAAGTACCATATTTCCTAATTTTCCAACACAATCCAGACTTTAAACATTCTGTCCTGTTATATGCTGTGTCAAATAGATGCCATTATTTTTATTGGAAATAGGGTCCTAAAGGAAACCAAGCACTAAAATATGTGCTATAATGATGATTGACCTGAGGAACATTGCTCACCGCCTCTAGAAGGCAAATTGTTATTATTGTCTAGTATTAAAATAAAGTCCTTTTAATCCTGAACACAGCTTGTTTTCCTTCCAAGGATGCAAATCAAAAGGGGAAGAAGGACAATCAAATTCAAGTGCTTTCTGTGTGCAGAGGTATTATAGGTACTACTTAGTGACATTTAAGTCCAATAAATTCCTTGAACATTCTTCCCCAGATGCCATGTCTCATAACCTCTCTTTCTACTGCACACATCCATGGAAAAGCACAGACACATAAAAGATCAAGGAGGAGAGAAGTGAGAAAACTGCAGATTAAGAGGCAAAGATGAATAGTGGTTATAATGACACAGTGAGCAATCACATTTTCTATAATATATTTTTGTTTGAATTGCTTCTCAGCTAGACCTCTCCTTTGGGAGTTGTTATGTAATTTCTCTGGTTATGCGATAGAACCAAGATGAAAGATAACTCACAACTCCTGCAGCCTAAAATTTAATGGCTTGAAATTGGTGGGTTATTTTTAAAGGTTTTCTCCCCTTCTGTTTGACAAGGAAAGGCAGAAGGATATCTTACCAATCCCACCCCCGTCCTTCTCCAAAATAAAGGTCAAATTGCTTTCTTTTTTGTTTTTAAAGACACTGCTAAAAAAAGCAATGTTAATGCAAATGTATAATGAGTGTTAATGGCCCAAATAGCACCCTCCTCCATTCTACAATGAAAACCAAAAGATCTAAAATTTCTTAAAATAAAGTATATTCAGATGTTGAAAAAGAACCAACTTTGAAAATCATCTATAATTGCAAAAACTGTTATTGTAATATCATATACCTCATAAAACAGTCATTTAGATTATGTGATCATTTATTTTAACTCCCACTATTCTTGGAATAGATACAATTTAAAAATTTATACATCCAGAACTTCATCTCTAAGAATTACTAATTCTACCAAAGTAAGAACTTATTTAAAATTAATTATAAATAAAAATTAAATTATTTCAAACCTCCCAGACCAGGTTAGCACTGATAGCACCTCTGTTCAAATACACAAAACTATTTGATGGTCTTATTTAGTATATATGCTAGACATATACAAAGATTCTTTTTTTCTTTAGTGAAAAACTAAAATCATGGAGTCAGATCTAAATGGGACCATAATTAAACTTCTTAACTTTTCGCAAGAGGAAACTCGAGGTCAGAGTGTTGAAACGTGCCTAGAGATAGCAGGGCTCCTTAGTGGTGATGCTGCTTTAAGAATTGGGTTTCCTGCACTCTCAGGCCAGCGACCTCCCTATTTTACCACGTGGACCAAACAGGAGTCTGTGTGGACAGGAGGCACTTTCTCCCAGTTCTGAATCCAGGGACTGCCATGCCTACGTAAAGAATTTTGTAAGCCTTGAGCCACAGCCCTGTCCCTGTTATTAAGTCAGGTTCTCTGCAAAGGAGCAGAGCACTGATAATACACTCCAGGAGATTCTAGTATCATTGAAATGGTTTCTCATTCTCACTCCCTGAAATGGCAAAGGCTACCAGACTGGCAGTCACAGCCTCACCTCCCAGTGTTTCTGGCTGTCTTTGGTTCTTGGATACCCTAGACAGCAAGATCTTAATTCTGCCCAGCCGGTGTGACTCAGTGGTTGAGCGTTGTCACACGCACCAAGAGGTCACTGGTTTGATTCCAGATCAGGGCACATGCCAGGGCTGTGGGCCAAATCCCCAGTGGGGGGCATGCAGGAGGTGGCCAGTCAATGTTCTCTCTCATCAATGTTTCTACCTCTCTCTCCCCCTCCCTTCCTCTCTCTTTAAAAATCAATAAAGAAAAAAACATTTTTTTAAAGAATTTAATTCTGAGAACATGACTCTTGAAAAAGGATAAATGAAAAAGGGAAGAGATCATATTAAAGTACATGGTCTTAGGGACATGTATTGTCGGTGGCACTTCTTATAGACATGTGAGAGCTTATAAGAGACAACCATAGTAGAAAATTCAGTTTGACTATATAAAGTAGTATTACTTACAGGCATTTGTTTAAACAGCTAACCAACTTTGCAATAAAATGTATCAGATTGTCCGTTGCTTCATTTCATTACATCACTCAACAACGCATATCAAGCCCTGGTCATCTGTTCACGAGCTCATGAAATTAGAGACTGCATGGCTTAAATAGATTCTCAGACATGGTGACAATGGAGAGAAACAGAGGCAGAAATTTCACATGGAAAAAAAAGGCCTAAATCAGTCAAAGTCCAGTTGAACTATATCACAACAACTGCAAACACTCCACAGGTGAACCTCACATGTCAACTGATCCTTAAATCCAACCCAGTCCTCAGGGAGCAAAGCTAAATCTGGGTTATTCTGAACCTCAGAGGATAAGCCTTGCTTGTTGGAATAAGATTATAAGCAACAATGGCCTCCTTGCCTCTTGCAACTCATGCTCAAATCCGGCAGCTATGTTAGAAAAACTGATGATTCTATTAATAGAGCCTTGCTGGTCATTTACATTTCCAGATAAAGCGTGGACGTGGCTTGGTCAGTAGTACCACCACATATTTCAGTCGGCCTCCTTGCACAAGCAGAATCATCTTGGATTATATATTAATTTAAATCATATGTAATACCAAATATTCTAAATCTGAACTACCGAATCAAGAAAGACCATATCTATAACTCAACTCCATGTGGAGAATAGTCCAATACTCCAGAAACAAGTATGTTCCTTAAGTCGTAAACAGGACTAAAAAGGAGAAAGTTTAAGTTTGTCTGGTTTTCCCTTCCATCTCTAGCTTAAGGCATATTTTACAGAACTGATTGTTTTGTTTTTCTGTCTCTCACTGATTCTTCTCCACTGCAATAAGTCCCACACATGGCAAACACAAGTTAATTAAGGGTTATATTACAGAATATCAAATAAATGTCTCAGATATTTCTCCTTAAACCTCTATAGCACAATTACTGTTGCCTCGGAGGAGAAATGAATTTACAACGTTAACAGAAATACTTAGAAACAAACATATTTAAATGTTTAGCCATCAGTTCTAAAAGAACAGATTAAAGGAAGCAATAGTTAAATCAAAAACATTTAACATTTAGATAGTCCAGCAAGGTAATGTGAAAAGAGAATCCACACCTTTTGCCATTCCCATCAGATTGAAAGAGCTTTTCAAGTAACCTCATTTGCTTTCACTCCAAGATCCAAATATGAATGTTATCAACATCTCTCCTTATCTTCTTCCAGGCTAATCATGAATATCATCAGGTAAGCATTTCTTCCAGCTCATCAAGCTCCCTCCCTTGGATAGATTAAGACAACTTCACAAGCATCCACAAGCAGAATAGATGTGAAACCATATTGGGTTGAAAACACATGGTTACATCTTTCGGCTATTATATGGTGCATCCTCCACCTCCAATATAATCGTTTAAATAGGTGGCTCTCAACCTTGGCTGCACATTGAATCATCTGACAAGCTTTTTAAAATTCCACTGCTCAGCCCTAAACCACAGACATTCTCATTTAATTGGTCTGGAGACAGCCCCAATAGCAGGAGTTTTAAAAGCCCTCTAGGTGATTTTAATGTGCAGCCAAGTGTCAAAGCCCATCAAAAAAAAAAGACCACCAAGAAAACACTTGTAAGAAAGGTTAGCTTACTGCAACATGGGAGACCCTAGGAGAATCTTGGGGACTTCTCAGTCAGGGGAAGTTTGGAAGAGCTTTAAACTGGGTAGTTTTAAGGAAAACTGAGGGAAGCAGGAGACAGTCTAAATTGTATGACATTACGAAACGGGGCCCCAACCAGGTGGCTCAGTGGGTTAGAGCATCATCTCACACACCAAAAAGGTTGGGGATTTGATTTCTGGTCAGGGCATATACCAGGGGCAACCAATCAATGTTTCTTTCTCACATTGATGATGTTTCTTTCTCTCTCTCTCTCTCTCTCTCTCTCTCTCTCTCAAATCAATAAACCTATCTTGGGGTAAGAATTTAAAATAGAAATGGGGAGAATTCAGTCATTGGGTAGCTCAATTATCTTCAGCCAAGAGGCAGAAAGATTGGAGCAGGGCTATCATTGATAAAGAATGAAGATTACTCAGAACACAGAAGAGGTTGTTAGCAATGAGAATGGGGTGTTAATCCTTTGTGTGGTTAAGGGGTGGCCTAGTCACTGTCCTGTTCCAAACATGCTATATTATATGTTTGGCAAACACTAGACTGGTTTTGTTAAGGCCAATTTCACCTTTCTTTTCATTTTAATAGGACCAATTTTCATCTTCTCACAAACTTGAGAACCACTGAATTTTTTTTTCCTAATTTATTTCTGTTGCAGATGTTTCTCCTTTTTTTCCCCATTGACACCATCCTCCCCATCCCCCACATGCCGTCACGAGTTTGTTGTCCGTGTCCATTGGTTATGCATAGATGCATATAAGTTCTGTGGTTTATCTCTTCCCTCCCCCGACAACCCCCTATTCTGAGCGTTGTCAGTCTGTACCCTACTTCCACATCTCTGGGTCGACCCTATTCTTCAGGCTGTTATGTTCATTATATACCACAAATATGTGAGACCATGTGGTATTTCTCTTTTTCTGCTTGGCTTGTTTCACTGAGGATAATACTTTCCAGTTCCCTCCATGTTGTGTAAAAGGAAAAGACATCTTCTTACAGCCGCATAGTACTCGATTGTGCATATATACCACAGCCTTTTTTATGCATTCGTCTATTGAAGGACACTGGGCTATTTCCAGATCTTAGCTATGGTAAATAGTGCTGCTATGAACATGGGGGTACATATATTCTTTCTGATTGGTGTTTCAGGCTTCTTAGGGTATATTCCTAGAAGTGTGGTCACTGGGTCAAATGGCAATTCAATTTTTAATTTTTGGAAATAACACCATAGGTTTTTTCATAGAGGCTACACCAGTCTGCAATCCCAACAGCAGTGTACTAGAGTCCACTTTTCTCCACACTCTCGACAACACTTGTTATTTGATGATTTGTTAATGGCAGCCATTCTGACAGGTGTGAGGTGGGACCTCATTGTTGTTTTAATTTGCATCTCTCTAATGATTAATGATGTTGAGCATTTCTTCATATGTCTCTTAGTCATTTGTATGTCCTGTTTGTAGAGGTGTCTATTTAGTTCCTCTGCCAATTTTTTAATTGGGTTCTTTGTCTTCCTTTTGTTGAGTTGTATGAGTACTCTATACATTTTGGAAATGAACCCCTTAATGATGTATCATTGGCAATGATGTTCTCCCATACAGTAGGTTGCCTTTCCATTTTGATGGTAGTTTCTTTTGCTGTGCAGAAGCTTGTCACGAGTTCATTTTTTCCTTTCTTTCTGTTGCGTTAGGTGATGTATCTGTGAAAATTCTGCTGTGTATGATGTCCGAAATTTTGTTGCCTACAGTTTTTTCTAGGATTTTTATGGATTCATGGGTACATTTAAGCTTTTATCCATTTTGAGTTTATTCTTGTGTAGGGTGTAAGTTGATGGTCTAGTTTCATTTTTCTGCATGTGGCTGTCCAATTTTCCCAACACCATTTATCAAAGAGGCTGTCTTTCCTCCACTGTATGCTCTTACCATCTTTGTCAAATATTAATTGAGCATATTGTCTTCGGTCCATTTCTGGGTTCCCTATTCTGTTTCATTGATCTATCTGCCTGTTCTTATGTCAGTACCAGGCTGTTTTGATTACATTGGCTTTGTAGTATAAACTGAAATCGAGTAATGTGATCCCTCCAACTTTCTTCTTCTTTTTCAAGATTGCTGTGGCTATTCGAGGTCTTTTTTGGTTCCATATGAACTTTTGAAGGATTTGTTCTAGTTCTATGAAGTATGTTGTTGGTATTATGATGGGGATTGCATTGAATCTTTAGATTCCTTTGAGTAGTATGGACATTTTAATTATGTTAATTCTTTCAATCCACAAACAAGGTATGTGCTACCACTTTTTTATATCTTCCTCTATTTCGTTTTCCAATGACCTGTAGTTTTCTGTGAATAGGTCCTTTATTTCTTTGGTTAACTTTATTCATAGGTATCTTAATATTTTTGCCACAATAATAAATGAGATTGTTTTCTTAGTTTCTCTTTCTGTGAGTTCATCATTGGTGTATGAGAATGCCATCGATTTCTTGATGTTAATTTTGTATCCTGCTACTTTTCGAAATTCACTTAATAAGTCTAGTAAATTTTTGATGGAGTCTTTGGGGTTTTCTGTGTATAGTATCATGTCATCTGTGAATAATGACAGTTTCACTTCCTCCTATCCAATTTGGATCCCTTTTATTTATTTTTCCTCTCTGATTGCTGTGGCTAAGACTTCCAGTACTATGTTAAATAAGAGTGGTGAAAGTGGGCATCCTTGCCTTGTTCCTGTTCTTAAGGAAAATGCTTTTAGTTTATGCCCATTGAGTATGATGTTGGCTGTAGGTCTTTCATATATGGCCCTTATTATGTTCAGATATGATCCCTCTATTCCCACATTGCTGAGCGTTTTTATCAGAAATGGATGCTGAATTTTGTCGAAGGCTTTTTCAGTATCTATTGATATGATCATGTGGTTTTTATTCTTCATTTTATTTATGTGGTGTATCACGTTTATTGATTTGCGAATATTGTACCAGCCTTACATCCCTGGGATGAATCCCACTTGGTCATGGTGGATAATTTTTTCGATGTATTGCTTGATCCAATTTGCTAGTATTTTGTTCAGGATTTTGGCATCTATGTTCATCAGGGATATTGGCTTGTAGTTTTTTTCTTTGTAGTGTCTTACTCTGGTTTTGGAATTAGAATTATGCTGGCTTCATAAAACGAGTGTGGAAGCCTTCCTTCTTCTTGAATTTTTTGAAATAGTTTGAGGAGAATGGGTATTAGTTCTTCTTTGAATATTCGGTAAAACTCCCCTGTGAGGCCCTCCGGGCCTGGGCTTTTGTTTGATGGGAGAGTCTTGATTACATCTTCAATTTCTTCCGTTGTTATTGGTCTGTTCAAGTTTCCTATCTCTTCCTGGCTCCAGTTTTGGAAGACTATATTTGTCCATTTCGCTTAGATTGTCAAATTTGTTACCATATAATTGTTCATAGTAGTTGTTAACGATCTTTTGTATTTCTGTGGTGTCAGTTGTTACTTCTCCTCTTTCATTTCTGATTTGTGTATTTGGGTTCTCTCTCTTTGTTTCTTGGTGAGTCTAGCTAAGGGTCCATCAATCTGGTTTATCTTTTCAAAGAACCAGCTCTTTGTTTCATTGATCCTTGTATTGTTTTTTTTTTTGTCTCTATGTTGTTTATTTCTGCCCTGATCTTTACTATTTCTTTCCTTCTGCTTGCTCTGGGGTTTTCTTATTGTTTGCCTTTAGTTCTTTAAGTTGTGTGGCTAGATAGTCTATTAAAGATTTTTCTTGTTTTTTGAGGTAGGCCTGTAGTGCTATGAACTTCCCTCTCAGAACTGCTTTCGCCGCATCCCATAGATTTTGTGTTGTTGTGTCTTCATTTTCACTGGTTTCCAGGAAGTTTTTAATCTCTTCCTTGATCTCCTCAGTAACCCATTCATTGTTTAATAACATGCTATTTAGCCTCCATGTGTTCAAATGTCTTTGCATGTTCTTGTTGCAATTGATTTCTACTTTCATGCCATTGTGATCTGAGAAGATGCTTGATATGATTTCAGTCTTCTTGAACTTGTAGAGACTTAGATTGTTCCCTAACATGTGGTTTATCTTTGAGAATGTCCCATGTGCACTTGAGAAGAATGTGAATTCTGCAGTTTGGGGATATAATTCTCTGTAGATATCTATTAAATCCATTTGGTCTAGTGCTTCATTTAGAGTCTCTGTTTCCTTGCTAATTTTTTGTCTAGAGGATCTATCCAGTGATGTCAGCGGGGTGTTTAAGTCCCCTGCTATGATTGTATCTCTGTCAATTTCTCCTTTTAAGTCCTCCAGAAGATTTTTAATATATTTGGTGCTCCTATCTTGGGTGCATATATGTTTATCAAGGTTATATCTTCCTGTTGGATAGATCCTTTCAATATTATATAGTGGCCTTCTTTGTCTCTAGTTATGACCTTCATTTTGAAATCTATTTTATCAGATATGAGTATGAAACCCCAGCTTTTTTTCCTTTCTGTTTGCTTGGAAGATTTTTTTCCATCCCTTTACTTTCAACCTATGTGAGTCTTTTGTTGTGAGGTGGGTCTCTTGTAAACAACATATAGATGAGTCATGCTTTCTTATCCAATAAGCTACTCTGTGTCTTTTTATGGGAGCACTCAATCCATTTACATTTAAGATGATTTTTGATATGTACTTATATATTGCCATTTTTGTTTAGTGTGATAATATTTTTCTTCCTATTTCTCCTGGTAATTACAGCAGTCCTTTTACATTTCTTGCAGTGCTGGTTTGGTGCTAATGTATTCCCTTAGACTTTTTTGTCTGAGAAGCTCTTTATTTGACCTTCTATTTTGAATGATAGCCTTGCTGGGTAGAGTAGTCTTGGATTCAGATTCTTGATTTTCATGACCTTGATTATCTCATGCCATTCCCTTCTGGCCTGTCGTGTTTCTGTTGAGAAGTCAGCTGAGAGCCTTATGGGATTTCCTTTGTAGGTACCCTGTTGCTTCTCTCTTGCTGCTTTTAGGATTCTCTCTTTGTCTTGAATTTTTGGCATTTTGATTACTATGTATCTTGGTGTGGCTTGTTTGGGTTCTTCTTACTTGGGGCTCTCTGTGCTTCTTAAACTTTAATGCCTTCTTCCTTCACCAAGTTAGGAAAGTTTTCTGTCACTATTTCTTCAAATATATTCTCTAACCTTTGCTCATGTTTTTCTTCTTTGGGGACTCCTATGATGCTAATGTTATTACTTGTCCAGTTGTCCCACAGTTCTCTTAAGCTGTCTTCCTATTTTTAAATTGTTTTTTTCCATTTGATTTTCTGATTGGTTGATTTTTTTTCTACTCTATCTTTTAATTCACTGATCCTTCCTCTACTTCCTCTATGGTGCTATTTAGTCCTTCCAATGTATTCTCTATTTATGCTATTTCATTCTTTATTACATCTTGCTGGTTTTTTTTTTATATTTTTTTTATTACTTAATTTTTGTTACAGATGTTTCCCCTTTTTTTCCCCATTGACACCATCCTCCCCATCCCCCACACCCTGTCACCGGTTAGTTGTTCATGTCCATTGGTTACGCATACATGCATATAAATTCTGTGGTTTATCTCTTCCCTCCCCCCACAACTCCTTATTCTGAGCATTGTCATTCTGTACCCTACTTCCACGTCTCTGGGTCTACCCTATTCTTCAGGCTGTTATGTTCATTATATACCACAAATAAGTGAGATCATGTGGTATTTGTCTTTTTCTGCTTGGCTTGTTTCACTGAGGATAATACTTTCCAGGTCCATCCATGTCATCTCAAAGGATAAGAGATCTTTCTTTCTTACAGCTGCATATACTCCATTGTGTATATGTACCACAGCTTTTTTATCCATTCATCTACTGATGGACACTTGGGCTGTTTCCAGATCTTAGCTATAGTAAATAGTGCTGCTATGAACATGGGGGTACATATATTCTTTCTGATTGGTGTTTCAGGTTTCTTAGTGTATATTCCTAAAAGCGGGGTCACTGAGTCAAATGGCAATTTAATTTTTAATTTTTGAGGTAACACCATAGTGTTTTCCATAGTGACTGCATCAGTCTGCATTCCCACCAGCAGTGTACCAGAGTCCTTTTTTCTCCACACCCTTGCCAACACTTGTTGTTTGATGATTTGTTGGTGATGGCCATTCTAACAGGTATGAGGTGATACCTCATTGCTGTTTTAATTTGCATCTCTCTGATGATTAGTGATGTTGAGCATTTCTTCATATGTCTCTTCGCCATTTTTATGTCCTGTTTGGAGACGTGTCTTTTTAGGTCCTCTGCCCATTTTATAATTGGGTTTTTTGTCTTCCTTTTGTTGAGTTGAATGAGTACTTTATACATTTTGGAAGTTAACCTCTTTTCTGATGTATCATTGGCAACCGTGCTCTCCCATAGAGTGGTGTGCCTTTCCATTTTGATGGTTGTTTCTTTTGCTGTGCAGAAGCTTTTTAGTTTGATGTAGTCTCATGTCTTCATTTTTTTCCTTTGCTTCTGTTGCCTTTGGTGTTGTATCAGTCAAAATTCTGCTGCGTATTATGTCAAAAATTTCATGGGTTGCATTTAAGTCTTTTATTCATTTTGAGTTTATTTTTGTGTATGGTGTGAGTTGATGGTCTAGTTTCATATTTTTGCATGTAGCTTTCCAGTTTTTCAACACCATTTATGAAAGAGGCTGTATTTACTCCATTGTATGCTCTTGCTTCCTTTGTCTAATGTTAATTGAGCATAATGTCTTCGATCCATTTCTGGGTTCTCTGCTGTGTTCCACTGGTCTATGTGCCTGTTCTTCTGCCAGTAACAGGCTGCTTTGATTACAGTAGCTTTGTAGTATAACCTGATATCTGGTATTGGGATCCCACCTACATTGTTCTTCTTTTTCAAGATTGCTGTGGCCTTTCAAGGCATTTCTTGTTGGTAGTTTTTAATTTCCAATTGGTTGATTTTTAATGTTTCTATGTTTTTACTCACGGCGTTGATGTCCTTACTCATGTTGTTGAGTTTTCTCAAGATCATGGCTCTGAATTCTAGCTCTGGTAACTTGCTTAACTGCATTTCATTGATCTCATCTTCAGTAGAGGTCTCTTGTTCTTTTATTTGGGATTTGTTTCTTTGTTTTACCATTTTGTCTTTCTCAGTGGGTTTTGGAGCCTGCCAAATTTTCCCTGTGGTTGTTGGTGTTCTGCTGTTTGTGGCATTCACTACTGGGTTTGGTTGAGCATGGGAGATCCCATGTTAAACACCACTATCAAGCTCTTAAAGATGTGGACAGAGGGCAGGAGTGATATGCTAACGGTGCCCTCCTCCTGGGTAGAGTTGCAAGCTCAGGAATGGTTCAGTTATTTTCTAGCTTTTTGCCTGGAGGCTATTAGTGGTGGTTACTTGAAGAGCCTTGGGTTCTCAGTTGAATGAAAACTCCTCAGTTGTTCAGGGTAAGGGGATTTCCTAAGAATTGGGCAGATGCTGTTTACTAAAAAGCCTCAATGTGAATTCCAATGGGCACTGGGTGCAATTGAATCTCTGAGGGAGGGGTCACCCCCTCTCCCCAGAGCCCTGGGAAGGAGTAAAATGACCACTGTCCTTTGTGGTCAAAACTCAGCAAAAGTTTTGAGCACCCTCCAAATCCCGAGTGTCCCCACACAATTCCAGTCCAGTCTGCCCTCCTTCTGCCAGAGCCCAAGGTGAGTGGCTATGGTTATTTTAGTATTCTTTCCCGGCCCTCTGTGCTGTGGAGTGGGCATGGAGTTTAACCCCACGGGCACTGCTCACAGTTAAGACCGCTGCTGTCCGTGGGCTCTCAGCCCCATCTCGTGCCTCCACAATCCTACAAGGATTGATTCAGTGTCCCTGGTTACATGGTCCTCACAAGCTGCTTTTCTGTTGCTTTTTCCCCACGACTTGTCTTTATTTTAGTTGTAATTTGGTCCTGGGAGATAGTCTGTGTAGCTTCCATTCATTCTGCCGCCATTTTGGAATCTCCATGAACCACTGATTTTAAACAAACTCAAAAACCTATCTGAATATGAGTGCTATCTGATCATGACATCTATCAGTCCTTTGAGTTCCAGGGGTAAAATTAACAGATCTGGCTTATTAAACATATAACTGATTTCTCCCCAATTTTTCCTAGTGAAACCTTCCCAAATCTGGACCTTCCCAGATAAAACTCTCTGTTCTCATTCCCGTGATAAAATACACATTTATCATCACAAATTTAATTTGCAGGATAATACATGTTACATACTAAAGAAATATTTTATGTGCAATAGCCCCTTTTGGTAACATCACCATTAAAAAGTTACTTCTGCTATATTACAAAGTCATGTTATACTCATTTCATTCTCAGTGCATGCCACTGTTAATTTTTATCATTATCAGCTCAGAGCTAATTTGGTATGTATGGCACCAGACATGAAGTATGGGAATTCTTTACAGAAATGTTTTTGACATTATTTTTATGATTTACCTAATGCTCTGTTCTATAAGAAAGTAAAATGTTGACAACCATTTATGCTTTTAAGCCAAGAATGAATACATATATTCAGTAGAAATTGAGGTTAACTGTTCCTTGGTAATCTGATATATCTGTTTGCTCCCTTAGGAAATTCAGTAATCACAAATTGTATTTCATGTCTCCCTGAAAATTAGGCCTTTTCAGAAAATATATTTACCTCTGGTGGTGTGTTCAGAGTGCCATTTACTCACAGAGAATTCCACTCAGAGCCACTTGACCTCATCCATATTATCTGTACCTTTAAGCTACACAAAGATGTGCAAAGGTTTTCCTCACCTAGACCGAGTTATTTCCACTGTTGAATCATAATGGAGCCCAGAAATGGCACCCTGGTTCCCCTACTTTAGTTATCAACCAGCTAAGAAAACCAAAATTAAAGCAAAAAGATATTTAAAACCTTTATAACCAAAAGAGGCCGTGTCACAGGTTGGGTCCTCCAGGTGCAAACACAGAAACAGAGTTTGAGTTCAAGATGTACACAAGGGATAAAGGAAGGGAAAGAAGCAGGATTGAGCAGAAGAAAAAGTCACACTGTGAGGTAAACCCAAAAAAGCCTTGGCCAACCTGGCAGGAAGCTCTGGAGTGAGCCTTGGCCGTGAGAGTCATCCCATAGTGGGTTGAAATGTCTGGGCTTTTAAAGCCCTTCCTAGCTCAGTCACCAAATGTGGGCTGACCTGGGAAGAGCGTGACTTTGAGCAAGGCATTTGGCTCTTTGCTGCTGAAGCAGACCCTAAAAAAAACAGACAGCTGGAGGCACTCTGCCCACCACCCTCTTCACAGCTAGACAAAACGTCCTTCCTTGATGAGGCTCTAGGGAGCACATCTTCATGTCCACCACAGACCAACTTAGAGAACATGGCCAAGAGGTTCTATCAGTTTCCCAATATGATACCCACACTGTGATATCCAGACCCAGGTGGCGCTAAGTAACCACAGACCTCATTTACACAGATGGGCCACTAAAAACCTAAAGCATAGAGATGCTGACCCAGCATATGTAGTTTTTACTAGCAGTTGGCTCTTAAAGGAGAAAAAATTGAAGAGATTGAGATAAGTATGCCCAATTTCTGCTGTCACATTCACCCCAAAAAATGTCACTCCATAAAAAGGAGTGTGGGAATGAAGACGTGGACAGAGGGCAGGAGTGATATGCTAACGGTGCCCTCCTCCTGGAAGAAAACACAGGAGTGGAAGTGGTCCCCTTTGAGTATCAATAAAAATTCAAAGATCTCATGTATGCGTAGTTATTTATCTACACACTTATAAATATTAATCCATTTAAAAGTTTGGTTCCTGAGGATTTGGTTGGTTTGGCTGGTTGTTTGGGGAGTTGGGAGTTTGAATGTTTATTCTTGTCATTGCATGTGAAAGAATAGATTTATTTAACCAAGTCCTAAATAACATGAAGATTGTTTTTAAATCCTCTGTATGCTTTTCTGTCTTAATCCAAAAGTCACAAAAGGGATTTTAATGACTCGGTGGCAAAGTGATATATACTGCGAAGTGGCAATTCGGCAGCCAGATTTTTTAGCTTTAGTCCCTTTTTAGCCCCGTATCTCTTGACACCATCTAAAAGTATGCTGCCACAGAAGGGATGCTGCCTTGGAAGATAGTTAGGATCAGGGAGCACCAAGAAACACAGATCAGGGAGTCTCCGTAAGATTCAGAAAGCACAGGAAATAAATGAAACTATGGGGACATCCACTTCCTCCTCAACAGGTGGAAAGTGACTCCAAGAGTGACCACAAGGTGCAAATCACAGATTTTTAAAGGAGCATCAAATTGTCAAAGGCAGGTCAGTTTTTTCTTAGCCAGCCAAAGACTTTCTTTTAAGTAACTGGCTAATTCTTCCTCTGTAAAAGCATGATAATGAAACATTGCTAAGGAATTTCAATTTTAAAATAATGGTCATCTGTTTAATCAGGTAAGATTTGACGTCCTGGAGATTTTCTCAAGGCAAGATAATATATGACCAGCTGTTAATTTCTGCAACTGAGACAAGACAGTCTTTTAAAACTCATTCTAGACTGATGATCTAAAGACGGCAATAAGAGCATTTCCTAAAATACTTACTAGAGTATCTGCCTGAAGTGGATAGAATCTAACCAAATTAAGAAAAACACAGATCTAAGTTGGATCTGCCTGTCTTCCTGAACCTTTAACAGTGTTTTACAAGGGTGGTTCTATGGCCACCCTCTACACAAACACTTCAAGTACTTGCTAAAAATGCAGATGGCTAGACCCCACCTAGTGAATGAGATATCTGTGAGGTGTAGCCCAAGAATCTGATTGTCTAACAAGTTTTCCAGGTGATTCTAATGCATGCTAGGGTTTGAGAAACTTGTTAAAATTTAGGCTAGGTTAAGGTCAGACACAAAGTTCAGAATTCAAGCTCAAAAGAAAAGTTCTACAAAATTCATTTGACATTTATTTGGGAACAGTATTTTTCACAAGAAACTCTTATTTATTCAATAAATATTTTATTGTGTTCCTGCCACATCCAGACACTGTGATAAATACAGTGGATTAAAAATAAAATGCAAAAAAAAGATTGTAAAAATGGGTCAAGTGTTGTCACCCATTATGACTCCTTTCACACTGAATTCAGATCTTGGGATATACATATCACTAGGAATTCAAAGGAGAATTAACAACAACAGAAAATTAAATGTCTGCTGAAGTGAAACTATCCAAAGGAAAGAAAAACATTAAAAAGCATAAATAAGATATTAAGTGAATCTAGTTCTCCTCTGGGAAAACAAAGGTGTGGAGGGTGGACAGACCAGCATATGACTATTTTAAAATCAAAAGATCTCTTGAAACAAGAGATGAGAGCTTAGAGATGATTCCCATCACAGCCAGAGTCCATTCTTTACACTAGAATCAGAGAGTTGATGAGCTTTTGATCTGTCCTTTCTTTCTCTAGAGCTGTTGTCAAATAGGGTTGTGAAGAGAGGATGAAAGGATAATAGAGAAACCATTATTGATTTTCCATGAAGTTTGCTTAAAGAAATTTTAGATGTTAAACCCACTCCACTCATACTACTTGCTGTGGTCTTAGTGTGTGTGTCCCCTCCCCCCAAAAGTCATAGGTTGAAATCCTAAAGCCCAATGTGGTGGTATTAGTAGACAGGGCCTTTGGGAGGTGATTAGGTCCCAAATGAGACTAACACCATAACAAAAATGAGGCCCCAGAGAGCCCCCTTGCACCTTCTCACTATGTGAGGACACATCAAGAAGTCTATGAACTGGGAAGAGGGCCCTCACTCAGTCATGCTAGCACCTTCATCTTGAACTTTCCATCTTCCAGAACTGTGATAATTTTCTGTTGTTCATAAGCTACCCAATCTGAGGTATTTTGTTATTGCAGGGCTAAGACATTATCAAAACCCACTAGAAACTTCTTCTTTGCTTACTG
Source organism: Molossus molossus (assembly GCF_014108415.1). Classification (NCBI taxonomy): domain Eukaryota; kingdom Metazoa; phylum Chordata; class Mammalia; order Chiroptera; family Molossidae; genus Molossus; species Molossus molossus. The sequence continues at coordinate 36,848,196 of NW_023425401.1, read as the reverse complement.
AATAAGCTAATCTTGCTTAAGCTTGAGTACCTGAAATGGTTTCTATCGAACTTTATACAAATATGGCTATGGTATGAAAAGCAATGTATATTTAATTCCAGTTAATCCTCATCACTTTTGTTTGTAAAACGATTTTACAAAGTTTTGTATATGATTACATAAAACCTAATTAGATAGTTGTATCAACATTTTACCAAAATCAAAACACAGAAAAGCATGCACTGAACAAAGCTAGAAAAAATTATTAAATGTTAAAATTAAATGGTGGAACTGTGATCAATTGTCCTACATTCCCTAAATATTTGATAATGAGAATGTATTACTTTCTAATGAAAACATTTAAAATTATTTCTTAGGAAGTTTTTTTTTATAACAATAGAATTTTCGAGTAAAAATAAATGTTGAAGTTAGGAGTCTTCAGTGAGCATTGTTTCTTTGTACCTTATTTCTTTTCTTCTTTTCTAAAAATGTGTTTTAACCTGCAGGCCAGATCATCTCTATTCTTTCAAACATTTATAAGCTTCAACATTTTTGCTAGAACAGAAAGTTCTGGCTTTCCTTGTACTCTTATGTATTATAACCCCATAAATTCTAACTATAGCTGTCCATTCTATCTCCCATCATTCTCAATAATCTTGACTAACTGGCTTTGAAAGCATATTGCTTTAGCACATTAACTTTTGCTGGGCACCTTTTTTCCACACCTGACTCTCCTACCCTGCAATTTTATATCCACTCTAACAGTTTTCTAGGTAATAAATTATACATGACATCTGTCTTGTCCTAGTTTTCAAAATCCCCCATAGTCTCTTAAAAGTCTTTTTAATGTCCTCATCCTCACGTCCAGACTGTCTCTGGTTTTTCCATCATGTAATAATTTCTGCTCATCTTTTCTTCCATCTTTGCCCTTATGCTCTACTCCACTGTCTTCCTGAGCATTTCTTTCCTTTTGTGTTTTTTTCAGTCTATTTCCTGGCTCACTCCACCAGCCTTGGGCTACTGAAAGGTAAACACTTCCCATGCTCACCCAAACTGTGCCCCTTCTACCTACTGAAGATCTAAATACAATCATACTTCTCTGGGACACGCTTTGTCATGCATCTCGTCCAGTTCCTGCTATGAATAAAGGGCCACACCCAGCTGCTCTTTCAGAACATAGTCTCTAGATTGGGACACTTTCCATACCAAACTGTCATTTCTTCTTTTTTCATCTACTTTTAGCCTCTAAACTTTAAAATCCAAGTGGCAGAAATTTGGGTCTTCTTTGTGCTTGTATCATCAATATGTATCATAGCAACTAGAACATGGCAAATGTTTATAATTTTATAAATAATTTTCTATTAGATAAATATAGGATTCACTTTTCATAATATATTAATTCAGAAGCAGATATGAAACCCCAGCGGTATTCTACTAAGCCAGACATTTAAAAAATGTGATAAAATGTTAAAACAATGCCACTCTTCTCACTAAATAATTAGCATTATAATATAATCATTTAAAATTGTTTTGTGTGGGGACTTCCAGTCAATATGGTGGCATAGGTAAATGCAGTATCACGTCCTCCCACAACCACATCCAAGTTACAACTAAACTACAGAACAACCATCATTCAAAACCGCCTGAAATCAAGCTGAATGGAAGTCCTACAACTACAGAATTAGAGAAGCTGCATTGAGACTGGTGCCCCACTCGGGTTCCAGTGCCAGGAAGAGAATCCCCATAACTTCTGGCTGGAAAAACCAGCAGGAACTGAGGCTCCGGGAAGCTGAAGCGGCTGGAGCTCCAGGCAGCTCCTTAAAGGGTCCACACACAAACTTATCGGACTCACTCCCTCTAAGCTTGGAGGGGAGGCAGCTCAAGGGGAGCCAGAGACATACAGGGAAGAACTGATCTGTTTGGCACTGGAGCGAGGGCTGGAGAGGGGGCTTTCTCCAAGACAAACGTGCTGTCAGAGGCCTCTGTTCCTTTGGTGAGCCCTTCCCGGGGGCGGCAGACAGCTGCCATATCTGGGATTCCAGCAACCTGGCTCACACTGGTAGCTCACACTGGTGATTCCCTGAGGCCCTGCCCCGTCCCACTCAACTTTCAGACCCACCCAAGCTGTTGCCACTTGCTTAACCATAGGATTGGCCTGTCTTGAATCCTGCTTCAGGTTTTTCCTAAATTCTTTCAAACAAGCAGCATCTGGTCTTAGCTAGCCCCATACTGCCTGTTAAGTAATACACAGAAACAAACACAGGGAGGCAGCCAAAATGAGGAGACAAAGAAACAGGTCCCAAATGAAAGAACAGAACAAAACCCCAAGAAAAGAACTAAGCAAAATGGAGATAAGCAACCTAACAGATGCTGAGTTCAAAATACTGCTTATAAGGCTGCTCAGTGAACTCAGTGAGGGCCTCAAGAGCATAAAAAAGGACCAGTCAGAAGATGCACAGTTAGAAACGAAGGAGGCTTTAACTGAAATAAAGAATAATTTACACAGACTCAATAGTAGAGTACGTAAATCCAAGAAGCAAACCATTGATTTGGAATGCAAGGAAGCAAAAAACGCTCAATCAGAACATCAAAAAGAAAAAGGAATCCAAAAAAATGAGGATAGTGTAAGGAGCCTCTGGGACAACTTCAAGCGTGCCAACATTCGCATCTTGGGGGTGCCTGAAGGAGAAGAGAGAGAACAAGAAATTGAAAACCTGTTTGAAACAATAATGGCAGAAAACTTTCCTAACTTGGTGAAGGAAAGAGACATACAAGTCCAGGAAGCACAGAGAGTCCCAAACAAGATGAACCCCAAGAGGCCCACACTAAGACACATCATCATCAAAATGCAAAAGGTTCAAGACAAAGAGAGAATCTTAAAAGCAGCAAGAGAAAGGCAGCTAGTTACAAGGGAGTTCCCATAAGGGAGTTCCCATAAGGCTGTCAGATGATTTCTCAAGAGAAACTTTGCAGGCCAGAAGAGAGTGGCAAGAAATATTCAGAGTGAAGAAAAGCAAGAACCTACAACCAAGATTACTCTATCCTGCAAAGCTGTCATTTAGAATCGGCCATATAAAGACTTTCCCAGACAAGAAAAAGTTAAAGGAGTTCATCACCACCAAACCGTTATTATATGAAATGATGACGGGTCTTTTTGAAGAAAAAGATAAAATATATGAACAAACAAAATGGCAATGAATACATATCTATCGACAATGGAATCTACAAACAAAATGAACAGGTAGAACAGAAACATTCTCATAGATACAGAGAACATTTTGTTGGTTGCCAGATGGGAAGGGGGTTGGGGGAATGGGTGAAAAAGGTGAAGGGATTAAGAAGTACAAATTCATTGCTAGACTGACAAACCTCAAAGGGAAAGGGTTGGATGGTTGGGAAGAAATAAACCAAAGAACTTATATGCATAACCAATGGACACAGACAATAGTGTGGAAAAAGGCGGGAGTGGGAGGAGGGGGTCAATCTACTCCCTGGGATAATGCTCCCCATTAAAGCATTCAAACTTGAGCTTTGGCCTCAAGCTCTGCTTCCTAAGGAGCCGAGGAAACAAAAGTCAACATGCTCTATGCACCTCACTGGACCCAGAGGGAAATGCAGTGACACAAGACATCCAAAATTCTATTAGTCTTCCTCTAATGCTGCACATGGCTTGTGCATTAATTGCTTTAGTCTTTTTCTACCTGGTTGTCAGCTTCTACAGCTGATGCAGACATAATCATCAGATTTATGGTAGATGCCTCTCCTCCCCCTCAGGTTCAGGCACCATGTTTTTCTTAGTCTGAACATAAACCATTCAGTCACAGGCAAGGCTCAGGTGATCCTTACACTGACCTTTAAAATTGGCTAGTATGGTGAATGGGATGTTTATCATAATCTTTGTAGATGAGGAAACTGAGAAGCAAAAAAGTTGTGATTTCCCCATGATCATTTAATAATTCAGCGACAGAGCAATGAACAAAGATTAACTACTGTTTTGTTTTTTTTTGTTTTCACATCACTTTATATTCTGACAAAAGCAGATATACTTGTGCAGTCAAGATGGCCAACTGCATAGGGCATGACTCCCATTGCTAGTATTTTAACAGGTAAACTGCAGTATAATGAAATATGCATGTGAAAATATCAGTTACTTACAGAGAGAGCTCATGAATTCTCCCTTAGAAAATGTGTTGCTTTGAACACAGTAGGTACTCCATAAATGTATGATAAATGAAAGAACAAATAAATGGCTAGTCAATCTAAATGTGGTATTTTTACAATCTACAAGGTTCTAAAATTAGTTTGCTAAAATAAAAACCACACACAGATTTCAATCATAGAGACACCTGGAATCTTTTGGATCAAAGGAAATTGTTTTAATGTAAAGATCGTGCAAAGTTTGAAACACACACACACACACACACACACACACACACAAATCTACCTGACAGGTAGATTGGACATTTCACAGAATAACAGTGTAAACATACAAAATAAATTTCATACCAAATCTCCATCAGTACATGTGCGTTCATTGTAAGTAAATATATCAAGAGACCTGAAGGCTTGAGAAATGCCATCTATAAAAATTATCTAACATTGGCCATTTAAATTCTACTGGCAAACTCTGAGTAGTCAGAATATATAAGCAAACAGGGCAAGCATGTATGTACCCAGATTGGGAACATAACTAGTTATCTAGTCAGTGGATGAAAATGTCATTCCCTCATATAAGTAGTTTCATGGGCAACTGATAATATATGTCAGGTCCGTGAACGCATTTTCAGACAGTGATTTGAAGGACTCTGAAACTACGAGGCTAAGAACATTATGCCACTTGACCCAGAGTGTGATCATTCTGACTTGAAATTACTTGAAAGTAAAAGTAGGTATTATATACCAAATAAGTTTTTTTAAGTACTGTTACAATTAAAAGTTTGCTAAGAAATTAAAAAGTGGACTTTTTCAGAATTACAGCAAACCTTCCAAATCTGCACTGTCCAATATCGTAGTTACTGACCACAAGTGGGTATTTGAAACATGGTTAGTGCAAGTGAGGAACAAATGATTTTACTTAATTTTAATTAATTTAAAATTACATACAATTATAATTAAATTTACATTTAACTTCATCATGGTTAATTTAATTTAAATGTAGAAACCAATCCTCAATACAATTAAGAAACTTGTAAATATATTTGGAACAATTTGGGTATATGAATCTATTTTCTCAACCATAAATTCTATGAAATCTAAATATATATTGAGTGTTTTTCTGGTAAAAATACAATGTCCAAATTTGGCTGGGCTCATCTACTCAGTTGTTAGCTACCTGCAGAAACAGTCAAAGACAAATAACAGTTTTCTCAAGCATAGAACATCTGGCTAAGTACTTACAAAACACTCAGAAATAATTAAAACCATGACAACTGAATAACAACTGCATGAAAATACACCCCTAAAACAATAACAACAACAGTATAGATTTAAAAAAAGATATCATGAAAGAAACTAGCTACATGGTTCTGTGGTCTTGGATTGGATGTCAGAATGAATATCAAATAATCAAACAATCACCTAAGGGTTTTCCATGTTCTTTTTTTTTTTTTTTATCCTAACCCGAGGACATTTTTCCATTTTTTGTTCAGGTAGAGTGGGAGGGAGAGAGGAACAGAGAGAGAGAGAGAGAAACATCGATGTGAAAGGGACACATCGAGTGGCTGCCACCCGCACGACTGACCAGAGCCAGGGACAAACTGCAACCGAGGTACGTGCCCTTAGCGGGAACTGAACCCGGGTCTCTCAGGACCGCAGGCCAACGCTCCAACCGCTGAGCCAAACTGGCCAGGGCTCCATGTTCTTAATATTAAAACATGGGTTCAAAATGCAGCAAGCCAAGTCATAATGACATAACAATCAACCACCCCATTAATCAAAATCTTAAACACATTACCAGGACTTCAGATGGGGATGTTGGTTGGGGACAGGTGAAGAAATACCCACTCAGTACTACAGATCAGAGGTATATGTGTTCGGGCTAAAATAAAACAGAACAAACGGTAGAAAAGTTGAACAAATTTTTGTTTGGGTTTTTAAAATACAAAAACCTTGAAAAGATTTTACATTTTTTAAAAGATCTTTAACTATTCCTCATAACTGACTATTTGGAGCATAATACACAAGGTTCTAGACCTAACTGCAAACAACATGGCAACCAATGGCAACTACTACAAAGTTTAGAAGAAAAACTGAGATGAAAGCTTAAAAGTATTGTCCAAAAAGTATAATCCAGCTTCATAAATACCATAATAAATAAATATGATTTGCAATGTTCTTAAACATGGAGCAGGGCATTGTGCTGCTTAGTCTCACACGTTGAACATCATCACAAAAGGTTAGAAGCAAAACCTTTGTACAGAAGACCGGCATACCCAAACCTGGAATAATGCATTCAATTCTGTCTGCTGTAGCCATGTCAGGACAGATGTAAGAAACCAAAAAGAGACTAGAAGTTGAACCAACAGAACCAAAATCAGAGATTCAACATCTTCCAGTTAAAAAATAAGATGATTAGACTGTTTCAGAGTCTATTTTTTAAATATTAATAAACAACAGAGACAGTAAGTATTATTCTGTTTACAAATACAGTTTAGGCCAATTAAATTATTCATGCAGTAAATATTTACTGAGGACCCATTTCGTGTTAGGCACTGTAATAGGTAGACTCCAGTAAAGAGATAAGAAATGCAAAAGAACTGCCTTCCAAAGGTCACAGTATGCAAAAGACAATCTAATGATCATAATTGAATGTAATAAACATTTTAAAGCTTGGCCATCCAGTCTGGAAACATTACTTTTATGTATTTGAATGCTATCAATAACTATGTATATCGCCTGTGTCTCCATGCTTTAAGGCCTCCCTTATCTACATACGAGGTGCTGCGGGGACCACTAGGCGGCTGTACCCAGCTCATGAGCAGGAAAAGAGGAGAAATGTCAGGGAATATTTACAAAGGAAATAACGCTTGTACTTGGAAGAATTTGGAAAACAAACAATGAAGGGAACATTTTGGGGTTGAAGGGCTAATAGTAAAATACAGATAAAAGAAGGTGCCAAGCATCTTGGAAGTGGCTAAAAGTTATTCTGTGTGGCTTGAGCACAGAGGGAGTAGACTGAAACTTCCTGCTCGCTGTCTTTGGTCAAATAAGTTTCTTTTTCTGTGCAGTTTTGTTCCGATTAAACTTAAAGGTATAGAAAATTGAAAAAAATGATAAAATAAAGAAAAATATATTAATTACCCATAATTCTACCACCCAGAAATAAACACTTTTGTTTACTTTTGTATTAATACAAATACTTTAATGGATGGAAATATATATGATATATGTGACAATCTAATTTTCATATTATTTTACTTAAGAGATCTTTTGTATTCAAAATTATTCATAGATATACCTTTATTTGTGTAGCTTTACTGATATATAATTGACAAATAAGAATTATACATATTTAAGGTATACAAGATGATGCTTTGGTAGCTGCATACATTATGTAATGATTACCACAATAAAGCTAATTAAGATATCTATCACTTCACAGTTACTATTTTTTTGTGTCTACTTGAAATATGTCAAGTACACAATACAGTACTATTAACTATAGTTTCCTTGCTGTACATTGAATCCCCAGAACTTACTCATCCTGTATGATTGAGACTTTGTGCCCTTTGACTCCTTCTTTCTCCCACTGCTTTCATAAACATAACTTTAAATGGCCATATAATAATCAGATGGATATAAACATTTCACTATTGCTGTTCATTTAGACACTTTATAATGCTTCTTTACCATAAATAAAGTGATGAATATCTTTTTATATCATACTTTGTTTGAATTAAAGATTATTTCCTAAGTGAAATTACTAGGCAAGGATTTTTTTTTAAAATTCTCACCCAAGGGTATTTTTCCATTGATTATTTAAAGAGAATGGGAGTGAGGAAGAGTGGTAGGGGAGTGGGTGGGGGAGAGAAACACTAATGTGGGAGCAACACTGATTGGTTGCCTTCCACACGCACCGGGACTGGGGCCAGGGATGGAACCTGTAACCCAGGTATGTGCCCTTGACCGGGAATCAAACCCTTGACCCTTTGGCACACCAGATGACACTCTAACCACTGAACCACATCAACCAGGGCAGAAGTTTTAACTTTTAAATTATCAGATGTATTATCCTTTCTTCTGTAATTTCATAATTTGCCTAATATTTGCTTCTGTGTCCTTCTTTTTATGGTGTTATCTTTACTTTTAATTGCCCTGGGTTTTATTTTGATGTTTAAGGTGAGTTTCTAATTTTTGAAAGAGCTGGCCAGTCAATGTTCCCAACACTACTTACTGAGTTACACAACTCTACCTTATTAAGTGTGATTCTTCCTTTCTTAAATATCAAATTCTACAAAGGACTCAGGCAAAGATGTGGCTGCTTGAGAGCAAGTTTACAGAGCCCCACCCACCCTCCCAGAGTCCTCTCACATAAATGGCTAACATTTCTGCCATACTTACCTGTGCCAGGCCCTGTTCCAAGCACTTCACATGTTTTCATTTATTTAATCAACCTTAGGTAAAGGCCCCATTACCCATTTGACAAAAAGAGTAACAGAGAGTGTGTGTAACTTTCCCAAGATCATACAGCTAGTATTGGGTAGAGACCCCGTTAGGAAGCTACCAAACTCTGGTGTCCCTTTTATCTCTTGCCTCCCCCAGATCTGTGTGCCTCAGGCACATTGGCCTTTTTCTCATTCCTGGATTATCCCCAGTCAGCACATCACCACCCAAGTCTTAGAACATGCTCTGCCCTAAACCCTAGACCAAGTTTTTAACATATCCTGGCCTTTAATATCACACAGACTTGGGTTTGTACCTCAGTCCTGCTACCTACTTGTTAGATGATTGTGATAGCCAGTTTTACTTGTCAGCTGAGCCAGATTAATGAACCCCACACTGACTGAGGGGTTGCTATAAAGGTATATTGCAGATGTAATGAAGATCTATGATCAGATGGCTTGAATGAAGATTATCCTGGATCATCTGGGTAAGCCAGATTCAATCAGTTAAAAGGCCCAACAGCAGAACTGAGGTTTCCTCAAGGAAGAAGAAATTCTGCCTGTGGACTGCAGCTCCAGCTGATGCCTCAGAGTTCCAGCTAGCCCCTCTTGATGGCCTGCCCTACCTACCGAGATATCAGACTTGCTTTGCCAATCTCACAATCATGTAAACCACTTCCTTGCAGTAAATTTATCTCTCTGCCTACCTATATCTACATATGAATATACATATGTAAATTTTATTAGATGTGTTTTTCTGGTGAAACTCTGATCTGAGACAACTTATCTTTCTGAGTCTCAGTTTATGAAAAATGGGCACAGAATTAATACAGTGCTCATTCAGTAGCTGTAAGGATTGAATGAGATATTATGTTTAAACACTTAGCTCAGTGCCTGAAGTGTGATCAATTGAATTTCATCAATGTCACCATCGAATGTGTACTAATATTTGAAAATTTGTATTAATATTTGTAATTTTACTCTTATCTATAAAATATTTATAAATAGGGTTATAGCAAATAAGCTTTAATTTTCTTTCATTTAAGCTAAAGAAATTTTCTTAAATATTAACAAGGACATTTACCACAAAGACTTTGCCATGCAACAGAGCATAATTCAGTTCTATTCTCATGAAAACAAAACAAATGTTCACCTGAGTAGCATGGGAAAATGATGGGACTATTTTGTTGGTATAGTTGAAAAGTAGAATACTATACAGCAATGAGAATAAACATACTATTGCTGACAACAATATGGATGACACACACATTCTGAGCCAGTCACAACAAAATGCATGCTCTATAAGTTTGTTCATATGAAGTGTAAAAATAGCCAAAGCTAATCTACAGTAAACCAGGTCAGGATAGTGGAAGTTGGAGAGGTCAGGAGAGAATTGACTGAGAGGGAACAGAAAGGGGGCTTCTGAGATTCTGGGAATGTCTTTCTCCTTCTTCATCTGAAAGCTTTTCACATGGATGTCTTCACTTTGAGAAAATTAATCATATGTACATAAGACTTGTACATTACTATAGATATGTTATTCATCATTAAAGATGTATGTATTCTTTTTGTGTATTTATTTTCAAAGAAGAAACCACTTCTTTATAATTTGAAAAAGAAGCTGTCCTTAGAATAAGGAAACCAGGTAATCGGCTAAGGCTCTGAAATTTTAGGAATGACTGACAGTAGCAACTACAGAGTTGCTCTCTAGGACAGTAGTTAGGATCATACCAAAAAAAAAAAAAAAAAAGATGCATTTGTTTATTCTACTAATATCTATTTCTCCCCAACTTTACTGCTATGTAAAAAATATACTTTAATAATTGTATAACCTTTCCATCTCAAAGTTTTTCTGAATATTATTTTTTAGCAGAATTTATCTGGCGGGTGTGGTGGAGAGTACTGGACATACACGATATCATTCTCCTTAATCATATACTAATCAATCCTTAATCAATCCTGGGAAAAGCCAGAATTAAAGGTCAGGTCTTCTGTCCTCACTACACGTTGACCTTTGGAAGGGGTGGTGGGGTGTAACAACACCCTGTGTGAGTAATTTGGGTGCCTACAAGTATCCAGCATCTTTCCTTCATTATGCAAATATAGTATGCGTAATAAACATTAACAGGTGATAAACAAAAAATTTTGTCCTGTAATAGAGAGACTAAGAGCCATATTTCCTGAGTTTGAATCCTCCCGTGCTTCTCCTTATCAGCAGTTCCCTTGAAAAACATAACAACTTTTCTTGATCCTCCATTTTGTCAGCAATAAAGTGGAGTTAATATAGCCACATGCATTTCTCAGGGATATTATGAAAAGCAGATGAGCAAATCTATGTGAAAAGCACTTTGCAAACTTTCTATAACTGTGTGCTGTAAGTTGTCATCATTACTTCAATGTCAGCTTTACCCCTTGCCTAAGCATCATCATACACCTCTTGTTTGCTTGGAATGCAAACATTAGAGCAAGCTAGATAAATGGGAAAGTCTGATCATCACATAAAGGGGTGCATCAATGTGATAAGGATGGTTACCCTCGCACAATTACTGTGCCTTCTGTCAGTTGGGTCCCAGTGCCAATTAGGTCCTTTATATACTCGTGTGTGTGTGTGTGTGTGTGTGTGTTATAAATGTATGTTTTATACCATTAAATACTATTTGCTAAATGAGACGGCAAACTTGGTTTATTTCTGGGATATCTAATTATTCATACTTGGTTTCTAAGAGTATGTGAGCTATTTTTTACTCTCAAAATATTTCTATATATTTAATAAATGACACAGATTAGATCTTCACCTACACTATCTACTCATAGCTCAGCAGCAAACAGCATTTGAATTAATCTGAGTTCCCCTTCTCAGCTATGGCTTTGACTCTAGCAGAAATTATGTCTGGAAGATTCTTTGTTTATCTTTTTTTTTTTTATTATAACATGAATCATCACTGGGAATAGACACAATGCTTGACTGGTCTGGAACCATGTAAGTTGTAAAGAGTTATCAATTAAATAATATTATATAATTAAATGTTAATTATAAGCCATAGTCAATTTTTGAGGTTTAATATTTTACCTCTTTAACATAAAGTAATTTACATGCCTATAAAATTTATTTCATTTCTAATTGAAATTGTATTTATTGAGGAAATGTTTGAGGATATATGATTTGCCTTTACAAGGAAAAAAAAAGGAAATGTAAACCTCCAGGAAAGCAGAACACTTTACGATAAAGGCACAGTTCACTCCAATTTAAAACAGGAAGTCAGTGGCTTCAAGGAAAAGAAAATAATTGATTCTGAAAGTATAGGGAATAATTAAGAAGATGGAAGACATTAGCCGTATGATAAATAGTTATATCTTTAAAAAATGTCTTGCTCTGGCCGGTTTGGCTCAGCAGTTAAAGTGTCGGGCCCTTGGACTGAAGGGTCTCAGTTCAAATCCCAGTCAAGGGCCCATTGTACCCAGGTTGCAGGTTCAATCCCTGGCCCCAGTCGGGGTCGTGTGGGAGGCAACCAGTTGAGGTGTCTCTCTCACATCAATGTATCTCTCTCTCTCCCCCCCACTTCCACTCTCTCTAAATATACCAGTAGAAAAATATCCTAACTATTGAGAGGGGATGAAAAAGAAATGGAGGTTTTTGGTAAATGGACTAAAGCCACATGTAGCATAGAAACAGATAATTTAGAAATTGATAAAATAGGAGAGAGCAATAAATCCTCATATTTGAAGACACAGACAATGGCAGAAACCACTAAAGGAGCTGAACACAATTTAAAATGTTTATCTCTAAAGAAATGCCCCGAGGGTGAAACAGATCAAGAAAACATCGCCTTTTCCTATAGGCACCTCTACACTATTTAGCTTAAAGTTGTGTATGTAAACAGCCATCAGTACCTAGAGGAGTTGGTCTCTGGGATGTCCCTCAAGTTCCTCACCCTTAGAATCTCCATGTTGAATTCCTCATCATCATTCCCCATCAAGCATTTGACTCCTACTGCATTCTTTTTACCATTCGGTCTCATTCATTTATTTATTCACTCAAAACTTGAATGCCTACTTTGAATCATTGTGCTAGACACTGGAGGTACAGTGGGGGCAACACAGACCTGGCTCATTTGCTCTTCAAGTCTGTACTCTACGAAGGGAGACAATCACACACACACACACACACACACACACACACACACACATGATTAACAGACAACTTAAATTATTTCAAGTTACCATAAGTGCTTAAAAAAAACAACAACACCCCCCCCCCCAAAAAAAAAAACAAGGGCCTGCCTAGAACATAGAATATTAGGGATGGTATATCTTTAACTAGGATGTACAAGGAGGTGTCTCAGAGGTGACATTTTATCTGAGATCTAAAAAATAAGTGCTAGCCACGGGTAAGAACTGTGGAGTATTTCACTGGGAAAGGAACAGTGTTAATCGTGTGATCAGATGTTTAGGATTCAGGATCATGCTGTGCCCATGTGCCAATTAACAAAGTCACCCTTGTGCACTTCAGTGAACTGATTGTGATACACAGAGCCCTCCACAGTACAGGCCCTGGAAGACAGCCCCACTCACCTATAAACCAAGGTGGTGACAGTGGACATGAAGAGGAGCAGGAAGACTCTAGAAATATTTTAGAGCTAGGCCGGGCAGGACACAGTGATTGGTCAGATACGGGAAGTGAGGCAACAGCTGTACCCACCGAGCTATGAATCTCCCCACACCTTAAGAGGACAGGAAGTAGAAGGAGGGGGGAAAGAAGGAGGAGAAAAAGAGAAAGGAGGAATAGAGATGTACAAGAAGAGAAATTAAATTAGAATTCAAATTATTTTGTTGGCGTTTGGAGCAGCCATTTGCTTCATGGCCCTTTCCCCAACCTCAGTGGCTGAAGGATGACTTGCTTCAGTCAATCAGTTATCAGTGCACCTAACTAGGGACTGATTTAGATATGGACATGCAATATAGCCTTGACCAAAAAATATATGAAAGAATATCTTTGGGATAGCTTCTGCTATGATTTTCTGTATTCATAAAGGAGACAGAAAACAAGTACTTTACCAGGGAAACTATTCTTATCTAGACAAGCTGATTACTTTCCCTTTGTGTCCTCAGGTCCTGTCTTTATATGTCTACCACAGCTCATTTAACACGTAACCTATTTACATATTTGGCTCTTCCTATTAAATTTTAAGCCCCTCCAATGCATAGCTAATATATTATTTGTCTTAATTACACCCAGCGTCCAGCACAGTGCCTGGCTTATAGTAACTCTTATTAAATATTATTAAATACATGTTGAACAATGTGATATAAGGCTTAAAACTAAGATCCACTATTATATGTTGCCTCAATATCTAGTGAAAATAGGAGGGATTCAAAGGCCTAACCACAAGTTTCCCTTCCCACTCCACTCCCATGCATAAGATTCCCTAGGTAAACAACCCTCCTTATCGAATGGACCAGGCGCAGTCCCTGCTTATCCCAGAGAGCAAATTTCAGTTCTCTGCCAGTGGAATAATTCAGACAAACCAATGACACCCTCCACTGAACCAGGGGTCACCCCATCTTGTTGATACTGCAAAGCCTGACTCGCTCAGCCTGTTCACTCGGTTCCTGAGTGCAGTCCACATGAGGCCCTGTGTGGCCCGTGATGCCCTTTTCCACCAGGCTGTGAGCAAATGTATATCCACCTGTCTGGGAGTGGCTGCTGGCTTCCACCAGGGTCTCTCTCTCTCTCTGTGCTCTTTCATCTAGGACACTAGTCTAGGCTTCCTGATAACAGAGCACTAATTCTATGAGCTGACAATATCATCTGTCCAGTGTTACGTGTTCTGCCATCCCTCTAACCAGAGGTGGGGGACATCCAGTGGGCTATATAAGGCCCAAGAAATCACTTGGTCTGGCCCTGCCAAAGCAACCCTAGGAGGAACTCGAAATTCAATACATCTATGACCTTTTTTCATAGCAACATAAATTTATATTAAGTAAATCACAACAATAATGTAAATTTTGAGGGAAAAGCAAGGAACATCCATTACGGGATAGACAGGACACATATGAGTACATGACAAGACAGACACATATGCTTCTTATTGGCTGCCCATGGCCTGTATGCCTCTGTTGCAGTGACTCAGAGGACAGTCAGTGCCAGGACAGCTGGGAATGTACACGTTGCAAAAGTGTTAACACACTGTGGCAAAACTACAGCAACCTAGTGATGAAATGAGATGATGACCTTGCCTCTGATGATTGACAATGTTGTTGACTTCTTTGTCAACAAAGATGGTAACTCCAATCCAACCCTTATCCACATGTCCATGATCAACAATCCTCACAAAAACTGAATCTCAAATGAAAAGTAAGAAAATTACAGTACACAGAAAAGACCTCGAGTCAATGATATGAACATTGGATATATTCCAAATTTAAGATGCAGGATTAGAACAGCCATCACAGCAACATAATCACATCACTGGCGACACACACACACTGGATAGTTATTAAAACTTAAGTGGTGTGACATCCTACAAATGGCAACTACAAAGAAAAGTTGATGCAGAGTGTCAATCTTTCCAAGAGAACTGGACAAATGAATTTTTGCTGAAGTCAAAGGCAAACCTGTGTGTCTAGTGTATGGCAATGTGTTAGCAGTAAAGAAAAAAGCTAATCTGGAGCATCATTACAGCTCAAAATATGCTGAACTCAATGAATTGAGAGGTAAAATGCATCTGGATAAAATCAGTGCTCTTCAGCGGAGTTTGGAATTACAGCAAGCTGCCTTCACTAGGCCTGGTTGTGACCGAGAAAATGTTATTTAGACAAGTTATGTAGTGAGTGAGCTCATCTCAAAGAAGCTGAGGCCTCCTGTACAGGGAGAGCGTGTGAAAGAGTGTGTGGTGGCTGCTGCGGAGTTGTTAGCACCAGACACAGTAAAATTGTTTCAGAGTGTTAGTTTGTCTCGGAGAACTGTCTCAGATCAGATCAATGATTTAGCACAAGATATTGAAAAAACACTGAAGAATTCTGCAAGGGATTTCCAGTTTTTCTCTCTGGCTTGTGATGAGACAACAGACTTAGCAAATACTGCCCAACTGGCCGTTTTCATTCATGGGACAACTGCAGAATTTGACACATGAGAGGAACTGCTGTCACTGGCAGCCATGCATGGCAGTACAAGAGGTGAGGACTTATTTGAGAGACTTGGTTTATCAATGAAAAAACTTGAACTAACATTTGAAAAGTTAAGTGGCCTTACTATAGATGGAGTTCCAGCCATGATTGGCTTGCAAAAAAAGGGTTAATTGCATTTGTCAAGAAAGAATTGACTAATCTCAGTCTTGATCCACGTGATTTAATTATATGCCACTGCATCACACACCAAGGAAGTCTCTGTGCACAGTCATTGAGGCTCAATCATGTGATGTCAACAGTAGTGTCATGCATACATTTTGTCAAAAGCAGAGGGTTTAACAGCCACCAGTTTAAGCAGTTACTGAATGGTCTTGACTCTGAGTGTGGTGATCTTGTTCATCACTATGACGTGCAGTGGCTGAGTCATGGGAACATGCTCATGAGGTTTTACGAACTGCAGGATGAAGTCAAGCAGTTCATGGAGATGAAGGGAAAACCTGTCAGGGAACTCAATGATAGCAAGTGACTGTGTGATTTAGCGCTCATGGTGGACATTACCAACTACCTCTCAGAGCTGAACGTCAAGCTGCAGGGCCCCAACATCTTCTCAGCTCCCTGCTTTCAAAAGTGAAATAATTTGAAGCTAAATTAAGGTTGCGGAAAGTGCAATTCAAAAGGATTTGGAAGGACAAAAGCCTTCTACCACACTTGAATATGCTGTTGAATGTGCAACGCTAATTGAGGCATTCAATAAAAGATTCAAGAAGGTGAAAAGTAAATAAATGGAGTTGAACATCTTTGCTACACCGTTCAATGTGGAATCAGCTGATATGCCTGATAACCTACAACACAAAATCATTCAGTTGCAAAGTGACGAGGAGCTAAAAGCTAGGTACACCACCTCCCACTGCTTGAGTTATATAACCACCACATAAGTAATGATGAATTTCCACTTTGAGGAGACATGCAATGAAATATACATCTGTGTTCAAAACAACTCACTGCTGCAAGTAGTTATTTTCAAAACTTACCATCACAAAGAGTTGACTATGTCCAGACTGACTGACGCAAACCTGGAAAAGCAGTGGTGAGGAGCAACATCATCAGTACCAGCTAATGTCACAGGCCTCACCAAAGGGAAGCAGTTTCAGTCATCAGCTTAGGGGTGAGTTAATTAAATGTTTGACCAATATAGCAGGATAAATGGCTCTTGGTAGAAAATAGGTTCCTTACCCCTGCTCTAAACCTAGGGCAGGAATCGCTCTCTCACCAACCAGGTGAATGGGAGGTAATTCCATTCTCTATCCCAACTTTTAGTCAGAGGATGTGGCTAAAGAATGCTAACAGACAATGTGCACCTATTACCAACGGACAAAGTTCAGTGACGTTCACTACAGAAGTAGAGACTTTCCAAGGGCCCTTGGTTAACGAGGTTGTTTATCACTCCAATCCCATTGACCTCACTTCAGTGTCATTTGAGGAAGAATCACTGCACGGATCTCGAGGAAGTCAGTTAATTCCATCTTGATTTCTCATCAGAAATGAAAAGCAATCACACCAATCTCCTGTTGTGCTGAAAACTGGAGGTATCCAGTAACTCTTTCTGCCCACAGCTCTTCAGATATCTTGAGTTTGGAGCTGGCAACCGGGTCCCACAGGACCATTTGCAGAGAAACAAAACTAAGCGGTTCACACTTCTGATTAAAACACACACTCCGGGAAGGGCTCCCGTTTGTTTTTAAAATGCAGCTTCTTTATAAACTTGACATTTTTTTTCTTCTCTCCAACTCTGGGTTTAATAATGCCACCCACAGATTAAGGAGTCTTAAAAGATTAGTGCTTTAAAAAAAAATAAAGGTAGAAAAGTGAAGCTGGCTGCCAGCTGTCAGCCTAGTTCCTTATCACAGGAAAGGGTGAAGTACCCAAGCTGACCTAGCAAAAGGTCAAAGGAGTCATAGGTTGTAATGAAATGATCTTATTTTAGAGAACCGGAACGTCTTTCCAAAAGCACTTCTTCGGCTTTAATTATTGTAGTTTCCCATCCCGGGACTATGCTCTTATTTTCTTTTCTCATTTTGCAGTTGGTGACGTTATTGGATTCTGCCTTTCGCTGTGTTTCGATCCCCTGAACTTGCTTTCGTGTATTTAGTGTAGACGAGCACACATTATTAGCTAATAATTCAGGTGAATAAACTGTTACGGATATTGGCAGGTAAGCTTTTCAGGAAAGGTGGTCACAGTAAAGTACACAGTCATAGTTTAACCTCTACAGCACTCGGGTCAGGTCTTCTCTTCTATCCTAATTTATTAATAACTCAGTTAATAATTACAACAACTGACATCATTGAACAAGAACATCATGCCAGGTACTGTGGTAAGCAATTTTTTATGTCTCAGTTCATTTCATCCTTTCAGCAGCCCACAAGGGGCACATCATCCAGCCACAGAGTGTTAGGAAAGGGAGCTTTTCCCCTATTTGAATGCCATTTCTCAGTTTCTGTGCCAGCATGACTGACAATCAATGCAGTAGCCTTGTTTGAGTCTTCACCCCTCGACAAACAAGTGGCTTAATTATGAAAACACAAACACAATGAAAAGCAGATCTATTACAAAGGAAGTTTTCCCTTTACAAAGAAAAAAGATTATCAGAAATGTTGTTGTTGTTAATCCTCACTGAAGGATATTTTTCCATTGATTTGTTTTGTTTTGTTTTTTATAGACTGGAAGGCAGGGAGGGAGAGGGGGGGAGAGAGAGAGAGAAACATCTATGCAAGAGATGTTTAGTTGCCTCCCACATAGCCCCAACCAGGGCCGGAGATCAGACCTGAAACCTAGGTATGTGCCCTTGACCAGAATTAAACTCACAACCTTTCAGTCCTTGAGTGGATGCTCTAAACACTGAGCCAAATTGGCCAAGTCGATTATCAGAAATTTTTAATAAAATTAAACATATGTTCACCACTTAACCCAGGAATTCTATTCCTAAGTATTTATCCTAAAAAAAATTAAAGCACCTATTCACAAATGTGCATGGCAGATTTATTTACAACAGCCAGAAACTGGAAACACCCTGTAATTTCTAACAACTCTATCAACAGCTGAATGAATAGGCAAACTGGTACATTCAAACAATACCACTCAGTAATTAAAAGAAACAAACCACTGATATATGTAAATCATGGATGATTCTCAAAAACATTATGCTGAGCAAAAGAAATCAGACATAAAGTGGTACATAGTGTATGACTCATTTTACATGAAATGCTAAGATAAGTAAAACTAATTTACCATGAAAGAAAGCAGATCAGTGGTTGCGTGGGACAGGAAGTAGGAGAGAATGATTACAAAGGAACACAAGGAAACTTTTTGGAGTTCTGGAAAGATTCTATATCTTGATTGGGACACAATTGATTACACATGTGTATACAATTATTAAAACTTACGCTGGATAATTAAAATGGATGTCTTTCATTGTATGTAAGGTAAAATTCAGTGAATTGATTAAATATAAAAGATTGCCAGAAGAGTTCATTTAAATAGTAATTGCCTTTCCCTTGGTCCCTATATATTTTTAACTACTCAGTGAGGGGTGAGGCAAAGAAACAAGGTATTAACAGCCACAGTCAAGTAAATATCATTCTCATCTGAAATAAAGATAACTTCTGAATTATGTACAGTTCCATTTAATTGTTAAACCATCTATTCAACATTATACATATATATATTTATCACATTTCTAGCTCAGAGGAATTAGTTTAAGCCTTGTGTCACTACTGCAGACTCTGGGAAGAAATGAGATATTCTTCTCCTTTCCCAAGAAAGTAAGGCCTCTGATCTTCAGGCCTGGACTTCTGTCCTAGGTGGGATATTGGAAGTAGTGGGGAGATGGTGTTTGAGATTGTTATGTTTTTCAGAAAGCTGTTACCTGGATATGTGTTCACTTGTTCCTAAACTGACCTTTGTTTCTGAGCTATAGATAGGCCAAGAATCGTAAATTCAGTGGCTAGGCAGGCCGGTCATGTAAAGAAGTGAAATAGACTCACATAAGATGGTTGGACATGGTGAAGATGGAAATGAACTGGACATCATGCCCCACATTTTATTCATTCATTCGTTCATTCACTCAACAGAGATTTAATGCAGACCTACGATTTGCCAGGCAGTACTCTAGGCACTGAAATATAAACATGAACAGGACAGACAAGTCCCTATTTAAAAAGTAGTTTACTTCTAGTGGAGATAAAACTAACAATAAGTAAGTGAACAACTAAACAAAAACATCCAGTGTGTCGATACTGTAGCATACGTGCAGAGAATAGAGAATGAAAGAAGCAGACGTTTTCTGTTTTCAGTAAGGTCATTAGGGAAGTTATCTCTGATAAAGTGACATTTGAACAGAGGCCCCGGGGAAAGAGCAAGCCATGTGGATATGAGGGTGAGAGGAAGAACATTCCAGGAGAGGAAACAAGAGACCCCAGAGCAGAGGCATAATTAGCACATCAAAGAAACTGCTCGGCTATTTGGAGGAGCTGGAGTGGAGTGAAGAAGGGAACTGTGATAGGATACGGGGCAGCCAGAGCACCTGCTATGTAGGATGTTTAGGCCTCTGTTATGGCCTTGAAACCTTTGTTTTCACCATGAGTGAGACGAAAAGCCACTGGAGGATTTAAAGCAGTGAAATGGCATGATCTACCTATTGCTGCTGTTTAGAGGAGGCTGGGAAACTGTGTGTAGATTTTGGCAGTAAGTTGGGAGAGATGACGGTGGCTTAGAAAAGAATGATGTCTGTAGTACTGGGTAGAAGTAGAGCCAACCAGATGTGTTGATGGCTTGGAGAGGAGGTGAAACAGAAAGAGTTGAGGAGGTTCATGACCATTTGAGACAAACTGATAAAAATGTTACCTCCTCACTGAACAACAGCTTGTGTGAGTTCAAAACCATGAGGTAGATGATAACTAGAGATTCCCATTCTAGAATAATTTATCTGAAGAGTCAACTGGGCTGCTATCACAGAGGGGGTCATCCCTGTTAATGTTCGTCTTTCCCAAATTAGAAGTAAATGTTCTCGCCCTAGCTGGCTTAGCTCAGCAGCTGGAGTGTTGGCATGCGGAACAGAGAGTCCCGGGTTTGGTTCCCACTGGGCATGTACCAAAAATAAAAAAAGAAGTAAATGTTCTCTAAGTCAATACACTCACTTTTCACTCAAGATTGTATCAAGCATGTCATAGGAAGAAGCTGTAATCTTTTGTTGTTGTTGTTAATGCTCACCCAAAGATTTTTTTTTATTGATTTTTTGAGAGAGTGTGAGGGAGGGAGGGAGGGAGGGAGGGAAGAGGGAGGGAGAGAGAGAGGGAAACATCAATGCGAGAGAGACACATCAATTGGTTGCCTCCACTGGGGCGGGCAGGGGGTCAAACCTGCAACCCAGATACACCAGCCAGGTCAGGAAACCTGTTGTCTTAAAGACAAAGGGACCATGGTGAAGCATCCAGTGTCTCTGTTGACCAGGGGAGGACTTCTTATAATAGAACTGCTCAAAACATGCCTCTTCAGCCAAATACTAACCAGAATCAGGGCAATTTCCTTTCCTAAACAAGTATAGGCAAGGATCAGAGGTGAGGCCAAGGGGGACCAACCAAGAGAGCATCCAGCAGGGCTTTGGGGTACATTTTCTACAGTAGTCTAGATCCAAAGAAAACCCTGAGAGCAGATTACACGTGGTGCCCCAAGACAGAACACCCACCTGGCAGAGCCAATTCTTTTTGGATATATGGGCACCTTGTATGCTGAGGAAAAGTTCCTTTTGTGGTGCTTAACTATAAGCTATATGAGCACATGGGAAAATTCAGATAGTGATATTGGATAATGTAGTATAAACTTAAAGAGTTGATATGAATGGAGGCTTACCTAACTAAAAGCTTTACGATGGTGGAGTTTCCATAGTTAGTGTTAGACTATAGGAGTGTGTGTGGATTCTGAGCCAAATGTGGAAGTATTCTCAGGCTGAAGACTAAAGCATAAATATGATGCCCAAAACAGGAAGAGAAGCATGACTACTACAAGAAGGAAACTGGGACAATCTTGGTGGACTCTTCCTTTCTACCTGACCTAGGAAACAAGCTTATTCTTGACCTCAGATTATCACTAAGTGCTCCCCTCCCATTTTTCCATCCATTCTGGGTTTCCAGGACCTACAGTTATATTTTTCTCTTTCTCAGGCCCCCACCAAGGAGATAGTAGCATGTCAGCACTAGTAGTATGACCCGGGATTCCCTTACTTCTAACTCCCATCCCCTTGCCTAAAACCCAGGCTGAGGAATAGTATTGGCTGGACAATGCTTCCAATTTAAAGGTGTGCACCCTCTGGTTATGCAGTAGTGAGGTAGCTTCCTCACTATAATCAAGGTTAATAATAACTGCCATTGTCAAGTTCTGTTTAGACAATCCAAAGCTTCCAAAACTTATCTCAAACTGTCTAAGCAATTTCAGAGAAAACTGCTGTATTGGAATGAATTGGGCCTACATCTAAGGCAACTACATCTAACCCTGATGTGCCCACTCTGTCAGTCACTGTTAGAACAATTGTTTGGTGTCCCATGTTGCTATGCCCATGGTGTTCGCCTGCCCATCCCCTCTTCCTAGAGGCAATCTCTGTCTCTGCCACCTTCATGATTGCTTCAGCCAGGATATAGTCCTGTTTTTGTAACAACGGCATGTGACTTTTTAGTTGAACTTTTAACGTTCCATTTACCATTTGGACATCTATTTTCTGAATATAATGAAGTAGATGGGAAATCTCAGGAGGTGTTTTGTCTTTGTGCCCAATCCTGGATGTCTTTGGTCATGATGGGAATCCCCTTGATCACTGGTTATAATGCTGGAATATACATTTGTGACTGATTAGAGACAAGAGTGGTATCTAAATCATAAGTTGGCATCCATTTTGATCATGATATAATATTTATCAAGGCTGAGAGATAAGGATCAATGCAATTCACTTGATGATTGTGTATGGCTCATGTTCCCCATATTGGAGTCATAAAACATGGTGGCCTTGTAGGCATATAGGGCTGTTGCCATTTTTTTATATATATTTTTTTTTCTTTATTGATTTTAGAGAGAGAGGAAGGGAGAGAGAGAGAGAGATAGAAACATCAATGAGAAAGAACATTGACTGGCTACCTCCTGCATGCTCCCTGCTGGGGATTGGGCCCACAACCTGGGCATGTGCCCTGACCGGAAATTGAACCGGCAACCTCTTGGTGCATGGCTTGACATTTAACAATCAGCCTGGAAGGGCTGTTGCCATTTTTTAAATTAAGAGTTTAACTCTAGCCCAGCTGGTATGGCTTAGTGGTTGAGCATCAACCCATGCACCAAGAGGTCGCCAGTTCGATTCCTGGTCAGGGCACATGCTCAGGTTGGCCAAATCTCCAGTGGGGAGCATGCAGAAGGCGGCCAATCGATGTTATCTCTTATCAATGTTTCTATCTCTCTCTTCTCTTTTCTCTTTCTCTAAAATCAATAAAGAAAATTTTTTTAAAGTTTAATTTTATCAGCTAAATGATAAAAGTAAAACAATAAAATTAGTATTATTTATTTAACAACCTAATTTAAGAATGGCAAGAGAAACTTTGTCCCTGTAATTGTTTTCTTCTTTTTGGTCCAGAAAAAAAAAATCACTTTTTCTGAATGTGTCAGTAATAACAAACTACATGATATGATAGTTTTACTCACAAAATATGACCCCTCATATATTATATTTAGTTTTGTTCTTACATCTTTATGTTTTGTATGTAAATGCAGCTTAGGTTGTGATGGCTTCATTGCTTCATTAACCACGGCATCACTGCACAATAACACACTATGGCTTTAGCACTTCTTCCTTGTCAAGGGTTTCAAGCTCACCCTTCCAGCATCGCTTCTAATTGTGACATCACAACTCCTGGAACGTTTATTAAGTCTATGTTAAATCTCTTCTTTTCTTATTCTTCAATTGTGTCAAGCAACCACTATAAGCATCGTAATGTAACATTGATTGACATTATTATTTCAAACAATACTGGGGTTTTTCTTATTCAAAACAGAGTAATTGAAAGAGCACTGGAGTATGACAGGTTTCAAAACCTGAAGTCCTTAGTATTCATAAATTCCAAAGAGACTACTGCCTCATTTCTGGGCACTGATTTTAAGGGGATCTCACTCATATTTGGACAAATTATGTATGTAATTCTGCCCAACCATTCAGCAGTGTCTAAAACAAATGCAAGTACAGTCCCTGTTGATTTGCACAGAGAATGTCCGAGCAGGAGCCAGGGCACACCTGCACAGGTGTCACGCTTTGGCTTTTTGGCCCCAGGTTCACTCTGGCTGATTTTCAGCCTCAGAGCAACTGACATGTTGCCAATGGCAGGAACTAGAAAAAAAAAATCCCACTCATTATTCAAACCAAAATATTTTTCTTTTTCCCACACCCTGTTGGCTGCCAAAAGTTTTGGCTTATAGCTGGCATTTGAGTGTATTTTCAAGTTCTAAATATTTGGAGAACAGAGCTTCCCCTCATGAAAATTTATTTAAAGAACTAAACAGCCCGGCAGGTGTGATTCAGTGGATTGAGCGTTGTCACAGACTGAGAAGTCCCGGGTCGATTCCCAGTCAGGGCACATGCCCGGCTTGCAGGCTCAATCCCCAGTGGGGGTGTACAGGAGGCAGTCAATCAATGTTTCTCTCTCACATTGCTGTTTCTATCTCTCTTTCCCTTCCTCTTTCTCTCTAGAAAAGCAATAAGAAAATGTAAAAATAATAATAAATAATAAATAAAGAACTGAACAGTTATTGAATAATTCAATCTGTCTCTTTGTCCTTTGAAAAACCCTTCCTAACATCCTCTACCATGACCCTTCTAATCCTTTTCCAAAGGGAAACAACCGTCTCTTTCATTCACCTGGATAACCTTGTGGCTTTTGCAATATTTATCTCACCTTTCTATTAGACATTACTTATGTAGACTTAATCTTTGTCAGCTTTCCAGTGAACTGTTGACAGGGTTCACAACATAATCAATCTAATTTTTAGTAGGACAATGCAGGTGTCTTCATAACTAAGATTAAAAGGCTAAAGAGAATGAGGCATATTTTCAAGACGAAATAAAGGTAATGTAGTGTCAGAATAATGGAACCATAGAACACTTTCAAAACTTTTATATAGCCCTAGCCAGTGTGGCTCAGTTGGTTGGGCATCAATCATCCCACGCACCAAGGGGTTGCCGGTTCAGTTCCTGGACAGGGCACATGCCTGGTTTGCCTGCTTGATCCCCAGTGGGGGTTGTGCAGGAGGAAGCCAATTGATATCACTATCACATGGATGTTTCTTTCTCTCTCCTTCTCCCTTCCTCTCTCTAAAAAGTCAATTTAAAAAGTTTTAATCTTTTATATTTTAAAAAAGCATCTAAATTAAGTATATCTTGTGGAACTGATGATTTGTCAGCGCTTAGAGTTTATTGCATGTACCTTATGATACTACCTATTGGTTAAACAGAACCCAAATAAATAAAAAGTATTGCAGTTATTTTTTTTAATTGAAAATTGTCCTTTGCAAACACACACTGATGACCCAGGAGGATGCCCAACTTATACAGCTTTCAATTTAGAGTGTGGTTATCCAAGCATACGCAGCTTTGCTGAGGTTTTCTGCATATGAGTGCATTAGGAGATGCTATATATTTTGATTAGCATTTCCTCAGAGATCTGTCTGAAATCATTATTTGAAATTTCTTTTATATATATATCACTGCCACCTTGTGGTTAAAATGTTTTCTTTTCTCTCTCTCTCTCTCCTTTACAAATGTGTGTATGTTTGTGGCCATCATTTCAAGAAAATGTTAACTTCTGCTCCAGAGTAACTTTCAGTGATACCACCCACATTCCCAATAATAACCATTTAAAGTCAAATGAACCCTTTTTATTTCTAAATCAAATTATGAGTCTTAAAATGAACCATGTTTCCAAATACAGACTTGCTTATCTGTTTTTAAATTGTTTCCTCTAAATCCTGATATTATTGCACAAAATAATTATAGAATGAGATAGAACATAACTCTGGATCTATACATATGCAAAGACCCCCCCCAAAAAAGACTGAGCCCATTATTCACATAGCTTAGAGGAGAAAAAGACAACTTCAAGACTGGTAAGTCTTTACCTTGTTTAAATGCTTCAGGGTGTAGATTCCCACTGTTAGTAAGATCTTTAACAAAGGCCAGAGGCAAATGTGAAGAATCAAGCACAAGAGGCAGAGAGTCAAAATCTCTACTAGCCAGCTTCTTCCTACTTCCTGGGAACCCCAAACCAGACACCTCAGCAGCATCTGAAAGCTTGTTAGAAGTGCAGAGTCTCAGAGCCCATGCCCAACCTATGACTCGTAATGTCTGCATTTGGACAAGACGCCCTGGTGGTTCTTATGCACAGCAGAGTTTAGAAGCACTGCTCTATCCTCTGTGCTCGTGACAAGATGTTGCTTAGATTGACTGAACCTATTACCTGTAAAGACCTAGCAGATGTGGTCAGTAAACCTTGTGTGGCCTGAAGGCTGCTTTGTGTCATTATAACTAACCTGGTCAGTTTTTCAACTTTCCTACCTATTTTTTGTTGAGGATATTTTTTCATTGATTTTTTTTTTTTTGATAGAGTGGAAAGGAGAGGGGCGGAGGGAGAGGGGGGAAGAGAGAGAGAGAGAAACATTGACATGAGAGAGACACATGGACTGGTTGCCTTCTGCACGGCCCCAAGGCCAGAGTCGAACCCGAGACCCAAACCAGCCAGGACAAACTTCTTACCCATTTTCGCAAAGAACTGGCCATATAGGAGCCTAAGTACAAAGAGTTCCTATAAAGGACCCATCAGAAACTACAATCTTTGTTATGATAAGTAAATTAACACCTAAGGCAAGGAAAGGGCATATGAGGATGCTGCCTTTCAATTTTCTTTAGTTTCCTTTTATTTTTAAGAGAGGAAAGAGGTTTTTAATTTACAACGAGCAATGAAAACTGCAACTATCAGCCTTTGTCTACTTATTGCAAAATAAAGTCGGAGTGTTTTCTGAAACAATCAGTTATTTGTTCATCATTTTGAAAACTTTTATTGCCCCATCTTTCATATTAGGCACCATGCTAAGCACTGTCAAAGGCACAGCATAATAAATAACAGAAGACTTACAACTGCGTTCTAGTCCTATCTCTGCCCTGACTAGCACTTTATTAGTCAGTGTTCTGCAGAGAAACAGAACTAACAGGATATACGTAAGTATCTAAAGATATTTATTATAAAGAATCAGCTAACACTATTATATAGGCTGAGAAGTCCCACGACCTGCCATTTGCAAGATGGTGACCCAGGGGAGCAGAGGGTGTCCTTCCAGTCCAAACCTGAAGGCCTGAGAGCCAGGAGTGTTAATGATATAAGTCCCAGGAGAAGACCAAGGTCCCAGCTCAACAGTCAGGGGGGAGAAAATTCTCCCTTCCTCTACTCTTTTATTCTTGTCAGGCCTTCAATGGATTGAATGATGTGCCTCCACACTGGGAAGGGCAATCTCTTCTATTTAGTTCCTGGTTCAAATGTTAATCTCATCTAGAAATACCCTCACAGACACACTCAGAAGTAATGTTTAACCAAATTGCTGTGTACCCATAATCCAGTTAGATTGACACATAAAATCAACATTCACACTAGTTTCTTCTTACCAAGTCACTTTATGTCTCCCTGGGACTACTGACTTGTGTAAAATCAGGAGGTGGGGATACATGGTATTTGATAGGCATAAAAAATAATTTTAAATATCTGTGTTTCTATGGTCATTAGCTCTGTTCCTGCCCAACATTAACACAATCAAGTCAATAGAGTATATCTTTATATTTGAAAATTAAGCTCAGAAAATAAGCATTATAGGCAACATAAAAAGTGAGTGTAGAGAATGGAAATATTGCGAAGAATCAGCCACCAAAACATACTTGGTACCCCACACTCCAAATGGAGAGCAGGACTTCAACATGTAAGAAACCAGAGTTCTAAGTGAACTGGCACTTCATAAATGCAGATCAAAGACTACTGACATGCATTACATAGTATCACACATTACACATTTTGATCCACAATGGTTCTCTATATCCAAAGTGCAACTAAAGAACAAGACTTGAATGTCAAGGTCAATATAAAAGATTTTCTGTTTCAAGAGCAACACTTTAACTTCCACAGTCTTTGAACCTGGACAATACCTTATCTTTCTTTAAAAGTCATGAGTTCTGAGAACAAAATAGCATTGGATTGGATTTAAAATTATTGAATTCCTGGTCAAGCAACTTACTCTGAGGAAGAACTGCATTATAGGTCTAACTAGCAGAGGGACTATGAAACAATTATAGCTAGAAAGTTGTATCTGAGTACCTCAACTCCATCAATAAAAATGAGAAATCTTTATATTAAAAATTGAATCAGTTTGCTATTATTTAGATGCATTTAGACTATACTAACATATGAGCAAGTTTGCTTGAATTCATATTTTTTAAGCTGAGTTCAATAAACAAAAATAATTTTCATGTTTCCATAATATCAATCATTTGTTCAACTGAATTTTCATCCTTTATAACTAGTTGCATTGTCACTATGTAGACACAGTCAGAACTTTAATTTTTGCTTGTTGTTTTGCTTGTTGTATTTGTTTACAATGTTTTATAAATGTTCAACTTGTTATCAAATGACATTCCTGTTGCGCTGTTGTTAGGTCATTTTTGTCTATCACAAGGCACCAGAATTGGAATCTACCAAAGATTTTCAATGATATTTTGCAAGGAAAATTTCTTTTAGATTTCATGGTTTAATATTTTATGAACTGAAATCTGATCTTATGACCTAGAGCGTGAAAATCTTAAGTCACTTGCTTTACCATATAAATACTATTTGTTATAAAATTCTCCCAACCTTATTTTGAATCCAGCTATTATAGCTGCCTTGATGACCTCCTGTGGTAATAAATTCTACAGACTGAACAAATGCAATCTGGGAAGTACTTCTGTCTACTTCGGACTTACTAAGGCTGATGATGTGAGCAAGGAAGAGGATAATAGGGGTTCAGTTTTCTAGAATAGAAAATTGGAATAATTACTTCTCAGTGATTATAACTGATGGATGTAGAACACTATATAAAGTATTCTTCTCTGTTTTTATTAATTGAGAAAATTAATTATTTAAATAAAGGCTATTAGTTCATATTCCATGTTAGTTACTTCCTTTCAAAAACAAATACTACAAAATACCAAGTGCACTTTTAGTACACGTTTTTAACTTGGACTATAATTGACATTGGGCATTGCTTTAGGAAGCATTTATTTTTCAACTTGCCCACTTGCTTTGGTTTTTACCTTGGCACACAAGCTTCAGATGTGCAGCTCACAAGTGTTTCTATATTGTTTATTATAAAATGCTTTCCTCCCATATTGTTCATTTAAAAATATTCAATCTTATATCTTAAAAGGAATCAAGGATTTGCCCTTGATTCTTCCATCAATTAAGGTAAAATAGGAGGAAAGAAGCAATTATAAGAATAATTTAGATCCAAAATCCTTCTAATAAAGAATGAAATAATTCAGGTCATCCTGAGTTAATTTAATTTCTTATCTATATTGATCAAATGCACAGAAAAAAATACTGATTTCTGTTCTACTGCCCTTGTTGACACAATATAACCATTATAAATCTCTTTCTCACTCAGCCGATGTGGTTCAGTGGTTGAGCATCGACCCATACACCAAGAGGTGCCGGTTTGATTCCTGGTCAGGGCATATGCCCAGGTTGTGGGCCCAGTCCCCAGTGGGGGGCATGCAGGAGGCAGCCAATCGATGTTCTCTCTCATCATGTTTCTATCTTTCTCTCCCTCTCCTTTCCTCTCTCTCTAAAATCAATAAAGAAAAAATTCTCTTTCTCCTTACTCTACTCTTTGATCTTCAATGTGAAAAATAAAAATACCTTATAATTCTGATGACTTTCTATTTTCTATAACTTGAGACATTTCACAGTATCACCTCATTAAAGCTAACTACATTACTTCAGGAAAATAATGAGAAAATATCACCGTGTGTATTCATGGATATGTGTTACAGCACAGAAAAGTTAATTAATGTGCAGGAAGTCATAGAATCAGTCAGCCTGTAGCACATCCATTGTCGTCTGCTCCTATGGCCTTAAATTCCACATTCTCTGCTCGGCCTCACTGATTCCTGCTTCCACCTGTAAAAGTGAGCCTCTCCTGAAACCTTAGCAACTTGGTGGTTCAGCTTTTATTTTCACTTTATCATTGTGCTTTTCTATTCATATTTGTATTGCTAGGTGTGTGGGTTGGAGGTGATTTTTTTTTTAACTTTGAGCTGTGAATTTTTCACTTCTAAAAAATGTTTTGCAATAGTGCTCTCTCAATCCAAGAATGAATCAAAATAGTGTTTTGCTTTCTTCTATGTTTAGTATACATCCATGCAAAACAGTATGGAATCTAGCCATCATTTTAAAATGTCTCTCATAGTTCAGACTCTCTTATTTTGTGGCTATTTCTTAAATAGATACTACTTGCATAGAATTATAACAGGCCCTGAATTTTGGAATATGATGAAAGAAGAAAATATTTTAGACTCTTACTGTAAGGACGGAAAATGTTTTTTTCCACAATTTGTAAGAAGCACCTGTTAATTAAACACCGAGATGGCTGGTGTCTGCAACTTCACACCACCTTTCTACCCAACAGAAAGAGGCAGGAAAGAATGCCCTGGCCAGTTTGGCTCAGCGGTTAGAGCGTCGGCCTGCGGTCTGGAGAGACCCGGGTTCGGTTCCCGCTAAGGGCACGTACTTCGGTTGCAGTTTGTCCCCGGCCCTGGTTGGTCGTGCGGGTGGCAGCCACTCGATGTGTCCCTTCACGTCGATGTTTCTCTCTCTCTCTCCCTTCCTCACTCTCCTTCCCACTTAAAAAAAAAAAAAAAAAAAAGAGGCAGGAAAGAATATTAGAATTAATAGAAAATATTAGAACATAAGAAAACTAATCATTGTGGCACACTAGCCATAGTCATAAGAAATGTTCATCATCCGTTACAATGTTAATCGTGGTTTCTTTGTTCTGATTAAAAGAAAGCCCATTCTGACCTAGCTGGGAGGTGTGCATGTGGGTAGTTTTCTTCGGAAATGCCGTGCATTCTCCTAATCTGAGGACAAGGAGGACTACCTGACATCATGGGAAGATTAACAATCTGATTATCGGAACACTGAACCCTGGACCCGTGACTGTGACTCACTGGCAACCAGCCCCTGCAGCCCCCCACCCACATTCCTTCTCTCCTTCTTCCCAAGCATATTTTACAGGCTAAAGAAGATAGGATAAGAAACCTTCCTGGCCCTGGCCATTTTGGCTCAGCGGTTGAGCATCGGCCTGTAGACCAGAGAGTTCTGGGTTTGGTTCCCACCAGGCATGTACCACAAAAAAAAAAAAAAGAAAGAAAGAAAGAAAAGAAACCTTCCTGGTATATCTGCCCTTTGATCTCAAAAGCCCCCAATAAAACAGCAACCTGCTCTTTCTGCTTGGCCTTTGTATTGCTAGTCAGTGCATGGGTCCTTTCCCTGTCTACGGGGAAAGACAAAAGAAATGTCCTCCCACGTCGGCCTGTGGTCCGGAGAGACCCGGGTTCGGTGTCCGCTAAGGGCACGTACTTCGGTTGCAGTTTGTCCCCGGCCCTGGTTGGTCGTGCGGTGGCAGCCACTCGATGTGTCCCTTCACGTCGATGTTTCTCTCTCTCTGTCTCTTCCTCTCTCTCCCTCCCGCTCTATCTGTACAAAAAATGGAAAAATGTCCTCGGGTGAGGATAAAAAAAAGAAAAAAAAAAAAAAAGAAATGTCCTCCCTTTTCTCTCTTCCCTCAGTTGTGAATTCTTTCACAAGCCCATGTCACCAGCCTAAACAAAGCCCTAACACTATATTAGGTGAGGGAATCAGAAGAGAATACCTGGGGAGTACTGGGAAAGAGGTTTGAATAAATGGAGGTATTGGATGAGTGGGGACAGATTATGAATGACCTTGATACTGAGTCAAAGGAGTTCCAACTTGATTGGTAAATTTGGACAAAAAATTACATTCCTTACTCTTCCTGCACAAAATGCTAACCCTCAGTTAACTTTACTATGCCTCTGATAATCTATGAGGCTAGAGTGTTCACTGTATTGCTGCATAATATTGCTTATAATAAAAATGATCCCTAGACCAGGGAGAAATATAAATGAACCATAAAATGCCAATGTAGAGGCTATACTTTGGACTTCACTATATGTGGTGAGTCTTGTAACTGATATGTCATTGCAAGGATCCTAGAAACTCTGCCTGTGAGGATGTTACAGAGAAATTTGCACCTGTAGGGCATAAGACTTCTAAACTAGATAGTTTCCTGCCTTGGTCAGTTTTTCTCAGTGGTTAGAGCAGCAGCCCGCAGACCAAAGAGTCGCAGGTTCAATTCTGGTCAAGTGGTCAAGGACACATACCTTGGTTGTGGTTTGGTACCCAGCCCTGGTAGGAATCATGGAGGAGGCAGCCAATGGAAGCATTTCTCACATTGATGTTTCTCTCTCTCTCTCTCTCTCTCTCTCTCTCTCTCTCTCCCACTTCTCCCTCCCACTCTATATGAAGATAAATGGGAAAATATCTTCAGGTGAGGATTTTAAAATAAATAAATAAACTAGAGAGTTCTCTTGTCCCTGAACTTTCGCACCGCTACAACTGCCTCTGAAAAAGACCTAATGCTTCCCTGTGGCAATCTGTATGTCTCGCTCCTTTTGCGTGGATTGCTGTTAATGCTGCCTTTGAGAGTCAAAGTGCGTATGAAGGTTTAGTTAGGCCTAAGGCCACCTAAGGCATGATGTAACAACCAGTGCAGATCAACCACAGTTTCTTGCTTGGGAGAATGACATGAAAGCACTTCAATATGAGTTGGGTGTTGGAGCCCAAAATGATGATAGAATTTGTGGCAGATTAGAGAGAAAGGTGTTCGGATGCATGGCTGATGAAAGAGAAGAAATTCTGGTGACATGAAATAAAGTTAAGTGACTCTTAAGATGATGAGGGCCTAGATTAGGGTGGCAATCATAGAAAAAATACAAGACACATGTAAGTAAGAGAGAGCTTGAAGAAAAAATAACTTGATGACAAATAAAATTGAAAAATAAAAACAGAAAATACAAAAAGGATTTCAGGATTTATAATCCAAGAAATGAGCATAATGGAAAGGTCACTGAGAAATAAATACAAGTAAAAAAGGAAAGTTACTAATGAAGAATCAATTGACTTTAGTTTCTGTCTTTTTGTAAGATCATGGCAGAAGCTTCAGCTCTAGCTATTGTATGGAATGATCTAGGTTACAGACATAGCCATCTTTGTAAATGGTAAAACCATGTAAGCAAATGAGGTCTTTAAGATGTTAACTGCACAGAGAAAAGAACCAAGGCTTAAGCATTTAATATTGAGGGTAAATCCAGAATTAAGGGGTGAAAAAATGAAGAACTAGCAATAAAACATAGAAGCAGGGGGAGAGCAGTAATATGCATGGACACTAAAGGAGGGAAAGACTGGACTAGTAGAGTTCAAAGTTATCAGAGCATTCAAAAAAGATAGAGAGAAAGAGATCAATAGGGACCTTTGAAAAAGAAAAACCAATACTATAGAATAAAAGTAATATGTCAAGGAGTTAAGAGGTCATGGGGAAAAAATGGAAACCACATATAAATATCGCTCATTCTCCAAGTTATTGGTAGAAAAGGGTAGACAGAAATTGGGTAGTAGCTAGAAGTAGCAGCATGGGTCAAAGTTCAGTTGAGTACGTGACAGAATCATGTTTGAAGGCTGATTCGTGGAAATGAACAATCAGAGAGGGATTGAACCATCATCAATCAATTGAGCAATTAGGAAAAAAAACATTCATTGAGTAACACTGTAAATCAAGCTATGTACTAGATGTTGGTGGGACACAAATATAACAATATTACTTCCCCAAATAGCTCTCAGCCAGATGGGAAGATCGGCAATATATATAAATTAGACATAATGTGGCAAGTGCTACCCATGAAAGATGCAACCTAGACTAGAGGGCCAAGGCAAGGGTTTCCATAGAAGATGACATTAAAAGTGAATTCATAAGGATAGGTAAGAGTTGGGTGGGCAAATGAAAGGGGGCAAGGTAGGCAGGGGACACAATGTGTGCAAAAGAACAAGGTTATGGGAAAGCTGGCCATTTTGAAAAACAGCAATCATTTTGTAAACATGGCACACAGGATAGAAACTAAGGAGTCAAAAAAGTTAAGACCCTGAATTAACAATTAAAGTCAAATGACAAAAGGCCTTATAGTCAAACTATAGAGCTTGATTTTGTTCTGGAAGCAATGGGGATTCTTTGACGGATGTGAAGTAGTGAAATAAGACAGGCTTGAAAAGAGGCTTGCAGTGAACGCTACATTTGTTTCCTTTTGCTGCTACAGCAAATTACATCAAACTAAGTGGTTAATAACACAAATCTCATCTTATAGTTCTGGCAACCAGACACCTAAGGTGATGGCAGGGCCGGGTTCCTCTCTGGAGGCCTCAGGGAAGCATCCGTTTTCTTGTATTTTCTCACTAGGGGTCTCTCCGTCCCTTGGCTTGTGGTCTTTTTCTATCTTCAAAGCCACCAATGTCCTATTGACTCTCATATCTCATCACTCTGACATTTACACTTCTACCTCCCTCTTCCACATTTAAGAACCCTTGTGATTACATTGAATCTGCCCCAGATGATGATCCAAAATAATCTTCCCATCTCAAAATCCTTAATTTAATCATGTCTGCAAAGTCCCTTTTGCCTCATAACGTAACATATTTGCAGATTCCAAAGATGAGGATGTGGACTTTTTTTTTTTTTTAATCCTCACTGGAAGATATTTTTCTATTTATCTTCAGATAGAGTGAGAGGGGGAGAGATGGAGACAGAGAGAGAGAGAGAGACATCAATTGGTTGCCTCCCACACAACCCCAACCTGGGCTGGGGACCAAAGCACAACCGAGGTACGTACCCTTGGCCAGAATGGAACCTGTGACTCTTTGTTCACAGGCCAATGCTCCAACTGTTGAGCCAAACCGACCAGGGCTAGGAACATGGACATTTTGAGAGATCATTTTTTTTCCCTATTACAAGAGGCATTATATTACATTTCTTTAGTTCCTTTAATATCTAGCTTAATCAGAGGCAATTGGATTCTCGTATCTCTTTCTACATTTATTCTGCCACAACATTGTACATCTGGCAGCCTCTGGAAACTTGTAAGAGAATGGAAGTAGAAAAGGTAAATGTTTAAGTATTATAATAAAAAATAATTGTAATCTCATTAACTGCCTAAAAGGGTCTCAAGAACCCAGAAAACCACACTTTGAAAACCAGTTCTACTAGCACTTTAAAGTTTATGAGAATCTGAATAGTATCTCATTTAGCTGAATAATTCACAGAATTGTTTCAGTAAAGTAAAAGACCTTATTATTTTATCTGAGAATGAGCTCTTTTCACTTTGAAAATAAAGTTTAAATTATATATATTTAACTGATCATCATCATTGGCTACTTATTTTGGGGGAAAAAATTCTTTTGAAATCTATTACAGGAACATTCCATGTGTACCAATCAGGAAATATTTGCCTCCTAAATCCTATATGGATTTTCTCAATTCCTTCCAAAGCAATGTGTGGTGAAAGGCTTTTGAGAAATGTACAGTTTAAAAACTCAGTTAAATATGTGCAACACTGTATAAGAAAACAATGAAACTCATAGCCATTCTTAAGGGTTTCCTTGAATTACTTAATCCTGAAACTATGAGTGAATCTCAAAAGGGAAAGTTTTGGGTGAGGGAGAGAATGTAAAACAAAAAAAGCAGAGCATTTCAATGGAGTATGCATTTGCTAGTGATAATGGAAAAACAAAGGAGATTATCATTTTTCCCAAATCTAATTTAAAGGACTAACAAAAGAAAAAAGAACAACTCAGAAAATTTCCCAGTCTCAAAGACCCTTTTGCCCTAATGTATGAAATGATATAAGCATAAGATTCCTAGGAATTATATTATATATTATATATTAGCCAAAATATAACATTTGAAAAATAACTAAAGCATTATTTGAAAAAATAACTACTGGAGATTCTAATTGAAAATGATACCTGGCTTTCATTCCATGCTGTAATCTATCTATTATAAATACAAAACAAACAAAAAAAGAAAAAGATGAAAACCAACAAAAATGAACACTGACAGTTAACCTATCACCAAAAACCAGGAGAAACTTTTCCATAGCTATACCTTACCAATATCACTGATCAAACTTATTGAGAAACACAATTTATGATTTATGAATACTTTGCCAACTAGAGACAAAAAAACAAAACAAACAAAAAAAGATGTAGGGAAGATACACTATCAGTCACTCACGCAAAAATTCAGTAGCCGTACAAGCTAAGTAGACTGAGCATCCATCCACCTGACACTCAGTGGACACTGAGTGGGTATTTTGAAGCAGCCAAATTTGTGTACATTAGCTCTTCCTTCAATTTCTTCTCTTTCTGTGGACAGAAACCATATCTCAATTTCACCGCAATAGACAAAAGCTCAAAAAAAGAGTAGGGAGGCTTATGTTTTGAAATGCCTCTGGAGTACTGAAACCCCCACTAGTAATGTACTTCAAGTAGACACAATTAAAGAGCGAGCCCAGTTGGCTGACCAGGTCTTGTATTGCTTTCTAGTGCTTAATTTTTTTAAGCAGAAGTGGTAAGAGAATAATCCACACTTCATTCAGCCCAACAAAGATAGATGACTGCTGGGTACTAGGAGTTAGGCTGATAACTACACACCCACCTTGTTCCTATGGGGAATTTATATGGAATTCACCTAACATCAACTTGGCTAATTGTAATCCAGAAACTCTGATTATTTATAAACATCCTACGTAAAAAGAGCTCTCGTCATTCCAGAGATCATAGAGAAAGTGTCATGTTTCAATCCACATGGACATGAGTTTTAACCCCAGTTTCTCCATGCTAAGCCTCAGTTTCTTCATCTATTAAATGGAAATCATAATCATTAATGTATGTAAATATCTAATATAGTGTCTAAGCTGGAGTTGGCACTCAATAAATGACAGCTATTACTATGGGAAAAAAAATAAAAGGAGGAAAGTTAGAATGAGCTTAAGCAAAAATACTGAAGACCAAGTAAAATATATTAAAAGAGAAAGCATACCTCTGAAAATGATTAACTACAGGAATTGGAGGATAATGTTTAAATACAACTTCACTTTTTCAAAAAAATTTATGTCACAACCTCTATGAAAATGAAACAAAATGAAGGGGGAAAAAAAAAAAGCTAAAAATAAAGATGTCAAGTAAAAACAGCTGGCTCCACTCCCACAGGTGGTGGCTGAGAGCCCAGAGGGATATCTCAGCTGCAAAGGTTCTCCCTGAGGATCGTGGGTTTTCAACCCCACACCAGGCTCCCCAGCCCAGAGCACCAGAGCCATAACCGTCTGGCTGTGAAAATCAGCGGGATTCTGTCTGCCAGGGAGAAATGAGAGTCTGCTAGAGACATAGGCACTCTCTTAAAGGGCCAATGCACAAAAATCTCATTCACAGTCACTCACCCTGGGCTCCAGCGGAAGGAGGGCAGAGCAGACTAGAGTCACACGAGGAGAGACTGGGTTTGTGGCCCTGGAGAGAGAGCTGAGGGACAGCTGCTGGGAACCCTATACTGAGTCACTCTCCCACAACTCAGATGCCATCTTTCTTGGTGGATCACACCCCTCTATATGACATCAGCCTGGGGAATTGCATAGCTCCACCCTCTGGACTCCCTGTTGCCCCACCCTGTGGAGTCTGTAAGCTGCTGAGGAGTCAGCTGTCTGGGCTGGGCTGTAGAGATCTGGACAGACTCAGGGAGTATCAGTGACTGAGTTGTGTGGCTTTGGAACAGGGTCCATTCCCCCTACTTTCCTGTAACCCTGACTGGCAAGGCCACCCCCCCCCACTGCCACCACCAGAGATCTGCCAGCCCCACTTGCTAGGCTTCCA
Source organism: Molossus molossus (assembly GCF_014108415.1). Classification (NCBI taxonomy): domain Eukaryota; kingdom Metazoa; phylum Chordata; class Mammalia; order Chiroptera; family Molossidae; genus Molossus; species Molossus molossus. The sequence goes on along the minus strand of NW_023425401.1, from coordinate 36,810,344 downwards.
GTCACCCCACCTTCCTGATTCCTGGTGGCTCTACCCTGCCGAGATCCGGTCAGAATCCGGGACAGACAGACAGACAGAACCACAACAGACAGAGTTGTGTGGTTCTGGAGCAGGGGCCACCCCCCACCTTCCCCTGAGCCTGAACAGCACCTCCCACTCTTCTGACTCCCAGTGGCCCAACTCTGCCCTACTGAAATTGAGCTTCTGGCAGAATATGAAACAGACTAAGTTGTGTGGTTTTAGGACAGAGGAAATTTTTTTCCTCACATACCTGAGTGGTGCAGAGCCCTCCTTTCACACAGCCAAATCTTGGTTTGTTTGAGCCTTCTAAATTCTGCTGGCCTCATCCTGATGACCCCCTGAGAACCCACCCCACCACAAAGGTGTACAAGCACTAAGTGGGTAGCAGCTAGACTTGGTATACCCTGGGATATATGCTGAGTGGCCTCAGACCTAGCACTGGCACCAAGTTTCAAACTGTTTAGATCTGGTGACCATCACTGGCCCCTACCTGATGACTTACTAAGAACGTGCCACATACAACTCAAATACCATCACGGATTTTTCTGTGACTGAGTCTAACAGGAAGCCAGGAGACATAAACAGGCAGAGGCAGATCTAGGGGTTCCACGGAACTTTTATTGACTTGTTCCTGGGCCCGGTGCTGGCAAAAGCCAGCCTGTTATGTGGTTTGATCCTTCTTGTGAACACCCAGGCCCAGCAGAGGCAGCCACAAACCGTGGATCGCTTTGTAGCTCCAAACAGGTTGCCCAGGGCCAGTCACAGGCAGCATCTGACATTAGTCTGCACCACAGTCCCTCCCAAGAGGCCCAGAACCAATACATCCAATGGCCAGCTTCAGACAACATCAGAGAAAGATCTAAGTAATTTCACAAGTAGTATATACAAAGAAAGATCTTGGTAGGCACCAGACTTTGCTGAGGTAAATTCTGCTCCACATGCTCAACACCTATACAGCAGCTTGTACACTGTGATCAGAACTCATATTCACAGCCAGCCAGCTCTAGGGTCGGCCCCAGGCATGAACAGCCAATAACAATCAAGACTCAATTACAACAGGAGGGCTCATATAGCCCACACAAGGACTTTACTGGAGCGCTCAGCTCATGTAATCAAGGAGACTGCACCACTGTATCCCACAGGACACCTCCTACATAAGATTTTCCTACCAAGATAGCAGATCTACATAATACATAGAAATGAGCACAAAGTGGCAGCCAAAATGGAAAAACAAAGAAACCTGCCCCAAATTAAAGAACAGGAGAAATCTCCATAAAAGGAGATTTGATGCGCCCAGCTGGTGTGGATCAGTGGCTGAGCATCAACCCATGCACCAAGAGGTCGCTGGCTCAATTTCCAGTCAGAGCACATGCCCAGGTTGTGGGCTCGATCCCCAGTGGGGGGAGGGGGCATTCAGGAGGCAGCCAATTGATGTTCTCTCTCATTTGTGTTTCTATCTCTCTCTCCCTCTTCCTTTCTCTCTCTCTAGAAATTAATAAAGAAAAAAAATGTTTCAAAAAAGAGAGATTTGATTCAATGAAGGCAGTTTATCAGATATAGAGTTCAAAGGGATTCTCAAGGAACTTAGTGAGAAGGTCCTTTTTCAATAAAAGAAATTTAGTGAAAAATACAGCAGCATAAAAAAGGATATAGAAACCATAAAAAAAAACAGTCAGAAATGAAAAATGAAATATCTGAAATGAAGAAGACACTGAAAGGAATCAATAGTAAGTTGGATAAAGCAGGGAATTGGATTAGCACTTTGGAAGACAAGGTAGCCAGAATACATTCAATTAGAGCAGCAACCAAAATAATTTTTTTTAAATAAGGATTCTTTAATGGACCTTTGGGAAAACATGAAGGGTACCAACATCTGCATCATGGGGGTACCATAAGGAGAAGAGAGAAAGCAAGGGTTTGAGAACCTATTTGAAGAAATAATGACTGAAAACTTCCCTAATGTGGTGAAGGAAAATGACACACAAGCCCAGAAAGTCCCAAACAAGATGAACCAAAGAGGCCCACAGCAAGACACCCATAATTAAAATGGCAAAAGTTAAAAACAAAGAAAGAATCATAAAAGTGGCAAGAGAAAGAAAGTTAGTTACCTACAAGAGAGCTAACTTGTAAATGTCAGCTGATTTTCCAACAAAAACATTTCAGGCCAGTAGGAATTGTCATGAAATATCTACAGTGAGGAAAAGAAAGGACCTCCAACCAAGATTATTTTACCCAGCAAGGCTATCACATAAAATTGAAGGGGAAATAAAGAGCTTCCTAAACAAGAAAAAGCTAAAGAAGTTCAATACCACCAAATTAGTATTTCATGAAATGTTAAAGGGTCTTCCTTAAGAAGAAGAAGGGGGAAAAGAAACAGAAGAACATACTTAAAAGAGAAATGGCAATAAATATGTGCTTATCAATAATCACTTTAAATATAAATGGCTTAAATGCTCCAACCAAAAGACACAGGGTCACTACATGGATAAGAAAACAAGATCCATTTATATGCTGTCCACAAGAGACCCACTTCAGAACAAAAGATACACACAGATTAAAAGTAAAAGGATAGAAAAATATATTTTATGCAAATGAAAAGGGCAAAAAGCTGTGGTAGCAATACTTACATCTGACAAAATAGGCTTTTAAACTAAGGTTATAGTAAGAGACAAAAGAGGACACTACATAATGATAAAGGAAGCAATCTAATGAGAGGATATACCCCTATAAATATTAATCCACCCAACATAGGAGCACCTAAATATATAAAGCAAATCTTGGTGAACACAAAAGAGAGATCAATAGTAATACAGTCATAGTAGGGAATTTTAACACCCCATTGACATCAGTAGATAGATCTTCTAGACAGAAAATTAATAAGAAAACAGAAGCCTTAAATGACACACTAGATCAGATGGGTTTGATATATTCAGACCATTAAACCCCAAAGCAGAAGAATATACATTCTTTTCAAGTGTACATGAAACATTTTCTAGAAGAGACTGCATGTTAGAACACAAAACAAGTCTCAATAAATTTAAGATGATTGAAATTATATCAAGCATCTTCTTGGGCCATAATGGTACGAAACTAAAAATCAATCACAAAAACATAACATTACTGAAAAATATACAAAGACTTGGAAGCTAAATAATATGTTGCTAGAAAATGAATTGGTTAACAATGAGATCAAACAAGAAATCAAAAGATAAAAAACAAATTAAATTGAGAACACAACAACTCAAAATCTATGGGACACAATAAAGCAGTCCTAGGAGGGAAATTCATAACTTTACAGGTCTATTTCAAAAAATTAAATAAACAATCTAACTTTACACTTAAGGGAACTACAAAAAGAATAACAAGCAAAGCCTTAAGTGGTAGAAGAAATAAAATAATAAAGATCAAAGCATAAATAAACAAAATAGAGTCTAAAAAACAAACAAAAGATCAATGAAACCTAAACTGATTTGAAAAGATAAAAAATACTGACAAACTTTAACCAGATTCATCAAGAAAAGGAGAGAGAGAGGACCCAAATGAAGTAACAAATGATACTAAAAAATACAAATGATTGTAAAAATATATATATTATGAACAACTATATGCCAACAAATTGGACAATTTGGATGAAATGGATAAATTTCTGGAAACATACAATCTTCCGAAACTGAATCAAGAAGAATCAGAGAATCTGAATAGACAGATTACAACTAGTGAAATTGATGCAGAAATACAAAAACTCCTAACAAACAAAAGTCCTGAACAGGATGGCTTCACAGGTGAATTTTACCAAACATTCAAAGAATTAACACTTATCCTTCTCAAACTATTCCAAAAAATTCAAGAGAAGGGTAAACTCTCAAGCTCAATGTACAAAGCCAGCATTATCTTAATTCCCAAACCAACAAAGGCATTACAAAGATTTGGAAGCAGCCCATTGTCCATCAGTTAATGAATGAATTTTTAAAAGTTGTGGTATATTTATACAATGGAATACTACTTGGTCATTAAAAAGAAGGAAATCTTACCGTTTATGACAGCATAGATGGACCTGGAGAGCATTACACTAAGTGAAATGAGCCAGTCCGAGAAAGACAAGTATTATATGATTTCACTCATATGTGGAATCTAATGAACAAAATGAACTAACAAGCAAAATAATCAGACTCATAGATAGAGAGAAGACTGACTGTTCTCAGGAAGCAGGAGGAATGGAGGAATTGAGGAGAAAAAAAGAGGAAAAATTCAAGGACATGTACAAGTGCTGTGATTTTCTGGGGGTGTGTGGGTGGAGGGAAGTATAGGAGGGATAAATGGTGATGAATGGAAACTTGACCTGGGATGGTGAACACACAATACAGTGTATAGATGATATGTTGTAGAACTGTGCACCTAAAACCTATATAGTCTTGCTAACTGGTGTCACCCAAATAAATTAAATAAAAGGGAAATAAAATTATATACAGTCAACATAGTTCCTATCAAGCCAATGGCATTTTTCACAGAACTGGAACCAATAATCCAAAAATGTATATGGAACCACCAAAGACACCCCCCCCCCCAAAAAAAAAGGTAAATAAAAAGATCATACACCATGATCAAGTGCAGTTTATTCCTGGGGTGCATGGCTGGTACAATATTCACTAATTAATTAATGTGATGCACCACATAAACAAAACGTAAGATAAAAATCATATGATCACATCAATAGATACAGAAAAAGCATTTAACAAAACCTGGCATGCATTTTTTATTAAAACTCTCAATAAAGTGAAAATAGAGGGAACATACCTCAACAAAATAAAGGTCATAAATGACAAACTCTCAGCTAATATTATACTCGATGGGGAAAAACTAAGAGTCAGAAACAAGACAAGAAGGTCCACTTTCATCACTCTTATTCAACATAGTACTGAAAGTTCTATCCACAGCAATCAGACAAGAAGAAATAAAGGGCACCCAAATTGAAAAGAAAAAGCTAAAACTGTCATTATTTTGTATTGACATGATACTGTAAATAGAGAATCCCAAAGATTCTGCAAAAAAATACTAGAATTGATAAATGAATTCACTAAAGTACCAGGATACAAAATAAATATTCCAAAGTTAGTTCCATTTTTATACACCAATAATAAACTATCAGAAAGAGAAATTAAGAAAACTATCCCATTTACAATTGCATCAAAAAATAAAATACCAAGGAATAAATTTAACCAAAGAGGTAAAAGACCTGTACTCTAAAAATTATAACACACTGAATAAAGAAACTAAAGAAGATACAAGTAAATGGAAGCATATACCATGCTCATGGATAGAAAAGCAACCTATATATTCAATGCAATTCCTACCAAAATACCAATGGTGTTTTTCACAGAACTAGAACAAATAATCCAAAAATTTATATTGAACTACAAAAGATTCCAAATGCTACATTATATCAATCTATAGTACTATAGTAATCAAAACAGCATGGTGCTGGCATAAAAACAGACATATAGATCAATGGGACAGAATAGCCCAGAAATAAGCTCACTCCTAGATGGTCAATTAATGTTTGACAAAGGAAACAAGAACATACAATGTGGTAAAGACAGTTTATTCAATAAATGGTGTTGGGAAAATTGAGCATAACCAATGCCAAAAAAACAAAAACAAAAAAACAAAATGAAACTAGACCGCCTTCTTACATTGTACACAAGAATAAACTCAAAATGGATTAAATACGTAAATGTTAGACTTGAAACCATAAAACTCCTAGAAGAAACATAAGCAGTAAAATCTTGGAAATTTCTTTTAGCAATAGTTTTCTGATATATTTGCTTGGGCAAGGAAAACAAAAGAAAAATAAATAAATGGGACTACATCAAACTAAAAAGTTTTTACACAAAAGATAACCATCAACAAAACAAAAAGACAACCCACTAAATGGGAGAACATATTCACCAATAATATATCTAATAAAGATTAATGTCCAAAATTTATAAAGAACTTGTACAACTCAATACCAAAACAAACAAACAATCTACTTAAAAATGGGCAGAAAACCTGAATAGATATTTCTCCAAAGGGGACATACAGATAGCCAATAGACATATGAAAAAACTCTACATGACCAATTATCAGAAAAATGCAAATTAAAACCACAATGAGATATCATCTCACACCTGTCAGAAAGGTTATCATGAATAAATCAACAAACAAGTATTGGTGAGGAATGTGAAGAAAATTCTAGATGTCATATTTTAGTATTTAATAATTTTATAAAAATGTTTACTTTTGATCTTCTAAGGTTGACCATATTTCAATTTTATTAGTTATGTATTTTTTTTCTGAATATCATCCTAAGTTTTATTAACTTGTAGCTGCCATTGTTAATATCCCTTGGCATCATTTTCAGATGCTGATGCTATATCTTCAACCTTAAACTTTACCATTCAAAAGTAGCATGTTATATAAAATGTTCTGTAAAACATATCTGCTTGGCCCTAAACTATATTTCCTGATGTTTCTTACAGATTCCTTGACTATTCCAATTCTCTAATTCATCTTTGTATGCTCACCATTATGTATTATTTAATTTGCTAACAAAGTTCAAAATTTTTTCATTTATTTATTGATTTGACAGAGAGAGGAAGGGAGAGAGAGAGAGAGAAAAGGGAAGAGAGAGAAACATTAATACATTGTTTCACTATTTATGTCTTCATTGGTCATTTCTTCTATGCACTGCTGACTGGGTATCAAACCCACAACCTTGGTGTATCAGGACAATGTTCTAACCAACTGAGCTACCCAGCTAGAGTCAAAGTGAAAAATTTTTTAAAGGCTAGCTTCATATTGTTGTAGGAACCCAGTTGGGGTCAAAAGCCTCTACAAAGTAGATCCAACCTCTTTTTTTTCTTAGTTTATATCTTGTCACCTATAGATTTTATTGTATTGGCATCACATTGTAAAGCTGGAGAAACTACATGCATTTTCCCTTCACCTTGTCCATTTGCTCCTGTAGTTGTGTCTTTGTTGATTTTAATTCTGTTCTCTGCTTTAAATTTTTACCCCTAATTCAAACTCTGTAAAGAATTTCAAATTCTATATTTTTTTTAATATAAGCTAAACTTATCCTCAAAAAGTGTTTCTGGGAAACATCATTAGTAGATTTGTTCTTCTCATAAGACATTTACCATGTTCCACCTCCTAAAAGGTGGTCTGAGTTAACCTATAGATATATCATCAGCTATTCAAAGGCTGGCCCCATCCCCTCCTCCTCATGGAACTCCTCATGCACACAATAGTCTTGATTTAAATTTGTTCAGTTGAATTATGCCTACTTGGTTGTTGCAAATTCAGTTTTATTGCAGTCTTTCATCAAGTCATTTCAAAACTTCTCTTGGGTTTTTATATTTGTTTTTCAGAGTAAGCTTTGCAAGTATTACCACTCTAGTCTAAAGAACATATTTATAAATATTCTTTTGGGGGATACCTTTTTAACTTGTGAATAGTATAGACATGTTGTACTTTGAGTCTGAGCAACAAAACCTCAAAAACACAGTTAATTTTTTTTATATCTATTTCGACTGGTATTATACAGTAGTAAGTTGAAGATTATATTACCTGACTTAGATTATGAATAAGTTTTGTCAATTAACTGACAATAAATTGGTTGATTGGAAAACCCTTGGTTTCTGAATATACTTAAATTTTCTAGTCTAATATTATTATAATATAGTCATATATATTAAGTAATTAATCATCGTCCATATGTGACCCTTCTATAAAATTATTCATTTCGCTCTGTTCAGCATAACATCGTCTTCTTTCATACTGCCTTGGAAATCTAATCTCTAACATGTTTCTCAGCTTACCTTGTACTATATAACTTAATTTTGAGTTATAAATTTCCAAACTGGCCACAGCTTGGTTCAAAGTAACATTTTACTTCAGAAGCCTGTTTAGTAGTAGGTCTTTCTTGAGCATAAAGGTGCATAATCACAGATGTTCTGAAAATTACCCTTGACTAGTATCTCTTCTTTTACTTCACTATTTCTCAGTTTGGACAGAAAAGTCTTATAGAATTGAAAGAAATGCCATTCTGGAAATAATTTTAGTATCATATTTCTATTTTTTAGAGGGTAGGTATATGTATATGTTTAATAATATTCCACTGTATATTTGAGAGAACCTTCATCCATGCAAAAGACCAAGAATTTTGCTGCTGTTCTTCTTCTTGGTCCACCTTTGCTGAAGGATTTTTTTAATTTTGGTTTTATCCTTAAGAAATATATACCTTTTCTTCTAGTTCCTCTGTTCCTCTTTTTATTTCCATTAATATAGATAGATTTCTTTCAGATATTACATTTTGAACTTTATTATCTAAATTCTATAGTGCATTTAAATATGGTTTCCAATCTATTACTTTCCAATCTGTGATTTTTAAATTTTTTGCTGTTTACACTATTAAAAATGTCCACATTCCCCACCCACCCCCACCCCGGCTTTGTCCACCTCCACCTAGCCCTCTCCTTCGCTCCCCTCTGGCCACCACCTCTGAGTTTTATGTCTGTGTCTATGGTTTATGCATATATGTTCTCTGGCTAATCCTGTCACCTTGTTTCATCCAGTCCCCTTCCCCTCCCCCTCTGACAGCTATCAGTCTGCTCCATGTATCCATGCCTGTTTCTATACTGAAAAAGATACTTCTGAATTTGAGTTTTATTGATAGTATCTATATATTTAGAGAGATTTCATTTTATTACTTCCAACTGTACATGAATATAAGAAAGAATGTTAACAACGTCATTGAGAAGTGATCTTTGGAGACTTACTTTAATATACAGATACAGAAAATCTGTAACAAACACTTCAAATGTAAATTGCTATTTCTATAGTATTTAGGGTGAAAAATAGGTATTTATACCTGTAAAATCATTGGTTACATGGTTAAAATTAGGTAAATTTTCACTTAAAGCTTACCTTATCAGGTAAATCATCTACACATGGTCATCGAAATAGCCACATATTATAGGATTCACTTATGATTGAGAGCTTTACAAACATCATGCTCATTTCTTCAGAGAGATTTTAGTAACAAACTTTAGCCATCTCAGTTTTATGTTTCATATTTGTATTAATCTGGGTTCTCCAGAGAAATAAAATCAGTAGTGTGTGTGTGTGTGTGCACGTATGTGTGTGTAATGTGTTTCTATTTCTCTTTACATACACACACACACATATGGAGAGAGAGAAAGAGAGAAATTTACATTTATTTTAAGGATTTGGTTCACACAACTGTAAGGCTTGCAAGTACAAAACCTGCAGATTTGGCTGCAGTATGGAGACCCAGAGAAGATTTAATGTAGTACAGTCTAAAGATAGTCTGCTGCCAGAATTCACCTTTTTTTTTTTATGCTCAATAATAGGTGTGTAATGGAGAGTTAATACTTTTGGAAATATATTATTTCATGAAATTTTAGGAAATACGAAATTCGAATTCTAAGTGCTTTTTGGTCTAAAGCATTTTTTTTATAAATAATTTATTTATTTTTGTTACAGATGTTTCTCCTTTTTCCTCTACTGATTCCCCCTCTCCCTCCCTCCCCACCTGTCCCCAGCTTTGTTGTCCATGTCCATTGTTCATGTATACATGCATATAAGTTCTGTGGTATATTTCTTCCCCCCCACGCCCTCTTCTGGGGATTGTCAGACTGTACCCCACTTCCACGTCTCTGTGTCTACCCTATTCCTCAGACTGTTATGTTCATTATATTTCACAAATAAATGAGATCATATGATACTTGTCTTTCTCTGTTTGGCTTATTTTGCTTAGGATGACACTTTCCAGACCCCACCATGTCTTCTCAAAGGATAAGAGATCTTTCTTTCTTACAGCTGCATAGTACTCCATTGTGTATATGTACCACTGCTTTTTTATCCATTCATCTACTGATGGACATTTGGGCTGTTTCCAGAGCTTAGCTATTGTAAATAGTGCTGCTACAAACATGGGGGTACATATATTCTTTCTGGTTGGTGTTTCAGGCTTCTTAGGGTATATTCCTAGAAGTGGGATCACTGGGTCAAATGGAAGTTCAATTTTTAATTTTTTGAGGTAACACCATATTGTTTTCCATAGTGGCTGCACCAGTCTGAATTCCCACCAGCAGTGTACTAGAGTCCCCTTTTCTCCACACCCTCGCCAACTTATTTGCTGACTGGTTGATTGTTTACAATAGCCAAGCTATGGAAGCAACCTAGGTGTCTATCAATAGATGAATGAGTACAGAAGAAGTGCTATATATACAAAATGGAATATTACTCAGCCATAAAAAAATTATAAAAGTTTGCCAATTGCAACAACATGGATGGACCTAGAGGATATTATGTTAAGTGAAATAGGTCAAATAGACAAAGACAAATACTGTATTTTTCACTTATATGTAGACTCTAATAAAACAAAACAAAACAGCCCTGGTCGGTATGGCTCAGCAGTTGGAGCGTCAGCCCACGGACCAGGGAGTCCCAGGTTCAGTTCCCACTAAGGACACGTACCTCAGTTACAGTTTGTCCTTGGCCCCAGTTGGGGTCGTGTGGGTGGCAGCCAGTCCATGTGTCTCTCTCACATTGATGTTTCTCTCTCTCTCTCCCTCCCACTCTATCTTATCTGAAGATAAATGCAAAGATGTCCTCGGGTGAGGATCAAAAAAGAAGAAGAAGAAAGAAAAACAGAAACAGACTCATAGATATAGAAAATAAAATTGGTGGTTGCCAGAAGGGAGAGAGATAGGGGGTTGGTTCAAAAAGGTAAAGGGGAATAAGATCTAAAAACTTCCAGTTATAAAAGAAATCAGCCATGAGGATGTAGAGTGCAGCACAGGGAACATAGCCAATAATGTTATAATAACCTCCACAGTGACAAATGGTTACTAGACATATGGTGGTAAATACATTGCAAGGTATATAAATGTAGAATCACTATGTTGTACACTTGAAACTAATATAATATTGTATGCCAAGTATACTTTAATAACATTTTTAAAAATAAAAGACTGAAATAAATAACAAATTACTTGATTAAAATAATGACAGAAAATAGGTGAATATAATTCTGTAAAAGAAATAAAAACTGCAAAAATCCAGAGTAGTCTACAGTACTTAGGATAATTTTTCCATTTAAATAAGTTCTCGATAAAAATGCTTTAGTTTCAGAAATGCAAGCAGTAACATCCAAAGGCAGTTCAGAATACTATATATCTATTCCACTGTTTATACAATGCTTTTGTTCTTCTTTAAGGAACCCCTGAGGATATATTTTGATTACTTTGCTTCTACTCTTCTTGTTTCTTAACTACCATATTTGTAAATTTAAATTTTTTTTCTGTCAGTTTTACAAAAAATATTATCTTGTTTCTCATTATATAATTTTTGGACTTTTAACTTTCTTTAGATTATGTACTAGATGAATTGTCATAGAACCTTATGTCTTATTTTCATTTTAGTATGCTTGAAATAGATATTTCTAAATAGATCATTCAAGAAGAAATTTGTTTCCTTTGGGAGTATTTTTCATAACCAGAAATTAATAAAAGCAACGATTCAATTTTAATTTCATGGAAATTATTTGAAATAAAATCTGTAAAGTGATGCCAACAGCATTGCTATAAAAAAAAAGTGACTTTCTCATTTAAAAACCTGCTATTATCTTTCATTTCCTATGAGATCAAACTCTTCATCCCAGTCATAGTAATTAATCCCCCATCTCTGCACCTGTCCTACAGCACTTGCTGCTATTCAGTAACATTCTCAACAACACTCTCAACATGATGATTTATGAATTCAGATAAAGCACCCCTTATCTCTGTGGAACTTTAAATGTATCTCCGCTTTCCTCTCACACATCAAATGTTTTCATTTTTCCCCTCTTCACATAAAATTAATCTGCCTGTTACTGAAGGATTGTTTCCAGTTCTAAATGCTCCAGGAACTATGCCTTGATAATTCCCAACAACATGTCACTGTTTTTTCTTGTCTTCCTAACTCTTCAGAGAGATTATTTTCTTTAAAATGTACTTGGAATTTGGTTATACTGAACCTTGTAGGTCTTTTTTGCTTTAAAAATTCTTTCAAAAGTCTTACTTCTTATGTATACATGTTTCCCTCAACAAGATTATTAATCCCTCAAAATCAGGTATTATGTCATATGCAATATCTCTATCTGGTATAGTTTTTAGCAATTGACAAAATTGTCATAAACACACACACATACACATACGCATTCAAATTAGCTTAGGAATTAGTCCGTTCATGTACAACGACAGATGAACTAGAATCATTTGACCAGGAAAAATTAAAATACAATTCTTTAAATAAAAGTACTCCTCTCTGTGTTGAAAGGGAATAAAAGAAAATAGACTTAAGTAAGGATATGCAACATGAGTGATAAGACAAAGGAGGACTGAGCCTCTGGAAGTCAGAGATTTTAAAGAGTTTGTGGAGGTTCTTTCGTAAATTTTTAAAAGCAAGGTACATTTTATGTCCTGAAATTATTTCCACGTGGTTCTCTTGGAGGGGGTGATATTTATTAGCCGTCTCTCTAGGTCTGTCGTATTCCTACCATTATATGCTTTAAACCAACTGCAGGATTGCTATTATCTTTGTAGAAAATGGAAGAGAGCTGAATTGAAAATGGTCAAGATAACTTTCTGTGTGTTAAATTTTAATCTCTACAATTATTAGACAGTGTGTTTTTAGATGAAGCATGTGATTTGCATACCAAGGCCGGCAGCACGGTCTGTCAGTTACTGTGACATCGGCCTGTTCTTTATCCTGTAATACATAATTAACTTAAAATTATTCATCAAAAAGAGTAATTATTGCTAGCGATGAAGTCCAATAATAAAGACTATTTTCAATTTGAGTGCAATAAAGGAAACACCAGAATTGGAAAAAACCTTGCAGAGTTTTTAGAGATTTAATGACTTGACTTTCTGCCCTTTCTTGAAACTGTTATAGTGTCTTCTAAATTGAGTATTATGACACATGATATTTGGTCAAAACACACACAATAGATGATCCCATATTCATGAACATATATGGAGGACTTGTAGGTTAATTTATTATTTGTGGCTAATTGAACTGGAAATGGTTATCAAGGCAAAACCTGATGTTTGTTTAGCTTATAATTAGAAACACATTTGTATATCACACTAGCGTTCTGTGCTGGAATTTTTATGTTGTTTGGCATCCTTTAGGTAGCATGATACACTGCATGAAATAAACAAAGTAAAAGCACAAGGTAATCTCTTTCAGATCTGATAGCTCCTGGCACTCTTGATTGATTGTAATCCATTTACTAGAGTTGCTAGTATAAAATCCTTCTGCTTTTAACCATCTGAATACTTATAAACTATGCATCAGCACTTGGAGTAAATATATATTGTTTGTTTGAAAAATAGGACTGCTACTGCTAATGATAGGTGTCAAGGTACCTGGGATAAGATCAGAAATAAGGCATTGATCAATATTTGACAGCAATGCCTAAAAGTAACTGGAAAATTTGAAGAGAAGTAAGAGAAAAACTGTTTGAGTCTCTGACTTTGTGAGTGGTTATTAGAGGGTTATGATTGAAATGTGATTAAACGTAAAGAAAGCTAGAACTGAGACCATAAATGGTAATGTCCCCCGTACTGCTTTTGAGGATAAAATGTTCTACTGAAGAACTGATTAGATGAAAAATGAAGAAGCAGTAGTCTGGGGTTTCTGGCTAGTCCAAACCATTTTGTTTGGAAAAATGCCCCATCATTGTGGGAAAAAGTCAGCGGTTACTGATGGGCCAGTTTACCACTTGACCCTTCTCTTGGCTTGGATCAGTGTGAACACTGAATCCAGGGCAACTCAGTTTTATGCAGGTAAACAAGAGCAATCAGATTCTACCTCAGAAAATTACATTCCGATACTCACACTCTGCCCTGGCTGGTGTGGCTCAGTGATCAGAGCATCGCCCGCCGCACCCAAGGATTGTGGGTTTGATGCCCCATCAAGGTCATATAGCTGGGTTGCAGGTTCAATCCCCGGCCCTGGGGTACGTGCAGGAGGTAATCAGTCGATGTGTTTCTCGCACATCAATGTTCTTTCTCTCTCTCTCTCTCTCTCTCTCTCTTTTTCTCTCTTTCTCTCTCTCTCTCTCCCCCACCTCCCTTCCACTCTTTTTAAAAAATTCAATATTCTCCAGTGAAGATTTAAAAAAAAAAAGACACACTCCAATTGGGAGCTTATAAATGGATCTTGAAACAAAACGTCAGGGCTATAGTAATCATATTTGACCATATGCACAGTTATGAGAAAAAAATAATTCTTCATACAAAACCAGTGGATTGAACATATTCAGAGAGTATGAAAAAAATAGATATTTAGTTATTTATATATCTTGTATCCTTCATAGAACCTACTATAAAGTTATATGCCTTTAATAGGAATTTAAACATTTTATTGCATAAATTCATTCATTTTTTCATAGGGACAGCATATTATCTATTTATTTCCTGGAAAACCTTGGGCTTAAGAAAGTCATGTAAATTTTTTTGTTCGGTTAATCCTCACCTGAGGATATTTCTCCATTGATTTTTAGATAGAGTGGAGAGGGGGGAGGGAGGAGAGAGAGAGAGAGAAAGAGAAAGAGAGAGAGGTCAATGTGAGAAAGACACATCGACTGTTCCCTCCCACATGACCCTGACTAGGCCAGGGATTGAACCTGCAATCCAGGTATGCGCCCTTGACTGGAAATCAAACCCAAGACCCTTCAGTCTGTGGGCTGCCACTCTAACCACTGAGCAAAATTGGCAAGGGCAAATTCATGTAAATTTTTAAGAACAGCCTGATCGGTGTGGCTCAGTGGTTGAGCGTCGGCCCATGCACCAAGAGGTTGCTGGTTCAATTCCTGGTCAGGGCACATGCCCAGGTTATGGGCCTGTTCGCCCATGGGGGGCATGCAGGAAGCATTCAATCAATGTTCTCTCTTGTCGATGTTTCTCTCTCTCTCTCCCTCTCACTTTCTCTCTTTCTAAAATCAATAAAGAAAAAAACCAAAACAAAAAAAATTTTTAAGAACAGATATTTTTCATAAAATGATATGACATACTATTCAATATCTTTTACTATACTTTTACTATATATTTGCATATATACATATCTATTTTCATATAATTATAGTTATGAATGAAGTGCATATCATATATAAAATATATATTATATATTCATATATATTACATATATACATATATTAGTTATACATGTATATCCTGAATATTTTATTCAGTCTTTAAGCCCTATCTCACCTACTATGTGTGGTCCTTTTTGCAATTTCAGTTCAGTACCTTAAGCCTTTGCACTGCTTCTCTGAATCCGCGACATGTATGCATGTGGTGTTCCTTCCTGCATAGACTCAGGGATCCTCTTCTCTGCGTATCTGCAGCACCAAGGTTACCCAGACTTGTTTCCCTATGTCCTCCAGCCAAAAAGGAAGCCTTCAGGTTTCACAGTTTTAATTTCCCATACTGCTTCATTACTTTACTCACCCTCTGTGAAAATCTATTTTAAAAAAAGATACAGGAAACACACTGTGGTAATTACTGATCCAAATTTTGACTTGCCTCAATAATCTGCCTCTTTATGTTTACATTATAGAATTCTCAGGAAGTTACCTTTTATGCAAAATACAATTTCTAATTGTATCCATAAATGTTTAGCCATTATAATCAGGAGAGTCTATTATAATGGAGCGATGTTACCCTACCCAAAGCAGAAACACAGCATTCCTCTTCGAAACTGTATCAGTACATTGAGTTTTATGACATATCTTTAGGACTTAACTAGCTAGATCATTGAGCCTATACCTTTAACATTCTTGTCCTGAAAGAATATGGCATCATTTCATACCCCTCAACACCTTATAAAATTTCTGTTTTCCTACATTTTCATCAGTGCTGGATCAGCAAACCGTATCATTTTTGTCAGTTTAAGAGAAGGAAACCAGCAGTTTATCATTGCTTTACATTCTATTTTCTGACTACAAGTGATGTTGTTAGTCGGCTGTTTGTTTTATTTTTTATCAGATTGTCTGATCATGACATTCTGCTCTTTGCACTTTTGTAAACCTCTGACACAGAGAGTTTATTTGGAAATATTTCTCAATCATGGGAGAATATAATTAATGTTGTGAGCAAGTCCCTTTTCATTTTATTTTTTTATTATTTCTATTTTACTATTTCTTTTTCTCCCTAGATTTCTGTGATTGAGTTTTCAGGCATCCCAATCCAATGTTCAGTGAATGCAGTTAAGTGTGGGTATTTATGTGTGTGTGTGTGTGTGTATGTGTGTGTATGTAAAATGCATTTTGGAATAAGATATATATACTTTTTTTATTTATGTAAGAAATACTGTTATAGCTTTCATTGATTTTCTAATGTTTTGAGTCAACATACTTTTAAAATAGATCAATGATGCTGCATGTACCTTTAGTCTGATTGCTGCATTATATTCCACTGTAAGTCTCACCTTATTTTACTGATGCAATATGCTAGTAATAGACACCTAGGTTAACTGACTTCCAGATAACAGTATGCTTATGCATTTCATTTATCTAACTGCTGGCAAATTGTTCTCTAGAATGACTTTAATTTTATACTCTGGCATGCTAATTAATTTACCAGATTTTGTTTTTCTTTCACCCAGTACAATGCAAGCCTTCTGAGAACAAAATCATTATTTAGATTTGTTTGTCTTTGTTTCCATAGCACTAACCCCGTAGCATCAGAGAGAGGGAAGACACTCAATAGGTACTTGTAGAAAGAATAAGTAATTATAATTTCTGGTTATAATTTAAAAAGACATTTGCTATGGAGAATAAAGCAGTATATGGGGAACTGAGATTATAGGAAGAGAGAAGCAGTGTTTACAGTCTAAACAGTGAACAGGATAAGCCTCGCTGGGAAGGTGGGATTTGAACAGTCTAGGAAGTGGTTAAGTCAGACATCTGAGGGAAAAGCATTCGAGATCATGAAAATAATCACTGCAAAAGCCCAGAGGAAGAATGCCTCATGTCCTCAGGGAGCAGTTAGTAAACAAATGTGCTTAAATAGAGTCCAGTGGGAGGGAGGAGAAGACAGAGACAATGTGGGTTAAATTCCCTCCATCACCATTGGCTGCACAATCACAGATGACGCAACAACCTTCAAGTATCTCAGTGAGTTGTGGCCTATTTACCTTGTAAGATTTTTGGAAGGATAAAATAAAATAATGTAGGGAAGTGATTAATAAACCATCTTGTTATTGTTCTATACATAAGAATAGATGGATACACTGACAGGTAATAGGTAGGTAGGTAGGTAGATAGGTAAGTAGATAGAGAGATAGACAGATGAAAAACATAACTGAACTTTTCTCCCCACATCTCCCCCCCAAAAAAATTTCAGATGTTGAAGCCCTAACATCCAATGTGATGGTATTTGGAGATGGGGGCTCTGGAAGCAATTATGTTTAGAGGAGGTCATGAGGGTGGAGCTGCTATGATAATATTAGTGATGTTAAAGGAAGACAAAAAGACTCAAGGCTTTGTCCCTCGGCCAAGTGAGGACAGTAGCCTATGCAGACTAAAACAGGTAGGTAGGTGTAGGTAGGTAGGTAGGTAGGTAGGAAGGTAGGTAGGACAGACAGACAGATGACAGATACACAGACAAGGGTGGAGATAGCGCATGCTCATGTATAGTACACTTGCTCAATGCGTTTCTGAAGCAGCAGTGCTTTGATTGCCTCCACTGGGCAATTCAAATAAGAGATCCCCATTTTAAAGGGAACATAAAAGTGTTTGCTTTCATGCAGTAAACACATGGAAAAGTATGATAATTGTACCTAAAACTGCACAGCACTGAGCCTAGTGCAACACTTATGAGATTAGCCCTGTGCAAACAAAAAACACCATCACAGAGAGGCTCTGGACAGCGCCAGGCACCCTGCTGCTGACTCATTTCTCTAAGTTGTTTATACAGTTCCAGAGGATCAAAGCTCCTGCTCCCTGGCTTCAGAGAATTGCCTATCCTTTGTAGTCAGAACTGCTTCTCAGAAGCAGGGTTGAAATCCACTTTGCTTCTAGTAGTCCCACACCCTCTCTGTATTATGCCTGGCAACATTACCAGGGAGACATTCTTAAAATCATTCCTTCTTGACTTTTCTTTTTCTTTTTTTTAAATTCTCATTGGAGATGTGTTTTTTTTTTATTATTGATTTTTTTTTTAAGAGAGAGAGATTGAGCAAGAAAGAGAGAAACTGATTGGTTGCCTCCCATGCACAACAAGTGTTGGCAAGGGTGGTGGAGAAAAGGGGACTCTAGTACCTGTTGGTGGGAATGCAGACTGGTGCAGCCACTATGGAAAACAATATGGTGTCACCTCAAAAAATTAAAAATTGATCTCCCATTTGACCCAGTGATCCTACTTCTGGGAATATACCCTACGAAGCATAAACACCAATCAGAAAGAATATGTACCCCCATCTTTGTAGCGCACTATTTACAATCGCTAAGATCTGGAAACAGCCCAAGTGCCCATCAGTAGATGAATGGAATCAAAAAGCTGTGGTACATATACACAATGGAGTACTACGCAGCGGTAAGAAAGAAAGATCTCTTATCCTTTGAGACTACATGGAGGGACCTGGAAAGTATCATCCTAAGTGAAACAAGCCAAACAGAGAAAGATAAATTTCATATGATCTCACTGATTTGTGGAATATAATGAACATAACAGTTTGAGGACAATCCCCTAAGGAGTGGGGAGGTGGGAGAGGGATGAACCACAGAACTTATATGCATGTATGCATGAACAGTGGACATGGACAACAATCTGGGGAAGGGGCAGGGAGGGAAGGGGGAGGGGGGAATCAGTGGGAAGAAAAAGGAGAATCATCTGTAACAAAAATTAATCAATAAATAAAAATAAAAAATAAAAAACAAACCCAGGATGTGCCCTGACCGGGAATTGAACCCACAACCTTTTTGGTGTATGGGACGACGTTCCAACCAACTAAGCCACCTGGCCAAGGTGACTTTTCTTTTTAAAAGGGCTTCAAGCTCAAAATAATGACCCTGCTAAGGCAAATATTTAACAAATGAAAGAGATGTAGAAATAATTCTTGTTTTTTAATCCTCACCAAAGGATATTTTTCTATTTATTTTCAGATTGAGTGTGTGTGTGTGTGTGGGGGGGAGAAACATCAATGAGAGAGGGACACATCTGCAGGTTGCCTCCTGCATGACTCCGACCAGGGCCAAGAACAAACCGCAAAGTACGTGCCTCTTGGCCGGAATCAAACCCGCGACTCATTGGCCCATGGGCCAACACTCTAACCACTGAGCCAAACTGGCCAGGGTCAGAAATAATTTTTAATTTTTTGTTTGATGCACTTACAGAGTTGAAGATATTTCTAAATAAATAAAGTCTTTTATTTTTATGAAAATAATATATAAACATGATAGCAACTAGAATAATACTGAAATTCAACCCTTCCTACCCAATTCCCTTCTCCAGAGACAGATTTTTGCTACTTCAATGTTACCCCATAATTCTCAACCTTATGCTTACCTGCTGTATCATGACATATACACTTTATATAACATTTTTACCACATTAACATGGGGAGGAAGAAAAAATCCCAATACTTTTCCTCCACTTCCTTTCCAATATGTCATATTCACTTTATTAATTTGCTGCTTCTCTCTGGTAACTTCATCCAATTTTGCTAGATTTATTAATAAGAGAAATGGTAGCAGAGTGGCTAAAAACACTCGGTCTGGAGATGGACCACCTGGGCTGAAATCCTGTTCTTTAGTTTATTAGCTCCATATCTTCCTGGGCCTTTGCTTTTTCATCTGTAAACCAGAGAAAAGAAGAATACCTACCTTATGAGGTTGCTCATAATAATGCAAATCATAATGCATTTGTAGCTGCTACATTTGATAAGGTGTCAATGTTCAAAATTTATAAATAACTCATACAAATCAACCCCCAAATTACAAACAACACAATTAAAAAGTAGACAATATGGTGTTACCTCAAAAAATTAAAAATGGAACTGCCATTTGACCCAGTGATTCCACTTTTAGGATTATATCCTAAGAAGCCTAAAACACCAATCAGAAAGAATATATGCACCCTTATATTCCTAACAGTGTTATTTACAATAGCTAAGATCTGGAAATAGCCCAAGTGTCCATCAGTAGATGAGTGGATAAAAAAGCTATGATTCATATACACAATAGAATACTTTGCAGCTGTAAGAAAGAGAGATCTCATACCCTTTGAGATGACATGGAGGGACCTGGAGAGTATTATGCTAAGCGAAATAAGCCAATCAGAGAAAGACAAGTATCACATGATCTCACTTATTTGCAGAATATAATGAACAAAATAAGCCAATAAACAAAATAGATCTAGAGATATGGAAGTAGGGAACAGAATGACAAATCTCAGAAGGAAGGAGTGAGGCAGAATGGGAAGAGATAAATCAAAGAACTTATATGCATAACCAATGGACACGGACAACAGATCAGTGAAGGTGGGGGTGAGCAGGAGTGGGGAGGATGGAGTCAATGGGGGAAAAAATGAGGGACATCTGTAATACTTTCAACAATAAAGGTAAATTTTTAAGAAAAACAGAACCCTCGTGTAAGGTTGGTGGAAATGCAGATTGGTGCAGCCACTGTGGAAAAGAGTATGGAGGGTCCTCAAAAAATTAATTATAGAACTGCCTTATGAACCAACGATTCCACTTCTGAGTATATGTTTGAAGAATCCCAAAACACTAATTCAAAAAATATATGCACACCTATGTTTATTATAGCATTATTTACAATAGCCAAGCTATGGAAGCAAGCTGAGTACCCCTTTGTAGAAGAGTGGGTTTAAAAAGCTGGCCCTGGCCAGTTTGGCTCAGCGGTTAGAGCATCGGCCTGCGGTCCTGAGAGACCCGGGTTCGGTTCCCGCTAAGGGCACGTACCTCGGTTGCAGTTTGTCCCCGGCCCTGGTCGGTTGTGCGGGTGGCGACCACTCGATGTGTCCCTTCACATCGATGTTTCTCTCTCTCTGTTCCTCTCTCTCCCTCCCACTCTACCTGAACAAAAAATGGAAAAATGTCCTCGGGTGAGGATTAAAAAAAAAATTAAAAAAAAAAAAAAAAAAAGCTGTGTATACACCCTGGCCAGTTTGCATCAGCGGTTGGAGCATCGGCCTGTAGTATAGAGAGACCCAGGTTCAGTTCCCGCTAAGGGCGCGTACCTCGGTTGCAGTTTGTCCCTGGCCCTGGTTGGTCGTGCGGGTGGCAGCCATTCGATGTGTCCCTTCACATCAATGTTTCTCTCTCTCTCTCTTCCTCTCTCTCCCTCCCGCTCTATCTGAACAAAAAATGGAAAAATGTCCTCGGGTGAGGATAAAAATAAAAAATAAAAATAAAAATAAAAAAAATAAAAAGCTGTGTTACATATATAGAATGGAATATTACTTGGCCATAAAAAAACAAATGAAATTTTAGCATTTACAACAGCATGGATGGACCTAGAGGAAATTAGTTTAATAAGTCAGTCAGAGAAAGACAAATACCATATGATTTCACTTCTATATGAAATATAAAGAAAAAATAAATGAACAAACAAAACTGAGACTGACTCATGGATACAAAGAACAAACAAATTGGTAGTTGCCAGATAGGTGGGGTATTGGGAGGCTGGGTGAAAGGTAAAGGAATTAAAGAGTACAAGTTGGCCCTGGCTGGTTTGGCTCAGCAATTAGAGCATTGGCCCTCCAACTGAAGGGTCTCAGGTTCAGTTCCCAGTCAAGGGCATGTACCTGGGTTGAGTTTTGCTCCTGTCCTGGTCAGTCCCTGCTGGAGGCAACCAACTGATCTCTCTCTCTCTCTCTCTCTCTCTCTCTCTCTCTCTCTCTCCTTCCCTCCCTCCCTTCCACTCTATCTAAAAATTAATGGAAAAATATCCTTGGGTGAGGATTAACTAAAAATAAAATAAAACTCTGTTTTTTAAAAAAGTACAAATTGGTAGTTACAGAATAGCCACAGAGGTGTAAAGTACAGCATAGGAAATACAGTAATTAATATTGTAATAACTATGTATGCTGTCAGATGGATGCTGAAAATATTGGGGAGAACACTTAGTAAAGTATATGATCATCAAACCACTGTGCTGCACACCCTGAAACTAATACAAAATAACATTGAATGTGAACTATAATTGAAAAATAAAATAAAAATTTTAAAAAACAGGTAGCAAGCACTTGCCATAACTATCCCACCAGGGTTCATGGCAGGGGGAGCAGGCAGAAACACCCATTTCCCAGTCTTTCCTTAAAAAGGTCTATTTGCATACTTCAAAAGCTGCTGTATTAAGAGTCAGATGTCTAGTCTAGCACACATCTGGGGACTGACTGTGATTTTCCACAGAGACCATGGGGGCTTGCAGACACCTCCCTGGCCTTTTCCCTCTAGCCCACACCATGGCTGTACATCCAGGCCCAATGCAGAAGAAGCAGGCCAAAATGTGTGCTTCAGTTCCTCCTGGAAGGAGCCTAATTACATATTTTCTTGGGTGCTTCCTAGATCTAGCTTCCAACTGGCCTGTATCTAGGTACTGACTCTGATCCTCCCTGTTGGCACAAACCAGGAGCAAAGGCCAGGATGCTTCATGAGATTCATCTTTTACACAAGACCACTCTATTAAGATTGGGAGAGGTGGCTGTTTTATCTTACACACAGAAACCAACACAGAGAATCCAGGAAAATGAAGAAACAGAGGAATATGTTCCAAACAAAAGAACAAGATAAAACTCCTGAAGCAGATCTTAATGAAGCAGAGATAAGTGATTTACCTGATAAAGAGTTCAAAATAACAATCATAGAGATTCTCAAAAAAAGTCAGGAAAACAAGGCAAGGGCAAAGTGAGAATTTCAACAAAAAGAAAACATTTTAAAAGAACCAGACGGAAATCATAGAACAGAAGAACACAATAACTAAACTGCAAAATTCAGTAGAGGGCTTCAGCAGCAGGCTAGATCTAACAGAAGGGTCAGTAAACTCAAAGACAAGTCAGCAGAATTTATCTAATCAGAGGAACAAAAATAAAAATGTAAAAGAGTGAAGATAGCTTAAGAAACTTATGGGACACCATCAAAAGAACCAATACATGTATTATAGAGGTCCCAGAGAAGAACTGAGAGAAAAAAGGGGCAGAAAGATTATTCCCTTACTTAGGGATAAACAGATATCTATATTCAAGAATCTCAGAGAATAGTAATGAGATTAAACAACAGAGAACTGACCCCAGACATATTATTTTTAAATTGTAAAAAGTTAAAGATAAAGAGAAAATCTTAAAAGCAGCAAGAGAAAAACAAATTGTAACATATTGTACAAGGAACCCCCCCCCATAAGATTATTCATCACTAACTTTGCAGTGCTAGAAGGAAGCAGCATAATATATCTAAAGTGCTGAAAGAAAAAGAAAAACAACTGCCAACCAAGAATATGCTGTCCAAAATTAAAGGAGCTATAAAGAGTTGTATAGATAGCCCTGGCCGGTTTGGCTCAGTGGTTAGAGCGTCGGCCTGCGGTCCTGAGAGACCCGGGTTCGGTTCCCGCTAAGGGCACGTGCCTCGGTTGCAGTTTGTCCCCAGCCCTGGTTGGGTCGTGTGGGTGGCAACCACTCGACGTGTCCCTTTCACGTTGATGTTTCTCTCTCTCTCTCCCTCCCACACTCTATCTGAACAAAAAATAGAAAAAATGTCCTCGGGTGAGGATAAAAAAAAAAAAAGAGTTGTATAGATAAGCAAAAGCTTAAGGAGTTCATCACCATTAGAAATGCTAAAGGGAATTCTTCAAGCTGAAACCACAGGATACTAATTAATAAGAGAATAAAAACCTAAAATCATTGGAAAAAGTGAAGGTATAGGTAAATTCAGAATACTCTAATGTAATGGTGATGGGTAAATCACTTATAACTCTAGTGCAAAAGTTACAAGATAAAAATATTAAAAATAACTATAATTATAATGATTTGTTAATGGATACAAGTAAAATGATATAAATTGTAATATCAAAAATATAAAATGTCAGGGGAGAGAGAAATATGGAGCAAAAATCTATAGTAGATACACAAAAGATAAAGAGAAAGGAATCTAAGCATACTATAAAAAAATCATAAAATTACAAAATATATATATAACATATATATATATATATCACACAAAGGAATTGCAAAACAACAAGAACTCAATTAACAAAATGGCAAGAGTAATTTCATACCTACCAATAATTACTTTAAATTCTCTAATTAAAGACAGAGTAGTTGAAAGGATGAAGAAAAAAAAAAAACTATATGTTGCCTAAAAGAGATTCACTTCCTTTTTAAGGACACACATAGATTGAGTGTGAAGGAATGGAAAAATATATTCCATACAAATGGAAACCAAAAGAAAGCATGGGTAGCTATGCTTGTATCAGACAAAATAGACATTAAACCAAAGACTGTAACAATGAACAGCAAATCCATTCTTCTATGCATTCAGGCCAAAACCTTATAGTCAAATTTGACTGTTTTCTTTCTCTCACATGCAGAATTCAAACTATCAGCAAACCCTGTAGGCTCTGCTTTTAAAATATATTTAGAATATACCATTCCTCATTATCTTCACTGCTAGCATCCTAGTCTGCCAACATTATCGCTCACCTGGATTACTAAAATAACTCCCCAACAGGTCTTTCTGCTTCTACTTTCACCTTCCGACCACCTAGGTTTCTCAGCACAACATCCATAGTGGTCCTTTTAAAACATGTCAGATCATATCACTCTTCTGTTTAAAACCTGAAAGATCCCCCACTTTACTCAGAATAAAAACATACATTCTTGAAATAGTTCATAAAACCTCACACCTCACACAATCTGGCTGCCCCTTTCCTTTCTGACCTTATCACCCCCTATCTTAGTCCACTTGGGTTACTAGAATAAAAATATCATAGACTGGTGGCTTACAGGAATATATTTCCCACAGTTTTGGAGTCCAACTTTAAGGTGCCAGAAGATTAAGTGTCTGGTGAGGGCTAGCTTCCTGGTTCATATGTGGATATCTCCTTGCTATAACCTTACATGGTGCAAGCAGGGGAGGGATCTCTCTGAGGTCTCTTTAATAAGGGCTCTCATTCTATAATCACTTCTTGTAGGCCCCACCTCCTAATACCATCAGACTGGACATTAAAATGTAACATATGAATTTGAGGGCAACACAAATATTCAGTCTATAGCATTTCACTCCCAAAACTGAGGTCCTTCTCATATGCAAAATATATTCATTTTAACCCAACAGCCCCAAAAGTCTTAACTCATTCCAAAAGCAACTCTAAAGTCCAAAGTCTCATGTTGATACCATGTAAATCAGATAGGGATGAAACTAAAGCTATAATTCATCTTGAGGCAAACTGCTCTCTAGTTGTGAATCTGTGAAGTCAAACAAGTTATATAGTTCTAAAATGCAACGATGGAACAGGCATAGGATAGGCATTTCCATTTCAAAGGAAGAAAGGAGTGACAGGTCCTGAGCAAGTCTAAAACACAACAAGGCAAATTCCTAGACCCCAAGACTCAAGAATAATCCTCTTTGGTTCAATGAACTGCCTCCCAGGTCCACCAGAGTAGAGGCTCTGCTTTCCAGACACATTGGAGCAGGAGGTCCTACTTTTCAGACCAACTGGGCCAGTGGTCCTGACTCTACATTTTTGGGAGACCCTGCCCCCATGGTATTTCTCTGCCTGGGTTCCCCCACTCTCTGGTGCTGGGTTCCAAGCTGGTGGCTCTGCCAGGAAGCCTGTCCTTTGAAATCTAGGTAGAAGTGACCATGTCTCTATGGCTCTGCTGGGTACAGCCCATGATGCTCTGGGGCCTGCCACAGTAGCACCTGGGGCAGCCAAGAAATCACAGCACCGAAGTGTGGGGAGTGGAGCCCTGAGACGTCAAGTGGTGCCAGGTCACATCCACCAATGTCCCAAAGGTACCAGCAGTCCTGCCTTTGAAAATACGCTGCAGGCCTTACCCCACAGAAACCACCACTACCACCCTCGCCCCACCCTGGACCTGTGAAGGGAGTGACAGCTTTGCTGATGCATTGCCTTCCAGATCATTCTTCCATTTTCTTGGACAACAGCTTCTGGCTTCTGTTATAGTGGCTGATCCAGCCACACTGTTTGTGTTCTCTTCCATTCATGCTTTTTCATTTTCTGAAATATGAGTAGAATTTTCCAAATCTTTAAGTTCTGCTTCCCTTTAAATTACTCCTTCTTCTCACATTTTACAATAGGCAGTCGAGAGGAGCCAAGCTGTTCCTTCAATGCTATCAGTACTGAAGATAATAAAAATAGCGTCAGCTAAATACGATCCAATTTCATCACTCCCAAGTTCTACCTTTCACAAAACACTAGAACAAGAGCACAATTCAGCCAAGTTCTCTGTCGCTTTATAATAAGGATGGCTTCTCTTCTCCACTGGCCAATAACACACTCCTCATTTCTACCTGCCACATCAGAATGGCGTTACCATCCATATTTGTTCCAACACTCTGTTCAGAATGACTTGGGGATTCTCTAAGATTTATGCTTTCACTTCAGCTCTCCTCTTTCCTTTCTGAGCTCTCGCCACAACTGCCCTTAACAGTCCATTCCTAGCAGCGTGGGCTTTTCCTAGTGTGCGCTTCACACCCTTCCGGCCTCCGATCATTAGACGTAGGTTGTTTCCTCATGAATAAAATAGTTAATATGAGCTCCCTAACATTACTTCTACATTACATTTCAGATTATAAAAATACACAGTGTTAAACTAATTTGAAACATCCTGACAAACTTTTTGTATTAACAGTAATTATGATTTGTCATGGCATCAGCTTAAACATCATTTCTAAGATCTTTAGGTAACTTAAAACCTGAGTCAACATTCAAATGAGTTCATTAATAGATAATTTTGGATGCCTACCTGATTTCCAAATAAAAAAATATATTAAAACTAGTTACCATAATTTTACATTTATATACCATTAATTTTTATTTTTACATGCTGTAGAGTGACTGAATCATTGCGTCATAAACATGTTCGTTTTCGGTACTTTAACATGTAAAAGTGTTGGGTGGCTAAAGAAAGGTGTGTCAAGTGTATTCATAGTCATAGTTTGCTGAAATGCTTGTGTATGACAGTTTTCAGTTACCTATCTCCCAGCTTTTTGTGTGCAATAGATGTTAAACTATTTGATTAAAAGTTAAAATATTATGGGTGGTTGAGACTATACAAGGCATAGATAGAGAACTACAACGAAGTGTTTCTACTCTTTAAGAGAAAAAAAAAAGAAATAATTTTGTCCTGACATAAAATGTCCGTTTGTCCCAGAATATGAAAGGACATAGTAAAGGACAAAAATTGAAGCAAGTGAATTTTATTTGCTTGGTTTATAACATCTGAGTTTGAAGGGGAAAAGTCTATAAAATATATTCAATTTTTAGCACATTTTGCTTAGTTTTGATGGGCTTGTCTCCTAGCACCTTCATCTGCAATTTGAAAGATGATTCTGCACCTTTTATAAGTCTGTCTAAATAGCAGCGATTCTGTTTCTTACCAGAACAATTTTCTGTTCTTTATGTTGACACATATACTTGATTAATAATATTTTTAAGACTTTTTTAAACCACTAAGGACAAAACTTTTCTCACCTGTAAAAGGGCTCAGTTTCTTTACATTCAAAGTACTTTCTTTTATGTTTATTTATTTAATTTTCACTTTGATTAAGTAGAAAACCAAGTGTTGTTTCCCAGGAACCCACAATCCTATCTTTAAAAATTGACAAAAATCTCCTCTGACAACTCTTACATTTGCTTTCCCAATATCACATCTTACATTCAGAACAAAAAATAAATAAAAAACTTGCAGGATATCTTTTACAACTCAGACGATCTGTGACATTTCCCAGAGGGCCCCTGGCAACATCAAAATGATTTGTTGTTTTATCTAATAAAAGGAAAGATGCTATTGACCAAGGTGGCCTGAATGCTCCCCTCGGCTGGACTAACTTGACACGGGTTCCATCTTGACTTTAGGCCTCTAACCTCTTTTTCTCAGAGCACTTACTTTAGAAAACTTGCCATTGTAAACTCTTTCTCTGCCTCTTCAAGATGAAAATGCTGTCTTCGCCTCTTGCCAGTTTTACAGGACTGTCTTTCGCAGCGACCTCGGAGCCGTCCCTGTGAAATGTGGGAAGATCAAGGAAGCAAGCACTCCTATCTCTCATTCTCTGTGGCAGGACAGGAGCCTAACTTGGCAGGTGCCTTGTCCAAGTTGTAACACTACCTCCCATCATGAAGGTACTGGAAAGTTTCCTTTTCCTGTTGGTAGCCTCCGATATCTCCACCTGCAGTTCTTAAAAACGCTCCCAACCTTTATTTTAACACAGTGATTTTCAATCTTTTTCATCTATGGCACACATAAACTAATTACTAAAATTTTGCAGCACACCAAAAAAAATGTATGTTTTGCCGAACTGACAGAAAAAAAAAAAAAAAAGGTATAATGTTGATTCATTCACACCAGAAGGCTATTGTTGTGTTGACTATTGTCATTTTCTATTTGGCAATCTAGGGGGAAAGAGGTCAGTGCCCCTGACATGGTACTGCACTTTTTAAAAATTCTTGGGGCTCACCGGTTGAAAACTGCTGTTTTAACAAAATTGAAATGACTTTAGTTCTGGCCTCTCTTCCCTATTACAATAGCCTTGAAGAAATTGTTTCTTGCCTGCTTAACTTTGTCAGATACAATTTTTGCTTTGACACTCTAAGTAACCAGGTTTGTTTGCTGTGTCCCATATGGATCTTAATTAGATCCAACAGAGGAAAGACTGCATAGGAAGCCTTGCCAAATCAAAGACACACTCAACTTTCCTTAGATTAAGGTAAAAACGCTACTGATATAAATATTTCAGAAAGTTTACATGTTGTGGAAAGGCCTTACAGATTTGTCAATGTCCCCACTGTCCGTGACTTGTTTTTAGCCTCAGAGGAAGCACTGATCAAACCTTTATGAAATAATATGTACTATACTCCATTAAAGAATTTTACTCTCCTCCATCCTAATATGACTGGTTATACCGGAATAAACTGATCACAGCTATTCAGTGTTCGGCATCGACAGAAACTTTGCTTTACTTCGGTGCTTGTCTGAAAGCTCTGCTCTAAATTCCTGGTCAGAGTTTTTATCTTCAACAAAAGACGATCTTGTGTCAAGACAGCCTCATGAAAAGGACTACACAGTGCAAGGTTCTTGAAACTATTGCTTCTTCAGAAAATAGATTCTTGGGCCCAGAGCTCCACAGTGATGTCACTGAGACAATCTCAGAAAGTGTCTGTGAACTGTCAGGACTTCCAGGACTCTTAAACCCAGAAGCAAATGGTTGCATGAAAACATCTGCTGACAGAAGTTCCAAAAGACAAGAATTAATTATAAAGGACAGAATAATGCACTGATAAGGGAAATTTAAGTATGCTACTTATTTGGAATATTATTCATATTATTTTAATTTTCTATGTATGTATGAAGTAGCCCTTTTTCTTTTTCTTAAGCTACTTCTAACTCTCAATTTAGTAAATTTGCTTCTGAAAACTGATATGAAATATATTTTAATGATAATAAGTATTTTATTTTACTTTATTTCTTATTGTTGAAAATATTACAGATGTCCCTCTTTTCCCCCCATTGACCCCCTCTTCGCTGCTCCCTCCCCCTCTTGCTTTCCCCAACCTAATGTCTGTGTCCATTGGTTATACATACATGCATGTAAGTTCTCTGGTTTATCTCTTCCATTCCCTCCCACCCCATCCCTCTGAGGTTTGTCAGTCTGTTCCTTACTTCACGTCTCTGAATCGATTTTGGTCTACAGCTTATCTTCTTCATTATATTTCACAAATAAGTGCAATCATGTGGTACTTGTCCTTCTCTGACTGGCTTATTTTGCTTGGCATAATACTCTCCAGGTCCCACCATGTCATCTCAAAAGGTAAGAGATCTCTCTTGCTTACAGCTGCGTAGTATTCCGTTGTGTATATGTACCACAGCTTTTTTATCCACTCATCTACTGATGAGCACTTGGGCTATTTCCGGATCTTAGCTATTGTAAATAGCACTACTATGAACATAAGGGTGCATATATTCATTCTGATTGGTGTTTTAAGGCTTCTTATGATATAATCCTAAAAGTGGAATCACTGGGTCAAATGGCAGTTCCATTTTTAATTTTTTGAGGAAGCACTATATTGTTTTCCACAGTGGCTGCACCAGTCTGCATTCCCACCAGCAGTGTACTAAAGTCTTCTTTCCTCCACATTATCGCCAGAACTTGTTGTTTGATTATTTGTTGATGGCCGCCATTCTGGCAGGTGTTGAGGTAATATCTCAAAGTCATTTTAATTTGCATCTCTCTGATGATTAGAGATGTTGAGAATTTTTTTATATATCTCTAGGCCATTTGTATGTCCTGTTTGGAGAAGTGTCTATTCAGGTCCTCTGTCCATTTTTTAATTGGATTGTTTGTCTTCATTTTGTTGAGTTTCATGAGTACTCTATACATTTTCTATATTAACCCCTTATCTGATGTATCATTGGCAAATATGTTCTCCCAGAGAGTGGGTTCCCTTTTCCTTTTGATGCTGGTTTCTTTTGCTGTGCAGAAGCCTTTTAGTTTGATGTAATCCCATTTATTAATTTTTTCCTGTTTCTCTTGCCCTAGGCGATGTGTCAGTGAAAATTCCAGTATATATGATGTCTGAGATTTTTCTGCCTAGATTATCTTTCAGGATTTTTATTGTTTCACTAGTTACATTTAAGTCTTTTATCCATTTTGAGTTTATTCTTGTGTATGGTATAAGGTGGTGGTCTAGTTTCTTTTTTATTTTTATTTTTGCATGTACCTGTTCAATTTTCCCAACACCATTTCTTGAAGAGACTGTCTTTTCTCCATTGTATGCTCTTGCCTCCTTTTCACATATTAATTGGGTATACTGTTTTGGGTCAATTTATGGGTTCCCTGTCTTGTTCCATTGATCTATAGGCCTGTTCTTGATATGAAATATTTTTTTTATTTATTTTTGTTACAGATGTTTCTCCTTTTCCACCACTGACACACTCCTCCCTCTCTCTCCCCGCCGCATCACCAGCTTTGTTGTCCATGTCCATTGATTATACATACATGCGTATAAGTTCTATGGTATATCTCCCCACCACACAACTTCTTCTGGGGATTGCCAGTCTGTACCCTACTACCACGTCTCTGGGACTACCCCATTCCTCAGACTGTTCTGTTCATTATATTTCACATATAAGTGAAATCACATGATATTTGTCTTTCTCTGCTCGGCTTGTTTTGCTTAGGATAATACTTTGTAGGTCCTTCCATGCAGTCTCAAAGGATAAGTGATCTTTCTTTCTTATAGCTGCATAGTACTCCATTGTGTATATGTACCACAGCTTTTTTATCCATTCATCTACTGATGGACATGTGGGCTGTTTTTAGATCATAGCTGTTGTAAATAGTGCTGTTATGAACATGGAGATACATATTCTTTTTGATTTCTGTTTCAGGCTTCCTAGGGTATATTCCTAGAAGTGAAATCACTGAGTCAAATGGCAATTTAATTTTTAATTTTTTGAGGTAACACCATATTGTTTTCCATAGTGGCTGCACCAATCTATATTCATACCAGCAGTGTACAAGAGTCCCCTTTTCTCCACACACTCGCCAACACTTGTTGTTTGATGCTTTGTTGATGGCAGTCAATCTGACAGGTGTGAGGTGATACCTCATTGTTGTTTTAATTTGCATCTCTCTGATGATTAGTGATGTTGAGCATTTCTTCATATGTCTCTTGGTCATTTGTATGTCCTGCTTGGAGAGGTGTCCATTTAGTTCCTCTGCCCATTTTTAATTGGGTTCTTTGGCTTCCTTTTGTTGACTTTTATGAGCACTCTATATATTTTGGAAATTAACCCCTTATCTGATGTATCATTGGCAATGATGCTCTCCCATACAGTGGGTTGCCTTTCCATTATGAGGGTTGTTTCTTTTGCTGTGCAGAAGCTTTTTAGTTTGATGTAGTCCCATGTGTTCATTTTCTTCTTTGTTTCTGTTGTGTTAGGTGATGTATCAGTGAAAATTCTGCTGCGTGTGATGTCTGAAATTTTGTTGCCTACATTTTCTTCTAGGATTTCTATGGATTCACAAGTCACATTTAAGTCTTTTATCTATTTTGAGTTTATTCTTGTGTATGGAGTAAGTTGATGGTCTAGTTTCATTTTTGTGCATGTAGCTGTCCAATTTTCCCAACACCATTTATTAAAGAGGCTGTCTTTACTCCATTGTATACCCTTGCCACCTTTGTCAAATATTAATTGAGCATAATGTTTTGGGTCAATTTCTGGGTTCTATGTTCTATTCCATTGTTCCTGTGCCACTACCAGGCTGTTTTGATTACAGTAGCTTTGTAGACTAACCTGATATCCGGTATTGCAATCCCTGCTTACTTTGTCCTTTTACAAGAATGCTGTGGCTATTCAGGGTCTTTTTTGGTTCCATATAAACTTTTGAAGTATTTGTTCCAGTTCTGTGAAATATGTCATTGGTATTTTGATGGGGATAGCATTGAATCTATAGATTGTTTTGGGTAGTATACACATTTTAATGTTGTTAATTCTTCCAATCCATAAACAAGGTATGTGCTTCCACTTTTTTATATCTTCCTCTATTTTTTTTTTTCAATGTCCTGTCGTTTTCTGCAAATAGGTCCTTTACTCCTTTGGTTAAATTTATTCCTAGGTATCTTAATTTTTTTTTGCCACAATGGTAAATGGGATTGTTTTTTTAGTTTCTCTTTTTGTGAGTTCATCATTGGTTTTTAGAATACCTTCAATTTCTTGATGTTAATTTTGTATCCTGCAACTTTGCCAAATTCATTTATTAATTTTGGTAGATTTTTGATGGAGTCTTTAGGGTTTTCTATGTATAATATCATGTCATCTGTGAATAATGACAGTTTCAATTCCTTCTTTCCATTTTGGATCCCTTTTATTTTTTCCACATGTCTGATTGCTGTGGCTAAGACTTCCAGTACTATGTTAAATAAGAGTGGCAAAAGTGGGCATCCCTGTCTTGTTCCTGTTCTTAAGGGAAATGCTTTTAGTTGTTGCCCATTGAGTATAATGTTGGCTGTAGGTCTTTCATGTATGGCCTTTAATATGTTGAGATATGATCCTTCTATTTCCACATTGCTGAGCATTTTTATCAGAAATGGGTGCTAGATTTTGTCAAATGCTTTTTTCAGCATCTATTAATATGATCATATGGTTATTATCTTTCATTTTATTTATGTGGTGTATCACATTTATTGATTTGTGAATATTGTACCAGCCTTGCATCCCTGGGATAAATCCCACTTGGTCGTGGTGAATAATTGTTTTGATGTATTGCTAGATTCGATTTGCTAGTATTTTGTTCAGGATTTTGGCATCTGTGTTCATCAGGAATATCAGCCTGTAGTTTTCTTTATTTGTAGTGTCTTATTCTGGTTTTAGAATAGAATTATGCTGACCTCATAAAACAAGTTTGGAAGTCTTTCTTCTTCTTGAATTTTAAGGAATAGTTTGAGAAAAATGGGTGTTAGTACTTCTTTGAATTTTTGGTAAAACTCCCCTGTGAAGCTGTCTGGTTTGAGCTTTTATTTGCTGGGAGAGTCTTAATTACATCTTCAATTTCCTTAGTTGTTATTGGTCTGTTTGAGTTTTCTATCTCTTCCCAGTCCAATTTTGGGAGACTAGGTGTTTCTAGAAATTTGTCCATTTCATTTAGATTGTCGAATTAGTTGTTCATAGTAGTTGTTAACGATCCTTTGTATTTCTGTGGTGTCAGTAATTACTTCTCCTCTTTCATTTCAGATTTTGTGTATTTGGGTTCCCTTCTGTCTTGGTGAGTCTAGCTAAGAGTCCATCAATCTTGTTTTTCTTTTCAAAGAACCAGCTCTTTGTTTCATTGATCCTTTGAATTGTTGTTGTTTTTTGTTTGTTTGTTTGTTTGTTTGTTTTTGTCTCTATGTCATTTATTTCTGCTCTGATCTTTACTATTTCCTTCCTTCTACTTGGTCTGGGGTTTTCTTTTTGTTTGCTTTCCAGTTCTTTAAGTTGTGAGGTTAGATAGTCTATTAGAAATTTTTCTTGTTTCTTGAGGTAGGCCTGTAGTGCTATGAACTTCCCTCTCAGGACTGCTTTCTCTGCATCCCATAGATTTTGTGGTGTTGTGTATTCATTTTCATTGGTTTACTGGAATTTTTAAATCTCTTCCTTGATCTCCATGGTAACCCATTCATTGTTCAATAACATACTATTTAGCGTCCATGTTTTCAAATGTCTTTGCATGTTCTTGTTGCAATTGATTTCTAGTTTCATGCCATTGTGATCTAAGAAGATGCTTGATATTATTTCAATCTTCTTGAACTTGTAGAGACTGAGTTTGTGCTCTAATATGTGGTCTATCTTTGAGAATGTCCCATTGTACTTGAGAAGAATGTGAATTCTGTAGTTGTGGGGTGTAATTCTTTGTGGATATCTATTAAATCCATTTGATCTAGTGCTTCATTTAGAGCCTCTGTTTCCCCGTTAATTTATTGTCTAGTTGATCTATTCAGTGATGTCAGTGGGGTGTTGAAGTCCCCTGCTATGACTGTATCGCTGTCAATTTCTCCTTTGAAGTCCTCCTAAAGATTTTAATGTATTTTGATGGTCCTATATTGGGTGCATATATGTTTACCAAGGTTATATCTTCCTGTTGATAAATTCTTTCATCATGTAGTGGCTTTTTTGTCTCTAGTTATGGCCTTTATTTTGAAATCTAATTTATCAGATATGAGTATTGCTACCCCAGTTTGTTTTTGGGTTTTTTTGGTTTTTTGCTTTCCGTTTTCTTGGAAGATTTTTTCCATTCCTTTACTTTCAATCTATGTGAGTCTTTTGTTGTGAGGAGTGTCTCCTGTAAACAACATATATGTGACTCATGCTTTCTTATCCAGCCAACTACTGTGTCTTTTTATCGAAGCATTCTATCCATTTAAATTTAATGTGATTATTGATATGTACTTATTTATTGTCATTTTTGTTTAGTGTGGTTATATTTTTCTTTCTATTTCTACTACTAATTATAGCAGTCCTTTTAACATTTCTTGTAGTGCTGGTTTGGTGCTAATGTATTCCCTTAGCCTTCTTTTGTCCAGCAAGCTCTTTATTTGACCTTCTATTTTGAATGATAACCTTGCTGGTTGGAGCAGTCTTGGATTCAGATCCTTGTTTTTCATGACCTTGATTACTTCATGCCATTCCCTTCTGGCCTGTAGTGTTTTTTGTGAGAAGTCAGCTGAGAGCCTCATGGGGGTTCCTTTGTAGGTAGCCTGTTGCTTATCTTTTGCTGCCTTTAGGATTCTGTCTTTGTCTTTAATATTTGGCATTTTAATTACTATGTGTCTTGGTGTGGGCCTATTTGGGTTCTTCTTACTTCGGGCTCTCTGTGCTTCTTGAACTTGAATGCCTTCTTCCTTCATCAAGTTAGGAAATTTTTCTGTCACTATTTCTTCAAATATATTCTCTAACCCTTGCTCATTTTCTTCTTCTTCCGGACTCCTATGATGCGAATGTTATTCCGTTTCCAGTTGTCCCACAGTTCTCTTAAGCTGTCTTCCTGTTTTGTTTTGTTTTGTTTTGTTTTTGATATTTTGTTCAGATAGAGGGGGAGGGGGGAGGGAGGGAGGGAGGGAGGGAGGGAAAGAGAGAGAGAAAGAGAGAAACATCGACATGAAAGGGACACATCGAGTGGTCGCCACCCACACGACCCAATCAGGGCCGGGGACAAACTGCAACCGAGGTACGTGCCCTTAGCAGGAACCGAACCCGGGTCTCTCCGGACCGCAGGCCAACGCTCTAACCGCTGAGCCAAACTGGCCAGGGCTGTCTTCCTGTTTTGTAATCGTTTTTTTCCTTTTGGTTTTCTGATTGGTTTATTTTTTCTACCCTGTTTTCTAATTCACTGATCCGGTCCTCAGCTTCCTCTACTCTGCTGGTTATTCCTTCTAATGTGTTCTTTATTTCTTCTATATCATTCTTCATTTCAACTTGGTTGGTTTTCAATGTTTTTAAATCTTTACTCATGATGTTGATGTTCTTACTCATGCTGTTGAGCTTCTTCAAGACCATGGCTCTGAACTCTCTCTCTCTGATAACTTGCTTAACTGCATTTCACTTATTTCATCTTCGGTAGAAGTCTCTTGTTCTTTCATTTGGGATATGTTTCTTTGTTTCACCATTTTGGCTATCTCAGTCAGTTTTGGAGCCTGCCAGATTTTCCTTGTGGGTGTTTGTGTTCTGCTCTTTGTTGCTCCCTCTACTGGGTTTGGATAAGCATGGGAGGACCCTTGTTAAACACCACTGTCAAGTCTTACTTTCCTGAGTAGATTTGCAAGCCCAGAAAAGGTTCAGTTATCCTCTCACTTTTTGCCTGGAGGTTATTAGTCTCAGTTACTCAGGGCCTTGGGATGTAGCCCTCAGGTGTTCTGAGTAAGAGGATTTCCAGAGGGTGGGACTAGTTGTTAATGAGCCTCAATTTGCATTTCTTTGGCTCACCTGGGTGGGGTTGAATCTCTGAGGGAGGGGCTGCTGTTTCTCCACACAGTTCCAGGAAAGAGCAAGCTGGCCATTGTCCTTTGTGGCTGCAACTCAGCAAAAACTCTGAACACCCTCCATATTCCGGGTGTCCCCACAGAGTTCCAGTCCAGTCCACCCTCCCTCTGCCAGAGCCCAAGATGAGTGGCTGTAGCCAATCTAGTGCTTTGTCCCGGCTCTTTGCGCTGTGGAGCCGGCTAGGGATTTTAACCCGGAGGGCGCTGCTCACAACTAAGACTGCTGCCATCTGTGGGCTTCCAGCTCGCCACCCTCTCACTCCTCTGCAGATCCTACCAGTGTTTCTGGTTATATGGTCCTCTCCTACTGCTTTTTTCTGATGACTTGTCTTTATTTCA
The DNA here is from genome assembly GCF_014108415.1 of Molossus molossus. Lineage (NCBI taxonomy): Eukaryota > Metazoa > Chordata > Mammalia > Chiroptera > Molossidae > Molossus > Molossus molossus. The sequence goes on along the minus strand of NW_023425401.1, from coordinate 36,773,155 downwards.
GTTGTAATTCCCGTTTGGTCCTAGGAGATCATCTGTATAGCTTCTATTCACTCCACCGCCATTTTTTTAAACCAATATGAAATATTTTTAAATGGAATTGAATTTTTACTGCACCCACCTCCCCTAAAATCACAATTACTTTAACTGAGCCTTCTTAGTTTTTAAGGCAATATGGTCATTTGCATAGATTCATACAAAAATCTATTCTTTTTACCACAACATAACTGGACATATCAATGTTATGTCTAGAATATCTGAAGTCTCATTTAATCAGGTATGACAAGCCACTATTAAAGGACAAGTATGACTTTATACATGGGTTCAATGCCTACAAAGTCCTTCCAGGAAAACTGGCCTCAGAGGGGGAACAGAAGGTCAGTTGCTGACAGACCAGGAACCTTAACAAATTTTGGTGACCTCTAGAGCAAATTCACCCAAATTTATAAGTCTGCAGGTGAAGTCTTTGACTAAAAGAGTTTCTTGGACTTGGTTTCTTAAACTTGGGAGAGAATAACAAATAACAAAGCCTTTTAAATGTTCAATCCAAGATTCCTTATAAAAATTTCAAAATCAAAGTTAACTCTCTGGCCTTTGTAGTTTCATACTATTTGACTGGCTCTAGATTTGCAAGGCAAACTCAAGGAGATCTATATAGATATATAATAGTCTTCTAACACCCTATGTTAATGATTAAGCAAAAACCTTATAAAACTAGCCTTTTTGAGATCAAAATAATATTTGGAGATTATTTTTTCATCACAAACGGAAGAGGATTAAACTGTCATGAAAATCACAAAATAAATGGAAAAATAGCAAAAGAGATTATTGGATGTATTTTCAGTGGAATGTTGGTCATTTGTCTGGTAAGTTATCCAGGAATACATAATTCCATGGGGACATGAATCTTTGATTGTGTGATTGGCTAGATTATTTGACAAATTCTTTAGGGATAGAAATTAATGTGTAGAAAACTAAATGGTAATACAAACATTACCAGTCTGTAGCAATTCAAAGTATTCCTTTTGTAGATATGCAAATAAATTTTGTCTGGTGGAGAATATAAATCTCTGTAAATAAAACTCTCTTTGAATTAATTTTAATACCTTACTGGTTCCCTCATTAATTAAAGAGTTCATGTAAATCTTTAACAGTTGTTCATTTTATATTTATTTGAAAGATATGATTTTATCTTTTTGAAAATTATACTTTATCACCATGAACTTAAAATTTATCTGAATAAAGGAAAATAAGTGAGAATTATAGTTTAATTTAATTGAATCATATCTAGCAATCCTAAAAGCTACTATTTATTAAAAGCCTAATGTGTACCAAATACTCTGCTAATGCCAATACTTTAGTTATCCTCCCAATGACCCTGCATTAATACCATCCCTACTTTTTAGGTGACAAAACATACTCAAATATATTCATTGAGTTGCTGGAGATCACAGAACCAGTAATTAAAATCCAGGATTCAAACCCAGGTCTGGCCGAGTTCAAATCTGTTTTACTAGTAGTACTAAAAGCCAATCTCTTAATCTCTCTGGATGTTGGTCTTTTGCCTATTATTGAGTGGCAACCTTTTAAGATCACACTTTTTTTTTTAAATCCCCACCCAAGGATATTTTCCCATTATCTTCAGATAGAGTGGGAGGGAGGGAGAGAGAGAAAGAGACATCAAGGTGAGAGAGACACATCGATTGGTTGCCTCCTGCACAACCCTGACTGGGGCTGGGGATTGAACCTGCAATCCAGGTATATGACCTTGAACAGAATCAAACCCTCAGCTCTTTGGTCCAAGAGCCAACGCTCTAACAGCTGAGCTAAACCGGCCAGGGCAACATGTTTTTAATTGCAGTGCATTTCCCAAATACAAGCCTTAACTCTCTCAAGTGATTTCTTTTTCTGCATATCGATTCAATATATCAAAAGGAAAACTTTTAATTTGAGGAGTCAACAGATAAAAATAATACAACACAGTACTGATTAAAGTAATTGAAGAAAATCAGCTAAAGTAATTAATAAAGTATCCAGTTAAAACACTTAGTTAGGTTCCCCATTGTGAATGGTGCTCATTTCAAATAGAAAATAAATGTAAGGGGCATCCACAGTAAAGGAAATTAATGAGCCTTTTTAACATTATAAGTGGTAAGTTGAAGCTCAAGTAAAACAGAAATGCAAATTAAATGTAAAGAGTGTAATGAATTAGAAATTAAGGTGGTACAAAAACAAAGTTGGCAAGAAAGAGAAGGTGGGAGAGTCTGACCCCCAAAGAAGCCTGGCTACAGTGGCAGCGAGAGACGGCTCTGGACAGGGGTCTTGATGAGGCAGGATACTACGAAGCTAGGAAAATTCCTTGACAAGTGTAACGGGGAAATTGAGACAAATAGCTAAACAAGTCCGAGCAATTTACAGCCAGATAACAAATCTTATCTTTTCTAACTAAGGACACTTAGGAGCAAATGGTTTGCACATCTCAGACCATGCAGTGGCAGACCCGCTTTGGCCTGGTCCCAGTCCCTCTTTGGTGACATTCTTTGAAGGTGAAACTGACCTGAGAATGACATATTTGCTCATTTTGATGCTTCAGCATATTAAAGGACACACCTGTAAAGGTGATGAATATTTCTTTGGGATCCTCCCCTAAAATTCCTGCCTTTAGAAAACAGGGAAAGCCCTAAGACAAAGGACCCAGTGTGCTCTCTCCCTGGAGCACACCCATGCCTTCCCCCCACTTCTTTCTTCAGGTGTATGTCTTTGCCGTCTTTCACCTAAGCTCTAAGAGTTTCCACAGGAGTTGCAACCAGGGGAGCAGCAGGCAGCTTATCCTGAGCTAACCCCATGAACCTGTCTCCACGCACCCCCCTTTTGCCTCTCAAACTTGTTTTCTGAATCCACGCAGACCAGCTGGCTCACTTCTTCTGCCTCTCTTTCTAAAGGGCCAAGGCAGCATCGCCGAGGCTCGCTACTGTTGCTATAATCTTGCCCCTTTTATCTTAAGCCCTTCCTATGTTTCACTGTCTGCAGCTTTCACAAGTGTACTCTCAAAATCACCTGAACGCATGTTGTGAAATCTATTCTACATGAAGTCAAGAGTCCACATATTCCAGACTGTGCTGGGGCAGACCCACCTCAGTCCCAGTCCCCGTCCTGTGGCATTTAGACTGAGTCTCCACAAAGTGATGTGGGGGACACAAGAAAACTACCCTCAAAATTTGAGTCTTCCAACCCACTATCACTTAATTCATCACTTCATTGTGTCTACATAACACAGTCAGAAACTAACACACACTATAGGTGCCAGCGGTAGCTAAACATCAGAAAGGAAAAACAGAAACACACAAGAGAGGTATGGTACTATTATGCTTAAATCTTCTAGCTAGATAATCCCCTAAATTATCTAGCCTGGGTAAGCCATTAAAGCAATACTTTCCTTGGTTGCCTTTACATCGGAAACTTAGATATAACCTTAATCTGACTTTATTTTTTTCTGAAACTGCTTCAATTTCAGATGATGGGAAGAAAGAGCCTGCCATTTGTTTTACCCCTGAGGCCACGTGATGGAGCTTCGAACTTCAAGTCAGAGCTAACTAGGTTTAACTCTGTTTTCACCTACCAGCTCTGTGACCTTAGGAAAATCACTTATGTACTCTGAATCCTGGTTAAATAAAGTAAAAGAGCAAAATAAAACCTATCTGATTAGATTGTGGTGAGAACCAAATGGAATAATGTTATTGGTGAAACAGCACCAAAATGTTACTGGCGATTGGACCTCAGTTCAGCAACCTCGATACCTGAATTCTAGCTAAGAAAAAATTCAGAGCCAATACTCAAACACAAGCAAAAGTTTATTTAGAAAGTCACAGAGTGAGAAGAAGTATGCCATGGAAGAAGTGAGCCAGCTAGGCTGTGTGGGCTCAGGAAAAAATAAGGGCCCTAAGAGTTTAGGAAGGAGAAAGGCAGAAAGAACATGCCTGGGACAAGAGTTGGAAAGGCAGAGGCATTCGGGAGAGAGAAAGTGCACAGAGTCCTTGGTCTTAAGGAGTTTTATGTTTCCCAAAGGTGGGAATTTTAGGGGAAGCCTTGGGGAGGGACCTCAATAGAATGTGTGTCCTTTCAGAGCTGTGGTCTCCACTGATTGATCAGCACCACAGCAGGAGGTCATTAGCCATCACGTCTGGTCCTAACGTCAGCCACTGGCACTGCCCTGCCTGGCCTTGCTGCTTTTCTGGGCTTGGAGCTGAAATACAACCGAGGCCTGGATGTTATCTCTAGGGCTTAATGTTTAAGGGAGTGGTCGTGTAAGGGAGTCATATGAAGCTATTCTCTGGTCCCCTTGTTCCTCCTCTAAGGGGGTCTACCACATGACTAGTGATATGCTGGGGGAGGAAAGGTCACCCTGGGGTGAGGTCCCACCCTAATAGACGTGCATTCCCAGTTTTACTCACTGCTAGGAACCCAGGGCTTTCCGACCTGGACCTTCTGTGCCCGGATGATTTTTCCTGTTGCTGGTGGAAATCAGGCTCTTCCACAGGATGGGAGGACAGCATTCCAAGGACCCACGCATGGGAGATTGTGGTGTGGCAAGATTTGTGATGTAAAATCAAATTCCCTGTGTCCCATCTCTGTCTGTCCCATTACGGAAAAAGCCCAATCTTGTCTTCAGCAAGACCAAAACAAAGGCCAGTGTCCAGAGTTTCTGTTTCATATTTAAGCTTAGTCCTTGGAGCCCACACAGTTTGTAGGCCACAGTTGCTGCTAGACCTTCATGGTCGAACACTCTCGGGCAAGAGAGAGCACATAAACGAACAGGCTTGTGTGTTAACTAGGTAGGTCAGAGACGGGGAGGGGGGGGTGCTTTTTTGCTCCCTTAGGGTTACATCCACAAGATTTTTCAAAATAACCAATCAGCCCTGGCCAGTTTTACTCAGTAATTAGAGCATCAGCCCAGGCACCAAAGGGTCTTGGTTTTGATTCCCAGTCAAGGGCACATACCTGGAATTGCAGGTTTGATCCCCAGCCCCAGTAGGGGTCTTGTGGGAGGCAACCAATTGATGTGTCTCTCTCACATCGATGTGTATAGTTTTCTTCCCTCTTTCTCCCTCCCTCCCTCCCTTCCATTCTATCTAAAAATCAATGGAAAAAATATCCTCTGGTGAGGATTAACAAAAAATAAATAAAACAATAACCAATCAACTTCCCAAGCTTCACAGATTTCTGATCAATCTACCCTCTGACCAGTGATCCCTTTCCCAGGTTAGATTGACAGACCTCTGTGATCAAGCACCTCCCCCTGCACCAGAATTTTGACTTCTATTGCAAACGTGCTTACCTTCCCCTGGACCTCCAACAATTCAGTACTGGAGGGGGGAAAGTAGGGCTGTTAAGCCCCTTGGAGGGACAATGCTAGGATCCCCTGGGGTGTGAAAAACTAGCTTCCTGGTGAAGAAAACAGGCTGAGTGAGTGTCCAAATTCCCCTTGCTTCCTTTCCTTCATTAATATCTAAGTAACATTCCCACTCTGCTCATGCCTAGGTCTAACTGCCTGCTACTACAACATTAAGTTCCTGGCATGTGCCTACCACAAAGAACATGCTCAGCAAATATTCTTATTTCTTTATCTTCTTGCAGGGTGTAACTGTTTGGGGGTGTGAACGAGGGATCCCTTGCTTCATTTTAAATACTCTATTCTAAAGACAAGTTACGCCTACTGAATTTTTTCCCAACAGGATTAAATCATTGGAAACCTGAAGTTCTGTAGAATTGAATGCACCCCAACTTTTTCATATTATGGCATATTTCAAAAGTAATAATATTTATATGGCACACTAACATAAAAAAGCAAGACTATAGGGATGGAAAATTTTCCCTCTAACCTTCTGGTTCTTTGGCTTGTCTAATAATTACATTAACATAAAACAAATTAACAGGACAAAAACAAATATAATTTTATATGTATGGGAGCCCATAAAAATATAAGACCCAAAAGGCAGCCAAGTAATTGAAACTTATATAACAACCTGAGTTGATGTCAAGGACAAATCAGAGTGAGAATAAAGCAAGTTTTATTCAGGTAGAGAAACAGAAAGAGGCCAGGTCATGGGCACAAGTGAAAAGTACACATCAGCATGGGCAGGGGCCAACTGAAGAGTGAACTGCACGTGCGGTCCGTTACTTCTCGGGATTGTATGCGTTTCTAAGGGGGGGCGGTGTCTCCAAGCTTTGTGGCACTAAATTCTGGTTGGAAGGGGGCCTTGTTCCCATTATGAAGTGTTTTGGCGGTTGCCCTCCTGTGCCCCCCTTCTACTTGTGGTGTCAGTTTTCATTATAATGATGATATGATGAGCTTTGGGATGGGTCTCTGGGCGGTATTTCCTCCCTCTTGAAGTGATCTGGTTCTAGCCAGTCCTTGTTGTTGACCTCTACAACCACCTGGCAGGGTTCTCCTGCCATAAACTCTACCTTTCATCATGCCTGGAGGTGGGGGCTCTGGTGAGGATGTCAGCTCCTACTTCCTCATTCCACTTGTCGGGATTTTTTCCTAACTTCTTTCTATCCTCCTTCAGGTGTACCATTTTTAAGATTAAAAAAAATTTTAAAGATATAGTCTTTCCCACATTTTTATTGTACCTTTTCTGGGTTTAGATATGTTAAGATAAAGAAATACTTACCATTGTGTTCGATTACAATTGCCTACAGTATTCAGTACAGTAACGTGCCGTACAGGCTTGTAGCCTAGGAGCAATAGACTATATGCCATATAGTCTAGGTGTGTAGTAAGCTATACTATCTAGGTTTGTGTAAGTGCACTCTGTGATGTTTGCACAACAATGAAGTCTCCTAATGATACATTTCTCTGAATGTATCCCCATCATTAAGCCATGCATGACTGCGCTGAAACTGAAGGTCCTCATAATTCTGATTTGATATGTGACTATAGCTTTAGAAATAATTTTTTCTCCTCTCTGCACACCTCATGGACTCAGCCTTTTCCCTTTATAATCACTAACTCTTGAGGCAACAGAAGACAATAGCCTGGTCCAGACTAATGATCACAAGGTTTGAGCCTTTGGTCAGTGAAAGATAACATCTTGACCTTGGTTATGTTTCCGTTCTTGAGCCCTAAAGCAGAAGGACCCCTTCAGCTTCCTCTCCATGAAACCAGAGAGAGCGATCCTGGAGCTGGCCCTAGAGCTGTCCTCAAGATCTGAAGAAATGATTTACTACCCTTACCTCACATTGACCAATCAATTCCTAACACAACATCCAAATCCTAATCCATGGTGTCTTATGATTTTGCCCTACATTACCTGTTAGTCACCTGACATCAAAAAGCCAGGTCTTTTAAAGCACAAAATAATCCAAACTCCAGATTGGTGCCAGTCCTAATAAACTATTTTCTTTCTCCACTGCAAACTCCTGCGCAGGTCGACAGACTCACCACTGAGGTTCAATAACAGTTACTAATTTTTTTAATGTTTCCATTTTAGTGATACATGTGACCATGAAGTAAGATCCATTCTCTGATGACCTGGAAGAGGAACCAAATTTGTCTCCCTGAAATATGCCTCTTTGGCATGGGATTATTTTAGGTTGATAATTTTTTAAAAAATAAAAATAAAACAGCAGACCAAATACAAGCTCTACAAATCAAGTAGAAGTTCCTCTTTTATAAGACACATTTACATTTATCAGAGAAATCTCCATTTGTCTCCTCTGTACCAGGAAGAGGAGGATGAAGAAATCTACAGAAACTCTTATCACTGGAGAAGGCATAGACTTATAACTGCATGACAACCTTACTCTTGATTACTATGCTTTTTCTAAAAACCTGGCTCTCTTCCACCAAACATCTTTTGTTTTTAGCTGGAGATGATATGTATTAAGGTGATGGTTGGGCCATTTTAGGGAGTTACTCAGTTTTCCTGGGTCTTTCCCAGGTACACATGGAGTACACATGTTATTAAACTTCTGTTTTGCTTTCTCCTGATAATCTGTATTTTATTACAGGGGAAAACTCAGGCAAGAACCTAGAAGGGTAGAGGGGAAATTATTTTTCCTCCCTTACAACCTCTCCCTGCACGTGCATGACATGCTTCAAGACCGAATGGTGTTCTGTCATTCCTACAGCCAAGCAGCAGTGTTCCCATGGGCTGGGGTGTCAGTATTCGCCAGGCAGAGAGATCAGGGAAATAAAAGAGAGTGGAAAATATTTAATTCTAGGAAAACCTTTTCAAAGGGCCTTAGGTCCTTTGCTGTCCCCTAGAATCTATTTCCCTGAGCACTTTATGTAATTTGATCTTTTGTTAAAGACACTCTTGCCTAGAAGATGAATGAAATTTTCGACTTGGTTTTTAGGAGGTGAGCAGTTGACCTTTCCCACTCCATTTCATTATGAAGATTAGAGTTAAATAGCCTAATATAGAAGAGGGGAATTTATTTCATATTAAATAATTAAAGTCATCAAGATGATGAAGATGATCCATTGAAACTGTGCAGTGTATTACGTAGCAAATGGGAAAAAGAACTGTTCTCCAGATTAGAGTGCCATCTATATTATAAAGGAAGCACTTTTTAAAAGGACTTTTATAATTCAAACAGCATCTCTCTTATCCCCTTATGGTCACAACAAACGCGAGACTTGTCCTTTCGTTGTGAATAATTTCCAAGTGAAGGAGCCACAGGAGGGGTGAGGATAGTACAACTGCAAAAGATCTTAAAAGAGAAGGTGGATTCCTCTCTTGACATTTTGGTTTCTTGTGTATTTATTAAAAATTATACCATCTTAGTGAAATAGGTTTTAACAAATGTCAGCCTCAAGCATTTTCACATTTTTAAAAAACCAATTCCACACGTCAGCTGCTTCCTCATTCACACCTGCAGTCCTGGGCCAGCCTGAGGCGTGTGCACTTAGGTGTCACTGGTCTCCATTGGATTTTCATCAAAGAGGATGTAATGTCTCTCAGCACTCAGGTTAAAGACTTCTCTTTGCTGTTATACTACTTTATATCTCAGGTTCTTTTCCCCTCACAGAAGAATGTTACTCATTTCTATTTTCAATTTTGCTATTTTATACTTAATTAGAGTTCTGCAATATTTATTTCTGAAACATGTCTCCTAAATCATAATGTTCTCTGCCAATACTCTTCAAGTGAGCCACAATCAATAAGCAATTTACTCTCTAACAATTTTTTGTAGGGCCCTGGAAGGTTTGGCTCAGCGGTTAGAGCATCGGCCTGCGGTCCAGAGAGACCCAGGTTCGGTTCCCGCTGAGGGCACATATCTCAGTTGCAGTTTGTCGTGAGGGAGGCAGCCGCTCCATGTGTCCCTTTCATGTCGATGTTTCTCTCTCTCTTCCTCTCTCTCCCTCCCACTCTATCTGAACAAAAAAATGGAAAAATGTCTTCAGGTGAGAATAAAGATAAATTAATTTTAAAAAATTTTGCAGGATATATTCCTCTGAAAAGGGCCTTATTTAATCCAAATGTATAACTCAAATTTTATAGTGTTTATATCTCTGTCTCTCTTATGCAAAATGATGTCATTATTATTGGATTTCAAAAGATATAATTTATGTATTTACCATATTTAAAAGTTACATTTTTCTTTACTTTTTTTTGTTTCTGTGTTTTCAGTGTATAGTCTATATGCTAATTGCCACCTCTACCAAACAAATGATTTTTAAATGCCGATAGGTACCTATCATACAATGCTACAGAATTTTGTAGTTTATCAAAATAAATATAAAGAATGGTAGTTTCTTTGTGATTTTACTGAGAAGTTCTAATTTTCATAGCAACAGGCAATAAAATGGGATGGTTTTGGACTCAGACATTCCTGGGTTCTAATTCTAGCTCTACCTCTTACACAAGTTCAATGGCAACGAGAAAAATGTTTCATTTCCAGTGCATGGCACTCCCAGTGCAAGCCTGCTAGCAGCTACAGAATCGTTTCAGGGTGTTTGGCCAAAACATACCACCCACTGACCTGCAGACAACGGTCCCATTTTTTCCTCACCATTCAGAAGCTGCATGCTGGGTTAAAACTAAAAAGGAAAAAGATATAAATGTATCCTCCTCCAATTAAAAAGAACTATTTTTAAACCAGGACTATACGAGTAGTCATGTTTCATTGTCAAAAGGATGGTAGTAAAAGAACTGAGGTAATATACTTTCAACAGTGGAGAATACTTATTTTCATCAGTATTTTTAGAATCATGTCTAGAAATCATGTCTAGAATCATGTCATCAGTATTTTTATAATCAGTTTCTTAAAGAAGTGCACAAAAGACTTTGTTTTTAAATTAACACAGACCTGTCATTACAGGTGTTTTTTGTTTTTTAATGATTAACTACAAATTTCCTGATAGAGAAAAAAATTAAAATGAAAATTAAGGGAAGAGAATGCTGTGTAAAGTATATGATTGTCTAACCACTAAGCTATACACCTGAAACCAATACAAAATAAAATGAAAAGAAAAATTAAGAAAAAAATAAGGGAACATAGAGAAGGAGAAAAAAGAAAGAAGTAAGGAAAAAAACAAAGACTCAGATGTCAATGATTTAGAGCAGTGACTTTTAACCGTTTCTACCTCGTGGCACACATAAACTAATTAATAAAATTCTGAGGCACATCAAAAAATATATGTTTTGCTGATCTGACCGAAAATAGGTATAATTTTGATTGGTTTACAAAAAAGAATAACAATAGTAATTACCTACCCTTTTTGCTCCAAAATGACATTTTTTAAAAATCAGGTGCCTGCCCGCTGTTGTGGCTCAGTGGTTGAGCATCGACCCATGCACCAAGAGATCACCAGTTCAATTCCTGATCAGGGCACGTGCCCAGGCTATGGGCCCGATCCCCAGTGTGGGGCATGCAGGAAGGCAGCCAGTTGATGTTCTCTCTCCTCGATGTTTCTATCTTTCTCTCCCTCTCCCTTCCTCTCTCTCTAAAATCAATAAAAAAAAAAAAAAATTTTTTTTTAGATCAGGTGCCTATACTTGTACATAAGGATTTCTAGGACCAAGAATTAACCAATCAGACACAACCTTATAGGACATGTCCAGTAAGATGAAACTCTCTTATATGATATTTATTGATGGTTCAAGACAGGGCAGTCACACCAAACATCTATTGTTGTGTTGGCTGTTGTCTTTTTTTTTTTTCTTAATTGATTTTAGAGAGAGAGGAAGGGAGAGGGAGAGAGATAGAAGCATTGATGAGAGAGAGTATCGATTGGCTACCTCCTGCATGCCCCCCACCAGGGATTGGGCCCACAACCTGAGCTTGCGCCCTGACCAGGAATTGAACCAGCGACCTCTTGGTGCATGGGTTGATGCTCAACCACTGAGCCACACTGTTCAGGCAGCTGTTGTCATTTTTTATTTGACATTCTACGGGAAAAGAGGTCAGTGCCCCTGACTAAATAGTCAGATATTGCATGTTTTAAAAATTCTTGTGGCATACTGGTTGAAAATCACTGATTTAAAGGAACAGACATTAGGATCAATTAGAATTAATTTATTTTAAATAAATTAAATCAATGTTTCCAAAACACCATAGCCAAGAACTCACATAGAAAGATTAAGTCTGTATACTAGCATGTTAAAAGTTCCAAGAAGTTCTGCAATAAAGAAAACTGTCTAGATTGTTTTAAATTAGGATTTCCAAAACTTCTTTAATCATAGAAACTTTTTTCCTTTTAATACCTCTAAACACTTTGCTGAACTAGCTTTTTAAATAAGATAATTTGGAAACTGTTGATCTAAGCTATTCATTGGGTATACTTAAAAAGTTTGGGCAAAGTCTTTAAATGTCTGAGTTTCCAGAGATCTATCACATTTTGGGCTCCACTATCCATCTTCATATGTTGTAGCCCAAACAGACTGCTATTGACTGATTATGTTAGATATTTGCACACTTTTGTTTACATGGTCACGTGTATTAATCACACTTCTAGTCATCCAAAATACCTTACCTAATCCTTCTGGGTAAAATTAATTTTAGTTTCTAGGATCCCACAATGCCATGGAGTTTTAATTCTATTACAGACTTTATTTGACTCCTAAACTCTCTTTTCAGAATTAGATAATAAGTATATGAATTAAATACAATAACATAACTCTTATATCATACTGCCTTGCATATAATCACATATAATTTGCCTCTAAAACTATTTAAAGTATTTTGGAATCTTTAAATCTTCCATTACATTCTATGGAATGCTTTACATAGAGTAGACATTCAAATATATTTTCCATGTGAACTAAATGATGACCCAAACTTACAACAAATTATTTGAAACAAATGCAGAAAATAGAAAATTGAGTTTGTTTCCAACATTCCCTTCATCTCCCATCTAGACCCACATTGGCTAGACTAAACTTCATAAGACAAGAAGATAAAGCACATATTTTACCTTCTCACATTAAAATATCATGGAGAAAGATTCATCTGTAGTTTAATGATTTCTGAGAACTAGATCATATGCATCTCATTACCATATAATTTGGGCATTTCAATACAACCAGAGTAAAAATTGTAATGAAGATGACAAATGTGTTCCAATAAATATAGATATCAGTGTGCATAGTTTAAATTCAAAATATATTAAGAGCAGGTTTTATTGGCCAGGTTTTATTGGACTCATCAGGAAAATTTCCTCTTCACTTAGTTTATTTGCATTGGCACATCTTTAAGGAAATTAATATACAAATGATGCTTCACTTTAAATTGAGCCATGGATAGAATCCTGTATTTCTCATTAACTTCCTTCACTGTCCCATGTCCATTTCGTAAGAAAAATATTTCCCAATAAACCGACGTTAATCTTTGGTGAGATGGGATCTAACCAAAGAGTTTCTTCCACTCCGTAGCCTTCCAGCAGACACATAAATTCCAGGAACTGGAGGGCTCTCCTACTTCCTTGGAGAACTTCAACATTTAATTCCCTTCCATTGTTGGCCCCAGTCCTAGCCCTCAACAAGCTCTCCAGTGCATGGGGATTCCTTCATCTCTCTAAAGCTCCTAAAATTGTAGCTCCTTCTTGCTTTTGTCTAAATATTTATCAGATATACTAGAATTAAGCTACTACATTTTACTCTCTTTTTTACATGCCAATTTTTTTTGTTTTATATTTAAAGAAGAACTTAAACCTCAGAATTCCTTATGTGTGAAATTTTTATCCCTACTCTCTTAAACCTATATACTGGATTCATTAACAAAGAATTTATTAAGAATAAAGGGAAGCGTATATCTATATTTCCATTCTTTTTTTTTTTTTTTTTTTTAATTTTTTTTATTATCCTCACCCGAGGACATTTTTCCATTTTTTGTTCAGGTAGAGTAGGAGGGGGGGAGAGGAACAGAAAGAGAGAGAAACATCGACGTGAAGGGACACATCGAGTGGCTGCCACCCGCACGACTGACCAGAGCCGCAACCGAGGTACATGCCCTTAGCGGGAACCGAACCCGGGTCTCTCAGGACCGCAGGCCGACGCTCTAACCGCTGAGCCAAACCGGCCAGGGCTATATTTCCATTCTTGATATCCTTTTTCCACAGGCACAGGGAAAACAGCATGAACCACTCATGTATTACCAATGGTAGTTAACATTCATTAGACACTGTCCTAACTTTTTGATATGATTAGTTCATTTAATCCTCACAACAATCTATTATCCTCATTGTATAGTTGAGGAAATTGAGAAATATAACGTTAATTAATTTGCCCCAGATTAATTACTCATGGTGCTCATGTCCTTACACCTGCTGTTGTGCTGTTGTGGTTAGGGAGTAACAAACATGGTATTTGAACCTAAGAGTTTGGTCCCAGAATCCATGTTTTCAATTATTATACTATATGACATCTTTCAAAGGCATGCGCAACCTTCCCAGGGCTCTGGGGAGAGGCAGCGGCCCCTACCTCAGAGGTTCAACCCCACCCTGAGAGCCATTTAAATGCAAATTGAGGCTCACTAACAACCAGCATCTGCCCCACCCTCGGGAAATCTTCTTATGCTGAGAACCTGAGGGAGTTTTTCAATCAACTGACAACCCAAAACTCATCAAGTAATCTACTGATAGCCCCCAGGCAAAAAGCTACAGTATAACTGTACCATTCCTGGGCTAGTAACTATAACCAGGAAAGTAAGACTTCACAGTGGTGTTTAAATGGGTCCTCCCTCGCTCATCCAAACCAGAAGAGGGAGCCACAAACAGCAGAACACAAACACCCACAGGAAAAACTTAACAGGCTCCAAAGCCCACTGTGATAGCCAAAATGGTGAAACACAGAAACAAAAGCCAAATGAAAGAACAAGAGACCTCTACCGATGATGAGATAAATGAGGTACAGGTAAGCAAGTAAAAAGAACTAGAATTCAGAGCCATGATCTTGAGAAACCACAACAGCAGGTATAAGGACATGAGCACCATGAGTAAAGACATATAACAGTTGAAAATCAACCAATTGGAAATTAAAAACCACCAAGAAGAAATGAAGAATGACATAGCAGAAATTAAGAACACATTGGAGTACTACGCAGCTGTAAGAAAAAAAGATCTCTTATCCTTTGAGACTACATGGAGGAACATGGAAAGTATTATCCTGGAAATATAATAATATTCACATCATAGGAGTCCATGAAGAAGAAGAAAATGAGCAAGGGTTAGAGAATATATTTGAATAAATAATGACAGAAAACTTCCCTAATTTGGTGAAGGAAGAAGACATTCAAGTTCAAAAAGCACAAAGAGCCCCAAGTAAGAAGAACCCAAACAGGCCCACACCAAGACACATAGTAATCAAAATGCCAAAAATTCAACACAGAGAATCCTAAAAGCGGCAAGAGATAAGTAGCAGGTTACCTACGTAGGAAAGCCCATAAGGCAACAAGCTGACTTCTCAACAGAAACACTACAGGCCAGAAGGGAACGGCATGAGGTAATCAAGGTCATAAGAAACAAAGATCTGATTCCAAGACTACTCTACCTAGCAAGGCTTTCATTCAAAATAAAAGGTCAAATAAAGAGATTCCCAGACAAATAAAGGCTAAGGGAATACATTAGCACCACACCAGCACTGCAAGAAATGTTAAAAGGACTGCTGTAATTAGCAGGAGAAATAGGAACAAATATATAACCACACTAAACAAAAGTGGCCATAAAGAAGTACATATCAATAATAACCTTAAATGTTAATGGATTGAATGCTCAGATAAAAAGACACAGAGAAGTTGATTGGATAACAAAGCATGACTCATTTATATGTTGTTAACAAGAGACCCACCTCACAACAAAAGACTCACATAGGTTGAAATTGAAGGGATGGGGAAAAAAAATTCCAAGCAAATGGAAAGCAAAAAAAAAAAAACTGGGGTAACAATACTCATATCTGGTAAAATAGATCTCAAAACAAAGGCCATAACTAGAGACAAAGAGGCCACTACATAATATTGAAAGGATCGATCCAACAGGAAGATATAACCTTGATAAACATATATGCACTCAATATAGGAGCACCAAAATATATTAAAAATCTTCTGGAAGACTTCAAAGGAGAAATCGACAGTAATACAATCAGCAGGGACTTCAACACCCCACTGACATCACTGGATAGGTCCTCTAGACAAAAAATTAGCAAGAAAATAGAGACTCTAAGTAAAGCACTAGAGCAAATGGATTTAATAGATATCTACAGAGAATTACACCCCAAAACTACAGAATTCACATTCTTCTTAAGTGCACATGGGAGATTCTCAAGATAGACCACATGTTAGGACACAAACTCAGTCTCAAAAAGTTCAAAAAGATTGAAATCATATCAACCATCTTCTCAGATCACAATGGCATGAAACTAGAAATCAATTGCAACAAGAACATGCAAAGACATTTGAACACAAGGAAGCCAAATAGCATGTTATTAAACAACAAATGGGTTACCGAGGACATCAAGGAAGAAATTAAAAACTTCCTGGAAACCAATGAAAATGAACACACAACAACACAAAATCTATGGGATGCAGCGAAAGCAGTTCTGAGAGGGAAGTTCATAGCATTACAGGCCTACCTCAAGAAACAAAAAAAAATCTCTAACAGACTACCTTACCTCACAGCTTAAAGAACTGTAAAGCAAACAGAAAGAAAACCCCAGAGCAAGTAGAAGGAAGGAAATAGTAAAGATCAGAGCAGAAATAAATGACATAGAGACCAAAAAAACAATACAAAGGATCAATGAAACAAAGAGCTGGTTTTTCGAAAAGATAAACAAGATTGATGGACCCTTAGCTACACTCACTAAGAACAGAGAGAGAACTGAAATACACAAAATCAGAAATGAAAGAAGAGAAGCAAAAACTGACACCACAGAAATACAAAAGATCGTTAACAACTGCTATGAACAATTATATGGCAATAAATTCGACAATCTAAGCGAAATGGAGAAATTTCTAGAAACACATAGTCTCCCAAAACTGGACTGGGAAGAAACATAAAACTTGAACAACCAATAACAAGTAAGAAAATTGAAGATGTAATCAAGACTCCCCCAGCAAACAAAAGCCCAGGCCCAAACGGCTTCACAGGGGAGTTTTACCAAACATTCAAAAAATAACTAACACCCATTCTTCTCAAACTCTTTCAAAAAATTCAAGAAGAAGGAAGACTTCCAAACTCATTTTATGAGGCCAATATGATTCTAATTCCAAAACCAGAAAAAGACACTACAAAGAAAGAAAACTACAGACCAATATCCCTGGTGAACATAGACGCCAAAATCCTGAACAAAATACTAGCAAATCGGATCCAGCAATACATCCAAAAAATGATTCACCATGACCAAGTGGGATTCATTCCAGGGATGCAAGGCTGGTACAATATTCGCAAATCAATAAATGTGATACACCACATAAACAAAATGAAGAATAAAAACCACATGATCACATCATTAGATGCCAAAAAAAAACCTTCGACAAAATCCAGCATTCATTTCTGATGAAAACACTCAGCAATGTGGGAATAGAGGGATCATATCTCGACATAATAAAGGCCATATATGAAAGACCTACAGCCAACGTCATACTCAATGGGCAAAAACTAAAAGCATTTTCCTTAAGAACAAGAAGACAAGGATGCCCAATTATGCCACTGTTATTTAACATAGTACTGGAAGTCTTAGCCACAGCAATCAGACAGGAAGAAAAAATAAAAGAGATCTAAATGAGAAATGAGGAAATGAAACTGTCATTATTCACAGATGACATGATACTACACGTAGAAAACCCCAAAGACTCCATCAAAAAATCTACTGGACTTAATAAATGAATTTCTCAAAGTAGCAGGATACAAAATTAATGTCAAAAAATTGATGGCATTCTTATACACCAATGATGAACTCACAAAAAGAGAAACTAAGAAAACAATCCCATTTACCATTTCAGCAAAAAAAATTAGATACCTAGGAATAAACTTAACCAAAGAAGTAAAGGACCTATTCGCAGAAAACTACAAGTCATTGAAAAAAGAAATAGAAGAAGATATAAAAAAGTGGAAGCACATACCTTGTTTATGGATTGGAAGAATTAACATTATTAAAATGTCCATACTATCTAATCTATAGATTCAATGAAATCCCCATTAAAATACCAACGACATACTTCACAGAACTAGAACAAATACTTCAAAAGTTCATATGGGACCAAAAAAGACCTCGAATAGCCACAGCAATCTTGAAGAAGAAGAACAAAGTAGGAGGGATCACATTACTAGAGTTCAGATTATACTACAAAGCCACTGTAATCAAAACAGCCTGGTACTGGCACAAGAACAGACATATAGACCAGTGGAACAGAACAGAGAACCCAGAAATGGACCCAAGGCAATATGCTCAATTAATATTTGACAAAGGTGGCAAGAGCATACAGTGCAGTAAAGACAGCCTCTGTAATAAATGGTGTTGGGAAAATTGGACAGCTACATGCAAAAAAATGAAACTAGACCATCAACTTACACCATACACAAGAATAAACTCAAAATGGATAAAAGACTTTATGGACTCATGAATCCATAACAATCCTAGAAGAAAATGTAGGCAACAAAATTTCAGACATCATACGCAGCAGAATTTTCACTGATACATCACCTAAGGCAACAGATACAAAGGAGAAAATGAACACATGGGACTACATCAAACTCAAAAGCTTCTGCATAGCAAAAGATACAGTCATCAAAATGGAAAGGCTACTCACTGAATGGGAGAGCATAATTGCCAATGATATATCAGATAAGGGGTTAATTTCCAATATATATAGAGTGCTCATACAACTCCACAAAAGGAAGACAAAGAACCCAATTAAAAAATGGGCAGAGGAACTAAAGAGACACCTCTCCAAACAGAACATACAAATGGCTAAGAGACATATGAAGAAATGCTCAACATCTCTAATCATCAGAGAAATGCAAATTAAAATAACAATGAGGTGTCATCTCACCCCTGTCAGAATGGCCGCCATCAACAAATCATCAAACAACAAGTGTTGGCGAGAGTGTGGAGACAAGGGGACTCTAGTACATTGCTGGTAGAAATGCAGACTGGTGCAGCCACTGTGAAAAACACTATGGTGTTACCTCAAAAAATTAAAAATTGAACTTCCATTTGACCCAGTGATCACACTTCTAGGAATATACCCTAAGAAGCCTGAAACACCCACCAATCAGAGAGTGTATGTACCCCCATGTTTGTAGCAGCACTATTTACAATAGCTAAGATCTGGAAACAGCCCAAGTGTCCATCAGTAGACGAGTTGATAAAAAAGCTGTGGTACATATACACAATGGAGTACTACATAGCTGTAAGTACTCTTATCCTTTGAGACGACATGGAGGGACCTGGAAAGTATCATCCTAAGCAAAACAAGCTAAACAGAGAAAGACAAGTATCATATGATCTCACTTATTTGTGGAATATAATGAACATAACAGTCTGAGGAATGGGGTAGTCCCAGAGACGTGGAAGTGGGTACAGATGGACAATCCCCAGAAGAGGAGGTGGTGGGGGAGAGATAATCCACAGAACTCATATGCATGTATGCAGGAACAATGGACATGGACAACAAAGCTGGGGACAGGGTGGGGGGGGAATCAGTGGGGGAAAAAGGAGAAACATCTGTAATAAAAATAAATTAATTAATTTAATAAAAAGAAAACACTATGATGTTACCCCCCCAAAATTAAAAATTGAACCCCCATTTGACCCAGTGATCTCACTTCTAGGAATATACCCTAAGAAGCCTGAAACACCAATCAGAAAGAATATATGTACCCCCATGTTCATAGCAGCACTATTTACAATAGCTAAGATCTGGAAACAGCCCAAGTGTCCATCAGTAGACAAGCTGATAAAAAAGCTGAGGTACATATACACAATGGAGTACCATGCAGCTGTAAGAAAGAAAGATCTCTTATCTTTGAGAGGACATGAAGGGACCTGCAAAGTATTATCCTAACTGAAACAAGCCAAGCAGAAAAAGACAAATACCACATGATCTCACTTATTTGTGGCATATAATGAACATAACAGTCTGAGGAATAAGGTAGACCCAGAAACACGGAAGTAGGGAACAGACTGACAACCCTCAGAAGAGGGGATGGTGGGGGGAGGGAAGAGATAAACCACAGAACTTATATGCATGTATGCATAACCAATGGACATGGACAACAAAGCCGGGGACAGGGGGGGGGGATGGGGAAGAGGTGTCAATGGGGTAAAAAAAGGAGAAACATCTGTAACAAAAATATAATAAAAAATAAAATAAATAAGTTTGATGATATATTATGAGGCTTAACTTAATCCATAAAAGAAATTAACAAACGTCTGAGGGTACTCTTAAATGTTTCTATACAATAGGAACAAAATCCACTCACCAAAGCACTCCAAAGGCACATGAAGTTCACTCAGGTTTAGAAAATAGGTCAGAGCCAACTCTGTATTCCTAACTACTATACAAAAAAGAGCATTGTACTGGTATAATGCTCTTCTTTGCAAGCACACTGTAATAAGTACCGCTCAAAGGATGGCTGGTAGCCCAGGACCAGTCTACAAACTATTTGTGGTAAGAAAAATTGAGAGTTTATAAAATAAAGTTTTTGAAACAAAAGAAAAAGAAAAAGGAAGAAAGATAAAGAAAACCTTGGGATATAGGAATAAGGAGATTAAATACAGGACAGAGAAAGTGAAAAAGAATCTCCAGCCCTGGCCGCTTAGGCTTAGCAGTTAGAGTCAGCCCTCAGACCAAAAGTTCTTGGGTTCGATTCCTGATCAAGGGCACATACCTCCAGTGCAGGTTCAAATTCCTGGCCCCAGTCGGGTTCCTGCGGGAGGCAACCAATTAATGTGTCTCTGTCTCTCCTTCCCTCCCTCCCACTCTATCTAAAAATCAATGGAAAAATAATCTCAGGTGAGGGTTAAAAAACCTCCAGGAGACAGATGGTGAAGAGAGATCTTAGTGGCAACCATCTAAGACTGAAGCAATCAGAAAACATTTAGCTTCTCTCAAGATTTTCAGCATATTTGATGTATCAGAACATCTTGGGAGAAGATTTAGACTATTGGTACCAACTTTGGAAGTGAATTAATAGTAAGTATATAAAAAACTAAGCAACCAACAAACAAGAATCAGATCCCTATTAATTTCTGAGAAAATAAGGTATATGAAAAAGGAAAAGTAATCATAGTATACTAAAGACCTCAACTGTGAATACAGTTATAGACTTACAATAATATAATAATAGTGAATATTTTTGTACCCCAAACAACAATATACATTGAGGGGAGGAGGGGATAGGTAGGGTCCATGTGTTCTGAACATCGGGAACAAAAGAAAGCTAAATCTTCATCTACCATAGTGGCATATCAATATAAAATTCTAAGTAAAATAGGAATCTCTAAGTTATTTTATTATTGCCCCTAACAGAGGGAAAGAGATCAGGAAAGCCAACAAGGACAGCAGGTGTTTGAAGACTATAAAAAAGCTTTATAAAAGTGCTATACCTTTACACTGTGTGGATGTACAGTTTGATAAGTCCAAAACTCCTCTTTATTCTAAGGAGACTGGAGAGGATTTTCCTTACCAGATGTTAAAACATGCTATTAAGCCATTGTATTCTAATCAATTTGTCAATAACATAGTAAAGGATAACTAGCTAGTGAAATACAAAAAAGCTAAACCCAAATAGATGTCATTATATATAAGAATTTGATTATGAAAAGATTATATTCACGTTCTGAAGGGAAAAAAGTAGGTTGACACAAATGACCACTCATCTAAAAGAAAAGAAAATTGTATCCCTATCTCCCACAATATATAAAAATGAATCCAACATGGATTAAAGACTTAACTATACATTAAACAATTAAAAACTTAGAAAAAAATCTAGACCATATGCATATTATAAATAAGCTTTTTAGAGAGATAGATTTGACCTTATAAAAACAAATTGTTATGTTGGCAAAAGATACCCTAACAAACTCAGTAAAGTAATAACAAGTAATCTATGAAAATATGCTTGAACTTACAGGTAGTTAGAGAAAAGTAAATTAAAGTAGCCATATTATGACTCTATATGTGTATATATATCTATAGATAATTAGATCTCAGATTAGCAATTTTCTTGTTTAGTAAAACCTACTATTGGTGGGGGCTAGCAGAAATGGGAATTGTTTAGTGTTTTTAAGAAGCAGCCTGTCATTATCAATTTAATTATAAATGTATACTGCTTCCTGCCCTGGCCAGTGTGGCTCAGGTGGTTGGAGCATTATCCCATACACCAAAAGGTGATAGGTTTGATCCCAGGTCAGGGCACATACCCAGGTTGCTGGTTCAATCCCCAGTCAGGAAGCCTGCAGGAGGCAACCAGTAGATGTTTCTCTCTCACATCAATATTTCTCTCTCTCCCTCACCCCTTCCTCTCTCTAAAATCAATAGGGAAAAATTAAATATATTCTTTAAAAATTCATACAGCTTCAGACCCAGCAATCTCATGCTTGGATATCTATCACATAGAAATAAATGTGCCAGTAAGTATAAGTATCAGTACAAGGATGCTTAATGTAGCATTATTTGAAGGGGCAAAAACTGGCAACTAAGAGGATTTTTAACATACCACTGGTGAAAACAGCTGCTTCAATGGGTTAAACCACAAGAACAGAATCCATCACACTAGTTACCTTTTTTTTCCATTAAAACACTATCCTTGACCTATCACAAAAGCTAGGGTTTTTCTTCCTCACCCTTTTTAACACCCTATCTCTTAGTTTCATCCATCCAAACACTTTCAAATCTCTGAACCCCATGTCAGCAAGATCCCTGGAACCCCTACAGACAGTCACATGTCCAAAGCTTTTCAACAGAAAGATTCATTCTATTTCTGTTTTCTATACTCACCACTGTTTCCCATTAAACTATACCTTCTTTTAGTAAATATTGTTTTGAGATTCCAAGCAATTGAGTAATGATTATATGGCTAAAAAGCAGCAGTGCCTACTGAATCCTACTGATGTGTAACAATATTAATATAACTGCTGTCTAACAGTTAGATATCAATCTTTCTCTGGAAAAGCATACACCAAATTCTCAACAGGTTAACCCCATTTGGTTGATGAAATTACCATTCATTCTTATTTTCTTCTTTCTGTTCTACAATTTTCACATTTCATTCAATAAATATGTACTTTTGTCATTGGAAGCCACAATAAATGTCTTAAAATAGCATTATCACAGTTCCAATTTTTGTCTTTACCCATGTTGATAAGTATATATACAATAGTGGGAGGGAAGAGACAATCTAAAAAATCTCATCAGTAACATGTAAAAATTAACCAAGAAAATGATAGAGCTACTCTATGTCTGGAACTGCAAATGACATTGTTCACTGGACTCTTAAAGGCAATCAGCCTTCCCTTTGGGCCACCTTTAAAACTTGAGGAACCATTCAATGAACTACTCTTCTTCCTTTTGTCCAGTAGCTGTGCACTTAAAAGGCAGAAGCTAACATACCCACATAAGTACAATTTTTTTCTAAGGAAATCTCAGAAAGCATAACTCTACTGAAAATATATTAGCCCAGCCCAGCCCAGCCCATCTTCCACCACTGGACCAATGCAAGCAGAGATCTCCAGCACATTTGAAAGCACAAACCGACACAGACCCCACTTAGATGAGATTCCAAAATGGTGGCGGAGTGAATGGAAGCTATACAGACCATTTCCCAGGACCAAACTGGAATTACAACTAAAATAAAGACAAATCATTGGGAAAAAGCAACAGAAAAGCAGCTTGTGAGAACCATATAACCAGGGACACTGAATCAATCCCGGTAGGACTGCAGAGACACGAGAAGGGGGCTGGGAGCCCACGGACAGCAGCAGTCTTAGCTGTGAGCACCACCCTCTGGGATAAAATCCTAAGCCTGCTCCACAGTGCAGAGTGGGGACAGAGTGCAAAAATAGCTTCAGCCATTCACTTTGGGCTCCAGCAGAGGGAGGGTGAACAGGACTAGAACTGTGTGGGGACACTTGGGATATGGAGGGCACTCAGAGCTTTTGCTGAGTTGCGGCCACACAAGATGGTAGCCATCTTACTCCTTCCTGGAGCTCTGGGGAGAGGCAGTGGCCCCTCCCGTGGAGATTCAACCCGACACAAGTGGGCCATTGAAATGCAAAATTGAGGCTCATTAACAACCAGCATCTGCCCCAACCTTGAAAAATCCTCTTAGGCAGAACACCTGAGGGAGTTTTTCATTTACCTGAGAAACCAAGGCTCTTCAAGTAACCTCAACTAATAGCCTCGAGGCAAAAAGCTAGAGAATAATTGAACCATTCCTGGGCTTGCAAATCCACCCAGGAACGTAAGACTTGACAGTGGTGTTTAACGTGAGTCGTCCCACTCTCCTCCAAACCCAGTGGAGGAAGCTACAAACAACAGAACACCAACATCCACAGGGACATTTTGGCAGGCTCCAAAACCCACTGAGATGGTCAAAATGGTGAAATAAAAAAACAAATCCCAAATGAAAGAACAAACGACTTCTACTGAAGATAAGATTAATGAAATGCAATTAAGCAAGTTATCAGAGGTAGAATTCAGGGCCATAATCTTGAAGTGCAACAGCATGAGTAAGGTCATCAACATCATGAGTAAAGACATAGAAAGATTGAAAATCAACCAATTAGAAATGAAAAACCACCAAGAAGAAATGAAGAATGATATAGTAGAAATAAAGAACACATTGAAAGGACTGTATAGCACACTAGAGGAAGCTGAGGACCAGATCAGTGAATTAGAATACAGGGTAGAAAAAAATCAAACAATCAGAAAACCAAAAGGAAAAAGCAATTTAAAAACAGGAGGACAGCTTAAGAGAACTGTGGGACAACTGGAAGCGTAATAATATTTGCATCATAGGAGTCACTGAAGAAGAAGAAAATGAACAAGGGTTAGAGAATATATTTGAAGAAATGATGACAGAAAACTTCCCTAATTTAGTGAAGGAAGAAGGCATTCAAGTTCAAGAAGCACAGAGGGCCCCAAGTAAGAAGAACCCAAACAAGTCCACACCAAGACACATAGTAATTAAAATGCCAAAAATTAAAGACAAAGACAGAATCCTAAAGGCACCAAGAGATAAGCAACAGGTTACCTACAAAGAAACTCCCATAAGGCTCTCAGCTGACTTCTCAACAGAAACACTACAGGCCAGAATGGAATGGCATGAAATAATCAAGATCATGAAAAACAAGGATCTGAATCCAAGACTACTCTACCCAGCAAGGCTATCATTCAAAATAGAAGGTCAAATAAAGAGCTTTCCAGACCAAAAAAAAAAGGGGGGGAGGGGGAATAAGGGAATGAATTAGCACCAAACCAGCACTGCAAGAAATGTTAAAAAAAACTGCTGAAATTAGTAGAAGAACTAGGAAGAAAAATATAACCACACTAAAAAAAAATGGCAAGAAATAAGTACATAACAATAGTCATCTTAAATGTAAATGGATTGAATGTTCCAATAAAAAGACAGAGTAGCCCTGGCCAATTTTGCTCAGTGGTTAGAGTGTTGGCCCGCAGACCAGAGAGTCCCGGGTTCGGTTCCTGCTAAGGGCACGTACCTGGGTTTCAGTTTGGCCCTGGCCCTGGTTAGGGTAGTGTGGATGGCAACCAGTTGATGTGTCTCTCTCACTGTTATAACCCAGTAATTCTCCATCCGCCAGAAGAAGGAACCTCTCCTGGGTTCCTTGAACCCGAGTTGTTTTTGCAAAAATTCTTGAAGAGGAAGGTATGCATCAGCCATGACCACAAGGGTATTGACCATGAGCTTAATTAATCAGGAGATGCCAGACGGGACAATGAGACATTCAAGGTTGGGATCTAATAAATGTTAAGAAATATAAAATAAACAACTTGTACAGCTGCTAACTGCTGATATCCGCTTCAGAACACATAGCTTGCTTGCTCTGCTAAACTCTTGAGTAACCCCTGTCCTATATAAGCAACCCTCCCTCTGAGCTGGGGGCTGCAGTTCTCCTCTGTGTAGGTTGGCTGCAGTCCCTGCACAGGTATAAAGCTCCTAATATTCAAAATTACTTGGTGTCCGAGTGAGGCTGATTCTCCTGGATTACAACACTCAAGTCAATGTTTCTCTCTCTCTTCCCCGCTCTCTCCTTCCCATTCTATCTGAAGATAAATGCAAAATGCAAAAATTTCCTCAAGGATAAAAAAAAAAAGACACAGAGTAGCTGACTGGATAAGAAAGCATGACTCATATATATGTTGTTTACAAGAGACCCACCTCACAACAAAAGACTCACATAGGTTGAAAGTAAAGGGATGGAAAAAAACTTCGAAGCAAACAAAAAGGACAATAAAACTGGGGTAGCAATACTCATATCTGATAAATTAGATTTCAAAACAAAGGCCATAGAGAAAAAGAAGGCCATGACATAATGTTGAAAGGATCTATCCAACAGGAAGATATAATCTTGGTAAACATATATGCACCCAATATAGGAGCACCAACATATATTAAAAACCTTTTGGAGGACTTCAAAGGAGAAATCGACAGCAATACAATCATAGCAGGGGACTTCAACAGCCTGCTGACATCACTGCATAGATCAACTAGAAAAATTTTAACAAGAAAACAGAGACTCTAAATGAAGCACTAGACCAAATGGATTTAATAGAGATCTACAGAGAATTATACCCCATAACTAGAGAATTCACATTCTTCTCAAGTGCACATGGGACATTCTCAAAGATAGACCACATGTTAGGACACAAACTAAGTCTCTACAAATTCAAAAAGACTGAAATCATATCAAGCATCTTCTCGGATCACAATGGCATGAAACTAGAAATCAATCGCAAGAAGAACACGCAAAGACATTTGAACACATAGAAGCCAAAAAGCATGTTATTAAAAAATGAATGGGTGCCCTGGCTGGTTTGGCTCAGCGATTAGAGCGTCGGCCTGCGGTCCGGAGAGACCCGGGTTCGGTTCCCGCTAAGGGCACGTACCTCGGTTGCAGTTTGTCCCCGGCCCTGGTTGGTTGTGCGGGTGGCGACCACTCGATGTGTCCCTTTCACATCGATGTTTCTCTCTCTCTCTCTCTTCCTCTCTCTCCCTCCTACTCTACCTGAACAAAAAATGGAAAAATGTCCTCAGGTGAGGATAATAAAAAAAAAAAAAATGAATGGGTTACCGAGGAGATCAAGGAAGAGATTAAAAACTTCCTGGAAACCAATGAAAATGAACACACAACACTAAATCAATGGGATGCAGCGAAAGCAGTTCTGAGAGGGAAGTTCATAGCACTACAGGCCTACTTCAAGAAGCAAGAAAAATTTCTAATAGACTATCTAACCTCACAACTTAAAGAACTAGAAAGCAAACAGAAACAAAACCCCAGAGCAAGTAGAAGAAAATAAATAGTAAAGATCAGAGCAGAAATAAATGACTTACAGACCAAAAAAAAAAACAATTCAAAGGATCAATGAAACAAGGAGCTGGTTTTTTCAAAAGATAAACAAGATTGATGGACCCTTAGCCAGACTCACCAAGAAACAGAGAGAACCCAAATACACAAAATCAGAAATGAAAGAGGAGAAGTAACAACTGACCCCACAGAAATACAAAGGATTGTTAAAAAATACTATGAACAATTATATGGCAACAAATTCAACAATCTACTCAAAATGGACAAATTTCTAGAAACACAGAGTCACCCAAACCTGGACCAGGAAGAGATAGAAAACTTGAACAGACCAATAACAATAAAGGAAATTGAAGATATAATGAAGATTCTCCCAGCTAACAAAAGCCCAGGCCTGGACAGCTTCACAGGGGAGTTTTACCGGAACGTTCAAAGAAGAACTAACACCCATTCTCCTCAAACTATTTCAAAAAATTCAAGAAGACGACGACTTCCAAACTCATTTTATAAGGCCAGCATAATTCTAATTCCATACCAGAAAAAGACACTACAAAGAAAGAAAACTACAAGCCAACATTTCTGATGAACATAAATGCCAAAATCCTGAACAAAAACTAGCAAATCGGATTCAGCAATACATCAAAAAAAGTATTCACCATGACCAAGTGGGATTCATCCCAGTGATGCAAGGCTGGTACAATAGTCGCAAATCAATAATGTGATACGCCACATAAACAAAATGAAATATAAAAACCACATGATCATATCAATAGACACTAAAAAAGCATTCAACAAAATCCAGCACCCATTTCTGATAAAAACGCTCAGCAATGTGTGAATAGAGGGATCATATCTCGAATGATAAAGGCCATACATGAAAGACCTACAGCCAACATCATACTCAATGGGCAAAAACTAAAAGCATTTCCCTTAAGAACAGGAACAAGACAGGGATGCCCACTTTCACCACTCTTATTTAACATAGTACTGGAAGTCTTAGCTACAGCAATCAGACAGGAAGAAAAAATAAAAGGGATCCAAATTGGAAAGGAGGAAGTGAAAATGTCATGAAACTGTTGTTATTCTCAGACCACATGATATTGTACATAGAAAACCCTAAAGACTCCATCAAAAATCTACTAGACTTAATAAATGAATTTGGCAAAGTAGCAGGATACAAAATTAACATAAAAAAATCGACGGCATTTTATACACCGATGATGAACTCACAGTAAGAGAAACTAAAAAAACAATCCCATTTACCATTGCAGGAAAAAAAATTAAGATACCTAGGAATAAACTTAACCAAAGAAGTAAAGGACCTATTTGCAGAAAACTACAGGACATTGAAAAAACATGGAGGAAGATATAAGAAAGTGGAAGCACATACCTTGTTCATGGATTGGAAGAATTAACATCATTAAAATGTCCATATTACCCAAAGCAATCTATAGATTCAATGCAATCCTCATCAAAACACCAATGACATACTTCGCGGAACTGGAACAAATACTTCAAAAGTTCATATGGAACCAAAAAAAGACCCCGAATAGCCATAGCAATCTTGAAAAAGAGAAACAAAGTAGGTGGGATCACAATACTGGATATCAGGTTAGACTACAAAGCTACTGTAATCAAAACAGCCTGGTTCTGGCACAAGTCCAGGCATACAGACCAGTGAAACAGAACAAAGAACCCGGAAATTGACCCAAGACATTAAGCTCAATTAATATTTGACAAAGGTGGCAAGAGCTCTTTAATAAATGGTGTTGGGAAAATTGGACAGCTACATGCAAAAAAATGAAACTAGACCATCAACTTACACCACACACAAGAATAAACTCAAAATGGATAAAAGACTTAAATGCGACTCGTGAATCCATAAAAATCCTAGAAGAAGATGTAGGCAACAAAATTTCAGACATCACACGCAGCAGAATTTTCACTGATACATCACCTAACACAACAGAAACAAAGGAGAAAATGAACACATGGGACTACATCAAACTCAAAAGCTTCTGTACAGCAGAAGAAACAACCATCAAAATGAAAAGACAACCCACTGTATGGGAGAGCATAATTGCCAATGATACATCAGATAAGGGGTTAATTTCCAAACTATATAGAGTGCTCATACAACTCAACAAAAGGAAGACAAAGAACCCAATTAAAAAATGAGCAGAGGAGCTAAATAGACACCTCTCCAAACAGGACATACAAATGGCCGAGAGACATATGAAGAAATGCTCAACATCACTAATCATCAGAGAGATGCAAATTAAAACAACAACGAGGTATCACCTCACACCTGTCAGAATGGCCGCCATCAATAAATCATCAAACAAGAGTTGGCAAGGTTGTGGAGAAAGGGGGACTCTAGTACACTGCTGGTGGGAATGCAGACTGGTGCAGCCACTATGGAAAACACAATGGTGTTACCTCAAAAAAGTAAAAATTGAACTTCCACTTGACCCAGTGATCCCACTTCTAGGAATATACCCTAAGAAGCCTGAAGCACCAATTAGAAAGAATATATGTACCCCCATGTTCATAGCAGCACTATTTACAATAGCTAAGATCTGGAAACAACCCAAATGCCCATCAGTAGACGAATGGATAAAAAAGGTGTGGTACATGTACACAATGGAGTACTATGTAGCTGTAAGAAAGAAAGATCTCTTATTTTTTGAGACAACATGGAGGGATCTGGAGAGTATTATCCTAAGTGAAACAAGCCAAGCAGAGAAAGGCAAATATCACATGATCTCCTTTATTTGTGGTATATAATGAACAAAACAGCCTGAGGAACAGGGTAGACGTGGAAGTAGGGTAGACTGACAACCCTCAGAAGAGGTGGTGGTGAGTGGAGGGAAGAGATAAACCACAGAATTTATATGGATGTACACATAACCTATGGACATGAACAACAAAGCTGGGGATGAGGTGAGGAAATGGTGAGGAGGGTGTCAATGGGTAAAAAAGGAGAAACATCTGTAACAAAAATAAATTAATAAAAAAAACATTAATAAATAAATAAGTAAATAACTTTTCACCTTTAAAAATATATTAGCCCATAAAATCAAGGTACTGCTGTTCATATTTGGGAGCTTACTGAGGAATAAGTCTCTATAGGTTATATCATAAGTGAAGATAATAGGAAGCATCTTGAAGAGGTCACACACAAAAGAAGCCATAATTCTCTCACAATAGGGGGGAAAAATCACATTACATGTAGCCTTTCTATGAGGAGATGTATTGAATGCACCATGAACTTGAGGATACTAAGGCAAGGAGAACTAAGTCTCCATGTAAGTTGTCCTTTTGATTTAAAGTTATAATGCCCTGCCCTCCCTCAGTCCCATATATGTCAGCAACTCAGTGGTCTGAAGTGAGCACATATAATACAAAAACTATGTCAGTCTCATGCTTGCAAAAATTCTGATTAGCATAAAGCAATGTGACTCATGGTAAAGGAAGGAGGAGGAGGAGAAGGAGGAGGAGGAGGAGGAGGAGGAGGAGGAGGAGAAACAGCAGCAGCAAGAAAGGAAAAAAATAAACAGGAGTTCTTGACTCTACCACTAGCTGACCTTGACCTTGAATAAGTCCCAAAACTCATTTTATTTCATGTAACATGGTTAAAATTAAACGATCTCTAAGTCTCCTGGTAGAAATTCTATGGCTTTGAGGCTGATCTCAAGCAGGACTGAGGAACTACCAGTGTTCTCAGTCGACGGATCTGGGTCCCTCAGAATATCTGGTCTTCCTTCCTTTTGACTGTCTCCCTCCTCCTGCCACTCCGGTGCTTTCGTTCAGCCTCACCATCCATTCTTCTCCAGTAATAACAGTAACAGTTACTGACACTTTCCATGTGCCATAAACTTTACATTCATTATCTCATTCAATTCTGACAACTACCTTAGGAAAGAGGTTAATTTATTTTCTCATTTTCTAGACCATGACCTGAGACTTCGTTTTTCTTCACTATACCTAAGACTGCTATAGTCCAGTGTGTGTAACAGCACAACTTTTCAATGCCTGCACGAAGCCCTTGACCACGGTGACAAGGATAAAAGGCTCATGTGAGTGATCGTCTCGCAATGTCTAAGCTCATGGTTCTTTTTTTAAATTTAAGTAGAGTAGGCATGCAATAGTATAGT
Organism: Molossus molossus; assembly: GCF_014108415.1. Classification (NCBI taxonomy): domain Eukaryota; kingdom Metazoa; phylum Chordata; class Mammalia; order Chiroptera; family Molossidae; genus Molossus; species Molossus molossus. The sequence continues at coordinate 36,742,014 of NW_023425401.1, read as the reverse complement.
GGTTATACTTTCAGGTGTACAAAATAGCAATTTGACATTTTTATACCTTACAAGGTGATCGCCCCACTAATTCGAGTAATCATCTGTCACTGTGCTAACCTATCGCATTATTATTGGCCACATTCCCCTTTCCCTGTTCGCCCATCCTCCCATCCCCCTCTCTTCTGGAAACCATCCCTCTGGTCTCTGTTTCTATAAGCCTATTTTTGTTTTGTTTATTCATCTGTCTTGGGTTTTTGTTTTTTTTAGACTCCACAAATAAGTGAAGCCATGTGGTATGTGTCTTTCTCTGCCTGACTTAGTTCACTTAGCATAATACCCTCTAGATCCATCCATGTTGTCAAAAATGGCAAGATTTCATTCTTCTTCACGTCAGCTCATGACATAAATGTACTTAAGCAAATCACTTAAGTAGTGTCTGGAGTTAAGTAGAGAAGCAGCCTGGTGACCTGCGTAGGAGGCCATTGCACTTCAGCAGCAGGAGACTGTGGATGTGACGTGTGGGCCCTGATCAAGGGCAAGATTCCACCCTCCGTGGTCAGGAGCCAGAGACAAACACGTTAGTCAGGGGACTTCCTCTCCTGTCTAATCTGTCGGTTATAAGCTGCTCTGTGTCTCCATGCATATATTTTAAACTCAAGACGATGTTGTTAACACTGAAGGAACTATGAGCGGCATTACACTGTGGTTGTAAGAAAGCAAAAAGGTTTTGGATCAGTCCTTGGGCAGGTTGTTTGTCCTCTCTAAGCCTTTATTTCCTCACCTGTTCAATGATAAATCTTTTTTTTTTTTTTATCCTCACCCAAGGACATTTTTCCATATTTTGTTCAGATAGAGTGGGAGGGGGAGAGAGAGAGAGAAACATCGACGTGAAAGGGACACATCGAGTGGCTGCCACCCGCACGACCAACCAGGGCCGGGGACAAACTGCAACCGAGGTACGTGCCCTTAGCGGGAACCGAACCAGGGTCTCTCTGGACCACGGGCCGATGCTCTAACCGCTAAGCCAAACCGGCCAGGGCTAAGAGTATCTATTTTTAAGGGTTTTTGTAAGGATTAAATAAGATAATTTATATCACCCCCACCCATTAGAATGACTATTATCAAAAAGACAAGAAATAGCAACTGCTGGCCAGGATGTGGAGGAAAGGGAACCCTTGTGCACTCTGGTGGGAACGCAGATTGGTGCAGCCACTATGGAAAACAGTATGGAGATTCCTCAAAAAATTAAAACTAGATCTACCATATGATCCAGCAACTTCACTTTGGGGTGCCTGTCTGAAGAAAATGGAAACTCTAATTCAAAAAGATATATGTATCCCTATGTTCACTGAAGCATTCTTCACAATAACTAGGATATGGAAAAAAAAAACCTAAGTTTTCACCAATAGATAAATAAAGAAACTGTGGCTATATATACAATGGGACATTATTCAGCCATAAAAAGAATCAAAACTTGCCATTTATAACAGCATGGATGGTTGTTGTTATTGAGGGCATTATGCTCAGTGAAATAAGTCAGACACAGAAAGACAAATACTGTATAATCTCATTTATATGTGGAAACTAAAAAAAAAAAAAAAAAAAATTAAAAGCTTAGCTCATATGCCCTGACTGGTATGGCTCAGTGGGTTGTAGCATCATCCCCATAGACCAAAAGGTGGTGGGTTCAATTCCCAGTCAGGGCATGTACCCAGGTTTCGGGTTCGATCCTCGGTTGGGGCATGTGCAGGAGGCAGCTGATCAATGTTTCTCTCTCTCCCCCCTCCCCCTTTCTCTCTCTAAAAGCAATAAAATAAAAATAAATAAATTTATTTAAAAGCCGAGAGTAGATCTTAAAAGTTCTCAACACAAGAAACAAACTTTAATAACTATATATGGTAAAAGCACCTATTTTCAAAGGTTTTTATAAGGATGAAGTAAGATAATTTATATCTCACGTGTTAACTAGACTTACTGTGGTTTCATTTGGCAATATATACAAATATTGAATCATTGTATTGGACACCTGAAACTGATATGTCAATTATACCTCAGTTTTTAAACTAATTTAATCCTGCATCCAGTGCATACCAAAAAAAAGATAATTTATGTGAAATTCTTGAAATGGCAAGCACTCAGTATTAGATACAGATGTAAATCTAGACAATAGGGATATTATATAAGACACAGAGGTGATAGAACACACAGAATCGATTTACTGTAAACCTCTTGAAAATTATTTACACTTTGGAATATGCTCTAATACCACAATAGCAACACAGCCACAAAGACTGTCACCTTTCTCTCTTTCCAGTGAGTTTGGGAAAGTCAGGTGAAACCATGGAAGTGGAAAGCAGCAGCACCAGAGGCCCCGAGGAGGTTCATTTTTTTTTAATCCTCACCCAAGGATATTTTTCCATTGATTTTCAGAGAGTGGAAGAGAGGGAGAGTAAGAGAAACATCCACGTGAGAGAGATACACGGACTGGTTGCCCCCCACCCGCATGACTCCAACCAGGACTGGGGATCAAACCACAAACAAGGTGCATGCTCTTGACCGAAATCGAACCCGCAACTCTTTGGTCCCCGGGATGACACTCTGAGCCAAACCGACCAGAGCTGGAGTAGGTTCATTTTTTCTTCAAAGGTCTCTGGCGCCACCTCGTGGCCACATAGTGCAGCGTCCCCTCACTCTCAAACTCCACAGAAGCTGTGAAGTCTGAGCTTTCCAAAGGCCCCTTTCAATATTGAGAAGATGAATAGTTTCCCTGATTGAAAGAAGAACCTTATCCTGTCTCAGATGGAAACAGTGCATAAAGCTTGCTCTATTACTCACAAACATATCTCTGTTTTTTACTGAATTATCGCAACTAAACATTTCCCAGTGAAACCCGTAGTGGGTCCTTCAGGATTCTGCCTGCAGCTGCCAGTCAATAGGAGAAATAGGCATGTTACAGGGCTGACTAGAACATGATTGAAAAAGAGCTATAATAGAGGTGTGTACACATAAGTAAGGGGTTTGGGGGAAGCCAACCAGAATACAGAAACAGAACTAAGGACAGGACAGGGGCCAGGGCTGAGTGGCATACAATCCAATAAAAATTTTGAGCTCCCTGCTAAGGGATAGAGATACGAACAAGGCTAACTTCTTAAGAAGCTCACCTCGGAGGAATCTTTAGGACATATAAGTAAGTACCACCAATACACTGTGTTAGACAGTCTCTGCTTAGCCCAAACAAGCAGTGGTCCAGGGAAGGCACCCCACCACGTTTATAAAGCTAACTCAGACATAAACATGTTGCTTGACCAAAGGAGAATTTAATCCATAAATGCCACTTCTACTTTGGAGAGAAAACCAAAACCTTCCCCTATCTTTTCCCAAGGGAAAAATCTTTCACTTTGTGGAGGCCAAGTTTAAAACATACACTCTTCAATGATATATCTCACGTGTTAACTAGACTTCCCCAACCAACTAAATCTCAAAGCACCCCTCCATTGCTTCTGTGAATTTTAGGCACCCCAGTCCTTTTATTTTAATATTTGGTACTTTGCATTTTTCCCCCAGTGAACTCAATTATTCATATACCTTGTTTCCCCATGTCACCCAAATAATTGTTATCCACTATGGAGGCAGAGAACAAGTCCTCGATTTTTTGCAGTCTCAAAACCCCGACCCTCCGTCCCCGTCAGCTAGTCTCAACTCCCATCGGGCATAAACTCATTCATTGTCCTTTAACCCTCCCCATACCCAATTTACATGTCTCTTTTTCCTTCTAATCCCTGAAAAAAAGGTGTCCTACTCTGCTTAAAGATAGTTTTTCAATGAGTTGTGATTCTCACCTCTGTTCACTTTTCTCAAACACCTAACTCCATCAATTAATCTCTCCTTTTTGTATATCTGCAATCTCCCCCCCCCCCTGCAGTTCTCTTACTCTCAGCCTGTAAGAAGAATCTAATCTCTCACCCTTAAAAGACTATTCTTCAGCTGCAGCCCCAACTCTCTCTTTTGTTTGTGTCCGACCTTATTAAGAGTCTGTAGTCGTTGCCCTCTCCCTCCTTCCCCGATTCTTTCTTGATGCACTCAGTCCGGCTTCCACCTTTAACAGTTGTTCTCATGCAATCAGCAAAGTCTCCAATGCTGAATCCAAGAGACTCTTTTTATTTCCTATCTTATTTGACTTTCTGTAGCACTTGATTCTCTCTATCAACCACTTGCTCCTCCTTAAATTCTCTCCAAGGTACTCTTTAATCGATAAGCGTTTATCAGCTCCTCACTCTATCTGTGCTCCTTTCTAAGACTGGGGAGTCAAATGGAAAGCAGTTATCCCTGCTCCCCCACCCCAACAGTTTACAATCTGGCAGAGAAGTCTGAGTATACGTTGAGAGAGGGGAGAAGTATCTGAGTCTCCTGGTTCCCAGACTGAACCTTTCTATATCCCCTTTCCCTGAAACAAAGGTCTCTCCGGTCTTGGATCACACACTCTATCCATGAAGATACCCCCAATATACGTATAAATACTTCAGGCTAGTAGCTCCTGCTTTAGACATATTAATCATTAGAGGAATTCTGCTTGGGACTTGAGTTTTTACAAAACAGCCCCTCCCATTTTCCCTTCCTTGACTTAAACGAAGCCTAACTTCTGTACTTTCTTAAGAAGGATTTGAGGAGCTACTAGGGCTCCCCTCTTCTTGGTTGCCACCTTCTTGATCAGTAAGCTTTTCCTTTCTCCAAATGAACATTTTGAGTGTTGGCCTTTGGAAGCACTGGACACATGGACACTGGCTGGTAACAATTCTTTCTCTCACACCCTTGAACTCCATTTACTTCTTAAATGGCGCTCCGGTCAGGTTCTAAGATTCAGAAACACGGTCAGGCAAAAGCACTCATGGATTCTAAATTACTACATTTTCCTCATGACGATGTTAGTATAAAATCACCAGTTAGGTATTTGACCCCACGTAACCCTGAAGAACTGTTTAATTAACATGCTCTCTTGCCATTGTGTACCACAAAATATTCTGAGTGATCTCAATGTGTCTGTAACGCAGTTAAATGTCTACTTCAGAATCCTTTTGTTTTTATGAGTTTTCCCCAAACTAACAATCTGCTTTTCAGCATTTATGATAGCATAACACTTTTCCACAAGCCAGACCGGTTCTGAAAAGTACGTGCTATGAGGCTGACTCAGAACATTTCAGATGCTTTGGCTTTGTATCCCCACCCCCCCACCCCCAAATTGTTTTCTTTACTTCATACCTGAATCACAGGTCATTTATAGAAATATCTCCTGTAATGTTAACTTGTGACAACTCAATGGAAGTTCTTTAATACCATCTTTTTAAAATTGTTGACACTATTACAGATGTCCCCCATTTTTCCCCTCTTTGCCCCGATGCTCCCTTACCATCTCTTTTAAAATTCATTATTGTGTTGACTTTATCATATTACAACCAATTAGTAAGCAACCTCACATTTTCAATCATCTTCCTTTGAAACATAACTATATTTATTCACCACCATAAAGTATTGAACAAAAAAAAATAACTTTCAAAAGAAGTGTAGGAATAAAATTGTTGGTCTAATTATAAAACCAAAATATTTTGTGCTTGATTTTAAAGGTTTTAATTGGAAGAGGAAAAGGAGTTTTTTGGGGTTTTTTTATCCTCACCCGAGGACATTTTTCCATTTTTTGTTCAGATAGAGCGGGAGGGAGAGAGAGGAAGAGAGAGAGAGAGAAACATCGACGTGAAAGGGACACATCGAGTGGCTGCCACCCGCACGACCAACCAGGGCCGGGGACAAACTGCAACCAAGGTACGTGCCCTTAGCGGGAACGAACCCAGGTCTCTCTGTACCGCAGGCCGACGCTCCAACCGCTGAGCCAAACCAGCCAGGGCGAAAAGGAGTTTTAAGTGGAGCTTGCCATAATTAGCCCATTTGTATTACTATAATAATATTTCCTTGCCCCCTTCATATGCAAAATAAAATTTGAAAAAGGAATGACCTTTGTTCCACCAAATCTTAAAGAATGAAAGCATAGTGCTTTGTTTGACCATTTAAGACCCATAATAATTTCTAAAATTCAACAATGTTTAGACACATTTAACAATTTGTCTTTATTCTTTATCGTCTGTGCTGTAAACACACACACACACTTTTTTTTCCTAAAGTTTTTTTAAATGATTATTTTCTGGTTTCACTAGAAATGAAAAGTGTAAGATCCTACTCCTACCACAAGGCGTCAGTCCATGCTATTTCAATCTTCAAAGGGCTTCAGCATCGCCCTGTGGAACGTCAATGACTACAGGAAAAAATCACATTAAAACAAAAACAGCCCCAGGAGCCCTCTCTGTGAGTAAAGGACAATCACGGGAAACACTGTGAGCATTTATTTTCCTTTCCTTGTTCTGCTCAGACTAGTTCTGGGAACGTTGCACACAAAATCCCCAGATGCTGCAATCCAGGTCTCAGACGTGCTCCGCGGAAGCCAGCGCCAGCCCAGGGGAGTAAATGCCTGGTTCACATTCTCTCCTTCTCCACACCCCTCATATTTGAAAAACAGCCCAAAACGTTTTCTGGCAGGGTGGCAGGATACAAAGAAGCTGGAAAAATTCATGGGGAAGTGAAATAGGGATACTGAGGCAAGAAAATTAAACAAGGCCAAACAATTTGGACAACTTACAGCCAGCTTGTGAATCACAAGATCTTATCTTCCCCCAACCAGGGACACTTGAAAGCAAATGGTTTATACTCTCCCCACCCTAACCGGAGAACACATCATTTAAATTACCCTAGTCTGGGAAATAGAGAACAAAGACCCAATTAACTCTATTTGTGCCAACTAAACCCAAGGACAGATGAAGTCAGGGAACAAATAACAAAGACCCCATTAGAACCAAACAGACCTAAGATAAAGGTAAAACAGACCAAAGAATAATCCAAAATTACCCGATATGCTTATTTTGATGCATCAGCATGTCAAAAATGCACCTAGAAAGCTGATGAATGTTCTGCTGAAACCCTCCCCTAAGATTCTTACCTGCAGGGAAAAAGAAGGAATGAAAAGCCGTCAGGACAAAGACTCTGTGCAGGCTCACTCTGGAGCACACCCATGCGCCTTCTGGGGCATGAACTTTTTATTTCTTCCCAAACTCTAAGGGTCCCCGTGAGACTTGCAACCAGGGGTGTAGCGGGCAGTGGCAGCTCAACCCGGGCTCACCCCCTGATCCTGTCTCCAGGGCCCCCTTTTTCTCTGACTTCCCAGTAGCTAAAGCAGCCCAGCCCTGGCTCACTGCCATCACAGTGACCTTCACTGCCCGGGGCGCCCACAGCAGCCCCGCCTCGGCTCAATTCTTTCCCATAACGTTTCTAGGAGCCAAAGCAGAACGCCACCTACGCTCGCTCCTGCTGCGTCTTCCTCCCTAAGTCCTCCCTTGTCTCACTGTCCCCAGCGGCAGTAAGTGTACTCGCACAGTCTCCGAGACTCCTGTTGTGAAATCTTTCCTGCCCAAAGTCAAGAACCCACACACCACACAACAGGCCGGCCTGAGGCAGACCCGCTCCAGGCCGGTCCCTGTCCAGACACAAAAGTTACTCTGCTTTAGGTTTGGGGTGTTTAGCTGGATTGAGGTATGGGAAGTGGAAGGGAAGGAGTCAACGTGGGGTTTAAGGGCTTCGTCCGCTAGGGGATAGGGTTTGAGGCTTAGGGTACAAGATTTGGACAGCTGACGGGGGAAATTACTCTCAGACAGATTTGGATTCCTCAGCGATAAATAACAGCCACTTCCCAGAGTTGCTGTGAAGTTTAAAATGAGCCAGCTTGCCCTAGTCAGTTTGGCTCAGTGGTTAGAGTGTCGGCCTGCGGTCCAGAGAGACCCGGGTTCGGTTTCCGCTAAGGGCACGTACCTCGGTTGCAGTTTGTCCCCGCTCTGGTTGGGGTCCTGTGGGTGGCAACCAGTTGATGCGTCTGTCTCACATCAATGTTTTTCTCTCTCTTCCCTTCTCTCTACCTTCCGCTCTAAGATAAATGCAAAAATATCCTCGGGTAAGAATAAAAGTAATTAAATTAAATTAAATTAAATTAAATTAAATTAAATTAAATTAAATTTAATTTAATTTAAAAGACAGCTAAGGGATCCAAGATGGCTGTGGAGTAGGTGGAAGCTACATACACCTCCTCCCTGCGCTAAACCAGATTTGCAGCTAAATGATAGAGAAACCAACCACAATGCCCCACTGAAGGACAGCTGAGCAGGGGGATGGTATCCGAGGAGTATGGAAGAAGCGACACAGAGACTGGAAAGAAGGGCAGAGACGCTGGCCCCCGCACCAGGCTCAGTGGCTGAGAAAGGACATATTAGATGCAAACGTCCCCCGAGGAGCATGTGGTCTCAACCCCCAGCCAGGACACCCCAACCAGGGCACCAGGGCCAGGAAGAGGAGCCTGCACAGATCTGGCAGCGAAGGTCAGCGGGGACTCTGTGTGCTGGACAGTCTGCTAGAATCCCAGGCGCTCCCCTAAAGGGCCAGTACACAGGAGCTGGGTCTTGAGCAAGAGCTCATCTGGGGCTCTGGTGGAGGACAGACTGCTCGGGCAGAAACCAGAGAGAGGTCTGGGTGGCATGACTCTGAAGAGCGATCTGGAGGGTCGGCTTCTGAGGTCCCAGTACTGAGTCAACATCCCACACTGCCCTCAGGAGCCATCCTCCAGGGTCAGGCCCTCCTACTCTTACAGCACCAGCTGGGGGGGGGGGGGTGCACTAGCCTGTCCTCCATATACTGCCGACATCACCCTGCCAAGCTCGATTCTGACCGGAAGGACTGTTGGCTGCACCCAGCAGGGACCTGAGGTGTGCTCTTTTTCTGGAATAACTGTAGGCAAACTCTCAGATGGTCAGTGAACTGTGTGGCTTTGGAGCAGGGGCCAAACTTCCCCCTATCCCACGGGTTAGGCAGGCACCACCCCCAAAAGGAGACTCCCTTGTCTCTGGCATCAGGGACATCAGTGGAGCTAAGGGGAGGCGTGCAGCCTGCTCCCCTGTGGGCTGGTGCCACCCCCAGTGGAGGGCTGCCTTGATCTGCATTTTCAAATCCCACTGGTGCCATCCCACTGAGCTCAGTTCCGAGGGGGTAAGGAGGTGCAGCTCAGAAGTGAAACCTTTGGCACAACTACCCTGGAGCCTCCATCAGGATCTCTGCCAGCACAGCTGTTGAGCTAGGGGGAGGCATGCAGCTCGCTCTCCTCCCACGGGCTGGCACCCCCAGCTCCACCCAGCTCCCACCCCACTCCAGGCCTTCACCACACTATTGTCTGTGAATATGAGTAATGCATATATACATATAAGTACTTTGGTTGCATAATACTCTCCAGGTCCCTCCATGTTGTCTCAAAGGGTAAGAGACCCTTCTTTTTTACAGCTGCATGGTATTCCATTGTGTAAATGTACCATAGCTTTTTTTATCACTCATCTACTGATGGACACTTGGGCTGTTTCCAGATCTTAGTTATTATAAATAGTGCTGCTATGAACATAGGGGTACATATATTCTTTCTGATTGGTGTTTCAGGATTCTTAGGATATATTCCTAGAAGTCAGATTACTGGGTCAAACAGCAGCTCCATTTTTAATTTTTTGAGGAAACTCCATACTGTTTTCCACAGTGGCTGCGCTAGTCTGCATTCCCACCAGCAGTGTACTAGGGTTTCCTTTTTCTCCACATCCTCACCAGTACTCGTTGTTTGTTGATTTACTGATGGCAACCATTCTGGCAGGTGTGAGGTGATACCTCATTGTAGTTTTAATAACGTTGAGCATTTTTTTATATGTCTCTTGGCCATCTGTATGTCCTCTTTGGAAAAGTGTCTATTCAGACTCTTTGCCCATTTTTAAATTGGATTGTTTGTCTTCCTTTTGTTCAGTTGTATGAGTACTTTATATAAAATTTGGAGATTAACCAAAAGGGGGGAGGAAAAATTACCTTTTGAGGCAGCATGGATGGACCTGGAGATTATTATGCAAAGTGAAATAAGCCAGTCAGAGAAGACAAATACCATATCATCTCACTTACATGTGCAATCTAATGTACAAAATAAACTGATGAACAAAATCGAAACAGAGGCATGGATACATGGAACAGACTGACAGCTATCAGAGCGGACGGGGTGGGAGGATGGAGTGCAAGAAGGTGAAGGGATTAAGTAAAAAACATACAGATAGATAGATAGATAGATAGATAGTCACATAGATACAGACAACAGTTGGGGTGATAGCCAGAAGGAAAGGGTGGTGGTAGCAGGTGGAGGTGGGCGGTGGGCAAGGGTCGCAAGGGAGGAATGGGGGTGGACAGAGACTTTACTTGGGGATATGGGCTTAGGATGCAGTGTGCAGATGATGATTTATTGAGATGTACATTGAAACCTGTACTTCAATAAATTTAATTAAAAATAAATAAAATAAAATGGGCTAGTGAAGCTTTAAAATAGTCAATCTCAAAGTGTGATCTGAGCGTGCTTCAGCATCACGTGCAAACTTGTTAGAAACGCAGAATCCCAGGCCCACTGAGCTGGAAATGTGTGTGGGAGGGTTCAGGGCGCAAAGCGGTGTTCTCCTAAGCCCCGCGGTTGGCCCACACTGACGTTTGAGGACCAAGGCACTAGTGCCCTTACCTGGGAGTTTAAAGAAAGGCGAGCAGCCGCTCTCAGGCGGAGGGCAGGGCTGTTTGAGAGAGAAAATAACAGACCGACGGGAGCGGCCAGGGTGCAACACAGGGGAAATACTAAATTCGGAGGCAGAGCCCTGCGAGCGCCGCGCATCCGAGGCCGGAGCCGTGGGGCGCGAGGCACCACAAGGTGGCGCTAACGCGGCCCTGGCTCGGGGGCGGGGTCAGCGGCGGGAAAGGCGCTGCGCGCTCCAGGCTCGGGCCCCGCGTGAGCCGGTACCTTCGCCCGGCCGCTGCGCCCGCGCCGTAACCGCCGGGTCACGCCAAGGAGCGGGTGAGTCCCTGGAGCCGCTCCGGCTCCTCGCTGGCTTGCCGCCGGGGCGGGCCGCGCCGGCCCCAGGCTCGGGAGGGTCGTAGCGGGGAGCCGGCCGGCGCGGGACCCGGCGGCGGCGGCGCGGACGAGCGCAGCCCCGCTCGCCGCTCCGCTGCGGCCGGTCCGGGGAGCCCCGCGCTCACCGGGAGCCTTTTCGCTGCGGGGTCGGGCACAGGATGGTGTTAAGTTTGCCCTTAGTTGGATCCTCATGGCAGGTTTGCCAGCGTGGCAAAGTCCCCGCGGGTTGGCGTCGCGTGGATGGATCATTAGTCCACACCACTTAGAGTCGCACAACTTGTCTTCAGGTTGCCTAGTAACAGGAAGTTTTTATTTTAAGTTCTTGGGACATTAGTGCTGCTCTTTCAGGATCTGGAGTGCGGTTCACGTTCCCTCCAACCAAAGCTTTTACTTTATGTCATGGGTTAGATCCCCTGGAAGGATTTGTAAAGGTGAAATTCACGAACGCTTCTAAATTTCGTACTCTGTTCTTTCGGTTAAATATTCGTACTCTGTTCTTTCGGTTAAATATATGTATCTCAGCATCCTGACATGTAGTACGAGTTCATTCATTTAGGACAGAATGTTAAGGGCAGGAAAGATGCAGTGCTTTAAAAAAAAAAAAAAAAAAAAACCAGCCCAGCGAAGAAAAACATCTCCCCTTCACGTGTTACATGTGGTAACAAAAGTATACACTTGGAAGTGTTAGTTTGGAAATGCAGTGCAACCCACAATGGACTCCAGTCACTGATTTTCTTCATATTCAAAACTTCACATAAACATGAGTCTGTTGGGCTGTGTCAATATTTAGCAGGAACATGAGGTCAGCAGTCCTGTTAAGCAAAATGGAACAGTCATACCAAAAAATATGCTTTGCATTTTAATGGGGATGCAATTTAAGAGAACTTCGGGTCAACTTCTGGAGTTCCTAATATCTGAACACTGTGCTGTTTCCTGTATTTTTTTTTTTTCATGAGAAGATTTTACTGTGGAATTTAAATGATATACTTGGTTAATGTCTGATGGGAACCAGTAGTTTATTTGACTGACATTTTATTTTCTTGGCTTCTGGGCACAAAGTTGACGGTGGCCCACACAGTCAACAAGCTGCCTCACTGCCCTGGGCTTTTCCTTGGCTTTGCTCTTCAGCATGGTCTCCCTACCATGCAGATGAATGGCTGGATACTTGTCCAGGGCCACTCTGGCTTTGCACCCAGATTCTGTATAAAGTGACCCTCAATCAGCAAACACTGCCAACCTGCTAGATGCCCCCCGGGCCAGGTCTAGAAGAGAGCCCTCACCCTTCCCATGCCACCATCAGTCAAAGAACTTTCTTCCCTTAGGATTCATTACACTGCCATGCAGTTAGTTGTTGAAATGTTTGCCTTCTCTTCTAGATTTTGAGGTCTTTGAGGGTGGAAGCTTCACCTCATTTAACTTTGTATTCCCACTGCCTGATATTGTTCGCAGTACAGTTAGTGAGTTAATACTGGATATGTATAGATTTGTATAACATCTTTGCCATCCTGCAACTCACAGTTAAAACATCTAAATAGTGTGAATTATTTCTTGTTTGATTACAGTAGATAAAACTTCTATTCCTAGACACATACCCCAGATTATTCTATTTATAATGTTGACTTAAATCACCAAATGATTTGGAATAACACTTCTTAAAGGAAAATGCCATAAGCCCCTCCAGAGCAGGCATGAAATCTGATTTCTCTTTTCCTCCTTACTGTCTATCACAGAGTTGAGTGCATAAATACTTGATGATTGACATATGCCTTACTCAGAACTCTTTCAAATGCCAACGTTATGAACCCAACTCAAACTAACTTAAGCAAAAAAAGGGAATGTACTGGGCTTGTGTTAACTGAAAAATTCAGGATCTGGCCTCAGGGACTCTACTTACAATATGCCACCAGGACTCTCTGTGTTCCCATTTCTTGCTTATACTTCTGTGTTTCGGCTTTCTTCTGTCCTGTTGAAGACCTCCTCCTCCTTACAGCGTGTGGCAGGAAGCATGGTTGGTTTCTATCATCTCAGCATAGACATGTCCTCTTTATCTTCCACTTCTATGTATAAATCTCAAAAAAGGACTCTTAATTGGTTCAACAAGGCTGTGTGCCATCCCTAAACCAATCAATGGAATCAAAGGACTAGAGAACCATGATTAGCCTAGACTGAGGCATATGCCCACTTCTATGGCCAAAGGAAGGGCATTTCTCCAAACAGAGGAAGTATTTTGTTTATTTTTTAGAGAGGAAGTGAGAGGGTGAGAGAGAGAGAAACATCGAGAGAGAAATATGAGAGAGAACATTGATCTGCCATCTCTTGCATGCCCCCCACTGGGGATCGGGCCCACAACCTGGGCACGTGCCCTGACTGGGAATCGAACTGGTGACCTCTTGGTGCATGGGTTGACGCTCAACCACTGAGCCACATCGGCCAGACTGGAGGAACTATTTTATATAAATTTTTTAAAGGGAAAAGAAGGTGGGCAGACCAAAATAACAAATATCCTCAGTATGAATATTGTGAAATTTCAAAATAAATAATATATGGAAAATGTTCTCAGAGCACTTCAACAAGGGCAAATGGTGGCCCTGTGTAAAGATGGCTCTTTATTTTTTGTGAAGATTGACCCTTTAAAAGTTGGAGAACGTTTACTGTATTTTAAACTATTCCTGGAAACAACTTTCCACTTGTAGGTGTTCTAAAATTCAGAAACATTTGGAATGTTCTCTCTCAGTCAAATTGTTGTATTTCTAATCTGCTTTTCTCACAGAATTTCATAGGGTATAAATTGGTGATGTATTCCTCTGGAAATAAATTTAGAGCAAATAAAAACAGTGAGTAATGTCGTAACATTATATGTCTCTCTTTCCTAAAAAAAAAGAAAAAAAGAAATGTTACACCAAGCCTGAATGAGGGTCTGTTGGGTGTTAAGGAAAATATTCCTTATAGAGTAGGAAGTTTGACAAAATTAATTTCTACAGGGTTGACCAGGATAGGAGGCATGTCAGTGATTGAACACAACTCAACAATCCCAGTGGAAATACCAGCAATTTATGTTTTACCAACAAAAACCAGCCTATTACTCTAAAAATGCCTCCTTTTGGTCCTTTTGCCACCATCAGAGTTCACCTTACCAAGAGTGTCCTTTTTGTTCACTGTCTAAAAATCAGAATACATTTGCCCATTGAGTCATTTATTTTTTCAGATTCTAGTGTCAAACCCAAAAGCCTATTAAATACAGCTTCCTGAGGTATAATCTTGTTATCAGCGAACTCCAGCCTCCACTGATAACATTGTTACTCAGAAAAATGCATTCCTAATTCTGTTTACCTTTGAGGGAAGTTGGCTTTCCTCTAGATGAGCACCTGGAGATAAATTCCCTCAAGTAAAAGGCCACATCCAACCTTTTTAATTCCAGATAGACACATAGGTCATATATTGTACCACTAGTTGGACAAAGTAAAGCAGTTGCTATTGACACAAGGGCCCTGGTTTGAGATTCTTATAGATTATATTGTGGAATTAAATGTGTAAATCAGTCACCAACTGTATTTTAATTGTAGTTTATCTGCCACTGTAGTCCTCATATGAGGAAATTGCTCATATTGCCCTATCAAACAATATCATAAAGAGCATAGACTTGGAGAAGATAATTATTTTTATTTTCATAGGTGGCTGAAACAATATTTTATAGAATTAATGGAAATGCGACAAAACATCACAAACCAAGAACTCTGGAAAATGAAGCCTAGGAGAAGTCTAGAAGAAGATGATTATTTGGTAAAATAATAATAATTGAAATCTATAAACATGACTCAAATGTTGTTCTGTATCTCACGGTGCTGTAAAAGTGATTGTTCACCCTAGTGTGCTGCTATCTTTACTCTGATTCACATCACTGATATTGTGATGGGTGAAGGGCAGTGTCATATAGGAAAGAAATTATACTTTGACTGATTGCCATGGACTTAGCTGAATAACCTTGAATGAGTCGCTAAAAATCCTGGGTCTTGGTCTATCTGAAAAGTGAGAGAGTTGGACCATATTATCTCCAAGCCCTTCTAATTTTTTCTAACATTCTATGAGTCTAAGTGTTTCAAAAGAACCACCAGTGCCCATATAACACTAGTTTTGCAAGCATGCACTTTTCCCCTCATCCGAGGATATTTTTCTATTGCTTTTTAGGAAGAGAGGGAGGGAGGGGAGGAAATGAGAGAAAGGGAGAAACATCGATGTGAGAGAGACACATCGACTGGTTGCCTCCTTACAACCCCAACCAAGGCCAGGGATCAAACCTGCAACCCAGGTATCTAACCTTGACCAGGAATTGAACCCACACCCCGGTGGTCCGAGGGCCTATGCTCTAATCGTTGAACCAAACTGACCAGGGCTGCAAGCATGCATTTTCTTAATGGGCACCATGGCAGCTTACCAAAAGATTATCAGGCTAATTAATGATTCACTGTTTAACCAAATAAATTCAATTTTAGAATAAGAATCACCGGTCCCATTTTTGTCCCACCTCAAGATTAAATGTTTCTGAGTACTTTATTAACTGAGAAAGTAGTGGAAATTAAACTCTTTTTTACCTTTCTAAATGATCTCAACTGCAGTTAAGCAAATTATTTTACCTGAATTATTTTAATAGGCAAAATAAGATTTTTTGTTTGTGTTTTTCTAATTGATTTTTTTTTTTTTAGAGAGAAAGGAAGGGAGAGAGAGAGAGAAACACCAATCAGCTGCCTCCTGCACACCCCCTACTGGGGATCAAGCCCACAACCCTGGCATGTGTCCTGAATGGGAATCGAACCAGGACCTCTCAGTTCATGGGACAACGCTCAATCCGCTGAGCCACACAGGCAGGGCGTGAAATAAGATATTAAAACACATACTCTATAAAATAAGTGTGCATAAAATAAAATCATTTTTATTTTTCAAGTTAACTGTCCTACATGCTATTCCATAACTCTTTACCCTTAACCATAAAATTGATCTCAGTTGATTGTGGTTAGATAGGTTTAACATGAAAAGATGACAGACACTATATCATACTAACTCCCTTCTAAATGAAGTACTTGGAAAAAGCATTGGATGTAACAGTGATTTACAACTGAAAGTAAAAGTCAAATGGTGAGAGGTCATTTTTAAACACCAAAAGTTATAGAGAACTATGTGAGGTAAAGTTACCATGAATAAAATAAGGAAATGAGCAAGATAATCCCTAACATGTCAAGCATTAATATGTGATGGTTCTACACACACAGTTATAAGAAATGAGCAATAACATATTGGTGAGAAAATAAATTTATGTATAAAGTAACACAATATGAAACACTGTGATATAATTTCTCATTTTGGGTTTTTTTTTCAATTTTCTGGTGTATCAGTCAATTGGGGAAATGACAAAATATTCAATGTAACCTTTTGAATGATTGACTAACTAGAAATACAACTGGGTAAAGAAGTATGACTCTTTCAGAAAATAGATCATCCCTGTGGGATTTAACTACTTATATAGCCTTTGTACTTCTAATAGACTATTTGTCTGGCAGTACTCACATAAATGAGATATTTTAGCAATAAAAAATCAAAGTACAAGACCACATAACGGAGGTATAGATTTTTTTTCTAATAGTAATGACTATATTATCTTGAATTAATGAAGAATTCACTCTTTAGTTCTTTGCTCAGAGTTACCCAGTAACCAGTAAAAATAGTAAAAAATAAATACCACTGTTATAATTTACAAGTTTTATTATTTTTACCAAAGATACTGGATTTTTTTTTCAATTTGAGTTTCCTAGTTATATTATTGCCCTTTTATGTCCTCAAGATAGAAATACAATGGCCTATGCTTTAGTGGAGATATCTGAGGCATGCATTTATTTTGAAAAATGAGTAGGTTGCCAGGGGGTCGGGGACAAACTACAACCAAGGCAGGTGCCCCTAGTGGGAACCGAACCTGGGCCTCTCTGAGCCGCGGGCCGGCGCTTCAACCACTGAGCCAAGCCGGCCAGGGATGAATGTCCTTTTTTTTTTTTTTTTACTGATAAGCACAATGAGCAATTAGTAATGTTTAAGGAAATCCCACTGTTTACATTTTAAGAGGTTTATTTTCTTTTCTTTGTAGAATAAGACCTCAGGCGAGACCAGCATGCTGAAAAGACCTGTGCTTTTGCACTTGGACCAAAAAACCCATTTTAATGAGTTTGATTGTCCCCAAAAGCTTCAGCACACACAGGAACTCTTCCCAGAGTGGCGCTTGCCAATGAAAATTGCTGCTGTCGTAGCATCTCTGACTTTTTTTTACACTCTTCTGAGGGAAGTAATTCACCCTTTTGTAACTTCCCGTGAACAGTATTTTTATAAAATTCCGATCCTGGTCATCAACAAAGTCTTGCCAATGGTTTCCATCACCCTCTTGGCACTGGTTTATTTGCCAGGTGTGATAGCTGCCGTTGTACAGCTTCGTAACGGAACCAAGTATAAGAAATTTCCACACTGGTTGGATAGGTGGATGTCAACAAGGAAGCAATTTGGGCTTCTCAGTTTCTTTTTCGCTGTACTGCATGCGCTTTATAGTTTATCCTATCCAATGAGGCGCTCCTACCGATACAGGCTGCTGAACTGGGCATATCAACAGGTAGGATGTTGAGACTGACAATGTCACTAACCCAGAAAGTCCAAGTCACCTAACAGATTAACTCTTTGTCACATGAATATCAATACCTCAAACCTCTGTTGAAACCCTGTGTTGAGAAAATGTGCATTTCATTTTTTTTTATTTATTTACTTTTAAATCCTCACCTGAGGACATACTTTTCCACTTATCTTCAAACAGAGCAAGAGAGAGAGAAACATCAATGTGAGAGGGACACATTGATTGGTTGCCTGCCACACGACCCCAACCAGGGCCAGGGACCGAACTGCAACCGAGGTACGTGCCCCTGACCAGAATCACACTCAAGATTCTTTGGTCCTCGGGCCAACACTCCAACCGCTGAGCCAAAGTGGCCAGGGCTGCATTTTAAAATGTTTCATTATTACTCTTCATTGGGGCTTGGTTGTACAGTTTTGCACTGAGGAATTTATTTTAAGTTGAAAGTAAACTACAACTTTAACAATGTAAACAAGTATTTTGCTCACAGACAGGGCCACATTTCCATTTCTACCACTATCACAAGATTACTTTTTAATGCTAATTTTTCTTTTTTTTCTTTCTTTTTAATCCTCACTGGAGGATATTTTTTCCATTGATTTTTAGAGTAGAAGAGAGGGAGGGAGGGAGGAAGACAGAAAAACATCAATGTGAGAGAGATACCTGGATTGGTTGCTTCCCTCATGCACCCTGGTTGGGGTGGGGATGAACCTGCAACCCAGGTACATGCCCTTGACTGGGAATCAAACCCAAGACCGTGCAGTGTGTGGGCCGACGCTCTAACTACTGAGCCACGCCGGCCAGGGCTAATGCTAATTTTTCTTATTTTCTGCTTATTTACCACATGTGCATGCACATTAAAGTTCTACTCATTAAATAATTATATAAATAAAACAGATTATCTATGTTGCAGTCAAGGAAAGTGATCAGTAGTTTCTGTGTCACTTCTTTTAGAGGAATGCAAAAACAAGTCATAATTTTGTAGAGGCCCCCAGTTACCACACCCTCCGTAGTGGCCATAGCAAGTGTAGAACAGGGTTCATGTGCGGGAACTAAATGTTCTTTACATTGTTTCCTCTTTTCACCCTGTGGTAGGTCCAACAAAATAAAGAAGATGCCTGGATTGAGCATGATGTTTGGAGAATGGAAATTTACGTGTCTCTGGGAATCGTGGCACTTGCAATACTAGCTCTGTTGGCTGTGACATCTATTCCATCTGTGAGTGACTCTTTGACCTGGAGAGAATTTCACTATATTCAGGTAATGATACATAAAATGATTCTGTTCCCTCAGAAAGGTAAATCTTTCTGTGCTCATAATATCAAGTATATTGACTTCACCCCATAAAACATAACAAATGGTTTTCCAGTAGCAAACATCCTACTCTTGTTCTAATTAATAATGTGCTCTTCTATCATTTTTCCCTATTGCTGCTACTAAATAGAAGTGTTTTCTGGACGTAAGTAAAAGGCATGACTCAAAGGAAAATATTTCTGACATTTGAAACGTGTTACACAATTTGCTATCCATCCAATAACTTTAAATGTGATAGTTTAGACATTTAATAATTATGGCTTTTTAGTTCCAAAAAAATAAAATATTATTTTGCCCATCGCCTAATTTTTATTCATGCCTTTGGAGTTACACAGCTTTGTACTGTCCATAAACAAGCATCTCTCCTTGAGATGTACAGTTATGTCTACCAAAGGTATTCTAATACCTATTTTTAAATGCTGCTTTTTCCAAGTTACATTTTTAGCTTACTCACTTGAAGCTTCTCAGTATTCTTGGAATTCAAACTATTTCAGATTTACTGAGGTTAATCTCCTGGCAGTAGATCACACCGTAGAAAGAGCTATGTGCCACAGTTCACCAGGGGATTTATGTCAGACAAGATTCAAAGGACTGAATAAGTCATAAGCACTGCCAAGATTGTTTAAGATCACATAGCTTTAGCTTGTATGGGGTAGACATCTTTGGACATTCCCACAAAACCAGACATTGCCCACTATCCTTTCATGTTCATACATACACTCCTACAAACACTTTGTCAGGACATCTGATTAGGCTGAAAAATACGCCTCCATCTGAATTACTCCAACGTGGCTTAGAGATGGTGCCATAATTTCCAAGTGCAGTACCTGCTGATTTTGTAGGTTCAGCCTGATGATAGCTTTGGGATTCTCTGTTCCTCATTAAATAACTTTCTTCTTACATTGCTCTGCTCCACACATATGCTTTTCAAATTTAATCAGGAATTCAAGCACTGCATCTTGACAACTGAACCTACTTCCCAATGTGCACAGCGCCTAACCCAGCTCATAATAAGTATACAGTACACATTTGCTAAAATCAATTTTCAACCAGTCACATGTAATTTTCAGTTAATAACCTAGAAACTTTTTGTTTTCAATCCAAGAACTGATTACTCTCCGATTTACTCTGGAAATTTATATCTGAAAATAGAAACTTAACTGTTTGATTTTATTCATTGGGGCTTAAGAGTACTTACTGCTAAATAATTATGGGTTAGATTTGTTCTGGAAGGCTAATGACCATTCCCAGCAAGTGAATAGAAGTCAAAAGTTACCTAGAAGAGCTGTTGTCAGGATGCTGTAAAATTAGTTACGTGAACAACTATTTTTAAGCAACTTTATCTGGATGGTGCCAAGTATCCCAATGCAAGCTGAAATTTTTCTTCACATCTTCATATTTCTATGTTTATTCAAACAATGAAATAATTGTTGGTATTTTTCAGAACACTTTGTCAGAATGTTTGATTTGTTTTTGTAGCATAGGCCAAGATCATTCACTTTACTATTTACATACCAAAATCAGAGTCAGTCTCTTTAGTTGCCTTCATACTTAAGATCACTGAAGTTGAACTGATTTTTACACTAATCCGTCAACCCACCATTGTTTATTGAGCATCTAAAGTGCACAAATCGTTGTGTTGATTCTGCAGGGGTCCTATGCTGAGTGAGAGAGTCCCTGATTTTAGATGTCTCTTGACAGGCAGAATTAAGGCAGATGCATAAGAGACAAACCATCACAAAATAAATATTATATGAGAGATGAACAAAGTATGGAGAAAGGGAAGGCAGTTTTATTGATTAGCTGAGACTGAGAGGAGATGGTTGTGAATTGTCTTAATTTAAATAGCCTGGAGCCCGGCCAGTATGGCTCAGTGGTTGAGCATTGACCCATGCACCAAGAGGTCTCTGGTTCAATTCCCGGTCAGGGCACATGCCCAGGTTGTGGGCCAAACCCCCAGTGGGGGGCTTGCAGGAGGCAGCCAATTGATGTTCTCTCTCATCATGTTTCTATCTCTCTCTCCCTCCCCCTTCCTCTCTAAAACTCAATAAAGAAAAAAATAAATCAGCCCTGGCCGGTTTGGCTCAGTGGTTAGAGCGTCGGCCTGTGGTCCAGAGAGACCCGGGTTCGGTTCCCACTAAGGGCACATACCTCGGTTGCAGTTTGTCCCCAGCCCTGGTTTGGTCGTGCAGGTGGCAGCCACTCGATGTATCCCTTTCACGTCAATGTTTCTCTCTCTCTCTCTCTCCCTCCCACTCTATCTGAACAAAAAAAAAAGGGAAAATGTCCTCGGGTGAGGATAAAAAATAAATAAATCAATAGCCTAGAGAGAAAGGCATTACCCAAAAGTAGGGGTAAGGTGAGGACATGTAAAAAAGGATGGAAATGTGTGAGCAGACATTGTTGAGAAATATAATAGGAAAACATAGGATGGAATAAACTCTTACTGCACCAATCTTTACCGAGATCTTTTTTTTTTTTTCATTTGCAGAGCAAGCTGGGAATTGTTTCCCTTCTACTGGGCACAATACATGCATTGATTTTTGCCTGGAATAAGTGGGTAGATATAAAACAGTTTGTATGGTATACACCTCCAACTTTCATGATAGCTGTTTTCCTTCCGATTGTTGTCCTGGTATGTAAAGCCGTACTGTTCCTGCCATGCTTGAGAAAGAAGGTACTGAAGATTAGACATGGTTGGGAGGATGTCACCAGAATTAATAAAATTGAGATGTCTTCCCAGTTGTAGAATTACTGTTTATAACATTTTTGTTCAAATTTGATATATTTTATCATAAACATTTCAAATTTGTATTTGTTTAATAAAATGACCATTGAGGGTCTTAATGTATCTCTTTGTTTCTGAGTGAGGAGTTTGAAATATGTGTATTTCCTTTCAGAGTTGATTCAAAGCAAGAAATAAAATAATCTTCAGCACATCCTCTAGGTTCAGTAAAGCTGAATAATTACATCTGATTTGTCAGACTGCATAGCATTATAAGTAATAAAAGGCCATGAAATACCAGTACTTGCTACTCATTAAAAGCTATCATGAGCCATGAAAAAAAGTATTATCTGAATCTACCACACAGGTATATCCAGTGTTTATAATTGTTGTTAAAGAACTTCCATTTTCCTGTAACTGGGTGAGATTCATGGAACACCTAACTCAAAAACACACAGATTATTTCTACACAAGTAAAACAACAGAATAATGGATACACAGACAAGCAAAATAAAACCCTGGCTATCCAGGAAAAAAGTCAATTCGGTTTTCTCTATCTGAGTTAGGTACCACTCAGCTGAACTTACCTTACTTAATACACTGGCAAGAGCAGGCTGTGAACCCATTCCCCAAAGAGCAAACAGTACATCTACTATGAGGACTCTCTAACCCAGCATCCTTCAGAGACTTTTCATAATTAGCCAAACTAACCAACAAATCTTTTCTTGTATATGGGTAAATCATTTATTATGACTAAAGACAACAAAACTAATGGTACAAATTAGGAAAAACAATTACTATATTCACTGAGTGGAGTTCAGTCTTTTAAAAAGTTTGTTCTATTACAAAGGATAATTATTATTACGAGGGGGCTAAGAAGACTTTGGGAGTATAAATTTGAATTCTATGCGCTGTTGGGGCTCAGATATGTAGAGTGTCGCAGGTAGTGACAAAAGGAGTTGGGACTAGCACAATTAGAAAAAGAGTGGACAATGGTGCTCTTGAGAAATAATTCACCACAAGAGAAAAAGGAATCTAGGGGTCTGCAAGTGCAAACCAGATTCAGCAAGGGGATAGACCTACGGAACCACTTAACAAGCATGACACACATACCACAATCCGCCAGCTTGGAGATACAGCAGTTGAGGACCTGCACTCTCAACTGCATTGCAAGACGGCAAAGTGTCAGCATGTCCAGTAGTGAACGGGAGAAGTCAAGTTTCAGCCTTGCTGATACCAAGACATCACAGAGGCTGCTTGGAAGCAGGGTTCCAACTTCAAGTGGCACTTCAATGGGGCTGTCAAGGACAACAGCTGAGTTCTGGCTTGGGTACTGGAATTCTGTCTCTGTTGGCCCTTGTAATAAACAAAAAGGCCTATTCTGAAACACAGAATAAACCTTTTGGATAATTCCCAGTAATATCAAAATCAACCTACAAAGGCCTTGGAAGTCAAGCACCAAAAATCGAGATTCACTTGGTAATCACAGGCTGTTAATAACTAGGCCACCCATTCTTTGTATCTTTTCTGATTTTTTTTTTTTTTTACAATGGTTGGATAGTATTTTTTATAAGCAGAAGAAAACAAGTCTTAAAAAGAACAAATATATTTTGGTATGAGCTTGGATTTCCTTTTACTCAACAAACATAGCGCTCTTCCCATATACCAGGCCCAGTTCTAGACAGAGGAAATATCAAGATAAAAATTACCTAGACCCTATTCACAGTCTCAAAGTCAATTTTAGTACAGCAATGGATTCTAGGCTTACTGTTATCACAGGGGAAAAAATGACCAGTTCTGTTTCAAAGGGCAAAGTCAGGAAGGTGTTAGATTGATCCAAAAAAAGAGGAAACTATTTGAACTGGGATTTAATGTATAAGTAGGAGTCCTTCAAGATAGAATAGAAAAATAGCATAGTGAGCAACATGAAGGTATAAATAGTGAGATGGAATGTGTTGGGAGTACAGTAAACCCTCAATTTTCCAGACCTCAATGTAAAGGACTTTGGATTTAATGGACAAAATTTCCGGTCCATATGTCATATGTAAGACTTAACACCCTGTGAATTTTAAAATGCTTTTAATCATGATTTGTTTATAATTAACAGGTTATTTTTTGTTATTAATTTATTAATTTTTAACAAATTTTAGGGAATAGGCCATATGTTGGAAAAAACATTGTAGCAATTTCACCGACAAATATTACATATCTACAACAATAGTCTATATATTTAAATCCAAGAGTCACTGCTGGTAAACAGTGAATGATTAGCCCATAATCACTCCGAATGGAGCACGGTAATTGACTCTGTTGTCAAGAGGCTCCTTACTTTCTGCAGCAGTTTTAACCAGCGCAGGCTGATGTTGCCAGGTGGGCTAAGCCACGCCCCAGCCATGTACATTTGTTTACTGGCAGTGACTGGTGAATGCACGCATTTACTAGCCCTAATCAGTATAAATTTAAAATTACAGTAATACGTATAGAAAACTTTTCTGCGAAATTAAACTTTTCATACATGCTTAATTTTAATTACACAACCACATCTACATAAGTAAAAAGAGGTAAACTAATTTGTCAAATTTTTGACATACACATTCAGAAAACCTATTTTGTTATATAATGGACTTCTGGCTTTAACAGATACCCAATTAGTCTGTTATATCAAGGTTTTACTGTACTGAAATCTTAGAATAGAGAATGTGAAGGAAATACCAGATTGGCTGGAGACACAGACCGGATAGATCAACAAGGTCATTGTAAACATAAAACTAAGTTTGGACTTTGTTATTCAGGGAGTAGGGAAGCCACTGATAAAACTTTAAACAGGAGCTTAACATGATTAGCTTTGCGTTTTAGAAAGATTTCTCTGTAGATGATCCAAGAGATGGGTTTGATGGTGGGTGTCCAAGGTGAAAGCAAGTTGGAAGGCTGAACGATTATCTAAGGAGACAGTGCAATATCCCAGGACAGAGACAGTAAGTTCTTAAAGGACATCATGACAGAGGATGGATCAAAGAGTAGAGCTAGTACTCTCCTATGGTAGAAGACAAGTTCCATGAATCCATGACCAATAGAACATAAAGAGTAAAGGAGAAAAAGGCATTTGGAACGGGACTTCTAGTATTCTGTCAGCTTGCATGACTTCAAGAAATTACATTAAACAGGATAGGGATTCCTACATGAGAAGCAGATTTTTTTTAACCAAAACAAAATTTTTAAACAAAAACAGAGTGTGTGTGCTGTACATTGTATGCGGTTTACAATAATCTCCGTTGCTAAAACATGCAGTGTGTGTTTTTTTTAGTTTCAGCATAAGCAAATACAACTGGGAAGGACATAAGGTTTAGCGCAGTGGGAAGACAAACGCAGGTACTTCTTTGCCCCTTTGATTAGATGATTTTTAAATAAAGCTTCTGATACAAGGAACACAGTTGTGGAGGACAGTCACACAGGGTCTCCCCAGGAGCACACAGAACAGCGCCGAGAAACGCTGCTGGCCAGGAGTCCAGTGCCTGCCTTCCCCAAACAGAGCTGCTTTTTCTGCTCAAAAGGAAGTCTGCCTGCGGTTTATTTTCTTTAAGCATTTCCTCTATAGGGATCTTATAATTTTTGGTTTAAAAAAAAAAAAAAAAAACCTTAAAATGATGTCCTTTTACTATTATAAAAATGAGTCACATTTAATGTTAAGGAACCCCCCCAAAAATTAGGATTTACTTTGATTTTCAGAGCGTAGACCACATGTCTGAGGAAGCCTGTAAGAAACTGTGGCCTATTTAGCATGGGATCTGTAAAATTAAGCATACAAACTAATAATAAGAATATGTATTTTTCATTGATACCATTAAGTCTGGAATTTTCTTCCAACGAAATGAACAAGATGCAGTAGTTTCTAAAACCAGTCTTCAAAGTAAAAGTGTTAGTCATAATTCCAGTTTGGATTTAATGTTAGGTTTTACCCAGTTAATTGGAAGTCCTCTTTCTTCATGCCAGTTTTTCCTGATGTTATCAAAGAGGCACTTTGAAGGAAGTAATAAATTATTTGATCTCCTATTTATTGAAAAGAATCCTATAATTGAATAAATTAATAAATCACTGACTTGTGACCATTACACATGACCTGAGGCTAAAGTGTAGTACCTCCTCCTCCTCAGCTAATCCTATTTTTTCATCTGGCCTCACACTTACTGCAAGTGAGTATTTGACGTCCCCAGAATTATTAATGGATGCCCACCGGAACTGTGCCAGGAACACATTGCCAGTTCACACAGGTATCAAATGATTGAACTGATGAGAGCACATGGCTGTGTTAATCCCCTGCACGGAGGCATGATCCCACTGAAATGAGGCTCCCTCAGCAAAAGAGCTGTATTTCCAAACAATGCTGAAGAGAGAGTGAAGGGAAAGAAACATAGGTGTCAAAATTGTAATGGAGAGCTGGCTGTTGATCTTAAAACCAATACCCACTTCTGCACCTCAGCTGGACCAGGGGACGACTGACTTGACCTGACCTTCTGAGAGCCAGAGAACCAGGAAGACAAGCTGGCGGGTTATGATGACCGTGCCATAATGATTGACACCTGCCTCGACATATGACCTGGGAAATGATTTCAGACCTACCCTCATCTTATAACTTGAAGTTGTACTCTCACCAAAAATAAAGATAAATGAATCTACACCATGGAGTATAAGTGAATATAAATGAATCTCTGCCATGGAATTATACAAAATAAGGGCTGCAAGAGTAAGTTTTACATTCATTTTTTTTAATAGAATCTTTTTGAGCAAAATTCCTAACAAGCCCCACATATAATAGAGGTCGGAAGTGAAATGGGCTTGCAGGACCGGGAGCTGTCTGCACCTTTTCATTATTTCTTCCATCCTGCTCACAAGCCCCAACATGCACAATTTGAAAACCCCTCCTCATTGATACAGATGAGGAAACTGATCTTTTTGTTAGGTAGTGCTTATTTGCAAGGCACAGAAAACTACTCAAAGCTGCCAGCAGGAGAGTTATTAATAACATAAAGGGGGTACTGATATAATCCACAGGTGAGGGGAAGGACTTATCCTTCCAGGCCCTAGAGCTGGGATCCCACAAGACAGAATAGGATCTAAGTGCATCCCATGTTCTAGCTCTGCAGATGGATGTATCGATGCTGTGAAGTTCAAAGTGGGTTCTTTCAAATTTGGCAACTAGACCAACAGCTTAGAACCAAAAGTGCTAAATGGGCTTCATTCTTTTTTTTTTTTGGTGGTACGTGCCCCTAGCGGAAACCGAACCCAGGACTCCCTGGTCCGCAGGCCAATGCTCAACCGCTGAGCCAAACTGGTCAGGGCATAAATAGGCTTCATTCTAATTTCAGAATACAACCAGCTATGGGGTCAGACAGGTTTTGCTGGGAGGTGCTTTTCAGCACAACCAGCACTACAATCATTCACCACAAGAGGACAAAGGGTGGGGTGAAGCTTCCCTTTGGTCTGGAAAGTCCAGCCTTTTTATTTTTTATTTTATTTATTTATTTTTTTATCCTCACCCAAGGATATTTTTTTCCATTTTTTGTTCAGATAGAGTGGGAGGGAGAGAGAGAGAAACATCGACGTGAAACAGACACATCGAGTGGCTGCCACCCCCACGACCAACCAGAGCCAGGGACAAACT
The DNA here is from genome assembly GCF_014108415.1 of Molossus molossus. Taxonomy (NCBI): domain Eukaryota; kingdom Metazoa; phylum Chordata; class Mammalia; order Chiroptera; family Molossidae; genus Molossus; species Molossus molossus. The sequence continues at coordinate 36,714,626 of NW_023425401.1, read as the reverse complement.
GCAACCGAGGTACATGCCCTTAGCGGGAACCAAACCCAGGTCTCTGAACTGCAGGCCAACACTCTAACCACTGAGCAAAACCAGCCAGGGCAAGTCCAACCTTTTTAGAGAAACTATGCTTACTTCACCTGAGCACAGATTCAACTCTACCTACTCTACATCCTCACTAAAGAAGATGAAGTTGGCTGGAAAAAAACATACAACTGTCTGACCAGTGTGGCTCCGTGGTTGAGCATCTACCCATGCACCAAGAGGTCCCGATCAGGACACGTGCCCAGGTTGTGGGCCCAATTCCCAGTGTGGGGCGTGCAGGAGGTGGCCAATCAATGTTCTCTCTCATCGATGTTTCTATCTCTTTTTCCCTCTCACGTCCTCTCTCTCTGAAATCAATAAAGGAAAAAAAAGTTTTTTTAAAAAACCATAGACTGCCACACTGACTAGTATCACTTTAAGTTAATGATCACACAGGTTAAGGGGACTCTCAACACTGCCAAGTCTTTGTATATTTCCATAGTAAATGTGTTTTTCCGCTTATTAAAACTGTTATATTACACCTTCCTTCTGTTCAAATAACCTCTCCTATACTCAAACAGTAAATTTTCTTTAGGAAACAGATGTAATCAGAAGAGAACTATCTTATCTTCTCACCAACAAATCTATCTACAAATGTGCATGAATCTGGTACTTTTATTTTTTGCTTATTATAACAAAAAAAAATGTATTGTCCCCTAAGACTAATTCTTCTGTTTCAGCACTGAGTCCCATCCCTTTTCTCTTCAAAGAGCTTTGCTCTTAAATTGTATATGTCTTTTCTGTACTCTTCCCATTAGTACACAGTATTTAAAAATAAATTAAAATAGTTTGAACTAATGTCTCCCTCCAGTTCTTGACCCATTTCTCTGCAAACATTTAAGACAAAATTTCTCAAAATATTTGCCTACTTTGATATTAATTTATCTATTCAGCTTTTTTTTTTTTTTTTTTTGCATTTATCTTCAGATAGAGCAGGAGGGAGAGAGGGGGAAAGAGAGAGAAAGAAACATTGACTGGTCACCACCCACACGACCCCAACCGGGGACAAACTGCAACCAAGGTACATGCCCTTAGCAGGAACTGAACCCAGGACTCTGGTCCACGGGCCGACTCTCTAACCGCTGAGCCAAACTGGCCAGGGATCTATTTAGCTTTCTTTGGGTATTTGCATGGCACATATTTTCCCATCCTATTACTTTCAATTTTTCTGTTCTCCTGTATTTCAGAAATACATTTCTCCTGTATTTGAGAGCAAAACATAGTCAAGTTGTTTTATAAATTAAGTTTGGCAATCTTTGCTTGCATTGTCAGCATTTCGGCCACTTATAGTAATGTAATTATTGACATATTTCATCTTCATTCTACTAGCTCACTGTTTGCTTCTTATTTTCTCACCAGTTCTGTGTTCATCATTTCTTCATTATATTGCCTCTTTCAATTTTTTGAGATTATATATTACTCCAGTTTTCATCTCAAAAGAGTTATTCATTTTTACTACTTTTAGAAGTTACTCTAGAGATTATATCATCACTGACTTAGCCAAGTGTAACTTTAATCAGCACTTTTACCTCTTCTTATACAATGTAAGAAACAGATCATTTTAACTTCATTTATCTTGATATTATTGTTGTGTATTTTAATTCTCTATATATTTAGACCTAGAAGGAATTATAATTACTATTTTGTACAGTCTTTTAGATTTATATACATTTACCCTTTGGATTGCTCTTTATTTCTTCCTGAATCGCTAGCATCCATCTGGTCTCATTTTTCCATTACCTGAAAAAAAAAACCTTAATGTTCTTCTTAGTGCATAATGCATGCCGACTGGGAAATTTTTTTCACAAGCTTTTGGTCTGAAAAATGTCTTTTATTTTATGGAAGGATACATTTTTAGATATTTTTAAATCTAGATTGACAGTTATTATCTTTCAGAATGTTGTAAAAAGTTCCCCTATTTCTGATGAGAAAAGAGAAATCTCACTCTGTTGTTTCTTGAGGTTCCTACAGCTACTTTATATATTTTTTTCTTTTTGTCTTAGTTTTCAGTACTTTTGCTGTAATTAGGCAAACTGGTTTTCCTTTTTGTTATCTTAGTTGGGGTTTATAGTACTTCTTGAATCTCTGGTTTGTTATTTATCACAGAACTGGAAAATTCTGTCCTTATCTTTTCCCTTTTTGTTTTCTGTTGTGTTTGTTTGTTTTTTTGTTGTTTTTTTTTGTAATCCTCACCCAAGGATATTTTTTCCATCGATTTTTAGGGAGTGGAAAGGAGGGAGGAAGGGGGAGATAGAGAGAGAAACATGGATATGAGAGAGACACATAGATTGGTTGCCTCCTAACTGGGGCAGGGATTGAATCTGCAACCCAGGTACGTGCCCTTGACCGGGAATCAAACCCACAATGCTTTGGTCTGAGGGCCGACACTCCAACCACTGAGCCACACCAGCCAGGACTGTCTGTATCTTTTCAAATATTGCTTATGTTCCATTTTCTCTCCTTTGCTTCTTCCAGGGTTCTAATTAGTCATGCTAGATGTTTTCACTATATCTCCCATTGTATAACTTCTCTGTATATTTCATTTATTTTTCTCTATACTTCATTCTTGTAATCACTTTACCTATCCCATAGGTCACTAATACTCTCTTCAACAGTATCTAATCAGTTAATAAATCTATTTATTGAATTTTTTAATTCCAGTTATCAGCTAAATTCAGTTTTAGAATTTCAATTTGATTTGTTTTTATAGCTTCCAATTTTCTGTCAAGTTGCCTAATCTGTCCTTAATCTCCTAGAGTGTAGTAAGAATCTTAAGGATAAGTCTGTTACCTGATACTTCTGTCAACCTTTCTATTGTTAGGGTTAGGGTTCCTCCCCCACCCTACCCCACCCCCAGTTTTCACTCATATAATTTTGTCTCCCAGTATGACAGATTATTTTATTGGGTGCTCAGCACTATATACAAAAAGACTGTAGAAATAATTCGAGGCTTAGAATGATGTTATCTTACTCCAGAGAGAATTTGTGTTTTCTTCTGGAAGGTAGTTAGGGCACTAGCAAGTGAGCTTTCCTTAATTTAATATAAAAGATTGAGTTTATTTGAAGCTGGGCTTCAGTTTCTGTCAGACTTAAACTACTTCTAGCTCACACTTAATCCTAAGAGTTAGATTTTGGGGGTTCCAAGTCTAATTCTGGTGGAGGGTCCCCCTGGGCATACTCTGGATTACAATTTTGTCCTATTAGTCTCTTGAGGTTGTTAACAGTGCTGTTCAGATTTCCAACCTCTCAGCTACCTTTTCTCCTAATGGAAAAGTAGACCTCAGTGCTGCATTTACCTCTCTGGGTTTCTTTCTTTGTCCAAAACTTATTATTCACCATTTTGTTAGTTATCCAATACATTTAGGCAGAGATTTTATAATTAGTCTTGCTGCTCTCGTTGTTTTTAGGATGGGTACGTATAATTTAGGCAAGGATTACCACAAGCAAAAATCCCTAGAGAGAATTAACTATGTTCACAACTCTTTTTCCATTTTCTTCTCTTCTATTCTCATCAGCTTTATCTCTCACTGATCCACTACATCCTGTCTTATAGGATCACCACGTGATCAAGTTTCAGTCCTAATCTTACTTGCTTACCCAGTAACATTTGAAAATTTTGATGACTTTCTCTTTCCTGAAACATTTTCTTTACTCGACTTCTGAGAAACCATACTCTCCTTCATGCTTTCTGATTCTTTTGCTGGCTCCTCTTCCTTTTCCCATCATCTCAAAGTTAGTAAGGTTAACTCCTTGTGACCCTTTTTTTCTCTATCTATACCCACAATGTAGTGATCTCCTTGAGTCATATGGCCTTAAATATAAAACATCAAAAGTATGTTGATGCGTCCCAAATTTATCTTTTATCTCTAACATTGACCTTTCACCTGACTGTCAGCTTATTACACGTAACTGCCTTCTTGACAACGTCATTTCAAGGTCTAAAAAACATCTCAAACATAAAATTCTAAAGGTAAAATTTTAATTTACTTCCCATTTCCACCCCGCTCAATTCAGACACTTAGGAGTTATCTTTGATACTGCTCTTTACCCCATACACCACATCCAATTTATCAACAAATTCTGTAGAATATATTCTGCATCCAACTGTGTCTCATCACTAACATCATCTTGGTCCAAGACACTATAGTTCTTCTAGAATATTTGAAGTCCTCCAACTGGTCTTTCTGCTCCTACTCTCATCCTCAATCCCTGCTGCTGCCACTTTCACAGAGTATTTTCTACCCAGAAACCAGTGTGATGCTTCAAAAATGTAAATGCTGCCATGTCAATCCTCTGCACAGAAACCTCCAATGTTTTCCCATAAGATAAAATAAAATAAAATGCAAGTTCTTTATCATGGGCTACAAATCTCTAAAACACCTATACCTTTGCCCACTCTTCTGAACTGAGATCCTGCTAGTCTTTACCTTACTCAAACCACTCTCATCACAATGATCTCCTTACTTTTCCTTGAACACAAACTCATGCTCACCTTAGGACCTTCATACTTGCTATTTCCTCTGCCTGGAATGGTCTACCTTTCTCCTAATTAGTTCATTTACATCATTACATTTATGCTGAGATGTCATTTCTTTTCTAAAAAATTGTTTTTTATTGGTTTTAGAGAGAGGAAGGAAGAGGGAGAGAGAGATGGAAACATCGATGAGAGAGAACATCACTGACGGCCTCCTGCATGTCCCCCACTGGGGATTTGGCCCACAACCTGGGCATGTGCCCTGACCTGGAATTGAACTGGTGACCTCTTGGTACATGAGTCATCACTCAACCACTGAGCCACACTGGCCGGACTGAGATGTCATCTCTTCAGAATGATCTTCCCTGACCAACCTGTCTAAGATAGTTCTCTTCTTGTCCACTCTTGCCTTTTCCTTGGCTTTATTTAGGTAATTTTTATTTCATCCAGTATTAGATCTTTTACAGGTATACTTGTGTTTGTCTGGTCATTTGGTTCCCCCATTCATGAGAACAGAGATTTTGTCTTATTCATGACAATATTCTCATGACTGAGAACAGAGCCTGACACGTAGTAGAAATTCAATAATAAATAAATACTGGATGGATGGATGAGTGGCTGGCTGGTTGGATAGATGGATGGATGGATGGATGGATGGATGGATGGATGGATGGATAAATGAACAAATAAGGAACATGATTGTATCATCAATAAATGATTGAGACAGTAGTGTTTAGGAAACAAAATTATTTAGATGAGTGGCTCTCAAGGTATGGTCCACAGACCAGTAGTATAAGCATCACCTAGGAGTTTATTAACTATTAAAATTCTGGAACCCCCACTCCAATCTGTTGAGTACAAAAGCGGAGGTGAGGAGAGCAATGTGTTTTATCAAGTCTTTTCTGAGATGCTTATGCATAATATATTTAAGAACCACTGGTTTAGGGCTACACAAAACTAGCCCACTGCCTATTTTTGTAAGAAAAGTTTTATTGAAGCACAGCCACTTCCATCCATTTATATATTGCCTATAGCTACTTTTGCACTAAACCAGCAGTGATGAATAGCTGCAACAGAGACCTTATATCCACAAAGCCTATAATATTTACTTTCTGGCCCTTTGCAGAAAATGCTTGATGATCCCTAATTTAGATCAATACCTTATATCACATAAGTATGTCAGAGCAACACATATATCTATCTCCTTCCCAGCCAAATGCCACTGAAATTTTTTAAAAGCTATGGGTAAATAAGGATCCATAACTGACTGAAAAACAGGAAATGGTGGCATCAGTGGACCAGAAAACTGGAGGAAATTTCAGTACGTGAAAACTATTTTTGGGATAGGGGGAAACAAATGAGATCAGATCAACAGAGAAACTGCAACACAAGATCCAACTAAGAAAACCCTGGATAACTTTTATGCTCCAAACTAACCAACCCAAATCAGTCCTGGAGAAATCATTGAGCAAGTCATTAAAGGATGAGTCAGAAGATGTGGCCAGGGACTCTGTCACTGAAAGATCTAAACAGCTGCTTGCAGGTTTCATGGATAAACAAAGCTAAAACGTTTTGGGAAAGTTTCCTGGCTTCAGTGTTTGGGCCTGAGAAGCAGAGTCCAGCAAGAATTCCACAGTGACAAATGAGGACAGAAAGAAAAGGGCATCCTGACTCGAGCACTTGCCACCAGGATAAACTGTCATGTCCTGGGCTCTAAAGTGGGAGCTCCGAAACTGAAGACTTCCAGAGTGCTTCTAGGACTGTAGAAACGGAACGATGTACAAGGTAAGGATGGAAACACACCTTTATTCAGTGGACAAGCTACTTACCATAATAGGTTCAATTATATCCCCAAAAGAGATATGTTGAACCGAACCCCTAGAACCACAGTATGTAAATAGGTCATTGCTGATACAATTTGTTAAGCTGGAGTATAGTGAGCCTTTAATCCAATATGACTGGTGTCCTTATAAGAAGAGGGAAGAGGCACCGAGAGGAAGACACCACGTGAGGACACAGACACACAGACTCGGAGGAAAGATGACTATGGGAAACCAACAGCAGAGGTTGGAGTTATGCTGCCAGAAGCCGATGTCTGGGGCAGCCAGAAGCGGAAAGAAGCAAAGGATCCTTCCCTAGGGGCTTCTTAGATAGTGTGGCCTTGCCAAGACCTTGATTTTGAACGTTTTGCCTCCTCTACAACTGTGAGAGAATAAATTTCTATTGTGTAAAGCCACCCAGTTAGGGGTATTTTGTTAGGGAAGCCCTAGGAAACATATACCTGCCCTCTGGACCACACATTCCGTTGTGCTCCTTGCCATCAGAAGGAAAATAAGCATTCACAGACGAGGAAACAAGGATTCTCATGTGGTCAAGGAAACAGACCTCACCAACAATAAAAACAGACAATCCTTACAAAATGTATGAGGAAAATTTACACTATTAGAAAGGATGGGGACTTCCGGTCAAGATGGCGGCGTAGGTGAGCTCCCACAACCACATCAAAATTACAACTAACCGACAGAACAACCATCATTTAAATCTGCCTGAAATCTAGATAAATAGCAGTCCTACAACTACGAAATTAAAGAAGCAGCCACATGGAGACTGGTAGGAGGGGCGGAGGCGGAGGGGCTGGTCCCACACCACGTGTGGTGGATAAAAATCAGGAGGATACCTGGCTGGGAAGGTCCTCCCTGAGGACTGAGGGGTCCCGGTCCCACACTAGGCACCCAGCTCAGGGTTCCAGTGCCAGGAAGAGAAGTCTCCATAACTTCTGGCTGGAAAAACCAGCGGAACTGAGGCTGAGGGAGGCTGGGGCTGCTAGCCCCAGGCAGCTTCTCGTAAAGGGCCTGAGAGCTCAGACTTACTTGGACTCCCACCCTCCAGGCTCCAGCATGAGGGAGGCAGCTTGAAAGGCACCAGAGACACATGGAGAAGCACTGAGCTTTTTACCTTTGGGGTGAGAGCTGGAGAGGCAGCTTTCTCCCATTCAGAAGTGCTGATGGAGGCCATTGTTCCTTTGGTGAGCCCTTCCCCCATAAAGCCAGCAGATGGCCACCATATCTGGGACTCCAGCAACCTGGTGCACACTGTTTACCCCACCCTGATGATTTACTGAGACCCTGACCCACACAACTTTCTGGCCCACCCAAGCTGTTTCCAGTGGCTTTACCCTAGGATTGGCCTGTCTGGGCTCCTGCTTCATATTTTCCTAAATTCTCTTAAACGTACAGCATCTGGCCTCAGCAAGCCCCATACCTCTTGCTAAGTGGCCCCCAGGCCTGGCACAAGAAGCAGCCAGCCTTGGTTCACAGCTTGGCCTCTTCCAGGGTACCTCCAAGCCCAGCATAAGAAGCAGCCATCTGAAGATGGCTTGGTAGTTTATGCCTGGTGGTCCCAGGTAAAACACAGGCACTGGCTGACCTTGTCCCAGAGCCACCACACCCAGTGGACAGCTTCAGACCACGTCAAAGCACCCACCACCCAACCACCTCCACAAATGATACACTCAAGGAGTGGACTCAGTGAGTACCAGATCCCTGCTAAAGTAAGTCTTCCTCTGTGTGATGGGCCCCTGCACAGATGATCCTCCAAAGTAGTCAGAGGCCAGTGGTCAGTGAGCACAGCCAGTCTTTGCAGCTACTCAGGCTGAGTAGATTCTTCCCATTGATGTGCCAACAGCAATCAAGACTCAATTACAATGGAAGGGTGTGTAGTCCATAGGAGGGGTGCACCTCAAGGGCACATCTGGGGTGATCAGGGAGGCTGTGCCACTGGGCCCTACAGGACACCTACTACAATTGGCCACCCTAGAAAGCCTAAGAGACATAGAAACTCTACCTAATACTTAGTAACAAACACAGGGAGGCAACCAAAATGAGACAAAGAAACATGTCCCAAATGAAAGAACAGAACAAAACTCCAGGAAAATAACTAAACAAAATGGAGGTAAGGAATCTAGTAAATGAAGAATCCAAAACACTGGTTATAAGGATACTCAAAAAACAGTGAGGACCTCAAGAGCCTAAAAAGAACCCTTCAGAAATGAATGATGCACAGTCAGAAATGAAAGAGATGCTAACTGAAATAAAGAATAATTTACAGGGAATCAATAGTAGAGTAGATGAAACCAAGAAGCAAACTATCAATTTGTAATATAAGGAAGAAAAAAAACAGTAAAAAAGAAAAAAGAATTTTTAAAAATTCTAGGACAACTTCAAGTGTACCAATATTCGCATCATAGGGGTGCCGAAAGGAGAAGAGAGAAAGCAAGAAATTGAAAACCTATTTGAAAAAATAATAATAGAAAACTTCCCTAACTTGGTGAAGGAAACAGATATACAAGTCTAGGTAGCACAAAGAGTTCCAAACAAGATGAAACCTAAGAGGCCCACACCAAGACACGTCATCAAAATGCAAAAGGTTAAAGACAAAGAGAAAATCTTAAAAGCAGCAAGAGAAAAGCAGTTAGTTACCTACAGGGGAGCTTCTATGAGACTGTCAGCTGATTTCTTAAAAGAAACTGCAGGCCAGAAGAGTGGCAAGAGATATTCAAGGTGATAAAAAGACCTACAACCAAGATTACTCTATCCTGCAAAGCTATCATTTAGAATCCATTGACATATCAAAAGTTTCCCAGATAAGAAAACGCTAAAGGAGTTCATCACCACCAAACCATTATTATATGAAATGTTGAAAGGTGTTCTTGAAGACGAAGAAGATGTAAAATATGAACAATATCACCTCACACCTGTCAGAATGGCTGCCAGCAACAAATAATCACACAAGTGTTGGCGAGGATGTGGAGAAAAGGGGACTCTAGTACACTGCTGGTGAGAATGCAGACTGGTGCAGCCACTATGGAAAACAATATGGGGTTACCTCAAAAAATTAAAAATTGAACTTCCATTTGACCCAGTGATCCCACTTCTAGGAATATACCCTAAGAAGCCTGAAACACCAATCACAAAGAATATATTTAACCCCATGTTTGTATCAGCACTATTTACAATAGCTAAGATCTGGAAACAGCCCACGTGTCCATCAGTAGACAAATGGATAAAAAAGCTGTGGTACATATACACAATATGGAGCTGTAAGAAAGAAAGATCTCGCCCTGGCCAGTTTGGCTCAGCGGTTAGAGCGTCGGCCTGCGGTCCGGAGAGACCCGGGTTCGGTTCCTGCTAAGGGCACGTACTTTGGTTGTAGTTTGTCCCCGGCCCTGGTTGGTCGTGCGGGTGGCAGCCACTCAATGTGTCCCTTCACGTCGATGTTTCTCTCTCTCTCTCCCTTCCTCTCTCTCCCTCCCACTCTACCTGAACAAAAAATGGAAAAATGTCCTCGGGTGAGGATAAAAAAAAAAAAAAAATTAATTAATTAATTTTTAAAAATTAAATAAATAAATAAAAAACAAAATCAAACAGCAAAAAAAATTAAAAATAAAATAAAATATGAACAATAAAATGACAATAAATACATATCTATCAACAATGAATCTATAAACCAAATGAACAAGCAGAACAGAAACAGACTCATAGATACAGAGAACTTTTTGATGGTTGCCAGATGGGAGGAAGTTTGAGGTTATGGGTGCAAAGGTGAGGAGATTAAGAAGTACAAATTTGTTGTTAGACTGAGAAACTTCAAAGGGAACGGAGGAGGGGAGGTGGGAAGAGATAAACCAAAGAATTTATATGCATATATGCATAACCAATTGACACAGACAATAGTGTGGGGAAGGGGGGGGGGGTAGAACAAGGAGGAGGGAGGGGGTCAATAGGGGGAAAGAGGGGACATCTGTAATACATTCAACAATAAAGATAAGTTTAAAAAATAAATAAAATGAAAAAGAAAAAAAAAAGGATCATCTGACTCAAATAACAGCACAAATAAAACCTACAGAAAATTAATCAAGGCAGCAGAATAAGACCTTAAAGTGAGTGTGATATATTTGGGAGAGACATGAGCTTATTACATCCACAGCAACAATATGACTGCTATATAAAAGAGAAATAATTGAAGTTCTTGCAACTTAAAACTATTATTGCCAGCACTGAATAAAATAATGCATAGAAAGTTTTTAACACAGTGCCTGGCACTCCATAAATGTTCACTATTATTATCATTGATGCTGTTATTTTTAATTAAAAGCTTGGAGACTTTTTTGTTTTTAAGTTAAGAGTAAAATACCTAAAAATTTTAGAAGAAAACCTAGGCAGTAAGCTCCTTGACGTAGGTCTTTCTAAATGGCTGTTTCGATGGTATTTACCTTTTAAACTTTTCTTCTTTGAAGCCTTGTACAAGCAAATTAAATTATTTTTTTTCTTACTCTTGAATCTGACACCAAACCAGAAGAAACATAAGGAAAATAAACAAGTGGGACTACGTCAGACAAAGAGCTTCTGCATAGCAAAGGAAACTATCCAAAAAATGAAAAGACAACTTACTGAATGAGAAAATATTTGCAAATCATGTCTGATAAGAGAATAATATCCAAAATATAAAAATTCATACAACTCAATAGCAAAAAAAAAAAACACCCAAACTGATTTAAAATTGGATAGAGGGTCTGAATAGATATTTTTTTCAAAGAAGATATACAGATGGCTAACAGGTACATAAAATGATGCTGAACGTTATTAATTATCAGGGAAATGCAATTCAAAACCACAATGAGATACCACCTCACACCTGTTAGAATAGCTGTTATCAAACAGACAAGAAATAACAGGTGTTGGTGAGGATCTGAAGAAAAGAGAACCCTTGTGCACTGTCAGTAGGAATGTAAATTGGTGCAAATACTACGGGAAAATATATGGATGTTTGCTCAAAAAATTAAAAATAGAACTGCCATATCATCCAGCAATTCTACTTCTGGGTATTTATCTGAAGAAAACATAAATACTAATTTGAAAATATATATGCACCCTATGTTTATTGCACTATTATTTATAATAGCCAAGATATAGAAACAATCTAAGTGTCCATAGATGGATGAATGGATAAAGAAATTAGAGAAATATAGATATATCGATAATAAAATATTATTCAGCCATTAAAAGAATGAAATCTTGCCCTTTGCAGCAGCATGAATGGATGGACCTCAAGGGCACTATACTAAGCGAAATAAGTAAGAGAAAAACAAATACCACATGATCTTTCTTAAATGTGGACTCTGAAACAAAATAAAAACAACAACAACAACAAAAAACAAGCCCATAGATTCAGAGAATAGATGAGTTGTTGCAAGAGGTGGGGGGAGGAGGGATGGTAGAAATGGGTAAACTGTTTTTGTTCTGGGTCTTTTTTTTTGAGGGGGGGTTAAAATAAATTAAATTAAAAAAAAGTTTTTTAAAAGTGACATGTCATGAAAATAATAATATATACATTGGTTTCTACCCCTAGTTCCTGGCACAAAGTTTCTAAAACCCTTATAAACAGTGGTACTAAAAGAATCTTTTGTTCTAACATTCAGTCTTTGACCCTGGTTCCTGACACAGAGCTCCTAGAATGCTTGTAATTTCCTTATAGGAAGGTCTGACACTGACCTCCTAAGTCATTTGGAATTTCCTGGGTAATGGGAATGTCTTTTGTTCTAATGAAGTGACTCTTGGTGAGTTCCTGGATGAAGGCTGGTCACCAGAAAGACAAAGCCATGATGAGAAGCTTTGACGTTTCAGCCTTCCCCCTCAATTCTCCAGAGAAGGGAGAGGGGCTAGAAATAGAATTCATGATTGATCCGCTTATGTGATGAAGCCTTCATAATAATCCCAATAATATGGAGTTCAGGGAGCTTCTGGGTTGATGAACACATCTGTATGCCAGGAGGGTAGCACACCCAGTTCCCCAGGGACAGAGCTCCTGTGCTTAGGATACTTCTCGGCCTTGCTCTGTGTATCACTGCATCTGGCTATTCACTCACCTCTTTTAATATATTCTTTATAGTAAACCAGTGAACATAACAAAGTGTCTCCTTTTCTATGAACCATTGTAGAAAATTATTGAACCCAAAGAGAGGGGCACAGGAACTCTGATTTATGGAGCAAGAATTAGAGATGTGTTTTGTGAGTGGAGAAAGAAAAAAAAAATACACACACACACGTCAAACATTATAAATTGATGCATTTGTTGTTGTTTTTCAATGAAACTATTACCATCATAACTAGCTAGTTGTTCATATTATTGATAGGAAAGGAGCAAAGGAAAGGCCAGACATTATAAGCATGGTCATCTGGGCAGCTTCACCAGGAAGCTACAACTTTACACGCTCCAGGAACCACCAGTCCATTCCCAGAAAATCGGTGGGGGAAGGGATCCCGCACAAGGAAAGATGGGCTCATGCTCAGTGAAGTTGAGGTGAGTGACATAGGGAAGGTGCTTGCCTGTCAGTTTAACCTGAAAATAAAGATCTTGGCTAGAGGGTGGAGCCACTGCAAATTTGTGAAATCCTGAAGGAGTCATTGGATAAACTTAGCTAAAATCCCCAAAACAAAGAATTCTCTCTCTCTTGTTTTTCTTGCTTCACTCCTGCTTCCTTGCACTCGCTTTCTCCGTGACCCTCGCTATCCTGCCATGTGACCCTGGAAGCTGCATGGCCATGGCCATGGCGACCCCACATACAGTGGACTGCAGCTGAGAACACAAGCTGAGCTAGCCAGGTGCTGGACTGGACTGTGCTTTAATATGGAGTGAAGACTCTGGAAAGTGGCTTTGACCTTACTCTGATAAAGACATAGGGGACTTTTCCATGGTGAGACAGAGGGAGATAAGACCTTGGAAGGGAACACCCTTATGTTACATCATCAATAAAGCTTTCTACCGTACCTCATTCTCCTGTGGGAGCCTCAGGAAGTTCTTGTTCCTGAGGCATCCGAACCAGCTCACTTCCACCAGCAACGGGGGGGTGGGGGGGGTACAGAGAGTACCCCACCAATAACAAAACCACAATAAGCAAAAAAAATGTTTGAATTGGAGCCAGGTTTCCCTGGAGTATTTATTTAAAATTCTAATTCTAATTTAATTTCTCTTAGGCCTCATCCTTTTGCCTAAGTAAAGAAAACATTAACTTTTCATTTCATTTAGCTCTACTGATTTCCAGCCTGAGGACAAAGCCCAAACTCCAAATGTAACACTAAAAATGTACTCTAAGAGAACCAGTGTTGTATAAAATAATGATTTTATTTATTTTCATAGCAGTTTTGCCATGGGACAACCTGGAATTTAAGGCCAGTTTCTTCAATATTTATGTGCCCACCCAGTCTCCTTGATATTTATGTATCCAAATGAACAGAGTTCCATGTTGTATATGATAATTACTGAATAAAAGGGCCTTCAGAAATAATTTTTAAAAGCTAATATTGCCAAAAAAAATTTTTTTTTAATCCGCACCCGAGGACATCTACCCATTTTTTGTTCAGATAGAGTGGGAAGGAGAGAGAGAGAGAGAAACATCGACGTGAAAGGGACATATTGAGTGGCCGCCACCCACACGACCAACCAGGGCCAGGGACAAACTGCAACCGAGGTATGCGCCCTTATGGGAACTGAACCCGGGTCTCTGGACTGCAGGTGGACTCTCTAACCTCTGAGCCAAACCGCCCAGGGCTTATTGCCAAAATTTTTAAAACTATGTTGTGTAGCACAATATTATATATTTATTAGGTTAGGGAAAAAACATGCACAGAAGACAACAAAATATCTTTTTTTTTTTTAATCTTCACCTGAGGACATTTTTGCATTTATCTTCAGATAGAGCAGGAGGAAGAGAGGGAAGAAGAGAGAGAGAAACATCAATGTGAGAGACACATCGAGTGGTTGCTACCTGCATGACCCCAACCAGGGTCAGAGACAAACTGCAGCCAAGGCACATGCCCTTAGCGGGAACCGAACCTGGGTCTCTCTGGACTGCAGGCCGATGCTCTAATCACTGAGCCAAACCGGCCAGGGCAAAACACGACTCTTACATGGACACATCATAGCACTGAGTTATGAACTACGGTGTTATAATTGTCAGCTCTTTACACTCAGAATTTAATATCTATATAAATGAAGGAACCGAATTCCAGAATAGAGCTGAAGATTAATTTACCAAACTAAAAGACTAAAGTGAGGCCTTCTCCCAGAACACAGTCCAAAAGAAAAACTCATAAAATGTTTTAGAACATGGAAAAAAGATCTGGATGATTTCAGATACCTCTCACGTAAGTTTTAAAAAGATGGAATAGAAGCAATAAAATGAGATAATAAATAATAAAAGAAAATGTCCTGGAGCTAGAGACACTAGACTTCAGATCAAAGGGCTCCCTAAAATGAATTAGGGGGTGGGGGAGGGCAGGAATCCACACCTGTACTAATCTGGTGAAATCGGAGGCCACCAGAGATAAGGAGAAAAATCCCAAAAACTTCTGTAGAGAAAAAAACAGACTATTTACTTTAAGGAAAAAGTATCTAGATCGCATGTAATTGAGGAGAGAGTGAGTTATGCACATTTCTAAAATTTGGCTCTAGAGAAAAACTAGGCAGTTGATGGTATTACTAGAAGGGATATCATTAACAAGGAGCTAAGGATACTAAAACGATCACTTACCTCATACAACCTCATGTTCTGACAGGAACAAGGCAACTATAATTCCCAAAATGCTCATGCACCTTCGCTCAACTTTTCATATAAAATTGTTCTCACATGTGTCTCTCACAGGAGGCAGAGTGTTTAAGATCACATTCTAATGTCTACATATACATAGTCCAAAATAATTTTCTAACTATGTAGCATAAGTTCTTATCACAAATCCCCCACGCAGTCTCGTTTTACAGATGACATTGAGGCCAAGGAGAGGAGACTGTTCCAGAGTTACACACTTGTAGGTGGCAGAACAAGATCTGACACCCAGAGCTCACGACTTTGCACCATGTCTTGTTGAGAGCTTGGCCCTTGTCCTCCGACATTCTTGTGTTTGCTCTTGGTGGTGAAGGCTATGAAATGCTTTTGTGCTCTTGGGAGGGTTGGTGAAGAGTCTAGAGACTCAAACATAGCAAATCTCCTCGTTCTTTGCAGAAATCCTCAGCTTAACAAACTCACCAGAGGCAGTAAATCTGAGGTTGCGTCAGGTTACCAGAGGGCTGAGGCATAGTAGTGCTGGGAAACAGTCCCTTGAACACCCACATGCTGGTATTGTTCAATGACTACTAATAAATACTTGGTGGCAAAATTCTCCCTTCTACTGAGACAGAAGACAGAAGACAAAAATGTCTGACATCTCCATTAGTCACAACCATGACTTCATAACCCATTTTGGTTCTCAGATCCTGGGACCTTGTAAATAAAATTTAAGCATTAACTCTAGCAATAGTTTCCCTTCAAAAATAGCTTCAGAGTAATCATTAAAATCTCATGGACTAGGAGGGTGTTTGGGGGGTGGAGAGGGAGAAGAAACATCTGTAACAAAAGTAAATTAATTAAAATCTCATGGACTAGTCAAGATAATAATTGATATATGCTTTCAAATTAAGGCACCATTTCCTTCTTTTAAGAAATTGTTTTTTTGCCCTGGCCGGTTTGGCTCAGCGGTTGGAGCGTCAGCCTGCGGTCCGGAGAGACCCGGGTTCGGTTCCCGCTAAGGGCATGTACTTCGGTTGCAGTTTGTCCCCGGCCCTGGTTGGTCGTGCGGGTGGCAGCCACTCGATGTGTCCCTTCACGTCGATGTTTCTCTCACTCTCTCTCTCTTCCTCTCTCTCCCTCCCACTCTATCTGTACAAAAAATGGAAAAATATCCTCGGGTGAGGATAAAAAAAAAAAGAAAAGAAAAGAAATTGTTTTTTAATTGACCAAAAAGAAAAACTAATGTGAAATTTGGTAAATGTTATTTTAAAATCTTGAAGCTCAAATACAAAATAGCCTATTAATGACTAATTTTTTTTTTTTTTTTGGTATGTGCCCCTAGTAGGAACTGAACCCAGGACTCTCTGGTCCGCAGGCCGATGCTCCAACCCCTGAGCCGAACAGGCCAGGGCTAATGACTAAATTTTTAATACCCATTAGAGCTTCCTAAATTTATATTATATAGGCTATAGAATAAAATATTGTTTTTATTCTACTCAAGACAAATATAGCCTCTCTAAATTTTCTTTACAGTCAACTGTTTTGATATGGACCAATATTTTATCTTCTTTTCTTATTGTCTCTATAGTCAATCCCAAAACACATTTCCTTCTTCATAATAGTCCTTCAGAAAATAGACCAGTTTTTTACCCTTTTCTTATCTCTATTAGTCAATCCCAAAACACATTTCCTTCTTCATACTTGTTTTTTGAAAAATCTTTTTGTTCTTTTCAGAGAATAAGACAGAAACTGTGACTAACTCATAAAAGGTCAGTGAAAACCAAAATTATTTTAGGTTTTCATTACCTTCGTGCAATATCACCAGCAGAGGAGGAGTCACTTTCCAGACAACTTTCTGGGAAGGAAAAAAAAAAAAAAATGAGTGGGAAATACACCAAGCCTGTACAATCAAACAATTCCAAAATAAAATTCTCTTTTCTCCTTGGCAACTAACAAACAATTTTAAACTAGGGCAACCAGGTTTGTAACATGAAAACTGGAATTTTATTATTAAATTACAATAATACACAGCATAAGTCATATTAAGAAAAAAACTAATTTTTTTCTCTTTTTTAATCCTCACCTGAGAATATTTTTCTATTGATGTTCAGATAGAGTGGGAGGAAGGGAGAGAGAGAGAGAAACATTGATGTGAGAAAGACAAATCAATTGATTGCCTCCCACAGGACCCCAACCAGGGCCAGGGATCGACCCGCAAACCTGTGATTCTTTGGTCCACAAGCTGACACTCTAACTGCTGAGCCAAACCAGACTGAACAAGCTAAATATTTTTAAAATAATCTCATACAGTAAATGGTCAGGAATCTTCTCCCTGAAGTGACTACAGGAAAAAGAACACTTTGTTCCATAAAAGCTGATGAGATTCATTTTTCACTTCTAAGAGGATAAAAGAAGAAGAATGAACATTGTCTTTAAGAAAATCCAGAATACTGCCCTGGCCAGTTTGGCTCAGCGGTTAGAGCATCAGCCTGCGGTCCGGAGAGACCCGGGTTCAGTTCCTCAGTTCCCACTAAGGGCACGTACCTCGGTTGCAGTTTGTCCCCGGCCCTGGTTGGTCGTGCGGGTGGCAGCCACTCGATGTGTCCCTTCACGTCGATGTTTCTCTCTCTCTCTCCCTTACTCTCTCTCCCTCCCACTCTATCTGTACAAAAAAATGGAAAAATATCCTCGGGTGAGGATAAAAAAAAAAAAAAAAAAAGAAAATCCAGAATACTGCCAAATTCTGCCTCCCATTTTGGCATTCTGCCTTTATCCTGAAAGATATCTTCTATGTTATAATAACTTATGGTAAGATGAACCATCAACAAAAGGAAGGAGGTTGAAGTAAGGGACAGAGAAAAACACAGCATGATGAGAAAAAATTGTGAAGCCAACTGACCCATGATACTCTCTGGGTTTGTGTGTATCTGTGCAAAAAGAATTAAAAAGTCAAATAGCCCCTTTAGCCAGATGAAATGTTACTAGCATTGGCTGACTGGGAATTCTCCTACTTTCATCAGGTAGTTGATGAGTGAATATTGCAGCAGTGTGGAATTTTTTATGTTCTCAGGCATCAGCAAAACCTTAATATTTTAAGTGTGTTTCCAGTGATGAAAATCTCTCCTCTGTGGTTTTAGAAACTCACCAAAATTATCCTTGCTTTCACTAATCCTTTCACACTTGCCAAAACAAATATTTCCTAAGAAAGGTTCTATTTTATCATTAAATTTTTCAGCTTGATGGAGGAAAGGCAAATCTCTAGGGCAGTCATCTACCAAATTACACAACCAGATGATATTTTTTCAGAATTGAAAGAAAACACTACTGAACAAACTGAGGACGTGAGGCAAAGGGAAGCAGAAGACAGAGGCAAGAATCTGCTGGATCTGTTTTCTCTGCATTTTCCCACTTCCTTGTTTAGTGTATTGTGCAAACCCTACTGAATATCAAGATTTGGCTTCTTATGAATGATACATAATAGAGAAGCATGTTAACTTTTTCAAGTCCATAAATGCCTTATAAATGGTCATAGAATTTTACAATTTAATAAAAAACATAACTTGGTGCCCTGGCTGGTTTGGCTCAGCAGTTAGAGTGTTGGCCGGCGGACCAATGAGTAGCAGGTTCAATTCCAGTCAAGGGCACGTACCTCAGTTGTGGTTTGTCCTGGCCCTGGTCATCCTGCGGGAGGCAACCAACTGATGTGTCTCTCTCACATCAATGTTTTTCTCTCCCTCTCCCTTTCTCTCCCTCCCTATTTGAAGAAAAATAGAAAAATATCCTCGAGTAATGATTAAAAACAAAACAACAACAAGAAAACATAACTTGTTGCCCTGGCTAGTTTGTCTCAGTGGTTAGAGTGTTGGCCCTGGGACTGAAGGATCTCGGGTTCAATTTCTGGTCAAGGATACATACCTGGGTTGCAGATTCAATCCCCAGCCCCAGTCAGGGTTGTGTGGGAGGCAACCAATCAATATGTCCCTCTCACATGGATGTTTCCCTCTCACATGGATGTTTCCCTCTCTCTCCCTCCCTTGCTCCCTTCTACTCCATCTAAAAATCAATGGAAAAAATATCCTTGAGTGAGGATTAACAACAACAAAAAAATATATAACTTGTATAATTGTATTATTAAAATTATTTTTAACTATTACTAAAGGAATTTAGCGATGCTGAATACAAAATACTTAAGATTTATTCATTTTTGAGCTAAATTTATGAGCTGAAAGGAACCTTAGCAATTGTCTAGTCTAACTTTCTTGTTCTATATTTCTGTTTTCCTTTCTCCAAAGAAAAACAGTATTTTTTATTTTTGCTTAAGGATTATGTTAAATAAAAAGAATAAATGTTTTCAGAAACAATAAATAGATGATGACTTTAAAAAAAAGAAAAGAAAATTAAGAAAAAAGGGAATTTAAGGCTATAGCACAATATAGGAAAGACATCACAGGGTATAAAATCATTCTAACCCATAGAAAACATATGGGTTTGCTAGAGTACCTGTTAGTTCTCTGATTTTGTGAGATGGCCAGTTTTACACAGCATAGAATCAAGTAAAAGTAGAACTAAAGCAATTTCCAAAACTGAGAGCTGGGTGTGACCACAAGTCCATTGATCCTGGTTCCAGCCTGTCTACTAACTGGTTATGCACCAATGAAGATTACAATTCACCTAAGGCAACAAGTGAGAAACAAAGAGCTCTATTGTAGGAGGGAATATAGCTATTGCCTCCATTTATTTTTTGTCTTCCTTCATTTGAGTTTGTGTGTGTGTGCGTGCATGCATGTAACAATTAGTAGATATCAAATCACTTAGTTGGAAGTGATTTTAAAAGTTCTATTGTTATAAGTACAGCCTCCAACTTCCTCAATAAGGATTCATACAGTGACAGAGAACTCACTTTTTTGTGAGACAGTCTATTTCCTTTTTGTAAATAGCAGCCATTGTTCCTAATACTCCTATCCAGAGTCTTGACCTCAAAATAAATTCCTTATCTTTTCCTATCCATATCCCATAACAAAACCACAAATTCTCCTTCCCAACATTGTGACATCTGCTAACAATATAACCATTCTGTCAAACTCAAAAATCATCTTCACTTACATCTAAAAATTCAATCAATTACCAAGAGATATTGATTTCATTTTGGAATCTTGAACTTCTATCCCTACCCAGTTTCATATCTTTGCTTATAGCATACCATCATTTCTGCTGTATACTACTTACTCTTCATATAGGCCACCCTAACACAACATGGAAGGAAACTTTACAAGGGCATGAATATCAGGAGGGAATTTGAGGACCATCTTGGATGCTGCCTACTACACAATGTGACAGGGAAGAGGACCACTGACAGTGTTAGGGTCCCTGAAGAAGATGGATTTTTCCTGATAGATCTACCAGGAACAATATGATCTAATTAACTCAGTTAGATCATATGCCCATCCGTGAACCAATAATTACAGTCAGAGGAATGGACTCCTTTAGTTGAGCAGATCAGGGTCATGTGCCTAGCTGTGGCTCTTGAGGGGGGAGTTTGTCATGTCCGCCTCAACCACTGCATCAGAAAGGAGAGAATGCTGAGCAGAAAAATTATGTACATCCTTTGTTCTACCTCGCACTTCAACTGCTTTATTAGCCTTCTAAATATCCTTATATTATCCTGTCTCTTTGCCTTCCTTTTCAAATGGCATATGGCTAACAAATTAATCTTCCTAAAACTCAACTTGAAAGAAGAATTTTCTTTTATCAAAAAGTTGCCCAAATAACTTCACTGCTTGCAAAATAAGTCCTTAACGTGGCCTTCACACTTTTCCACAGTCTGATCCCAAACTCCTTTTCTCGTCTAATTTACAATTGTTCACCTTTCTGAAAAACCACTTTACTCACTTTCCTCCCAAAATGGCTTTGACTCCATGGCATGATTCACTTTGTTTACATTCTCTACTCTCCAAGAATGCTTTTTTCCTCTCTTCTTCCATTATTCAAAGTCCACCCATTATTCTGGTACAACTTACTTTTATATATACTTCTATAGTCATCCCAGCCCAAAGGAACTCCTCTCTCCTCTCTCTTGATAATATTTTTGTTGTATCATTCTTTGGCAAATACGTTGTACTTCTTTATTCTATGAAGAATTTATAGTTCAATAAATTACACATATGATTCTATGAAGAACTGATATTTCAATAAATTACACACATGATCTACTTGTATCTACTTATCTAGATTGCAAACTTTTTTTTTTAATCCTCACCCGAGGATATGTTTATTGATGTGTTAGAGAGAGAAAGAGAGAGAGAAACATCCATCAGTTGCCTCTCATATGCGCCTTGACCAGGGATCAAACCCAAAATCTAGGTATGTGCCCTGACTAGGAATCCAGCCCTCAACCTTTTGGTGGACAGGGCAACACTCCAACCGACTGAGCCACCCAGCGGGGCAGATTGCAAACTTTTTTGTTTTTATCCTCACTCAAGGACATTTTTCCATTGTTTTGTTCAGATAGAGTGGAAGGGAGAGAGAGGAAGAGAGAGAGAGAAACATCGATGTGAAAGGGACACATCGAGTGGCTCCCACCTGCATGACCAACCAGGGCCAGGGACAAACTGCAAACGAGATACACACCCTTAGCAGGAACAGAACCCGAGTCTCTCTGGACCGCAGGCGGACGCTCCAACCGCTGAGCCAAACCGGCCAGGGCCAGATTGCAAACTTCTTAAAGGTAAAGACTATTGCTTATATTTCTTTTCATCACAAGTAAGGCTTAGCTTGTAATTAATAAACATTTGTTCATTTGATTCTTATTGTATACCTCTAGGTAGTTTATAGACATAAATGTCTTTAATCCAGTTTAGAATTCTACTTTCTGATCAATGTACACATTAAGGGAAATTGCCAAGTTTCCACTGACTCTTTAGCCACTATACAATGACACTCATATGTATTTTTTCTTCTTCAACACACTAGTTTCAACCAAAGCCCACACCGGTGGAAGGGCTGTTCGGTAATAGAAGTGTACTCCAGTTCTAAAAATATGTGTACTGCTGCTCCCACCTAGCTATCTACAATGATTAGATTTACCACATACTGCTTTATCACTTTTAAATAAACCTTTTTGAACTGAAGTAAATGGCTTCTAAGAATCCATTTCTGAAAGAATTTGGCTGTTTATGTCTTTGGCCAGAATTACTTGAGTTTTGGCTTGCAGTCTTTATTTTGATTTCCTGGTAGAAATGTATGCCCACAGTATCCTGCCTACAAAGATGTCTTGCCAAAGGGACAGCTTAATCATGCGAGGACAAGAGCTCTCCCTGGGAGACTTGATGCGTACTCTAAATAAGATGAACCCACCCATCATTACATCCTCACCAGGTATCTACTAAGACACTGTTCTACATAAAGACACTGGATAAACATTGTGGTAGGTGTTGAAGATACACAAAATCATCCAAAAAGATACTTAGAAAGATTAGCATTACAAAATGGTGTGCATGCTCTATGATGTCAATAATAAGGATAATAAGTGCCATTCATAATTAAAGAAGAGAGAGTTCTGTGTGGGCTAGGAGAACTCAATAAAGGTTCATAGAGAGGGATCTAACCAGTGGATCACTTAGAAGAGGTGAGTCATTTAGTAGAACCCCACCAAAAGAGAGGACTGCAAATGACATATTCCAAGCCAATAGGATGTCAAAAGAGAGTTTACATGGGGCCATGGTAAGTTAAAAAAAAAAAAAAAAAAGTCAGGCAACTTAAATACACCAGAGCAGAGTTTTAAGAGTCTGTGTTTTATCCTATAGACAATGAAAATTTATACAAGTTTTAGAACACCTGTAAAATAGTGTTTTAATAACAGAACAAAAAATAAATCACTAAAATAATTTTTGAAGAAAGAGACAGACAATGAAAAACAATCATTTTTAATAAAAAAAACCACAGATAGCTTAGAAAGAAATTAATAAAGCTCAATGTCAGCATTATGTGTGGGAAGCATAGAATTCAACTATTATAGTGGCTGGATCATAAAAAGTAATAATATTACATAAGTGAGATAACTCAGCACTTTGATTCATATTTAATGCTTTTTTTTCCTGATTATAAAACAATCCATAGTCATGTTTAGTGAAATTCCTTAGAGATTTTAATTATGTAAAATATAACTGGAAGCTTGGTAAGAAGGAAAATTATAAGCAAAAATGTAAAAGCTGTTGTGATAAAAAAGGAATACCAAAAATCTTGGCTCTAAAATTCAAATACTATGTTTTTAATTTTTCTTTTTTATTAATTAATTTATTTTTGTTACAGATGGTTATCCTTTTTCTCCCAGACACCCTCCTTCCTAATCTGCCCCTCCCCCAGCCAAACATTGTTGTCTATGTCCATTGGTTATGCATACATGCATATAAATTCTTTGGTTTATCTCATCCCTCTCCCCCGCTCCCCCACCTCTGAGGTTTGTCAGTCTGAACTGCACTCCTTTCCATGTGTCTGGATCTATTTTGTTCATCAGCTTTTTTTGTTCATTATATTTCAGAAATAAGTGAGATCATGTGGTATTTGTCTTTCTCTGACTGGCTTATTTTTAGTAAGAACTTCATTCAAAACTTACAGATACTTTCAACATGGTTATATCAAACTTTTAACTAATTTATCAGTTTATAGCACTTCAGATGCAACAAGTTAGAGTTTTACTGCTAGGTGCTGGCACATTGATGCATCAGAAAGTTAAAGCTCCTGATGAGAGTAGAGACAAAAAACAAAACAAAAGAAGACATGAAAATAATTATACTTACCAATTAGGGTAACCCCCTTATGTACAGAAGCAAATAGCAAATAGTTACTTGCATCTAAAATTACTGTAATTATAATGAAGTAATTTACATTGCTAATGACCCTGAGTCATGAAGAAAACATAAAACTACATAGCATTTAATCTGTTTAAGGCCTTGAGAGAGTACTATCAACAATAATTTTTTAAATAACTTTTGGAGTTTAAAAGAGAAATTCTCAATTTAAGTAATTCCATAATTATTTGAACAAAATGATAAATTGTGATAACAATTAGCTTGAGAAAGTTGCCAATTATCATAAAATTTTTAAAACTGGAAAAATGTGAAAAATTAATGTAAATAATAAGATAAAATAAACAAACTTGCAATTATAATAAGAGTCAATATGATCCTAATTATAATCTGTAGAAACATCTGGAATACAGGAACACAGGGACATAAGTCACTATTTTTTTTTTTTATCCTCACCCGAGGACACTTTTCCATTTTTTGTTCAGGTAGAGTGGGAGGGAAAGAGAGAAACATCGACGTGAAAGGGAATATAGAGTGGCTGCCACCTGCACGACCCAACCAGGGCCGGGGACAAACTGCAACCGAGGCACGTGCCCGGAGCGGGAACTGAACCTGGGTCTCTCTGGACCGCAGGCCGACGCTCTAACCGCTGAGCCAAACTGGCCAGGGCATAAGCCACTATTTTAACAAGTTTTTAACAGTATTCTTAATCAGAATGCCACCACAGTTATAAGGAGTACTTATTTTTTTTAAATAGTTTTTATTTATTTTTAGAGAGAGGAAGGGAGAAACGTCTATGTGAGAGCATAACATCAGTGGGCGGCCTCCTGCAGCCCCCCCCCCCCCCCTTCCCAGATCAAGCTCACAACCCGGGCATGTGCTGTGACCAGGAATAGAACCAGTAATGGCTAGTGCATAGGACAACACCCAACCAATGGAGCCACACTGTCCAGGGCAGGAGTGCTTCTTATTGAATCAAAATACCTTTCGGGTAAAAAGTTAGAGTATCAGTTGGAATGCTATGAGTACAAAATAATTGAGGGACATGACAAAATCATTATGCCTCATAAGTTTCATTACAGCTAGAAATCCAGGTTAGCAAAAGTCAAACAGGAAAAACAGGGATTTGAAAAGTTGGTCATCAGATGAGAAATGCTAACTGAATCATTCATGGCACCTGTTTTACACGTTCTGGCTCTGAACATTTACTATTTTTTCCTGCCTAGACTGTTCCTCTTTCAGTGATTCTTCATTCCGGTGTTCAACCTTTCCCAGTATAGTCCAAATGCTCTGAAGATGACCTTTTCCCCAGCCATAGCGGTGGACTCTGGTTTAAATCACACCTGAAGCTCTCTTTACTACTGGATCTTTCAATTACGAAAGCCAATATATTTCTTTTATTGTTTGTCATTTTTTTGTTTGTGGTTAATCCTCACCTGAGGATATTTTTCCATTGATTTGTAGATAGAGTGGAAGGGAGGGAGGAGAGAGAAAAAAACCTCAATGTGAGAGAGACACATCTATTGGTTGCCTCCTGAATGACCCCGGCCAGGGCTGGGGATCAAACCTGCAATCAGGTACATGCCCTTGACTGAGAATTAAACCCGTGACCCTTTAGTCGCTCTAACCACTGAGTCAAACCAGCCAGGGCTGTTTAAGTAATTTTAAATCAATTTTTATTACATTATAAAATATGTTTTAAATTCCATAATATTTATACATAATGTATACAAAATATGTATTATCAGTAATATAATAATAATGAAATGAACACTCATGTAGGAGACATTCAGCGAAGAAGTAAAAACTGGTGTCAGAAGCTCCTAAGTGCCCTTCCTCGTCGTAGCTGGCTACCCACTTTTCTTAATTTGTATAGCTTTTATTTTTGGATACTAATCATTTGCTTCCACATAAAGCAAATATCTTTTTACAAGGTGACCAGTATTTTTGAGTCCCTCTATGATTTCTTTTAATTATGAGAAGCTTTAATTTTAGCGTCAAAAGAATAAATCTTTTCCTTTTGGTTCACATCCTTGCATGTGTGTCTCATTTAACAGATCTGTCTTAAAGGTTACACACTTTTTTCCTGTTTTCTTCTTTAAAGATATTTCCCTATGTTTTCAAGCTTTCCTTTCATAGTCTTTCATTTTCCCAGAATTGATTTTGCTGGGTAAAGTACAATTTTTTTTTTTAATAAATTAACATAAACAATAGCTCTTCCTTCCTACTGACATGAAAGCCTGCTCTGTCATTAATCAAGTGTTTCCTCTATACCTGGGTCACTTTTGAGCTCTATTCTTTTTTGTTTTATTTTGTTAATCCTCACCCAAGGATATTTTTTCATTGATTTTTAGACAGAGTAGAAGGGAAGGAGGGAGAGAGAAAGAGATACAGTGATTGGTTGCCTCTCGAAAGACCCCGACTGGGGCAGAGGATCAAACCTGCAACCCAGGTACTCGTGCCCTTGATCGGGAATCAAACCAGCGACCCTTTGGTCCTCAGGTGGACGCTCTAACTGTTGAACCAAACCTGCCAGGGCAGCTCTTTATTCTATCCAATTGGCCTGTTTGTCTAACCCTGTGCTTTACAGTGTTCACAACCTGGAGATCCAGAAAGGAAGATCATCTTATATCGTTCTTCTCTGAAATTCATGACTCTTTCGTGTCAATTTTAGAATTGTTAACACCTCTAGTTGCAAGAAAAATCCTGGTAGGACACCCTTTGGAATCACACTAAACTTATTTGGAGAGAATTGCATTTTCATAATACTGAGTCCTTCTATCCAAAATTATGGAAAATCTTTATGTCCATTTGGGTATTCCTTAATATTTTTTTCCATATAGTTTTTACTTTTCTCCATAAATAGCTTGCATATCTTCTGTTAGATCGATTAAATTGTTACTTGGTGCTTTGGGTTGCTATGGTATCTTTCCTGGTTGCATTATTTAATTATCTGCTTTATGCTGCTGTGTAATATACAATGAACTTTCATATGTTCATCTAGCGAACTTGCTAAACTCTCTTATTAAATCCCATACTTTATGTGTGAACTCTAGTTTTCTACATAAAATTTCATCTGTGAATAATGATAATTTTGTTTCTTCCTTTTTAATCATTATACATTTTACTTCTTCTTTTCTCACTACTCAAGCTAGGACTGCAGGTACAGTGTGGAGCAGTGATGGTGATAGAGGACATCTTTGTCCTGTTTCTTTTCTAAGGACATGCTTTCAACATTACCTTGGGAAGTGCTGTAGGGTTTGGGGGCAGGCCTGATAGCAGGTTAAAAAATTCCTTTCATCCTGGCCAGTTTTGCTTAACAGTTAGAGCGTTGGCCCAACGACCAGAGAGTTTGGGGTTTGATTCTGGTCAAGGGCACGTCAAGGGCACATTGTGGCTTGGTCTGTGCAGGAGGCAGCTTAATCGATGTGTCTCTCTCACATTGATGTTTCTCTCTCTTTCTCTCTCCCCTTCTCTCCCCCTCCCACTCTATCTGAAGATAAATGGAAAAATATCCTAGGGTGAGGATTAAAACCAATTAATTAAATAAATAAAGATAATCCGGAAATAAAAAAGAAATTCCCTTTTATTCTGTTTTCTGAGAGGTTTTATTCTTTCATGAATACAGATATGCAGAATGTTTTTTCTGCATCTGTTGAGATGATCACATAATGTTTTCCTTTGAACTATTACTATAGTGAATTACATTAATTTATCTTCTAATATTAATCATTTATCATTTGTGTAATAAACTTAACCATAATGCATTATCATTTTCTTTATTTAGTTTGCTCATTAAAAATTTTTTCATTGATATTAAAAACTTAATTGTACTATTTTTTACTAATTTTGGTTTCAAGGATATACTGACCTCATCCAATGAATTGGTATCATTCTTCCTCATTCTGTTTTCTGGAACAGCTGGTGTTCAACTGCACTGGCCTGTTCTTTGAATGTTTGGATTACTGACCAGTAATCCTCCTGGGCCTGATTTTGTTTTCTTGTTTGTGGTTTATGATATTTTACTTTATGAAAAGCTTTTCATTAAAGATTCAGTTTCTCAAAAAAAAGTCTTAAAATCTCTTAAGACATTGTGGTAGATTTTAAAAAATCTACTCATAGTTCTGTCATGTTATGTTTTCAGGCTGTTATTAGAGGCATACAGATTTAGGATTATTTAATCTTCTTGGTGAACTGAGTGTTTTATCATTATGTAATGAACCTCTTTAAAGTCATTTTCTGATAGTAATATATTTAGATCATGTTTCTTTTACTTGATATTTGCCTGTTACCCCTTTTGAATCGCTGATTTTTAGTTTTTCTGTGTCCTTGCATTTTACATCTGACTCTTGTAAATACTGTAGTATAATTGTTTGTTTCAATACAGTCTGAAATGTTTGCCTTTTTGACTGGAAAGTTTATTCCATGTGTAGTTGTGGTGAATACTGGTACATTTAAATGTATTTCCATCTTCTTATTATGTGCTTTCTATTTGTCCCATTTTATGTGCCTTTTCCTCTTTTCCCATATGTCCCTTCTTCCTCATCCTTACTCTCAGCAGGCAATCTTGCTTCCTATTTCACTGAGAGAGAGAGAGAGAGAGAAAGAGAGAGAGAGAGAGAGAGAGGGGCAGTCAGAGGAGAACTTCCACAAGCTCGCCCATGACATCTGGTCACGTGGCTGCATCTGGCCCCACCTACAGTGACTTTTCTTCTGTCAAGGATAAACTGTCCATTCTATGCTCATGAGAAAGATCTTACAGAGAACGGAAGCTTGATGATGCAGAATAGAGCGTGGAGAATTGCTAGAACAAGATCACTGAGAAGACAAGAAAGGATGGGATTTAGTGCCTAAACGGTGGGGTTGGCCTGTGCTAGGAACAGTTTATCCTTGGAGCTTGAACTTTTGCTTCTCTTTTGAATGTGTGTGACCTATTTAAAATTTTTAAGATATTAATTTTTTTGTTAAATTTATAGCAAACATTTTCCTTCAGTTTATGTTTTTAAAAAACATATAGAATGTTAAATTTTATTTAATCAAAATGATAAATCTTTATATTTGAGATTGCTTTCATCTAGTCAAACTTAAAAAGTCTTTTCCCTACTAAAAATAGGACAAATATTCATTTCTGCTCTTTCTAGTTTTATCAGGTGACTTTTAAGTTATAACAATTTGACCTAAATAGAATTTATTTTGGTGTATTGTATGAAATTAAGTATTACAAAGTACTTTGTTATTTATAAGCATGGTGATCAATTCTTATAATTTAGCGTAAAATTATAACATTTTAAAGAACATTTCAATTTTTCTTAAATGTGTTTTAATCTAAATGAATTAAGTTAAATATAAATTTTAGATAATAAAATAGAGATTAAAATAGACTTCTATTTAATATCTCTTCCATTTCTAATCCTCTCTGATCCCTTTGAGGGTCAAACATTCATGTTTATAAAAATAGCAGATGGGTTTTCTGTCTTTTTTTTGTATCCTCACTCAAGGACATTTTTCCATTTTTTGTTCAGACAGAATGGGAGGGAGAGAGAGAGAGAGAAAGAGAAAGATCGGCATGAAAGGGACACATTGAGTGGTTGCCACCCGCATGACCCAACCAGGGCTGGGGACAAACTGCAACTGAGGTATGTGCTCTTAGTGGGAACCGAACCCAGGTCTCTCTGGACCATAGGCCGATGCTTTAACCACTGAGCCAAACCAGCCAGGGTTGGTTTGTTTCTTAAAGCTGGTTTCATTTGTCCAGTATTAATAACAGGATTTGTAATGTTGGAGATGATTTAATTAATCCCAGTACGTATACCTTAAACCAGTAATCAAAAAGATAATAAAATAATATGAAGCCATAACATAATATTGGTCACCTGCATATCTTTTTTGGAGAAATGTGCATCCAAATCCTTTGACCATTTTATAATTGCGTTGTCTTTTATTTATTTATTTTTAATTAATTAATTTATTTATTTTTGTTACAGATGTTTCTCCTTTTTCCCCCACTGATTACCCCCCCTCCCTCCCCACCCTGTCCCCAGCTTTGCTGTCCATGTCCATTGTCATGCATACATGCATATAAGTTCTGTAGCTTATCTCTCCCCCACCACCCCCTCTTCTGGGGATTGTCAGTCTGTACCCCACTTCCACGTCTCTGGGACTACCCCATTCCTCAGGCTGTTATGTTCATTATATTCCACAAATAAGTGAGATCATATGATACTTGTCTTTCTCTGTTTGGCTTGTTTTGCTTAGGATGATACTTTCCAGGTCCCTCCATGTCGTCTCAAAGGATAAGAGATCTTTCTTTCTTACAGCTGCGTAGTACTCCATTGTGTATATGTACCACTGCTTTTTTATCCATTCGTCTACTGATGGACATTTGGGCTGTTTCCAGATCTTAGCTATTTTAAATAGTGCTGCTATGAAATAGGGGTACATATATTCTTTCTGATTGGTGTTTCAGGCTTCTTAGGGTATATTCTTAGAAGTGGGATCACTGGGTCAAATGGAAGTTCAATTTTTAATTTTTTGGAGGTAACACCATATTGTTTTCCATAGTGGCTGCACCAGTCTGCATTCCCACCAGCAGTGTACTAGAGTCCCCTTTTCTCCACACCCTCGCCAACACTTGTTGTTTGATGTGTTGTCTTTTATTGTTCAGCTGTAAGAAGTCTCTCACTAAGGTGTGACAGGGTGATACTGCTAAGCAACAATGCAATGATAAATGCAAAAAAACACAAGCTCTGAAATTGCATGGTTGTTCTGAGTTATAAGATGGTCATTTTTTAAAAATACACAATACGCAATTTAAATGTTTGATAGAGAACTGATATCAGAAATATTTCCTCTACTTATTACCCCAAAGAATAATTTGTTCAAAGCAACTAAAGCAGTGTTAATTATAATATTAGAATCAGAAAATGTATTTTCCTAAAGTTTAGGTTAAAGAAAGCTATTTTTTAAAAAAACTATTCACCAATATTATGGACAATATATATAGCAATTAAGAATTATATACATATGCCCTGGCTGGTTTTGCTCAGTGGCTAGAGCATCAGCCCTCAGACCAAGGGGTCTCAGACTCAATTCCCAGTCAAGGCATGTACCTTGGTAGTTCAATCCCTGGCCCCCATCAGGGTGGTTCAGGAGGCAACCAATCAACGTGTCTCTCTCACATTTATGTTTCTTTCTCTCTCTCTCTCCCCCACTCTCCCATTCTAATCTAAAAAAGCAGTGGAAAAATATCCTCGGGTGAGGATTAACAAAAATAAAGAATTATGCACATCTGAACCATGGTGATATGTGGAAATATGTTCATGAAACAATGTTAACTACAAACATTTGTTTTGTACAGATGTACATTGATATACTTTAATAGAAATAAATGTTTTTTGACATTTTGTCCAGACAAAATCTATGAAAATATATTATTCTTATAAATATATTAAAATATGTGAATGTATTTATAAATGTTTTTATACCACGATTGTCTTCAAATGAAATCTATTTCAAAGAGATTATATATCATTAATAAGTCTATTAAATATATGAATGAAGACTGACAAATAAATGTAAGGTAATGTTAATAGAATTTTATGTTTATTCAATTCTTTGGTTTCAAAAAGCAGTGTTTTTGTTTGTTTTTTATCCTCACCCGAGGACATTTTTGCATTTATCTTGAGATGGAGCAGGAGGGAGAGAGGGAGGAAGAGAGAGAGAGAAACATCGATGTGAGAGAGACACATCGAATGATTGGAGTGGTTGCCACCCACACGACCCCAACAAGGGTCGGGGACAAGATGCAACCGAAGTATGTGCCCTTAGTGGTAACCGATGCTGGTACTCTCTGGTCTGCGAGTTGATGTTCTAACCACTTAGCAAACTGGCCAGTGCTCAAAAAGCAGTGTTTTACAAAAATGATTCTAGTTTATTAATAAGCATTGCTCATAAAGCCTCAATGCTTAAAACAAATGTAAATTTTAATTGGGAATAGGTAAGTAAAAGTCCGTGCTATAGATATTCTCAGAGCCTTTAAATCTATTAATATGCATCATGAATCTCTAAAATAATCTCTATTATTTTTATCTCAAAATCTATTTTCACCACAATTTACACTTATTTTACTTGTGTACTCAAATTTGTGTACATCTTATTTGTATTTGTTTACTTCCCAACCAAACTATAAATTCTATCAGGACAGGTAAGTATATCTGGATTCTTCACCATTATTCCTAGTGCCCCAGCCAGAGCATGCAGCAGAAGCTATCAATATTTTCTAGTGAATGAATTACTGGAGTAGCATCTGGAGGGACTAGAGCTTAAAGTTACACAATTTGAGAACTACACTCTCAAGTTATTCAGTTGTAGAATAATTTCAAAGAAGAAATTGTGTTAACATCTCTAAGCCACTAGAGGTCCATTTAATGAATTATTGTTGCACTTTCATGGAATCAATTACTACTTCAGGGAACTGAAGAGATTTCTCAGAGAGCAGGTCATGACCTGGAAAAGTCTTGCAAAATCATTTTTATACTCTGAAATGCCAACTGAAACGCAGTGGTAAAAATTATAGTTACCATGGGATAAACTGAAAGGCATCATGCTTGGCATCAATACTAACAACTTTTTGGAACACATTTCACTCACTACATGAGGATTTCCATCAAGGATATTTTCTTATTTTAATAGTTTAATGAAAAGCAGATATTCCTTGAGGAAATTGCAAATTATTGACTCATTGATTCTCTTTTAGGATAGGTGATTTCCCATATTACTTGATTTTATTTTTTATTTTTGGATAGTCAGAGTCCATGTTAAGACAGCTTTTAAACATATTTAAAATATGAGGTTTACATACATGTTTTATACAATAATTTGTGGTTCTAGGAGAGTTAAAAATGGTTTATTTTGTAAAAACCCTTTATGAAAGTTATATAATGCTATTGTTTTTTTTAACCTACACACTTCCATTACCTGCTAAGATTCATGAATGTCCTCCATTATCCTGCAGAAATGCTAGAAAAAAACGCGGATTTCATTATTTGAGAGTAGTATTGAAGTGAAAAAATAAAAACTGATATAAAATTTAATTAAAATTTTCCAGTTAACAAAATGGAAAGAATTTTACCAGTTGTCGATGCCCAACACCCTGACACATCACTGGAAGCTTAGCTTATGTCTAAACTTTAAATGCCGGAACTTTAAACTTTAAAATATTTGGCAGTGGGGGAGGGGGCCTATGTCAAGTCAAACAAAAGACGTATTTCCAAAGCAGCATTTGCAAAGGTTAATCTCTTCATGGCCCTCGGCGGGAAAAGTGCAGTGTACAGTGATCGATCCAAGACCCCCTTCTTGGCTTTTACCCTGGTTAATAAACCACCGGGAGAGATAATTTTTAAACTTAATTTGCTGAAATGGAAATTTACTAACGTATGAAAAAAAAATCCAAACTTTGAGAATTTTCGGCAAGTGGATCTTATATCTGAGAATAAAGATCTCTTGTTTCTTCTACTGTCACCTTCTACACGAAAGATAAAGGCTACCCGACTACTTGGTCATCTGCAGGGAGAAATGTCCGGAATCCGAGAACCAAAGGTGCCCTTACAGCTCAGAGATACCCTGGACACTCAAGGCCACAGAGGCCCCGGGAGTTTGAGAGGCTTTACCAGGAACACGGGACTCCTAGCTCCCTCTTTCCCCCAACGCCAAAGTCCCAGTGGCACCAATACAGTGAAGGTCAAAATCAACAGACTGAGCTCCGGCCCGCTGGCCGTGAGGCAGTTGTAAAATGTGCTTCACTGGAGGGCATTTCCCCGGACACCGTCCAGCCGAGGGCCGACGAGGAGTGGGAGAAAGAACACGTACAGGAGAGCGCGCAGTTTCTTGGAGACCGGACAGGAACTGCGAGTGGGGAAGAGGGAATTTGGGGGTTGGGGCGTAACACAAAGCAAAGTCTAGAGCGGAGAGGCGGTCACAAAGCACCAGAGCAGCGGACTAGAAAAGGGGGCTTGGTTTTTCTAGAGCAGTTTCAAACGGAAGGCTGGGGTAGCCCAGCAGGAGGGCGGGAGGCCAGGCGGGGGTAGATGCTCGGTCCCCCCCCCAAGTGTGTGTGCGCTTTGGGGGAGGGGGAGCTGGGAGGGGGAGTGGAGAGGGGCTCAAAACTGGAGCCCGGCGGCCCAGGCACCGGCTGCACTGCTCGCTCCTCTCTGCGCTCGCCACCTTCCCCGACTCGCCCCCAAACCCTCCCCTGACCCCTCCTTGCTGCGCCCCACCGCTCCCCCGCCGCTCTTCTTCCTCGTCCGCCCGCCTTCTGGTCCGCGCTCCCGGGCCGGCGCCGGGCCCGAGCGCGCCCCTAGCGGTGCGTCACCGCGAGCTGCTCTCCGCGCGCCTCCCGCCCCGCCTCCGCCTCCTCCCGGCTCCACGGGATCCAGCCTGGAGAGGCGGGGAGCCTCGGAGCGCGACCGCCGCGGCAGCCACCCCGCAGCCGCCGGTCGGAGGCGCCGCACCTAGGCCGGGGAGTCCGAGCCGGCCCCCGCGGAGTCGGCGCTGCTGCGGGAGATCCGGCCGGCTGGCCTCTGCCCGGCGCAGAGGGCGCGGAGGTGAGCGGGTCCGACAAGGGCGCGAGACGCGGAGGCGGCCGCGGAGTTGAGGGTCGAGATGCAGGCGGCTCCACGCGCTGCGTCCATCCTTCTGGGATCCCGCGCTCCCTGCGGGCGTCCTTCCCGAGCCGGCGGCATTCCCGATCTCCGGGCACCTTGAGGCGGGGAGCGGGAAGGCTACGGAAGGTGCCTGTTTCCCCGATTCCACCCCCTGCTCCTCCTGGTCTTCCCCGAGCTCCCAGATAGTCCGGAGGCTGGGCCCCGGGAAAGGAGGCCAGGGGCGACCTCGTCCCAGGTAGGATGTGCCCCAGAGGGAAAGGACTGGCAGACTACCTTAGCCTCCCCCATAGCCTGTCTCCCTACCACTTTTTGGGTTGATGCAGCGCATTTCATTGAAAAATTCTACACCACTGCTTTGCCAACAAGGGAGTATTTCTAGTATTTATTTTGTTTATTACTCAGTAATGTGACCGTGGTGGGTTTAGGCCGTTATGTGTTAGGAAGTAATTGGCTTCGTCTTTACGTGTCCTAAATTATGTTTGAGCCCTGTCTGTGTTCAGCCTCAGCCAAAACTTGTTGAAAATTATGCCCTAAAAATCTTGCTCTTAAAATAGGGCAGAGAGAGAAAGAGAATTTTTGTCAAGAGATTTCCATTATCTTTCCCACCCTTTGGAGAAGGATTGGTGTCAGTTTTTACTCCTCAGGCAGTTCATTTTTTAGAAGGAAACACTTATTACGGGCTGTGGTTAATTATCACTCATCATTATGGGTGAAATGGAATTCAAACTTATGCCCCTACCCCCACCCTTATGACTTTGCTTAGGTTAGAGTCCTGTTAGCAGCCCCGCTACTGGGAACCTTTTTAGCTCTCTCCAAACCATTCTACCACCCCCCCCCCACCCCACCCCACCCCCCACTTTTTACACTTTTATTATTTCTTCATTGTGTTAATCTTCATTTATTTTTTCTTTCACTAAAGTATATATATTCTACTCTGCATCTCTCCCTCTGTTGTTTCAAAAATTAAGAGCTATTTACAGAAAAAAAAAAACTCATCCTAGATATTTTTTCAGAGTATTTAGAAACAGTTTGCAGTTGATGTCTTTTGGGGGGTGAGGGAAGAGAAAATATCAATAATGATAAATTGAGCTAATTGTGTAAAAAGGAAATGAAAAGCTGTATTCAAGTCACTTTTTATTGCACTGATGACATGGAATATATACTTGTAGTGAATGAGCATAATTAACATTTTAAAACTGAAAAAGTAGCACAGATGAAGGCAAACAAATGTTAAAAGAAATCATAAGTGGGTTAGAAAGGAGAGAAAGAAGACACCAAAAGTTTAACAGACTAGGCCTTCAGGACATAAGGCGATACATTTATTCTGTGCTCAGACGGTAACCATAACATTGACATATCACTTAACCTACATGTCTTCATCAGTGTAAAAGAGGGATCTTACCTAGAGACCTGTTACATCTCCTTTGCTCCTGACGTTTTTGATGCATTCAACAGCAAAGAATATTTATTGGATTCTTATTTACTATGTACTAGGCATTGTGGAGGCAGTGATGGACAAGATAAACCTGGTTCTGCCCTAGTGGAACTTTTTGTCTGGTCGGGTAAATAATAGTAAATAAAGAAACAATTATATAAGATAATTACAAAGGAAACTTAAGAGCTGAAAAGAAAACAAAACAAAACTGTAATGATTCAATCTATACAAGAGACATAATAGCAAGTGCTAAATTCCCTACATGGGAATGAGATTGGTCTTTTCTACTTCCAGTAAAGGATGCTATGTCTAGACCATAGGGAATAACAGTCATACAGAATAGTATTGAGAAGTGTGCAGGGGCTTTCGAGCTCATTGAGGGCCTTTTAGGTTATGGTCAGGAAGGTAAGCTATAATTCTAAGTGCCACAGAAAATCACTGAATTTCAAGGAGTGGAGAGACATCATCTTATTTACGCTTTAAGATGATCTTAGCCGCTTTGTGGAGAATGGTTTGGAAAGAGGCAAAGGAGAATGTAGAGAGAGACCCATTAGAAAGTGTTTCCAGAATTTAGATGAGAAATGATAGAGACTTGGATTAAACTGGTGTCAGTGGAGAGGGATTTAAGAAATATTTTGGAGAACAGGACTTGTGGATTTTATGTCAAGGGCGAGGGAAAGCAAAGACTTAAGAATGAGTGCCAGACTTTTGACTTGAGCAACTTGTGGGAAATGAGAAAATTTGGCCCAGACCTTGTGGCTCAGTGAATTGAGAGGTCCTGGTTTGATTCCTGGTCAGGGTACCTACCCAGGTTGTGGGCTTGATCCCCACTGGGGATGTGTAGGAGGCAGCCAATCCATATGTCTCTCTCACATTGATGTTTCTATCTCTCTCTCTCTCCCTCTCTTTCTAAAAAATAAAATTTAAAAAATCAATAAAAACAGTTAAAAAAGGAAAGAAAGAAAGAAAAAAAATGAGAAAATTTGGATGAATGGGAACAGGTCTGGTTGGAAAAAGAGTTACATTTTAACCTGTTGAGTGTGAGCTGTCTCTAAGGAGATATAACCACAGCCCCTTTGGAAGGAGGAAATGGATGGTCTCCAGGAGATGACAGGCTGTCCTTTGATAGGTGAAGTTGGTGATCGTGAATTTAAGTGAAACTAATGAGCTCTGTTGTCTGATTTTTCTTCAGCAACCTTCACCAACTTAGATACGGAAAATGGATAACTGGATTCTTCCAGGCCTTGGTTATTGCCAAGTGGACGTGATGGAGAGTAAGAGAGTTTTCCTAGTCTATTCAGGCAGCTATAACAGAATACCATAGACAGGGTAGCTTAAACAATAAACATTTATTTCTCACGATTCTGGAGGCTGGGAAGTCCCAGATCAAGGCACTGGCAGATTCTGTCCAACGGGGGCCCACTTCCTGGTTTATAGTGCCATCTTGCTGTGTCCTCACGTGGCAGAGGGGAGAGAGAGCTCTCTAAGGTCTGTTTTATAAAGGCCCTGATCCCATTCATCAGGGTTCCAGTCTCATGATCTAATCACCTCCCAAAGGCCTTACCTCCTAATACCTTCACATTGGGAGTTAGGATTTCAACATATAGATTAGTGGTCAGGGAGCACAAACATTTAGTCCATGACAAAAGTCAATCTCTGTGAGCCAGTGAAGATAAATATACACTATAGAATCTTGAATGGGTAAAGTGAAACCAGGAGGATGTCAGTGGAGAGTGAGAAAAATATTGGGTCAATGAATCAAATTTCTTCTGCTCTCTAGATTTATCAGTGTGAATATTTGACTAAGACTATTGGAAGGCTAGGAGATAGTGTTTGGAGATATCAGAAAGTAAGTCACTGAGATGGGGTAGAGGCAAAGATTCATTGCCTTTGATGAATAAATAAAGAGGCAATGAAGTTGAATGTTTCATCCACTTGAATGATGAAGTACGGTATAAGGATGACAACGGTTGGCATAAAGGAAGACTATGTATGTATTTAGGACCTAAGTCACCAGTAATAAAGAATAAATTAGAAGTCAGTAGATAACATCAGTGAGTATGGGGAGAGGATATTATGAGATGCTGTGAGCCTCAAAGGAGTTGGGTGTTTGCAGGTAAGAAAAAGAAGAAAGGTTCAGATGTGGCCTTGCAAAGTTAAAAATTTACCTACCACATCTCATGGGCCTAGAGGATTACATTTTCTTTTTAACATATGCAAATCAGCAAGTTGTGAATGTCATCAAGATCGCTGAGGATACAATAGTCACGAGGATGTAAAATGTAGCATAGGCAATGTGGTTAATAATGCAATAACTATGTATGGTGCCAGGTGGGTACTTGAAAAATCAGGGGGGCCACTTTATAAAATATATAATTATCTAATCACAATGCTGTATAACAGAAACTAATATAAAATAATACTGAATGTAAACTATAATTGAAAAGATTTTTAAAAGATCTCTTTCAGAGTTACTGTCATCTAATAATCAATGCTCTAGATGTTTATATGTGAAACAAATTAGGTTCTATTTTTCAAAATTAAAGCAGCACCACAGCTGTCATTTGGCCAGAGGAATGTCAAGAAACCTTTCAAAACTGAAATTCTTAGGAGGCCATGTAGCTGAGTGTAATCAAATTCTCCTACCTTGATAATCTTCAAGTGTTAGATGTATACAGTGAGTTATATGTCAACTCAAGAAGACTGTGACCTTGATATTTCAAGGAGCCCATGTGCTACTTAAATCACACTTCAGATTGAGCTCATAAAATTGAAGTGTCATAGTGTTAACTATAAGATAGTGATATTAACATTATTATATCACTTCAAGACTTGGAGACAAACGAATTTTAGTGTTGTAAAAGACTGCAGGAGTCAAATACAACCTCTTTGTTTTCCATTTGACAAAGGAAACAGACTCAGAAAACAAGTGGATTTCAGAAGTCTAGGCCTGTTCTTTCCTCTCGACACCACATAAACAAAACTTCCATAATTTCCACAGTAGTCTTCTAAGTTATTTAGTCTGATTTTCTGTGAATAACACCAAATGAAAAGGTAACAGATTAGTCCAAGTGTGGCCCATACCAGGATCACAGGCATCACCTGGGAGCTTGGGAGAAATGCAAAACCTTGAGCCTCATTCCAGAACTAGAGAATCTGACTGTGCATTTTAACAAGATTCCCAGGTGATCATATTCACATTAAAACTTGGTAGATGCTATTCTAGAGCCAGACAGTCCACTTGGAAACTCTCATCTGCTCAGGTCAGCAGAACCTACGATGTCTGGAGAACTAAGGAGAAAAGTCCTGTGTCAGACAGAAAGAAGAGATACCTCACCAGAACATTCTGAATTTTGAATGTTATGCAACAAGAGGAACAAAGTATGCTGTGTAATGGGGTGACATATCAAGGACTGTCTCTGCCCTTTGCAGAAAGTGAGGAGAGGAATTACAAAATAGTGAGTGGATCTACTGATACTGTTACTGTCTGAGTGGAAAAGGGGAAGGACTGCACTCAAATTCTTCAGCTCCCCCCATTCAAGGGCAGCTGTTATTCTCCTTCTAGTGTTATTTTTCATTATTACAAATGTGGACCCTGAGAAAGAAATTACCTACTAAAAAGGGCTCCCAGTGGCTGATTGGGCTCAAATTTTAAAATAAATGAAA
The DNA here is from genome assembly GCF_014108415.1 of Molossus molossus. Lineage (NCBI taxonomy): Eukaryota > Metazoa > Chordata > Mammalia > Chiroptera > Molossidae > Molossus > Molossus molossus. The sequence continues at coordinate 36,674,914 of NW_023425401.1, read as the reverse complement.
GACCAGAGCTTAGCAGCCATTTCTACATAGGGGCCTCTCATGCAAATTGTATTTCAGGGTAAAGCCTGCACTGAACTGCCTGCCAGCACTGTTTCTGCCATCAGAACTGGCCCTTATAAAGGAGTTCCTGAAATTATATTTCAACCAATAGGACTGAGGCTCTCCCCCTCCCCCTTCAATTGGTTCTGCACAGCTGTATCCCCATCAGCTTCTTCACTGACCAATCAGTGTGGCTCCATTCTGACCAGTCAGGACAGTGCCTTTTGGACCAATCAAACTGCCAGGATTTGGAGTCCTCATCTGCATGAAGACAGAATAATCAGAGACCAAGGGCAGGGACTTCTGTCTATATAAGTCAGTTCTCCTTTAACTCTGAGAATGCACTTTCCCTTTCCACTAAAGACTGTGTTTTGTGGCTGGAGCAGAGCAGACAAGTGAGGGCCAGAACCGACTGGAACAGAATGGAGCAGACTAGCTCAGGGCAAAGCAGACCAACGTGGAGCATAGCAGACTCACTAGAAACAGAGCAGAGCAGAGTAGTCTAGCCAGAGAGCGTCCTCGCCTTAGGGTCGATGTATCTCTCTCACATCAATGTTTCTATCTCTCCCTTCCTCTCTCTTCAAAAATTCAATAAAAACATATTTTTTAAAAAAAGAACACTGATGGAAGCAGGATTTTTTGAAAGAGGCACTTTACTCTTGGCCAATTCGGTTAAAATTTGAGTAAAAACAGTTATTGCTGATGAATGTTCTAAGATTGGATTGTGGCAGTGGTTGCATAACTATAAATTTACTGAAAATTATTAATTTATAAGTGGGTAAATTTTATGATGTGTAAAGTACACCTCAATAAAGGTGTTTTTTCTTTAAGTTGTTGTGTATGCTTCAACATACATGATTTCATCACGTTAAGTAGAGAGCTAGGAAGCCAGTGCCTGTTTTGTGTAATTGGAGTGTCGGCACCTAGCCCAATGCCTAGTGGATAGAGCTGAATATGATATTGGGTGGGTCAAAGGTTGGGGTTGGATGGATGGATGATCTTGGGTTGTGTCTTGATTTCTAAATTGAGGTCGATTACCAGAGAGCCCTAGACTTTATAGCGCTCAGTGGGCCTTGGTGCCATTTGTAACCTGTTTTATGGTATGCCACTGAAATTAGGGAAATGAGTTTGTGTAAAGGTTAGAATACCAGGCCTTTCACTTTTTTTACTTACAAGTGATTTACTGCAGTGCAGAAATAGTTATATTTGCTAGCCAATAGACATAGGCATCCTTATCTCAAAGTACAATCTGCAACAAGGTCATTGGATAGGGAAGTTACCTGAGCTGTGCTGTGACCCACTACTGCCAGCTTGATTTCAGACATACCTCTTAGTCATGTTAACTTGCAGTGTTAGGAAAGCCCAGGTAGGCGCACAGCACATGGCTCTGCTTCACAAAGGAGGGTACAATGTGAGGAGGATGGAGGGATGTATATAGCATTCTCCTCTGTCCAGTACAGATAAAAAAAATGGGTGGGGAAGTATGGAGGGAGGGTGTTGCTTTTTTTTTTTTTTATCCTCACCCGAGGACATTTTTTCATTTCTTGTTCCGATAGAGTAGGAGGGAGAAAGAGAGAGAGAGAGAAACATCGACATGAAAGGTACACATCGAGTGGCTGCCACCCGCACGACCCAACCAGGGCCGGGGACAAACTGCAACCGAGGTACATGTGGGAACCGAATCCTGGTCTCTCTGGACCGCAGGCCGACGCTCTAACCGCTGAGCCAAACCGGCCAGGGCGGGAGGGTGTTGCTTTAAGTTATTGAAGAGGATCCTAACATTTTACTAACTGAAGTCCTTGGAAATACACTTTTTACATATTTAAATAGTATATATTTTTCTGTGTGTATTATGTTTAGACATTTTAAAATATATTCTATTGTTGACAATATTACAGATGTCCCCCATTTCCGCCCCCCCATAACCCTCACAAGCCTTCACCACACTATTGTCTGTGTCTATGGCTATGTTTATAAGTATATAAGTTCTTTGATTATCTCTTCTTGTCCTCCACCCCCCACCCCCCACCTCACATGAGATATGTCAGTCTGTTCCTGTTCCATTCCTCCACGTCTTGGGTCTTATTTTGTTGTCAGTTCATTTTGTTCATTAGATTCCACAAATAAGTGAGATCATGTGATATTTGTCTTTCTCTGATTGGCTTATGTCACTTAGCATAATAGTCTTCAGGTTCATTCATGCTATCACAAAGGGTAAGAGCTCTTTTTTTACAGCAGCATTGTATTCCATTGGGTAAATGTACCACAGCTTTTTTATCCATTCATCCACTCATGGGCTCTTGGGCTGTTTCCAAATCTTAGCTATTGTAAATAACACTGTATGAACATACATGTACACATATATTTCTGATTTGTGTTTCAGGGTTTTTAGGATATATTCCCAGAAGTGAGATCGCTTGGTCAAATGGCAGTTCCATTTTTTTTTTTTTAATTGATTTTTAGAGAGAGAAGAAGGGAGAGGGAGAGAGAGATGGCAATATTGATGAGAGTGAACATCGATTGGCTGCCTCCTGCATGACCCCCACTGGGGATCTGGCCCACAACCTGGGCATGTGCCCTGACCAGGAACTTCTTGGTGCATGGGTTGATGCTCAACCAGTGAGCCATACCAGCTGGGCCCATTTTTAATTTTTTGAGGGAACTTCTTACTGTTTTTCCACAGTGGCTGCACCAGTCTGCATTCCCACCAGCAGTGAACTAGAATTCCCTTTTCTCCACATCCTCACCAGTACTTGTTTGATGATTTGTTGATGGCAGCCATTCTGACAGGTGTGGAGTGATATCTCATTGTCATTTTGATTTGTATTTCTCTGATGTGACTTTGAGCATTTTTTCATATGTCTGTTGGCCATCTGAATGTCCTGTTTGGAGAAATGTCTATTCAGGTCCTTTGCCTGTTTTTTTTTTTTATCCTCACCCGAGGACATTTTTCCATTTTTTTGTACAGACAGAGTGGGAGGGAGAGAGAGGAAGAGAGAGAGAGAGAGAGAGAAACATCGATGTGAAAGGGACACATCGAGTGGCTGCCACCCGCACGACCAACCAGGGCCGGGGACAAACTGCAACCGAAGTACGTGCCCTTAGCGGGAACCGAACCCGGGTCTCTCCTGACCGCAGGCGGATGCTCTAACCGCTGAGCCAAACCGGCCAGGGTTTTGCCTGTTTTTTTAATTGGATTGTTTGTCTTTCTTTTGTTGAATTGTATGAGTACTTTATATATTTGGGAAATTAACCCCTTATCAGATGTATCATTGGCAAATATGTTCTATATCGTGGGTTCCCTTTTCTTTTTTTCCAATTTTTATTAATTTATTTTTGTTACAGATGTTTCTCCTTTCCCCTCCAGACCCCTTCCTCCCCGTGCTGCCCTTCCAACCCCTAGCATTGTTGTCTAGGTCCATTGGTTATGCATACATGCATATAAGTTCTTTGGTTCATCTCATTTATCCCCTTCCCACCCCTCTACTCTGAGGTTTGTCAGTCTGAACCATACTCCCTTCTATGTCTCTGGGTCTATTTTGTTCATCAGCTGACCTTGTTCATTATATTCCACAAATAAGTGAGGTCATGTGGTATTTGTCTTTCTCTGATTGGCTTATTTTGCTCAGCATAATACTCTCAGGGTCCCTCCATGTTGTCTCAAAGGATAAGAGATCTCTCTTTCTTGCAGCTGCATAGTACTCCATTGTATATATACACAACAGCTTTTTTATCTACTCATCTATTGATGGACACTTGGGTTGTTTCCAGATCTTGGCGATTGTAAATAGTGCTGCTATGAAATAGGGGTACATATATTCTTTCTGATTGGTGTTTCAGGCTTCTTAGGATATATTCCCAGAAGTGGGATCACTGGGTCAAATGGCAATTCAATTTTTAATTTTTTGAGGTAACATCATATTGTTTTCCATAGCGGCTGCACCAGTCTGCATTCCCACCAGCAGTGTATTAGAGTCCCCTTTTCTCCACATCCTCGCCAGCACTTGTTGTTTGGTGATTTGTTGATGGCGGCCATTCTGGCTGGTGTGAAGTGATACCTCATCATTGTTTTAATTTGCATCTCTCTGATGATAAGTGATGTTGAGCATTTCTTCATATTCTTTTGTCCATTCCCTTTTCATTTTGGTGGTGGTTTCTTTTGCTGTGCAGAAGCTTTTTTAGTTTAATGTAGTCCCATTTGTTTTGTTTTTTTTCCTTTGTTTCTCTTGCCATTAGAGGTGTATCAGCAAAATTTCTGCTAAGTGAGATGTCTCAGATTTTACTGCCTATGTTTTCTTCTAGGATTTTAATGGTTCATGACTTACATTCAAGTCTTTTATCCATTTGAGTTTGTTCTTGTGTATGGTGTAAGTTGGTAGTGTAGTTTCATCTTCTTGCATGTGTCTGTCCAGTTTTCCCAGCACCATTTATTGAAGAGACTGTCTTTACTCCATTGTATGTTCTTGCTTCCTTTGTCAAATATTAATTGGCCGTAATGGTGTGGGTCAATTTCTGGAGTCTTTTTTGTTCATTGGTCAATATTCCTGTTCTTGTTCCATTAACAGGTTGTTTTGATTACAGTGGTTTTGTAGTATAGTTGGATATCCAGTATTATTATCCTTCCTACTTTGTTCTTCTTTCTCAAAATCACTGCAGCTATTCGGGGTTTTATTTTATTTTTTTCATATAAAGTTTTGGAGTATTTCTTCTAGTTCTGGACTTCTTGTTGTTGTTGTTAATCTCCACCTGAGGATATTTTTCCATTGATTTTTTTATTAATTAATTTATTTTTGTTACAGATGTTTCTTCTTCCCCACCTAGACACCCTCCTTCCAATCCCGCCCACCCCCACAACATTTTTGTCTGTGTCCATTGGTTACACATACATGCATATGATTTTTTTGGTTTATCTCATCCCTCCCCCTGCCCCCTTCCTCTGAGGTTTGTCAGTCTGAATTGTACTCCTTTCTATGTTTCTGGGTCTATTTTGCTCACTAGCTTATTTTGTTCATTATAGTCCACAAATAAGTGAGATCATGTGATATTTGTTTTTCTCTGATAGGCTTATTTCGCTTAGCATAATATGCTCCAGGTCCCTCCATGTCATCTCAAAGGATAAGAGATCTTTCTGTTTTACAGCTGCATAGTGTTCCATTGTGTATATGTACCACAGCTTTTTTATCCACTCTTCTATTGATGGACACTTGGGTTGTTGCCAGATCTTAGCAATTGTAAATAGTGCTGCTATGAAATAGGGGTACATTATTCTTTCTGATTGGTGTTTCAGGCTTCTTAGGATATATTCCTAGAAGTGGGATCACTGGGTCAAATGGCAGTTCAATTTTTAATTTTTTGAGGAACGTGGTTGTTGTTTGTTTATTTTTTTTAGATAAAGTGGAAGAGAGGGAGAGAGAGGGAGAGAAACATTGATGTGAGAGAGACACATCAATTGATTGCCTCCTGCATGACCCCCACCACCTGGGGCCAGGGATCAAACCTGCAACCCTTCAGTGACACTCCTACCACTGCGCCAAACCAGCCAGGGTAGTATGGACATTTTAATGATGTTAATTCTTCCAATTCATGAACATGGTATATGCTCCCACTTGTTTGTATCTTCCTCTGTTTCTTTTTCAATGTCCTATAGTTTTCCTAGTACAGGTCTTTTACCTTTTTGGTTAAGTTTATTCCTAGGTATCTTTTTTTTTTTTTTTTCATAGCAGTGTTAAATGGGATTGTTTTCTTAGTTTCTCTTTCTGATAGTTCATTTTTGGTGTGTAAAAATGCCATCAGTTTCTGGACGTTAATGTTGTATCCTACTACTTTGCTGAAATTATGTATTAAATCTAGTAGCTTTTCGGTGGAGTTGTAAAGGTTTTCTGTGTACAATATGATGTCATCTGCGAATAATGATAATTTTATTTCTTCCTTTCCAATTTGGATGCCTTTTATCCTTTCTTCTTGTCTGATCACTATGGCTAGCACTTCCAGTACTGTGATGAATAAGAAAGGTGAGAGTGGTCATTCTTGTTCCTTTTTGTAAGGGAAACACATATATGGCTTATACTATGCTGAGATATGATCCTTCTATTCTTGCTTTGCTGAGAGTTTTTATCAAAAATGGCTGCTGCGCCCTGGCCGGTTTGGCTCAGCGGTTAGAGTGTCAGCCTGCGGTCCTGAGAGACCCGGGTTAGGTTCCCGCTAAGGGTGCGTACCTCGGTTGCAGTTTGTCCCCGGCCCTGGTCGGTCGTGCGGGTGGCAGCCACTCGATGTGTCCCTTTCACATCGATGTTTCTCTCTCTCTCTCTCTGTTCCTCTCTCCCTCCCACTCTACCTGAACAAAAAATGGAAAAATGTCCTCAGGTGAGGATAAAAAAAAAAAATGGCTGCTGGATTTTTTAAATGATTTTTCTTTGTCTATTGATACGATCGTATGATTTTTATTCTTCATTTTGTTTATGTGATGTATCACATTTATTGATTTGTGAATATTGCACCAGTTTTGCATCCCTGGAATAAATTCCACTTGGTTATGGTGTATGGTCTTTTTAATGTATTGCTGGACCTGATTTGCTAAAATTTTGTTGGGGATTTTAGCATCTGTGTTCATCATGTATATTGGCCTATAATTTTTTTCTTTTGTAGTGTCTTTATCTGGTTTTGGAATTAGGATAATGTTGGCTTTGTAAAAAGAGCTTAGAAGTGTGCCTTTCTCTTGAATTTTTTGGAATAGTTTGAGGATAGTTCATCTTTGAATGTTTGGTAAAACTTTGAATGTTTGGTAAAACTCTCCTGTAAGTCCAGGACTTTTGTTTGCTGGGAGTTTTTGTTGTTGTTGTTGTTGTTGTTGTTACTGCTTCAATTTCATTAGTTGTTATTGGCCTATTCAGGTTTTCTGACTGAGTTTTGGAAGATTGTATTGTTTCTAGGAATTTGTCCATTTTGCCCAGATTATCCAGTTTGATGACATATAGTTATTTGTAGTATTTTTGTACAATTCTTTGCATTTCTATGATGCCCTTTGTTATATTGCCTCTTTCATTTCTGATTTTATTTATTTGTGTTCTCTTCATTTCTTGATGAGTCTGGCTAAGGGTTCATCAATCTTGTTTATCTTTTCAAAGAACCAGCTCTTGGATTCATTGATCTTTTGTGTAGTTTTTTTTTTTTAGTTTCTATGTCATTTATTTCTGCTCTGATCATTATTATTTCCTTCCTTCTACTTACTCCGGGCTTTTCTTCCTTTTCTCTTTCTAGTTGTTTAAATTTTTAAACAATTAGAAAGAGATAGTTTTATATAAAGTTTTGTCTTTCTTTAGGTAGGACATTAATGCTATGAACTTCTGTCTCAAGATTGCTTTCACTGTGTCCTGTAGGTTTTAGGCTGTTGTGTGTTCATTTTCATTTGTTTCCAGGAAGGTTTTTATTTCTTGCTTGATCTCATTGTTAACCCATTCATTGTTTACTAACATGCTATTTAGCCTCCATGTATTTGAGTTTGAGTTTTTTTTTGTTTGTTTTTGTTTTCTTATTATAATTGACTCCTAGTTTCATAGCATTGTTATCTGAGAAGATGTTTGGTATGATATTAGTCTTCTTGAATTTGTATAGACTTGTGTTGTGTCCTAGCATGAGGTCTATCTTTGAGAATGTTCCATGTGCACTTTAGAAGAATGTATATTCTGCTGCTTTGGGGTGAAATGTTCTGTAAATATCAGTTAGATTCATCTGATCTAATGCATCATTTAAATCCACTGTTTTCTTGTTGATTTTTTTTTTTTTTTGGTCTGGAATATCCATCCAGTAATGTCAGAAGTGTGTTAAAGTCCCCTACTGTGACTGTATTGCTAACGATCTCTCCCTTAAAGTCTATCAAGAGTTTTTTTTATATGTATGGGTACATATGTGTTTACAAGGGTTATATTTTCTTTTTGGATTGATTCTTCTAGTATTATATAGTGGCCTTCTTTGTCTCTTCTTACGGCCATTGTTTTGAAGTCTTATTTTGTCAGATATGTGTATTGCTACCTCCACTTTTTATTTCATTCCCATTTGCATGGAATATTTTTTTTTCATCCCTTCACTTTCAGTCTGTGTGAATATTTTGTTTTGAGGTAGGTGTCTTGTAAACTGCATATATATGGGTCATTCTTTCTTATCCATTCCATCACCCTATTTCTTTTAATTGGAGCATTTATTTATTTATTTTGAGTTTATCTCACTAAAATTCTGGTAATTGGAAGGCTTGGAGGTAGTCAAGCTTTAGCTCAAATGTTATTATATTTCTTCTGAAAATTCTTTGGTTTGTTCTGTCAAACATGAACACCAAAGCCACTCAGATGCAAGTATAAAATGTTAATAAATCATTTACAATTGTGATAGTATACAAACAGAATTTCAAAAAATAAATCTACATCATTTAAATAATATTACCATTTCATAATTTTTGGAAAATGATTTTCAAATAAGGATGCATACCAATTATCCAAGAGTTTCAGTGGATAATTCCCATAAAATGTTAGGTGGGAAGACTTGTTTTTAAATCCTGGTTGGGTCACTACAAACCGCATTGTCTTAAGCAAATCACTAAAATTCTCAGAGCCTGTTTCTCGTCTTTAAGATGGACATAACATGTACTCCACAGCCATGTGAGAATTCAGTAAGATAATATATATGAAAAGACTGTGAAGTATTAAATAGCACGCGAGCACATTTTAGTACTACATGCTTTCTACAATACACAAATAATCCATCTCTCAGATCCTTTACAGGGTTTTTTTTTCCATTTCTTTTTCTCACGGATACTTTCACATTCCTTAAAACTGTAATAAAAAGAGTCTCATTTATTAGGCCAACTTTTATGTGTAGTCACAGTCACACCATTAAAGAGTTCAGTTAGAACTTGCTATAAGAAATAGAATGTGAATAAGGCCCAAACATGTTAGAACAGTTACCTATAAATGTATTAAAATACATGGTATAATGAAAGGCCCATAGATGCCATTATTAGATCCTAGTGTATTTTTACCTGTTCACATTCTGATTTACTGATGGGGTTTTAATTTGCTTTGTGAAATTAGCAGATAACTAATATTGTTTTGCTTTTGTTTTGTTTTTAGTTTGAAAAGGCTTTGATCAACGTTTCTTAGATTTAAAGATTTTGCAATTCTTATGTTTGGGGAGTTGATACAATATCTACTCAGAAGAAGTCAGGACTAGGGTATAGGGTACTTGGGTTCCTGTGTGTAAGTCTAGTAACCCTTACCCTTAGATAATATATGCCAAGGGATAAATTGGTCTGTTCAACTTGAATTGTCGAATGAAATGATCGTTCATTAAATTGCTTCTGGTTCTTTTAACTGCTCCTGAATAATAAAAATAATGACTTCTCCAAGAGGATGTTAATGTTTTTGTACTACCCTGGTGCTTCTGACCCCTCTTGGCCTTCTGGGTGCTTGAAATCACTCCAGGGGGAAGCAGATCATTGTCATCCCTTCTATCTTGGAAAGTGTGAAGTGGAACATGTCTAATAGATTAAAAATAGTGAATTTTCTTCTTTCTCGGGATCTAAATTAGACATTAAAATCACTAGGTAATGCTAAGGAGTAGTGGCCAAAGAAGAATATACTAATATGAGCACAATTCTTTTTCTCTTCTCCTCATGCCCAAAGAAAAAGCCTTTTCTTAAGTTTCTTACTTGTGCCTGAGTGACACATGCCTTAGCTGAACTGCCTGGATTCTAATCCTGGCTCCCTCACTTGCTGCTGTCTTTCTCAGTGATAAGTTATAAGATACAGAGTGAATGATAGTAGCCAAAGATATTTAATGAAACCTTTGTTATATTTTAATGCCTATTTTTTTAAAGATATTATTTAAGTGTGCCTAGGTTCACGTTTTAGTAGCTGATTTATCTTACTCTCATTTAATAAAATCATGCATTAGCTACTGAGGTATATAGACTCCACCCCAAATGACTCTAGACAGTTTGAATTTAAGCATTTTTTAAAAATTTTATTGATTGATTTTAAAGGGAGAGAGAAACAGCCCTGGCCGGTTTGGCTCAGCGGTTAGAGCGTCGGCCTGCGGTACAGAGAGACCCGGGTTCGGTTCCCGCTAAGGGCATGTACCTCGGTTGCAGTTTGTCCCCGGCCCTGGTTGGTCGTGCGGGTGGCAACCACTCGATGTGTCCCTTCACATCGATGTTTCTCTCTCGCTCTCTCTTCCTCTCTCTCGCTCCCGCTCTGTCTGAACAAAAAATGCAAAAATGTCCTTGGGTGAGGATTAAAGGGAGAGAGAAACAGTGATTTGTTGTCCCTCTTATGCATGCATTCACTGGTGATTCTTGTATGTGTCCTGACCAGGGATCAGACTTGCAGCCTTGGTGTATCAGGACCACGTTCCAACCAACTGAGCTACCCAGCCAGGGCTCTTTGTTTTTTATGGTTTTTCTCTTTTCTGTTGTCCTGTGTGCTATCAGATCCTATCACAGTCCTTTCTTCCTCCAGCAGCTTTTCTGTTTTGTTGCCTTTTGATCTGCTGGGAAATGGGTAATCAGGTTTGTTAGAACTGTTTTTGCCCAGCTGGTGTGGCTCAGTGGTTGAGCGTAGACCCATGCACCAAGAGGTCACCAGTTCGATTCCTGGTCAGGGCACATGCCCAGGTAGTGGGTCCAATCCCCGGTGTGGGCCATGCAGGAGGTGGCCAGTCGATGCTCTCTCTCATTGATGTTTCTATCTCTCTCTCCCTCTCCCTCCACTCTCTCTCTCTCTAAAATCAATAAAAAAAATAAAAATAAAATAAAATAAAAGAACTGTGTTTTTAAAAATGTTCTAGGTGAAGACATCAATCTCTTCTTTTTCTTTAGTGCCTTCTGTTCAAAGAGGGGTCTGCAGACCAGCAGCATCAGCTCACTTTATTAGAAATGCAGAATCTTGGGCCTCACTCCACAACTGCTGTATCAGAAGCAGCATTTTAACAAGATTCTCAGGTGATTCATGTGCACATTAAAATCTGAGAGGCCCCACTTTAGTATATTAACTTTTCATAGTATATATAGCATATAACAGTTCATTTTTTTCTATTTTGAGATCCTTTTTTAGCTTACAAATTGTGTCTTACTGAGTTCTAGGTTATATAGCTTGCTGAAATATTTCACCTGTAGAAATGAGGGACATATGATAATGTCTGGAAGTGTATTAATTTGGTAACAGGTAATTGATGAATATTTTATTTTCTCTCCCCTAGGATATCCCTAGTGATCTTGGAAGAACCTGTATCATGGAATCGATCTCTGTAATGGGAAGCCCTAAGAGCCTTAGTGAAACTTTTTTGCCTAATGGTATAAATGGCATCAAAGATGCAAGGAAGGTCACTGTAGGTGTCATTGGAAGTGGGGATTTTGCCAAATCCCTGACCATTCGACTTATTAGATGTGGCTATCATGTGGTGATAGGAAGTAGAAATCCTAAATTTGCTTCGGAATTTTTTCCTCATGTGGTAGATGTCACTCACCATGAAGATGTGTTAACCAAAACAAATATAATATTTGTTGCTATACATAGAGAACATTACACCTCCCTGTGGGACCTGAGACATCTGCTTGTGGGTAAAATCCTGATTGATGTGAGCAATAACATGAAGATAAACCAATACCCAGAATCCAATGCTGAATATTTGGCTTCCTTATTCCCGGATTCACTAATTGTCAAAGGATTTAATGTTATCTCAGCTTGGGCACTTCAGCTAGGACCTAAGGATGCCAGCCGGCAGGTATGTATTTTTTAATTTTATTCTTGTTGATCTGGTATTTTGTAGTTAAACAAATATTATTCATTTAAAAACCAAATTCTGACACCCTCCAATGATGATCATTTTGAAAACTGTGTATGAGCACCTGAAAGTTCATGTCCTACCTTATAGGGGCACATTTCTCTGCACAAAGTCATATGGAAAGCTGGGAAATAACTTAGACTTCTCTGCATCACCAGCTAATTCAAGGAAAGGTAAGGCTGGCTGATGAGTAAGGGGGCACGTTGCGTTGAGGCTCTCCTTGCTTCCTCACAAGTAGAAACACGGCCAACACGGCCTTTTTCTTTCCCTTCTTCCCTCCCAACCTTGTTTCCTCCCTCCCTTTTCTCCTTCCCTCTGCCTTTCTGCAGCTGTTCAGTTACCGTATTCCATCTCTGTACGAAATGCCATTGAATGATTCTCAAGAAGAATGCGGGCGTGCCTTTTTATTTTACATAGATTATTCATAGAATGTATTAAAATACAGTAGTACAGGTTGTTTTATTTTAAGTGTAGATTTTAATTCGAGCGGAGAAGATAGAAGCAGATTGGATTTCTTAGGTTCTTTTTTAGTCTAGGGGTTCTGTCTAGTTCAACTTGAAAATAAAAGCAGGTGGGGAACCCCATCAATGCCTTTGTGGTATGAGAGCTTTTATAAGTAAATATATAAAATAGTGCACCTTGAAAATCTTTTAAAGGTGTGGTGATGCATTATAATTCAGCATTATGATAAAGCACTTTTATTATTTTTGTCCATAAAGACAGTTGATTAGGGGGTCTTAAAAAATAAATTCAAGTATTGTATCAATCATTGTATGTTGCATATCAGTCATGATAACCATTCACTTTCAAGTCTTTAATTTGGAAGACTAGTAAAAGAATATATTTTAACTTTCCTGGAGGCTGTTTTTGAATCCTATTTTCCTTTCATGTATGCACCAAAGTTTTAGCAAAGGATACAGACTAAATTAGGGAAAATTTTAATCTTTTGCCCATATTTGCGATCATTTTAGTTCTTTAACAACAAAAACTTTGTGGAACAATGATTTAATTCAAAGTGAGCTACAGAAATAGTTTCTATTTCACAATAAAAGCATTTACTTCACCATTGTCGCAGCTGTAATAAGTGAATTTAGAATGCTTTTATTTCTTTGTTATATAGGTATTGTTGCCCACTCCATTTTAGAAGTTCATGAACATTTATATAACAGTATAGATTTTGTCACTCATTTGCCTAATATTAGGTAAAATTAGTAATTTAAAGAGCTTTACATTGTCCGCATAGTGTAAATAGGTTTAGCGTGCCAGTATTTCAGTATGGTTATGTAAACACCTTCAGGGATAGATATATTTAGGAATTTATTTTCCCCAACCTTACTTAATAACAGTATTTTTCTAGCCCTAAGTGAGATGACTGCCCCATATATAATAGTGGCTTGCTCCAGCAACGAACTTGGTGCGCAACAAATATTGGTTGAATTCTTATCTGCAGTAGTATATCTAAGAGGCTTTGGTCGTTTGAAAGCCCACCCCACTCATCACGTCATTAGCGTTCCTATAGAGCTAACTCCTTAGTGTTAGAAAACGGTAGTAGGTTCACTTTTTAAATTAACTAAGCCTTATAATACCATTCTTTTCCCCCTCTAGGTATATTGTATCATTTAAAGATGAAAGAATCTCATATTCTGACCAGTGAAATAATATACTTGAGCTAACCCGTGGTTTTTCAGAGATACTTGGCAAATTGGTTTCTAAGCCAAAAGATCAATTTAGTAAACAATATAGCGTCATAATATAATTTAGAAGTTTTAATTGCAAATTCAGCCCAGAGTCCATGGTCATCTTCTCTCTTGCTGAATATGTGTAAAGGGCAGTGCTTGTAATCACTCTACTAGGCAGAATCTCTGTTGTCCTACAACTAAATACTATCCAGGAAAGCCTGAAGCGCCAGCCCCACCCTGTTCCCAGTGGGGGAGAGAGAGCGGGAGAGGGGCTGGGCAGGACCAGCAGCTCAAACTGCATCTGCCTCCAGTGAAGAGGAGATCCTAAATCCCCTGTGCTGCTGAACCACATGGTCTAGAATCCTTTTTTTCCTCCTACCTTCCTTCTCCTGAGGACATCCTGAACTCGGGTTCTAGCTAGGTTTGTCTGCATTTTATTTTTGTGTCATCTCAGGTAGCAGGGACTTTGTTGTTTTTAATGACACTATTTTAACCTATTAATAAATAATAAATTAATAAATGCTTTATGCCCCTGACTTTTTGCATCACTTAGTGTCATCACAAGTGATGCTCCGTAGATTCAGTGGAGTGTGGGATCATTACCATTTTTATAAGCAGCAACAGTAATGATGTGTCTTTTGTTTTTGCTGCAGGTTTATATTTGCAGCAACAATATTCAAGCTCGACAACAGGTCATCGAACTTGCCCGGCAGTTGAATTTTATTCCCGTTGACTTGGGATCATTATCATCCGCCAGGGAGATTGAAAATTTACCCCTGCGACTATTTACTCTCTGGAGAGGGCCAGTGGTGGTAGCCATAAGCCTGGCCACGTTTTTCTTTCTTTATTCCTTTGTCAGAGATGTGATACATCCATATGCTAGAAACCAGCAAAGTGACTTTTACAAGATTCCTATTGAGATTGTGAATAAAACCTTGCCCGTAGTTGCCATTACTTTGCTGTCTCTGGTATACTTAGCAGGCCTCCTGGCAGCTGCTTATCAACTTTATTATGGCACCAAGTATAGGAGATTTCCACCTTGGTTGGAGACCTGGTTACAGTGTAGAAAACAGCTTGGATTACTCAGTTTTTTCTTCGCTTCAGTTCATGTTGCCTACAGCCTCTGCTTACCAATGAGACGGTCAGAGAGATACTTGTTTCTCAACATGGCTTATCAGCAGGTATGGACCATCCTTGTTATTTATCTGATGCTTAACATAATTTGTAAAATGTAACATTAAAAATAGAGTGCAACTTTGCATACCTTGGTATATTTAGGGCAGCGAAAGGATTGTTCCTTAAACAATGTTTCTGCATAAGAATTATGTGGTTAATGCAAAGTCATTTAGGGTAAAAGCTGCAGCCATTCCTTTCTTTGCAGAATAAAAGCAGAGAAATAATGGATTGGGTTTTTCTTTTTCTTTTTCTTTTAATGTTGTTATTGCAATGATTGCTTTCGGTACTGAACAGCTTGTTATTTTAATGTTTTGTAATTGGCTATGTTCCATGAAACATTAAGGCGATTCTTAGTAAATGTATACAGTAAAATTAGAACCCTTGCAAACATAAAACAGAATAGGAAGTCAAGATCTAGAGACTTATATTTACAAGGTTTTTGTTATCAAAAAGCAAGAAAGATACTAGTTCCTCAGGTGAAATTTTTCTAGCACTTTGCTCAAGAAAATTTTGAGGAAAGCTTCATAGAAGGAGCTTAATGATGGAGTAGACCAATTTCCTCAATAATTCCCATTCACTGAATGTAAAATACCGGGTATCATGGAAGCTCTTCAATGTAGCATTTCTCAATGAAACCCAAGGACACTGCACCAACACAAATGTATAAAAGCTTTTTCTTTGTATAAGGGACCAAGGCATCATAGTCCAAGTATGTAGCATCTAGTCCTTATATGTGTTTCAACAATTTCAACCTAAATTCATTTGGAAAAAAATTAATACATTAATGTTTTTAAGCCATTCTTTTCCTAAAAATACTACTCTTAACTGAGGCTTTGATATCTGCTCTACCAGCTTCCTCCCTCCTTCAAGTCATTTGCTCAGATCTCACCCCCTCAATGAGGCTGACATTGGACATCATTTTAAATTCTGCTACCTGCTTCCAACTCAACCCCGGAACTCCCAGCTCCTCTTACTCTGCTTTACTTTCTCTGTTGTCAATAGCAATTACCACCTTTTAACACCCTTTATGTTTTCCTTGTTTATTATATTTACTGTTGTCTGCCTTCTCTCATTAGAATGTAATGCCAAACGAACTCAAAGAGTGTAGAGGCTTTGCTAGAAATAAATGATAGAAATTTATTCAAGGGTCTTAGAGTTTGCCAACTGGGAGTGGAACTAGGCAAAAACCCAAAGAAGAAAAGAAGTTCAAAGGTCTTGTGGTAAAAAGTGTGTTCTTGAGAATAATCAGTCCTGCATTCTTAGCCCTAGAATTGGCCCAGGACAGTTACCAGTCAGATGTCAGGCAGTCAGGATGATGGGTGTCAGGTGGTGTAGAAGATGGGCACCAGGAGCTCTGGTCAGGTCCCAGTGGTCTGGGTAATGAATATCAGGTGGCTACATCTGAGTCCTTCATGGGATAATTAGGTGGCCTGGACAAGTGAGTCTTTCAGGGGATAACTAGAGAGTTCCCTGGTGGTCCAGATGTATATCCAGACATTAATGCAGCTCTGGAAAGTTCAAGTTCCCAGGTTAATTGGGACAAGAATGGAGTATTTCCTCAAGTCTCAACCTTCATAATATCAATAATTGTAGCAGCTTGATTTAAATGACTCCATTTTATTTTATTTTTTTATATATTTCCTATCTTGACTCTTCATGTATCTTTGTCCATTTTGTTCTCTGATGTATGCCTACTGTCTAGAACTGTGCCTGGCACAGGTAAATACTCTGAAAGCATATTTGCAGAATGAAGGGATGAACTGGGAAGGCAGGTAGGTCAGGTTGTAACCCCTGGGTGTACCGAGGTGTGCTGCTCTTCTGTGTTGTACAGACATCAGATGAGATAGGAAGAGCCCTTTCCCCCAGACGAACTCTCTGACCTAATGGCTAAGATCTAGCTTTTCTTTGTTTTAATTTCAAGTATGTTTGGTTAACTGGCACTGGACAACATTAAGCTAGTGTTACATTAGAATCTGTTTTCCACGAATAGATACTTAAATCAGAGCTTTAGCCCAAGGAGTCCAAGCCTTGATTGATACTCTGATATTGTTTTCATATAAGTAGACTATTCTATGAATAGTTCCTATGCAGGATACCACACATTCAGAGTTAATCAAGTCTGACCTGATTATATATGCATTATCATTGTAAGGGAGAGACATTTTAAAAAAGTACTTTATAGGAAGGAAGCAGTTGGACAGTTGGAAAAGTATATTAAATAGTCCTCAGGGAAATCTCCACTTCCTATGGAAAAGAACGTAAGAAGAAAGAGATAAATCAACGTGTAAATATTCTAGATGGACCATACAGAAGTAGTTAAGACATTCCCTCCCTGGGTTCCAAGTGTAACTAAGTCCAGAATGTACCCAAACTATTCAATCAAGTGTAAACCAACTTGTAAAAGTACCTCAGAACTAAGTCTAATTGCCAATACTTCCTTCCTGTCACCCAGAACCGACCGCTGGGCATGTCATGGTCTTAGGACGCCAGAGTCCCCTATTCATGATGCACTACAAATGTGAGACAGGTTTGCCCACTCTTCTCACATGTGTGCAAGGAAGGAGAGACTCCTAGTCCTCTTTGTGTTTAACTCACCATTCTCTTTCTCCCACGCCTGGAACAGTATCATCCAGCAACAGGTTTTCCACAACAGTTAAATTGAATTACTACAACGAAAATATGTCCATGTGTGATGTATTCATATGCCAAGAGTGAACTCCGTGCTCAGTCAGTTAATGTTCTACCAAATAAGGGAAATTCATGTTTGCCCTCTTGTTAGGTTCATGCAAACATTGAAAACTCTTGGAATGAGGAAGAAGTTTGGAGAATTGAAATGTATATCTCCTTTGGCATAATGAGCCTGGGCTTACTGTCCCTCCTGGCAGTCACCTCCATCCCTTCAGTGAGCAGTGCTTTAAACTGGAGGGAATTCAGTTTTATCCAGGTATGTGGGGTTTTGTTTGGTGAGAGAATGGGCTGCATAGAATTTAAGTGTTAAGTACAGTTGAATTTGAAATATGCTTCTTATGAAAAGAGTGCCTTTGGGGGCTGTGTTTATGCATGTAAGCTTGGTGAGCTCACATTGTTGGAGGTTAGTTTAGGACCATTCTGGTTTAGTAAGTGAAAGACCAGAACAAGATTCTGTTGGCAGGCTTTGCTAGCGTTGTCTGCGCTGCTATGGATAAAGGTTATTTTAATAAGAAAAAAAAAAAAAATGAAGGTGGGGATATGTGAGCTTAGAACACATTTAATGCCAAAAGTCAATGTATTACCAGCCGAATGAATGAAGAATGATTTTATTTTTGAGTCATCTTGCTGTGCTGAGAAAAATTTTATTAGTTTGAATTCAGTCAAATGTTTTAAAAGATGTGTGTGTACACACACACAAACACAAACAGTGGCAAAACAGATAACTAGGTTAATGGATTATGACAGGCAATCAGCCTTATGAACTTGTTAAGTATTTAGTATATAAGTTATATACATATGTATATGAGTGTCTACAAAGCACTTTCAAAACACCATTGTTCTTTAATTGAATATTCACCTCTATTTATTGTTATTTCATAAATTTGCATTTTTTAAAAATCTTTAACCAAGGACATGCTTTTATTGATTTTAAAGAGAGAGGAAAGGAGAGAGGGAGGGAGAGAGAGAGAGAGAAAATCCATGTGAGAGAGAAACTGTCAATCGTTTGCTTCCTGCACGTGCCCTGACGAAACTGAACCTGAAACCTGGGTATGTGCCCTGACCAGGAATCAAACCTGCCACCTTGTGGTGTACAGAACTGCGCTCCATCCCACTGAGCCTCACGGGCCAGGGCTAAATTTGCATGTTTAAAAATATGTAACTCAAACATAGACCCTGCCTGTATTGTCACAAAATCAGCATTGGCTGTATCCAAGTGGTTTATGGCACTGTAATGCTGATGAGTATTATTTGATGATACACTAAATTTGGGGGGGGGGGGTGTCTATTTCTTGAGCTTTTTTGTTTTAAATTTATCTAAAAATCTCATCTCATTCAAATTAAGGCCATTTCCCTTGTCTAAAATAATTTTCCTATTTTTGAATGAAAATATGCTTACTTTCCCAAGGGCTAGTTTAATCACACCTGGAAAGAAATAGAAGGCCCTCAGATAAAAGATGCTAGATGGGTGCAAATTATGCTTATAAATTTAGATGAGTAATTGCAGACAGAACAATTTTCTGCTAGAGTTTTGATCCTTTCCCAGTGAAGTTAGATGTTACATCATTCTACGGATGTAATATTACATTTATGGGACAGAGTATTTCTCAAAGTAAGCAATTGAACGTAATTTAGGGAACCAGGAATGCTGACCTTTTAGATTTTAACCTGTAAACTGCTTAACTGAAGTGCTCTTAATAATCTCAGTAAAGGTCAATAAAGCCACAAGTTTGAAATGCTACTTACATTACATATTAATATATAAGATTTTTCATATTTACTTTCAGTTAGTATGTACATATGCATGTATGTATACCCCCATGAGAATGCTCTTCGGGATTTAATTTTATTATATATGTATGTATATATATATTTTTATATAAAATATATATCATTATATATGTATGTATATACATATATACACACATTTTTTCTACTATACACAACTGGCAGAAATGTATAGTCGTCCCTCGCCACTTCACGCTTCGACTTTCGTGGCTTCACTCTATCACAATTTCGAAGTGCGAAGTGGCCAGGGACAACTGTATAAATAAAGAACCCTACTTCATGGAAATTTATTTATCACAGTAGAGTCTGGAACTGATTAACCGCGATAAACGAGGGCCGACTGTACAACCTTTATAAAGAAGTTGAGCCGTTTTTATCAATACCCATAAGGTAAAGCTAGATATTTGACTGGCAATCCCACTCTAAGAAATCAGTTCTAAGGAAATAAACCAAAATATAGAAAAGGGTTTAAAGTGACATATTTATAGTTGAGAAAAGCTGGAAACAGTAAATGATACACAAAAGGAATGCTTAAATAAATAATAGCACATCCATTCAGTGGAATATTCTACAGCATTAAAGTCACGTTTTCATAGTTGGTGACATTAGGAAAAAGTTCTTCATATAATACACGAAATAATTAGACTATTAAACTATATGCAGTATGGCCTTATTTGTGTAAAATACAGCATGCATATAAATATATATGAAAATATTTAAATTTTAAAAAATTTAGTAGAGAACAAAAAGGAGCTCAATAATTTAAGATAAAATAGTTTTATCAAAATATGAACATGGTATTGCTGGATAGGTTCATTTATGAGTTTGAATAATTTGTTTCTTATTCTTTGTTTCCTTTTTCTTCCTCCCCTGTCCGAAGTCTACACTTGGCTATGTCGCTCTGCTCATAAGTACTTTCCATGTTTTAATTTATGGATGGAAACGAGCTTTTGAAGAAGAGTACTACAGGTTTTATACACCACCAAACTTCGTTCTTGCTCTTGTTTTGCCCTCAATTGTAATTCTGGGTAAAAGCATTTTACTTCTTCCATGTATAAGCCAAAAGCTAAAGAGAATTAAAAAAGGCTGGGAAAAGAGCCAATTTCTAGAAGAAGGTATTGGAGGAGCAGTTCCTCCTTTCTCACCAGAGAGGGTCACGGTAATGTGATAATAAATGGTGCTTGCTGATGCCATAGGAATTCTTACTCATGCCATTATTCTTATGACTTCCTGTATGTTCAGTTGCCAGTACACGGTCAAATTGTTGTGTGCTGAAACTTGTTCAGTGTGATCTCAGCCAAATAGTGGTAGAATCTTCAAAGTCATTTTCTCAAATGTCATTTTTTTGCCAGTATGAATTTTTGCAGTTAACTTATTGTTGAAATGTATGTATTTTTTTTAGATTTGCACAACTGTGACATTACTGTCATTTTAACAAACTATATTCCATAATCAGACAAAAATATTCTTAGTTAATAATTTAGATATAATATAATGTTAAAAAAACACTTTGCAAACCAGCAGAATTTTGTTTTAATATAATTCAATAGATAAGTTTTCCTCTGAAGCTTAAATAAGGTTTTAATTATTGCCCAGTGTAGAAATGCAGTGCATAATCCCATTTTTTTTTTTTTTTTAATCTTCACGCGAGGACATTTTTGCATTTATCTTCAGATAGAGTGGGAGGGAGAGAAGGAGGAAGAAAGAGAGAAACATCGATGTGAGAGAGACACATCGACCCCAACCGGGGCCGGGGACAAACTGCAACTGAAGTATGTGGCTTTAGCAGGAACCAAACCCTGGACTCTCTGGTCCGCGGGCCGACGCTCTAACTGCTGAGCCAAACTGGCCAGGGCTCACATTTTTTTTTTTAAAGAAAGGATGTATTACATTAGCATCTAGGTAAGGGTGCATGGTTATATTCCTAAAAATGTCATTAATTTTGTGAATCAATGTGATCGTGTGAACAAACACAAACTAAAAAAATAAATCGAACCCGAAATTATATTTAAAATGCATTGGAGACATGAAAGATACACTGATAATGCATACCTCATGAAGCGTTTTCTTCATCTTATTACAAATCAGTTCCATTTGAATATTAATACATTGTCAGGGAGAAGGCAGTAATACTTGGCCTCCAAAACTAATTTTGCTAATACAGTATCAATCCTGGAAATCGTATAATTGTTTGTAGTTAGAGGGAAAGTATTAGGTTTGCATGCAGGTAGTTGTTTGTTAACTAACCTGTGTTGTTGCACCTTAGCCAGTCACCACTCTCTGTGGTGTAGGATTTTACAGCTCATTGAGGGATTCTAACAGGCACATACTGTTCTAAGCACTTTACTTGTATTATCCCTTTTAATACTTAAAACAACCCCATAACAGAAGTAGTTATTTTCCTCATTTTACATAGGAGAATATTGAAGGATAGAAAAGTTAAGTAATTTGCCCAACGTCATGGAGTTAATTAGTGGCAGAGTCAGCATTCATGTCCCTGTGGTCACATTCCAGAGTCTATGATTTTAACCATTGGGCTGTATGGCCCCTGCTCCATCTCCATGCAGTACATTCATGATGCCAGTCTCTATGCTTCCTCTTATGTATAAAAGCATTGACATTCTTGAGAGTGAGTTATGGTTATCAGATTGTGGGACAATCCACAGTTACTTACCTTGGGGGAGGTATCTTGCCTGGGATGTGACCCTGAAGACCCATGGCAGTCCATATGCCTCCCCAAACCATGAGAGATTCCAGCAGAGATAGGACCATGGCAGTTTTAATCAATGGCTGAGGTCCCACAGGCCGACGCTCTAACCGCTGAGCCAAACTGGCCAGGGCCCACAGCATCTTAAAAAGTCCCTGTATGTTGGTCATCTCCTTTTCTCATCTTGAGAAGTCCTTCTGCCTGCTCAACCATTCATTAGGGAGCAGTTTGCAAGCATAAAGGATATTAGGGTAAATGGTTAATTATGAATCTACTCTAAAGACATATAATCATACAGATTATTTATAAAATTTTTCAGTGCTGACATTTCATATTAAAATTGCATTTTATTCAAACTTTGGTTAGAATGCCCTACTTTTTTCCCCTTAGTTCTTTCCTATTAAAATAAAAAATTTCAGACAAGATACAATCTTATGCATTCCTCTGAAATTATAGCATTTCTAAACTTACCCTCTGAGGTACTACTGAATCCAGCTGCCAAAAATAAAAGGACATTTACTTAGTAGAGGCTACTTTTCCCACCATTGGCTCTTTCCCTACTACGCATTTTGTCGATTTGGTAGATCATTCATGATTTTCTGATGTTCTCTTCTTGGTGAATTTGAATATCTTTTACTTTTTAATTGAGCTCTCCATTTTCTTTATTTTCATTAATAATCCTTCCCTCTTGATAGTCAGTTACTTGTTAGTTCTTAGTAGGAATTCAGTTGGGCTTTAACTTTTAAAGGTAAACACCTGTAAACTATTATAGTGGACTAGTGAAATTAACAGCACATTTTCAATACTTTCTTGTTCCTTAAGTTTCAATGTCTTAAGACCCTATGTTCACCATTTAATGTGAAAATACAATGAAATCTTTTTTTTTTTTTTTTTTTTTTTTAATCCTCACCTGAGGACATTTTCCCATTTTTTGTTCAGGTAGAGTGGGAGGGAGAGAGAGGAACAGAGAGAGAGAAACATCGACGTGAAGGGACACATCGAGTGGTTGCCACCCACACAACCGACCAGGGCCGGGGACAAACTGCAACCGAGGCACGTGCCCCTAGCGGGAACCGAACCCGGGTCTCTCAGGACCGCAGGCCGACGCTCTAACCGCTGAGCCAAACCGGCCAGGGCATGAAATCTTTTTAAAAGTTAGATAACTATTGAAGTATATTGTTACACATATATATATTAAGTTGCCAATAATATAAATAAAATGGTCACAATGACAGCTAAATGGGACTTTGAAAGTTTGCAAAAACAAAGTTTATGAAAATATATATAAGATGTAACTGTTGTTTCAAATGGTATCTCTTTTCTTTACAAAGATGAAATTAATTTTGAAGTTTTAGAATAAATGTAATATATTCATTATAATTCTAATTATTTAAAAGCCTTCCTAAAATACAAAAATATTGACTTAATTGCTTTATTTAGTTGACTTTTAATAGCTTTATTTTACTGTTTCCTACCTGATTATTTTTCTTCATCACTGCTTTTCATAATTATTTTTATTAAAGAAATCACTACTCTGGCTTCAGAAGTAGGACTGAATTCCGTTTTGCTAGATATTAGAAAGGGGTGGGTACTTTAAAATAACGGGATTTGTTTTCTAATCTGTACTTTAAGAAGTGCCCCGGAGAAAATCATAAGAATGTAGAAAATACATCCAGTCTTGAACCTATGCAAACAAATCAAGTAATTTTTTCCTAAGAAGCAAACAATCCTGGTCTGAATCATGCTACTTAGCGTTTGGTGCAGATGCTAAATGTCTCCTTTATTAATAATTTTAAAATCATGTTTAGATATGAATATATTCATGCTAACATATATTTTCAAAGCATTTATGGAAATTCAGCTGAGATTGCCTACATGTAGATTTTTATTTATATTTTAAAATATTTTAAAGTATGAATAAATTATATTTATAGGCATTTATCGGAGATGATTATTTTGCGCTACATAAGGGATTGGCTAATGAGTTCCAGTGTTGTGTTAAATGACCTGATTATTTTCTAAGAAATTGGCATAATACTAACTCGATTAAGGAATTTTACTTTCTAAATTAATTTGATAATAGTAACATAAGGTATGTTCATACAGTCAGATTATGAAAATTATTTGTGTAAAAGGGCAAGAATATATCCTGTCCAGTTTTTGTATTGTTGATCTCCTCTGAAATATGATAAAACCTTAATTCATTTTTATTGCCTTTGCCATTAAACTATTTCATAATAAATTCTGTACAGAGAGTTCCCCCCAAGGGAGGTTTATTTGTGAAATTTAAGGTTTCTTATGTGATATTTTAAATAAAGCACCATAAATGGTATTCATAAATATTTCTTTAGGAACACTGGAAACATGTGTCAGTCTATAAAATCTGTTAGGAATAAATATTTAAACAGCTTAAAATGTCATGTTGAAATTATTTAGTGAATTCATGACTTAAAGCAGTGCTACACATAGTATAACACACCTTGGCTCAGTGTTAAGATTAATATTTGTGATGTGTCATCAAGAACAGGAGATGCTCCACTTTCAATTGTTCATAAGTCAGTGAAACAAATTCTGTTCAGTCTGTGTCATTGCTCTAAATGGAACTATAGTAATTTTTGTGGAAACACGATCTGTTCTTAACCCTTAAAGAGTGATTTTTACAGGAATGAAACAGTTCTTCATTTTTTTTTTTATGTGAAAAAGTTATAAAGTGCTAAATTCAGAGATTCTGCCCATATGATACCAAAACAATGTTTAGTTCAGCCTAACACATGTGCACACTGAGATTTTTAGCTTTCCAAATCATTGGATTTTCACTCATGCAGCCATTCAAAATTAGGGCAGACTGTTTGGATACTCCCAATAACTGCATGGGCTAAGTTAAATCAACAAAACTGGTGCTTATGTATGATTTTCAAAATGCCAACTTCTAGGAAATGTTCTCTCAACATCTTCTTTAAAGGTTTTACATAGTTTTTCAGATAATCCAACCTGAACAGCGACTGGAAGTTGTATCCCAATGTCTGGTTACCCTACTTCTTTAAAAGCTGCTGTTCATCAAATTCCTCAACTGCCTTGCAGTTAGGTGGTCCCATGTGATGCAGTGTTGTCCAGTGAGATGTAGGGGGAATGTATGAGTGACTTCCTGGAATGGACGTCTCTTCAAAGGAAAGCAGCATGTATTCTTTATCTTATTCCTCCATCTTTCTGTCAGTATTATGGTAATATCAGGAGCCTTGATATATCCAAGAGAACCAAGGCCACACCCTAAGGATGGCATGGTAGAGACTAAAAAGATCTTGAGCACTTCACTACTTGGATTGCCTTTGCCTGTATTTAAGCCATTGTAAACCTGAGTTTCTTTACAGGAAGTCAGAATGGATCCATTCTGGTCTTCAGTTTTTTGTCATGATACCGTTTAACACTGTTTGAATAAACTAGAATGCAATAATTCTTACCTTTAAAAGTTTTTAAAGGATAATGTACAATTCATATTAGAATTGATTTTCCATTGTTAATTGATTATACTCATCTTCTTACCTTGATCTTTGATTAGGTATTTTGTATCTGCTTATAAAATAGTCTTCTTTATAGTTGTGTAATAGATACTTGCTAAAACTCTGTAATCACCAAATGATTGCTATCAAATTACATGCCATGTTTTTATATTATTTTCATAGATCTGCCTTACAAACATCTAAATAAAAAGTATTATTTAATGTGTTTTAACTTATTTTTTTTAATGTAGTATACAAACAAATTTTTCTTCCTTACTGAATAATAATTCCAATATCTAATGGAACCCATCTAATACTTTTTTCTTTCTTTTTAGAAACATCCAAAAAGAAATGCATGTAATAGTTTTGGAGTCTTGTGGGTTTTGTTTGTTTTTGCCAAAGTAATTATTTAGAGAACATGCATCTAATGAATTAGTATTCTTAAAGTTATTTCTTTTCACTAGCTTTCTTTTTTTTTTTTTTTAAACCACGGACTCAACACAGTGTTCGAGCTATATTCATTCTGTAAGCTCCCAGATTGCAGGAACTCTGTCTTATTCACTGCAGTATTTCCAGTGACTAGTACAGTATGTCCTGCAGATACTAACAAGATTATATAATGAATATTGATCCGTCTTTACAATAAATTATGTTATCATCCCACGTCCATGCAGCCATGCCTGCAGTCCTCCTGCCCACACCCCTCCCCATCACTGCCTCTGCCTCTCGCCTTGCCTCTTGCCTAGTGGCTTGGAGCTGCCCTGTGGCACCAGAGCAGTCACTGCTGCTGCTTCACCACCACCGCCGCACCACTATACTGAGGAGATGCCAACGTTGGTGCCTGTGGACAGTGTCTGTGGAGACTCAGGCTTCCCCTGAAGCTGTCTGGCAATGCATGGGTTTTATGTCCTGAGTGGAACTACCAGTAAAATACAGGACACTTAGTTAAATTGGAATTGCAGAAAGTCAACGAATAACTCTTTAGTGTAATTCGGCTACTAATATCGCATGGTAATATGTATTATTTATTAATTTATTTATTTGCTAAATCTGGCAACCCTACTTGAGAGGTGAGCTTTGACCAAGGAGATGCAGCACAAGAGGGAGCTGGTGAATAAATTCTTCTCCCTTCCTTTCCCCCCAATGGGCGATAATCCATAGGCCCCAGGAAAATATCCTGAAAGACTGAGGAATTAACTGCACTTATTTCAAAGCTGTGGCCCACTCAATAGCACCTGTATTTGTGCTCCCTTCTCCACTGTCTGCCTCACTTCATATTTTCCTAATTCCTGCTCCCCAGAAATAATGCCCCCAGTAAAGTGGCAGAGGTTGAATATTTGTTGTTTGTTTATGGCAGGCTCTAGTGAACCTAGGCTAGCGCAGTAGTTTTGGTAGTGGATTCTTCAAATAGAAAATGAAACATGAAATAAATGACGATTTTTGACAAAGCAGGCTCAAAATTCAGATTGGTTGGGAGCCCTGGAAGGAACTACATCTCCCAGGGACAGATTTACATTGATCAAAGGTACAGTGATAAATTGTTAAATCTGAATAGTAATTTATTGCTACTGTGAGAAACATCAATGTCCTATAGACAAGAATACCAGTATTACCTTGACTAAGCATATTCTATTCTTTTTTTATTAATTAATTAACTAATTAATTTTTGTTACAGATATTTCTTCTTTTCCCCCCATTGACACCCTCCTCCCGATCCCCACCACCACCACCACAGCATTGTTGTCTATGTCCACTGGTTTTGCATATATGCATAGAAGTTCTTTGGTTTATCTCTTCCCTCCCTCTTACCCCCTTGTATAGAGGTTTATCAGTCTGTACCCTAGCATATTCTGTTCTTTCCAAGAATTCTTATAACCCGAAGTATGTTGGAATCAGTTATGGGCTGAATCCCCCTAAAATTCATATGTTGAAGTCCTAATCCCCAGTACCTCAGAATGACTGTGTTTGGACATGGGGCCTTTAAAAGGGTAATTAAGGTAAAATGAGGTCATATGAATGGGTCCTAGTCCAATATAATGGGCGTCCTTATAAGAAGAGTTTAAGACAACAGGGAGACCATGTGACGATAAAGGCACAATGGGGCCATCTACAAGCCAAGGAGAGAGGCTTCAGAAGGAAACCAACCTTGCACACCTTGATCTTGGACTTCTAGCCTCCAGGCTGTGAGGAAATAAAGACTCTGTTACGTAAGCACCCAGTTTGTGGTATTTGTTCTGGTAGCCCTAGCAAACGAATACAGAGTCCATGGAATCAGAACAAGTTACAGAACTGGAATAATTAATGTCATCGGAACAGAACTTGTCAGACTGATCCTGCTCCACATTTAAGAGTTATATCCTGGGGGTACTTCACTATCACCTCCCACCATGTAAACACGGTAAATCATTTTTAGTTCTAAAAGTTTGAGAACAGTTTCATTTCACAAAAATATTCCTGAATTATGGAACTGAAGCTTTGATCTGGTGAAAGTCACTCTTTATGAATTTGTTTCACTTTTTTTTTTACCATTTATTTTGTTTCTCCACTAAACATTTAAAAATCATTTGCAATTTGGATTATCAGTACACTTTTTATTAGACTGGTTGATGTCATGGGTGGCTGTTCTTTTACTTTTGTTTTCTGTTCCATGGACTTATTACTCCCAAATTTGCATTAATGATTCTGTTGGAAAGAGGTAATTAGTTTTGTTTCTTTTTTAGGCTTTGTTTCTGTCACAGTCAACCTGAACAAATTTTTAAAACACTAAAGTTGGTTCAATTCCAGCTTTATATGTATTCCTTCTATTACATAATTCCCCAAAGCTATCCTAACACTATAATTACATTTCATATGTGCTATACAAATTCTGTTTAGAATAAATGACTGACTCAGAAAGGAATAATACTTACTTGAACATATAGAATATCTGGCTTTAGTTAGACTACCAAATTCATATGTAATCTAAAATACTTATTTAAAATGTTCCTAATTTATGCTAATGAATAAATGTAATTTTACTGAACATTGCTAACTAGGCAATGTGCAAAGTATCCGGAAAAAAAACTCCGAAGAACAATATTTCTTTTCTTTATTTTTGGTACATGCCTCTAGCGGGAACTGAACCCAGGACTCTCTGGTCCGCAGGCTAATGCTCCAACCACTGAGCCAAACCGGCCAGGGCAGAACAATATTTCTTAATATTACATTTATTTATGTTAAAATATATTTAACTTTGTTACCTTAAAAATTGTTATGTGTAGGTCAAGATATTAAAATTTCTAGTTAATCTTTAAATCTGCAGCTACTTTTTAAAGGAAATTGCAATTTGTAACTTAGAGATATTAAATCTGCAGGATTGTCGTCAGATTAAAATGTTTTTATTCTCTGTATATACGTCATTTCTCATGCATTTCTCTACTGTTAATTTAACTTTTCACTGAAATAGTTTACCATTTCAATAGTCATTTCATCTTTACATCTTTCTGTGCTTTAGTGTCATTAAAAATGTGTCCTGGACTCTTAACTTACAACCTTCAAAAATCTCTATTAAGAGGGATCAGTGAATAATGATTAAAGTTAGATCCACTACCTAATTTAAACAGGAAAAAGTAAAAAGTTTTTAAGTTCTAGAAAAGGGGAGTTTATGGGAGTTATGCAATTAAGCATTGGAAACTAGTACTCTGTATATAGGACAAAATGAATATATAGATCTGTACATAGTTAGTTAAAATAAAAATCCTCCTGTTCATTTGTTAGGAAGTTGTCTTCAGTGAAGTCCATTGAGGAGAAACTGACTTTCCAGGGTCATGGAGGTTTATGGAACCAAACAGCTTGAGCCTGTTTGCCAACACACAATAGCAGTCGATATCTCCTAGGCAAGCTCTGATTCAAGTGGGACATTTTCCTTTGCAGTCCCTCCTGTTCATCTTTCCTCATCCTGAGATGCCCGGATAAGCACACACAGGATAAGCAAGTCATTCAAACGACAGTTCTCCACCACCATCTTGGTTTCAAGTGCAGTTCTCACAGAATTCCATTGTGTTTATCCAAGTGGACTCAGTCTGCTTTTGGTGTGGTGCGCTCGGAATGTGCAACTCAATTAAGGCCATATTAATAATACACTTGACAAACCCGTTGACTCTCCATGGGTGATAGCAAACTTAGACCTCCTGAACCCAATTTCTAGGGCTAAGACCAGAGAGGTGCTCTAAAAGTACCAATAGGTAACTGTAAAGATAAAAGAAAAACAAAAAGAATGCTGAAGCCCAGGCAAGGGAGTTTCAAGCAGGGCACAGTGGTCAACAGTGTAAAATACTATAGACAAGTACAGCAAGGTCAGGACAGGGAAGTGTCTACAGGCTTTGACCTCAGAGCAGTTTCAGAGGACTGGGAATGAGGAAAGTAGAAGGATGCCTTGAAGTGAGGAAACGGACTGAAAATGCTCAGTACTCTCTGGAAGAAGCTTGGGAGTGGCAGGGGGGCTATGATTTACATTAAGTACTGCCAGGCCCAATCTAGTTTTTCCATTTCTTTTTATTTGTGGGGTCAAAAATGTCCTTCAGTGTTTGAACTGATTAAGGAACCTTAGAAATCATTGATCAACTTGCTTATTCCACAGATGAGAGAAAACTCTGAGAAGTGAAATGAAATTTTTTTATAGAGTTTCTGTGTAATTTTTTAGTCCATAAATGTTATAGAAGATATAAAAACACATTTAAATCTTGAAGAATTTCTGTTGGTTACCAAAAAAAGATTAAAAGGTTGAAAGGACTTTTTAAAAAATCCTCACCCGAGGACATTTTTCCATTTTTTGTCCAGATAGAGTGGGAGAGAGAGGGAAAGAGAAACATCGATGTGAAAGGGACACATCTACCCGCACGACCCAACCAGGGCCAGGGACAAACTGCAATGAGGTACATGCCCTTAGCAGGAACCCAACCCGGGTCTCTCTGAACCACAGGCAAATGCTCTAACCGCTGAGCAAACTGGCCAGGACTAAAGGACTCAAATAAGACTTCACAAGCAAGGTATTTGGAGTGAGTGTTACACTGGTGATCATCATGAGACACTTACCATTCGAAGTCTTTACCCTTCTTGGACAATTACTTAAGATACAGTGAATAGATAACGCAGTAATAATAAAAGTAATGACCTTTAAAAAAAATTTATTGATTTTTAGAGAGAGAGGAAGGGAGAGAGAGAAACATCGATGAGAGAGAACATCGATTGGCCACCTCCTGCATGCCCCCCACTGGGGATCAGGCCCACAACCTGGGCTTGTGCCCCCACTGAGAATCAAAGGGGCGACCTCTTGGTGCATGCGTGGGTCGATGCTCAGCCACTGAGCCACACCGGCTGGGCAATGACTATTTTTTTTTTTTTGGTATGTGCCCCTAACTGCTAGGGCCTAGCAGGAACCAAACCTCGGACTCTCTGGGCCACAGGCCAACACTCCAGCCGCTGAGCCAAACTGGCCAGGGCTGGCTGTTTTTTTAATGACCATTTATTAGGTGCTTATTACATGCCAGGCACCATTTTACAAAACTATCTTCTCATTCTATCTCCTCACAGGTATTCTACTTAACTGATAAGAGCAGTGAAGCCTCCGGGGGGTTAACTTGTTCTAGATTCAATGATTTGACCCAAAGTCTTCTAATACTGTGTAAAATGCCTTATCTGTTTATTTAACTGCCTCGAAGGGCCACTCCAGTACAGAAAAGGTAATAATAGGCTGGGAGATGTAGATGACATTGGTCACCTCTGGAGTGAGATAAACTGCTCCACTTCCAACACCATCCGTCCATCAACCATCACCCGTCACTCATCACACCCCACACCCACGACTCACGCCTCCACCCACTCGCCGGTTTGAAGAAGGCCCAACGCAAACGACCAGAACAGACACAGGGCACCGCTGTGCCGAGGCCTGGCGCGCAAGCAAACCCAGCGCGTCCAAGTGTTGGAGGCGCATGTTAGGGCTCGGGGTAGTTTGGATGCCCGAGCTTCCGTAGGAGCCGCGCTTCCACCGCCTCTGGCCCTGCCCTTAGCAACGCACCGGCTTGTGTTAACAACCGCTGGCCCGCGGGAGCCGAGGTCGGTGGGTGGGCTGCGGCCGAACGCGAGGGTGCCGTCGGGGTGGCCGAGGCCACGACCCGACCCGCGGGTCTTTCTTGACTCCAGCGGCTCCCGAGCGGCCTTCCCTCCTCGGCAGGCCCTTCTTGGGTCCCCCAGCCGCGGGCACACTGTGGGACAGAAGACACCCGCCCCCGAGCCCTCACCCCGCCGACTCGGCCTTGTCAGCAGCGGAGGCCCCCGCGGTGGCGGAGGCCCAGGGACCCGGCGGCAGGAGCAAGTCCAGCAGCCCTCGACAGATCCCGGTGGTCGGGGTGGTGACGGAGGACGAGGACGCTCAGGTGTGGGCCAGTGCGCGTGTTTTGGAGGTGTGGAGGGGGTAGATTGAGACCTAGAGGCGGGACGAGGCCGGGGGCAGCACGGGCAGAAGTGGGGGCCCAAGTGGAAACGAGGGGAGCCCGCGGGACGGAGGTGCCAAGCGCAAAGCTGATCCCTCCGAGGACCGCGCCGCTTGCGCGCGGGTTGGGCTGTCGTCAGCCAACCTGCCTGGGGACTTGGGCCACGAGGTCCCCTCGAGCGTTCCACCAAACTGAGCAGACGAGGACTTCTCACAAAAGGGTGACTACGAAGGGCCTGGGGGACGGGAACACTTAGCGAAAACGAAGCTGACCACTTTGCACTGTGCTTTTATATGTAGATCTAGTGAGTTCTTGAAAGAGGCGCATAAATTCTCCCGTGTTTAAACTTGCTGCTGCCAAAACCTGCACCCGGAGAGTAGAACCTGCTGATAAAATTAGAAATGAAGCATCGTTTTTATATATAATTCGAAGCTGATCATGGGGTGGGTCAGAGAGGATTGGCAGAGAACAGAATTGATTTTTCTTTTGTTTGTGTTTTTCTTTTTACTTTATTGATTTTTTTATTGAATTTATTGGGGTGACATTAGTTAATAAAATTATATAGGTTTCAGGTGTACAATTCTACACTTGATCTTAGCCAAAAGGCCGAGAAGCGATGGGTGTACAATTCTATAATACATCATCTGTATGTTGTATTGTGTGTTCAGCACCGCAAGTCAAGTCTCCTTCCATCACCATTTATCCCCACTTGACCCAATTCTACCTTCTCCCTTTCCCTCTGGTAATCACCATACTGGAGTCTGTGTCAAACAGTTACTGTTTGTGTTTGTTTGTTTTTGCTTAATCCCTTCAACTTTTTCACCCAGCTGCCAACCCCCTCCCCTCTGACAGCTGCTAGTTTGTTCTCTGTGTGAGTCTGTTTCTATTTTGTTTGTTAGTTTATCTTGTTCATTAGATTCCACTTGTAATTGAATTGTTTTGTATTTGGTTTTAAATTTACTTTTGTTATACAAAGTTAATTATTTCAAGCTGGGCTGTTGAGAAATTTCGCTTCCGAATGCCCACTTGGATCTCCATTTTAGTGAGGTATTTACAAGTTCCAAGTCATTTGTTTCATGCTAGGGTTTCATTGCTCCTCCTGGGAGAGCCATGATCAAGCCCTAAAACGTCAATTCTATGGAGGAACCCTGCCTGCCTCCTCACTAATGGTGTGGGGCCACTGTGGGACTTACTGTTGAGACTTTGCTAGTCTCAGGCTGCGTAAGGAACCCTGTCTCCTGCGTCCACCTCCTGGAGCCCTGGAGAATTCCTTGGCAGTGGCCAGTTGACTGGGGACCGCTCGTATTGTGAGAATAGGGTTGAGCTCTTTGAGGATGGTCAGACATTTGTACAGTAACCTGCGGAGCAACAGCATTTTTGCATTAGGAGGAACAGGAAGATTTACCTAATCAGTTTTGTGGAAGTGTTCCCGCCTGCACTAGGGGAAGAACTTTTGAGGAACAGCAGCCCTCCACTCCCAAGGCTGCACCAGGTGTCAACACTACTGCTGTTCTCTGGAGCACAGGGCAAAACTGGGAAGCAGGTGAATTTTGTATCTTACAGTTCTCATTCATTCTTCCTGTACTTGGTGTAAAAGGAGAGGGGTGGGCAGGGGGCAAAGGTATATGAGGCAGGCAAGTATGGGTTAAAAAGAAAAAGAAAGAAGACAAAATACTTTTAATAGGCCATTGCCAAAATAGTCCACAACATATTAAGTAAAGCAAAACAAGTATACCTGTGTGTCTGTGTGTGTATTTCCTTCCTTCCCTTTTTCTTATTTTCTTTCATTACTACTTCTCCTTCCAGGGCCCAGGATTCTCTCGTCAAGAAAAAAAAAATCAATTTATATTAATTCAAGTTCCTACCTTGTTAGTAGTAACGACTACTAGTAGTAAAGAGAAAGATTCTAAAATGCCCTACATTAAATTACATCAGAGAGTGAGAGAAAAAGACTGGAATAGTTAACTAGTTAGTAGCTATGGGCCAATTAACAAAAGACTGCTCACATCGCTGAATGTATGTTGGAACCTCCAGGCATCTATTAACTGAACACTAGACCCACCATATCCTGTATATGCATGAACTTTCAAGACTATAGCCAGTGTAAATTCAACAATGTATAAAGGTGCCCATCAATTCCAGTATAGTGGACATGTTTGTCTTTTCTACCTAGTGCTGCTGGTGGTGGTTTAGACTTCATTCCCCAGGACCTGGTCCTTTTTTTGCTAGCTAGCATGTGGCTCAATAAATCTTTCATTTAGAAAAGCTTTCAGCCTCAAGGTGTCCTTTTGTTTGTTTCTCTGTTTGTTAACAATTTAAGGAGTATTAACATTTTATGAAGTACTGAAGAAAAAGTATCTACCAAAAGAAATGCAATAGAATAAAAACTTCTTAGAGCTGAGAGAAAAGATCAGTCAGCCCTCTGGGTTTTGTCTGGGATTGCTTTTACAAATGAGCACCCTAAGGCTATGAGAAGTGAGAGTTACTGTTTCTTTACTCAGAGTGACTGGGGTCTAGTACCCTTTACCATCATTAAAATGGTAACTTTTTAGACCTCTGCCTGGATCCAGTAGAGGAAAGACTCTTGGAACTCCACATGTGTTCAGTCCTTTCACACCATTCCACATTTGCCACCTCCTCCTCTGCCTATCTGTGTGAGACTGTATCCTAGTAGCTAAAAGTGAGTGTGGATTCTACCTTAGTTCTTTAAGGCAGCTCCATCATAGGCTGAAATCACAAATTTTTTTACCCTTTATCTATTTCCTGTTTGTTTTATGCTGTTCCTCTCATCCTAAGGAATCAGAACCCCTTTAGAATAGTACTTCTCAAACTGTAATGTACATTTGTAGCATCTGGGGATCTTATTAAAATGCAGATTCTGATTCTGTAGATCTCGAGTACAGCTCTGGATTCCACTTGTCTAACAGGATTCCAGGTGATGCTGAGGCAGGATAGTAAGAAACTAAGAAAATTCCTTGGCAAGTGGAATTTGGAAACTAAACAGATAGCTGAACAATTTACAGGCAGATACAGAAGGTTACTGGGGCGGAAAACATGCCTAGCAATCAATGGACAACACTGGTGGCGGACCTCGCCCCCAGAGTGGCCTTTTCACTCCTGGTATATTGCTGGTCATGCGGTTTAGACACCTTAACCTTTCCTCCCTGGAGATAACATCTAGGCCTCAGATGCATTTCAGCACCAGGCCCAGAAAAGCAGGAAAACCAGGCAGTAAGTAAAGACCTCCTGCCCTGTTGCTGACCAATCAGTGGAGACCACAACCCTGAAAGGGTGCACCTGGAAAAGCTGATGAATATTCTTTTGTGATCTCCCCTAAAACCTCCCCTAAATTCTCAGCCTTTAATAACCCTCAAAACAAAGGAGCCAGTGCACACTCTGCCTCCCAAGAGCACGCCTGCACCTTTCCCTTCCCCCACAGGCATGCATCTCCTAAACTGAGGGATCCCATGAGACTTGCAACCAGGGGAGCAATAGGCAGGGGCAACTCATCCGGACTAACCCCCTGAACCTGTCTCCAGAGCCCGCTTTTCTCTGTCTTCTCAGGGAACCAAAGCAGTCCCACCTTGGCTTACTTCTTTCCTGCAATGTTTCTAGAGAGCCAAAGCAGCCCTGCCTCGACTCTCTCCTGTTGCTTCTTCTATCCTAGGCCCTTCCTTGTTTCTCTCTCCCCAGCTTTATTACACATACTCTCCAAATCGCCCAGACTTGTATTGTGAAATCTTTCCTGCACCAAGTCAAGAACCCACACACTACTGAGGGCCTAGGCAGACCTGTGCAGGGCCATGGCCCTTTCCTGTAACAATGCAACTGTGACTGACTAGAGGACCCCATCTCCCACTTTGAGTAGCAATGCTTAGTGTATCATAGCTGCAGTATGATATGAACAGTGCTGCCGAGTTTCACTACAGTTATATCCTGGAGAGCTGTAGGAGATAGTTTCATATGTACTCAGATTATAAAACAATAAAATAAAATTCCAACCCTCCGCCAGCAGGTCAGATGACATGGTAAAAAAACCAAGGGGCACCAAATGGGGCTTTAAAAGAACTACTTCTCTTTCCTTGTCACCAAGTGCCTCCGTCAGCCCTGGATTAATGTGCTGTCCTAGTCAGCCCTTTGATGTGCTCCTTTTCCTTTTCCCAATCTATTTTCCATAAATACCACTTTATCACTTTAACATCCTCCTTCCTCTCTCTCAGTCCCACTACTCTTTCTTTCTTTTTAAATGTTTTTATTGATTTTAGAGAAAGAAAGGGAAAGGGAGAGAAAGGGAAAAACATTGATGTGAGAGGGAAACATCAATCAGTGCCTCCCATATGCACCCTGACCAGGGACCAAACTTGCAACCTGGGCATGTGCCCTGACTGGGAATCGAACCGATGACCCTTCAGTGCACAGGACTATGCTCAGCCAACTGAGCCATACTAGCTAGGGTCCACCCCCTCTTTCCTTTAGGATTCAACAGTATCTCCTTTTTCCTTACCTCATCTAATATAGTTACATTGACTAAATCACTTAACCTCTTTAGGCTTGTTCCCTTTCCAGTTGTTAAACAAAACTCTCGTGGCTGAAAGCCTTTCCAAAACAAAGGGTTTATTGAGTCATTTGCTGGCCAGAAAAGTCCTAGGCTGCACGGTGTGCTGTCTGAACCAGCAGCAGGCCTAGATGGAGAAGACAACACATCCGCAGCCCCGGAGTTGATGGGCTTTTTACACACCAAGTAGGGGAAGCAAGATGTGAGTTGTTTCTAAGCAATTTGCATAGGCTATAGATAAAGGGGTGTGAGAGGGTGAAGTGGAGCTAGTTCTGGGATAGGTTCATAGTCCATAAGGGGGAGGTGTTTGTTCCTTTGGCTCAGTTGGGGTCAGCAGTTCGGAAAGTGCATGTGTAAGCGAGAAGCAGAGGCTCCTGGTGGTCAGTGGTGCCTGGCTGTTCTCCGGATAATCACGGAAATAGCCACCTGGAAGTTAAGTCAAGGTTTCAACATAAGCTCAAGAATGTAAGCAGTTTTTTGTTGGTTTTGCCCTTCAGGTGTTAACGGATTAGCCTCTCTTGTCTCGTCCTCTCACCCTTCTGCCTGCTATAATTAACTTAGGACAGAGTCTTCTTGTCACTATAAAATGAGCCTGTGCTAAATGAGTAGACCCTGGACCTGAGTGACCATCAGTGATCTCAGGAGCTTTTAAAAAACATTGTACTCTACATAAGTGTGCCCTACCCCAGGTCTACTCCCAGTGTGGAGCCTGGGACTCTTAAAAAGCTCTCTCAAGTGATGTTTGGCCTCAGAACCACTGAACTAAATGATATTCAGGGTCTTTGCCATTCCTAAAGTTCCTCAGCTCCACTTCTTCATCTTGTTTTTAAGGATTTCCAGTGCATAATCTGTGCTTTACCTGTAGCGTATGCTCTGCTTAGTATCACCTTCCTGAGGAAGAAACCTTGTCTGTCATCTTTTTTCTGTAGTGTTCCCCATTTCCTTCAATACTCACCAGCAGCATCCACACCATACCTGGTTCACAGGAGGTGATATTTAATATTTATTGAATGAGTTCCCTTCTCTCTTTTCTGAATTTAAATCTTACCCTGATGGCGGCTGGAATGGCACCAGGTGTTAGACTGGTGAGGTCAGACCAACCTGGGTTCAGCAACCTCAGTACTTGAGTTCTGGCCAGGAAAGAATTCAGAGCCAAACCTCAAATGATAGAACATTTATTTGGAAAATTACCGAGGTAGAAGAAGTAATTCATAGGAGAAAAGGGCTTAGGAAACAAGTTATAGAGGCAAAGGAAGGGCCCTTGGAGCTTAGACGTGAAGAAGGTAAATAAAGGTGACTCGCCTGGGGTAAGAGGAGGAGGAGGGAGGTGCTGGGTCCCCTGACCTAAGGGTTTTAAGGAAGAGTTCAGGGGAGGTCCCACAGGGAAATCTCAATGTACTCTTCAACAGCTTTCTAGGTGTGTCCTTCAGGGTTGTGGTCTCCACTGGTTGATTGGCTGGCACCAGGGCAGGGATCAGTATTCGATGTAGCTGGTCCTGAGGTCAGCTGTGGCTCCCTTGTTTGATTTTGCTGCTTATCTGGACCTGGAGCCAAAATACAACTGAGGCCTAGATGTTATCTCTAGGAAGGAAAGGTCTGGGGTCCAAACTGCATGACTAGTGATTTGCTAGGGCAGGAAAGGTCACCTGGGGGCGAGGTCCCGTCTATAGTTGTCCATTGGTAGGCACCGGGGCTTTCCTCTTTGGTGACCTGGCCCGTCGTCCTTGCTCAGCTGGTGTCTGTCTAACTGCCTACCAGAATCCTACCTGCAGGCCCTAGCTCTGCAGCAGACAGTACTCCTATAGAAAGCACTTCCCATTTGTTTTCCTCCTTGCAGATCTTCTCACAAATGCATATATTCCTAGGTCTGAGTCACACAGTTTCTCACCTAATTATCACTTGTTTTATGCTGCTCACTATTTCATTTGTCTACGTTTTGTCTCTCCCACTAGAATGTTGGGTTCCTTAAGTGTAGAAAATATATCTTAATATTTATGGATCCTTCATCCCTGGACTCTAAACTCAGAGTGGAAATTTAAGTCCTTATGAGTAGCTTACAAAGCCTTCTGTGTTCCAGCCACACAGGCTTCTCAGCCATGCCAGGTGTAGGTCTGCCTACGCTTTGCCTGCACGTTTCTCCCTGGATGTTTATGGCATGTTCCCTAACCTCCTTCAAGGCTTTGCTGAAATGTTACCCTGTCTATGAGTCTTCTGCTGACCACTGCTCCAGCATCCTAGCCCTTCTCCCTTTTCTCCAGAGTGTTATCATTTGTAGTACACTATGTAACATTGCTTTTGTCTCCCTCAAAACATATCAGTTCTTGCCCTGGCCAGTTTGGTTCAGCGGTTAGAGCGTCGACCTGCGTCCCGAGAGGCCCGGGTTCGGTTCCCGCTAAGGGAGCATACCTCGGTTGCAGTTTGTCCCCGGCCCTGGTTGGTCGTGCGGGTGGCGGCCACTCGATGTGTCCCTTTCACATCGATGTTTCTCTCTCTCTCTCTCTTCCTGTCTCTCCCTCCCACTCTACCAGAACGAAAAAGGAAAAATGTCCTCGGGTGAGGATAAAAAAACAAACATATCAGTTCTTTATGAAAGCAGGAGATTTTTGTGTGTTTCATTCAATACCATATCTTTAGCACCTAGAACAGTGTCTGACACAGTGTAAACTATCAAATATTTGCAGAAAAAAATATAATTGTGATTAGTTCAGTTGCATAGGTATCATGGCTGAGCTTCCTTGCCCAAATTTGCTCTCCCTCAGAGACCTCTAAGAACTTCCACAACCTGCTAGTTAATGTCATATTTCACCATTGTTTATAATATCGCTGTGGACTGTATCTTTAAAATTGCCTACCCCTTGTCCGGCCAGTGTGGCTTAGCGATTGAGCGATGACCCATGCACCAAGAGGTCGCTGATTCGATTCCTGGTCAGGACACATGCCTAGGTTGTGGACCCAGTCCCCAGTGGGGGGCATGTGGGAGGCGGCCAATCGATGTTCTCTCTCATCGATGTTTCTCTCTCTCTCTCTCTTTCTCTCTCTCTCATTTCCTCTCTCTAAAATCAATAAAGGAAAAATAAAATAAAATTTTCTACCCCTGTTTTGAAGTAATTGTTAGCAATTGCGAATTGAGGAGTCAGGCAGAGAACTAAGGTGCAAAGAAACAGCATTCTTGCACCAGACAGATCTGCTGTCCCATTTACTAGCTATGTGACTTTAACCAGTTAGGTCTCAGGGCCCGTATCATCAACAGATATAACAATGCTACCTTTGTATAGTAGATTTGAGGGATAATTAAGATGTAAAGTGCCAGGCACATAAAAGGACCATAGTAAATGTTAGTTTCTTTCTCTATAACTAAGTATCAAATGAACAAGATTTCTCCCCTTTGAAATGTCCCTTGGTAAAGTTGGAAAATGAGTTCATCCTATAACTTGAAATAAGTGGAGGTCTAATTTGCTTCAAAGCAGTTTATTAAATGTTTGATCTTAAAGGGTTTTGGTAAATATTTTTTACAATTTCTCCATAAACACCTTATGGTAATAACAGCAATTATTTTTATATTTACATGCGTATGTTCTCTGTTGCTTCTGTGCTCTGCTTGTGTGATATCATTTACCCAGACTCTTCCAATTATTACTTTACCCTATGATTAGAAATCTCTGTCCCAAATTTAACTCATCTCCAGCTTCAACACAAGCCTCTTCCTCCAGCATTCGCTGTCTCAGCAAATGATGCCACCACTTAGAGTTCCTCGGGCCCAAGCATCAGCCTCACCCGTTCCACCAGCTCTGCTGATTGTACCTCCTTCGTGTTTTTCATTCTATTCACTGTTGTCTGTCTATCCCAGTTACCGCTACCTTAGTCAAGGTCTGAAGTCACAGACCGCTTTCCCACCTCCAGTCTAGGTCTTTCCAGTTCAGTCTCTACTCAAGAGACAAAATTATCTTCTTCTTGTTACATTCCTCTGGTTAAAACCTGTGGAAACAAATGAAGAAGCCCCCAATGAGAACAGAGGCAACTTATTCAGAGCTTGTCCTTAGAAAGAGTGTCAGCCAGCATTGCTTGCATTTGGCAGAGACTCCATGGCAGGCAGGGAAGTTTTACAGTGGAAAGGGGAAGGCTGCTGGTATGCTCTGGTTGGAGGCGGTTGCCATGGGGAAGCTGGAGGTGAGCTGGCTAGAAGCAGGGCATTCTGTATGATTGAATTTGGAAGCATATTTGGCCTTTTCTGGGTCCTGGTTGGCAAACAAGAGGGCAACAAAAGGGGGATCTGTGAGTAATGTTGACCAAATCTTGACTTTTCTGAGCCAAATGCTGCAGAAATTGTGGTTTGGCTAACCAGGTGGGTTGCTGCAGAGGTTATGGGCCATATATAGTGTGGCCATTGTCTGTGTGTATAAATACAGTCCCTCAAACCATTCAGTAGTTTCTGAAGATCCTTCTCAGCATAGAAGACCATTTGTAAAATGGACTTAATAATAGTACCTACCTTGCCTGGCCAGTATGGCTTCGTGGTTCAATTCCCAGTCAAAGCACATGCCAGGGTTGTGGGCTCGATCCCCAGTAGGGGGTGTGCAGGAGACAGCCGAAAGGTATTTCTCGCTCCCTTCCTCTCTCTCTAAAGAATGAATAAAAACATATTTTTTTTAAAAAATAAGCAACTTTCAAAAAAATAATAATAGTAGTAGTACCTACCTCATAGAATTTAACTAGTAAATACATATAAAGTGCTTATAACTGTACCTGGAAATAAATATTGTCTAATACGTTTTAGCTGTCACTCGTTATCATTATCATGATTCATACTTTGGCATGAATTTTACCTCATCAGCAGCATCTATAGCCACTGTCCCCTGCACTCTCCTCTCCAACATACTGATGACTCACCGATCCTCCAAATGCCGTATTTTCTCTCGCCTCCAGGCCTTCACACACACTGCTCCCTCTGCCTGCAGATGACTTTCCAGAAGCTGTCGTACATTCCCTCTTCTCCTCCCCATGCCGTTCTGTGCTCTTCGGTGTGCTTCCAGAGGATACCTGTCCACATTCAAGGGGCATTTTACAGCATGTTATCTGTCTTACCTGCATCTCATGCTAGACTGGTAGCTACTTGAGGTCAGGGCCATGTGTTCCCCACACCTAGCACAGTTTCTAAAACATAGAAGTTGCTTATGAATATTTGTGGAAGGAGACATAGGAAAAGGGAGGGAGGAAAGGAGAAAGGGAGAAATCTTAAAAATATAATCTGTGCCAAGCAAGTAAAACACA
The DNA here is from genome assembly GCF_014108415.1 of Molossus molossus. Lineage (NCBI taxonomy): Eukaryota > Metazoa > Chordata > Mammalia > Chiroptera > Molossidae > Molossus > Molossus molossus. Next base: position 36,633,218 of record NW_023425401.1, on the reverse strand, counting down.
GAGTAACATAAAGTAATAAAACAAGGTAAATCTAAGAGGAATCTATGCTTTAATCTTTACTAATCTTGTAAGAGCTGTACCTGCTCATGTGGGGGAGGGGGTTCTGATCATACAATCAGGTATTTTAATATCCTTTACAACCCTCAAAACCAGTATTGCAGAAAACCAAAAAATAGAAATTCACTCTGTGTGTGTGTGTGTGTACATAGCTGAGGTAGTGGTAGATGGCACTGTTAAAAACCCAAATCTTCAGAGGCAAAATTCTATTTACAAATTGTTGGTAACAGTAAATTTAGTAACTTGAACAATTTAATAGTAAAAGGTAACAATTTTTTGGTAACCATAATATCAGGTATAGAAAAGTATTTAGTAAATCCTTTTTTTTCTTTATCCTCACCCGAGGACATTTTTCCATTTTTTGTTCAGATAGAGTGGGAGGGAGAGAGAGGAAGAGAGAGAGAAACATCAACAAGAAAGGGGCACATCAAGTGGCTGCCACCCGCATGACCAACCAGGGCCAGGGACAAACTGCAACCGAAGTACGTGCCCTTAGTGGGAACTGAATCCGGGTCTCTCTGGACCGCAGGCTGACGCTCTACCTGCTGAGGCAAACTGACCAGGGCAGTAAATCCTGTCTGATTATTAAATTTTAAAGTAAAAATCATTTTGAGTAAATAATTCATTCTGATATTTATTCCGCAGATTTGAAGTTAGAGTGCTTAACAGAAAATTGTTTTTGAAAGACATTTTTAAGGTCAGAATATAGGAGTTTGTAATTGTGAAAGCTAGACTTATGAGGAAAAGGAATAATGACCATGTAAAAATATGGAAAAGTATGCATTATAGATTTAAGTCAGAAAATACAATGGTATTAACAGTAAGTGAAATTATGTAAAGCATTTATACATGTAAATAAAAACAGAAAATAGCCTTGGCCAGTTTGGCTCTGCAGTTAGAGTCAGCCCCTGGACTGAAAGGTCTCAGATTCAATTCCCAGTTAAGGGCTCATACCTGGGTTGCAGGTTCAATCCCTGGTCCTAGTCGGGGTTGTGTGGGAAGCAACCAGTCAATGTGTCTCTCTCACATTGATGTTCTCTCTCTCTCCCTCCTCCGTCTCTTCCACTCTATCTAAAAATCAGTGGAGCCCTGGCCAGTTTGGCTCAGAGATTAGAGTGTCGGCCTGCAGACTAGAGAGTCCCTGGTTCAGTTCCCACTAAGGGCACGTACCTCGGTTGCAGTTTGTCCCCGCCGAGGCTGGGGTCGTGTGGATGGTGGCCACTCGATGTGGCTCTCTCACATCTATGTTTCTCTCTCTCTCTTCCTCCATCTCTCCCTCCCGTTCTATCTGAAGATAAATGCAAAAATGTCCTCGGGTGAGGATAAAAAAAAAAAAAAAAAAAAGAGGTATATTTAGATGATAGGAATAAGGATTTCCCCCCCTTTTGAATATTTTTATATCATTATTCCATCATCTTTTCAAGTGTTTATTTTAAAGTAGAAGTAAGTGAAAGGAGGCATGACGATAAGGCAGCAAAAGAGACTGGGAGAGCTTACCTCATATAAGAGGAGCAAGCAATTACGACATTTGAATCAAAAAGAAAATATTATGCAACAAAGTATTAATCCCCAAATTCAAAATTGCCAAAACTGTATCTAGAATTTGGGGACTTCTGTATTATCATAAATACCTAAACTTTGGATGATACTACTTCCTGTTTTCTTCCCCACTTACCTACAGTTCACTTTATAGGATAGGCCCAGTGTTTGGTGCTGGGGATGCCGGGAGGCAAGGCTTTGCCCTCAAGTGAACTTCCGGGGTAGGGCGTGGTGGGGGGATTGTAATGGATATATGCTTAGGATGCTGTGGGAGCATAGGAGAGGCATTTGTTCTAGCCTTTTTCATCCCTTAGGGAGATGACACCTGAGCTGAGTCTTGAAGGACCTACCTGTGGGATTAACCAAGGAGAGGAATAGGATTGTAACAACATAAATAAAAATAGAGGAAGGGGTGAAGGGCAATAGTGGAGAGTCACTGAATGATTCAGACTGGTTGTGTTCAGACTTGAGTTTCATCATGTTCACCATAGGGTAAGGACGCTGTTGAAAAGTACCAGAATAGATGGAGGCAGGAAGAACAGCAGGAAAGCAGTTGAGTGAGCGATGAGAACTGAATACATCAGTAAGATGAAATGGGCCCAAGAAATATTTAAGATGTAAAATCTGTAGAACTTGGAGGTTCCTGTTTTCCAGTGTGGATGACAGAGTGCTGGTACCAACTGGGAGAGGACATACTTGGCTCAGAAACCAATCTCTTACTTGTAGTTTAGGAGTTGGTCTTGAGTATATCTGCATGGGTAGACCCAGTGTAATGTGCATGCACGAGATGTGTAATGTGTATGAAGAAGATAATTTTATATTCCACAGCATGAAAGTGCTGTTATTCCAGATGTTCTGTTGGGCCTTTTGGGACTAGTGAAATTTAAAGAAATTAAGATTATAAGAAAATACTAGAATTCAAAAGGTTTGGTTTTTTTTTTAACTCCAAAATTTTTTTACTCCTAAGAGGTTTCATCTGCTTTTCATTCTCCCTTCACTATCTTTTTGTCATAAGATATTTTTAAGTTGCCAAGGGATAAATAATAACATGTGGAAAGAGTGTGTTTGGTGTAATTTCTTGATTCTCATGATGCAGAATACTAAGAGTTGTGTGTTTTTTAGGGTGCTTTAAAGCCTATGGACCTAAATCGTGTCATCAAACTCCTCGAAGACACCGACAAAGTAAGCTTTGAGAGAAAATTTGTCTGCTATATCACTTATAAACTGTGATTCCCTGAAAGGTAACATGTATTCCCCCAACACCAGTCTCATTTCTCTCCTCTTGAAAACATTTCAAATATTCAAGGACTGTTTAAACTTAGTATGAATATATTGCCCTGGCCGGTTTGGCTCAGCGGGTAGAGCGTTGGCCTGCGGTCCAGAGAGACCCGGGTTCAGTTCCCACTAAGGTCACGTACCTTGGTTGCAGTTTGTCCCCGGCCCTAGTTAGTCATGCGGGTGGCAGCCACTTGATGTGCCCCTTTCTTGTCGATGTTTCTCTCTCTCTCTCTTTATCTCTCTCTCCCTCCCTCCCTCCCACTCTATCTGAACAAAAAATGTCCTCGGGTGAGGATGAAATAAATAAATAAATAAATAAATAAATAAATAAATAAATAAATAAATAAACTTAGTATGAATATATTAAACGTGGTAGGGAGGCTGCAGGAGACTAGATCTGGTTTCATGGGATGGACAAATCCATGGTGGATATAAACAGAAGGAATCATAAGGGTAGAGAAAGACTCATCCAGCTCTGTATTTGCTTGTTACCAAATGCAGTGTGGGGAGCAAGGCAGAAAAAGAGTATCATGATGTACTTAAGCGTTTCTGATATGAAATCAGGATATAAATGCATACTCATAATACTCATAGGTAATTTATTTTCAGAGAAATCTGAATATAGAAGGTAATGAAAATAAAATTATTTTAGGTAAAGACTCAAAATTGAGCCCTGACCAGTTTGGCTCAGCAGTTAGAGCGTCGGACTGCAGACCAGTGAGTCACGGGTTTGATTCCAATCAAAGGCACGTATCTCAGTTGTGGTTCGTCCCCAGCCCTGGTCAGGTCATGAGGGAGGCAGCCAGGCAATGTGGCTCTATCACATTGATGTTTCTCTCTCTCTCTCTCCCCCCTCCCTCCCACTCTATTTAATAATAAATGGAAGAATATCCTTGGGTGAGGAATAACATTAAAAAAAAAAAAAAAGACTCCAAATTGAGAGTTCAAGCATTGGGGAAAAGGATAATAAATGCATATGCATGTATACTCACATACCACACTCTCCTAACATTACCCACAAATTGGATGCCTAAAAGCTAGCACACGCGATAAAATTTCTGCAAGATGGAGATTGCATGCTTTTAGTAAGTGGAAAATGAATTGACAGTGGTAGAGCTGATCAAGACAAAACAATGTCCTGTGGCCCAGCCAGTGTGGCTCAGTGGATTAAGCGTCCTCCCATGGACTAAGAGGTCCCAGTTTAATTCCTGGTCAGGGCACGTGCTCGGTTGCAAGTAGATCCCCAGTAGGGAGTGTGCAGGAGGCAGCCGATCCATGTTTCTCTCTCACATCAATGTTTCTTTCTCTAAAAAAAATCAGTAAAAACATGTATTTTTTTAAATGTCCTGTGATTAGTAGGCACAAAAATTTCATCACTGTTTTACATTCTCTTAGTCTCTGCATTTTTACATAGAAAGAAGAAAAAACAAAATAATGACTATAAGAATTTATATGTTGCTGGTTATGTTTGTTGTGAAAGTTAATTGTGAATATATGTGCATTTTTATAAAAAGAAAACATATAGCTCCTACTAGTTGTTAGTAAAGTATAGAAAATGCCACAGCCTCTCACAAACAATTTAAAGATTAAAAGGACAGAAGTGATTCAGTCATGAAAAGACATCAGTGGTATAGGGTTTGGTTTTGTTTTGTTTTAATCAGCTGAAGCTGTTTGGCTTGTGCCAGTATGCTGGGCATATTTTAGAGATTAAAATTTCAGTTTCTGGAGTCAGATTGCCAAATTTGACTCCTTACACAACCACTATTACTATTTGTCCGATTTTGGACAAATTAGTGTTTCAGCTTGAGGTTCTTACTGTGGAAAAGAGGAATAATAATAGTATTCTCCTAATAGAGTTGTTTTGAAGACTGATATGTAGGTATCATGCCTAAATGGTGCATGGCATAGAAAAATGCTCAGCATGCTTCACATATTGTTAATATTTCTGGAAACGATTACTCTTCTTATATTAATCTAGTTTTAATTTTCAATTTCCTAATTAAATTGAAATAGTAGTTTACTTTTACCTTCACTGTTTTAGGAAACATTGTGTAATCCTTACATTATAATAAAGTGATTTAAGAATTTCTTGATAATTTTAATGTCTGTTTTCTTTTTATATTAATGAAAAAATGTTAAATCTCAACAGTGTCAATAGCACAAAAGAACTAAAACAGATCATTTGTTTTAGGATGATTTAGAAGAAAAACAACTTAAATCTGTCAAGAAACTGGTGCAGTATTATCAGAATGGATTTGTATCCTTTACATATATATGATTTGTTTTTTTAATTTTTTTTTGGTACGTGCCCCTAGCGGGAACTGAACTCGGGACTCTCTGGTCCGCAGGCCAACTCTCCAACCGCTGAGCCAAACCAGCCAGGGCTACATATATATGTGTTTTGTTTGTTTGTTTGTTTACCCTGAAATGGGGGAGTTTTTATTAGTTTCCTACTGCTGCTGTAACAAGTTACCACAGAGCGCCTTAAAACAACATACGTTTTTTAGTCTTATAGTTCAGGGGGTCAGAAGTCCAACATCTGCCTCACTGATAGTGCAGCTGTTAGCGCGGCTGGTTCCTTTTGGGTGGAGAGGACAGTTCGTGTCCTTGCCTCTCGCAGGTCCCAGAGGCGGCTGCATCCTCAGCCCCTGGCTCCTTCCCCAGAGAACCATCGCTGTCACCTCTGCTTCTGTCATCACGTTGCTCCGCTGGCGCTGTCCTGAGTCTTTCTTTCCCTTACCAGAACCCTGTGATTACACTGGTCCTCCCTGGATAATCTGCGATGACTTTCCCATCTCAAGATTTTTCCACATAATCCCTTTGCCATGTAAGGTAACAGTCACAGGTTCTGGGGATTAGGATGTGAACATCTTTGGGCAGGCCATTATTCTGTCTACCACAGAAAATATCTGACATTCTTTGTGTTTTTTTAATGAAATTATATTTTTTGTTTATCAGAAAATATAAAATTGAAGAAAACAGTGCAATGCAGTTAACTGTATGGATGTCAGTTCTGTAGACTCAGAGACAATGGATATAGTCAGGAGGGCCAAGTCAGTCTTCTTTCTTCCAATTTACTTGTGTGTTTGTATTGTTAATAAGCTTCTCGACTTCTCCACCCTTATATAGGGACAACCGCACCTCATGAGGTTGTTAGGATGACTAGATGAGGTCATGTACACGCAAGTGCTTGATAATCTGTAAAACACTGCATAATAAAAGATATTATCCCCACTAAATATACACCCTGATCAGAGTGTGGAAACTCCTGTGTCTCACAACTGTCATGCTTAAGAAACAGTTTGTTGTTGGGTGGCTGCTGTTGTTTTGATCTTTGCATATATGTGCTGTTATCAAATGGCCACAGGAAACTTGCTTTCTGCAGTCGTCTTGCCACAGACAGGTGACATTCAATTTCAGAACTGGCAAGGTTTGTACAGATTTGTTGGGGCAATCAGTTACCTGAGGGCTTGTGGATATCAAACACTGTTATTGGTAGCCAGGTCGGCCAGCAAGTGATTTCTTTTTCTATCTTAATCATCATTTTTTCTCCTCAGGTTAGAGAGTTGGTGGCAAATGGCTCAATTTCTGAATGTCTTTAGTAGGCTGGCTTTAGAGGTCATAACACATAAAGCAAAGATATGTTAGAGAAGTATCTTGGTCACTTCTCTAGGAATTTAACAGAGGTTTGTCTTTCCAGTATACCCAGCTCTCCCTCCTTTTTCTAAGAAGTTCCTAGAAAGAGACTAGTAGTGATAGGATTCAACCAAGAAGTACAAGTCACAGCTGCCCCGTTCCCTTAGCTGTACAATCAAGTATATGAAATTTGGTTATGTATGAGTTGGGTTTTTTAAATAGATAAAATAAAAGGTGCTTTTACCTGAAGATCTACCGACGGTATATTTTACTTTAATACTAGTTTTAAATTAAATAAAATCTCAACCAATTCAAACCTTAAAAATAAGAAAATACATCTGAATAATATTAATAAAGTGATGCAGAAACATAAGGTAGGTTTGGGTTTCTTATTCTGGAGCAATTAACATTTCGTATGAGTGGGTGGAGATGAAGGATATGATTGAGCCATTAAGTTGATTTTTTTTCATTGTGTTATTACTCATTGCCAATATTAAGTTATTGATCAACTGAATTTGTAGTGTAGTAGTTGGTAATCAAATTCCAAAGGTCTCATGAGAGGAGAAAAAAATATTTTGAGTAAGAGGTCACTGAGACACAAATTAAATAATATTCCTTAAAAAATATGGTTCTGCCCTGGCTGGCATGGCTCAGTTGGTTGGGCATTATCCCATGCATCGAGAGGTCAATGGTTCAATTCCTGGTTAGGGCACATGCCAAGGTTGTGGGTTCAGTCCCAGTAGGGAGCATGTAGGAAGCAGCTGATTGATGTCTCTCTCTCTCTCTCTCTCTCTCTCTCTCTCTTTCTGTCTCTCTTCCTCTCTCTCTACAATCAATAAAAACATTTTAAAAAGAAATATTTTTTTAAAGTATATATATGGTTCTAACTTTTCCTCTTTAGTCTTCCAAATTAGTATAATTAAATAGTGTCAACCACATTTAACAAAATAGGAATTCTGTAGACATTCTTCGTACAATTGCTATAAAGAATATGTTAATAAAAATCTTAATCTTAATTTTATTTCTTAACTGAAAATATTAAAGCCCCTAGGGGATTTAGCACAGATATTTAAAATTCTGAATTTGTGTGCAGGAAAAATTGTAAACCAGCCCCATTTTATAGAACCTGCATATAATATCATAAAATTATGTGGGTAAGTTGTTTTTCTTTAACTTTATTTTATAGTAGCATGCAGTATTTTATTATGCTTTATTTTGTATTACAAAGATATTATGCATTATGGTGTAGCAAGTGATGCAGAACTCAGAAAACTTCACCTGATCACTTGATTCCAGTAGTTAGTATTGCAAAGGTAGTCAGTTTTATTGTAGTCTGAGATCACTAGCCACAAGAGATTAAACTGTAAGTATATTAAAATGTTTTTTCATAATAAGTTGCTCTTACAGTAATGATAAATATGAGGTAAAACCAAGAAACTGTAATATCTTTAGAGAATCCTTGAGACAATTTAAGGACAATGCTTAATAGTTTCAGTCTAGTTGTTTAATCTCTAGAAAATTTGACTGTCAAAGATGTATTTGGTTCTGATTTACATTTATTTGATTTTCCAAATTTGAGTAAAGAGTAAAATGTCAACAGTTATTTTTGATACATGTTTTTTAATGTTAAGTAGAAGTCAGAATGATAAAATTAATATGCCCAGTCCTCTGTGCAGTTGTTTCTCTAACCATTTGGGAGAGCTAGGGGTGATCTTCTGCTTCCTTGCTGCCACATAGTGGCTAATCAAGATACATATTAAAATACCCCTTTTTAGTTTTCATGATAATATAGTAGAGGAAATTTCTTAAAGTAGAAATAAACCTTCCTGACAATTTAACCTCGGAAACTTTTCTACCAAGTTAGCTTTTTAAATACTGTGTTTCTTTTAATAGGCAAATAATGATATTAGTAAGACTGTATACGTAGTAGGTTTTAACTTGCATTTAGACATTTAAAATGTTGTGATTACATTTAATTTTTTTTTTAATATCTGAACAAAATAGTCAAAAATAATTTATTGGGCCCTGGTTGGTGTTGCCCAGTGGTTAGAGTGTCAGCCTATGCACCGAAGGGTCATGGGTTCCATTCCCAGTCAAGGGAATGTACCTGGGTTGCAGATTTGCTTCCTGCCTGGTTGGAGCGCGTGCAGGAGGCAACCAATGGATGTGTCTCTCTCACTTTGAGACTCCTCTTCTCTCTCTCTCCCTCCATCCTTCCTTCCACTCTTTCTAAAAAAATCAATAGAAAAAAATATCCTCAGGTAAGGATTAACAACAACAAAAAATAATAATTTATTGAATGCCTTTACCATGCCTTACTTTTTAATAGAGACCATGAAAAATAAAGACCTAAATTATTGCTCTGGCGCTTTCAAGGAACTTGAATACAAATTGGCAATTATTATATTGGTGCACAATTTTATATATATGTAATATTTTCAAATTTTGAGGCTATGTACATCCTAGAAGTCCTAGAACACCAGGTTCATAAGTCTGACTTTGAACATCAGTGCCCCTTACAGAGCTCCATTAAGAACTGGTTCTTGCCAAGCTGGTGTGGCTCAGTGGTTGAGTGTCGACCCATGCACCATGAGGTTGCCGGTTCAATTCCTGGTCAGGGCACATGCCCAGGTTGTGGGCCGAATCCCCAGTGGGGGTCATGCAGGAGGTGGCCATTTGGTGTTCTCTCTCATTGATGTTTCTGTCTCTCTCCCCTGCTCCCTTCCTCTCTCTCTAAAATCAATAAAGAAAAAAAAAATTTGTTTTAATTTAAAAAGAAAAAGAACTGGTTCTCTATGAAAGCCATGACTAAATGTTTCATTGCATAATATGACAAATCTTTTGAATTACACTCTTTTTTTTTTTTTTTTTTATCCTCACCCGAGGACATTTTTCCATTTTTTGTACAGACAGAGTGGGAGGGAGAGAGAAGAAGAGAGAGAGAGAGAAACATCGATGTGAAAGGGACACATCGAGTGGCTGCCACCCGCACGACCAACCAGGGCCGGGGAGAAACTGCAACCAAGATACATGCACTTAGTGGGAACCGAACCCGGGTCTCTCCGGACCACAGGCGGGCGCTCTAACCACTGAGCCAAACTGGCCAGGGCTGAATTACACTCTTTACTTTCCCTCATATTTCATGTATTCATACTTTGTGTTTTTTTCTGTTTTTCTAATTTCTGCTTTTGTCTTGCATTTCTCCATGCCTTGCCTTCAGTTAATTCCCTTTTCAAGACCTTTTTGGGAGATAAAAATATTGAAAGTATTTTTGGCCTATAAATAGCATGCTTTTTTCATTGCATTGGGACTATATGTTTAGCTTTTTTCATAACCTTTTTAGTGGAAAACACTTCTGATGCTTTATCTTTTAGATTGTTTCCTTTGGTAGAAAGAAAACATTTGAGGACAAGTAGAACTAGTTTTTAGAGTTTCATAAGTACTTGTTTCAAATGAAAATTTTTAACAAACACTTGAAATGAACCTCTGTGGCATTTATAAAATTATCCTTTTCATAGCTTGACCGTGAAATGTCTTTCAATTACAAATGGCATATATATATATATATATATATATATATATATATGCATCTCCACATGTGGTAGTTCTAAATGCTGGTTTTCAACCACTTATTTAATTTTTCTTGAAAAACATTAATTAAAAGTTCTATATATAGTATATATTTTAAACAAATAGTATAGGAGCTTCAAATTTTAAATTCATGAAATGCCAAAATAGTTTTTATTTTGTATTTAAGAACTTTCTTTAGCTCCTTTGACATTTACACTAATAACCTAGGTTTGAGTGCCTTATCTTTTATGATTTATAAATAAATTATTCAAAAATAACTTTGATTGCAGTAACTGTGAAATGTGATTCTAATATAATATTTGTTAACTTTAATTTCTTAGTGTCTCAAAAAGTATATTTGTTATTTTGTGGACAGTAACTGATCTAGTTAATAAGGAAAAGCTCACTGTCCTTTAAGAACAAATAGACCATTGATCTATTAAATACAATTTCAAAAACTTCAGAAAAAGCCTTTGAACAGCTTTAAATTATAGGTAAGCCTAGTTCTGTGATTCAAATCAGATTATCTAATGTCTTCCTAATTTTGATGGAAGTACACCTATAATCCCTTATTATTTTGCCCTCAGAGAGAAAGAGGATTTTTAAGTTTTTTATTTATACAATGTTGCAAGATAGCTTTCTTAATCCTTGCCTTATTTCCATCTCTCTTCATTTTATAAGCCTATTTTATTTATTTTTGTCAGTTAGTTAGAAACACAAAAATATTTTTGATAGTGTCAATTCTCTCGGGCTAACAAATAGAATATTATTCTCATTTTATCCTTGAGAAAAGAAAATTTTCCCTACTTTACAAATGATACTTTAATTAAGGACATTATGAAACATAACTTGTACGTTCTTTATTCTTATTGAAGCTTGCCATTTTTGAAAAAGAAAGTATCAGATGAAATAACATACGCTGAAGATACCGCTAATTCAATCGCACTTCTGGGTAAGTCAAGATTTTTTTAAGATAGAGGACTATAATATATAACAGGCCTCGCTGACAAAAAAGAAATATCTCTTTCACTAAGTTTCACTAAGAGTACTCCTCCAAATCTAGGCTCTTGTTTTGTTTTGTTTTCTGGTTGGGAATTAATCATAGTGTGGCTAGTGATAATTTTTATATTGTTTTTCCCTCAGGTATTCTATGATACCAAGCCTCTGTTCCTTAAATATAAGGACTGGCAGATACTTCTGTACACTTATTGTCTTGATGATATTTAGTTGGATAACATACTTATTAACTTTTTTTGGTAAATTAGAAATATGTGTCCCTCTCAGTAATCACAAAGTGTTTTCAACTTTGAACTCTAATAATTGCTAGAATCATTGAGAGCCAAATTGCTCAGTAAATAACCTAATCATAAAATAACCTAATCGTAGAATGGTGGAACATTAAGAACTTGAGCACAATATACATAAAGATGATGGTGCCTGTATTTTCTATTCAAAATATGAAAAAATATAATAAAACAGCAGGTTTTTGCATTTTTATTATTACTTGATTTTTTAGAAAAAGAAAATAATTTCCCAGGAAATGAGATCAGTCAAACACTAGCTCCTTCAATCAGCCCTTGAGTACATGACAGCATGTTCCCAAAACAAATCCTACATTAAATTTATACTTATTAATTTAAATTTAGGTCTTTGTTTGTATAAGAGGACCAAAAGATACAGAATTGGCCCAACAAATAAAAAATAAGTATTTATTGAATTATTATGTTCCTAGAATTATATTCCATACTGAAAGATGTTAGACTCAACTGGAATAAATAAAAAGCACTTTTAATTTTTAACATAGACACTAACCTTTTATATCTAAATATGTTTCATAGTCCTTAACTGTAGATACCTTGGGGAAAATTATTATGGACTAGAGTAGGTGAAAGTTTCAGGGAAATTAGAATACACATGAGGAGTTAGATAAAATGATATTAAGGAACAGGTAGGCTAAAAACTAATGGGAAACCTGAATTGTATGAATCTCTATTATCAGTGGAATTTACAATGGGAAGCTAACCCAAAAGAAGACATGGTATAACAGATAAAAAGTGTAGGTTTGGTTGATAACCATTTTATTTTTTATTATTTTTTTTTATCTTCACCCAAGGACATTTTTGCATTTATCTTCAGATAGAGCAGAAGGGAGAGAAGAGGGAAGAGAGAAAGAGAAACATCAACATGAGAGAGACACATCGACTAGTTGCCACCCACATGACCCCAACTGAGCCAGGGACAAACTACAACCAAGGTGCGTGCTCCATAGCGAGAACCGAACCTAGGACTCTCTGGTCCACAGGCCAACGCTCTAACCGCTGAACCACACCAGCCAGGGCTGGTTGATAACATTTTTAAAATGCCTATGTTGCTGTTATTATTTTTAAATGTTGCCTCCAAGAGTGCTGGCAGACATTTATATAATAAATATATGGCCCATTTCTTACTGTGGCAGTCTGCTCTTTAATATGGTACTTATCTTTCTCTGACTGGCTTATTTCACATAGCATATTATTCTACAGGTCCATCCATACTGTGAAAAAGGTAAGATTTCCTTCTTTTATACAGCTGAGTAGAATTCCATTGTATAAAATGTACCACAGCTTTTTTTATCCACTCATCTACTGATGAACACTTGGACTGCTTCCGAATCTTGGCTATTATAAATAACACTGCATTGAATTTCTGATGAGAATATTTTAAATAATCATATTACTAAAACTGTATGCTTGAATTTGTAAATAAACTTATGATGGTGTTATTCAATAGTATTCATTTATCTTTCTGGCAGGTGACTTAATGAAAGTACCAAGTTCTGAATTGAGGATACAAATTTGTAAGTGTATTGTTGACTTTTATCATGCAGAACCACCAAAGAAGCATATTACAGGTAAAGTTTTCAGTGGTCTTTCGGTAATAACTTATGTCTTTATAAAACAGAGTATTCTGTTCCATTTCTCTTTGAACTTGGAAAGAAAGTAGGATCATAAATGCAACATAACAAAAACATTTTTCTTTTTGTAGTCTCAAGGTCTTTGGTCATATTAAATAAAAAAATTTAGATTTTTTTATTTTTATTTTTTATTATTTTTTTTGCCCTGGCTGGTTTGTTCAGTGGTTAGAGCTGTTGGCCTGCACACCCACGGGTTGCAGGTTTAATTCCCGGTCAACCTCAGCCCCCATCTCAGGAGGCAACCAATCAGTGTGTCTCTCACATTGACGTTTTTCTTTCTCTCCTTTTCTCCCTTCCTTCTACTCTATCTAAAAATCAATGGAAAAATATCCTCAGGTGAGGATTAATAACAACAATAATAATTTATATATATATTTTTTTAATTTTAGATTTGCTTGATATTTTTATTCTGATGCTAAATATTTATGATATAATGTTTAAGTCATACCCAAATTAATTTAATAATAGTTATTACTATTAGTTAATGTTAATTAATAGTGTTGGTAACATTATTTATTATTTTCTAACAATTATTTATAATATCTGTCCCACCTAATTAGATGTTAAGTTCTTAATAACATTCTCCATCATGTTTGGGAAAACAGTTCTGCATGTTATAGCTAAGGGATTTTAATATATGATGATAAAGTGAATCACACTAAAGTGGGTGATAGTAAGCAAAAGACACTTGCACTGTTGGGGATATAATGTCATTTAGGATATACTTCCTACCTTCATAGTTTCTGTACTTTATAGTCAATCTAGGAAGGGAGAGAAGACATACATTATATTTTGAAAGTTATATGTTTCTTAAGATAGGTGAAAATAAGACTCAATGGTAGAAAAGAAAGATTATGACTAAGGAGAAATGGGAAGACATCTGAAGTAAAGAACTGAATAAGGAGATCATTAACTATTTGAACTATTGACCAGAAATACAGGTTTGGAATTTATACAAGTAGAGATGAAAATTGAAGCCATCAAAATGGTTGAGTTTGCCAGGAAAGAGCAAGGGAGCAAGAATAACATGATGGAGAGTACCCATACTAAGATGTGGAAAAAAACCAATTCAAAGAAATTGGCAGAGAAGGAAGGTTTGAGAGGAGGAAGAAATCTAAAGTGTTGCCATGTGTGGTATGCCAGTGAATGAAATGTGTGATGGAGGAAGAAGTGGTCTCAGTGGCCAGTGCTGCAGAGGCTTCTGTAATGGAGGAATGAAAAGGCCAAGTTAATGAGGCTGGAAAGTTGTGGTTAATCTTCGTCAGATCATTGCTATGGAGTGGTCAGGGCAGATGCAGGATTCAAGAATGAGAGCCCTGTGAATGTGGAGGCCATGGGAGTGAGGGAGTGAGGGAGTGAATACAGACTTATATTTAAGATCAGAAGGTGAAGAAGAAAAAAGGAAAATGGAGAACAGCTTAACTGTTAGCAAAGAGCAAAGAAAAATATGTAGGTTTTGTTGTTTTTAATTTGTCTAAAATTGAAGTTGGTAGGCAGAGGAACAAGAAGCTGGTAAGTGGCAGATGGGAGGGTGAAATTCACAAAGAAAGCATGAGATGATGGGATTAAGAGCAAAAGCTTAGGGTTAAGCTTGGTAAAATAGAGTTCTTCTTTAAGAAAGAAAAGGAAACAAATGATGTATGAGAAGCAACAGGAGTGAAGGTGCCAAGAAGTGAGCTTGACCTTCATTTGTCAGGCTCTGAAAATTAGGAGGCTTAGGCAGTGTGCTCACTCACTGTCCCACGGCTGGTTTTAAGTGTTGGGCATAGCTGGACATCTGGGACCACAGTGTCAGAGACATAGCCCTGGACATAGGAATCAAGTCCTTAATGTTACTATGTCTTTTTATAGAAATGTAAACTCAGTAGAAAAATATACAGTAAATATAAAGTATACTTTTTGATCCATTCCTATCATAGACTATTATGCAAATAAAAATCATGATTTGTGACAATATGTTGCAGAATGGGGAAAAGCTTACTATAAAATGTTTAGTGGCTGCAGTAGAATAGAAAATTCTGCATATATGTAGTGTGTTGTTAAAGTAATATACATACATTAATATATCAGCAGGAAATACACCAAAATGTTAATATTGTTATCTCTGGGCAATGAAATTACAGGCGATTTTAGTTTCCTTTTTGTACTTTTTACATGCCGGCCCCATCACAGGAAGGGACAGGGCCTTGTCTGGCGTCAGACCTCAAATTCAGAAAGATAAAGCAAACTGACAGACATCTCAGTACTATGGCAAGAATCTAGTTGGTGTCAAAAGTCAAAGAGTCAGGGAGGTGGATAAGTGATATCGTTAGAGAAAATAGCTCCATCTCAGAAGAGCAAGCATCCTCTGATGTTCATATCATCTTGGTACATGTAGTTGAGCAGGCACCTGTGCAACTGACTCAAAGGAGAGGGAGTCTTTCTCCTAAAAACTAAGGAAAAGGGAATTCTTATGGGACCTGTCACTAAGAATCAGACATTTCTAACATACCATTATATTCACTAGCATTTGTCAGAACAGCATGACATTTTTACCTCTTATTTCATTGCCAATATCACATAATTGCTGGTTCTTGAAAGCACTGAAGTAATGCATTGACTTGAATAGCGAAAATATTCAGTGTTTACAATCATGACATTTTTCTTTATGGAAAGGCACATCTACTTACAAATAAAAATATTGTTCTTTTTTAGAATTTAAGATGTGCCCCCAATTTGCGGTCTTGTTTTAAATGTTACACCAGGGATCAGCAAACTATGGACCACAGGCCAAAATCGGCCCACTGTAAATGAAGTTTCATTGGAACACAGTCATGCCCATTTGTTTTTATATTGTTTATGCCTGCTTTCATGCTATGGTAGCAGAGTTGAGTATTTGCAACAAACCTTATGACCCACAAGGCCTAAAATACTTACTACCTGTCCCTTTATAGAAAAAGTTTGCTGTCCCTTTGCCAAACCATTTTAAAATACCATACACTTGTCCAGCTGGTGTGGCTCAGTGGTTGAGCATCTACCCATGAACCAGGAGGTTGCCAGTTCAATTCCTGGTCAGGACACATGCCCAGTTTGTGGGCCCGACTCCCAGTAGGGGGCGTACAGGAGGCGGTCAGTCGATGTTTTCTCTCATCCGTGTTTCTATCTCTCTCTCTCCCTCTTAATTCATTATTCTCTATAATTAATAAAGGGAAATTTTAAAAAAATAAATAAATAAAATAAAATACCATACACTTTTTAAAAGTTTTGATGTTGCTGCTATTGTTTAATGATAAATTACTCATTCCTTTGTCTTAATGTAGATGATTACTATGTGAAATAACTGTACATATGTGCTAACTAACTGTTGTTAGGTTACCAGCAAGCTAGCTCAACGTATAAGATTCAAATGGCTGAAGTCGGAGGATTGGCAAAAACAATGGTTCAGTCATTGGCCTTGTTTGAAAATCAACTTGTTGAGAAACTTTGGGTTCTTAAAGCTCTGCAGCATCTCTCAACTTCTGGTTTGTATATTATTAACTTGGAGCACTTTATTGTCAACTAATTTTGTTTTTATCTATGAATGTCAAGACTGCAACGTAAGTCATTTTTTAATTTATTTTCAGAAGTTAATTGTACTTTCATGATGAAAGCACAAGCAGCCAGAGGCATCTGTGCTCACCTCAGTGACCCAGATCCCTCTGGACAGCTTCTGTTTCGTTCATCAGAAATACTCTGGAACTTATTGGAAAAATCATCAAAAGAAGAAATCATACAACAGCTTAGTAATTTGGAATGTTTGCTGTAAGTATATGTGGTTAGTTAGGAATGTGTTTTTTTTTTATTTGTCTTTATTGTTGAAAGTATTATAGATACCCCCCTTTTTTACCCCATTGACTCCCTCTACCCCACTCCCCCTCACCCCCAGGCCTTCACCACACTATTGTCTGTGTCCGTGGTTTATTCATACAAACACAGAAGTTCTTTGGTTAATCTCCATCTCCCCCTCCCATCTTCCCTCTGAGATTTGTCGGTCTGTTCCTTGCTTCCATGTCTCTGGATCTGTTTTGTTCATAAGTTTCTTTTGTGCCAGGAATGTTTTTTAACCTTGTGACATAACTATAATTTTTGTCTGAATTTGTGTTCCATTAGGTTTTGTAATGGCTGTTTCAGGACGTCTTTTTTGTGCTGTTGTATAAATGCATCTACACAATAACAAGCCATTTTGTTTCTATGTGGGAGGCATTTAAAGTAGCTCGTGAACAAAACTTAATTATGTCTTTGAATATGTATAAAGTCAAATTAGACATTGAAAAGAGACATTTTATTTGTTCATTCAATAAATGTTTTTTTAATACGTATCGTCTTCTAGTTACTACAATAAGCATTAGCAAAAATATGAGGAAGACTTTAAGTTATTTATTTATTTAGTAATTATTGTTTGCTCTGTGCCAAGTTCAGTACTAGGCCGTATAAAGACAACTGAAAACAATACAGACATGGTCTCTGCTTTCATGGAATTTGTGTTATGTTAGGAGAGATGGACAATTAAATAGGCAACTAACTGCAAACATACTAAATGTTATGAAAGACATCATTGTAAGGTATTACATATTTGCAAGTGACTGAATACTCAACCCAACTAATTTAAGCAATTATAGGAGATGTATGGGCTAATGTAACTATGACGTCAAGGATAAAACTGGCCTCATGTGCAGCTGTATTCAAGGCTCAGTTCATCTCTCTGCCGTGTCTTCCACTGTGTTGGCTTTATTCACAAGTGCCACATGGGGAGACCTGAGATGTTTATGTTCACAACATCATAACCCCAAATCAAGCAGAAGACAAAATTTGCTCTTCTGAAAGCACAAAGAAATTTCTTCAGATTGAATCCTGTTGGCCCTGAGCATCCAGTGTTGGTCATATGCCCATTGCAGAGTGAATAACTAGTGACAAAGCAAAGGAATGCTCTTGGGCTAAACAGAAGTGGAAGGCGGTGCACCAGACCAAAAGTGAGGAAAGAGTGAAGCCTAAATAAAAATAAGGGTACTGCCTGGTCAGTGAGCTAAGTGGTTAGAGCGTTGGCCTGAGGACCAAAGGGTCATGGGTTTGCTTCCCAGTCAAGGGCACATATCTGGGTTTCAGGTTCAACTCCCAGCCCTCTCTTTCACACACACTTCCCCCACCCCCACTCTTTCTAAAAATCAATGGAAAAAATTGAAAAAAATAAGGATTAAAAAAATAAATAAAGTAAAAATATCACAAGAAGGGCAAGAGGGTCCTAGGAAGCAAAGCAACAAATGTACATTGTATAGGGTACCTGACCCAGACTCAGAGAGTTAATAAATGCTTTCTAATGCACCATAATCTGATATCTGAATGATAAATACAAATTGGCAACAAAGAAGAGCGTTGCCTGCAGAGAGCATCCTAGACAAGGGAACAGAAATGAAAATAGAATTTAGCAAAATTGAAAAACAAATTCAATATGGGGAGAGCAGAAAGTACAGGGTAGAAGAGAGGGATGAAGCTAACAATGTTAGCAGGGACTAGAACATGAAAGGTCTGACGAGCCTTGGTAAGAATGTAGGACTTTATCCTAAGAAGAAAGAAAAGCCTTTAAGTGGTTTTAAGGAGGAAAATGGTGTGATTAAGTATTTATTTTGGAGCAGTCACTGTGCCCACCACGCATAGATGGAATTGATGGATTCTCGCTATAGTGAATTGGAGGCAGATTTGGAAATATAGAAAAGATTAGAAATACTTTGAAATGAATCGTATAATATAAAAAGGGAGATTTTGTTGATAGACACATAAGTAGTATTTCCATAAGAATATGTTTCTGAAAGTATGATTTTACTTTCCAGGGCTTTAAAGGAAGTATTTAAACATTTGTTTATGAGAGGTTTTAGTCATTACGATCGTCAGCTTAGAAACGATATATTAGTGATCACTACAATTATAGCTCAAAATCCTGAAGCACCAATGATTGTAAGTATGAGTAAATTCTATTAGTTTAAATTGTGGAAGTGGAGGGGGGACACTCGACTGTGTCATAATATTTAGACTGTGTCGTAATATTTATCTACTGTGTTGTAATGCTAAGTGATATTGTAATGTCAGGATCATCACTAGTATAATCACTCTCTCCTCATTCTGCCCATTGCCTTTGGAAACTTGAGGTTCTCATATTTTATAATTCACTCACATATTTACCATTTATGATGTGTTTCTGTCCTTCCTAATGATACAAGTTTTTATCTGCAATTATCTCTCTTTTACCTGAAGAACTTTCTGTACTATTTCTTGTGATGCAGATCTGCCGGCTGCTGCCAACATATTCTCTTTGCTTCTTCCATCTGAAAATGTCTTTAATTCACCTGAATTCTTGAAATCTATACAGAATTCAGAATTCTAGGTTCAAATTTTTCACTTTTAGCACTGTAAAGATATTGTTCCATTGTCCTTTGGCCTCCATTGTTTCTGGGTGGTTTGTTGTTGTTGTTGTTGTTTTGTTTTATGTTTGTATTGATTTGAGAGAGATAAAGGAAAGGAGAGAGAGAAACATCAATTGGCTGCCACCCCATGTCCTCCATTGGGGATCGAGCCCGCAACCTGGGCATGTGCCCTGACTGGGAATCCAACCAGTGACCTCTCAGTGCCAACCAACTGAGCCACATCGGCCAGGGCTGGTCTCCGTTGTTTCTGATAAGAAGTATTCATTATTTCAAATTGTTGTTCCCCTGTGTACAATTAATCATTCTGTTTTCTGGCTGTTTTTCAAGATTTTCACTCTCTCTGTTCAGCAATTTTACTATGATAAGCCAAGATTTGATTTTCTTTGTATTTGTCTTGCTTGATTTTCATAGAACTTCCTGAACATGTAAATTTAGGTCTTTCACTAAATTTGAAGAATTTTTGACCATTATTCTCTCCTCTTCTTTTGGAACTCTGATTACGTGTATGGTTCACTTTGTGATATTTGTCCAATAGGTTCATGAGGCTCTGTTCACTTTTCCCAGTCACTTTTCTCTCTGTTCCTCTCCATGGTTTATATTGGTCTATATATTTAAATTTGCTCTCTTTTTCTTTTTTTCTGTCACCTCCATTCTGCTGTTAATTCCATCCAATACATTTTTATTTCAGATATTATGTTTTTCAGTTTTAGATTTTCCTTTTGGTTCTGTTTTATAGTTTTCATTTATTGACTGAGAGTTGCTGTCTTTCATTCATTATGAGCATCTGGTGTAATCCTCTGAATAGTGTGTTTTGTTTTTGTGTTAATAGGCATCGGTTTGGCTATACTCATCCCAATAGTAGATAGCAGCTCACATCTCAGTTCATTCATTTTAGTCTCACACGGGATGCTTGCGTATGCTCTGCCCTTGCATAGTTAAGGCCTCAGCCAGAGATTCAGGAGTTTTATACACAGAATTTGAGGTTCCCTACCTTTGGCTCTCTCCTGAATGGGATTTCTCCCTTCACTTTCCAGTAGCAGTGGTTGCCCTGGGATTGCTTCTGTCCTCTGGCTCTTCAAGCTACTAGGTTACAGGTTTACCCTGAGACTTAGCATCCCCACCAGGTGCAGATTAGAGCCTGGGCTCATTCTCAAAGCCATTTTTTTTTTTTTAAATGGAAAACTCATGCAGTGCCATTTCCTTCCTCAAAGTCCTGACTCCCCTCAGTATCTGCTTGGTTTTTGGTCACAGTTGTTTTTATATTTAGTTTAGAATTTATCATTGTTATCTGCAGGAGTATTTTTTGTAGGAGCTATTCAACTATATCAGAAGCTTAACTTCCCCATATTTTATAATGTAAAAGTCACTGAATTACTGACATCCTAGAGTAGAGATATTTGCCAATAATATTCATATATCAGCCACATACTTTCTAGGTTGTACTTAAAGGAAATTTGGCAGTGAAGGCCACAACCCCATGTTAATGGGCATCAAGTGATCCCAACATAAGAGAACAGTCATAGGATTCATATTGTGCAGATGGGAAAACAGACCTACATAGCTTCCTAGTCAAGACTGCAGTGCATGTGGACGTTATATTTCTCTGGAAACCCTGGTCAGTCAGTCAGTTCTCATTAGCATCCTTGCAAATATTCAGGTGAATTTTCTGAATGTGAATCACAGGAGTAACTTCACATTTTGAGGAAACCATCTTGTTTCTAAGTAGTAGGTATGTAAAGCTGCAAGCTCAGAAGGCCAGGGTTTACCCCTAGGACATCTGTCAGGAATGAGTTTCCTGACTTTGAAATGTTTACAGTTCTGGTCATTCTTTGCAGCTTTTCATGTTAAGTAGAAACTCATTTTGTTATATTTTGGTTAAACCTTTGACATAATGAGGGTGGTTGGGGTTGGGGTGGGGAGTAGCATTGTTTAAGAAGAAAAGGAGAAACATCTGTAACAAAAATTAATTAATAAAAGTAATTTAAAAAAAAAGAAAAAGAAAAGCTATTGAAAAGAACTACTACTGCCCTGGCCGGTTTGGCTCAGCGGTTAGAGCGTTGGCCTGCGGTCCAGAGAGACCCGGGTTCAGTTCCCGCTAAGGGCACGTACCTTGGTTGCAGTTTGTCCCTGGCCCTGGTTGGGTCGTGTGGGTGGCAACCACTCGATGTGTCCCTTTCACATCAATCTCTCTCTCTCTCTCTCTCCCTCCCCCTCTCCCACCCTCCCTCCCTCCCTCCCTCCCACTCTATCTGAACAAAATATCGAAAAATGTCCTCGGATGAGGATTAAAAAAAACTACTCGCTTCTCTTTTGTCACTTGAGGGTATAAATAATGAATTACATAAGTAACTTGTACGTAATACATTTTAGGTTCCTAACTAAATTTTAAACAGCATCTATTAAAATAGTCTTGAATGATATGTTTCCAAGTAAAATATTTCTTGGAACCTACAGAAATAAGTTTAATATTAAATAAATTACAAGTTTATCTGGCTGTATGCTTTTATTTTCTTGCTTTCATTCCTTCCTATTATGAGTGCTTTATGATTTCAAATGAATAACAAGGGGAATCTGATAAAGATACTTAAATATTAGGTAAATACGGGCATCTGTAACTTACTTTCCATCAATTAATTCATTCCTCTGTTTGTTTTGTGTATTTATATCAGGAATGTGGCTTTACCAGGGAGTTGATACTATTTGCAACCTTTAATGAAGGTAAAAACCATAAAACTTGCAGCCTATAATTATCTTGATGAGTCTTATATGTCATTTTAGCTTTTATTTTACTTTCTTTTTTTCCCCTCACAGTTAAAAGTCAAAATCCTCTGGTGAAAGGTCTTAAGCTTTCTAATTCCTATGAAAATTTTGAATTGAAGAAATTGCTGTTCAATATCATTGTGATCTTATGTAAAGATTTACCTACTGTACAGGTAAAGAGTAATCAAAACAAAAATTTAAATCCACTCACTTTGTAGTATAACTTTTAATAAGTCATGGCTGCAAATCTCTCATCAGCCCATATGTTTACCATAGAAAGTAACAAACTCTTAGCTGGAATTTCACCTTTTCAAAATTTCCTTTGCTTATCTGTAAATAAACAGTGAACTTGCCTAAATTTAAACCACATAAACCAAAGAAAAGTAGGAGACCCTTTGAGATGTATTTATATATTTAGATCTCAATAAGAGAACATAAAGTGAAGGACGATCCATATAGGCCCATCTAGCCTAATCGGCTGTCTGTGACCATAGCAACCAGGGTTGATTGTGCTGGAGGAATACTAACCTCTGTTACTAATCTCAAACCCTTCCTAACCCTCCTTTTTTCCACGCCAACCTAATGTCTTTATGTTTTGTTTTGTTTTTTATTATCCATGAATTTATCATAGTACCCTACATAATATCATGATGTAATTTGAAGAACACCGGAACTGAATTTCACTTCTGTTCTGTCACCTACTAGCTATGTGACCTTAGCAAAATCATCTACACTTTCTGAGGCTCAGTTCCTCCTTCCGTAAAAGGATGGTTATAAAACTTCTGCCCTGCTCATGAGGCTACTGTGAGATTGATTCATGAGAGCAAAATGAAGCCTCATAAACTGTAAAAAGTGACAGAAAAAAATGTACTACTAACAATTCCATTAGTTTAGTTATTTCCTGCATTAAGTGAAATTTCATTTGAGTCCTAAAAGTCTTTTAAGCTCCGGGGGTTACCATGAAAAAGAATAGGAATTCATTCTGTCAATATGGTTGATGATAATATAAAGGTGGTTTGCATAGTGGTTAGGACTTCAGTCAGATGGAATCTAGTGCTGTCAGTTGCTAGCTGTGTGATCTTGAATAGGTTATTTATTTTCTCTAAATCCCACGTTATCTTTGCTTCAAAATGGGTATAACATCTACCTCATGGAATTATCATGAGGATTAAAAGAGCTCAGAATTTTCTTCGTAATGCTACTTTGAGAAATATATATACTATGCCCTGGCCGGTTTGGCTCAGCGGTTAGAGCGTCCGCCTGCGGTCCGGAGAAATATATATACTAAAAAAATGTTCAGAAAAGGAGGAAATGTCTTTACAGTTATAACTTTATTAGTTACATCAATTAGTTACGTGTGTATATACATATATATGTATATATATATACTATATGTATATATATACTATACTATATACCATGTATATATGTATATATGTCTGTATATGTATATATATGTACACACACACACACTCCCTCTCTCTCTATACAACCTAACTGTATTTTCTGAAATTCCACATAGAAAATATTCAATAAAATATGAATGTTATATAACTATTAAATATAACTATTAATTTGCTAGATATAAAGACAATAAAATTTACACTACAATTTATAAGCCAGTTTTAGTTATAATAGTCAAATGGCACAAAGATTATGGTGCGCTTCTTAAAGCACTATGTGAGCAGCGGAACCAACTAATTTTTTATGTCATATACTGGTGACCAGTAATAGTAGTAACAATAAATATGTGTACTGTTATTTGCAGTTCACGGAGTATTTCAAAAACATTATCCACTTAATACTTATAGTAATGCTAGAACTACTTGTTATTCTTATTCCCGATTTTTCAGTCCTAAATTTTATGTTCTTTCCATTGAACTAGTAGAAAAATTAGGAAAATTCATAGATGTTATTGTGAGGAAGTCTTTATAGAATAATGCCAAATGAAAAGAACATTGAACAGAATGTAGCACATGGTGTGTTACTATCTTGTGAACCATAAATATGCATCAATCAGCATCAACTCTAATATTAACTTTACTGTCATACATAGCTATGCATTTTTGTTTTATTTTTATTAAAATCATGGATTCAGTACAACTTTAAAATTCTAGCTGTGTATTTAAATATGGCATGTGATCCATTCATTAGACAGAATATTTGTATAAGTTCTGGTGTATGTGCTTAAAAATTAGCCATAGTCATTATTTCAGACAAAATTGATTTTTATGGTATACAAGTGAGTCTGTGAAATGTTTCCTTTATAAAAAGGGGGAAGGAAGAGATAAATGCTAGCAGTTTATTTCACCCAAATGTCTACTCCTGTGGTTTTATTATAAGAAGAAACAAAACTATATATATATATATTCAGATATATATGCAGATATACAGATATGCAGCATAGACCCCCAAAATTAATACTTACTTTATATTATTATTGTCACTAGAGAGTATATATCCCTATAAATGAGGATCATAGGCAACTGGTTTTATTTTTGTTTTGTTTTTAATGTTTTTATTGACTTTTAGAGAGAGAGGCAGGGATAAGGAGAGATTGAAACATCGAATGACTGCCTCCTACACGTCCCCAACTGGGGATCGGGCCCAAAACCCAGGCATGTGCCCTGACTGGGAATCAAACCAGCGACCTCTTGGTGCATGGGTCAGTGCTCAACCACTGAGCCACACTGGCTGGGCCAACCGTTGTTAATATTGAGTTTGGTTTGGGGGTTTTTCATTTACTTTTTTTTTTTTTTATCCTCACCCGAGGACATTTTTCCATTTTTTGTTCAGGTAGAGTGGGAGGGAGAGAGAGGAACAGAGAGAGAGAGAGAAACATCGATGCGAAAGGAACACATCGAGTGGCTGCCACCCGCACGACCGACCAGGGCCGGGGACAAACTGCAACCTAGGTACGTGCCCTTAGCGGGAACTGAACCCGGGTCTCTCAGGACCGCAGGCCGATGCTCTAACCGCTGAGCCAAACCGGCCAGGGCTACTTTTTTATATTTTTGAGTACTTATCATAGATTTAGATCTTCAGGAAGGAAATATTTTGAAATTATCAATAAAATATAAAAGAGGAAATCTTTTATTTAATTTTCTTAGATTAAATAAAATTATTTTATTATGTTTCTAACAATACTTTTTTGCCCTTTCTCATAGCTATTAACTGATGGCAAAGTTGTTCTGGCTCTGCTTACCTATGTTAAAAAGCCCGAGAAGCACAAAATAATTGAATGGTCTGCAGCACAGTATGAAGAATTACAACTGCATGCAATTGCCACTTTGTCATCAGTGGCCCCTTTATTAATAGAAGAATATATGGTGTGCCAGGGAAACGCTCGAATCCTGTCATTTCTAGAATGGTGTGAGACTGAAGGTGAATGGCCCTCAAATATTCCTGTCAAAGTTTTAAGCTACATATTTCAAGTGAACCCTCAATATATGCATAGAAAAAGTTGTAAAACCGCCCTGGCTGATTTTGCTCAGTGGTTAGAGCATCGGCCTGCGGACCAGAGAGTCCCTGGTTCGGTTCCCGCTAAGGGCACGTACCTCGGTTGCAGTTTGTCCCTGGCCCTGGTTGGGGTCGTGTTGGTGGCAACCAGTCGATGTGTCTTTTTCACATCTATGTTTCTCTCTTTCTTCCCTCTCTTCCCCCTCTCTCCCTCCCGCTCTATCTGAAGATAAATGCAAAAATGTCCTCTGGTGAGGATTAAAAAAAAAGTTGTAAAACTAAGGCAAAGAAAAATAAACATATAAATCTCTTCCTCTGATTTTGATATATTTACACATTTTAAGAAAAAAACAGATTTCATTTAAGATCAGGTATTAGTAAATGTAGTTGATGCACACCTCTCAGTAAAAGAAATTATATATATAATCTGATTTAAAGAGTATTATTAGACCTATCCAACAATTATACTAAGTCCTGCAGTATTTTAATTATTCATTTAACAAATATTTATTGGATGCCTACTAGGTACCAGACACTG
This sequence comes from Molossus molossus, assembly GCF_014108415.1. NCBI lineage: Eukaryota > Metazoa > Chordata > Mammalia > Chiroptera > Molossidae > Molossus > Molossus molossus. The sequence goes on along the minus strand of NW_023425401.1, from coordinate 36,606,994 downwards.
TTTTAGCTGCTAAAGATGCATTTGTGTTCAAAATAAATAAAATCTCTACCTTCATGGACCTTAAGATCCAGCTCTCTACTCAGACGTAATGTTTCCACATGTGATTTACCAAATTAGCAGAGCCCAATTTGTTGGATATTTTAATTCTCATAACTCTTAGAAAATAAGATATATGTTGTTTTTGAAAACAATTTATAAGGAAGATGCTACATTCTTTTCTGGTAGTAATTTTGTTCTAGAAAAATTTTGTATGGGGGATTTTCATTAGATCAGTAATATCACTCATTTATCCATGAGGGAGGAAAAAAAATTATAGATTATTTTTTATTCTCTAGTTTCTAATATGCTATTACTGAATTTAGTCTTATTAAATAAAATTATTCTTCTGTCTATCCTTTATATTTATGTTTCCTGAACACTGTATCATTATAACATTACTTATGTTTACAAAAGAATATAAGGCAAAAGAGGAACTGCTGCCTAACAAGAGGAACACTGATAGCTGGTGGTCACCGAGTACCCAACCTACCATGTGGGAGGCCTTAAGCACCTTACAAGTATTAATTCATTTCACCCTCACAACAAATCTAGGACTTATAGGTACTATTATTCCTGTTTATCAGATGGGTAGAAATCAGTAAGAGAAGTTAAATAACTTGTTCCTGGCCACACAGTACGTGGCAGAGCCACGGTTTAATGCAGGCAGTCTAGCTCCAGAACCCACACTTTTAACCAGTACACAATATTCAGAAGAGTATTTTGAACTTTTTTTTATAGCTTTAAACATAAAACTACTACTAAAAGAACAATCCTTTTTTTTTTTTTAAAAAAAAAAGGACTTGCCCTGCTATTTATCAAGACCAACCATAAAACTATAGTAGTTAAAATTGTTTGGTACTAGGCCAAGAATAGACCAATAGAATGGAATCTATGGGAGACTAGCTTTATCAGAAATGATACTACCAATCAGTGAGAGGATAGGGCTAGGGCAGTTAGCCCTCCATGCAAAAAAATTAAAATGCATTTTTTTTTATTTTTAAAAAAATCAATTACAAAATGAATTAAAGCCCTAAATATGAGAAGTTAAACTGTAAAAATCTTAGACGAAAACATGGGAAAATATCTTTATGATAACAGGGTAGGAAAAAACTCTGAAAAACCAGAAGAGCTTAAACTATACAGAAGGAGATTGATGAAGTTAACTAGTACTATAAAACTTCAAAATGTCTGTGACAAAATCAGAATAACCAACTACAACTTGAGAGAAGACATTTACCACCCTTGTGACTGATAAAGGATTAGAATCCAGGTTCATAAAGAACTACATACCAAAAAGAAAATAACTCAGTAGAGAAATGGATAATGAATGGAGACTGCCAAGGGACAGAAAATCTCAAATTTTCAAAAAACATCAGAGGACACAACTCCATTGGTAATCAGAGAAATGCAAATTAATATAACAGTGAACTACCATTTCACATTTAATAGATTGAGAAGAATCTATTAGTCTTATTAATTATATCCACATAACCACTTTGTGAAACAATTTGGCAACTTTAGTAAAATTCAATGGAGGTATAGCCTATGTGGTTCTGGTGTCGCATGACCAAGCTCTGCTCACGGGCAGTAAGAGGACGTGAACCAAAACGTTCATTAGAGCAGTTTGCACTAGTGACTGGAAAAACCAATTTATTTATAAAGTGAGAGCTGAAAGCAATTAAAATGAATGATCTAGATCTATTTTTGACAATTTGAATAGTTTTTAAAACATACTGTTGAATACAGAAGCAAGTTACAAAAGATGCGTTCAATGATACATTTGAAGAAAATTTTAAAGCACGTATTTCTATTCTGGGACTAGGAGGAGGGAAAAGGCATAATTCTCAAAAAAAAAAAAAACTAAAGCAAATATAACATAATTTTTACATCTGTTTAAACTTATGGATACATAGCTGATATATTGTTTATTTGAAATGTTTTAAATTTCTTGAAGTACAGTAAATTATTACTCTTTCTCCACAGATTCCTTCTTCAGCCATGGGAACAGTTTCCATGGTACAGGCGGCCGTGGCAACAAGTTTGCTCATATGCGTTACACTTTAAGACTCCTGAGAGCTATGGTCTACCTTGAGGATGAGACTGTAAACAAGGATCTTTGTGAAAAGGAAGCAATTCAGCAACTCATAGGTAAAACAACTTGCTTGGTACTGATGAAAGTAGAATATTTACAAGTTAGAGGTTTTGTTTAAAATGTTTTTCTGTAGCCCTGGCCCGTCTGGCTCAGCAGTTGGAGCTTCGGCCTGCGGACCAGTCTCGGGTTCAATTCCTGTCAAGGGCATGTGCCTCTGTTGTGGGTCAGTCCCCGGCCCTGGTCAGGGTTGTGCAGGAGGCAGGCAGCCAGTCAGTGTGTCTGTCTCACATCGATGTTTCTCTTTCTCTCTCTGCCCCTCCCTTCCTCCCACTCTATCTGAAGATAAATGGAAAAATATCCTTGGGAGAGGATTTAAAATAATAACAAAATGTTTTCCTATAAATTTATTTTGTTTTTATAGCTGAGAAACTCCTGAATATTTTCTTGATTTTTGTTTCATATTGTTGCTATAAATCAGTTTCATTACTGAATCATGATCAGTCATCCTTTAAACATGTGTTTTCTCAATTCATATACCATTTCATTTAGGATTATCTTTAACATTTTTTTTTATGGGCTATTGTTATGTTTCATTCTTCTAATAAGATTATTATTTTCTGGTCAAGTCTTTTGGAGTCATTTTAAAAGAGGGTAACATTACATTTTCCAGTGCATCTGACATACCAGGATGCTGGTACACTGATGTATACAGAAATGTACACAGGAGATTCTTTTCTGATATATCAGGATATCCGTGATTTTCAACTAAGAAAAAACTATGCTAGGTTGCCTTATCCCCAAAATACATACATGTGAACTCTGTAAAATTCAGAACCCCTTTTTAAAAAAAAGCTTTTTACTTTTTTTTGTTGTTGTTGTTAATCCTCAGCTGAGGATGTGTTTTTCATTGAGGGGGGTGGGGATCGAACGGGCAACCAGGTACGTGCCTTCATCCAGGATTGAACCTGAGGGCCGACGCTCTAATGGCTGAGCCACACATGCCAGCACAAAAACTCTTTACTTTTTGTTAAATAAACAGGACATACAAATGGCCAAGGGACATATGAAAAAAATGCTCAATGTCACTAATCATCAGAGAGATGCAAATTAAAATGACTATGAGGTATCACCTCACACCTGTCAGAATGGCTGCCATCAACAAATCATCAAACAACAAGTGCTGGCGAGGGTGTAGAGAAAAGAGGACTCTAGTGCACTGCTGGTGGGAATGCAGACTGGCGCAGCCACTATGGAAAACAGTATGGTGTTTCCTCAAAAAATTAAAAATTGAACTGCCATTTGACCCAGTGATCCCACTTCTAGGAATATATCCTAAGAAACCTGAAACACCAATCAGAAAGAATATATGTACCCCTATGTTCATAGCAGCACTATTTACAATTGCTAAGATCTGGAAACAGCTCAAGTGTCTATCAATAGATGAGTGGATAAAAAAGTTGTGGTATATTTACACCGTGGAGTACTATGCAGCTTTAAGAAAGAAAGATCTCGTAGTCCTTTGAGAGGACATGGAGGGACTGGAGAGTATTATGCTAAGCAAAATAAGCCAGTCAGAGAAAGACAAGTATCATGTGATCTCACTTATTTGTGGAATATAATGAACAAAATATGGTGATGACCGAAGTAGACCCAGAGACAGAAAAGTAGTGTTCAGACTGACAAACTTCAGAGGGGCGAGAGGGAGGGAAAAAATAAACCAAAGAACTTATGTATATAAGCATAACCAATGGACATAGACAACAGTGCTGGGGGCGGGGGTGCCAGGAACGGGAGGAGGGAGTCAATGTGGGGGAAAGGAGAAACATCTGTAACAAAAATAAATTAATTAAATAAAGAAAAAAAATAGTCTGTCAGCCCTAACCTTTCCTGACTTTGAAAAGAGCTATTTTAGTCACATTTATATCAGTGATTGCCTCATGAGTAAGTGATATAACTTGCTGGATGTCAGTTAATTTCAGATACCTACTTAAAAACTCTCCTGCCTGTTATGTTAAAGTGCCTACTCTTCCGCCATGAGTGGTGCTCTCTAATAATACTACTAGTGAGCAAAACAAGGATATTGAGAAGGGGACTACACAAAAACGTTCATTTTGTGGGTGAGTTTGCTTAGGATGGCCAAACCTGAAAGTAGATTTTCTCACTTCTTTGTACATTCCATTGTACAGAAGTCAGTTTTAAGACCCCAGCCTAACTGGATGGAGTCCAGAAATACAGTTTTCCATCTGTCCAGGAAGAAATCTTAATCTTATCTGGGGGGGAGGGGTAAGGAAATGAGAAAACAAATAGCAAGGATTCTTTTCTTAGGACCTTTTTCCCTTTAACTTGAAAGAATCCTGATCTTTATCATGTGAGAGTTGTTAGAGGCAAGGACCTTCTCTTACTGAGTCTAACAGAGGGCTGTTTGTGCACCACAAATAGTAACTGCATTGTGAATGTAGATGTTTATACACCTTTGTTTAGGCAGTGGTATTACAACCATGTACAAGGCAGGACACTAGGGACTTTGTCCTTCATGAGAACAAAAGAAAAGATGTATGTCATAGAAAGATAACGTGTTACCATGCACCAATAAGACTAATGAGTAACAGAATAAATACCATAGAAATTAAAGGGTTTGGTTAGTTTTCAAAGCTAGGAAATCTGTGTGTGTGTGTGTGTGTGTGTGTGTGTGTCTAGTTGACATTTAATAAGTGCTTATTATACACGGGACACTGTTTCAGGTACTTTAAATACACCATCTCATTTAATCCTCATGATAATTCTTAGTGCGGGTACCTATTTTATAGATAAGAAAGTTAAGGAATTTGCCAGAAAACAGGGGCTGGGGCAAGGGAGAATTAGAGTTATTACTTAATGAGTAGATGAAACTTTGCAAATTTGAGTCAGGCCCAGATTGTGAATGGTTTTGAATATAATGCCAAGGGTATAGTTAGAGTGCAGAAAGGGTGCATGTACTGTATGCCAGGCATACACCTAATCTAATTAACTCATTGCAGCTCCCCTATTTGATAAAAAGTATTACCTACATTCTTACTAACAAAACAGACGTTTTTATTCTCCCTAAATCATGATAGTAAGTGGCAAAAGGAAAATAACTTACCTCTTGACCCTGGCCCATGTGGCTCAGTTGGTTGAACATCTTCCCATGCAAGTGGTTCTCAACCTTCCTAATGCCGCGACCCTTTAATACAGTTCCTCATGTTGTATGTGGGCGAATCTGCATGTGGGCGGACCCGCCTGGAGACAGACAAAGGAGCAGTGTGTCAGTTCCTAAGACCATCGGAAATACATATTTCCGATGGTCTTAGGCGACCCCTGTGAAAAAGTCATTCAACCCCCCAAAGGGGTCGCGACCCACAGGTTGAGAACCACTGCACCAAAAATTTGCAGGTGCCCAGGTTTCAGGCTTGATCCCCAGTAGGGGGCATGGAGAAGGCAGCACATGGATGTTGTGCTCTCACATCAATGTTTCTATCTCTCTCTAAATATAAAAATATATATATATATATATATTTTAAAACCTAACTTCTTGCCCTGGCCAGTTTGGCTCAGCAATTAGAGTGTCGGCCTGCGGTCCAGAGAGACCCAGGTTCGGTTCCCGCTAAGGGCACATACCTCGGTTGCAGTTTGTCCCCGGCCCTGGTTGGTCGTGTGGGTGGCAGCCACTCGATGTGTCCCTTTCACGTCGATGTTTCCCTCTCTTCCTCTCTCTCCCTCCCACTCTATCTGAGCAAAAATGGAAAAATGTCCTTGGGTAAGGATAAAAAAATAATAAAATAAAAATAAAACCTAACCTCTTAACATGCTTTTTATCTACTGTACTCCTTACTCTCTGTTTGTGACCATTATTTTTAATATTCTTTTGATTTCTGATCATCTGATGAAAGCTGTCAGTCCTGATATGCTTGGAAATACAAACAAAATTTTGCTTGTGTTTCATTTCATTGCATGAAATTTGATTTCCTTCATAGGAACAAATGATAAAAACAAGGTTTACAAAGAATTATTCTCTCTCTTTTTCTTACCTTTATTATTCTTATTTTTTATTTAAAATTGTTAAAGTTTTAAATTGTAAAATACATGTAATGTTAAATTTAACATCTTAATCATTTTTAAGTGTATAGTTCACTAGTGTTAAGTACATTCATATTATTTTGCAAACAATATCCAGAACTCTCTTGATCTTGTAAAACTGAAACTCTATATCTCTTTAGTAATAACTTGCTATTTCCCCCTCCCCTCAGCCCCTGGCATATACCATTCTACTTTCTGTGTCTGTGAATTTGACTACTGTAGGTACCTCACTCATATTAGTGAGTCTTTGTCTTTTTTCTGACTGGCATGTTTCACTTAGCATAATGACTTCAAGGTTCATCTATGTTGTCGCATGTGTCAGAATTCCATCCCTTTTAGTTTTCGAATTAAAAATATTTTTTGGTTTATAACAACACAAATTTGTTATCTCAAAGTTCTATAATCCAGAACTCTAACTTACATCTATTGTACCAGGCTAAAATTGAGATGGTGACAGGGCTGGTTTCTTTCTGGAGGCGCTAGGGGGGAATCTGTTTCCATGCCTTTTCCAGCATCTAGAGGCCGCTTGACTTCTTGACTCAGTCCCCTTCCTCCATCCTCCTCAAAGCCAGCAAGGCCTGTTGACTTTTCTCAGCTCACATCACTGGGACACTCAGAAAATACTCCCTTTTAAATGATGAATACTATTCCATTGTATGTATATACATTCACCCATCAATGGAGACTTGGGTTACTTCCATATTTTGGCTATTGTGAATAATGCTGCTATGAATATGGGTATACAGATTTTTCTTTGAAACTCTGGTTTTAATTATTTTGGGTTTATTCCCAGAAGCAGAATTCCTGGATCATATAGAAATTTTATTTTTTATTTCTGAAAAGAATTGCTGTACTGTTTCCTATAGTGGCTGCACCATTATACATTCCCACCGACAGTGCACAAGTTTTCCATTTTTTTCTACATCCTTCCCAATACTCGTTTTGTTTGGTTTTATAGTTGCCATCCTAATGGGTGTGAAGTAGTATCTCATTGTGGTTTTGATTTGTATTTCCCTAACGATTACTGATGTTGAGTATCTTTTCATGAGGTTGTTACCAGTTTATTTTATTTTATTTTATTTTATTTTATTTTTTTGGTACATGCCCCTTGCCGCTAGGGCCTAGTGGGAACTGAACCCAGGACTCTCTGGTCCGCAGGCCTACGTTCCAACCGCTGAGCCAAGCCAGCTAGGGCGCCAGTTTTTAAATCAGTTGCTTGTTCTTTGTTGTTGAGTTTTAGGAACTCTTTATATGTTCTGGATATTAACCCTGTATCAGATATATAATTTGCAGATATTTTCTCCCAGTTCATTAGTTACCTTTTCAGTCTGTTGTGTCCTTTGATACACAGACTTTTTCAATATCTTTGTCAATTTGCTATAAAAGTTTCTTATTGCTTAATCTTAATTTCTGTACTAATCTTTTATAAAATTACAGTTTATTTCAATATTATTTTGTATTGGTTTCAGGTGTACAGCATAGTGGACAATCATATACTTTACAAAGTGTTCCCCCAGATATTTCCAGTACTCACCTGGCCCCATAAATAGTTATTACAATATTATTGACTATATTCCCTATGCTGTACTTTATATCCCGGTGACTATTTTGTAACCACCAATTTGTACTTCTTAATCCCTTTACCTCTCTCAAAGGCTGGGCAATTTTAATAGAACCTTTATTGAGTTGGTGTGTAAGGCTTGTTTCAAATAATTTTTAAAAAGAGAGAGAGATGGCCCTGGCCGGTTGCTCAGTGGTTAGAGCATCAGCCTGCAGTCCGAAGAGACCCAGGTTCAGTTCCTGCTAAGGGCACGTACCTCAGTTGCCGTTTGTCCCCGGCCCTGGTTGAGTTGTGTGGGTGGCAACCACTTGATGTGTCCCTTTCATGTTGATGTTTCTCTCTTTCCCTCCCTCCCACTCTATTTGAACAAAATATTGAAAAATGTCCTCAGGTGAGGATAAAAGGAAAAAAGAGAGAGAGAGAGAGAGAGAGAGAGAGAGAGAGAAAGAGAGAGAGATGGCCTTTGAAGCAATAAACAGCATGAGTAGAGATATGGTACTAAGATGTGCATAATGATGTGTACAGAACTAGCTTAAGTGGAGTCAGAGTTTTATGAAGATAAGTTTAATTGCCTGTCTGGTCAGGGGCCAAGCCAGAAAGAGTTTTGAATGGCAGATAATAGAGTTTGACCTCCATTCTCTTGGGGCATGGGAAGCCATTTACAGTTTTAGTCGGGGAAGTTACATCTATAATGCTGTTTTAGGAAGAAGAATCTGGCCCTGGCCGGTTTGGCTCAGCGGTTAGAGCATCAGCCTGCGGTCCAGAGAGACCTGGGTTTGGTTCCCGCTAAGGGCACGTACCTCAGTTGCAGTTTGGCCCTGGCCCTGGTCGGTCGTGCGGGTGGCAGCCACTCGATGTGTTCCTTTCACGTCGATGTTTCTCTCTCTCTCTGTTCCTCTCTCTCCCTCCAACTCTACCTGAACAAAAAAATGGAAAAATGTCCTCGGGTGAGGATAAAAAAAAAAAAAAAAGGAAGAAGAATCTGGAAGAAATATATCAGATGTTTTAGAATAGAACAAACAGAAGGTAAAGGCAGAGAATTAAAGGACACTGAAATATGAAGAAAATAATTTAGTATTAACATAACATTTGGTCCAGACAACAGGGAAAGGGACCTTTATTGAGGTGTGTAAGGCTACCTGTACCCAGGTAGAAAGGAGAATGAGGTAACCTAGAAAGGAGAAGCAGACCTATTGGCAGCCAGCTTGGATTTCTGGAAGACATTCTTGATAAAAGTACATGGGTCCTTTTGTCTGTGGCCTGCCCCTGCACGGGGCCTCCAGCATGCTCAACTACCCTCCCTATGGGCGGATGCCCCACCTGTAATTCATCCTCACAGGACCAAGAATTGTCTGTCAGGGCCAACTATGGAGATAGGCTATGACTCCCATGGTCCTTCTACTTTGGAGCGTAGCTGAACACTGTCTGCTAATGCCAGTGCCCCTTTAACAGAGGAAAAATGACTTTCATTTCTCGTTTATAGCTTTAAGGAAAATTCCTTTTTGAGGCAAAATTTTATTGTGAATGTCATTGCATCAGTGTAAGTACATGTTTTAAAGTCTTTTTAAATTTTGATTAGAAGCAGGGGAGAGATTTTAAATGACATGGGAATACTGCTACCTAAACTTGTTGAAGACACCTTCGAACAGACATGGAGAGGATGCAGAAAGAAGTAACAAAAATAGAAATACTTATGGAGGTTTTCCACCTTTGCTTAAAATTGACCTGTTAACCATGAAGAGAAGACATGAGGCAAGCTATGATCAGGCATTTTGGTCATATATTTGCAAAGGCACTCATGAAACTGCATATTTTTATTTATTTATCTATTTATTTATTTTTGGTTAATCCTCACCCCCAAGGATATTTTTCATTGATTCCTTTTAGAGAGAGTGGAAGGGAGTGAGGGAGGGAAAGATAGAGAGAAACATCAATGTGAGAGAGACACATAAATTGGTTGCCTCCTGCATTGCCCTTACTGGGGCCAGGGATCAAACCCAAAACCCAGATATATGCCCTTGACCAGGAATCAAACCTGCGACCCTTTGGGCCACAGGCTGATGCTCTAACCACTGAGCAAAATCAGCAAGGGCAGAAACCATAATTTCAAATGGTTTTGTTTACTGAGCAAAGTATCAGGTTGTTAGAGCATCTTAGTGACACTCCATTAATTCTGTGCTAGAAACTCTGTATAGATGGGGCTACTGATATATTGAGAGTTCAAAGAATCCATTTATCATCTTCTGTCTACATCTTCTAGGCAACTATGCAATGAAAATAGCCCCCTTTTAAAATTTTCTTTTTCTTTATTGATTTGAGAGAAAGAGAAAGGGAAGGGGACAGAGAGAAACATTGATGAGAGAGAACATCGATTGGCCGCCTCCCACATGCCCCCCACTGGGGATTGGGCCCACAACCTGGGCATGTGCCCTGACCAAGAACCGAACCAGCAACCTTTGGGTGCATGGGTCAATGCTCAACCACTGAGCCACACAGGCCAGACGAAAATAGCCCCCTTTTAAAATCATTTCCCTAGCTAAAATTTTACAAGAAAGGATTTCAAACCAGTATTTGATCAAAATAAAAATATACTGTCCAATAACTTTGCATTCTTTAAATTTTTTATACCAGGAATATTTAAAAATACAATAAACAAGATTAATGACAAGGAGGAGGCCATCATTTTGGAAATTCAATCTGATATATTACTTATCTTATCTGGTCTTTGTGAAAATAGCACTTCCAGGAAGGTATGTATGCCTGTGAATCAAAGATTTGTTTAGATCTCTCAATCACCTAACACTATGAACTTTTTCTTAGTAAGTGCCCATAGATGTTGGTGTTCTTTAATCTTGTGGAGATTTAGTTTAATATTTGTTTTTATGATTAGAGTATAATTATATACAATAAAGTGTATAGATCTTAAGTATATAGTTCAATAGGTTTTGACAAATGTATACACTCATTTAACCAATACCCCCATTAAAATATAGATTATTGTTATCTCCCTATAGAATTCATTCATGTCCCTTAGCAACCATCCTACTGCTTGCCTCCAGAAAACCACTATTCTGATATCCCCATATATTAGTTTTACTTATTATTTAACTTTATATTAATAGAATCAGTGCCCTTTTATATCTGGTTTCTGTCATCTAGCCATCATATTTCTTAAATATATCCATGTTGTTGCATGAATCAGTATTGCTGATTATATTGCTAAATATTATTTCATTGTATGAATATACCAAAAATTTGTTTCTCCATTCTCCTATTAATAAACACTTAGGTTGTTTCCATTTGGGACTATGATGTATAAAGCACCAATGAACATTATTGTACTAGTCTTTTTGTGGACATAATACTTTCATGTCTCTTGGGTGAATATGTTGTAGTGCAGTTGACGGATCATAAAGTAAGTGTGTTTTTAAGAAACTGTGAAACGTTTCCTAAGTGAGTTGTACCATTATAAATGCTGTTTAGGGGGTTTGAATCAGGTTCATACCTAAAACTAAAAGTTGGAAAAAGAACTAATTCCTTTTGGTCTTTTTTAACTCCATAGCAAACTCTGAGTCTCAGAAATTGATAACTTAAATAACAAGAGACAGAATTGGAAAGATAAAAATAAAATGTTATGAAGATTTCAATGGAGGGATTTTAGAGAGAGAACAGGAACAGCAGGTGCATCCTTAGTTCCAAGTTTTGATGCAACTGCACCTTACATTCTACCACTCTGTGCCTGTGCTCCTCTGGGAAAAAACTCAGTCTTGCTCTTGGGAACTAGAACTGAACAACAGGGCACTGAGAAAGGTCATGGGTAAGGGACAAATATTAACTGGTAATAACATCATATAAATTATTAAAGTTTTACATATTTGCATAAATATATATATTTATATATTTGTTTCTCTTTTTATAACATTAGAAAATTATCCATGATAGAATGAATGTTAGCCTCTTAAAGTACTTGTTGCTGTCTAGTGTCTATCTGACATGCTGATTGACTACATTCATTATACTGTGGAAGAAAATCATGAGACAAGCCTTATGGTTTATTTTTCTAAAAGAGAAAGAAAGTGAAAAAACAAAACTTATAAAGGAACATTAAGCTGGGCTATTGATTGATGCCTTCTCTTTAAATGACTAGCTTTATAACCGTTTGTCTTAAGTTCCTGAGAATAAGTGAGTACAAATTCAGAAACAAACAAACAAAAATTGTATTAAAAGCCCTATTTTTCTAACAATGTTGTATTTGTCCGATAGAAGAAGGTTTAGGGGACAGAATGAAATGGGAAAAGAAGGGGTTATTAATTTATTTCAAGAATAATTTTAAATAAATCTCTTAGGAAATTTTTGGAACTGAAGGAGTGGATATAATTCTTCATGTAATGAAAATAGACCCCAAGAAGTTTCAGAGTGGATTAGGCTATAATGTACTTCTTTTTAGTACATTGGACAGCATTTGGTGAGTATTACTGTACCCAAGTTAGGTGAAATCACAGTACAAGAAAACTACCTCTATAGTTATGTATGCCAACTTTCTTCCTTCAAAATTACACCAGAGAGTTAACTCTCTCAATGCCCTTTTCTCTTCAATCACCCAGAAATGACACTTACCAGTGTCCTTTAGAAAGTAATCTTATCTGTCACTCAAATATAAAACAATTCTTGTATCTAAAGTTAAATTCTGGTTTTTGTGATTTGAACCCATTCCATTTTAGCCTGGTCTGGGAAAACACTAGCATCTATTATTACTCATATAGTATTATTATATACTTGAAGATTGTTGAATTCCTCATTCATCTTTTCTTCAGTGAGTTGAAAACTCATTGGGTATTTCCTAACCAATATTAGTTCCCAAACTTTGTAGCATTTCTAATAATAATAAAAAAAATACTGCTTTTCTTAATGTAAATTTACAAAATTTTGTCTTGGAGAAAATTACTTGAGTTTCATATATCATTAACACTTAATATATTTCTTTAGTTCTCTGTTTGGGTGATATTCATGAAAGTCACACTGCAGCACATTATAAATAAACTCTGATAACTATAGATCAAATTAACTTAACAGATATATACAGAACATTCTACCCAGTAGCAGCAGAATACATATTCTTTTCAAGTGCTGTGATATTGTGGTTTATAATAAGAAATATAGATTTGGTCCGTGTCTATTACCAAGTTCCTAAAACACTTGTCATTTTTTAGTCAATAAGAGCAAAGGAGCATCTATTGTTACAATATTTGGTCTTTTATTCTCAGTTTCTATAATATTTCCAGAGTAATATACATTTTGTTATTCATAATAAGTCACGTCTGATTTCAGGATAATAAGATGATTTTTGGAAAGCCCCTAGATAGCCACAGAATGGGGGGGACCATTTGCCAAGGGAGCCAACCATATAATTGACTAGAGAGTTGGAACTTTCACCCCTACCCTCAACCTCTAGGAAGGGGAAAGAAGCTGGAGATTGAGTTTAGTCACCAATGGCCAATGATTTAATCAGTTGTGCCTACATAATGAGACATCCATAAAAATCCTAAACTATAAGACAGAGAGAGCTTCCAACTTGTTGAACATATAGAGGTTCTCCCTACCCTGCCCTGTGCATCTCTTCCATCTGGCTGTTCCCAGGTTGTATGCTTTCATAACAAAACAGTAATCTAATAAGTACATTGTTTTCCTTAGTTCTGCGAGCCTCTTCAACAAGTTTTGCATCCCAAGGAGGGGTGGAACATCTAATATATAGCTGATTGGTTAGAAGCTCAGGGGACAACATGAATTAGAATCCAAGGTGGGGGCAGGAAGGCAGTACAGTCTTGTGGGACTCAGCCTTTTACCTGTAAGCTCTGATGTCAATTCCAGGTAGATAGTGTTAGAATTGAATTGAACTGTAGGACATCTGGGTGGTGTCTGCACATAATTGAAGATGTGATTGGTGGTGGGGGGGGGGAAGCCCACATATTTGGTGGCCAAAAGTGAATCATTGAAAGTATAGTGTTGAGGAAAGACAGAGTTTTTTTGATAAGTGCATATGCAATATTCTCTAGGATAGATCACATGCCAGGTCATAAAACAAGTATTAGTAAATTTAAGAAGACAGAAATAATTCTAAATATCTTTTCTGACCACAGTGGAATAAAACTAGAAATCAATAACAAAAGAAAATCAGGAAAACTCACAACTGAGTCCAAATTAAACATCAAACTCTTGAAATAACCACCGGGTCAAAGACAAAAACAAAAGGGAAATTAGAAAATTTCTCAATACAAACTAAAATGGAAACACAACATACTAAAACTTATGTAATACAGCAAAAGCAGTGCTAAGAGGGAAGTTGATAGTGATAAATGCTTACATTGGAAAAGAAGCAAGATTCGAACAACCTAACTTTATACCACAATGAACAAGAAAACAAAGAACAAACTAAGCCCTGGCCGGTTTGGCTCAGCGGTTAGAGCATCGGCCTGCAGTCCAGAGAGACCCGGGTTCGGTTCCCACTAAGGGCATGTACCTCAGTTGCAGTTTGTCCCCGGCCCTGGTTGGTCGGGTGCGGGTGGCAGCCACTCGATGTGTCCCTTTCATGTCAATGTTTCTCTCTCTCTCTCCCTCCCACTCTATCTGAACAAAATATCGAAAAATGTCCTCAGGTGAGGATAAAAAAAAAAGATTATAAAGGACTGTTATATATAATTATATATCAACAAATTGGACATCATAGAATAAATGGATAAATTCCTAGAAACATACAGCCTACCAAGACTGAGTCAAGAAGAAATGGAAAGCCTGAACAGAACTAACAATAAGGAGACTGAATCAGCAGTCAAAATTTCCCAACAAAAAAAAGCCTGAGACCAGGTAGCTTCACAGGTAAATTTTACCAAATATTTAAATAATGAATACCAATCCTTAAACTGTTCCAAAAAATAGAAGAGGGAACACTTCCAAATTCATTTTATGAGAACAATATCACCATTATACTAAATCCAGACAAAGACTCCCTGAGAAAAAACTACAGATCAATCAATATTCCTCATGAACATGAATACAAAAGTCCCCTAGTAACTATTAGTAAACCGGATTCAACATTACATTAAAAGGATCATATGCCATGACCAAGTGGGATTTATTTATCTCTGGGATGCAAGAATGATTTAGGATATGCAAATCTATCAGTGTGATACACCACATTAACAGAAAAAGAGAAAAAGCACATAGGCATCTCAATAGATGCAGAAAAAAGCACTCGACAAAATTCAACACACTTTCATGATAAAAATTCAACTAAGTTAGGTAGAGAAGAAATGTGTCAACAAATCAAGGCCATATATGAAAAGCCCACAGCTAACATCGCGCTCGGTGGCGAAAAGCTGAAAGCTTTTCTTAAGATCTGCAGCAAGGCAAAGATGCCCACTCACCTCTTCTATTCAGCATAGTACTATAAGCTCTAGAAGAAAAGGTGTCTAAACCAGAAAGGGAGAAGTAAAATTATCTGTTTGCAGATGATATGATCTCATATGTAGAAAACCCTGAACACCCCACCAAAAAAACTGTTAGAACTAATAAATTCAGTGAAGTTATGGGATACAAAATCAACATACAAAAATCAGTCGCATCTCTGCACACCAATAATGAACTATCTGGAAAGGAAATTAAAAAAATAATCACATTGGCAACAGCACCAAAAAGCATAAAATAATTTAGGAATAAATACAATCAAGACGGTGAAAGACTTATACATTGAAAACTATAAAACACTAATGAAAGAAATTAAACCTGATACAAATAAATGAAAAGACGTCCGTGTTCATGAATTGGAAGAATTAATATTGTTTAAATTTTCAGACTGCCAAAGTAATATATAGATTAAATGCAATCCCTATAAGAATCATAAAGATATTTTGACAGAAATAAAAAATACAGTCCTAAAATTCATATGGAACAAGTAATCATCAGAAAAATGCAAATCAAAACTATAATGAGATAACACCTCACACCTGTTATGATGGTTATCAAGAAAACAAAAGATATGCCTAGCTGGTGTGGCTTGTGGATTGAGCATCGTCCCATGGACTGAGAAGTCCCGGTTCAATCCCGGTCAGGGCACATGCCCAGGTTGTAGGTTTGATCGATGTCTCTCTCTCACATCGATGTTTCTCTCTCTCTCTAGAAAAATCAATAACAATATATTTATTTAAAAAAGAGAACAAGCCCTGGCCGATTTGGCTCAGCAGTTAGAGCATCGGCCTGCAGACCAGAGAGACCCGGGTTCGGTTCCCCCTAAGGGCATGTACCTCAGTTGCAGTTTGTCCCTGGCCCCAGTTGGGGTCATGTGAGTGGCAACCAGTCGATGTGTCTCTCTCACATCGATGTTTCTCTCTCTTTCTCCCTCTTTCCCTCCCGCTCTATCTGAAGATGAATGCAGGAATGTACTCAGGTGAGGATTGATTAAATAAATAAATAAATAAATAAATAAAATAAAAAATACAAGTGTTGGTTGAGGATGTGCAGAAAGGGAACTCTCATACACTTTTGGTGGGAATGTAAAATGGTGTGTGGCCACTATGGAAAACAGTATGGAGGTGCCTCAAAAAAATAAAAATAGTATTACCATGTGATCCAACAATCCCACTTCTGGGTATGTGTCCCAAAGATTTGAAATCAGAATCTTGAAGAGACAGTGGCACTATGTTCATAGCAGCATTATTCACAATAGCCTAGATAGGGAAACAACCCAAATCTCCATCAATAGATGAATAGATAAACAAAAAATGGTATGTACATACAATGGAATATTACTCAACCTTTAAAAAGAAGGAAATACACATTGCAGTAATATGAATGGACCTGGACGACATTATGCCAAGTGAAATAAGGCATTCACAAAAGGGCATCTCTTAAACATAATTTCTTTAAAATAGACAAAATTATAGAAGTAGACAATGGTATGTAGACAGTAGAATGATAAGGTGAGGAGGTATGAGTTGTTGTTCAATGAGTATAAAGTTACAGTTATACAACATTAGTAAATTTCAGAGATCTGCTATATAACAGTGCCTATTGTAAGTATTGTGTACTTAAAATTTGTTAAGTGGGCAGATCTCATGTTAAGTGTTCTTATTACAGAAACAAACATAACCCACAAAGGGACACAGGAAACTTTTATAGCTGATATTTTTATTACGTGGGTTGTAGTGATAGTAATATACATATGTCCAAACTCACTAAATTGCACACATTAATTATATGCAGATTTTTGTATTCCACTTATACCTAAATAAAGTTGGGGATGGGGGAAACTGATGAATACTACTTTCCATAAGATCAAGTAAGTAGTTTTACCTATTGCAAATTCACTATTTAATATAGAGGACTACTCAGCTTTCATCCAGATACACATAGACAATGGAAGTACTCAGCTATCTAGTTTCTTTTTTACTATAGAGAAGAGAGAGAGAGAGAGTGATAAACATGAAAACCTGATCTTAAGTTTCAGTGACAAATTCTTATTGACCAAAGCACTGTATTAAGCATAGTAAAATATTAAGATGAGTATTAATAAGTATCATCCTTAATAATATATTGGGATTAAGAGGTTACTGCAGAAAATATCTTGATGATTTATTCCTTCTTTATTTACTACATCACAGTTATACTAAAAATTAATAGATTATGGTTTTATTTATCTGTGTCTTTTATTATAACAAACTTCAAATCCCTTGGGATAAGAGATAAGGTAGAAAAAATAAGTAATAGAAAGACTTCCAGTCAAGATGGCAGCGTAGGTCACGTCCTCCCACAACCATGTCAAAATTACAACTAAACTACAGAACAACCATCATTCAGAACTGCTGGCATGGAGCTGAATGGAAGTCCTACAACTACCGAATTAAAGAAGCAGCCAAGCCCTGGCCATTTGCTCAGCGGTTAGAGTGTCAGCCTGCGGTCTAGAGAGACCCGGGTTCAGTTCCCGCTAAGGGCATGCACCTCGGTTGCAGTTTGTCCCCGGCCCTGGTTGGTTGAGCAGGTGGCAGCCACGCGATCTGTCCCTTTCACGTCGATGTTTCTCTCTCTCCCTTTCTCTTCCTCTCTCTCCCTCCAACTCTATCTGGAGATAAATAGAAAAATATCCTCAGGTGAGGATTAAAAAAAAAAGAAGCAGCAGCAGCCACACTGAGATTGGTAGGAGGGGCATAGGCAGACTGGCTGCTCCCACACTCACGTGTGGCGGATAAAAATTAGGACACCTTGACTGGGAAGGTCCTCCCTGAGGACTGAGGGACCCCCACAAACACACCAGGTGCCCAGCTCAGGGTTACAGTGCCAGGAAGAGAAGTCCCCATAATTTCTGACTGGAAAAACCAGCGGGAACTGAGGCTCAGGGAGGCTGAGGCGGCTGGAGCCCAGGTAGCTCCTTAAAGGGCTGGTGCACAGACTTATCAGATTCTCTCCCTCTAAGCTTGGAGGGGAGGCAGCTTGAGGGGCGCCAGAGACACACAGGGAAGAACTGAGCTGTTTGGCACTGGAGTGAGGGTTGGAGAGGCAGCTTTCTCCTGCACAGACGTGCTGTCAGAGGCCTTTGTTCCTCTGGTGAGCCCTTCCCCCACAGGGCTGGCAATCCGCAGCCATATCTGGGACTCCAGCAACCTGGCTGAAACTGTTTGCCACACCCTGGTGATTCCCTGAGGCCCTGCCCCACCCAACTTTCAGGCCCACCCAAGCTGTTACCAGTTGCTTCACCACAAGACTGGCCTGCCTTGGATCCTGCTTCAGGTTTTCCTGAATTCTTTCAAACAAGCAGCATCTGGTCTCAGCTAGCCCCATACCTCTCATTAAGTAATACATAGAAACAAACACAGGGAGGCAGCCAAAATAAAGAGACAAAGAAACAGGTCCCAAATGAAAGAATAGAACAAAACTCTAGGAAAAGAACTAAGTGAAATGGAGATAAGCAACCTAACAGATGCAGAGTTCAAAACACTGCTTATAAGGATGCTCAGTGAACTTAGTGAGAATTTAAATGAACTTAGTGAAGGCCTCAAGAGCATAAAAAAGGGCCAATCAGAAATGAAGGATGCACAGTCAGAAATGAAGGAGGCACTAACTGAAATAAAGAATAATTTACACAGATTGAGTAGTAGAGTAGGTAAAGCCAAGAAGCAAACCATTGATTTGGAATATAAGGAAGCAAAAACACCCAATCAGAACAGCAAAAAGAATCCAAAAAAATGAGGATAGTGTAAGAAGAGAGAGAGAACAAGAAATCGAAAACCTATTTGAAACAATAATGGCAGAAAACTTCCCTAACTCGGTGAAGGAAACAGACATACAAGTCCAGGAAGCACAGAGAGTCCCAAACAAGATGAACCCCAACAGGCCCACACCAAGACACATCATCATCAGAATGCAAAAGGTTCAAGACAGAGAGAATCTTAAAAGCAGCAAGAGAAAAGCAGTGAGTTACCTACAAGGGAGTTCCCATTAGACTGTCAGCTGATTTCTCAAAAGAAACTTTGCAGGCCAGAAGGGAGTGGCAAGAAATATTCAGAGTGATGAAAAGCAAGAACCTACAACCAAGATTACTCTATCCTGCAAAGCTGTCATTTAGAATCGATGGCCATATAAAGACTTTCCCAGACAAGGAAAAGCTAAAGGAGTTCATCACCACCAAACCATTATTATATGAAATGTTGAAGGGTCTTCTTGAAGAAAAAGATCAAAAATATGAACAAACAAAATGGCAATGGATACATATCTATTGACAATGGAATCTACAAACAAAATGAACAGGCAGAACAGAAACATTCTCATAGATACAGAGAACATTTTGTTGATTGCCAGATGGGAGGGGAGTTGGGGGAATGGGTGAAAAAGGTGAAGGGATTAAGAACAAATTGGTTGCTAGACTGGCAAACCTGGAGTTGGGGGATGGGAAGAAATAAAGCAAAGAACTTACATGCATAACCAATGGACACAGACAACAGTGTGGGAAAAGGTGGGAGGGGGGCTGGAATGGGGAGGGGAAAATGAGGAACATCTGTAATACATTCAACAATAAAGATTTTTTTAAAAAGAAAAAAAAAAAAGGGAACAAAATGAGGTGGTAAAGCCTGGAAATACCTGAGTCAGAGGGGCCAGCTGACCTTTTTGTACCAACCCCACCACCTCCACATACTCACAGCCACCATTGCCGTAGAAACAAGGGTCTTTCTCTCTCTCTCTCTCTTTTTTTTTTTTTTTATAGAGGAAGCCATGTTAAGTAATTACAAATTAATATTGAACCATAAATAATTAATAGTCATATTAAATAGGAAAGGGACACAGACATTTGACTCGAGCAAGCTTCCAGTGCTTGGGAGAAATACTGGAGATCTGCCTCTGCTGCTGTTTACCACCAGCAGCAGCTGCACAGCTTGTTCACCCTCTGCCCATCCCCCACCCAGGAAAGCACTGCAAAGTGGCCTCCGCCGCAACCTCAGTCCCTCACTCCCTGTGAAATGCACAGGCCTCAGCAGCAGCACTTTCAAATCATCTCAACCGCAAAGATAAAATGAAATTAAAAATCATCAAATGAGACATACCAACACTGTGAAAGAAACAATCAATTGATAAATTTTGAAGAAACAGTTGCTAGAGTAACCAGTTGCTAGAGGACACCTTTAAGAGTAATTAATATCATGAAAGCAAAGGAGAATACTGCATCTGCAGAAGAGAAACAGGCAGCTATGAAAAAGAAGTCATTGATAGTGGTTTTAAAATAGTTAAAATTAAACTACACTGGCAAAGTAAAACTCTCTTCAAAGTTCAATTTTTAAGTAAAAAAAATTACTCAATTTCAGAAACAGTAAAAATACTTTGAAAAAAATTTTCATGGAAATAAACTGACAAATTGAGTTTAACAATAAATCCTTGTTAAATGAATAACTTCCTTTTTTATTTAAGGTGCTGCATTTTGGCTTGTTATTCCTCAGAGGATTACTTTCTTGAAAAGGAAGGCATTTTTCTCCTTTTGGATTTATTGGCAGTAAGTATGATTATAACAATTATAAAACAAAAATAAATGTCTTTATGAACACTTTCAAACTGAGTACCATAAAGCATTATTTTGTAATTAAATGTGCCCCCAGAGTACTCAAATGTTTGTTTTAATCAAACTCTCTATTGGAGATTTATAATATGCATTCACATATTAAAGGCTCTGAAAATTCCTCCAGTGAAGAAATCAGTTTATTTAGGACAGTGTTCCCAAACAGAGAATGACAGCAGAGCATTTGTTGTATGGGGTTTTTTCCCCACCAACCTTTAAAGAAACAGTGTGTGAAGTGTTTGACTATATAAAAACCTGTCGTCGTTTAATAACTTCTAGCTTCTTCTCTTCGTATTAAAAATTAAGGGCCATGCCCTGGTCAGTTTGGCCCAGCGGTTAGAACGTCAGCCCGCAGACCAGAGAGACCTGGGTTCGGTTCCCGCTAAGAGCACGTACCTTGGTTGCAGTTTGTCCCCGGCCCTGGTTGGGGTGCTGTGGATGGCAACCAGTCAATGTGCCTCTTTCACATCTATGTTTTTCTCTCTCTCTCTCTTCTTCCCTTTCTCCCTCCTGCTCTATCTGAGGATAAGTGCAAAAAAAAAATGTCCTTGGGTGAGGATAAAAACAAAAACAAAACAAAACATAAAAATTAAGGACCACATTAGAGAAAGGAGTCAAGATCAGCATGTTTAAGAAATGTGTATAATTTGTAGATATTGTAAAGAAGCTAGTGTGTCATGGACCTTTTTATAGAATAAGCAGGAGTGAGCATACAAAGTCTTCCAGGAAAGAGGGTTGCCAGTTAGCAGCTGTGAAGAATAGCAAAGACCCTCATTTATCCTCAAAGTAACCCTCTCAGTTATGAGTGAGTTCATTGTCAAAATGATATGGGGAAAAAAGTATAGTTTTGTTTTAATGAAACTGGGAGGTGTTCTCACAGAGTTCTAGCTGTGTCACTGTTGGTAGCCATCACTCCTTATTTTATTGAGAGTAATGAACCAACTTTGATTTAGCAAAGGTGCTAACATATTTAGTGTGCTTTCATTTCTCTGAAAGAAAATTAGTTGAATGTAAACTGTAATTGAAAAATATCTGGGGAAACGGAAGTGAGCGGCAGGGCTGGCTGACGGTAACCGTGCTGAGAAGATGAATACCAGAGGACTTGGACCTCAGCTAAAGGACAGTACTCCAGTTACTGAGCTCTCCGCAAGTGGACCTTTTGAAAATCATGATCTCCTTCGAAAAGGTTTTTCTTGTGTGAAAAATGAACTTTTGCCCAGTCATCCTCTTGAATTATCAGAAAAAAATTTCCAGCTCAACCAAGATAAAATGAATTTTTCTACACTGAGAAACATCCAGGGTCTGTTTGCTCCACTAAAATTGCAAATGGAATTCAAGGCAGTGCAATAGGTTCAGCGTCTTCCATTTCTTCCAAGCTCAAACCTTTCACTGGATATTTTGAGGGGTAGTGATGAGACTATCTGATTTGAAGATATTCTTAATGACCCATCACAAAGTGGACTAATGGGAGAACCACACTTGATGGTGGAACATACACTTGGTTTACTGTAATGCAGTGTGCTGACCATGGAAATGGAGGGGCGACATCATGTTTATAGTCCTCTTTTTACTATCATTTTATGTAAAGAACATTAAAAGTACTGACACATGCAAAAAAAAATAATAATATTTGTAAAAACCTCAACTAGGCAAAAAGATAAATAAATTACATTTTAAAAAAGAAAATGAGTTGACACCAGAGATAAGAGAATAAGCTCATCAGATATAAAACATTACAGACAAAAGTAAGTAAATAATAATTATGATAATAATTAAAATAACCCATCTCGATAAACAGGATTGAGTCTTAACCAGAAACTCTTGGAAAGTTCAGAAAATTGAACATATACAGACGAATGTATGTGTAGCTCTACTAATGTGGTCCTAAGTGATGTGCCACTCACCATGTTTCCCTGAACACAGTACAAGTGTGCCCCGGGGCACTGGTAATGTGTCGGGATTCTCAAAGTCCCAAAGTAATTTGGCTCATCTTCCTGGAATCTGTCCTTTGCCGTTAGGGTTTCTTTGATGGAAAGGTACAAAGACGGCGAAGGTAGGACAAAGCATATGACACAAAGTGTGAGCACAGGTAGGACAAGTCACATGGCACAGTAAGTGTGAGCACAGGTAGGATAAGTCACATGGAACAATAAGTGTGAGCACAGGTAGGACAAGTCACATGGCACAGTGTAAGTGTGAGCATAGGGAAGACAAATAGTATAGCACAGTAAGTGTGAGCATAGGCTGGAATCCAGTACTTGTTAGCTCTATAACTTGGGCAAGTTTTTTTAACATCTCTGATATCAACTTCAAAACAAAGATAACAGTAGTATCTGCCTCGTGCATTGTTGGGAGGTTATGAGTGAAATGTGTGTGCATGAGTACATGTGCACCTACATATGTATATACACTTTATATTCATTTATACACGCAATGTTATTCTAACACTAGTTAGAATAGTTTCTGAGACTTCCGGTCAAGGTGGCGGCATCGGTAAACATGGTATTGCGTCCTCCCACAACCACAAAGTTACAACTAAACTACAGAACAACCATCATTCAAAACTGCCTGAAATCAGCCCTGGCCAGTTTGGCTCAGCGGTTAGAGCATTGGCCTGCGGTCCGGACAGACCCGGTTCGGTTCCCGCTAAGGGCACGTACTTCGGTTGCAGTTTGTCCCCGGCCCTGGTTGGTTGTGCGGGTGGCAGCCACTCGATGTGTCCCTTTCACATCGATGTTTCTCTCTCTCTCTCCCTTCCTCTCTCTCCTTCCCACTCTATCTGTACAAAAAATGGAAAAATATCCTCAGGTGAGGATAAAAAAAAAAAAAAAAAAAAAAAAACTGCCTGAAATCAACTAAACTACAGAACAACCATCATTCAAAACAGAACAACCATCATTCAAAACTGCCTGCTGAATGGAAGTCCTACATCTACGAAATTAAAGAAGCAGCCACACTGAGACTGGTAGGAGGAGCGGAGGCGGACGGGCTGGTCCCACACCCACGTGTGGTGGATAAAAATCAGGAGGATACCTCGGCTGGGAAGGACCTCCCTGAGGACTGAGGGGTCCCCGTCCCACACCAGGCACCCCGCTCAGGGTTCCAGTGCCAGGAAGAGAATCCCCATTACTTCTGGCTGTAAACCCAGCAGTAACTGAGGCTGAGGGAGGCTGAGGCTGCGGGAGCCCCAGGCAGCTCCTCTTAAAGGGCCCGCACATGGATTTACTCAGACTTGTTCCCTCCAGGCTCCAGCATGGAGGAGGCAGCTTGAAAGGCACCAGAGACATATGGGGAAGAACTGAGCTGTTTGGCATTGGAGTGAGGGCTGGAGAGGCAGCTTCTTCTGGACAGACAGACATGCTGTCAGAGGACTTTGTTCTTTTGATGAGTCCTCTGGGGCGGCAGACGGCTGCCATATCTAGGACTCCAGCAACCTGGCTCACACTGGTAGCCCCGTCCTGGTGATTCCCTGAAGCCCCGCCCCACCCAACTTTCAGGCCCACCCAAGCTGTTGCCAGTTACTTTACCATAGGATTGGCCTGCCTTGGAACCTGCTTCAGGTTTTCCTAAATTCTTTCAAACAAGCAGCATCTGGTCTCAGCTAGCCCCATACCTCTCATTAAGTAATACATAGAAACAAACACAGGGAGGCAGCCAAAATAAAGAGACAAAGAAACAGGTCCCAAATGAAAGAACAGAACAAACTCTAGGAAAAGAACTAAGTGAAATGGAGATAAGCAACCCAACAGATGCAGAGTTCAAAACACTGCTTATAAGGATGCTCAGTGAACTTAGAATTTAAATGAACTTAGTGAAGGCCTCAAGAGCATTAAAAAGGGCCAATCAGAAATTAAGAGTGCACAGTGAGAAATGAAGGAGGCACTAACTGAAATAAAGAATAATTTACACAGATTGAGTAGTAGAGTAGGTAAAGCCAAGAAGCAGACCATCAATTTGGAATATAAGGAAGCAAAAACCCCCAATCAGAACAGCAAAAAGAAAAAAGAATCCAAAAAAATGAGGATAGTGTAAGGAGCCTCTGAGACAACTTCAAGCGTACCAACATTCGCATCTTAGGGGTGCCAGAAGAAGAAGAGAGAGAACAGGAAATTGAAAACCTATTTGAAACAATAATGACAGAAAACTTCCCTAACTTGGTGAAGATGTTGTGGCGCAACAGAACCAAGAGACCACCAGAGCCAAGTTAAAGCCAAATAGAGAGCAAAGCTGGCCTGCGACTGATCCTGAGTTCTCGGAGACCAGCCCTGGGGCCTCCAAATGTTGTGGTGTGACAGAGTCAAAGAAATACCACTAGAGAATTGAAGTCCAAATAAGACCGTATATTAGCCGGCTGGCGTCTGATTCCGAACACCCCGTGACAGAATCTTCTGAATCAGCCCCGATATGCCTTTATACCTTACAGAAAATAGGATCTTCTTGATATAATGCCCAGGGCCACAACAATGCTGTATAGAATTATTTTGCCTTATGGATAACAGGAACACCCAGGCACACCCAGGAACACCCAGGTATTTCAGGTATTTCAAGGTACTTTGGGTCACACTTAGCCCCAAGATGCACAAACACAATGTAAGCCTAATTCCTTGAGATTGTGGGGAAGGTCGAGTCTGACTCAAGACCTCCAGGCTCTGTGGACTCTGTCAGACACATAGCCGGTTCCCAGCAATTTCTTGGGTCAGGGAGTATTCCAATTTACTGAAGTTATTTTGACTAAATAGGTTCAGCTAGAGAGCATACAGTGACTTTCCCAATTATCAGTTATGGAGCAGCACAATATTTACCAATCATCAATTACGGGGTTATAAACATGCCAGCACAAAGGAAACAGACATATAAGTCCAGGAAGCACAGAGTCCCAAACAAGATGAACCCCAGGAGGCCCACACCAAGACACATCATCATCAAAATGCAAAGGTCGCCCTGGCCAGTTTTGCTCAGCGGTTAGAGTGTTGGCCTGCGGTCCGGAGAGACCCAGGTTCGGTTCCCGCTGAGGGCACGTACCTCGGTTGCAGTTTGTCCCTGGCCCTGGTTGGGTCGTGTAGGTGGCAACCACTCATTGTGTCCCTTTCACATCAATGTTTCTCTCTCTCTCTCCCTCCCCCCAACTCTATCTGAACAAAGTATCAAAAAATGTCCTCAGGTGAGAATAAAAAAAAAAATGCAAAAGGTCTGCCCTGGCTGGTTAGGCTCAGCAGTTGGAGCGTTGGCCTGTGGACCAGAGTCTCGGGTTCAGTTCCTGCTAGGGGCATGTACCAAAAATTAATAATAATAATAAATTGAATTTTAAAAAATGCAAAAGGTTCAAGACAGAGAGAATCTTAAAAGTAGCAAAAGCAGTTAGTTACCTACAAGGGAGTTCCCATAGGACTGTCAGCTGATTTCTCAAAAGAAACTTTGCAGGCCAGAAGGGAGTGGCAAGAAATATTCAGAGTGATGAAAAGCAAGAACCTATAACCAAGATTACTCTATCCTGCCAAGCTGTCATTTAGAATCCATGGCCATAAAAAGTTTCCCAGACAAGAAAAAGCTAAAGTAGTTCATCACCACCAAACCATTATTATATGAAATGTTGAAGGGTCTTCTTGAAGAAAAAGATAAAAAATATGAACAAACAAAATGGCAATCGATATATATCTATTGACAATTGAATCTACAAACAAAATGAACAAGCAGAACAGAAACATTCTCATAGATAAAGAGAACATTTTGTTGGTTGCCAGATGGGAGGGGGTTTGGGAGAATGGGTGAAAAAGGTGAAGGGTTTAAGAAGGACACATTGGTTGTTAGACTGACAAACCTCAAAGGGAAGGGGGATTGGGAGGGGAGAAATAAACCAAAGGACTTATATGCAAATATGCATAACCAGTGGACACAGACAACAGTATGGGGAAAGGCTGGAGGTGGGGCAGGAGCGGGGAGGAGGAGGTCAATAGGGGAAAAATGAGGAACATCTATAATACATTCAACAATAAAGATAAGTTTAAATAAAATAAAATAAAAAGAAGAAGAAAAAGAAAACTGCTCTGGCCAGTTTGGCTCAGCAGTTAGAGTGTTGGCCCGCCAACTGAAGGGTCTCAGGTTTGATTCCCGGTCAAGGGCAGTACCTGGGTTGTAGGTTTGATCTCAGGCCCCAGTTGGGGCTGTGTAGGAGGCAACCAATTGATATGTCGGTCTCACATCTCTTTCTCTCTCTCTCTCTCTCTCTCTCTCTCCCTCTCTCTCTCTCTCTCCCTCTCATCCTCCCTCCCTCTCTTCCTCCCTTCCATACTATCTAAAAACGAATAGAAAAATATCTTTAGGTGAGGATTAACAAAAAGAAAAAGAATAGTTTCTGACACATATTTTTGCTATGCAATTGTTTTCTATTTTTATGAATGTAATTATTAGATTGTGCTTAATGTAATTTTGAACCAGTCAAGTTAAATTATAACTTGCAATTATAAACATTCTTCAACGAAGTTTTCATATTAACCTCAACCCTTCTCCTAAAGGGTAGTATAAAAATAAAAAACTGGATAAACCAAAGAATTGATATGCATAACCAATGGACACGGACAATAGTGTGGGGAAGGCAGGAGCGGGGCAGGAGCAGGGAGGAGATGGTCAGTGGGGTAAAAAATAGGGGACATCTGTAATACTTTCAACAATAAGGATAAAATTTTTTTTAAATCAATGGAAAAAATATCCTCGGGTGAAGATAAAAAGAAAAAAAAAATGGTGAAGAGATCAAGAAGTACAAATTGTTAGTCACCAAATAGTCACAGGGATGTAAAGTACAGCATAAGGAATATAGTCAGTGATATTATAATAACTATGTACAGTGCCAGGTGGGTACTTGAAATATTGGGGGGACCACTTTGTAAAGTGCATTATTGTCTAACCACTATGCTATATACCTGACACTAATACAAAATAATATTGAATGTAAACTGTAATTGAAAAATAAAAATTCCTATAAAAATAAAAAATATTTTATTGAGCGTTTTGCTTAATATAATCTGCTAAAATAGTTATTCAGTGTGCAATAATAATAAGAATTGCTAATAGTGGTTAAATATTATTGAGAGCTTTCTGTGTGACAGGCAATCTCATATGACTCATCATAATCAATCTCTGAAGCAGGTAAATATTGTTATCCTTCATTTAATATAAGAGGAAACAGTAAATGTTTATAATTCAAACAATAGGTTACATGTTTTCTTTGCTATTCTATTAGCAGTATATTATAAGAGTTAATCAATAAAAAATAGCCCTGGCCGGTTTGGCTCAGCGGTTAGAGCGTTGGCCTGCAGTCCTGAGAAACCCGGTTTCAGTTCCCGCTAAAGGCACGTACCTTGGTTGCAGTTTGTCCCCAGCCCTGATCGGTTGTGCGGGTGGCAGCCACTCGATGTGTTCCTTTCGCATTGATGTTTCTCTCTCTCTCTCTCTGTTCCTCTCTCTCCCTCCCACTCTACCTGAACAACAACAACAAAAAATGGAAAAATGTCCTCGGGTGAGGAAAAAAAAAAAAAAATCAATAAAAAATATTTCACACAGAAACCATCACTGTGTGGAGGCCATTGCTGTGGATCACTTCTCTCTACCTAAATTTTGGTTAGCTGAAAACTAGTTCTAACAGAACAAAGGAACTATGCTTGATACTTTTTCTTAAATTCTTAAATGCTCTTTTATGGATGCTGATTTTTAAAATATAAAATTACACCTCATTTTTAATTATTTTATGTGACTACCACTTACAATTACCATCAGCTTTTCTCTTAGTGACAATGAGAGTATAGCTACTGAATTTTTACACACCTTAGAGCATGTAAACTGGAAAGATTCTATTATTATAGTGACTTGTATACAGCACTGTTGTCCTTGCTCCACCTAAAATGAATGTCTTTACTTATGTTTGCATTCCCTTTTTCCTAGTCAACCAAATCAATTTCATTTTAGGTCATGATGTGTGTGTGTAACTACATCAGAATTATACTAAATCTTTTTATTCTTTTTAGTTCCTAGTGTTTGAAAATTTATTCATTATAATGGACATCTATTTTAACAGGAAACAAGCACAAATCATACTTAAGTAGAGTTTCAATTTTTTTTTTTTTTTTATCCTCACCCGAGGACATCTTTCCATTTTTTGTTCAGATAGAGCCGGAGGGAGAGAGAGGAAGAGAGAGAGAGAGAAACATCGATGTGAAGGGACACATCGAATGGCTGCCACCCGCACGACCAACCAGGGCCAGGGACAAACTGCAACCGAGGTACGTGCGTGCCCTTAGCGGGAACCGAACCCGGGTCTCTCTGTACCGCAGGCCGATGCTCCAACCGCTGAGCCAAACCGGCCAGGGCTAGAGTTTCAATTTTATAAGGCAATCATTTAGAGGAAACTTAGTGATTACTACAAATATTTCTCCTTTTTTAAGGTAATAGTTCTTATTATTTATTGCAACTTTTTTCTTTTTCTGTTTCCTTGCAAAAGTTGAACCAAAAAAAATTTTGTAATCTCATACTTGCAATAATGGTTGAATTTTGTGATAATCCCAAAACTACGGCTCACGTCAATGCTTGGCGAGGGAAGAAGAGCCAAACAGCTGCAAGTCTTTTAATTAAATTGTGGAGAAAGGAAGAAAGAGAACTAGGAGTAAAACGTGATAAACATGGGGTAATTATTGGTGAGTGTATTTATAATAGCTAGTACAAGCAATGAGATGCATATTTTTTATTTTTTTAACTCATCTTTATTGTTGAATGTATTACAAATGTTCTCCCCTTTTTTCCCCTATTGACCCCCTCCTCCCCAATCCCACCCCCCTCCTGCCTTCCCCACACTATTGTCGGTGTCCATTGGTTATGCATATATGCATAGAAGTTCTTTGATTTATCTCTTCCCGCCCTCCCTCCCCCCTTCCCTTTGAGGTTCATCAGTCTAACAACCAATTTGTACTACTTAATTCCTTCATCTTTTTCACCCATCCCCGCAGCCCCCTCCCATCTGGCAAGCAACAAAGTTCTCTGTATCTATGAGTCTGTTTCTGGTCTGCTTGCTCATTTTGTTTGTAGATTCAATTGTTGTTAGATATGTATTAATTGACATTTTATTGTTCATATTTTTGTTCTCCTTCAAGAAGACCCTTCAACATTTAGATGTATATTTTTAAAAAAGAGATCTTTAGCCCTGGCCAGTTTTGCTCAGGGGTTAGAGCATTGGCCCATGGACCAGTGAGTCACGGGTTTGATTCCAGTCAAAGGCACATACCTCTCTTGTGGTTTGGTCCCCAGCCCTGGTTGGGGTCATGCAGGAGGCAACTGATCAATGTGTCTCACATGATGTCTCTGTCTCTCTCCACCGCCCCTCCCACTCTATCTGAAGACAAATGGAAAAATATCCTCGGTTGAGGATTTTAAAAAAAAGATCTTTAAAAGATCAGAAAAGTAATAGACACAGATACCAGACTGGTCGTTACCAGGGATCAAACCCACAAGCTTGGTATGTGCCCTGACTGGGAATTGAACCTGCAACCTTTTGGTGTATGGGATGGTGCTCCAACCAATGAAGCCACCCAGCCAGGGCAAGAGTTTCACTTTTTAAAAAGTAATTTTGTGAAATTTTTATATCTTACATAAATAATAAAAATGAAAACTATAAGTTTTGCCACAGAATGGGGAATAAATAAATCACAGATTACTTATGCTTTCAAAAGAGTAACCATGTACAAGGTACTATTTTATTGTGTTACACTGTTTTTATATATTATGATGTCTCGACTAAAATCTCAAAATTAAGTATTAATTTAGTATGTTTTTTATGTTTTCATGACATCTAATGATTAGATACAAAGAAACCTCTATTTACTAGTTTTCAAGAAGAGCAAAAAATCATAGCACTGCCTGCTAATTGCCCAACTGTTGCAATTTTGGATGTTGCAGAGAACATCAGAGCAAAAATTTATGCTGTGTTGGACAAACTAGGTAAGAAACTACTTGTCATATTGACAAGCACCTCTCTGTTTTACTAAATATATAAATTGATTTTGCTGTGGAGCCCATTTTTCAACATGGTGAACAAAAGTCCCTTTATACAAATAAATGCATGTCCCATTGTTATCCCTGTGTCCAGGCTACACTCTGATCACTTAAATCAAGGTGTGTGGGACCCAGACATCAGTCTTTTTCAAATCTCCCCAGGCAATTCCAGTTCGCACCAGGATTAAAGGCAGTTAGTTTAGATGACTAGGCGTAAACTCTAGAATTCTTAATCACCTGAGTTGTTTATAAGTCCTTGCTTCTTATTAAGGAAAAAAAGTCCTCACTCTTTGGTTCTAAAAGTACAGTATCATGGGCTGACCAAAGCACAGAAACGACTCCTCTTTAATGACTAGGTAAGGATGACCTGCAGTAGAAAGAAGCTCACAGAAGTAACTTGGTCATAAATCAAGATGAATTCAAAAGTAACTGTTTGCATTTTTTTTAGGAGATTATATATATATATATATATATATATATATATATATATATATAATCACTTGCTTATATATCACTTGCTGTGTTAAAGTAATTCTCTCTTTACAAACTTTGTTTAGATTTTGAAAATTTACCTGGCCTATCTACTGAAGATTTTATCACCCTTTGTATCATACATAGATATCTTGATTTTAAAGTGAGTATCTTCTTAACCTTGTTATTAAAATCTAGCATGGCAAAAAAATCAACTGGGAAATAAAAAATCTGTTTGTAGTTGTGAGCAGTCACCTGTACTGTGCAGTTTTTATTTTTCATTTTGCATCTGATACTATTCGAAAAACATACAAAAAAATTGATTGTGTATTTTCTATGGAATAAGATTTCATCCAACTATTCGTTTATAAAAGAAGATGTGAAGCCAAGCAGCAGTGATCGGATCCAGGTTCGTTGTCTCGCAAAATGAAAGAATGAGTTCATGGACAAAGGGGCAAGCAAAAGCAAAATTTATTTGAAAAACAGACAGTCTCTCTGCAGCCGGGAGGGGCCCCAAGTGGGTTGCCGGTGAGGCTCCTTTGTCTAGGGCAGTGGTTCTCAACCTGTGGGTTGCGACTTCTTTGGGGGTTGAACGACCCTTTCACAGGGGTCGCCTAAGACCATCGGAAAACACATATTTCCTATGGTTTTAGGAACCGAGGCACCGCTCCTCCATCCGTCTCCGCCCACATGCAGATACGCCCACCTACAACATGAGGAACTGTATTACAGAGTCGTGGCATTAGGAATGTTGAGAACCACTGGTAGGGGTAGATGTATGTCTTGCTAACCTCCAGTTGGTCCTTTCAAGGAATTCTGCCTTAGCAACATCCATACATTTTAAAGCTTGTGTTTCCTACCTATCTGGCTTTAGCCTAGGTCATCTAGCTCTAAATTCATATTACCCTTCTGGGAAAAGCATATGTGGGCATCACTGATTTTAAAAAGTTCGCCCTAGCCCAGCCAATGTGGCTCAGTGGTTGAGCATCAACCCATGCACCAGGAGGTCGGCAGTTTGATTCCCAGTCAGGGCACATGCCCAGGTTGTGGGCCAAATCACCAGTCGGGGGCATGTAGGAGGTGGCCAGTCGATGCTCTCTCTGATCAATATTTCTATCTCTCTCTCCCTCTCCCTTCCTCTCTCTCTAAAATCAGTGAAGGAAAAAAATTTTTTTTTTTTCCTCACCCGAGGACATTTTTTTATTTTTTGTTCAGATAGAACGGGAGGGAGAGAGAGAGAGAAACATCAACATGAAAGGGCACATCAAGTGGCTGCCGCCTGCACGACCCAACCAGGGCCAGGGACAAACTGCAATCGAGGTACATGCCCTTAGTGGGAACTGAACCTGGGTAACCGCTGAGCCAAACCAGCCAGGGTGGGAAAAAAAATTTTTTTAAATAAAAAGCTCACCCTATCAGGTGAATTGAGGCAGATTTGATTAGCAAAGACATATATTATCCCATAATATTCCCTACTCAGAAGTGGACAGGTTTTTACTTAAAAACAGACATTGATTAGCTATCCCTGACATTTGTACAGAAGTTTTACTCCCAGGGAAGAGACAATTTAGTTGGGTGTGGTTAAGAACAAATAAAGCAACCCCAGGTATCCATAGAGGCCTTAGTGGCTTCCTTCTTTATGATAATTTCAACTTTTCCCAGACTATTAGTGAGGAGGAGGGGAAACACCATTGGAGCAACCCTATGCTTGCTTTTGGTTTCTTTTCTAAATCCAATTTTGGTTTCCTATAATCCTTTTTAAGGTAACCTGATTTTCTGCAATAATTTTGCAGCAAAACTCATTCAGCAGTCCTCTTGCTTTGCTCCCAGAAACCAGTAGGTATATTAATTGGAGTAGGTCAGAATCACCAGCACTATCTTCTTTATTTTGTTTTTTGTTTTGTTTTTTATCCTCACCCGAGGACATCTTTCCATTTTTTGTTCAGATAGAGCGGGAGGGAGAGAGAGGAAGAGAGAGAAAGGGAAACATCGATGTGAAGGGACACATCGAGTGGCTTCCACCCGCACGACCAACCAGGGCCGGGGACAAACTGCAACCGAGGTACGTGCGTGCCCTTAGCGGGAACCGAACCCGGGTCTCTCAGTACCGCAGGCCGACGCTCCAACCACTGAGCCAAACCGGCCAGGGCACTATCTTCTTTAATACTAAATAAAATTCATTTGCAAACCCATCAGGGTCCCAGAAAAAGGAACTATATAATCGATATTCCCCTCTTGCCTGAAACCAGCCTTTCTGGGTTTTTTTGTTATGTAATTGGCCCGTGCTCCTTTCAGAAGCTTCTAATTTGCAATCAAGATAAGCTTTTCATTTCTATTACTCAGGGACTGGGAGTTTCTGGCCTTGGGGGCACAGTTTCTCATGTTGATTTTAATTTTATTTTGAGATCTGTAGAGTCTGAATAAACCTCCAGATACACTGTGTAGTGGGTTGAAGTGCACTGCCTGTGTGCCAAGCTCCCAGTCCTCACAAACTCCCCACGTGTCTCAGCCTTCCCTTCTCACGGTCCTGTCCCTCGCTGCCTAGCCTGCCCCAGTCTCCTCAGATGGCTGTTACAGAGATAGAGTATTCAGAAGCCTAACAGAATGTATGAAATGTAATTTCTTCTCTTTTTTTTTTATCCTCACTCGAGGACATTTTTCCTTTTTTGTTGTTGTTGTTGTTCAGGTAGAGTGGGAGGGAGAGAGAGGAAGAGAGAGAGAGAGAAACATCGATGTGAAGGGACACATCGAGTGGCTGCCACCCGCACGACCAACCAGGGCCGGGGACAAACTGCAACGGAGGTACGTGCCCTTAGCGGGAACCGAACCCGGGTCTCTCTGGACCGCAGGCCGACGCTCCAACCGCTGAGCCAAACCGGCCAGGGCAATAATTTATTTTAATAAGCAATAATTCATTTATTTCTATCTCCTAAATGATCTATAAAGAGAAGAAATTACAGCCCTGGCCGGTTTGGCTCAGCGGTTAGAGCATCGGCCTGCGGTCCAGAGAGACCCGGGTTCGGTTCCCGCTAAGGGCACGTACCTCCGTTGCAGTTTGTCCCCGTCCCTTCACATCGATGTTTCTCTTTCTCTCTCTTCCTCTCTCTCCCTCCCGCTCTATCTGAACAAAAAATGGAAAAATGTCCTCAAGTGAAGATAAAAATAAATAAATTATTAATACTTATTAAAGTATTTTATCATTTTATATGATGGTCAAATGTCAATTAAATAATATTAGGTTGCTTACCTTGCTGGATATATATATATATTATATATATATATATATATATATTTTTTAATCCTCACCTGAGGATATATTTTTCTATTTATCTTCAGATAGAGTGGGAGGGAGGGAGAGAGAGAGAAACATGGATGTGAGAAAGACTCATCGACTGGTTGCCTCCGCACGACTTGGACCAGGGCCAGGGATGAACTGCAACCGAACTATGTGCCCTTGACTGGAACCGAACCCGCCACTCAGTGGTCTCCGGGCTGGCGCTCTAACGACTGCGCAACCAGTTAGGACGCGGTTATATTTTTGGTAAATAAATGCTTTTGAAGTTTCAGGGAAGTCTCTCCAAGTAAACATTTTCTTGTAGTAATACTAGTATATTATGTATTTGAATGTTGTATGAATAAACCTCTTTTTTCAAGTGAAAATAAGACTGAATTTTATCCCTATCCTGGATATATAAATTTTTCTTTAAATTTAAACGTACTCAAGCACATTAATTTCCAGACAGCCCAGAATATGTGATGGAGCTTTCAATTGGATAGAACCATGGAGTTAAGAGCTTGAGATTCAATTACTGCTTTAGCAAGAAGGTGAGGGGCAGGGCCCGGTTTTTCTGGGTTTTTCCGTTTTTTTCTCGGGTCCCAGGAATTCCCGTGTTCATTGTCCTGTAAATTTAGCCTGTTATCCTTCAACATAAAGCTTTAGGAAGGAAAACATTAGTATTCAGGAGGCTGAGACTAAAGCAGCAGTTTCTGCTGCTGTTAAGAGACTAAACCCGAGGGCAGTGATGATGGCAGGGAGCTAGACTTAGGCAGTGGAACCTCATCCGTGAATACCTTATCACTGAGAAACGTTTGAAATTACTTCTGAATACTCAGATGTAACTGGTGCTCCAAATCATCCCCAATGCACTTAACTGATTCCTAAGGAGTAAGTTAGGAAAAGTTGGGTCAGTAAGTGTTAACTTTGGAACAACAATCAAAATAAAGTATTACCTAAAATTGTATCTTTTCTTTTCAGTTAATTTAACTCTTTTAAACTTAAACTTTGTTATAACAGATTGGAGAAATATGGAACGAAATATGTGAAGAAATAAAATTAGAAAAGTTAAAACCAGTCGCTACAGATAAATATATTTTGGAAGCTATTACAACAGCTTCAGAAAATGTTGGGAAGATGGTTGCTTCTCTGCAAAGGGAGATGACTGAAAGCCAAGCACGCCAAGATGTGCAAAATGAACAAAAAGCGTATGCAAAAGTAAGCCACAATTACCACTGAGACACAAGATAATAATTTCATTGTATACACTAGTTGAAGTTCTCCATAGGATATATATTTCTCTGTACCGCAGGCTGACGCTCCAACTGCTGAGCCAAACCGGCCAGGGCTATATTTCTTATTTGTGAATGTTTCCGCACATAAAGTTATTTATAGTTTTCTCTTATGCTACTTTCACTATCTTTGTACAGTTTTTAAAGACACCATGGAGTTCAGAGGTTAAGATAGTCAATTACTATATTCAGTGCTGTGTTAAATGGCATTCTAATCTACAAGCTTACATTTCAAAAGGTAACGACACCTGATACACTTCCCTTTTTTGAAATGTCAAACCCAAAAATGATTGGTTATTTAACAAACTCTGACAAACAGTGTATCCCTGTGTATATAGGTACAACCTCACTGAGAAAGTTGGCCCTCACCCTCCCTCTGCTATGCCAACCATAGGCATATCCTCACTTCCGTGCCTAAACACTAGGAGCATTCTGTAAATCCAGAGATAAACAGGTCTCTGACTTCAGCTAATCAGAAAAGGCCTGTCGGGAATATATGAGCCATTTTCCTAAAGCTTTACGCCGGTGGGAAACTGACACATCAGAAGCTTCTGAGCAAATAGGTTAAGTGGCTGTTTAACTTGTCCATAGAATGCAAAGATGGTGTAGAGTCCCCACTTATGCTTGGTGATCCTTTATGACTACAGTTAACTATTTTAAACCCTCTAAGGGGATTTCCAAAGTGTTTTCTTTTGCCTGTTGCTTTCACATAAGCTATTAAAATGTATAGCTTCAGCCTAGTGGAACTCTGCATCCACCTATGAATTCTGTTTTAGACACCTCCTTGCTTAAAAGTTTTGTTTGTTAAGAAGATTTATTGTGTGGATGCTACCATTTAACCCATTATTTGCTTTTAAGTGGAGTGGCCCTTTTGGAAGTTCCGCAGCCTCATTAGTTCTGCTGAGTGACAGAATGTCTGCTCTGTAGACTAGCTATTGTTGATATGTCGGTCACTCTTGATTTATCATGGCTCTGACCCCACTTATTTTTTAAGTTATTTAATTAAATACTTCTAGGTTCATAATTTAAACTTAATATTATAGTTGACACCAATCAAGGGCCAGTGTCTTCTGATTATATACTTAATGGATGTCCTCGTGACAAGTACAGTTTTTGCAGTTTGTTAGTAGTTACCTCCCTAGACTGCATCACCACAACTCAGTACTCACAAAATTGCTTGTCTTGCTGCAGTCGTAAATTAGAACTAGTTTTACCGATATAATCTTGTTTAAATTCTTATTAGTAGCAGCAGGAATCTCTTTATTTTCTCCTGTGCATTTGTTGTTGGGTCATTCAAATATTTCGTTCTGGATTATTATCACCTTCACAAGTGCTGATTATGTAAAACAATCAGTCTTGCTGAGAACGATTGTTATTTTTATATATAATTTACTTTTTCTTCGTCTTTATTTTTTTAATTCGTCTGTATTGTTGAAAGTATTACAGATGATTTCCACTTTCTCCCACTGTCCCCTTCCACCCTGCTCCCACCCCACCCCAGGCCTTCACCACACTGTTGTCTGTGTCCATGGGTTACGCATATAGGCATATAAGTTTTATATTTTATATTGTTATAACAACAGTTTTGTATTACATTTCATGAAAAGCAGTTCAAACCCTAGACAGAATGAAAGAAAGATTTTTTTCCATTTTAATACTTTTGTTGTTTTAAGTTGAACTTTATGATTAATCTTTTTGCTAGTTAGCCTTAAAATTTACCTTGGCAAAAGCTAGGTCTTCCTTCAAAATAAGGTCTTTCAAGCCCTTTGGTATTTTTTCATAGAAATTAGAACTCTTAATTATCTTTCTCATTTCAGATACAAGCCACACACAAGCAAAGAGAACTGGCTAATAAATCATGGGAAAATTTCTTGGCTAGAACATCAAATGCTAAAACTTTAAAGGTAGGATTTTTGAAATATTATGATATCCACAACAAATAGCTAATTCTGACAGACGTTTTCAGGAATAAATATCCAGTCACCCTTTTCTGTTCATCTTCCTGTAGAATACCAACACTGTTAGATCCCCATGTGCAGTTTAGGGTGATAGCTGAAACTGACTTTTCACAGTTACGGAGATGCCACTGTGAGTTTTATTTGAAACAGCAGCGGGAAGCGAGGGCGGTGTTTCTGGTTTGTATAAAGGAGATGAGAGGTGGCCAAGAACAAGCTTCTGCCTTCTGCTCTGAGCTTTCATATTCATTGATCTGTTCCATAGACAGAGGGAAAGAGAAAAAGTAATTATCCATATTATTCTCTCCCCCAAGGATGATTTTCCTTCGTGACCACCAAAAGAAACATATTAAAGTTTAAATGGGAATTTGGGATAAACACCCATTTGGAAGCTGTTTCAGCTATAATGTTTATAATGCTAATTGTTCTCTTGAAATATGTGAGAAGCAATATGGATTTCCAAAATCTCATTAATTTTATTCACCTTTTCCAAATACAGTTTTGTAACATTGTAATTCTTCCTCTAGATTTGCAATTGTTAAATGTTATATTAGTCCATGAAAATAGTGGGATCATATTAAGATAGAAAAAGCAAAGCTAAGAACACGCTTAATCAAAGTACCATGTCTTCCCTTTCTCAATGAAAGTTCTTTCCAACTTTACTTATAAAATATGCTTATAACTACCTGTACTTTTAAGAAATAGCTAATGCAAATCAGCCCTTTCTGACCAGATCATTGGTTACCTTGAATTTCACCTGTTCCAGTGCTTCAGATTTTGAGCTTGAATATAACTGCGAGTTACATAATTTATGTTATTCAAAATGCTTGAAACATTTAAATGTACTAAATTAGTATTTAATTTATACAAAATACTTTGAAAACATACCTGATATAAATTCAGTAGCTTATTCAATTATACATTAAAAATTGAACCTGATTTCTATAAGACCTTTTTTATTTCTTAGTATGTGACCAGGATTTCTGGAAATCTCAGTAATTTTTTTAGGTATTCTGCAATATACAAAAGATACAACTTGCTAATAACTATCTTCTTAGCCTAAATTATTAGCAGATTCAAGTGCTAACTAATTTTTTTTAAAAAAAAGCCAGACACAATTAAGTATAATTTGTATACTTCATTATAAGTATCACAGTTAACGCTTTAATAGCAATATTATTTTCTTTCTACTTTAAAAATCTTCAGAAAGCAAAAAGGCTTCAGGAAAAGGCTATAGAAGCCTCTAGACATAGTGAGCGACCACCAAATGCAATATTTCACCAGACAGATATTAAAGGCCTTAACACAACGGTAAGACTTTTTTCTCCATTACTTTTCTTGGTAGATATTTAATTTAGTCCCCAGAGTGATATTTCCATGGGGTTTTGTCTCATTTTTTTTTTCTGCCATTCAAATTTCATATAGTTAAGGCATGTTTGTCTTCAGGGTACCTCCACCCTCATCCAGTGCTGGTTTAGACTTAACCCAGCCCTCCAGGATTCTCAAGAAACTGTGGCAAACACCAGTCAGATGATATCTCTATGTCTCTTTGACAGAAAACGTGCAGTGCCTCCTTTGCCTGCACACAGATCCATGCCATATCCCAGTGTTCCTGGTGTCCTCTTCTAGACATAATTTGGCCCTGACTGCAAAGCTGATAAGCAGTAGAAGTAGAATTCAAACCCATTTGCCTGCTCCAAAGCCCTTTCCAATATGTCACGCTGCCTTCTAGGTGTTTCTGTTGTTATTGTTTTACGTTTTTTATCTTCACCTGAGGATATGTTTATTGATTTTTAGAGAGAGAGGAAGGGAGGGAATGAGGAAGGGAGAGAGAGAGAAACACTGATGTGAGAGAGAAACGTCAAGCCTCCTGTACGCACCCCAACCCAGGATCTAACCCACAACCTTTTGGTGTACTATATGATGCTCCAACCAACCGAGCCGCCGGCCAGGGCTTCCTCCTAGTTTCTTAGATGTACATTTTGTGTCTTTTTTAAAGTAACCTGAAGGATAAATGAGTTTTTCTCCTATTGAAAAATTTTGTAGATGGACTTTAGATATTTACCTTCTGGTTTTTTAGGTGCCCTCTGGTCGGGTAGTAGCGGTGGAAAGCACTCCTGTCCGGTTAGTGGGCGGACCTCTGGCTGACACAGATATTGCTCTTAAAAAACTTCCTATTCGCGGAGGAGCCTTGCAGAGGGTGAAAGCAGGAAAAACCGCGGCTGAGCCAAAGAAGAGTGTTGATATATAAAATGCTCTAGAGACGTTTTGAGATAAATTCTGCTTATAATTTTTTAGTTAAATATATCTTTATATACAAATGTAAAGCAAATATTTTAGAATAAATATTTTAGTAAAATTACTATAAAAATAAAAGTAAGCACATATCAACATACAGCATCAGTAAGGTTGTTACCAATTTCTTTGGAGAGATTACAAATTCTATTAATTGAAATTATGAACATATTGTATCAGTTAAGACTCCTTTGGTTACATATGAACTATTCCAACTGATTTAAATGCAAAAAAAAGAAAATACAAAAAACTTTTACAGGTTCTGTAACTATCAAACCTAGCAGTAATTAAGACTGCGGGCATCTTTGGATCTAAGGACTGAAATTCTGTGAGTGGGATCTTCCCCTTCCCTAGCAGCTCCTGGATTATGTTCTCCCGGGTTCTTATCTAGTAGAGAAGAGTGCATGCCTGTCTCTCAGTAGTCCTGCAACTGCCTTTGCCCATTCACCATGACTTTGGTCAAGCCTGAGTACTGTCAAACCTTGGAGCCAGAAGCAGGCCAACCCCACCCAAAGCATAGGGATGGAGTCACGATATTGTTATAATGAGTATATATAAATACTGGGCACAAAAACATTAGCAACAAATACACTGGTTGAAGTAAACAAGTTATTTCTGTTATAAAAAGCAAATGTTAGTTATGGGGTAAACAACAAAAATTTTAAAAACAGATAGTTTTAATATTTTTTATCCTCATTCGAGGACTATTTTTTTGCATGTATCTTCAGATAGAGTGGGAGGGAGAGAGGGAGGAATAGAGAGAGAGAAGCATCAATGTGAGAGACACATCCAGTTGTCGCCACCCACATGACCCCAACCAGGCCGGGGACCAACTGCAACCGAGGTACATGCCCCAAGTGGGAATCAAACTCAGGACTCTCTGGTCTGCCGACCAACATATAACTGCTGAGCCAAACTGGCCAGGGCTGGTTTTACTTCTGATATATAAATGTACAAAGCAAATTCTGTGCTACTTCTCTTCTTTAATGGAGAAGGGAAAGGGAGAGGGGGAAGTGTTTTCTCTTTTTTGGTGATAGAGGTTATCTTGCCAAAGAATAGGAGGTAGATGTATTAATCCTGGATGTAGAGTAGTGTCTGTGTCCCTGTGTGCCATTATGAGGTTTCCATAGCCTGTCTCCATTCCCATCCCCTTCTCCACCCAGGAAACCACCAAGTTGGGTTCATGTCCAGGACTGGGAGAGATAACCTATTTTCTTAGACAGGAAGATATACAGAATTTGTCTGGATTCTAGACCCATAGGGCACACTCATCAGCATACTGGTAAATGTATAACAACCATCTGTTCGGGGGGGGAAGCCCCCCTTTGTAGTGTTTGCCAATTTGCACTTCACTATGACCAATTCCAAGCTACCAGCACAATGCTACCAAATGTAGAGTTGGGAAGTGCACTTTCATTGTCCAATAAGAAAGGGCTCCAACACCCCACTGGGCCCGTCTCTACATCCTCCTTTCTTCTCCTCTTCTTCCCCCAACTCATATTCCTCCAGGAATTTTCCATTATCTTTATCGGTGAGGACAGTAACATGTACTATGGGGGAAGAAATTGCAGTTGTTGTCGTTCTAATTGGAATGTGTCGCCAGTTCCCTCTGGCCAGCAGCTTTTCACCCTGGCCCAGCTGCCCGCTCTTGTGGCCCACAGGAGTAGAGTATATGTATCAGCTTTGTCCTCTCCTGGATCGCTTTCTGTCTACCACCACCCACAACAAGACATTAGAAGGCAAAATGTGTTCCTCCTCTTCACAGGGAGCCCTAAGCACAAAGATTCCACGCAAAGGGGAGTTGCTGAGACACAAGAATGGATGTGGGTAGAAACATGTAATGATGAGATGCCCGTACAAAAAGCACCACACACACCTCAGATATGTCTCAGATACACACAGAATCAGGATGAAGTGTCCATGGCTAAGAACAATTAATCTTTGCCCCACTTTGTAGACTATAAGCTGCTCCCTCAGACTCTAAGCTCCCTAAGGACAAGGTAGAAACCATTTCTCTGTCGTTATTGTAAACAGTTCCTCAGTAAATTAATTATTCAGTAAGTGTGATGGTGGCCTCAGCTCCTGGCAGCCTTTCCCTTGAGCTCTGCAAATGCAGCAAAGTCCTGAGCTCAAAGGAAAGATTCAGCCAACAAAATACTATACAAGTAATGCTAAACTTGGACATGTTAAAGTAGATCAAATGTATTTACTTCAGAACAGTGAAATATTTTCTCTCAAACGATGAGGCATAAGTACTATTCCATTAATAAAGCATGTGTAGAAATAGAATCAATATCACTTGATTGACTATTCTTTTCTGTCTGTAACACGACTTGGTAGCTCCAGATTAATGAGGATTGACTACAATCAAAGAACCCTGGCCGGTTTGGCTCAGCGGTTAGAGCGTCGGCCTGCAGTCCAGAGACCCGGGTTCGGTTCCCGCTAAGGGCACGTCCTCGGTTGCAGTTTGTCCCCAGCCTTGGTTGGGTCATGTAGGTGGCAGCCACTCAATGTGTCCCTTCACATCGATGTTTCTCTCTCCCTCCTACTCTAGCTGAACAAAAAAATGGAAAAATGTCCTCAGGTGAGGATAAAAAGAAAAAAAGCACTTCGTGATGTCTGTGAACCTTTCCCCTACCATGTAGATCTTATTATTCTGGAAGAGAAAAGTTAAAAAAAGCAGATTACCAGTACACATTAACAGCTGAATAGATGCATACAGGTGGAGGGCAGTAATGTTGCTTAATCCAGACCCTTGCACTGGTAGACAGACTGTACCCGAGTTTGCCTATGAGAATTCTCCTGCAGGGAGTGAGTGAGTCAGTCTAGCTATCTGACAATGTCACCAGCTCTGTACCTGTCTCCTCACATCCTGTGCTCCCACACCACTCCTGAGCCCTGGGGGATGCACTACCTAGCCTATCCAGCCTGACTGGAAGGTGGACAGTCTAGTTCCTCCCGTTAAGTCAGTGGAGACAAGATTTCAAGCTCTCCAGCTGGAACTTTTGCTAACAAACTAAAATGGGGGTGGGGAGTTAAAAGAATAAAAATGATGGAGTTTGGTGAGCACAGATGAAAGTGGCTTCAACACCCTTCCGTAGTGAGGATTTTACCATATGAGGGAGCTCATTCCATGCCAAACTCTATTAGCCAGTGATTGCCTACATTAAATGAAAACCAGTGAATAATTCGGTGAATTAAGTTTCATTAATCTGGTTCTCATTCCACCTTCTGCAACACAAGGTACATTTCATATCACAGGGAATAACTAAGGTATTCACGCTAAGCCTTCTCAGGTAAAATACCAGTTTCTTTCATCATTCTTACTTAATCCTTCCAGACCTTATGAATATAAGCCAGCCCCTTCTAAATAAAGTGCTACAATTTGT
Source organism: Molossus molossus (assembly GCF_014108415.1). Classification (NCBI taxonomy): domain Eukaryota; kingdom Metazoa; phylum Chordata; class Mammalia; order Chiroptera; family Molossidae; genus Molossus; species Molossus molossus. The sequence continues at coordinate 36,563,406 of NW_023425401.1, read as the reverse complement.
TATTTCTCCCTGCTGTCATCAGCCCAGCCGAACAGATTTCTAGGTGTAGCCAAACCCATGGAAGGTAGTATAATGAAACAGTCCCTCTCATTTTACACACTTTCTGCCCACACAACCTACGAGAATACTGGTTTCATTCGCAATCATGTTTCTGGTTGCTTGTATTTAGTTTGCCATCAAGGAAAATGTCAAAGATGCTTTCTGGGAAAGGAAGAAGCAGCCCCTGACACCCAGAAACCAGCCTGGTGCTATCAGGTCAAAATTCTATAGATAGACCTAGTACTAAGATCTTGATTTCTAATAATATTCTCTAATAAAAGAAACAGTGTTCCTTGGAGAAATGCTGGTTCTAGAGATGGGGCAGAAATATACAAGATGTGTCTGGAGTACCCCATAGAGCCCCCAATGGCTAAAACTGGAATAAATTGAGCAACAAAATAAATAGTATAGTATTGGATTATACAGTGATACCTCGGTTCTCGAACGCCTCGGATTTCGACCAAATCGGTATTCGACCAGGAGATTCGAGAAACTTTTGTCTTGGAATCCGAACAAATATTTGGAACTCGAACTTCCGAGATGAACCGAGTTGAGCCGAATGGCGTTCATTCGGCCCAGCGCGCCTTGCTTGCGGCATCAGTGTGAGTGCAGAGAGAGAGTCACGCTTTGTGGAGAGAGTCACGCTTTACACTGAATTTAACCCTTAGACATACTGTACACTTTTATTTCTTGTGGAGACTTATGTTTTTCTACATATTATATACAAATTAGGCCAGTAAATAGGCATTTTCTGGGGCTTGGAACGAATTAATCCAGTTTCCATTATTTCCTATTGGGTTTCATTGCTTCGGTTCTCGAACAATTTGGTTCTCGACCGTCCTCCTGGAACGAATTATGTTCGAGAACCGAGGTATCACTGTAATCCAAAGTATAAAAAAAAAAATCTGTAAATCCGTATTTATATAAATAAGTAGGGAAAGGAAAGGAGGGGGAGGCAAATCTGCCACACGAAGAACTCCAGATAATTTATGTAGCTATTCCCTACTCGAGGAGATGGAACACAACTTGCCATCCACTTAAGTGTAGGTTATGCTTAGGGGCTTGCTTCCAAAGAAGAGTATAGAAAGAGAGGGTCTAGTACCTGTACAGCAAGGAAACCTGTCAAACATTACGTTAGCCAAGGTTAACATCATCATTGATGTCAGTTGATAGCATGTACCCTTGATATTAAAATGTCAAGAATAGTTCTTTACCTCTCTGATTTTCATCCAAAAAAAATCTGTAACTCTAGTCTAATCATGAGAAAAACATCAGGCAAACCCAAATTGAGGGACATTCTGCAAAATCATCAAGATCATCGAAAACAATTTCTTACACCCTAAGTAGACATGACAACTCAATGTAATTGTGGTGTCCTGGATGGGATCCTGGGACAGAGAAAGGACATTAGGGAAGAACTAATGGAATCCAAATAAATTATGAAGTTTAGTGTATAATGTATCAGTATTGATTCATTACTTATGACAAACGTACCATACTCATGTAAGATGATAACAGGAAGAAATGGGTGAGGAGTATACAAGAACTCTGCATTATCCTTGCAACTTTTCTGAAAACCTAAAACTATTCTAAAATAAAAAAGTTTAAAATAAAAGAGAGAGAGAAATTCTATAGAAAGAGCAGAGGAACTTTAGGTATAGATACTTAATTATTGTCCATTTTATCACCTTGTGAAGAAATATGCTTTTTTTCCTGTTTTTCTCCTCAGCCTTAGCTACCTGGAAGATGCCTGGTTCTAAGTTAATCTGCATATGCTCCATATAAACCCTTAGCTATGAAACTGATGGAGTATTCATCATATCACTGCCTGAGTTGGTGGGTTTTTTTGTTTGGTTTGGTTTTGAATGGTCTCTTGACTGATCTGATCAAATTATTTGAATAGGGCAAAAGAATGCATATTTATTTTACCACTCAACCCCATTTTGGCCACCATTTCTCTTTTTTCTTAACTAATATTTTGATATCATAAAAATGCTTTTGAATTAATTATATTTCCTACTTCACCTTTGTCCTGTTGCAGTGACAGCTCTGAGTCAAGAGCTGTGTCTGAATTGTTCAGCAGTGTACCTCCAAGCTCAATGCATTTTTGTTGAATAAGTGAATAAATAAATGATGAAAAAATAAAATTTTCTATACACAAATGTCATGATTTGGGACAAAAACTGGGGGGAATTTTAATAGAACATGATTTCTAAGAGGCTTAAGATAAACTGCTCAAACCAGAATGCCCTCTTTGGCAAATGTCCTTATTTCTAATATTTTTAATAATCCAACGTAGCATATCAGTTCAAGTAGGAGAACCAAGAAACCATTTGTAACTAACCTATTTTGGAAGGCAAATAATTATATTAGTTAACACTAAAAAGTTCTTTGCTGCAACAAAATTTTTATGACAACTATGATCAATGACAACTGGTTGAACAATCTTTTAGGCTAAAATTATGGTATCTTTATGGCATTGAACTTTTGAGCTTCAATAATTTGCCCATGGGTTGTAAAGGAGAACAGTTTTCTAAGAAAAATCACAACCCTGTGCCTCTTACCTTCAGAAAATGAATTCAGCCTCTTCTTGGGAGTGTGTCTGGTCATTTTTAGGAGAACATAAGCCCTACCCTCCAACCAGTTGATTTTCTGAGCTTAGGAATCCACCTTTCATTTGGCAATATAAAATATTTTTAATCTAGGGATTTATTAGACTTATAACCTCATATTCTCCACAACCAGTTATTATATAAAACTCAGTTTTATGAAATATTTGTAAAAGATACCGGAAAGTGCACTGGCCGGTTTGGCTCAGTGGACCAGAGACCTGGGTTTGGTTTCCGCTAAGGGCTCGTACCTTGGTTGCAGTTTTTTCCTGGCCCCAGTTGGAGTTGTGTGGGTGGCAGCCACTCGATGTGTGTCTCTCATGTTGATGTTTCTCTCTCTCTCCCCCTCCCGCTCTCCCTCCCATTCTATCTGAAGATAAATGCAAAAATGTCCTCAGGTGAAGATAAATAAAATAAAATTTAAAAATACCTGAAAGCTATGCAGTCCATTCATTCTTTAATATTAGTGATTCTTAACCTGAGGTTCATGGGCACACACACACACCCCAAAATTGTATACAAAATGATGAGTAAATGGTCTATAGCTATATCAAAATTTTGGAGTGGTCCATGACTCAAAGAATATCAGTCCCCCTCACTTAATTCAAAGTTTAATATTGGATCAAGTCAAACCATCAGACAGCTGCATACTTGTTCAGTATTATTTTTGCTGCATTTAATATTGCTTATTTTTTACTGTGTTCGGGTGTACTGGTATCAACCTGAATGAAAGGGAAGCTGTCATTGTCAGGATACTTGAAAACAGTGCTATACACCATGGTGGCCACTATGAAACCCAATGGGACAGATTTCTACTGGATCTGAGTCCTAGGAAAAGCTGGGCTTCTCCCAAACATATTGTTTGGTTTTTCTTATCAGTACTGTGAATCTTGAAACTGCTCATGAGTCTCTCTTCACTTAGAGAAGTAGAAAACTCAGACCAAATTCACAGCTACCATTTATCAAAGGTATAGGTTCTTATGACATGCATTTCAAAGTAATGATCTAAATTAAAACTGCATATTATTAGTTTCCTGTCTTTGTTCCCCATCATCACAATTTCCTCACCTACTTCATGTTACCCTATTTGTTGAGATATATATATATATATGTATTTTAATCCTCACCCAAGGAAATTTTTCTATTTATCTTCAGATACAGTGGGAAGGAGAGAGAGAGAGAGAGAAACATCAATGTGAGAGAGACACATCAATTGGTTGCCTCCCATATGACCTCAACCAGGGCTGGGGATGAACTGCAACCGAGGTATGTGCCCTTGACCAGAATTGAACCTGTGACTTTTTGGTCTGCAGGCCCGCACTCTAACCACTGAGCGGAACTGGCCAGGGCTGTTTGCTATATTTCTTTAAAACTTCATATCCTTCTTGGAATAAGATGTGAAATACAAATAGGAAATATTTAAAAAAACCAACTGAGCTAACACCTAAAGATAAAAATTCTATGAAACTGCACTTTACCAAAATAAATATTCTTACTGCCTTCCTTTTTAAAAATGAAGACAACAAAAATGAGAAAATAACAAAAATTTACTCCTTAATGCATAGAAAAATACTTTAATATATAAGATGGCTCGGTGATGAAATGAACGTATCAGAAGCCACAAGTGTACTACATCAAAATTAAACATTACTTTTTTAGGACAATACTGGTATTAGTTTTGGCACAACTTTAAAGTCAATATTATGTACAAGATACCTTATAAAATTGGTTGCAATTTTACTCCAGTGACTGTTGCATTAAAAAATAGGTTGCATTTGCATTTTAAGTGTTTTCTTTAAAGATGCTTTACAAAGATGCCTTCTAAGTAAGAAACTATTAACAAATTACTTGAAAAGAAGGAAATGACCATTCAATAGCCAGAAAGCAATTACACATCAACAAAAATACAACCTTCATCAATATTACAGAATTAGAAATAACAATTTTGATAAATACCACAAGAAATACTTGACCTCATAAATACTAACAGTTAAACTTTCAGGTTGGTGTCATCTTGCTTGAGATATTTTCCATGTTCTCTCTTAAATATAAAATCCACGTTTTATAAAATCCATTCCTACAAGGTTACAGAGGAGAAATTGTTAATATTAATTCTAATATGACTCTTAAGATTCCCTCCTTTTAAACAACTCTATTGAAAAAATTAATTTTAAAAGGCTAAATACATGTCCAATGTTTAACAACTTCATCAACAAATGAAATACGAATAATTACAGTATGAAATGGCTTTCTCATGAACTATTCATTGGAAAAAAATAATAACTTTAATGATCTATTAAAATGTATTATATTCCAAGATCATATAGAATCAAGTGTTTGTCCTTCAGAGCTCCTGTGGTTTCTACATTATATAAAATCAGTAAAAATGGAACTCAAAGCTGATTGTATTAGAAAAAATATGGCAAGTTTGCTAGTTTGTTTGTTGGATAAATGAAAAATCAAAATGATTAAATATTGAATTTTTAGGAAAACTAAACTGTTACTCTCTTAAGTAGACATTTAAATTACCTCCTGTTATCTTCTGTGGAAAATTATACTTGGGAGGCATCACCTGTCTTCTGCCCATTCCATGAGACCTTGAAAGCAAGCAGTCTACATACATGTCCCAGAAATCCTGAGCTATGCTTAAGAAGACATTATAATGTCTAGGCCACTGGGATTTTTGCAAGAACAACATGAAATTCCAGAAAGCGTTCACATTGTGCTCTATCTTGAGTTCCTTGAGATCTATCAGTGTCAGAGAGCAAGAGTTCCAGCACTGGAGATCGATGTCTTCCGTGATCCCTGGGCTGACACTGGCAAGCACTCCCTTTTGAAATTCAAAATCCGCATTAATCAGACTGATCAGCACCATACACCCCAATGGCAGACAGAACCATCTTCCTGTGGCAAAGTTCATATTCTATACAGAAGAGAAAAAAAAGAGAGAGAGAGAGAGAGGATATGGTTTTAACTTAGAAAGAAAATTATTCAATTACTCAATGATCTCTTTAAACTTAAAAAATTATGAATAATACATATTCATTTTTGATTCAGCCAAATTTGCCTACTATATATTTGTTGGTTTTCCTCTCAGTTGCTCATTCTCAGACCATCCTTTGAAAGGATATCACAATTACAACTTGTTTAATATTCTAATAAACAGTCTTCAGGGGTCACTGAAATCCAACATGTTTATGACGATGCTATAGCTATATTTCATCATATACCTTGAGAGCTGGAAGAAACCTTAGAAAACATGTGCTCCCACCTTATCCCTTACAGCATGGAAAAATTCTCAGTGATGTGGGTCAGGAAGTTCTCCTGTCTCCTGTGTCCCGAGCCAAAACTCCTACCACAACACATTTCAACTAAGTGGATCAAAATGCAGCTCATCATATGTGTAACCATGAGAAAAAGTTCACCCAAATGGTATTGACACTCAAGCAACATTTTAAGTTTCTAAGTTACTGATATTGAAAATGCTGTTTCATTTTATTAATTGAACAATGTTTGTTATGCATTGATTCTCCCAGGTTGTTCCGGATTAACATACATACACGAAGCACCAAGACAATAAAGGTGATATAAGCTAATATGGCATGATGCAGGGGCAATGATATTCAGCAAAATCTTGGCATTTTCTAATGGCTCTTTACACAAGTTTCCCTGCCAATTGATCACTCAGTAAATCACCTCAAAGCACCGAGGTGGAAGTCAAGGACTAAAACTGCCTTTGAACTGCCACAGAGCTACTATATTTCAGGCTGGCATTAGAAATGCCCCTGACACAAGCTTGACAGCCAGGGCGGGGGAGTGGAGTTGTGAAGGCAGGTTTAGAAGACAGGACTCACTCCCTTCACGGTATGCTGCTGATGGCCGCCTACCAAAAAAAGTTACGATGAAGAGACAAATCAAACGAAACCAATTTAAATTTAGGTTAGTAAGGTCATTTCACAACGTCGAAAATTGTGCAAATTACCCAAAATGACAGTGGCCACTTTACAAAGTGAAGGACTAAAAGGGAGGGGCTGGCAGGACCGAAGAATTTTTTCCCCTGTGACTTTCGGGTGACGCTCCCGACCACTGCCCTCCCTTCGGGTGGGGTCACCTGGATGCAGACGAGGGAGCCCGTGCGTGCGGGAGCGGTACCTCTCGGTGGCGGCCAGGGCGCGCGTCCTGGCGCGGTGTCCTGCGTGCGCTGCGCTCCCCGGGGGACGCAGGCTGCTCCTGCCTGGGACGGACCAAAGGTCTCAGCGCGGGCTCGGGACGAGCCCCGGCCCTCCAAGCCCTCACCCCTTGTCCAGCCGGACCCACCCGTGGGGCAGGCGAAAGGCGGGAAGCAGCGCTCTGCGCCCCGCTGCTCCGAGCTCACCCGGTTGAACCGTCTCGGCTCCTTGAGAGGCTCTGTGTCTCCAAAAGCGGCGCCACGGACTCTGCTGCTGCGGCCGCCGGAGCCTCCGGAGTCAGCCGCACAGCCAGAACCGCGCTCCTTTTCTAGGGACAGTGAGGGGGCGGAGGGGCGTGGCCGCGCTCTCAAGGCCCCGCCCTCACCTTGCCCACCTTCCCAGGCCGGAGACCCGCCGGGCCAGCCGCAATCCGCACCGCGGCCAGGGCTGCTGTTCCAGCTCTTTCGCCTACCTGCTCTCTCTCCCTTCTCACCTTCTTCCTTTCCCTCCTTGAGAAAATCCGTCGCGGCAGTAGTGGACATACTCAAGCTGTCTCCTCCGTCTACCCACCCAGCCTCCACGCCCTGTTCTATCCAGAGGAAAACTTTCCAAATGTGTTGTTGAGTTGTATGAGTTCTTTATGTATTTTATTTTATTATTTTGGGTATTAACTCCTTATCAAAGGTATCATTTATAAATATCTTTTCCCCTTAGGTGGGTTGCGTTTTTGTTTTGTTGATGGTTTCTTTAAGATCATTTTTATAAAACTAATGCATGGCTTGGGAAACATATTGGGTTAGGGGGGATTGGGTTTGTTTGGAATATAATAAATTAGATGGATTAATTAACTTGACCAACTATTAAGTCTAAACTTCTCCTTGAATTTATCATAGCTACTTTAAAAGGTAGTGTGTGGCCCAGTGGGTGTGGCTCAGTGGCTGAGCATGGACCCATGCACCAAGAGGTTGCAGGTTGGATTCCTGGCCAGGGTACATACCCAGGTTGTGGGCCAAATCCCCAGTGGGGGGCATGCAGGAGGTGGCCAATTTATATTCTCTATGTTTCTATCTCCCTCTCCCTTCCTTTCTCTCTCTAAAATCAATAAAGAAAGAAAAAAGGTAGTGTGTACTTTTGAGTTTCACCAGTGCGCTTTCTTTTTGCCACAATAAGATACCACCTCACACCTTCTAGAATTGCTAGCAATAAGACAAGAGGTAAGTGTTGGAGAGGGTGTGGAGTAAAGGGAATGCTTGTACACTGTTGGTGGGGATGTAAACTGGTACAGCCACTAGGGAAACCAATATGGAGGTTCCTCCAAAAATTGACAGTGGAGCTACCTCCTAACCCAGCAGCAATCCCTCTTCTGGGAATCAACCAAAAAAAATTTGAAAAAGCATATCCGTAAAGATATATGTACCCCTGTGTTCACTGCAGCATTATTCATAATAGCCAAGACATGGAAACAACCAAAGTGTCCTTTAATGAATGATTAGATAAAGAAGATGTGGTACATATAGGGTGTCACCCCAAAATCTAAACACTCTTAACAGCAGATAGCTCAACTGGTGTTTTTTTCTTCTCAGATTTAACCCATTGGAATGTATAATTATTCAAAGTGTGTGTACATTTTTTAGGAAACCCTGTATATACAATAGTATCTACTCAGCCTTTAAAAAATGATGAAATAGCCTGGCCAGTGTGGCTCACTGGTTGAGTGTCAACCCATGCACCAAGAGGTCACTGGTTCGATTTCTGGTCAGGGCACATGCCCAGGTTGTGGGCCCAATTCCCAGTGGGGGGCATGCACGGGGTGGCCAGTCAATATTCTCTCCCATCAATGTTTCTATCTCTCTCTCCCTCTCCCTTCCTTTCTCTCTAAAATCAATAAAGAAAAAATATTTAAAATAAATTAAAAAATGATAAAATATTGCCATTTGCAACAACATGGATGGATCTTGAGAATATTATGCTAAGTAAAATAAGTCAGATGAAAAATGATAAGAACCATGTGTTTCACTCATGTGGGATATAAAACAGAAAGCCACACATGAACTAACAAAACACAAACTCATAGACACAGACAACAGTATGATGGTTATCAGAGGGGAAATGATAGTGATGCCATTGTAATAACCTGGTTATTAATTAACAGGAAAGGAGCAAAGAAAAGACCAAATTATATAGCCATGCCATTTGTACAGCTTTGCCAGGAAGCTGAAGTTTAACATTCTCCAGGTCTGTTCCCTACAGGTTGATGCGGAAGGGACTGGACAGAGGTAGTTTAGATGCATGCCCAGTAAGATCTGGGTGATGTGGGAAGATGCTTGCCTGTCAGTCACACCTGAATACAGATCATTGGCCGGAATGAGCGTGGCCACTGCAAGTGAGGGAAGATTCGATATTTAAACTCCTGAACATAGGAGTTCTGCCCTCTTGGCTCTCCTGGCCCTCTTGGCCCTCTTGGTTCTCTCTCTTGCTTGCTCTCACCTGACTTCTGGCTTTCGGAGCTCTCATGCTTCTGCAGTCATCCACATGGCTCAGGACCATGTGGACCCCACACACAATGGACTAATGGACTACAGTCTGATGCTGCATGCGACTCAGCTCCACCAGGGAAAGGAAACTTTGAACACTGGCTTTGCTTTTAGCTCTGCCGAATCCCCAGCTGCATATCTTCCAGGACTGGTTTAAGGATAATGGGACTTTGCAAACCTAGGGATGTGACTACGTGCTATTAAAGCTTTTTACCACATCTCATTCTCCCATGGAGGCCTCCAGAAATGCTTATTTCAGCAGTGCCCCAAGAACCCCGTTCTCATTAGCACCGGAGAAGGGCAATCCACAAAATTCTCCAATCACAGTAGGAGACTAGACTTTGGATGGTGAGCACACAATGCGATATAGAGATGCTCTATTATAGAATTATATACCTAAAACATATAATGTTACTAACCAATGTTACCCCAATAAATATAATTTACAAAGAAAATGTGATTGATACACACATGCAATGGAATGTTGTTGTGTTTTTTTTTTTAATCATCTTCACCAGAAGCAATATATTAATCACTATCCTATCATGATCATCCTATTCCCATTGTCCCTAGACTTTATCTCTGAGTTATATCAGAGAACATTCTCTCTTTCTTCTGTCACTTTAGGCCTTGAGCCCATTTCAGAGTCCCTTCCGCTTAATTGAGCCTTATTTCTGCAATTAGGTGTTCATTGTCACTGCATTACTGGGCACCTGTTTGTATTTGTCATCTACTACATATGTTGTCTTTTTGTCCAAGAGAACATGTGATCTTCCCTGTGAATTTATAAAAATACTATTTATTTCATGTTTTTCCAGTGACTGGTATAGAATACAATGGGCACTCAATAAATATTTTCAGCTGATTTCTATTTCATATTCATGATATTCTCTCCACTTAGGAAGTTGTATCAGCTTTCCCAAGACACACACAGGTCGTTCGGAACTCTAGTGTTCCCTGTGATGATTTCCTGGTTTAGTCAGGCCAGGGGCCTATTTATTTGTCCCTGTGCTTCCTGCCGTCCAGTCATTTAGTTGCAGTTCTGTCATTCTTGTGTTTATCCCATTTCTCCTGTACACAGCATGTTTCTCCAGGAAATACTGCCTCACCACCCTCCACTGAGTTCAGAAGAGCCTCCGCACACAGCCTGAGATGTTGCCTGACTAAGGCTGAATATCTACAAAAGGGGGCAAAAAAACCTCAATTCATTGACTTTCTGACTCATTATAATGAAAGACATTAATTTAAGATGTCTACCACTGCAATTCCCTCTGGTAAACCTTAATGACAATGTATTTATCAACGTGTGATTCAATGACCTTGGGGAGAAAAAGAGCAGGAAATGAAGATGAAACAAATAAGTACCCTGCAGAGAAAACAAGCACTCTTTGATTGCTGACTAATTGAAGGGAAAGAGGGCTTTTTTTTTTTTTTTTTTTTTTTCAAGAACATGGGAGACAATGATGAATAAAATACTGTCTCTGAGATAGGAGATAGGAGAAAAGAAAAATTCAGGAGAGAAACTGAAAAAAGATCATTGATCCTTACTCCTGCCCAAAAGGACCATTAGTATAAAATATTTAGTTGTCTTTTTTTTTTTTAAAGAAAAGTAAGAAATGAAAGTTTATCTTAGGTTTAGTTTATCAGTATCTTCAGTTTAGCTAAAACATAGAAAGTGTATAAACATCATGTGTTCTAGGATCCTTATTATACCTATTTGCATTCTTTAGTGGTTTCTTTTAAAAAATTTTTTGTTTATTGTTGACAGTATTACATGTGTCCCCCATTTCCCCCTTCTGCCCCCCTCTACCCAGCTCCCACTCCACCCCAGGCATTCCCCACACCACTGTCTGTGTCCATGGGTTATGCATAACTGTTCTTTGATTAATCTTGTCCCGTTACCTCCAGCCGCCTCCCCTCTGAGGTCTGTCAGTCTGTTCCATGCATCCATGCCTCTGGACCTATTTTATTAGTCAATTTACTGTGTTCATTAGATTCTACATATTAACTGAGATCATGTGATATTTGTCTTTCTCTAACTGGCTTATTTCGCTTAGCATAATAATCTCCGAGTAGGTCTATCCATGCTGTCTCAAAAGGTAAGAGCTCCTTTTTTTTTTTTTACAGCATGGTATTCCATTGTGTAAATGTACCACAGCTTTTTTATCCACTCATCTACTGATAGGCACTTGGGCTGTTTCCAGATCATAGCTATTGTAAATAACGCTGCTATGAAAATAGGGTGCATATTTTCTTTCTGAATGGTGTTTCCAGATTCTTAGGATATATTCCCAGAACTGGGATTGCTGGGTCAAATGGCAGTTCTATTTTTAATTTTTTGAGGAAACTCCATTCTGTTTTCCACAGTGGCTGCACCAGTATGCATTTCCATCAGCAGTGTACTAGGGTTCCCTTTTCTCCACATCCTTGTATGCACTTGCTGTTTGTTGATTTATTGGTTGTACCCATTCTGGCAGGCGTGAGGTGATACCTTATTGTAGTTTTAATTTGCATCTCTCTGATGGTTAGTGACATTGAACATATTTTCATATGTCTATTGGCCATCTGTACGTCCTCTTTGGAAAAGTGTCTATTCAGGTCCTTTGCCCATTTAATTGGATTATTTGTCTTCCTGGTGCTGAATTCTATGAGTTCTTTGTATATTTTGGAAATTAACCCTTTATCAGATGTATCATTAGAAAATATGTTCTCCAATATCCCTTTTTATTTTGTTGGTGGCTTTTTTGCTATGCAGAAAATTTTAGTTTGATGTAATCCCATTTATTTATTTTTTTCCTTTGTTTCTCTTGCCCTAGGAGATGTATCGGTGAAAATGCTGCTATGTGAAAAGTCTGAGATTTTACTGTCTATGTTTTCTTCTAGGATATTTTTAGGTTAGCAACTTACATTTAAGTGTTTTATCCATTTTGAGGTTATTCTTGTGTATGGTGTGACCTGGTGGTCTAGTTTCATTTTTTTGCATGTACCTGTCCAATTTTCCCAACACCATTTATTGAAGAAACTGTCTTTACTCTGTTATATGATCGTACCTCCTTTGTCAAATATTAATTGACCATATTGATGTGGGTCGATTTCTGGGGTCTCTGTTCTGTTCTGTCTGGCCTATCTTGTGCCAATAACAATCTGTTTTGATTAAAGTGGCTTTGTAGTATAGTTTGATATCCAGTATTGTGATCCCTCCAACTTTCTTCTTCTTCTTCTCAAGAATGCTGAGGCTATTTGGGGCCTTTTTTAGTTCTATATAAATATTTGAAATATTTGTCCTAGATCGATGAGAAATGCTGTTGGTATTTTAATAGGGCTTCCCTCGAATATGTAGATTGCTTTGGGTAGTATGGACATTTTAATGATACTAATTCTTTCAATCCATGAACACAGTATGTGCTTCCACTTGTTTGTATTTTCCATTCCTTTGTCAATATCCTATAGTTTTCCAAGTATAGGTCTTTTACCTAGTTGGCAAAGTTTATTACCAGGTATCTTATTTTTATGTTGTTGCAATGGTAAATGGAATTTATTTATTTATTTTTTTTAGTTTCTTCGAGAGTTTATTATTGGTGTATTAAAATGCCATTGATTGCCTGGCAGGTGTGTCTTGGTGGATGAACTTCGACCCATGCACCAAGGTTACTGGTTTGATTCCCAGTCAGGGCATGTGCCCAGGTTGTGGGCCAAATCCCCAGTGGGGGTCATGCAGGAGGCGGCCAATCGATGTTCTCTCTCATCGATGTTTCTATCTCTCTCTTCCTCTTTGTTCCCCTCTCTCTCTAAAAATCAATAAAGAAAAAAAAATTTTTTAATGCCATTGATTTCTGAATGTTAATTTTGTATCCTGCTATGTTGCCAAATTTATTTATTAGATCTAGCAGTTTCTTGGTGCAGTCTTTAGTATTTTCTCCATACAATATCATGTAATCTGTGAATGATGACATTTATTTTCTCTTTTCCAATTTAGATGTCTTTTATTTTTTCTTCTTGTCTGATTATTGTGGCTAAGACTTCCACTACTATGTTGAATAAGAGTGGCAAAGAGTCCCTGTCTTGTTCCTGTCCTTAAGGGAAATGCTTTTAGTTTTTGCCCACTGATATGATGTTGGCTGTAGGTTGTCATACATGGTCTTTATTATGTTGATGTAAGATCCTTCTATTCCCACTTTGCTAAGAGTTTTTGCCACACAAAAAAAGGGTGCTGGATTTTGTCAAATGCCTTTTCAGCATCTATTGATATGATCATATGATTTTTATCTTTCATTTTGTTTATGTGGTGTATTACATTTGTTGATTAGCGAATATTGGACCAGCCTTGCATCCCTGGGATAAAACCCACATGGTCATGGTGAATAATTTTTTTAATATATTGCTGAATCTGATTTGCTAATATTTTGTTGAGGATTTTGGCATTGATGTTCATCAAGGATATTGGCCTGTAATTTTCTTTCTTTGTACTATCTTTATCTAGTTTTGGAATTAGGATTATGCTGGCCTTATAAAAAGAGCTTGAAAGTCTTCCTTCCTTTTGAACTTTTTGGAATAGTTTGAGGAGAATAGGTGTTAATTCTTCTTTGAATGTTTGGTAAAACTTCCCTGTGAAGCTGTCCAGACCAGGGAATTTGTTTGCTGGGAATTTATTGATTACATCTTCAATTTCTTTAGTTGTTATTGGACTGTTCAGATTTTCTGACTCTTCCCTGTTGAGTTTCAGAAGCTTGTATAATTCTAAGAATTTATCCATTTCACCCAAATTGTCTAGTTTGTTGGCATATAGTTGTTCATAGTATTTTCTTACAATCCTTTGTATCCCTGTGATGTCAGTTGTTACTTCACCTCTTTTGTTTCTTATTTTATTTATTTATTATCTATCTATTTATTTATTTATTTATCCTCAACCGAGGACATTTTTTCATTTTTTTGTTCAGATAGAGTGGGAGGGAGAGAGAGTGAGAGAAACATCGATGTGAAAGGGACACATTGAGTGGTTGCCACCCTCACAATCCAACCAGAGCTGGGGACAAACTGCAACCGAGGTACGTGCCCTTAGCAGGAACCAAATCCAAGTCTCTCTGGACTGCAGTCGGACGCTCTAACCAGAGAAAAACTGGCCAGGGTAGTTTCTGATTTTATTTATTTGGGTCCTCTATCATTGTTTTTTGATAAGTCTGGCTAAAGGTTCACCAATCTTGTTTATCTTTTCAAAGAACCAGCTCTTGGTTTTATTGATCTTTTGTATTGTATTTTTAGTCTCTATGTCATTTATTTCTGCTCTGATCTTTATTATTTCTTTTCTTCTGCTTACTTGGGACTTTTCTTGTTATTATCTTTCTAATTATTTTAGTTATAGTGTTAGATTGTGTATTTGAACTTTTTCATGTTTCCTGAGGTATGCCTGAAATGCTATGAACTTCCCTCTCAGGATTGCTTTTGCTGTGTCCCATAGATTTTAGATTGCTGTGTGTTCATTTTCATTCATTTCTAGGAAGTTTTTTTATTTCTTCCTTGCTCTTATTGGCAATCTATACATTGTTTAATAACATACTATTTAGCTACCATGTGTTTAAATGCTTTTGAGTTTTTTATTGTAGTTGATTTCTAGTTTTATGCCATTGTGATCCAAGAAGAAGCTTGATGAGATTTTAATGTTCTTGTATTTGTTAAGACTTATTTTGTGTCCTAACATGTGGTCTATCTTTGAGAATGATCCATGTGTACTTGAGAAGAATGTGTATTCTGCCAATGTGAAATAAAATGTTCTGTAAATATCAATTAAATCATCTGATCTAGTGTGTTGTTTAAGGTTGCTGTTTTCTTATTGATTTTTTTGTCTGAAAGATCTATCTAGTGATGCCAGTGAAGTGTTAATGTTCCCTACTATGATTGTATTGCTATCAATTTCCCCTTTGAAGTTCACCAAGAGTTTTTAAAATATATTTAGATGGTCCAATGTTTTTTGCAAATATGTTTACAAGTGATATTTTCTTGTTGGATTGATTCCTTTAGTATTATGTAGTGATCTTCTTTGTCTCTTGTTATGGCCTTCGTTTGAAGTTTATTTTTTCAGGTATGAGTATTGATACCCAAGCTTTTTTGTTTGTTTGTTTCCATTTGCATGGAATATTTTTTTCCATTCTTTTACTTTCAGTATGTGTGAGTCTTTTGCTTTTTTTTTTTTTTTGCGTTTATCTTCAGACAGAGCGTGAGGGAGAGATGGAGGAAGATAGAGAAACATCAACATGAGAGAGACACATCAACTGGCTGCCATCCACACAACCCCAGCTGGGGCCAGAGACAAACTGCAACTGAGGTACATGCCCTTAGTGGGAACCAAACCTGGGACTTTCTGGTCTACAGGCCAATGCTCTAACCACTGAGCTAAACCGGCCAGGGCTGTGTGAGTCTTTTGATCTGAGGTGAGAATCTTGCAGACAGCATATATATGGGTCATGTTTTCTTATCCATTCAACTACCCTATGTCTTATGATAGGAGCACTTAGTTAATTTCCATTTAAGGTTATTATTGATAAGTACTTTTTTTTTTTCTTTAGAGAGAGAGAGAAACATCGATGTGAGAGAGACACATTGACTGGTTGCCACCCACATGACCCCAACCGGGTTTGGGGACAAACTGTAATTGAGGTACGTGCTCTTAGCAGGAACTGAACCCAGGACTCTCTGGTCTGCGGGCCAACGCCCTAACTGCTGAGCAAAACTGGCCAGGGCCTTTTTTTTTTTTATATATATTATATCTATGTTCCTCTCTCTCTCTCTATTTCTTCTTCTTAAACAGTCACTTTAACATTTCTCACAGTGCTGGTTAGGTGGCAATGTACTTCTTCAGCCTTTTTTTGGTCTGGGAAGCTCTTTATTTGACCTTCTATTTTAGATGATAAGCAGTGGGAGAGGTGAGAAGAGATAAACCAAAAAACTTATATGCATATATGCACAACCAATCATCATGGACATTAGGCTGGGGAAGGCAGGAGGGGAGTGAAAATGAAAAGGAGGGGGTCAATGGGGAAAAACAGGGTCATCTGTAATACTTTCAACAACAACAACAACAACAAATTCTTTAAATGATAGCCTTGCTGAATAGAGTAGTGTTGGATTCATGTCCTTCTTTTTCACTACTTTGCATACTTCATACCAATCCCTTCTGGCCTGAAGTGTTTCTGTTGTTAAATCACCTGACTGTCTAATGGGAACTCTGTTTTAGGTAACTTTCTGTCTCTCTCTTGTTGCCTTTAAGATTCTTTCTTTGTCTTTAATGTCTGTCATTTTAATAATGATGTTACTTGATGTGGGTCATTTTGAGTTCATCTTGAATGGGACTCTCTGTGCTTCTTGAACTTGGGTGACTCTTTCCTTTACCAGGCTAAGGTAATTATTTCTTGTGTCATTATTTCTTTAAACAGGTTCTCTATTCCTTGCTCACTTTCTTCCTCTTTTGGTGTCCCTATGATGTAGATGTTGTTATGTTTCATATTGTCCCAATGTTCTTTTAAATTGCCCTACTGTTATTTTATTCTTTATTTTCTTTTTGCTGCTTTAACTGGATATATATATATTTTTTTTTTTTTTTTTTTTTTTTTTCCTCCTCACCCGAGGACATTTTTCCATTTTGTTGTTCAGGTAGAGTGGGGGGGGGGGGGAGAGGAACAGAGAGAGAGAGAGAGAAACATCGACGTGAAGGGACACATCGAGTGGCTGCCACCCACACAACCGACCAGGGCCGGGGACAAACTGCAACCGAGGTACGTGCCCTTAGCGGGAACCGAACCCAGGTCTCTCCAGACCGCAGGCCGACGCTCTAACTGCTGAGCCAAACCGGCCAGGGCTGGATATTTTTTTTTCTACCTTATCTTCCAAATCACTGATTTGATCTTCTGTTCATTCAATCAACTTTCAATTCTTTCCAGTGTATTCTTTTTTTTTTTATTTAAATCTTTATTGTTGAATGTAGAATGTATTACAGATTTCCACATTTTTTCCCCACTCCCGCCTCCCTCCTGCCTTTTCCCACACTATTGTCTGTGTCCATTGGTTATGCATATAAGTTCATTGGTTTATTTCTTCCCACCACCCCCCCCGCCCCCTTCCCTTTGAGGTTTGTCAGTTTAGCAACCAATTTGTACTTCTTAATCCCTTCACCTTTTTCACCCATTCCCCCAAAACCCCTCCCATCTGGCAACCAACAAAATGTTCTCTGTATCTATGAGAATGTTTCTGTTCTATCTGTTCATTTTGTTTGTAGATTCCATTGTTGATAGATATGTATTCATTGTCATTTTGTTTGTTCATACATTTTATCTTTTTCTTTAAAAAGACCCTTCATCATTTCATATAATAACGGTTTGGTAGTGATGAACTCCTTTAACTTTTTCTTGTCTGGGAAAGTTTTTATATGTCCATCGATTCTAAATGACAGCTTTGCAGGATAGAGTAATTTTCGTTGCAGGTTCTTGGTTTTCATCACTCTGAATATTTCTTGCCACTCCCTTCTGGCCTGCAAAGTTTCTTTTGAGAAATCAGCTGACAGCCTAATGGGAACTCCCTTGTAGGTAACTAGCTGCCTTTCTCTTGCTGCTTTTAAGATTCTCTCTTTGTCTTGAACCTTTTGCATTTTGATGATGATGTGTCTTGGTGTGGGCCTCTTGGGGTTCATCTTGTTTGGGACTCTCTGTGCTTCCTGGACTTGTATGTCTGTTTCCTTCACCAAGTTAGGAAAGTTTTCTGCCATTATTGTTTCAAACAGGTTTTCGATTTCTTGTTCTCTCTCTTCTCCTTCTGGCACCCCCAAGATGCGAATGTTGGCACGCTTGACGTTGTCCCAGAGGCTCCTTACACTCTCCTCATTTTTTTGGATTCTTTTTTCTTTTTGCTGTTCTGATTGGGCATTTTTTGCTTCCTTATATTCCAAATCGATGATTTGCTCCTTGGATTTACGTACTCAATTATTGAAGCTATGTAAATTATTCTTTATTTCAGTTAAAGCCTCCTTCGTTTCTAACTGTGCATCGATCATTTCTGACTGGTCCTTTTTTATGCTCTTGAGGCCCTCACTGAGTTCATTGAGCATCCTTATAAGCAGTATTTTGAACTCAGCATCTGTTAGGTTGCTTATCTCCATTTCGCTTAGTTTTTTTCTTGGGGTTTTGTTCTGTTCTTTCATTTGGGACCTGTTTCTTTGTATCCTCATTTTGGCTGCCTCCCTGTGTTTGTTTCTGTGTATTACTTAATGAGAGGTATGGGGCTAGCTGAGACCAGATGCTGCTCGTTTGAAAGAATTTAGGAAACACCTGAAGCAGGATCCAAGACAGGCCAATCCTATGGTTAAGCAAGTAGCAACAGCTTGGGTGGGCTTGAAAGTTGTGTGGGGCGGGGTGGGGCGGGGCGGGGTGGGGCGGGGTGGGGCGGGGCGGGGTGGGGCGGGGTGGGGCGGGGTGGGGCGGGGCCTCAGGGAGTCAGCAGGGCGGGGCTACCAGTGTGAGCCAGGTTGCTGGAGTCCCAGATATGGCAACTGTCTGCCGCCCCAGGGAAGGGCTCACCAAAGGAACAAAGGCCTCTTACAGCACGTTTGTCCCCGAGAAAGCCCCCTCTCCAGCCCTCGCTCCAGTGCCAAACAGCTCAGTTCTTCCCTGTATTTCTCTGGTGCCCCTCGAGCTGCCTCCCCTCCGAGCTTAGAGGGAGAGAGTCCGATAAGTTCGTGCGCGGGCCCTTTAGGGAGCTGCCTGTGGCTCCAGCCAGGTCAGCTTCCCTGAGCCTCAGTTTCTGCTGGTTTTTCCAGCCAGAAGTTATGGGGATTCTCTTCCTGGCACTGGAAACCTGAGCGGGGCACCTGGTGTGGGACGGGGACCCCTCCGTCCTCAGGAAGGACCTTCCCAGCCGCGGGAGCCTCCTGATTTTTATCCGCCACACGTGGGTGTGGGACCAGCCCATGCCCGCCGCCCCTCCTACCAGTCTGGATGTGGCTGGTGCTTTAATTCCGTAGTTGTAGGACTTCCATTCAGCTTGATTTCAGGCGGTTTTGGATGATGGTTGTTCTGTAGTTTTGTTGTAACTTGGATGTGGTTGTGGGAGAACGCAATACTGTGTTTCCCTATGCCGCCATCTTGACCGGAAGTCCCTGGGCACTCCTGTTTTAATTGGGTTTTGATTGTTGTTGTCCCATTTTTGGGTGGTGTCTCTCCTCAGGCTGGATGACTGTGAGGCTCAACTCAACCACATTATACAAACTGTAGTGCAGGTGCTGACAGAACTGACAGAACAAAACAAACACAACACAACAAAGCAAGAAACAAAATAAAAACATACAAAAGACCCCAGTCTTGAGCTGGTTTCTGCCTTTCCTTATTGAAAGTCTTCCCTTCAGCTAGTCTTCAGTTGGTAATTCTCGGTGAATCTTCCCCAATTTAGTTTTGTTTTCAGTTTGGCTTTGGGATGAGGTGCAAGAAAGATTCCCCTACTTGCCACCATCTTGTAAACCCTTTAGTGGTCTCTCTAAGGATCACAATAGATATCCCTAACTTTTCATAGGCTGCTTAGGGTTAATATTAAATAAAATTATGTAAAGTGTAGAAATCTTGCAAGGTATGACTCAATTTACTAACCCCTCCATCCTTTTTGCTATAGTTGTCAAATGTATTATATTTACATACATTATAAACTCATGATACAATGCACATTTTGCATTAAAGCATTCTTTAGCCTGAAGAACTTTAATAATTTCTTGTAGTTTATGTCCACTATCAATATATTCTTATCTTTTTTTAATCTGCAAATGTATTTTATTTCATCTTTACTCTTGGAAGATCATTTTTACTGGATGTAGAATTTTAAGTTAATGTGGTTTTGTCTGGAATTTCCTTTCTTTTTCATTGATATAGTTTTTCTCTGCTAGATTTTATATTTCATTTATGACGTACATATTTTCTTTTATATTCTTGAACATGCTTATAGTAACTGTTTTAAATCTTTGTCTTCTAATTCTAACATCTGGTGCATCTCCAGGTTGATTTCTGTTGATTGTCTTTTCTCTCAAAAATGGGTCACATTTTCATCTTTCTTGATTTATTAAGTAATTTTAGGTCATATCCTTGACATTGTAAATGTTATTTTGTAAAGACCCTGAATCTTGTAGTACTCTCCCATAGAATGTTTGGTTTTTGTTTGTTTGTTTTGTTTTTTCCTTTGATTGGTTGTTTTGGTTTAGCATGCAGTTAACTTGATTGGGTTATGTTTTATGGGCAGCAGTTCAAACATTAGGTCAGTTCTCTTAAACTGGGCTTGGCTACTTAAAGTTTGCCCTGTTCAGGCATAGTTAAGAGGTGCAAGAGATTTATGAAAAGAATTTGGGGATTCCTTTCTCTGGATCTCTCCTTCCTTGGATTTTCTCCTTACTTTCCAGCAACTAAACTTATCCCAAACTATTCCCCCATTCTTCAAGCCAGGAAATCTGGTATTTTGTATCAGAATTTTAGTCAACCTGTAGGGAGTAGACTGAGGTCATCCCTTGGGCTAGAAACTATGAAAATAGGAGTCAGTGGTGTCCTTCTAACAAATGTCAACTGCCCTCCAGAATCTGCTTACTTTTGGTTATTCTCCAATGCCTTCAGCTATTTGTTATCTTTTACTTAGAATTTATCCTTGCTATATGTAGGAGGATTAGTCTGACAAGAGCAACTGATCATCAGAACTCCTTTATAGCCCTCATTTTGTAAATTAATAAAATTGAGGCCCAAGAAGGTGTTTCCTTGTTCATGAGAAATTTATTGGAATTGGGGTTTGCCACCATGAGAGTTGAGTTTTTTAGTGGTATAGAGGTACAGAGCAATTTCCTTAACTGTAATAGACACTAGTTTAAACTAAGTGAAGTGATACCCAATCAGTCAAAATGCTATACTATCAAATACTATAATAGAAATGTTATAACTTTACATTACTTTTTAAGGATGTTCTAGCAAAGTGCTGAAAATAGAGATTCCTAAAAGATATGTTTATTGAATATCCAAAAAGTTTTTGAAATAAGCATATACAAATATTCAACAGATAATCTAATATGAATGTTTATTTATTTATTTTTTTTGTACAGACAGAGTGGGAGGGAGAGAGAAGAAGAGAGAGAGAGGGAAACATCGATGTGAAAGGGACACATCGAGTGGCTGCCACCCGCACGACCGGGGACAAACTGCAACCGAGGTACATGCCCTTAGAGGGAACCGAACCGGGGTCTCTCCGGACCACAGGAGGACGCTCTAACCGCTGAGCCAAACCGGCCAGGGCTGAATGTTTATTTCAAGAGGTAAAATAATATACACAAAAACAAACAATAATTATTTCTCTGATGATAGAATTTAGGATGTCAGGGTTTTTTTTTGGTTTGTTTGTAATATTTTGAGCCTGCAATATTTTGCAATAAGAAAAAAAGTAATTTAAACATAAAATAAATCCTCAAAACATTTCATTCACATTAAGCTATGTAAGTACTTCCTAACATCTTACTTTCTGGCTTATCTTTTTCTTTATCCTTTTGTGATTATGATTTTGTGAAAGCAGAGAAGAGAGTACAGATTAAATTTTTAACAAAGAAAAAAAAATTTTTAACAAAGAATTTTAAACATATACAGAGGTGGACAAAAGTAGGTTTACGGCTGTTTGTATGAAAAAATAATACAATAATTAATAAATAATACAATATAAACTGTGTTTCACATACTCACAACTGTAAATCTATGGTTGCCCACCATGTATAAAGAAAAGAACACATTTCGAGGGCTAGCTCTCTTTTTAATCTCACTTTATTGGGAATATAAGAATATACAAGGTAGATTTCCAGATTTCCTTTTAATTTTCTTGCTATATGTAACATTCTTAAGCATTCCCTGGTATAGGCTATGCTATACTCTTCACAGCCTCTCCTGCCAGGCTAAACACACATCTTCTTTGCCATGCCTAAGGAACATCTTTTTTTTTTTATCCTCACCCGAGGACATTTTTCCATTTTTTGTTCAGATAGAGTGGGAGGGAGTGAGAGCCATTTTTGTTTCAAATAGAGTGGGAGAGTAAAAGAGAGAAATATCGACGTGAAAGGGACACATTGAGTGGCTGCCTCCCTCACGACCCAACCAGGGCCAGGGACAAACTGCAACCGAGGTACGTGCCCTTAGCAGGCACCAAACCCAGGTCTCTCTGGACCACAGGCCAATGCTCTAACTGCTGAGCCAAACTGGCCAGGGCTTGAGGGTAACTATTTTAATCCTTTCTATCGATAGTCATTATATCAGATAGAGTTCACTCAAGAAAACAGAACACTATGAATTGTATGGAATAAGGAATTTATTAGAGGTATAAGAACTTACACAATTGTGAGAGAAGCTGAGGAAATAAAGGTCTGAATATGAATAAATGATTAGAGAAAAGCCAATTATAAGGAACCACAAAGAAATCTGTGGAAGGTTGTTGCCTCTGCATATGGTGGTGGGCCTGAGATCATTGTAAGTCAGTAGGTCAGAGAATTGGGGAGAAAAGCTAGACAGTTGGGTAAAGCAAAGGCACATTTTTCTTCCACAAAGACAAAATGAAGCCTATGTAGATCACTTCTCATGTCAAACCCCAAGGATTCAGGCCACCTGCAGAAAAAGATATTTTGACCATCTTGCTATACATGCTAACTGGCCCAGGAACTGGAAAACTGAAGGAGGAGATTTTGTAGAAGCTAGAGAAGCTGTGGGCCTGGGTGCTGCTCCATGTGAACAAGGTGAATAAGGTGAGCCAGAATGTCAGTAAACACATACACACAGACGTGCACTCATGTATGTGATGTACACAAGCATGTGTTGAGCAATGCCTGGGACCTGGCACCAACCTTCTGCTATAATGGCTGCTGCTTCTCCCTTCTGAACCTCATGCAAATTTCTCTAATGGCCAACTTTAATTGAAACTACTAAAGGTAAGGAAATTCTGAGAACTATAATTCTAGCTACATTGACACAGTACTAAATCACCAGAGTCATGCTCATTCACCTTGACCCCAACCATGGCCTTACTGAAAAAGACCTGAAGTGAGGTTGGATGTATTTAGGACCTACAGAATGTGATGGGAAGAAATAACTCAAACTCAACTTTCTGGTTCCAACCATCCAACAATCTATGTAAAATTCTCATAGACATTATGACTGGCACTAACATAGCAGGTTTTTTCTTTTTTTTTCATTAACTTGGGCTACTATTATTAGTAAAAGGCAAGGCTGGATAGATCATAGCTTTGACTCAGTGGTAATTCGTATGTGCCTACATAAATAAAATGGGTCAAGATTACTCAGTTTTATGTACTGTCTAATTTTGCTACCATCTTTTACATCTAGCCTCACAGTAATGTTTTATAAAAAAAAAACTTTGCTTTCTTGTTGTAACACTTTAATATCTTAGTAGGAAGTAATACAAAATTGATGTAGTTATTGGCTTTTCTCTTGTGTGAACTGTAATTTCTATACATCATAGATCTCATTTTCTTTTAACAAAGAGTGTTCATCAGCTAATAAGATACCATTTTTCTTTGATAAAAAGAAACTACCTTTCATCTATGAAAGAATTTTTTGTCAGAAGTCTTACATGGCAAGATTACAATATGAAAATTTTTTTCTAAGAGAAATTTCATGTAAGAGATGATTTCTTTAATGAAGAGATGCAATCATTCCAGACTACTGGAGAGACAATTTACCAAGTAGGTAAAGAGAAGTCCAGATTTAAAACTAATGGCATACAACAGAGCAGTTCTCACAGTCTAAGATCAGCCCATAGAGGTTTACTGGAAGGATTATTACTTCCTTTTCATTTCGGAAGGGATTTTTTAAAAAAAGGATAAAAGAAGTGGGAAATTCATCCCCAAATAAATATCAGTTATTGTAATAGAAAAGTTGTAAAGAGAAAAAATTTATTTTAATGCCTTCTCCAACTGCCCATAACAAAATTACTAATTAAGAAGGTAAATGACAGCCCTGGTCGGTTTGGCTCAACGGTTAGAGTGTCAGCCGGTGGACCAAAGAGTTGCGGGTTTGATTCCAGTCAAGGGTACATACCTTGGTTGTGGCTCATCCCCAGCCCTGGTTGGGGTCCTGCAGGAGGCAACCAGTCGATGTGTCTCTCTCACATGGTTCTTTCTCTCCCTCTCCCTCTCTCTCCCTCCTCCCACTCTATCTGTAGATAAATGAAAAAATATCCTCAGGTGAGGATTTAAAAAAAAAAAAGAAGAAGAAGATAAATGACATGAGTTTGGGATCATGCAGAGAAACCAAAAAGAATAGGAAATAACGTGTTCATTTTTCACTCAAATTTTATTCCAGTCCCAAATTTCACATTTCCCCAAAAGGAAATATCTCAGACCATTGAATGACATTATAGCCAATACATCAAAATGAAGTAAATGCTTCATACTAAAGATGCCAGACCCAAATTCAGATTTTTAAAGGAAATGATCGCAAAATTATTGGACCACTGAGGTCCTCCAGCTCCAATGGGGAGGGAGTAGGGGATGCCCGATCTCTTTCTTCATGCTTGTTTGGATGTGCAGGGGCCCCCAAGAGTCCTGCTAAGAGAGACTATCCTACCCCTGCCATGATGAGGCCCGTAGTCTGCCAATGCTTCTTTCTAGAGAAGAATATTTTAGCTGGTTAATTAATGATGTGGTAGTAATAAAGACAAGCTATGCACACATATGCAAATATAAACATTTCCTTATTTTGAATTATTATTAAAATTACCTAAGACTTCTATTTTATGGTAAACACTTATTGCTTTATGAAGTATCAGTAACAAAGAAAATGGGTTAGGTTAATGAGGGTCCTGAATATATTACTGACTTTCCTGCTGTATGAGCACTCTTGTTTTGAACAAGCAGGAAAGAGCATTATCAAAGTCTCTTCTGATAATTCCACTGTCATGGTTATACCTGTAGATGATTATATAAAAGAGAAAAATCAATGACTCATGGGATAGCAATAGCCCCTTAAAATATCTTTATTCCTCTAGTACAAGTGGTTGACAATGGGGGTCTTAAAAACATGATTCAACTAATTCTTAGGAGCTCTATAAATATTTCTAAGAAAGTAACCTTTCAATGATACCTTTCCTATTAAAAACAGGATGCATTTAGAACAAATTCATGTTCTATAAGTTTTTTCTACTCATTGTGAATTCTGGTACCAGAAATATTAAAACTTGCTTCTTTCTTTCATTAACACCCCTACTCAACTGTATTATTCTTGCTTAGTAATTTTAAAAACATGGCAGTTTTCTAGCACATAGCTGTGTGTGTAAGATAAACTAGGAACTCAATAATTGTTATATAAATAGATGAATGAACAAACTATAAATCTTTAGGAAGAAAGGCAATAAGATAAAGCCACTTTTTTTTCTTCACATAGGTTTTATTTCAAGACAAAAAGTTTATGGCCTGCGGCCCTCAATTTGACACTGCTACATTTGAGTTTAGAGAGATTACCTGGTATGTAGCTCTCATTTGTTTAATCTGCTTACCTTTATCTAGACTTTGATTTAATTGTACAGTGAAAGACCCCAATTTATAATGGTTCTCAGAGTAACAATATTTTGAATAGCATGAAACTAAAAGAATAGATGTTACTTTTGGAGATTTATAGGGCTAATGAGTGAGAATAACTCTATGACCCACTTCCAATGATTTATATGTCATAGGAGTTAGCAATCCAGCCACTGTCTTTCTTAAGAATAAATTGATTAACTAACAAATATCCAGAGAATATATACTGAGTCCAAGGCCTGAGCCAGATGGCCCCTGTTAGGATATATAAAAAAGGATAAGCCCAGCTGGTGTGGCTCAGTGGATTGAGCATCATTCCATGGACTGAGAGGTCCGGGTTCAATTCCTGGTCAGGGCACATGCCCAGGTTGTAGCTCAATCTCCAGTAGGGGGCGTGCGGGAGGCAGCCGACTGATGTTTTTCTCTCACATTGATATTTCTATCTCTCTCTTTAAAAAATCAATAAAAACATTGACCAAAACATTATGCTCAATTAATATTTGACAAAGGTGTCAAGAGCATACAGTGGAGTAAAGACAGCCTCTTTAATAAATGGTGTTGGGAAAATTGGACAGCTATATGCAAAAAAATGAAACTAGACCATCAACTTACACCATACACAAGAATAAACTCAAAAGGGAAAAAACACTTAAACGTGACTCGTAAATCCATAAAAATCCTAGAAGAAAATGTAGGCAACAAAATTTCAGACATCATACGCAGCAGAATTTTCACTGATACATCACCTAAGGCAACAGAAACAAAGGAAAAAATGAACACATGGGACTGCATCAAACTAAAAAGCTTCTGCACAGCAAAAGAAACAACCATCAAAATGGAAAGGGAACCCACTGTATGGGAGACCATAATTGTCAATGATACATCAGATAAGGGGTTAATTTCCAAAATATATAGAGTACTCATACAACTCAACAAAAGGAAGACAACAAACCCAATTAAAAATGGGCAGAGGAGCTAAATAGACACCTCTCCAAACAGGACATACAAATGACTAAGAGACGTATGAGGAAATGCTCAACATCACTAATCATCAGAGAGATGCAAATTAAAACAACAATGAGGTATCACCTCACACCTGTCAGAATGGCCGCCATCAACAAATCATCAAACAAGTGTTGGCGAGGGTGTGGAGAAAAGGGGACTCTAGTGCACTGCTGGTGGGAATGCAGACTGGTGCAGCCACTATGGAAAACACTATGGTGTTACCACAAAAAATTAAAAATTAAACTTCCATTTGACCCAGTGATCCCACTTCTAGAAATATACCCTAAGAAGCCTGAAACACCAATCAGAAAGAATATATGTACCCCCATGTTCATAGCAGCACGATTTACAATAGCTAAGATCTATAAACAGCCTAAGTATCCATTAGTAGACAAATGGATAAAAAAGCAGTGGTACATATACACAATGGAGTACTATGCGGCTGTAAGAAAGAAGGATGTCTTTCCTTTGAGACGACATGGAAGGACCTGGAAAGTATTATCCTAAGCAAAACAAGTCAAGCAGAGAAAGACAAATATCACATGATCTCACTTATTTGTGGAATATAATGAACATAACAGTCTGAGGAATAGAGCAGACAAAGAGACATGGAAGTAGGGTACAGACTGACAG
The DNA here is from genome assembly GCF_014108415.1 of Molossus molossus. NCBI lineage: Eukaryota > Metazoa > Chordata > Mammalia > Chiroptera > Molossidae > Molossus > Molossus molossus. The sequence goes on along the minus strand of NW_023425401.1, from coordinate 36,535,850 downwards.
TTCTCGGGAGGGAGGGCTGGGGGGGAGGAAAGAGATAAACCACAGAACTTACATGCATGTACGCATAACTGATGGACATGGACAACAAAGCCTGGACGGGGTGGGAGGGATGGGGAGGAAGGTGTCAATGGGGGAAAAAAGGAGAAACATCTGTAACAAAAATAAATTAATAATAAAAAAATATTTTCAAGGTTGAAGTAGCAAAAAGATGTAAGATCGGAAAATTCAAAAAAGTAACTTCATAAATGTTCCAAACTAAAACATGGATATGATGGCTGGAACCATGGCAGTCATTCTGAGACCATAAGAGGTCTTGAATACAGTGATATGATCAAATCTGTTGTTTAAGGGGAAAAAAACACCTCTGGAGATCACTATGGATAAAGGATTACAGTGACAAAGAACTTTGGTTATATTATTTTCTTTGCATATGAAAGGTGGTAAAGCCTGATCACAGGTTATAGAATCAATAAAATAATTGAGGTTAAAATGAATCCTACAGAAGCAATGTAAGCTGTGATGCTCTGTTATATTAGGGATACCAAGAAGCCTTCTCTGTTTCCACATATTTCCTACACTGAAGGATCTCCTACACTAAAGTTTGAAGTTCTTTTAGTAGAAGCCAAGGCCTTGTGTTCATTCCACAGTCAGAGATAAAAACTAAAAAGTAAATGCTCTGAGGGAATTAACACACTGACTTAAATTCATGTCAACTTGTAAAATACAAGTATCAAATCCATGCCTGAGATCCAGTTTTGATGGGCACTGGGAGAGGAAGGCAGAAAGCCACTTAGTACCTGGAGTTCGAAGTAATTATAAGGAAGAAAATGGGGGGAATCCATAAAAGGGAGGTTATATCTATAGAAGAGGAAATTCAGAGAGGAAGCATTTTGTTTATAAGTACTAGTAAATGCAATTTAATGATTACTGCTTGCTAACCTATAATATTCATAACAAAAATTATAGATGCTGAAGAATATCAGAAGGTTAATCTTATAGCACATGCTGAGGTAAACTATTTACATCTCGAGTAACTGTATTAATATAGAGAAGTGGGGTGAATAATATAAAACAATAAAATTATGTGTATGGTTCTACATGTAGTGATATACTTTCATTTATGATGTATAGGAAACTTCCTGGGAATTTGAGTACAGTTATTATCTCATAAAAATTAACTTGAATACTCACTTATAAAGGCTTATTTATTTACACCATTAATCTCATTCTTTTCCATCTGGGTTAGGCCTATGGTCAATATCACAGGAAACATCTGACCTAAGCAGATCTGAAAGACCTGCCTGTCTAAGCAGATCAGAAGAGACCAAAAAGCTCTTCCACTGACCCGCCATGGTACCTGAAAATTCCAGCAATAGAGTTATTTCTCCTACATGAAGTAACCAGAAGCTGTGTAGCAGGTAATTATTTTACTAGGAGTAACTTTATGCTGATTCCACCTAAAAACATCATGACACAATTGATTAGTTAAGACTGGCTGGCCAGTCTTTGCTAATGTTCTAGAAAGAAAGTATGGTCTGAGTAAGAGTTGATACAGAGGGTAAAGACAGAGGAAACTAAAGGTACTTACCGAGGAAGAAAAAACACATTAGGAGTTCCCTTGAGGACCCTGGGAAATGAATTTCTGGTGTGGAGGGGAAGACCCTGTCACTTCTAGGAAATTAATGAACACCAGAGAGAGTGGTGTGAAATTGTTGACAGATTCTACCTTTGCTGTTTCACATATAGACCCTCTAACAAAATTATGTTGACTCCTCTTGGACAAACAGAACCAAAGCATGATAGTCAAAAAGTGTAGATCTAATTGACAAGGTGAGAAGACACAAGATCAATTGAAATAATCTACAAAGGAGAGAATGAAGTTAGACAAAACAGTTTAACATCATAAAATATTAGATTTCTAAATTATGTATTTGTTCATGTTATACTTAAAATAATTATACTAAAATGTTTATTAGATTGAATGTAATATAGTATCCAGAAATGGACCCTGGAACAGAAAAAATTTTTAGTTAGTTGAAAAACCAGTGAGATCAAATAAAGTCTGCAGTTAATAATATTGTATCAACATTATTTTCTTAGTTTTGACAAATGGTTATATAAGATGTTAACATTCGCACAAGTTGAGTAAATGGTATATGGGAACTCTTTGGGCTATCTTTTTAACTTTTCTGTAAATTTAAATTTATTCCAAAATAAAAAGCTTGTTGAAAATGTTTTTATTAGAATAACTATTTTATATTAAACATTTTAAATTGTGAGTTATGCCAGTGGCTCATTTGGGATCACCATGCCTATAATGCAGAATTCTTTAGAGCCACTAAGTTTAATAGTTTGACTGTCTTCTGAGCAGCCATGGGGAAAGCATTCTGTCCTCTCAATGGCAGAAGTAGTAGTGCTCTTCTCTAATAATGACTTCTGCATCAGGTCTGGATAATACCTCGGGTCATTACACCTCATGTTCATTTTAGCGCACATTTTAAAAGGGGTAATTTCCAGGTTCATGTTTCTTTTGCTATCCAGTAACCAGAGCTGTAATAAATACTTCAGGCTCTGACCATACTTTGTTCAAGAAAAATATTATGCTTTCTCCTTTGTTTATAGTACCTAATATTCCTCGGTAGTTTGAGATTTTTTGTATCAATTTCTCATTTATATTTTATGTGCTATTATCATGTTCCCATACACTTCGTGTATTTCCAAAGAATCATTGTCATAAGCAAGGGGTAGAAAGGTGAAAGGATTGTGGAAATGAACAGCCTTGGTGGTTAAGGAGGATTTTAAGACTGGAAGTGTGGTGCAGGGTCGCCTACTATGGCTGTGAACATTTCCCACTGCAGAGGGCCGGGGAGAGGGGAGGGAGCTGCCAGATTCATAGAATGCAATTCTCAGACCCTGATTTGTGTCCTGGAAATTTTTGCTAGAGACCACTCAACTCGTCAGTGAACTAACACCATTCTCGGGTCCTTCTTTCCCAGTTGATTTTCTATATCTTTTACCGTTTGGTTTTATTGTTGTTTTGTTTTGTTCATACTGCTTTGGTAAAGACAGAGACACTCTATGGTTTCCGCAATCAGTGTGCAAATTCCTCTGAGGCAGCTCATCTCAAAATGTTCCCATTCAAAATGTTAACTCCTGAGGCACACACTCCACACCCAACTGACAACGGCGTTTCCGACTGCTTTCAGGTAAACAGAGACTACCTTCCTCCGTCTCCTGGGGGCGCACCACAAAGCGCATGCGCTGTCCCTTGCAAGTACGTTTTACGGCGCATGCGGCTTTCCCGTGGGAACGTGCAGAGGTAAATAGCGTCAGTGCCCGGCGATGACGTAAAAAGGCCGCGCGGCGCTTACTTGGACACACCTGCTGCGGCCGTGAGCCTCTGCCGGTCGCAGTCATGGTGCGCTGCAGTTGCGTGTTCTTCAGAAAGGTCCGTGACTGGTGCCCCTCCGCCTGATGCCCGAGGGCCAGGTGCTTCTAGCCCCCCCGGGGGGCTCTGGTACTTCTTTTCCAACCTACCTTTTCTATTTGCGGAGTCTCTTTCCTGCTTTTTGCTACGAAGGTGTTCTTTCTGCCCCTCCCGGGGGTGTGTCTACCCGGCAAGGTTGGGATGGTTGTTGGGGGACAAGGTGTGAGATTTTTCTGGGGAATTGTATGCACGTGGGATGAAGAGCTGGGGTACCTGCCTGCCTTTAGACCTGTATTAACGGTATACATGGAGTGTAGGTTTGACTTTCTCTTTTGGCTCAAATGGAGTATTTTTCGTTTAAGTAATAATATCCGTAGTCTGTTTACATATACATTTTCCTTGAGTGCGTTGCTTTTAAGAGCTTTCTAAAGACGACTTTTTATCAGTAAATGAAAATATAATAATCGGCTTGCCTTGCAAGAAATTTAGGTCAGTTTTTGTATAGTGTCGATTTTAGAATAATTTCTGTAAAAAAACTTACAGTTGCTTCAAATTTAAAAGCCTCTTTGAGAGCCTTACTAGTGTTTTTTGAAACTAGCCGGCATCATAGTTTGGCCATTACCTTATTACTAATGATGAGATGGAGATGTTTCTTTTAAGTTTGGGTTCTAAATCTGACTCTGATCAATGTACAACGGTAAAAAATGCATAAGCTACTGCATTTTTTGTGGATAAGTTATTAAAGGCTACTTGTGTAACCTTACTGCCATAAAAAGTCACTTCCAATCAGTGTCGTTTGCAAAGGGAATCTATCTCTTCACTTATATGTGATGCATTTCTGATCTAGACATGTAGAACCAAAGTGTAAGTTCTTCAGACCCAGAGAAAAATACTCTGGTTGGCCCTCAAGTTTATCTTTTATATATTCCTCCCACCTTATTCTCTTACAACACTGTTTTAAGAATACATTTGCATACTTTATGAATCTCTGCACTTTGATTCTGTGCTATGACATCCACTGCAATATCAGATCTGGACTGCATCATAATCACCAAGAAAGCGTTTGCTAAATGTGCTTGCTTGACCTATCCTTGTCCTCTCCTCCAGAGTATATCAGAATGGTCAGGGGAGTATATATATTTTATAAAACGTTTCCAGATTTTTTTTTTTAATCCTCACTCAAGGACATTTTTCCATTTCTTTTCAGACAGAGTGGGAGGGAGGGAGAGAGAGAGAGACATCAGTATGAGAGAGACACATCAATTGGTTGCCTCCTGCATGACCCCGACCAAGGCGGGGGACCAAACTGCAATCGAGGCACATACCCTTGACCAGAATTGAACCTGAGACCCTTTGGTCCATGGGCCAATACTCCAACAGCTGAGCCAAACCGGCCAGGGCATCCAGATGTTTTTGATACAACTATCCTAGATGACTAACGATGTGAAGATTATTAATTTAAGAAATTACTTGGTAAGGAATCTTGATAGTCTAAGAGATTACTCCATAGGCTCTTTACCTGCTAGAAGGTGTTGATTTAGTGAAGGAAACAGAAGTAAACACTAAATGCAGTATAAGATTTCAGAAAGTGTACGAATAGAGGTGTAATCAAATTGCTAAGAGCTCGGCAAAGTGGATGGTAAGAGTTGATTAGAGGAATGAAGAAAGACATCAGCAAATACGACATTCAGGTGGGTTTATGATAGAAAAGAACAAATGGCATAAGTAGAGGAAAAGCATGAGCAGAGTGGCATGGAGATGTGGAAGTATAACATGTAGTACAGAGCAAAAAAGGAAGAGGACATAGGGGGCTGAATGAATGGAAATGAAACAGGATAGGTTAAGAGCTTTGAATATAGTACTGAGAGTTTTAGACTTTATTTCATAAACAGCAAAACACACAAAACATGAATGATTTTTGAGTAAGGGAGAAACATGATTAGAGATCCATTTTCGGAAAAATAGCTCAGGCAGCAAGATGAAGGGTGCATTGAGGAATGACTAGATGCTGAAAGACCAGTTAGGGGCTAATGTAATGGTTAAGTTACTAGGGCAGTTTGTACCAGGAAGGAAAGAGAGCTAGGGCTTTGGGGAAAAAAGCATGTATAGTCAAAGATTCCCGTATGCAGTCTCAATGAATAATAAACTATGATTCCATAATTTTAAAGATCATTGGAGGAACAGACTTTACCTAAGGAAAAGTTTGGTTTTGCCCTATTAACATATATTTGAGATGACAATTACCCTTTCAATACCCATGAACAAGTTACATATTTCAGGGGTTTCAAATATAAGTTAAATACAGATCTTGTTCTCAGTTGCTTTAGACTATTAGTTAAGCTTACATCCTGATGATGTCCAACAGACTGGACATAGAGAATATCTCACCTAGGTAATAGTTATTGGAACAGACCGAGATCACCCAGGGGAAACAGTCTAAATTGAAAAGTGGACCAGTATCAGAGACCTTGAGAATAAGTGGGACAACAATTGATAATTGAAAAAAAAAAAAAATTTAAGAGTTAAATGGAAAGAGGAGGTCAGATAGGAGATGAACTGAGAAAAGACTATAAATTTGGCATGCAGGAAGCCATTATTAACTTTTCGAGGCATTTTAAAGTGGCAACAAAGAACTAGACACGAGTTCTAAATAGGTAAGCACATTTGGTATACAAATGTTCTCTTTCTCTCCCTCTCTTTTTAAGTATGGAAACTTCATTGATAACCTAAGACTCTTCACCAGGGGAGGAAGTGGTGGAATGGGTTACCCTCGTTTAGGTGGAGAAGGTGGAAAAGGTGGTGACGTCTGGGTTGTAGCCCATAAAAAAATGACTTTAAAACAACTTAAAGACAAATATCCTCAGAAACGGTTTGTGGCTGGAGAAGGAGCAAACAGTCGGTGAGTATTTACTGAATAACTTTGATTTTATAAAAGTAGTTCCTCCTGGAAGAAAAAAAAGTTAAAAGATAAAAATGTATTTAGTAAATGTAATTAGTAATTTGAAGTTAATTATATCCTGTATTTGTAACTGAGCAAAAATCTACATTTGTCTCAGCTGTAGTAAAGATAAAAGATAGGTACTAAGAAATGTTTTGGAGCATTCAAATTTTTTATCCTTTTCTTCTCCCAATGTCTGTTTATATATGTTTTTCACTTCCTCTGTAGAAACAAAAGGATCCGAATTCCTACTGTTTTCTTCTTAAATTATCTTTAACAGTCTTTAAGAAACCTCTCTCAAATCTTAACCAAGCCACTCCACCCCATCACCACCAATAGTTCTGCCAGCATCTCAGGCAGTGCTGAAAATTTAGAACCTATTTCACTGATATATCTCCTGTATGTTTTCCCTTTTGCTTCTGTTTCATTCTTTCTGATAGCAAAACCTTTCCTTAATTTTTCATTAATGTTTGTTATTTTCTGTGGAACATATGTTGGCATCAAAATATGAGAAGAATTTTTTCTTTCAAAACACAGGCTATGCCCTGGCTGGTTTAGCTCAGCGGTTAGAACTTTGGTCCGTGGACCAGAGTCACAGGTTCGATTCCGGTCAAGGGCATGTATCTAGGTGGCAGTTCAATCCCCAGCCTTGGTTAGGGTCATGCGGGAGGCAACCAGTTGATGTGTCTCTTTCACATCGATGCTTTTCTTTCTCCCTCCCTCCCTCCCTCTCTATTTGAAAATCACTGGGAAAATATCCTCAGGTGAGGATTAAAAAAAAATGTATGCTATGATTCCTCAGGCCTGACTTATCTGTTATTCTGTAGGAGGTATTGGTTAATTGGCTAGACGTTATGTCCCTCTCTTCTTTTTTCTTCCCACAGAAGTGTTGATATATGTATTTTGAGCATTTTTGTTTTATGAATAGTCTGATTGTTACCATTTTAGCAATTTTTTTTTTTTTAATTCTCACCCGAGTCTATTTTTCTGTTTATCTTCAGATAGAGTGGGAGAGAGAGAAACATCGACATGAGAGGGACACATCGACTGGTTGCCTCCCACACAACCCCGGCCAGGGCTGGGGACAAACCGTAACTGATGTACATGCCCTTGGCCGGAATCGAACCTGCGACTCATTGGTCCGCGGGCCAACGCTCTACCGCTGAGCAAAACTGGCCGGGGCTGATTGATACCATTTTATAGGTCGAATGTTGAGAACCTTATATTTGTTAGAATTCAGTAATCGAATTTTTGCATACAGAATATTTTATTATTTTGATATTACCAGGTGGGAAATAACAGCAGTTTACATCCTAAAGTAAAATGTCTTAACATTTTATAATTTCCTTTGAAAAGTAAGGTTGCTATAATTCCAATTTTATTCTGTTTGCAGATCAGTGGTATACTAAAGATGGTATACAATATTTAAATGTTAAGAAAGATTTAAGTACAGTATAACATATTTCTTACTGGGGTTGTGTTTTGCATTTTTCAGTGTAGAGTGGTTTAAATCTAAAGGATTAATAGGAGCCAGCAAGGTAGAGCGGAGGAAATAGCATTGCAGGAAGGGTAATGTGAACAAAGGCCCAGTAATAGAAGACAAGTACCAGTACAAGACACTAAAAGAAGGCCAGTGTGGCTGGAATGTGGGAAACAGAGAGGCGTAGAGGAAGATGAGACTAGAAAGATAGGTACAGGCCAGACTTCCATTGAGACTGTCATTATTTATGAAATATTGCACTCTTCTCCAATTTGGTCTTCAGTCTCAGTCATCACCTTCAATCTGTTCTTTATCCAGTTATTCTTAGAGTTATTTTTCTAAAACGCCAACTTGTTAATGTCACTTGCCTATTTAAAATCCTTCCATGTTCCCTGTCACTCTAGGATAATCTTCAAACTCTCTAACACAGACTATCAGACTCTTCATGACCTGGACTACAGTGTCTTTATTTCACAACGTGCTACTCCACTTGTACCAGCGTTATGCTAGAAATAACTCTTATTTTTCCAAACAGCTTGTTCCCTCCTAATCCTCTGTGTGTATGTATGCGTGCACATAAATATACATATATATTCAGTTTGCCAACACCCTTTTCTGCCTTGACTGTCTGGCAAAGTCCTATTCCCCTTTTAAGACTTGGTTTAAGCACTACTTCCACAATATAGATAACTGAGTAAAATTTGAATTTCAGATGTCTAATAATGTGTACTAAAAATCAGACTGCTTTTGTTTGTCATGAAATCATCTCCCAGTAAATTGGTTTATGCTTGCTCAACTATGAAAATTATCAAATACTATTTCAACTATTTAAAAAGTTCTTTTTAAATTTAAGTGTTAATGTTTTTAATAAAATAGTATTTTATTATTATTTTTTTTCTTTATTGATTTTAGAGAGAGAGGGAGGGAGAAGTAGGGAGAGAGAAACATCAACGAGAGAGAACATCAATTGGCCGCCTCATGCATGCCCCCTTCTGGAGATCAGGCCCACAACCTGGACATATGCCCTGACCATGAATCGAACTGGTGACCTCTTGGTGCATGGGTTGACACTCAACCACTGAGCCACACTGGCTGAACTAATAAAATAGTATTTTAATAGAAAGTTCACGAATGGTAACAAATAAGAATGAAAATTAAATCTTGCCTCTGTATTCTAAAAATTGTGACATACATCCCAATAAGAGAAGTGTTCTGTTTACGTTTTTCTTTAGTTTATTTCTAATTCATCCATTTCTGTCAATCCAATTCATTCATTCAACTGATGTTAATTGGTATCCACTATGTACCAGTCACTGTACTAGATGCCTAGGATACAATGATGATCTAAACTAATATGTACCCTGCCATTCTGGAAGTTACTGTAGCGTAGTGGAGAGCAGACATTAATCAAACACATGAAAAATGGAAAATTATGACTGTGACACCTCATATGACTGAGAGCTTACACATGTATGTGGGTCTGGAAATTCTGACCTAATCATGGAGATCATGAATAAAAATATTTTATAAAAGGTCAACCACTATAATTCCAGAAATAATCAGTGTTAACCTTTTCTTGACTTTTCTGTGTGTATACACAGTTTGGGGGTACAAAAATGAGAGGACAGTATTTTGCAACCTCCTCATTTCACTTAACTTTTTCTCTGTGCCAGAAGATTGTTCAGAGTGGCTGCATAGTTAGTATTGGAAATAACATTATTTTGTCATTCATCTATTTTGATAATTATTGATTTTTTTACTGTTATATTCACAATGCAACACACATCCATGTGTATATAGTAGTTTACATGATTGTTCAGTTACTTTCTTTTAGGATAAATATCCAGAAGTGGATTTATTAGTTAGAAGTTTGTACCAATGTATTCTCTCATGAGCAGTTTGAGAGTTGCCAGATGAGCCCCCTATAATTAGAGTACTCTTGTCTGAGGTAATTTTTTAAAAAGCTTTGTTATTCAATTGATTTTTTTTTCTAGTTTATTTGTGTACATTTCGGGTGTACAGTGTATTAGTTCATTATGATTTGTGATGACTTTTGGTGGTTAGCTTGGTAACAGAAATCATTACTTAATATTATCTTTATTGGGATATGATAGTTTAAAATGTAAATAAATAACTAGGGATAATTTTATTTTTTCTCTAATATTTGGCCATTTAACATCTACATTAGAAGAGTTGGTTGCTAGTCTTCTTTATAGACCATTATCTTTGCTTGGCACATAAGCCATTTAATTTCATGGGTTTTCCTTGTTTTAACTTGGTTTTATTTTTCTGTAGGGTTAATGCACTAAAAGGCTCCAAAGGAAAAGACTGTGAAATTCCTGTACCTGTGGGTATTTCAGTAACTGATGAAAATGGTAAAATTATAGGTAAGTGTGCTATAGATTCTAAGGCTCTGAAAAAGGTGCACATTTTCTAAATTGTTTGGGAGCTGTGGGGAATAGCACCTCTTGAGTTCCAGGGTGTTTTTTTTTTTTAAACATTAACTATTTCAGCTGCTAATTTATGAAAGTACTTTTAAAAATAATATATAGCTCTTGTCTGTGTGGCTCAGTTGGTTGGGCATTATCCCGTGCACCGAAAGTTTACCAGTTTGATTCCTGGTCAGGGCACATACCTGGGTTGTGGGCTCGAACCCCAGTCCCAGTCAGGTTGCAAGCAGGAGGCAACCAGTTGATGTGTCTCTCTTACATCAATGTTTCTTTCTCTCTCTCTCTCCCTCTATCCCCCTCTCTCCATCTCTTCTTCTCCCTCTCTCCCTTCCCTCACTCCCTCCCTTCTCCTCTCTCTAAAAATCAGTGGAAAAAATATCCTCAGGTGAGGATGAAGAACAACAACAAAAAAAATATAAAGGTTGTTGAAAATTAACTGCTAGATTTAAGATTATTTTAAAGATAGAGTATTTACTTGGTTTTAAAACATATAAACTATTCTCTTTCAACTGCTTACAGAAGTGTTTTTCCAGGGTCAAGCTTTTTTTTTATCCTTGCTCAAGGATATTTTTCTATTTATCCTCAGACAGAGTGGGAAGGAGAGAGAGGGAGAGAAAGGCAGAGAGAGAAACATTGATGTGAGAGGGACACATCGACTGGTTGCCTCCCACACAACCCTGACAAGGGAGGACTGGGGATGAACCACAACCAAGGTACGTGCCCTTGGCTGGAATAGAACCCACAAGTCATTGGTCCGTGGGCTGACGCTGTACCGCTGAGCCAAACCGGCCAGGGCAATGTCAAGCTTTTAATCAAAACTTCTGTCCTCTATTTCTGAAAGAAAAATTCATTAATGATAAGCTCCACTTACTAATCTTGGCTCTGAGTATCTTTATCTCTCTTTTTAAGGAGAACTCAATAAAGAGAAAGACAGAATTTTGGTAGCTGAAGGAGGTCTTGGTGGTAAATTCTTTACAAATTTCTTACCATTGAAAGGCCAGAAACGAATAATTCACCTTGATCTAAAACTTATTGCTGACGTAGGCCTAGTGGGGTAAGTATCATTCATATCTTTTTTGTTCCTAATCCTCACCTGATTATCCTCAGATAGACTGGGAGGGAGGAAGGGGAGGAGGGAGGGAGGAAGAGAGAGAAACATTAATGTGAGAGAGACACATTGATTGGTTGCCCCCAACACGACCCTGACCAGGGCCCAGGATGAACTACCACCAAGGTACGTGCCCTTGGCTGGAATCGAACCCGAGACTCTTTGGTCTGTGGGCTGTTGCTCTAACCGCTGAGCAAAACCAGCCAGGGCTCATTAATATCTTTATTTTTATTCTTACACTTCCAGAGAGAGTTCATGAATAAAAAATAAACATAAATGGTAATTCAGGGACAGAATTATTTCTAGTTTATGAAATTTGTGCATAAACTAGAGAATTTGTGTACTTAGAGAATATGCTGTTAAATGAAGTTATTTTCACAATGTCAGCATTGCATTTCATATTTACTATTTATTTGATAAAGATCATAGCAATTGAGTAGTCTAGTGAAATGTTAGAAATGAATAAAGAAAAGATTAATTAAAAGTAGTAAAAGAAGGTAAAAGAAAGATACAAGATATTAAGGAATAAAATGAGAATCTGAACAAAGCACATTTTTAAATGTGTGTACAAGGAAGTAAAAAAAAGGGAAAAATGATTAAAATATTCTTATAAATCTTATCATTAATCAGATGGCTCAAGTCCAGTACAGACAATCTCAGCCATCAGACTTACAGCTATTGAGCACCAAGTTGGATCTTGCAATGACTGTTTCCCTATCCTTTACACTCTGCTTAGGATCTGTCCGTTCTCAGTACGGTAGACCACCTTACAGTGCTGTCCTCTTCCACCAGCTTCATTTTTTCATCAAACAGTGCTGTTTAGCTTTGGGTTTGCAGTGCTCCCACTCGGCCAACTAGAGAGAGAGACAGAACAAGATAGAGAGTAAATAAAGGAAGGGAAAACTTCAACTTTGTGACATATAAGTCTAGTTAAAATAAGTCTAGTTAAAATCCATCACTACACAGTTACAAATTTTTTTTCTTGTGATGAGAAATTTTAACCTTTACTCTTAGCAACTTTTAAATATATAATACAGTATTATCATATAGCATTATTTACTATAGTCACCATACTATATATTATATGGCCCATGACATATTTATGTTACAACTAGAAGTTTGTATCTTTTGACCCCCTTCACCCATTTTGCCCACCTCTACATTCCCACTTCTAGCAACCACTAAGACGTTCTGTCTCTGAGTTCATTTTTTTGTTTCTTTGTTTAGATTTTACATATGAATAAGATCATACAGTATTTGTTGTTCATTGTCTGACTTATTTCACTTAGCACAGTGCCCTCAAGGTGCATCTATGTTGTCAAAAGTGGCAATATTTCCTTTTTATGGTCGAATAATATTTCATCATATGTATATGTATATATATAATAAATGCCACATTTTCTTTATCCATTTATCTATCAGTCTAAGTGTCTATTGATAGATGAACAGATAAAGAAAATGTGGCGCATATATATATATATATATATATATATATACATACATGTACATATGATGTAAATAATGCTGCAGTGAACATAGGGGTGCATAAATCTTCTCAAATTAGTGTTCTTGTTTTCTTCAGGTAAATACTCAGAAGTGGAATTGCTGGACCATCTAGTAGTTTTATTTTCAATTTTTTTAGGAAATTCCATACTGGTTTCCATAATGGCTGCACCAATTTACATTTCTATTTGTACAATAAATTTAATGAAAATATCTGAATGAAATTTAGGAACTCCTCAGTTAAGAAACCCTCATTCCTAGTACTTTCTTTCATGCATTGTGGGCCTTTCCTGAGGGGAATTTTACAGTGCACCTTTGAAAGGAGTTTGCCTTACATAATTCAGTAGAAAAAGAAGGCCAACCAACTATGGATAGTCTTTCAGAAAAAAAAAAGGAAATCAAAACGGGATCTGATCAAGACTTTATATGTTACTACCAATTAATAGAAAATCCAGGGCAAAAGAGCATGTTATATGACATCATGAGGTGTCAGCAGACTATGGAAAAACTGTACAGGACAAATGACCCAGTTTTATAAAAAGTAAAATTACAAAGGGAGAATCAAGATGGAGGGGGAACTGTTACCAAAAGAAATCTAAGAGACCCTTCACATCAACCAGGTGTAATGCAGACCTTATTGGAGTCCTTATTCAAACAAACCAACTTTTTATTAAGTACTGAGAATATATTAATACTTGTTGAGCTATGTACTGGCTAAATGGGATTTATTACTCCTCTCTAGTATATATTTGAAAATGTCTGCATAAAATATTTATATATTTCTGATTGCCTAACCAGGGGCTCAGTGATTGAGTGTTGACCCATGCACCAAGAAGTCGCCGTTTTGATTCCTGGTCAGGGCACATGCCCAGGTTGTGAGCCAAATCCCGGGGTGGGGTGCATGCAGGAGGCTGCCAGTTGATGTTCTCTGTCATTGATGATTCCATCTCTCTCTCTTCCTCTCTAAAATAAAGAAAAAGTAAATAAGTAAGATGTTTCTGATTATTTTTAGCTCTGGCTGGGTGGCTCTGTAAGAGCATCGTCCCATACACCAAAATGTTGTGGGTTCAATTCCTAGTCAGGGCACATACCTCACTTACGGGTTCAATTCCTGGTTGGGGCACGTACAGAAAGCAACCCATCGATCCCCTCCCCACTTCCTCTCTCTGTCAAAATAAAATCAAGTTTTAAAAGTTTAATATAATATTGTTTAATATAAGTAATATTTAATCGGTGTTTGGCTAGAGATTATAAATTACAGGCATTTTAATTAGTTTCTGTTTGTTTTCCTATGCTTTACAAGTTGGTTTTTTTTTTTTTTGGAACGTGCCCTTAGCGGGAACCAAACCCAGGACTCTCTCTGGTCCTCAGACCAATGCTCCAACCGCTGAACCAAACCGACCAGGGCTTTACAAGTTTTTTTTTAAACATAATTTGAATTATTTATTCACAATATTCAAACATTTTCAGTGTCCAGCATGGATTTATCCTTACCTATTTCATAAGTACATTTTGTTCCTCAAGTTTTTCAAGATTATTTTAAATATATACTCTACTTTTAATCTCAGAAATATTCAAGACACTTGCTTCTTTAAATGTTAAGCATTCAGCCCTGGCCTGTTTGGCTCAGCGGTTGGAGCGTTGGCCTGCGGACTAGAGAGTCCTGGGGTCGGTTCCCGCTAGGGGCACATATCAAAAAAAAAACAAACAAACAAACATGTTAAGCATTCAGCCCTGGCCGGTTTGGCTCAGCAGTTGGAGCATTGGCTCTCGCCCCATTTGGGGTTGTGCAGGAGGCAGCTAATCAATGTTTCTCTCTTTCTCTCCCTCACTCCCTCTCTTCCACTCTCTCTGACAAAGCAATGGAAAAAATATTCTCCAGTGAGGATTAATTAAAAAACAAAAAAACTAATATTTGTTGCAATGTATAAATTAATTTTCTTGTTTCAGATTCCCCAATGCTGGAAAATCCTCTTTGCTAAGTCAAATTTCTCATGCAAAACCTGCAATTGCAGATTATGCATGTAAGTATAAGTTGTTATGTATTTCAATGTGTGGTGGTGAAGTTTTAAAGACTAATCTTTCTTTTAGTATGCATAAAATGACCACTCTGAGTGTAGCCTTATTTTGAAAACTCTTGGCAGAATATATGCATTTCCCATTAATGTTTGAAACCTCTCTAACCTTCAGCAAAGTTTCTAGTATGTGTTATTTTGTTGCATTTACTTTTCTGTTGCATAATCATTTATTTGGTTTAATTATGATTTTATGAGCACCTGTCCTTTATCAGGTACTGTGGTAAATACTAGGAAGGCAGAGTTGAATTCTTTCACTCATTGCTTCAC
This sequence comes from Molossus molossus, assembly GCF_014108415.1. Lineage (NCBI taxonomy): Eukaryota > Metazoa > Chordata > Mammalia > Chiroptera > Molossidae > Molossus > Molossus molossus. Next base: position 36,520,599 of record NW_023425401.1, on the reverse strand, counting down.
TCACAGCAAATAGATTTTTCTTGGAACTGCGTGACAAAGACTGGTAAGCAGAAACATACTATTCTGACTTTTATTGAGCTTACAGACTAGTGGAGAAAGGCACATAGCTCATTAACGAATATAAGGAACTATAATACAGTTCTATGAAAGAGTGTAGGTGACTGCTTTAGACTTTTTTGTGGAAGTATGATGCTGGGGCTTAGGTTTGAAGAGTAAATATGAGGTAATCAGTGACATAGTTGAGGTGATGGGTCTTTTAGTCAGAGGAAATAGCATGTATACAAAGGCTCTTTGGTGGCAGGGAGTGGATTTGTGTATCTAGAGGACATGTGGTGAGGGAATCAAGGTGAGGCTGGAGATATAGGTAGAAACTGCATCATGTAGACCATGTAGGCTATATTTGATCTTTATATCCTTAAGATAGCCTTTTAAGCGAGGGATATAATGATTATATTTGCTTTAAAAAGATTTCTGCTTATAATACAGAAAATGGATTGGTGTGGGACATAGGTAGACCTGGGAAGAACAGTTAGTAGACTATTGCGATAGCAAAATGAGATATAATAGAAGCTTAAACTAAGAGTAGTAAATGAATATGATAGGATGGATATCTGCCATCATTAAACAAAAAGGTACAGAATGACATTAACCTGAAAAATAAAATTAAGCCATTCTAAAAATAGACTCTGATAAAGTAGAGTTCCTTTTGGACTTACTGCTTTAAATTACATGGCCAGTATTTATTATTATAATACAGGTATTCTTGAGAAGGAAAGAAGAATAAAAGAAAAAAGTCATAGGGCCCTGGCCGGGTTGGCTCAGCGGTTAGAGCATCGGCCTGCGGTCCAGAGAGACCTGGGTTTGGTTCCCGCTAAGGGCGCGTACCTCGGTTGCAGTTTGTCCCAGCCCTGGTTGGGTTGTGCAGGTGGCAACCACTCGATGTGTCCCTTTCACATCAATATTTCTCTCTTTCTCTCTCTCCCTCCCATTCTACCTGAACAAAATATGGAAAAATGTTCTCGGGTGAGGATAAAAAAAAAAGTCATAGGGAGGATGCTAGTGCAGGATTGGTGAGGATAACTAACTGAGAAAGGACTAGACCAAACCTAGTGATAGAAGACCAAACCTAGTGATAGAAACCTAAATTCTGACCCCCCACCCACCATGCTGCTTCAAGTGTGATAGAGGAACTTTAAGGCCCACTAATTAGATTAGACTATGCTTATTGTAAAAATCTGTGTTTCCAAGCATATTGTAAATAGCAAAGATAATTGTACCTTCTTTTTCAACAAATGAGAACATGATCTGAAATTGTTCACAGAAAATATATATTATTTATTTTATACATAATACTAAGACAGTTTTAAGAGTACCAGCCTTTATTCTAGCCCTAATTTATTATTGCTGTTTTTCTTTCAGTTACAACATTAAAGCCTGAACTTGGAAAGATTATGTATAAAGATTTCAAACAGGTGGGTACTTTTAAAGTAAGTCACTTGAAAAAAATAAGTAAATAAAGTAACACACTTGGTTAGAAGTGAAAGTACTTGCTTTTGGCACTTGGACTTTATATTTGACTATTTCTGTCGTGTTGGGGGTGGGAGGGATAGTTGCGAGATTTGGTTTTTAATAAGTGAAACTGTGATCAAATCAGTAATGAGCACCATCATAGTAAAATATTGTATATGAATGTAACTTTTAAAATTAGGTATTACTATTTTGATCCCCTTTACCCTTTACTACCTCTTATACCCCCCTTTCCCTCTGGTAGCCACCATATTGATATCTGTGTCTATGAGTTTTTGTTTGTTTATTTTTCTTGTTTGTTAATTTGTTGCTCTCAGTTTTATATCCCATACATGATTTCACTCATATGTGGGATTTCACTCATATGTGAGCATGTAACTTCTTTTTTTTGTACTTGCCCCTAGTGGGAACCAAACCTGGGACTCTCTGGTCCCCAGAGGCTGGCGCTCCAACCGCTGAGCCAAACCGGCCAGGGGGAGAATTTAACTTCTTGTTCTTTGAGAAGTTAAGTCTAGTTTATCATTACAACATTGTATCTTCATTTTTCTTTTATTGTTTTTTTATCCTCACTGGAAGCTATGTTTCTATTGATTTTTTTTTTTTTTTTTTTTTTTGGAGAGATCAAGGGGGGGAGAGAGAGAGAGAAATGTCAGTGTGAGAGAGAAATACTGATCGGTTGTCTCTGACCGGAGATTAAACCTGTGCCCTGATCAGGAACTGAACCCAAAACCTTTTAGTGTGGGAAGACACTTCAACCAACTGAGCCACACCAGCCAAGGCCGCTTCTTTATTTTCTTAATCTCTGTTTTTTCTCATTGCAAATTCATATTTACTTCCATATTTGATTATTAATTTTTACTAACTAAAAACATTTTCTAAAGTCCATGGAAATGATTTTATTTCAACTTTCTCTTTAGAAAAATTTTAATTGAAAGGGATTCTGGCCTTGTCTAACTTAGAACTATTTTTCTTTAATAAGGAAAAACTGTAGATATTTTTAGTAATTAGACTAAAACAAAAATATGTAATGTGCAGTCAGCAATCATGTTCATTGGGATTTACCCATATGAGTTGAAAACTTATGTCTAAATAAAAACCTGCACACACATGTTTTGTAGCATCTTTGTTGGTAATTGCCAACATTTTGAATCAACCAAGTTGTCCTTCAGTAGATGAATGGGTAAAACTGTGGTACATCCAGAAAATGGAATATTATTCAGCACTAAACAGAAATGTGCTACAAGTTATGAAGACACAGAGGAATCTTAAATGCCTATTAACTGAGTGGAAGAAGCCAGCCTGAAAAGGTTGCGTACTGTATGACTCCAACTATATGAGATTCTGGAAAAAGGCAAAACTATAGAAATAGCAAAAAAAAAAAAAAAATCAGTGGTTGCTGAGGATGAGGGGAAAGGAAGGGATAAACAGGTAGGGCACAAAAGATATTTAGGACAGTGAAACATCTCTGTACGATGCTATAATGGTGGGTGGGTGTCATACATTTGTCAAAACGCATAGAATGTACAACACCAAGATTGAACCTGAATGGACTTTTGATGATGATGTATCAATGTAGTTTTATATAATCCATTGACACAATTCAAAAGAAATAAGATTTGTATTCATTTACAACTAGCATAATAGTAAAAAATTAATAAAATTTCAACAATTATTTATAATAAATAATAAGTAAATTTAGCCCTCGCTGGTTTGGCTCAGTGGTCAGAGCATCAACCCGCAGACCAGAGAGTCATGGGTTTGATTCCAGTCAAAGGATCGTACCTCAGTTGCAGTTCGTCCCCAGCCCTGATTGGGATCGCATGGGAGGCAACTAATTGATGTGTCTCTCTCACATTGATGTCTCTCTCTCTCTCTCTCTACCCTTCCCTCCCACTCTATCTGAAAATAAATGGAAAAATATCCTCGGGTAAAGATTAAAAAATAAATTTATAAATACAAGGTAATATGAATATAGCAAACTATTTATTTTTTGTTAATCCTCACCCAAGGATATTTTTCCAATGATTTTTAGATAGAGTGGAAGGGAAGGAGGGAGAGTGGGGGAGAGAGAGAGGGAGAGGGAGGGAAAGAGAAAGATACATCGATTGGTAGCCTCCAGCACCACCCCAGCCAGCGCTGGGGATTGAACCTGCAACCCAGGTACGTGCCTTTGACAGGGAATTGAACTGCAACCCTTTGGTCCAAGGGCCAACGCTCTTAACTGCTGAGCCAAACCGGCCATGGCAGCAAACAGTACTTAGAGGAAAGGAGATCATTGTAATTTTTTTTTTTTAATCCTCACCTGAGGACATTTTTCCATTTTTTGTTCAGATAGAGTGGGGAGAAAGAGAGAGATGTGAAAGGGACACATCAAGTGGTTGCCACCCGTACGACCCAACCAGGGCTGGGGACCAACTGTAACCGAGGTACATGCCATTAGCGGGAACCGAACCTGGGTCTCTCTGGACCGCAGGCTGATGCTCTACCACTGAGCCAAACCGGCCAGGGCAGATCACTGTAATTTTACAATGGAGGAAAATTAGTAAAGAACCTTCAAACAGAATTTCAGGACATGAGACCTCTGTAGTGTGCGCTGCTTTGTCACACACATCTTTTAAAACTCTGAAAGCTTTCTTCACATGAGCAGTGTGTGTAAGCAATGCTTCCCACTCCTTATTGCTCATCAGAATTATTTGGGTGACTTAAGAATAACAATGATAAAAGAAGCCTGTGCCCCAGAAATTTCAAACCAAATCTCTTCGGTGTAAGGCCTGGGCATCTGTAGTTTATAAAAATGATCATGATGCACAGTGAGGTTTGAAAACCACAATTGTAGAATAATGGTTAATAACGCTTATCTTTTCCAAAGGAATATAAGAACACTGTAATCTTTACTTTTAAAGAATGATCTATAGTTCTCTTCATAGAATAAACAGAAAAGGAACATTAACTACATATAGAATTTAAACTTAACACTATAGAGTGTACTAAGTAAATGTCAGCCGAATTAATGTCCTTGAACACTTAAGAATTCAGAAAGTTGAAATTCTATAGAAAGTTTATATTAAACAGTATTTATGGAATTCTTACTAGAATTTTGTGATTAATAATTGTTAAACTATTTCCTAAAGTTCTAGATTGTTAGATTAATAATTAAAAATGAGACTCTAATTTCTGATAACAAAGGATTTGATTCTTAATACATTTATTTTGTTGTAATACATTTTTTTTTCATCTTGGCTTTAGAAAGATGTAGTTGTAATCATAAATCAGGAGCTGTTTATACTTGAAATACCATGAAAAATTTTGAAAGTAATGGTTCTTATGGTTTTCATGTCTTTTTTTCTTTTATCAAACCATTTAACTTTGTATTAGATATTAGTAGCTGACCTTCCTGGTTTAATAGAAGGAGCACATGTGAACAAAGGAATGGGCCACAAATTCCTCAAGCATATAGAAAGAACTACACAACTACTGTTTGTTGTAAGTCACCTATATCAATGCAGTATTCAACTGAATGTAAAAATCAATCAATTTAGTTTTCTTAGAATTTTTTTATAATAAATTTAAAGACAAAGTGGTAGCATATGTGACTCCACTAAGTCTATTTAAACGAGGGTCAAATATTATAAGCAATCTTTGTTTATAATGTGGGGGTGGAAATAGCATTATTTACTGTATCAGATGTAAGTTTGGCCATACTTGTCAAGGTTTAATTCTTTAATTCCTTAAGATTTTCAACGTATCATAGAGTGTCTTTTTCCTACTTTATTGGTGGTGCTAGAGTTATACAGCTGACCCTTGGACAACATGGGTTTGAACTGTGCAGGTCCACTTATACGTGGATTTTGTTCAGTAAATACCTGTACCATTTTCTATCCATAGTGCTGCTGATGTGGAGGGCTGACTATATGCATTGATCTACGCCATTTTATATACAAGACTTGAGCCTCCACAGATTTTGGTATCCTTGCAGGGGTCCTGGAACTAATTCCCTGTGAATACTAAGGGGCTGTAGTTAAGTTATGGGGAAGGCCAAACGTATACACTGATTTTCAACTGTGCAGGGTGGGGTAGGTGTTAGTACCTATGACGCCCAAGGTGTTCAGGGGTCAGCTGTTTATCAGATTGTCTATATTAGTTTAATTGTTATTTATACTAGTTTTTCATTTTATTAATGGTTGTGATTTTATCCGAATAATTATAGTTATCTTGATACTTCATTTTCTCTTATTTTTTTTTTATCCTCACCTGAGGACATTTTTTCGATATTCAGATAGAGTGGGAGGGAGAGAGAGAGAGAGAAACATCGACGTGAAAGGGACACATTGAGTGGTTGCCACCCACACGACCCAACCAGGGCCGGAGACAAACTGCAACCAAGGTACCTGCCCTTAGCAGGAACTGAACCCAGGTCTCTCCAGACCAGAGGCCGATGCTCCAACTGCTGAGCCAAACTGGCCAGGGCTCTCTTACTTATTTTTAATTACTAAATTACCAATAGAGTATAGATTGAAAATTATTTTTAGGTTGAGAGAATAAAACATTTCAAAACAGAAATGTATTATCTTGTTAAAGGCCATCTCTTTTCCTCTTACTTTCCCTCAGGTTGATGTCTCTGGATTTCAGCTTTCTTCTCGAACTCAATACAGAACTGCCTTTGAAACCATAATACTGCTCACAAAAGTAGGTTTTCTGTTTCTATTTTACTGCGTTCTGCATCTAGTCTAATATGCAGGCACATAAGACTATCTGAAAAAACAAATAATTACAATAAATATGTATTCCATCTCTATGCTTTGAAGCTTCGATGTTAATATCTAAATTTGCTGTCTCCAGTTCTTCAATATTAGCCTGATCCTCAAACAATTGCTACCAGTAAAACCCTCCTTTTTGCATACTTCTCAAATTTTATCTGGCTTGAACTTTTCTTCTTACTTCTTAGACTACCTCTCTCTTTTATGCTCTTTCCTATTTATTTATTTGTTAGTCCTCACCTGAGGATATTTTTTCCATTGATTTTTCTGAAAGAGAGTGGAAGGGAGGGAGGTGGGGGAGAGAGAGAGAGAGAGAGACAGAGAGAAACATTGATGTGAGAAGAGACACATCAGTTGGTTGCCTCCCACAACCCCAACCAGGGCAGGGGCCCTTGCTCTAACCACTGAGAAAAACTGACCAGGACTCCTTTTTATTCTTTAAATAGCATTCAGTTAAGTAAATATACTGATGACTGCCAAATCTGTATCTGATACCCAGATCTTTCAGTTAAGCATTAGACCAGCTGCTTCTTGGACATCTTTGATTGGATATCCCATTAACTTCTCAAACTTTTTATGTATAAAACTGACCTTTTTTTTTTTTTTTTAAACTCTTTAGCTTCCTCCAGAACTGTACTGAGTATGTAAACGGGAACTGTGGGTGGTGGTCTTGTTTCTATCTTTTTTACCACCTGTATCAAGCCCTGTCAGTTTTACATCCTAATCTGCTGAAATTCATCTGCTTGTCTTCATCCACATTGTTTTAATCATCAACCCCTCTCATTAGAATGTTGTAAGTCCTTCCTATCTGGTCTCCTTGCTTCCAGTCCCATTTCTCTACAGTATTTTTTTATGTGGCATCTAGAGTGAGCTTTGTAAAAGAACTAAGCTGATACTCGTTTCCTGCTTAAAACACTTGGAAGGTGCCCCATTGTTATTAGGTTAAAATCTAACCTGAGCATGATTTGTGAGGTCTGGCAAAGTTGGGTTCCTACCTAGCAGTCCATCTCTTTCTCCCTGCCCCTCTTTCATTCTATATCCAGCCCTGTGATTTCTGTCTAGCATTTTTTGATCTTTCTTATCTCCAGGACTTTGTATATCCTATTTCCTTTGCCACTTTTTACTATTATGAATAATACTGTTGTAAATATTTGTGTACAGATATTTGCATGGACATGTTTTTATTTCTGTTGAGTATGTACCTAGGAGTGGAATTGAATTGCCAGATGACATGGTAACTCTGTGTTTAACATTTTGAGGAACTGCCAAACTGTTTTCCAACGTGACTGTACTGTTGCACCAGTTTACAATTCTACTCACAGTGTGTGAGGTTTCCACTTTTTCCACTTAATGTCTGCACTTGTTATTGTCTATCTTTTTATTTTAGCCACCCTAGTAGGAATGAAGTGGAATTTCATTATGGTTTTGATTTATATTTCTCTAGTGACTGATGATGTTGATTGTCTTTTCATGTGTTTATTAGCCTTTTGTTGTCTTTGGAGAAATCCCTCTTCAGATTCTTGGTGCATATTATAATTGGGGTTATTTGTCTTTTTATTGTTGAGTTGAAGCGAGCCTTATAGTTTGGATACAAGTCCTTTATCAAATCCATGATTTGCAAATATTTTCTCCTATTCTGCCTTTTTAGTTTCTTTATGATATGTTTTGAAACACAGAATTTTAAATTTTAATTAAGTTTCATTTGTCTATTTTTTTTTTTCTTTCGCTTAATGCTTCTTGGTGTCAAAGCTAAAAAACTATTGCCTAATCTACAGTCATGAAGACTTACTTCTATTCACTTCAAATTTTATTTGTGTGCTTCATAGAAGTCCAGATATTTGTATTTGGCTCGAGGCACAAATCACAGCTCTCTCTGGGTTGCCGTGTGAGCTAAAATAAATTAACACATGACCTAACTATTAAACATTTTCTGACTTTCCTTTGTTAATCAGTTTTGTGGTTGTTGGGATTTATTGCATTTCAGAGATGTGACTGGGCTGTAGATTACCTAGGCCTATAAGGTAAAGAAAGATATTACCAAAGAAGTCATCTATATAGATATTTTAATAAAATTATTTGGTCTTTTGTTTTTTTTATTTAAAGGAGTTGGAGTTGTACAATGAGGAACTCCAGGCAAAGCCTGCGCTCCTGGCAGTAAATAAAATGGACTTGCCAGATGCCCAAAATAAATTCCATCAACTGATGAACCAACTCCAGAATCCTAAAGGTAAAACTGATTCATTCATTTAATGCCAGTTTAATGAATACCTAATATGTGCAGAGTGCACTAAGTGATATAATCAGTGGAAAAGAAAACGAACAGTTGCTACTCTTAAAAAAGTATGTTTGAAGAAAGACCCCATACCACATGAAACATTTAAATAACATTGTAATGTAATACCAAGTTTCAGAATGTGTAATATAAGTAGTGAGAGGAGACAGAAAAAAAAAAAGATAATTTGAGCTGAAAACGCCAGGCTCATGAAGAAGTAAAACATAAACTGGGTCCTTAATATGTTAATGGGGTTTGGATTAGAAGAGGGAAAAAATCAGCATCTACCTGTAAAGTCTTTCACTTGAACATATTTCACAGTTCCTAGAACTTTATTCTCCTAATACATCATAAATTTAAAAACAGCTAATAGTTCTAAAGAGGTGTGTGTCTTTGTAATGTCAGCTCTATGGGTCTTTGAACAACACTAATCTTCTGAAAAGAACTTGTGCACATGTCTGTGTATGTGTAACACAGAAAAACAGATACTGTTACTCCAGAAGGATTTGTTTGTTTGAAATTTGTTTCTAAATGGACCACTTTATGTAAAAGAACTTAAAAGGACTCTCCACTGTCTTGAATATTGAACTTTGTAGAACTCTCTATCATACAGTGATGAAGCTTTCATTTTTCTAGAGAAGAAGACCTCTTCACAAATGAGGAAAAGTAGAGTGGATAGCAAGTGGTTAACATGTTTTTGAATAGTACTGATTTTTCTGTTTCTATCCTTAGGATAAAAATTGCGGAAAATAAGTTATTAGGACTAGCAGACAGCACCAGAAGATTCTTTCTCCCTTCAAAAATATTCCCCTGGTGTAATTTACATATTGGGGCTATCCTTGAGTTAGTAAGTTACTTTTGGGATATAAATATTTCCTGAAATTAGTAAATAGTCTTTATTCCTTAATGTCATTTGCTTTATGAGATTATTAGATCTGTTTGCTCATTAGTCTTGCAGAAAAGGGCATTTTCAGAGGAGGTACCAGAAGGGAGGGTAACTCAAGAGTTGATGGCTGTTTTGGACCATCATAAAAGAAAATATAGCCCTGGCCATTGTGTCTCAGTTGATTGGGCATTGTTCCGTGCACCAAAAGGTTGCCAGTTCGATTCCTGGTCATGGCACATGTCTGGGTTGTGGGCTCAAGGCCCAGTGGGGTGGGGTGTAGGAGGCAGCTGATCAATGTTTCACTCTCATATCGATGTTTTCTTCTCTCCCTCTCCCTTCCTCTCTCTAAAAATATAAAAATAAAACAAAATATTGTCCCCTCAGTGATAATTCCTGCATTAACCTTTCTAAACCTCTTGGAGGCAAATGAATCTTGGAATCCAAGCTCCATGTTGGTTTGTCCATTATCTCTCAGTACAGCCTTTGCAGTTTCATATCAGTATTAACCCATCCATTGTATTTCCTCTTCCCATTGCCTTGGTGGCAGGGGAAAGGAAAAAGTAATGTAACAGTTCTCAGGCCCCGTGGAGTGATAGAGTAGACTCATCTGAAAGTACCTCCCCTTGAACCACCCCCACACCCATCTCAGTGTTAGTAGGGCTCCTGTACCATTGCCTATACTTCAGGGCGTTAAAGGCCACTTGTGTACTGAGGCAAACTAGAGTAACCCAAATCACAGATGATGTTATTTTTATAAAAAGATTGTTTTAGCCTGGCTGGTGTGGCTCAGTGGGTTGAGCTTCATCCCATGGACTGAGAGGTCCAGGTTAGATTCCCGGTCAGGGCACATGCCCGGGTTGCAGACTCAATCCCCAGTAGCGGGTGTGCAGGAGGCAACCGATTGATGTTGATATTTCTGTTTCTAAAAAAAAATCAATAAAAACATATTTTTAAAAAGAAAAAAAAGGTCCTTTCAGAGAATCTATGTTGTCTCACTTTATCGAACCCACCCCCAAAAGCAACTTGCTTCTGTAAGTAAATCATCTTCTGTGATTCTTTTATCTATATTTAATTTAATATCTTTATCCAACAAATATTTACTAAGCCTCTATCATGTCCCAAGAACTTTACCATTGTCACTAGTTAAAAAAAACAAGCATTCTGAGAGCTTATTATGAGAGAGAAGGAAAAAAGAGAATTAAAAATGCAAGTTTTTGCCCTGGCCGGTTTGGCTCAGCGGTTAGAGCGTCCGCCTGCGGTCCGGAGAGACCCGGGTTCGGTTCCCGCTAAGGGCACGTACCTCGGTTGCAGTTTGACCCCGGCCCTGGTTGGTCGTGCGGGTGGCAGCCACTCGATGTGTCCCTTTCACATCGATGTTTCCTTCTCTCTCTCTTCCTCTCTCTCCCTCCCACTCTGTCTGTGCAAAGGATGGAAAAATGTCCTCGGATGAGGATAAAAAAAAAAAATGCAAGTTTTTGGTTCCTTGGTTCACAAATCAAACCTTTAACATAGTTTTAACTTACTTTCAAAAACAATGAAAATCATCATAGTGTTGTTTTTGTTTCAGATTTTCTGCATTTATTTGAAAAGAACATGATTCCAGAGAGGATAATGGAGTTTGAACATATCATCCCCATCTCTGCAATCACAGGAGAAGGAATTGACGAATTAAAGAACTGTATAAGGAAATCTCTGAACCAAGAAAATGATGCATATCATAAGAAACAGTTGCTTAATTTACAGATTTCCAATACATCTCACAGGGAGCCACTATTTCAGAATGCTCTTGCTAGTTCCAGAATGGATACAATTTAAATTTGTAATAAATTGTATTCATTTGAAATTGTGTTCATTTGAAAGCTTTTTCACAGACATGTATATTTTAGAATGTTAGTTATTACTAACCTTCTGATATATACGCCATTGTTTGAGAACCATATATTTTTAAGTTGTTTATAGTTAAATGTATCAACAGTAAAAATAATTGAGAGCTAAAAATGACAGTTTATAATTTTATGACCAATCCACTTATAATAAAATTCTCTGATATTTCTATACTTATGATGTCTCTAGTGAGGTCATTTTTGTTTTTAATATAAAATGATTTCTAGAATATAATGAGAATGAGCAACTAGGTTTTGTTTGTTTGTTTTTGAGTCTGTCATGTACCTGGCTCAACTATTTATAATCTCATTTTTAGAAAAATCTAAAAATAGATGTTTGTAATTTCAGCTTTTAGAAAAATTTCTTTTTTATTTTTATTTACTTATTTTTTTAAGAATTTATTTTTGAGAGTATTACAGATATCCTCCATTTTACCCCCTTTGACCCCTTCCACTCAGCTCCCACCTCACCCCACCCCCTGGCCTACACTGCACTATTATCTGTGTCCATGGGCTATGCATATAAATTCTTTGGTTAATCTCTTGCCGCTTTCCCTCCCTCCTTCCCTCTGCAATCTCTCAGTCTGTTCCAGGCTTCCATGCCTCAGGACCTATTTTGTTCATCAGTTTATTTTGTTTTTTAGATTCCACATATAAGTGAGATCATGTGATAATAGTCTCTCTGACTGACTGAATTTCATTTAGTGTAATAATCTCCAGTTCCATTCATGCTGTCACAAAGGGTAAGATCCTTTTTTACTGCTGCATAGTATTCTATTTTGTAAATGTACTACAGCTTTTTTATCTACTTATCTACTGATGGGCACTTGGGCTGTTTCCAGATAGTAACTATGGTAAATAATGCTGCTATGAACGTAAGGCTACATATATTCTTTCTGATTGGTGTTTCAGGATTCCTAGTATATATTCCCAGAAGTGGGATTACTGGGTCAAATGTCAGTTCCATTTTTAATTTTTTGAGGAATCTCTATACTGTTTTCCACAGTGGCTGCACCAGTCTGCATTCTCACTAGCAGTGTGCCAGGGTTCCCTTTTCCCCTCATCCTGTCCAGCACTGGTTGTTTGAAAATTTTCTTTTTTAAGTATGAGAGTGTTTTTTTCTGCTTTGAAGCAGACTGGTATATGAGTCTTTTTCTTATGGCTTAGTCTGTTTCATTGTCTACTTTCATATTTTAGTAAAGAGAAAATAGAAAGTACAGACTTTAAACAATACTATCAATCGTCAATATATTCTTCAGATTATAATTTCTACCTGAATTTCAAAATATTTACAAATTGGACATTTGTTCTTAATGAGTTTTCTTGTAAAATATACATGTTCATTGTAAAATAAAAATTTAAACAGTGCAAGAGCATATAGAGTAAAAAAAGTTCCCATCTTTCTGCATTAGGCACTCCAGGCCTTCCCAGACAAAACCACTGTTAATAGTTTCCTATGTTCTTGCAGATTTTTTTAATTTATCTTTTTACCCAAGTGAGTTTATTATATAAACTTTTTCCAAGTTTATTTTTTTACAAAACAGTAGCAAGTTAATGAGCTTTTAATAATTACTCTTCAATGCTGCTTTTAAATTATTAGGCATTGTTTTGGAATTTAAGGTTTAGTGAATGGCTATAAATAAAAATGATGTAAATATTGGTCTACTTAAATTTCTTCTGATAAGACAATGTGAGTGACTTTTTACAAGCATTATTTCACTTTCATTTGTTCTGTTTTCTGTACCTCCCACCTCTCATCCCTGTCCCCAGATCACTGGATTTTCTTGTATTTCTTTTTTCTTTGTTGCACGGATATTTACTGATATCCCCTGTACCAGGCACTGTGCAGGGCGTTGCATGTACGGTGTTGAAGAGAACAGGACCTACTGCCCTCATGGATCAGCCGTTTGATAGCAGAAACTGCAGGGAATAGAATAGCTTGGATTCACTTTATAACAAAGAAGTAAAAGTGAAGAGAGTATTTGGAATTTGAACATCTGTACTGATTATAGTGATTATGTTTTATATTGGGTATGTTTTTTAAATTTATGACTTCAGGGTCATTTTTTCTTTTTCTTTTTTAAATTCTGTTACTTCCTAACTATAAACAAGTAGCAATGGGAGGACAGTTGTATCAGGTGAATTTCTGAAGCTCTGACACCATAATATTATTCTCTGCTGTGGCGAAAGATAGTAATTGTGTATTGAGGATTAAAACGAATTGTATGTTATTAGCTTTGTCAAAAAGTTAATGAAATCTTTAGATTTTTTTCTTGCCAAAAATTAACATAAACACACAGAGTATTTTCCAAGCAGTTTCACAGGGATTGCAGAATTAAGGTGAAAAAAATCAAAGGTAACAAAGGTAAGATCCATCTAGAAATTTTTAATCTTTAAGGTACATTAAAAATAATTTTTCAGAGCAACAGCATAAGTGGACTTACAAAATGTAGCTTAAAAGTGAAATGAAAATTAGCAATAATACACATTTCAAACTTTACACAAAAGACACTTTATTTAAAAAATAGGGCAACATTTTGTTTGAAGACCAAACTGAAGTGAATTTAGTGGATATTTTTAAGTTCTTAAAAGTATCTTAGATTTAGTTTGAATCTGTCTCTCCTTGTGGAATAGACAAGTGAAACACATTTTAAAAAATGTTTGAATACATGATTTGTGCTGGTAATCATATTCTAACATGGCAATGTTTACATGCTGGCACTGCTGAATGTTTCTCATATATCATCTCTTTAAACACTACACTGTGTTGCCTCCTGCTCATTTATTAATTTGAAATTGGGTGGTGGGTATATGAGTGTTTGGGGTTTTTTAAAAACCTTTTTGAGAGTCTAAAATATTTTATAATTTTTGAAAAGCATTTATTTGCCTTACAAAAGTTTATACCTTGATAATTAAGCCATTTAGATACTCAGAGTTGGGCCCAGCTGGTATGGCTCACTGGTTGAGCATCGACCCATGCACCAAGAGGTCACCGGTTTGATTCCCGGTCAGGGCACGTGCCCAGGTTGTGAGGGGCATGCAGGAAGTGGCCAGTCGATATTCTCTCTCATCAATGTTTATCTCTCACTCCCTCTCCCTTTATCTCTCTCTAAAATCAATTTAAAAAAATTTTTTAAAATAAAAATAGATCCTCGAAGTTGACAAATGTTGACAGAACATGCTATAATTTTTACTGCAAAGTTAAACAATAAGGACAAATATACATTTATTGTTTTCCCCCTTAAAGAGGTATTTCATAGAAGCATTTTGTTTTCTCTTTTGTGATTGGAGCTTGGTGAGTAGATGAAAAGTATCTGAGGAATTTTTTTAGCTTTGAGTGGGTGTTGCAAGCCAGCTGAAGGAAAAAAAATCAAATAGGTGAAGAAATGAGTAAAGGAGAGAAAAAAGAAAAAAAAAGTATGTATGTTAGAAAGTTCTAGTATTTCCCTGTGGATAGTTCAGGAGTAATGGGCAGGGTTATTGCCTTAGCTGGCTATCAGGATGAAAAAGCCAAGGACAATTTCAACTACCATTTCTTTTCTTTTTTTTTTTTTTTTCATCCTCACTTGAGGACATTTTTCCATTTTTGTTCAGATAAAGTGGGGGGGGGGGGAGAGAGAGAGAAACATCGACATGAAAGGGACACATCGAGTGGCTGCCACCCACACGACCCCAGCTGGGGCCAGGGACAAACTGCAACCAAGGTATGTGCCCTTAGCAGAAACTGAACCCGGGTCTCTCTGGACTGCAGGCCGATGCTCTAACCGGTGAGCCAAACTGGCCAGGGCTCAACTACCATTTCTGATCACAACCTACCTTTAATTGTAGGCAGTTCTAGTTTTGCTTTTTTTTTTCTGTTTCTCATTATATGACTGTCACTTAATAGTTGTTGGGTACTTGAAAGACTTCAGAGGAAGTAATCACCTTTGTATATATTATTAATGTGTCCATAGTAGATATTAAGTCTGTTGGGATGCCCAGATCCCAAGCTATGTGAAGCATTGCTATTACCTGAGTCATGTCCTTTGAAATACTTGGAATTTGAAGAACAGGATATACAGTTTATATTACAACTAATTTTGAAGGAATATATGACAAGGTAGTTTATTTTTATAAAATCTGAGTACATTGAAAGTTAAAAGTGAAGGACAAAAGCTTTTTTGTTCATGGCACATATTTCAGTATATTTTGAAATTGCCAATATCTTCTGACCAGCACCTTCATTTTCTTATTTGCTACCAAGCATTATTATTGGTACTATATATAAAAGGCTTTAAGAAGACCATGTTGTAATTTTCTTATATTAAGTCAAGGAACAGGATTATAAAGCTAAAATATACCTTCAGTTTAGTTTGTATATTGTTTGCTACAGATTGAGGGAGACTGAAAATATTTTAAATCAAGAGCTGACACTGAGTAAAAGGTTTTGGCTTTGGATAGATTTGAAACATGATTAAATGAGAGTAAATAAAAGCCCCTGGTCAACCAAACCCTAATGGGAGGGAAATAAGAATACTATATAATAATTGAGCCTCAGTTTCAAAAACAAATTTTTCCATAATCAAGACAAATTGTAAGAATAGTACAAAGAGCACACGTGGCCTTTCCTATAAAAATACAAACCACCTCTGGCCGGTTTGGCTCAGTGGTTAGAGCGTCGACCTGCAGTCCAGAGAGACCCGGGTTCGGTTCCCGCTAAGGGCATGTACCTCAGTTGCAGTTTGTCCCCAGCCCTGGTTGGGTCGTGCAGGTGGCAGCCACTCGATGTGTCCCTTTGCGTCGATGTTTCCTCTCTCTTCCTCTTTCTCCCTCCCACTCTATCTGAACAAAATATGGAAAAATGTCCTCGGGTGAGAATAAAATAAAAATACAAACCAAAAAAAAGTCACTTGCTTTACAAAACCATTAATGTCAAATTTTTGACATATTTATCAAAAGTTTAATACCCAAGTTTCTCTTTGAAAACTGGGTTAAGCCCTGGTCAGTGTGTTCAGTGGTTAGAGTATTGGCCCCAGCCTGGATGGGGCATGTGCAGGAGGCAACCAATCAATATGTCTCTGTCACATTGATGTCTCTCTCTTTTTCTCTGCCTCTCTTCCTCCCTCTCTCTCTTCCCTCTATTCTCTCTCCAAAAATAAACAAGTCAATGGAAAAAATATTTTCAAGTGAGGATTAACTAACTAAATAATAAATACAGTTAAAAATAGTGGTGGGAGGAGGGAGTAACTATTTGTGACAGCATGCATGGACTTCAGTGAAATAAGTCAGTCAGAGAAAGGAAAATACCATATGATTTCACTGTGTGGAATCTAAAGAACAATATAAGCCAACAAACAAAATTGAAACAGACTTAGAGATACAGAGAACAAATTGATGGTTGCCAGAGAGGAGGTGGGTTGGGGCACTGGGTGAAAAAGGTGAAGGGATTGAGGGGTGCAGATTGGTAGTCACAGAATAGTCACAGGGATGTAAAGTACAGCAAAGGGAATAAGAACATACAAAAAAACCATACTTGGGGGAAAAAAAAGACAATAATTTAAAACACCTGAATGCAATTCCAGGCAAACGCCTTCAATTATCCTACATAAGGTAACTCTTTGGTACAATTGCCTTCCCTGCCCTCTTCACTAGTAACTTTATTAAAGAAGACTTGAAATGTGCTGTCATTCTACCCATTTAATGGTAAACACAAATTTAACAGTTTTTTAAATTAAGGTGTAATTGCATTTAATGTCATTAGGTTCAGATGTACATCATAACGATTCATTATTTGTGTACATTGTGAAATCACAATAAATCTAACATCTGTCACCACACATAATTAAAAAAAAATTTTTTTTCTTGTGATGAGGACTTTTAAATCACTCTGAGCAACTTTCAAATGTGCAATACAATATTACTAACTATAGTTACCCTGCTGTGCCCAGGACTTTAAAACTGGAAATTTGTATGTTTTTTTTAATCCTCAATATTTTTCTATTGATTTTTTTTTTCACTTAGAGTGGGAGGGAGAGAGAGAGAAACATTGATGTGAGAGAGACACATCAATTGGTTGCCTCCTGCACAACCTCACCTGGGGCCAGGGGTCAAAGCTGAAACCAAGTTACAGGCCCTTGACTGGGAATCGAACCCGAGACTCTTCAATCCATAGGCCAACTCTCCAACCGCTGAGCCAAACTGGCCTAGCTGCTAGCGGTTTGCTGGCAGTCTTTGCAGTTCCTTGGCTTTTAGAAGCATCATCCCAATTTCTGCCTTTGTCTTCACATGGCTGCGTTCTCTCTGTGTGTGGTTCCCCCTTTTATAAGGGAACCAATTATGGATTAAGGCTCACCCTCAATGACCTCTTTTTAACTTGATTACCTCTGAAAAGACCCTATCTCCAAATAAGTTTACATCCTAAGATAAGTTATCGAGGGAGTTAGGACTTCAACATGAATTTTTGAGGGACACATTTAACCCACGACACTTTCTTGCTTTTCTCTCTACACTTCCCAAGTTCACAATCAGTAGATGATGTTATATCTTATTTTTTTACAGTCTCCTCTAAAATACAGTTTATGGGGAGTTTTTTTTAAAATTATTAATCCATATTTGTTGAATTTCAGTTAAAGACTTGGAAATACGATGGTGAAATATATCTGTGGACAAAAAAAGGGCCATGTACTAAACCTGACAGGCTCAGGTACTGTACCTTAGGAAGTCAGAGGCCTAAAGTAACCACATAGCATGGTCTGAAATGAAAACATTTTAATTGAAAGCGAGTCTTGGCAGACAGTCATGTCCTAGGTCAGCATCTTCCTCGACCAAGCCTGTCTATTGTCTTTTTGCATCTACCATAACATACCTGTGGAGGTCAGAGTAATCCCCCTTTTGCCGGACCTCTCAGGGCACAACCTCTCACCAGAACTGGACACCACAGAATCCTTCACTGTTATCTTGTTCTCCCATATGCCATCTCCATGTTGTAAACGTCAACTGTTAACTCTCCTATACCCACCTATGTAAAAGCAGTATCTTTCTGTTTTACTTTTTATCCCATCTCAGAGGTTTCGCCACTGTGCTTTCTCCCACCTCCCTAACCTATCACCAGTGGATTTTATGTAACTCCTCATGTCTTCTTTGTCTTTGATAAGTGGTAAAACTGCTATTTTCTGGAGCATTTTCTCAATCTGTTGAGATTTTGCTTCCCAGCAATTGTCAGTTTGGTTCAAATAAAGTCATAAAAATTCTCTACAGATTTTGATGTTTCTTATGTTGACATAGGCCATTCCAAGTTCAGGAATAGCATCAATGAGCATTTAGGGTAAGTAATGTATTAGGGCAGAAGTCCAAAATAAAGGAGACCGTTCTGAGTCTGCACAGTTCTAAATGGTGATAGCAACCTTTTAGGAAGGTCTACCACTTACTACTTATGGGAAAATTATTTAACCTCTCTGCATCTCAATTTCTTTGTCCTTAATATAGGGTTATTGTGATTATATTAGGTAGTCCACGAAAAAGTGCTTGGCACATAATAAATATTCAATGTGATGCAGGTACGTAATAAATGTATTATTTTAAAATAGGCATTAATATATGTAAGGAAATTGTTGCAGGTGCCTTAATGTGGAGAGGTCAATTTTTTGTATCTGTAACAATGAAATGCTAGGTCTCTCAGGCTCCATTTTTTTCAAGTTTTCATTGGTCCCATGATCTTTAGGCTAATAGCTCCTGCTTTTGACATGCTATTCACTAGAGGAATTCAGTTTGGGGTGTGAGTTTTTACAAAAACAGCACCTCCCATTTTCTCTTCCCTCGACATAAAAGAAGCCAGAACTCCACTTTTTTAAAGATAAATTTGAGAAACTGCTAGTGCTCCCATCATTTTGGCTGGCACCTTCTTGATCAATAAACTTTTCCTTACTCCAAATTCTGACATTTTGAGTTTTGGCCTTTCAGAGTGTTGGGCAAATGAACTTTGAACCAGTAACCCAGTGAATAAGTGGCAAGTGGCTATTTCAAAGGAAGAAGGCAGAGAATGTGGTTTCTAATTTGAATAAAAAGTATGAAAAAAATATAAAAGAAGGTAAGAAATAAGACAATCGAGAAGAACATAAGAAACCCTGACAAGATAAGGAATAATGGAAGACATAAGGGGTACAATTATTAATCTGTATTTGGAAAATGCTGAAATTGAATAGCAGTTAACCACATGAGCTGGTAATTAGAAGTAGTACTAACGTTATGGAAAGTCTTGGCCAGAGATATGGATTTGGGGAGATAAAAAAGAGGTTGCCTTCTGAGGAAGTATTTTATTGATAGGACCCAGGACAAAGCCTTTTGATTACTGGGGAGTGGGGAGAGGAAAACGAAAGCAGCAGGTGGACAGGGAACTAATCAGATACATTTGAAGAGAAGTGGAAATGTTGGTGTTTTCACATCCAAGACAGAAGAGTTTAGGGGGGAATCAGGCATTTAGAATTGTGCAATGTGGATCCGGAGACGGTGGAAGAGAATTAGGACCAAAGAGAGGCTTGTGGATTCAACCAGAAAGAGGTTAGTGACTGTGGAAGGCAGACTAATGGTGTCCTAAGCCTTCCTCATCCTCATCTCCAGAATCTGTGAATATGTTCTGTGTATGTCTGGGGGGATTAAGGTTGCTAGTTAGATGGCCATAAAATAGATACATTATCCTGGGTGGTTTGGATAGGTCAAATGTAATCACAAGGATTCTTAAAAGACAGAAGAGGGAGGCAGAAGAATATCAGAATGATGTTGAAAGACTCGACCAGCTGTTGCAGGGTTTGAAGATGGGAGGGGGCCACAAGCCAAGGAAGCAGGTATCCTCAGGAAGCTGGAGAAGGCAAGGAAACTGAACCTCCCATGGAGCCTCCAGGAAAAAATGCAGCCCTGCTGACTCCTTGATTTTAGCCCGGTGAGACCCATGTCAGATTTCAGACCTCCAGAAAGGTAGGGTAATGAATTTGTGGTGTTTTAAATCATTGAGTTTGTGGTAATTTGTTACAGCAGCAATAAGAAATTAATATGGTAATCAAGTGGGAATATTTGTTTAATTTTGGTGATGAGATAGTGCAGTGAATTTTTTGTGCCTCACTCCTTAAAGAATCTCTGTTGAGAAAAACTGGAAAGCCGAGATTGTTAATTGCTATCTGAAGTCTTACCTAAAGTACTCTTGAGAATGATATTTTAGTATTCTAGTTAATCTAGTCCCCCTAGGATATTTAAGTATTTTGTTATGTCTTTGCTATATTGAATGCAGGCCAACCATAGACCTGAACTTTATCAGTAAGTCTAGAAATAGGATTTTCCCACCATCATTATCGAGCTATTATTTTTAAAATTATAGTTAATTTCCTATACATCCCAGATAAAATCTGCTAACCAGGTAGTGTTCATCAGTGATTGGGAAATGCATTATAAAATGATTTTGTACACAGCTATTTGACTCAATTCAGTTTTATAGATAAGAGAACTAGAGTTCAGAGCAAAGAAGTGAGTTATACTGTGTCACATTGCCATTATCCATCTACTATTGGTAGAGCTGGCCTGCAGCCCAGAGCCTGTGTGTGCCCAGATCCTTTTACCACCCAATGCTATTTTCCTTTCTCATTATTACATTTCTAGGTCTGGCTTTGTCATTGGATTGCTTCTGGCCTTAGAAGCAATATGGAAGATGAGAAGGTGTTAGCAGTGGACCGACAGTAGTTTTTCCCCCCTTTTCCATCACTAACAAATGGTCCAATTGTTATCAGAGCAATACAAAATGGAAAATAGTAATAGCAAACACATACAGTCCTTACTGTGTCAGACACTGTTGTAAACTTCTCTATGTGTAGTAATTTGTTTAATCCTCACCATTATTTTTTTAATTGATTTTTAGATAGAGAGGAAAGGAGAGGAGGAAAGACAGAGAAACATCGATGTGAGAGCAAAACATCAATTGGCTACCTCCTGCACACCCCCTACCAGGGATTGAGCACACAACCCAGGTATGTGCCCCGTCCAGGAATTAAACCGTCACCTTTTGGGTGCAGGGGATGACGCCCGACCAATTGAGCCAAACCAGCCATGGCCCCACTATTATGTTTTGATGTAGATACAAATGAGATCCTGAGGCACAAAGAGTTTACTTAACTTGCCCCAGGTCATACAGGGGCAAGGTGGGACAGGTAGATAGATGCTATCCTTTACTTTTGTTTAAAGCTATGATACTTTTTCTCAAACTTTTTCTTTTGAAAAAATTTCAAAGGTACAGAGAATTAGAATAGTACAATAAACACTCATATACTTAATCTCTCTAGATTCAACGTTTATCAACATTTGCCACATTTACTTTATCTCCATTTGTGTGTGTAGGCATCATTTGAAAGTAGTGGGCATCAATACTTCATCATCTTTTATTTAAAAAAAAAAATCAGATCAGTCTCATATAAGCCTTCTAAATTCTTTATATTCTATTGACTAAAACAGGACTTCACATTTAGAAGAAACCATAATAAAACGGGAAAGGACAGTTGAAATTGTGCGGGAGAGTAAAGTTAGTTCTATAGCTAGTTATGTGCTTGGTACTTTGCCTATATTAACTCTTAATTTTCAAGAAAACCCTATGATGTTGGTGATCTTATCCTTATTTTACAGATAACCTCAGACAGAGACAAGGAAGTTGCCTAAGGCCACCCAACTAATATGTAGTGGAGTCCCATATAAACCTAGGCAGTTAAATATATGTTTAAAAGTTTTAAAGGACGCTGAAGTGTCATGATGCCTACTGCTTTCAAAAGATTACACACATAATAAATGGGAATAAGATAATGTGGCAAATGTTGATAATTGGTGGCTATAGAAGGTAGGTACATGAGTGTTCGTCGTAGTATTCAAATTCTCTGTAACTCTGAACATTTTCGAAATAAATTATAGCTCTTTTCCACTTCCTGCCTTGCTAAGTACTTTGAGGGGGGAAAAGTATTTAAAGATTTTTTTGCTAATAAACATTACAGATAAATCACATTTAATTGAAATATTTACGTTGGTACCCAACTCAAACCTATCTTCAGGTTTTTTCGTTGAATTTTTTTTTTTTTTTAAGACTGATTGCCCAAATCTGGACGGAACTGAAGGTGCGAGGGGTAGAGAGTAGGCAGGGGAAAGGCGGGAGAGGCGGCCGCAGGATGTCGCGGCCGGCGGCCCAGTGGGTTCTGGGAATTGTAGTCTCCCAGGGCATTCCTGTGTGGAGCCTCGGGAGAACCGGAGCAGGCTCCCAGAAGTCTCCGGGGCGGCTCGCCGGGAACGCACTTCCTGGGACCCTGAGAGGGAGATTCATCGAGAGGCTGTTCGGTGTGGGCGAGCGAACTACCCTGGTGTGAAAGACAGGTAGGTGTAGGGAAGAACATTCCGATTTCTGGGTCTTCTGCATAAGTAGCTGAGGATTTTGTATAAAACATGTGGTAACTCGAAGGGAGTCAGGGACACTGGAAAATGCCGACCACGTCTGTGGGCACGCACCTTGAGTGGGAAGTGTTGGTAACGCTCGGGAAGTGTGTTTGGTACCCGGGGAATGGAGAGGGCGGAGTGCCTTGCGGGAGCAGCCGGGGGCTTGCGGCGTGGCCCGCGGGGGTGCTCTGTGCCGCTGCAAGGTGCTATTTTCGAATCTCCAGCTGCGGGTGCTTGTGTAATGATGACCTGCTCGCGGTTCAGACCCGCTCACTGTCGCAGGGATGGGCTTGTTCTGAGAGCGTCACAGCCACTGTGGCGGGCTCCCCACTGGCTCCAAGAGAGTCCCCCCTCCCCCCTTTTCTTTCTGCCAGCTCCGGTGCCCCTAAGGGCGCCGCTCGGAGGGAGGGGGTGGGGTGCGGATTGCCCTGGGAGCTTGCTTTGCTTTCCTCTGAAGCCTAGTTCTGTTCCAGGCCAGACGTAGTGACCGCACTTAAAATAACTGTAATCAGGGATCCTAGGCTGTGTTTTGAATTGTGAAATGATCTCCCTTAACTTTGGAGTGAGCAGTTATGCTCGATACCAACGCAAGAAACACACATTTAGAAAATAAAAATGGTGTGATTGAAATCTCTTCTGTGCAGACTGCGTGGGATGGTAATCCGTGTCGCGAGCATAATAGCGATGGTGACAAACGCCGTGATTCAGGAAGGTAGCAGGCGTTTACAAGTTTTCATTGGCAGCTTGCCTACCGAGATCAATAGTATTTGAAGAGGACATTGCTGGTGCTTAGAAAAGATATGGAAACATATTGAAATGGCAGGTTGAGCCATTTGGTGGAACTTAAACTCAAAAAAGCATGCTAGTTGCAGATGTTAGGATGCACAATGCAGATCAACTTTGCTAAGTTTTGTCATCAGCATCCATTTAAAAAGCATACAGGAAACATAATGAATTTTTTACTTCCCAGACAACTAACTGCACAGTGTTTCCTCAGCCCTCTTTATTCTTTCATTGTAGTTATAAAAATGATCTAAAATTTCATCAAATGTTAATAGTTTTATTGCCATGACAGTAAAGTGACTTTTCCCCTTATTTCTCCTATCTTCTCAAATCATAAAATGAGTTCATTTTTCTTTTGTATTTACATATGATGTGTGAATTTAAGAGTAAACTGCCTTTTAAAAAAAAGCTTACCGCCCACCTTTTTTAATATAACATTTCATTGGTTTTAGATGATTGCTAATTATTTATCCTAATTCCGTGTGAGTCCAAAATGAGTTTTAAGGAAGTATTGTATTAATTTGGGGCATTTTCCCTATTTCCTTAGGCCCAGATCAATTCTACTCTTTGTTCAGATGTGCAGATATTTCTTCTAAGTTGATTAAAGTTGTTTTAGAACTATCAAGCACCTCAAAGAGTAAGTAGATCCTTTGATTATATTTCTCTTCTTTTTGCTACCATATGTCAGATGACAGATTTTTCTCTTATTCAATAAAAAAGTTGTAGGACAGACCTCCCTTGTGAATGCAATGATTGAAGAACTACAAGTTTCTAAGAAAACCCACATTACAGGTAGAGGGACTGCAACTATAGCATCAGGAATTAATGTAGCTGCTGTTACATGTGTTCTCATATAGCCGTTCCTTAGGATTATCCCTGAAAAAATACATAGTTATGGGTCTGTGAATTTCTACAGCTCTTAGCCACTATTCCAGCTCCATACTGCTTTGAACTCTATTCAAAACCACAGAACAAATATCCTTTTGAAAATATTTTTATTTGAGATATCTTTGATAACCTTTAATTGGGTACCAAATTTTAGTCATCTACTTCTCTAAAAGGCATTGTGGAACAGATAGCCAAATGACAGATGTGAAGTAGCTGTTTGGAAACAATCCTTATTTGATGGACATTTTTTTTTTTTTTTGAATTTATTTATTTGTTTATTTTTTTGTTACAGATATTTTACCTTTTTACCCCATTGGCACCCCCCACCCCACCCCCCCTCCACCCTGTCCCTAGCTTAGTTGTCCATGTCCATTGGTCATGCATACATGCATATAAGTTCTGTGGTTTATCTCTTCCCACCCCCCCACCCCCCATCCCCTCTTCTGAGGGATTTCAGTCTGTGCCCTACTTCCATGTGTCTGGGTCTACTGTATTCCTCAGACTGTTATGTTCATTATATTCCGTATATAAGTGAGATCATGTGGTATTTGTCTTTTTCTGCTTGGCTTCTTTCACTTAGGATAATACTTTCCAGGTCCCTCCATGTCGTCTCAAAGGATAAGAGATCTTTCTTTCTTACCGCTGCATAGTATTCCATTGTGTATATGTACCACAGCTTTTTGATCCATTCGTCTACTGGTGGACACTTGGGCTGTTTCCAGATCTTAGCTATTGTAAATAGTGCTGCTATGAACATGGGGGTACATATATTCTTCGAAACAATCCTTATTTGATTTGGTCAGTAACTACTCCAAAGAGAATGCTCTGGCATTATTGTTATATGGCTAAAATAATCTGTGGTTGTTTGCTGATAATTCAGAAGAAGATTATGTTTCTAGCTAAATGAAGTATGTAATCCTACTAATCATCATTACAAACTTAAATTGCTGACCATATTCTGTTTTACAGAGGACTTTACCATTCATGATTTTAAATTACCTTGGGGGACATTTTACAGATGAATATTTAAGGTTCAGAGGGCACAGATATCTTGTCCAGTTTGTAAATGGTACCTTTTGAATAACATTTGGGTCTTTGATCCCCTAGGCTACAATGCCAAGTTGCCTCTCAAATGGAAGCAACAAGCCCACACAATCATATATATATATATATAACCCAGCTCAAGGCTGTTTCCCAGCTAGTGTTCATGAATGCTTCTCAGTTTTGTTAAAAGGTGTTCTTAGCTTTGCATATTTTCCACAATCCCTAGTAAGGGGTTTTCATATGGCAAAAAGATGTTTGTTTTTTTCCCATTGCTATTTTAAAAAGAAAATATAAATACAAATGTAATAGTCCTGGCCAATTTGGCTCAGCAGTTGGAGCGTCAGCCTGCAGACTAAGGGGTCATAGGTTCAATTCCCAGTCAAGGGCTGGTACCTGGGTTGCAGGTTCCATCCCTGGCCCTGGTCTGGGTCGTGCAGGAGGCAACCAAGCAATGTGTTTCTCACATTGATGTTTCTTTCCCTCCCTCCTTGCCTTCCACTCTCTCTAAAAATTAATGGAAAAATATAGAGTGAGGATTAACACACACAAAAAAATACAAATTTAATAAATTACTTAGCGTTGATAAACATTGATTTGATATATTAACCACTCTTAATGAAGAGGGTATAACCAGTGTGTAACATACTTATTAAGTTGAAAACATAAACAACAGCACAGTCATAATTGATTGACTCCCTAACCAGTGTGTAACTTAATCAGTAATGCCAAACTTAGGTATTTCTGGAATCATAGTTTATATGTAAATACCTGGAAATCGCCGCATTTTTCTTAGGAATTTTCTAGGGGAAGAAAATGAACTTTTGTTTTACGAAAATGGGAGAGACTTTGCCAATAAAGAGAGGAAAGCAGGGTACAGTCTGAAGCAGCTTGGAGGCTTGGAACACAGGATATGAATGAATGGGACTGTTGTTAATAGAGCACATTTATAACTTTCTGTATCCTAACTATACTCATATGGACCTTTCATTTGTTTGCTTGTTTATTCACTTAACAATATTTGAGTGCCTTCTATGTGCCAATGTTGGACAGACACAGTGAGTAAAACAGAAGGCTCTCTGTCCTCCTGGAGTTCACAGTCTGGTGGGAAAGATAAATACTTAACAAGGAATTAATAAGCACAGTGCTGCTACCAGAAAAACTACAGAGGTGCTACCAGAGCATCTAACCAGGGATAGGGGAAGATTAGAGAAGGGAGGAGGGAGGGCATGGTCAGGGCCAGGAAACTAGAAAGATGAATTAGTCTTCGCTAAGCAAAGGATAGGATGGATTAAGAAAGTTCTAGGAGGAAGAATAACATGAAGAAAAGACCTTAGCTAAATTAAAAAGAAAGATTTGGAAGTGAAAAAAGCTACATAGGCTCTAGTGTGTAAGGTGCGAGAGTGACAGAGAGATGGAGAATTTGGCAGGAACCAGATGGTGGGAAACTTGAAAAACTTTATTCTGAGGGGAATAGGTAGTCACTGCATGGTAAGAAATGTAGTGAAATGATTCGATTTGCATTTGAAAGAAAAACATTCTTGATTCAGAATAAGTTGGTGCACAGCACAAGAGTGCAGGTCTTTTTACCATCTCAATACAAAGAAATCTTAACCTGAGAGTCAGCATTATCTTTCAGTTTTAAATCACTAAACATATTCCTTTTCCCACCTATTCCTATAAATGTTACTTCATCTCTCTAGTGGGTTGTATGACTTATCAATCATGCATATATGGAGTTAAGAACAGCATAATAAGTAAAGTAGCCAAAGATAGGTACAAAGAGCAAGGACATTAATTCTAGCACTGGGGTTGAAATTTAGCTAAAGAATTGAGGTTAATAGTATTTTCCATCTGAAAAGAATTGCTGAATTCCTGTTGCCTTTGTAAATGAGACTTTTAGGTAATCTCTGTGATCTGAGCTAAGAATGCTTCAGTGAAAGCAAGTTCAGGGGACTGTTATATCGCGTGTATTGATTTGATGCAGGATAAATTTGAACACATTTTATACTGAAAAAGATATCGACCCATCTCTGTTTATCAGTGTCATTGAATAGTCTGTAGACTAAGAAATACAGGAATGTATTTATTAATCATAAAGTCGTTCATCCTGATCTTGTTTCTCATTCATTTGCATTGTAGGAACCAGTGGTGCAGGGCAGTTTGGAGAACTCCCACTGACACTGATACTCCAAGTGTCTGAACCCTGCCTCTGAAAGCGAGAAGGAAGTGTGAGAGTTAGGACCATGAGTAGGTTGTCTGAAGGAGTGCTGAAGCTTTGAAAGAAACAGAGGGATCCTTTTTCTTATGTCTTCACAACTTTCTATTTATTTTTTTATTAGTCCTCACCTGAGGATATTCTTTCATTGATTTTTTTTTTCCTTCCTAAGTTAGAGTGGAAGGGAGAGAGGGAGGGAGGGAGAGAGAGAAACATTGATGGAGAGAGACACATCAATTGGTTGCCCCCCGCATGACCCCAACCAGGGCCGAAGATTGAATCTGCAACCCAGGTATGTGCCCTTGGACCGGGAATTGAACCTGAGACCCTTTGGTTCATGGGTCGATGCTCTAACCACTGAGCCGAACCAGGGCAGTCTTCGCAACTTTGATCAAATTATCATTGTCTTTATTGTTCAGTCTTTTTCTAACCCTGGATAATACATTTTTATAAACAGGTACCTTATTGGTTCACTTTGCTTAATACTGAACAATAATCGCTTGATATGTGGTAATCATACAACTGATTCACTATCAGTATTTTGAGTTCATATCAAACAGCATATTCTTTCCCTCAGTCTGACTGTTAACATATTGGGGCAAGGTCCAGATCTTAGTGGCCTCTGTGTTCTTCCAGGGCCTAACAATGTTTTGCATGTGCTAGACACTCAGTAAATACCTATTGAATGAATGACTGCTTAGCAATGGCACCTTGTTCAACTCTACGTTGACAGTAGCCTACCTTTGTGAGTACTGTGGCCTTGGAACAGGGCCTGTTACTCATTTATGCAAATATTCCTGGAATGATTTGTGTGCCAGGCACTGCAAGTTGCTTACAGTGTGTGGGGGAGACAGGTGAATAAGCAAAAGCTAACAGGAAGCTGAATTCCGGAGCTTGACATCATTAGGGTTATCGAACAGAAAAGAAAGAGTTTGTCCACCTGGTGTTAGCAGAGCCAAACACTAGACACCAAGAATTGTAGTGGAGAAATACTGGCTGTTTCATTATGAATGGCACCACCAGGAGAATGGGAATTTAATGCTCAAAAGCTCAAGCTCCCCGATGGCATGTAGGTTACAGATTATATAGGACAAAATCACAAGACACCATAGGTTGGGAGGTTTGGGTCATGCTAGGGGTTGATTGGTCAGAAGTAAAGTAAAGGTAATAAATCATTCCTTGAGGTCTTGAGGGCAGTTCTGAGGTTTGTTCTGGTGTCCTTTTATCTGGTTCTTGGGAAGTAGCCAGGGGTTCATTTCACATTAGGGCTCAGGAGCTGAAACATAACTTAAGTCAAGATGTTATCTTTAGCCTGCAAGAGGTCAGGGCCCTGTGACCATTAGCCAGCTCCAGGCTACTATCTTCTGCTGCCTCAGGGGTTGCTAATTATCTGAGGAAAAGATTAGGTGTGGGGGGAGGGGTGTGTGTGTGTGGAGAGAGAGAGAGAGAGAGAGAGATGGTTTCTAGAGGTAGGGTTTAAACCTAATTTTAGTCAAAGTCATAAGGCCCCTCGGTTTCATTAGTCGTCTTTTCCAGTGTAAATATTCTCAAACCTGCACTAGAACTTTCCTTGCTGGACCAAGGTGGTTGGTTGCTAAATTTAAGCAGGACAGTTTTTTCCCCCAGTTTGCACACAAAAAATAAGGACTAAAATTTTTTTATTTTGTTTTTATCCATAACATTTTCTGAAACAATTGCTACTTCTGGCAACATTGACAGAAAGCAGTGTGATAAACAAGTAGTAAACTTGTTAAATATTAATGGAGAAACTTAGAAATAATTATGCTTAACTTGAAAATTTTAATAAAATGGTCACTTGTGCTTAAACTCTGATTTTATATTGTACACGTATATTTGTATAGGTATGTGTGTACACACACCTATATTTTCTGCTACAAAAATATTCCTAAATTATATTATTAAATTAAATATACAAATACATTGTTTTCTAAAGAACATTGGGCCTTCCCATTGAACACATTCGGTGAAGTCCTAACCCAGTTTTGGAGCATTTTGGTCATGTTCTTCTTTCTGACCCCTATACTCCTGAAATGCTGCTCCATCTTCACAGTAGACAATCTTTGACTCTGCAAAGGATGATGGGTTCTCTAAACCTGTAGTGTGTCCAGAAGTAAGAATATTCTCAACCTTGCCATGATCTGACTAAAAGAAGTAAACGTGCTACCTTATTAAAGTAGTCTGATCTGTTGCCTCCTAGGGGGCATGATAGAAGGCAGAGAAAATATATTTGAGTGATGTTTGGAGAGTGAGTTTCAAACTTTTGAAAAAAAATAAAGCTGAGTAAGATAGTAGTTTTTATAGTTTGTCATATACAGAAGAAAAACACAGCCCCTTAATTTGGGATGAGAGAAAGGCCTGGCTACTATTCTTTTCCTTATAATAGCACGAATAGAGCTAGGTTATCATTACTTTAGAAATCTTAGCTTTCATCTTACATGACCAGTAATAGCCAGGAAGTAGCTGAGCAGAATAATTTCAGGCAACTTTTTCTTGTCTTTTCACTTGACTAACTCCTTGGAGAGGAGTCCATTTGCATTTTGTAATTTTCTGGTGTGCCTAGTATAAAACTGAGATATTTGCTTTTTCTCCTTTACCATTTATTGAACTGCTGCAGTATATCAAGCATTGAGCTGGTCACTGAGAAGTAATTAACATTTGCCTTGCACTTACAATGCACCAGACATGTTTTAAGCACTTGACATTATATTAATTCATTAAATACTTAAAACAGTTCTGTGGGGTAGGCACTGTTATTTTTCACATTTTACAGATGAGAAAAAAATGAAGCACAGAGAAGTTTGTAGCTGACCCAAGATCACTTAGCTAGTAAGTGAGGAGGTAGAGATTAGAACTCATCTACCTGGGCATCTGCCCTCAAACACTCTGCTGTGCTGTGGTGCTTCTTTCTCTGCACCTTTGTGGTTTATGAGCCGCCTTCACCTCTGCTGTGTGCGGGTCTCATTTCACGTTTGCATGAGCATTTGAGGCTGAATTTGTGGTGTTTGTAGTTGATGGTTGTTGAATGCCCTGTCCCTATGTATTTGAATGCCTGACACATGAAAGCACTTAATATATGTGTGTTGAATGATTATTGACAACCACGAGAATTTCAGATGTGATGTTAAGAGAATTTGAAATTATTTTGGTTGTTCCTCTGATTCTCTGTGAAGAAAAATACTCATGTCTAAAGTTGCTAGTGACCCAGTAAGCCGTAACCGAGTGTGTGCTCAACTGTGTTCTGAAGTCTCACGCACATGTATTTTTAAACATTTTTATTGTATATATGGAGACTACCAGGACAGAATTTCCTCTTCTCAGTGACATCATTAGTTATGTTGCCAATCAGCACCACCTTTTCTACTCTGCTCTCCTGTTGTCCCCTCCTGATTCTGTGCTCTTGTGTGTCACCCCTAGTCTGACCGACTGTACTGCGCAAGCCTGCCTGCCATGGGCTGTCGGGATGTCCACGCGGCCACAGTCCTCTCCTTCCTGTGTGGAATCGCCTCGGTAGCGGGCCTCTTTGCGGGGACGCTGCTTCCCAACTGGAGAAAATTACGACTGATCACATTCAACAGAAACGAGAAGAACCTGACTGTTTACACAGGCCTGTGGGTGAAGTGTGCCCGCTATGATGGGAGCAGCGACTGCCTGATGTACGACACTACTTGGTACTCGTCAGTTGACCAGCTGGACCTGCGGGTCCTCCAGTTTGCCCTGCCCCTCAGCATCCTGATCGCAATGGGTGCCCTGCTGCTGTGCCTGATCGGAATGTGTAACACGGCTTTCCGGTCCTCCGTGCCCAACATCAAACTGGCCAAGTGCCTGGTCAACAGTGCAGGCTGCCACCTGGTGGCCGGGCTGCTGTTTTTCCTGGCAGGCACCGTGAGCCTCTCTCCGTCCATCTGGGTCTTCTTTTACAACACCCACCTGAACAGGAAGTTCGAGCCAGTCTTTACATTTGACTACGCAGTGTATGTCACAATCGCTAGTGCGGGGGGCTTATTTATGACTTCCCTTCTACTGTTTGTTTGGTATTGTGCATGCAAATCTCTGCCTTCTCCCTTCTGGCAGCCACTGTACTCCCATCCTCCCAGTATGCATGCCTACTCACAGCCCTACTCGGCACGCTCCCGCCTCTCTGCCATTGAAATCGACATTCCAGTAGTTTCACACAGCAACTAATGGAGAAAGAGTTGTTAAAGAAAACCTTTGGGCTCACATTTCCCTTTTACAAGGAGCTGTCTTGGACCAATGTACATTTTCCTTTGTTTCTGACCAGTCTATGAAGCCAAATGTGTATGGTAGAATGAAGTGCTGCTAGCTTTATGAAACGTGCATTATTTTAAATGTGAATCGTTCATCTTCTTATGCTACGGGGATTTTTAACCTCCACAGTGATGTCTGATCAGTAATTCAAGTGGAAAGGACCTGTGTCTCAATTGAGGTGATTTAGAGCAACATGGTAGTGTAAAAAGTGATGGCTGGGAGAAGCTGCTGCATATGGTCTTGATGAATATTTCAGAGTGTGTATTGTCCTTTTTCTTGAATACCTTAAGCCAGTAAAAAAGGGGGGGGGCAATTTCAGATATAAGAGATTTTTTCAGGTAAGGGGAGTTAATATCTTTACAGTAGTCAGCCTACCAGCCTAAGGCTGTGACTTCCCTTAGTTCTCTCTTGGGGCTAACTGCATTGGATAGAGTTCAGTGTTTTGAAGAGTCCTTTCTTTTGTGAGTTCCTTATCTTCTACCTCATGCCAGAGTTTAAAAATAAAATACATTTTAAGTGATATCAGAGAAAATAAGCCAAACATTTAAAATATCTATTAGTATGGATAACACTGAACAATTTTAAGAGTTAATGATTCTATAAATTATATTCTTGTAGTTAAAATGTGCCATGAGATGGATTGGTGCTTCCTCTGAGGCAGAAAACATTTTTTACAGATATCAGCCACTAAGTGGTACTAATACCCATGTATAACCTCTTAGTTACTAAGAGAAAAAAAATAAAGAGGCCCAAGTGGTTTATTATCTTTTAGGCAGTGTCAGGGGACAAGCATCTGTCTTCAGTGACAAACATCAGAAGTTCACTCTCATGACTGCCTTTGAGTATGGTTAAAGTAAGGTATAGCTTCTCCATGACCACATTCACTCCCGACTCAGTTCCTGCCCCTCATCAAGTACGTCCTTGAGCATATGTCTTTGCGCAACACTTCAGTAGGTGCGAGAGAGGATACATGAAAAGTATGAGACCTTGTCCCATTCTCTAAGACATTTTGATAGAGAAGGTCAAAATATTATCAGACAATTAGGGAACAGTAGGACTTTGTTGGTAGCTGGTCTTAACTCCTCAATTGTTGATCCAGGAATATACTGCAGCTAGAGAGGTGGCTTTCTGGTAGACAAGCTTGTACAATGCCGGGAGTATTCTGGAACCTAGACATTTCAATTCGTTGGATCCTTTAGAGCGCCTATCTTAGCCTAGACACTGTAATAACACTATACAAGATTCATGAGAATGGGCGGAAGCAGTAGAGAAATTAAATGTTTACTTTTCACTTCTGAAAGTATGGTGATGTATTGAAGAAGGAGGAGTATTTAAAATCTCTTCAAATGGGCTAATGTTTAGATGAAACCATGTTAACACTGAGATGAATGCTTAGAAATTCAGGGATATTGGGTCTTTACCCTTGTGAACTTGAGCTGCTTACTTAATTGGTGTATTCTGCTACACATCAGTACTGTGTTCATAAGGATTTTGTTCTATTAACCATTAACCATTACTGAACTGTTTTAACATTTCACAAACAGCTAGTTTGCATGGTAAACAGATTCTTGTGCCTCTTTGCAAATCTGAATATGATACTAATATGATTCTAGTACTTCTGTGGATGTAAGCGATACTTTCTAATTCCAACACTAGTTTATGTATATAGCAAATAAATCCAGGCCTGTAATTTCTACGTGCCATCAGGAGAACGCATGCACGCCTATGGGCTTTTAGTTATAGCTCCTGATTTCCTTCAGTCTGTTCCTTCGAACTCGCCTCTGATCGAGCTGCGTTTTGATCATTTCAAGACAATGGTGGTAGAATTTTGAGATTAATACTAATTTCCCTCTTTGCTAATTAATTTCATTCCCTTCACTAACTTTGTCCAGAAGTGTCAAGAAGTCCACCATCCCCTGGTCTTTGTATAAACAATGTTAAAGAAAAGTAGACTCGACCATTAATATATCAGACTGTTTTTAGTCCAGGGGATCATAAATATAAGTGTTAACCTTTTCCTACAAGAATGTTTCGGATTCTTTTCATAATCTGTAGCCTTAAATCGGTATTTATTATAGAGTCACTAGACAAATGAAACAGCTGTTTCCCTTTTTGTCTTTAATATTTCAGATTTGCCATCAGTAGCTATTCCTCAAAGCCATCCAAGGAAAGCAAGTATTTATGATTCTTTTTTGTAATTTTCGAGTGCTCATCAGGCTCTCCCTGTGACAGGGGATCTATTTTGTTACAAGCTATCAACGTTAAGGGCCTTTTGCAGAAGCCAGCTCGAAAAGCACCTTGAACGTGGTGTGATGCGCCAGCTTTGGTTTGCCCAGCCATGGGGAGAGCCCTAAGTGTACTTCACTTGTAAATGTTCGCTGGGTAGAGGACACGTTCGCTGTGAGCTGCAGTGGAAAGCCTCGGGAAACTGCACTGTACTTCCTGATGTTATTAAAAGATGTATTTTTACAAGTTTCTGTTCCTCTCCTCATTTTCCTCTATGCTTTGAGGTAAATTGCTTTCAGAAATGTTTTTTCCAATATATGCAAATTTTAAAAGACACAGCCCCTGCCCTGGCTGGGTGGCTCAGTTGGTTGGAACATTGTCCCGCACACCAAAAGGCTGTGGGTTCAGATCCCAGTCGGGCACATGCCTAGATTGTGGGTTTGAGTCTGGCTGGGGCATGTACGGAAAGTAACTGATCAATATTTCTCTTTCACGTCAATATTTCTCTCTCAAATCAATAAAAAACATATCCTTGG
Source organism: Molossus molossus (assembly GCF_014108415.1). Taxonomy (NCBI): domain Eukaryota; kingdom Metazoa; phylum Chordata; class Mammalia; order Chiroptera; family Molossidae; genus Molossus; species Molossus molossus. The sequence continues at coordinate 36,485,865 of NW_023425401.1, read as the reverse complement.
GTGAGGATTAAAAACATTTTTTAAAAAAGACATAGTCCCATTTAAAGCTATATAGAATAGCAGTTGGAAAGGAATTGGAAAATTGTATTTATTATTTCAGAATAATAATTGTATTATTATTTCAAGACCCTTTGTCCATTTTTTTTAGAATATTTTTCCATTGATTTTTTTTTTTCAGATATAATGGGAAGGAGGGAGAGAGAGAGAGAGAGTGACATGAGAGAGAGAGACATTGATTGGTTGACTCCTGAATGACCCGGACTGGGCCAGGGATCAGACCTGCAACAGGTCTGTGCCCTTGACTGGGAATCCAACCGGGGACTCTGGTCCTTAGAGTTTACTGGACTGTTCAAACATGCCACGAAAAAGCACAAAGTGCAATCAGTGCCAGATCTGCCTCATCAGTGGAGTTACTTAATGGACTGTGACTGGAGACTGGGAGTTATCAAGTGGTTGAAGAGAGGACCTTGCCTTACTCTGCGGAACTTGAGGTCACCAGGAGACATGGTCCTGACAGGTAAGTCACGTCAGCATTTCTGAAACCTGGAATGAGCTTTTAGTGGTCTGGACTCCCGCCTCCTGGGGGTAGTTCTCGCGGGTACTCACCGAGCGCACGGCACCTTAAGCCATGCAATGCACTGGAAACCCAGAGCTGCTGCTGGCTGGGCGTCTTCAGCTGGCTGTGCCAACACGCCCCAACCCCGAGTCCGCCCCGAGCTGGGCAAGCTCAGTGAATGCTGGAGAACCCTTTTGTGCAATCTAGTTCACAACAGACTGACTCACCAACCGGAAATGAGAAATACAGATGACTTGCAACCACTATCCAAGGCCAGTTTTTAAAAATACACCCTATGCCCTGGCTGCTTTGGCTCAGTGCTTAGAGCATTAGCCCTTGGACTGAAGGGTCTTGGGTTTAATTCTTGGTCAAGGGCATATACCTGGGTTGCAGGTTCAATCCCCAGCCCCAGCTGGGTCATGTGTGTTTCTCTCACATCCATGTTTCTCTCCGCCCCCCCCTCCCTTCTACACTATAAAACAATGGAAAAAATATACTCGGGTGAGGATTAAAAAAAAAAAAAAAATGAGTAATACATTCCACACAGAGCTCCTTGGAGAGAAGACTAATTCTAGTCCTGGCTAGGAAAGTACAAGACAAGCCCAACCCATCTTGATCTCCCAGAAAGCGAGGACATGCCCAAGGAATGCTGGGGGCCCATCAGGTTACGTAGAAGCCGGCCTGCAGAGTTCTCACTGGCCACGTCTGGGAAATCTGAGCATCAAAATAAGAAGAGTTATGGGTTATAACCCAGTGAATAAAGCAAAAACCTGCGTGTCCATGCCGCTATCCATCAGTGGAGAAGGAAGAAAAGCTGTGCGTCAGGAAGACTGAGCCGAGCCCACAGAGCCCTTCAGTCTCCCTGTGCAACTGGGGCAGGATTGACACATCTAGAACCTGCCTCGTATTCATTGCCAAGTCTGTTTTGAACAGGGCGTTTAGGCTTGTTTGCTGTGTTTTGTTTGGAAATATGCCAACATTCCAGGCTGTCCTATGAAACAAATTCTTCAGTAAATTAGGAAGAAAGTGAGACCGCGGATGAGGAAAGGAGGGCACGTTTTCAGTGTTTTGTATGAAAAACCCAGTGTCACGGTCCTGCTGGCAGGAGACTAGTAACTGCAGAGGCTTTTAGTGAGCACGAATACCTCAAGATCGATGATCTTGAGGTATCCGTGCTCACTAAAAGCCTCTGCAGGAAGACAGTATATGTTCAAGCCTCCAGGATTTGGCTTTATAGGAAAAAGTAGCAACTTCTCATTAAGAGAAAAGGCTTTCTCAATAACTTTGCTTGCATTATATCTAGTGGCTCCACTCCAAGATCCACACTCATCAGTTTGAAAGGATACTTCTAGTAAATCAGGACACTTCAGTTACATTGTAACATAATTTTTTCTCTACCCCCATGTCCTTTTTCCTGCCTTTACCCTCAGGCTAATCCTGTGCTGGAAGGTCCAGGTGGGGACATTAGCACTGCAGACAGCTGCAGGGAGGGGGAAGACCCAGGTCCTGGCAGCACCTCTGCCCCGGGGGCGAGCAGGGAGCCCGTCCTCCCCCTTGCTGGCCATGTGAACAAGGGCTTTGGCTCCACTGGTCCCTCGTGTTTCCAACCTACAATCTGCTCCGGCCTGGAGCCAGGTGGTACTGGCCAGATATTTACCAGCACACACCATTGCTCAGGCAAGATTAATTTGCTGGTGTAATAAGAGTTACATTAAAACACATAGATAAGGTACTTTGGAAGCCCTGAAGGGAGAGGGATTTATTTTAGGTGGGACTCATTTACCTATCTGACTTCCTCCTTCGGTTCATTACCTGCAAACTGCCTTTCTAGCAGTTTCGCAAAAACATGAACTGTATTTCTGCCTTTGGGGCTTTTTACTGGTGGTTCCTCTGTCCACATTGCTCTCTCCCTCGGCTCCCACTGGGTCTTCTTGACCACAGTATTTAAAATAGTATCCAACGATTTCTCCCCGAAACACCAAAGATCTCCTAATGCCATCTGTTTCATTGTTCTGCGTAGCATTTATCACTGTTAACGGCCGTAACTTTGGACTTGTTTGTTCAGTCAGTCTGTGTTCACTACAACTTAAGAAGCATAAGGGCAGGAATTTTTGCCCGTTTTGTTCATTGTTTGCTGTGTCTCCAGGGCCCAAACAAGGCTTGGCGTATGCTAGACACCCATACATGTTTGTTAAGTAAACGTTTACATTAAAACAGATTAATTTGCTGAGCTTCAGGTTAGTTGATGAGGAAATTAGGAATCATATCAAGGGTTGAGAGCTGTAAAACTTTACCTGTGATGAAAGGACTCTCTGTCTCCAGTGTTGCTCCATCTCCCTCCCTACCACCAATCCATCTTGTAAACAGGCAATAGAATGAGCCTGATAAAAGGCAAATATAATCTAGTTTCTGCCCTACTTAAAATAATTCAGCAACCGCCTGTCTGAGCAGAGTCTAAGCTCTTTAAGTCTGAATGGAAGGCCTTGTGCAGTAGTACACACAGGAGTACATCCAAGAATAGAGAGCCAAGGAAAGCAAACTACTTGGCATAGCATGGCGACACCAGTCACCTAGAAGGTTGTCCTCACTGTGCCCATAGCTGACAAGACTTTTAGCAATTACTGACAAGATAGCTCAAAAGACTGTAACAAAAAATGCAAATTTAATCATAAGAGGGACTATCCTTTTTCAGGGACCACTAGATTGGTCACATTCCTTATTCAAGGAATTTCTGTTTCCTTTATGATGGAAAGAGTGACATGGTGATTGTGGTTATAGCCTTTAAGATGCCCCCCGTATGATCCTTGCCTCCTGGTATTCATACCCTTGCATGGTTCCATCCCACACTGAGTAGTGTTGACCTATGTTTCCAGTGAGATTTTGCAGAAATGATAGTGGGTGACTTTTGAGGTTATTAGTTATAAAAGACATTGTCGCTTCTGCCTTTCTCTCTTGGATCACTTGCTTTGGGGGGAGGCAGCTGCCACGTTGTGAAGACAGGCACAGCCCCATGGCCATCACAGGAGGAATGAGGCCTCCTGCCAACAACCAGTACCAGTTTGCCAGCCGTGTCTGCAGGAGAGCCATGCGGGACGCAGATCTCAGCTGGTCACGCCTTCAGATGACTGCAGCCTGATTGAGAGACCCCCAAGCCAGAATCAACAGCTAAGCTGCCCACTTCCTGACCCACACAAACTCTGAAATAGTGCTTATGGTTTTAAGGTGCTAAGTTTGGGAGTGATTTGTTATACAGCAATAGATGAGTAATACAGAGAGCTAAAGCAAATACCGGGGATCATTTCTGAGGACTATGTGTGTGTGTCTGTTTTGTTCTGCCATGAAGAGGTGTTGTGAGTTCTCCTTGCTGCATATCATAAAAACCTCCCTCACAATCCCAGATTCCCTTGGAAAGTGCTGAATATTTATTGCCAGCACGGGGTAAAACAGCCTCATCTGAAGTGTGTGTGTTGGGGGTGGGAGGAAAGAAAGATCGGAGTTGAGATTGGGAGCAGAGTTCTCTCTAATTCTGGTTAGGTTGTGAGTGACTGCTGACGCTACCAGAGAAATACACTGAAGGATAAACATCCATGGGCTTTGGGATAGAAGTTAAATATGTTTACAGTCGCGAGTTATGTTTTATGGTTCCAGGAACAAATAAACTATAACTATAGAAAAGGCATTATTTATTTTTATCCATCTGATTATTTCTGGGGTCAACTCTCAGAAAGAAAAGAAATCTGATAGTTTCCTAGGTAGGAGAAGAATAGCTGATTCTGAGATTCATTAGGCAGTTGAGTTGGCAAGCAGTACCTCCCTCTGCTAGAAAAAAAGTTTGGGACCAGGAAGCTGACTTGTATTGACATTTCAGTACAGTGACTGTAATCTGATTGGTCTGCTAACACTTGGCCTGAAAAGGGGCCAGATTGGGTGGTGTAGGCCTCCCAAAGGGGAGAGGCCCACGGACACTGAGTTCCTTGGTTGGGGAATGAAGGAGACTCATAGAAGACGATGTGACCCAAGTGGAAAGTGGCACAGCAGTGCGAACACCAGAAGCCAGCTTCTCTACTCTTTCCAGGCTGCCTCTGTCTCCACTCTGTCGGCTCTACGGTAGAGGAAGTCCTGATGCTAAGACAGAGGAGGGAGAGACGGGTGGACTTTCCCAGGTGGAACCGCCATGCCCATGGAATCAAGCCCGCTCCGACACAGAGCAGAGCAGGAAATGAGAAAGTCCTAACGCCTCGTGGTCAAAGAAGTCGTTCAGCTCAAGTCAAGTGAAATCCTGTGTCCTTAGAAGTGATATCGTGAAGGAATGATGGACAACATTCACTTTATTCAGAGAACAAAAATATGTGTGGAGGAAGTAAAGGAATCACACTGTTAAGACGTCGAAAGAAAAATGGCAAAGGAAAAAAATCATCTTACTCTTAGTTTTACTTACAAATCCTGCTCTTGTCAGTCACATATCAAGAGACGGCAGCCGGTCTGTCTGTGCTTATATATTGGTTTTTGTCCCTACAGATGCCTCTGTGTTTTTTGTTGGAAGCAACGTCACTCAGGCTGCCAAGAGGGTTAGCAAAGCTTCCACAGGGGCGCAGACTTGAATCACCCCATGGACAGATGGAGGCACCCCTCCCCCACCCCAGCTCCCGCTGGGCCTGTGCCTTCTGAAGGAATCGTGACTTCAGGGCAGGACTGGCTTCATGGGCATGAGGCCTGCGCAGTCACACAAGGCCCTGCTCGTGTGGTCACTGCCTTGACCACTGCCTCTTCATTTTTGAACAAGGGGCCCTGTATTTTCACCTGGTTCTGGACCCCACAAATCATGTAGCTGGTCCTGCATGAGGGCACTCGGGAAGGCAATACACCATCTTTGGAGGCCTGCAGAGTTGTGATTTTATCCAAACCACCTCCTACTTGCTCTGCATTGGGACAAGTTCTTACATTTCCATCTGCAGCGAGGACAGTGCCATCTACCCCAGGTTATCACTGTGGGAATTAGGTGTGTTTGTGAAGAAAGGCAGATAAAGCAGCTAGCGCAGGGTGCCTGGCTTCACTGTGACTGTTACTCCTAAGTCCAGATATCAGATCCCAAATGCTATGACTGCCGGTCATAGAAATAAGTATCTGTATCAAAACAGGTCTCTATTTTTGCTTTACTCTTTACAGATAGCTATGGATTTATGTCATGACTGCTATCACTTTTGCCAGGATCCTCAACTTATTCTTTCTGTTGGAGCCGTTAGGAGAGACTAAGGCTACTTCATGTAGAGTAGTTCTGTTCTTCGTGATTCTAGAAACAAGGGCCGTGTGAGTCTCCCTGATTCTACAAGGAGATTTGAAGGTAACTGGAATTATGGTGCCCTTGCTGGTGACCTTGGGCAGAGGATGTTGCCACTGTTCCCACTATCAAAGCAGCCGGACCCTTTTCTGGTTGAAGGGAATATAAATTTGAAACTTATGCGGTGACCAAACAAATAACCTCATGTTTTAAGCCAGCCCCAAAATAGCTACAGGAAGGGAAACATCCTTCCTTGTTTATTACTGTGAAAGAAACAGTGATACTAGAACGCGGATTGACTAAACCCGAACCAATCCTTCAGTGGTTCCACTGTGAGGGAGGACGGAGATGATGAACCTCAAACCAACAAGTACAGATTGTGTCTAAATGCAGCCGAGTCTCACCATTTTTAGTCATGTCTATAAGGTCACCGTGAACAATGAATTAGCGGATACTGAAGCCCTTGCTCCTGGAAGAATAGAGACTTGGGTCCCTGGAACCCTCTGTTGACAACATTTCCATCAGTTGATCAACACACAACCTTGTTTTATGTGTGTTTCTGTTAAACATACCTTATTCGATATACATTTTTAATTCATCAACATTGAACTCATGGCCAAGAGCACGCATGCCTGAACAAACTTATCTAACAGGTGTTTTCTTCCTAAGGCACCTCACAGCTTTCTGGCACTTAGGAACACTATTCAGCACTTAGCACTGTGCTTCAAGGTCCTTTTAAATAGCAAAATCACCAACAAAAAGCCAAAAATGTGAAAAATGTGGCATGAAATAGATCACAGAAAGGACACTGTGGACACAGGGCTGGAGCGAGAAGGCCGAGCATTGCCTTGTTTGACCTCAGCTGAGAACATGCAAGTCGAACCCTTCCAATCCTCGTTGTCCTGCACGAGTCCTCGGATGACCGGGAGAGCCCCACTTCTTTCAAAGGGCGGTTGTAAGGGTGCAATGGGTTTTTTCAAGTTCTGTTTACTGCCACCTGATGTTGGGCAGGGAATGACAATGAAGCAGGTGTCATAGCGTGTATCAGAAGTTCCCCTTGTAGGTGGTTTTTCTCCCTAGAAAAATAAAAAGCCAAGTCCATGCAAATATTTGGATTTGGATAAGTATGTTTCCAGGCAAAATGCATTATGAATCCAAAGAAACTAAGTATAACTATGAGCATTTTCTGGATAAACTTGCCTTCCTAAATAAAACAAAGCATTTGAGCCCATAGGTTTTTTTTTTAATCCTCACTTGAGGACATTTTTCCATTTTTTTTGGTTCAGATAGAGTGGGAGAGAGAGAGGGAGAAAAAGAGAGAGAGAGAGAGAGGGAGAGAGAGAGAGACAAAGAGAGAGAGAGAGAGACAAAGAGAGAGAGACACATCAACGTGAAAGGGACACACTGAGTGGCTGCTTCCCACACAGCCCTGACCCAACCAGGGCCGGGGACAAACTGCAACCGAGGTACGTGCCCTTAGCGGGAACTGAACCTGGGTCTCTCTGGACCACAGGCCGACGCTCTAACTGCTGAGCCAAACCAGCCAGGGCGAGCCCATAGTTTTAAGACCTACCACACCCCTCTTCTACTACTGTTTTTTTTGTGTGAAATTTATTTATTTATTTATTTATTTAATATGAATTTTTATTTATTATTTTGTTACAGATATTTTACCTTTTTACCCCATTGGCACCCCCCACCCCACCCCACCTCCGCCCCGTCTCCGGATTAGTTGTCCATGTCCATTGGTCATGCATATATGCATATAAGTTCTGTGGTTTATCTCTTCCCACCACCACCCCCCCCAATCCCCTCTTCTGAGGGATGTCAGTCTGTGCCCTACTTCCATGTGTCTGGGTCTACTGTATTCCTCAGACTGTTATGTTCATTATATTCCATATATAAGTGAGATCATGTGGTATTTGTCTTTTTCTGCTTGGCTTCTTTCACTTAGGATAATACTTTCCAGGTCCCTCCATGTCGTCTCAAAGGATAAGAGATCTTTCTTTCTTACCGCTGCATAGTACTCCATGGTGTATATGTACCACAGCTTTTTTATCCATTCGTCTACTGGTGGATACTTGGGCTGTTTCCAGATCTTAGCTATTGTAAATAGTGCTGCTATGAACATGGGGGGTACATATATTCTTCCTGATTGGTGTTTCAGGCTTCTTAGGGTATATTCCCAGCAGTGGGATCACTGGGTCAAATGGAAGTTCAATTTTTAATTTTTTGAGGTAGCACCATATTGTTTTCCATAGCGGCTGCATTCCCACCAGCAGTGTATTAGAGTCCCCTTTTCTCCACACCCTCGCCAACACTTGTTGTTTGATGATTTGTTGATGGCGGCCATTCTGACAGGTGTGAGGTGATACCTCATTGATGTTTTAATTTGCATCTCTCTGATGATTAGTGATGTTGAGCATTTCTTCATATGTCTTTTGGCCATTTGTATGTCCTGTTTGGAGAGGTGTCTATTCAGCTCCTCTGCCCATTTTTTAATTGGGTTCTTTGTCTTCCTTTTGTGGAGTTGTATGAGCACTCTCTATATATTGGAGATTAACCCCTTATCTGATACATCATTGGCAATGATGTTCTCCCATACAGTGGGTTGCCTTTCCATTTTGATGATTGTGTCTTTTGCTGTGCAGAAGCTTTTTAGTTTGATGTAGTCCCATGTGTTCATTTTCTTCTTTATTTCTGTTGCCTTAGGTAATGTATCAGTGAAAGTTCTGCTCCGTATGATGTCCGAAATTTTGTTGCCTACATTTTCTTCTAGAAATTTTATGGATTCACGGGTCACATTTAAGTCTTTTATCCATTTCAAGTTTATTTTTGTGTATGGTGTAAGTTGATAGTCTAGTTTCATTTTTTTGCATGTAGCTGTCCAATTTTCCCAACACCATTTATTAAAGAGGCTGTCTTTACTCCACTGTATGCTCTTGCCACCTTTGTCAAATATTAATTGAGCATATTGCCTTGGGTCCATTTCTGGGTTTTCAGTTCTGTTCCACTGGTCTATATGCCTGTTCTTGTGCCAGTACCAGGCTGTTTTGGTTACAGTTGCTTTGTAGTATAACCTGATATCTGGAATTGTGATCCCACCTACTTTGTTCTTCCTTTTCAAGATTGCTGTGGCTATTTGGGGTCTTTTTTGGTTCCATATGAACTTTTGAAGTATTTGTTCTAGTTCTATGAAATATGTTGTTGGTATTTTGATGGGGATTGCATTGAATCTATAGATTGCTTTGGGTAATATGGACATTTTAATGATGTTAATTCTCCCAATCCATGAACAGGGTATGTGCTTCCACTTTTTTATATCTTCCTCTATTTCTTTTTTCAATGACCTGTAGTTTTCTGCAAACAGGTCCTTTACTTCTTTGGTTAAGTTTATTCCTAGGTATCTTAATTTTTTTGGCGCGATGGTAAATGGGATTGTTCTCCTAGTTTCACTTTCTGTGAGTTCATCATTGGTGTACAAGAATGCCATCGATTTCTTGACGTTAATTTTGTATCCTGCTACTTTGCCAAATTCATTTATTAAGTCTAATAGATTTTTGATGGAGTCTTTAGAGTTTTCTATGTACAATATCATGTCATCTGCAAATAACGACAGTTTCACTTCCTCCTTTCCAATTTGGATCCCTTTTATTTTTTCTTCATGTCTGATTGCTGTGGCTAAGACTTCCAGTACAATGTTAAATAAGAGTGGTGAAAGTGGACATCCCTGTCTTGTTCCTGTTCTTAATGGAAATGTTTTTAGTTTCTGTCCATTTAGTATGATGTTGGCTGTAGGTCTTTCATATATGGCCTTTATTATGTTGAGATATGATCCCTCTATTCCTACATTGCTGAGCGTTTTTATCAGAAATGGATGCTGGATTTTGTCGAATGCCTTTTCAGCATCTATTGATATGATCATGTGGTTTTTATTCTTCATTTTGTTTATGTGGTGTATCATGTTTATTGATTTGCGAATATTGTACCAGCCTTGCGTCCCTGGAATGAATCCCACTTGGTCATGGTGAATAATTTTTTTGATGTATTTCTGGATCTGATTTACTAATATCTTGTTCAGGATTTTGGCGTCTATGTTCATCAGGGATATTGGCCTGTAGTTTTCTTTCTTTGTAGTGTCTTTTTCTGGTTTTGGAATTAGAATTATGCTGGCCTCATAGAACGTGTTTGGAAGTCTTCCTTCTTCTTGAATTTTTTGAAAGAGTTTGTGGAGAATGGGTGTTAGTTCTTTTTTGAATGTTCGGTAAAACTTCCCCGTGAAGCCATCTGGGCCTGGGCTTTTGTTTGCTGGGAGAGTCTTGATTACCTCTTCAATTTCCTTAGTTGTTATTGGTCTGTTCAAGTTTTCTATCTCTTCCGGGAATAGTTTTGGGAGACTGTGTGTTTCTAGAAATTTGTCCATTTCGCTTAGATTGTCGAATTTGTTGCCATATAGTTGTTCATAGTAGTTGTTAACGATCTTTTGTATTTCCGTGGTGTTGGTTGTTACTTCTCCTCTTTCATTTCTGATTTTGTGTATTTGGGTTCTCTCTCTTTGTTTCTTGGTGAGTCTAGCTAAGGGTGCATCAATCTTGTTTATCTTTTCGAAAAACCAGCTCTTTGTTTCATTGATCCTTTGAATTGTTTTTTTGGTCTCTATGTCATTTATTTCTGCTCTGATCTTTACTATTTCCTTCCTTCTACTTGCTCTGGGGTTTTCTTTTTGTTTGCTTTCTAATTCTTTAAGTTGTGAGGTTAGACAGTCAATTAGAAATTTTTCTTGATTTTTGAGGTAGGCCTGTAGTGCTATGAACTTCCCTCTCAGAACTGCTTTCGCTGCATCCCATAGATTTTGTGTTGTTGTGTGTTCATTTCCATTGGTTTCCAGGAAGTTTTTAATTTCTTCCTTGATCTCCTCGGTGACCCATTCATTGTTTAATAACATGCTATTTAGCCTCCATGTGTTGAAATGTCTTTGCATGTTCTTGTTGCAATTGATTTCTAGTTTCATGCCATTGTGATCTGAGAAGATGCTTGATATGATTTCAATCTTCTTGAACTTGTAGAGATTCAGTTTGTGTCCTATCATGTGGTGTATCTTTGAGAATGTCCCATGTGCACTTGAGAAGAATGTGTATTCTGTAGTTTTGGGGTGTAATTCTCTGTAGATATCTATTAAATCCATTTGGTCTAGTGCTTCATTTAGAGTCTCTGTTTTCCTTGCTAATTTTTTGCCTAGAGGATCTATCCAGTGCTGTCAACGGGGTGTTGAAGTCCCCTGCTATGATTGTATTGTTGTCGATTTCTCCTTGGAAGTCCTCCAGAAGATTTTTAATATATTTTGGTGCTCCTATATTGGGTGCATATATGTTTATCAAGGTTATATCTTCCTGTTGGATAGATCCTTTCAATATTATATAGTGGCCTTCTTTGTCTCTAGTTATGGTCTTCATTTTGAAATCTATTTGATCAGATATGAGAATTGCTACCCCAGCTTTTTTTTTGCTTTCCATTTGCTTGGAAAATTTTTTTCCATCCCTTCACTTTCAACCTATGTGAGTCTTTTGTTGAGAGGTGGGTCTCTTGTAAACAACATATAGATGAGTCATGCTTTCTTATCCAATCAGCTACTCTATGTCTTTTTATGGGAGCATTCAATCCATTTACGTTTAAGGTGATTATCGATATGTACTTATTTATTGCCATTTTTGTTTAGTGTGGTTCTATTTTTCTTCCCATTTCTACTGCTAATTACAGCAGTCCTTTTAACATTTCTTGCAGTGCTGGTTTGGTGCTAATGTATTCCCTTAGCCTTTTTTTGTCCGGGAAGCTCTTTATTTGATCTTCTATTTTGAATGATAGCCTTACTGGGTAGAGTAGTCTTGGATTCAGATTCTTGTTTTTCATGAATTTGATTACTTCATGCCATTTTCTTCTGGCCTGTAGTGTTTCTTGTGAGAAGTCAGCTGAGAGCCTTATGGGTTTCCCTTTGTAGGTAACCTGTTGCTTATTTCTTGCTGCTTTTAGGATTCTCTCTTTGTCTTTAATTTGTGGCATTTTAATTACTATGTGTCTTGGTGTGGGCCTGTTTGGGTTCTTCTTACTTGGGACTCTCTGTGCTTCTTGAACTTGAATGCCTTCTTCCTTCACCAAATTAGGGAAGTTTTCTCTCACTATTTTTTTGAATATATTCTCTATCCCTTGCTCATTTTCTTCTTCTTCAGGGACTCCTATGATGCGAATATTATTACGTTTCCAGTTGTCCCATAGTTCTCTTAAGCTGTCTTCCTGTTTTTTAATAGTTTTTTCCTTTTGTTTGTCTGATTGGTTGACTTTTTCTACCCTGTCTTCTAATTCACTGATCCGGTCCTCAGCTTCCTCTACTCTGCTTTTTAAACCTTCCAATGTGTTTTTCATTTCTGATATGTCATTTTTTATCTCTTCTTGTTGGTTTTTAATTTCCAATTGGCTTATTTTCAGTGTCTCTATGTCCTTACTCATGCTGTTCAGCTTCCTCAAGATCATGGCTCTGAATTCTAGCTCTGTTAACATGCCTAATTGCTCCACATTGATCTCATCTTCGGTGGAGGTGTCTTGCTCTTTCATTTGGCTTCTGTTTCTGTGTTTCACCATTTTGGCTATCACTGTGGGCTTTGGAGCCTGTCAAGTTCTCCCTGTGGGTGTTGGTGTTCTGCTGTTTGTGGCTCCCTCTCCTGTGTTTAGATGAGCGAGGGAGGACCCACATTGAACACCACTGTCAAGTCTTACTTTCCTGGTTAAAGTTGCCAGCCCAGGGAAGGTACTGTTATCCTCTAGCTGTTTGCCTGGAGGCTAGCAGTCTAGGTTACTTGATGAGTTTTGGGTTGTCAGTTGATTGAAAAACTCCCTCTGGTGCTCAGCCAAGGGGCTTTCACGAGGGTGGGGCAGATGCTGGTTGTTAGTGAGCCTCAATTAGCACTTCAGTGGCCCACAGGGTGGGGTTGGATCTCCGAGGGAGGGGCTGCTACCTCTCCTCAGAGCCCTGGGAAGGAGCAATGTGGCCACCGTCCTGAGTGGCTGCACTCAGCCAAAGCTCTGAGCGCCCTCCAAATCCTGAATGTCCCGACACAGTTCCAGTCCAGTCCGCCTTCCCTCTGCCGGAGCCCAAGGTGAGTGGCTGTGGCTGTTTCAGCCTCTGTCCCGGCTGCGCTGTGGAGCCGCCTGGGAGTGTAACCCGAGGGCGCTGCTCCCAGCTAAGGCTGCTGCCGAGCTGCCGAACGTGGGCTCCCAGCCCCGTCTAGCGCCTTCGCAAGCCTACCGGGATGGAGTCAGTGTCCCTCGTTGTATGGTCCTCGCAAGCTGCTTTTCTGTTGGTTTTTCTCGTCGATTTGTCTGTGTTATAGTTGTAATTCCAGTTTGGTTCTGGGAGACGGTCTGTGTAGCTCCGTTCACTCCGCTACCATTTCTCGGTTCTCCCTTCTACTACTGTTTTAAGGGGAAATATGGGAATGAGAGATAACACTTCTGATGGAACAACCTTGGGGGAGGGGCCCAGTGAGAAGCTGGCTCCACTGTTAAGAACAGGAGTTGGGGTAGGTGGAGGAGACACTACAAAAGGCCCCGGCCGCCCTGGCCAGTTTGGCTCAGCGGTTAGAGCGTCGGCCTGCGGACCAGAGAGTCCCGCCGGGTTTGGTTCCTGCTAAGGGCACGTACCTCGGTTGCAGTTCGTCCCTGGCCCCGGTTGGGATCGTGTGGGTGGCAGCCACTCAATGTGTTTCTCTCACATTGCTGTTTCTCTCTCTCTCTTTCTCCCTCTCTCCCTCCCACTCTATCTAAAAATAAATGCAAAAATGTCCTTGGGTGAGGATAAAAAAAGATTTTTTTTTTTAAAGGATAATGGAGAGGCCCAGCCAGTGAAGCTCAGTGGTTAAGTGTCAACCCACGAACCAAGAAGTCGCCAGTTCAGTTCCTGGTCAGGACACATGCCCAGGTTGTGGGCCAAATCCCCAATGGGGGGCATGCAAGAGGCGGCCAATCGATATTCTCTCTCATCAATGTTTCTATCTCTTTCTCCCTCTCCCTTCCTCTCTAAAAGTCAATAAAGAAAAAATAAATAAATAAAGACAATGGACTGGACATGCAGTGCCCAGGCTAAGAGCCACCTCTTTCTCCTGTGTGGTCACCAACCCCAGTTTAACTAGGCCAAACCCAATGAATCTTCAAAACCACTGAGTAATAGTGCTTAAAGGGTCACTCCATGCAGAGCTATTTTAAACGTAATATTCTGTTAAATTCCTCAAAATTAATCTTCAGCAATGAAATTTTAGGTATTATGTGTGCTAGGGGTGAGATTCTTTGACACTTGAGTTTCTCCTGGAACTCCTAAATCATATCATCTGAGCCTACCCAATCTCAGTGAGTTTTAGGCTAAAGCCTTGTAAAAGCGTGTAAAAACTCACTGAGATTTCTTTTTTTTATCCTCACCCGAGGACATTTTTCCATTTTTTGTTCAGGTAGAGTGGGAGGGAGAGAGAGGAACAGAGAGAGAGAGAGAAACATCGATGTGAAAGGAACACATCGAGTGGCTGCCACCGACTGACCAGGGCCGGGGACAAACTGCAACCGAGGTACGTGCCCTTAGCGGGAACCGAACCTGGGTCTCTCTGGACCGCAGGCCGACGCTCTAACCGCTGAGCCAAACCGGCCAGGGCTGAGATTTCTTTCTGAGAAAATATTTTTTAAAGAAAATTTGAAGATCACTTTGTGAAATGGTGTTTTGGAAAATACTCTGTGATATGGAAAACGGTCCTTGCTGTAGAGTTGCCCTGGGTGGCATGTGTAAGTACCAATTATTCTAAAAGAACGGACTGTACATATGGAAAATTTCTCTGCAGCCTTAGAATTCCATTCATCTACCAAGCAATAGCTGTAGTTTTGAGGATCAATTGTGACATCTAGTGGTTATTCTAAGCAATTGCAAGGAATGGTTTTGCATGTTATGTTTCTGACTTCAATTCATTTAAATATGAGAATTTGACATTCAAACAATACTGTAACAAATATCTTTTTATATAATTATATGGGATAAAGACAAAGTAGTGGGATTTCTGAGTGAAAGGATATGTATTCGAAATGTTGATAATGCCAGTTCACCCTTCGAAGAAGGTTGCACCAATTTCCACTTCCACTGTGACTGAGATAGTCAGTCCTCCATGTCATCCCAGCAATGAGTGTTACCAAGCATGTTCATTTTGTTTTAATTTTCACTTCTTTATAAATGGGGATGTTCACATTCTATGCTTTTTCCTTTCACTTTCTTTTGTTTTTTATTTTGTTTTTTAGCTACTTTAAAAAAAACATTTTATTTATTTACTTATTTATATTGTTGACACAAATACAGATGTCTCCCCACACACACACACACACGCTCTGGCCATCACCACACTTCACCTTCTTTAGTCCAGCCCCCCCGCCCCCACCCTCACCCCCTGCCAACAGCTGTCAGTCTGTTCCGTGCATCCAGGCCTCTGGTTCTATATTGTCTTTCAGTTTATTTTGTGCATTAGATTCCACATGTAAGTGAGATCACATGGTATTTGTGTTTCTCTGACTTTGCCATTTCTTTATCAGTGAGCTAACTCACATCTTTATTCCATTTTTAAAAACTTATTACTTCTTTTTTTTTTTTAATCCTCACCCATGGATTAATTCCTGTGTCGAGATCTCTGTAAAAAACTGTAACTCTAATTTCCTGTAGCTTATGTTTTTCTTCTCTCTTCCCCACTCCAATGGCTTATTTCATTCTTTAAAAGTCTGATTAATCAGATATGTCTCATAAAATAAGATTATATACTTCATTAATACCTTTATAGGCAGAGATTTGTGGTTCAGAAGATAATTGGATACAAAAATATCTGACATGAAGGTTATTTCTTCCACTACATTTCAGCCATCCATGACTCTTTTTTTTTTTTAAATCCTCATCTGAGGACATTTTTGCATTTATCTTCAGATAGAGCAGAAAGGAGAGAGAGAGAGAGAAACATCGACGTGAGAGAGACACATTGAGTGGTCACCACCCACACGACCCCAACCGGGGCAGGGACAAACTGCAACTGAGGCAGGTGCCCTTAGCGGGAACTGAACCCGGGACTCTCTGGTCCACAGGTCGACGCTCTAACCGCTGAGCCAAACTGGCCAGGGCCCAAGACTCTTAATCACTGGATTTCTCTCCATACGTGACTGACCTCATCTATATTTTATGTGGAATAAGTAGCAAATACTCCTGATGTTCTTTGAATTCTTCTTACTTATATAATTATACTCACCCTTGTTCCAGAAATGATTTAAAGTAGTTAATAAAAACACACACAATTTAAAAATAAGCCCTGGCTGGTTTGGCTCAGCGGTTAGAGCGTCGGCCTGCGGTCCAGAGAGACCGGGGTTCGGTTCCCGCTAAGGGCATGTACCTTGGTTGCAGTTTGTCCCCGGCCCTGGTTGGTCGTGCGGGTGGCAGCCACTCGATGTGTCCCTTCACGTCGATGTTTCTCTCTCTCTCTCCCTCCTGCTCTATCTGAACAAAGAATGAAAAAGTGTCCTTGGGTGAGGATAAATAAATAAATAAATAAATAAATAAATAAATAAATAAATAAATAAAATGTAACCAGCTATAGTAAGTGTAAAATAAGTGGGTGAAGAAATAAGGACAAGGAAAATATAAGAGAAAGAAAGAAAACGAGATCATAAGACAAAATCTGTCCCTTAAGGGCCAGCACTCTTCTTGAGAGCCATCCCAGCCTCCTCAGCCACCAAGAGAGAGCAGAACTGGAGAAGGTCACACTGTGCTGAGATCCAGGCCAGAGGGAAACCACTCCATGCATGAAGTTTATCTGTGACAATAACAGCATTTATGGAGGCTTCTTTATGGGTCAGGAACAGGTCTCTTTACATCATGGTTTTCTTTAAACTTCACAATAACCCCATTGTTCGCGGGAGATATTTATGTCTATGTTTTTCTTGATTCCCGAGGAGGGAAACATTTGGGAGTCACTCTTTAGGCGTCTCAAATCTGCCGCTTACGTAATTTCTTCCTCCTCAGGAGAAGTTTGAGAGAAGAAAGGAGCCTGTTCTTCAGCACAGAGGCCCTGAGCCCTCCGTGCACAAAGCTTGCTCTCGGAGCTCTGCTTCCGGCCCTGGGCCTGCGTGTTCCTCATGCAGCTGCATCACTAAGAGACCGACGCTGTCCCCAGTCCCTTATCCAAAACTCCCGAGGCCACGCGGGTTTCAAAATTCGGAAACATTCTGATCTTAGAAAGGTTATATGGTTCATCTACGGGTTCCGGGACAACTCCACATCATCAAACATATGATTATTTCTGCAATAAAAGGTATAAATTCTCACACTGAGTGGGATCAATTAAGCCTATATCACATCGATTCAGATTGGATTTCGCTGTCAAAGGAGTTCAGACGATGCTGGATTCCGATGCCCAATGAGTTACAAACCACTTTTGGTACTCAGAACTTTTTGGATTTTGAATTGTAAATGTCTGACTTCTGTGTCTATTTTCTCTGTTGGTTCCTGGCTTGGAGACTGGAGGAAGGTAGAAGTAGCTGTACCTGGAAAGTAATAAAGATTAAGCTGCAGGGCCCCTCCTCTAGCCCTATAACTTATTTAATTTTTATAATTTTATAGTCTCGCTTTTAAAGAGACCTCTCAAAAATATAAGCTTCAGGCCCCCAAAATGTAGGTCCACCCCTGGAGAGAGGTTGACTGCCTTCCCTGAAACCCCAGTAGCCTGAAGATAGGAGCCAGAATCACCCTCATTTTGCTAAGGAAGAGACTGAGGAAAAGAGAGTTTATGTAATTGGCATTCACGTGTAAGCGGCAAAGTCTGGATTCAAAACCAGACAATGGAACTACCGAATTTGTGCCCACTCTCCCTTAACTAGGTTTTTATTGCTTTTTTGAGAGGGAAGGAGAGAGAGAGAGAGAGAGAGAGAGAGAAACATCAATTGACTGCCTCCTGCACAACCCCCACCAGGGATCGAGCCTGCAATCCAGGCATGTGCCTCGACAGGGAATCGAACCTGTGATCTCCTGGTGCATGGAACGATGCTCAATCAACTGAGCCACACCAGCAGGGCTGAGTTTGTGCTTTTAATCACTGCCTTTCTACATGTGTGAATAAAAATAAGAAAATAATTGGCATTTTTTGTTTTCCAGTTGAAGTAAATTGAGAGGATAGCCCTTATCCCAACAAAAATCACTTTAGGCATCTTAATTTATATCAAATGTCTGATGAGAAAAGAATGACATTCTTCAAATAAATAACACTAGCATCATAGGAAAAGTACTAACATAACACCTCTGTATACTTTCTTCTAAAGAAAATCTTCAGGATTACGTCCTGTTTGCACATTATCATCTTCCTGATATCCAGCCTTTGGTATTAGGCACGATCTCTGCTTGTTCCCCCCTAAAAGTGATTGTTTTTCCCCTTCCTGACATCTTAGCTGTGTCTGGCTCTTCACGTAATTCAATCTGGAGATCAGTGAGTGCTATGAACACAGAATCCTGCCCCATTTCTGTGACAGTCAACAGTCTCGCATCTCTGTCGCCTCGTTTACTCTGCACAGCAAACCTGTGAGAAAGACTTGTTCATTCTGCAAGAGAAGAAACTGAGGACAAGAGAAAGCTGATTCTCCAAGGTCACCAAGTACTGGTAAAATCGGCACGAAGATTCAGAACATTTTCCACCCAGTCCAGGGACACCAGAGCCACCTCCGTTTTATAAAATCTTGAGGAACAGGTTTCTCCATAAGGAGAAGCACAGAAGTTTGTTTATCTAAAGAGTACTCCCTCTGGTGATACCCGTTCCATCTTGTTTCACACACAGCTTCGTCTGCTGCCAGATTGTTGGTGAATTTCCCCAAGAACGACAGAACCATTTACACATTCAGACTGATTCTTTTTTTTTTTGAATCCTCACTGGAGGATATTTTTCTGTTTATTTTCAGATAGAGTGGGAATGAGAGAGAGGGGGAGAAAGGGAGAGAGAGAGAGAAACATCAACGTGAGAGGGACACATTGGCTGGCTGCCTCCCGCGCGACCCCGACCAGAACCGGGAAGAACCACAACCGAGGTACGTGCCCTTGACCGGAATCAAACTCAGGATTCACTGGTCTGTGGGCTGACATTCTAACCACTGAGTCAAAACGGCCAGGGCCAGACTGATTCTTATTTCATTCTCCACTTGGCATAAGAGAACAAGGAAAATTTGTTCTATTCCTCACAATTACAATAGCATTTGAAAGCATTTTATTATGAAATAGAAATAAGTTATAGAGAATAATGAATCCCTTGAAGAGCATGGTGATATTCAGCACCCAGCTACAACACACCTTCACATTTTGCCATGTTCGCTTCAGATTTTTTCTTAAGTAATAAAGTCCCAGTGAGTGTTTCTCCAATCCCAGTTTTTTCTTGCACTACCCAGAGGTAACCGTCAAACTAAATTTTGTTTATTAATCTAGAAATATTTATAGTTATTTTGCATACATAAAAAAGAGATTTCTATTTATATAACAAGATAAATATGGTATTGATATAAATATCTTGTATTTTCCATTCTGAAATTTTTTTTTATCCTCACCTGAGAACATTTTTCCATTTTTTGTTCAGATAGAGTGGGAGGGAGAGAGAGAAAGAGAGAGAGAGAGAGAGAAACATTGACGTGAAAGGGACACATTGAGTGGCTGCCACCCACACGACCAACCAGGGCCGGGGACAAACTGCAACCGAGGTACATGCCCTTAGTGGGAACCGAATCTGGGGCTCTCTGGACCACAGGCCGATGCTCTAACCGCTGAGCAAAACCGGCCAGGGCTGAAATTTTGTTTTTTACACTCAGTGGTTTTTTGTTTGTTTGTTTGTTTGTTTGTTTTTTAATATTGAAAGTTAATAGATTTATGCCTTTAGTTTTTTGTGTGTGATGTGGAGAGATCTTTGTTGCCATTACGTTTTGTACTTGGTTATGACTGGTATATGAGAACACTATTGATTTGGAATCAAGGAAACGTTCTGAGTTCATTTATTAGTTCTAACAGCTTGTAGAGTCTCTTAAGTTTTCCATGTGGACAATCATCTGAAAATAAGAGCAGGCAAGCATTTTCAGAATGATTGTATAGCTCAGTGTAACCTGCTACTTTACAGAATGAGAAGCTCCCAGGATATCTCATTTCTAAAATAAAATCACTCGCTAGTAGCTACAAGCGCACGTTCCAGTGCACAGATTCAGGAACGGCCTCCCATTCCCCATCCTGAATGGTCTCCAACAGGTGTCATTATAACCCCGATCTTTTCTTGCTCTGTCGCCAAAGCCTTTATTCCCGAGGACTGCTTAGTGTGGCTTCCAGCGGAGCAGCACGAGGCCAGACGACTGGAAGCAAACAGGCTACTTTTGTGTCAAGAAGAGCATATGACCCCACTTACGGACACCTGTGATTTTATAGGACTGTAGACTTTTTGGAGAAATAGTCTTTAGATTTAGGAAGCGCCTAATCGCATTGTTCTGTAAATAGATTTATATTATTTCTTTAAATAAATCTACTTCTTCACTTTTTGTCAATAAAACAAGTTGAGGAATAGCTGTGAATTCAACATCATCCGTTCCCATTGAGAAGAAAAGGAGAGTCACATAATGAAAATCAAGGCCAAAGACCCGTTCTCTTTGGGGCCATTTATTCTGGGTAAAAGAGACTAGTACTCTTAATAAAGCAAGAGTCTCCTGGAAAGCATCGTCTGGTTTCCATGGGAACTGGGAGTCAGAGCTTTAACTGGCATCCTTTCTCATTATTTTCAACTGACATCGTTAAAGGACATTTCCCCCAAACTCTGTTCAATAAAAGACATTATTGAATAAACTAGGCATTAATTAGAATTTTTTGGGTGCAAACCATAAGAACTGACTAACCTAAGCAAAAAAGTTACTGGAAATATTCTAGATAGCTCAGAGTCAAATAAAATGTTGAGCAATTTGGCCTCAGGAAGGATAGAGATGAAGGCAGCTCTGGGAGTCTGGGTAGTCTCTGCAGAGAGCTGCCACCTGTCAGCTCTGCACATATTCCTGTCGGTCACCCACTCACGATCAAGAGAGATGGATTTGCCTGGCCTCTGCTTGGTGTTGATGGGCGAAGGGGGGCACCTTCATTTCCACGTCCTTCCAGGACTAGATGTGCTGCAGAAGGGGTAGTTCCGAAGGGAAATCGGGGTTTTCTTATTCAAGA
Organism: Molossus molossus; assembly: GCF_014108415.1. NCBI lineage: Eukaryota > Metazoa > Chordata > Mammalia > Chiroptera > Molossidae > Molossus > Molossus molossus. The sequence goes on along the minus strand of NW_023425401.1, from coordinate 36,464,763 downwards.
AAGGAAGAGAATTTTTGTACAGGAGGACGCACATGTATTAATTTCACTCCTCGGCATAATTTTTTTTTTTCTTTTGGCATTTATCTTCAGATAGAGCAGGAGAGAGAAAGAGAGAGAGAAACATCAATGTGAGAGAGACACATCGAGTGGTTGCCACCCACACGACCCCAACCGAGGCCAGGGACAAACTGCAACCGAGGTACATGCCCTTAGCGGGAACCAAACCTGGGACTCTCTGGTCCTTGGGCCGACGCTTTAACCGCTGAGCCAAACCGGCCAGGGCTCCTCAGCGTGATTTTTACCAAACCTTGATAGAGTCTCCTGGCAGAACCTCCTGGAAATAGCACCAGAGGGATCTAGGACCTCAGAGGAGATGACTCCTCTGAAAGTGGGTCTGGGAATGCTGGGGGGTGGGGAGGAGCCTCCATTAAGTTCACTGGGGACACCAGGCTGCCAGCATGGGCCTGAGTCCTCTGGGAGGAAGTAGCCTTATCACACACACGAATAATAGGATGAGCCTTTCAAACCCGAGAAGAGTATCCCGTGGGCCCTTCCGGGTAGGCTGGCCTAGAAGGCTTACAGGAAAGCACAAAGGTCCCATAAAGGGACTGGACTTTTATTTTTACCTTCAGACTATTAGCGCAGTGAGCTCCCCTGGAGACTTCTGTGGTGCCCGTCTCCTGCTTGGACACCTTGGCTTGACTGCCGAAGTTGATTCTGAAACATCTCCCCCATCATCCTTGTCTTGCTTCTGCTGCTGCTCCCATTGCCTTTGCCTGTAAAGCAGGTAAATGTGCAGATTCCAGCATGGAACACCTGAGTGCAAATCTGGACTTTTCTTCCTACTTTCCATGTCCCTATCCTGGCTCACATGTGACTGTTGCTGCTTTATCACTTACAGCTCTCTAAACTTGCTCTTTCTTCATAAGATTTATTAAGTTACCCAGTCATAGAGTTACTCCCATTTTCTGATAGCATCTAGTCTGGAGAAAAGTCTTGCTTCCTTAAGCCCTCCTGCAAATCACCTAACGTAAAGCCAGTTCCTCTTAAGTCCTTTCTAATACCTTCTTATTGAGACACCCACATTGCCTCATGCTGCAAATTCTCCCTCTCGGTAATGAGTAATAAATCCAACTTGTTGAACCACAGGTGTTCCTGGTGGTCTTTAGCTGCAGAGTATTGACACAATTATGTGTTCTGAAATTGGGTGACCTGGTTTGGCATCCTGGCGCCGACACTTAACAGCTGTATGTATGAGCTGTTACACATAACAGCTGTATGTATGAGCATAGAGATAACAGCTCTCTATGCCTCAGTTTCCTCATTTGTAAAGTGAAGATAATTATAGCACCTTTCATCTGCTGTTATGAGTATTAACATCTAAAGAGCTTAGCACAGTGCCTTACACATAAGTTATCAATAAATATTTACTATTATCATTGGCTCAGTAAAAGCATAACTTTTTTCATCGAATGGACATACTAATTCTAAGATTTGCATTTGATTTTGCCTTTATTTTAGTTTTTTTGAATTTTTACTAATTTATTTTTGTTACAGATGTTTCTCCTTTCCCCCCTATTGACACCCTCCTCCTGATTCTGCCCCCCCCAACATTGTTGTCTTTGTTCATTTGTTATGCATACATGCATATAAGCTCTGTGGTTTATCTCTTCCCTCCCCCCATCTCCCTCTTCTGAGGTTTGTCAATCTGTACCCCACTTCCATGTCTCTGGGTCTATTTTGTTCATCAGCTTGTTTAGTTCATTATATTCCACAAATAAGTGAGATCATGTAATATTAGTCTTTCTCTGTTTGGCTTATTTCACTTAGCATAATACTCTCTAGAAACCTCCATGTCATCTCAAAGGATAAGAGATCTTTCTTTCTTATAGCTGCATAATATTTTATGGTATATTTGTACCACAGCTTTTTTATCCACTCATCTATTGGGCTGTTTCCAGATCTTAGCAATTGTAAATAGTGCTGCTATCAACATAGGGGTACATATATTCTTTCTTCCTATTTCTCCTACTAATTATAGCAGTCCTTTTAACATTTCTCGCAGTGCTGGTTTGGTGCTAATGTATTCCCTTAGCCTTTTTTTTTTTTTGTCTGGGAAGCTCTTTATTTGTCCTTCTATTTTGAATGATAGCCTTGCTGGGTAGAGTAGTCTTAGATTCCGATCCTTGTTTTTTATGACCTTGATTACCTCGTGTCATTCTCTTCTGGCCTATAGTGTTTCTGTTGAGAAGTCAGCTGATAGCCTTATGGGGATTCCTATGTAGGTAACCTGTTGCTTATCTTTTGCTGCCTTTGGATTCTCTCTTTGTCTTTAATTTTTGGCATTTTAATTACTATGTGTCTTTTGTGTGGACCTGTTTGGGTTCTTCTTACTTGGGGCTCTCTGTGCTTCTTGAACTTGTATGCCTTTTTCCTTCACTAAGTTAAGGAAATTTTCTGTCACTATTTCTTCAAGTCTCTAATCCTCGCTCATTTTCTTCTTCTTCCAGCACTCCTATGATGCAGATGTTGTTATGTTTTATGTTGTTTCACAGTTCTCTTAGGCTGTCTTCCTGTTTTTTAATTGTTTTTTCTTTTGGTTTTTCTGACTGGGTGATTTTTTTTCTACCCTGTCTTCTAATTCACTGATCTGATCCTCAGCCTCATCTACTTTGCTGGTTATTTTTTCCAATGTGTTCCTTATTTCTGCTATGTCATTCTTCATTTTTAGTTGGTGGGATTTTCAATGTTTCTATATCTTTAATCATGCTGTTGAGCTTCCTCATGATTATCACTCTGAACTCTCTGATATCTTGCTCAATTCCATTTAATTTATTTCTGTTCCTGTCAAATTATCTTGTTCTTTCATTTGGGATTTGTTTCTTTGTTTCACCATTTTGGCTGTCTCAGTAGGTTTTGGAGCCTGCCAAAATTTCCCTGTGGGTGTTGGTGTTCCGTTGATTGTGGCTCCCTCTCCTGGGTTTGGAGGAGTGTGGGAGGACCCACGTTAAACATCACTGTCAAGTGTTACTTTCCTGGGTAGATTTTCAAACCAAGGAAAGGTTCAGTTATCCTCTAGCTTTTTGCCTGGAGGCTATTAATCTCAGTTACTTGATGAGCCTCAATTTGTAGCCCTCAGCTGAATGAAAAATCCCTCAGCTGTAAGAGGATTTCCAGCGGGTGGGGCATTTGCTTGCTGTCAGACTTTAGATGTTAATGAGCCTTAGTTTGCATTTCTCTGGCCTGGCCTGGTGCTGTTGAATTCCTGTGGGAGGGGCTGTTGCTTCTCCCCAGGCCCTGGGAAGAGGCTCTTTGAGTAAGATGGCTACTGTCCTGTGAGGGAGTGATTCAGTACAAAACTCCCGGTGCCCTCTGGTCCAGCTCTCAGCTCTCTCCTGAGCCAGAAGCCCCAGACTCTCTTCACACAGTTCCAATCCAGTCTGCCCTCCCTCTGCCAGAGCCCAAGGTGAGTGGCTGTAGCTGATTTGGTGCTTTTAAAAACCGTTGCTTGCCCTGGCTGGTTTGCCTCAGTGGTTAGAGCATGAGCCCATGGACCAATGAGTCACAGGTTCGATTTCAGTCAAGGGCACAAAACTCGATTGCGGCTCATCCCTGGCTTTGATTGGGGTTGTGTGGGAGGCAACCACTCAATGTGTTCCTCTCACATGGATGTTTCTCTCTCTCTGTCTCTGTCTCTCTCCCTCCCACTCTTTTTGAACAAAAATGGAACAATATCCTTGGGTGAGGATTAAAAAAAAACAAAAAACAAAAAACAATGCTTGCTTTCTCAGTTCGAAGTGCACACCACTAATACAGCCCACGTTGCTGTTCATGGACTTCCATTCTGCCCCCACATGCCTCCTCAGTTCCTACCAGGCTCAATTTAGCATCCTCTCTCTGTCCCTAGTTGCACTGGCTCACTTCCAGCTGCTCCTCAGTTGGTTTTTCCCAATGATTTGTCTTTATTTAATTGTAATTCCAGTTTGGTCCTGGGAGATGGTCTGTGTAGCTTCCATTCACTCCACTGCCATCTCCTTTTCCACCTGATTTTGCCTTTAAAGATTAGTAAAATTATCCTTGATTTTTTCCCCATAGTTCTTGCCAGATCACATAAACTTAAATTCCAGTGTATGCATGTGAGGGTGTGCATACACTCATTTGATGCGAAGATGAGAGGGCCTGACATTTATTGAACATTACATAACAGATACTTTGCTGAGGTTGTTATTTTTTGTAATGAACAAAAGCTAAAGAGATTTTTCTGAAAAAAATTTTGAGACCAGATACAATCTTTTCCAGCAAAGCTGCAAACAACTTTGCTGGAAAAAGGGGGCCATTCAGCCGTCCTCCAGAGGAATTTGATCCTAATGTAAGTCTGAAGCAAGGATTTGGATTTAATTTTTCAGCTAGGGGTTGGTATATTCTCTGCCAAAGACATGGCCTTCTTCTTCTTTTCTTTTTTCCTAAGAAATATCTTTTAGAGCCTGCAAAACAAATTCAACTCACATGAGAATGTAAATCAAGTTAGGACATGAAATCACATATGCTACTTACTGGCTCCATAGAAGTTTGACAGCAGAGCTTAGATTGCAACAAGCTTCAGGATACCCGAGAAGACCTTTCATTTCAGGGTCTGAAATGATTCAATGATTAAATTTGCTCTTTAATAATTAAACGTGCCATCTGTAGAAGGCAGAGTGTGACCTTTCACCCTGGGTCTCTCAGGCTGTTCTAGAATTTCTGCAGTTGGCACATAAGGTATCAGAAATCCATTGCTATTCTTCCTTTGAAATCTTAGAGGAGCGGACTTAAAGCAGCTGTTTTTGTGCTGCCAGATTTCATTGAAATGTGGGTTTTAAAAGCTCTTGGCTGTCATTTTGAGTTAGCTTACCTTCATCAAAAATTTCACCATAATATAATTCAACTGATGCCTGAAACTCAATATAGCAGAACATTTGCTGAACAATGCACTTAACAACAATAACCAACCAGAATGTACATTTTCCATTTAAATGTCCTTTTCACGTTTTATGTGCCCTCAAAAATGTCTAACAGATTATGAACATTCCTTTTTTCTATAACAAAATATCAAGAATACAATCTTCCCTGTACGCTCTTTCCCCGGGCCGGGCACATAAAAGGAATATGAATTTGGAGAACTATATGTTCTATTTCTGCAGCACCACTGAAAAATTGATGCAACCCGTCATTAAGCCAACAGTAGTAATTAGACAGCAAAGATGAGTACACTTGCATGTTTGTCTTAAATGTTATAGCAAACAACTCCCACAGGTCAGAGATCGACAGGTAAGATGGTTCGTATAAAGGGATATCCACCGCCATAAACATAATTTCTCTGTGTGTTTTGGGGAAGGGGGAATTGACCTTAACAGTGCTCACAAATTAGTCTGCAGTGTCCTGGAGACTGTTCATCTGCTTGTCTTCAACAGGCTGTTTAGTTATTGAAGTTCAGCTGTTGGACTACATCGAATGCTTTAAACGTTGACTTTAGTGCTTCTTTTGGAGATAAACTCAATTCTCCACTTCCGTTTAAAAGTGTGAAATTTTAAAGCCAGAAGCAAAGATAAGTGAATTAGTCTTATTCTTAACATATACTGCAAATTTTATTTTAAAAAGCTAAACAAAAAATGTGGAGGAACTAAAAAAAAGAAAACCTGCATAGTCAAGACAACATTATGGTGATTAACAGGGAGTGGAGAGAGGTAGGAGAGGATACGGGGGGAGGGGTAAATGGTGATGGAAGGAGACTTGACTTGGGGTAGTGAACACATAATATACAGATGATGTATTATAGAATTGTACCCCTGAAACCTATATAATTTTATTAAATCAAAGTTACCCCAATAAATTCAGTAATTATAAAAAAAAGTTTTTAAAGCTAAACCATGAATCTGTTATTTGAATTTGTTTCTCACATAAACTTATAGCTGATAATCTGAAAAAAATTATTCTGTTTGCTTTATTGATTTCTTCATTGTACTCAGGAGCCAGATGGAAATTGCTGGGCATTAAGACATAACATAAAATAGGGCACATTTGTCATATCTGTTCCGGAAAAATTTTAAGCCATGGGCATAGATAACAAATATTTACTTATTTATTTATTTAAAAATATTTATGATTTCTTCATATAATAAATATTGGAATACTTATCACCATGAATGAGACATGTAAGAACTCAATCTTGGATTAATACACAAAACCAAATGCATAAAATAAATATCCATAATACAAGGCAGTTTTACATATATTTATACATATGTACAAATATATATATACATACACATACACATTGATAAATCAGGATAAGGAGAATTCAATTTGTGAAGGAAAGGTATGCTAATTATTCACCAGCTAACTCCAAATTCATTCTCTACCCTTCTGTGCCATACTCTGACCTCTATGGATTGCATTTCCTGAGTTACTTTGCCCTTCTGACTTTGGGAGGATAGGTATTAAGAGAAGGAAGAGAGCAGGGTATTTATTTCCTCTACTCCCTCAGCCAAATGATTTTCCTCTACATTATGACCACAGCTCCAATCGGGCAGTCTCTCTCCAATTCTCTCTGAATTTCAGCCTCTCTGCCCTTGCTTTGCCCCTTCAATTCCAGGGCTGCTAATAGCTTCCCTTGGTTACTGGTCCCAGGGTGCTTCCCCATCCTTTGTTCTTGTTAATCCTGCCCACACCTCTGTATTTAGTCCCTTCATTGATTTCTCTTCAATTAACCCTCCTGCTGGGCCCTAGACTGACACAGAGTGGGATATAGAAGGCAAGAAAGGTAATGCAGAGCTTCCTGTACCTTCAGATGTTCAGCATCTGTACTTGGATAGATCTGAGCAAAGCTATTATCTAGACTGAAAACATGTCATTTTTGTTGCCACCAACAGATGGCATTAGCAGTCATGTCAATCATTTAGGGCTGTGCATTGTTCCTTTCTTGAGTCTGTTAGCTATGGTGATAGCCACCCTGGGTTTCTCCGTTTCAATTACCCATATGTATAGGGGAAACGTGGTATCCATGGGGTTCAGTACTGTCTGCAGTGTCAGGTATGTACAGGGATCTTGGAATGTGTCCTCCGCAGATAAGGGGCGACTATTGTATTAGGACTTATAATAAGAAACATATATATTTGCACTTCATGTCCCTTTCTGAGAGCTTTACGTTTGCTTTTGCTATGTTAACAAGTAGCATCTGTTGAAGTCCTAAACCCCAATGTGATTGTATTTGGAGAAAGAGCTTTTGAGGGGGTAATTTAGGTTAAAGAGGTCATAAGGGTAGAACCCTAATCCAATAAAACTGGTGTCCTTATGGGAAGAGGCAGAGGCACCAGGAGTATGCACCATGGAGGAAAGGCTGGTCAGGTAAGGACTCAGTGGGAAGGGGGCTGTCTATACACCAAGGAGAGGGGCCTCCGGAGAGACCAGCCCTGCCGGCACCCTGGCTTGGACTTCCAGCCCCCAGACTGTGAGAAAGAAACTTCTGCTGGTTAAGGCACCAGTCTGTGCTATTGTACTGTTGCGCAGACACCGGCACCAACCAGTGGACAATAATCCACAAGAGACTAGGACAAGGGACCGAGACAACGAAAGAAAATATTTGTATGTGTGGCTAAAGGATAATAGCCAATGCCTGTTAGCATTAGGAGAGGACTAGGAGTTTGTTCCAAACTTAAAGTGAGGAATGACTTTGAGGTTTCTCTCTAAGGTGACTGGATGGGTATTGGTGTTATGAATCAAATTAGGAATATAGGAGGAAGAACAAACATGATGGGGAATATGAGCCTGACTTTGGGCATACTGAATTTAAGGTGTCTGAAGAACATTCAGGTAGAGATTTCTAGAAAGAACTTGAAATATAAGCCCAGAGCTAAGGTAATAAATGACTGTTGGATATAGATTTAATTCAAAATATTTATTGGCCCTGGCTGGTGTGGCTCAGTGGTTGAGCATCCACCCAAGCACCAAGAGGTCGCCGGTTCGATTCCTGGGCAGGGCACATGCCCAGGTTGTGGGCCAAATCCCCAGTAGGGGGCATGCAGGAGGCAGCCAGTGAATGTTCTCTCTCATCGATGTTTCTATCTTTCTCTCCCTCTCCCTTCCTCTCTCTTTAAAATCAATAAAGAAAAAATTTAAATATTTATGGAACACCTATTATATGCTAGGTCCTTTTCTAATGCTTGGTTTACATCAGTAAACAAAAGAGACAAACATCCTTCTTCTGTGGAGCTTATATTCTAGTGGGCAGGAGAAAGGGGAAAAAAAAGCAATAACATAACAAGCAAATTATATAGTGTTTTAGAAGGTAATACAGTGCCTGGGAACCCTAGAGCAAGCCTAGGGGATTGGGAGTGCTGATATGAGGAGGGTGTGGGTTGCAATATTCTCTGCGGTGGTTCAGGCTAAGGCTCATTGAGAACATGCCATTTAAGCAAAGATTGGAAGGAGCTTAGGGAGTTAACCAAGGGGCTATCTGAAGGAAGTGTTTTTCAGAGGAAACAGCCACTGTGAAGGAAGGCCCTGCGGGCATAACATGCCTGGTATATGTGAGAAGCAGCAAAGATGCCTGCATTCCTGTAGCCTAATCACACGAGGGGGGAGTAATTGTAGATAATGCCAGAGAGGCAAGTGCCAAAGTGTCAGATCACATAGGTGTCAGCTTTTTATAAAGATCTGGGCACGATTCTGAGTGAGATGGCAAGTTTGGGATAGAAGTGTTACCTGGTCTGACTTTTAAAAGAATGACGAGCTAGGCCAAGAGAGTAGGGCAGGACCCGGGGTGGGAGTGGGGGTGGGGGGCAGAGAGAGAAGTTAGGAGGCTCTTACAGTAACAAAAGGGGAGACAGAGGTTGGCTCATTTGAAGTTAGAGATGATTTGCTAATGAATTGGATGAGGAGTTTCAGAGAATAAAAGAAGTCAAGGATGATTCCAAGGTTGTGAGACCAGAAATACTAGGACAGAAAAATGGATGGAAGGAAAGCTCATAAATTTTGAACATGTAGAGATGTGGAGATGAGATGTTTGCTTTCCATCATTTGAAGAAGATGAATAGGCATTTTGATGTATTTGACTGGAGTTTACTAGAGAGGTCCTAGCTGGAGATATACATTTAGGAGCCTGGAGCACATGGTTGATATTTAAAGCCTTATCACTGGATGAGATTACCAAGTGAATAAATGTACCTAGAAAAGAAAATCAAGGATTCAGCCTGGACCACTCCAATATTAACAGGTCTTAGAGAAAAGTAGCACCCAAAAAGGACACTGAGCAGCACCAACCTAAGAAGTAGGAAGACATTTAAGAGAGCATGAAGAACGGGAAGCCGCCCTGGCCGGTTTGGCTCAGCGGTTAAAGCGTTGACCTGCGGTCCTGAGAGACCCGGGTTCGGTTCCCGCTAAGGGCATGTACCTCAGTTGCAGTTTGTCCCCGGCACGTCGATGTTTTTCTCTCTCTCTCTGTTCCTCTCTCTCCCTCCCACTCTACCTGAACAAAAAATGGGAAAGTGTCCTCGGGTGAGGATAAAAAAAGAAAAAAAAAAGTACGGGAAGCCAAGAGGAGAAGGTTATCAAGGAAAATGGTGTGATCAGCAGCGTCAAATGTTGGTAATAAGCTAAGGAAGATAAGGGCCAATATTTGATCATTGAATTTAGCACAGATAGGTCATTAGTGTCCTTGACAAGAGACTTTTTGGTGGTGTGGGGGTGGGGGAGTCTGGTTAACGAGGGTTTAAAAAAACAATTGGTTGAGAGTTTAAGTCAATGAATATAGACTACTCTTGCAAAATTTTTTTTTCTTTCTGCAAATTTTTTTTCCAAGGGGAAGGTAAGGTTAAAGAAGTGGGGTTAGGACAAAGTTTGTGTTTTTAAAGATGGGACCAATAACAGCATGTTGATATACTACTGAGAATGATCCAATAGAGATTGGGGGGAAAAAAAGTGATGCAGAAGAAGAATAAGAGGAGAGTTGCTGGAGCAAAGCTGTTGGAAAGATGAGGAAGGTGAAATCTAGTGTCCTTGGGTCAGGTCTGACTTTAAGTAGGAGCATGAATAATTCCTCTACATGACAAGCAGGAAAGCAGAGAATGTGAGTGCAGATACTAGGTAAGTGTGGAGGTGGGGTCTAAGTCAGTCCTTCTGACTGGTTCCATTTTTTCTGGTAGTAAACAAGGTCATCAGCTAAAAGTAATTTGGGAGGCTGGTGAATAAGTGGCAATTGTTGTGTCTGAAGTGTGTGAGATTGCTGGTTCCAAGTCAGGCAGGGTCGGGACTACCTCACTGGACAAGATGGTGCTTTTGATGAAGAAATGAAACCTCACTCTTGAGACACCAAAAGACTGAGGTCAGTCCAAGGGTTTTCAGGTTTCATGGGTGGTAACATCATTTTCCCAACCGTCCGCCTGAGGTGGGATGTTGCAGTTATCTGAATAGATTCAGGACTAGTGAGGTATACATTTCAGCCAGGGGAGGAATCAGTAGGCACAGCAGAGTGTTAAAGAACAAAATCCAACAGAGTAAATGTGGAAATCTAATTGGCTTTATTAAGCAATTCATGAACCAGGCAGGAATCTCATATAGCAACCAGAAGGATACTCCAAGGAGTTATACAAAATGGCAAGTTTTTATAGGAAGAGGAATGAGGCTAGGGAGCTATTAAGAAAAGAAAATAAGGGATTATTTTTAGGTTGGGGAACAACAAGGATTTTTATTATGCAGATTGCCTCTTCTTTCTATGGGGGAGGGAGAGGGCCATGTGACAGATTACCTCACTGGTATTGACCAGAAAACTCCAGACAGGTTGATTAAGCTTATATTTCTGGGAGAGGCTGTAACAGCAATTAGGTCAGGTATTAAATCTAGGTTTGGTATCATGGGCTTTAGCACAGATGACGCCATTTGGGCCTGTGGTTTTCTCTTTAACAACTGTGGTGCTCTGAGCGAGGGAGTGTCCTGATCTTTTCTACTCTTCTGCTCCAGAAATTAGGGGTCTTCTGTAACACAACAATCACAATCTACTGTTCTTACTCTGGAAAAATATCAGAAAACTTTCTTTGATTTTTTTAAATTTCTTTTTTCTTTACTAATTTTAGAGAGAGAGAGGGAGAGAGAGATAGAAACATCTATGAGAGAGAACATTGATTGGCTGCCTCCTGCATGCCCCCCACAACCCGGGCATGTGTACTGCCCTGGAATCAAAACTGGTGACCTCTTGGTGCATGGGTCGACGTTTAACCACTGAGCCACACTGGCCGGACAGAAAACTTTCCCTTTGGATAGATAATTTTTATTTATTTTATGTTTGTGTGTATGTATAATAAATATATACTTACATATATGCAAATTGTATATAAATAGAAAGAGCAAGAGAGCAATCTTGGTTTGTGAACAAAGGAGCTTTATACATGAGATTGGTAGACTTACTTATTCCTCTTCTTCATTGCAGACATTCAGATCAAAAGGAGCACAGAGACCTTGCTTAAGAACAATAAACAAAAGTCTGTTACCACCATTTCTCCTTCCTGTGAGGAGTCATGATATATTGTCCTCAAGGAAAGCTCAAGAGATGAAAAACATCTCTCACACTGGCTTACGCAAAGGGGGAATTACAGATTCAGACAGCAGAACAATTGTACTCCAGGGACCATCTGATCCAGGGCCAGATAGATCAGCAGGAACCTGTTTCTTCTGAAATGACTCAATTCTCATGCTGGCTATTCCCTTATGAGGTGGAGTTCTCTGAGAAGCAGATGCCGAGACAGGATGAGACATGGTGATGGTTTGGGTCTCCATGAGTCAGTGTCAACTCAGGCCCTGTGTCCAAAAGTCCTCAAAATGTCAGGTATTCCTCTTTTCCCAGTGTACAGTCCCTAGTAAATGGCTATAGGTCCCTTTGGGCAAGGGCTGGGAGAATCATTATAGTATATTTCTGAGGCAGTGGTGTGGAGTCCCTTCTAAAATGTGGACACCTCTTCAGTCAGTTATAGCCAGAAAATTGGCTCAATTTGGGAACTGTGGAAGGGATCATGACTTTTTATTGGGGCTATTGCCCTCAACCTCCTGCTGCTCCATTGTTGCCCTTTGTTGTGGATGTTAAACAGCACCTTGCTGACTGCCCCTCTCTTTTGCTCTGTCAGCCATCTCCTTACCTTGCCATTGGTCGAGCCTCCATTGGCTTCCTCTCTGACTTTGGTGGTTGTTATGGCAAATGTGGCCTCTGGCTTCTTGCATTAAAGCATACCAGTTGACTATGATTACTTTGGGGGCTCTATCATTCTGATGGGATATGATCAAGCCCAGATCCATGACCGCTTCTGCTGTCAGTCCTGGCCTGCACTGAAGAGCCATCACTGAATCTTAGTGACACTGGTGTGCTTCTTACCAACACATTCCTGATGGCCTTGGTGAATGGTGTTTTATCGGGACCCTCTCCTGGAACATAATCATCTGGTGGTTTTCCTGGCCTCATATGTCTACTTCAGTAGGCCAAATTCTCTAGCCAGTTTATTCCTTCCTATTCCTCCTGCCTGGGCAACTCAGACATTTCTACTTTTCTCAGTGTTGGTCATCACTTTCTTCAGGCTTCTGAGAGTGAGTTTGCCTCCATCCCCCGAGAGCTTGCCAGGGCAAACATCCCATGTCCTACAAAAGTATTCCCATGCCCTGGACATGGACAGGTGGCTCAGTTGGTTGGAGTATTGTCCTGTACACCAAAAAGTTGCAGGTTCGATTCCCAGTCAGGGCACATACATAGGTTGCAGATTTGATTCCTGATTGGAGCGTGTACAGGAGACAACCAATCAATGTTTCTCTCTTACATCGATGTTTCTCTCTCCCCAACCCCTCTAAAAATTAATTTTAAAAAACCCAAATCCTCGGGTCAAGATTTTTAAAAGTACTCCCAAGTTGATGAACTCTTGTTTATCCAGTTTAGCATTCCAGCCCCTTGTTCAAGTACCTTCAAAATTCAGTATCAGTGGTACTCTTTGGCAGAGCCAAAACAAGCTAATTATACTTTGGAATATAATTTCTTTCCTTCTTATCAGGCCCAGAATATCTCTGGCTGGATTCTACTGAGATTTAACTGTTGTTGGCCTACAGTCCAGGAGAAGAGGCAGGGGCACCTATGTGGCACCCATTCAGACACCCTTGTTTTCTAGCACACAGGGAAGCCCCCTCTGCAAGCTCTAAGATTTCAGAGGGAACTGCAGAGTCAACCTGACATCCCTAGGAGCTCCGATCCATTCACCAAGGTCATCAGGAATGTGCCGATGAAGGGCACCAGCGTTGCTAAGAAGCTCAGCATGTCTTCTTTACCGGCTGAAACAGTAGAGGCTGGGCTCATTAATATCCGTTGGAATAACGAGGTTCCCAAAGTAATAAAGGCCAGGGGGTGGCACTCAAACACAGAAGCCATTTCAGGGTCCCGAGTTTTCCTAACCAGAGCTCTAGCCTCAGTACAAGACCAGACTGACTAGGCACATAAATGCCTCTGGAGCTCTCTAACTATCAGGTCCTCAGTTTGCTGCTTACCTTTGTCCACTCTTCTATTACAGGGGACAAGGGCTACCAAAGAGGTCCTCTAGATTTCACACTTAGTCTTTGAGTGCTAGTCACTGGCCCTTGGTTTCTCATTACCCCTCTGCAGGGCATCAATATAACTGTGTAGCCAACCAATTCTGTTCTTCTTTTAGGCACTGCTCCGCTATTCTTTCAAGCAATTGAATTATTATACCTACCGGGGCATTCTTATCTCAACTAGTTCATTTTCCTAAGTGGAAAACATTTCACCACCAGTGAAATTTTTAGCAATTCATCTGTCATCTCTTTTCAGGGACTATTCATATTCCACACACTACTCAAGATGGCATCTTCTGCCCAGCTGGTATGGCTCAGTGGTTGAGCTTCAACCCATGCACCAAGAGGTCGCTGGTTCGTTTCTGGTCAGGGCACATGCCCAAGTTGTGGGCCCGATCCCCAGTGGGGGGCATGTAGGAGGCAGCCAATCGATGTTCTCTCTCATCAATGTTTCTATCTCTCTTTCTCCCTCTCACTTCCTCTCTCTCTAAAATCAATGAAGAAAAAAAATATATATGACATCTTCTTTACCCATTGGATAATAAGTGAATCAGTCTCAAAGCTTTATCTTATCTTTTGTTTTCTCAGGATACTTCTTGTAGTATTTGTGTTAGTTTTTGTCCTTGAAGAATCAGCCAACCCTGGCTGATTTGGCTTAGCAGTTAGAGCGTGGGCCAGTCATGGGTTTGATTCCAGTCAAAGGCACATACCTTGATTGTGGTTCAGTCCCCAGTCCTGCTTGGAATGGTGCAGGAGGCAACCAATCGATGAGTCTCTCTCACATAGATGTTTCTCTCTCTCTCTCTCCCTCACACTCTATCTGAAAATAAATGGAAAAATATCCTTGGGTGAGGATTTAAAACAAAAAAAGAATCAGCTGCCAAGATGAGATTAGAAGTAGAAGAGGTTTATTGGGGAAACAGTTGAGCAAGATGAAGAGGAGGGAGCTAGCGAGGGTGAAGAGAACCTTCACACAGCACACAGGTATGAAACCTGTAAAGGGGGGAAAGGGAGCATTTGTTTGGTAGAACTTCAGAGTATAGCCCAGTTCTAATAAAGTTTCAACCAGGCTGCGGGGGAATCCTCGCGCTAGAAGCTTCTGTTGGAGGCATCCTGCATTAGCACTCGGGCCGTGTTTAGCCTTGGATGGGAGCAGCCTGTGGAAGCATGGCCATGGCACCACTATGATAGGAGAATCCAAGGCACAACCGCTGGGACCATCAGTGAATTATGGTCTGAGCAGGGCATGTGCACTGCCATACTCGGCATGGTCTCAAGACAGCTTTTAGCAGCTACGGGAATCAAATCTTTCCCAGTTCAAATCCAGAGAAAAATAAGCATCTTTTCCCAGAAAAGCCCTGAGATCGACTTGGACCAGTTTGGGTCATGTGCCTACCCCTGACCCAGTCAAGGTGGCCAGGGAAATGCCATATTCTGATTTGTCCAGGTCCAGTTTTCAGGCTCTACTTCCAGGGTAGGTGTCAGAGCCCCAGTTACACTGAGAATTGGGAGGCAGCGATGGGCAGATTCCCAAATAAACACACACACATAAAGAACATACATATTTTTAATGTTAATGGCTGTTGCCAGTTTGTTTTCCAAAGACCCTATAGCAATTCACAGTTCCACCGAAAGTTATAATGGTCATTTCCGTGCTTCTTCACTAACAATGTGTGCTAGCTTTGTTTTAATTTTTTGCCAACTGGATGGGTACAAAGTGCTCCTTATTACTGTAATTTACAATTTCCTAGTGCTAGCATATTTTAAAATATTTTTTAAACACATTTATTGGCTACTTGGATTTGCTTTTCTGTAGATGGACTCTTCACCTCTCTTTTCCATTTTCCTTTTTTTTTTTTGGTACTTTTCTTGCCAGTTTATAAGAGCAGTCCTCACATTATAGCCACTAACGCTCCATCTGACCTCCGCATTGCAAACAGGGGAGGAAAGAAGCAGTCTGGAACTCCACATCCTTCCCTTTCTCCATCGTCACTATCAGTACCAGGTCCATCGTCCTCAGGGTGCAGGCTAGATCCATACCCCAGGAGTGCTAAGGGACAATCATTCGTTTTCAAAAAACAAAGCAAGATAGGCCCTGGTCAAGGACAATTCTGCATGCCCTGTTCCACCTCCACATTGGGGTGATATTGCTCAAATCTCAGTCATCCAGGAACCGTCTGTACCATTTTGCCATGTCCTTTAAATCATGTACGGCCATCTGCAGTTCTGAAACTTTATCTTGTTGCCACCATTTCATTATAACTACTAGTTATATTTTTCTGATACACTTTAAAAATAAATCCATAGCTATGAAAATAAAAAAAAATAAGTATATTCATCTGTGTAGCACTTAAAACACATCATAATTTGGGATACTGGTTAGAGAATGCCATAGGGCCACAGACTAGTCAGGGACAAGAGCAAGGATACACAGAGTTGCAGGACCTCACCACCGAATCACACAACCACCCGGACAGGGCGGGGTGGAGGGTAGGTTATTTACATCTGAGGAAAGCGGCTCAGAAAGGTGCAAAGCATCACACATTATTGGGCGGTAAAAATTAGAATCCAGATCTTGTCCCAGACACAAAGGCATAGCAAGGACCAGTGGACAAACTGTCCCCGGTGGTCAGGCCTGGGATCGCAGTGCGAACATTCTGCGTTCTGGCCGGAACATTAGGAGTCCTAAGGTTCTGTGAATTATGCCGGGGTCCAGGGCTCGGAAGGAGCTGCCTTAGGACCCAGGGCTACGACAGATCACAGCTCCCGAGCGGGGTCCGCGGGTCCAACCCCGGCCCCAGGCGCGCGCCCGGGCCCACTGGCCAGGAGCAGGTGGAACCCAGGCCCGAGGAGCCATGTGCTGGCTGCGAGTGTGGGGCCACATCCTCCTGCCGGTTTTCCTCTCTCTCCTTCTCATCCAGCTGCTTCTCAACTTCTCGGAGAACGGATTTCCCCAAATCTCCAGACAGAAGGGCAAGGGGAAACCAAAATCTACGAACCAGGACGGTGAGCCACCAGAGCCCAGAGGCGGCAGCCGCACCGCCGCCCTCCGTCCCCTCCGTCCCCTCCGTCCCCTCTGTCCCGCCAACCTGGCAGGCTCTCTTCATCCCTAAAATTGCCGTTTGGTGTTGGCTAGAAAACGTATCTGACGTTTTGGGTGAAATCCAGTTGAATTGGGCTCGCATTAGTATGTTTTATCTGAAATGGAAAGAAGTGGATTAAAATAGCTATGAAGTTGGGAAGGCAGGTCCCCGCCCCTCTTTTCGCCTGACCTACGTAGCACCTGCGCTTTGTGCTGTGAACCAGGCGTTCGCTTTCCTTCTAGTCAGACTCCACTCAGTGACCACAACTGGTTTTTCAAGGTGTTTTAAGGTCTTAGTCAATAAATTGCTTACGTTGGGTCTTATCTTAAGAAATAATAACTTTGGTTTGGAGACTTCCCTTGGTTCTCCTTCCCAAACTGAAGATACTTTGCAGTGCTCAAAATCGTTAGGAGTCCAATTCATGAACTTGGAAGCAAGGTGTTTAGAATCCTAAATTAGAATTGAATAGATAGAATAAGGGCAAAATTTGAATTACTTGGAAAATGTCCTGTAAAGCCAAGATTGCCATTTTTATGGAGACTGTAAGACAGAATAATTACTGCTGTCTGGTTTCCGGAGTCTAAAATAATGTCACTGTCTGTTAGCGAATCAGTCTTCCTTACTAAAACCGAACCCAGAGCGCTCAGCCTGTTTCCTTCGGTTTCATTTTCCCATCGATTTCTCTCTTGGTCATCCCCATGCTCCTTCCAAGAGGAACAGTGTTCTAGTGCCATCTTGCCCTGGTCTCCCCACACACAGTGCCCCCAAACACAGGCCACACCTAGGCACAAATCCTTCCCTTTGTTATCTAGCAAACTGGAATCATACTAGAATGTTTTCAAAAGACCTTATAAAAATGCTTGAGGAAGAACAAAAAGGGAGTAAACAAAAGAAAGCCAGAATCATAGAGAACACAGTCAGTTCTAGGGCGGACCGACCCTGGTCAGTGTTGCTGAGGAAACAGCTTCTTTTTGCGAGGGAAAGCCTGGTTCAGCTTGTCCTGGACCTCCCCAGGGGGTTGGCTTCCCCGCTGGGCAGTTTCTCCTTTGTGCTTGCATATTACTTTCCTATCTGACAAAGATGTGGTTTTTAGACATGATTCCTTCACTTCCAAAACTGAGGAAGAGGTTCTAAACCCTCACTGAGATCCCCATCCTGGTAGGACTTGGAGTGAGTGGTAGGGTCTCACCCAGGAAAGCACAGGGCTTTGTGAATGAGCCCACATCAAGTGAGACCTCCCCCAAAGCAGGTTGCTTTGAATCCCAGGCCTTTGAACCCTAGTGTTCATTTCTATTTGAGAGTTTAGTAAGCAATATCCCAAGAAGTTACAGTTTGCACTTGGAACTTGGGGTTAAGAATTTTTCCCCCTAATATCTAATGAATGAATTAAATAAGTACTCACATGTACAGAAGTTCTTTCATGAGAAACAACAAGACAGCAAATAGGCATAGTCTAAAACACAGGTATCAGCCAAGAAAAGAAATGGAACGTTCTGGGTCAGGGTAGAATAGCACAGCATTGCAGAGCTACCATCACCCCTTAGAAGTAATTAGTGAGTCACTCAATTCCAAGAATTTTCATTAATACTCCCAGATTTGGAGAGATGCAAATTGAGCAGGTATCCTATTCTTTACCCTATTATGAAGATCAAGAGAGAGGAGAGAGAGAGAAAGAGAGAGAGAGAGAGAGAGAGAGAGAGAGAGAGAGAGAGAAAATGGTTACAGAGGAGACACAGAAACTGAAGAGTAGCCTGACTTTGATAGAAACACAGGTTCCTCAGCTACAACATGGATTTAGGGGGAGATTTACAATCCAAAGGTAGCTCCATTATAGAAATGGGAAACACTCCTAATTAGCTAGAGTGAACCCTGACAGTGGAAAATGGCCAAACCTCAGAAGAGAGTATAGAGCCACGACAGTCTAACAAACTCTGGCATAGCCTCATCTGAGTTCTATCGCATTGTCAAATGCTAAGAACAAGCAACTGAATAGAACATAAAATATCATAAAACCAGTTTCTCATTTAAAAGAATTCTAAAGGACAGTGGTAAGGTGATCAAGATGAAAATCAACAATATAGCACCTAAGCAAATACTGCATGGCTAACAAAATAAATAATGAAATTAAGGAGCATACGATAGCATGTAGAAAAAAATCCACCCTAGAAGAAAACATAACTCAAGGAACAGATGAAAAATTTCCCACAAGTTCTTTGAGCTAGAGAACCACCAAATGAGAAACAGATTCAGTGAAACAAATCTCAAAGTCAAGATAAGATATCAGGAAGAGATGAAAAGACAGATTTCTTCAAAGAAACAAATGGAAGGTTAAGTAATTTGAATATGAGGCAAGGCATTCAGGCTTTCTATTTATTCTGTAAGTATCCATTGATTTATTTCTGCCGATGGTAAACATCAAGGATATTTTTCATGCACACCCTAAGTATACTTACTGTATTGGGCTCTGGTAGCTGCCTCCTTCATTGGTCTCTAGCCTGGGGAGTGCTGTTATCTGGGAGGAGGTGGGGTTTCACTCTTTCCCTTAATAAACTTTCCAGTCTCTGTCATCATCTACTTACCCAATAAGGGCAAGGAAGACTATAAGAAAGATTGCTGGTTAGTTATACAAATCTGCTACCTCAGAGATGGATCCAGAGCAGGTGAGTCATTGACACGAAGGTAATGAGGCCATGTGGGGCAGACTTGGAAATGGAAAGGTCAAGAAAAGTGAAGGTCTGAGTGATGTCTAGATGCCTGTGAGAGAAGAAAGAAGATGCTTCTCGGAGAACAGAATATTGTGATTTAAGAATTCAGCCCTGGCCGGTTTGGCTCAGAAGTTAGAGCATCAGCCAGCGGTCCAGAGAGACCCAGGTTCGGTTCCCGCTAAGGGCATGTACCTCGGTTGCAGTTTGTCCCCGGCCCCGGTTGGGGTTGTGCGGGAGGCAACCACTCGATGTGTGTCTCTCTCTCTCTCTCCCCCTCTCTTCCACTCTGTCTAAACAAAAGTGGAAAAATGTCCTCGGGTGAGGATTAAATAAAAAGAGTTCATGGTGCCATGGACAGTTTGGCTTAGCGGTTAGAGCATCAGCTTGTGGACCAAAGAGTCGCGGGTTCGATTCTGGTCAAGGGCACATACCTCAGTTGCAGTTCGTCCCCCGTCCTGGTCCAAGTTGTGCAAGTGGCATCCAGTCGATGTGTCCCTCTCACATCGATGTTTCTCTCTTCTTTTCTCTCCCTCCCACTCTATCTGAAGATAAATAGAAAAATATCCTTGGGTGAGGATTTAAAAAAAAGTTCATGGTTTAGAGCCGTGTGGAATGATGGCAAAATCCAACTTTAGGTCATGGAAATAGTTTACCTAAAGTAAGGTGAAGAATAAACATTTTTCTGTATGGTGGAATTTCAGTTGATTTTTATTTTTATGTATATTTATTTCTTATATTGAATATATATATCACTACATAAAGATAGTAATCCTGTTTTAAATTGGGGGGGGGCAGGAAATGGCAGAAATGAAAAGAAGGAAAATGTCAAGGCTGTGAACCTTATACTCACTAGAACATTTTTGGATGCGGTGTAAGAAAGCAAGATTAGCCCTGGCCGGTTTGGCTCAGCGGTTAGGGCATCGGCCTGCAGTCCGGAGAGATCCGGGTTCGGTTCCCGCTAAGGGCATGTACCTCGGTTGCAGTTTGGCCCCGGCCCTGGTTGGCCGTGCGGGTGGCAGCCACTCGATGTGTCCCTTTCACGTCGATGTTTCTCTCTCTCTCTCTCTCCCTCCCACTCTATCTGTGCGGAAAAAGCAAATAAAAAAAATAAAAAAAAAAGAAAGCAAGATTATGCATATAAGAGAAATGTAAATTTGTCTCACTTGAGCTAAACAAGAGAAGAATAGAAATGTAGTGGACCCGAGGAATGAGTGAATCACCACCAGCTCCCTATTTCTTCTGTTTTCACTGCCTATCAGCTTCATTCTCTCCTTCTAGCTTCTTCCTCAGGACTTCGTGGCCACTGGCAGCTCCCACGCCACATCCTGTCAGCTTTCCAAGCAAAGAGAACGAAGCTCCCACTACCCCTTAACCCTCAAGTTCCAATTTCTTAATCACGGAGGAGAGGATTATGATTGGTCTGACTTGGTCATATTCCCTCTCCCTGGACCAATGAGTATGGTCTGAAGGATTCAATTAGCTCAGTTTGACTCAGGAGCACAGCCTTAAGTGCCTGGCTGGGATCAGGGACTTTGCATAGGAAATGGCAGTTACCTGTCCTACTATGTGTTCAGAGCTGAGGAAGGATGGGTTCTATTTCCCAGGAGAAGGGAGAGGTGCTGGTGGCCAAGTAAATATCTTGGATGCAAATCCTTACTCTGTCATATTCCTAGGTGAACTTAAATGTGTCGACTCTTGTGAGATCATCTTCTTTATCAGTAAAGTGGGGATAATAATAACCACCTTCCGGGATCTCAAAGATTGGCTGCACTTAATCACAAGTCAGCATTTATGTGTATAAATTGCTTAGTAAGGATTACATATAACCTGAGGGTGAAGGCCAGCTTATATTCCCCATTAGGCCAAGTTTCCAGCTGTGGCTGCTCAGAAAAGGTGAGCATCTTTCTAACTGGTCCTCTCAGAGGTGCACCTTTTCCAAATTAATATGAAGATGCCCTGTGTTTTCAACTCGTGCTAGCAGCAGCCCTGTCTTCCATGTTCTTCAATGTATTTAAATATGTAAAAGTTAAAAACCATGTTAATATCATGTCCATGACGATATGAAGCGATACAGAGGAAATGTCACCTCTGTAGTGTTCTTTCCTAAAACCCATACTCACTCCAACCATGAGAAAAACACCGGACAAATCCAAATTGAGGGACATTCTGCAAAATATTTAACCTGTACTCAAAATTGTCAAGTTCATGAAAAACAGGGAAAGGCAGAGAAACTGTCATTGACCAGAAGAGATACGATGACTAAATGCAATGTGGTATCCTGGATCTTGGAACAGAAAAAGGACGTTAGTGTAGTTATTGGTGAAATCTTAAAATCTGGACTTTAGTTGAAAGTAATGTATCAGCCCTAGCCAGTTTGGCTTAGTGGTTAGAGCGTTGGCCCACGGACCAGAGAGTCAATTCCAGTCAAGGGCACGTATCTCAGCTGTGGTTCATCCCCAGCCCTGGTCGGGGTCATGCAGGAGGCAACTGGTCAATGTGTCCCTCTCATGTTGCTGTTTCTCTCTCCCTCTCCCTCTCTTTTCCTCTCTCTTCCTCCCTCCCACTCTGTCTAAAGAAAAATATCCTTGGGTGAGGATTAAAAAAAAAAAAAGAAAGAAAAGTAATGCATCGATGTTGGATTTTTAGTTTTGATAAACATATTATGATAATGTAAGATGTTAGCAATGGGGAAACTGGGCGAAGCATATACAGGAACTCTCTGTATAATCTTTGCAATTTTTCTGTAAATCTGAAATTATTCCAAAATAAAAACTTCAGCTGACAAACAAGCTGTGGGGAGCGAGCAGAACCTGGTGGCTCAGTCACGTGCCCTTCCTTCCCAGTCCTGCCTCCTGGAGTGAGCCTGAAGCCCCTGTCCCCATCAGGGCCGAGGCAGTAGAATCTTTCCCATGGACCTTGCCTTTCCCTCCACTCAGCTTTTCCCTTGGAACTTCAAGGATGCTTTTGGATAGAAGGAAGAAATATTCAATAGGACTTAATTTGAAAAACTGTTGCAATTTTTTTCCCCAGCCACATCAAATCTGTATCCAATCAAACAATTTGAAATTAAGTAGAGAAGTATGACGTTTTCCATAGAGCCTGTGAACCCTGTTCCCCAAAAAACAGAGTCACTTCAGTGATACTGTATCATAAGACAACTAGGGTATTGATTTTAGACCCTACTTACTTTACAGAGATGTTGGAATAATAAAACGAACCATCAAAATGTTTTTTCATGATCCCATATTTTTTTATTCTAGAACTTTCAAATATGAATTAATATTGTTTCTTTTTTCACAAAAAAAGAAGAATGAAAATTCTCATTTGGAGGAAGTTTTTAAAGCTTTGTGGTAAAACAAGATGAAGAATATTTATTTTTTTAATATTTAAAGGACTAGTTAACCAGGTATATCTTGGTAAAAACATGCTGAATAACAAAAGAATTACTAAAAGAGATATTTAAAGTATGGCGTTTTAATTATACAGTGATATTGCAAATTTTTCTCCTTATTGTTTTTTGGAAGTCATTTTTCTTAGAACTGACTTGGCTAATCAAAGTTCGATGGTGCCAGTTCCTATTTTTCCAAGTAACAGGAGAAAATAAGAAACAGTTAGGATTTAAATAGCACCAATGGGAAATTTTTCTAGATTTAAGAAAATAATAAAGTAAAATGCTGGGGTATGGATGAATGTGTAATGAAATGGGAATGACTAGATGAAATGCACTTTCATATAATATTAAGCAATAAGTAGGCTTTGCATTTACATTTTTGTACTTAATATTTTTCTTATAGGATGTGCATTAAAGAAAAGTTGTCAATTGTGCCTAGAAGATAGAAAAGTAAGTTAACTTTCATATGAGGAAATTCTCTTGGGAATGTTGGAAAGTCACATAATTTAGAGCTGCATTCTAAAAAATACGCTAAACTTTGTTTTACACAATTTCTACTATATGAGTGACTAATAGCAGTTATTACGATGTATTTCTACATTTCAAACCATTCTCCAAGGATATAGAAAGAAACAATAAATAATTTAGTATAAACATGCACTTCCTTCTAGATGCTTCAAAACCAGAACAGTTTTGTGGGGTTTTTTTTGCATGAAAAAAAATTATACTGACTTTAGGAAGAATTTTTTCTATGTCAAGGAAACAAGAAGCCCTTTGAGATACAGTAAAAATGTTCTTGCTCCTCTATTCCCTAAAGACTAGAAAGGATGACACACTGTTCCTTAAGCACAATGTAGCTAAGGTCCCTTTTTCTGACAATCAGATGTCTGGCACCATTATTCTTCACTTCAGATTTGGAGGAACGCAGAAATGCCATAAGTAACGAGGTAAATGGTGTTACAGAGAGCTTGGCAGCAACCTTCTCAAAATCATTCTGGAGAACTGAAAATGAACACCAAAGACAGAGAGACGCAAAATCACTAATTAGAAAAAGGCACACTCTGGTCTTAGTGGTCTGGATGCACCGCACCCTAGTGGTCTGGATGCACCGCACTGTGCCCCTGATTATCTTCACCTAGGCCATTCTTCTGCTTCTATGAGGCCCTGGGCTCACGGCTCTTGCACTTCTCCACCCAGTTCCTGCCATAACCAGGTGCTTTCTGTACTTGCGACGGCCGGACACACTCGGTGCTGCCACGTCCCGAATCCCTCAGCTCTGTGGATTAGGAGGTCACTTCCATGGCCACACCCTGAACTCTGCATGATCCACAGTGGCTTTTGCACTCTCATCCCCTTACACTGTACATACTTTTTGGCCTCACCAAGACAAGAACATCCTCTAGTTCCTTAATCTCTTTGTTTTCCTTTAGTTTATAGCCCTCTCCTATGGACTCCCGACATTCCTGTGAATTCTCCTGGCTGTTCATTTGAATAGACTCTTTCTCTGTTACAATGGACATTTTCAAACATGAAAACAGTATAGCAGTTTATACTCCATTCCCAAGATACACCTTGACCAATCTTATGTTGTGTATGCCCTGTCCTCCAAAATGGATTATTCTGAAGCAAGTAATGATATGGATACCAGATCATTTTATTAGCAAGTCTCTCTTTCTGTTCACATGGAAAATAATACAATTAATAATAAATAATAATACAAGCATATAAGAATAAAATTTGTTTTACATATAACTGTAAACCTACTTTAGTCCCACTCTGTAGATGTATGTATGTATGTATGTGTATAGATAGATATAGATACATTGATAGATATAGATATATAGATACATAGATGTAGATCCTCTTCATTCCCTCAAAGATTCCAGTTTGAATGATGAATTATATGCTTATACTTCTTAACTATAAAGGAATCTTCCTCAGATTCTATCAGAAACTCTGCCCTGTGATTCAGTAATATGTGACTAGCCTCATTACACTCTTATCGAAAGCAAATCCATAAAAAGCAATGAAGTTACAGTACTACTCCCAATACACAACTCATAAACACAGCATATAAAAAGCATTATATATTTGTTGATATCTTGTCTCCCATTAGAAATAAAATCATACTAAGAACCTTAGTGGTTTTGGCTTTTATTGTTCAGAATCATGATGGTGTCACTGCTGATTCCTTGGAATGACAGGTTTCAATTATGGTGTCACCATGATGAGACTTGTCATAAGTGATCTTTATGCAAATGACAGTTAAAAGACTGAGTTTTGCAACTGACTTAAAAAACGAACTAGAGCAGATTATAGGTTTTTCTCCATAATCACATCTTTCTCATTCATTGCTTCTTGATATGGGATATTAGTTGGTACAGAAAGGAAGTTATGACAACCCAGTGGATTTTTAAAATATCTTCCGTAGTCTGCCTCATCTATTGCACAGTTCATAGGAAATGACCATTACTCACATGCTCGTAAAATGCGTTTATAAATCGCCTTACCTCAAACCCCACAAGGGTGCCCACTGTGATATTTTTCTGAAAAAAGCATGTGTGTGTGTGTGGAGGGGGGGCATGAGGAAGGGAGAGTGGACAGGGTCATGGATTTGAATCTGGATATGCCAGTGTCCATGTTGATATCACCTGTCAAGAGTTTCTCAGCTGAAAAAAATGTGGAGGACTAGTGTCATGGATTATTCTCCAAGGCAACTATTCCCAACACCTTAATTGCTCTTGGCATGACCGTCCTTCTGGTGCTTGATTTTCCTTGAGAAGCTTAAGGGCATCTATCAGGTTCAAGTTTTTTTTCATTTTTCTTCTGAACCAAGTAAGTGTCTTTCTCTTACACGCAGTTTCCCCTTAGGAAGTCGTTTCTCAGTTCCAAGGCCACACCTGGGTCTTTGCCTCCATGCATGCATCATACTCAGAAACACATTCACAAACTCAGATTTCCTTGTTCCCTTTATGTCAAATCAGTCTATTTCTCGGCACTGGCTCCTTTTTTATCAGTTCAGAATGAGATGAAAAAACACCTCGTTTCTCTCTAGCAGCTCAAGTCCTTATGCTGCCTTTGCTTGCTTAATGCCCATGATTTAATCATTAGCAAACTAAGAGCTCACAAAAGACTCTTCATATCCAAATGCGATTAGTCAGTCCTGGAGATTTGCTCCTGTCTTGGTTATCTGGACTTTACATGTTACCCTGTTCTGCCTCTTTCCTCATCTCTCCACTTCCTTCATCAGCTCTTCTTCCTCATACTCCAAAGCATATTTCATACCATGTTCTCACCCTGTGCTGTCTCACCTACTACTGTGGCCTCTGCTAGGACCTGCACATAAACACATCCCAACTTCGTATTCTTAGACCTGATTAATAGCCCCAGGAACTTGGGGTGACACAGTTCTTGAATAACATGTCTTCATCACCTCAAGTTCAAATATTCTGTAACTAAACATCATTTTTCTTCCCCAAAGAAGCTCATTTTATTTACTTCTGTATTTCTGGTAACATTCGCCCAGACATAATTTTCTAAATCTTTGGCTCCTTGCTCTTAGTTTTTCTCTCTCTGTACTTCGCCAAGTCCTATTAGTGCTTCTATTTTTGTCTTTCAACTGGAACAATCCTAGACTCTCTAGGCTCCTGTCCCTCCAGTCCCTCCTCATGCTTTATTCATTATCATAAATTAGCACTTTTATTATGTCACTGGTTAGCTCAAAATAATTCAGTGGATTCCTGTTGTTAAAACACAGACAGCCCGGCTGGTTTGGCTCAATGGTTAGAGCATCGACCTGTGGACCAGAGAGTCCCGGATTCGGTTCCCGCTAAGGGCACGTTCTTCGGTTGCAGTTTGTCCCCAGCTCTGTGTGGGGCTGTGTGGGTGGCAGCCAGTCGATGTGTTTCTCCTACATCGATGTTTCTCTCTCTCTCTCTCCCTCCCCCCACTCTATCTGAAGATAAATGCAAAATAAATGCAAAAAGGTCCTTGGGTGAGGATAAACATAAAAATAAATAAATAAATTAATTAAAGTTTAATTTCTTTTTTAAAATTTGTTTTATTGATTTTTAAAATTTAATTAAAATATATTTTTGTTACAGATGTTTCTCCTTTTCCCTCCACTAATACCCCGTCCCCCCACCCTCCCCACCCTGTCCCCAGCTTTGTTGTCCATGTCCATTGTTCATGCACACATGCATATAAGTTCTGTAGTTTATCTCACCCCCTACTCCTCTTCTGGGGATTCTCAGTCTGTATCCTACTTCCACGTCTCTGGGACTACCCCATTCCTCAGACTGTTATGTTCATTATATTCCACAAATAAGTGAGATCATGTGATATTTTTCTCTGCTTGGCTTGTTTTGCTTAGGATAATACTTTCCAGGTCCCTCCATGTCGTCTCAATGGATAAGAGATCTTTCTTTCTTACAGCTGCATAGTACTCCATTGTGTATATGTACCACTGCTTTTTCATCCATTCGTCTACTGATGGACATTTGGGCTGTTTCCAGATCTTAGCTATTGTAAATAGTGCTGCTATGAACATGGGGGTATATATATTCTTTCTGATTGGTGTTTCAAGCTTCTTAGGGTATATTCCTAGAAGTGGGATCACTGGGTCAAATGGCAATTCAATTTTTAATTTTTTGAGGTAACACCATATTGTTTTCCATAGTGGCTGCAACCAGTCTGCATTCCCACCAGCAGTGTACTAGAGTCCCCTTTTCTCCACACCCTCGCCAACACTTGTTGTTTGATGATTTTTTGATGGCGGCCATTCTGACAGGTGTGAGGTGATACCTCGTTGTTTTAATTTGCATCTCTCTGATGATTAGTGATGTTGAGCATTTCTTCATATGTCTCTTAGCCATTTCTATGTCCTGTTTAGAGAGGTGTCTATTTAGTTCCTCTGCCCATTTTTTAATTGGGTTCTTTGTCTTCCTTTTGTTGAGCTGTATGAGCACTCTATATATATTGGAAATTAACCCCTTATCTGATGTATCATTGGCAATGATGTTCTCCCATACAGTGAGTTGCCTTTCCATTTTGATGGTTGTTTCTTTTGCTGTGCAGAAGCTTTTTAGTTTGATGTAGTCCCATGTGTTCATTTTCTCCTTTGTTGCTATTGCCTTAGGTGATGTATCAGTGAAAATTCTGCTGCGTATGATGTCTGAAATTTTGTTGCCTACATTTTCTTCTAGGATTTTTATGGATTCACTAGTCATATTTAAGTCTTTTATTCATTTTGAGTTTATTTTTGTGTATGGTGTAAGTTGATGGTCTAGTTTCATTTTTTTTGCATGAAAGTTTAATTTCAAAACCAAAAAAACCATAGACTCTATAGTCTGCTACTTCAACCCCATCAAAATCTGAGAGAAATTTACCTTCCAAATAATTCCACAGACATCCACTGCACCAGATTTCTGCTCCTGCATGTTCTCTAGTCTCACTGTGGCTGTGTGTCTAAGGCCCACTCTGTCCTGTACAGATTTTACCTAATCTTCTAGGCTCAGACCAAATTCTGCCTATTCCCCGAAAGAAATCTAATCTAATCATACCACCTACAAAAGAATACTTTTTCTTATAAACTTCTATTACATGTATATCCGTTCCACTCCTTTTGAAATTATAATATTCTTCCATTTAGAGATTTGTGTTTTGTGGAGTGTACAGATCGTACCTGTCAAACAAAGCAAAAACAGCACTCTCTGCATCTGTAACCTCTGCTGTGTCCTGCATTTGCCCCTAAATCATTAGTAAATGCTCTTAGAGCTTTTTGATGCCACCACTTTATGTTTTTATTTTTTTAATCCTCACCCGAAGATATTTTTTCTATTTATCTTCAGAGTAGGAGGGAGAGAGAGAAAAAAAGAGAGAAGAGAGAGAGACAGCAAGAAGCATCAATGTGAGGGAGACACATCGACTGGTTGCCTCCTGCATGACCAACCAGGGCTGGGGACCAAACCGTAGCAGAGATATGTGCCCCCAACTGGAATCGAACCTGAGACTCTTTGGTCCATGGGCCAACACTCTAACCGCTGAGCCAAACCGGCCAGGGCGATGCCACTACTTTAAAATCCCCATTTGCACAATAACAGTTATGTAATGTTTTTTGCAGTGTAATATTAAACCATTTGGTTTACACAATGTTAACAAACCGCTAAATATTATGACGTACCTTCCCCCTTTCTGCATTTTTTTTCATTTCAATGATATTTGTTATAAAAATATAAATTTTGATGTCTATTTAAGCTTGTTCACACAGAGTTCTACCTTAGAACACTTGCTCTCGTTTTCCTGTGGGACAATATTAACTATCATTTTAAAGTCTTTCGGCTGACTTCTCAGTTGTCACTCTGAAGAGTGTGGATAAGCATGACTTTGTATTTATATGGATAATCATTGTAAACTACAAGAAAAATATCCATGAAATTTGTCTTAAATTATGAATGACCAATTTAGGGATGTTGCATACATTATTCTGTTCCTCTAGGTAATGTGAAGTTCTGCTCTTTGAAGACTTCTTTTAGATTTAGTTAAGGTATTAATCAAATATTTTTGCAGTGAAAGAAACTTAACTCAAACGAATATAATAAAAATGGGGATTTTTGACTCGCAAAATTGGGAGGCCCCAGAGTGGCCTTGGCTTTATGCACTGCTGGATCCTAAAGGATGGTATTTCCATCTCCTCTCTCTTCATCTCCCCGTTCTGCCTCCCTCTGTGTATTGACCTTGTTTTCTTGCATGGCAAATAGACATTCTCCACTAGAGAATGAGGCTGCTCCCAGCAGATATCTTCCAATTTCTGTATACAAATCCAAAGACTCTGATTGGCCTGATTTGGGTCTTATGTCCAGCCCAGCATTAGTTACTGGGCCAGTGGGACGGGCTACCCTGAGAGCCACCACCTGGGTCAGATGATTCCTTAGTAGGAAAGTGGTGAGCAAAGCTGACTGACAGCTGCAGAGCCACACAGAGTTAGGGGGGGAGGTCCACAAAGGAAAGAGGGTGTAGTTGCCAGAAGAAGAAAGATGGTTATACGAGTTGGGCAGACAGAGTAAAAAATAAAAGACCTTATTTTACCCTTTAACCTTTCAAGACACACACATTTTGTTTCCCCATCCCTACATTTCAAAAGATGCCCCTGCAAAAGAATGCAACTAGCCGTCAACTTAAGTTACCCAAAGGCATTGTCAGTTATTGCCTCCCAGCTCTAAGCCTGGGACTCACAGAGATGTACAGATTGTGCAGTTTGCCTGGCCAGGTAATGAGTCACCAGTCTGGCTGCCCGGGCTTAACCTGTGAAGGAGCTCTCTTTTCCATGGTCTCCTGAGCCCCCAGCAGAGAGAGGCACAGGGAAGAATGTCTCTTCTGAGGGCTGCACTGCTTTAGAAGCTCCCCTGTTGCCAACTTGGTTACTGGGGCCTAGGAATCAGCTCAGTGCTGAGTAACCACAAGCTCCTCTCTCGGGTTCAGGTTTTTACTGGCAATTCATGTCCCTTACAACCCTGCTAGATGGAAAACAAAACAACCTGCTAGATGGCATAGACTTGATTTCTAGAAACTCCAAGAACTAACAACCAAAGCCAGAAGTCTCTGGGTTGCAGTCCTTGAATCTAGGCCTTGACTTTGCAGTTCTAGTCTTTATACAACAGTCCAAAAGGACAGGACCCATTGAGCCTAACTGGCTTCAATCTCAGACTTGCCTAAAGGGCTTCATTTGGCCTTTGGTCTTGGTTTGTCTGAAACAAAAACTGGCCTGTGAATACCTCCTGCTCTCAGGCCATGTCTAAGGTGTGGTTTTTCACACTGACGTGAGTCATTATTTCTGCTGGACTCTGGATGTACAGTCAGAGTGACTGGCAGAGAGGTCTGGAATCAGTCCTATAGGGTTGGTTACCAGCATAGAACCACACAGATTAGGTTAGAACTCCAGGTCTCCTATTTACTAGTTGTGTGGCCTTATGTAAGTCGTTTGACTGCTCTGTGCCTTATTGTCCTCATTTATAAAGGGGACATAATGGTACCTGACTCACAGGGTTATCATGAGGATGAATTGAGTTAATACATAAAAAGGGACTTAACAATGGTGCCTATCACATGGGAAGCTCTCTGTCCTCTTTTTTTTTTTTTACTTATCCAGATTCTAGTCTTATCCCCCACAATGGTTTCCACCTTTGTACCTTGATTTTGCTTACTTCAACAAGGGACTTAGAATTCAGTATTCCTATTTCCACATGATCATGTGACTACTCATGAGCAGGAAGAGGGAAGGAGATGAGGCGAGGTTGACTGACAGCATCACCTGGCCCCACATGTAACAGAGTGGGTGCTGCCAACAAGGAATATGGGAAAGTATATTAGAGAGAAAAAAATCCTATCTACTGAAGTCATTATTACTACTTCACAAAGAAATGTCTTGGGTTTAGTTTTCTAAATGCAGAGCCTGAGAAAAGTATTCAGGTACATGTTATTTCTTGAGTGACTGCTCTTCAGCAAAAATCTATGAAAGAATAAGGCACAAGAGCCCAGCAAAGATGTGGTCTCAGCTAAAGCCTACACTCGGCCTGTACCATGGGCAGCCCTGGGGCAAAATAAGAATCACGTAGCAGAGTTGTCCCTGCCCTCAGGCAAAGATGCCCACTGTTTGGGACCCTTTATATTAGTCATTTACTGGTGGGTTGAGGGGTAGTTACCTCATGGGCAAGGTAGTCCCTATCTACTGAGGACAACTCAAAGAAGGGCACCTTGAGCCACACTCATTCCAGCTGGGATTGGGTGCATGGGCCTTGTAATGGGGATCTGGGTGGACCACCAATAATAATAAAATGATGCTGATGGCTGTTATTTATTGAATATGTATTGAACTAGCACTAAAAACGTACTGGAATTGTGATTATCATACTTGGACACTGCTTTTTTCTTTTTCTTTCTTTCCAAATACAGTGTTTTTGGTGCCATGGAGAAAACATTTGCAAAACGTTTTGTTTTTCATGTTTGGGGTGTCAATTAAGTTCAGCATATTGGTTAAGCTGTAATGGTGAGTTGTCCCTATTTGAATTTTTGTGTACTTTTAAAAATTGACTTGCAAATACTAGTGATTTGTTACATTTGAAGGATCATAAATTATTATATTTGCTTTATTAAAATAAAAGCAAGTCTGTTCATCAGTGTTTCCCCTAATATAGGCTGATACTAGTTCTTTCCAGCCTCTGTATGTTCAGTTAGGTCAACATTCATTCTGATTGCTGGGTGCTTTACCGTATCAGTTGTTAAATACTTTAAATTCATCTCTACTCTGTTTTACAACAGCCATAACCCAGAAAAGGGTTCTTACATTGTTTTAGGAACTCCAGGAGTTTCTTATAAGCTAGTCCTGGGTGAGGACATGTTGAGTCCAGTAGCATAACTATAGCTTACATTTCCTCAGCTAATGAATTTTTTACTGAGAATTGCCATTCAGACCAATAACTACCTAAAACTGAACAAACCTCAATCATCAAAGAATCTTTAAATACTATCTATATGCTATGTATTTGGTTTGTTATATGGTAACTACCAAGGCAGGAAAATGTATTAGAACCTTTTAAAAAGTTTTCAAAAAGAGTCCAAACAAAAGGCTTTCCAGGGGAACCCTGACTATATAAGAAAACCCTATCTACAGCAACCAGTTTTCTATGTCTTTTTCTTAATTGAGTGAAAAAACATAAAATGTGCCTTCAATTCCCTGTTTTCTTCAGGTACTATTAGGTATATTTAAATCAGAATTGTCGGTAGCAAAGATCTTATTCAAGTAACATGATCTATTTAGTATGAGTGGGAACCCTAGTCTCCTATTGCATGTTCTGCCCTTACAGTTTCACATAGCATGGGGTGGGGTGGGGATGGGGGTGGGGGAAGGGATTACAAGTGTTCGTAATCTGTTTCCCAGAGCATGTGTTATCTCTTTGATAAAGAACTGCTGAAACTCAAACAACAAAGTTTACCAGTTTGGAGATAATGTTACCTCCCTTTAGCAACCCAGATTATTTTTAAATGTTAGTGACTGCTGTGTTGATGGTCATTTGATGGTAGTGTGTGATGTATGTTACTGTATATTCAGTAATGACTCAATTTGTCCCTAAGAATCAGACTGGGTGATATTAGAAAAGATGAAACTATAAGAAATTACTAATCTTCTGTTAACTTAAAACTTGTTTCTTTTTATACATTTCAGTTGACTTGTTTGGATTCCTGATGATTTTTCTCATTGTACTATTAATTATAGCATTCATTTGGCATTGCTGCATCTTTCAGTATTACCTGCAGAGGTATGTTCATTTTATCCTTAGTAAGAATACACTTTGGGACAATATTGTTGAAGAAAATGCTAAGCTAGTTATTAGAAATGTTTTACCTTTTTATGTGATAAAAATAATATATCCATATAAGGAAAAAAATTCAAGAAGTGCAGGATATTATAAAATGAAAAATTTAACGTTCCCACCCTCTACTCCATTTCTGATACCTGCTCCCCAGAAATAATATTTTTAGTATGATTTTATTTTTAGTTCTTTTTTTGGTTACCTCTATGTATTTTAACAATATGGTTAGAATCTCCTCTTCATGATTCATTACCTTTAGATGTTATCTATTGACTATCAAAAAAGCTGAAAAATTTATCTTACATTACCCATATATATATTTTTTTATTTTGCTGATAGTGGATATTATCGTTTATTTTTGAATTGTAGTTATTAGCTCTTAAAATTGCTAATATTTCTTCTGTTGGTTATCTTTTTGACTTTGAGCAATATAATCTATGTTTCTATACTTGTCCCATTATTTAAGAAAATTTGGAACCCTATAGGTGGTGCTTCTTTTTATCCTCCCCTCCCCTATCTTCTAAACTCTGTAACTTTCTCACTATTTGACCTTATCAAGTGTACATTTACATTCTATTCTGTAACTATCTTTATATCTTAAAATGTTTACTCTACAGTTTGAATGTAAAATTTATAAATGAATAAAGGTTATAAGCCCAGCTGGTGTGGCTCAGTGGTTGAGCATAAACCCATGCACCAAGAAATCACCAGTTCAATTCCAGGTCAGTGCACATGCCCAAGTTATTGTCAGTCTGATCCCCGGTTGGAGGTGTGCAGGAGGTGGCCAATTGATGTTCTCTCTCATCAATGTTTCTATCTCTCTCTCCCTCTCCTTTCCTCGCTCACTAAAAATCAATGAAGGAAAAATTTTTTTTAAAAAAGATAATGGAACATACTATGATTGTATAAATATTATTTATAAAGAACTAAAATGGAAATAGGAAATGTAATCTGGTCACCACCCAGATTGCTTGAAAAAGAAGTATCTAGTATCAAAATAAAAAAGTCAGTGAAGTAAATGGAAGCTACACACACAATCTCCCAGGACCAAACGGGAATTACAACTAAAATAAAGACAAATCATCGGAAAAAACAGCAACAGAAAAGCAGCGGGAGAGGACCATATAACCAAACACTGGTAGGATATGTGGAGGCACGAGGGGGTGGTGGGCTGAAAGCCCACCAACAGCAGCAGACTTAGCTGTGAGCAGCACCTTCGGGGTTAAAATCCCAAGCCAGCTCCACAGTGAAGAGGACCAGGAGAGAACAATAGATTGGCTACAGCCACACACCTTGGGCTCCAGCAGAGGGAGAGTGGACTGGACTGGAACTCTGTGGGGACCCCCGGAATTTGGAGGGCGCTCAGTTTTTGCTGAGTCGCGGCCAAAAACGACAGTGGCCAGCTTACTCCTTCCCAGAGCTGAAGGGAAAAGCAGCAGCCCCTCCCTCAGAGATTCAACCCCACCCAGGTGAGCCAAAGAAATGCAAATTGAGTCTCATTAACAACCAGCATCCACCTCACCCTTGGGAAATCCTCTTAGGCTGAACACCTGAGGGCTACATACCAAGGGCCTGAGTAACTGAGACTAATAGGCTCCAGGTAAAAAGCTAAAGGATGACTGAACCTTTCCTGGGCTTGCAAATGTACCAAGGAAAGTAAGACTTGACAGTGGGGTTTAACGTGAGACATCCCATGCTCATCCAAACCCAGTAGAGGGAGCCACAAACAGCAGAACACCAACATCTACAGGGAAAATTGGGCAGGATCCAAAACCCAGTGAGATAGCCAAAATGGTGAAACATGAAAACAAATCCCAAATGAAAGAACAAGAGACATCTACCAAAGATGAGATAAATAAAATTCAGTCAAGCAAGTTATCAGAGGTAGAGTTCAGAGCATTGATCTTGAGGAACCTCAACAGCATGAGTAAGGACATCAACACCATGAATAATGATATAGAAACACTGAAAACCAACGAAGTCGAAATTAAGAATGACATAACAGAAATAAAGAACACATTGGAAGGACTAAACAGCAGAGTAGAGGAAGCTGGGGACCAGATCAGTGAATTAGAAGACAAAGTAGAAAAAAATCAACCAATCAGAAAACCTAAAAGAAAAAAACAATTAAAAAACAGGAAGACAGCTTAAGAGAACTGTGAGGCAACTGGAAACATAATAACATTTGCTTTATAGGAGTCCCCACAGAAGAAAATGAACAAGGGTTAGAAAATATATTTGAAGAAATATTTACAAAAAAGGAAGAAGGCATTCAAGTTCAAGAAGCACAGAGAGCCCCAAGTAAGAAGAACCAAAACAGGCCCACACCAAGACACATAGTAATTTAAATGCCAAAAATTAAAGACAAAGAGAGAATCCTAAAGGTGGCAAGAGATAAGCAACAGGTTACCTACAAAAGAAACCCTATAAGGCTCTCAGCTGACTTCTCAACAGAAACACTACAGACCTGAAGGGAATGGCATGAAGTAATCAAGGTCATGAAAAACAAGGATCTGAATCCAAGACTACTCTACTCAGCAAGATTATCATTCAAAATAGAAGGTCAAATAAAGAGCTTCCCAGACAAAAAAAGGCTAAGGGAATACATTAGCACCAAACCAGCACTGCAAGAAATATAAAAGGATTGCTGTAAATAGTAGAAGAAAGAGGAAGAAAAATATAACCACAATTTTAAAAAATGACCATAAATAAGTATATATTACTAATCACCTTAAATGTAAATGGATTAAATGCTCCCATAAAAAGACAGAGTAGCTGATTGGATAAGAAGGCATGACTCATATATATGTTGTTTACAAGAGACCCACCTCACAACAAAAGACACACATAGGTTGAAAGTGAAGGTATGGAAAAAAATCTTCCAAACAAATAGAAAGGAAAAAAAAAGCTGGGGTAGCAATACTCATAGCTGATAAAATAGATTACAAAATAAAGGCCATAACTAGAAACAAAGAAGGTCACTATATAATATTGAAAAGATCTATCCAACAGGAACATATAACCTTGATAAACATATATGCACCCAATATAGGAGCACCAAAATATATTTAAAATCATCTGGAGGACTTCAAAGGAGAAATTGATGCAATATAATCATAGCAGGAGACTTCAACACCATACTGAAATCACTGAATAGATCTTCTAGATACAAATTAACAAGGAAACAGAGACTCTAAATGAAGCACTAGACCAAATGGATTTAATAGATATCTACAGAGAATTACACCCCAAAACTATAGAATTCCCAATCTTCTCAAGTGCACATGGAACATTCACAAAGACAGACCACATGTTAGAACACAAAGTCTCTACAAGTTCAAGAAGATTGAAAGCATATCAAGTATCTTCTCAGATCACAATGGCATGAAACTAGAAATCAATTGCAACAAAAACATTCAAAGACATTGGAACACATGCAAGCTAAATGGCATGTTATTAAACAATGAATGTGTTATCGAGGAGATCAAGGAAGAAATTAAAAACTTCCTGGAAACCAATGAAAATGAAGACACAACAACACAAAATCTATGGGATGCAGCGAAAGAAGCTCTGAGTGGGAAGTTCATGGCACTACAGGCCTACCACAAGAAACAAAAAAAATTTAATAGACTATCTAACCTCACAACTTAAAGAACTAGAAAGCAAATGGGGGGGGGGGGGACCCAGAGCAAGTAAAAGAAAAGAAATAGTAAAGATCAGAACAGAAATAAATGACATACGAAAAAAAAAAAAAAAATCAAAGGATCAATGAAACAGAGCTGGTTTTTCGAAAAGATAAACAAGATTGATGAACCCTTAGCTACACTCACCAAGAAACAAAGAGAGAGAACCCAAATACACAAAATCAGAAAAAAAAAAAAAGAAGAGAAATAACAACTGACACCACAGAAATACAAAGGATCGTTAACAAATACTATGAACAATTATATATGGCAATAAATTCGACAATCTAAGCAAAATGGACAAATTTCTAGAAACACATAGTCTCCCAAAACTGGACCAGGAAAAGAGAAAAAACTTGGACAGACCAATAACAACTAAGAAAATTGAAGAGGTAATCAAGACTCTCCCAGCAAACAAAAGCCTAGGCCCAGATGGCTTCATGAGGGAGTTTTACCGAACATTCAAAAAAGAAGTAACACCCGTTCTCCTCAAACTATTTAAAAAAACTCAAGAAGAAAAAAGACTTCCAAACTTGTTTTATGAGGCCAGCATAATTCTAATTCCAAAACCAGAAAAAGACACTACAAAGAAAAAACAAAAAACAAAAACGCAGGCCTATATCCCTGATGAACATAGATACTGAAATCCTAAACAAAATACTAGCAAATCAAATCCAGGAATACATCAAAAAAAATTATTCACCATAACCAACTGGGATTCATCCCATGGATGCGAGGCTGGCACAATATTCGCAAATCAATAAATGTGATACACCACATGAACAAAATGAAAGATAAAAACCACATCATCATATCAATAGACACTGAAAAAGCATTCAACCAAATCCAGCACCCATTTCTGATAAAAATGCTCAGCAATGTGGGAATAGAGGGATCATATTTCGACATAATAAAGACCATATATGAAAGACCTACAGCCAACATTATACTCAATGGGCAAAAACTAAAAGCATTTTCCTTATGAAAAGGAACAAGACAGGGATGCCCACTTTCACCACTCTTATTTAACATAGTACTGAAAGTCTTAGCCACAGCAATCAGACATGAAGAAAAAGTAAAAGGGATCCAAATTGAAAAGAAGGAAGTGAAACTGTCATTATTTGCAGATGACATGATATTATACATAGAAAACCCTAAAGACTCCATCAAATATCTACTAGACTTAATAAAAGAATTTGGCAAAGTAGCAGGATACAAAATTAATGTCAAGAAATCAATGGCATTCTTATACACCAATGATGAAGTCACAGAAAAAGAAACTATAAAAACAATCCCATTTACCATCATGGCAAAAAAATTAAGATACCTAGGAGTAAACTTAACCAAAGAAGTAAAGAACCTCTTTGCAGAAAACTACAGGTCATTGAAAAAAGAAATAGAGGAAGATAGAAAAAAGTGAAAGCACATAGCTTGTTCATGAATTGGAAGAATTAAAATTATTAAAATTTCCATATTACCCAAAGCAATATATAGATTTAATGCAATTCTCATCAAAATACCAATGACATATTTCACAGAACTAAAACAAATACTTCAAAAGTTCATATGGAACCAAAAAAGACCCCAAATAGCCACAGCAATCTTGAAAAAGAAGGACAAAATTGGTGGGATCACAATACCAGATATCAGGTTATACTACAAAGCTGCTGTAATCAAAACAGCCTGGTCTGGCACAAGAACAGGCATATAGACCAGTGGAACAGAACACAGAACACAGAAATTGACCCATGACATTATGCTCAATTAATATTTGACAAAGGTGGCAAGAGCATACAATGGAGTAAAGACAGCCTCTTTAATAAATGGTGTTGGGAAAATTGGACAGCTACATGCAAAAAACTGAAACTAGACCATCAACTTACACCATACACAAAAATAAACTCAAAATGAATAAAAGACTTAAATATGACTCGTGAATCCATAAAAATTTTAGAAGAAAATGTAGGCAACAAAATTTTGGAAATCATATACAGCAGAATTTTCATTGATACATCCCCTAAGGCAACAGAAACAAAGGAAAAAGTGAACACATGGGACTATATCAAACTCAAAAGCTTCTGCACAGCAAAAGAAACATTCATTAAAATGGAAAAGCAACACACTGTATGGGAGAGCATGATTGCCAATGATACATCAGATAAGGGGTTAATTTTCAAAATATATAGAGTACTGATACAACTCAAGAAAAGAGAGACAAATAACCCAATTAAAAAATGGGTAGAGGAGCTAAATAGACACCTCTTCAAACAGGACATACAAATGGCTAAGAGACATATGAAGAAATGCTCAACATCACTAATCATCAGAGAGATGCAAATTAAACAATAATGAGGTATTACCTCACACCTCCTAGAATGGCCGCCATCAACAAATCATCAAACAAGTGTTGGTGAGGGTGTGGAGAGAAGAGGACTCTAGTACACTGCTGGTGGGAATGCAGACTGGTTGCAGCCACTATGGAAAACACTATGGTGTTACCTCAAAAAATTAAAAATTGAATTGCCATTTGACCCAGTGTTCCCACTTCTAAGAATATACCCTAAGAAGCCTGGAACACCAGTCAGAAAGCATATGTACCCCCATGTTCATGGCAGCACTTTTTACAATAGCTAAAATCTGAAAACAGCCCAAATGTCCATCAGTAGACAAATGGATAAAAAGCAGTGGTACATATACACAATGGAGTACTATGCAGCTATAAGAAAGAAAGATCTCCTATTTTTTTGAGACGACATGGAAGGACCTGGAGAGTATTATCCTAAGTGAAACAAGCCAAGCAGAGAAAGACAAGTATTATATGTTCTCACTTATTTGTGGAATATAATGAACATAACAGTCTGAGGACAGGGTAGATGCAGAGACAGGGAAGTAAGGTACAGACTGACAAGCCCCAGAAGAGGAGGTGGGGGGAGAGGGAAGAGATAAACCACTGAACTTATATGCATGCACATATAACCAATGGACATGGACAACAAAGCTGGGGAAGGGGTAGGGAGGGAGGGGGAGGAGGGTGTCAATGGGGGAAAAGGAGAAACATCTGTAAAATAAATAAATAAATAAATAAATAAATAAATAAATAAATAAATAAATAAATAAATAAATAAATAAATGAAGTACCTAGTGTCAAGATCAAATGGATTCTCTCAAACAATCCAAGTGTCCATCAGTAGATGAGTAGATTAAAAAGCTGTGGTGCATGTACACAATGGAATACTATGCAGCTGTAAGAAAGCTTTAAATATATCTTTCCTTTGAGATGGCATGCAAGGACCTGGAGAGTATTATGCTAAGCAAAACAAGCCAAGCAGAGAAGACAAATATCACCTGATTCCACTTATTTGTTGAATATAATGAACTACACAAACTGCTGAACAAAATTAACCCAGAGACATAGAGGTGGGTTACAGACTGACAGCCTCAGAGGAGGTGGGTTGGCTGGGGAAGAGATAAACCACAGAACTTACATGCATGTATGCATGACCAATGAACATAGACAATAAAGCTGGGGCTGGGGCTGGGGAGGGGGAAGGAGAGGATGGTGTCAATGGGGAAAAAATGAGAAACATCTGTAACAAAAACAAATTAATAAATAAAAAATAAATTAATTTTAAAAAAAGGATCAAATAGATTCTCTTTGCTTACTCTCCATTTCTGAAATCATGCTACATTTCAGTTTGTTGCATGTTTACATTGTGACTTTCCAATACAGCTTTTGCATTTTCTCAAGTTTTTCACTAAGGTCATTGTTTCTTGTCAAGAAAGACACATGAGACATGAGCCCTGGCCTGTTTGGCTCAGCCGTTATAGCGTCGGCCTGCAGACCAATGAGTCACAGGTTCGATTCCAGTCAAGGGCACGTACCTCGGTTGCAGTTTGTTCCCGGCTCTGGTCAGGTCGTGTGGGAGGCAACCAGTCGATGAGGCTCTATCACATCGATGTTTCTCTCTGTCTCTCTCTCTCCCTTCCTCCCACTCTACCTGATAATAATAAGAAAAATATCGTCAGGTGAGGAATAAAAAATAAATAAATAAATAAATAAATAAATAAATAATAAGAAAGATACATGTATCTTTATTCTCATCACTGTGGTTATTTATCTATTTGGTAAATATAGTCATTTTCTTGTTATAGACATTATTCTAAAAGTCCTGACTTCGTATTCTAATTTATAAAACTTAGTTTTTTTTCAGTGCTCTCTGAGTTCAAAGAATATTTTGGATCTCATATTTTCCTCTTTTAGGATTGATTTTTTTCTCTCTCTCACTGGAGTACATCCTTGAGTAATTTTTTTTTCAAAAGGAATTCACAGAGGTATAGAAAATATTTCCATGATCCACATATGTCAAAAAATTTGTTTTTCTCCATTATCCTTCAGCCCAGCTTGGTATTGTTTTCTTTCTTCAAACTTTATACCTTTTCCAAGAAGGCCATAGATAAGACCAATGTATGCTAATAGGCCCACCTATAAGTAAAATGTGCCTATAAAAAGATAAGTGTGGCCAAATATTCTACTTGCTTACTTAAGACCTCTACTTTGTATATGAATTTGTATTTTTCTGGCTCTGAGACTTTCTATCCCTTTTTATTAACATACAAAGATTTAAAAAAAGGATAAATTGGAATTCAACTTCTCATTTTTTACCTCCAGATCATAAATATATTCAGAGGAAGAACCAATAGGATATATTACTAATAGGTACATGTTTGGTAAGAGGCTATGGCAAATATGTTATTTTTTCTTTCTTTTTTTTTAGGAAGCTCAGAAGGATATTTTATTCTCCTTGCTTTTTCCAGTTTATAGTAACCACCCACAATCCTTAACTTTTCCCTCCTTCTTCCATCTTCAAAGCCCACAGCATA
This sequence comes from Molossus molossus, assembly GCF_014108415.1. Lineage (NCBI taxonomy): Eukaryota > Metazoa > Chordata > Mammalia > Chiroptera > Molossidae > Molossus > Molossus molossus. Next base: position 36,423,063 of record NW_023425401.1, on the reverse strand, counting down.
ACAACTTCAAATCATTCTCTCTCTCTCTCTTTCCCTGATCTCCGCTTTTGTCGTTGCATATCCTCTTCTGATTCTAATTACGATCCTCCTAACCCCCTCTTGTAAGGACCCTAGTGATTACATTGGGCCTACCGGATAATACTGATTAATCTCCCAACTGCAAAATCCTTAACTCAATCACATCTTCGAAGTCCTTTATCCATGTTAAGTACCACATTTCCAGGTACTAGGGATTAGAAGACATTAGGACATGGAAGATCATTATCCAGTATACAGCATTCTTTTCTTTTCTTTCTTTCCTTCTTTTGTTTTTAATTTATCTTTATTGTTGAAAGTATTACAGATGCCCCTCCCCATTTTTTTTTTTTTTTATCCTCTCCCGAGGACATTTTTCCATTTTTTGTTCAGATAGAGTGGGAGGGGGAGAGAGAGGAAGAGAGCAAGAGAAACATCTACATGAAAGGGATACATTGAGTGGTTGCCTCCCATACGACCCAACCAGGGTCGGGGATAAACTGCAACCAAGGTACGTGCCCTAAGCGGGAACCAAACCCGGGTCTCTCTGGACCACAGGCCGACGCTCTAACTTTTGAGCCAAACTGGCCAGGGCCCCATTTTTTATTTTATATATTTTCTTCTGAAGATTCTGGTTCTTATATGTGTCATCACTTTTTTTGTATAGTGATTATGAGTAAAGTGGCAAATTATACCCATAAGAGAATAGGGTCCTGAAAAATATCCACCACTGAAGCTTCTTTTATCTGCATTTTAAAAGGAAATCCAAGGCTGGTCAGTGTTGCTCAGTGGTTGAGCATTGACCTATGCACCAAGAGGTCGCTGGTTCAATTCTCGGTCAGGACACATGCCCGGGTTGTGGGCCAGATCCCCAGTGGGGAGCATGTAGGAGGTGGCCAGTCGTTCTCTCTCATCAATGTTTTTATCTCTCTCCCTCTCACTTCCTCTCTCTCTCAGATCAATAAAGGGGAAAAAAATAAAAATAAATAAATAAAAGGAAATCCAAGTGCTGGCCTATTTGCTCAGTGGTTAGAGCATAGGCCTGCTGACCAAAGAGTCATGGGTTTGATTCTCAGTCAAGGGCATGTACCTCAGTTGTGGGTTCAATCCCCAGCCCTGGCTGAGGTCGTGCAGGAAGAAATCAATTGATGTGTCTCTCTCACATCAATGTTTTTCTCTCTCCCTCCCTCAAACTCTATCTGGAAAAGTTAATGGAAAATATCCTCGGGTGAAGATTAAAAAAATAATAATAATAAAATAAAAGTAAATAAACGGAAACCCCACAATGCAATATACAATGTGTCATAGAATTGTACACTTGAAATCTACATAGCTTTATTAACAAATGTCACCCCAATCAATACATTTAATAGAAATAAATAAAACTTGGGGGTGGGGAAATTCTTAAGTCCTTTCTGCAAATATAGCCGAACAATTTGTACTCAGTTCTGGTTTTTCACTGAAAATCGCCCATTATGTTTTCCTCAGTTTCTCCTAGAGATCTCCTAGACCTAGTTAATTCAATGAGCACTGTATTCTGTTAGAGGATTTGTCTTACTAAGGCTTTAGTTCATTTCATGATCTAAAGATCCTAGTTAGGTTCCAGAAACATCCATCTTTTCTTTAAAAAATACCCTTGAATGACTAATGGAGCATCAAAATATTACTACATTTAATCTAATATTCTTGTTACTCAGCAGATATGATTTTAAGCACTTAAAAGTTTCAAATGTTAAAGAATATAAATGTTTAACTGCTCTTCTACTCAGTTCCTCCTTGACTCTCACCTATTTCAGCAAATACTTATTGAGTATGTATTATGCCCTAGGCAGTGTTGTTGTCTCTAGATATATAATTGTAAACAAGAAAGATCAAATTTCTTCCTTTGTGGAGTTTACATACTACCAAAGGAACACAAATAAGAAACAAGCAATTGTTAGTTCTATTATTAACTTATTGATATTTTTACTGATAGTTCACTTATTTTAATTGCATTGTTCTTACTCAAACACTTTAATTCTCCTGGTGGATAAATAAATAGAGAATTTTAATAGAGTATTGGTAATTTTAAAATTGCATAAGTTTAGTCTTCTAATGAAATAAAATAATTTCAATTATAACCTTAACTATTATGAAAATAAACCTTACTAATTCTGAATTTACCATCATTTTGAACAGACATCGAATACTTTTTACTTCAAGAAGGCACGCTTTTATGGCTCAACATAGGAATGCTGGCAAGTGTTTTAACTTATTTGATGAGGTGCCCCAGACTCTTTTGGTAACTTAGAGCTGGAAGTCTTTCCCTTACTATTCTAGGCCTCAATATGAAAGTGTGAGTAGAAAACATGACAGATGTCATTTTCCCATTTCTAAGACACATTTTTATAACTTCAATAGTCTAGTATTGGTAAAACCATAAAATTGATGGAGAAGAATTAAAATTTCCAACCCAAAGTGAATATTAATAGCCTTCCCAGTTCCCCCAATTCCCACACCACAAAAGCAACTCAACAAAAGATGACCCTTGACTTAAGGAATCCTTGTAGGCTTTCCCCAAATTAATTCACTTCATCTTACTTAGTTGGCTGATCCTCTATCCACACTTCTCAACTCGATTCTTTAATCTTTCCCTTAGTTATAAGGCACTCTCTTTCCCAGAACCCAAATCTTGGCTTCCTTCAGCTCAAAATTCACAGCTCCTGGCAGGCCCTTCCACTCCCCTTCCCAGGCCAGGATCCTAAAACTCCAACTGAAGTCAGAACCAGGGCACTCCTTTTCACCTGGGTAATTGGACCACAAAAAAGTTTAGGTCAGCCCTGGCCTGTTTGGCTCATTGGTTAGAGTATTTGCCCATGGACCAATGAGTCGCGGGTTCAATTCTGGTCAAGGGCACATATGTTGGTTGCGGTTCATCCCTAACCCTAGTTGGGTTTCACAGGAGGCAACTGGTCAATGTGTCCCTCTCATATCAATGTTTCTCTCTCCCTTTTTCCCCTCCCTCCCTCCTGTTCACTCTATGTAATGATAAATGAAAAAATATCCTTGGGTGAGGATTAAAACATTTTTTTAAGGTCAGAATATGACTGAGAAAAGAGTGCTTTATAATTACCATTAAAAATAACTTTGGAGGTTGCCCTGGCCAGTTTGGCTCTGCAGTTAGAGCATCGGCCTGTGGATCAGAGAGTCCTGGGTTTGATTGTGACCAAAGGCACGTACCTCGGTAGCAGCTCATCCCCGACCCCAGTTGGGGTCATTTGGGAGGCAACCAATCGATGTGTCTCTCTCACATCAATGTTTCTCTCTTCCTCCCTCCCTCTTTCCTACTCTATCTGAAGATAAATAGAAAAATATCCTCCAATGAGGATTAAAAAATAATGATAATAACTTTGGGAGAACATCCAGAGTGTTGTGCTGCTCTGGGTCTTCGGGACAGAATAGTACATCTGAATGAGAAGCAGAGCAGACCTCACAGGGCCAAGGATGAAATGTCTAGCACATACACACTCCATTGCCAACTCCTAGATTTGTCATGTAGAAATTGTTTTGGTGGTAACAGGGTATTGAACTGTGTCAAAAGCTATTTGAGGAGGGGGCTGAAGTACCTCCTGGGGTTGAAATCAAAGCTGAAGACTGCAGAGAATGCTGCTGCATTTCTATTTGTCTTCCTCCATTTTAAATTCCACAGCAGACTGGGCCAGGAAAATGCTCTGAAAAGAGCACATAATTGAGTATTTATTTATTTTAGGTAGAAGCAATTATAAACAATTATGTGTTCACTACTTGAGAACAATTAGTTATACTAGATCCATCATCATAGAGAATAAAATATAATAAAATTTCCAAGTCAGCATGACTTTCCACCCAGGAGAATAATCTCTAAGCCCAAGGAGAAAACGCCTGTATGAAAGGATGAGTTAAGGAAACAGGATTCTTAAAAAGGAACCAAGATTCTTAAAAAGGAACCAAGAAGATGATGAAAAAGTGGGAGACAGGGATGTCTTAGAGATCAAGAAAGGAGGGTCTGCATATAGAGATTCGTGAGTGTCCTTTGAACTTACAAATCGAGAGTTTACTAGTGATCTGTTTTATGAGTACTTATTCAAGATAGGGAATAAGCAGACTTCTGACTCATGTAATAGAAAACTATGGAACCGGAAAAATGTTCTACACGGTGTGTTATTTGGCCACGGTACTCCTCACTGACCACGTTAACTTCCAGGAGTGGCGGTAATGTCATCCCTCTTGGTCCTTAGTACTTGGGCTAAACTTCTCTAGAACTGAATTCAGAAGATGATTCGCTGGTTAGGGAGTCATTGAGCACCCCCAGGTTTTCTCTCACTGAAGACTAGTCTTGTGGTCACCACAAAAGATTCGACCTTTTCCTCTTTGTCACATGTATACCAAATTGGTAATACCTTAAGTCGCTTGAGTTCTAAATATTCAAAGAGCAGTAACATTAAAATCTCAGAATAGAAATCCTATCATTATTTATAAATATTTTGTGTTTAACATTTTAAAATATTAGGTAAGCCATCATTAACTTTTCTTAGAAATACTCTGAAAAGGTAAATTGATTTTCTCTTCTCATAGAATATGAATAGATGACTGAAAAGATAGATCTTTCCAAGAGAGAAGAAGGAAGTTTCCATAACGGTAAGGTTTGAAATGATATTGCGTGAATTTTCTATACACCTTTCCCTCCATCTTAGTAAGAAAATATTTAGAAATGTAATCAGAATTATCAAGAAAATAAGTGGACTTCAAATCTGTAACATGTAAATAGGTTTTCAACGCCTGGAAACATGTAATAGAAAGCAGCCGAAAACAGCAGCTCCTCAGTCAGGGTGCCTTAGTTGAAATCTGGGCTTCATTACTGAGTACTGTGTTATATTGGACAACTAACTTAACCTGTCTGTGCCTTCCTTAACTCAATTGTTAATATTATCTAACAATAGTGATTAAATCACTGGGTAGCTCTGAGGACAAAATGAGATATTACAGGTAGAAATCTTTAGACTTGTTTCTGAGATGCAGCAACCCCTCAGTCAGTGTCCATTATTACTAGTCTAGTCATAGAATCTCAGCACTGGAAAGCATATAATATAAAGGTCATCCTACCCAACCCCTCATAAATAAAAGAACTTAATATAACAGAGCAGTGGTAATAAAAATTTACATAAGTATAATCTTCTAATGAAATAATTCCAATTATAACCTTAACTATTCTGAAAATAAGCCTGACTAATTCTAAATTTACCATCATTTTGAACAGAACTCAAGTCTGTTGCTAGAAGACAGTTCAAGGAAAAAAAAAATGAAGAAGAAGAAGAGAGTGCAAGGACCCTCTTAGAAAGATCTCCATTATGTTGGATGATGAAGAGCTAGGGACTGTCACTTGGAATAAAACAGTTCCTAATTTGGCTGTGTGTGTGTGTGTGCATGTGCTTACATGTGATTGGCTTACAACAAGGTAAACAGGAGGCATACTTTCACTGCCCCTCCTACGTCCACCTACCCAGAAAGGGAGTCCCTGGCTGGAGGCTCGAACCATAATTCTGTGGCTCCTGAAGTTGTCAGTGCTGGTTAACAGGGAGGCAGGGGAAGAAGAATGCAGTTACCTCCCAGAAACCTGTGGGCACCCTAGGGGCTAGAATAATCTCCAGGGGAGAGATAATACATATTAGTTTAAAAGATCAATGACACTAGAGTGACCATATATCATCCAATCCTTTTGAGAGTGAAAGGAGAGCATCACTCATCATCAGAGAGATGCAAATTAAAACAACAATGAGGTATCACTTCACACCTGTCAGAATGGCCGCCATCAACAAATCATCAAACAACAAGTGTTGGCGAGGGTGTGGAGAAAAGGGGACTCTAGTACACTGCTGGTGGGAATGCAGACTGGTGCAGCCATTATGGAAAACACTATGGTGTTACCTCAGAAAATTAAAAATTGAACTTCCATTTGACCCAGTAATCCCACTTCTAGGAATATACCCTAGGAAGCCTGAAACACCAATCAGAAAGAATATATGTACCCCCATGTTTATAGCAGCACTATTTGCAATAGCTAAGATCTGGAAACAGCCCAGGTGTCCATCAGTAGAAGAGTGGATAAAAAAGCAGTGGTACATATACACAATGGAGTACTATGCAGTGGTAAGAAAGAAAGATCTCTTATCCTTTGAGATGACATGGAGAGACCTGGAGAGTATTATGCTAAGCAAAACAAGCCAAAGAGAAAAAGACAAATATCATATGATCTCACTTATTTGTGGAACATAATGAACTAAACAAATTGATGAACAAAATAGACCCAGAGACATAGACGTAGGGTACAGACTGACCTCAGAAAAGGGGGTTGGGGGGAAGAGATAAACCACAGAACTTATATGCATGTATGCATAACCAATAGATGTAGACAACAAAGCTGGGGATGGGGAGGAGGGTATCAATGGGAGAAAAAGGAGAAACATCTGTAACAAAAATAAATTCATAAAAATAATTAAAAAAAAAAAATTATGCTGTGAGAACAGGTGTAAACCAGGACTATCTTAGGCAAACAGGAGTGTGTAGTCATGCTGGTAAATACCCACTGTTTCAGGGAAATGTGCTCATTTATTGTTGTTGGGGTGATTGATTATATGTAAACTTTTTAGGAGGCACTTTGGCCCTTCCTGGTTTGCTCAGTAGTTAGTGTTGGTCAGAGGACTGAAGGGTCATGGCTTCAATTCCTAGTCAAGGGCACGTACCTAGGTTGCTGGTTCAACCCCGGACCCCAGTGGAGTGTCTAATTGATGTGTCTCTCTCAAATCAATGTTTCTCTCTCCCTCCCTCCTTCCCACCCTACCTTCCACTCTAGATTAAAAAAAAAAAATCAGTGGAAAATAGCCTTGGGTGAGGATTAACCAAAAAAGAAGTCACTCTGACAATATCTATTACTATTTTATTTTTTGTACTCTTTGCTTGGTAGTTCTGCTATTAGAGATTTTTCTTTCCTGTATAGAAACACTTCATGAGTCACAAAATTATGTGTATTAGTAACCATACAAAATTTCTGGATTTTTCCATTTATGACATATCTATAAAAGGGCAATTTTATGTGGTTGAAACTAATGAAATCAGGAGTTGATCTAGGTTTTGTTGAGCCTGAAGCATATGAAATTTTGGAACCCTCTTCAACATTAAAAAAATGTTTTCCCTTTGTTATTTTACAAAATATATTTGACTCTGATAACAAATATTTTCAGGGCTTTGAAAAGGCTAGGGAAAATGTGGGCTCCCACACTTAAGCTACACACATACACATATTTTATGAAATATTTTAGAAATATTCTACACATGCATCCTTGATTAGGCTTGAATAAAAATAGAACTGTTAAGTACTGCATTTGAGGATGTAAATTAGTACAAGAATTCTAAAAATTCTAAAAAATTCTTAGCATAAATTTACTTTTTCTCACTCTTTATCCCAATCATGTCACTTTTGGGAATCTATTCTATAAAAAATAAGATGAATAGTTTTATTTTTTTAACATTTAGCTCTATGAGCCATTAGAATTAGTCATGATATATAGTGTAAGATTCAGCTACAATTTTTTCTTCTTCCAAATGGTTATTCAGTTGTTCCAACACAATTTATTTAAAAGCCCATCTTTATGCCAATTATATGAAGTGGAATCTTTTTCATAGATTAAATTTCCATGCACATCTGAGTGTATTTTTGTATGTTCTATTCATTGCCATTAGTTTGTCTGGCTAACCATTCCCTAATACCATAATTGTTTAATTATGGAGAATATATAAATTATATTAATATCTGGAAATAATATTAAATCATTACTCGTTTTCATTTTTAACATTTTAATTTCAAACAGAATAAAGATAAGCTGTTAATTCTAACCAGTGCCAATGATGGAAATTTCAGAAAATGAAACATTTGGTCTCTGAAAAACATAATCATTCTAGAACTTCAGAGGTAGGACATGCAAAGTAACTTATGAATTTACAATTATTTCCTCTTGATTTGTTTCAGCTTGGTTTCCCCTCATTCCTTCCCTTCTCATCCCTCCTCTCTTTGTCTTTCTTCCCCTTTCCGTCTTTCTTCCTTTCTCTCTTTCTCTTCCTCTCTTTTACTTTTCTCTCCTTCCTTCCTTCTTCCTCTCCTTCCTTCCTTCTTCCCCTCCTTTCCTCCTTCCTTCCTTCCTTCCTTCCTTCCTTCCTTCCTTCCTTCCTTCCTTCCTTCCTTCCTTCCTTCCTTCCTTCCTTCCTTCCTTCCTTCCTTCCTTCCTTCCTTCCTTTGTGTCAAATGCAGACATACCAAGAAGAACTTGATTACATTAGGAATTTAAAAAAATTTTGTCTTCTCCTGCTGCCATGTTGTTCAACTTTTGTACCAGAACATTTTATTTAGAATCAAAGTGGGAACATAGGGGAATGTTACTGCAGAGGAGTGTTTATCATTCAGTTGACTATAATAACCATATAAAGACCTTTAATGTAAAAGATATAATTTTTAATGATTTTTGGCTAGATATTCTGTTAAAAATAAACCAGTGAACCATCTTAGAAATTAGACCTGATAGTCCAATCCAAAATTGACTTCTATAAGACAATATTTTGAAATCTTAGAATAAGGCATTGAAACATGCTGCCAAAAATTATAGAAAGAGTTATGGATTCTTTTTCATATCTTATTAGTAAACTTAAAGAAAACTGTATTGAGAACTGTATTAGTGAACTATATTGAGAGAAAAGAAATTGATCTGGATTGTAAAGAAACAGGACCACAAGAAGAGAGAAATAAAGAGCTGGAAAGACTGGGGTTGGGGGAAGCTTCTGTCTGGGTTTGATGAGAGCAGCTGTGTGCAGTTGGGTTCCCTAGGAAAGAGGCTCTAAGGAAGAGCTTTGCCTGCAGGAGGTTATTGGGGAATGCTCTTAGGAATAACACACGTGCGGGAGAAGGAGAAGCAGACTTGGACAGAGGGAATAGTTGAATTATAAGTCCCAACAAAGCCCTCAATCAATCTTCTAGGGAGCTCTGGAAATTGGATGGTCTCCATGAGGCAAAGAGGCCCAAACCTCCATATCAACCATTATTAGATGTGGGGCGCTGTCCAAGAAGGGGCTTAACTTTGAATAAGGTAGCTCCCTTGGGTTGAGGGCAATACAGAGACTGGGAGCCAGAGCACTCAGTGCCTGGTTACCGAGGGGAGGCTCCTGAGTGGGAGGTTCCTGAGGGGGAGGTTCCTGAGGGGAGGTCCCTGAGGGGAGGCTCCTGAGGGGGAGGCTCCTGAGGGGGAGGTTCCTGAGGGGAGGTTCCTGAGGGGAGGCTCCTGAGGGGAGGTTCCTGAGGGGAGGCTCCTGAGGGTGAGGTTCCTGAGGAGGAGGTTCCTGAGGGGAGGTTCCTGAGGGGAGGCTCCTGAGGGGGAGGTTCCTGAGGGGGAGGTTCCTGAGAGGGAGGTCCATGGGGTGAGGTCTCTGGGGGGAGGTCCCTGAGGGGGACGTTCCTGAGGGGGAGGTTACTGGGGGGAGGTTCCTGGGGGGGAGGTTCCTGGGGGGAGGTTCCGGGGGGGGAGGTTCCTGAGGGGGAGGTTCCTGAGGGGAGGTTCCTGAGGGGGAGGTTCCTGGGGGGAGGTTCCTGGGGGGAGGTTTCTGGGGGGGGCAGGTTCCTGAGGGGAGGTTCCTGGGGGGAGGTTCCTGGGGGGAGGTTTCTGGGGGGGGCAGGTTCCCGGGGGGAGGTTCCTGCAGGGAGGTTTCTGGGGGAGGCAGGTTCCTGAGGGGAGCTTCCTGAGGGGGAGGTCAGGTAGTACACTGCAGCATCTACCAAGTCGCTGATTTAGGAGACTATTGAGAATAGTGATGCTGGGAAGATAGCATTTTGAAATGTTCTACTAGCATTAAGAGCACACTCCTCCCTCACCACTTTAGCATTTTCTTTGTAGCCTAAGTAAATATTTACCTTTCTTTAGTTTTATCTTTCTACTGTGTTGAACTGACTTTTTTTTTTTTTTTTTTAAACCCAGTGCAGAGATTGGACCACATGGGCTCAGCTTTATTTTTAGGTTAAATACATTTTGGAATAGAATTCATTGTGATGGTGAGTGAGAAGGGAAAGCTATGTAAACAGAAGATGGTATATTTACTAGAAAAAGAAGGTAATTTTAAAACGGGGTTTCTTAGAGAAGTAGAAAGAGCAGGTGTAATGGGACAGAGAGTGGGGGAGTAGAAGGTTGTGGCCAGAAATTATAATTTCCTTCTAAAACACTAAGAGATGGAATAACTTATATCAGGGATTGGCAAACGTTTTCTGTAAAGGGCCAGATAATAAATATTTCAGGCTTTTTGGACCTTATGGTCTACTGAACTTTGTTGTCATGGTGCAAAATCTGCCAGAGACAATACTTAAACAAATATATATGACTGTGTTCAAGTAAAATTTTATTTACAAAGTCACGCAGAGGGCCAGATTTGGTCTGCGAGCCGAAATCTGTGGGCCCTTGGTTTAGACGATGAAAAGGACCACTGAGTGGCTAACCTGTGTTTGCCTAACTTGTTACACTGAGTTGTAAACGATTGTTTTTAAAGATACCAAATAAAAGAGCCAACAGAAGAGACAAAGGTAAAGCTCCAATAAAGTAGCCATTATGTAATTTCTAATCCCACTTTTGTCACATGGTTCATCATGTAAGCATAGCATTTCTTTTCTTGATTTACTATTTCATGCTTCACACTTATAGTCTTACTTCAAAAAAAAAAAAAAAACTGCTGTTGTAGATGGAAGCAACAATTAATCCAACCAACATATGCCACCCTGATAAATCCAAATGGGTTTTGACAAACATACCATTAGAAGTAGCTAATCTCAAGATACAAGATGTAGCAGTAACCCAAAAGGAATAGATCAGACTTCTGAAATACACATGAGATGGAGAAAGGGGTCTTTCCACTTAATTTGAAAAATCTTCTAACCTCTATACTTTATTATGCAGCTGTCCAATAAAAACACATTTGATACATTTCTAGAGTTTTGAAATCCACATGACAAATTTTAAACTCATTTGAAAAGATGTTCGATGCCCTTTTAGAGTAAAGCAATATTTTCCACATTCAAGTTACTGCACGACCAAATCCACAAGCAGGGATGTTATGAAAGAAAGCCTTCGCTGAACTATAGTTGAGATGAAATGACCCTAAACCATCATCATTGTACAACCAGTAAAAATGCACTCCATAATTTCATTTACTCTTATAATTTGAGTGCCCAAATATTTTAAAAGGGAGAATTAAGAGAAGCCTTTATGTCTCTCAGCAGTCTGTTGGTGAACACACACTGTTGAATTATATATGGAGCACGCCAGAGCCTAATGAGTAAATTGTGACGGAAAGTTGTGGGGAAAGACAACCCGCTGTTTCGTTCTGGTAGAGAGCAACAGTCAAAAGGCTGAGCGGGAGGGGCAGAGTGACAACAGCTTTGTTAACCCGACCCTGCGGATTAGGTGATCATTGCCCAAAATGCCCGCTTCTGGTTGGCTGTAAGAAAATGCCCTTTTCTCATTTCACTCACCAGCTTTTCTGCCTCCATTGAAATGGTAATTACACATTTATAATGCATTGCCAGTGTGTCTAGTTTTACTCGAAACCCTCTGGGAGCTCCAGAACCTACTACTTTCATAATGAGGGATACCCTTTCGGAGTCATTTATTTGCTTGGGAAGATGTTTGTCCTACTAATTTTTTTTTCACCTGCACATTTTTTACTCAAAACCAATGGGAATTTTTTCCAGTCAAATAATGAGCATTGGCAAAATTGATTAATGATATTGCAGCCGTGTGACTTTTAAATACTATCTATATTTTAAGTAACTTTTAATTGCCTTGGTAGTTGCTGCATACATTTTAATTTGGTGTTGAGTATTGTTTTCTCCTAAATAAATCAGACTGATTGCCATCCCCCTCAATTTTTTGTTTTCAAAATTATATTCTTGTATTATTTTAAATATAAAGGTTAATTCTGATTCTGCACCTTTTCTTTCCTCCCTCTTTGTGCATGGCATTTAGTTCAAGTTCATTTCGGTATTCATATCAGTGTCTGCTTGTTTCTTTAGGTGTAGTATTTTATCATGACCTTCCAAATGGCTCGGGTGCAATAGAGGTACCAGCAAAGCCTAATGATCCTGTGAAATTAATAATCATAAGTACTAAGTATGGACCCTTCAACATATTCCCAACCTAGTGTTTATATAATCAATCACTTAGTATCAATAACTTCTATCTTTCTGATACCAAGATCATTTTTACGTAAAACTCCATCAAACTCATGGGAAAACAAGCATTGTCTTGCCAAGTTGTTTATAATAAGAATTAAGTAGTCAATATAAAAAGATAAAAGTTGGTTTGGCTTAGTGGTTAGAGCATCGGCCCATGGACAAGAGAGGCCCGGGTTTGGTTCCAGCTGCGCGCACGTATCTCAGTTGCAGTTTGTCCCTGGCCCCAATCATGTGGGTGGCAACCACTCGATGTGTCTCTCTCTCTCTTTTCCTCACTCTCTCTCTCTCCTGCTGTATCTGAAGATAAAACAAAATAAAATAAAAAGACAAAAGTTGATACACTATAGGGTGTCCCAAAAAAATGTATACACACTTTGAATAATTGCAAAGCCAGTGTTTATTAAAATGGTTTTATTTTCAACATGTAACGGCTATCAGCTGTAAAAAGTATGTACACTTTTTTGGGGACACCCTGTATAATAACTTTTTTTTTCTATAAGTTAGTGAGATTTCTGTCAAAAGGGTGTCCAAATGAAATAAAACCACATGAGACCTTGTGCATAATAATAAGATAAGAATAAGAAAATAAATGCAGTAATATTTCTTAAGAGACCTAGTGGGGGAGGTCTGTGGTCAGGTTTAAAAGTGTATCTGAATTTACTAGATGCAAAATCTAAGATAAATTGTTTAACCTCTGTGAGCTTTGATATCCTCATGCATATAGGAATAAAAAGAATCACTTTGCAAAGATGCTTAGAGATAATGTAAGAAAAGCTCCTAAGAGCCCTGGCCAGAGTGGCTTAGTGGTTAGAGTGTCGGTCCTCAGAGGGTCTTGGGTTCAATTCCCAGTCAAGGGTGCATACCTGGTTGCAGGTTTGATCCCCAGCCCTGGTCTGGGCACGTGCCGGAGGCAACAAACTGATATGTCTTGTCTCACATCGATGTTTTTCTCTCTCAGCTTTCCCCTCCCTCCTCCCTTCCACTCTCTCTAAAAATCAATGGAAAAAATATCCTTGGGTGAAGATTAATGAAAAAAGAAAGAAAGAAAAGTTCCTAAAATATAATATATAGTCAATAAATGATAGCTACTGGGCAGGAAAAGGAGCCAGACACGATAGCCACCATGAAGTAGAAAGAGTCCAATCCTTGAACCAGCAAGATCCTGGGTTCTATCTCTACCCACCACTTTTTAGCTGCTTAATACTAAGCAAGTTATCATATTTAAATATTGTCTCCCTATGTGAAAGGGAAATAACACTATGAAAGTTGTATGAGAATTTAAACTATGTTAAACACTTTTTATAGTACCTGGCTTATAGTTGGTACTCAATAAATGAGTCTCTTATTGACTATGATGAGCCTATTATGTCACCGTAGGTCTGTAGGCACAGCAGAGTTTAAAGAGTGGACAGGATATCAAGAGGCAGAGATTGGAGTTGCCTGAAGGAATTTTGAGGGACAAAAGCAGAATGAGCAATGAAAACCACAAAGGTGAAAAAGCACAGGTTATACATGAGTAAAATAGTAAATACATCCTATTATTTAAAGTTTAAGGAATGAGGAAGGTGCAGAATTAACAGCAGATACTTTCAGGCATTTATGTGCCTGTCACTGTTCTAAGAGCTTTACACACACTGATTCGTTCAGTTCTCACAACAACCCCATGAACTATGTCTTAGCATTAGCCCCACATTATAGGTAAGGACACTGAGCCCTTCTAGTGCCTGTAAGTGAAATAGAAATCAGTGCCTCTTCCTCTGAGCCTGTAGCAGCCCCGTGCGGAGGCAGAGCTGGGCGAGTGAGCTACACTTCTCACCTCTCACCCTCAGCCGGATGCCATACTCAGGGCCCCACTCAGGACCCCTTAGCCTACACGAGTGCGCACAGAGGCCCTACTTAATGTCACAAAGCTGGGCAATCTGGCTCCAGACTCGGAGCCTTTAATCAAGACACTATGTGATGAGAAAGGCACCTGGTTTTTATTTGTGGAGAACTTTGAAATCTACACTTAGGAATGTGAGCTTTATTTTAAAGTTACTGGGAGACCGTTGACTTTATTTTGCAGGAATGTAGAGGGACTTTTTTTTTTTTTTTTTTTTAGCAGAGATGGTGAGTAACATAATGGTATTCGTAAGGAAACTTTTCTTGATGGTGTTATTAGGAGGGGCAGGGAGATGGGAGGGTGGATGGCTTAGAGAGGGGAGCTAGGGCAGGAAGACCAGTGAGGAGAGTGCCAGGCATTAAAGTGGGAACAGATGAAAGACCAAATGAGGGCAGCGGCACTGGACAAAGGAGGCGGGGCCAGGCTTGAATGACATTTCAGATCAGAACTGGCAAGCCCTAGTGATCATTTCGAAGTAGAGTGAAGCCCTGGCCGGTTTGGCTCAGCGGTTAGAGCGTCGGCCTACGGTCTGGAGAGACCCGGGTTCGGTTCCCGCTAAGGGCACGTACCTCGGTTGCAGTTTGTCCCCGGCCCTGGTTGGTCGTGCAGGTGGCAGCCACTCGATGTGTCCCTTTCACATCGATGTTTCTCTCCTCTCTCTCTGTTCTTCTCTCTCCCTCCCACTCTACCTATGGACTCGGGTGAGGATAAAAAAAAAAAAGAAGTAGAGTGAAAAGGAAGAGCTGAAGGGGACCCCAAGGTTTCCAGCTTGAGTGATTGGAAGATGATGATGCTGGTAATATAAAGACGAAAAACAGGAGGAAGGGCCAGGAAGCTTTGGTGAGGAGGGTCGAGTTTTCATGTTAAATTTCTGGTAATAGCAATCCATGCATGTAGAAGCCCCAACCGAGAGTGGAGATTGAGGGTCTGGAGCTGGGGAAATTTGAGTTGGAGATGTAAATGAGGAAATGACATGAAGCCATGGGTATGGGTAAGAGTGGTTGTGGGGTGTGCTGAGAAAAAAACAGAAGGGCAAGAATGGGTCCTTCAGCATGGCCTTAACATAGGGAGTGGAAAGAAGTTAGGGTGTTCTCCAGGAAGATCGAGGAGTGATTCGCAGAGTGCGTGGGCCAGGACACAGTGCTGAGATGTGGGGTGAGCGTGGTCAGGAGCGCCGAAGGCATGGCACAGCCAAACGTTGCACATCCATGTAGGCTAGTTTGCAAACTGCAGTCATGCTTTTAAACTATTAGGATGTTTCAGGATAGGAAGGAGCAGTTTGCTAAATATTAGGTACCGTGATAGCTTAAAATAGAAGGCAACTTTTCAAAGTGTCTTGCATTGCAGGATGCATTTTCTATCCTGTGAAAAGGGTCATGCACAGTAAAAGTTTTATCTGGCAGGATAGAGGTTGCCTGGAGCGTCATGCAGGGAAGGGATCTGAGCAATGTATCAGCACTGTCTACCCTCTGCAGAGGGAGGGGGAATGCTGTGTCTAATTGCTCTTCCCTTCATTGGATGCTTCTAAGGTATCGCTAAAACTCCGAAGTTCTACGATGATCAGGACCTGATTTATTATACACATCAACTAAAAGGGGGGAGGGGGGCAAATGTCTCCTCATGATTTCAAGCACAGTTTTCCAGTGCCAGGACTTGTACAACAAAGCTGAATGTCAGACTCTGTAAGAGTGAATGAATGCAAAAAATGTCTTCAATATGATAAGTAATGAATCACCACACACCTTCAACTCAGCCCTTTCCTAATACAGGTGTGTGTGTGTACAGTTGTTTGGGACTTAAGTAAATGTTCTAATGGGAGAATAGTGAGGATATGTGAAGGGAATTGAAAGTAATTACTTTTTATTTATTTATTTATTTATTTTTTTATCCTCACCCGAGGACATTTTTCCATTTTTTTTTGTTTAGGTAGAGTGGGGGGTGGAGAGAGGAACAGAGAGAGAGAGAGAGAAACATCGATGTGAAAGGAACACATCGAGTGGCTGCCACCCGCACGACCAACCAGGGCCGGGGACAAACTGCAACCGAGGCACATGCCCTTAGCGGGAACCGAACCCGGGTCTCTCAGGACCACAGGCTGATGCTCTAACCGCTGAGCCAAACCGGCCAGGGCGAAAGTAATTACTTTTTACTGAAAGAGAAAAAAAGTTATTTAAATGTCTTCAGTCAGCTCTGGCCTGTTTGGCTCAGCTGTTAGAGTGTCGACCCGCGGACCAGAGAGTCCCGGGTTCAGTTCCCGCTAAAGACACGTACCTCGGTTGCATTTGTCCCCGGCCCTGGTTGGGTCGTGCGGGTGGCAGCCACTCGATGTGTCCCTTTCACGTTGATGTTTCTCTCTCTCTCTCTCCTTCCCACTCTATCTGGACAAAAAATGGGAAAGTGTCCTCGGGTGAGGATTAAAAAAAGAAAAAAAAGAGTTTCCTAAAAAATAAAATTTTAGATGAGATTCTCTACTGTTCTATGTAAATAATGTTGCAAAAAGCTTTCATTTTATAAGTACTCATTATTATAGACGGTTGTTGTTCTTAGTCTTGAAAAAGTTATGCATAAATACTTTTGGAAAGTTTCATTACAATTTAAATACCCACTGGGATTAATTTTAAAATAATTTTGCTTTGCAGAATTCTAGAACTGTAGTTCTTCTGATTTCTTCTAAAAATATTCACTGTATTGTAAGAATGTATACCAGTCATTTCATCTCTGAGTCAGAATATAAGCCTCTCGAGAGCAAAAGTGGCATTTTGTCACTATGCCATTGACATCTCTGTGGATAGTGCCTAACCTCTCGCTGGTCTCTCCTGACTTTTCTTCTTGTTCACTGATGTTTTCAAGAGTCAGCTTTCATGGCCCCTCTGATGAAAATGTGAGACATGGTGCCTGCCATCAAAAACTTGAAATCTAGTTGTGGAGAGACTATCCACCAAAAATAGATAATAAACTAGTAACAGAGAATGTGTCTCAGTATTTACTATTTTAAAACCTTGATTGCATTTTCATCCCCCTTTCATCCACAGATGGATTCTCAGGGATGTACAGGCAAGAACTTGCACTGTTTGGGCTCAGGAGACGGGACAACGTATGAGAACCCTGCCATTACTGTTTGCTGGGCACACTTCCTTTCTCGTTTTCCCTGCGTCTTTGTCCTCACTGTTTTCTTTCTGGTAAAGGCCTCTTGTACCAATTCCCGATAATCATTTGTCAAAACCCTAATATTTTTTTTGAATCTCATTTTAACTATCACATTCAAACAAATTTTTCTTTTTTTTTTAATCCTCATCCGAGGACATTTTTCCATTTTTTGTACAGACAGAGTGGGAGGGAGAGAGAGGAAGAGAGAGAGAAGGAAACATCGATGTGAAAGGGACACATCGAGTGGTCGCCAACCGCACGACCAACCAGGGCCGGGGACAAACTGCAACCGAGGTACATGCCCTTAGCGGGAACCGAACCCAGGTCTCTCCAGACCGCAGGCCGACGCTCTAACCGCTGAGCCAAACCGGCCAGGGCCAAACAAATTTTTCTAGTCTTGCTTAAGCAGATATGATCTCTTCCTTTAAATGTCCTGCTCACTTTTCTTTCCTCTCTCTCGATACTTATCTCAAGGTGAAAATTGTGTATTATTCAATAGAGTTCAGAATCAGCTTTATCACGTACTGTTTGTTTTATCTGGGGCACATTATTAACCTCTTTATGTCTCTGTTTCCTCATCTTTAAAGTAGGAATAAAAATAGTTGCTTGTCAAAATAAGTCAGAAAGGAAAAGCTAAGAACCATATGATTTCCCTCATATGTGGGATATAAAACCGAAACTCATAGACACAGGCAACAGTACAGGGGTTACCAGAGGGAGGGGGTGCAAAATGATGGTGGGGAGTAAATGGGCCGAATATTTGGTAGCGAAAAATTATTTGACTTTGGGTGGAAGGCACACAATTCAATATACAGATCATGTATCATAGAAATGTATACTTGAAACCTATATGTCACTCCAATAAATTTAACTTAAAAAATACAGTTGCTTGTTTGCATGGTTGTGATACAATGGGATAACATGTAGAGTACTCACAGTCGTGCTGAGCGGATAGTAAGCTCTCAGCAGGGAACATCCGTGGCAGCACCTTACAGTTTCTGGCTTGCAGTGGGTACACATGTTGACTTGAATAATAATGATAAATTGAGTAAATGGTGAGTTAATTTTGGTCTGATTCCTATAAGAAGAAAGAGAGTTAGAAAAAGATAGATTAAAGTAGGATGAATTTGATTGAATAAGCATTTATTATATTTTTGAGGTGTGCCAGCATTGGGGATAGAACGAGACAGATACTATTGGGGGGAAAGGGAAGTATTTGGTCAAAAGATACAAACTTTAAGTTAAAAGATGAATATATTCTGAGGATCTTATATACAGCATAGTGATTATAGCTAATAATACTCTATGATATACTTGATCGTTGCTGAGAGAGTAGATCTGAAATGTTCTTACTACAAAAAAGAAAATGGTAATTATGTGGCATGATAAAGTTGTTA
Organism: Molossus molossus; assembly: GCF_014108415.1. Lineage (NCBI taxonomy): Eukaryota > Metazoa > Chordata > Mammalia > Chiroptera > Molossidae > Molossus > Molossus molossus. The sequence goes on along the minus strand of NW_023425401.1, from coordinate 36,404,348 downwards.
GGTAATTCTATGGTGGTGATCATTTTACAACGATCAAATCAGTCCAGCCAGTGTGGCTCAGTGGTTGAGCATCGAACCATGCACCAAGAGGTTGCTGGTTCGATTCCCAGTCAGGGCACATGCCCAGGTGGTGGGCCAAAGCCCCAGTGGGGGGCATGCAGGAGGTGGCCAGTCAATGTTCTCTCTCATCAATGTTTCTATCTCTCTCTCCCCTCTCCCTTCCTCTCTCTCTCTAAAAATCAATAAAGAAAGATTAGAATTAAAAAAAAAATCAACAGGTTATACACCTTAAACTTACATATTATATGTCAATTGTATCTCACTAAAGCTGGAAAAGATGACAATATGGATACTAAAATAGTGAAGAGTGCCCTGGCTGGTGTGGCTCAGATGGTTGAATTGTCAACCCAAGCACCGAAGTGTAGCGGGTTCGATTTCTGGTCAGGGCACATACTCAGGTTTCGGGTTTGATCCCCAGTTATGGCAATGGGAGGCAGCAGATTGATGCTTCTCACATTGATGTTTCTCTCTCTCTCTAATCAATGAAAAACATATCCTAGAGTGAGGATTAAAAAAAAAATTTTTTTAAGTGAAGAGCAAAGGAAAATAATTTAAAATTGTGACACTCTTAAGAAGAAAAGAAGGAACAGAAATTATGGGAAATAAAGATAGGGAGCCCACTTGAGATAAATAGGAAAGGCCTCCAGGAAGTGGGGTTTAAGCAAAGGCCAAAACAAGATGAGTCAGCCAGGAGCAAGGTTGGGGGAAGGAACATACCAGGTGGAAGTTCCTATGTTAGAGAGTTTGGGGTGTTGGAGAAACTCAAGTTCAGTGGGGCTGAAGTGAGCAAGGGGTTCAGCTGAAGACATAGGCAGGTATCAGATTATGTAGGGATTTATGGGCCATTGGAAGGAGTTTGGGTTGCACTAGACTTGACTGAAACTGTGTGATTTTCAGCTATGCTTAAGACTATGTAAAATGTAGAGAGATATTTGGGAGTAGGCATTGAGATGCAGGAGGTAAGCCATGGGGTTGTGATTAAGAATGGTGTCAGAGAAAACAAGAACTAGTCTGCAAATTGGAGGAGTCGCACTGGGAAATATGAGAAACTGTTCTCTTTTGGAGGATCCCTTTCTACACAACAGCTGCTGCTTTCCTGTAATGGACTTTGACAGGATTTTTCTCATAGCAGACGAAAAGTTGAGCTGACATTGGTGACCTTTGGAATAGATGGTTTCTTTTCTGCCAAGCTGAACTTTTCTGTGAATATTTTTTGCAGAGTGAGCTGCATGACCTTAGTGCAGGGTGGGTCAACGCTATCCTTCAAGAACATTCAACTCTTTTCCTTTTATGTCAGTAGAAGGAAATAAATCATTTATGTTAGTTTGGTAATTGAAGCGTTTCATTTCCAATTTACCCCGGTGTGTGGGGGACTAATTTGAGTTGATAATCATTGTTACCCACATACAGCTTTTCAAAGGATGGACCGTGAGTTGGACAGCATTGCATTTCTGTAAGAATTGGTGTAATGGCCTTGAACTTAAGCTTTCTAGTCTAAATGTGAAACCTGAGAGTTAATATGGTGTTACCTTGCCAATAACAACTGTGTCCTTTCTCTTTCAACCTTCCTTCTGGATTTTAATCACCCTAACAGCCTCTTTGAGAAGGATTAAACTCCAAAATTCCCTTAAGTTAAAATTTTAAATTCTATTGAACATTTTTGTAGAGTATTTTATTACTTGTGTATTATGACTCGTGCGGTAATTTGAGATCATAAGGGTTAAAAAACTCGTGAAACAAGATTTTATGGTTGGTTTAAATGTGTTTACAATCTTAATAGTCTTCCTTTTGAACATAAAGTGGTATAAATATAGAAGGTTCAAGCACCTGACATATAAATTTATATGTGGCATAAGGATAGAAGGTTACACTCTATGATTCTTTCTGACTTTCCTATTTTTTCATCAGTGTTACCAGGTAATAAATACCTACTCTAATTTTATTTACATCATCATTACAAAAATTGCTCCATTATTCAAAATTTTCCCAATGATAGTAAATTTGGGGTAATGATTGATATCATTAGAATCTGTGTTGATGGAATTTTGAGTGGATCAATGCTAATATATTTTTAGTGTAGATACTTTCAAATAAAAGAAGTGAAGACTTACAATTTAAGAAAAATATAGAGGATTTTTTAATAGAGCAAAGTTATGCCAGGCTTGTTTCAATAGAAAATAGTTTCTTTATTAAAATTCAGTAATGTTCTGATACATTCATTAATAAGTGCGTTTCACCAATTTTTCCCCCCAAATTTCTATCTGTTAGGTAAAATTTGGAAAAAGAAGGCAGAAACTTAAATTTGATGGTGTTGCTGCTTGCAGTACTTTGATATAAAACTAATATGGCTTTGGTTGAACTTGGTTAGGGGCAGGTGATATAAAAAAATTATAAAGAACTTGATGAGGATGCATTATATAAAAAATCCATTGTCATAATGGAGATAAATAAAGCTTGATTCTATATATATTGAGAAGTTTGCCCGCAAGATATCAAGGCTGGAAATACTTAAGCTAGGAACAACCAAACTTGTCTTTAGTTGAGGTGACTGTAAATCTAGCAAGACAGATCTTACACTGGAACAAAGATTGATTTCTGTTCTAGAAGGAAATTAGGCTTGGATTAAAGAGCTGAAACAGCAATGCAGAAGTAGGTAGTATCTCTTGTTCCACCAAATCCAAGAACTTCCTCTGTCAGCTGAGGCTCTCTCTTATCTTATTTCTTTCCACTTTAGCTCTTTTCCTGAAATTTCTCCTTATTTTATTCCCCCCCCCAGTTTATTGAGATATAATTGGCAAATCAATTGTACACAGTCATGAGCTGTATACATAATGACATTTCAGCCAACAATGGACCACACATACAACACTGATCCCATTAGACTGTAGTGGAGCCAAAAAATTGTTATCACCTCATGACGTAGCTGTCCATATAGTAGCACAACACTATGCTATTTTTTTCTTTTTTCTTTTCTTTTTTTATTAATCTGTTTTTGTTACAGATGTTTCTCCTTTTTTCCCCATTGACACCCTCCTCCCCATCATCCCGACCCTATCCCAGCTTTGTTGTCTGTGTCTATCAATTATGTATTCATGCATATAACTTCTATGGTTTATCTCTTCCCTATGCTCCACCTCCTCTCCTGAGGATTGTCAGTCTGCACCCTACTTCCACATTTCTGGGACTACCCCATTCCTCAGACTGTTATGTTCATTATATTACACAAATAAGTGAGATCATATGATACTTGTCTTTCTCTGTTTGGCTTGTTTCGCTTAAGATAATACTTTCCAGGTCCCTCCATGTTGTCTCAAAGGATAAGAGATCTTTCTTATAGCTGCATAGTACTCCATTGTGTATATGTACCACTGCTTTTTTATTCATTCGTCTCCTGATGGACATTTGGGTTGTTTCCAGATCTTAGCTATTGTAAATAGTGCTGCTATGAGCATGGGGGTATATATATTCCTTCTGATTGGTGCTTCAGGCTTCTTAGGGTATATTCCTAGAAGTGGGATCACTGGGTCAAATGGAAGTTCAATTTTTAATTTTTTGAGGTAACACCATAGTGTTTTCCATAATGGCTGCACCAGTTTGCATTCCTACCAGCAGTATACTAGAGTCCCCCTTTTCTCCACACCCTCGCCAACACTTGTTTGATGATTTGTTGATGGCAGCCATTTTGACAGCTGTGAGGTGATACCTCGTTGTTGTTTTAATTTGCATCTCTCTGATGATTAGTGATATTGAGCATTTCTTCATATGTCTCTTGGCCATTTGTATGTTCTGTTTGGAGAGGTGTCTATTTAGCTCCTCTGCTCATTTTTTAATTGGGTTCTTTGTCTTCCTTTTGTTGAGTTGTATGAGCACTCTATATATACATTGGAAATTAAGCCCTTATCTGATATATCATTGGCAATTATGCTCTCCCATACAGTGGGTTGCCTTTTCATTTTGATTATTATTTCTTCTGCTGTGCAGAAGCTTTTTAGTTTGATGTAGTCCCATGTGTTCATTTTCTCCTTTGTTTCTGTTGCATTAGGTGATGTATCAGTGAAAATTCTGTTGCGTGTGATATCTGAAATTTTGTTGCCTACATTTTCTTCTAGGATTTTTATGGATTCATGGGTCACATTTAAGTTTTTTTAATCCATTTTGAGTTTACTCTTGTGTATGGTGTAAGTTGATGGTCTAGTTTCATTTTATTGCATGTAGCTGTCCAATTTTCCAACACCATTTATTAAAGAGGCTGTCTTTACTCCACTGTATGCTCTTGTCACCTTTGTCAAATATTAATTGAGCATAATGGCCTGGGTCAATTTCTGGGTTCTCTGTTTGGTTCCATGGGTCTATATGCCTGTTCTGGTGTCAGTATCAAGCTGTTTTGATTATAGTAGCTTTGTAGTATAACCTGATATCTGGTATTGTGATCCCACCAATTTTGTCCTTCTTTTTCAAGATTGTTGTGGCTATTCAAGGTTTTTTTTGGGGGGGGGTTCCATATGAACTTTTGAAGTATTTGTTCTAGTTCTGTGAAATATTTTGATAGGGATTGCATTGAATCTATAGATTGTTTTGGGTAATATGGACATTTTAATGATGTTAATTCTTCCAATCCATGTATGTGCTTCCACTTTTTTATATCTTTCTTTATTTCTTTTTTCAATGACCTGTAGTTTTCTGCGATTAGGTCCTTTATTTCTTTCGTTAAGTTTATTCCTAGGTATCTTAATTTTTTTTTTGCTGCAATGGTAAATGGAACTGTTTTCTTAGTTTCTCTTTCTGTGAGTTCATCATTGGTGTATAAGAATGCCATCGACTTCTTGACGTTAATTTTGTGTCCTGCTACTTTGCCAAATTCATTTATTAAGTCTAGTAAATGTTTGATGGAGTCTTTGGGGTTTTCTACGTATAGTATCATGTCATCTGCGAATAATGACAGTTTCACTTCCTCCTTTCCAATTTGGATCCCTTTTATTTTTTCTTCCTGTCTGATTGCTGTGGCTAAGACTTCCAGTACTATGTTAAATAAGAGTGGCGAAAGTGGGCATTCTTGTTTTGTTTCTGTTCTTAAGGGAAATAATTCTAATTTTGGCCCATTGAGTATGATGTTGGCTGTAGGTCTTTCATATATGGCCTTTATTGTGACAAGATATGATCCCTCTATTCCCACATTGCTGAGCATTTTTATCAGAAATGAATGCTGGATTTTCTCAAAGGTTTTTTGGCATCTATTGATATGATCATGTGGTTTTTATTCTTTATTTTATTTATGTGGTATTTCATATTTATTAATTTGAGACTATTGACCAGCCTTGCATCCCTGGGATGAATCCCAGTGGTTCATGGTGAATAATTTTTCTGATGTGTTGCTGGATCCGATTTGCTAGTATTTTGTTCAGGATTTTGGCATCTATGTTCATCAAGGATATTGGCCTGTAATTTTCTTTCTTTGTAATGTCTTTTTCTGGATTTGGAATTGGAATTATGCTGGCCTCATAAAACAAGTTTGGAAGTCTTCCAACTTCTTGAGTTTTTTGAAATAGTTTGAAGAGAATGGACGTCAGTTGTTCTTTGAATGTTTGGTAAAACTCCCCCATAAAGCCATCCGGGCCTGGGCTTTTGTTTGCTGGGAGAGTCTTGATTACATCTTCAATTTCCTTAGTTGTTATTGGTCTGTTCAAGTTTTCTATCTCTTCCTGGTCCAGTTTTGGGAGATTATGTGGTTCTAGAAATTTGTCCATTTTGCTTAGATTGTCAAATTTGTTGCCATATAATTGTTCATAGTATGTTTCGATGATCCTTTGTATTTCTGTGGTGTTAGTTGTTACTTCTCCTCTTTCATTTCTGATTTTGTGTATTTGGGTTCTCTGTCTTTCTTTCTTGGTGAGTCTAGCTAAGCATCCATCATCTTGTTTATCTTTTCAAAAAGCTATCTTTTTGTTTCATTGATCCTTTGAATTGTTTTATTTATTTATTCATTCATTTATTTTGGACTCTGTCATTTATTTCTGCTCTGATCTTTACTATTTCCTGCCTTCTACTTGCTCTGGAGTTTTCTTTTTGTTTGCTTTCTATTTCTTTAAGTTGTGAGGTTAAATAGTCTATTAGAGACTTTTCTTGTTTTTTGAGGTAGGCCTGTAGTGCTATGAACTTCCCTTTCAGAAGTACTTTCCTGCATCCCATAGATTTTGTGTTGTGTCTTCATTTTCATTGGTTTCCAGTAAGTTTTTAATTTCTTCCTTGATCTCCTTGGTAACCCATTCATTGTTCAATAACATGCTATTTAGCCTCCATATGTTGAAATGTCTTTGCATGTTCTTGTTGCAATTGATTTCTAGTTTCATGCCATTGTGATCTGAGAAAATGCTTGATATGATTTCAATCTTCTTGAACTTGTAGAGACTTAGTTTGTGTCCTAACATATGATCTATCTTTGAGTGTGTCCCATGTGCACTTTAGAAGATTGGGAATTTTGTGGTTTTAGGATGAAATTCTCTGTAGATATCTATTAGATCCATTTGGTCTAGTGCTTCATTTAGAGTCTCTGTTTCCTTGCTAATTTTTTGTCTAGAGATCTATCCAGTGACGTCAGCGTGGTGTTGAAGTCCCCTCCTATGATTGTATTGCTATCGATTTCTCCTTTGAAGTCTTCCAGATGATTTTTAATATATTTTGGTGTTCCTGCATTGGGTGCATATGTGTTTACCAAGGTTATATCTTCTTGTTGGATAGATCCTTTCAATATTATGTAGTGGCCTTCTTTGTCTCTAATTATGGCCTTCATTTTGAAATCTATTTTATCCATTTTATCAGATATATGTATTGCTACCCCAGCTTTATTTTCCTTTTTGTTTGCTTGGAAGATTTTTTTCCCATCCCTTCACTTTCCACCTATGTGAGTCTTTTGTTGTGAGGTGGGTCTCTTGTAAAGAACATATAGATGAGTCATGCTTTCTTATCTATCAGCTACTGTGTGTCTTTTTATCCAAGCATTCAACCATTTACAATTAAGTTGATTACTGATATGTACTTATTTATTGCCTTTAAGATTTCTTGCAGTGTTGGTTTGGTGCTTATGTATTCCCTTAGCCTTTTTTTTTTTTTAAATCTGAGAAGCTCTTTATTTGACCGTCTATTTTGAATGATAGTCTTGCTGGGTAATCTTGGATTCAGATCCTTCTTTTTCATGACCTTGATTACTTCATGCCATTTCCTTCTGGCCTATAGTGTTTCTGTTAAGAAGTCAGCTGACCAAATAAGTGGAACAGCAAATCTCTGTCTGTCCCTTCCTCTCTCTCTCTCTAAAATCAGTAAATAAAAATTAAAAAAAAAAAAAAAAAGTCAACTGATAACCTGATGGGTGTTCCTTTGTAGATAACCTGTTGCTTATCTCTTGCTGTCTTTAGGATTCTCTCTTTGTTTTTAATTTTTGGCATTTTAATTACTATGTGTCTTGGTGTGGGTCTGTTTGGGTTCTTACTTGGGGCTTTCTGTGGTTCTTGAACCTGAATGCCTTCTACCTTTACCAAATTAAGAGAGTTTTCTGTTACTATTTCTTTAAATATATTCTCTAATCCTTTCTCATTTTCTTCTTTTTCAGGGACTCCTATGATGTGAATATTATTATGTTTTCAGTTGTCCCACAGTTCTCTTAAGCTGTCCTCCTGTTTTTTTAATTGTTTGTTCATTTGGTTTTCTGATAGGTTGATTTTTTTCTACCATCTTCTAATTCACTGATCCAGTCCTCAGCTTTTTCTACCCTCTTGTTTAGTCCTTCCAATGTGTTTTTTATTTCTGCTACGTCATTCTTCATTTATTCTTGGTGGTTTATCATTTCCAATTGGTTGATTTTTAATTTTTGTATATCTTTACTCATGGTGTTGATATCCTTACTCATGCTGTTGAGCTTCCTCAGGATCATGACTCTGAATTGTAGCTCTGTTAACTTCCTTAACTGCATTTCCTTTATCTCATCTTTGGTAGAGGTCTCTTGTTCTTTCATTTGGGATTTATTTCTTTGTTTCACCATTTTGGCTATCACAGGGGGTATTGGAGCCTGCCAATTTTTTTCTGTGTGTGTTGGTGTTTTGCTGTTTGTTGTTCCCTCTTCTGGGTTTGGATGAGCATGGGAGAACCCACATTAAACACCACTATCAATTCTTACTTTACTGGGTAGAGTTACTAGCCCAGGAATGGTTCAGTTATCCTCTAGCTTTTTTCCTGGAGGCTATTAGTTGTGGTTACTTAAAGAGCCTTGGGTTCTCAATTGAATGAAAAACTCCCTCATGTGTTCAGCACAAGGGGATTTCCGGAGGATGGGGCAGATGCTGGTTGTTAATGAGCCTCAATTTGCATTTCTTTGGCCCACCTGAGTGGGGTTGAATCTCCGGGGAGGAATAAGATGACCACCATCCTGCGTGGCCGCAACTCAGCAAAAGCTCTGAGCACCCTCCAAATTCTGAGTGTCCCCACACAGTTCCAGTCCAGTCTGCCCTTTCTCTGTCGTAGCCCAAGGTGAGTGGCTGTGGCTATTTTAGCTCTCTGTCCTGGCTGTCTGTGCTGTGGAGTGGGCTTGTGAGTTTTAACCTCGAGGGTGCTACTCACAGCTAAGACTGCCATTGTTTGTGGGCTCTCAGCCCACCTCTCAAGCCTCCACAACCCTACCAGGATCAATTCTGTGTCCCTGGTTATACAGTCCTCACAAGCTGCTTTTCTGTTGCTTTTTCCTGACAATTTTTCTTTTTTTAGTTGCAATTTTAGTTTGGTCCTGGTAGATGGTCTGTGTAACTTCCATTCACTCTGCCACCGTTTTGGAATTCTATGCTATTTTTAAATAAATGTAGCCTAAGTGTGCAGTGTTTATAAAGTCTATACTAGTGCACAGTGATGTTCTAGACCAAGGCCTTCCCATTTACTCACTGGCTTACCCAGGGCAACTTCCATCCTGTAAGCTCCATGGTATGTGCTCTATGCAGATGTACCTTTTGTTTTTTTTACCTTTCATACCATATTTTATTGTATTTTCTATGTTAAGATATGTTTAGATACACAAATACTTATATTGTGTTACAATTGCCTACAGTAGCCTGGCCAATATGGCTCAGTAGTTGAATGTCAACTCATGCACCAAGAAGTTGCCAATACAATTCCCAATCAGGGCACATGCCCAGGTTGTGGGCCCAGTCCCCAGTGGGGGACATGCAGGAGGCAGCCAATTGATATTCTTTCTCATCGTTGATTCTTTCTCTCTCTCCCACTCCCTTCCTCTCTCTCTCAAATCAATAAAGAAAAAAAAATTTTTAAATAATTGCCTACAGTATTTTCAGTATGATAACATACTGTACAAGCTTGTAGCCTAGGAGCACTAGACTATACCACATAGCCTAGGTGTGTAAGAGGTCATATTCCCTAAGTTTGTGTAAGTGTACTCCACAATGTTTACACAATGACAAAATTGCCTAACAACACATCTCACAGAACATATCCCCAACCTCAAGCGATGCATAACTGTATACTTCAAGTTTACAACGTGATTTGCTATACATATACATTGTGAAATCAGTACCACAGTCAGGTTAATTAACACACTTTTTACTGCACATGGTTACCTTTGTGTGAGAATGCTTAAGACTACCCTCTTAGAAAATTTCAAAGTATACTATCATTAAAATCACTCTGTTGCACATTATATCCCCAGAATGTATTCATCTTATCCATTGCTCCACTTTCCCTAACCCCAGCCTCCTAACCACCATCCTAGTTTCTGTTTAGATGAGTTTGGCTTTTTTTGTTTTTTAGATTCCACTTATTAGTGAGATAATACAGTACTTGTCTTTGTCTACCTGGCTTATTATTTCCCTTAGCAGAATATACTCCAGGTTCATCCATATTGTCGCAGGATTTCTTCTTTCTCATAGCTGAATAATATTCCATCACACACACACACACACACACACACACACACACACACACACACACATTCTTTAGGGTGAATACTGACATCTCACTGTAGAAGGTGTGTATTTTATAGCACTCTCCCTGCATGGATTTTTTGGTAATTGTGTCTTCAGTAGCTTTCTTGGGGCTTATGCATATCATCTGAATCCAATTAGCCCCCTTCTTCAGTTGGAAGTACTGCACTGGCACCAAGAGAGAGTAAACAGATAGGTGGGGCCTAGGAAGTTCAAGTTTTAGTAAACTTGCCACAGATTAGAGCTTTTTCTCATAATTCTAAATAAAGGTGAGGTGCTTATATGTAGAAAAATTAGGAAGAATGCCAGAAGGAGGATTTATTTGACTATAAGATTACCATTGCCAGGTTTAAATATGTCTTACTTTTTTTTTTTTAATCCTCACCTGAGGACGTTTTTCCATTTTTTGTTCAGGTAGAGTGGGAGGGAGAGAGAGAAAGAGAGAGAGAAACATTGATGTGAAAGGGACACATTGAGTGGCTGCCACCTGCACAACCCATCCAGGGCCAGGGACAAACTGCAACCGAGGTACACGCCCCTAGCGGGAACCAAACCCCCGTCTCTCGGGACCACAGGCCGATGCTCTAACCGCTGAGCCAAACAGGCCAGGGCATGTTTTACTTTTTATTAGAGAAAATCATATCTCAAAAGCATGTTAACTTTTAGAATGTTAAAAATGCATTCATTTCTTGTTAATTCTCTGTATATGGCCATTTTCACAAATCTTTCAAAATCTCATTAATTGATGTCTTTGGAGGAATTTTATTTTACTTTTTCTCCTTTCACCATAACGATTCCCAATTTAGCTCCTTAGTTCAAAATAATTCAGTACAGTCTGTGGTACCTTCTTTAGACTGTCTTGTCACCTCCAAAGAATTATGGAAAAAAAATCCTTTAATTATACAACTTGAGTATGGCTCTTGATTTATAATCATCTGAAAAAGGGCTTCTATATATAAACATCAAAGGAAAAAATAAAATATTAAGCCACGTTTTATTGTAATTACAATATATATTTTTCAATTAATCTCTTTTTCACTAATCCTAATTAATTCATTTCAGAATCTACCATATTTCTATAATTATAAAAATAATTTACTGACTGGTTTGTAAAATGTTTTTCTTAATCACTTATTTTACACAATCAAATTGAATCAGTACTGATATATTACAATTCTAAAATGTGCAATACTGTATTTAAAGGATTCGTGATTTTGGAATTGCTTGATGTTACATGAAATTTTGAATAACCTTGTTTTCTATGCTCTGTTTGACTTTTTTCCTTTCCTTACCTATCAGGAAATCTAAAAAAAAAAAATTAAGTGCAACTCAGCTGGTTGTCTTTGAAGAATAACAATTTGAGACGAGAGTAAGTCGATAGCGTAGTAATAAGGTCTGATGATCGCTTTCCCATGAGATATCCTATGCTAAAATGACGGAGGCCTGCCCATCACTGCACACAGAATGCTGCCATTCTCGACTTCAATAGGAAAGCATTTATCTTCTGCACCTGCTCCAGGATATGAATAGCTGTAATGTACTCTAACAAAAGAGGGGAAAAACTGTCACTATGATTTTAAACATATTCATTGACATAAGAAAAAGGAAAATATTTTGAGCACTTAGAATATATTGTTCTTGCTCGATTATGCCTGATTTCTACAGTGAATTAAGTTATATTTAATATTATTAAAATTTTCCTATTGAGTTCATCAGTATGACTTCATCATCATAGAAAGCTCTTTGAATTATTAACGAGAGCCTGTGTGTGTGCTCTATGAGTAAAGGAGTGGCATGTAACAGAATGAAGCACCTAGGTAAAATGTAAATGCAGTTTTTACAACTGTCAGTAAGACATAAAATTTACAGTTGAAAGTTAAAACTTATTCCTAAAATGTCACTAAAGAAATTGATTATTGGGGGGAGGGGAGGGAAGGTTGACTATGAAGCCAGAGCTTTATTCATTTATTTTGAAGATACTCTTTATTTTTATTTTATTAATTGTCAAGTTTCTTACTTTGATTAGAATTTTTTATTGAATTTATTTGGGTGACATTGGTTAATAAAATTATGTACGTTTCAGGGGTGCAATTCTAGAATACATCATCTGTATGAAGCCAGAGCTTTTAAAGGTTTAAAAAAATAGTGAAATGCTTTTGCTTTTCCACAACATTTTTATTCCTAACTATTACCGCTTTATTGGGTAAAGCTCTGAAGGAAGTCTGTCAGATTTCTCGAACATTTATGTTTGCCCAGCAGGTGTTTCCTCTCATGGCGTTTTACATGCTGATTTTTCTTATGCTGCTGTCTTTCAAATTTAACTTTCCTTTAAAAAATATTCAAGAGAAGATTACAGCGTAGGTAAACGCGGTATCGCGTCCTCCCACAACCACATCAAAGTTACAACTAAACTACAGAAAAAACCCTCATTCAAAACAGCCTGAAATCAAGCTGAATGGAAGTCCTACAACTACGGAATTAAAGCAGCAGTCTCATCGAGACTGGTAGGAGGGGTGGATGTGTGACGGACTGGTCCTACACCCACGTGTGATGGATAAAAATCAGGAGGACACCTCGGCAGGGAAGGTCCTCCCTGAGGACTGAAGGGTCCCCATCCCACACCAGACACCCCTCTCAGGGTTCCAGTGCCAGGAAGAGAAGTCCCCATAACTTCTGGCTGGAAAAACCAGCGGGAACTGAGGCTCAAGGAAGCTGATGCAGCTGGAGCCCCGGGCAGCTGCTTAAAGGGCCCTAGCACAGACTTATTGGACTCACTCCCTCTAAGCTTGGAGGGGAGGCAGATCCAGGAGCACCAGAGACATACAGGGAAGAACTGAGCTGTGTGGCACTGGAGCGAGGGCTGGAAAGGGGGCTTTCTCTGGGACAAACGTGCTGTCAGAGACCTTTGTTCCTTTGGTGAGCCCTTCCCTGGGGCGGCAGACAGTTGCCTTATCTGGGACTCCAGCAACCTGGCTCACACTGGTAGCCCTGCCCTGGTGATTCCCTGAGGCCCCACCCCACCCAACTTTCAGGCCCACCCAAACTGATGCCACTTGCTTAACCATAGGATTGCCTGTCTTGGATCCTGCTTCAGGTTTTCCTAAATTCTTTCAAACAAGCAGCATCTGGTCTCAGATAGCCCCATACCTCTCATTAAGTAGTACACAGAAACAAACACAGAGAGGCAGCCAAAATGAGGAAACAAAGAAACAGGTCCAAAATGAAAGAAGAGAACAAAACCCCAAGAAAAAAACTAAGCGAAATGGAGATAAGCAACCTAACAGATGCTGAGTTCAAAATACTGCTTATAAGGATGCTCAATGAACTTAGTGAGAACCTCAGTGAACTTAGGGAGGGCCTCAAGAGCATAAAAAAGGACCAGTCATAAATGATGGATGCACAGTCAGAAATGAAGGAGTCATTAACTGAAATAAAGAATAATTTACACAGATTCAATAGTAGAGTACGTGAATCCAAGAAGCAAACCATTGATTTGGAATATAAGGAAGCAAAAAATGCCCAATCAGAACAGCAAAAAGAAAAAAAGATCCAAAAAAATGAGGATAGTGTAAGGAGCCCTTGGGACAACTTCAAGCGTGCCAACATTCGCATCTTGGGGGTGCCAGAAGGAGAAGAGCAAGAACAAGAAATCGAAAACCTGTTTGAAACAATAATGGCAGAAAACTTCCCTAACTTGGTGAAGGAAACTGACATACAAATCCAGGAAGCACAGAGAGACCCAAACAAGATGAATGCCAAGAGGCCCACACCAAGGCCCATTCCAAGAGGTTCAAGACAAAGAGAGAATCTTAAAAGCAGCAAGAGAAAAGCAGTTAGTTACCTACAAGGGAGTTCCCATAAGGCTGTCAGCTCATTTCTCAAAAGAAACTTTGCAGGCCAGAAGGGAGTGGCAAGAAATATTCAGTGATGAAAAGCAAGAACCTACCACCAAGATTACTCTATCCTGCAAAGCTGTCATTTAGAATTGATGGCCATATAAAGAGTTTCCCAGACAAGAAAAAGTTCAAGGAGTTCATCACCACCAAACCATTTTTATATGAAATGTTGAAGGGTCTTTTTGAAGAAAAAGATAAAATATAAGAACAACAAAATGTCAATGAATACATTTCTATCAACAATGGAATCTACAAACAAAATGAACAGGCATTACAGAAACATTCTCATGGATACAGAGAACATTTTGTTGGTTGCCAGATGGGAGGGGGGTTGGGGGAATGGGTGAAAAAGGTGAAGGGATTAAGAAGTACAAATTCATTGCTAGACTGACAAACCTCAAAGGGAAAGGGGTTGGGGGGTGGGAAGAAATAAACCAAAGAACTTATATGTATAACCAATGGACACAGGCAACAGTGTGAGAAAAGGCGGGAGGGGGGTGGGAGTGGGGAGGAGGGGGTCCATGGGGGAAAAATGAGGAACATCTGTAATACATTCAACAATAAAGATTTAAAAATATTTTAAAATAAAAAACAAAAACAAAAAATAAAAATAAAAAAAGTTTAAAAATATTCAAGAGATTTTAAGAGCGTATGTACATACGTGCACACACTGTGTATAAATATATAAAGTTTAGTGACGATTAATCTGACTCATCTTTTAACAAACACTAAAATTAAGAACCCAAGTTAATTTTCTCCCTCAAGGGTATTCACTATTAGAAATTACTCATTTGCCCTGGCCGGTGTGGCTCAGTGGTTGAGCATTGACCCATGCACCAAGAGGTCACCGGTTCAATTCCTGGTCAGGGCACATGCCCAGGTTGTGGGCCAAATCCTCTGGGGGGGCATGCAGGAGGGAGCCAATCAGTGTTCTTGCTCTTTGATGTTTCTCTCTCTCTTTCTCTCCCCCCCTTCCTCTCCCTAAAATCAATAAAGAAAAAATAAAACCAAATTACTTATTTGCCCTGGCTGATGTTGCTGAGTGGTTAGAGTGTTGGCCCGTGCACTGAAGGGTCATGGGTTTGATTCCCAGACAAGGACACGTATCCGGGTTTTGGATTCGATCCCCAGCCCTGGTCCGGGAACATGCAGGAGGAGTTAATCAATTGATATGTCTCTCTCACATTTATGTGTCTCTTTCTCTCTCTCCCTCCCCTCCACTCTCTAAAAAATCAATGGAAAAAATATCCTCAGGTGAAGATTAACAAAAAAAAAAAAAAAAAGAAAATAATTATGCACTTACTTCAGTGCTGCTGCTATTGCTTAAAATGTCTTTGGACCTCTTCCTTTGAAATGTCCTTAAAAATATGCAAAAAATTTTCAAAAATCTTTTCATTCATTTATTGGGGTAAATATAAAAATATATATATATTTAATTCATCTTTATTGTTTAATGTATTACAGATGTTCCTCCTTTTTCCCCCGTGGACCCCCTCATTCTCGTTCCCACCCCCCTCCTGCCTTCCCCACTCTATTGTCTGTGTCCATTGGTTATGCATACATGCATATAAGTTATTTGGTTTATCTCTTCCCACCCTCCCGCTCCCCTTCCCTTTGAGGTTTGTCAATCTAACAACCAATTTGTACTTTTTTTTTTTTTTTTTTTTTATCCTCACCCGAGGATATTTTTCCATTTTCTGTACAGATAGAGTGGGAGGGAGAGTGAGGAAGGGAGAGAGAGAGAAACATCGACGTGAAGGGACACATCGAGTGGCTGCCACCCGCACCACCAACCAGGGCCGGGGACAAACTGCAACCGAAGTACGTGCCCTTAGCGGGAACCAAACCCGGGTCTCTCCAGACCGCAGGCCGACACTCTAACTGCTGAGCCAAACTGGCCAGGGCCAATTTGTACTTCTTAATTCCTTCACCTTTTCCATCCATTCCCCCAACTTCTCTTCCATCTGGCAACCAATAAAAAGTTATCTGTATCTATGAGTCTGTTTCTGTTCTGCTTGTTCATTTTGTTTGTACATTCAATTGTTGACAGACAATACATTTATTGCCATTTTATTGTTTATACTTTCGATCTTCTTTTTCTTCAAGAAGACACTTCAACATTTCATGTAATACTGATTTGGTGGTGATGAACTCCTTTAACTTTTTCTTGTCTGGGAAAGTCTGTTTTTTTAAATGCTCACCCAAGGATATTTTTCCATTTATCTTCAGATTGAGTGGGAGGGAGAGAGAGAAACATTGATGTGAGAGAGACACATTGATTAATTGACTCCCGCATGACTCCAACCAGGGCTGGGGACAAACCGCAACCGAGGTACATGCCTTTGGCCAGAATTGAACCCGCGACTCTTTGATCTGCCAGCTGATACTCTACCCACTGAAGCAAACTGGCCAGGGCTGGGAAAGTCTTTATATGTTCATCTATTCTAAATGAGAGCTTAGTAGGATAGAGTAATCTTGGTTGTGGAGTCTTGCTTTTCATCAGTTTAAATATTTCTTGCCACTCCCTTCTGGACTGCAAGATTTCTTCTGAGAAATCAGTTGACTGTCTTATGGAAGCTCCCCTGTAGGTAACTAACTGCCTTTCTCTTGCTAAGATTCTCTCTTTGTCTTTAACCATCTGCATTTTGATGATAATGTGTCTTGGTGTGGGCCTCTTTGGGTTCATCTTGTTTGGGACTCTCTATGCTACCTGGACTTGTAAATCTGTTTCCTTCACCAAGTTTTCTGTCATTATTTTTTCAAATAGGTTTTCAATTTCTTGCTGTCACTCTCTCCTTCTTCTGGCACCCCCATGATGCACATGTTGGCACACTTGAAGTTGTCCCAGAGGCTCCTTACACTATCCTCATTATATTGGATTCTTGCTGTTCTGATTCAATGTTTTAGCTTCCTTATATTCCAAATCAGTTTGCTTCTTGGCTTTACCTATAATAGTATTTATTCCCTGTAAATTATTCTTTATATCAGTTAGTGCCTCCTTCATTTCTGACTGTGCTTCCTGCATTTCTGACTCTCCTGTTTTATGCTCTTGAGGCCATCACTAAGTTCATTGAGCATCCTTATAAGCAGTGTTTTGAACTCCACATCTGTTAGATTGCTTATCTCCATTTTGTTTTGTTCTTTTCCTGGAGTTTTGATCTATTCTTTCATTTGGGACATGTTTCTTTGTCTCCTCATTTTGACTGTCTTGTGCTTTTTCTATGTATTAGGTAGAGTTGCTATGTCTCCTAGGCTTCCTGTGGTGGCCTATTGTAGTAAGTGCCCAGTAGAGTCCAGTGGCACAACCTCCCTGATTACCCCAGCTATGTCCTCGAGGTATACCCCTCGTGTGGACTGTACACACTTCTGTTATAATTGAGTCTTGATTGCTATTGGCACATCAATGGGAGGAATTTACTCAGGCTGATCAGCCACAAGGACTGGCTGTGCCCACTGACCACTGACCTTTGACTACCTGGGAGAACCAGCTGTGCAGGGGCCCACCACACAGAGCAAGACTTACTTCAGCAGGGCTCTGGTACCCACTGAGTCCAGTCCTTGACTGTGTCACTTGTGGAGGTGGTTAGGTGGTGGTGCTTCAACATTGTCTGAAGCTATATACTGGGTGTGCTGGCTCTGGGGCAAGGTTAGCCACTGCCTGTGTTCTCCCCTGGACCACCATAGTGATCTGCAGATGGCTGCTTCTTGTGCTGGTCTTGGAGGTGCCCAGGCAAAGCCAAGTTGTAAACCAAGGCTGGCTGTTCCTAGTGCCAGGCCTGGGGCCACTTAACAAGAGGTATGGGCTCACTGAGGCTAAATGCTGCTTTTAAAAGAAAATTTAGTAAAATCTGAAACAGGAGCCAAGGCAGTCCAATCCTATGGTAAGGCCACTGGAAAAAGCTTGGGTAGGCCTGAAAGTTGGGTGGGCAGGCTTAGGGAATCACCAGGGCGGGGCAAACAGTGTGAGCCAGGTTGCTGGAGTCCCAGATATGGCTGCTGACCCCATGGGGGAAGGGCACACCAATGAAAAACTGCCTCTGCCAGCACATCTGTCTGGGAGAGAGCTTCCCTCCAGCTCTCTCCCTGATGCCAAACAACTCAGTTTTTTTTCTTGGATGTCTCTGGTGCCTTTCAAGCTGCCTCCCCCATGCTGGAGCCTGGAGGGAGTGATTCTGAGTAAGTCCGTGCATGGACCCTTTAAGAGGAGCTGCCTGGGGCTCCTGCAGCCTCAGCCTCTCTCAGCCTCAGTTCCCACTGATTTATACAGCCTGAAGTGATGGGGATTCTCTTCCTGGCACTGGAACTCTGATCTGGGCACCTGGTGTGGGATGAGGACTCCCCACTCCTCAGGGAGGACCTTCCCAGCCGAGGTAGCCTCTTGATTTTTATTCGCCACACGTGGGTGTGGGACCAGCCTATCTACGCCTCAGCCCCTCCTACCAGTCTCAATGGGGCTTCTTCTTTAATTCCGTAGTTGTAGGACTTCCATTCAGCTTGATTTCAGGCAGTTCTGAATGGTTGCTGTTCTGTAGTTTAGTGTAATTTTGATGTGGTTGTGGGAGGACACGATACTGCATTTACCTACACTTCCATCTTGACCGGAAGTGTAAATCTGCAAAACATTTAAAATACATCCTCAGTGGTGGCAGGTCATCATTCTTTGAGCATGGTTGAGAAATGGGAACCAAGGATTTGTTTTTGAAGTAGCAGAAAGGCATTCAGGCATATGTGATGAATAGGTAACTGTTTCAGATAATTCAGTTTTGATCAGAGTCAGGGATAAAATGTAAAGAATTTGTTGTATGCAGGGGATATGAAAAACTAAACATCAGGGAGGAAAGGATGGGCCAAAATGACTGTAATAGCAATTTAAAAAGAAAAATACAGACTGGTTTCGGCAGTTGTTGGAAAGCTTGGAGTTTTCCATGTTGACTATTTTTTGTTGTTACAGATGATTCTTTTTTCCCCCCGTTGACACCCTCCTCCCTCTTCCTCTCCCTCCCCGCCCTGTCCCCATCTTTGTTGTCCATGTCCATTGGTTAATCATACATGCATATAAGTTCTGTGGTTTATCTCTACCCCCCACCCCCTCTCCTGGGGATTGTCAGTCTATACCCTACTTCCACGTCTCTGGGACTACCCTGTTCTTCAGACTGTTATGTTCATTATGGTGACTATTTTGAACCAGTGCAATCATTTAGAAGTACTGGCTTCCCATGAAGCACTGAGGTTTTATGTGGTTTTCATTTCTACTTCTGAACCCCTTATATCCATATTAAGATTTAAAGTGATATAAATTAAAACTCAATCTGATTAATTTTTTCTAGGCTCTTCGCATACTTAGCATCAGTCTGGCCAAAAAATCTTACTTGTACCATCATGTTTGATTCCTACTGGGGAGACATCTTAACTTTGTTGAGTTTTGAAAACTCTTTAGTTACATAGATAATGCTGAATCAAGGTGGCTCCAGGAAATGTTGGTTTTAGAAAGAGGGAGCAAAGTAAATTTAGAAAAGAGGGAAAGATGCCTAGATTCAGGGAGTCACCAATCTAACCAGAACCTTGGGTGATTTTCACATTAAGAAGCTATAGTCTGGATGATACTTTCAAGGTCCCTCCATGTAGTCTCAAAGGATAAGAGATCTTTCTTTTTTACAGCTGCATAGTACTCCATTGTGTATATGTACCACTGCTTTTTTATCCACTCTTCTACTGATGGACACTTGGGCTGTTTCCAGATCTTAGCGATTATAAATAGTGCTGCTACAAACATGGGGGTACATATATTATTTCTGATTGGTGTTTCAGGCTTCTTAGGGTATATTCCTAGAAGTGGGATAACTGGGTCAAATGGAAGTTCAATTTTTAATTTTTTTGAGTGAAACAAGCCAAACAGAGAAAGACAAGTTTCATATGATCTCACTTATTTGTGGAATATAATGAACATAACAGTCTGAGGAATGGGGTAGTCTCAGAGATGCGGAAGTGGGGTACAGACTGACAATCCCCAGAAGAGGGGGGTGGTGGGAGAGAGATAAACCACAGAACTTATATGCATGTATGCATGAACAGTGGACATGGACAACAAACAGGGGAGAGGGCAGGGAGGGAGAGGGAGGGGGGAATCAGTGGGGGAAAAAGGAGAAACATCTGTAACAAAAATTAATTAATAATAATAATAAAAAAAAGAAGCTATAGTCTGGAAAGGAATTAAAAATGATCAATTTAATACCAGTTGCTAGCTGAAATTTTGTACGAATCATCCAAGCTTCTTTATGTCTTACTTCATGAGATTGAATGATATGCTTAGAAGAGGAAATCAAAATTTAGATTTAGGAGACCTAGTCTTAATTCAGCTCTGACCCTAAATTATTTATAATCTTTACAAATACTTCAAGAAAATGTTGGTTTTCTCTTTTTCTAAATGAATCCTTTGAGACAGGAAAAATTAGTGCTCCTATTGCATAAATAAAAACTTTTTAAAAATCCTCACCTGAGGATATTTTTCTATTTATCTTCAGATAGAGTGGAGGGAGGGACAGGGAGGAAGGAACAGAGAGGGAGGGAGAGAGAGAGAGAGAAACATTGATGTGAGAGGGACACATAGACTGGTTGCCTCCTGCATGACCCCGAACAGGGCCAGGGACCAAACTGCAACTGAGATATAGCCTTTGACCAGAATCAAACTCAAAACTCATTGGTCTGGGTGCCGACGCTCTAACTGCTGAGCCAAACCAGCCAGGGCTAAAAGGGAATTTAAAAAACAAGCCAGACACTGCAAAATAAATTGCCTAAGATCATTTGGTTTTAAGAGACGGAGCTGTGCTTGGGAAGATGCAGCTTTTGTCTTATAAGAAGCTGCTTTTCTATGATGTTATGGCTCAAAATATTTTTTTAAATTTGTCTGAAATCATGCAAGAAAGAGGTGATTGTGCTAGAAAAATCTTTCCTGTCAGTGAAACTGAGCAGTTCTGGAGGAAAATGCTTTCTCATCTGTTCATCAATAAACCAGAAAAATCCATGCTTGGTTATAAAGCTAAGGATAGGTTTGCTTTTTTTTATCCTTGTATTTAGTTCAAACACTTCCAGTGATTTCCAGCTCAAATGTTTACTTTGTTCATCACTGTGAAAATTCCAAAGCACACAGGATTATATTAAAGGAAGTCTTCTGGTCATCTGGAAATCAAATACTAAAACCTTAGGAAATCAGGTTTCATATTTAGGAATGGTTTTATGTCCACTGTTTAATCTTAACTAACATTTGAGACCCTACAGTGCACAAAGCATTATCAGTTGTTCAGAATAATTGCAATAAAAACACTGCATATAAAAACATTACATCGCCCTGGCTGGTTTGGCTCAGCGGTTATAACGTTGGCTCTCGGACCAAGGAGTCTCAGGTTCGATTCCGGTCAAAGGCACATGCTTTGATTGTGGTTCATTCCTGGTCCTGGTTGGGTCATGCGGGAAGCAAACAGTCGTATATCTCTCTCACATCTATGTTTCTCGCTCGCGCTCTCTCTCTCTCACTCTCCCTCTCTCCCAGTCTATCTGAAAATCAATGGAAAAATATCCTCAGGTGAGGATTAAAGAAAAAAAGAAAGAGCCCTGCTGGTGTGGCTCAGTGGTTGAGCATTGACCCATGCACCAAGAGGATACATGCCCAGGTTGTGGGCCTGATCCCCAGTGGGGGGCATGTAGGAGGCGGCCAATCAATGTTCTCGTTCATTGATGTTCCTCTCTCTCTCTCCCTCTCCCTTCCTCTCTCTCTCAAATCAATAAAGAAAAAAAAATTTTTTTAATTACATAATGGCCCTGGCCTGTTGCTTAGTGGTTAGAGCGTTGGCTCTTGGACCACAGGGTTGCAGGTTTGATCCCTGGCCCCAATCAGGGTCCTGTGGGAGGTAACCAATGAATGTGTGTCTCTCACTTCTCTCTCTTGCCCTCCCCACCTCCTTTACACTCTAAAAAATAATAAAATTGCATAGTGTCCCTGGACATCAAGCACTATAGATACAGATTCTAATTAATAGGATATTTTCATGTTCCCTTGCATACATTTACTGCTCTAGCCTATAGACAGAGGTATTTCATTTGAAAATATTACAACAGAAAAAATCAGTGGAATGTTCATAAATATCTGCAATTGTCAATGTTTGTTTTATAAGAAAAGCAAAACATCCATGGTTCAAAAATGTTTCATCAAATGTCTCTCATTCTCTCCAATTGTCTCCTCAAAGATTCCTGGCAAAGTCTCTCCAAAAGAACTCTCATTATTTTATAATCACACATTCTGAATTGTTGTACTAAGGGAAAAAGAAAGGCTAGAATTGCTTTAGGAGAAAGAACCATTTACAATGTTCATTGAAATTGAGCCATATTAAGTACATATTTTTGAAGTGTTTAGTATATGCCATTTGATATACATTTTGCTAACTTTCATTAAAATACTGGCTCTTAATCAAGAACGTAATTTATGCCATATTTTTCCTTTGGGAAAAACACCAATTTGAATTATTATCATTAGCTTATAATAACAAGAATAAAATTTTATGTAAATTTATGTTAACAAAGCATTGTCACAAACTTATAACCCAATGAGAGGCTTTTTTCTTCTTTCCTCATATTTCTCTTCCTTTACCTCCATTCTTCTTTTTTCCAGTTTTATTGAGATGTAATTAATACATAATTTTATATAACATTCAGTATTAGTATTAGCATTAGTATGCAACATAATGATTGATATACTATGTATATGTTGCAAAATGATTACCACAATAACTTTAGTTAATATCCATTGCCTCACATAGTTACAATTTTTTTCTTGTGATAAGAATTTTTAAGATATGTCCTCTTAGCAACTTTTAGATATGTAGTGTAGTATTGTTAACTATTCTCACCATGCTGTACATGCATCCCCAGAATTTATTCATTTTATAATTGGAACTTTATATCTTTTGACCCCTTTTACCCATTTCACCCTTCTCCTACCCCATGCCTCTGGCAACCACCAATCTGCTCTCTGTATCTGTGAATTTGTTGTTTTTTTTTAGATTTCACATGTAATTGTATATTTTTGGCATCTTTGTTATAAATTAATTGAACATATATGCATGGATTTATTTCTGGGCTTCTATTCTGTTCCATTGATCTATGTACCTATTTTTTGGCCAATAGCATACTGTTTTGATTACTATAGCTTTGTAATGTAATTTGAAACCAGAAAGTGTGTTGTCTCTAGCTTTGTTCTTTCTCAAGATTGCTTTGGATAGTCAGAGTCTTTTGTGGTTCTATACAAATTTTAGGATTGTTTGTTCTATTTCTGTGAAAAATGTTATTGAATTTTGACAGGAATTGCATTGAATCTATAGATTGCTTTGGGTAGTATGAAGATTTTAGCAATATTAATTCTTCCAATATATGAGCATAAAGTATCTTTCCATTTGTGTATTCTTCAGTTTCATTCATCGATGTCTTACAGTTTTCAGTGTACAGGTTTTTCACTTCCTTTATTAAATTTATTCCTAGGTATTTTGTTATTTTTGATGTTATTGTAAATGGGACTGTTTTCTGAAATTTCTCTTTCTAATAGCTCGTTATTAGTATACAGAAACACAGCTAAATTTTGTATATTGATTTTGTATCCTGCAACTTTACTGAATTAATTTATTATGTCATCTAAAAATAGACAGTTTACTTCTTCTTTTCCAGTTTGGATGCCTTTTATATCTTCTTCCTACCTAATTGCTTTGGCTATGACTTTTAGCACCATGGTGAAAAAAAGTGGTAAAGTGGATACTCTTGTCTTATTCCTGATCTTAGAGAAAAAGCTTTTAGTTTTTAACCATTGAACATGATGTTAGCTGTGCATTTGTCACATGTGGCCTTTATTATATTGAGGTATGTCCCCTCTATACCTGGTTTGTTGTTTTTATTATGACTGGATGTTGAATTTTGTCAAATCCTTTTTCTGCATCTATTGAGGTGATCATATGATTTTTATCCTTTATTTTGTTAATGTGGTGTATCACATACACCATGATCAGGTGGATTTATTCCAGGGATGCAATGATGTTTCAACATCTGCAAATCAATTCTTCATTAATCTTTGTTTAGGTTATCATGTGTTCCAATTTTCCCAGGATAGTCCTACTGTATGCTTGTTGTCTTGCTGTAATAAACAGAGCCCCCTCAATAAGTACATGAAAACATGTTCACCATCATTAGTCATTAGAAAAATGCAAATTAAAACCAGAATAAAATACTACTAAACAGTCACTGCAATGGCTATAATCATAAACACTGTTCATACCAATGGTTAGTGAGGATGTGGAGAAACTATACTTTCAATACATTGCTCTAAAAAATGTAAAATGGTGCAATCACTTTGGAAAATTATTTGGCAGTTTTTTAAAAACTTAAATGTACTCATCATACCACCCAGCCATTCAACACCTTGACACTTATCTAATAAAAAATAAATACATATGTCTATACCAAGACTTTTACATGTTCATAGCAACTTTATTTATAATTACTCCAAATTGGAAACCCAAGTATTACCAAGAAGAGAATGGATGAATTACGGTATAGCCATATAATGGAAATAAATAGGAAGAAGCTATTCGTGTACACAACATGTAAGAATCTCTATGTGAAAGAAGTCAGACAAAAAAGGATATAATATATGATTCTGTTTATGTAAAATTCTATAAAATAAAAACTTGTGACTTGAACCAGATCTGTGGTTGCCTAGGAATAGGAAAAGAGGATGAAAGGAGAGATTACAAAGTGGTACAAGAAAACTTTGTGGGATGGTGAATATGTTTATTATCTTGACTGTTGGAATAGTTTCACAGGTATATGTCAAAACTCATCAAACTCCAAATTTAAATATCTACAGTTTATTGTATATCAATTCTTCCTCAGTTAGATTGTTAAAAATAATGCCTCCTTTTATTCTTAAAGATATTACAGTTTGAATGTTGGTAATGTCCTATTTCTTAATCTGGTGCTGATTTTATAAATTTTAAATTTGGGTATTTGTCTCATAGATTCATTCAGTTTGTAAAAATCCACTTACAATATGTGCACTTTTCTGTGTATCTGTTATTCTTCAACCAAACAACAACAATAACAACAGAAACAAAAACAAAAAAAAAAATCCTGAAAGAATCCCTGAGGAAAACATGCAGAAAGCATTTCATGTGGCCAATAAATTATAGAATAACCCAGTTCTTTGTATTTTTATGTTTTCCTATTTTAAAGAAAACTAAGATTTAGAAACAACTTGCAAAAAGCCATAAAAAAAAGTAAATATTTCAGTGGAGACTTCAGCTAGCTATTTCTTTCCTGAAAAATCTATGTGCTTTTCAGGCCATTGAAAGAACTGGTCTATCTTTTTTTTTTTTTTATCCTCACCAGAGGACATTTTTCCATTTTTTGTTCAGGTAGAGTGGGAGGGAGAGAGAGAAACATCGACGTGAAAGGAACACATCGAGTGGCTGCCACCGGCACAACTGACCAGGGCCGGGGACAAACTGCAACCGAGGTACGCGCCCTTAGCAGGAACCGAACCTGGGTCTCTCAGGACCGCAGGCCGACGCTCCAACCGCTGAGCCAAACCGGCCAGGGCAGAAATGGTCTATCTTTAACAAAGGTTTGTTATGTTAAAAAATAATCAACCTGTTTTATGATCATCCCTTATACATTTATATCGTAATACATTAATGATTCACAGATTTTTTCACAGGTAAAGGATAATATTTATTTCAATATTTACAGCAAGTTTTGGGACACAAAGCATCTAATCCTTTTCAGTTAGTTCAGTGATGCCAATCCAGTCTTTGGAACAAGGAACTGTAATACAAAAGGATTTTAAGGAAACAAAGAACCTTTTACTAGTGGAGAATGTAATTCTGGTCATAGAATAAATTAACCAGTTGAAGATAATATATTCATTGGCATTTGAGATACAATGAACACTTAAGAAGAAGAAAATACACAGTGAATTGAAGTAGATTTGTATGTATTTTGGAAATCTGTTCTCTATGGAAGATTTTTTATTACCAGGGTAAAAACAGACAAGCCTTTGATAGTAAAGAGCAATTTAGTTTAGAAATTGATTAATTTTATAAAATAATAGTGACTTTTAAGTAATATGGCTTATTGTATTTTAGGAAACACTCCCAAGGATTAATTTATTAGTATGACATTTTGCATACAGTAGTCCTTCAGAGTGGTGTAGACCAATTTAAGTGCAGTTCAAAGCCAGTTTGGGGGAAGGAGAGGAAGGGAGAAGGTGGTACGGCAGACAGGAAAGAAGAAAAGATAGGCAAAGAAGAGCAATGCTCTTTAGGTTCTAAAATCAACTGTTTGCAATGATCATCAGCTGTTACTATGGGCTTTGGGTTCCTTATAGAGTGTAGAAGATTCTTCTGGTTCCCTACTCAATATCCATTTACCTACAGCTATGTGCTAAAATGACCCTGATTTTGTTTGAATAGCCATCCTTCTCCACATGGCCATGTGCTTGAGAGAGGCTGGCCTGATTCCCAGCCCCAGGGGTAAGTCCTAATTGGTCCACCACATTCTCATTTCCTTGCCAGTAATTCCAGTAATTGTTTTAGGAAGGACACATGACCCAATTTTGACCAATCAGAAATAAGAAATTCGCTGGAAGCTTCTAGGAAAGGCTTTCTTACTCTTAAATAAGACACAGTTGGGCAAATTAAAAAACAAACAAACAAACAAAACTTCACCTGAGGATCTTTTTCCATTTTTTTTTTTTAAAGAGAGAGTGAAGTGGGGGGGGAGGGAGAGAGAGAGAAATATCAATGTGAGAGAGACACTTTGACTGGTTGCCTGCCACATGATCCTGACCTGGGCGGGGGATGGAACCTACAACCCTTTGGTCTGAAGGCCAATGCTGTAACCACTAAGCCAAACTCGTCAGGGCAGTTGGGCAATTTTGTATCTGACTGTGATTCCCAGAGCTACTTCAGCTACATTCTTATCATGAGGTAAGTGAGGCCCGCAGACCAATGAGTCGCGGGTTCAATTCTGGTCAAGGGCACCTACCTCTGTTGTGGTTTGTCCGGCCCTGGTTGGGGTCGCACAGGAAGCAACTAGTCAATGTGTCCCTCTCATGTCAATATTTCACTCTCTCTTCCTCTTTCTCCCTCCCACTTTGTCTGAAAATAAATGGAAAAATATCCTCAGGTGAGGATTAAAAAAAAGAAAGAAAGAAAAAGTTGATACCTTTTGAGGGGCAGAACTGAGCTTTAGCAACAACATAGGTCCTGATGATGTCATTGAGCCCCTACATGTTCCAACCCTGGGCTTACTGCTAACCAGCCAGGTGATCTTGAAGATCGATCTGGGCCTCAGTTTCCTCAACTACACAATGAGGAAGACAAACCTTTTACTTGATCCACCTGGGATTCTTCAATTCTACTCTACCATCAATCCACTGTTCTTGTGACTCATACACCCTTCATTGAAGTTACTGAACACCTCTTGCTGGTAAAAGTATATAACCTGGAAAATGCAAACATCAGTGAGCTCTAACATGATTTTTCAGTGTAATTTCTAGGAACACCAGTTTTAAAAGTTGCCCAGGGCCAAGCTATTAAAAAATTTTCAGAAAAAGAAAAGGAAAGATTTTTCAGGTATTTCAAATATCAAAAGCTGATATGTGCCCGTGTTGATATGATGTGAGAAATAATTGGTAAGAAGCTCAAGTAAGTGCCGAGAGCAGAATCTAGGCTGAAACTCCCACATTCTTATTACAGTATTATATTGATCACAGTGTAAAAGAAGAGCTGGTCTATGCCAGACGATCTCACCTCACTCATTTTCCTTTGGGCCATTATACCTTCATATGAAGGTATTTCATAACTTGGTGATTTTTCTTACTACTCTGCCTTTACAGCTTTGAAATTTCAGCTTCAGGTAGATGAAATGGAATTGTCTTTTGTACCAGGAGGTCACAGGGACTATTCTATATCTCTTTTGCTTTCTGTGGTATTGCTGCTACTATCTGTTAACTTACATCCAGTGTTTCAAAGCCATTTTCTCTTGGTCTGGGTTTGCTAATGATGTTTAAGAATTGCCTGACCTTTCAATTACGTACTGTTAAATATCTTCAAAGCAGAGAAAAAAGGATCCATGCATCAAATGGGGTTTTAAGCTAAGCGATTCCCAAGACCTTTTCCCACTCTTCAGAATCCCCAAGAAGCAAAATTTTCCCCAACGGAATTTTTCCTATGTTCGATGTTTCCAAGTTATCGATAGAAATGAAAGTATTTTTAGTTTAAACCTGTCTAAAGTCAGCCTCATATGTAGACAAAGAAGCAGGGATTTTCAGGAGCCCTAGGATGTTCCCATTAGTCCAGCACCTGTGTTTGAAATGCCTGCATAAGTCAGTTAACAACCATCTGATACAGAATTTCCTCTGTCAAGAAAAGATGGACCAGCGTGTTCTCCAGATATTTTTCCTGGTTCAAATTTCTTTGAATTAATATATGAATTAGGAAATTAGTAAAAGCTATTATACTTTCTTCCATATAAATCATATATTTGTGAGTCCCTATAATATACAAGGTACTGTGCTTTCATTTCATGCAAAAGTTAAAATGTTATAGCAAGAAAAGCAAGCCAATAAAAATATAAACATCCCCTTAGAAACCTTGGCAAAGAAAGCAAGTGATAGGAACAGTAGTGGGAAGGGTCAGGGGTAAATCCTGCAATTCATGGCCTACATTAAATTATACCTTGGTTTTCTGTGTCTATAATGGTAGTGCACTGAATGTTTTTGACTGTTAATAAAAGCCACCTGTTTATAAAGGACTTAGAATTTTATGAGTTATGGCAGAGAAAATATAAACATGATGTGGGAATCTTAAAACTAATAATATCACCTAATGCTTTTTAAAAAGTGTAAAAACTCTTTTTTGGTCATAATGCTTCTAACATTGTAAATATCACTGTCGGAGACCAGCTTTTCTCCAGACAGTCTTCCCTTTGGAAGGAATGTTCGGGAAAGCCAGCCTGTTTCCATTCTCCTGCCTCATCTCTTCTCCTTGTCTTTCCCATGATGCCCTCTACTCACGGTCACAATTCCACCTGCCCGTTTCTGTCTAATCATAAGCTCTTCAGACTATCTGCAAGCTTTTCAGAATAAATTCACGCGACCAGACCTGAATCCCTGAGCTCTTCCCTTCAGCATGTTGCCGACGAGCCTGGGTCTCCGGCGTGCTTTGGGTGCCTGGGTTCTTTTCCTCTTTCCCTTCCTCCCTGGTTGGCTTGTCCATAGACACAGCACCTGCCTCAGTTGTCCTGTCTGCTTCTCACTTCTCACCCTCCTCCTAGGATCGACCAAGTCCTGCCAAGCCACCCTGTAAAATAAACCCACAATGCCTTAGAATTGAGCACGAGACACAGTTTTCAGTGTTGTGTCTGGCCTCCTAGCTTCAACACCCATTTCTCCTTTCAGCAGAAGTTCCAACCTTTGCTTGGGATCTGCACTTTCCCTATTTTAGTCCAAGTGGACTGGGTGAGCCTCTGTTCTAAGCACTAGGGGATGGGGCTTGGGACCCGAGATAGGCTCTCCCCACAGTGATTGGTTCGGAGGTGGGAATATGACCTAAGATGACCCAAGCAGAGAAAAAGTCAGACTTCTCCTGGAAGAGACAGGATAGCTGCTCCCTCATCTTTGGTTAAATTTAAACCTGAAAGATTGTAACTGAAGCACGTTTGACACTAACATTTGCAGGTCACGGAGCAAGGGAACAAATGGAGGCCTACATAGAACCATAGGCCTAAATATGTAAAAGTTATAAAATCAAACACACTATTACATACAAATTGTGATTTTCTCTATCTGGACAAATAGATTTTCCTAATAACCCGGAAGTTCCAGTTCAGATTCTCAGACTCACAGTTCCACTTTGGAACATGGCTCGGATGGAAATCTCACACATACTTTGGCCCATCTCCTCTTCTCTCTCCGGCCTCAGTTCTGTACCACAAGAGGGGCTCATAAGTTATGCACGAATGTCTTAGCCTGATCATCTGAATTTTATATACATCCTTTGCAAACAGCTACGTCTTGGCCCCCGAGATTGGCAGTGTGGTTCACCCTCAGGTAGATGGACTCAAGGAGGAGGCCCACACAGGGCTGAGAACTAACTTGGAGATTTTGGGCAGGGAATTCTTGGGTCTGTGGTCCCTGAGTGTGACCTAGAAGGATGTGAGAAGGTTCCAGGGGTGTCTGTGCCTTGGGTTCCAGAGGCTCTTTGCCCCCTGGGGAGGGACATGGCTGGAGGAGAGCCAGAGAAGAGCTGTCTGTAGGGCAGGGTCCGGGAGGGGGCCCTTTGGCCTGGATCTGAGGGTGGCTCTTTGTTGCAGGCAACCATCTCACAAGCATGAGGGCAGGAGATGGCTTAGGAAAAAATCTAACACTCCAGAGAAAAACGAGCCAAACCAAAAGATTGAGGGAACTGGGTTATGGTTACGTCATGTGAATCCCTATATAAGCCACACCTAAAGGCAACCCTGTCCTGAGACTCTCCAGTTTTATGAGCTGATTCATTTGGGTTTTGCTCAAGCCAGTGTGGGGTGAGGTTTTTGTCACTTGACGACGGAATCATGTCTGATAGCCTTCTTGATGATGGTGTGTGGATGACTCATGTCTGGGCTGCTCTGCTTCCTAAAACTGTGGGATAAGCCTGGATCTAGCCAATCTCTGCAGATGAGAGTTCCCCCATCCCCTACACCCTCGTGGGGAGAGGGTTCTGTGTCCAGTGTTAAGTTGCTTCCTTGTCAGCCCTGTTCTGCCCAGGTACCAGCCTACCTCATACCTCATCCTTCAAGTTTACAGAGGGAAGGAGCTATAAACTGCCAAACAATAATCCACTCATTAAACTTTTGCTAAAATATAACACCCAACAGTTGAGCCAACTGAAAATATGCTCCAGTGTAATAAACCACAGAGAAAAGACTCAAACAACGATGACGGCTACAGTCTTGAAAACATCCATGCCTCATCACCAGCTTCTTCAGTAAGGGCAGCCCAGACATGTGGGAAGGAAATAAATGCTCCTGTTTTGAAAGCGGATTATTCTGTTTGTTGACAGGTTGTGTTCATCATTTAGGAAGATGTGTCTTTGTATAGAAACATATTGTTTTCTATTCCACACCCCGATGGCCTCTCTGATTTTAGTACCAGTTAATAAAAGTTCAGCTCAGAATTCTGACTCTCTAGCAGAGACTCTGAACCTGACATTAACTTCTTGAGGTCATATAAAACACTGTGAAAAAGAATAAAGAAAATGAATGAATGAATGAATGAATGAATGAATTTATGAATGGAAAAGCATATAATACTGTATCAATTTCAACTGATGTATCATTATGTTCTCTATGAAATCATGCCCTACTGAAGTGTGTTATTTTTTATTTAATAAAGAGAAAAATGTTGAGGATGCAAAGTCATAACAGGGATTTTTTTTAAGCGAATATTGTAACATAAACTTTTTAGGGTATTAGTCCAACTACAACTCATCCCCAGTTCTCTGAGAAACAACGTCCCCGCTCCTGTGATGGAGGGTGTGTCTGTTCTGTTCATACACCACGCCTCACCACCACCCCTCCCAGCTTTGGCCACAGACAGGGAGGTGTGAGCACGAACAAAGCTGATGAACAAAACAGAGATGAGAGAACAAGAGGACCCAGAGAGAGACTTGCAGACACAAAACAAAGTGATGGCCAAGGGTCTTGACTGCTCTCCAGTTCCTGGTTCCATTCAGATCCTTCCTATTGGCTCTGAGAGACCCCTCGCCCATAGCTTTCCAATTAAATTGGGGGTGCCCCCCTTTAGGTTAGTTGTAGTAGGTTTTTGCTATTTTAAATGGAAATTCTTTCTTGTTAATCCTCACCAGAGGATATTTTTTCCCATTGATTTTAGAGAGAGTGGAAGGGAAGGAGGGAGGGGAAAAGAAAGAGACACATTAATTGGTTGCCTCCTACACATGTCCTGACCAGGGCCAGGGATCGAACCTGCAACCCACGCACCTGCCCTTGAATGGAATCAAACCCATGATCCTTCAGTGCACGAGCCAACTCTCTAACCATTGACCTACACCAGCCGGGGCTTAAGTGGAAAATTTTAACAAACATATGCTTTTTAAAAGTTTGTCTTTTAACATATATACAGTCATGAATTTTCATCTCATTAAACTTTACAGAAAAATTTGAGAGATTTTGTTTTGGTCTGAGCACATCCTGAAATTCCACGATTACTGTCACTTGAACAAGAATTTGCTCTTCTGCTGCATAAGAGATTTCTATTTAAAGCAGTCATTTTTACTGTGGATAATGTGAGTAGTACAACTTGCAGTTTTCTTGGGATTTTACAATAGACATCTTTCTCCTGAATTTCTCAGCAATAATTAGATGTCTAATCAATTGCTAACATCCACAGTGACTCAAATCATCAGCAAACTTGAAAATACGGAACTGTCCCTCTTGGTTTTAATGATCTCTACTCTATATTTAAGTGGTTCTAGTGCATGCTGAAGCTGTCCTGGAGTAAAGAGAAGAAATGTTTTCTATATACCTGTTTTCTTCTAACCTTGATTAATGCCTCCGCAAACCTTCCTTTTTGTTGTTGTTAATTGTCACCCAATGATATTTTTTTAACATTGATTTTTTATTTTTAGAGAGATGGAAGGGAGGGCAGGAGGGGCAGAGAGAGAAAGAAAGAGACATCACTTGGTTGCCTCTCTCACATACCCTGACCGGGGCTGGGGATCAAACCTGCAACCAAAGTACCGTTACCTTGACCAAGAATCGAACCCAAGACCCTTTCCTGTGAGGGCTGATGCTCTAACCACTTAGCAAAACCGGCCAGGGCCACATCTTTTTTCCTTCCTTCCTTCCTTCCTTCCTTCCTTCCTTCCTTCCTTCCTTCCTTCCTTCCTTCCTTCCTTCCTTCCTTCCTTCCTTTTTGAATTTAATTTTTCTTACAGATGTTTCTCCTTTCTTACCCCATTGACACCCTCCTTCCCATCCCTCCAGCCCCGTCCCCGGCTTTGTTGTCCATGTCCATTGGTCATGCATACATGAATATAAGTTCTGTGGTTTATCTCTTCCCGTCCCCCCACCCCCTCTTCTGAGGGTTGTCAGTTTGTACCCTACTTCCGTGTTTCTGGGTCTACCGTATTCCTCAGACTGTTATGTTCATTATATTCCACAAATAAGTGAGATCATGTGGTATATGTCTTTTTCTGCTTGGCTTGTTTCACTTAGGATAATACTTTCCAGGTCCCTCCATGTCATCTCAAAGGATAAGAGATCTTTCTTTCTTACACCTGCATAGTACTCCATTGTGTATATGTACCACAGCTTTTTTATCCACTCTTTTACTGATGGACACTTGGGCTGTTTCCAGATCTTAGCGATTGTAAATAGTGCTGCTATAAACATGGGGGTACATATATTCTTCCTGATTGGTGTTTCAGGCTTCTTCGGGTATATTCCTAGAAGTGGGATCACTGGGTCAAATGGAAGTTCAATTTTTAATTTTTTTGAGGTAACACCATAGTGTTTTCCATAGTGGCTGCACCAGTCTGCATTCCCACCAGCAGTGTATTAGAGTCCCCTTTTCTCCACACCCTCGCCAGCACTTGTTGTTTGATGATTTGTTGACGGCGGCCATTCTGACAGGTGTGAGGTGATACCTCATTGTTGTTTTAATTTGCATCTCTCTGATGATTAGTGATGTTGAGCATTTCTTCATATGTCTCTTAGCCATTTGTATGTCCTGTTTAGAGAGGTGTCTATTTAGTTCCTCTGCCCATTTTTTAATTGGGTTCTTTGTCTTCCTTTTGTGGAGTTGTATGAGTACTCTATATATTTTGGAAATTAACCCCTTATCTGATGTATCATTGGCAATGATGTTCTCCCATACAGTGGGTAGCCTTTCCATTTTGATGATTGTTTCTTTTGCTGTGCAGAAGCTTTTTAGTTTGATGCAGTCCCATCTGTTCATTTTTTCCTTTGTTGCTGTTGCCTTAGGTGATGTATCAGTAAAAATTCTGCTCCGTATGAAGTCCGAAATTTTGTTGCCTATATTTTCGTCTAGAATTTTTATGGATTCACGGGTCACATTTAAGTCTTTTATCCATTTTGAGTTTATTCTTGTGTAGGGTGTAAGTTGATGGTCTAGTTTCATTTTATTGCATGTAGCTGTCCAATTTTCCCAACACCATTTATTAAAGAGGCTGTCTTTACTCTAATGTATGCTCTTGTCACCTATGTCAAAAATTAATTGAGCATATTGCCTTGGGTCAGTTTCTGGGTTCTGGGTTCTGTTCCACTGGTCTATATGGCTGTTCTTGTGCCAGTACCAGGCTGTTTTGATTACCGTCGCTTTGTAGTATAATCTGATATCTGGTATTGTAATCCCACCTACTTTATCCTTCTTTTTCAAAATTACTGTGGCTATTCGGGGTCTTTTTTGGTTCCATATAAACTTTTGAAGTATTTGTTCTAGTTCTGTGAAATATGTCGTTGGTATTTTGATGGGAATTGCATTGAATCTATAGATTGCTTTGGGTAATATGGACATTTTAATTATGTTAATTCTTTCAATCCATGAACAAGGCATGTGCTTCCACTTTTTTATATCTTCCTCTACTTCATTTTTCAATGTCCTGTAGTTTTCTGCAAATAGGTCCTTCTTTGGTTAAGTTTATTCCTAGGTATCTTAATTTTTTTTGCTGCGATGGTAAATGGGATTGTTTTTTCAGTTTCTCTTTCTGTGAGTTCGTCATTGGTGTATAAGAATGCCGCCGATTTCTTGACGTTAATTTTGTATCCTGCTACTTTGCCAAATTCATTTATTAAGTCTAGTAGATTTTTGAAGGAGTCTTTAGGGTTTTCTATGTGTAATATCATGTCATCTGCAAATAATGACAGTTTCACTTCCTCCTTTCCCATTTGGATCCCTTTTATTTTTTTCTTCATGTCTGATTGCTGTGGCTAAGACTTCCAGTACAATGTTAAATAAGAGTGGCGAAAGTGGAAATGTTTTTAGTTTCTGCCCATTGAGTATGATGTTGGCTGTAGGTCTTTCATATATGGCCTTCATTATGTCGAGACATGATCTCTCTATTGCCACATTGCTGAGCGTTTTTATCAGAAATGGATGCTGGATTTTGTCGAATGCTTTCTCATTATCTATTGATATGATCATGTGGTTTTTATTCTTCATTTTGTTCATGTGGTGTATAACATTTATTGATTTGCGAATATTGTACCAGCCTTGCTTCCATGGGTGAATCCCACTTGGTCATGGTGAATAATTTTTTTGATGTATTGCTGGATCCGATTTGCTAGTATTTTGTTCAGGATTTTGGTGTCTATGTTCATCAGAAATATTGGCCTGTAGTTTTCTTTCTTTGTAGTGTCTTTTTCTAATTTTGGAATTAGAATTATGCTGACTTCATAAAACGAGTTTGGAAGTCTTCCTTCTTCTTGAATTTTTTGAAATAGTTTGAGGAGAATGGGTGTTAGTTCTTTTTTGAATGTTTGGTAAAACTCCCCCATGAAGCCATCCGGTCCTGGGCTTTTGTTTACTGGGAGAGATTGATTATATCTTCAATTTCCTTAGTTGTTATTGGTCTGTTGAAGTTTTCTATCTCTTCCCGGTCCAGTTTTGGAAGACTATGTGTTTCTAGAAATTTGTCCATTTTGCTTAAATTGTCGAATTTGTTGCCATATAATTGTTCATAGCAGTTGTTAACGATCATTTGTATTTCTGTGGTGTCAGTTGTTACTTCTCCTCTTTCATTTCTGATTTTGTGCATTTGGGTTCTCTGTCTTTGTTTCTTGGTGAGTCTAGCTAAAGATCCATCAATCTTGTTTATCTTTTCGAAAAACCAGCTCTTTGTTTCATTGATCCTTTGAATTGTTTTTTTGGACTCTATGTCATTTATTTTTGCTCTGATCTTTACTATTTCCTTCCTTCTACTTGCTCTGGGGTTTTCTTTTTGTTTGCTTTCTAGTTCTTTAAGTTGTGAGGTTAGATAGTCTATTAGAAATTTTTTTTTTGTTTCTTGAGGTAGGCCTGTAGTGCTATGAACCTCCCTCTCAGAACTACTTTTGCTGCATCCCATAGATTTTGTGTTGTTGTGTGTTCATTGTCATTAGTTTCCAGGAAGTTTATAATTTCTTCCTTGATCTCCTCGGTAACCCATTCATTGTTCAATAACATGCTATTTAGCCTCCATGTGTTGAAATGTCTTTGAATGTCCTTGTTGCAATTGATTTCTAGTTTCATGCCATTGTGATCTGTGAAGATGCCTGATATGATTTCAATCTTCTTGAACTTGTAGAGATTTAGTTTGTGTCCTATCATGGGGTCTATCTTTGAGAATGTCCCATGTGCACTTGAGAAGAATGTGAGTTCTGTAGTTTTGGGGTGTAATTCTCTGTAGATATCTATTAAATCCATTTGGTCTAGTGCTTCATCTAGAGTCTCTGTTTCCTTGCTAATTTTTTGTCTAGAGGATCTATCCAGTGGTGTCAACAGGGTGTTGAAGTCCGCTGCTATGATTGTATTGCTGTCGATTTCTCCTTTGAAGTCCTCCAGGAGATTTCAAATATATTTTGGTGCTCCTATATTAGATGCATATATATTTATCAAAGTTATATCTTCCTGTTGGATAGATCTTTTCAGTATATGTAGTGGCCTTCTTTGTCTCTAGTTATGCTCTTCATTTTGAAATCTATTTTATCAGATATGAGTATTGCTACCCCAGCTTTTTTTGCTTTTTGTTTGCTTGGAAAATGTTTTTCCATCCCTTCACTTTCCACCTATGTGAGACTTTTGTTGTGAGGAGGGTCTCTTGTAAACAACATATAGATGAGTCATATTTTCTTATCCAATCAGCTACTCTGTGTCTTTTTATCAGAGCATTCAATCCATTTACATTTAAAGTAATTATTGATATGTAATTATTTATTGCCATTTTTGTTTAGTTTGGATATATTTTCCTTCCTATTTCTTCTACTAATTACATCAGTCCTTTTAACATTTCTTGTAGTGTTGGTTTGGTGCTAATGTATTGCCTTATCTTTTTTTTGGTCTGGGTAGCTCTTTATTTGACCTTCTATTTTGAATGACAGCCTTGTTGGGTAGAGTAGTCTTGAATTCAGATCCTTGTTTTTCATGACCTTGATTACTTCATGCATTCCCTTCTGGCCTGTAGTGTTTCTTGTGAGAAGTCAGCTGAGAGCCTTATGGGGGTTCCCTTGTAGGTAATCTTTTGCTTATCTCTTGCTGCTTTTAGGGTGCTCTCTGTGTCTTTAATTTTTGGCATTTTTATTACTATGTGTCTTGGTGTGGGCCTATTTGGGTACTTCTTACTTGGTGCTCTCTGTGCTTCTTGAACTTGAATGCCTTCTTCCTTCACCAAATTAGGGAAGTTTTCTGTCATTATTTCTTTGAATATATTCTCTAATCCTTGCTCATTTTCTTCTTCTTCGGGGACTCCTATGATGTGAATGTTATTACATTTCCAGTTGTCTCACAGTTCTCTTAAGCTATCCTTTCTTCTTTTTTAAAGGGAAAGAAAACTTCTATAAAAACCTCCCTATCGCCCTGGCCGATTTGGCTCAGCGGTTAGAGCATCCACCTGCGGTCCGGAGAGACCCGGGTTCTGTTCCCGCTAGGGGCATGTACCTCGGTTGCAGTTTGTCCCCGGCCCTGGTCGGTCGTGCGGGTGGCAGCCACTCGATGTGTCCCTTTCACGTCGATGTTTCCCCCTCTCTCTCTCTTCCTCTCTCTCCCTCCCACTCTATCTGTGCAAAAAATGGAAAAATCCTCGGGTGAGGAAAAAAAAACAAAACCTCCCTATCAATACACACACACACATACACACACACACACACGATCAAATCACCTTATCATTTAGACATTTGTATTAGTTTTCTAGGGTTGTCATAACAAAGCACCACAGACTGGGTGGCTTGAAGAACAGAAATGTATTTTCTCATAGTTCTGAAGGCTAATAGTCTGAAATCAAGGTGTCAATAAGGGTTGATTTTTTCTGAGGCCCCTCTTATTGGCTTATAGATGGCTATTTTCTTCCTAGGTCTTCAATGGTTTTTCCTTTGTGCTTATCTGTGTTCAAATTTCCTCTTCTTTTATTTTTATTTTTTTATCCTCACCCGAGGACATGTTTGCATTTATCTTCAGACACAGTGTGAGGAAGAGGGGGAGAAAGAGAGAGAGAAACATCGATGTGAGAGAGACACATCGAGTGGTTGCCACCCATATGACCCCAATGGGGGCTGAGGAAAAACTGCAACCGAGGTACATGCCCTTAGCGACAACCGAACCTGGGACTCTGGTCCGCAGGCCAATACTCTAACTGCTGAGCCAAACCAGCCAGGGATCCTCTTTTTTTAAGGACCCCAGTCATAATGGATTAGGGCCACCCTAATGCCATCATTTAACCTTAATTACCTCTTTAAAGGCCCTATTTTCAAATATAATCACATCTTGAGGTACTTGAAGGTTAGGACATCAACATACTAATTTTTTTTTTTGGCCTGGGGAGAGACAATCCAGTCCATAACAACATTTACCAGTGTTTTCTGAGTGCCTAATATGAGCTGTTTGGAAGATTAGGAACAGCTGGAAAAGAAAAGTCCTCCCACCTACCCTTCTAAAGGTCCAAGTCTTGAAGGGCTATTTTACTTAGGGTGCTGTCTAAGCCTCTGTGACAGAGACCCCAGAGTAGAATAGGTGGAGATTTCTCTCCGGGGTTGAGACCTGAGGTGGATGCCAGGCTTGTGGGACGGCTGTGCCATCCTAGCAGCAGCTTCCTCTCTGGGCACAGGGTAGCTCCTCGGGCTCTGACCATCTCCCCCACATCCAGCAGGAGGAGGACAAGGGAATGCACGCTCCTTTTAAGGCCATGACCAGGAAGTTGTGGTTATTATTTCTGGTCAAAAGAGAGTCGTCATGCATCCAAGGTTGGAAAAATGTGCTGTGTATGGAAGTTGTCATGGGCCTAGGTAAAATGCCATTTACTGTGGGGAAAAGGGCAGATGGGTATTCGGGTGCAATTACTGGGACCGTAAGTAGGCAATGGCTTTCTATGGGGAAATAAGGGAGAAGGGTCACTTGTACAGAAACAGCAAAGGCTGGAATAAAGAAGGGTAGACAGGGGGAGCCACGCAGGAAAGTGGAACCCGAGACCCAGACCAGACAGAGGTGCATGAGGAAGAAGCTGCCTGGTTTCCCAGAGCTTTTCAGGTCCTCATTTTATCCCTCATGTTATGAGATCACTTTCTTATTTTTTATTTTCTAATCCTAAATTGCTTATTAATTCAGGTTTTAGTTTCTTTTTAAAGTGACTTTCTTGCTCTCGCCAGTTTGGCTCAGCAGTTAGAGTGTCAGCCTATGGACTAAAGGGTCTCGGGTTCGATTCCTGGTCAAGGGCATGTACCTGAGTTGCAGGTTCAATCCCTGGTCCCAGTCAGGGTCGTGCAGGAGGCAACCAATGGATGAGTCTCTCTCACATCAATGTTTTTCTCTCTCTCCCCCTGCCTCCCTTCCACTCCATCTAAAAATCAATGGGAAAATATCCTCAGGTAAGGACTAACAACAACAACAAAAACATAAAGTGACTTTCTTGTTTACAATGACCACTCACCTGTCAGGCAGGTACTTGCTTTCAACAAACAATTCAGAAAACCAGGTCTTATTGCTTATTCTTCCTGGGCAGTAATTGCCATAATAGCAAGTGTGAAAGAAGTCAGCCCAACAGTTGCTTGATAATATACATTGTAACCACAAGAGAAGGTGTATAAAAGGGCCCTGGCCAGTTGCTCAGTTGGTTTGACATCGTCCCATAAACCAAAAGGTTGCTGGTTGGATTGTCAATCAGGGCACATGCCCAGGGTTGCTGCTGGATCCCCAGCAGGAGGAAGCCAGACAATGTTTCCCTCTCACATCAATGTTTCTCTCTCTCTCTCTCAAAATCAATAGAAATATATATATTTTTTATTTTTTTCAATTTTTATTAATTTATTTTTGTTACAGATGTTTCTCCTTTTCCATCCCTAGACCCTGTCTTCCACATCCTGCCCGCCCCCCCTAGCATTGTTGTCTATGTCCACTGGTTATGCATACATGCATATAAGTTCTTTGGTTCATCTATATTTTTTAAAGGAATGTATGAAAGGGGCTGGAAGTTATTGGTAGGGCCTGCCAAATCTGTTACACCCTTTTATTTTGTAGTAAAACATCCTCTTGAAGAAACAGACCTCATTAGAAAAGTTTCCACACATATTAGAAATTGCTACTGTAGGATTGTACAGGTTTTTGTTTTGTTTTGTTTTGTTTTTTTTTGTTTGTTTGTTTGTTTTAGCAATAAGGTTTTCCTGTAAGGTAAGATAAATGCATGCAAACTATCCCAGTGCAAAGTCTTTACCTACTAGTGGCTGTTGAAAGCTCAGGTGATCTCATAAATGTTTAAAAGGGAAAGCAATTTACTTTGCGTATTTCCTAGATAGGTTTCTAAATACTTGTAGTTAAAAAGAAGCCTGTGATTCCAAAATTTGTTTACTCTGTAATCACTGTCAGTGGGAATTCAGCTGAGACAGCTAGATTTTGCTTATGGCTATTTGGACTTTGGCCATTGAACATCCATTCCCCCTTTTTAATAGCACCCCAGTATCCTTTGGGAAATTACTCCTGCTTTGGAAATACTCTTGGTAAAATGATCAATTCAGGTCCCTCTCCTCCCATCATGGATGAGAAAGGGGCCTTTGTAGGCCCCTTCCACTAGAGCCTCTCATTCAGCGACTGGGGACAGCACTTGCTGTAAGCTAGGTCAAGTTGAACCTCACTCCTGGGGATTTAAATTGTGAACAGAGTGAAAGCAAACCTGATGTTGGTGGGATTTACTCATTCCTGCAGCTGAACTCTGCTCAATGAACTTAGGCCTAGGCCTCCAGAGATGTGCACAAGTTCCCATATAACTCCATTTTCCTTAAATTTAGCAGATTTGATTCTTGTTATTGTTGATCAAAAGCCCTTACTACTTCACCTTCCACCTACTGATTTATAAATTGACCACACTGAACGATGATTACAAGACTGGGAGGGAGGGGCAAAATAACACCCAGTACAACAATTCTATGACCTATGGAGGAACTTAAGTGCCGACAACTGAAAAGACAGACGAAAAGGGGAAGTTGCTGCAAATTTTCTCAAAATTTTCAAAAATCTTTATAAACATGGTAATTGTCTCCAGTAGAAAAGGAAGTGTATCAAAAAAAAAAAAAAAAGTTGAACTTCATCAGTAATCCAAGAGAAATAAATTAAAACTAGACACCAAGCCTGATTGGTGTGGTTCAGTGGATTGAACATTGTCCCATGGACTGAGAGGTCCAGGTTCGATTCCCAGTCAGGGCACATGCCCTGGTTTCAGGCTCCATCCCCAGTGGGAGGCATGCAGGAGGCATGTTTCTAGCTCGCTCTATCTGAAAAAAAAAAATCAATAAAAATGTGTTTGTTTTGTATGTGCCCCTAGCAGGAACCGAACCTGGGACTCTCTGGTCCGCAGGCTGATGCTCCAACCACTGAGCCAAACTGGCCAAGGCAATAAAAACATATTTAAAAAAATAATAATAAACACTGATTTTTCCCCATAAAATTGAAAGTGATGTAAACATTAGTGCTGTTAAGAGGGTGGTGAGATGAGCATTTTCATAAAGTTCTGGTGAGTGTATAAATAATTCTGAGTTTTCAGGAAAGCAATCTGGCAATACATAACAAGAACCATGGAAATACTCCGATAGTGTACTAGTCAGACAAGCAGAACTAGCATGAGGGTTACAGAATATGGGGTTTATTATTATGTAAATAGACCTTACACCACTGTGGGAAAAGTGGGGGAGTGAAAGCAAGACGGGGGTTTGAGAATCAGAGAAAGAGTTACTAGCCAGTCCTGAAGCCCTGGGGTGGGTGGACAGGACAGAAAATTTGAGGCATTGATGTGGACAAGCAAAGGGGGATTTGGATTCGTGGAGAGGTCTCTGGGAGGCCAACGCCTCTGGGAACCCGCAGCCAGACAGGTGGACAGGAAGCAGGGCGGAGTGCCAAGAGCAGAGCGAGGACAACCTGGAACCCACTGAACGGCTCAGCCACTGACAACAAAGACCTGCAAAGAGCGAGCAAGGTGCTGCCTTACTTCTGCTGCCCAAATTTCACACGTGTTCCTCTTTCAGCCAACTTCATCTCTAATTGTGCGGGGAAATTGTGCAGGGAATT
The DNA here is from genome assembly GCF_014108415.1 of Molossus molossus. Taxonomy (NCBI): domain Eukaryota; kingdom Metazoa; phylum Chordata; class Mammalia; order Chiroptera; family Molossidae; genus Molossus; species Molossus molossus. The sequence continues at coordinate 36,362,064 of NW_023425401.1, read as the reverse complement.
CTGGGTATCATAGCTGTCAGCTTAACCAACTTGATGATAGCACAATCCAGCACTCATAGCTTTTGATTCTGTAGTCTCATTCCACATTTAGGAATAGATCCTAATGAAGTAGATGATACAAGAAAAAATTAAATAAAAATATAACTACAGGTACCATAGTTAAAGCAGATAAAATTAGAAATGAGTTAATTACCCAACAATAACAGAATGGTGAAATAGATTAAAGCAAGACAGACAAGATATTCACACATTCATTCAAAAAATTTTTTCAAATGACATGATTGTGTCCTCATGGTATAAAATGAAGAAAGTAGAGACAAAACTGTACTTTAACTATAATTATGAGTTTTGAAACATAGTCAGATTTGATTTTCTTCTTTGGGTTTTTTTGTTTGTTTTTGGTGCGTGCCCCTAGCAGGGGCCGAACCCGGGACTCTCTGGTCTGCAGGCCAGTGCTCCAAATGCTGAGCCAAACCAGCCAGGGCTGATTTTCTTCTTATACTTCCATATACCCTTCCCACTCTTCACAAAGCAGTCAGCGTCTTTTTTTTTTTTTTTTTTTAGTTGTCTCTTTTTTTTTTATTTTTTTAAATTTATTTATTTTTTATTAATTAATTTTTGTTACAGATGTTTCTCCTTTTTCTCCCACTGATTCCCCCCTCCCCCTCCCTCCCTGCCCTTTCCCCAGTTTGTTGTCCATGTCCACTGTTGATGCATGTATGCATATAAGTTCTGTGGTTTGTCTCTCCACCACTACCCCCTCTTCTGGGAATTGTCAGTCTGTACCCCACTTCCATGTCTCTGAGACTACTCCATTCCTCAGACTGTTATGTTCATTATATTCCACAAATAAGTGAGATCATATGATAATTGTCTTTCTCTGTTTGGCTTGTTTCACTTAGGATAATACTTTCCAGGTCCCTCCATGTCGTCTCAAAGGATAAGAGATCTTTTTTTCTTACAGCTGCGTAGTACTCCATTGTGCACATGTACCACAGCTTTTTTATCCATTCTTCTACTGATGGACACTTGGGCTGTTTCCAGATCTTAGCTATTGTAAATAGCGCTGCTATGAACATGGGGGTACATATATTCTTTCTGATTGGTGTTTCAGGCTTCCTAGGGTATATTCCTAGAAGTGAGATCACTGGGTCAAATGGAAGTTCAATTTTTAATTTTTTGAGGTAACACCATATTGTTTTCCATAGTGGCTGCACCAGTCTGAATTCCCACCAGCAGTGTACTAGAGTCCCCTTTTCTCCACACCCTCACCAACACTTGTTTGATGATTTGTTGATGGCGGCCATTCTGACAGGTGTGAGGTGATACCTCATTGTTGTTTTAATTTGCATCTCTCTGATGATTAGTGATGATGAGCATTTCTTCATATGTCTCTTACCCATTTGTATGTCCTGTTTAGAGAGGTGTCTATTTAGTTCCTCTGCCCATTTTTTAATTGGGTTCTTTGTCTTCATTTTGTGGAGTTGTACGAGCACTCTATATATATTGGAAATTAACCCCTTATCTGATATACCATTGAAATTATGCTCTCCAATACAGTGGGTAGCCTTTCCATTTTGATGGTTGTTTCTTTTGCTGTGCAGAAGCTTTTGAGTTTGATGTAGTCCCATGTGTTCATTTTCTCCTTTGTTTCTATTGCCTAAGGTGATATATCAGTGAAAATTCTGCTGCGTATGATGTCTGAAATTTTGTTGCCTACAGTTTCTTGTAGGATTTTTTTGGATTCATGGGTCACATTTAAGTCTTTGATCCATTTTGAGTTTATTCTTGTGTATGGTGTAAGTTGATGGTCTAATTTCATTTTTCTGCATGTAGCTGTCCAATTTTCCCAGCACCATTTATTAAAGAGACTGTCCTTACTCCACTGTATGCTCTTGCCACCTTGGTCAAATATTAATTGAGCATATTGCCTTGGGTCCATTTCTGAGTTCTCTGTTCTGTTCCACTGGTCTATATGACTGTTCTTGTGCCAGTACCAGGCTGTTTTGATTATGATGGCTTTGTAGTATAACCTGAAATCTGGTAATGTGATCCTTCCAACCTTGTTCTTCCTTTTCAAGATTGCTTTGGCTATTCGAGGTCTTTTTTGGTTCCATATGAACTTTTGAAGTACTTGTTCTAATTCTGTGAAGTATGCCGTTGGTATTTTGATGGCGATTGCATTGAATCTATAGATTTCTTTGGGTAATATGGACATTTTAATGATGTTAATTCTCCCAATCCATGAACAGGGTATGTGCTTCCACTTTTTTATATCTTCCTCTATTTATTTTTTCAATGACCTGTAGTTTTCTGCGAATAGGTCCTTCATTTCTTTGGTTAAGTTTATTCCTAGGTATCTTAATTTTTTTGCTACGATGGTAAATGGGATTGTTTTTTCAGTTTCTCTTTCTGTGAGTTTATCCTTGGTGTATAAGAATGCCCTGGCTGGTTTGGCTCAGCGGTTAGAGTGTCGGCCTGCGGTCCAGAGAGACCCGGGTTCGGTTCCCACTAAGGGTATGTACCTTGGTTGCAGTTTGTCCCCGGCCCTGGTCGGTCATGCGGGTGGCAGCCACTCGATGTGTTCCTTTCATGTCGATGTTTCTCTCTCTCTCTCTCTGTTCCTCTCTCTCCCTCCCACTCTACCTGAACAAAAAATGGAAAAATGTCCTCGGGTGAGGATAAAAAAAAAAAAGAATGCCATCGATTTCTTGACGTTAATTTTGTATCCTGCTACTTTGCCAAATTCATTTATTAAGTCTAGTAAATTTTTGATGGAGTCTTTGGGGTTTTCTACGTATAGTATCATGTCATCTGCAAATAATGACAGTTTCACTTCCTCCTTTCCAATTTGGATCCCTTTTATTTTTTCTTCCTGTTTGATTGCTGTGGCTAAGACTTCCAGTACTATGTTAAATAAGAGTGGTGAAAGTGGGCATCCTTTTCTTGTTCCTGTTCTTAAGGGAAATGCTTTTAGTTTTTGCCCATTGAGTATGATGTTGGCTGTTGGTCTTTCATATATGGCCTTCATTATGTCGAGATATGATCCCTCTATTCCTGCATCGCTGAGCGTTTTTATCAGAAATGGATGCTGGATTTTGTCAAAGGCTTTTTGGGCATCTATTGATATGGTCATGTGGTTTTTATTCTTCATTTTATTTATGTGGTGTATCATGTTTATTGATTTGCAAATATTGTACCAGCCTTGCATCCCTGGGATGAATCCCACTTGGTCATGGTGGATAATTTTTTTGATGTATTGCTGGATCCGATTTGCTAGTATTTTGTTCAGGATTTTGGCATCTATGTTCATCAGGGATATTGGCCTGTAGTTTTCTTTCTTTGTAGTGTCTTTTTCTGGTTTTGGAATTAGAATTATGCTGGCTTCATAAAACGAGTTTGGAAGTCTTCCTTCTTGTTGAATTTTTTGAAATAGTTTGAGGAGAATGGGTGTTAGTTCTTCTTTGAACGTTCGGTGAAACTCCCCATGAAGCCATCTGGGCCTGGGCTTTTGTTTGCTGGGAGAGTCTTGATTACCTCTTCAATTTCTTCTATTGATATTGGTCTGTTCAAGTTTTCTCTCTCTTCTTGGTCCAGTTTTGGGAGACTATGTGTTTCTAGAAATCTGTCCATTTTGCTTAGATTGTCGAATTTGTTGCCATATAATTGTTCATCCAACGTCATTTAATAAAAAAAAAAAATAGCGACCAAATCATGTGTCTCCCTTGCCTAAAATTCCCAGCATAGCTTTCCATTGAACCTAGAACAAAATGCAAACCCTTCCTACTGTCTGCAGGGTCTTTCGCAATCCTGTTTTGTCAGCTGCTCTGACTGCATCTCTGATACATCACTGCTCAACTCCAGCCCCACTGACTTTTGGCCAGTTACTAGCCTAGGCTAATAACTCTCTGACATTAAAAGCCTGGCAGTTATTACTCTAACTTTTCCCAGATCCTGACTGACCCCTTCTCATTATTCAAGACTCAGCTCAAATGTCACCTCCTCTGAGAGGCCTTTCCCTGAGCACCCCATCTACTATGTATCATTCCTCACCACACCCAGAAGTCATTCCCCAGTTCATCGCCCTGCTTATTTTATTATGTTCCTCCTCCTCCTCCTCCTCCTCCTCCTCCTCCTTCTTCTTCATTTTTAGAGAGAGAGAGGGTAAGGGAGAGAGAGATAGAAACATCAATGTGAGAGAGAAACATTGATCAGCTGCCTCCTGCATGCCTCCGACTAGGGATCGAGCCATGACCTGGATATGTGCACTGACCGGAAATCAAACTGGGACCTCTCAGTCCATGGGACGATGCTCAGTCCACTGAGCCACACCAGCTGGGCTAAATTTATTATGCTTTTTACTTAGCAGTCTTCCTCACTAGAAATGGAGCCCATGACAGCAGGGTCTCATCTATCAGGTGTTGCACCTGTGTGGCTCCTACACCGCCATCAAAGCTCCATGTTTTCACTGAATGGATGAATCAGTTTTCTGAGTTTCTATAGTGAGCATTTTCCCTCTCGTATAAGGAAAAGATATTTGGGAGGAAAATGTTGCTCAGAGGGCAATCTTGTGTCAGGAAGGCTGTTCACATGTTATATAACTTAAGCCCTCTCAATTGTCATAACTAGTGATTATAGAGGCCTGTTTTGGCTGTTCTATTCCTCTTACAAGATCTAGGTAGGAGAGATGTGAATTAGATGTCTATAAAAGCACAGGAATCTGGAGATACCTCTCCCATTTATTTATTTATTTATTTATTATTGATTTTATTTTATTTTTTAATTTAATTAATTTATTTTTGTTACAGATGTTTCTCCTTTTTCCCCCATTTATTCCCCCTTCCCTATCCCTCTCTGCCCTGTCCCCAGCTTTGTTTTCCATGTCCATTGTTCGTGCATACATGCATATAAGTTCTGTGGTTAATCTCTCCCCCACCACCCTCTCTTCTGGGGATTGTCAGTCTGTATCCCACTCCCACGTCCCTGGGACTACCCCATTCCTCAGACTGTTATGTTCTTTATATTACACAAATAAGTGAGATCATGTGATATTTGTCTTTCTCTGCTTGGCTTGTTTCACTTAGGATATTACTCTCCAGGTCCCTCCATGTCGACTCAAAAAAATAGATCTTTGTTTCTTACAGCTGCATAGTACTCCATTGTGTATATGTACCACTGCTTTTTTATCCATTCGTGTACTGATGGACATTTGGGCTGTTTCCAGATCTTAGCTATTGTAAATAATGCTGCTATGAACATGGGGGTACATATATTCTTTCTGATTGGTGTTTCAGGCTTCTTAGGGTATATTCCTAGAAGTGAGATCACTGGGTCAAATGGAAGTTCAATTTTTAATTTTTTGAGGTAACACCATATTGTTTTCCATAATGGCTGCACCAGTCTGCATTCCCACCAGCAGTGTACTAGAGTCCCCTTTTCTCCACACCCTCACCAACACTTGTTTGATGATTTGTTGATGGCGGCCATTCTGACAGGTGTGAGGTGATACCTCATTGTTGTTTTAATTTGCATCTCTCTGATGATTAGTGATGTTGAGCTTTTCTTCATATGTCTATTAGCCATCTGTATGTCCTGTTTGGAGAGGTGTCTATTTATTTCCTCTGCCCATTTTTTAATTGGGTTCTTCGTCTTCCTTTTGTTGAGTTATATGAGCACTCTATATATATATTGGAAATTAACTCCTTATCTGATATATCATTGGCAATTATGCTGTCCCACACAGTGGGTTGCCTTTCCATTTTGATGACTGTATCTTTTGCTGTGCAGAAGCTTTATTAAAGAGGCTGTCTGTACTCCACTGTATGTTCTTGACACCTTTGTCAAATATTAATTGAGTATATTGCCTTGGGTTCATTTCTGGGTTCTCTGTTCTGTTGCATTGGTCCATATGCCTGTTCTTGTGCCAGTTCCAGGCTGTTTTGATTACAATGGCTTTGTAGTATAACCGAAAATCTGGTAATGTGATCCTTCCTACTTTGTTCTTCCTTTTCAAGATTGCTGTGGCTATTCGAGGTCTTTTTTGGTTCCATATAAACTTTTGAAGCATTTCTTTTAGTTCTGTGAAGTACGTCGTTGGTATTTTGATGGGGATTGCATTGAATCTATAGATTTCTTTGGGTAGTTTGGACATTTTAATTATGTTAATTCTTCCAATCCATGAACAGGGTATGTGCTTCCACTTTTTATATCTTCCTCTATTTCTTTTTTTAATGACCTATAGTTTTCTCCGAGTAGGTCCTTTATTTCTTTGGTTAAGTTTATTCCTAGGTATCTTAATTTTTTTGCCGCAATAGTAAATGGAATTGTTCTCTTAGTTTCTCTTTCTGTGAGTTCATTCTTGGTGTATAAGAATGCCATTGATTTCTTGACATTAATTTTGTATCCTGCTACTTTGCCAAATTCATTTATTAAATCTAGTAAATTTTTGATGGAGTCTTTGGGGTTTTCTACATATAGTATTATGTCATCAATGAATAATGACAGTTTCACTTTCTCCTTTCCAAATTGGATCCCTTTTATTTTTTCTTCCTGTCTGATTGCTGTGGCTAAGACTTCCAGTACTATGTTAAATAAGAGTGGTGAAAGTGGGCATCCTTTTCTTGTCCCTGTTCTTAAGGGAAATGCTTTTAGTTTTTGCCCATTGAGTATGATGTTGGCTATATGTCTTTCATATATGGCCTTTATTATGTTGAGATATGATCCATCTGTTTCACATTGTGGAGCGTGTTTATCAGAAATGGATGCTGGATTTTGTCAAAGGCTTTTTGGGCATCTATTGATATGATCATGTGGTTTTTATTCTTCATTTTATTTATGTGGTGTATCACGTTTTTTGATTTGCAAATATTGTACCAGCCTTGCATCCCTGTGGTGAATCCCACTTGGTCATGGTGGATAATTTTTTTGATGTATTGCTGGATCCAATTTGCTAGTATTTTGTTCAGGATTTTGGCATCTATGTTCATCAGGGATATTGGCCTGTAGTTTTCTTTCTTTGTAGTGTCTTTTTCGGGTTTTGGAATCAGAATTATGTTGGCCTCATAAAATGAGTTTGGAAGTCTTCCTTCTTGTTGAATTTTTTGAAATAGTTTGAGGAGAATGGGTGTTAGTTCTTTTTTGAATATTTGGTAAAACTTCCCCGTGAAGCCATCTGGGCCTGGGCTTTTGTTTGCTGGGAGACTCTTGATTACCTCTTCAATATCTTCTATTGATATTGGTCTGTTCAAGTTTTCTATCTCTTCCTGGTCCAGTTTTGGGAGACTGTGTGTTTCTAGAAATTTGTCCATTTCGCTTGGGTTATCGAATTTATTGCCATATAATTTTTCATAGTAGCTGTTAACGATATTTTGTATTTCTGTGGTGTCAGTTGTTACTTCTCCTCTTTCATTTCTGATTTTTTGTATTTGGGTTCTCTGTCTTTGTTTCTTGGTGAGTCTAGCTAAGTGTCCATCAATCTTGTTTATCTTTTCGAAAAACCAGCTCTTTGTTTCATTGATCCTTTGAATTGTTTTTTTGTTTTTTTTGTTTTTTGTTTTTTATCTATTTCATTTATTTCTGCTCTGATCTTTACTATTTCCTTCCTTCTACTTGCTCTGGGGTTTTCTTTTTGTTTGCTTTCTAATTATTTAAGTTGTGAGGTTAGATAGTCTATTAGAGATTTTTTTTTTGTTTCTTGAGGTAGGCCTGTAGTGCTATGAACTTCCCTCTCAGAACTGCTTTTGCTGCATCCCATAGATTTTGTGTTATTGTGTGTTCATTTTCATTGGTTTCCAGGAAGTTTGTAATTTCTTCCTTGATTTCCTCGGTAACCCATTCATTGTTCAATAACATGCTATTTAGCCTCCATGTGTTCAAATGTCTGAATGTTCTTGTTGCAATTGATTTCTAGTTTCATGCCATTGTGATCTGACAAGATGCGTGATATAATTTCAATCTTCTTTTTTTTTTTTTTTTTTTTTTTTAATCCTCACCCGAGGACACTTTTCCATTTTTTGTTCAGGTAGAGTGAGAGGGAGAGAGAGGAACAGAGAGAGAGAAACATCGACGTGAAGGGACACATCGAGTGGTTGCCACCCGCACAACCGACCAGGGCCGGGGACAAACTGCAACCGAGGTACATGCCCCTAGCGGGAACCAAACCCGGGTCTCTCAGGACCGCAGGCCAACGCTCTAACCGCTGAGCCAAACCGGCCAGAGCTAATTTCAATCTTCTTGAACTTGTAGAGACTTAGTTTGTGTCCTAACATGTCGTCTGTCTTTGAGAATGTCCCATGTGCACTTGCGAAGAATGTGAATTCTGTAGTTTTGGGGTATAATTCTCTGTAGATATTTATTAAGTCCATTTGGTCCAGTGCTTCATTTAGAGTCTCTATTTCCTTGCTAATTTTTTGTCTAGAGGATCTATCCAGTGATATCAGTGGGGTGTTGAAGTCCCCTGCTATGATTGTATTGCTATTGATTTCTCCTTTGAAGTCCTCCAGATGATTTTTAGTATATTTTGGTGCTCCTATACTGGGTGCATATATGTTTATCAAGGTTATATCTTCCTGTTGGATAGATTCTTTCAATATCATGTAGTGGCCTTCTTTATCTCTAGTTATGGCCTTCATTTTGAAATCTATTTTATCAGATATGAGTATTGCTACCCCAGCTTTATTTTTCTTTCCGTTTTCTCGGAAGATTTTTTTTCATTGCTTTACTTTCAACCTGTGTGGGTCTTTTGTTGTGAGGTGGGTCTCTTGTAAACAACATATAGATGAGTCATGCTTTCTTATCCAATCAGCTACTCTGTGTCTTTTTATCAGAGCATTCAATCCATTTACATTTAAGGTGATTATTGATATGTACTTATTTATTGCCATTTTTGTTTAGTGTGGTTTCATTTTTCTTTCAATTTCTCCTGCTAATTATAGCAGTCCTTTTAACATTTTTTGCAGTGCTGGTTTGGTGCTAATGTATTCCCTTAGCCTTTTTTTGTCTGGTTAGCTCTTTATTTGACCTCCTATTTTGAATGACAGCCTTGTTGGGTAGAGTAGTCTTGGATTCAGATCCTTGTTTCTCATGACCTTGATTACCTCGTTCCATTCCCTTGTGGCCTGTAGTGTTTCTTGTGAGAAGTCAGCTGAGAGCCTTATGGGGTTTCCTTTATAGGTAACCTGTTGCTTATCTCTTGCTGCTTTTAGGATTGTCTCTTTGTCTTTAATTTTTGGCATTTTGATTACTATATGTGTTGGTGTGGGCCTCTTTGTGTTCTTCTTACTTGGGGCTCTCTGTGCTTCTTGAACTTGAATGCCTTCTTTCTTCATCCAATTAGGGAAGTTTTCTGTCACTCTTTCTTCAAATATATTCTCTAACCCTTGCTCATTTTCTTCTTCGGGGACTCCTATGATCCGAATGTTATTACGTTTCCAGTTGTCCCACAGTTCTCTTAAGCTGTCTTTCAGTTTTTTAATTGTTTTTTCCTTTTGGTTTTCTGAATGGTTGATTTTTTTCTCCCCTATCTTCTAATTCATTGATTCGGTCCTCAGCTTCCTCTACTCTGCTATTTAGACGTTCCAATGTGTTCTTTATTTCTGATATGTTATTCTTCATTTCTTCTTGGTGGTTTTTAATTTCCAACTGGTTGATCTTAAACATTTATGAATCTTTACTCATGGTGCGCATGTCCTTACACGTGCTGTTGAGCTTCCTCAAGATCATGGCTCTGAATTCTAGTTCTGTTTGCTTGCTTAACTGCACCTCATTTATCTCATCTTTGGTAGAGGCCTCTTGTTCTTTCATTTGGCTTTTGTTTCTGTGTTTCACCATTTTGGCTATCATAGTGGGCTTTGGAGCCTGCCAAATTTTCCCTGTGGGTGTTGGTGTTCTGCTGTTTGTGGCTCCCTATCCTTGGTTTGGATGAGCCAGGGAGGACCCACGTTAAACACCACTGTCAAGTCTTACTTTCCTGGTTAGAATTCCTAGCCCAGGGATGGTACAATTATCCTCTAGCTTTTTGCCTGGAGACTATAATTTGCTGTTACCTGAAGAGCCTTGAGTTGTCAGTTGATTAAAAAACTTTCTCAGTTGCTCAGCATAAGGAGATTTCCCGAGGGTGGGGCAAATACTGGTTGTTAATGGGCCTCAATTTGCATTTCAATGGCCACCAGGTGGGGTTCAATCTCCAAGGGAGAGGCTGCCTCTCCCCAGAGCCCTGGGAAGGAGTAAGATAACCACCGTCCTGTGTGGCCGCAACTCAGCAAAAGCTCTGAGCGCCCTCCAAATTCTGAGTGTCCCCACACAGTTCCAGTCCAGTCTGCCCTCCCTCTGCCGGAGCCTAAGGTAAGTGACTGTGGCTATTTTAGTCTCTGTGCCGGCTCTGCACTGTGCAGCCGCTTGGGGGTTTAACCTGAGGGCACTGTTCACAGCAAAGGCCTCTGCTCCCAGCTAAGGCCGCTGCTGACCATGAGCTCCCAACCCCCTTCTCACGTCTCCGCTAGCCTACCAGAATTGAGTCAGTGTTCCTGGTTATGTGGTCATCAAAGCTGCTTTTCTGTTGCTTTTTCCTGACGATTTGTCTGTATTTTCATTGTAATTCCAGTTTGGTCTTGGGAGATGGTCTATGTAGCTTCCATTCACTCTGCCGCCATTTTGGAATCTCTATTATTGATTTTAGAGAGAGAGGAAGGGAAGAGAGAGAGATAGAAATATCGATGAGAGAGAACATCGATTGGCTGCCTCCTGCATGCCCCTCACTGCAGATTGGGCCCACAACCTGGGCATGTGCCCCGACCAGGAATCTAACCAGTGATCTCTTGGTGCATGGGTCGATGCTCAGCCACTGAGCCACACCAGCTGGGCAATAACTCTCCCATTTAAATCATGTCATACATAGCAGTTAGTGGGCAAAGCCCATTCTCCCATGATAATACTCTGTAAGACTCAAAGAGATCATGAATTCAAAGCCTGATTTAGGGCTACATCTGCCCCGCCTTCTAGCTCAGTGGTTCACTCACTCTCAGCCCCTCTGGTTTGCCTTACCAACAGCACTCAGCCCGCAACAATTCTGTCTCTTCACATCTCTCAGCCGCTCCTTCCTCCATGCCCTATGCTAGCATGACCAATGCATCAGCCATTCCTACTGGTTAATCCTAACCCTCCTTGTTTCTTCTTCCTTCAAACCTTCCTGTCTGAGAAAATCTCAGCTCTAGAGAAACCCAGCTACCTGTCTTCTCCATGTTTGTGCCTTGGCTTTACGCTGTCTCTGGAGTAGCAAAATGTTATCACCTTTTGTCTTAGATTGCCTTTCTATGTTCTAGTCTCAGGTTGTGCCTTGTTCGCCAGCGACTTGAACAGAAAGAAAGAGGTGAAGAAAGGCTGAGTGCCGTCAGGCTCCGGAGCCTGAATATTTGCCCCTTCCTGAGCCAGCAACACAGACACACAGGGTGGGAGACAGCACTGTGTGTTAGTTCCTGTCAGACCCTTCCTTCCTCGGCAGTGGACAAGTGTCATCCAGCCAGCTGATGCATGATTAGCTCACTTGGCAGAAAGCCAACAGTGAAAGGGTGATACCTGCTCCCTATAGCCAGGCCTCAGGTCTGGGGAAGTTGTCTCATTCTTCCTGGGAAAGGGCTAAGTTTTATATATAAGGAGAAAAGCTCATCAGAGTAGAGCTTTAATTAGGTTTTATTCAGAAGGTAGAGTACACAGATTAACCTGTTTCTCAAAAATTCACTTTGGGGATTTTTCGTAAAACAATCTTTTCCAAAATAATCAGTGAAAACTTCCAACACTCTCATATGGTCGATGGGTTTCACTGCTTTTCAGCAAGCGGGAATTCGGGTGAGGGCAGGTTGGCAGACAGCTTTCTGGCTCCTAACTAAACAGCCTGGCTGAGTCTGTGCTCATCTGACTGTGGATTTTGTGGCAAATGAAGCTCTGTGTAACAGGTTCCTTTTTTAGACTCTGAAACTGGCAGCTATTTTGTTCAGTTTTATGGTTATATAAATTTTGGTATCAGCCTCAGCGATTTTTCACGCTGTCCATGTTTTCCAATTAAGGGATATTGGACAGTTATCAGAAATTAGCCATAGAGAACTTCCTCTCACCTATTACTAAGTTCTGCTGGAGAGAAATCACCCTATTGGACAGATTGATTTCGCTATAAATTGTTGGACACGCTCCAGCTGGCCCACGACATTCCCAGTGAAACTTTTGTTTCCCAACTACTTTCTTTCTCTTATTCTCAAAAATATCTTCTCTACTATCAAAACTCCAGTTCACTCCCAGGAAAATACTGTGTATCTTACTTGGTAGAGAAAATAGAAGCCATCTAAAAAGTGCTTTCTGCAGCCCTGACCAGTATGCTTAGTGGTTAGAGTGTCAGTGTTAGAGTATCAGCCTGTGGACTGGAGGGCCGCATGCTCGATACCCAGTCAAGGGCATGTGCCTGGGTTGCAGGTTTGATACCTGGCCCTGGTTGGGGTCATGTGGGAGGCAACCGACTAATGTGTCTTTCTCACTTTGATGTTTCTCTCTCTCTCTCTCTCTCTCTCTCTCCCCCCCCCCCATCCTCCGTCCCTCCCTTACACTCTAAAAATAAGTGGAAAAATATCCTCATGTGAGGCTTAGAAAAAAGTGCTCTATTCTCACTATAATTATACAAAACTGCTCTTGACCCAACTCTTCTCCCTTCCTTCCTTCCTTCCTTCCTTCCTTCCTTCCTTCCTTCCTTCCTTCCTTCCTTCCTTCCTCTTACTGTAGAAGAGGTCTCTTTCAGTTTAAAGTGTTTCACATGGTGAGCAATCTGTAAATGGCTCTCAGTGATCCCCACTTACTGATATCCTGTGTCACACACACACACACACACACACACACCCCATTGAATGAAGGTTGGACATAGTGATTTTCTCCCAACAAACAGAATATGGCAAAAGGCAAACGTAATAGCATGTCACTTCTGGGGTTAGGTTAACAAAAAGATTGTGACTTGGGTACTCTCTAGCTCTCTTTGTCTCTCACTTACTGACCCTGAAGGAAGCCAGCTGTTATGTTGTGAGCTGCCTTATGGAGAGATTGGCAGCCAGCAAGGAATTGAGGCCCTTAGACCAACAGGCTGGGGTGAACTGAATGCTGACAGTAACCACATGAGCAAGTTTAGAAGCAGATCTGCTCCCCTCCCCCACGGTTGAGTCATCGGATGAGACCATAGCCCAAGCAAATAGCCCGACAGCAACTTCATGAGGGACCTTAAGCCAGATACACTCAGTTAAGCTCTTCCCTGGCTTTGGACCCACAGGAACTATAAGAAAATAAGCATTTGCTGTTTTATGCTGCTAAATTTGGGTGTGATTTATTATGTAGTAATTGATAACTAATACAAATTTCATCTGTGCTTTGGATCCTTCTTTCCTACTTCTTTTTTCCACATCTTCTAATCTTCTATTTCTAACCACTCTTCTAATTAGGAATTAAATATGGACAAAACTATTTGAAAGAAAGAAAACCTTCCATTTATTTTAATTCCCCTTCCAGCTACAGCCACGTTTCTCCCCTCCTCTTTAAAGCCAAACTTCTTTAAGTTTCTACACTTACTCAGCTTCCTTTCCCTTCCCTTCACTTCCATTTCATTTGCCTCCTGTCCATTCACTGCTATTCATGGTCTTTAGCCTCATGAACTGCACAGAAGCTTCTCTCACCAATGTCTCCAACAAATCCAGGGGGATTCTCTTATTTCACTTCACACTTGTGTATCATTCAGTACACCCTATTCCTCTCAAAGTGTTGTCCTTCCTTCATACCAGTTAAACCACACTCCCTGGTTTTCCTGTGATCTTTTGGAACATTCCATCTCTGCCTCTTTTGCAGGCTCTGTTTACTCTGCCCTAAAAGCTGTGCTCCTCGGGGCTCAGCCCAAAGTTGTTGGCACTTCTCACTCTGTGTACCCTACCTGGGTAGGTTCACTCCACATGAATCTGGATTAATATCCCAGCTCCTTCCTGAGCTCCAGACACATATATCCGATGGTTCCACTCAGCAAGTACAGAACTATACTTATCATTAATGACTGCCCCCCCCCCCCATCCTCTTCTTCTTCTTCCTTCTTTCATAATAAGTGACTTTACCATCTGGTCATTTTTGCCCATGCTCGAAAAAGTCAGCTTGACTCTCATCTGTCTATATACTAAATTGTTATCTTTCTCTTTCTTGATACTTTACAGTTCTGTCTACTTCCCTCCATTGACAATGCCACAGCTATGGCCTGAGACACCAGCACCTCTTGCCTAGATAACTGTAGCAGCCTTCTAACTGGTCTTGAATTCATTTTTCTCTCTGCAGCCTATGGGATTGTTTTAGAACCCTTTAAAAACATAATTTCCCTGCTTAAGGTTCTTCAGTATTCTTCCATTGCCCTTAGGATAAAGTCAAGGTTTTATGTCAGAGTGCGTAAGTAGTGTGGCCATTTAATTTGTTGTCCATATGGGGCACAGTGGAGAGAGAAAAGAAGTGCTGTTAATAAATATGAAAGAACAGGTGAGTCAGCTGAGACAGTCTGGAAATATGGCTCTAAGGTCAACTTATTCACAGAGCCCTGTGAAAGGTGGTCCCCACAGCAGCCCATCTCCTGTGCTGCCAAACACTCCGGCTGGTCTGAGCTCCAGTGAGTTCCTTGAATTCACCATACTCTCCCTTGCTTTGAGCTTTTGGATATATTGTTCCTTTTGCCTGGGAAATTTCTTACCCCTCCTACTCTGAAAAACTTCTCTTCACCCTCCTGGTCTTGACACAAGTGTTCCTTGTCCAGGGAGATCTTTCCCGACCCGGAGATTCCTGTGCTGTGGGTTCCCAAAGCACATGGAACAGCTCACATCATACCTCTTGCTTCCTCATATTATGTATAAGTACTTGTACACAGTAAGTGGACTGTAAGATCCTTGAAGGAAGATACTGTCCGTGTTTTGTTCATCCCTGTATCACAAGAAGGAAGCAGTTTATGGAGGTAAAATGTTCCAAGTGCCTGTATGGTATTTTTAAAAAAAAATCTCTCACCCTTTGACACTGCAGTAGACGGCATTATCTTCCCAGCCTCCCATTCCAACTTCTGTTGGCTGGCAAATTTCATTGCCTGGAGCAGGAATATAGCACAGAAGGAATTTTTGAAGATTAAGATCTCATTCCCAGAGATCCTCACTCAGTTGGTCAGCTGTGGGCACAAGGAATAGTACTTTAAAAAATCATACTGTAGTCCTGGCCGGTTTGGCTCAGTGGTTAGAGTGTCAGCCTGTGGTCCAGAGAGACTCGAGTTTGATTCCCACTAAGGGCATGTACTTCGGTTGCAGTTTGTCCCCAGCCCTGGCTGGGTCGTGTGGGAGGTAGCTACTCGATGTGTACCTTTCATGTCAATATTTCCCTCTCTCTCCATCTCTCTCTCTTTCTCCCTCCCTCCCACTCTATCTGAACAAAAAATGGAAAAATGTCCTCATGTGAGGACAAAAAAAAATCTCACTGTAGCCCTGGCTGGTTTGGCTCAGCAGTTAGAGTGTCGGTCCACAGATCAGAGAGACCTGGGTTCGGTTCCCACTAAGCGCATGTACCTCGGTTGCAGTTGGCCCCAGATGGGGTCGTGTGAGTGGCATCCAGTTGATGTTTCTCTCTCACATTGCTTTCTCTCTCTCTCTCCCTCCCACTCTGTCTGAAGATAAATCCAAAAAGGTCCTCGGGTGAGGATTAAAAAAATTATATGGCTATGGTAGGGTTCATGCAGGAGGCGGCCAGTCGATGTGCCCCTCTCGCATCAATGTTTCTCTCTCTCTCCCACTCTCTCTCACTCTTTCTCTCTCCTTCCTTCCCACTCTAGCTGAAGATAGATGGAGAAATATCCTTGGGGGAGGATAAACAAAAATGTTTTTAAAAATTTTACTACAACCGGCCCTCGTTTATCACAGTTAATCAGTTCCAGCCTCTACCGCGATAAATAAATTTCCGAGAAGTAGGATTCTTTGCGGTTTTTTCAAATACTATACTATACTATACTAATTTGAAAAAACCATGATAGAGTGAAGCCACAAAAGTCGAAGCACAAAGTGGCGAGGGACAACTGTATATGATTTTATATTATTTTTATTCCTTCTTTTTTTTTAATTTTAATTTTTATTTTTGTTACAGATGTTTCTCCTTTTTTACACCATTGGCACCCCACTCCCCATCACCCCCGCCCAGTCCCTGGCTTTGTTGTCCATGTCCATTGGTCATGCATGCATGCATATAAGTTCTGTGGTTTATCTCTTCCCACCCCCCCACCCCCTCTTCTGAGGGATGTCAGTCTGTGCCCTACTTCCATGTTACTGGGTCTACCTTATTCCTCAGACTGTTATGTTCATTATATTCCGTATATAAGCGATCATGTGGTATTTGTCTTTTTCTGCTTGGCTTCCTTATTTCACTTAGGATAATACTTTCCAGGTCTCTCCATGTCGTCTCAAAGGATAAGAGATCTTTCTTTCTTACAGCCGCATAGTACTCCATTGTGTATATGTACCACTGCTTTCTTATCCATTCGTCTACTGATGGACATGTGGGCTGTTTCCAGATCTTAGCTATTGTAAATAGTGCTGCTATGAACATGGGGGTACATATATTCTTCCTGATTGGTGTTTCAGGCTTCTTAGAGTATATTCCTAGAAGTCGGATCACTGGGTCAAATGGAAGTTCATTTTTAAATTTTTGAGGTAACAACATATTGTTTTCCACAGTGGCTGCACCAGTCTGCATTCCCACCAGCAGTGTATTAGAGTCCCCTTTTCTCCACACCATCACCAACACTTGTTGTTTGATGATTTGTTGATGGCAGCATTCTGATAGGTGTGAGGTGACACCTCATAGTTGTTTTAATTTGCAACTCTCTGATGATTAGTGATGTTGAGCATTTCTTCATATGTCTCTTGGCCATTTGTATGTCCTGTTTGAAGAGATGTCTATTCAGCTCCTCTGCCCATTTTTTAATTGGGTTCTTTGTCTTCCTTTTGTGGAGTTGTATGAGCACTCTATATATATTGGAAGTTAACCCCTTATCTGATGTATCATTGGCAATGATGTTTTCCCATACAGTGGGTTGCCTTTCCATTTTGATGGTTGTTTCTTTTGCTGTGCAGAAGCTTTTTAGTTTGATGTAGTTCCATGTGTTCATTTTTTCCTTTGTTTCTGTTGCCTTAGGTGATGTATCAGTAAAAATTCTGCTCCGTATGATGTCCGAAATTTTGTTGCCTACATTTTCTTCTAGAATTTTTATGGATTCCCGGGTCACATTTAAGACTTTTATCCATTTTGAATTTATTTTTGTGTATGGTGTAAGTTGATGGTCTAGTTTCATTTTATTGCATGAAGCTGTCCAATTTTCCCAACACCATTTATTAAAGAGACTGTTTTTACTCCACTGTATGCTCTTGCCACCTTTGTCAAATATTAATTGAGCATATTGCCTTGGGCCCATTTCTGGGTTCTCTGTTCTCTTCCATTGGTCCATATGCTTGTTCTTGTGCCAGTACCAGGCTGTTTTGATTACAGTCGCTTTGTAGTATACCCTGATATCTGGTATTGTGATGCCACATACTTTGTCATTCTTTTTCAAGATTGCTGTGGCTATTCGGGGCCTTTTTTGGTTCCATATGAACTTTTGAAGTATTTGTTCTAGTTCTATAAAGTATGTCGTTGGTATTTTGATGGGCATTGCATTGACTCTAAAGATTGCTTTGGGTAATATGGACATTTTAATGATGTTAATTCTTCCAATCCATGAACAAGGTATGTGCTTCCACTTTTTTATATCTTCCTCTATTTCTTTTATCAATGTCCTGTAGTTTTCTGGAAATAGGTCCTTTATTTCTTTGGATAAGTTTATTCCTAGATATCTTCATTTTTTTGCCGTGATAGTAAATGAGATTGTTTTTTCAGTTTCTCTTTCTGTGAGTTCATCATTGGTGCATACAAATGCCATCGATTTCTTGACATTAATTTTGTATCCTGCTACTTTGCCAAATTCATTTATTAAGTCTATAGATTTTTGATGGAGTCTTTAGGGTTTTCTATGTATAACACCATGTCATCTGCAAATAATGACAGTTTCACTTCCTCCTTTAGGTAAGGGTCCATCAATCTTGTTTATCTTTTCAAAAAACCAGCTGTTTCATCGATCCTTTGAATTGTTTTTTTTTTTTGGTCTCTATGTCATTTATTTCTTCTCTGATCTTTAGTATTTCCTTCCTTCTACTTGCTCTGCGGTTTTCTTTTTTTTTTTTATCCTCACCCAAGGATATTTTTCCATTTTTTGTACAGATAGAGTGGGAGGGAGAGAGAGGAAGGGAGAGACAGACAGAAACATCGACATGAAGGGACACATCGAGTGGCTGCCACCCGCACGACCAACCAGGGCCGGGGACAAACTGCAACCGAAGTACGTGCCCTTAGTGGGAACCGAACCCAGGTCTCTCCAGACCGCAGGCCGACGCTCTAACCGCTGAGCCAAACTGGCCAGGGCGCTCTGGGGTTTTCTTTTTGTTTGCTTTCTAGATCTTTAAGTTGTGAGGTTAGACAGTCAATAGAAATTTTTTTTGTTTCTTGAGGTAGGCCTGTAGTGCTATGAACTTCCCTATCAGAACTGCTTTTGCTGCATCCCATAGATTTTGTGTTGTTGTGTTTCATTTTCATTGGTTTCCAGGAAATTTTTAATTTCTTCCTTGATTTCCTCGGTAACCCATTCATTGTTTAATAACATGCTATTTAGCCTCCATGTGTTGAAATGTCTTTGCATGTTCTTGTTGCAGTTGATTTCTAGTTTCATGCCATTGTGATCTGTGAAAATGCTTGATATAATTTCAATCTTCTTGAAATTAGAGATTGTAGAGATTTAGTTTGTGTCCTATCATGTGGTCTATCTTTGAGAATGTCCCATGTGCACTTGAGAAGAATGTCAATTCTGTAGTTTTGGGGTGTAATTCTCTGTAGATATCTATTAAATCCATTTGGTCTAGTGCTTCATTTAGAGTCTGTGTTTCCTAGTTAATTTTTTATCTAGAAGATCTGTTCAGTGATGTCAGTGAGGTGTTGAAGTCCCCTGCTATGATACTATTGCTGTTGATTTCTCCTTTGAAGTCCTCCAGAAGATTTTTAATATATTTTGGTGCTCCTATATTGGTTGCATATATGTTTATCAAAGTTATATCTTCCTTGTGGATAGATCCTTTCAATATTATGTAGTGGCCTTCTTTGTCTCTAGTTATGGCCTTCATTTTGAAATCTATTTTATCAGATATGAGTATTGCTACCCCAGCTTTTTTTTACTTTCTGTTTGGAATTTTTTTTTCCATCCCTTCACTTTCAACCTATGTGATATCTTTTGTTGTGAGGTGGGTCTCTTGCAAACAATATATAGATGAGTCATGCTTTCTTATCCAATCAGCTACTCTGTGTCTTTTTATGGGAGCATTCAATCCATTTACATTTAAGGTGATTATTGATATGTACTTGTTTATTGCCATTCTTGTTTAGTGTGGTTCTATTTTTCTTCCTATTTCTTCTACTAATTACAGCAGTCCTTTTAACATTTCTTGCAGTGCTGGTTTGGTGCTAATGTATTCTCTTAGCCTTTTTTTGTCTGGGAAGCTCTGTATTTGACCCTCTATTTTGAATGATAGCCTTGTTGGGTAGAGTAGTCTTGGATTCAGATCCTTGTTTTTCATGACCTTGATTACTTCATTCCCTTCTGGCCTGTAGTGTTTCTGTTGAGGAGTCAGCTGACAGCCTTATGGGGTTTCCTTTATAGGTAACCTGTTGCTTATCTCTTGCTGCTTTTGGGATTTTCTCTGTGTCTTAAATTTTTTGCATTTTAATTACTATATGTCTTGGTGTGGGCCTGTTTGGGTTCTTCTTACTTGGGACTCTCTGTGCTTCCTGAACTTCAATGCCTTCTTTCTTCACCAAATTAGGGAAGTTTTCTGTCACTATTTCTTTGAATATGTTCTCTAACCCTTGCTCATTTTCTTATTCTTCAGGGACTCCTATGATGCGAATATTATTACATTGCCAGTTGTCCCATAGTTCTCTTAAGCCGTCTTCCTGTTTTTTAATCATTTTTTCCTTTTGGTTTTCTGTTTGTTTGATTTTTTTCTAACCTGTCTTCTAATTCACTGATCCTGTCCTCAGCTTCCTCTACTCTGCCTTTTAGACCTTCCAATGTGTTCTTTATTTTTGATATGTCATTTTTTTTTATCTCTTCTTGGTGGTTTTTAATTTCCAATTGGTTTATTTTCAGCATCTCTATGTCCTTACTCATGCTGTTGAGCTTCCTCAAGATCTTGGCTCTGAATTCTAGCTCTGTTAACTTGCCTAGGTCCTCCACATTGATATCATCTTTGGTGGAGGTCTCTTGTTCTTTTATTTGGCTTTTGTTTCTGTGTTTCACCATTTTGGCTATCACCATGGGCTTTGGAGCCTACCAAGTTTTCCCTGTATGTGTTGGTATTCTGATATTTGTGGCTCCTTCTCCTGGGTTTAGATGAGCCTGGGAGAACCCACGTTAAACACCACTGTCAAGTCTTACTTTCCTGGTTAGAGTTGCTAGCCCAGGAATGGTACTGTTATCCTCTAGCTTTTTGCCTGGAGGCTAGCAGTCCAGCTTACTTGAAGAATTTTGGGTTGTTCGTTGATTGAAATGCTCCCTCAGGTGCTCAGCATAAAGGGGATTTCCTGAGTGTGGGGGCAGATGCTGGTTGTTAATGGGCCTCAATTTGCATTTCAATGGCCCACAGGGTGGGGTTGAATCTCTGAGGGAGGGGCTGCTGCCTCTTCCAGAGCCCTGGGAAGGAGCAAGATGGCCACTGTCCTGTGTAGCTGCAACTCAGCAAAAGCTCTGAGTGCCCTCCAAATCCCAAGTGTCCCCACACAGTTCTGGTCAAGTCTGCCCTCCTTCTGCGGGAGTCCAAGGTGAGTGACTGTGGCTTGTTTTAGCCTCTGGACTGTCTCTGCACTGTGGAGCCAATTGGGAGTTTAACCTGAGGGCGCTGCTCACAGCTAAGGCAACTGCTGTCTGTGGGCTCCCAGCCCCCCTTTTGCGCCTTTGCAATCCTACCAGGATCGAGTCAGTGTCCCTGGTTTTATGGTCCTCGCAAGCTGCTTTTCTGTTGCTTTTTTCCGTCGTTTTGTCTGTATTTTAGTTGCAATTCCAGTTTGGTCCTGGGAGACAGTCTGTGTAGCTTCCATTCACTCGGCCGCCATTTTGGAATTCCCTATTGATTTTTTTTTTTTTAATTCTCATCCAAAGATACCTTTCCATTTATTATCAGATAGAGTGGGAGGGAGGGAGAGAAGAAAACATCAATGTGAGAAAGATACATTGATTGGTTTCCTCCCACATGACGCTGACTGGGGCTGGGGATCAAACAAACCTGTAACCAAGATATATGCCCCTGACCAGGAATCTGATCCGACACCCTTTGGTCCACGGGCTGATGCTCTAATCTTTAATTAAAACCAATTAGGGTGAACCTTCTATATCTTGATGGGAGTGCGTTACACAGGTGTCAAAACTGAAACCTGTGTGTCAGTTTTGTCCAAACTGATCAAATGCACACCTAAGAGCTACACATTTCCCTCTATTTAAGTGATACCTTAATTTTTAAAAACTTGAGAATCTAAAAATAATATAATAACTACATTTGGCCTCTGTTACATTGATCCATTGATCCTATTAACTCTACTAATAATGGTCGATTACCCAAGGGTGGTGATGAATAGCAGTTCATACATGTTGTCTACTTAGCTAAAAACTGTTGTTGTTATGGATTTGAATTTTCCTAAACATAGCTGCAGATGTATTTTCATTTTCTTTTGCAGATTTATTTTAACATGTATATTCAACTATAACCCACTGCAGATTTCTTTAGCAAATGACCGATTTTCAACTCAGTTCCCTCAATGCTTTTCACCAACCGGTGATTCCCTTACATGCTTTTGTTCATTTTTATTTTCTGATCTGAAATGTCTTCAACATTTTGTGCCTTGCCACCAACATCCCATCAATTCATCATAGCCCAATACAAGTGCTATTTCCTCTATGAAGTTTTTATTTCCCCTGCAGCTAACATAGCTAAATTCTTCACTGAACTATTAAAGCAATTTTCTCTCAAGTACGAATTCCCATGATGACATAACAGCTTAAAATATATTTGGAACGTCTTTTCTTGGTTGGCCTTCTTTTCTAAAGTGCAGGCCACACAGGGCTAAGCCACAGAAGGTTTCAAATACCTAAATAAATATTTGAACTCAAAATATTTAATCTCAGATAATATGGATTTCCTTCCCCTGAACCCAGAGCATACATGTAAAAAGATAAATGATTTGCCCAGCTGGTGTGGTTCAGTGGATTGAGCGTCATCTCGTGGACTGAGAGGTCCCAGTTCGATTCCTGGTCAGGGCACATGCCCAGGTTGTGGGCTCCATCCCCAGTAGGGGGCATGCAGGAGGCCACCGATCGATGTTTCTATCTCTCTCTCTAAAAAATTAATGAAGACATATTTTTAAAAAGAGATAAATGATTTAAGTGTGACCAAATAGATCTTGCCTTATCTGGAAAGAATTAATAACAGGAAAAGTTGAATGATACTCTAACTTTTCAATGCTTATGGTTAAAATATATCGTTCTCATAACCAAGGTCATTTTATAATTATAGTCATTATACTAGAGAAAGTTCAACAAAATAAAACAATTTTCTGAATGACAATTTCCATCTTTTTTTAAAAAAATTTTTTGTTACAGATGTTTCTCCTTTTTTACCCCATTGGCACCCCGCTCCCCATCCCCCCCGCCCCGTCCCCGGCTTTGTTGTCCATGTCCATTGGTTATGCATACATGCATATAAGTTCTGTGGTTTATCTCTTTCCACCCTCCACCCCTTCTTCTGAGGGATGTCAGTCTGTGCCCTACTTCCATGTTTCTGGGTCTACCCTATTCCTCAGACTGTTATGTTCATTATATTACATATATAAGTGAGATCATGTGGTATTTTTCTTTTTCTGCTTGGTTTATTTCACTTAGGATAATACTTTCTAGGTCCCTCCATGTCGTCTCAAAGGATAAGAGATATTTCTTTCTTACAGCTGCATAGTACTCCATTGTGTATATGTACCACTGCTTTTTTATCCATTCGTCTACTAATGGATGACACTTGGGCTGTTTCCAGATCTTAGCTATTGTAAACAGTGCTGCTATGAACATGGGGGTACATATATTCTTCCTGATTGGTGTTTCAGGCTTCTTAGGGTATATTCCTAGAAGAGGGATCACTGGGTCAAATGGAAGTTCATTTTTTAATTTTTTGAGGTAACAACATACATAGTGTTTTCCACAGTGGCTGCAACCAGTCTGCATTCCCACCAGCAGTGCACTAGAGTTCCCTTTTCTCCACATCCTCACCAATATTTGTTTGATGATTTGTTGCTGGTGGCCATTCTGACAGGTGTGAGGTGATACCTCATTGTTTTTTTCCATCTTATTATTAAAAGACAAGAGTCTGGCCCTGGCCGGTTTGGCTCAGCGGTTAGAGCGTCGGCCTGCGGTCCAGAGAGACCCGGGTTCGGTTCCCGCTAAGGGCGCAGTTGTAGTTTGTCCCTGGCCCTGGTTGGTCGTGCAGGTGGCTGCCACTTGATGTGTCCCTTTCACGTCAATGTTTCTTTCCCTCTCTCTCTCTCCCTCTCTCCCTCCCACTCTATCTGAACAAAAAATGGAAAGATGTCCTCGGGTGAGGATAAAAAAAGAAGAAAAAAGACGAGTCTGGTTTGACTAGAAGTATCTGTTTTAAACAGGCACGTCATACATTTATGACAGCTGTATAAGAAGACAGCTCTATAATTCAAATTACTTGTGGCAGTGGCAAATATGTAGCCAATTCACTAACGAGAACATTGTATACTTTTATTGCAAAGGTTAGTTATATTGTGTTGCGGAGGAGCCTTTAGTATGTATTAAGGACCATCACTAAATAAATATATTTTATTTTTCAGGTGTGTTTTGGTTGTTACATCCTTTACTTTATGACTGAGGCTTGTATCAGTCAGTTCTGTATTATAATGGCAATAAGAGAAACAATGCTAATACGTGATGACTCGTTACACTGGATGTACAAACCCTGCTTCATGACTTTATTCATTATTTTTCCCTGTTCTGGACCTAAACCAGTGTCTGTTCTTATTACATGAGTATTTCAAAGGCCCTGACAAATAAGTAAATACAGAACATAGGAATTAAATGGTATTCAACAAACTATAATATCTTAACTATACTACACATCAAATACTAAGGTAGTTCAAGATACTTACTAAATTAAAAACCACCAGAGGGCAGCTTCATACAATAGTGTTGGAATACTTTAAAGAGTATGGTAGTATTTTAAAAGTAATTCCAATCAGCTAGATACTATAGATATAGAGAAAAGAGAATAAAAAAGAGACATTTAATATTTTAAATTTTCATTTATAGTAAATGTTTCTGAGTTTCCATATTTGCATTATATTTTATATTTAGTGCTCTTTTTAAGTTGATCTTCAAATACAAATGTGAATTAAAAGTATCCACCTCCTGCCCTGGCTGGTGTGTCTCGGTTGGAGTGTTGTACCATACATCAAAAGATTGTAGGTTCAATTCCAGGTCAGGGCACATAACTAGGCTTGGGTTTGATCCCCAGTGGGGGTACATATGGGAAGGCAACGAATTGGTTTCTCTCTCATGTTGATGTATCTCTCTGTCTCCCTTCTCCTCTCTCTAAAATCAACAAGCATGGCCTGGCCGGTATGGCTCAGTGGTTGAGCATCGACCCATGCACCAAGGGGTCACCAGTTTGATTCCTGGTCAGGGCACATGCCCATGTTGTAGGTCAAATCCCCAGTGTGGGGCATGCAGGAGGCAGCCAATCAATGTTCTCTCTCATTGATGTTTCTCTCTCTCTTTCAAATCAATAAAGAAAAAATATTTTAAAAAAATAAGCATGTCCTCAGGTGAGAATTAAAAATAATTATAACATTATAATTATTTGTCAGTAGCAAAATCAGCCAGGATGTCAAGCAACCTGACCAATATTAAAATTTTTTACACGTGATCTTAGATTCTCCCCTCTCTGTAGTGGCCAATGCTCCTCCTGTGAGAAGGACGTGGCATCACTAGTTTGTGTCTTTCTACTTTAATGGAATTAAAAATTAAAAGTAAGATGATAATGATAATTCTACTTAAAGTACTTTTCATAATTTTTTACAATTGATGTATTGATTTCTTTGTTCTTTGTCTCTTCCCCTAGTTTGAATGCTGCATGAGTTCAAGGTTATGTATTTCAGGGACCTTGCCAAACATAGTAGCTAGCTGTTGGTTTTCAATAATTTTTTGTTGGCTTAATTAAGTAACTATAAATTCTTAAGGGACTAACACTTCTAGAGACCATTCCATGTGTTCATGTACTCAACTTCCATTCATCCTGTATCCATCCATCCATCCATCCATCCCCACAGACACCTAACCCTCAAAGACAGTCTTTAGGAAGGATTGCTTTCTCTTTGGTAATTGAAAAAAAACACACAAACCTTTCTCAGTGAAGAATTTCCAGTGTAAAAACCTTCCTCCTAGAATACATAAAGTTGCTAGAGTGGTCTTTACAGCAGGGGAAGTCTCATTTTAAAGACTGACAGCCTTCCTCAATTCTTCCTTTTGGCCAATGCCGCAGTGAGGGTGTGTAAGGGTCCATGATGCTCTATTTCCCTCCATGAAGTCCTGGTCACTGGTTAGGAACCACTTTTGACAAAATGAAAGATGAAGCCTGCCTTCGTTCACAGAATTTATGTTATTTATTCTGTAATATGCCAGAGCTTTCGAAGACAATTTATTGCTACTCTTGTGCTTCTTAGTAAAATATATGAGCACTAGGACTCTGCCCTGGGCCATCACCTCCTCTCAGCTATAATCCCCACAGCGTTAACCATCACCTCCGTGCTGATGCCTCTCAGATCTGTACCTTGAGCTCTACCTGCTTTCCAAATCTTCAGACTTTTGTACCCGCCTGGATGACACACAGCCACCTCCCATCCACAGAGGAAAGGGAAGGGAAGGGAGAAGAGAGAATAGAGAAGTTGGATGTTTTTGTCGAGTTTACTGTCTACTACTTCTCCTTAAAAACCGTGAAGAGAATAGAGACTTCCAGAAAAATGTTTGGCATCAATCAACAGCAGAGGCTTGTCCCCCTTCCATCTAGAAATCTAGGAGCAGGACACCATTTAGAGACCTGGCACAGCATGAGTGAGCCTAAGGGAGGTAGAAATGTCAGTGGGTCATTTTTGGGCAGAAAGAGAGGTGGAGACAATACCCCACCCCTAAGTTCCTCAAAGCTTGCTTGAAGAAGAGAAAAGATATAAAAGTTCCATATACTGAGGTTTGGGGATGCTGAGGATTGAGCCAGGACCTGCCTGGAGTCACCACGAGGGGTCACCTAGAACTGGGGGGCTAAGTGGCAGAGGGATGTCAACCTCCTCAAGAGGACTGAGGAGAGGCAAGTCCAGGGAATGGTGGAGTGATGGGGTGGAATTGGAGATAGAAAGGACAACCACAGGTGTTTGTCAAGAGTAGAGACCAGAAGTCACACTGTCCGGGCACATGCAGTGAAGATGGGCCAACAAGAAACCCCTCACCTGTGGTCTGTGGGAGCCAGTGAGGAAGGACCAGGTGCCAGAGGCCTGCCTTCAGTGCCATTATGTACCACCAGAGTGGTACATTTGTTAAAACTGATGAACCTACACTGATGCCTCATAATCACCTAAAGTCCATAGATTATTTTAGGGTTTACTCTTGGTGCATTCTGTGGGTCTGAACAAGTGTATGATGACATATAGCCACCACAGGGTCACACAGAATGTTTTCAGTGCCCTAAAATTTTTCTGTGCTACACCTATTCACCACCACACCCCTTTCCCCCAGATGAACCTCTGGCAAGCTCTGATCTTTTTTTTTTTTCCCCTCACCCGAGGACATTTTTTCCATTTTTTGTTCAGATAGAGTGGGAGGGAAAGAGAGAAACATCTACGTGAAAAGGACACATCGAGTGGTTGCCACCCGCACAACCCAACAGGGCCGGGGACAAACTGCAACCGAGGTACGTGCCCTTAGCAGGAACCGAACCCAGGTCTCTCTGGACCACAGGCCAACACTCTAACTGCTGAGCCAAACAGGCCAGGGTGCAAGCTCTGATCTTATTACTGTCTCCACAGTTCTGTTTTTTCCAGAATCTCATATTGTTGGAATTATACAGTCTGTAGCCTTTTCAGATTGGCTTCTTTAACTTGGCAATATGCATTTAAAGTTCTTCCATGTCTTTCCATGGCTTGATGGCTCGTTTCCATTCTCTGGATGTACCACAGTTTATTTATCCATTCACAGACTAAAGGACATCTTGGTTGCTTCCAAGTTAGGGCAATTATTATGCATGAAGCTGCTATAAACATCCATGTGCAGGTTTTTGTTTTGTTTTGTTTTGTTTTGTTTTTGAGAGAGAGAAATATCGATTTGTTGTTCCACTTATTTATGCATTAACTGGTTGATTCTTATATGTGCCCTAACTGGGGACCAAACCTGCAACTGTGATATATTAGGATGATGCTCTAACCAACTGAAGTACCCAGCCAGGACCCATGTGCAGGTTTTTGTATGGACATATGTTCTCAACTCCTTTGCATAAATACCAAGGAGTGCAATTGCTGGATGGTATGATCAGAGTATGTTTGGTTTTGTAAGAAACTGCCAAACTGCAAAGTGGCTGTACCATTTTGCATTCCCATCAGCAATGAATAAAATTTCTGTTGCCCCATATCCTTGCCAGCATTTGGTGCTGTCAGTGTTCTGGATTTTGGCCATTCTACTAGATGTGTAGTGGTATCTCCTTGTTTTATTTTGCATCTCTTAGGACAGATGATGTGGAGTGTCTTTTCATATGCTTATTTGCCATCTGTATGTTTCTTTGGTGAGGTGTCTTTTAAATTCCTTGGTTAATTTTTAAATTGTGTTGTTTGTTTTCTTAATGTTGTTTTTTAAGAGTTCCTTGTATATTTTGGAACAGTCCTTTATCAGATGTGTCTTTTGTAAATATTTTCTCCCAGTCTGTGCTTGTCTTCTATTCTCTTGACATAATTTTTGTAGATCAGAAGTTTTTAATTTTAATGAAATTCAGTTTATCAATTATTTCTTTTATGGATTATATCTTTGGAGTTTGAATCTAAAAAGTAATTGCCTTGCCCAAGGTCATAAAGGTCTTCTTCTATGTTATCTTCTAGAAGTTTTATAATTTTGCATTATAGTTTTAGCTCTGTCATTCACTTTGAACTCATTTTAGTGAAGGATGTATACGCAGTGTCTTGATTCACTTTTTGCATGTGGGTGTCTAGTTGTTTCAACACCATTTGTTGGAAAGGCTCTCTGCTCCAACTGTATTGCCTCTCCTCTTTTGTCAAAGATCAGTTGACTATATTTATATGAATCTATTTCTGAACTCCGTATTCTATCTATTCTTTTGTCAGTATCACACTGTCTTAAATTATATTATTATAGTGTTATAGTATGTTTTGAAGTTGGCTAGTAATTGTCCTTCAACTTTGTTCCTCAATATTGTATTGGTTATGCTGGGTCTCTTCCCACTGCATATAAAGTTTATAATCGGTTGGTTGATATCCACAAAATAATGTGTTGAAATTTTGATTGGGATTGCATCTATAGATCAAGTTGGGAAGAATAAACATCATGGCAATATTGAGTTTTTTTATCCATGACCACAAACTATCTCTCCATGTATTTAGTTCTCTGATTTTATTCATCAGACTTTTGTAGTTTTTTTCTCATATAGATCCTGTACATATTTTGTTAGATTTATACTTAAGTATTTCCCTTTTTAGGATGCTACTGTAAATGGTACTATTTTTAATACTCCATTACTGGTCGTCAATACATTTGTTAACAGCAGCATGGTAATTAATTATATGGCTATGTATTATTGTTTTTTTAAAACTTATCTTTATTGTTGAAAGTATTACAGATACTCCTCCTTTTCCCCCAATTGCCACCTTCTCCCCACTCCCACTCCCCTCCTGCCTTTCCCCAAACTTTTGTCTGTGTCCACTGATTACGCATATATGCATATAACTTCTTTGGTTTATTTCTCTTCACCCCTCCATCTCCCTTCCCTTTGAGGTTTGTCAGTCTAACAACCAATTTGTACTTCTTAATCCCTTCATCTTTTTCATCCTTTCCCCAACCCCTGTCCTAGCTGCAACCAACAAAATGTTCTGTGTCTATGAGAATGTTTCTGTTCTCCTTGTTCATTTTGTTTGTAGATTTAATTGTCCACAGATGTGTATTTATTGCCATTTTGTTTATTCATATTTTTTATCTTCTTTTCTTCAAGGAGACCCTTCAACATTTCATATAATAATGATTTGGTAGTGATGAACTTCTTTAGTTTTTTCTTGTCTGGGAAACTCTTTATATGGCCATCGATTCTAAATGATAGCTTTGCAGGATAGAGTAATATTGGTTGTAGGCCCTATCGAAATACCAATGACATATTTCACAGAACTAGAACAAATACTCCAAAAGTTTATATGGAACCAAAAATGACCCTGAGTAGCCAGAGCAATATTGAAAAAGAAGAACAAAGTAGGAGGAATCACAATACCAAATATCAGGGTATACTACAAAGCCACTGTAATCAAAACAGTCTGGTACTGGCACAAGAACAGGCATATAGATCAATGGAACCGAACAGAGAACCCAGAAATGGACCCAAGGCAATATGCTCAATTAATATTTGAAAAAGGTGGCAAGAATATATAGTGGAGTAAAGACAGCCTCTTCAATAAATGGTTTTGGGAAAATTAGACAGCTACATGCAAAACAAAGAAGCTAGACCACCAACTTACACCATACACAAGAATAAACGCAAAATGAATAAAAGACTGAAATGTTACTCATGAATCCATAAAAATCCTAGAAGAAAATGTAGGCAACAAAATTTCAGACATCACACACAGCAGAATTTTTACTGATACAATGCCCACAGCAAGAGAAACAAAGGTAAAATGAACACATGGGACTACATCAAACTGAAAAGCTTCTGCACAGCAAAAGAAAAAACCATCAGCCCTGGCTGGTTTGGCTCAGTGGTTAGAGCCTTGGCCTCCGGTCCAGAGACCTGGTTTTGGTTCCTGCTAAGGGCACGTACCTCAGTTGCAGTTTGTCCTTGGCCTTGGTTGGGTTGTGCGGGAGGCAGCCATTCGATGTGTCCCTTTCACGTCAATGTTTCTCTTTTTCTCTCTTTTCCATTCTCTCCCTCCCACTCTATCTGAACAAAAAATGAAAAAATGTCCTCGAGTGAGGATAAAAAGAAAAAAGCAACCATCAAAATGGAAAGGGAAACCACTATATGAGAGACCATAATTGCCAATGATACATCAGATAAGGGGTTAATTTCCAAAATATATAAAGTATTCATACAACTCAACAAAAAGAAGACAAAGAACCCATTTAAAAAATGGGAAGAGGGCCCTGGCCAGTTTGGCTCAGCAGTTAGAGCGTCAGTCAGCCTGTGGTCCAGAGAGACCTGGGTTCAGTTCCTACCAAGGGCGTGTACCTTGGTTGCAGTTTGTCCCCGGTCCTGGTTTGTCATGCGGATGTCAGCCGCTCGTGTCCCTTTCACGTCAATACTTCTCTCTCTCTCTCTCTTTCTCTCTCTCTCTCTCTCTCTCTTCCTCTCTCTTCCTCTCTCTCCCTGAACAAAAAATGGAAAATGTACTCGGGTGAGGATAAAAAAAAGAAAGAATGAAAGAATGCCATCTCACCCCCATTAGGATGGCTACTATTTAAAAAAAAAATGGGCAGAGGACCTAAAGAGACATCTTTCCAAACAGGACATACAAAAGGCCAAGAGACATAAGAAGAAATGTTCAACGTCACTAATCATCAGAGAGATGCAAATTAAAACAACAATGAGGTATCACCTCACACCTGTCAGAATGGCCACCATCAACAAATCATCAAACAACAAGTGCTGGCGAGGGTGTGGAGAAAAGGGGACTCTAGTACACTGCTGGTGGGAATGCAGACTGATGCAGCCACTATGGAAAACACTGTGGTGTTACCTCAAAAAATTAAAAATTGAACTTCCATTTGACTCAGTGATCCCACTTCTAGGAATATACCCTAAGAAGCCTGAACACCAATCAGAAAGCATATATGTACCCCTATGAACATGGCAGCACTATTTACAATAGCTAAGATCTGGAAACAGCCCAAGTGTCCATCAGTAGATGAGTGGATAAAAAAGCACTGGTACATGTACACAATGGAATACTATGCAGCGGTAAGAAAGAAAGAGCTCTTATCCTTTGAGAAGACATGGAGGGACCTGGAGAGTATTATGCTAAGCGAAACAAGCCAAGCAGATAAAGACAAATATCACATGATCTCACTTATTAGTAGAATATAATGAACTAAACAAACTGATGAACAAATAGACCCAGAGACATAGAAGTATGGTACAGACTGACAAACCTCAGAAGAGGGGATGGTGGGGGGAGAGATAAACCACAGAACTTATATGCATGTATGCATGACCAATAGAGATAGACAACAAAGCTGGGGACGGTGTGGGGTTAGCGGATGGGGAGGAGGGTGTCAATGGGAGAAAAAGGAGAAACATCTGTAACAAAAATAAATTAATGAAAATAATTTAAAAAGAAAAAATAGGCCTTGTAAATACTGGGCATTCTTTTTATTAATAAAGATATAGATAACAACATGAAAAATATATATATATTGGTGGTAGGTTCTTGGTTTTCATCACTTTAAATATTTCTTGCCACTCCTTTCTGGCCTGCAAATTTCTTTTGAGAAATCAGCTGACAGTCTTATGGGGGCTCCCTTGTAGGTAACTAACTGCCTATCTCTTGCTGCTTTTAAGATTCTCTCTTTGGCCCTGGCCGGTTTGGCTCAGCGGTTAGAGCATCGACCTGAGGTCCCGAGAGACCCAGGTTTGGTTCCCGCTAAGGGCGCGTACCTCGGTTGCAGTTTGTCCCCGGCCCTGGTTGGTCTTGCGGGTGGCAGCCACTCGATGTGTCCCTTTCACGTCGATGTTTCTCTCTCTCTCTCTCTTCCTCTCTCTCTCCCTCCCACTCTACCTGAACAAAAAAATGGAAAAAATTTCCTTGGGTGAGGATTAAAAAAAAAAAAAAAAATTCTCTCTTTGTCTTGAACTTTTTGCATTTTGATGATGATGTGTCGTGGTGTGGGCCTCTTGGGGTTCATCTTGTTTGGGACTCTCTGTGCTTCCTGGACTTGTATGTCTGTTTCCCTCACCAAGTTAGGGAAGTTTTCTGTCTTTATTCTTTCAAATAGGTTTTCATTTTCTTGTTCTCTGTCTTCTTCTAGCCCCCCACAAAGATGCAAATGTTGGTACACTTGAAGCTGTCATAGAGGCTCCTTATGCTATCCTCATTTTGGGGGGGGATTCTTTTTTCTTTTTGTTTTTCTGATTGGGTGTCTTTTGCTTCCTTATATTTCAAATTGATGGTTTGCTTCTTGGTTTAACCTACTCTACTATTGAATCTTTGTAAATTATTCTTTATTTCAGTTAATGCCTCCTTAATTTCTGACTGGTTCTTTTTTATGCTCTTGAGGCCCTCACTAAGTTCACTGAAGTTCTCACTAAGTTCACTGAGCATCCTTACGAGCAGTGTTTTGAACTCTGCATCTGTTAGGTTGCTTACCTCCATTTTGTCTAGTTCTTTTCCTGGAGTTTTGTTCTGTTCTTTCATTTAGGACCTGTTTTTTGTCTCTTCCTTTTGGCTGCTTCCCTGTGTTTGTTTCTATGTATTAGGTAGAGTTGCTATTTCTCCTGGGCTTCCTACGGTGGCCTATTATAGTAGATGTTCTGTAGGGGCCAGTGGCACAGCTTCCCTGATCTTTGAGCTGGGACCTCGAGGTGCACCCCTAGTGTGGACTGTACACCCTTCTGTTGTAATTGAGTCTTGATTGCTGTTGGCACATCAATGAGAGGGTTTTACTCAGGCTGATCAGCTGCAAGGACTGGCTCTGCCCACTATCCACCGACCTCTGACTACCTTGGATAATTAGCTGTGCAGGGGCCCCCCACACAGAGCAGGACTTACTTCAGCAGAGCTCTGGTACCCATTGAGTCCATTCCTTGAGTGTGTCACGTGTGGAGGTGGTCATTTGATGTGGTCTGAAGCTGTCCACTGGGTTTGCTGGCTCTGGGGCAAGGTCAGCCACTGCCTGTGTTCTACCCCGGGCCACCAGGCATAAGCTACAAAGCAGTCAGCAGATGGCTGCTTCTTGTGCTGGGCTTGGAGGTGCCCAAGCAAAGCCAAGTTGTGAACCAAGGCTGGCTGCTTCTAGTGTGAGGCCTGG
This sequence comes from Molossus molossus, assembly GCF_014108415.1. Taxonomy (NCBI): domain Eukaryota; kingdom Metazoa; phylum Chordata; class Mammalia; order Chiroptera; family Molossidae; genus Molossus; species Molossus molossus. The sequence goes on along the minus strand of NW_023425401.1, from coordinate 36,328,571 downwards.
GGCCACTTAACGAGAGGTATGGGGCTTGCTGAGAACAGTTGCTGCTTATTTAAAAGAATTTGGGAAAATCTGAAGCAAGATCCAAGACAGGCCATTCCTATGGTAAAGCAACTGGCAACAGCTTGGGTGGGCCTGAAAGTTGGGTGGGGCAGGGCCTCAGGGAATCACCAGGGTGGGGCAAACAGTGTGAGCCAGGTTGCTGGAGTCCCAGATATGGTAGCTGTCTGCTGGCCTCATAGGGGAAGGGCGCACCAAAGGAACAAAGGCCTCTGACAGTATGAGGGCTGCCTCTCCAGCCCTCGCCCCACTGCCAAACAGCGTAGTTCTTCCCTATGTGTCTCTGGTGCCTTTCAAGCTGCCTCCCCATGATGGAGCCTGGAGGGTTTGAGTCTGAGTAAGTCCCTGTATGTGTGTGTGTGTGTGGGGGGGGACCTTTAAGAGGAGTTGCCTGGGGCTCTAGTAGCCACACCCACCCTCAGCCTAAGTTCCCACTGGTTTTTCCAGCCAGAAGTGATGGGGATTCTCTCCTGGCACTGGAACCCTGAGCTGGGTGCCTGGTGTGGGACGGGGACCCCTCAATTCTCAGGGAGGACCTTCCCAGCTGGGGTGTCCATCCTGGTTTTTATCTGCCACACATGGGTGTGGGACCAGCCCATCCACCTCTGCCCCCCTACCAGTCTCGGTGTGGCTTCTTTAATATTGTAGTTGTAGGACTTCCTTTCAGCTCATTTTCAGGTGGTTCTGAATGATGGTTGTTCTGTAGTTTAGTTGCAACTTTGATGTGGTTGTGGGAGGGGGTGATACCGTGTTTACTTATGCCGCCATCTTGACCGGAAGTTTGATCATGTGGCTATTTAGTAAGTTAACTAATCTCTTTCTTTGAAACAATATTTAGGTCATTTCCTGTTTGCTGCATTTTAAAATATCAACAAGATAATGTAAAATCCTATACATATATCTTTAAGGGTTACTAAGATAATTTCTTTAAAATAAACTCCTTAAGGTGAAATTTCCAGATGAAAAGGTATGCATATTTTTAAGGTGTTTTTTTTTGTTGTTGTTGTTTTTTTTTTTTGGTATGTGCCCCTAGCGGGAACTGAACCCCGGACTCTCTGGTCCTCAGTCCAACGCTTCAACCACTGAGCCAAACTGGCCAGGCCTAAGGATTTTGATATATGTGGCCAAATTGGCCATGAGAAATATTATGTCTCTTTCAATTCCAACCGACAGTGTATGGAATACCTCTTTCCATACTTCTCCAGCAACACTGGGTATCACAGTATTGAAATTCTCTTCTGAAAAAAATATTTTTGATTGAAAAAAATCTTGTTTTAGTTTGTAATTATATGATCACTAAGGAGATGGTACAATTTTTATTTACGAATGAATCTCTCTATCGAGGATAGCAATAATGTGCTTTATGCTGCCAGGATTTTCCCCATTTTGGTACTTTGACAGGTAGGAGCACAGGAAAGTGGCATAGTGTGAAATGTCAGTAATGACAAAAGCAATAGGTGTGTGTGGTTAATGGGCAATAATATAAGAATCCTCTTTTCCTTCTCAACTCATAAAACATAGTCCAGAATAGAAAAATCCATGGACACACAGAGTAAATTAGTGGTTGCCAGAGGCCAGGGGGAGGGAGATTGGGGAGTGACTGCTAATGGCACAGGGTTTCCTTTTGGCATGATAAAAATGTTCTAGAATTAGACAGTGGTAATGATTGCACAACTTTGTGGATGTGCTAAAACACTGTATTGTACATTTTATTATTATTATTATTATTTTCTAATCCTCACACAAGGATATTTTCTCCATTGATTCTCTTAGATAGAGTGGGAGGGAGGGAGAGAGGAAGGGAAAGAGAGAGAGAGAAACATCGATGTGAGAGAGACACATTGATTGGTTGCCTCCCACACAATCCCAACTGGGGCAGGGGATTGTACCTGCAACCGAGGTATGTGCCCTGACCAGGAATCAAACCTGTGACTCTTTGGTCCACAAGCTGATGCTCTAACCACTGAGCAAAACTGGCCAGGGCTAAATTGTACATTTCAAATGGGTGAATTTTGTAGTATGTGAATTAAATCTCAATAAATCCATTATTTTAAAAAGTCAATGTAATTATTTTTCAAATATACAGATGATATTTTAATTAAAATAGAAAGGATAGTGTGTTTTAAATCATCTTCCCAGCCCTGGCCATTTTGGCCCAGCAGTTAGAGCGTCGGCCTGTGAGTTCCGGGTTTGGTTCCCACTAAGGGCTCATACCTCAGTTGCAGTTCCTCCCCGGCCCTGGTTGGGGTCATGTGGGTGGCAGCCAGTTGATGTCTCTCTCACATCAGTGTTTCTCTCTCTCTCTCTCCCTCCCTCTCTCCCTCCCACTCTATCTGAAGATAAATGCAAAAATGTCCTTGGGTGAGGATAAAAATAAATAAATAAATCATCTTCCCAGGTCAAAAGAAAGGTCAGCGGACTCTAGGCTTACTGATCCAACATTACTTCAAAGATAATGGGTATAAGTTTTCTATTTGGGGTGGTGAAATTTTTCTAAAATTACATGTTGTGATGGTTGCATAGCCTTGTGAATGTACTAAAACCCAGTAAAGTCTACATTTTAAAATGGTGAATTTTATGGTATGTAAATTATATCTCAATTTTTAGTTTTTTGTTTTGTTTAAGTTGGCACAGAGTTACTACACGACCCAGCCATTGTACTCCCAAGATCAATGGAAACACACATCCATACAAAAACTTGTAACAAATGTTCATGACAGCATTATTCATAATAGTGAAAACAACCCAAATATTATCAACTGATGAAAGGGTAAATAAAATGTGGAATATCCACACAAGGGAATAGTACTCAGCAATAAAAAGAAATGAAATACTGACACAGCAACAGGATGAACCTTGAAAACACTGTGCTAAGTGAAAGAAGCCAGTCACTAAAGACCAAAGATGGTATGATTCCATTCTAATGAAATGTCCAGAAATGGCAAATTTATAGAAGTAGAAAGGAAATTAATGGTTGCCCTGGGGGGAGGAGGGAAAATTAGGAGTGACTGCTGATCAGTAGGGGCTTCTCTTTTAGGGGTGATGAAAATATTCTGGAATATATGGTGGTAATGTTTGCACAATCTTGTGAATATGCTAAAACCCATTTGATTGAACACTTTAGATGGATGAATTATGTGGTAAGTGAAAATTGTATCTCAAGAAAGCTGTTTAAGAAATAAATAAATTGCCCTGGCTGGTTTTGCTCATTGGTTAGAGCATTGGCCCGCAGACCAGAGAGTCCCAGGTTTGGTTTCCACTAAGGGCATGTACCTCGGTTGCAGTTTGTCCCCAGCCCCGGTTGGGGTCATGTGGGTGGCAACCAGTCTGTGTGTCTCTCTCACATCAATGTTTCTCTCTCTCTCTTCCTCCCTCTCTCCCTCCCACTCTATCTGAAAATAAATGTAAAAATGTCCTCGAGTGAGGATTAAAAAAAGAAAAAGAAAAAAATTGCTAATAAATGGTTACAGAATGTTGAGACAAATGTTGAAGAAAGATAGATGGCAGAAAATACTCTGCTAATATGATGTAGCCCCCCCTCAAAGAACCCTTTTTCCTTTCCCAACCTTTTTCATGAATTATAGCCAGCTTTTACCAACATCTTGAATCTATAATGATTCCTTAACCCTGTTCTAGGTCTTGAGTATATTAGTTAACATTATTTTTCCATTCTTTTCCCTTCACGGATTCATGATTCACTCTTCTGTGCTTGTACACATTGTAACTATCCTGCTTACTCACAGAGTTTATGAAATCCACATGCATTTTTTGCACAATATTGTGCTGTATTACAATAAAAAGTTTAATGCTAAATTTTTGCTTTTACCTTGCACTCTTTCTTTAAAATATAGAAATGCTGAGTAATGTTGGTCATGCACATTCATGCCAGACCACCACCACAATGGTCAATTCTGCCACAAAAAAAGCATTTACCATTAGGCTTTGGTTCTTGTTATTATTCAACTCTCTCTCTATGAAAAGTATGTCTCCCTGCTAACTAGGTTGTTTGAGCCATTGTTTTGACTTTTAACAGCTTGAGGAGTGCAATCTTCTCAAATGTTTTAAGTTATAGCACTTCCAAATTCATTCGACAAACATTTATTGAGTATCTATTATTGGACAGACACCATTTTTTTACAGTGATCATTAAAGAACTACATTTGATTAATCAAATATGATTTTCCCCTTACAGATACTGGTAAGAGCACTTTAAAGATGTGAATGGGATTAATTCAGGGCTGCTCCTCCTCACAGATGTGCCTGTTTATCTGCTTAAGAATGACATGCAAGAAAGGAATTAGGTAAGAAAAAAGTTATTTGAGTAGATTCTTTTTGTAAAGTGCTTTTGTTTTTTTAGGGTTCTTGTTTTGTTTTTTTTAATTTATTTTTTATCCTCACTCGAGGACATTTTTGCATTTATCTTCAGATAGAGCAGGAGGGAGAGAGGGGGGGAAGAGAGAGAGAGAAACAGCAATGTGAGAGAGACACATCGACTGGCTGCCACCCACATGACCCCAACTGGGGCCAGGGGCAAACTGCAACCAAGGGACGTGCCCTTAGCGGGAACCAAAGCCGGGACTCTCTGGTCCACGGGCCAATGCTCTAACTGCTGAGCCAAACTGACTAGGGGCTGTTTTAAAAAAAAAAAAATTCTGAGAAGAACCTTGGGAGTGAGGCTGGGCAATACTTTCAACATGATTCTTCTGTGGATGAGGGCCGGGAAGTGTGATGTGCTCGCTTAGACGGACACAGAAACCTAGAAAGTTTAACTCTCACTATTTTATTTCAACTTGAACTCTAGAAGCAAACATAAATGACCAAACCTCCGTGACATTTTCTCTACTGTCTATTTTACTTCAACTTGATTCTAATCTGAAGGTGTCTTCCTTGAGGAAAGAGCCCTAGATTTCCTCCATGGGACCAGGTATTCCACCCATATTTCTATACAAATTGACCAAGGTTAAAAAGAAAACAAAATCTTTCCTCAACGTTTGGGACAATTTATCTGCAAGGTATAAAAAAGTAAAGTGTACCTCTGTTTTTTGATAAGAAAAGCTCAAATGACTGTGTTCTGTTAATGAAAACTTCACAATACTTAAAATAATAATAATAATAATAATAATAATAATAATAATTAGCCCTGGCCGGTTTGGCTCAGCAGTCAGAGCGTCGGCCTGCCGTCCAGAGAGACCTGGGTTCAGTTCCCGCTAAGGGCAAGTACCTCAGTTGCAGTTTGTCCCTGGCCCTAGTTGGGTTGTGTGGGTGGCAGCCACTCGATGTGTCCCTTTCACGTCGATGTTTCTCTCTCTCTTTCTCTCTCTCCTTCCCACTCTAGTTGAACAAAAAATGAAAAAATATCCTCGGGTGAAGATAAAAAACAAACAAACAAACAAACAAATTTCACAATACTTATCTTTGGCTAGAGATTAAGCATGAAAAATTCCATCCATTCAAAATGATAATTTTTGTAAAATTAGACACCATAAAAACAAATGGATCAGATTCTTTATCTGTTGCAGCAATTTTACAGCTTTAAATATTGCCCAGATGTGTAGAAGTGCTGTATTTGGAGTCATTGTCATAATGTCTCATTCTTATCAAGTACTAATTGTGTACCATAGGAAAACCCACAGTACTCCCGTGTGTCTTTTCTACTCGCACACGACTACCACACCCACAACACTTCTGACATCAGATGTGTGGGGTTTGTTCCCACACCAAGCAATTCTGTGACATCAGCTAGGTGTCCTACATTTTAATTCAGTTCTATCAGTATCTACCTGGACATAGCAACAGATCCTACAAGTTGAGGGCTCAGACCCACAAGACTGCCCCCCACCTTGATGGCAATCAGAAGTAGTAGGTCCCACCCTGGCCGGTGTGGCACAGTGGTTAGAGCGTTGGCCTGTGCACCATAGGGTCTTCAGTTCAATTCCCAGTCAAGGGCACATACCTGGATTTCAGGTTTGATCCCCAGCCCTGGTTGGGGTCATGCGAGAGGCAACCAATTGATGTGTCTATCTCACATCAATGTTTCTCTCTCTCTCCCTCTCTCTCTCTCTCTTTCTCTCTCCATCCCTCCCTTTCATTCTCTCTACAAATCAATGGAAAAAATATCCTCAGGTGAGGAAGAATAAGAACTAGTAGGTCTCCAGGTTATCCACAACTTCTGCCCAACTTGGTTACAGATCAAAGGTTCCCATGACCCCTCTCCATTGGATTTGATTATTTCCTAGAACAGATCACAGAACTCAGGGAAACCCTTACATTTACCAGTTTACTAAAAGATATGACAAAGGACACAGATGAACATTCAGATGGAAGAGCTACATGGGGCAGGGTGTGTGGTGAGGGGCACGAGCTTCCACGCCCTCCCAGAGCCCCACTTGCCAGCGCCTCCGCGTGTTCACTAGCCCAGAGCCCCATTGCCAGCGCCTCCGCGTGTTCACTAGCCCAGAGCCCCACTTGCCAGCGCCTCCGCGTGTTCACTAGCCCAGAGCCCCATTGCCAGCGCCTCCCCGTGTTCACTAGCCCAGAGCCCCATTGCCAGCGCCTCCGCGTGTTCACTAGCCCAGAGCCCATTGCCAGCGCCTCCGCGTGTTCACTAGCCCAGAGCCCCATTGCCAGCGCCTCCGCGTGTTCACTAGCCCAGAGCCCCATTGCCAGCGCCTCCGCGTGTTCACTAGCCCAGAGCCCCATTGCCAGCGCCTCCGCGTGTTCACTAGCCCAGAGCCCCATTGCCAGCGCCTCCCCGTGTTCACTAGCCCAGAGCCCCATTGCCAGCGCCTCCGCGTGTTCACTAGCCCAGAGCCCCATTGCCAGCGCCTCCGCGTGTTCACCAGCCCAGAGCCCCATTGCCAGCGCCTCCGCGTGTTCACCAGCCCAGAGCCCCATTGCCAGCGCCTCCGCGTGTTCACCAGCCCAGAGCCCCATTGCCAGCGCCTCCGCGTGTTCACCAGCCCAGAGCCCCATTGCCAGCGCCTCCCTGTGTTCACTAGCCCAGAGCCCCATTGCCAGCGCCTCCGTGTGTTCACTAGCCCAGAAGCTGTCCAAACCTACACTTTGGAGGTTTTTATGAAGCCTTCATTATAGCACTAATCGATAATTAACTCCCTGTCCAGTCCCTCTCCTTTCTCTAAAGAACAGGTTCCAAATCTTAGAACAAAAGATGCTCCTAGTGCTCTTATCACTTAGGAAATTGTAAGGTTTTAAGAGTTCTATGCCAGGAACTGGGGACAGAGACCAATATATATTTTTAATGATCTCACATGTACTGAGAACTATTATAAGTGTTTATAACTATTAACTGATCTCATACAACACTATGAGGTTGAGCTCCACATAACATAGTGCAATGACGCAAAGCGATGGTCGGATACGACAACGTGATGTGATGTAACATAATGCACCCTCATCGTATAATTGAGGGACTGAGGCACAGGGGGAAGGAGTTTCATAGGTTTTAAGGAATAAGGTCAAGATTATAACTTAGGCACTTAAACACTACCTTATTTAGATCAAATGCTCTCATGTTCAGCACAAGTTCTTAGCTCAGATATGAGTAACTGCCTCCATTCCTACCAAAAGCAAGTTCAGCAACACGAGGGCTTTAGCAAAGTTTGAAATTTTTCTTTAGCATTTTCCCATTTCCCTGCATATGCCTGTGAACCCCCCACCTCCCTTTTTTTGGTCCTTATTCACTCCTTACCCTCCTCCCATGGGCTCCCTGCTCAGCCTGCAGTGCTCCTAAGCCCGGCCCCAGGAGTCCATCCAGGGCAGCCCTTCCATCTCACTGACCTCCTCCTTCCTTCTGCATCCAAACTGCCGCCCCTCTCGCCTCAGCTACTATGAGAAAAGCTCAGCAGTATTTTGTTGACAGAGGGACCTGTCGATTAGGTCAGAGCATAAAGTCTGGTCAGGACTTGAAGGTCATTTTCCCTTTGGCTTATTCCAACATAGCCAACAAGCAGCACAAGGGATAGACAAGAAATCCAGGATGCAAAGGCGTGGCCATGACATCCCCTACCTCTTCCGTTCCCTACCCAGTGTACCCGAAGTCCCTGATGACAGCGAAAAAGCACTATGTCAGAGGAGCTGTCACGTGTGCTTGCTGCCTTTCACACGCATGGTACCCAGGCATGGGGCCACGTCACGGCTCAAGGGCCCACCCTTTTTGCTTACCCGGAAATGCTTGCTGCCCCCACAGTCACTTAATTCTATGTTCTAAGTTTTGGAGTCTACAGAGAAATTTCCCATGAAGCTAATAAGGTTTAATATTTAGGATTCCTCAGTTCCCAGGCCCGAGTGAGTGGTGGCGTTGCCTGGTGTAGTGTCCCAAGTGGGAGGAGAAGCCAAGGTGCAATCAGGAGGCGATTCTGTGGGGGCATTTCCGGTCTATTTCCTAGGGACCCCCTCAGAAGAAAGGGAACCGAATCTCCCAAGCTCCAGTATTTTACTGTGGTTTTCTCTCATTCTAAATAGCCGGTCTCATACCTAGTTTATATATGTAATTCTATGTTCTTTGTTTCCTTCCCTCTTTCCTCCCCCAACCCTCTTTCTTTTTGAAGAGGGCTCACAACATTGCATGAGCTGCAGGCCCCACAAAAATCTGGAGCCACACCTGGGGCCAACCTGCCTGGTCCTTATCTTTGCTGAATTAAATAAGAGTCAGATTTTGGGGGAAGAGATTTGGGAGCGAGCAGCCTGTGCTGAATATTCTGTCTGCGTGTCCAGATCCACTCTCCAGCCGTCTCTCCCTGAAGCTCAGGAGACCACCTTCTCTGCATGTGTCCCTGGCTTCCTGGCCATCTAGTCCGGTCTAGCAGTGGGGGCGCCTGCGGGAGATGGGAGCCTGGAGGAAAGAGCACTGATTCCCCTGGCTCCTTCCTTGCTGGTCGCGCACTGGCCAGAGGGCGGTTTCATGGTACATGCCCTGTGCAGTCAGCGGGCCCGTGCTCAGAAGGGCCGTACACTTGGTTTAATGCTTTGCTGTCACCCTCATGACATTCCTAATTTTTTACCTTTGAACATGTGTGTAGTTAGTGACGTCTGATATGCGAATGGAGGAGATACCCATGATAGGTGTCTGCCCCTTCCAGCTGCCCCGTCAGCATTCCCAGTGCCCCACGGTCACAGGATTCCTGTGCCCGCATGACACCTGGGAGTTCAGTGAGACTCACAACAGGCGCGAGGTGAAAATGTCTCATCGACAACTGATTAAGCCCTGAAATGTCTCTCTTTCCATTTGAATAAAAACTTGCTTCAAATTCAGAAAATAAGGGCAATGGCATTTTTAAGAAACACAAACAGCCCTGGCCAGTTTGGCTCAGCGGTTAGCGCGTCAGCCTGCGGTCCGGAGAGACCCGGGTTCGGTTCCCGCTAAGGGCATGTACCTTGGTTGCAGTTTGTCCCCAGCCGTGGTTGGTTGCGCGGGTGGCAGCCACTCGATGTGTCTCTCTCACGTCGATGTTTCTCTCTCTCTCTCTTTCTCTCTCTCCCTCCCACTCTATCTGAACAAAAAATGGGAAAATGTCCTTGAGTGAGGGTACAAAAAAAAAGGAAACACAAACAACCAAGGGACTGGACATGCCCTTGCTCACCCATGTTACTCCCTATCTTAGCTAACCACCTGCACTAAAAGTGATGCCACAGAGGGAAGAAGGGACAATCCATAGTTCCTGTTTCTTTCAGTCCCTCGTGACTGATCAGTAAGCCAAAGGCCGAGAGTGTTGGCATAATGTGTGCGTACAAAGAAGTGAAATAAAACAGTTGAGTTAGTTTTGTGCAGATTTCCACTGTTCCAAGAAAGAAAAAAAATACTTATGTATATACAAACTATGAAATACGAATTGTATAATTTTGGTCATTCTGCTCTGACAGGCTCATATATTGCATTTAAATCTGACCTTCATAGTGTAAATGGTAAAATCCAGACCAATTATTTCAACTTTTAATTTTTTATTTAATTAATTTATTTTGTGCATGACATGGCTATTCTTTTTTATTTTTATTTTTCTATATTGATTTTAGAGAGAGGGAGAGAGGCAGAAACATCGATGAAAGAGAGCATCGATTGGCCGCCTCCTGCATGTCCCCAACTGGGGATGAGGCCCACAACCTGGGCATGTGCCCTGACTGGGAATTGAACCAGCAACCTCTTGGTACATGAGTTGTTGCTCAACCACTGAGCCACACCAGCTGGGCTCAACTTTTAATTTTTTAAAATTTAGAATGGCATTAAATATAAAATTTTTTTAAAAAGACCAGTCAAGCCCTGGCCAGTTTGGATCAGTGGTTAGAGTGTCGGCCTGTGGGTCAAAGAGACCCAGGTTCAGTTCCCACTAAGGGCACATACTTCGGGTGCAGTTTGTCCCTGGCCCCAGTTGGGGTTATGTTGTTGGCAACCAGTCAATGTGTCTCTCTCACATAGATGTTTCTCTCTCTTTCTCCCTCTCTCCCTCCCCCTCTATCTAAAGATGAATGCGAAAATGTCCTCGGGTGAGGATAAAAATACATAAATAAAATAAAAAGACCAGTCAAGAGAGGGAGAGAGAGACTGTGGAGGCAAAGTAAACGCTTTCTATTTTAGGACCTTTAACCACATTTTTTTCTTGATCTTCAAAATTTGGACTTTACAAATTGTGTACTGGGCCTTGCTTGACAGTGGCTGCATTCCTCCATTCAGGACCACGACCTCAGATGGGTGGCTTTTTCCTACAGCTATGGGCCTCCCTGGGCATCATCCCATAGATTAAAGTAAGGAAAGTGGCTTCCGACACATTACCTGCCTGTTCAGTGAAACTTGGTTCCCTGACTCCCTCCCCAGCATCCTAGCTCATGTTAAACCAGGCTTCGTTTTGCACACAAAGCTGCACAGAGAGGGCATACTCGGTGTCATCCAGAATAAGTGAATCAGTTCAACCAACAGCGTTTATTCCAACAGATTAATAAGTGCTCTGTCTTTTCACTCATAAGAGAAAAGGAAAAGCTGAGGAAGAATTTTTTTTCTTTGTGAGGAGGTCCTCTTTGTGAGAGAATTGATTACATGGTCTTAGGTCAGCAACGTATTTGTCTTCCACAATTTCATGAAAATAATTTTGTCATTAATGAGATTTGCTAGTAAAGCAGAAAGGTCATATTTTACAAGGATAGATTCATTTGCGATATGAGACCCTGGACTTTTTTCTCAGCAAGAAAAAGAATCATTTCAGATTTAATCTTTTTACTAGTAGACACAATAAAAGTAATGTACTAGTCTAGAAATGGGTATTTGGAATTAGACTCTTTTTAATCATGTCCCATCAAGGGTACCATAGAATTGTCTAAATCAATAGGAACCTAAAGAAGGAAGGGGTGGGGGAAAGCATTAATATTTTTGAATGCCTTCTTTGTGTTATAAGTTCTCTCAGGGTCATTATCAATTTAATCCTCATAGTAATCCTAGGAGGTAGATGTTATTATTCCTGTGCTATCTAGGAGAAAAGTGAATGAAACCCAAAAAGGATAAGTTGCTCCAAGGTCCACAGCTACATAATAATCACCATAACCACCTATTTGTGTCTTGCTATGCTTAACTCTCTGCGAAACACTTTACATCCACTGTGAAACTTAACCCCATGCAGTAAATTGCTTTATGCCCATAGTACAGAGGAGGTGGGTTAAGCATCTTGCCCATGGTCACCTAGATAATAACTGGCAGAGTCAGAATTTGAGTCAATTCTGGCTGACTCAAATCCTTGCTATTCTTACTACCCTCTGTTGGCTCCCCAGGGAGATGGGTACAATTTCCTTTTTCATCTTAAATTCTCTTTCCCTTTACCTTTACCAATGTCCATTCAATCATTCTTAGTTAGATCCTTCTCTCTGGTAAAAGACACAAAAGCAAATGTGAGCAGACAGGTCCTTTATCATCATGTTTCATTGCACAATCAATCTCAACAGTGGGCCTGTTCTTACCTCACTCATTTTGTGGTCTAAAAAATGTTCTCCTTTCATTGTCTCCAGACATTTTCACTCAGGACTCCTCCAATAGTTTAAGAAGCAATACATTCCTCACCACATTTTTAAGTTGATGCCTGAAATTTTGATCATGTTAAAAGAGTTGGAAAAATAAAAATAAAAACTCTATCTATCTATCTATGACATATAAAAATAAACTGTCACATGGCTATTTGATATCTCATAAGAGATATTCAGTAGAATCTAAATAATATATAATATAGTAATTCAGTACCCATCATACTTCTATAAAAATTTTTTTTCTTTATTGATTTTTAGAGAGAGAGGAAGGGAGAGGGAGAGAGAGATAGAAACATCGATGAGAGAGAACATCGACTGGCTGCCTCCTGCATGCCCCCCACTGGGGATCAGGCCCACAACCTGGGGATGTGCCCTGACCAGGAATCGAACTGGCGACCTCTTAGTGCATGGGTCGATGCTCAACCACTGAGCCACACTGGTTGGGTGCCATCATACTTTAAACATATACATAAGTCAATTCTTCTTCACCTGTAGGAAATTTGTTGTTCATTTTTCTTCTTGAAATTATATTTTCATTCCACTTGTATATGTAAATAAATAGAAATAATATAAAAATTTATGTGGCCATGGGTTCAAAGTGTTAGAAAATTCCACACAATATCTCAAAACAGTATAAATATGGTACAAATACTGATGAATAATTACTAAACATAAAATGTAAAATTGTATTAGAATTGCAGTTCTTAATGAAATGGGTATAGCCTTTTCTCCTTATATATTCAGGCATAAATATAACAGGATTAAACATCAATGCTGAATGTATGATTTGGTGGATAGATACAGGCTGAGAAACTCTTCACTTAAATAAGTATGTAAATAGGAACCTGGAGTCTTGTTATAGCAACAGGGCTCAGTTTTTTGAATTCTTCTCAGTTATATACCAAAAATTCCCTATCATCAAGATTATTTTTAGTAACCCTCTCATCTGATGACTTAATTAGGTGTCCTTCCCTTTTGTGGAAAGCAGAGAATTGGGGTCCATCTGATTTGCAAAAGGACTAATTAAGTCCTTCACTTCCCCTTTCTTGAGCACACCCTAGGCAATGCCTTGGGAGGTTCTGGATGAGTGTGAGGTACGCCTTTCTATTATCAAGTGATAAAAGAAAGGTGATTGCTCAAAGGAGACAGGAAGAAAGAAACAGCCTGCTGCGTTAATCACAGAGCTTTCTCGGATCAATCCAGTTCCGGAAAGCTTATCTGGGAAAGGAATTCCCTGAAACAAGACTTCAGGTACCTCTCCCTTCCCCCACTCCCAGTTCAAGACTCATTATCTCTACCATTTGCTTTTCCAACCTATAGCTCATTTGGCACTAGAGCACCCTGGCACTGCTGTATGTGCTGTGGCTAGTCTTTTACATGTGTCCTGTGAAACGGGCCTTTTTTCTCCCCAACTTTAGCACATATTTTCTTGAAGTTTAAGCTCTTCTGAAGGCTCCCTTAGGGCCTTGAAAATAAGACAACTATATGGGCAGAGGTGTTTAAGTCCAATTGAAAGGAAAGAAGAAAAGGGAAGGAAGGGAAGGGAAGAAAAGGAAAGAGAAGAGGAAGGAAGATGACAAAATGCTCTCGAAGAGAGAGAGGGGATTTTAAATTGTAAAAGGTTGATTCTAAATGGTAAGAGTTGATTCAGGATGCAGTTATTTAGGCCTCTTGGGCTTACACAGACATCTATTCCCAGCTGCCTCCAGCGGCAGTACCCCGGAGACAGGCAGGTAAGCCAAGGCAAGTGGAAGAGGGAAACTCAGACAGATAGTTAACTGGGCAAGCAGTGTACAGCCATCTAGTAAATCGCAAAATCCTGCCTTTCCTAACCAAGAACACTTAAGAGTAAATGGTTTACTTCTCTTCTGTAACCAGAAGACAAATAGCTTAAATCACCCTACTCAGGGAGAAAATAAAATCCAATTATCCCTATTTGTGCCAACCACACCCAAAGGTGGCTGACATCAGGGGAATAAATCTCATTGCGGAGCAATTAGCATACAACTGATGACTTTTGAGATCTTCCCCTCAGACCTCCCCTAACATCCTCAAGACAAAGGACATAGCACACATTCCCTCTCAGAAGTCCCTGCGCCTTTCCCTCACCCTCCTTCTTCTGTAGGCGTGTTACTTTGTCTTTCCCTCTGCTAAGCTCCAAGGGCCCTTCATTTGCTTCTGTAACTTGTTTCAGAAACTCACTTATACTATCTGTACATTTCTAAATAAACATCCTCTTATAATTTGAGTTCTTGGCTCTGAACTCAAGAACTGAGGTCTAATTTTGCCACTAACACCACTGTTAACCCCCCAGCTCATTCTCAGTTTTGTGGCTTTGGTGATTCTTGTCTGTGCCCTGACCAGGGATGGAGCCTACAACTTTAACATATTGGGACATTGCTGCAACCTACGAGCTGCCAGCTGGGGCCAAGACCTGTTTTCTTTATTACCTAGTCCAGTATATCCCATATTCCCGACTATAGGAATTGATTGGTTCAAAATAGCACATAATTCAATCCAAGAGATTTTGCCCATGCTTCTAAGGAGAAAGAAAGCATATACAAATTCTTTTTTTTTTTTTTTATCCTCACCCTAGAACATTTTTGCATTTATCTTCAGAGAGAGCTGGAGGGAGAGAGAGAGGAAGAGAAACGTTGATTGGTTACCACCCACACGACCCCCACCGGGGCCGGGGACAAACTGCAACTGAGGTACGTGCCCTTAGCAGAAACTGAACCCGGGACTCTCCGGTCCGCGGGCTGATGCTCTAACAGCTGAGCCAAACCGGCTAGGGCTAAAAATTCTTTAAATTTTTGGCAGAGATGCTTCTGGCAGAGATGCTTTTTTTTGCTGACGGGCATGAGTGAAGAGAAGTAGCCCTGGGAGTCTCTGACAGCTATCTTACAACCATGAGGTCAGAGATCTCTTAAAAAAAGATCCAACACTTTGTAGCATAATTTCTTTTCCCATCTTGAGTTTCTCGGAGCTCTTGACAGAGCAAAGAAATTCCCGGGATCAACTTCTCCCTGAGGCAGATAAATTCCCAAATAATCTGTTTCAGGAACCAATGAATTTTTCTTACTGTTGGTTAATCTGAATTAGTTTCCTGTTACTTACTACACAAAAAGTAATAATTAATATAGTCACTACTATAATTAGGACATCTCTGCATTTATTTTGTTACTTTTTTTTTTACTTATTTGGACTAACATATACATTGTTTAAAGAAAAAATACCATTGCTTAAGAAGACTAAAAAGCCAGAGACCTGGATTTTCATTAACTTCAGGAAAGAAATACTGGGTCTTTATAAGGGTCAATATATAGCACTTCTCTTTCCTCTACCTGATCTCCAAAGACATTGAGATCCAGATCGAAATGTCAGCATTCTGTACTGATGGAGCTGCTGTGGCCACAACTTAGTAGAATCATCGCGGTGGACTTCCTACTACTTCAGTCCTGAATTGGACTTCGCACTCAGCCACAGGCAGTGCTGAACCAGCACAGGCTTGTTCTTATGGAACTCTTGACAAGAGCACGCAGACGGATACCCTCAGTGCACAGGCTAGCTTCCAAGAAGGGAGAAAGGAGGGGCAACAGCACCCAGAGTCTGATCTCAAACAGCATGTCGATCCTGTTATCTAGAATGAGATGAATGAGGGGCAGGGGCTGAGAATCAAAATAGCAAATATACAAAAATACGTATTTAGAATTGTGGCAAATACTAGGAAAGAAACAAACAAGGCCTTGTAAAAGAATAAATGGGTGAGGTTGTTTTAAAAGAGGTAGTCTGGAAAGGCTCTGTGAGATGACATTTAAATGGAGACTTGAAGGGTGAATAGAAGCCTGTCATTCAAATGAAGGGAGGAGGCTGGAGTCCGGCTGCATTCCAGGTAGACAGATCAGCAAGCACAAAGGCCCCAAGGTGGGGAAAAGTGGGGATGGAGGGCAGGTGGCACAAGATGGAGCTGGACAGTTAGGCAGAGCTGTAAGGAGGGTCAGGTGTTTGGATTTTATTCCAAGTGCAATGGGAAGTTGCCAAACCATTGAAGAGTGTAAGCAGGAGAGTGACATGAACTGATTTGTGATTTTACAATATCCCTGTTTTGATAATGAACTGGGCAGGAACAAGAGCAGACACAGGGAGGTGATCTGGAGGATACAGCAGTAGCCCAGGTGAGAGATAATGATGCCCTGATCTAAAGCAGTAGCAGTGGGGATAAACAGAAGGCTGGGCCATTTGCTGGTGGATTAAATATGATTAAATAGGAGAAGTAAGCAACATCTTGATTTTGGGTTAGAGCACAAATATAATATTTCCTTCTTTCCTTCCTTTCTTCCCTCCTTTCCCCTTCTCCTCCCTGTCTTTGTCTTCTTATTCTTATTCTTCTTAGTAGGAGAAGAATACATCAATATTTTATTTGTAGACATGTTATTTTTGAGATACATAGTTGAGTTTTAACTATATGGATATATGAATCTGGAATTTACATTTGGGATATGCATTGGAAATTATCAGCAATAGATGGAATTTAAAGCCATGGGAATGCCCGGCCAGTGTGGGTCAGTGGTTGAGCGTCGACCCAGGCACTAAGCGATTGCTGGTTCAATTCCCAGTCAGGGCACATGCCCAGGTTGTGGGCCAAATCCCCAGTGGGGGGCATGCAGGAGGCAGCCAATCAGTGTTCTCTCTCATCAACGTTTCCACCTCTCTCTCCCTCTTCCTCCTGCTGTCTCTCTAATATATCAATAAAGAAAATAATAATAATAATAAAACCATTGGAATGACTGAGAGCACCTAGGGAGAGAGGAGATAAAGAGAAGAGGCCAAGGAATCAGATTGTCCACAACATTTAGAGGTCTGATAGGAGCAAAGGTGCTAGAGAGAAGATTGAGAATGAGCAGCCAGTCGGATGGGTGGAAACCAGAGCAGAGCATCATGGCAGTCAGGGAAGGAGTATTTCAAGGAGGGAGGGGCCAGCTGTATCACTTGTTCTACCAGAGCACTGTGAGAAGAGAGAGACTTGCTGTATTTGTTCCCATGGAGGTCTTCCCTTGCCTTTGACAAAAGCAATTTCACTGGGGGAAGGAAACCTAACTGTAATACCTTGAAGAATGAATAGGAGGTGAAGAAAAGGAAACAGAGTTATAGGCAACCCTTCTTGCATATATGAATCTGGAATTTACATTTGGGATATGCATTTGGAAATTATCAGCAATAGATGGCATTTAAAGCCATGGCAATGCCCAGCCAGTGTGGGTCAGTGGCAGGCAGTAGAGAAGCTATAAAGGGAAGAAAATGTGAGGCCAAGGGAGGGAGGGGTGTGTGTGTGTGTTTAAAGATGGGAGATTTCAAAGCTATTTGTTTATTGTTGGAGACGGTCCAGTAGGGTAGGAGATGGTGACACGCAGAAGAGAAGGGTTAAGCAAAGCATTGAGGTCTTTGAGGAGACAGAATCCAGAGCACAAGAGTCGAGACTGAAAATTGAGAATAAAGGGTTGTCATCTATTTAACAGGAGAGAAAAAGAAGATGAGAGCAGAAGTGAGTAGGCAAAAAAGATGAGAGAGTTTCCACCTGATGCTTCTGTTTTCTTACTGTTATTGAGGACCTAGAATAGAGTAATATTGATATATTGTCCCCAATAATCCCAATGTCTTAAAATAATATTTTAATGCTATCATATGTCAATCAAAATATGAGTTAATTTATAACACGGTGGGACTTTCCATAGATATAAATGCACAAAGAAAAACAACTTTGTTTGTCAGAACATGTATGCAAATGTTTTTACTATTAAGTACATTCTAATTGACCACATTTAGAATTAAATATAAAAGAACCAAGAGTATTCTATAATTATCGATATAATTACTGACATTTGAAAGAAACCTCCTTGGTTGAATAAACCAGATAATCAGAATTTCATGTTAAATAGGCTGAAGTTCAAACCTATACAGGACTGAGTTCTTTGCACAGAGAAAATATTTCCTGGATAGAGAACTACATTCTTAAGCTGGGCCAGGTATTTCAAAAGCATGCTGTTTAGGTCATAACAGAACACTGGGTGGGGATGGAAGGGGTGGGGAGAAAAATATGACACGTGATTGTGCAAACTCATCACCACTGTTGGAAAAACAGCACAAAACCATGACCAAGTTGGTAACATTATCTTTGGCCTATACAGAACAGTATATTTTTTGGCTGACTAACATCCTCAATAATTTATCTTGATATCACGTAATGTGTTTCCTTAAGAAAACTCCTATGCAAGTTATTTCATTTATCTTAACAGCATTCTGAAGCTGGAAACAGTTATGTAGACCAATGCTGTTCAATGAAAATATGATTTCTCGTATCTACATTTAAAAAAAAGTAAAAAGAGCCTGGCGAGTATGGCTCAGTTGACCAATGCACCAAGAGGTCTCCAGGTTGATTCCCTGTCAGGGCACATGCCCAGGTTGTGGGCCTAATCCCCAGTGGGAGGCATGCAGGAGGCAGCCAATCGATGTTCTCTCTCATCGATGTTTCTATCTCTCTTTCCTCTCCCTTCCTCTCTCTCTAAAATCAATAAAGAAAAAAAAAGTAATAAGAAACAGTTGAAATTAATTTGAATATTATATTGACCTGACCCAAGATACCTAAAGTATTATCATATCAACATATAGTAAATACAAAAGGTTGTTCATGAGATACATTGCATTCTTTTGTTGGTACTAAGTCTGAGATCCAGTGTGCATTTAACACTAAGAGCACATCTCAGTGTGGACCAGCCTCATTTCAAGTGCTCAGTAGCATCCTGGCCAGTTTTGCTCAGTGGTTAGAGTGTTGGTCCGTGGAGCAGAGAGCCCCAGGTTTGGTTCCCGCTCAGGGCACGTACCTCAGTTGCAGTTTGTCCCTGGCCCCAGTTGGGATCGTGTGGGTGGCAACCAGTTGATGTGTGTCTCTCACATCGATGTTTCTCTCTTTCTCTCTTCTCTCCCTTTCTCCCTCCTGCTTTATCTGAAGATAAATGCAAAAATGTTCTTGGGTGAGGATGAAAAAAAGCAAGTGCTCAGTAGCCACATGGCATCTCAGCTTTAGAGAATATTGGAATGAGCAATGGATGGTTCCAGAATCCAAATTCCGGGCTCTATTGCAAGGTAATCTAACATGAGTTACACTATTTCATTTTCCTGCTCCAAATCCTCTCAAGAGTTCCCATCATTCCTAGAACAACAGCTAAAACTCTTACCTATGAGGTTGAATATGATACAGCCCCACCTCTCTTGCCAATTTGATGGCCTAACAATTTCTTCTAATTCTGCACCCACTCCCCACTCCCCACTCCCACCCTTACCTCAGGATCCTGCCACTTCCTCCTCCTTAGGCTTGGAATGCATTTGCTCATGGCTTAGTCCCAGAATTCACTCAGGTTTTTGCTGAAATGTCCTCTCAGGAAGGCCTTTGACCTAAAATAGCTCTTCTCTCTAGCCAGTCTCCAGCTACGTACCTGCTTCCTTAGTGTTCATTCCACTACACACTGAAAATGCACGCATTCCTGCCTGGCAGGGGAGGTACCCTCCACGATCTCGAAGGTGGTTTCCCAGGGAGAGGCTTATCCAAAGCACTCGGGATGTGCTGACCCCTGCGATTTCCCCAAATGTGGGAAATGCAACTGTATAATTTGTGGTAGTGGGAGACTGCATTCCTGCTCTGCCCTGCAATAAAAAGAGAAAAAAATTATTTTAAAAAAGAAAAGGGGATTTCCGGTCAAGATGGCGGCACAGGTAAATGCAGTCTTGCCTCTTCCCACAACCACATCAAAGTTACAACTAAACTACAGAACAACCATCATTCAGAACCACCTGAAAATGAGCTGAATGGAAGTCCTACAACTACAGAATTAAAGAAGCAGCCACATCCAGACTGGTAAGAGGGGCAGAGGCTGATGGGCTGGTCCCACACCCACGTGTGGCAGATAAAAACCAGGAGGGACACCCCAGCTGGGAAGGTTTTCCCTGAGGATTGAGGGGTCCGTGTCCCACACCAGGCACCCAGCTCAGGGTTCCAGTGCCAGGAAGTGAAGTCCCCATAACTTCTGGCTGGAAAAACCAGAGGGAAATGAGGCTGAGGGAGGCTGCGGCTGTGGGAGCCCCAGGCAGCTCCTCTTAAAGGGCCCGCACATGGACTTACTCGACCCACTCCCTCTGAGCTCCAGTGTAGAGGGGAGGCAGCTTGAAAGGTGCCAGAGACATATGGGGAAGAACTGAATGGTTTGGCCTCGGGAAGAGGACTGGAGAGGCAGCGTTCTCTCAGACAGACATGCTAAAGGAGGCCTTTGTTCCTGTGGTGAGCCCTTCCTCTGGGCTGCAGACGGCCGCCATATCTGGGACTCTAGCAAGTTGGCTCACACTGTTTGCACTGCCCTGGTGATTTCCCGAAGCCCCGCCCCACCCAACTTTGGGGATTTACCAAAGGATTGGCCTAATTTGGCTCCCGCTTCAGATTTTCCTAAATTTTCTCAAACAAGCAACATCTGGCCTCAGCAAGCCCCATACCTCTCGCTAAGTGTTCCCAGGCCCAGCTTGGCTTTGCCTGGGCACCTCCAAGCCCAGCACAAGAAGCAGCCATCAGCAGATCACTTTGTAGCTTATGCCTAATAGCCCTGGGTAGAACACAGGCAGTGGCTGACCTTGCCCCAGAGCTAGGTGGACACCCAGTGGACAGCTTCAGACCACGTTGAAGCACTACCACCCAACACTTTCACAAATGACACACTCAAGTAATGGACTCAGTGGGTACCAGAGCCCTGATTAAGTCTTGCTTTCTGTGGTGGGCCCCTGCACAGCTGATCCTCCAAGGTAGTCAGAGGTTGGTGGATAGTGGGCACAGCCAGCCCTTATAGCTGATCATCCTTAGTAAAACCCTCCCATTTACATGCCAACAGCAATCAAGATTCAATTATAACAGAAGGGTGTAAAGTTCACACAAGGGGTGCACCTCAAGGGCCCAGCTGGGTGACCAGGGAGGCTGTGCCACTGGACCCTACAGGACACCTGCTACAACACATCATCCTAGTAGGCCTAGGAGACATAGAAACTTTACCTAATACATAGAAACAAACACAGGGAGGCAGCCAAAATGAGGATACAAAAAACATGTCCCAGATGAAAGAAGAGAACAAAACTCCAGGAAATGAACAAAACAAAATGCAGATAAGCAATCTAACAAATACAGAGTTCAAAACACTGCTTATAAGGATGCTCAATGAACTTAGTGAGAATTTCAAGAAACTTAAGGAGAATGTCAAGGAACTTCGTGAGGACTTCAAGAGCATGATAAAGGACAGTCAGAAATGAAGGCTGCACTAACTGAAATAAAGAATAATTTAAAGGAAATCAAAAGTAGAGTAGGTGAAGCCAAGAAGCAAACCATCAATTTGGAATATAAGGAAGCAAAAGACACCCAATTATAACAGAAAAAAAAAAAAAATCCCCCCCCCCCCAAAAAAATGAGGGTAGTGGTGTAAGGAGCCTCTGGGACAACTTCAAGTGTGCTAATGTTTGCATCATAGGGGTGCCAGAAGGAGAAGAAAGAGAACAAGAAATTGAAAACCTATTTGAAAAAAATAATGACAGAAGACCTCCCTAACTTGGTGATGGAAACAGACATACATATAGTGTAGGAAGCACAGAGAGTCCCATACAAGATGAACCCAAAGTGGTCCACAACAAGACACATTATCATCAAAATACAAAAGGTTAAAAACAAAGAGAGAATCTTAAAAGCAGCAAGAGAAAAGCAGTTAGTTAACTACAATGGAGCTCCCATAAGGCTATCAGCCAATTTCTCAAAAAAAACAAACAAACCCCAAAAACTTTGCAGGTCAGATAGGAGTGGCAAGAAATATTTAAAGCGATGAAAAGCAAGGACCTACAACCAAGATTACTCTATCCTGTAAAGCTATCATTTAGAATCGATGGCCATATAAAGAGTTTCCCATACAAGAAAAAGCTAAAAGAGTTCATCACCACCAAACCAGTATTATATAAAATGTTGACAGGTCTTCTTGAAGAAGAAGATAAAAAAATATGAACAATAAAATGGCAATAAATACAAATCTATCAACAATTGAATCTACAAACAAAATGAGCAAGCAGGCTCATAGATACAGAGAACTTTTTGTTGGTAACCAGATAGAAGGGGAGTTGGGTGAAAAAGATGAAGGGATTAGGAAATACAAATTGGTTGTTAGACTGATTAACCTCAAAGGGAAGCGGGGAGGTGGGGCGGGGAGAGAGAAACCAAAGAACTTATATGCATATATGCATAACCAATAGACACAGACGATAGTGTGGGGAAGACGGGAGAGGGGTGGGAGTGGAGACGAGGAAGTCAAGTCGGGGAAGAAGGGGGGACATCTGTAATACATTCAACAATAAGCATAAATTTAAAAAGAGAAAAAGAAAAGGCACATTTAAAATATGTTTACTGTCTGTCTCCAACACTAGAAAGTAAGTTCTATAAGATCAGGGGCATTGCTTTGTATACTGTTGGATCACTAGCACCAGGACCACCATTACCTGGCACACAGCAGATTTGCAGAATGGACAAGTGAAGAGTGTTATTTTTGGCAGGTTGTTTAGAGGCAAAGTGCAATGTTTAAGAGTGTACACACTACAGTCAGATTTGTTGAGAACAAATGTCAGCCTATCTGCTTACCCCTGTGAGTAATTGCTTAACTTCTTTAAACTTCAGGTTCTTCATCTAGAAAATAAGGGTGTTATTAATAATAGCATCAATTTCATAGAAGTGATGTTCCTTTGGAGATTAAATGAGATATAGTATGTAAAGTACCTTATATAGTATTTGGCTCACAATAAGTACTCAAGAATATGTCCTATTATTACCTTCAGTTAAACAGAGATTAAAATGAGAGCTCTGGCTCAGAGGTCCACCTCAGCCTCCCCCACCACCCTAGGGGCGTAGCTCTTTTCCGTCCCTCCTTGCCTTTCCAGTGCAGGGGTTCTCATTCTGGTCTCAGTCACCCTTTCAGTTCCACTGAATACTGCTGAGCATTCTCTTCCCTGACTTCCATAGTACACAGGCCTTCCTGCTGCCCCTCTGCCAGCTTCCTGTCACCCCTTTGGCTGACTCCTCTTCCTCTTCCCTTCAGGCTCTGCCTTCATTGCAGGTTACTCTTTGCCCACATCCTGAGTAATCTCATCCACTCCCAGGACTTAAGGTGTCATTTCTGTGCTACTGATTTCAGATCTGCATCTCCCACTTTCTCTACTGAGCTCCAGATCTGTATCTGCAATGGCCTTGTAGCCATTCCACGTGGATGTCCCAAACTGCAATCAATCCATTCCCTCCAGACTCACTCCTCTTCTACTAAGGAATGGCCCCTCACCTACCCATTTTCCAGACTAGGAAGTGCAGTGTCAGCCCTGAGTCTTCCCTCTTCTATCCCACAGTACAGTAATCAGACCAGATCACAACTCTGTCTACTTGTACCTACCCTGTGGCCATACCTGAATCCTGCCAAAATCATTTTCTGTCTAGATTCCAGGCTATACTAGCTAAGCTTCCTAACAGATACCCTGTATCCATTCTTTCCTCCCTCTACTTCTTCTCCACAAAATAACTAGAGTAACCTTGATGAAATGCAGATCTGATCTCACTATCTTATGTTCAGAGCCTAACTGCTTAGAGCTCCAAGGTGATGGGTAGGTAAGTCCCCATTACCTTTAGGAGAGAGTCAAACTTTATTACAAACAGCAGTCCTCCAATGCAGCCTCTTCTACATCACTGCCCACCATTTCTTACTCTTTGCTTATCAACTATTTTACCTGATTCCTTTGGAATTGTCTCCATATCTTTAAAGAACATTTGCATTGCTATTTGTTGTTGTTGTTGTTGTTAGTCTTCACACAAGGATATTTTTCCATTGCCTTTTTTTTTTGCATTTATTTTCAGATAGAGCAGGAGGGAGGGCGGGAGGAAGAAAAAGAGAAACATTGATATGAGAGAGACACATCGAGTGGTTGCCACCTACAAGACCCCAACTGGGGCCAGGGACAAACTGCAACCGAGGGATGTGCCCTTAGCAGAAACTGAACCTGGGACTCTCTCGTCCGCAGGCTGATGCTCTAACCGCTGAGCCAGACCGGCAAGGGCTCCATTGCTTTTTTAGATAGATTGGAAGGGAGGGAGGAAGAGAAAGAGAGAAATATTCATGGGAGAGAAACACAACGATTGGCTGCCTCCCACACAATCCCAACCGGGGCTCTAGATTGAACCAGCAACCCAGGTACGTGCCCTTGATCAGGAATTAAACCTGACACCCTTTGGTCTGTGAAGTTGATGCTCTAACCACTGAGCAAAACCAGCCAGGGCTGCATTGCTATTTTGTTTAAAATCCAGTGATGCAGTGACTGGTTTGACTCAGTGATGTCAGCCCATGGACCGAAGAGTCTCAGGTTTGATTCCCAGTCAAGGGCATGTACTTTGGTTGCAGAATCCATCCCTGGCCCCTCCTTTGGGTCATGAAGGAAGCAGCCAATCGATGTATCTCTCTTACATCAATGTCTCTGTCTCTCCCCCTTCCTCCCTCCCACTCTTTCTAAACATCAATGGAAACATATCGTAGGGTGAGGATTTAAAAAAAAAATCTGCCCTGGCCTGTTTGGCTCAGCGGTTAGAGCGTGGGCCTGCGGTCCAGAGAGACCAGGCTTCGGTTCCCACTAGGGGCATGTGCCTCAGTTGCAGTTTGTCCCCGGCCCCAGTTGGGGTTGTACGGGAGGCAGTCACTCAATGTGTTCCTTTCATGTCAATGCTTCTCTCTCTCTCTCTCTCTCTTTCTCTCTCTCCCTCCCACTCTGAGCAAAAAAAAAAAAAAAAAAAAATCCAGTGACTTCCAACTCTAGAAGATGAAAATTGAGCTTATTTTCAGCAAATCCTGTGATGCCCACCACATACATGAACACTTCCCTTCTTCATCTTCTCAACACCACATGACTTAATTGTATATTGAATTCAGTATCTGCATTGACATGACTTTGTCACTGTTATTCACATCTGAGCCACAGAGTATATACTATCCTATTAATACTTTTCTTTTCCTGTACAACTTTTTTGCTTTTTTTTTTTTTTTCTTGAATTAATAACTGCCTTTTCTCCTCTGTAACTTGGTTTTTGGAACAAAGAGGCTTGATTCTATTTTTGATGTTTGACTGTTGACAGCTGTCAATTTTCACTCCTCTTATCTGCTCCACACCTGGGCAACCAAGATAAGATCTGTATAGGTATTTACCCCCAGCAGCTGATGGGAATGTCAAATAGTGCAGACTCTAGCACATGCCAGGGGAAGTCCCCGCTATTGTGACTCTATCCTTTATCCACGATAAAAGCCCCCAAACCATCCCTAGTCCTTTGCTCATCTTCTCATTTGAACCGTGAATGAGCCCCTTCTCTGCTGGGAACCCCAGCTTAGTGTCAGTACTAAATATACTTTATTTATATTCACTGGTGGGTGCATTGAATCATGTGTCTAGATATCCAATCAACTCCTGAGTGGGCAACCATGCCCACCACTGGGCAGATTGATCTATGTAGTTTCTAAGTACTCATCATTGATACATCCCCAAAGTGCTCACATCCCCAATTTTGTATATCTCTCAATATGCTTTAAATACTAGTCATTTTATCCAAGTCATGTTCTTGATGCTTTTTCTCACAGGGCCTCTGCCCTGTTTCAGTTCACTGATTGGTTGATCTTTAGGTTCCTTCAGAGCTGTGGTTGTAGATTTTCCTTTTACCAACAATCTGCTTTTCTCATGTATCGGAACCCTACATCCTGGATTCCACATTCTCTCTTCTTATTTTGGTTAAACACGTCTGTTGATAGCGTCCTGAAAAACGGAAGTTTGAGGTAACATTTTTGACCTTTCAAGTCTGAAAAATCTATATTCTACCTCCCACTTAATTAATAATTTGGCAGGGAAACACTACATTAGAAAGCATGAAAGGACAAAAAATAACAATTTCCTTCTGCTATATTCCAGCATCTAGTGTGGCTGTCAAGGAGTCTGAGGCTATTCTGATACCTGGTTCTTTTTAGAATCCTGTTTTTCATTTCTGAAAGTTTTTAGAATATAGAGTTGGCAAAAGCAGGCTTACAGTTGTAATACAAATAATACAGTAATAAATAAGTATTAAGTACCTCAGGGTAGGTTTATTTTCATCTATTCTCTTGGGAGCTCAATAGGCTTTCAGTTTGGAAAGTCGTGTCCTTTCATTCCAGGAAATTTTCTTGAATTGTTTTCTCTGATAATTTTGTTCCCTCCCTTTTCACTGTTCTTTCTTTCTAGAACTCCCATTACTCAGATACTGAACTTTCTGTGCCGTCTCTCGGCCTGCCCAGTTCGGTGCAAAGTAATGAAACTACAAGCACATGTTTCTTGGAGTGAGGTGAGGGGGAGCTTTGCAAGGTAGCAAATGCTCCAGATCTCTGGACGCAGTCTCATTTATTTGCAGATTGGTACCCCCAGGTCACAAGTGGATTTAAGTAAATTATTTCCTTGAGATGGCATTACTGCAAACATACACTCTAGCTTTGTCTCTTGCTTTTTAAGGGAAGAGACCTTGAAGCCAAAAGTTAACAAACCCTTATTCACATGCAAATGAAGCACCCAATACGCCTCCATGGGCCAGGTTTCACCCTGGGGCTAGGATTCCAAGAATGCATTAACACAAGGTTGAAAGTGCTTAACACAAGATTAAAAAACCCCAACCCCACATTTCTGGACTAGCTGGTACCTTTCTCATCTTTTTATCTCTTCTCTTTTCATCTTTTTGTTTTACTTCCTAGGAGGTATTGCCAGCTTTATATTTTAAACCATTGCTTGAAATTTTCTTTTATACTATGATTATTTTAACACCCAAGAATTCATTTTTGCCCTCTGACTGCTATTTATTTATTTATTTATTTATTTATTTATTTATTTGTTTATCCTCACCCAAGGATATTTTTTCATTAATTTTTAGATAGAGTGAAAGGGAGGGAGGAAGAGAGAGAGAAAAACATCAATGTGAGAGAGAGACACATGGATTGGCTGCTTCCCACACAACCCTGACCAGGGCTAGGCTTGAACCTGCAACCCAGGTATGTGCCCTTGACCAGGAATTGAACCTATGACCCTTTGGTCCATGGGTCAACACTCTAACCACTGAGAAAAACTGCCCAGGTATTTTTTATTTTTCAAAAATATGTACATTTTTATTGTTGTCAATATTATAGATGTCCTCCATTCCCCCTCTCTCTTTAACCCTCTCTACCATACCCCTACCCTGCCCCCATGCCTTCACCACACTGTTATCTGTGTCCATGGGCTATGCATATAAGTATGTAAGCTCTTTGGTTTATCTCTTCTTGTCATGCCTCCTCCAGGATATGTCAGTCTATCCATGTCTTGGGACTTATTTTGTTGGTCAATTAAGTTTCTTCATTAGATTCCACAAATAAGTGAGGTCATGTGATATTTGTCTTACTCTGAACACAGTATACACTTCCACTTTTTTGTATCGTCTTCCATTTCTTTTTTCTTTTTTTTTTTCTTCTTTTTTTTTATCTTCACCCGAGGACATTTTTCCATTTTTTGTTCAGATAGAGTGGGAGGAGGAGGAAGAGAGAGAGAGAAACATCGACGTGAAAGAGACACATCGAGTGGCTGCCACCCGCACGACCAACCAGGGCCGGGGACAAACTGCAACCGAGGTACGTGCCCTTAGCAGGAACCGAACCCAGGCCTCTCTGGACCATAGGCCGACGCTCTAACCGCTGAGCCAAACTGGCCAGGGCCCATTTCTTTTTTCAATGTCCTATAGTTTTCCAATATCGGTCTTTTACCTTTTTGGTTAAGTTTATTCCTAGGTATCTTGCTTTTTTGTTGTTGCAATAGTAAATGGGATAATTAATTTTTTTTTTTTTTTTACTTTCTTTTTCTGAGAGCTCATTATTGGTATATAAGAATGCTATCAATTTCTAGATGTTGATTTTGAATACTGCTACTTTGCCAAATTCATTTATTAACTCTAGTAGTTTCTTGATGGAATTATTAGGGTATTTTTGAATGTACAATATCATGTCATCTTCTAATAATGATAATTTTACTTCTTCCTTTCCAATTTGCATGTCTTTTATCCTTTCTTCTTGTCTGATTGCTATGGCTAGAAGTTCCAGTACTATTTTGAATAAGAGTGGCAAAAGCAGACATCCTTGTCTTGTTTCTGTCCTTAAGGAAAATGCTATTAGTTTTTGTACATCAAATATGATGTTGGCTGTAGGTTTGTCATATATGGCCTTTATTATGGTGAGGTATGATCTCTCTATTGCCTCTGCTGAAAGCTTTTATTATAAACGGGTGCTGGATTTTGTCAAATGCTTTTTCTGCATCTATTGATATGATCATGTGGTTTTTATCCTTCATTTTGTTTATTTGATATATCACATTTATTGATTTGCAAATACTGTACCAGGCTTCCATCCCCAGAATAAATCCCACTTGGTCATGGTGTATGATCTTTTTCATGTATTGCTGAATCTGATTTGCTGATATTTTGTTGAAGACTTTAGCATCTGTGTTCATCAGGAATATTGGCCTGTAATTTTCTTTCTTTGTAGTATCTGTCTGGTTTTGGAAATAGAATAGTGCTGGCTTTATAAAAAGAGTTTGAAATTATTTCTTCTTGCTGAATTTTTTTGAATAGTTTGAGGAGGGTAGATGTTAGTTCTTCATTGAAATTTTGGTAAAACTCTGTTATTCATTATTTCCTTCCTTCTATTTCCTCTGGGCTTTTCTTGCTGTTCTCTTCCTAATTATTTTAGTTGTAGGATTAGGTAGCTTATTAGATAGCTTTTTCTTGTTTCTTTCTTTCTTTCTTCTATCTTCACCTGAAGATTTTGGATTTATCTTCAGATAGAGCAGGGGGGAGAGCTGGGGGAAGAGAGAGAAACATTGATGTGAGAGAGACACATTGACTGGTTGCCAACCACACTACCCCAACTGGGGCCGGGGATGAACTGCAACCGAGGTACGTGCCCTTAGTGGGAACCGAACCCGGGACTCTCTGATCCACAGGCCGACGCTCTAACCGCTGAGCCAAACCAGCCAGGGCCTTTTCCTTGTTTCTTGAGGTAGACCTGTAATGGTATGAACTTCTCTCTCAGGACTGCTTTTGCTGTGTGGTTGTTGTGTGTTTAGATTCATTTGTTTCCAGGAAGTTTTTTATTTCTTCGTTGATCTCATAGGTAATCCATTCATTATTAAATAACGTGCTTTTTAGCCTTCATGTATTTGAGTTATTTTTTTTTATTATTATTTTTTAAATTGTAGTTGATTTCTAGTTTCATGTCATTGTGATCCAAGAAGATGCTTGGTACGATATCAGTCTTCTTGAATTTTTATATACTTGTTTTGTGTCCTAACATTTGGTCTGTCTTTGAAAATGTTCCAGGTGTACTTGAGAAGAATGTATATTGTGCCGCTTTGGTATAAAATATTCTATAAATATCAGTTAGATCTATCAGATATAATGTGTCATTTAAGGAGGCTGTTTCCTTGTTGATTATTTTGTCTGGAAGATCTATCCAGTGATAGATAGTTGGTGGTGTGTTAAAGTCTCCTTCTGTGACTCTATTGCTGTGGATCTCTCCCCTAAAGTTCATCAAGAGCTTATATATGTATTTGGGTGCTCCTGTGTTGTGTGCAAATATGTTTACATGGGTTATATTTTCTAGTTGGATCATTCTATTTATTTATTTATTTTTTAATCCTCATCTGAGGATATTTTTACATTTATTTTCAGGCAGAGTGGGAGGGAGAGAGAGAGAGAGAGATAGAAACAATGTGAGAGAGACACATCGATTGGTTGCCACCTACATGACCCCAATCAGGACTGAGGACTGAGCCACAACCCAGGTACATGTCCTTGACCAAATTGAACCCACAACTCTTTGGTCCATGGGCTGACGCTCTAACCACTGAACAAAACCATGCAGGGCTGGATCATTCCTTTTTTAAAAATTTTTTTTTCTTCTTTATTGATTTTAGTGAAAGAGGAAGAGAGAGGGAGAGAGGTAGAAACATCGATGAGAGAGAACATTGATTGGCTGCCTCCTGCATGTCCCTCATTGGGGATTGGGCCCACAACCTGGACATGTGCCCTGACTGGGAATCAAACTGGCATCCGCTATTTGCATGGGTTGACGCTCAGCCACTGAGCCACACTGGCCGAGCCTGGATCATTCTTTTTAATATCATGTAGTGACCTTCTTTGTCTCTTGTTATGGCCTTTGTTTTGAAGTCTATTTTTTCATATATGAGTATTGCTATCCTCACTTTTTTCTTTGTTTCCATTTGCATATACTATTTTTTTTTTCATCCCTTCACTTTCAGTGTGTATGAATCTTTGTTCTGTGGTGGGTCTCTTGTAGACAGCATATATGTGTCATGTTTTCTTATCCAAACAGCTACCCTAAGTTTTTTTATTGGAGCATTTAAATCAATTACATTTAAGTTTATTATTGATAGGTACTTATTTATTGCCATTTTTATTTTTTTTTATGTTTCTCTCTCATCTTCTTCTTAAACAATTTTTTTTTTTTTTAACATTTCTTGTGATGCTAGTTCGGTGATAATATACTCCTTTAACCCTTTTTGTCTGGGAAACTCTTTATTTCACCTTCAATTTTAAATGATAGCCTTGTTGGATAGAGTAGTCTTGGATTCAGACCCTTGCTTTTTATTCCTTTGAATACTTTATGCCACTTCCTTCTGCCTGAAGTGTTTCTATTGAGAAGTCAGCTGACATTCTAACCAAAACTTCCTTGTAGGTAGCCTTCTGCCTCTCTCTTGTTGGCTTTAAGATTCTTTCTTTGTCTTTAACCATTGCATTTTTTAAAATCCTCACCTAAGAACACTTTTTGATAGCGTGGGAGGGAGAGAGGGGGAAAGAGAGAGAGAGAAACATTGACGTGAGAGAGACACATCGACTGGCTGCCACCCACACAACCCCAGCTGGGGCCAGGGACAAACTGCAACTGAGGTATGTGCTCTTAGTAGAAACTGATCCCGGGACTCTCTGGTTTGCAGGCTGATGCTCTAACCACTGAGCCAAACAGGCCAGGGCTAACCTTTGCATTTTGATTATAATGTGTCTAGGTATGGGCCTCTTTGGGTTCATCTTTATTGGAACTTTGTGCCTCCTGACCTTATGTGAGTTTTTCTTCACCCAGGTTAGGAAAATTTTCTGTCATTATTTTTTCATACAGGCTCTCTGTTCCTTGATCACATTTTCTCCTTCTGGTACCTCTATGATGAGGATGTTGTTATGTTTCATATTGTCCCAAAGTTCCCTTAAGCTATCCTCCTGCTTTTTAATTTTTTTTATTTGCTTTTCTAATTGGGTATTTATTTCTAACTTGTCTTCCACATCACTGATTAGATCTTCTGCTGCATCCAAGCTACTTTTTTTCCTTCCAGTGTATTCTTGATGTCAGATTTGTTATTACAGTATTCACTTCTAACTGGTTCTTGTTCATGGTTTCTATATCCTTTTTCATGTTGTTGTAGTTCCCACTGAGTTCCTTGTAATTTTCACCAAGTTTCTGAGCATCTTTTTTTTTTCTTTATTGATTTTAGAGAGAGAGAGAAAGTGAGAGGGAGAAAGAGATAGAAACACTGATGAGAGAGAACAATTGGCTGCCTCCTGCATGCCCCCCACTGGGGATTTGGCCCACAACCTGGGCATGTGCCCTGACCAGGAATCGAACTGGTGACCTCTTGGTACCTGGATTGATGCTCAACCCCTGAGCCACACCAGCCAGGCTCTTGAGCATCTTTGTAACCATTACTTTGAACTCAATGTGTGATAGGTTGGTTGCCTCCATTTCATTTAGCTTTTTTCTGGAGATTCCTCCTTTTTTTCACTTGGGGGTTGTTTCTTTGTGTCCTCATATTAACTGTCTCTTTGTGTTTGTTTCTATGTATTACATAGAACTGTTATGCCTACTCATCTTCATGGGATGGCCTTATTTAGACAGTGTCCTGAGGGGCCTAGTGGTGCAGTCTCTTTGATCTCCTGAGCTGGATGCTCAAGGAATGTCCTTTATGTGCATTATTTTGGCTCTTCTACTATAATTGGGACTTGGTTATTGATGTTTCATTTGTGGGTGAAAACTCCCCTCTGACTTGCTGACTGTGAGATTCTCCCCATACATTGGCATGCCAGCTGTTATACAGTTACTAACAGAACAAAACAAGACACAACAAGACAGAAATGAAAATAACACATAAAAAACTAAGCAAAGCAACAAGAAGAAAGACTAAAGAAAAAAAATAAAATAGCAAAGCATAACAAAAAATTAAAATGCTAAGAGACATGATACCAAAGACTTAGAGTGATATAAAGAAAAAAGAAGAAGAAGAAGAAAAAGAGAATATAGAAGCAAAGAAGGAAGCTAAAAGAACTAGAATAGCCTGGTTGGTGTGGCTCAGTGGATTGAGTGTCATCCCATGGACTAAGAGGTCCTGATTAGATTCCAGGTTGGGGCACATACCTGGGTTGTGGGCTCGAACCCCAGCAGGGGGCGTGCAAGAGGCAGACAATTGATGCCTCTCTCTCACATTAATGTTTGTCTCTCTCTCCCCCTTCCTCCCTCTCTAAAACTCAATAACAATATATTAAAATAAGAATTAGAATATAAAAAGTAAACAGAAAATGTAATAATAGTAATGATTTTAAATAGTAATAATAACAAATATATATATATTTTTTAAATATTGTTTTCTTTCTTTTTTTTTTTTTTCCCTCACCCGAGGACATTTTTCCATTTTTTGCTCAGGTAGAGTGGGAGGGAGAGAGAGGAACAGAGAGAGAGAGAGAAACATCGACGTGAAAGGGACACATCGAGTGGCTGCCACCCGCACAACCAACCAGGGCCGGGGACAAACTGCAACCGAGGTACGTGCCCTTAGCGGGAACTGAACCCTGGTCTCTCAGGACCGCAGGCCGACGCTCTAACCGCTGAGCCAAACCGGCCAGGGCTTAAATATTGTTTTCTTTATTGGTTTTTAGAGAGAGGAAGGGAGAGGGAGAGAGAGATAGAAACATAGAAAAGAGAGAACATCAGTTGGCCACCTCCTGCATGCCCTCCACTGGGGATTTGGCCCACAACCTGGGCATATGTCCTGACCAGGAATCAAACTGGCAACCTCTTGGTACATAGATTGATGCTTAACCACTGAGCCACACCTGCTGGGCTAAATATATTAAAATATAAATAGAAAAAGTAAAATGAGGGAAAAAAAGAGAAGAGACAAGCAAAATAAATTAAAATAAGAAAAATTATTAAGTATAAAAAGAAGAAAAAAGAAAAAGGCAAAGAGAATAGAGTAAAAGGAAAGAGAGAAATTAGAGATATGTCAGAAAAAAGAAAAGGAAAAAACAACAACAACAACACACGCGCACACCTCCTTTAGATGTGCTATTTTTGGAGCTCGTTGGATTTAGCTCTGATATTGTTAAATCTGGTCCCTTGGTGTCTAACCTGGGCCTCCTGGGAGCTTCTCTGGTGCTGGCCAATGTGAGTCACTGTCCCTGCCTGTCTCTGGGCAAGCTGACTGAAGTCCAATAGGTTGGAGCCACAAATAGTCCAGTGCACAGGGACTCTTTAATCCAGAGGCAGGGTCTGCCTCACGTCTTGCACCTTGAATATCCCTGTTCTGAGCTGTTCTCCCTTCCCCCATGGAACTGGGCTCTGCAGGTTTATCCTGGTCTGGACCAGGATGGTTTGATCATAATTGTGTGGTGTGTGGTGCCCATGGCTTGCAGGAGTGGGGCTGGGCACTGCCTCTCCTCCCAATACCTCCGGTCTGCCTGGCTTGCTGGCAACTCCTTGCTGCCACCTGCAGAGGTACAGATTTACAGCTCAGAGCTCTTCCCCCTTGCCTTGGGGGCACTGTAGGGTGGGTCAAAGCAGCTGTTCTGCCCCTGGGGGAGAGGGCACCTCCCCTCCTCTCCAGGTAGGTAAAGATGATCCTCCTTCCTGGTCATACTGTCCAGTCCCATCCTGCTCACTAGTACGAGTTCCTTCAAGAAATAAAGGGGGGGTCCCCCAGATTCAATGCTGGGTATATCCTTCAGGCCCTTCCACGGCAGGCTGTCCCTGAGCTCCTCTGTGGGGCCCTTCCCACTGACACAGACCAGGGTGAACCTCCCAGGCTGGATGATGGCAGGGTGCTAGCACTACTCCCCCAGGGGTTTCAGTCCCTGGCTGCCACTGCTGCACCCCCTCTGTGGTCTCCATAGTCAGCATCCTCCAGGCCACCTCTCTCCATCCCAGGCACTCCCGTCTCACCCGTAGATCTGCAGCCCCTTCAACTTCCGTCTGGTCCTCAGTTCTAGCAGTTCCCAGGGCCAGAAAGGCTACAGCCTCCTCCCCAGCCTCTATCACAGTTCCTGCCTGTGACCTCGGACAGTCGGGCTGTGCAGCTCAGCACTAGGGCGGCGGTGGCAGCATGGTGGCAGTGGTGGTGGCTTTAAGTCCCCTGACTGCTACTTTTATAAACATCTAGTTCTTTTTGGTTTTTGTTTTTAATCCTCACCTGAGGATATTTTCCCATTCATTTTCAGATAGAGTGAGAGGGAGGGGGAGAGAGAGAGAGAAACATCAAGGTAAGAGGGACACATTGATTGGTTGCCTCCCGCACAACCCTGACCAGGGCAAGGGACCAAACCGCAACCCAGGAACGTGCTCTTGACCGGACTCAAACCCAGACTCTTTGGTCCGCAGGCTGACACTCAAACTGCTGAGCCAAACCGGCCAGGGCCATCTAGTTCTTGTTTAATGACTACTGCAGTATCTTATAATGTTTTCTCTATCTTTGAATCTTTGAAGATATTAACAATAGAATTTTCTTTTTCCTCCTGTGCAGTCTTAATTTTTTCCTTATTACTTTTCTAAGTTAGTTGGTTTTGGTTTCTATCTTTCTTATTAGAATATTTCATCAACTGTCTGGATATCCTTAGTTGTCTGCCCATAACTAGAAGAGAAACACTAAAATGTTTGGGGCAAGCTCAGTGTACATGGTTGAGCCTGTCGGCTGTGGGTTTCACTGTAGGGCAATCTGCTGGTCAGAACTATGGGAAGAAGTGAGGAAAGAAAGCAACGTGCCTTCTCTTTCCATTATAAACCTTCAGTAGGTTGCCTCTCAGCCTTGCCAACTATTGGCTTAGGATTCAGCTTTCTTGGGACTGACAAGTCAGCTACTACTGAACTATAACTTTTCCAGCTTCCAAAATTATCTTGGTGATATTTCTTCTTTCATTTTCTATGCGGTTGTGAAATTATGCTTTTAAAAAAATCCATTCGGTATAGTTTTAGTGGGTTTTCAGGAGGAACAGAAACTACTATGAGTGTTGCCTGACATTTTAATAGGGATCAAAGCACACCCAGCTTTCACTGCACCCACCTTTCGGTCCCTGCTGGATTCACCAGTCTCAGACCACCATTCAGATTCTTGAACGCACCACATCTCTTTTTGCCTTCTAGTCCCCACAAGTGCTGATCCCTGGTGCTGGGAACTCCCACTTGCTGCCAACTAACTACCTCTATGGCTCTTTCAGGTCTTAGTTTAGGAGCAATTGCTTGGGGCTGACATCTCTTACCCTCAGATTAGGGTGAACTCTCCCTGCTCTAATGGTATCCACAGGACCCAGTCCTTCCCCTACTTTAAAGTGGGTCATTTTTATTTTCCCTTACTAGTCTGTAAGCTCTGTGAAGACAGAGGCTGTGCCCATGCTCAACCTCTTTCACTGCAGTAGGTGCTCAAAGTGCATTTGATGGATGAACCAATGACACCGTAAAATTACTTGCTTATAAGAAAACAGAAGTAGTACTAGAAACTGATTTTCTCAACCCTTTCTGTGCCACTATCTTGGCCTAGCATTTTCTTAGATTGCAATTAGAAGTCAAACATACTTGTTTAGGAAAAGGAGATAATTACCAAGATAATTGTCTATCTTAGTTTACAGACGAGGAAGCAGAGGATTGGTGAGGCTACATGGTTCTATAGTTCATGACAGAGGGTTCTAGAACTGAGAATTAACATTTCCAGGCTCCTTTTTTTTGGGGGGGGTGGTTCTTAAACTTCTCAGGTTCTAATGGTATGTATGTATGTATGTATGTATGTATTTTCATTGTTTGAAATGCACATAGGATGTTACCTCTCCAACCTTGTTGTCTTTTACACTCCATGGGTATTTTTATGTTGTCTTCTATATCTGACTTTCATGAAATAACTACCATCACATTGCTACTTAAGGGAGTAAATCAGCAATTCTTACTTGGTGGTTGTACAAGAATTGTTTCAGAAGCTTCTTCAATCTATATGTGCCTCTTCCTCCTCTGCCCCTCCAGTAGTCCTTTGAAAATGCTCCCCAAGTGCTATACACTGAATATTTGCCCCCCCCCCCCCACCAAATCATACTTCGAAACCTAATCCCCATGGTGATATTTGACGGGTCTTTGGGAGATGATCAGGTTAGGAGGGTGAAGCTGTCATGAATGGGATTAGGACCCTTATGAAAGAGGCCCCAGAGTGTCCCCTCACCCCTTCTGCCATGTGAAGACTTGATGAGAAGTTGACAGTTCACAGCCTGGAAGAGGATTCTCACCAGAACTCAGCCATGCTGGCACCCTGATCTTGCACTTCCAGCCTCTGGAACTGTGAGCAATACATTTCTGTTATTTGCAAGCTACTATCTGTGGTCTTCAGTTATAGCAACCCAAGCAGACTAAAACACCAAGTAGTTTTGACGTGAATCATCCTCATAGGTGAAGAATATTGGATTAAATAGCAGTTATGATCAAACTGCATTTTATTAATCCACTACTGATGTTTGCTACAATGGTTTAAGTGATACTTGTAGAATGTTTAGTTCATTTACAAACACCAACTAGAGTAGAAAGGAGCCTCGTTTTCTGAGTCAACTATGCATTTTCAATACCACACTTTTAACTTCTTTTCATAACATAGGAAAAAGCAAAATACTTTGCTGGAATTTAGGAGTTCTGACCATTTATTAGCCTTTTTGAATTGGCCAGTTCCTTGAACTCTCTCTGCTTCAGAATAGTTCCAATTTTTACAATAAGGACAACCATGATTATACCCAGAGTATAGCAAAAGAAAAAAAAAAGCCACACATCATGTTTCAGAAATGTTTTATAAAAGAAAAGATTTTGGTAACCAAAGTGTGTCTTAATCTAAAACTAGAAACTGTGTGAAGATTTTGGGGATAGCCTGTGGCATGTCTAGGCCTATTTCTTTGTGTAATATAGTGTATGTTAGCTAGAAATAGTAGTATTTTCTTACATAAACTGCTATTGTACAAATTATATGAAATGAATCAGGAATGAAATAAAAAACAGGAATAAGACGCTGCTGTGATATTTATGCACGGTTTAATAGAAGAGCAGAATTTATCAGTATTTCAATGCACACTTTGACCCCCATAGTTTATTTTCTTTAAAAGTATTCTGAGCTAATTTATGATTGAATTCATTTGGATATTTCAACAACTTCTTTGTTTTCCCTACAGTCATTTGTAAGTACATCAATTTCTTAGTTCCCTAGGTCTCTTGAAATATATAATAAAAAATTGAATTACCTCTAAAACAATCAGACAAACATAGGTCTTATTCCTGAACAAGGCCGGAGGTTTGTGTCAGCAGGGGAGTGATTTCTGTAAATGTGTCAAGGATTTGAATTAGGAGGGAGCAGGTAATAGATGGCTGATAGAGGGGGAGGGGGAGAGAGGAGGGGAGGCTGCATTAATCTGAGCGTGAATACAATGGTTTCTGCAAACTTCCGTTTCCCTCCCCTTTTGATTTTAATTTGCTCTTTGTCAAAAAAATAAGAAGGAAGAGGTGGAGGAAGAATGCTTAAGACTGGACATTATCCAACAGATGGAACATAAAAGTTGTTAACAGGAGTTTTGGATTCCATGTAACAATTTCACTGATGACTCACTGAAAACTGGGTATAGGTGCTTAACCTTGTGCTACTTCAGTTTCTGGATGTGTTCAAAAGAGGAGGATAATGGTTGATCCTAAAAATAATGAACTAGAATGACTATTTAGAGTTCTAAGAAGATATTTAATTATGTAAATTTCCACCACTTTAACAATGATGCTCTGACTATACGTCTTTTTTTTTTAAAATCCTCACCCAAGGACATTTTTGCACTGACTGGTTGCTACCCACACAACCCCAACCGGGGTGGGGGAAAACTGCAACTGAGGTATGTGCCCTTGTGGGAACCAAACCCAGGTCTCTCTGGTCTGTAGGCCAATGCTCTAAACACTGAGCCAAACTAGCCAGGGGTGACTATATGTCTTTTTTTTTTTTCTTTATTGTTGAATATATTACAGATGTTCCTCATTTTTCCCCAATTGACCCTCTCCTCCCCACCCCCACCTCCCTCCCACCTTTTCCCACACTGTTGTCTGTGTCTATTTGTTATGCATATAAGTTCTTTGATTTATTTCTTCCCACCCCCCAATACCCTTCTCTTTGAGGTTTGTCAGTCTAGCAACCAATTTGTTCTTCTTAATCCCTTCACATTTTTCACCCATTCCCCCAACCCCCCTCCCATCTGGCAACCAACAACAGGTTCTCTGTATCTATGAGAATGTTTCTGCTCTGCTTGTTCATTTTGTTTGTAGATTCCATTGCCAATAGATATGTATTCATTGCCATTTTGTTTGTTCATATATTTTATCTTTTTTTCAAAGTATTTCATATAACGGTTTGGGGGTGATGAACTCCTTGAACTTTTTCTAGTCTGGGAAACTCTTTATATGGCCATCGATTCTAAATGACAGCTTTGCAGGATAGAGTAATCATGGTTGTAGGTTCTTGCTTTTCTTCACTCTAAATATTTCTTGCCACTTTCTTCTGGCCTGAAGAATTTCTTTTGAGAAATCAGCTGACAATCTTATGGGAACTCCCTTGTAAGTAACTAACTGCTTTTCTCTTGCTGCTTTTAAGATTCTCTCTTTGTCTTGAACCTTTTGCATTTTGATGATGATGTGTCTTGGTGTGGGCCTCTTGGTATTCATCTTGTTTGGGACTCTCTATGCTTCCTGGATTTGTATGTCTGTTTCCTTCACCAAGTTAGGGAAGTTTTCTGTCATTATTGTTTCAAATAGGTTTTCGCCTTCTTGTTCTCGCTCTTCTCCTTCTGGCACCCCCAAGATGCTAATGTTGGCACGCTTGAAGTTGTCCCAGAGGCTCCTTACACTATCCTCATTTTTTTGGATTCTGTTTTCTTTTTGCTGTTCTAATTGGGTGTTTTTTGCTTCCATGTATTTCAAATCAATGGTTTGCTTCTTGGCTTTACCTACTCTACTATTGAATCTGTGTAAATTATTCTTTATTTCAGTTAGTGCCTCCTTCATTTCTGACTGGTCTTTTTTAATGCTCTTGAGGCCCTCACTAAGTTCATTGAGCATCCTTATAAGCAGTATTTTGAACTCAGCATCTGTTAGGTTGTTTATCTCCATTTCGCTTAGTTCTTTTTCTGGAGTTTTGTTCTGTTCTTTCATTTGGGACCTGTTTCTTTGTCTCCTCATTTTGGATGCCTCTCTGTGTTTGTTTCTGTGTATTACTTAATGAGAGGTATGGGGCTATCTGAGACCAGATGCTACTTGTTTGAAAGAATTTAGGAAAACCTGAAACAGGATCCAAGACAGGCCAATCCTATGGTTAAGCAACTGGCAACAGCTTGGGTGGGCCTGAAAGTTGGGTGGGGTGGGGCCTCAAGGAATTACCAGGACAGGGCAACCTGTGTGAGCCAGGTTGCTGGTGTCCCAGATATGGCGACTGTCTGCCACCCCAGGGAAGGGCTCACCAAAGGAAAGGCCTCTGACAGCAAATCTGTCCTGGAGAAGGCCGCCCCTTCAGCCCTTGCTCCAATGCCAAACAGCTCAGTTCTTCCCTGTATGTCTCCAGCGCCCCTCGAGCTGCCTCCCCTCCAAGCCTAGAGGGAGCAAGTCTGAGTAAGTCTGTGTGCAGGCCCTTTAAGAGCAGCTGTCTGGAGCTGCAGCCACCTCAGCCTCCCTGAGCCTCAGTTCCTGTTGGTTTTTCCAGCCAGAAGTTATGGGGACTTCTCCTCCTGGAACTGGAACTCTGAGTGGGATGCCTGGTGTGGGATGGGGACCCTTTAGTCCTCAGGGAGGACCTTCCCAGCCGAGGTGTCCCCCTGATTTTTATCCGCCACATGTGGGTGTGGGACCAGCCCATCCACCTCCACCCCTCCTACCAGTCTCAATGCAGCTGCTTCTTTAATTCTGTAGTTGTAGGACTTCCATTCAGCTGGATTTCAGGCGGTTTTGAATGATGGTTTTTCTGTAGTTTAGTTGTA
Organism: Molossus molossus; assembly: GCF_014108415.1. Lineage (NCBI taxonomy): Eukaryota > Metazoa > Chordata > Mammalia > Chiroptera > Molossidae > Molossus > Molossus molossus. Next base: position 36,288,028 of record NW_023425401.1, on the reverse strand, counting down.
AGTTTGATTTGGTTATGGGGGGATGTGATATTGCTTTTACCTATGCTGCCATCTTGACTGGAAGTCCTGACTATATGTCTTAACCTTTAACCGTATATGCTTTGGCTCTGGCCTGGTAGCTCAGTTGGTTAGAGCATTGTCCTGATATGCCAAGATTATGAGTTTGATCCTGGGTCAAGACACATAGAAGCAGCAACCAATGAGTGCATAAATAAGTGGAACACAAAATCCATGATTCTCTCTCGCTCTCCCCGTTCCTTGCTTTCTCTAAAATTAGTAAATACAAAATTTAAAAATCCCCTCTATATTTCATTTCATTTGGGTTTGATTCTTTCCCTTAAAATTTGCTGCCAGTATATTAGCCTGCTATTTTTCTGATAAGGATAAGATCCATTTATAATAAAGGCATAATTTATATATAACATGACTAGAAATAATGTATCTTAAAATTCACATAATTTCTTGTCTCTCTCATGTATGTATTAATTACTCTTCACTAATGTATATACCATTTAGTATAAATCTAGGAGAGGAGTAATTTACCATTCAACTTAGAATCAGAATTTCACAGCTATCACTGGTCATCTAGTTCAAGCCTCTCATTTTAAAGATAGAAAAGTGGTAAGTCACTTACTTGTCTAAGGCACACAACATTTAGTGATAGAGTAGGGACTAGCACTTATGAGTCCTGGGTCTCCAGCTACTGTTACTACTACTCCAGGTCTAATTTATACACATGAATGCTTTAAAAAAATTTTTTTTCTTTATTGATTTCAGAGAGGGGCAAATGGGTGACTTCTTGGTACATGGGTTGATGCTCAGCCACTGAGCCACACCTGCTGTTTTCACACGCATGCTTTAATTGATGAATCTGATTAAAGTCATCCCATGATGAGTTAGCCCCCAGGTAAACTTATGTGTTTGTATTCAGACACTGCACCTTTATTTCAGGCCAACCAAAACTCTAACCTTGTGAACCAGAAATTCAGATGGAGAACTGGCACTGATCCACCCTCCCACTCAAGACACATATGCCATGCAGATGCTGCATAGTCATCGTGGTTTCTGAGGACGACACATCATTTCTCAGTGGCAGCACTATATTCTACATTCATTTAACAAACATTTAATTAACATCCACTATGAAACAGGCATCGTATCTTTTGTTTTGTATCATAGGGTCCCTGCCATAAGGGACCTTACAATCTAAGGTGAAGGCAAATGTGAAACAAATAACTGTATAAAGAGTTGGGTCCTAGCTCAGCTGATGAGGCTCAGTGGATTGAGAGCATCATCCCATGGACTGAGAGGTCCCAGTTCAATTCCAGGTCAGGGCACATGCCGGGGTTGTTGGCTTGATCCCCAGTAGGGGGTGTGCAGGAGGCAGCCTATTTATGTTTCTCTCTCACATCCATGCTTCTCTCTCTCTCTCCCTTCCTCTCTCTCTAAAAAATCAACATATATAAAAAAAGAATAGAGTCCTATAACATAAGTATACATATCTTAAAAACATCCACTTAAAATTTTTCTTTGTTTTATCACTTTCTCTCTGGACCGCAGGATGATGCTCTAACTGCTGAGCCAAACTGGCCAGGGCTCGTTATCACTTTCTTACAAAATTTGCCATTTTAATATATCACCAACAAAGGAAGCAGGTAAGCATATCATGGAAAGTTGGTTATTCATAATTTCCAAGGCTTATTTGGTTCATTACTACCAATCGTTTCTCCTGTCAGGTATACTGTAATTGGTTTTTTTGTAGGTGGGAGAGCTGAAGTTTTGGAGTGGGGTAAGTAAAAATGAAGTCAATATTTTTTTAATATTATAAAAGCAATGCATTCTTTGGGTAAGACATTCAAATTATACTTAAAGGTTTAAAATGCAAAGGAAACGTTCTTTCTATTCTGGGTATGCACACAACAGTTTTCTGGCTTTTTCCCTCCAGAAATTTTCTATGTATATAGAAACATATATATGTATATACTTTTCCCCACAAATAAGTAAATGATAAATGTTTTTATCACTTACCCTAGATATATTTATGTATCAATATACTGATCTCATTTTATTGTATATTTTTTGCTAATCCTCACCTGAGGATATTTTTCCATTGATTTTTCGAGAGAGTGGAAGGGAGGGAGGGAAGGAGGGAGAGAGAAACATTCATTGATTGATTGCCTTCTTTGGGAGGACCCTTACCAGGCTGGGGATCAAACCTGCAACCCAGGTAGGTGCCCTAGTCCAGAACTGAACCCAGGAACCAAACCAGGGGCAATGTGCTAACTGATGAGTCAAACCCTCCAGAGCTAATCAATGTAATTTTAAAAAGCTTTTACTTGTTCCTGTAGGCCTTTGGCTAAGATCAAGGGTGAAAAATGTTTACCTACTACACATACCTTTGTATGCACAGACCATAATTTATTTAAGCAGAAGTTGACCATTTAAGAAGTCTTAAATACTAACTACTGAGGTGGTAAAACAGGAAAAAAACAAACAAAACAAAACATATAAACAGCCATTGTCAGTAAATAACAGAACAACCACAGGCATACAGTAGTCAGAGTTTATCAAATTAATGACTATCTCTGTCAACTCTCAGAACCCATCAGTTATTTAACTGGTTGCTTTTGTCTTCATTCACAGCTGCTGATAACTTTCTCTCTAACCTGAGGAAGTGGTGAAAGTGAAACGTTTTTCTGTCTGAGGTCACACTTAGTGCTATTTGTAATAGTAGATATGGTCACCATTAACCAACATCCCTGCATTTTTACTCATATGGACTTCCTGACAATTCCCCACACTCCTGGTGCTCCCCACTTGGCTTGGCTTCCTTTTTTTTTTTTTAATCAGGTGCAATCTATCAAGACCCTATAATGTGCTCAGTGCCCAGAACAAATCTAAGTGTTTTACGTCACAATATAAGGAAGGCAAAAGGCTAGTTTTTGTTTTAAGATAAAAATCTACTAACAAAACACAAACTCCCAAAACTTCCTTTAAACCAAACTGCATTGTCACAGGCTCACAAGCTCTCATTACACAGCCAGATGACTCAAGATTACTAAATTTCTATTCATAAGAAGTTTGCTGGCTCCAAATCAACACATTCAGGCCCTCCCCCACCTTCCTTTGCTCTCCCTGGGGAGACTGACATTTGGAGCACTCGTTTTAGTGGAATGAAATGATGTGTGTTTGCTGCCTGAACTGTTTGTTCAGGGATTTTATAAAGCGCCTCCTGCCCTCCCCTCCCCCCACTTAAAGTTCTGTTTTTCTGGGGTGGGGGAAGAGGAGGTCAGAATACCTTTGGCCTCAAAGTCTTCCAATTTAGAAATAGATTCTGAACATGGGAAACAAACCAAGGACGTCTGTTTGCTCTTTACCGAAGAACTGGATATTCCTAACAGACATCACATCTACATTCCGACCGTCGCTCCGTGTGGCATGGGGGTGATGGAAGCAGAACCCTAGCCCTGCCTTGCGGGGTTAGAGTTGAAGCTTCTGCTTTTGCTCTTGACTCTAAATCGGCCCACCTTTCCCTTTGCATCTTTCGCTTCACAGCTCCTCGGCAAAATTAAAGGGGGAAAAAAAGTCACCATTAAGCCTGAGTATGTCCTCGAGGCCTTTCCACTCCCCCGGCCAGGAGGCAGCGGTGGTGGACACCCCCTTTTCTCCCCAACTCCGTGCTCTTTTCACACGCGTTCGTGGCAGGGAGAAAACCACTCAGATAAACGATCTAGACTCAGTCCCTTTCCTTTCGGTGGCCTCTCCACAGCCAAGATGGGGTCCCCAGTCGCGGGCGCTCCCAGCCCTGCGGGTTCCCGGCCCTCCACGCCGGTCCTCCAGCGCGAGGGCGGGGCGGCCAGGCCAGGGGAGGAGCGCGGGGGCGGCCAGGAGGGGGCGCCGCGGGGGCACCAGCGGGCGGGGAGTGCTGCAGAGGACGCGGGCTCCGAGCAGAGAGCCGAGGTCGTGCTGGGGTCCCGCGCCCGGGGGCCGTTGCCGAGGGGAAGGCGGGGCGGCGGCGGCGGGAGAGGCGGCGAGGGCGCGGCGGGCAGCGGTTCTGCGTCGCGGCTCTTTCTCCCGAGCGTCCGAAACTCGGGGTTGAGAACTTCTCCTCGCTCCTGCCCCGCGCCCTCGGCGACCCCTGGCTCCCGCACCTAGTCCCTGGCCCGCCCCTGCCCCTTCTCCAGCCGCGCCACCCCCACTGCCGGCCGCGCAGCTCTCGGTTACAAAGGAGGGAAAATGAGCCGGGCGGCGGCGGCGCGGCGCGGAGCCACCACGGTAGCGGCGATCGCGGCCGCCCCCCGGCACCACATAGGACGCCCCCGCCCGCCCAGCGGGGGCCAGGCCTGAGCGGAGCCTGCAGCTCGCCGCTCGCCTCCCGAGCCTCCCGAGCCCTGCGCGTCGCCTCCCGGCCGGAGGAGGAGGAGGTGGAGGAGGAGGAGGAGGTGGAGGAGGAGGAGGAGGAGGCGCCGCCTTCCCCGAGCCGCGCTCTCGCCGTTGTCTGCGCTCCGCTCTGGACCAGTTTGGGGAAGTTGCCTTGGCCCGGTGTCGCCCAGATGTGCGACCTCATTGAACCGCAACCGGCCGAGAAGATCGGCAAGATGAAGAAGTTGCGGAGAACTTTGTCGGAGAGTTTCAGCCGCATCGGTGAGTGGCGCGCTGCCCGGGGCACCTGGCCCGGCGCCCCCGGCGTCCGCCCCTTCGGCCCCGCGCTTCTGGCACCAGCAATGCAGCGGCCACCCGGGGCTCTCGTGGGGTGCGCCAAGCCGCGCGCGGACGATGAGGGAACAGTGTCCGGGACGTGGGGGAGGCTGACGACGGAACGGAGAGACACCCCTCTCCTTCAGGATGTGGGGTTTCATTTGTGGATGATCTGAAGCCTCCAGTTTGGGTTTCCCGGTCCTCGCCACTACCGCTCCTGCTTTCGCGCCCGCGGGGGGGACAGGCGAGGGGACGCTCCGGCCCCGCTGCACACGCTACTGTGCGGCTGTGTCAGTTATTTTTTGCGCGCAGGCGTTGGTATTGGGTGTTTAGTCAATAATTTAGCTTCGGAAATTGGTGAAATGTTGAGTTCTGCCTTGGTATTGTTCAACACAGCTAACCTAAAGAGAAGTGGGACAGATACCTTGGGACCTTTTGTTCAGTACTCAGGTCCTCCAAAGCGAGACTAGGGTGTTCAGTCCCGAGGTCTCTGAATTTTTCCATTGCTGCAGAGAAATGCGCGCTGTGAACTTGTCCGAGCATTTAGGAATGTACCTCGAACTTCTTCCATTTATTTGAGCTCTGGGGCTATTGTCTTTAAACCCACCCACCAATCAACCAACCAACTGACCAACAAATAAAGACCGACCGAGAAATGTGTAGGACATTTACGAATAAATCCATGTGACAGACTATAACAGGGTGACAACAGTATCACGTGGAATGGGATTGCTAGATTTCTAGGGTTGGACATAGAAAAGCCCATTTAAACCTTAAGACAGTGGCCGCCACCTAACATAACTTTCATTTATACAGCTAACTGCTTTCTGCAAGAAAATTGTGCTAGAGCTAAAAATAAGCCCTCAGACTCCCTAAGAAGCCTTCTGGCCTTTGTTTCACTTGTTTAACGTGTCATCCACGTTAATGAAGGTGTTAATGGAAATTAAGCAAAAGGTGCTTAATGCCTTAAAATAAAACCCTAGAGTGCATATGAGTATTGTAATCATCCTTCTATCCATTTACTTAAAAATTATTTTATAAATGCCTTGGAAAATATGTAAACTTAGTTTTTTTGTTGTCTTTTAACTTAAAATTTCGTATTGGGTTGCAAAACCTTTCCCAAGATGACTGTAAAGTTATGGTGTGAAACCAATATTTAGTCCTGGTTTTATTTATTACATGCATTGAATTTTTGCAGTTTCACTTTTACAGGTTAGGGATACATTTGAAGAGTCTGTATATTCAAATGAAGTTTGAAACCAAGAAGAGTGAAAGCCAGCAAGGTGTTGAGATGGTGTTCATTATTAAGGAGGATGTTTCAGCCTCCCACCCAAACCATCACAGAGGCGGTTCTGGAGTCCATTAAGCCCTGTTCTAAAACACATTAACTGTGTATTTACTAATGCTAATGACTCTGTTGGAGCTCTTCCAGTTTTTTGTTAAATAATTCATTGCAATTGAATCTCAGTAAGAAACCAAGGACATTAATATAAAAATTCCTTATGTTTAAATAATTTCAAGGTTTTGATCGATAATCAGCAAAATTTGGATTAACCACAGTGCTGTCAAATGGGGAATTATAGTTAATTGGTTTTTCTAGCTTCTTGAGATTTAGTGATGTGAAACTCCTTTTGATTCTGGCTCTTGTTAAAATGTCTTCTAGGATCTAGTAGATTTTACTTCCTTTCGGAAACAGTACAGTGTAGTAAACATAACTGAGTATTGTATTGATGGAGGGTTTTGATTCTGAATAGCCTTATCTCATTCTGGAATACTGTAAAAGGAGATAAAGAGATTTAAAGTGATTATGATTGAATACTAAGCTCAAGACATTAGAGGTAGCATTACAGAAAAATGAATCCTTGTTATCTATGTATTTTCTTGATGTTGTATTTGCAACATAAAAAATCAATGAGCCCGGCTGGTGTTGCTTAGTGGTTGAGGTCGACCCATGCACCAAGAGGTCACCTGTTCAATTCCTGGTCAGGACACATGTCCAGGTCCTGGGACCGATCCCCAGTGGGGGGCATGCAGGAGGCCACCAATTGATGTTCTCTCTCATCGATGTTTCTATCTTTCCCTGTCCCTTCCTCTCTCAAAAATCAATAAAGAAAAAAAAAATTTACAAAAAAAAAATCAATGAAATCAATCTGATTAGTTAAGGATTTTTAAGGTACTAGATGATGTTGAGTTGAGGTTTTACTATGGGCTTATGTAGTGCATACATAAAGGGTCTTGGTAGGCTGTGTGTCAGACAGATTCAAGATTTCTGGTGTTGCCACTTGTAGCTGAGTGACCTTGGACAAGTCCCTTAACTTGTGAGCGTCAGTTTTTCATGTACAAATCAATTTTGTTATTGGCATTTAGTGAAATAATACATATGAGGTCTTGTGTGGTATGCAATAAAGACTCAATAGATATTCATAATATATTGTCATTATTACTGATCACATCATACTGACATAATTGATCTTCTAAGTGGAAAGCGAGAGAAGTAAGGGAAGAAGTGGCCACTGACTTTACAGTAGAGCTAGCCTGAAAACAGAATAGGTTTTAGAGTTGGGCTGGTCTGGGTTTGAATCCCTTTTTCTGTGCCTGCTGTGCACCTTGGGCAACTAGCAGAATTTCCCTAACCCCCAGAGTTCTCATTTGTAAATTTTCTTAAGGTGGTTTTGAGGATTAAATCAGATAAAATACATAAAATATCTAGTGTAGTTATCTGTCACATGATGGGACTCATCACTGGAGGCAGTTACTTTGTTTTTTCCCTATCTTCCTCCTTTCTTCATTGGTGCTTCATGAGGAGAGCAAAGAAATCTTTATTCCTGCTGAATAACCTGACGTCACAATATATTCACTCCCTTTTACCAATCTATGATGGCTTTTGAAATGAACATATTGACTTTATTTTGCTTTTTTAGTATGATTCAAAAGTGTGGCTTGTTATATGACAAAGAGTACAGTATCATTGTGTAGCCATAAGAAAGCAGTAATCATCTACAGAAAATAAGGGCAATTTTTGAAAGGATGTGATATCCAATCAAATGTTTATTAATGATAATTCTGACTATATAAAAGTGGCAATGCAATGGTAATGTGTAATTTATTTCTACATGAAAGATCATGCCAACTTTATCTTTGCCCACCTCAAATACAGCTAATCTGAGATTTCTGTATTATAGAAGATCTAATAAAACACATTGGCTTTCAAGCCATGGCACTGTAATTTACAGCATCTGCCAGGGAGTGACTATTATACAGCTGTGGTTCTTTTATAAGATGGGTGTAATTGAATTTCAAAGTCATCCATTGATTTCAATAGTATTTATGGTTTCCTGCTAAATAGTGTCAGTGTATTGATTTATTTAGGAATTACTGTGGTTGTCTCATGTGTTGTTGTTTTTTTTTAAATTTAGGTTAGCATAAACAAAGACAAATGGGAATTTGTTAATTAATCAAATGTTTAGAAGTTTATATTAAAATCCATTTCCTCTTTTCTTGTTTTTTATTTTCGAATGTTAGCCTTGGCGGAGAAAGGCTTCCTATAATATCTGGTGTAAGAGTAAGGTCAAACTGACATTTCTTCATATTCATTTGAATGCATTTCTTCACTCTTATTTGGATTTTCTCCTAGAGAAGGGAAGTTTATAGTCTGTGATATTTGAGATGAAACTTATGTATACCATTTCTTTAAAAGAGTTTTTGAGAGAACACAGTAAAAGGAAGGGTCTGTGGTTACGCTGAATTTTGGGGTTTGTTACCTTGCGCTGTAGATGTGTAATTCTAGAGTCCAGTTGCCATTTGATAAGTCCTTCTGTAAGAAAAGAGAAATGCAAGGTTAAAGGGTCGGACAAAATTTAACCGTTGTACCTCTTCCAATGTAGTTTCAGAAAATTTTATTTGAAAACTATGAAATGGCCTGGCTGGTATGGCTCAGTGGTTGAGCATTGACCCATGCACCAAGAGGTTGCCAGTTCAATTCCTGGTCAGGGCACATGCCCAGTGGGGGGCATGCAGGAGGTGGCCAATTGATGTTCTCTCTCATCGATGTTTCTATATCTTTCTCTTCCTCTCTTTCAAATCAATAAAGAAAAAAATATATAAAAAAAAAAAAGAAAACTGTGAAATGAAATTCATATCTAAGATCCTTTCATAAGAGAGAATAGTGTATGGTTTTCAAATACCAAAACATGAGAGTGTCTCAAAATGTGAGATGTTGTCTTTTTGCCATTGAAATGTATAACTCATTAATTCAACAAATAATTATTGAGCACCTCCCATCTTCTAGATATATTGTGCTGGCATTCAGATTCAGTGACCATTGTACTGGTCCTTGTCCTCAGGACTTTAAGAGAAGACAGGCCAATGAATGGGCATTGACAATATGTAGAGAGTGAAAAATTCTACCTTGAAGATTAGCATCATTTGCTATTGGAGGACACAGAAGGGGGCACCACTTTCGTCTTGGTGAGATTGTGGAAAGCTTTTAGAGGAAGCAGTGTCTGAGCAGAGGACTGAATAGAATATCTGGTTATCTTAAATGGCTTAGCACATACCCCTCTGTTAACCAAGAAACATATAATATACATATTATTCCAAGATATCCTTGAAGACACTGTGGGCTTACATTTACATGAATGATTAATGACAATCAGGGAATGTAATCAATAATGAGATGTTGTGTGCTTGTTTAGGTCATCAGTGGCCTGATAAATATTTGGAAATGACACCTTTAATTGGCCTTTGTTGTTACTATCCACTGTTCTTCAGGACAAGGATTCAATATTTAGAAACTGTGTAAGGTGGCAGTCACTGGAACAGTGAAGGGTTTCAGTGAAGCCATTGACTTTTTGGTCTTAAAACGATCTCCTCTGTAGTATCGGGGGCTTGAGAATAGTGTGCAGGGGAGAGAATCTGGCTTCCTGCTCTTGTATTTTAGAAAATACACCTACGATTGATTCCCTCTTCTATTTCCTCCTCTTCTGTCTACGTTTAGACTACACTCCTTTATCCAGTATGTTGGAGGAATTGGCAGGACTTAGGGGGCAAGAAGGAAATAGTCCACAGTGGGTGTTAAAGAATTCTAGTTTTCTGTTTTCTTTATCACTCAACTTGAGGGTCTTCATTTGATATTTGCAAAATAAATCTCTAATAAGTAGTTCTTCTTAGATGCATTGCTTAAGAAAACCATGGCTAAATTTCCAGAACTTTTATTATGTCCAAAGTAAATATATTCAAAAGTTTGCACTGTGAATTATAAGCTGGTGGCTGTTTGTAGCGTGTGTGGCAGCCACATAATGATTTCCATTAATCTTTGTTAAATGTGCTAGGTATGAGGCTGGGCAATAATGGACTTCGTATTTGAAATCAATGTTCTGATCTTTTCTTATTCCAAAATTTTGTTTTTATTTTTTGATGGACCCACTTGTCTATATTTTTGTAGGTCACTATAATATTTTATAACAGAATCTCTAGTCAAGTATGTTAATTAAAGGACATGCCTTGGGTTGAGCGAGTGAGGAATAGATACAGTCTAGTAACTTGTTGATCAGTATTTAAAGAAAGCCTTCTGGATTAGAAATTTTACACTCTAAGTTAAAATTTAACCATTAAGAACTAATCCTAAACATCAAGAACACCTAGGATCTTATATGTGTATTTCTATCAAAACAGGTTGCTTTAGATTTAATGTAAATTTAATCAAATACATAATAAAATATGTGTAATTGAGCGTGAGATAAACCATTTGAGATGGGGACAAAGGCCTGTCTTTTAATTTTCCATTCAGAAGAAATTGTTTTCAATTAAGGGAAGTAGAGAAATCTATTATAGACCAGTTTCTTAGGCAAAGGGGGAAGACTAAGAAATTAAATTTTTAGAAACATTTTATCTCCCTCAACCTGCCCCCATCCCTCTTAACATATCACCGCAAGCACATATTAATGTTTTCTTGTTTTGTTTTACATCCTCACCCAAGGGTATTTTTCCATTGATTTTCTAGACAGAGCAGAAGGGAGGGAGGGAGAGAGAGAGAGAGAGACATCCATGTGGGAGAGACACATTGATTGATGCCTCCTGCATAACTCCCATGGGGCCTGGGATTGAACCTGCATCCCAGGTATATGCCCTTGACTGGAATCAAACTCGAGACCCTTTGGTCCGGAGGCCAGCGCTCCAACCACTGAGCCAAATTGGTCAGGGCCTTATCAATGGTTTTTTAAAAAAATTGATTTATTTTCTTAGTATGAAACAAAACCTTTTTAAGATTGTTAGACTATAAAATATAAGCTTTGATATGAAAACTTCGTTTTAGGCACATGATTTCTCTCAGAACTTAATTGCCAAAATAATTTGCTTTCCACTGGTTTTGTCGATTACCCAAGTACTTCTTCTGTCTGGAATGGGACTATCCAGTGCAGACCAGTAAACACATATGCTCAATTCTATAAATTAAAACAAACTTTTTTTTTCTTTATTGACTTTAGAGAGAAAGGAAGGGAGAGGGAGAGAGAGAGGGAAACATTGATGAGAGAGAACATCGATTGGCTGCTTCCTGCATGCCCGCCAACTGGAGATTGGGCCTACAACCTAGGCATGTGCCCTGACCGAGAATTGAACTGGCAACCTCTTGGTGCAGGGGTCAATGCTCAACCAGTGAGCCACGCCAGCCAGACAATTAATTAATTAATTAAAAAATTTTTTTGCATTTGTCTTCGGATAGAGCAGGAGGGAGAGACAGGGGAAGAGAGAGAGAGAAACATTGACGTGAGAGAGACACATTGAGTAGCTGCCACTCACATGACCCCAACCAGGGCCAGGGACAAACTGCAACCTTAGCGGGAACTGAACCTGGGACTCTCTGGTCTGTGGGCCGACACTCTAACCCCTGAGCCAAACTGGTCAGGGCTAAAATATGTTTTTTTTATTTTTTATTGAGTTTCTTAGAGAAGAAGGGAGAGAGAGAGAGAAACATCGATATGAGAGAGAAACACTGATCAGCTGCCTCCTGCACGCCTCCTACTGGGAATCAGGCCCCACAAACCCTGGCATGTGCCCTGACCGGGAATCAGACCAGGACCTCTCAGTCCATGGAACGAAACTCAGTCCACTGAGCCACACTGGCTGGGTCACACGTCTATAAATTTGAAACATTTCTCCAGCTGGTGGTTTCGGCTAACTTAACTACTATGTGCTTAAGTTAATATGAAACATTCAAACTAATTGTAGGATTTAAGGAACTAGGTGTTTGCAAACTATGCATAATAGTACTTCTCTTTCTCTGTTCCAGTTCTGAACCCATGTGTATTTAAAATAAATATGAGTATTCACTAATTCCTATAAAATATTCTGAACGTATTGCTTCCTTTGTTGATACTTTGTAATAAAATTTCTCATGTGAAGTATTTATGTCTCTGCAGTGCCTATTGTACATGTTTGGTCTTTCATCACTGAACTTAAAGTTTTCTCAGCATGAAAATCTCATTCAAGGCACTGTGCAGTGGGTGTCATCCTGACAATTGGTTTGTGAGGTCCATATACTGTACATAATGATATATGCTCAAAAACCAGAAGTTTTAGGGGATATTTCCTTAATATTACTTTTTGATTCTTTCATACTTTCAGTTAAAGATTTTTCTGCTGAAGAAGAGATAGGGGAAAGATACTTCTCTTTCATACCTGGGAGGACAGTATCATTTACATATGTATGAGAATGTTTCACAAAGATGCATGCTGTGCAATTTTCTTTCTCATTTGCAGCTTTCCTCTTTGTATCATAACATTGTTATTCTGGTTGGGGTACAGTTTTACTCTGAAATGAAAACACTGTACTGCTTTGGTATTTTTTCTGTTTTCTAGAACTTAGTTACTTGGCCTCTTCGAGATGTTTCACAATAACTGTTTCCTTTTCCTTTTTATTTTATAGCTTTGAAGAAAGACGACACCACCTTTGACGAGGTAGGTTAAATTTCTTTATCTAATGTTAGATGTATTTAATTACTGCTAGGTAAAGTCAGTAGGTGCCAACTTTGCACTTAGAAAAAAAATGCTTGAAAAAAACCAACAAGAGGTCATATCGCTTTAGTTATATTATATTCTTTTCTAATTTTATATAATCAGTCAAATGAATGAACAGAAATATTTCTTTTGAATTAACAAATGCACAGAAGACCCCCTCCGGCCTTGGTGGTGGTCTTTTTTGATGGTGGCATTGCTGGCCCAGCCCAGTGTGATGTGCCTGCTTAGGACAGGTCTGGAGCCGCAGGTGAGCTGGGGACCACAGCTCCCTTGCAGACCTCCTCTGAATCAGGGTGTGATGCAATGTTGACGCCACATATTGTCTGTCGGACTCCCAGGGGAGAAGCTGACTTTTCCTGTTCTGGTTTTCCTATTCTTTATATATCAGATCTGTCTTTATCCACCTGCTACAAAGTAGCAGAAAAGCCTGTTCAAGTAAGGCAGAGGTAATTAATAGCATTCTGAATGTGATTTTTTTTTTTATCCTCACTGGAGGACATTTTTCCATTTTTTGTTCAGATAGAGTAGGAGGGAGAGAGAGGAAGAGGGAGAGAGAGAAACATTGACATGAAAGGGACACATCGAGTGGCTGCCACCCGCACGACCAACCAGGGCCGGGGACAAACTGCAACCGAGGTACGTGCCCTTAGCGGGAACCGAACCTGAGTCTCTCTGGACCACAGGCCGATGCTGTAACCTCTGAGCCAAACTGGCCAGGACTGAATGTGATTTTTTTAATTGAACTCTTTCCTGAGTTTTTCCTGTCTCTCTGGGAATCACCAGAGAAATAATGTGTTTACAAAACGTTCTCAAGAGTGCTGTAAAGTGGTGTTTCATTGTTGTGGTCCAAAGCCATAGTAATTGATCTGTGTTGTAAACTGGGCTACTATATGTGTATATTTATTGTGTGTTTATGTATGAACACAGTTGTATCTACACGATGTGCTTCTCCTAAAGCCTAATGAAAGCATAGATTAGTTTGGTGTGGTTAACAGCTGCAGATTCCGTGAAATATGCTACCTGTCGTCCCTCTGCTGTTCTGCTGTCGTGCCTCAGAGAGGAAAGGACATTTGTGCTCATGGAAAGTCCCTCTGGCCATGTGGCCGGCTGTGGTGCAGGGCGGGACCACTCAGGGAGAACCCGCTCCAGACTGGGATTTCTGGATGGGGCCAGTGTTTGGCTCTCACGCTCTGCTGCTTCGTCTGCTGCACCTGTTCTCTTTCCTGGGCCCAGCTCTGCAAAGCTGTGTGTCCCTGGACTCCAGAGCAACTTCCCCTGCCATCATTCCTGAAACATCCTATAAAACCTAGTTACTGTAGACCTGAAGCAACAGAGGAAACTTTTCTTCCTCATCTGTAGTAGTAATAATGATGTTCTCTAAACCTGTATTTCTGGAATTTCAGCAGTGTTACTGAGATGTGTTCGGGAGAGTATTTTCTTTCTTCTCCGAAGAAATCAATGTGAGAATATTGGGCACCTTGTCTCTTTAGAAAGAAAAGTCTCCCCTCTAATTATGTAGGTAATTTAAGCTCGCATATAAAAGAAGAGTAAGGAAAAGGAGAAAAGTCTCCTGAATACTATTATCCAGTTACAACCACTGTTGAAAGTTCGTCTTGCTTCTTTCCTTGTGTTAAAACACAAGCAAAAAAACCACAGCCCATATATTATAGCCTGCTCTTTTCCTTCTGACCTGTAACAAACATGTTATTTTCCTGTGTTTTTACACATGACTCCTAATCATCATTAGGAATGTAAAAAACCTCTTGTCTTGTTTAAATACCATTGTTAATGATTGTATGTTATTCTGTCCTATGGCTGTGATATGTGGCTTTCAAAATGAGATGAGGCTGGAGGCTAGGTGAACGTTAACATGTATATATCAAACCCATAATTACCCACTCTCCGTTACCCCAAAACCTCTGCCCAAAGTCTGGATTTTGTAATTTGGGGAAAAAATATCCTTAGCTTTTACCAAGTCGGTTTCTTCCGCGGTACCACAAGAGATTGGTTCAATACCTTGAATCAGTATATCTCAGAATGCTACCCCTGGAAGAGACATTGGAGGTCACGTGGCCCACTCCATCATTTCACAGATGAAGAAAGTGAGGTCCATCCCTGGCTGGATTTTCTCAGTGGTTAGAGCATCATCCTGCAGACTAAGGGGTCTTGGCTTGATTCCTGGTCAAGGGCACACATACCTGTGTTGTAGGTTTGATCCTTGGCCCCAGTTGGGGTCGTGCAAGAGGCAACCAATCGATGTGTCTCTCACATCAATGTCTCTCTCTCTCTCTCACTGGCCCTCCCTTACATTTTATCTAGAAATCAATGGAAAAATTCCTAGGGTGAGGATTAAAAACAAAAAACAAAAAAGAAAGTGAAGTCCAGAGGAGCCTGGTAGTTTCCAGTTAGGAGCCTGGGAGGCAGCAGTAAGTAGTAAAGGAATGTCTGGGTATAAATAACCCTAACTCAGCTACCCTCCCAAGAGCAATTGACTGACTCTTTCCAAGCCTGTTTACAAAATTCGTGTGAGGATTAAATCAGCTAAGTATACGAAGTTTCCAGAATAGTGAGGGGCACACAGATGTCTCTTAATTGGTATTATAATTACCCTTGTCTTCCTCTTCCTCCTTATCACTGATGCTCTCACCATGACATCCACCTTCTATAGTTGGAAGGGCTACAAGGAGGATGAAGGATTTAGTTTGAAATGAATAATTAGAGCTACCAGGAGAGTTATTTCAGATATTGTGCTGACATGTTCATAACCCCATAATTGACGATTGGTAAATTATTGTGCTGACTTGTTTATAGCTCCATAATTTATGATTGGGAAAGTCCCCGTGTGCCCTCTAGCTGAACCTATCTTGTAAAGACCCCCGGAACCAAGAAATTGTTGGGAGCTGGCTACTTGTCTGACAGAGTCCACAGAGCCTGGAGGTCTTGAGTCAGAGAGTGGACCTCCCCCACAATCTCAAGGAATTAGGCTTGCATTGTGTTTGTGCAGCTCAGGGCTAAGTGTGACCCAGTGTACCTTGAAATACCTAAGATAACAGACTGAGTGTTCCTGGGTGTGCCTGGGTGTTCCTAGGTGTTGCTGGGTAGCCCTGGGTGTTCCTGTTATCTGCAAGGCAAACTAATTCTATACAGCATTGTTGTAGTCCTGGGCATTATATCGAGAAGATCCTACTATATCATTAAACTTTTGCTGTAAGGTATAAAAGGCATGTAATAAAGCATATCGGGGCTGATTCCGAAGACTCTGTCACAGGGGTGTTCGGAATCAGACGCCGTCCAGCTAATAAGTGGCTCTTACTTGGACTTCAGTTCTCTAGTGGTCTTTCTTTGACTCTGTCGTGCCACAACAATATCCCTTTAAAATTCCATACAAGGTGTTGTGTGATGACTTGCAAATTAATTAAAATGGAAAATATTGTCCAAAACCTACTATGTTTCAGGTTCCATCGGAGGATGACTGCATTCAGCTTTGTAATCCCTTGGGTGACTTGCACATGGTTAACAGTCAGTAGGTATCTATTGAATAAGAGTGAATGTCTGCTGCCAGTAAGCAGAGAGAGTGTTGAACTGAGTGTCAGACAATGTGAATTCTCATTTGCCAGTTCCCACCTATCGGGGCAAGTCATTTCATTTACCCAGGGCTCAATTTCTCATTTGTAAACCAGTCAGACTATGATCTTCACTTTGCTTTCTGTGTCTAAATGTATGACAGAATCCTATGTAAAGATCAACTTAAAATGACAGCTTTACCAAGATCAGAAAAGAGCACCAGATCAGTGCTTATATAAACATGAAGTCACTGACTTGGCCAAAGGTCAACTTCAGATTATAGTGATACTGTTTTGTAGTTGGGGGAAGTTGGAGGAATTCAGCCATGTGTTGGAACTCAGTTACGTTTGAGTCCTAAAACCCAGGGCTGGGTCAGCTTCTTAGATGGGCATGGAGGTGTGGCAGCTTTCTCCCTCGCAGTATTTACAGCTGGAGGCTCTTTATCTCAGGGAGTGTCCTGCTCCAAAGTGCTTGGAGCTGAGTTCAGTTGCTACTCCCTGATTTATGTAGAGCAGCGGTTCTCAACCCGTGGGTCGCAACCCCTTTGGAGGCCGAATGACCTTTTCACAGGGGTCACCTAAGACCATCGGAAAACACATATTTCCGATGGCCTTGGGAACCAAGACATCGCTCCTCTATCCCCTCTATCCGTCTCCAGGCGGGTTCGCCCACATACAACACGAGGAACTGTGTTAAAGGGTCTCAACATGAGGAAGGTTGAGAACCACTGATGCAGAGGATTTTTCTAGGGTGTATATACATGTTAGACCTTGAGTGAAGGAGAAAAAAATATATAGATTTATTTGAAAAATAGATTTATTAACTTGTTCTTAAATAGGCTGAAATACTATGACTTAGTTTTCATAACCAGTCTGGAATTATATTCAGGAACTGCGTGCTAATGCTTGTTGTGGAGAGAAAATGAGGCACTTTGGAAATTCAGTATCGAGGGCTTCAGGTAGTTACACTGATAAGTGGTTGTGTTGGAATAGGGATGGATGATCATTTTGCCCTTAATTCATTGTGTGTCTGGGTCCTGATTAAAATAGGAAGCATTTTATGTTCTGTGGGTTTAATCTGCACATTTGATGAGGACAGACTAATCATTTATAAGGATATCCCAAATAAAAAGTTATTGGTTTTAGTTTGTTCTTTTGTTGTTTTTCCCCATAGAACTTTTCGATCTTTGGAGCCTTAGGGTTTGACACAGTACATGGCCAAAATGAAGGGGCTAAATTGTTGGAGAAATGAATGGTTAAGCCATGTTGAAGGGTGAAAGAACATTGCTATTTCGTGTCATAGTTTTAAGTGGACACAATGTTTTGGTGACATTGTGATGAGAGCTTGTCAACTTCATATCTATGACACTGTTGAAGAGCTCTCCAAATGTTTTTCTCACTTTTGGTCCCCAATAAATGGCCATGGTGTGGCCCGAGTGGGTCCCTTCTTCCTGGGTCAGTGAAAAATACACAATGACATCTGGTGAATTTTTGAATCTTATTTTTAAATTTAATTTATTTTAAAATAATAATAATAATAATACCTAAAATGTAAAGGGTCAAATATAGAGTTAATCTGCCCTACTGTAAAATTACCACATGTGAAACCTTTTGAACTTGGGAAGCAAGAAGCTCAAATTAAGTGTAAATATATGTGTGTAGAAAGGGTTGGGAAAGTCTAAAGCCTCAGCAAGCCATTCATGAACGGTCCCTGTGCGTAAAGTAAGAGGGTAAGTTGTGTGGTTTTAGTTCTGCTTCATGCCACCGTTACTTTAGCTTAAAAGTTGTCAGAACAAAGTGTTCCCTATGCTTGGGGGCTCTTCGGGGAAAAATACAAAAATTGTAGTGACTGAAATAAACCTTTGAAATGCAAAGAGTTTTATTTGTTTATGGTATATAATCCAGATAGTTAAGCACTTAATTGTTGGGGGAAAAAATGGGTGGTCACTTAGGAGTTTTTCTAATTATTCTTCGCCCTGCTTGGTTATTTTATGTTTGTGAAGTATAAGGGGCTGCAGCCAAAACATTTTGGCATTTTCTAGCTATTTTAATTTTTGTGTGCTAGAAGAATGTGTACAAAGCCCATCAAATAGCTTCACATTTTTACAGTTGAACTGTAACTTCTCCAAGTACCTTCTTTTTTTTTTTAAACTTTTTTTTCTTTATTGATTTTAGAGAGAGAGAAAGGGAGAAGGAGAGAGAGAGAGATAGAAACATCGATGAGAGAGAATATCTATAGGCTGCTTCCTGCATGTCCCTCACTGGGGATCAGGCCCACAACCTGGGCATGTGCCCTGATCGGGAATCGATCTGGCAACCTCTTGGTGCATGGGTCGATGCTCCGATGCTCAACCACTGAGCCACATCGGTTGAGCTCCAAGTACTTTCTTATAGGTTAACTTGCTTCCTGTCTGCTTAATGTAATCATTTTGTGAGATGGATGGGGTGGGGGGGGGGTAGTGTCCATTGATTATTGATTTCAGCTTCCAGTCTGTACCCCTCTTTGTTATTTTGTATAAAGATGATCATACCTGCAGTGCTGAATGTGACGGTGGTTTTTATGAGAACCAGAGCGCAGTGGTTAGGTACAGATATGATTTAGGGATAATCCTGCCCATTCTTTTCCATCCATTGAGGGTGGTGGCAGCTGCTGCAGTCTTTTCTCACCCGAACAGCATCGTCGTTGGAGGCCCCAGAGTCTGTGAATGATGTGTGCACTGTGCACAGTGGTCTACCTTCAGACATCCCTGCTTTCCGCACCTGAAACCATAACTCCCAGGCCCAGCCATTCCTTCCCAACTCTCTCAACTCCTGCTGCAGTCCCTGTCTCCTCCTTCGCTGACCCAGTTTCCAGATAACCCCTCCTTTGCCTGCCCTGTCCCGTTCTTCCCACTCACGACCTATCCCCCTCGTCTCTGTCAACTCACGGCATCTCCCCCTTTGCTGGTATCCTCAATGGCCTTGCCCCTTTGTACTTTGCTTGCAATCTACTCTGCCAGCCCTTGACTTTGACCTGGCATCTTTTCCTTTCCTACCCGTGGCTGCCGAGAGCTGCCTGAGGAAATCACCCTACAGTGTAAATAAGTGTATGGTCCCCAGCCTTCGCTGGAACCTGACTCCTGCACAGTCGTACACGGGGTGGCTGGCCTGCTTCCTGCTGAAACCTTTCCCTCCCCCCACACCTTCTAGCAACCCGCCTCCACCCCGCCTTCCTTCAAGTAGACACCTTTCCCTCTGTATTAATTTGCTAGAGTTGCCACTGAAAATTACTACACCCTGGGTGGCTTAAAACAACAGACATTTGTTGTCTCACGGTTCTGGAGACCAGGAGCCCAACATCAGAGTGTCGGCAGGGTTGGTTTCCTCCGAGGGCTGTGAGGGAAGGGTCTGTTCCAAGCAAGCCTCTTTCCTCTGCTTGTACATGGCCATCTTCTCCCTTTGTTTCTCCACCTCGTCCTCCCTCAATGGGTGCTTGTATATCCAAATGTCCCCTTTGTATAAAGGCATCCATCACAGTGAAGCAGGGGCCCGCTCTGCTCCAGTGTGACCTCATCGTGATTTAACTAATTACATCTGCGATGACCCTGTTTCTAAACAAGATCACATTCGGAGACACTAGGGATTGAGACCTCCACACGGGAATTTTTGGCGGACACAGTTCCACTCACAACACCCTCCAGCTTCTTGCAACACTCACTGCTGTTAGGCGTGGGCGCCTTACCCACCCATGTGCCACCTTCGCTGCAGCCTTCCTCCCCACCCACCCCCATGTCAGGAGGGTTGTCTTTTCTGTTCCAGGCTCGTCTCTCCTCTCCTCTGGATTCCTTCCCCTTCTTTCCATGCCAGAAACTTGTGTAATCAGTCTTTCTTATCTACACGTTCCGTCTCTTCCTTTGTGTATGGGTATTTCGCCATAGGCCCCGGCATGGTTTAAGTTCCCCATCTCTTTCGTCATAACGGAAACCCTCTGTTCCCCGTGGTCATTTTCTCATGCTGTCCTCGACTGGCGTGTCTCTCCCTTGCTTTTGGCTACTCCGTAATATTGTACACCCATCAGTGTGGCTGACTAGCTTTCTGAGCTCCACACCCAGATGTCCAGCTGCCCAATAGATGTTTCTGCCCCTGCATCTCACGGACACCTGGATCGCAGCACTTACAGAATGTTACTAAGTCTTGTATTCCCTACACCCGCACCTGTTCTCTTTCCTATCTCAGTGATTGTCTTTAATAGCCGCGTGATTTCCCAAGTTGAAAACCTGACACCATCCTAAATTTCGCTCCAAGCCTTAAATCCAGGCATTGGCCCTTGTCCCCTCCTGCCACCTCCATTCCCACCGCTGAGGTGCACATTCAGCCTCCTCCTGTCTTGCCTGGACTTGCAGTGGTCTAACTGGCTTCACTGCCTGGAGCCTGCCTCCAATTCCAGCTGAATGACAGGTCTGAAATACCAATCAGTCTGTTCACCCCCCTAATACTTTAAAAGCTTCTTGTCAGCCCTGGCCGGTTTGGCTCAGCGGTTAGAGCGTCGGCCTGCGGTCCAGAGAGACCCGGGTTCGGTTCCCGCTAAGGGCATGTACCTCGGTTGCAGTTTGTCCCCGGCCCTGGTGGGTTGTGCGGGTGGCAGCCACTCGATGTGTCCCTTTCACATCGATGTTTCTCTCTTTCTCTTCCTCTCTCTCCCTTGCACTCTATCTGAACAAAAAATGGAAAAATGTCCTTGGGTGAGGATAAAATAAATAAATAAATAAATAAAAGCCTCTTGTCAGCTGTAGGTTCCAGCCCAAACTCCTAGCTTAGCTTTCAAGGCCTTTTGTGATTCATCATTTGCCCACCTTTCCATCTCATCAAACAGCCATCTGTCATTTTACGATCTTCATTGTCATTCCAGCGGCCACGACCTCAGTTCAGAACTTTATTACTTTCACCTATTTTATCCCAATAACATGTTAATTGATCTCACGGTTCTCTCTGTCCCTCTCCCACTCCCGCCTTCCCAAAACGGCTTTCTTGTCATGATGCTTCCCTTCAACTCAAAGATTTGTACAGAGTTGTATGTGAGGCTCTGGACATGCTCTGAACCGACTTGGTCTGGCCAGTCTCAGAATTTACCCAACCGATGTGGATAGGTTGACCGGCTCCTGTCATCTTGTGGCCTGGAGCCTGGGTACAGATGCAACATCACTCCTGAGAATAAGCTTTTCTGTCAGTTTGTCTCCTGTTTTATTTTCATCACGGTTGTGTCTGTCAGCCCTGGAAGATCTGGACCAATCCCATGTAAGATATCTAGAAACGTACAGTGTTGTGAGTCATTTCAAATTCAACATTTTGGATGGCTGAAAGAGAACTTCACTTCCTCCTTAAAGCTCTCATTGGAAATTTAGTTGAAAATTTCAGACCCTTGAAACTTTCTGTGCTTGAGTTTTCCCTTCAGTGTGATCGCATTTGCCATCTCCCTAATTATGGTAGGCATAATTGCCGTAATTACGTCTGGCCCCAGACAGTGCCTGGAATGTCTGGGTAGTGCTATAAAGATTCGGAAAGGAAGTGCGTGTCACAAAATGCAAACTGTATGACATTTGTCAGAATTAGTCACTTTCATATGCTTAATTCCCAAAGGACAGAATGTTACAGAAGTTGAAGGCATGAGTAGTGTCTGTTTTCTCTTGCTGAGCACCGTGCATCCTGATGACAGGCCCGTTTACCTGGAGGAAGTCGCTCCTGTAAGGGTGGCTAGTGTTCCCTTGTGGGCAGGGCTTTGATTTGCATGTTTGAATTCATTTGGAGAAAGCTGACCTTTGGTGTAGGAAGTCTCTTCATATAGCCTAGCTACTTGTGATTTTCTTTAACAAGTGCACAATGGGCCCAACTACAGGGAGTTTATTATACCCATTTTCCTTCTGCCTGAAATTTGAGCCACTAATTTATAATCCACAAATCCTTAAATTGTTTGGTTGTGTTTGAGATGGCTCTTATGCTAGGAGCCGTAATGATAACTGAGATCAGCCAAGTCAGGGAGTCAGTTTATTTCTTAAATGCAGTCGTCCCTGGTTTATCGCCATTAATCCGTTCCAGACTCTAGCGGTTGCACCTGGCGTTGAAGTATTCCTGGGGTGCTCGAATACATAGGCCTACAGTCCATGCGTACAGTAATTTTAATTTTAATTGTAACACAGGGGTATAATCGACTCAGACAACCAAGTGCACACTGTCTCGATCAACTTTTTAATGAATATATATGAAAAAACCGTGATAGAGTGAAGCAGCGAAAAGTTGAAGTGCGAAGTGGTGAGGGACGACTGTACAACTTACATAAAATATTATATTAGTTTCAGGTGTACACCGTAGTGATTAAGCATTTTATAACTTACTAAGGATCGATGATAACCAGGTTTGACGGAGACTCAAATATGGGGCCCGCCTCAGAAAGGAACAGTGGCCTCGGCCAGCACCTCTGTCTGGGAGAAAGCTGCCCCCAGCTCTTGCTCTGATGTTCTCCCTGTATGTCTCTGGTGCCTTTAAGGGGAGCTGCCTGGGACTCCAGAAGCCTCAGCCTCCCTCAACCTCCATCCCTGCTGCTTTTGACAGCCAGCAATTAGGGGGGACTTTTCTTCCCAGCTCAGGAACCCTGGGCTGCGGGGCCTGGTTTGGGTCTGGGACTCCTCGCTCCTCAGATCCCTTCTGACTTTTATCCATGATACTTGGATGTGGGATCAATCCCTTCTGTACACCCGGCCCCTCCTACCAGTCCCAATGTGGTTTCTTCTTTAATTCCTTAGTTTTAGGACTTCCATTCAGCAAGATTTCAGGCCGTTCTGAATGATGACTGCTCTGTAGTTTAGTTGTATTTATTTATTTTCATTTTTCTTGTTAATCCTTACCAGAGGGTATTTTCCCATTGATTTTTAGAGAGAGTGGAAGGAAGGGAGGGAGAGAGAGAGACAGAGAAAGAAACATTGATCTGAGAGAGACACATCGATTGGTTGCCTCCCACATGAGGCCAGGGCCAGGGATTGAACCTGTAACCCAGGTAGATGCCCTTGACTGGGAATCAAATCTGCAACCCTTAGGTCTGTGGGCTGATGCTCTAATCACTGAGCCAAACCACTTAGGGCTAGTTTTTAGTTTTAAATTTTTCTTTTTTTTTCTCCCCTCCCCTCCCCTCCCCTCCCCTCCCCTCCCCTCCCCTCCCCTCCCCTCCCCTCCCCTCCCCTCCCCTCCCCTCCCCTCCCCTCCCCTCCCCTCCCCTCCCCTCCCCTCCCCTCCCCTCCCCTCCCCCATATGAGCCTGGGGATTTTATTTAAAAATTTTTTTAAATGATCTTAATATATGGCAGTACTCTTTGCTACAGTGTGTTATAATGCAACATTATATGCTTAATTTTAAAAAATGAGATGAATAGCCCGCTGGTGTGGCTCAGTGGTTGAGCATCCACCCATGCACCAAGAGGTCGCTGGTTCAATTCCTGGTCAGGGCACATGCCCAGGTTGTAGGCCAAATCCCCAGTAGGGGGCATGCAGGAGGCAGCCAATCAGTGTTCTCCCTCATTGGTGTTTCTATCTCTCTCTCCATCTCCCTTCCTCTCTCTTTAAAATCAATAAAGAAAAAAAAATGAGATAGTTTTTATATGTCTTTTTAAATATGTGTTTTTTTTTTTTTAAATCCTCACTGGAGGACATTTTTGCATTTATCTTCAGATAGAGAGGGAGGGGGAGAGAGAGAGAAACGTTGATGTGAGAGAGACACATCGACTGGCTGCTACCCTCAGAACCCCAACTGGGGCCGGAGACAAACTGCAACCGAAGTATGTGCCCTTAGCGGGAACCAAACCCGGGTCCCACAGGTCCATGGCCTACACTCTGACTGCTGAGCCAAACTGGCCAGGGCTTTAAATATGTTTTTATTGATGTTTTAGAGAGAGAGGAAGGGAGAGAGAGATAGAAACATCAATGTGAGAGAGAAACATCGATGGGCCACCTCCTGCTGCCCTCTACTAGGGGTCAAGCCTGCAACCCAGGCATGTGTCCTGACTGGGACCTCTCAGTCCATGGAATGACACTCAGTCCACTGAGCCACACCAGCCAGCCTGTGTAAGTCTTTTAAAATAGCTACTCATTAAATTCTAAATTCCGTGATATTAAATCTTATATGCATGGGTAAGGAATGTGTGGGAACAAAATTTTTAAGGCTCTTATGACCAGTTAAAATAAAGTAGAAAAATTGTTTCAGCATGTAATTATATATTCAGCCGATACTGTGTCAGGTAGAGCACTTATTTGACTTTTCACTGATAGGTGTTTTTCCAGCCTGGCAAATCTCACTTGTAAGTATTGAAAGAGACTTGAGATTGGACAGAGAACCCGGGGCGTCCTGGAGTCACCAGTACCCTATGCTCACTTGTGTCCTCTCAACCTGTGGACACCCTCATGTGAGACGTCTGTAAAGTGTGATTCTAGACGGTATCTTTATGTCCAGGGGGTTGCTGTTCTAGTCTTGCTGACCTCAAACACATTGTTCTAACTCTGTGCTCTGATCAGCTGACATATTGAAGTATGCAAATCATTTCCTTAAAAAATTATAGAGCAGATTGATGTGGGAACGAAAGGAGCTGAGTTGCAGTGAGAACATCAGGAATTTGGCATATTCCAGTTTGCCCACAGGGATGTGCCAAGTAGGAGATTGTCTTGATGTATGTCTTGGTGCAAACAAACTGAAATATGTTCTTCTAGTCTGTTCCTTGCCTTGAGGCCTATGACTGTAACTTAGTTACCTTAGAGCATTATGTCGTCTGTTTTAAAGGATTTTCAAAGCAGAAACTGCACCAGTTTTGTAAAGCAGTGATGGGCTTGGAGGGTGAGAGTTTTCTAAATGCTCCCCGAGGATTTTGGTGGGAGCGTCTCCACTAAATCACACCTGGAAAATACTGCTGCTGCAGTGACCAGGGTTATGTTTTGAGTGTGTCATATCCCACAAGTGTGTTCTGATGATGAAAATGATTGATTTACCACTGAACTAAAGAGGGGTTGAAGATGGATATTGGTACAGTAACACTCCGTCTGAATTTTTTTGAACAGCTCTTGATTTCAGATCATGCACCCCTATTTTTGGTTCAGAAAATATAACCTTAGTTTTTCAACTCTGTATTTCTTTTTTTTTTTTTATCCTCATCCAAGGACATTTTTCCAATTTTTGTACAGATAGAGTGGGAGGGAGAGAGAGGAAGAGAGAGAGAGAAACATCGACATGAAAGGGACACATCGAGTGGCTGCCACCCGCACGACCAACCAGGGCCGGGGACAAACTGCAACCGAAGTATGTGCCCTTAGCGGGAACCGAACCCGGGTCTCTCCGGACCGCAGGCCGATGCTCTAACTGCTGAGCCAAACCAGCCAGGGCGACTCTGTATTTCTTTATATCACATTAATTTTCTAGATATTTTAGCCAGAAGAAAAACTAAGACAGCGATAAAGAAATTTTAAACAAAGGAGGGCTAAGTAGACATTATTCCACAACAGATACAAATTAATAAGGCCTTGTCTGGTTTGGCTCAGCAGTTAGAGTGTTGGCCTGTGAACTAAAGGGTTGTGGGTTTGATTCTCAGTCAAGGGCATGCACTTGGGTTGCAGGCGTGATCCCCAGCCCTAGTCAAGGTCATGCGGGAGGCAACGAATTGATGTGTCTCTCTCACATTGATGTTTCTCTCTTTCTCTCCCACCTCCCCTCCCTCTCTTTCACTCTATCTAAAAATCAATGGAAAAATATCCTTGGGTGAGGGATAACAAAAAAAAAAAAAAGAAAGAAAGAAAGAATAAAGGGAATGCTGTAGATACTGAAAGTATCTGAAATTGTCATAAAAATAATGTCATTCATATGGGTTTTAAGATTTTTATCTTCTAATAATTGTAGAGAAATTAATGTAAAGAAGACTAGGATATCTTGCAAAGTACATACAGTATTTATTTATATTTTCCTTTTATGATGAAAGCACCTTTTTCCTGCACATGAAACACATCATTTATATAAAGTAGTGCAAACCTCTTGGGGAAAGTTCGGAGCTCAATTAAGGCATCTGGGGACAGGCCATATGTTACCAAGCATTTCGCACACCTGAACCCCAATATCTATCTAATGACCCAAGGATGCTCATTTATAAAATTAAATAGTCTGCCTTCTAAGAGAAGAGAAGCAAGCACTGTAGAAATTTTATATCATATTCACTTCAGACAATATAAAGAAACTATACAGCTGAGGATTTAAAATAAATGAGCACCTATAACACAAAAGAAGTTGTAATTCATGCCTTGAATGACTATTACTAACATACAGTTTTATCTTATCAATGTTATCTCTTCTTTAGCTATAATTTTTAATCAGTAAGGATTTCATTAAAATTGAAAAAATAATCATGAAGCTATCCTTATTCTTTTTTGATTAACCCTTAGGTCTGAGGGCCAACGCTTTAACCGCTGAGCCAAACCGGCCGGGTCTCTACAGCATTGCCTTAATTTCCCTCATTGTATTGTTTTATATATGCATTCACCTCGATTTGAAATTTGCTTTTTTCAGGCAGTGCAGGCACATTGAACCTCACCCTGGACTTTTTTCAGGTTCAGAATTTTCCCTTCTTATCATAGTTACATATTTTACACTAAATAATTTTAATATGTACTTCTAAGAAAAGTAATGCTCTTTGCAAAAAATTTACGAAATAGTAAAAAGCATAAAATAAAATTTACACTGTTAAGGGAAGACACCATTGTATATAGAGGAGTGTGATCTCAGCTTTGTAGAGCGTGTGTTTTCTGCCTGGGGGAAACTTCTGAAAAAAAGAAATACGAACGGATAATAGAGAAATCGAAGTTCCTTGAAGTTGTACCTTGCTCAGAGCTCCTCAGGTGGAAAGTGGTTAATCCGTGATTCCAGCCTAGCCTCTCTGATCCAGTGTGTGCTTAGCTTAATGCTGGGCTATGTCCCAGGAGAAGGGACAAAACGCCCAGGCACTGTCTGTGTGATATTTTGTGTATAGACAGGGAACAGACCTCAGGTTGTTACCAAGACGCAGCTGATGTTTGGTTGTAATTCTAGTAGATGAATAGTTTTGCCAATAAGGTGTAAGAGCAAGTGAACCTAAAAAATCCCTGAAGTAGATTCCAATGTCATTTCTGAGCCAAGTTCCACCCATTTTACTGAGGGGAAACTGAGGTCCAGGGAGGTTAGATAAATTGCTGAAGAGAACATGGTTGGTTAGTGTGAGATCAAGGTGGTCTCTTTTCTAAATTACTCTTTGCATTGCTTGTATTGATGTTTTTATCTGTATTTGGGTGGGGATTGGTGGAATTGTTGAAGATATAAGCTTCCTCCTTCTAGTAGTAATAGCTAAATAGAAATTTCCGGTGAGACGTTGGGGTTCAGTGGACAGTGGACGTTACGGAACGTTAGAGATGGATGAGGTACTGTGGACCACTAGCTTGCTGGGAGACACGAGGGTGATGCTGGTCTGTGTTTTAACTGGCATATTGAGAAAACTGTCAGAAGATCTCTCAATGGGTGTATATTGCCTTCCTTGAACAAGGCAAATAGTTACTACTGAACAGAGTACATCAGATAATAAATTCATTCTTTCTCTTCAAATACTGACTCTTAGCTTGAAATGTGAAGTGATTCTAGCTTCATTTTTATTTCAAATTGTGACACCTGAAATCTTTGTGAAGGTTAAAAATATAGAGCAAACAGGCTGATCTTTAAAATATTTATATTTTAGTAAGCAAAAAGAAAGATTTTAGGTGGGTATGGACATTGAATGCTTTGTATTCCTTTTTTTTTTAAAATCTTCACCGGAGGATATTTTCCCATTTATCTTCAGATAGAGATGGAGAGAGAGAGAGAGAGAAACATCGACTTGAGAGGGGGACACATTGACTGGTTGCCTCCTGCACAACCCCTGGACGAACTGAAACCGAGGTACATGCCCTTGACTGGAATCGAACCTGAGACTCTTTGATCTGAGGACCGACACTCTAACCGCTGAGCCAAACCGGCCAGGGCTTATATTCCTTTTAATTGGTGTTGAGAAAAACAGACCCATTTTTTCTCTTTTTATCCTCTTCCTCATGCTTCTAGTTTCATTGGCTGTTCTTTCCTTTTTTTGCCCTGAAAATGCTTGGTCTTGGTAGGGACCGTCCGAGTTCAGCTGCCAACCAGGGTGCTCCTTCACCCTGAGCCCTTCACAGCCCCAGCAGTGGGTCCCGCCAGTTGACAACCTTTTGGATGCTTGTGCCATCCGGCTGTGACAGTGACTCTCCTGGGTGAGCCGTGCAGGCCAGGGGATGCTGATGTTGTGGAATGATTGTACCTGTTCTGCAATTAGAGAATTATGACCCTAAACAAGGACTTGAACGTCCTGTGCCCCCCACTGCCTTCCAGGGACTCATTCTGTCATGCGTGTCATTTGATTTACTTTGTCTAATGCTTTTACCACCAGTTAAGCTGGGAAGATTTAAGGACATAAAGGGTTATTTTTAGATTCTTCTCTGGTACCATTTGGACTCAGAAGTAGGAGAATTTGTGCTCTCTTAGTGTTTTTTTTTCTTTTCTTTTTATCCCTACCTGAGGATGTATGTATTTATTTTGACAGAGAGAGAGAGAGAGAAAGAAAGAAAGAGGCATCGATTGGTTGCCTCTCATATGTACCCCGACCAGGGATTGAACCTAAAACCTAGGTATGTGCCCTGACAGGGAATCAAACCCACATCCTCTCTTTGACATACCGACAATGCTTTAACCAGCTGAGCAACTGAGCCACCCGGCCAGGGCTGTTTTTTTTTTTTTTTTGATGGCAAGGAGCAGGGAAGTGAAAATCTCAAGAGAACAGAATCAATTTTCCGGTCACCAAGCTCATTAAGTTAATATTTACTTTTAAAATGAATGTATTTGCCAGCCCTTCCTGCCGTTTATTTGGGGAACATTTAAGTACACGTGAGAGCCTCTAACTAGTTTCCACTTCCATTCGGGCATTTTACCTCTGAGGCCAGTAGCTGGTGTGATGTGCTGATCACAGTTATACCTATTTATTATTTTTTACTTCAAATCACATTTATCTCGAGAGTAAAGGAAGGGACAGAAATGAAGCTAGGTTGATTTTTTCCTGTTTCTCTGTGTCTACTGCTCAATATTGTTAAAACTACTTCTAATAACTCAGTTGACACATATTTAGGCATTTAAGGAATCTAGGATTAAAACAGAGTCTCAGAACAGATTGCATTTGAAAACTTTTGATCTTTATTTATTGCTAGTAATTCTAACACTATTATATTTTTATGATATAAAGTAATACCTGGTTATTATCTAACACTATTATATTTTTATGATATAAAATAACACTTGGTTATTAATGAAAAGATAAATACATGATGATATAGAAAAATTGGGAGTTTATTAAGATAAAATTTTATATTTAGTAAAAAGTTTTTTCAGTACCTTTAAAAGAATATTCTCAGTTTACAGCATTGTTTTTTCATGCATGCACATGATATTTTCCACTCTTATTTAAGTTTTAAAAAATAAAGATCTCTTCATAAAGTATTGTAGTTTTCTTAATCTTTGTGACTTGCCTTTTTTATTTGTCATTTATGTTATTTTGAAACATCTCTTAAAAATAATACTAATTAGCCCTGGCCAGGTGGCACAGTTGGTTGAAGTATTGTCCCATACGGCAAAAGGTTTTGGGTTTGATTCCTGGTCAGGGCATATACCTAGGTTGAGGGTTCAGTCCCCAATTGGGGCACATACAGGAGGCAGCCAATTGATGTCTCTCTCTCACATTGAAGTTTCTATCTCTCTCTCAAAAAAAGTCAGTAAAAACATATCCTTGGGTGAGAATTAAAAAAATAATAATGCTAATTAAGAATGAGGCTCAATTTTTATTGTTTCTGCTCTTATATATTTCTACATATTTATTTTGTATTTTTTCTATTTTACTAAACTTAATTGGTTTCAGTATTTTCCAGAGGTTTCCTTTGGGGTTCCTAGGTATATAACCATGTCATCTGCAAATGATATTCTTATCTCTTCCTTTCCTGTATTTGCAGTTATTTTTTTTCTCTTGATGCTTATAACTTTCTCAATTAAAGCTGTTATTTTCTTTAGCACTCAGGTGAGTATTTTTCCAGTA
Source organism: Molossus molossus (assembly GCF_014108415.1). Taxonomy (NCBI): domain Eukaryota; kingdom Metazoa; phylum Chordata; class Mammalia; order Chiroptera; family Molossidae; genus Molossus; species Molossus molossus. The sequence continues at coordinate 36,257,584 of NW_023425401.1, read as the reverse complement.
TAAACAATTTTAATGAACATAATATGTTGATTATTTCAACTTCTAGGTATTTAATATCCAAAGGGTACTCAGGTACATTTTATCGTTGTTTTGTTGGTGAGTTTTTAAAGCATCCTGTGTAAGAGAACTGCTGATTATGTTTTTAATTATTTGAAGGCTGTTTTGAGGAATTTTTAAATTTATTTATTTATATTTGTTTTTATTAGAGAGAGGAACGGAGAGCGAGAAACATGGAGGTGAGAAATGTCCATTGTCTGCCTCCTGCATGCCCCCTAATGGTGATTGAGCCCGAAACCCTGGGCATGTGTTCTGACCAGAAATTGATCCTGGACTTCCCAGTCCGTGGGAGACGCTCAGTCCCTGAGCCACACTGGCCGCGCTAAATTTGTTTGTTTAAAAAAAGAGATATGGGGGGACTTCCGGTCAAGATGGCGACGTTGGTAAATGCGGTATCACGTCCTCCCACAACCACATCGAAGTTACAACTAAACTACAGAACAACCATCATTCAAAAATGCCTGAAATAAAGCTGAACGGAAGTCCTACAACTATGGAATTAAAGAAGCAGCCACATCCAGACTGGTAGGAGGGGCGGAGGCAGAGGGCTGGTCCCACACCCACGTGTGGCGGATAAAAATCAGGAGGACACCTCAGCTGGGAAGGACTGAGGGGGTCCCTGCCCCACACCAGATGCCCTGCTCAGGGTTGCTCGGAAGAGAAGCCCCATCACTTCTGGCTGGAAAAACAGCGGGAACTGAGGCTCAGGGAAGCTGATGCGGCTGGAGCCCCAGGCAGCTGCTCTTAAAGGGCCCGCGCACGGACTTATCGGACTCTCTCCCTCTAAGCTTAGAGGGGTGCCAGCGACATACAGGGAAGAACTGAGCTGTTTGGCACTGGAGTGAGGGCTGGAGAGGGGGCTTTCTCCGGGACAAACATGCTGTCAGAGGCCTTTGTTCCTTTGGTGAGCCCTTCCCTGGGGCGGCAGACAGAAGCCATATTTGGGACTCCAGCAACCTGGCTCACACTGTTTGCCCCGCCCTGGTGACTCCTTGAGGCCCCGCCCCACCCAATTTTCAGGCCCACCCAAGCTGTTGCCAGTTGCTTCACCACAGGATTGGCCTGTCTTGGATCCTTCAGGTTTTCCTAAATTGTTTCAAACAAGCAGCATCTGGTCTCAGCTAGCCCTATACCTCTCATTAAGTAATACATAGAAACAAACACAGTGAGGCAGCCAAAACGAGGAGACAAAGAAACAGGTCCCAAATGAAAGAATGGAACAAAACCCCAGGAAAAGAACGGAACAAAACCCCAGGAAAAGAACTAAGTGAAATAGAGATAAGCAACCTAACAGATGCTGAGTTCAAAATACTGCTTATAAGGATGCTCAATGAACTTAGTGAGAACCTCAGCGAACTTAGTGAGGGCCTCAAGAGCATAAAAAAGGACCAGTCAGAAATGAAGGATGCACAGTCAGAAATGAAGGAGGCACTAACTGAAATAAAGAATAATTTACACAGATTCAATAGTAGAGTAGGTAAAGCCAAGAAGCAAATCATCGATTTGGAATCTGAGGAAGCAAAAAACACCCAATCAGAACAGCAAAAAGAAAACAGAATCCAAAAAAATGAGGATAGTGTAAGGAGCCTCTAGGACAACTTCAAGCATGCCAACATTCGCATCTTGGGGGTGCCAGAAGGAGAAGAGCGAGAACAAGAAGGCGAAAACCTATTTGAAATAATAATGGCAGAAAACTTCCCTAACTTGGTGAAGGAAACAGACATACAAGTCCAGGAGGCACAGAGAGTCCCAAACAAGATGAACCCCAAGAGGCCCACACCAAGACACATCATCATCAAAATGCAAAAGGTTCAAGACAAAGAGAGAATCTTAAAAGCAGCAAGAGAAAAGCAGTTATTTACCTACAAGGGAGCCCCCATAAGACTATCATCTGATTTTTCAAAAGAAACTTTGCAGGCCAGAAGAGAGTGGCAAGAAATATTCAGAGTGATGAAAAGCAAGAACCTACAACCAAGATTACTCTATCCTGCAAAGCTATCATTTAGAATTGATGGCCATATAAAGAGTTTCCTAGACAAGAAAAAGTTCAAGGAGTTCATCACCACCAAACCGTTATTATATGAAATGTTGAAGGGTCTTTTTGAAGAAAAAGATAAAATATATGAACAAACAAAATGGCAATGAATACATATCTATCGACAATGAAATCTACAAACAAAATGAACAGGCAGAACAGAAACATTCTCATAGATACAGAGAACATTTTATTGGTTGCCATATGGGAGGAGGGTTGGGGGAATGGGTGAAAAAGGTGAAGGGATTAAGAAGTACAAATTGGTTGCTAGACTGACAAACCTCAAAGGGAAGGGGGTCGGGGGGTGGCAAGAAATAAAGCAAAGAACTTATATGCATAACCAATGGACACAGACAACAATGTGGAAAAAGGCAGGAGGAGGGCAGGAGTGGAGAAGAGGGGGTCAGTGGGGGAAAAATGAGGAATATCTGTAATTCAACAATAAAGATTTAAAAAAAAGAGATATATGTGTCTTTATTCAGTATTTTCTTGACATTCCTTTGCACTTAAGAGTCTGTATGTTAAATGTTTGTTAATAAAAGGTAGAAGTATGTTATGCAAGATGTAATTAGCACATAATATTTTTGTCCAGTTAGAAACCTGCAAAATGTGTATGAACTTGTGGCGGGACATCTACCATCATTTCGGGGATCAGTGAGCATCACCGATTTGGGGATGAGTCACAGGAACTATTGATTCAGTAGTTGATGGGCTGGGTATTTTGGTTTGAGATTTCTTTTATTTTTGAGTGATTGCTGCTGGCTGTCTTTGGTTGTGGGACTGTGCGCTCTCCAGGGTTTTCCACCCTGAGCTCCCTGTGCTGGAGGGTGGTGAGCCTGGGGATCTCTCTTTTGTCTTCCAGCTGGGAAGGTTCTCACACCCCACAACGTTTTGTGTGCCTCCTTTTCCTTATCTGTCCAGACAAGGATCATAATCTCTACCTGGAAAACTTATTGTGAAGATTAATCAGATAATGCTTGTAAATCCTTTAACAGGTCTTGGCACTTAGCAGGCACTCTGCTTCAGGGCTTGATTGTGCCTCTCACAGCATCCATCATGCTCAGTGACATTTGTGTTATCCTTTGCTCCATGTGAGCCTCACATCTGTGGGGAACAAACTGAGGGTCACATGTCATCTGCTTAGCTTCGTCAGGGGACACCAGTGATCTAATTTTAGGAACCTGCTCATTTTATGTAAAAAAAAATTTTTTTTCCTTACTGATTTTTTTTTTTTAATCTTCACCCAAGGACATTTTTCCATTTTTTGTTCAGATAGAGTGGGAGGGAGAGAGAGGAAGAGAGAGAGAGAGAGAGAGAGAGAGAGAGAGAGAGAAACATCGACGTGAAAGGGACACATCGAGTGGCTGCCACCTGTATGACCAACCAGGGCCAGGGACAAACTGCAACCGAGGTACACGCCCTTAGCGGGAACCGAACCCGGATCTCTCTGGACCGCAGGCCAATGTTCTAACCGCTGAGCAAACCCAGCCAAGGCTTCTTTATTGATTTTAGATAGAAAGGGAGAGGGAGAGGGAGATAGAGATAGAGATAGAGATAGAGATAGAGATAGAGATAGAAACATCAATAAGAGAGGTGAACATTGATTGGCTTGCCTCCTGCATGCCTCCCACTGGGGATCAGGCCCACAACCTGGGCATGTGCCCTGACCGGGAATCGAACCAGTGACCTCTTGGTGCATGGTCGACACTCAACCACTGAACCACACTGGCCAGGCAGGAACCTCCTCATTTTAAAGATGGGAAAACAGGCTGTGAAGTTCAAATTTAGGCTTCCTCCTGCCCCTGCTCCCTACCCCTCCCATCACAGTGGCACTGCCATAACCATGTGCCAACTGGGTGTTTGCAGGAAGGAATGGCCACTGGTGGGATTTGTCCTCGAGGTGGGTTTTGGTCATTTCATTCATTTAGCACAATGTTTTGCACTTAGTATGTGCTGAATAAGTGTCGCTGGAAAGACTAAATAGACAACACTTATGGGGTTTTTCTTTGGTGAGTTTATTTCCATAATCCAGACATAAGATTATTTCTTTTTCTCTCCTTTTTAGAATGCCATAAGAATTCACTAATCATTTATTGATTAGGAGACCAAAAAAACCCCGAAACACCCTAATGTGTTTAAAATTTTTAAAAATTAAATTCATTCAGCTAACATTGGTTAATAACATTAAATAAGTTTGTAAGTTTTAGGTGTACAATTCTATAATACTTCATCCATATATGTTATTGTGTGCCCACCACCCAAAATCTTCCATCGCCATATAGTTGACTCTCTTTATCCTTAAATGTTTTTCTTTATGTACATTATTTAATCTTCCCAATAATGTTGGCATTATTATGTCTGCTTTTACAGGTGGGAAGCTGAGGTTTAAAGTTAAGCAAGCAGCATAGGGCTAGTGACGTGGTGGCATTGGGGGGTGACTTAGCCCTCTTGCCAACAGCTAAGTGGCAGCTGGGAGGGACCTGCTGCGTGGTTGGCCTTTTAAAAGGAAGGTGAAAGTTCCGAGCCTTTAAATGACATTGAGTTACATTTACTGTTGAGTTGTGTGACTTGTACGTTACCGATTAATGCTAAGTGTGTATTAGGATATAGCCCTTGGCTGTGGGACTCACTGAGAAATGCTGCAAACAAATTGATTTTCCTGCTTAGAGTAGTGCTTCCTCCAGTTCTGAGGATCCTCTGGCATTTGCCTTCAGGATTCTTTCTCATCTCATTAAAAAGTGGAGGCCAGATGTTGTGCACGGCCAGTAATTTAGTACCCACTACTTTCGCCCCTGTTGTTAGTTCGTGGACAATTTAGAATAATTTCTACACATTTTCAAAAACCGTAAAGTGACTGTCCATTTGTGTGGTGGTATTTTTGGTCACGTAGAGCTTATGGGTTTTTGTCCTTACCTTGAAATGATCTGGTGGAAACACTGAGGATCTAGTGTGGTGACCTTTTCTCAAGCTTGTAAGGGGGGAGAAACAAGTTGTGATCCATGGGCATGTGTTTTGGGCTAATTCTGCTTGTAGCTTTGGTTTTTCGTCCTTTTCCCCAAGATATATAAAAATTAAACATTAGAGATTAATCACACATTATTAGTCCATTGGATTTTTATCTAAGGTTGTTCCTTCTCTAAGTGGGGAGTGAGGCTGGGGTAATACCTGTCTTATTTGGGAGATGTATTACTCTGATCCCAAACATCCTAGCAAAGCTATCCTGACTCTGTTTTTACTGAAAGCTCTTCCTGTCATTTGGGGTAGTTTATATTGTTTATTTGTTTACCTTTGTGTAAGGAAGTTCCTTTTTTACTGGCCCATCTCATCATAGATCAAAGTTTCCACCCAGGGACCTTTACTTACATAATATTTTGTCTGAGGCTGTGTGTGTTTTCTTTCCTCCTTTCTTCTTCTTTTTTTTTTTCCCTTTTAAAAGCTTTTTGAATTTTTGCCCCATCTGCACTCTCTGGTTTTCCTTCCTTTTATTTATGACTATTGTGTAATGAATATTCATAGTTTCCATTATTAATGTTGTTGCATACCGTTTGGCAGCTCACTGGCTTCCTGGTACTATAATTTAAAAAAAAAATCAGATTCTTTTATTTATTTATCTTAAATTTTGTCATCTTTCTTTGTCTTCTTTAAATTTTTTCCTTGTAGAGTTTATAATCATGTGAATTTTGCGCCCCTAACTGAGACATATGTTCGTGTCTAAAACTACACAGTCCAGAATGTCAGTCGGCTTAAGAGGATTCCTGCCTCGGACTGAAGAGGGTCTGAGCCTTCTGGGGGTATAGTCTGACCATATGAATACCAGGAATTAGACATCATTTATTTTGAGAGAGGGGCAGCTGTTGCTGTAGTTGAATTTGAAGATCTTTAGTTATTTTGTTCCTCTCTTTAAAGAGCTTTTGTCCATACATGCATCTCGTTGGCAGGGTTGATAGCAGACATTGGCATATTGATGATGTGAAACGAGGGAAAAAAGATCTGCAAAGGAATTACCTACAGTGTTCTGAACATTTGATTTTAAGGTATTAGGTTTGTTTTCTTACTTTTTTTTTTTCAGTTTATTAAAAATGGTAAAACCTCTAAGCATTGTTCCTGTCAATTCGTTTTTAAGTGATTTTAAGGTAAGATTTCTACCCATTTTACACTTGATCAGAAGGTCTCGCAATGCGAGCTCCCCGAAAGCATCCTCAGCCATCCCGTGGGGTTTGCTTAGGACGGCAGTCAAGTGGTGACCGTTTGCGCCTTCCTGCAGTTCTCAAGCCTTTTATTTAAATCAGTGCTTATGATCTCTCACTGTTGTTTAAGAACACAGCTCCTGGACCTTAAAATCAGTGATGATTTCAGCCGGGTATGTGGAGTCAGAGGGCCAGACCACCGCCTCCCTCTGCCATGGTGAGAGGCCCCGCCCACCCCTCCTCGTGCTGGTTCACACGGGGAGCAGTGTCACTGCGTATTCATAGCTGCTGTTTATAGGGCTCCAGAGTTTACAAAACAATTTCACATGCTATTTCAGTCCATTCTTGCAGCCGCCCTGTGAGGCAGCAGATAAATGTTTCCATCCCTGTTTTGCAGAGGAGGAAATTGTATTCCGAGAAGGTGAGTGCTGTGCCTTAGGCCACAGTTTTCTGTTCTCACAGTGGAGTTGGGTCTGGAACCCCGGTGTCCTGCCCACCTGCCATCCCTCTGTCATTCTGCTTCACCTGAGAGAGTCCGGGTTGAAGGACATTGCATTCAGGATCAAACTAGGGCAGGTGTGTGACTTTAAAGCCCTAGTAATGTGGAGTTCAAAATGATAGTCATTCCTTCATTATTATAACGTGAATGGCAGATAATACGAGTCACACTAATGTGTCCATGCAGACAAATGCTTTTTATTTTTTTATGTTTTGTGATGGATTTATAGCCCTGAATATTTAATTTTCCATAGCTGTGAAGAGTGTAGCCGCTGCTTGGTATTGTTCAGATGCCTCAAGAACCAGCAGCTCCTGCTGTGCTGGGAATACGGGCACTTTGGCTAGACGGGAAGAAGTGCTAGGTGGCTAGCAACCATCCCCTTGAGAGTAAGGAGAAAACAAGACACTTCTGACAGCATTACGAACTGGGGCAAAGGTTTGGTGAAAACAGGAAGCTGCTTGGGCGAAGAATTTAGCATTAGATATAGATTCAAGTTTCTGCTCCACCATTTAGTAGCTGTGTTACAACGGACAGTCTCTTAATCCCCTGAGCCTCCTGGAAGAGGGAAGGAAGGCTGTGAGGCAGTTTCAGGACTGGGTGAGAAGTCAGGGTGCTCCCTGCCTGATGTCATCAGCCCGCAGTCATGTCCAGGCTGCAGCTCTTCTTGGTTGTGTGACACTGGATCTCTGCATGCACTTTCTTTCATTTAATTAATTTATTTTTGTTAGAGATGTTTCTCCTTTTCCCCCCATCGACACCCTCCTCCCGTTCCCCTCCCCTCCCCATCATTGTCTATGTCCATTGGTTATGCTTATATGAGTAAGTTCTTTGGTTTATCTCTTCCCTCTTCCCCACCCCCTCTCTGAAGTTTTGTCAGTCTGAACTCCACGCATTCTCAGCTGGGGAGATAATGCCCTGGCCAGCATGGCTCAGTTTGTTGGCACATTGTTCCATACATCAAAAGGTTGCAGGTTCGATTTCTGGTCAGGGCACATGAGTAGATTGTGGGTTTGATCCCTAGTTGGCGCATGTATGGGAGGCAACTGATTGATGTTTCTTTCCCACATCGATGTTTCTCTCTGTCCCCCTTTCTCTAGTGTCAATAAAACATTAAAAAGAAAAAAAATGGAATAATAATAGTAATAATAATAATAACAATAAATGTAGGGAGGTATCTGATGCCTCTGTTAAGCTCTCAGGTTTTTTTCCCCTCTTCTCTAGAGGTTAATTGAGGCTAAATCTAATGGAGAGAATTTACCCCTAGAATAAAAATTTTAAATATTTGCATCTCATTTCATTCATGTAGTTATTGGCCTCTTATACCTTGAGCATTTATTTTTTAGATGTGATATTTTTGTACTTTTAATCACCAAAAATACTGTGTTATATCATGTCTAGGAAATTCATTATAAGCCTTTTGAAGAGAGAAGGTTTTGTGATGAAAGCCAGCTGCTCAGACTTTCCCCCTCCTCACCCATCCCCCAGCGGACTGCAGAAGCAGCCTGCTGGCAGAGGTCCAGATTCCCTAAGTGATGGGATTGTTCCTGGGGCCAGGAATGAGAGGAATCTGCCCAGATTGGAGATGGCTTCAGATACTTTGCTTGCTTCATATGCGTCCTCTCATTTCCAGACTAACTGACCTGGCACCATTTTCTATTGTTGGGAATGCTGTTTTAACACTGGTATGTGTGGAGGTCTTGCTGTTTAAAATATTACCTTTAAATCTACTCTTCAATCTCATGGAAGCTCTTCTGTTTTTGCACTGTGGAAGAACTGGGAGTTCATTTTAACTTACAGTTACACCTCTACAAATCAGTATGGTCTGGCTGTGGTGTTCACGGGTGGCCCCTTGCCTGGTGACTCAGGTGTTGAGATTATGGTTTTACTTTCTCCATTAACTCAGGGTGGGAAGGGTTCGTTACTGGAATGGCTCAGGCCAGGAAATTATTGGCTGTTGTCAGTGGAGTTTGTTTATCTTTTCCGCTTCTCTGCATTCCTAGACCCTGAGCAAGCTCATCATCACTGCGATTGCACTTCCGTTTGTACCAGCTCTTCCTTGGCTCTGCTTTTATTAAATACTTGATATTTTCCTCGTCTTTGGATGTAAATTCAGGGAACGCCATGCAGACATTTCAGAAAGGGCTTTCTTCATCAGCATTTGTTAAAAAAAAAAATTTATTGCTGAACATCTCTTGTTCCCTTTTTGTTTGCCTACCTCCTAAATACACATTTTCTGCAGGGATTCTCTAGGATTTAGGATGTCTATCTACATAATTTTTTAAAATTTAAGATTGATGCATGTAGTGAGCTTTTAGACCAACACTGTCCAATAGAACTATAATGTGAAGCCCATATAAATAACATTTTTCCTAGTAATCATATTAAAAAAGTAAAAGAAATAGGTTACTTTAATTTTTTTTCTTTTTGTCCTTACCTGAGGATATTTTTCTTTTTTTTTTTTTTTTATCCTCACTCGACATTTTTTCCATTTCTTGTTCAGGTAGAGTGGGAGGGAGAGAGGAAGAGAGAGAAAGAGAGAAACATCGACGTGAAAGGGACACATCGAGTGGCTGCCACCCGCACGACCAACCAGGGCCGGGGACAAACTGCAACCGAGGTACATGCCCTTAGCGGGAACCGAACCCGGGTCTCTCTGGACCGCAGGCCAATGCTCTAACCGCTGAGCAAAACCGGCCAGGGCGAGGATCTTTTTCTGTTTGTCTTCAGATAGGGTAAGAGAGGGAGAGAGGAAGAGAAAGGGAGAGAAACATCTACATGAGAGGGACACATTAACTGGTTGCCTCCCGCACAACCCCGACCAGGGCCAGGGACAAACCACAACCGAGGTACTTGACTTTGGCCAGAATCAAACCCATGACTCACTGGTCCGAGAGCAGATGCTCTACCACTGAGCCAAACTGGCCAGGGCTAGGTTACTTTAATTTTAGTGTATGTTATTTAACCCCATATAGTAGCCCCCCCCCGCCCTTAATTGAGGGAGGTGTATTCCAAGATCCCCAGTAGATGCCTGAAACCGGTTAGTTCCAAGCTCTATACATACGTACTAGGTTTTTTCCTTTACATACATACCTATGCTAAAGTCTAATTTACACATTAGGCACCGTAAGAAATGAACACTAATAAACCAACAATAAAATAGATGAATTATAACAACATCCTGTAATAAAAGTTATGCGAATGTGGCATTAAGTAGAATAAAGGTGACTTGAAACAAGCACCTTGATATCGCAGCAGTCCGTTTGGTAACTGAGACGGCTGCTCATGAGCCCCAGGCAGGTAGCATGTACAGCATAGATACATGGACAAAGCATGTCTGGTGGGACGGAGCGGGACAGTGTGAAATGTCGTCATGCTACTCAGAATGGCCTGCAATTTAAAACGTCAGAATTGCTTATTTCTGGAATTCTCTATTTAATATTTTCGGACCTTCGTGGAGCATGGTAGTGTGGATAAATGAAATGGTGGAAAGCGAAACCTCAGATAAGGAGAACTGTTTATCAAAATATTACAGTTTGGATATGTAATCAATATAAAAACTATTACTGAGATTTTTATAGTTTTTTTTGTACCAAGTTTCGAAATATGCTTGTCTGTATATGCTTTCAGTATATCTTAGTTTGGACTAGCCACCACATTTCAGGTGGTCAGTAGCCATATGTGGCTAGAGGCTACCTTATTGGTCAGCACAGAGCTACACTGTAACTTTTCTTCTGTCTCAGAAAGGCATCGCACTATACTGCCAAATATTTTCTCATCACAGGGGCTTAGAAAAGAGGCACGAGTTGGTGCTTCCTGCCTTTGCCCACAATTAACACATATCTAGAGACAATTCCTTTGTCAGAAAAACTAACTGTGGGATAAAATATCCTAAAACATGAATGCAGATGTAGCATGTGTCAAGTTGCCTAAACAGTTGACTGCTAGCAATAAAAATTGCTTTGTCTCACGGCAGGACTTAGTAGTCAGGACAAGCCTCAGCATTTAGCACAGTCCCTGGATGCACTCACGTAGAAGCCGTGGAACGCACTCACATGCTACGGATGTTGACTGCAAAGCTGTGCGTGGTGTTCGTGGTTGACACTTTATTGTCCCCCTACCTCCAATCACTTTTCAAGGTCATGAGGTGTAAAAGATGAAAGATGATTGATCCTTAGGATGCCAGCTCATCTGCTTTGTTTTATTTTCTGCCCTCATTTTTCCAGGGCTCCTCAATAACCTTCTCTGAAAAAATGGTTTTCATGTGTTTAAAGATCATTACTGAGTCTTAAATAAAGGTAGTTATGGCTGAATTTCAGCCAGTGGAGGGTCCGTATGATATATTCAAGGACAGTGTTTCTCAAACTTTACTGTGGATGTCAATCACCTGGAGGTCTTGTTACTGTGAGATTTTGATGCAGAAGGTCTGAGACCGGGCCTGAGATTTTGCATTTCTGAAAAATTCTCCTATGATGCCGATGGTGCTGGTCCACAGGCCATACTTGGAGCAGTAAGGATCTTGTGCTATGGTAACAATGCCAATGTTTGTTAACTTTTCATCAGCCCACTGTGAAAAGAGAAAGCTAACAATATAGAGTGAGGATTTCCACCATGCTGAAAGTACTTTTTTTGTTTAATCAATTTCTTAAAATTCAGAAATAATTTCTTGCTACCATGCTGATTGTAAACAGTAGTTATTATTATTTTTTAAATGAACTTTCATGGCAATATTAAAAAGCTGACAACCCTATTTAGATCTCCAAGTTAATAAAAATAAGATAATTACAAAAATTATCTTATTGTAAATCAGATAATTTTACTGATCTATAAACTCCTAAAGTCTGAGGCCACCACACCATCTAAACTAGTGGTTTATAGTTTTTTCAGAGCACTTACTAGGATTTGGTATTGATACAGTTACTGGGTAGTTGTTTAATGTCACTTTCTCCACTGCGCTCTAAGCTGCTTTCCCCCACCACCACGTTGTTCCTCGTACCTAGCACTGGCCCTGGTGTCTGTTAGTTTCCAATCAGTACTTCTAGGACAACTTTGTGCCTTGGGTCTCAGCGGGACTGGTACTGCTTCGCAGGGGATGTTTTGGTAATTGGGGAGAAACTAACTGATTGGCCGAAGGAATGGAGGGTGTACTGGTGTTTGGTGGGTAGGGGCCAGTGGTGCTAGACATTCTGTAGTGCACAGAACAGCCAACCAAGGCAAAGCTTACCCTGTTTGTTCTTCAAAATCTTAGAATGTCCCTGTTGGAAAATCCATTGGTAAAAAACCTGCCAATAATTACCTGAGCCATTTAGCATATAAAGACAAAAATTGGGGGGGGGGGGCAGTTTTAATTTATTATATGAAAATTTCAGGAATGTAACTGCTGAATACTTTATTTTTTTTATTTTAATTTTTATTTTTTTAGGGCCTTCTGGTAAAAACTGGAAGACCTACTAGACAAATTCAAAAAAAGCTGTAAGCACTTGCTGAGTACTTTAAAAGTTGTGCTTTGATTTATCAGTTAGTTAACAAAGACATTTTGGCAGATCCCATCACCAGTAGCAGTGTTGCTTATGGTATTTGAAGTGTACCAGCACTTATTTGAGGGCAATGTGATGATTAGGAATATACAACTGTGTATTCTCTCATTCCTCTCTCTCTCTCTGCCTTTATTTAAAAATGTCCCATAAGAAGTGTTGCAGGTATTCAGGTGAATGTCTTTCAGTGCCTTTAAATTCAAATGTACTCAGTAAAAATGGTTGCAAACATCTTAACTACGTCATTAAGTCATTTAGTGTAGTCATGCTTATTACACAATGAAAGTAAAAATTACTCCCCTCGATTTTGCTTTTATATGAGAGTTTCTCTTTCTGTGTGTGTGTACATTCTCTCTTTGGATTCCAAACGTTTGCTGTCAAAAGGTGGTGCTGTTAAGGAAGCATCGTGGGATCAGGGATTCCTGGCTTTGCCTTATTCAATGTCTCAGAACTCACTGGATGGTCTACATCATACAAATGATAGTAAATGTTCCATGAATGACCTCACACATGGTAAGATGCCCTAGCTTACTTGATGACTATTTGTCCAGAGCTCCTCAGAAAGGCAGACTGCCCACCTGAGACCCTCTGTGCCGCTTCCCATGAGCTTTCAGTTTGGGAAGACAGACGGTTTTGGAGGAGGATTTGCCAAATGCTGAGGTATGAAGGGGTGTGGGGACTGCAGCTGGTGGTGGTGGAACAGTTTTCCTGAGTTCACCAGTTTGTCAGGTGAATAAGAGTAGAGTGGTTTCAGTTTTTCAGGAAGAAGTTAGGATCCTCCAACCAGGGGTGCTATTATAAGACATTTTTGACAATTACATGTTTGTCTGTTTCAGAGCAATTAACAACAAAATCCATTCAGACCCAGGGACCGGGGAGCCTTGTCTATCTTGCTCAGTAGTTAGCTTGGGCGGGCTATCAGCTCAGGCCAAGGGGGGGCCCGCAGTATATACTTGGTGCCAGGAAGGCTCCTGGGACTGAGCTGAGGAGAGATGGCAGTGGGTTCCACAGAAATGTTGCTCATTAATTGGAACTAGGAAGGTATAGGAGGTTCAAGGGTAATTGGCACTGGAAGAAGGTCACTGAAGGTGAATCCACTTAAAACGGATATCAACATTTCATGGTTAATATGCACTTTAAGGTTTGATTGGGATTTGGTCTTTTGGAAAATAATCTGATAATCATGAAAATAAAGTTCTTCTTATTTACAACTATGTGCTAATTCTTAGAAAAAAAGAAAAGAATTAGGTATTTTTGGAATAATTATTTCTGTCAATTATATGAAAACTCATGCTGTCCTTCATTTAAGCATAATTATATAGAGGGTCCTATTTATTTATTTTTATTTTTCTAAGGGATTAAAAAAAATTGGAAATCATTTCATCCTCTCTCTCTTTTTTTTTATCCTCATCCGAAGAGACTTTTACATTTATCTTCAGATAGAGCATGAGGGAGAGAGGAGGGAAGAGAGAGGGAAACACCAATGTGAGAGAGACACATTGACTGGTTGCCACCCACACAACCCCAACCTGGGCCGGGGACAAACTGCAACTGAGGTACATGCCCTTAGTGGGAACCGAACCCAGGACGCTGGTCCGCGGGCTGATGCTCTAACCGCTGAGCCAAACCAGCCAGGGCCATTTCATTCTCTTTTAAAGCATCTATAAAGTTGTAGATTTTTTTTATCTTTAATTGTTAATTATAACAAGTATCCAGAGATCCTTATTTTCTGTGGTTTTATATGTGATAAGCAGTTTTCCAAAATCATTTTTATTAATCTCATGACATGTCTACTTTGCAAGATTAGTAATTGATTTGTTTGCATTTTCATACCACTGGTGGGAGGGCAGATCGAGAGGAATATTTGAGTGTGGAACTGATTTTACAAGTCATGAATTCTCTGGAGAATATTTTTGAATTATGATAAGCTACGTTTGGGGATAAATATTTGGATCACAAATTCCCTTACACCCCTCAGATTCTCTGTATATTTTGTGATGCCAGTTTGGTGATAAAATCAAGGGCTGACATGTATTTATCCTTCATCCCTCTATCACAGAATCGTATGCAAAGTAAGTTTTTAATAAATTCTGGTTGAATGGGATTGTTGAATATCATGAATTCATATTCTCCCATGATTTCATAATTGCAAAGTTTCTCTGAGTTGCTGAAGGTTGACATGATAAAACTTAGCCTAGCATCCTTTTTATGTTACGCTTTATAAGGTAGTGTTTTCATCTAAAATCTGGATCATGACTGAATTTTTGCTTCAAAGAGAACACTTTGTTCTTTGAAATTAATAATAATTAAAAACCCCACACACATACACTGGATAGCATCTGTGCAGGGAACTTTCCTCTCAACATTGAGCAATTATGAAACATGACCAAAGAGAGGTCTTGTAAATTATGAATATTCTGAAAACAATGAGGCATATTCTCCAGCTACAAAGATAACACCGGAGTTAATGGGAGTTTCATATGCCTAGGGGGAGATGTCATCAAGACAAACATGTAGTTTGTCAAAGTGGCATTTAGATGACTGTATGCGATATTAATCCAGTCATAAACTGTTGTCAAGCTTAAGTCTAATTTTAAAAGTAGCTATTTTAGACTTATTTTTATATTACTGTCTACTGTAGCAAGTGATTTGAAGCCATCAAACTTTTGGGGTAAAAGATAGAAAATAGCATATAATTAATCAGCATTTGGATGTCTTCTTATCAGCCGTTGAACACAAACCTTGATTGCTTGAATTATCTCCACTACTTTGACCCATCCTATTTTATGACAAAACATTGGAGAAAGTAAGCTGCTCTCTCCACCTAGGGTACCACTTCTCTCCAGTATAAAAGAGGTATTATGCCCTGGCCAGTTTGGCTCAGCGGTTAGAGTGTTGGCTTGTGGTCCAGAGAGACCCGGGTTTGGTTCCCGCGAAGGGCATGTGCCTCGGTTGCAGTTTGTCCCCGACCCTGGTTGGGTCATGTGGGTGGCAGCCACTCGATGTGTCTCTTTTACATTGATGTTTCTATCTCTCTTTTCTTCCTGCTCTATCTGAACAAAAAATGAAAATATATCCTCGGGTGAGGATAAAAAAAAAAAAAGAGGTGTTAGCAAAGAGAGGCTTTGTGTAATATAACAACTACTCATTATACTTAACCATCCAAAGGAGCATAAGCCCCTGTAAAGCAGCTGTTTCCCAGCTGGGGCACATGTACACTTAGGGGAGTGAACAGGCTTTTAAGTGGTATGTAGGCCTGGATAGTTTTTTTTCCCCCTTTTTTAATCCTCACATGAGGACATTTTTCCACTTTTTGTTTAGATAGAGTGGGAGGGAGAGAGAGAGAAACGTTGATGTGAGAGAGACACATCGACTGGTTGCCTCCCGCGCGACCTGGATCAGGGCTGGGGACGAATCGCATCTGAGGCACGTGCCCTTGACCATAATCGAACCTGCGATTCATCTCTCCAGAGGTCGATGCTCTAACCGCTGAACCAAACTGGCCAGGGTGGCCTGGATAGTTTTAAGAGAATCTCTTTCCACCTCCTTAACCTCTGATATTCTTTGTCAAAATTGAGCTCCCTGAAAAAAACACCCATGGTTTGGGCATCATGCAGAATCTTCCTTCCCACCTGTCTTCTTCCACAGCCTTCTCCTATTTTACATAAAACATACTCTCCTTCATCCGTAGTCTTACTATGGCATGCTGACTCGAGGCTTTCAAAGGCCCGATCATCAGTTGAAAGGACCAGTTCATAGTTCTGATGTCAGGCAGAACTTAAGGCTGCTTAACTCTTCCCTATCCCATCCTGCATACTAAGCAACACATTACCAGTAAAATTTATGTTACTTTTAATAACTATCACAGTCAATATTATGTTTATGGTGCCTATTAATAATGATAACTATAAGTAATTATAATAAAGACATAAAGATAAGAGATAGGAAAATAATCATAACTGAATTCAGAAGACAAATATTAAAGCTTAGAGTTTTGTGGTCACAGGAAATCAAAGGCATTTAAACATTTTAAAGTATGTATGAAACTTTTTTGCTCCAGAGAAGTACAATAGAATATTCCTAAGTCAGAAAAAGACTTTCAAGCATAAATATATGAGGATGAAACTCTGAGGGGAAAAAGGAATAAAATATGATTTCCAGGAGAAATGGGTATAATGTAAATTTTCCTACTCCTTGTTCATATAAAACATGCATAATGTTGAGAATGAAATGTCTAGGGTATTTAAGCTTCTCTGGACACATTTAAAAGAATAATGTTGAGCAAGTGAGAAGACAGCCCATAGAATGGGAGAAAACTTTTACACATTATATGTCTGATAAAGGTCTAGTATCTATAATATATAAAAGACTATTACAACTCAATAAAAAGACAGTTCAATTAAAAATTGGCAAAGGAGGCCGGCCAGTGTGGCTCGGTGGTTTACCATTGACCCATGCACTAGGGCAGCGGTTCTCAACCTGTGGGTTGCGGCCCCTTTGGGGGCCAAATGACCCTTTCATAGGGGTCACCTAAGACCATCTGCTCTCCAGGCGGGTCCGCCCATATGCAGATACGCCCACATACAACATGAGGAACTGTATTAAATGGTCATGGCATTAGGAAGGCTGAGAACCACTGTACTAGGGGGTCGCTGGTTCAATTTTCGGTCAGGACATATACCCAAGTTGTGGGCCTGATCCCCAGTGGGGGGCATGCAGGAGGCAGCCATTCGATGTTCTCTCTCATCCATGTTTCTATCTCTCCCTCTTACTTTCTCTCTCTCTCAAATCAATAAAAGAAAAAAAATTTTTAATTGGAAAAGGATCTGAATAGACACTTATTTAAAGAAGACATGCAAATAGCCAATCAATATATAAAAAGATGTTCAACATGATTAGCCATCAGAGAATTGCAAGCCAAAACCACAATGAGATACCATCTCACTCCTACTAGGAAGACTAGAATGGAAAAGACAGACAATTAGAAGTGCTGGCGAGAATCTGTTCAGCCGCTTTGGAAAATAGTCTGTAGTTTCTTAAATGGTTAACATAGAGTTGCAGTATGATACAGTAATTCTATTCCTAGGTATATACCCAAGAGAAATGAAAACATGTCCACACAAAAAATTCTATCCAGCCCTGGCCAGTTTGGCTCAGCGGTTAGAGCGTTGGCCTGCGGTCTGGAGAGACCCGGGTTCGGTTCCTGCTAAGGGCATGTACCTTGGTTGCAGTTTGTCCCTGGCCCTGGTTGGGGTTGTGCAGGGGGCAGCCACTCTATGTGTCCCTTTCACGTCGATGTTTCTCTCTCTGTCTCTTCCTCTCTCTCCCTCGCACTCTATCTGAACAAAAAATGAAAAAATGTCCTCGGGTGAGGATAAAAAAATATTCTATCCAAATGTTCATAGCAGCATTGTTTATAATAGCTCAAAAGTGAGAACAATCCAGCCCTGGCTAGTTTTGCTCCGTGCTTAGAACATTGACCAAAGAGTCACAGGTTTGATTCCGGTCAAGGGTATGTCATACCTCGGTTGCAGTTTGGTCCCTGGCCCTGGTCGGGATTGTGAGGGAGGCAACCAGTTGACATTTATGTGTGTCTCTCTCTCCTGCTCTGTCTGAAAAAAACAAACAAAAAATGGAAGAACAGTCCAAATGTCCATCAACTGATGAATGAATAAATTAAAAGTGTGGTGTGTCTGTATAATAAAATGTCATTAGTTAATAAAAAGAAATGAAGTGTTGATAGATGCTAAAACGTGAATGAACTTTGATAACGTGCTGAAATAAAGAAGCCAGTCTCACAAGACTACATATTGTGTGATTCTACTTATGTCAAATGTCCCAAATAGGTAACTCTTTAGAGACAGAAGATAGATGAGTGGTTGCCCATGGCTGGGTGGGAGGGTGGTGATAGGATTGGGGATTGACAGCTAAAAGGTGTGGGGTTTCTTTTTGAAGTAATAGAAATATTGTAAAGTTTGATTGTGTTAATGTTTGCACAATCTTGTGACTATAAAAGCTATTGAATTGTATTCTTCCAATGGGTAAAGTGTATGATATGTGAATTATACCTCAATAGAACTGTTTAAAAAAAGTAATCATTTTATTTTTAAAATGTCAGTTTACAATATGTCAGAAATGACATATTTTGCATTTTTTAAATAAACATATGATGAAGTGTTCCAGATGTAACCATAAAAACTTTAGAAAGCACCTTATATCTGCAGTCTGGTATTACCAGCTTTTTGGGTGCATAATATTTCATTGAATTGATGAGTGATACTTTGCTCATTCTCCTATATAAGGACGTTTTTATGTCTTGATATTTTAAAGAGTGAAGACTCCTCTACGCTAAAGTTTTTTTACTTTCTTTTGGATGAAATTTTAACTGGCTTTCAGGAATGAATAGATTGCTGAGATTTTTTTTTTTAATCCTCACCCAAGGATATTTTTCCATTTTTTGTTCAGATAGAGTGGGAGGGAGAGAGAGAGAAAAACATCGACGTGAAAGGGACACATCAAGTGGCTGCCACCCACACGACCCCGGCCGGGGACAAACTGCAACCAAGGTATGCACCCTTAGCAGGAACCGAACCCGGGTCTCTCTGGACCACAGGCCAGTGCTCTAACCGCTGAGCCAAACCAGCCAGGGCTAGATTGTTGAGATTTTTAATATGTATTACTATGTTATTTTTCTGAAGATTGAATCAACTTATATAAAATAAAATTTTACTGTTTTGTTAAGTACACAGTGTTCCATGCCATAGTAAAAGTCAATTTAAATTTCATTTCTTTGACTACATTGTTTCTAAACCTGTTCTTACTTCCCATTATTACCTCATGAATGGTGAGCATTTTTATTTATTCAACAGGCAATTACCGAATACCAGCTCTGTGTAAGGGCTTGTGCCAGATACTAGAGATATAAAGATGAGAAAGACGTATGTAGCCTGTACACGAAAAAAATAGTTCAGCATTTCACGAGGAAATAATTAATTATAGTAGGTCAAATGGGGGTTTAAATCAAAGTAATAGAAGGTGTTTGAGGAGGAACCTGGGGGATGTGGCCTGTCTGGGAGCAGAGAAAGATGAGCCAGCTTTGCCTGGAGGAACGGTGAGGGGCACAGAGAGGGGCCTCCTGGGCAGAGTGAGTTGCAGACACTGTGATGTGGGCAAGGAGTTCCCAGGGGTTTCCTGTGGCTGAAGGGTTGTCAGTGCCTGTGTTTCCTCTTTATTCATTAGTACATGCAGCTGTGTTTATTTTTATTATTTATTTATTTATTTATTTATTTATTTATTTTTTATCCTCACCCGAGGACATTCCTCCATTTTTTTTGTCAGGTAGAGTGGGAGAGAGAGAGAGGAACAGAGACAGAGAGAGAAACATCAACGTGAAGGGACACATCGAGTGGCTGCCACCTGCACAACCGACCAGGGTCGGGGGACACATCGAGTGGCTGCCACCTGCACAACCGACCAGGGTCGGGGACAAACTGCAACCGAGGTACGTGCCCTTAGCGGGAACCGAACCCGGGTCTCTCAGGACCGCAGGCCGACGCTCTAACTGCTGAGCCAAACCGGCCAGGGCTATTTATTTATTGTTAATCCTCATTTGAGGATATTTTTCTTTCTTTTTTTTTAATACTCACTTGAGGATATTTTTGCATTTATCTTCAGATAGAGCAGGAGGGAGAGAGGGAAGAAGAGAGAGAGAGAAATATCGATGTGAGAGAGACACATCAACCGGTTGCCACCCACACAACCCCAACCAGGCCAGGGACAAACGGAAACCGAGGCACATGCCCTTAGTGGAAACCGAACCCGCGACTTTCTAGTCCATGGGCTGACGCTGTAACCGCTGAGCCATACCAGCCAGGACCAGGCATTAATGTTTTGATTATGGTCAATGATTTGTTTGTAATGTGTCAGTCTGCACATAAATCTTGCTTCTAATTAAACAAATGATGAGTTACCTTTAAACAACCCCAAATCCTTTAAAATCACTAAAGAAACGGAATAACTGGTTTTACATTTTCCCCCCTTTTTCTGTAATTCAAAAGTTTAAAAATTCTATGCACTTGCCAGATTTGCATGGAAAAGGAATCTGAATATCTGGTGAAGGTGTTGGTAGCGTTGTTTGGTGGGTTTTCTATATAGTCTTATGATAATATTGCTTAAGTAATTTATAAGGAAAACTCTGGATATATTCCTCTTTTTTTTTTTTTTTTTATCCTCACCCGAGGACATTTTTCCATTTTTTGTACAGACAGAGTGGGAGGGAGAGAGAGGAAGAGAAAGAGAGAGAAACATCGACGTGAAGGGACACATCGAGTGGCTGCCACCCGCACGACCAACCAGGGCCGGGGACAAACTGCAACTGAGGTACATGCCCTTAGCGGGAACCGAACCCGGGTCTCTCCGGACCGTAGGCGGGCGCTCTAACCGCTGAGCCAAACCGGCCAGGGCTATATTCCTCTTTTTTAAATAGGTTATAACATGTATTTGCCAACATTTAAATGAATGTTTTAGACAGCTATGTTTATTTATGTTTGGGTGAGCAAAAATGCCCGCACCTCTTAGCAAATAAAAGCTCATTTCAAGGCATCCAGGTCTTGTCTTTAACATTTTGGCCAAAAGAGAAAAAGAAGGTTCTTTTTGAAAACATGTCGTCCTCTTTTAATTTCCCTTCTTGTCACACACACACTGAGAATAATTAACAGCCACTTACTAGACTTCTTTTAAACAGATCACTGGTCGGGAAGTGCTCACTAGTCTCAGAAAGGGCTTGGTCAATGGAGAAGAAAATCACAGCTGACCTTTATGGGTCAAGGCAGTGGGCAGGAGCGGCGGCTCTTCCACAGCAGTTGTATGAGCTATGGATGACTCCCGCTGGCCAGTGAAATGAGTGCTGACTTCTTATTTCTTTAACCTTGCTACTCTTTGCTCAAACACTCAAAGAAAGGCAATTGTAGCATGGTTCACGAGGCTTAGGGCAGGGGGATGTTCATCTCATGGGCGCCTTCAGTGGATGCGTTAGTGGTTTGCATTAGGATGGCAAGAGAGTGCTCATTTCCTCATTACTGAAAGGCACATGGACGATGCAAAGGACCTTTTCTCCTGGAGATGATCGTTAATGACTGAATGCAAAGTTGTTAAACCCAAAGCCTGACCTGGCTTCTTAGATGGGCTGCATTACAAATTAGTTGAAAATATAATTTAAGCCTTTATTTTTTCTTTTGTTCTTTTTTTCTGCATTAAACTCTTTCCCCTACTTAAAAAAATTAAGAATATAGGCCTGCTGTACAAAAGAAGTTGCCCTTCTCCCAGGTCCTTGCTCCCTAGAGGCAGCTCCAAACAGCATTTTATAAACTCCTTCCAGACATTTTCTCTGCCTACAAATCCTCTGCCCCCTTTTTATACTAATGGGATATAGCTTGTTTTTCTTCCTAACAATATATCTTGCAGGTGTTTCATATCAGCCCATATATAAATTCAACTCATTCTGTTTACAGGTTGCATGCTCTTCATTGTATGTTTGCACTGCAGTTTATTTACCCATTGTTTAAATTGGTGACCAGTTAGGTCATTCATAGGATTTTGTTCACCCAAACAGAGGTAAATGGACAGTTTTGCTCACACCTGGAAGAGCTGAGTTGCACAGGCCTATGTAGAGCTATGTTATCTATATATCTATATCTATATCTATATCTATATCTATATCCATATCCATATCCATATCCATATCCATTATATCTATATCTATATCTATATCTATATCTATATCTATATCTATATCTATCTATATATAATATATATTTTAATATGTTTTTATTGATTTTTTTTTTAGAGAGAGAGGAAGGAAAAGAGAGAGAGAAATATCGATGTGAGAGAGAAACATCGATCGGCTGCCTCCTGCATGCCCCTTCCTGGGGATTGAAACCCTGGCATGTGCCCTGACCGGGAATTGAACCTGGACCTCTCAGTCCATGGGATGAGGCTCAGTCCACTGAGCCCCACCAGCTGGGCTAGAGTTAAATTTTTATTTATTATTTTTTTCTTTATTGATTTTAGAGAGGAAGGGGGAGAGAGAGAGAGAGACAGACAGAAACATCGATGAGAGAGAACATCAACCAGCCGCCTCCTGCATGCCCCCCACTGGGGATTGGGCCCACAACCTGGGCACGTGCCCTGACCGGGAATCGAACTGGCGAATGGGTTGACGCTCAACCACTGAGCCACACTGGCTGGGCTACAGTTAAAATTTTAATGTATATCACCAAACGCCTTTTGGAGAGCACACTCCGATTCATAACCCCACCCACCATATCTTATCTCCAATGTGTTTTCTGAAACTCGCAGATTTTTTTCAGTCTGGCATGTGCAAATTAATACTTTGCTAGTTGTTTTAAATTTGCATGCTTTAGTTTTCAGTTTGGCTGAGCAACTTTTCTTTTTTAAGTTGGTAAGCCATTTGATTCTTTTTCCCCCTGTGAACTCCAGGCTGCTTTTAATACTGATGAGAATTACTACAGTTTTTTGGGGGACACTCAGAGACTTGTGCCTTAGAACCTTCTCAGTGTTATTAGAAACCTCAGAGTCATTTCATATTACCTTCCAAGGGGTGTAAGAAATATTTCATAACCTTTGATCATCTGCTTCAGTGTTTCTAGTTTTAGGGGGCTTAAAACCTCACAGGCATCTGATTCCTCTGTTGGCTTTAAATGACAGAAAATTCAAGATATGTTAAAAGAGTAGTTGAATTTATAGAGAGGGTGGGAGCAGGTGGACTCTTTAAATAAACCACAGTAATCAAGAAGATTAGAAGATTGTCTCAGGCCCCATCTGGGGACTAGAAGCAATGTGTGTTCAGTGAATCTTGTCCATTTGACTTCGCCATGAGAACATAACCAAGGAGGGCTCTTTGGGGATTGTTGGTTAATTACCTATTGCTCCATAATAAGTTACCCCTAAACTTAATGCCTTAAAACAAATAAAAAACATCTAGTATCTCACAGAGTTTCTGTGGGTCAGGAATTTGAGAGCAGCCTAGCTGGGTGGTTGTGGCTGTGGGTGTCTCAGAGGTTGTGGTCAAGGTTGGGCTGCAGTCATCTGATGGCTTGACTGGGCCTGGAGGGTCTCCTTGCACCATGGCTCGCTCGCTTGGCTGCTGGCAGAAGGCCTCAGTTCCTTGTCACATGAATATATCTCTGGAGCCACAGAGATGTCCTCAGATTCTGGCAGCTTCTTTTGGAGTGAGTAATACTAGAGAGAGCAATGTGGAAGCTACAGTGTCTTCTGTGACCTCAGAAGTTGCAGTCATTTCTGCAGTATCATTTTGGTTATAAGGTCAGTCCTACTCAGCAGGAGAGGTGACTACACAACAGTGTGGCTTTTAGGAGGCAGGGATCATTGGGGTATTTGGACAATGACTGCTCTGGCCCCCAAAGACTCACATCTCTCTCAACCTGAAAAACAAGATATACCCCTTCCTCTTAGGGGCCCCAGATCTCATCCCATTACAGAAGCCAACTCTTTGTGTAGAAGTATCAGGAGATAGTTACACACATTTGGAAATGCTAGGAATCTATTAAGAATTTTCCTTTGCTAGAAGAAATTGTTGTACTTGGGTAGCGTTCTCAGTTATAAAAGTATTTCTGTAGGCTCTGTCCTATAAAATTTCTGGCCCAAATAAATAGGAAATAGATCTATAATCCTGACAGAGAAAAGGAGTTCTAGTCAAACATTCCAACTTCTTTTTAGTTGGAAAAGCTAATGACATTCACTAGCTCTTGAAAGTGCGGGTCGGGTTCCTGGAAAACCCACATTGGAGCGTTCTCAGCGGGGGAACTGGAAACCTAATAGGGAAAATGGGGGTGTCAGACCCTGGCTATTGGCTTGTGGTTTCAGCTTCAAGCCCACCATTTTATTTCTTGTTTTGTGAGGCTGGGGCTGGAGCTCTGCAAAGTACATCTCCCAGACTCCCTTGCCAGCTGGCTTCCGTAGGTTCCTGGCAGGAGACACTGCGGAAGATGGAAATATAGGAGGCCGGGGGAGAGAGGACTTGGCTGTTTTCAGCTCCTGTCAGCATTTCTCCTGTGGCCAGCTGTAACGTGAAATCTATAGTTTAAGATTTTTGGCATCAACGTTTCCACAGCCCCAAACCAAGGTCCAAGTATCAGTTCTTCTCTGTGTGTCCTGTACCCCCACCCTGCCTGGAGTCCCATTACCTGCCCCTCCTTTAAGCCCCCAGGTTCTGTCTTTAAAAAAAAAATTTGTTTTTTCTTTATCGATTTTTTTTGAGAGAGAGGGAGGGAGAGAGAGTTAGAAACATCGATGAGCCCTGGCCAGTTTGCTCAGTGGTTAGAGCTTCGGCCTGCAGACCAGAGAGTCCTGGGTTCGGTTCCCACTAAGGGTATATACCTTGGTTGCGGTTTGTCTCTGACCCTGGTTGGGGTTGTGCGGGTGACAACCAGTTGATGTGTCTCTCTCACATCAATGTTTCTCTCTCTCCCTTTTCCTCCCTCTCTCTCTTCCGCTGTATCTGAAGATGAGTGCAAAAATGTCCTTGGGTGAGGCCCTGGCCAGTTTGGCTCAGCGGTTAGAGCGTCGGCCTGTGGTCCAGAGAGACCCGGGTTTGGTTCCCATTAAGGGCACGTACCTCGGTTGCAGTTTGTCCCCGGCCCTGGTTGGGTCGTGCGGGTGGCAGCCACTTGATGTGTCCCTTTCACATTGATGTTTCTCTCTCTCTCTCTTCCTCTCTCTCCCTCCCACTCTGTCTGAACAAAAAAATGGAAAAATGTCCTCAGGTGAGGCTAAAAAAAAAATGTTTTTGGGTGAGGATAAAAAAAAAACATCGATGAGGGAAAACATCAATTGGCCGTCACCTGCATGCCTGCCACTGGAATATTGCGCCCATAACCTGGGCATGTGCCCTGACCGGGAATTGAACTGGTGACCTCTTGGTACATGGGTTGATGCTCAACCACTGAGCCACACCAGCCGGGCCCCAGGGTCTTTTAATCCGATAACCCCTTTTGCTTCTTCAGCCCGCAGGTTGTAGCGGCTTCTAGCAGTTAGTAATATCAGGGTTATCTCTGTCCCCTTTCTTATTTTTTTAGTCTCCCAACACCTGTGTCATCAATTCCCTCTGTTCAGTCCCTGCCATTTCAGATACCTAATGTCTGAAGTGTCAGCACTGCCATGGATGGAAACAGCCCTAAGGTTTCTAAATACGTCATCCTCACAGTTACAGCAACCTATTTGTTCAGTTTTCTTTCTTGCAAGATCATAGCAAGAGGCCACTGTTCTTCTTTGTCTGATTCTTTGTTCATACGTTTAGTTCTTTTCTGATTTTTAGTGCTCATGTCATTGACTTCATTTGATGGGTGTGTACTCATGAGCAGGCCTCCTGGGTCCTCCTTCCTTTTTCCGTGGTGGCCTTGGAGGTGCGGTTATCCAGGGTGCCTGAGTAGTTTCCTTTCGTCTGTTTAACCCCAGCCCTTTTCCCATTCATTCCCAGTACTAAGGATGGTGCACATCCTTGGCTCCACCTGGTCCTGTCTGAGTACCTGCTGTTTGAGACTCTTCTACACACGTCTTAGTGGCCTCCATCCTCACAGACCCTGCCCAACATCGGCACCTGTGGGACCTGCTCTTATTATCCCTCAGCTTCCTTTGTCTTTCCCAAGACTTGACTCCTGTTCTGCCATCTCTTTATTTCCCTTTTTTATGCCCAACTCCACTTCTCTCTCTGTTTCTTATTATCCCCAATTGGAATTATTCATAGTTTGTATATATTAAATTTCAAAGTGCTTGCTGAGAAGGTATATCTGCAGAATTACTTGAATTTTACATAAGAACTCATGCGCGAGGAAGCATAATTATATTAACTTACTGGATCAAGTGAGCATTTTATAGACCAGAGGAGAACAACTAGTGATTTCACTCATGGTGTCTCTGTTCTGCAGGTTAATACATTAATGAAACCTTTCTGCTTTGGCTAGAGGGTTATATGTTTCTTAGTAAATGTTAATCCTGTTGCCCTGGAATCACTCGCACCCCTTGACCCTTCCAGCACAGAGGGGCAATGAGTCCTTGTTGGTAGCACTAACTTGCCCGGACTTTAATTTTTTTCTTTTCTTTTTTTTTTTATTGACTTTAGAGAGAGAAACATCCATGAGAGAGAACATTGCCTCCTGCGTGCCCCCTACTGGGGATTTGGCCCACAACCTGGGCATGTGCCCTGACTGGGAATTGAACCAGTGACTTCTTGGTGCATGGGTCGACGCTCAACCACTGAGCCACACTGGCTAGGCAACATTGATCTTTTTACAGTCTCCATTTTTTTGTCTTTTCCAGAATGTTATATAGTTGATTCATACAGACTGGCTTCTTTCACTTAGCAATATGCATTTAAGCTTCCTCCATGTAATTTAGTAGCTTGATAACTCATTTCTTTTTATGGCTGAATAATATTCTATTGTATGGATATGCCAGTTTATTGATCCATTTACCCATTGAAGGTCTTGGTTGCTTCGAGTTTTTGGCAACTGTGAATACAGCTGTTATAAACATTTGTGTATATGTTTTTGTGTGGACACAAGTTTTTTTTTTTTAAATTTTTTTTATCCTCACCTGAGGACATTTTTCCATTTTTTATTCAGATAGAGCGGGAGGGAGAGAGAGGAAGAGAAAGAGAGAAACATCGACGTGAAAGGGACACATCAAGTGGCTGCCACCCGCATGACCCAACCGGGGCTGGGGCCAAACTGCAGCCAAGGTACATGCCTTTAGCAGGAACCGAACCCAGGTCTCTGAGGACCACAGGCTGATGCTCTAACTGCTGACCCAGACTGGCTAGGGCTGTGTGGACACAAGTTTTGGACTGGCCTCCCAGGATTTAAGATATAACGGGAATTCGGGCATGTCTGTTATTTATTTATTTTTTTAACAGCCAGGAAAAAATGTAATTTTTGTCTCTGTTAATGTTCAGCTCTCACCCTGTTACAATGGCTTGGTTGATTGGATAATCACTAAAGCAAGGACCCAAAATCAAAAGATAACACAGGAAAAGGAAGTATATCTGGAGCAAACTACCCATGCTCAGAAGTGAAGTCCAGTCTCTAATCCAGCAAAGGGATTTCTTTGAACTAGTCAGAGCCAAGGGCAGATACTTGCTTCCTTGCCAAATACACTGAAGCTTAATTAATCACATACTTATGTAGGACCTGAGGATTAGAGTTGAAATAGAAACAGTATCTGACATTAATAAGTCAAGTATGCCATACTTACCTGTTTTATAATTTTATATGAGCAATTTACTTGATGATTTTTATTTCAAACTGAGGAAAATAAACACATTATGAATGCATTTCTAGTGTATGAACTCTTTGGAATGTTAATGTGACTCCCCCTTGCTTCTGAGTAAGCCAAGAGCCATTCTTTCAAGACTTCCTGTGGCCACCATAGTTCTGCCAAGGGACTGACGTCCTGGGAATTTGCCAGCCTTTCTTCAGAGACGTTGACTCATGCTCAGACACCCTTAGAGTTTCTAGCGGTCTGTTTAAATCTTCTGGTTCAGTGAAGGTGGGTGTTGAGCCAGCACATACAAATTCCCATCTCAAATCAGCTAACTCTTGAGTGGTGTAACTTCAGGAAAATCACTTTAACTTTTTTGTGCTTAGAGAGTACCTAGCTTCCCTCTGCTGCCTGGGGACATTATAAAGGTGGATTAGCCCAGGTTTTTTAAAGCACTTAAAGCTCCCCAGGGAAAGGGCCTTGCAACTTCCAGGCATAATTACTGGGTATATTCCAGCTGGAATAAGGCGCACAAAGTGCACTCACTGTAAAGCCAAATGCTCTCACCCTTTTCTTCCGAGGACGCCACTTACTTAGCTCCTTCATGGAAGTAATATATCTTGAATGTGAAAGCATTTGAGTTGCATTGGGGGACGTTTTGATTTATTACTCAATATTCCATCATAAATCTGGACTTACTCTCATTTTGGTATCTGACCCTAAAGACATCATACACAGTGGCTCAGAAGCTCCTTGAACCTAAAGGAGGTGGACAGGTGCTCCTCGTTGGTTCTGAAGAGCCCCTAGGCTAAGCTTCTTGATCTGGTTTTGCCTCTTTAATGGACCCATTCCCATCTATAGTATTCTCCATGTAGCTCAAAGCATCCAGTGTGAACCTTGAAGAATGCTTTTCTAATTTCTTACAATTAATAAACTCATAAACAGAAGTATTTTATATCTATAACATACTTTTTTCTATTTCATAGAAAATCACTGGCTAAAATAATGACATATCTTACCGCTCTTAAGAGTTTGACCCTTCATCTGTTGACATCAACAGATAAAGTGTGAATGCAAAATAGTTGTAGAGGAATAGATATTTAAAATTCTTTTTCTTTATTGATTTTAGAGAGAGAGAAAGGGAGAGGGAGAGATAGAAACATCGATGAGTGAGAACATCGATTGGCCATCTCCTGCATGACTTCTCTGGGGATTTGGCTCACAACCTGGGCATGTGCCCTGACCAGGAATTGAACTGGCGACCTCTTGGTTGCATGGGTTGATGCTCAACCACTGAGCCACACCGGCCGGGCCATCAGTTCCTTAAGCTAAATGTAAAAATTTAAAGCTGGATGTAGTGTAGCATGTGATACTTCATTTGAATATCTTCAGGTCTCTAGTTCTAGATCTACAGAAATTCATCTTTGGATATTTTTTCTCGATCTGTGCTGTCCAGTACTGTGACTACTACTCATGTGAAATGTGGCTTATGGGGATGAAGAACTGAATGTTAGTTTTAATTAATTTACATTTAAATAGCTACATGGGCCCAATGGCTACTGTATTGGACAGCACAGGTCAAATGAGTCATTTGGTTAATAAGGGCTTGTCTTAAATTTTATCTCAACATCCTCACAGACTTAAGAACAAAAATAAAAATTTAGCCCAGGCCGGTTTGGCTCAGCAACAGAGCGTCAGTCCATGGACCAGAGAGTCTTGGGTTTGATTCTGGTCAAGGGCACGTACCTTGGTTGAGGTTGGGTCCTCCCTTGGCCCTCATCGGGGTTATGTGGGAGGCAAACAATCGATGTGTCTCTCTCACATCGATGTTTCTCTCTCTCTCCCCTTTCTACCCCTTCCCATTCTATCTAAAGATAAATGAAAAACTATCCTCAGGTGAGGATTAAAAAACCAACAAAAAAAACCCCACAAAAAGCCAAAAACAAAAATAAAAATTTATTGAGCATTTATTTACTTTGTGCTAGGGATGACACTGGATATTTAGTTTTTATGATTTACAACAACCCTGTGAACTCCAGTTTTACTGTGAGGAAACCAAGGGCCAGGGAGCATCAGTAATCCGAATAGGGTCATAGAGCTAGTCCACGTTTGCTTTTTCTATTTTGTCACAGAATTCATATTCTTTGTGACTGGCTTCTTTCAATTAACATAATGTTTTCAAGGTTCATCCTTGTTGAGGTATGAATCAGTACTTTGTTCCTTTTTATGGTTGAATAACATTCCATGACATGGATATGCCACATTTTGTTTATTGATTCATTGGTTGGTAGACATTTGGGTTGTTACTACGTTTTGGTTGTTATGAGTAATGCTGCTGTAAACATTCATGTACAAGTTTTTGTAGGGATACATAGTTTCATTTTGCTTGGGTGTCTGCCTAGGAGTGGAACTGCTGGGTGTATGGTAACTCTGTGTTTAGCATTTCTGAAGCAGGGGTAGTTTCTTTTGGATAAGTGTCATTGGTTCTTCATTCTTTTCTTGTGGTTTCTGTCTACTGTTGAATCAGGATTACAGTGGAGTATAGATTCAAGACAACAATAATAGTGTATCTGATAGTCTCCTTTAGTGTCAGGTAAGACACTTTAAAAAATAATCAATAGTTGTTTTTAGATTTCTGCTCATGCATTTGGGATTTTTAAAAAAATGTGTGACAGTGTTCCTGCTTATGTCTGTCTTTATACTTTTGTTTAAAAAAAGGTTTATATAGGCTGATTTTTATAAGTGGCATTTCCAGTATAATGTGGACAGTAGAAGTCCACAGATTGTTGGTGGAATAACAGTTGAAATAAGAATCTGTACTTTTGAGTAAGTTTTAAAGATAGTTGGGTGCGGGGGGGTGGGTTATGAACCCAAAGAAGGACGATTGTCTCTGTTGGTTTGTTGTATTTTCCTTGTCCTGTTGGTTTGTGGTATTTTCCTTGTCCTTCCATTCATACCCTAAAGGGTTGGACTACATGTCTTCCTATTGAACTGCCTGCAAGAAACAGCAGAATTTTGAGGCACTTTAGTTTCTTTTTGTTCAATAAATAGATGGACATTTCTTGCTAAGATTACAGAAGTCTGAAACTACTTTAAAAAACTGCATGTGGCTCAACTCTGTGAATGTTGCCAGAGGTGACCTTATTAAAATAAAGTTATTGCACTTTGGCCTGAAAGAATATTACCCTGAATTACAGTACAGTTGGCTTAAAAAGGAGGAAAATAAGTCCTAGGATAAAAAACTCCACTCTTGGGATATTTTCCCTATTTTATCCAAATACTTTCTATTGTATATTTTCTAGTCGTGCTAAGGAGATCACAAAACTATGTGTTCTTCTTGTCTTTAGGGAGTTTATGAAAATAATGATATAAGGCAGAAATGAAGAAAAAGCTCCAAGAATGATATAAAGGGCTGTGGGAAAGTTTCAAGTAGTTCAGAGAGAACTCAGTGGTCTGGGGTCTTTGGAGGGTCTGGAATCCTGGAGCTGAGGGGTATGTGTGTGTGCGTGTGCATGTGTGCGCGCACACGTGTGTGTGTAAATCTTTTGGTTGATTTTTCATTTTAAAGACTTGTTTTTTCAGAGTGGTTTTAGCTTTATACTAAAATTGAGGGGAGATACAGAGATTTCCCATATGCCTCCTGCCCCTGCACATGCATAGCCTCTCCTATTATCAGCATCACTCCCCAGAATGGTATTTTTTTTTTTTAACCAAGGATGGATCTCGGATTGACTCTTTATAGTAAAAGCATGGGCCTTATTGATTTGGACTCCGCTGATTAGGAAATTTTTGTGAAATGGTTAAGGATTGAGTTATAAATATAATTTTCTAAGACATGAATGGCATCAGTGACATCAAGTTTGACCTATTTAGACATCATGTCATTATGTTTGACCTGTTTAAAAGATGATGGTCTAAAGTACTTCTGTAACGAGGAATCCATGCATACACATTCCAGTAACATTTATTGAGTATGTAGAAGTCGAGAAAGGAGAGTGTGATGGCTAAGAGCATACCTTCTAGCATCAGGCTCCCGGGATTTCAATATTGGCTCTACTATTTACTAGCCCTTTGGCTTGGGCAAGTTGCTTAACTTCTCTGAGCCTTGGTTGCTTCTTCTGTGAAATGATAATAATAGCCCTGGCCAGGTGGCTCAGTTGGGTGTTGTGTCGTCCCATATACAAAAGGGTTGCCGGGTTTAATTCCTGGTCAGGGCACATAGTAGGTTGTGGGTTAGATTCTGGGTTGAGGTGCGTGTTAGAGGTAACCGATCGATGTTTCTCTCTCTCTCTCTCTCTCTCACTTTCCCTTCCTCTCTCTAAAATCAATGATCATGTCCTTGGGTGAGGATACAGAAATAAAATAAAATGATAATAATAATCTTGCTTACCTAATAGCATTGCGGTGAGGTTTGAATGTATTAATACGCATCAATACTTAGATCCTTGCTTGGTACCTGATAAGCACTCATAAAGTGATAACTATTTATTAATCTTCATCCGAGGATATGTTTTTATTGATTTTTAGAGAGAGAGGGAAGGGAGAGAAGGAGAGAGACAAAGGAACAGAGAGAAACATCGATTGGTTACCTCCCATATGTACCCTGACCAGGGATCAAACCTGGCAACCCTTTGGTGTACAGGACGATGCCCCACCCAGCTGAGCCACCCAGCTGTGATAACTGTGGTTAATGTGTTCCTAGCACTGTGCTAAGTGCAGAGCAGAGATATAAGAAAATTTCTGGCATCAAAAATTTTACAGACTAGCAGGTCAAAGAACATGTATTGATATATAATGTTCACACAACTTCAGTATAAAACAGTACAGATGGATGCATACTTTCTAGTTTGCAATTTAAAAATGGTAATCAATTCCATGGACTTCCAAAATCTAGTTTGAACCCCTTCAGATAACAGAAAAGTAATAGTTTTTCATATAACATGCTCTGTTGTTTAGACTTTCCCATAAGTTCTGAATGACCTTCCCCTAGTTGGATTGATTTAGTGAAATCTGGCTACTTGTCCCACTGGGGAAATGCACACTAACCTTTACCCTCACATCTCAGGTGAATATACTTAATTAGGAGGAAATGCTCCTGTTTCTTGAATATTTTCTCACAGCCCA
This sequence comes from Molossus molossus, assembly GCF_014108415.1. NCBI lineage: Eukaryota > Metazoa > Chordata > Mammalia > Chiroptera > Molossidae > Molossus > Molossus molossus. The sequence continues at coordinate 36,224,857 of NW_023425401.1, read as the reverse complement.
GCTGCCACCCAGTGGCTCCAGAGCCTGAGGATATGGACACAGGCAAAACCACGGAGGGAAGCCACGACGTGCGGAGCCCTCGGCCACACCACTTGGCACCTATTTTGCAGGGATTCTGAAACTTTTCTTGAAATGTTGAGACACGAGTGAATTGAATTCTGTGTCTGTTACAGGATTCCTGTGAAACCTTTTGAGAGGTGGAAGTTTGCCTCCTGAGGTCTATTCAAGCTGAAATGAAAAACCACTGTATTTTACAACCTTTCCCCTGGTGAAAGGTACCTGTGGTTGTTGATGCTCTTTTGCTGGCTTCACTGATGTTTCAGAGCAGGGACCCTGCAGCACATAGCTCCAGGGATGGTCCTCAGAGAGAGTTTATGTGAAGTGCACCCCCTGGAATTGTGCAGTCCATGGCCCGCACAGCTGCGGGGTGGGGGAGGGGGTGGTCATGCCGAATTTGGCTCTTCGTCTTCGTTCAGAGCCTGTCGTGACAAGTTCTTTGGAATGTGTGCTGGTCTTATGGATGAAATGGGGCCTTGCACTAGACAGGGCCATCCACTGCAAAGACTCCGCTGATTACCTCCTCAGATAACCCTGGATCTACCCTGTGCCTCTGTCTGGTGGCATGAACCCAAACTCTCACTGTTGTCCCCCAGGTTATGATAACATGCCTTATCAGTGTAACCCAACTGGTGGCTGGATGGAGGAGTTTCTAACCCTCATGTGCTGGGACTTCACTAGGCAATCCTCACTTTTAAGCCTGATGTGATACTACAGCCGCTGTTGCTGGGTTGATCCTTCTGCCTTCCTGCGAAGGGCTGGGAGGTTCTAAATGCACGTAAGGGGCTCCTCTCCCTCTCGCAGCAGGGTGGTGTGCCTCCAGCTGCTCCAGGGGGTCTGCAGCTGCCCGAGGAGCGGAGCCCTCTCTGTCCTGCATTACAGCGGGATTAAGTATGCTCTTTGCTAGAGCTGTGTCTGGCAAGAGTCTTAGACCGCTTTCAGGAAAGAAAAACAAAATCGTATTTCAACAAAGGAATAAGAAAAGTTGGCACTTATCTCCTGAGGTCACTTTACTCTTTATTTATAAATAAAGAGTTTGCACGCTCTCTATTTTAATCAACCTTGTAGGTACTCCGAGGAATACTCGAAGCCTGCGATTCTAACTTACAAAGATTGTAACAATAACTTTGGGGTGACTGGAACCAGGATGTTGTATTTTGTGCTTACAGGTTGTTAGGAGTGTATGTTTACTCCTGAACAAAGGTGATCACTGTTCATACCCGGATTTCTTGATTTTCACATTTGGGAGTTAGGAGTAGTGGTATAAAGCAAGTCTGTTCATTTAAAGCATGGGTGTTTAGAACTGGAGGAAATTCTGGTATCTCGTACGACAAACTCATTTTGCAGGTATCCAAGCTGGGACCTGAGAAGCTAAGTCACTTGTGTGAAGTGACAGAGCCGATGGGTGGTAGAATCTGAACCAGCTCGCAGGCCATGCTGTGCCTCTGAAACAAGTCCTGCCAGATTCTGTACCCGGGCAGGTGCCATGGAGAAGACGGGGAGTCTGGGGAATTTAATGAACCCCTCTGTGCAGCTGAACTGATTTTCATTGGAGCGCTTTATGGGGGTGGTGTGGAATCATGCTTATGAAAGGCCCTATTACTTACTAGAAGAGTGACTTGGGGTAGTTAACCTTTCTCTTCTTCAGTTTCTTAATCTGTAAAATCACATATACTTTCTCATACAAAAGCAGGGATGCTCTGAGCTAAGACTTGTAAAGTACTTACAGCAGCGTTGAACACAGAGTCGCTGCTGTGCAGCCACGAGCTGTTAAGAGTATGTGTTGAAAGTTGCCTTTTAACTTTTTTGTATAAGAGAAGTAGTATCTTTAGAGAGATTTCAGTAGTCATCACCTTACTCCCAGCTCAGAGTTTTGAAAAGGGGAGAGACTTCGATACCAGATAATCATACGTTTGAATCTGGGTCCTCCCCTTTCTAGCTATGCTACCGGATGCAGGTTATGCCAAACTGTTCGGTTTGCTCATCTGCCAAATGGAGACAGGGATATACATCCATATATTCATTAGGTTGTGAAGGTTAGAGGACATGGATGTGAAACCCAGCCTGAGCGCCCAGGTGGGTGGTGTTTTGTTGAGTGGAATGTCCACCCTCCCACTTCTTTTTTTTCCCCGTGAAGTCTTCTTTCTCCTCTCTCCCTTCAGCTCTGATACATCTCTCTATATAGATTATAACACATTTGCACCACTTTCCTTCACTTCATACATAGTGTCTTGAATATTTAAAATAGTTTGCTGTGTATTCACGTTCTCTCTGAAGTTGCGGGCTCCCTGAGAAACAGTGTTAAGGTAGTGCTGAGGGTGTGATAGGTGCTCAGTAAGGAACTGTTGATGTCGATGGAACGGTTCATCGAAGTATCCGAGGAGCGGGTCTGCTACCGCTTTCTGCTTCTGATCTCTGAGGAGGAGCCACTGTCCCTTTGTCTCTGTTGTTAGCGCAGGAAACTAGAGATATTTCCAGTCATTGAATATTTATTAGCAAAATCTTCCTGCTTAAGACTTTTGGTCATATTCCTGTCTTCAGAATGTCCCTCTAAAAATTTATTGCGCCCGGCCAGTGTGGCTCAGTGGATTGAGCGTTGTCCCAGACTGAGAGGTCCAGGTAGGGATCCTGGTCAGGGCACAAGTCCGAGTTGAGGGTCCGATTCCCAGGAGTGGGAGTGTAGGAGGCAGCCGATTGATGTTTCTCTGTCACATCGATGTTTCTCTTTCTCTCTCTCCCTTCCTCTCTCTCAAAAAAATTAAAAAACACATACAAAAATTCATTGCAACCTTTAGTCACCTTTAATAACACAAAAATAAATTTCTATCATTTTCATTGTTCAAGAGCTTCTTCGCAATGCTTGTATTTTATAGTACCTTTCCTCTACAGAATAGAAATGGCTTCCTAAAAAATAAGGGGTTTTACAGTTATAGAGTCTGAGGCTCCTAGAAATTGTTTACATTGTCAATGTGGAGGATTTTTTTTGTTTTTAATCCTCACCCGAGGATATTTTTTCCATTTATCTTTAGCTAGAGTGGAAGGGAGGGAGGGAGAGAGACATGTCTGTTGGTTGCCTCCTGCATGACCCCTACCAGGGCCGGGATGAACCACAACCGAGGTACGTGCCCCTTGGCTGGAATCGAACCCACTACTATTTGGTCCGCGAGCTGATGCTCTAACCGCTGAGCAAAACTGGCCAGGGCAGGGTGTCCTTTTTTTTAATCCTCACACAAGAATATGTTTGTTTGTTTTTTATCCTTACCCAAGAACATTTTTCAATTTTTTGTTCAGATAGGGGGAGGGGGAGGGGGAGGGAGGGGGAGAGGGAGAGGGAGAGGGAGAGGGAGAGGGAGAAATATTGTCGTGAAAGGGACACATTGAGTGGCTGCCACCTGCACGACCAACCAGGGCTGGGGACAAACTGCAGCTGAGGTACGCGCAGAGACCGAACCCGGGTCTCTCTGAGGAAATACTTTATTTTTTAAATTGATTTTAGAGAGAGAAGAAAGGAGGGGAGAGAAAGAGAGAGAGAGAGAAACATCAAGGTAAGAAATATGATCAGTTGCCTCCCATACGTGTCCTGACCAGGGATTGAACCTGCAACCTAGGTATGTCCCCTGACCAGGAATCAAACCCCAACCTTTTGGTGTACGGAATGACGCTCCAACCAAATGAGCCACCCGGCTCAGGCTGCAGAGGGATTTTAAATATGATATCTTCTAATGTGTTTTTCGTAACAAATTTTACATTTTACCCTTAAGATTTTGCTTAAAATCTTTCTAAATGGATTTCCCCCCCTCTAAATGTTGCTTAAAATCATGTTGCTGTTAATGATATGTGAGGAGCATTCATTCACTCACTATTTAATGTTCCCTCTGTGGTGATGTGCTAGGTTTTAGGAATATAGTGGTGGTTGACACAAACTTGGTATATTAGTCCTTGTGGAATTCTCAGCCTAGATGGAAGTAGGAAAAAACTAGTCTTCAAATGAAGTAATATGCAAGGAAAGGTTCAAGTCAGCAGAAGTTGCTAAATTGCACAAGTACTGAAACTAATGAGTTTTAAAAAAAACTGTTCAACATGTGATGAACTATGAAAGTAGGTCAAGATGAATGTATTTTATTCTCCATGATTGTTTACTTCTGCAAAGACTATCATAATTTGTTTCTCTGTACTTTAAGTGACAGAGAACTCAGAGGATCTTAGACATTGTCCTGCAGCCATCTGACACTTGTGACACATTTAACCCCTTGGAGCCCAGTGTTTGAGCGTCAGTGTGCAGCAGTCAAGGGAAAGGAAAGAGCTTCTTTCTGTGAAACTTAAGACCACGGGCAGAGACAAGGTGACTTCTGTTTCTACCAGAAGGTGGACAACTCGCATTTAGATGAAATTTGGGTTGCCTTTACTCTAAATCTTCATCTGATAATTATAACCTCTAGTTGTTACAGCCACCCTCTTGAAGGCACAAAAGCATGAGCAAATAATCCCTGCAACTCCCCACCCCCCCCTTGTTTTTCTACAGTTTAATGAGATTTTGAAAGTTATAGCTACATCTAGTGTAAAATGTTTTTTTTTTAACCCTCTTTGAAAGAGATAAGGATTGATTTTTAAAACTGAAGTAGCTAAAGGAAGAACCAACAGAACTTAATACATTTGCTAAAATTTATCAATCATAAATGATTTAGGATTTTATCTTTAATTAGACATTACCTAGGTGGATTAGATTCATAACTGATAGCAAGATCACAGCAACATGAAATCTGCTCTGTGCTTGAGAGGAATTGTAAATGTCTGGAGACTAAAGCTAGTTGAAGAAACTCTCCCCTTGGGGAGAAATTTTGGTAAATCTCAATTGATGATTAGCTCAGCCCTGTCTTGGAACCCTAACATTTATACTCAAAGCAAAAGAATTTGAAGTCATATTTTACTTAGACAAGGTCATGATTCCACTTCAGTAATTACTTATTGCGTTTTATGGGCTTGTATCTACCAGCTGCATCAGAAATCTCTTTGTTCCTTTTAATTGGTGGGTATTGTTTTTATTGTTAATTATCTTATGTATTTAATTTGATAAACTGCTTAAATTTTTTTGGATTAAATTTAGATCAGTATAATCCTATTTAATAAAAATAAAACCAGGCATGACAATCCACTTTGCATGAAGGTAAATGGGCAAAGTGCAGGGTGGGTGGAGTTCTTGCTACATTTGAAAGGCTCATCTAAGGGGAGTGTTGTTATTTTTATCTCTAGCTGATTGTATCCTGAAAAATTCCAAGCTCAGTATTGACAGATCTTCAAAAATATCAAGGGACTCAAGAAATCCAGACTTTATGTGAAATCACTAGATCTTCAAATGTTCTTAACTAATTAATTTTTTTAAAAAGCATGATGGATGACATAGAAACCAGTTAAAAAGCAAGTTCCCAGCCAGGCAGCAAGGGGACAGTTTTAACCTCAGCTGCAGTCAGGGTCGATAATTGAAAGTGCATCATGGGAAATAACTGTAGAGTTGCTTTTAAGTAATGAGGGGGATTCTTTTAAGTGGCAGCATACCCTGGAAGCTTTCTCCTTTTTTCCAGAAATTTAAGCATCAGAAGGAAAAAGATTTTGGAGAGCTATTTTCTGTGTGTGCAGTACAGGAGACTCACACTTTAAAAAATTTCAGCATTTGCAGCCTAGTTGGAATAGTAGTAGGATTGCATGAGTGAATTATACCCGGGCTGCAGTTTGAATAATTATATATGTGGACTGGGAAGTTGCTTCATTTAGCAAATCAGTTCTAATATGGACACATGACTTGTCCAGAGCAAATCATCATGCTTCCAGGTGTGTGAATGGACGGCATATCTATTTGGGACACCAAAAAAATTGCAGGTTTGACCACATCACTCCTCTGTTAGTACTTCAGTGGCTTTCCACTGCTCACTCATCAACCTCAGGGGACCTGCAAAGCCCTGCCCTGCCTGACTCCTGCCTGCCCCTTCAGCCTTCTCTTCTGTCAGCCCTCCTCTCCCCTTGTATTCCTGTTATCCAGTGATAGGGAGCTACTCTTGGTTCCCAAATGATTCATGGGTCCCTTTGCTTTTGTATCCCTGCACCTATTATTCCCTTTGCCATGAATATAATGTTGCTTGGTTAGCTGCTTCTCGGATTTCCAAACTCAGCTCCAATATATTTTCTTAAACAAAGACTTTCTTATCTCTAAACCAGCATTTCATAATGGATCTTATGAAATGGTGCTAGTGGATCTTAAAACATAGACAAAAATTGTATTTATATCAGGTTCTAGAAGTGATTTGCTTCTCTGCCAGGATTGCTAGAGAAATTATTTCATGAACTTCATAAATATGCTGTATAAATAAGTCGATTTACATGAGTTTTCCAAATCGGGGATCTTATAGCTCCATTGGATAACTCACAGTGAGCGTATTCACAACATGAGAATTAGTGTAGCCGATACTTTAACTTCGTTTGACCTAGTGTTTCTCAAAGTTATTTGACAATGGAACTCTTCTCCTGGAGTGCATTTGTTAATGTCTTGAGGAATGTCTGGTTTGGGAACATAATTTGGGAAAATATTGCCTTAAAACATGGTTTTGGTTAAAAAGAGGAAATACCTTAGGATGGAATGTCTTAGAAGTAGGGGAAACAGCAGATACATTTTGTTCATTTTTTTGAATGGACTTCACGACTTGGTTTCAGTATTTTACTATTTACTCATTATTAGTGGAGACCCTTCAAAGCCACGACTGGCCTAATTGCCACCTAGTCCAACCATAAGAAATGCAAATTTATATCACAATCTCTTAATAATTTTTATTTGAAAAATTTTAAACACACAGAAGTAGAGAAGAGGGTTATGTTGGACCCACAAATACTTATTACCCAGATTTAACAGTTAAGGTTTTGCTACCTTAAAAAAAAAAATCATCTCCCCTCTTCTTTTGCTGAACTGTTCTGAGGCCTTTCCAAACCACCATGTCATTTCACGCCTGCACTCCTCAGTTCACATGTTCACAAAGGGGCATTGCCTTGTATGACCTCAGGAATACTGTTTTATTTATCAAAATTATAATAATTTCTCGGTAATGTCCAAGGCCCAGTCCCTATTTAAACTGAAAAATATTGCCCTGGCTGGTTTGGCTCAGTGGTTAGAGCGTTGGCCCACAGACCAGAGAGTCCCAGGTTCGGTTCCCGCTAAGGGCACGTACCTCGGTTGCAGTTTGTCCCCACCCAGGTTGGGGTCATGTGGGTGGCAGCCAGTCGATGTGTCTCTCACGTCAATGTTTCTCTCTTTCTCTTCTTCCCTCTCTCCCTCCCGCTCTATCTGAAGATAAATGTAAAAGTGTGCTCGGGTGAGGATTTAAAAAAAAGTTAAACTTTGAAAAACATTGAGTTACAGTTCACGTACCATAAAATTCCGTTTCCTTTACAATTCAGTGGTTTTTAGGATATTTTCAAAGTTATGCAACCACCCTCTGATTCCAGAAGTGTTTTATTCCCCCCCAAGAAATTCATACATATTAGCAGTCGCTCCCCGTTTTCTCCTTCCCCTTAATCTAATTTCTGTCTTTAGATTTTGCCTGCTCTGGGCACTATTTGGTCTTTGTGACTGGCTTCTTTCATTTAGCTTAATGTTTTTAAAGTTCATCCATGTCATAGCATGTATTAGTACTTTATTCCTTTTTATAGATCCCATGGTATGGATATTTCACAGTTACTTATCCATTCATCAGTTGGTGGGCATTTGCTATGTTTCCACTTTTTGGTTTATTCTGAAACATGCTGTAATAAACATTCACACACAACTGTTTGTGTTGACATGTTTTTCATTTCTCTTGTGTATATTCCTAAGTAGAATTGATGGGTCCTATAACATTAAGTGACTGCAAATTTTACATTCCCATCAGCAGTTTATGAGGGTTCCAGTTTCTCTACATCCTTACCAGTCCCTGTTATTGTCTGACGGCTATATTTTAGCCATATCAGTGGGGGTAAAGTGGTGTCTCATTGTGGTTTTGATTTGTACTTCCCTAAACACTAAGGATGTTAAGCACCTTTTCATTTAACTATTGACCATTGTATGTCTTCTTTGTAGAAACATCTATTTAAATACGTACCTAGTTTGTTTTTTTTAAAAAATATCCTCACCTGAGCATATTTTTCCATTTATCTTCAAATAGAGTGGGAAGGGGGAGAGAGAGATTGGTTGCTTCCTGCATGACCCCTAGCCAGGGCCAGGGACTGAACAACGACTGAAGTATGTGCCCTTGACTGGAATCGAACCTGCAACTCTTTGGTCCGCGGGCTGATTCTCTGACTGCTGAGCAAAACCGGCCAGGGCTACTTGCCTAGTTTTTAAATAAGTTATTTGTGTGTGTGTGATATATATATATATCTCACACACACACAAATAACATATATATATATATATATTTTTTTTTTTTAAATCCTCACCTGAGGACATTTTTCCATTTTTTGTTCAGAGAGTGGGAGGGAGAGGAAGAGAGAGAGAGAAACATCAACGAGAAAGGACACATCGAGTGGCTGCCTCCTGCATGACCCAGGGCCAGGGACAAACTGCAACTGAGGTACGTGCCCTTAGTGGGAACCGAACCCGGGTCTCTCTGGACTGCAGGCCGACACTCTAATCACTGTGCCAAATTGGCCACGGCATATATGTGTTTTTAATATTGAGTTGAAAGAATTATTTATATGTTCTAAATGTAGTCCCTCATCAGATATATTAGTTATAAATATTTTATTTCATTCTTTGGGTTGTCTTTTTACTTTCTTGATGGTGTGCTTAGGAGCACAGAAATTATAAATTTTGATCAAGTCCAATTTATCTACTTTGTCTTCTGTTGCTTGTGATTTTAGTGTCATACCTAAGAATTTTTTTTTTTCCTGAGAGTTTTCTAGTTTTAGCTAATACATGTAGGTCTTTGATACATTTTGAGTCAATTTTCATATATGGTTTTAGGAAGGGGCCACACTCTTGAAAGTAAAATTTTAGCTTTAGCTTTCAGGTGACCTAGAAAGACAGCTATTTTTCCTTTGCCTACATCTACCTGTGCACCCCATCCCCCACCCCCACTCCTCACTCTTAACCAATCATGACATAATTTATTAGAATCTATTTGTATAGTAGGAGTTTATGAGAGGACAAAGTCTCTATTACAAATGTGATTACATTTAATTAAGCAAACAACCAAGTTGTAATGGACATCTGCCGTATTGCCGTTCTTGCCTACTTCTTCTGTTTTTCTGGAAATGGGACTTGTTTGTTCTTTGTGGAGTCCCCTTGCCACAGCATGTCTGTCTATAGGCTGATTTTACAACACATACTCCTGCCCAAGGGATGAGCAGTGGGCAAATTGTGCTGACTTGGCCAGTGAAGATCCCATCCCCAGAGTCATAGTGACTGATTCAGAGATGGACACAGACCAGAAAGGGTCATGAGAGATTCATTCCTATAATTAGTGGGCAAGAGAAGTGGCTATTCTGCAAATACTGTTGTCTTCCCACCAGGAAGGGGCATCTGTCTGTTTATAAAACCAACACGAGGAAAGGTGAGCTGAGCGATGGATTCTTAACTGTCTACTGAATAGCTGCACCTAGCTTTGCCTGAAGCTTAGACTGTTTCTGGATCTATCAGATACATGACTCTGTATATTCCTCTTTATACTCACAGCTGAAAGAGTTGTGGTTATTACAAAGATGGAATGCTGGAGACACAAGATATATAATAAGCCACTTTCTACCTTTATGGATTTAACAACCCAGAAGGGAGACAGAGAGACATGACTGACTGACTGACTGACTGACTGACTGACTGAATGACAACTACAAGAGTAGATAATTCTATGAAATAGATGAATAACACAACTACTGGGGAGGGGTTAGGGAACTGGAAAATGTCCTCAAAAAGATTAGTCTTAAATTGAAAGGTGGATTGGCATTCACTAAGACTTCCTGTAAACCACAAAACTGATTCTCCCGCTGCCCCCTGCAGAGGTCATTTCAGTTATGTTGTTGAAGATGGATGTGTTGATCCATTGACAAGTGGTATGGCACTGATCATCCAGTGAGCATGACCAGAGCACTTTTCGAATAGCCATGAAGAGAAGGTGGGAACTCACTGTAGCATGTTGTCAGAAAATTCATAATTTGGGAAGTAGCAGTACAGTTTTCAGAATCTTATTTTCATTTATGTAGTGTGTTGTTGACATAAAGGCCCAGTGTGGTATTGTGCCTCAGGTTAATCTAACCCTATAGACTTGAGATCATTTCATCCAACTCATTCATTTCACAGAGAAAAAAAATTATAGCCCGTATAAGCTATAGAATGTGCCGAAATCACACAGCAGGCCTTGAACTGTGGTCTTGGCTTCCTTACTCTTGGTGCAGTCTTTCTACTCCTTGGTATCTTCTCCAAACAAGGCGATAGAGGCGTGTTTTTAAGAAAGAACTTTCTTAAGAAGAAAAGCTGGCAAGGCTTGCAGTAAGATTCTTGAGGAAAAAATAAAGAACAAGGAGGATTTTATGTGGATGAGCCTTTTGTTTAGGACACTGCCAGCTGGATGTTTTCATCATTCCGAGTTTGGTCTACCCAGACCCGCTGGAGTGGCTGGATGGCTGCCGCTCTCCATCCAGATGGTGCTCCCTGGGTCTGTTAGATCGGGCGGGAAGCCGTCGTCCTCACCGAGATGGTCAGCACACCGTTTCCAGCATTCAGAATCGTCAGCGCACTGGATTTGAGATCAAGCACACATTAGAAGCCACAGATCCCTCCCACCCCCGCCAATTCTCAGGAAATTATTTATTTAAATAAAAATCTTTACTGACCCACCATCTTCTCCCCTCTGCATACTCCGTAATGGGAAGGTTATACAGACTCACTCTAGCTTTGAGTAAGGTATTGGAAGTAAATGAGAAAAGGCTAAGGTGTAAGCAAACAAAATAAAAAGTTAGAATCTGTTTCTTAAGGAAAAGTTGATGCCAATGTTTGGTCTTTTCCAGTGGTGGGCACTCAGAATCTTTATATGGAATAGTCTCACGTCCTGGCCAGTTTGGGTCAGTGGTTTAGAGCATCAGTGTGTCAACTGAAGGGTCTTGGGTGTGATTGCGGGTCAGGGGCATGTACTTGGGTTCCAGGTTCCATCCCCAGCCCTGGTCAGGTCATGCAGGAGGCAACCAATAGATGTGTCTTTCTCACATTGATATTTCTCTCTCTCTCTTCCTCTCTCTCTCCCTCCTGTTCTATCTGAAGATGAATACAAAAAAAAAAAAAATGTCCTCGGGTGAGGAGTAAAAAAATAAATAAATGGAAAAATATACTGAGGTGAGGACTAACCAAAAAAACAAAACAAACAAAACATGTATATATATAAAATAGTCTCAGAAGGGGAAGTCTGTTTGTGTGGCAATCAAGAAGACATGTCTTGAAGTTTCATTTGGATAGCAAGCCCATATTTTAAAACATTTGTATGTTATTTGGGATGGCCAAATAGGGAGCGGTTGATGGCTTTGTGGGGAGATGAGTAATGCTCTGCCCTTCCCAGCAAATAGTAGGATATACCACCCTGGCTAGTTCTTTGTGTCTTTCCTGATGCTCGATGAAATCGTTTCTAGTGAATTTGCCACTGTAGTAGTTATGAAACTTACCTAAAGAGTAAGAAGTTTCTTCAGCATCTTTACGCAGGTTATGTAAAAGCAAAAGCTAAAGCAACATGACATACATCCACTAAAAGTTTGCCGCCTACCATGGAGGGTGACACAGAAAGACACCTGTGTTTATGCTCAGCTAAAAATTATTCTGTTCCCTTGGTGTCCAGGAGCTATTTGCCAGAGCTTTGGGAATAGAATAGATTGTCAGTTATCCTCATGTTGAATGTAGTTTTTTTGGGGGGGATATGCAAAGTGGGAGGAAAAGACAGCTTCTGGAACTACTTGGACTGTGTGGCAAGGTGACTGGGAGAGATGAAATCTGCATAAAACTAAGAGAGATAAATATAGATGCATATATGAATATAGAATACAAGAATATAGGAGGTCCTATTATGTTTTAGTAATAGCTCTACTGAGGTATTATTTACATACCATTAAACCCCACCATTTAAAGTATACGAGTCAGTGGTTGTTATTTATAGAGTTGCACAACCATTGCCCCAGTCAGTTCTAGAACATTACATTGCTCGATAAAAAGCCTGGTAGGTTTTACCTGTCACCTCTCTTCCCCTCTATACCCTCTCCCCCCAGCCCTAAGCAGTCACTGATACTCTTTCTGTCTCTGTGGATTTTCCCATTTTGAATATTTTTATGTAAATGGGATCATACAGTTACAATTTGTAATCTTTTGTCTGGCTTCTTTCCCTTAGAGTGTTTGTAAGATCTCTCCATGTTGTAGCATGCATCAGTACTTCATTCCTTTTTATGGCTGAATAATATTTCATTATATGTAAGTATATTTTGTTTATCTGTTCATCAGTTGATGGGAATTTGTGTTGCTTTCACCTGTTCCCATTAGGAATAATGTTGCTATAAGCATTTGTGTTTAGTTTCACAGACAGGTACAGAGAGCAGTGGAAAATTACTCTAACTAAGATGCCTGAAACATTTTTTATTTAAAAAATTAATTAACCTATTTTTTAATTTTTAAATTAACAGTTGACATACATTATATTAGTTTCATGTATACAACCCTGTGATTAGACATTTATATAACTTATGAAGTGATCACCCCGATAAATCTAGTACCCATCTGACACCATCCATAGTCACTACAGTATTACTGACTGTATTTCCTATGCTGTACTTCACATCCCCATGACTATTCTGTAACTAGCAATTTGTACTTCTAAATCCCTTCACCTTTTCACCCATCCTTCCAACCCCCCTCCCTTCTGGCAACCATCAAAATCTTCTCTGTTATCTATGGGTCTGTTTCTGTTCGGCTTGTTCGTTTGTTTTTAGAATCCACATATAAGTGAAATCATCTGGCATTTGTCTTTCTTTACTTATTTTATTCAGCATACCTTCTAGGTCAATCTGTGTTGTTGCAGATGGCAACATTTCGTTATTTATTTTTTTTATGGCTGAATTGTATCCCATTGTATATATGCAGCACTTCTTATCCATTCATCTGTTGATGGAAACTTAGGTTGCTTCCATATCTTGGCTGTTGTAAATAATGAACATATGGATGTATACATCTTTCCGATTTAGTGTTTTGAGTTTCTTTGGATAAATACCCAGAAGTGGAGTTGCTGCATCAGAAACATTTTAGTTTGCCATCGTTTAAATGTTGATTGACCTTTCAGAACACAAAATCTGTATATTTACTTCCAAGGAGTAGATAAAAACATTTAGAAGACTGATTTTAGTTCAAGTTATAGAGATGGAACTTTTCAACTGATTTCATTCTCAGTAGTTATTAAATTTCTTCCCTCATATACATCACAGTTCTCACACTCTTATCATTTTACTTTGTCTATAAGGGATAGGACCTTTTCCTGTCAGACATTGTGGGGCTCTTTCATAGTGATTCTGAAGGAGCGAGGAGAAAATAGACATATAGATATACTTAGTGTGTTAGGTACTCTCATGGGTACCGGGGATGGAGAAGAAGAGGGAGTGATGCTCTCATCCTGGAAGGTTCAGGGAAGACTTTGCTTCACAGATGTGGTCACATTCGAAATGAATTTTTAAAAATTGAATGAGAACCTAGATTTTTTTGTCACAATTTAAAATAGTTTAAATTTTTGCTCACGGATTATTTTGTTACCATCATAATCACTATTTTTAAGCACTCAATATTTTCTTTTTTTTTTTTTGTAAATACCACCCCACTCCTTCCCTCTCTTTATTAGGGAAATGAAATTAAATAAATCATGTTTACATAACAAACTACTAAACCCTGTTAGTTGCACAGAATTTGAAAAAAATTATGTGAACTTCTATTATTGATACTTTTTTCTTAGACACTTGTTTTTGGACTAATATTTCCATTTTTTTATCCGACTACTGCAAGAAAATGTGTAGTGGGGTGTAATATGTAATATTAATGGAGTGTAATATGTGGAACTTTATGTGGGCAGATAAAGTTCTAAGTGTTAAAACCATGGATTTTCCTAAAGTTTAAAATGTCAGTCCTAGTGTTACAATCAATACAATATTTTTGCATAAGTTTTCTCAGTGTATTTTTACTATAAAAATGACATTTTAAATTCTAAATTTATGTTTAAAGTGAAACACTAATTAATTATTGTCTTATTTATAGATGTTATGAAAACTGCTTACTTCATTATATTAAAAGCTCTAGAATTCGGAAGAGACTCTTAAAATTGATTAATTCATTGCTCAGAGTCACAGTTGATGGTGCCTATTAACAAAATTTTCTCTAGAAGTCTTCTGACTTCAGTATGCTAATTATTCCCATCATTACACTGAGAAAAATTGGGATGTGAAGAACCACAAATCCATCTTTCATAAATCACAAAAGTATAAATCTCAGGCCTTATTTATTATGCAACAGGCCTTTACTTTGCTTTTGTGACTACTACTATATAATATAATAATGGAATACTATGGTGCATTTTATTTATTTTAATAACTTTCATATGCCTGAGAGTCTATATCTACATTGTCCCAAATTATCCTAATTTATAGAACTTTTTCATTTTTACTTAGGGTGAACAATAGGAAATTAATATGGAAGATAGATGGACAGCATTTTTTTTTTTAAATCTTCACTTGAGGACAATTTTCCATTTATCTTCAGATAGAGCAGGAGGGAGGAAGGGAGGAAGAGAGAGAGAGAGACAGAGACAGAGACAGAGACAGAGACAGAGACAGAGACAGACATTGATGTGAGAGAGACACATCAATTGGTTGCTTCCTACACAACCCCAACCAGGGCTGTTGATGAACTGCAACCAAGGTACGTGCCCTTGGCCGGAATCGAATCCAGGACTCTTTGGTCCATGGGCTGACACTCTAACTGCTAAGCCAAACTGGCCAGGGCTGATTGGTGCATTTTAAATATTCTGACATCCATTGAATTTATAGCAAGGCTAAAACTTATTTTTATATAGATATCAGTGGTCTAATAAACTGAATTAAAAACTTGTCTGTCACTCCATGTATACACCACTTACTGCTTTATACTATAGAGTGTTCAGTTGTGCTGATTGCATTGGGATGAGTGCTTTGTCATGGAAAATGCTCTTTGGCCCTGGCCGGTTTTGCTCAGTGGTTAGAGCGTCGGCCTGCGGTCCGGAGAGACCCGGGTTCGGTTCCCGCTAAGGGCATGTACCTTGGTTGCAGTTTGTCCCCGGCCCTGGTTGGTCGTGCGGGTGGCAGCCACTCGATGTGTCCCTTTCACATCGATGTTTCTCTCTCTCTCTCTCCCTCCTGCTCTATCTGAACAAAGAATGAAAAAGTGTTCTCGGGTGAGGATAAAAAAAAAGAAAATGTTCTTTGACAGCTGGGCATTTCACTAAGTTGGCTGTCTTGGAACCTCGTTCTGTAGTGAGAGGGTCTGTTGTTCATAATGAAGGGGGATATAAAAAACTGCATGGAAATTTTGAATGAGTCCTACAAAAGGACTGCTTCCAAAGATGGAACAGTATATTTAAGAATATGGTTATTTATAGTAAGAAGAAAAATAAAGCCTTTCTAACAAAGCCATGCATTAATTATTGGGCTATAGGTCCTCCAAGGTAGGATCACGAGAGAGAATCTATAGAGTTGGACCTTTGGTTAGTGGAGAGATGGCTGGGGATCACTTGATGGGCTGTCCGAGTTTGTATTGGAAGGTTTAATCTGAACAGATCATATCAACCTAGAGATAACATAGCCATAGCTGGAGAAAATGATCTTTTGGGAAAGGTGGAGCCAGAAATTCCTCCCAAAGAATATGAAAGATGAATTTCTGCAGATGTGGACATGTTCAAGGTGAGAAGAGAAATGAGCTACACAGTAACCTCAAAAGCTTAATTTGCTTCCATAATTATACTTCTAAATGGAAAGGTTAAAAAAAAACTTTTAGATATTTTAGGGATGATTCTCAGAGGGCTAAAAAAATCATAAAATGCATAATTATGGTTTGTGCAAGCATGTTTTTAAAAAACATTTTGTCTAGGCAATTCTGCAAATGATGATGAGTAGAAACCACAGAGACATACTTGCCTCCTCCCAGGAGCACTGACCCCCTCCCCCTCCTCTGCACACTCGAGGCTCCAGACTGGGACAGGCCAAGGTCTCCCCAAGCAATCCCAACTTGGCTGTATGCCAAGCAGGGCGCTCCTCTCGCCTCTCCTTCCCTGCCAAGAGGGGGCACCCCACCCCTCTCTGACGGCAGAGCCCAGCCCTGTTCATCTGCAATTTATTTTCACCTGTGGTATAGAAAGTTTAAATAGACCCCTCTCCACAATAGTCAATTGTAGGACTCCTGTTTATGGAGCATAGTTCATTCTTATTATATGGTGTTTGGCCATGATGGGGGTGGGGGTGGGTACTGGCTTGTCAACAACATGGATCTCATTATTACTGAGAGATTTTTGGTTTGGGGCTGGTTTTCAGGGTCAGAAAGCCAAAACCTTACCCATTCAGCCTTCTTTTCTATATGTTACCCTTTTATTTATAGTAAGTTTTATTTTCTTGAGGTATTATTTTCCATTTATCTGCATTTATATTCTTGTGCCAGAACTGTGCTGTTTTATTTATTTTAGGCATATAGCACATTATGATAGCTGGTATGGCTAGTCTGACCTTTAATTCATTGTTTTCAAATTTCTTTTAATGATTTCAAACTGAATACTTTGCTCTTAAGGTCTGTATAAATCTTTCCCACCCCCAAATGACTGTTGGCATAGACTATTTGAACTTTTTTCTTGAAATATAAATTTGGCAATTGCCAGCAAAATATCAATAGTTAATTTTGGGTATCATGAAATTGATCGAAGGGATGTGCTTTATGACATAAACAGCCAACTATAACTCTGTTAAGGGGTATATAGGCTTAATTTATAAACAGCAGCTTCTTGAATTACACTCAGAAATAGAATTGATTCAGTTCACCAGTGGAATTTGTTCTTTTCTGGTTATGCAAACAGATATACAAATCAGCCGTTCCCTCCATCGGTTAAGTGTCTGCCACCTCTTGGTGAGCTCATAATATGACTTAGAGATTGCAGAATCGTGTAAAATGGAGAGAAAACCTTTCACAGCAACCACGACCTTGCTTCTTCTTACTGATTTCTTTGCATCCTACTTACTGTCACAAGCAATTTCAGGTTGTTTACAGTAAAATGCCATTTTTTTTTTTAATCCTCACCCAAGGACATTTTTCCATTTTTTTTTGTTCAGGTAGAGTGGGAGGGAGAGATAGGAACAGAGAGAGAGAGAGAAACATCGATGTGAAAGGAACACATCGAGTGGCTGCCACCCGCACAACCGACCAGGGTCGGGGACAAACTGCAACCGAGGTACGTGCCCTTAGCGGGAACCGAACCCGGGTCTCTCAGGACCGCAGGCCGATGCTCTTACCGCTGAACCAAACTGGCCAGGGCTAAAATGCCATTTTTAATAAGAGTTAAAACAGTGACTACAGGAAGGAAGAAGAAAACTAGGAAATGAGAGGACGGAAGGTGAGGCTGTAGATCAAGGATTTGGGGGTTGGCACAGGTCCTGTGGAGTGAGTTAGCCCACTCTGCAGCTCATCAGGAAGGCCGCCTGGTAGACAATCTAAGAACAGTCTTTGTGCTGACTTGTTCAGATAGTCAGGACATATTTATTGAGCAACTCCTAAATGCCTGGTACTCTTTTAGGCACTGGCAATACAGTCGTGAACAAATCTGACACAAATCTCTGCTCTCATAGAGCTTACATTGTAGTGAAGGAGCACCAGTATGCAGCATACACAGTCTACCTGGTATGTGAGACAGTAACAATTGTTGAGAAAAAGAAATAAAGCATGGAAAGGTAGGTAGGAAGTGTTGGGGGGAAGCTTACTTGTTTTGTTGGAGTGGTCAGGGAGGCCCTCCTTGAGAAATTGAATTGGGAAACACGGCCAGAAGGCCATGAGGGTTGGTGGGGATTTCAGGGGAAGAGAGGTACTGGCAGAGGGCGCAGCTTGTGCAAAGGCCCTGGTGTGTTTGGAGGAGGGAGTGAGGGAAAAGGGCTGGAGAGACCGAGCACAGGGAGTGGTAGGAGGTGGCACCTGCAACTCCAGGACCATCCCAGATGTTTTAAGACTCTTCAAATGAGAAAGAGCAGGGCCACAAATAAAACCAAAGAAACCAGCCTTGCCGCAGTTTGTAGTTTTTATTCAGTTGTACATCAGTTTTCATGTATGTGTGCTCAGAGTTTCCAACACCTTGAACAATAAGGAGAAGTAATGGTGTATCCTGTTACGTTTACAGTTCTTTTCTGTTTACTTTGACGTGGGCCATGTTGGAATTTTAGCAAACATCTTAGGATGTACTTCTAAATGTGGTACATCACTGTTTATTTTGGAAGCAAATAGGAAAAGAACCTGTCTGGATCCACTTGGCATCATGACAACTTACACAAATATCCACTAAGAGAGTATTGTGCTAAAAGCAGGTGAAGCCTGTGGTTTGTAATCTTGTTTAAGCAGTCAGAGTTGCAAATACTGATCCTTGAAATATAATTTCCTGTCACTCACCTACCTGCCAACTTCCTCTTAAATTGGGTTCCTACAGAACTGACTGTGAAGCTTGAGGTGCTTGTAATAGTGAATTTCAGACTAATTTTATACTTTTTCCAGACAAAGTTGTCTTAAAATTATGCCACTGAAGTCTCGTAGTCATTTTTCACACTGTTTTATTGTGTTTCTGGCTGTTTGTTATCTGCTTAAAGAAAATAAAGTGATGTTTATAAAATCATGGTTGCAGTTCTGTTCCAGAAATCTAGTTGATTAGCCATTTTATTGAGGTTTCTTCTATGTATTTTCTAAAGGGGAACCCACCAATTCACTCTGCATTTTTGAGGTGCTGGGGAAGAATACATAATATATTTTCTTAGAAGCTGTTCTTTCTTCTTGTGAATAGGAGGAGAAAGCCTACCCTTTGCACCCTGGTGCATATACAGTCAAGCCTGTTTCCTCTGAAGTTGATGATTGGTGCCTAAGATGACTCGATCTTTCCATTTTAGTGACACTTGTGATTTTTTATCCCTTTGTTTATGGAAAGGGAAAATGGGGGCAAGTGTTACGAATGTCGGGTCTCTGTGGTTGATGGTCTCACTCCGGGGTGTTGTTTCCTTCGCTTTCAGGGGAATGGGCTAGGGGGATGCTCAACGCTGCCAGCTGTGTGGCTGGCAAGCAGCTGGACCACATAGGCGCCTCTTTGGCAGAGTCAACAGTTGGGCCAGAAAGGCTGTGACTCAGCGATGAGTGTAAACATTTGTTTAGTTTGAATGATTGGGTGCAGAGCGTCTGGTCCCTGGTTATTAACTGCTTATGAAAGTGAAGGGAAGGGAAGCTACAGCCTTTGTTGGAGAAGAGTGCTGTTAGCAGTATGTAATATAGGGCCTTTAAGGGAACCACTCATGTTCAGAATGTCAAGTGAAACCATGGCGTTGGGGGACAGGCACCTGGTGAGTTCTCCAAAGCTGAGCAGAGGGACCAGCAGAGGTGAGAGAGTGGAAGGTTTGCCTGCCACCCTTGGCCAGGGATTGGGGTAAAAGTAAGGTGTTGTTTGCTGAGATCCTTCGCAGTCACATCAGTACGTGAGTGACTAAATGTGACCCAGAGCTTTAGAGGAAGAGAGTAATAGCAAGAGCCAAGGGAAGAATTACCACCTGTATTATTTGCTTATATTTATGTCTCTCCCACTAGACTTTGGATGCCCTAAGGGTGATGTTCATGCTTATTTGTTTTATATCACCTGTTTACTGAAATAAACTAAAGGATGGGTTAAATTTATCTTTGTAATGTCATTTTTTAAAACCTCTTTAGTTTGATGGTAACTTGTTATTCACATGTAGTATTCCAAGAAGCCCACAGTGTGTAACATCACTTTTCTTCCTTTTAAACATATGGGATTTAAAGAAGGATTACACAAGACCAGAGGGCAGGGTTGGCTTCATAACAGTGCAGAAGTAATCATTGGTTTATCGTTCATTTGTTCATTCGTTTGTTCATTCATTAATCAGGCGTGCACTACTATGTGTCAGGTGCTGGGGTTGCCAACAGAACATAATCAGTGGCTTAAGACGCTCACAGACTTCTGTATTTGAAATAAAAAGAACATGAGAATAATCATCCACCTAAATTGTTTCCAAAGGATTTGTATTAGCAAGAGTTGCAACGAGAGCTGGGAATGGCTCTTGAGAAACTGAATTCAGAGACAGTATTGTGTGATCAGCTTAGACTTTATTAACTGATAGCAACTTGAATTAACAAAATGAATTCAGTTATATATTCAGATATAACATTCTAAAGCTTGTTATTTAAGATACATTTTTCTGATAATTTATTTACTTGAAGTAATTCTATTTGCATTTTATACTAATACTAGTGGCTAATTAGTGTAGGTAATGTATTGTCTCTTGTAAAGCTTCTAATGGGGCCTGGCCGGTGTGGCTCAGTGGCTGAGCATCGACCCATGCACCAAGAGGTTGCTGCTTTGATTCCCAGTCAGGGCACATGCCCAGGTTGTGGGCCAAGTCCCCAGTGAGGGGCATGCAGGAGGTGGCCAGTTGATGTTCTCTCTCATCGATGTTTCCATCTCTCTTTCCCTCTCCCTTCTTCTTTCTCTAAAATCAATAAAAGAAAATGAACGAATAAATAAATAAAAGCTTCTAATGGAAATTATCTCAGCCCTGGCCAGGTAGTTCAGTTGGTTAGAGTGTCATCCAGATACACCAAGGTTGTAGGTTCGATCCCTAGTCAGGGCACATACAAGAATCAACCAATGATGCATAAGTAAGTGGAACAATAAGTCATTGTTTCCCTCTCTCTTTCTCTCTCTCTCTGTCCCTTCATTTCTGTCTAAAATCAATAAGTAAATAAAAAAAAGAAATTATCTCAAACTGAATTAATTTGTGTATTTTTTCAAATTGTTTATTCCTTCTGAGGACCTTTAGAAACACCAGTCCCCAAGGCAGTTTATTTTAAAAAAGAATTATAGCCCTGGTCAGTTTGGCTCAGCGGTTAGAGTGTCAACCCTTGGACCAAAGAGTCATGGGTTCGATTCCTGTCAAGGGCACGTACCTCGGTTGCAGTTAGTTTCCGGCCCTGGTCGGGGTCGTGCAGGAGGCAACCAGTCGATGTGTCTCTCTGACATCGATGTTTTTCTCTCCCTCCCTTCCACTCTGTCTGAAAAACCAAAGGAAAAATATCCTTGGATGAAGATAAAAAAAAAGAGAGAGAATTATAGGTAAAATTGCAGAGAATGGAGACGGATCCAACTGCTGTGGTTTTTTTAACCTTTTAAAATACTCTGCACATTGGGAATGTGCAAGTAATGCTCTTAAGTGACCCCAGTAGAGTTATTGAATAAGAGGAGATTTCTTTTTTAATCAACCCACTTTTGTTGGCATAGTGCAGTTGTATTATGTGACTTGCTGTGTAAATCATTGATTCTGATTTGTAAGAACGAGTTTTAAAGTGCTCTTTTGCTCTGTATATTCATAGTCACCATAGGCTATTGAAGAGACTGCCTCAGAACGTTATGGATGGATGTCTCCAACTTAGTAATGTGCTGTGGTGCTCAGAGGCAATAATCTTCATTATTTTACTCCTAGTGCTCTAGATATAATTAAAAATGATCCTGTGTAGTTGGGTGTGAGGGGTTTATGGCATTAGTTTTCCCTTTGTGTGCCTAAATTGTATTTATACACATTTAGTTTATATATATTTGTACACATGCATTTATGTATATTTTACATATATATTTTGTGTATATATACACATTCATATACATGTTTTGTGTATATGCCATCTTGTGTAGCATGTACATTTTTTTATGTTGTGAAATATTAACTCAACAAATGACATTAGAAGGACGTCAGTTTATATCTTCCTTTGATTTTATGACAACCTCTTTGAGGTGAACTAGAATTTTCTTGCATCATTAGACATTTTCTAATGTCTGATTAAGAAAATGCAGTTTGTTTATCTTAGATTGTCAAATATTATTTAATATAATTAAATTTATCTATGAAATCATGTGGGTAGTAGAGCTCATGTTCATCATTGATTGTAGAAGGAAAATATAGAATGAATAATAAATTTAAAATTACAGTGTAGAAGAGGCCAGATGAGACCCTGGGGTCAGGCAAAATGAGTTTCTATTTGTCTTGCTCTCAAACACACTGTTGTATGTTGGAAATCTGTTGGGCAAATTAATCAAATTCCCTGTGTAGGCTTTTCATAACAAGACAGTGCATTAAATTGCATGTCTCATAACCACATATCAGATGTGCATAATATATAGTGATTCAGATCAGAAGCTGGAGTGTTTGGACACTTTTATTCCTTTGAGTTCTTGAGGGTGGAGAAGAGGTAGGTGTGATAGAAGTTAGCTCTGGGTACCCTGACAGTTATCATTTATTGGTACATATTTCTGGAGACACAATTGGTATCACAGGTTAGATGTCTAAAGTAACTAATTTTTAATGGTTTAATACTTTGTGTGGCAAAACAGATTTCAGCCATGCTTGTACTTTAGAATATGACTATGTGCACAATTAACACATCTTCTCTAAGTTCTGTCAGATAATTAGAGGCTCTTTTATGGATTTTACAGAGACAGATTCCTGCATTTGGGAGTAGTGTGCATGTTTGAAAGTATGGATGCTCGGATTTATTTTAGAAGAGGGTATCAAAGTGAGGGGTTTTGTTCTCCTCTTATCCTGTGTTCTTGTTATTCTTTTTTGATTTGCATTTTTTTTTAGAAAATACTTTGAGACTTGACTACTTGAGGCACAAACTTTAAACTGTTGTTTATTATGCAGCACCAGGCATTTCTGCTCTCGCGTATTGCTGACCTCTAAGAAAACAGGGAGGCTCTTAAATTGAGCCCTCTAGCCTGCAAACTTGATCATATGTCACTTTAATCCCTGTGCACTTCTGGCAGACTAAGAGCTATTTGTAAAATACTTAGTTCACTCGTTTGAGACAAATATTTTCATTGCATACTTGGTCGAGGTGGCTCCATGTGGGTATCTGCCAGTCATTTCATACTGATCTCCACTCAATAGACCCATGGAACGAACAGGTTTGTACTCTTCGTTTGTTCTGAGGGCACACGGACAGCCAGTGCTCAGCTCCTCTCGGGATCCCCTTGCACTGCTGCTCTCATTGGTCGAACTGCGTATTTTGCTAATTGTACTTGTGTTTCTAATAATATAATATAATTAACAATAGATGGCAAAATGTAAGTGCATAGAGAAAGAATGGTTGTTCCTATGAAAAATAAGTTAAATGCATTGGAAAGATACAAGCATGTTCTAAACCTCTTTTTCCCCTTGTTGACTTAAATAGAGGAGAGACAGCTCTGAAGATTGTACAAACTTTTAGAAGACTGTTTAGCTCCAGTGTCTTTAATCTTCCCCTATGAAACTCAATAGTAGCATTTGTAGATGATGCTTTATGGTTATGGGTAGTGGGGGGGAGGGGGACTGAATTCCTGATCATTTTCAAAAGAAAAATCCTTTAATCTATTTCAAAAGATACTTGAGTGAATGTCCATTTATAAGAATTAAGGTAAATAAAATGTTTAAGGCATATATTATACTTTTTATGTCAAGCACTACTTTAACATTTTGCTTTGTCTATTTAGTAGTGATATCCATCACTGGTAGATTATTTATGTTTTACATTCATTTACCTGGATCTGTGCACTGAGATGATATATATTATTTTTTATTCTTAATAATCGAGTTACAGTCCCAAATATTAATGGTTACATTTTCACTATCTAGTCAGAAAATATCTAGAAAACAGTAATAACCTAAAAAAACCTTTAGGAAGAATGTATAAATATCTAAAAGAAGGCTTTTCTTTTATGGCAGAAGCCAACTAAATACATTTTAAAACTTTATTTGGAAATAATTTAAACTTACAGAAAAGTTGTAAGAATAGTAGAAGGAACATGAGAATATCTTCTACCATTTGTTTTATTTGTTCTATCTTTCTATAATCTAATATGTGTAGATATACATATAGATATACTCTCTCTCTCTCATACATACACACACACACACACACACACTGAACTATTTGAGAGTAAGTTGCTATAAGATAATATGTAAGAATAAAGATATTCTCTTGCATTCCCCCAGTGCAGTTATTAACTTCAGTGTATTTTGCATTGACACAATACTTTTTATGTAATCTGTGGTCTGCTTTCCAATTTTGTCAATAAATTATTACCCAATAATATCTTTTTATGGCATTTTTTCTCCTCCAATGAAAAACTAGACATAGGATGACTCATTGCATTGAGATGTCATGTCTTTTTAGTCTCCTTTAATCTGAAACAGTTCTTCAGACTTCTGCATTTTATGACATTGACATTTGTAAATAATTTTTTTTGTTTTGTTTTGTTTTTGATGGAACGACCCTCATGTTGTGTCTGTGTAATGTTTCCTCTCGTTTAGACCAGGTTATGCGTTCCTTGCCAGAGTATTTCATAACTGATGCTGTGTCCTCAGGGTCTCCCATCTGGAGGCATTGATGTCCATCTGCTCCTTAGTTTTGATGTTAATTTTGATTATCCAGTCAAGGTGTTAGCTGATTTCTGTATACTATTTTTTGTTCCGTCCTACTAATAGACAGAATGTGGGGATGTGGGGAGATGTTTTTTTTCCATGCAGATATCTTGCTCCTCATCAAAATATTTCCCCGAGATTTAGCATCCATCAATCATTCTTTGTGTTGGTTTCAAAAGATGAGTTTCCCATTTCAAAAGATGAGTTTCCCCTCCACATTGACCATGCAAGCAGGAGCCCTCCCCTTTCCCCCTTTTATTTCTTTTTTAAAAAAATTTAATCCTCACTCAATATTTTTCCATTGATTTTCAGATAGAGTGGAAGGGAGGGAGGAAGAGAGAGAGAAACATTGATGTGTGAGAGAAATATTGATTGGTTGCCTCCCACATGATCCTGACCAGGGCCAGGGACTGAAACAAAATCGAGGCATGTGCCCTCGACTGGTTCTTGGGCTGACACCCCAACCACTATGCCAAAGCAGCCAGGGCCCTTTTATTTTTGTACTCATTTATTAATGGTGTCAACTTATAGATTCCCATTTCCCCTGCAATGGTTTATAACTCATTCTTGTTTTAAATCATCTTGGTGTTCAAATGGTCTGAGTCGGCAGCAGAAGCCTCTTCAGGCTGGCTCCTGTGTCTTCCTGAGAGGCCAGACCTTTCATTGGAGCTTCCGTCTCACTGCTTCGTGGCACGGCCAGGTGTTAAGGCTGCTCTGTGACTTCTGCTCCAGCATTCCCCAGGAGCTCTGATGCCTCCGAGTGGGGATGGTGTTAGACATGAAATTCTGGGTAGGTATGTTCATGGCTTTCGGGAAATCTGCCTCTCCCTTTATTGATTTTAGAGAGAGAGGACGTGAAAGGGAGAGAGAGAAACATCAGTGAGGGAGAACACCAGTTGGCTGCCTCCTGCATGCCCCCCACTGGGGATTGGGCCCACTACCTGGGCCTGTGTCCTGACCAGGAATTGAACCAGCGACCTCTTGCTGCATGGGTCAACGCTCAACCACTGAGCCACACCAGTCAGACTATATACACATTCTTGTATACGTTCATATATCCATATGCTTGTGTGCATGTATACATGGTCATACATATAATACACATACATATTTTAGAAATTGTGAGTCCACACAAAATCCCAATTCTAATCCATCCCCATGTAAAATTTTACATTTACTCTATTATTTCCCCCTTACCCACTTTAAGATTCCATTCTGAGTGTTTCTTCTATTCTTTTTTCTTTTTCTATTAAAATTCCATTAATTTCTGTTTCTGTTTTTTTGTTTTGTTTTTTCTATTTTACTCCACTGACCTTCCATCTACTCGTTTGGAGATAAATTTCATTGTATATGATAACTAGAGATCTGTTTCATTTAAATTTTTTTTAAAGCCAATAAAATTGAACTTTCAATATATACTTGGGCCTATATACTGATGATGATATTGCATTTATTTGTCTTTCTTTTCCTGTATCAGTACCACTCTTTTAATTATTGAAGCATGATAAGATGCTTTTTAAATATTTGGTCTTCCAATAAATATTAGAATTTATTTTCGAAATTGAAAACATATCCTGTTGAGATTTTGAGTCATATGGCACTGAATTTAGAAATAAAATTAGGAAGAATTGCCATCTTTAGATTCAAAGTTTTTCTGTTCAAAAGCAAGTTATGTCTCTAGTTATTTGTTTTCTTCTCTGTTTCTTATTGGTATTTTCTAGTTTTTCTCATCTAGCCACTGTGGAATTTTTATTACTATTTATTCCTTGGTATTTTATTTTCCCATTTCTTGATATATATATTTTTTATCCTCACCTGAGGACATTTTTCCATTTTTTGTTCAGAGAGAGTGGGAGGAAGAGAGAGAGAGAAACATCGACATGAAAGGGACACATCGAGTGGCTGCCCACCCACATAACCAACCAGGGCCGGGGACAAACTGCAACCGAGGTACGTGCCCTTAGCGGGAACCGAACCCAGGTCTCTCTGGACCGCAGGCCGACACTCTAACCGCTGAGCCAAACCGGCCAGGGCCCTTTTCTTGATATATATATTTTTTTATCCTCACCCCAGGACATTTTTTTATTTTTTTGTTCAGATAGAGCGGGAGGGAGAGAGAGGAAGAGAGAGAGAGAAACATCGATATGAAAGGGACACATCGAGTGGCTGCCACCCGCACAACCCAACCAAAGCCGGGGACACACTGCAACCGAAGTACATGCCCTTAGCGGGAACTGAACCTGGTCTCTCCGGACCGCAGGCCGACGCTCTAACCCCTGAGCCAAACTGGCCAGGGCTCTTTTCTTGATATTTTGGTTGTGCTTTTTATTCAACTCTGTTTTCTGTTTGTTTTCAAGTTGGTACATGAGAAAACTGTTTAAGTCTACATATTACTTTTAATAAACAATACCATAGTGTATGTCTTTAGGCAAGTTCCTTGCTCCAACTATCTAATCTTTTTTTTTTAAATCCTCACTTGAGGACATTTTTGCATTTATCTTCAGATAGAGCGGGAGGGGAGAGAGGGGGGAAGAGAGAGAGAGAGAAACATCTATGTGAGAGAGACACATCGATTGGTGCCACCCACAGGGCCCCAACCGGGGCCCGGGGCAAACTGCAACCATGGTACGTGCCCTTAGCGGGAACCGATCCCAGGACTCTCTGGACCGTGGGGCGACGCTCTAACCACTGAGCAGACCTGGCCAGGGCCAACTCTCTAATCTTTAAAACAAGATAATAGTTGTAACTTGCTCATTTAAACTTGTTTAGTTTAAATGAGATGATATTTTAAAAGGTATTGTCACTTAGTTCTTAACAAATGTCATTTGCTATTATTCTGATTTTTAGTTTTTGACAGCTTTCTCTACTGCATTTTCTTATTGTTCCCAGTGTTGTTTTTTTCCAATTGATTTTTCATAATTTCCAAATATTTAGTCATTCGCCTCTAAATAAATAGTTTTCCGTCTCTTCCTAATTAAGTAAGATTTCAAAGTGCCTTTCTGTAAAACAGTTTAATTCAAGAAAAGGTACCATGGATTATTACCATTTTCATCAGCCTTTGACTTATTGGTCAAAATGTCAACCATCTCCAAGTGAATAAATTTGGATAATTAACTTGTGAAAATGAATTATATAATATGATTTTGTTTGCTTCTTGAGAGGCTCCTGGAAGACATGGTCTGTAAGAAAGGTGTGTTGTCCAGAATGGCCTTGTAAAACCTGACGTCAGCGTTCTCTTATTAAAAGAGAAGGACTCCGTGTTGTTCCTCATTGTCTCCCATGTCCCTGCTTGGGTGCTGCTAAATATTGTAAACTGAATGGACTCACCAAAAATTATGAAATGGAGTACATCAGGTGATATTTAAGTATTTGTTATTATTTTCTGAAAGTGAGGTGTGGTGGTGAATATGATCAATTGAGATTGCTACTAGTGGCTATCGATTTTGAGATATTTGTTGAGGGAGTCAGTGGAATATTATTGTCTCAAATTAAAATCTTCCATGTGTTAAACATTCTGTTGTGTTTAAAGTATATTTTAAGTGAGTAATGCAGTTCCATTATATTGTTTGAACAAGAGAAAATGAAAAACTCTAACCAAATACTGAATTGTTCCTGAACTAAAGACCAGGGAGGAAGAAAGATTTAACACCTATTCATCATGACCGCCTCTAATGAGTGAATGTCTGATCTAATCGTGAGTGAATTTTTTTCAATGCAGCAGCTGTGACTTATGCAGTTTAGAAATGTTAACGTGCATGTAGATCCAGCCAGCCACATCAGGGCAGAAGGGACAATTTATTCACAAAGGGATTTCACTATTTCTTAATTCATGATCTGGGTGGGCTGCAAACCCCATGTAAACATGAGAAGTAGGAAGATTTAAGGGATAGCCAAAGTAGTGAAATGGGTTCTTTTTTTCTTTTTCTCTTTAAACCTAAAAAATCACCTTCAAGGCGGGTCTCTTAAATTAATCAACCAGTATTAAGGGTTTGTTTAGGGCTGGTCTGAAAGTCAGGCTGGGTAAGCAGTATCTCAGGGCTACTTGACTTCTGGGTTCAGGTAACCTTCCTTAAAATAAGAATTGTGACAGAAAATGGCTTTACCTAGGAGGTGGGATTTCAATTTACATCTGAAGGGTGAGCAGGGTTTGAGTAGAAGGTGGAAAAGGGAGGCTTGTGGGCAAGGGCAAAAGATGAGAGCGGAGGTACTGAAAGTAGGAATAATAGTGAGGTATGAGGACAAGGACTCACTTGGAGGCACACTGATGACTCAGTGTGTAATGGGAGGGGAGGCAGTGTGCCAGGGTTTTGGAGTGTCTTGCTAACTAGGCAGTTTTTTTTTGTTTTTTTTTTTAACCTGTGCTGCTTGGGGTAATACTCCCACCCAATCCCCAAAGAAGGATTTAGGCAGTTATTTAAAATATAGCATTTTTATCTTTAAAACATAATTAACTTTTCCCAAAGGCATTTTAAAGGAAAGACAAAACATGATTAGTCACGGAGAAACTTAGCTGAAATTACAAAAGCAGCCTCTGAGCTATTGGGATGAAACTGAAATCATCCAGCTCTTGCTGATGCTCGGACACAAACAGCAGCAGCGGCTGCGGCCGAAGGCCGTCGCCGCCAGAGGACGGAAAAGACAGCCAGTAGATACTTGATTTAAGCCACCAGCTTTGACAACTGAGAAATGTGATTTAGAATTATGATTGCTTTTTTCTCAGTGTCACCTAAATCAATACCAACAGTATTGGAATGACAAAGTATGAAGTTAAAATGCTCAGGCTGTAAGGAAAGTATTAGGAAGGAACTTCAAGAAATTCAGGCTAGCCCTGGCCAGTTTTGCTCAGTGGATAGAGCGTCAGCTTGCGATCCAGAGAGACCCGGGTTCGGTTCCCGACACACACCTCGGTTGCAGTTTGTCCCTGGCCCTGGTTGGGTCGTGTTGGTGGCAACCACTCGATGTGTCCCTTTCACGTCGACGTTTCTCTCTCTCTCTCTCTCTCTCTCTCTCTCTCTCTCTCTCTCTCCCCTTCTCTTTCCCTCCCACTCTATCTGAACAAAAAATGGAAGAATGTCCTCCGGTGAGGATAAAAAAAAAAAAAAAAAGAAAGAAAGGAATCCAGCTAGATTGTAGTAATCACAGAGCAGTCAGAATGCACCTGTCCAACACATTTCTATGACTCTTTCCTGCATCTAAAATGACCCAAAGAACAATTATTGCTGCCCTGGCCGGGTAGTTCATTTGGTTAGAGCATTGTCCCAATATGCCAAGGTTGTGGGTTCGATCTCCAGTCAGGGCACATACGTGAAGCAACCAATGAATGCGTAAGTTGAACAACAAATCCATCTCTCTCTCTGTTTCTCTCTTTCTGAAATCAATGAATTAAATTTAAAAATAATAATAAAAGAAAATTATTGCTTCTCAGATTTCCTGTAGTTGTCTAGTATCTGGTTTAGACACGTGGGATCATACATAGACCAGTGAATACAGATTTCTTATGGAAATTGGTAATGACACCTAAGAAAATAAATAAGAAATGGAAATATAAATTGAAACAGCATGTCATTTTGTTACCATATTAAACACCTAATAACCTGAAGACTTAATTTTTCACTTAGGTCATAATTAGCTTTCCCTATATGTCAGTACTATTAAACCACTTAATTAAAAATCTGCTTAATAATTTACATTTTATAAAAAAATTATTTTTCATTGTTTACATAGCACATGGAAATGACATAATAACTGTGCATGTTCAAACACCAAGTCAGTAATTCGTGGGCAGTGACTGCAATAGTTGTTAACAAAAAACCCAGCAGATTCTTGTAAAAGTAAACTAGAAAACACAATCCGGTGCAAGTTAACAATACATGTTGAAAATGTGCCATTGTAATAAAAATTGTCATACAAAGTGACTCAGTGGCAGAATGTACCAAGATGGCATTTCTGAGAAAACAGGAGTTAAAATCAACAGTGATGCAATGAGTGCTGATTTCAGAGACAGTTTCGAATAGCATTCACGTGTAGAAACAGTGTTTGCGATGTGATTACATTATGCCACCAGCCATATGAATTTACACTCCTTCCCTCTCTTCTTCTCTTTTCCTTCCTTCATCCCTCTCCCCTTTCCTCCATCCCACACACCAAGATGACTGTGCTCCTAAAAATCTACCAGACATTGTGTTTAGAGTTGCAGCCATAAATAAACAAGACAGAGAGGAGTCTCTTGCCCTCTTGTGGAGCTTGAATTCTCTCCCTTTCTTCCACCCTCGGTGCCCCCAGTTTTCAGACAGGTTAAGCGTGCAGTTACAATACAGTGCTAATACGAATATTGGAGTTATGTATATACTTATCTTGATCTTCAGGAGAAGCAGATATGGCTAAATGTGGTTGAAAATGTAGAATAAACTACTGAGTTCTTTTTAAAATTTTTTATTAATTTTACAGAGAGGAAGGGAGGGATGGTTGAACCTGCAACCTTGGCGTTTTGGGGCTGATGCTCTAACCAACTGAGCTGCCAAGTCAGGGCAAGCTCTTAAAAGGACTTGTGGTTACTTTCAGGAGCCATGGCGCTGTTTTAATGACTAATTTAATACCAAATTTATGGTTTATAAAAATTTGTAGTATACAGTAGATTAAACACTGCCTTTATTTTATCATCCCAGGGATCATTTTTTGTTTTGTTGTTTTGAATATGGATTGAGGGATGTTTAGAGAAGTTGGATGTGGGTAGAGAATCTCTTTAAATTGTTGCACAAGAAAGACTGAGACTAGAAGAAAGGGATTAAAGTGGGAAGTTATGCAGGAATGAAAATAAATGTTTAAGTGAGCTGTGGTCTGTGCATCCTTGGTCTCTTTTGAGTTAGAGAAATCCTGAAGGCCTTTTCCCAATTCAGATCTTCCCATACTGGCCCCTGGGGGAACCGCTAACCTAAAGTAGTTTAGTTGCTCATTTGAAAGCCTGTTCTTCGGGGAAGACTAGCAAATTCCTGATTGTTAGGGATAGACTTTGTATAATCAGTGTTCATAAATTGAGTTGTCATAACTTAGGACATTTTTACCTCAAAATTAGAATTGTTTCTTTTTTCTCCCTTTTTATTAAATTTATTGGGGTGACACTGGTTAACAAAATTACATAGGTTTCAGGTGCACAATTCCACAACACATCATCTGTACACTGTACTGTGTGTTCACCACCCCAAGTCAAGTCTCTGACCATCACCATTTATTCCCCTTAGACCCTCCTTCATCTCCTCCTATCCTCCCCTCAAAATAATATGGGAAAATGTTTGGAATTTGCGCCAGTTTCTTTGAAGATATGAAATACATCTTATGTATGTTTGGATCCCTTCCTAGGTAGGTTCGGGCATTTAATCATTGCTGAATGGGTGGAAGAATTTGCAAGTTCCTAGTAAATAAGTTGCATATTACCTGGAAACCATTCTTTGATGGTCCAATAAGAAGAAAAACTTTTGGTCTTTTTTGAGAACAATTTTAGAGAATTTCAGAATTTGTGATTGATATAAGAGACTTACATAGTCTAACTGCTTTATTGATGCTTGAACCTACATTTTTAGTTTATATTTAAAATTTCTAAAGGTAATGTATTTTTGTTGTTGTTAATCCTTACCCGAGGATATTTTTCCCATGCTTTTAGAGAAAGTGGAAGAGAGGAGGGGGAGAAGAGAGAAAAACATCGATGTGAGAAAGACACATTGATTGGTTGCCTCCTGCATGAGCCCCGACCTGGGCCAGGGATCAAATCTGCAAACCATGTATGTGCCCTTGACCAGGAATTGAACCTGAGACCCTTCTGTGATTGGTCCAACACTCTAACCATTGAGCCACACCATAATAATATCCTTGGATAGGATTAACCAAAATAATAACAACAACAACAACAATAATAAATTAAAATACTACAACTTTATTTTATCTGGGAAGGAAATTCTTTTGGAAATACTAAATACTTCATTTATAACTATTTGCTATGATTATGTGGTTTCTTTTACATTGAGCCAGATGGCGTTCTCTAGCTACAGATTAAAGAATCCTTTAGCTGTGTGTCATTTAGTAGCAACCACATACATCACTTTAAACTGAAATTACTGTGGAATTTAAAATATTGATATATGGCAAGTGTATAGAATTTTTACTAGCTTGTAAGAAAATCATGTTTGCATCTAGGTATTTTTAAGCGCATAAAAAAGATGCATTAAAGTAAATACTTGTAAAGGCTTATTTAGACAAAGATTACTTTAGAAATGAAGCAAAGAAAAAACAAAAAACCAGAGAAATCCTGTAAGTTTAATTATAAATGATTATAAATGTGCCCATGAATTTCATGGCGCTCAACTTAGATTTAAGTCCTCAATGTACTCTCTATTGTGATTAATTATTTTATATTTATTCATGGTAATAATTACTTGGAAATATTTTTTTAAAACTCTAATGTAGCCCTGGCCAGTTTGGCTCAGCGGTTAGAGCGTCGGCCTGTGGTCCAGAGAGACCCCGGTTCGGTTCCCGCTAAGGGCACGTACCTCGGTTGCAGTTTGTCCCCGGCCCTGGTTGGTCGTGCGGGTGGCAGCCACTCGATGTGTCCCTTTCACGTCGATGTTTCTCTCTCTCTCTCTCTCCCTCCCACTCTATCTGAACAAAAAAATGGAAAAATGTCCTCGGGTGAGGATTAAAAAAAAACACAAAAAAACAAAAAAAACCTCTAATGTACTTCCTAGTAGGTCACATGCAACTTGATGATTTGCAGATAGAAACCACTTCATTCACAAGTGTTTATTGAACATTTAGTATATGAACTATCAGATACAGCAGTGAACAAAACACACTAAAATCCCTGCCATCATGGAACTTAATTGGGAGGGGAGGCAGGTAGTAAACACAGAGGTAACCTTTGTCTGGTGGTGACAAGTGCTCTGGGGAAAAATAAAGCAAGAGAGTATACAGGAACGTTTGTAATTTTAAATAGGATGAACGAGTCAGAGAGGACGGCATAGAAAATGTGACTTTTTTTTAATCCTCACCCAAGGACATTTTTGCATTTATCCTCAGATAGAGCGGGAGGGAGAAGGGGGGAAGAGAGAGAGAGAGAAACATTGATGTGAGAGAGACACATCAAGTGGCTGCCACCCACATGACCCCAACTGGGGCCAGGGACAAACTGCAACTGAGATTATGTGCCCTTAGCGGGAACTGAATCCGGGACCCTCTGATCCACAGGCTGACCCTCTAACCTCTGAGCCAAACCGGCCAGGGCAAAAATGTGACTTTTGAGCACAGACTTGGAAGCCAGTAGGGAGGGAGCCATGAGGCTGCACGTGCATTTTACGTGGGGAAACAAAAGATCTTGTTGTGGGTGGAACAGAGTGAACTGCAAAATGGACTTGCTTAATGAGATGGGAGACCATTGGATGTTTTTGAGCAGAGTAAGGTGATTTGGTTTTCATTTTAAAAGAATTGCTCTATCAGCTATTCTGAGACTAATCAGAAGGGAGCCGCAGGACACCAGGTGAGAGGCTCCTGCTGCCAGTAAGATGCTGGTGGATCAGGTCACCATTGAATGAGGGTGGCTCCTGCGGAGGTACTGACAGGTGACTGGAGTCCTGATTTACTTTGAAGGTAGAGTCAACAGGATTTGCTAACAGCTTGAATATTAAATTAGACACTCAAGTCTTTGGGTCTGAATAACTTGAATGATGGAATGACTGAACTGACTTGTGGGAAGAGGGCTGCAGGAGTCGATACCAGGATTGTTGTGGGCAGGAGGTCAGCAGTTTTGTTCCATGTTGAGTTTGAGGGGAGAGGTGCAGGTTTCTACATGTAATCCCGTAGCACATGTGTGTTATACTTAAGGGTATAAAAAGTAAAGGAAAATTAGATATGGTGTGCTCCAATTTGAGAAATATGTGCACTTTACATTTGGAATTGTTTTCAAGACACACTTGATTGCAAATATTTAGGGACTTGTATTTCCAGCTTGCTTCCTTTTGTCATTGTTCCATCCAACACTTCTTTTCTGTAATTAAAGAGTGTGTTTTATTTTGTTGGTTTGGTTTTTAGACACATATAGCCAAACATTCCATTACATATTTATCTTTCAGAGATTTATCTTTCAAGTATTATCTACATTGGGTAGCTATGTGTTTATTCCAAAATGATATCACAGTTGCCCAAAAATATTCGGAATTCTGTTTTTATATTAATTCAAAAACTAACTTATAAGCCACACAGAAAAATTAGTCTGGAAGGGGTTTCAACCTCTGCTTTGGCACATTGTACATTGATAGTCCAAAAGAGCCAGCAGGTTTTCATGTGCCACATTTAGTCTTTTATCCGTCAGTAGACTAATGATGTGGACTAGTGAGGGTGCAGGAGGGCTCTGCCTGCTGGAGACTGTGCTGGGGGAAGATACTGGCCCTTGCTGTCCTCTGCCTCCTGTCTCAAGACTGCCTGGCACTGTGACGTTCTCCCCTCCTAGGCCCAAGGAGGTCAGAGTTTGCGGAAACTGTTACTAGCATTTGATATCTTTTTATTTATCCGGAAAAAAAAAAGCCGATATATAATAGATATCATATATTAAACATCTATTTGCTCCCGATGTAGAAACATTTTTTGTGTTTGCTAAGAAGAGGTATTATGTAATTAAACATAGTATCATCTTAGGAGAATCCTTGCCACAAAATTTCCTTTTTTCCTGCATCAGGATTAGTTACAGTTCTCTTGGGGATTATGGGTTTATGGCTTCATTATTAAAAAATCTTTTTTACTTATTGATTGATTATTTTTTTAGAGGGAGAGAGAGAGGAAGGGAGAGAGAATAAACGAGAAACATCAGTTTGTTGTTCCACTTACTTATGCATTCATTGATTAATTATTTTTTTACTTTTTTTTTTTTTTTTCAGTCCTCACCTGAGGACATTTTTGCATTCATCTTCAGATAGAGTGAGAGGGAGAGAGGAAGAAAGAGAGAGAGAGAGAAACATTGATGTGAGAGAGACACATTGACTGGCTGCCACCCACATGACCCCAACCGGGACCGAGGACAAACTGCAACCGAGGTACGTGCCCTTAGCGGAAACAGAACCTGGGACTCTCTGGACCACGGGCCGACGCTCTAACACCTGAGCCAAACTGGCCAGGGCCATTGGTTGATTCTTATACATGCTCTTACTGGGGATCACCCACAACCTTGGCATAGTGGGATGATGCTCTAACCAACTGAGCTGCCCAATCAGGGTTTAAAAAATATGGATACTGAATCATGTCACTTAGTTTGGCTATTAAGAGACTTAGTCTGATTGGTTATTCAGCAATAGTGTAATGCTTTTCCCTTGACTTAATTTTGCCATGCAATTTTATTTTACTTTCAATTGTGATAGAAAGCATATGACATAAAATTTACCAACTTAACCATTTCTAAGTGTACAAATCAGTTGTATTAACTCACATTGTTGTGCAACAGATCTCTAGAACTTTTATATCTTGCAGAATGGAAACTATACTTATTGAACAACAACTTCCCATTTTCTCCTCCTCCTCATCAATTTCTTAAAAAAAAAATCTGACATATACAGAGAGCATTAAAATGTCGAATTATGCCCAGCTGGTGTGACTCAGTGGATTGAGTGCCATCCCATGGACTGACAGGTCTTGGTTCTATTCCCAGTCAGAGCACATGGCTGGGTTGTGGTCTTGATCCCCAGTAGGGGGCATGCAGGAAGCAGTTGATCCATGTTTCTCTCTTACATCAATGTTTCTATCTCTCCCTTCCTCTCTATCTAAAAAATCATTAAAGACATATTTGAAAAAATGCCAGATTATGCTAAATGGATGATTGTAATAAAACAGCAGTTTTGTGTTTCCCATGTATCTTCCCCTACTCATCCTAATCTATATAGACATGGATATTCAACTCTTTTTTTGTTGTTCCTCAGAAATATATCACAATTCTTATTTAAATCAGTAGTGTATATTTTCATTATGGAGACTATGTAATCACTATTCACTATCTAGTGAAATGGTCTACTATGCTAAGTTGCTATTCTTGTATGATTTTTTTGCTTTCATTATTGAGTTAATAATGAACATTTGTTGCCTATTTGTTTACTTTTCTACAGTACCCACCCTTTTGTCGTCCTTCAGATGTGCTGACAATATTTTAAATGATCAAATGATTTGGGGCCCTCACTTTTCCAGCCCAACGCTAGATGGCTTATTCCTTAGGCCTGAAGACTCTTCATTATCCTGGGACTTTCTTTAGTGTCATGTTGGGTTGCATGCCTTGTGCTTTCTTGCTTTGCAGAACACTCAGCCAGTAGCTTCCTGAGGAAAGGAATATTGGAGGCTAAATTTTTTATTCTTTCACGGCTGAAGCTGCCATTATTTCTGTTCTTACACTTGAATGATAGTTTGGGTATAGAATTTTATGTTGGAAATCGCTTTTTTCCCTATGGCATTTAAAAATCGTTGCTCTGTATTGTCCTCTAAATCCCACTTTCACTTTCAAGAACTTTTTGCCATTTAATTGATTATGGGGTGAATCTGGAGACTTGTGTTTTGTCTGGGAAATTTTCTGGTTTTATTTTGCTAATCACCTTTCTTCAATTTACCCTATACTTTTTGTAATGCCTATTAGCTAGACTTTAGATCTACTGGATTATGGAATAGTAGTTTAATCTTTTTTTCTGTTCACTTGGGTTTTTTATCCTTTGGTTTTTTTGTTTCTATTTTCTAAGAGATTTCTTTGACTCAGTTTTCCAACTCCTTGCTTTAAATTTTTATTATGCTAATTATATTTTTAATGTCACAGATCTCTTTCTTGGTCATTGATTTTTTTTTTTTTTTTTACATAACCTCTGTTCTTTATAAAATTTAATTAATTAATTTATTTATTTATTTTAATCCTCACCTGAGGACATGCTTAGAGGGAGGGAGGGAGGGAAAGAAAGAAAACATCAATGTAAGAGAGACACAGGATTGGTTGCCTCCTGCATGACCCCCACCAAGGCTGGGGACTGAACTGGCAACTGGGGTATGTACCTTAACTGGGAATTAAAACCGAAACTCTTAGGTT
Organism: Molossus molossus; assembly: GCF_014108415.1. NCBI lineage: Eukaryota > Metazoa > Chordata > Mammalia > Chiroptera > Molossidae > Molossus > Molossus molossus. Next base: position 36,186,969 of record NW_023425401.1, on the reverse strand, counting down.
TGTGGCCACTCTAACCACTGAGCCCAACCAGCCAGGGCCAAGTGTTTTTCAGTTTACAAATTTTCACTCAGTACCTCTATGTTCATTGCTGATTCTGAGTCCACTTTCTCTTGGTGATAGCTGATTCTCAAGCCTCTACCGGTCAGTTTCTCCAGAGGATAACCTGGTTGCGCTGGGTAGGGGCGGAGGCCTGGGGGTTTCAGTTGCTCCATAGGGAGACTTCATCCAACTTTCTTGTTTTTAGTTCTGCTCCTCATTGCCTCTGTCCTTGGTTTTCCTTGCCTGCCTGAGCCTTGTGTATGAATTGGCTCACAACTTATTGGTGTCTCCCTGACAGGCCCTTGACCAGCTGCTGTCTCTGCTTTAACTTTCTCTTTGTCCCTGAGCGTTTACATCATTTTTATCCCTTTACTAGCATGTGTTTTAAAAGCGAGAGGAGAGAAAAGGTCTGAGTGGCTCATCTGCCATGTTTAACAAGTATCCCATCCAACTTTCTGAATTTTTATTTTATCTTGCTAGGTTATAAGTGTTTTGCTCCCCAGCTTAAAAATCATTTATGAGCCCTGGCTGGTTTTGCTCAGCGGTTAGAGCGTCGGCCTGCTGACCGGGGAGACCCAGGTTCGGTTTCTGCTAAGGGCACGTACCTTGGTTACAGTTTGTTCCCGGCTCCGGTTGGGGTTGTGCGGGTGACAACCAATCAATGTGTCTTTCTCACATCGATGTTTTTCCCTCTCTCCCTCCCGCTCTATCTGAAGATAAATGCAAAAATATCCTCGGGTGAGGATTTAAAAAAAAAGTCTTTAATGAAATAAGGCCGGGTAGCAAATGTTTTAAAAGCTCCCTTTAAAGGATGGTGCTGTGTGTGGGCATGGAAATGCAATATGGAGTGGAATACAGAACTGAAAATGAATGAAATCTTAATATAGAGTGAATAGAATTCTGTGTGATTAAAGACAACCTTTGCAGTTTTATATATCCTAAGTATATAATCACCATTCCTTCTAGCCAGATTACCCCCTCTCCATAAAAGGGAAAGGAGAAATTGCCAAAGACTAGAGTATATATACCCTTAGGCACATTTTCTTTATATTACTACCTCTTTTTTATTTATTTATTTATTTATTTATTTATTTATCTACTTAATTATTTTTGATACATGCCCCTAGAGGGAACCGAACCTGGGACTCTCTGGTCTACAGGCTGATGCTCAACCGCTGAGCCAAACCGACCAGGGCTCTACCTCTTTTTTAATGCTTAATGAGTATGTTGGCATACTAAAAAGAATGTGATTCTTGTTGACCAGAATAATTTTAAAGTATGGCCCTGGCCGGTTTGGCTCAGCGGTTAGAGCGTCAGCCTGCGGTCCTGAGAGACCCGGGTTCGGTTCCTGCCAAGGGCACGTACCTCGGTTGCAGTTTGTCCCTGGCCCTGGTTGGGTCGTGTGGGTGGCAACCACTCGACATGTCCCTTTCACGTCGATGTTTCTCTCTCTCTCTCTCCCTCCCACACTCTATCTGAACAAAAAATAGAAAAAATGTCCTCGGATGAGGATAAAAAAAAAAAGTATGGATTATAGATTATATATAATAATATAGATTATATTACTAAAAGTAGGTTTTAAAATAAAAATAATTCAGATTTTATAGTTTCTAGGTTTGATCTATGTGTATTTTTCTGATAGAACTAGTCCATGAAGGTATTCAATGGTGAAGAACTACTCTGTTAATTTTCAAAGAGAAGTTTAATCTTTAGTGGTCACATGACTTAACTTTAGACAGGCAGGTGAAAATGTCCTATAGCCATTTTACATTTGTGTTTGCTCCATTAGGATAACTGAGGTTATCTACTTACTTGGAGTCTAATGCTGAACAAACCTCACATTATAAGGTACATAAATGTTGAATCACTGTGTTGTACACCTAACACTAACATAATATTGTATGCCAATTACATTTAATTAAAAAAAAAAAGATATAGACCAACCCCTCATATCTGTTTTCTCTACATTGTATAGATTTAGTATGTTTTGTACACATCTTCTAAACAGGGAATAATGTATTTATATAAAAGTAGTTTCCTTGCTGGAGTATATTTCTTATATTGCTATATAGAAATAAAAGACTTTATTTCAAGGATAATTCATGTTTGAGCACATCATGATTTTTTTTTTTTTTTAATCCTCACCTGAGGACATTTTTCCATTTTATTGTTCAGACAGAATAGAAGGGAGAGCGAGAGAGAGAAACATCGATGTGAAAGGGACACATTGAGTGGTTGCCACCCGCACGACCAACCAGGGCCAGGGACAAACTACAACCGAGCTACATGCCCTTAGTGGGAACTGAACCCCGGTCTCTCGGGACCGCAGGCCAACACTCTAACCGCTGAGCCAAACTGGCCAGGGCGTAATTGTTTTTTTCTTCTCACTGCTTAGTGCATTAGCAAAAGCTCAGTGTTTGGCCAGAATTGTTTTTGTTTTTAATTTTTAAAAATGTTGTGTATCGAACACTTATATGGTGTTTACTGTGTGCAAGGCTTTGTTCCAAGTTTTTTGCAAAGATCAGCTAGTTTAATTCTCAGCAGTCATCTGATGTTGGTACTGTTATCATTCCGATTTTCTCAGAGACAGGAACTTGGTGGAACAGCTGGTAAAGAGTAGACACATGATGTGAACCCAGGGAGTCTAGCTTCTGGGTCCATGACCACTATGACTAGAAGCAGTGATCACTCACTTTCAACATAAAGCTGTTACAGCTTCTTCAGTCTTTGTCTGAACCACAATAGACATTAAGGGCTTGTGAAGTAACTCTTAGATTCCAAATAAAAACTAAACAAAACTAAAACAAACAAACAAACAAAAAAACTGTTGACTGTCTTGATGCTAGTACAATAAGAGCGGCCAGTTAAGAATCTTGTCAAACTTTACATTTAATAATCCTAAAAAAGGAAAACCGTGAATCTGTCTAAAATATATCCCTCTCTGAAGGTAGGGGTGTAGAGCAGGTAACACTCAGCAGTTCTGTTGTGGTTTCAGCTGGCTGTCACGGAGACAGACTCCTGTCACAATAATGAGGCCCTTTGGCTACTCTTTTTTTGCATTTATCCTCAGATAGAGTGGGAGGGAGAGAGGGAGGAAGAGAGAGAGAGCAACATCGATAGGAGAGAGACCCATCGATTGGCTGCCACCCACATGACCCCAACTGGGGCCGGGGACAAACTGCAACCGAGGTACATGCCCTCAGTGGGAACCGAACCGGGGACTCTCTGGTCCGTGGGCTGATGCGCTAACCACTGAGCAAACAACCAGGGTATGGCCCTTTGGATACTTTAAAAACAGACAAAGACTAATTTATTCTGGCAGTAACATGGGGGATTTTATGATCCTTTTATAGACAATTAACTACACAGAAGGTAGGAGGTGTGACAAAGGTGACTCCAAGGTATGTATTATTGACAAAACCCAGTGGGTTCCTCCAGCACAGGCTTACAGCTTCGCTCTCTCTGTAACCATCCACATGGTACGATTGCAAAGGATGGATTGGAGGGTATATTTTCAGAAGTGGTAAAATAAATCTGTATGCCTTCAACTTGGAATCTCTGTATTTTCTCTTCATGAGGACCTAAAACGTGCACATACACATTACGCTCAGATAGACAGTGTGATGTTAGGTCCTTCCCACATTTGCAGGTCAGCAGATAATATCAGAATTACCCAGATCTCATATACATTTGGTGGGAAATGAAGTCTTCTAGGCAAGGAGGGAGTGTAGACCATCTGGTTCCTGTGTTAGAAGATAAGAGTGTGCCGGAGGAGGACTCCACACAACTGGGTCCCGGAGCAGCTGTAGCTCCAGTCCGCAAAGCTCAGCAGGAAGAGGAGAACATCCCTCTGTGCGTCTGAAGCCATCCTGCCAGCCACCATGTGTTGTGTTAAGGAGAGACCAACCTGATTGTGAAAGATAGTGCAGTTACGATACTTATAAAAACCGATACATGAGAAATAGTCTGACATTAAAGTGTCTTATAGTGAACACTAGGTACTTTTAGGCAAATGATGCTTTCCAGTTACCCATGAATTCACAGTCCTCGGAGGTTTGGGGTGTAAGGAAGAACTTGGCCTACAGCCTTTATAAGGCACAGGTGTGAGTCCTGGTTCTCCACAGTCTTGGGCATGCTGCTCAAGTTCTCTAAGCTCTGTTGTTCTCATATGTAGAATGAGGATACTAGTACCCCACCTCCTAGGCTGACCAATAGCATAAAATGAGATAAAATGAACAAGCATTCAGCACCGGGACTGCCCACTGAAACACCCAGCACATTGTAATGATAATGGTATCAGTGGCAGTTGTCATCAACATCGGTAGCAGCATCTCCTTCTCCTTCGCCCCCCCCATCCTGACGATCTCACAAACAATGTCTTTCTCAGACGTCTCTCCTCCTGCCAGCTCGGTTTCAGTTTTCATCTTTCACTCATGCTGCTGCTACCGTGGTGTCCCGTTTGGCTCAGCGACTCATTTTATACCCCTAAAATCCATCCTCAAAATCCTCACTAGTGATCTTTTTAAAACTCTGATGTGACCATGCCCCTCACTGCTCAGTCCCTTTCAGTACTCACACACAGCCTTCAGATGAAGATGGCTCTTTTCAGAGTTGCAAGGAGAGAGCCTCTCCTTAGGTTTAAGCCCAGGTGGGTATGTTTAGCTTTTGCAGGCTACCATTCGCAGTCTTGGAGAATGAGACAGAGCGTTGTGCTTTCTTGCTACATCTTAGATCATGAAGTCAACCACTGAGCACTTCTCATTGCTCCATTTGTTAGTTATTCAAAGAAGAAAGAAAGATCTTTAGACCTTCTACACATGGTCATACAGCTCTTGAGTCAAATCAGTAAGTTTTTAATGAATACAGTCCATGAATGTAACAAACAAGAATGGACTTTTTCTGTCGGAATCTCAGTCTGAGGCCCTTTTTATTTAAATAATTTCTAAATTTACTGTGGGTTATAAATGTTACTGGAATGTATTAGCAAGTAGAGTGTATGTACTAGTAATTTTTATCTTATTTTGACTCCACCAGCATTTCTATAAATCTGTTTTGACAATATAGGCTATTTGTGAAGAAGGCTTGTAGTCACAATTGGCTTCCCAGTGGTATCTGGGTCTCCCTTGGGAGATATCACCATCAGGAGGGCTTCCTATATGAATAGGATTATTTTATATTTTATTTGTTTTGGTTGAGTGCATTCTGAAGTTATAGATCTGACATCTTTGTAGACATAAACTCAGGCTTTGTTTTTTCACTTACTGCATTGACTTGCATTTTTCATTATATTTTGCATAGAGGTCACTGCACTGTTATGATGAGAAAGAAAAACCGCTTAAAATTCAAGGCATTGCTTCTGTCAAGTTAGAAAAAGTTCTCCCGGGAGACAAGCATTTCGCTAGCAGGGTTCTGCAGCTTGTGGGGTGTGCTAAGAAAAGGTGCATGAAAATGTGGAGCCTGTGAATGAAAGAATAGTTCATTTAGCCTTTGTGTGAAAGTCCAGATTTCTTTTTCATGCTCTTATAAGAAATATTTTAGGCTGTGTACATATTTGCTTCTTTCCATTTTGAAATGGTTGCTCTGCGTTTTCTTCCCAAAGGTATTAAAAATGTGATGACTTCTGTGGAATGTAAATATTAAGGTTGATGTCTAAAGGTCGTTTTTAAAATTTTAAACACCTACACCCCTTCAGACTTATTTATTGAACAGAAGTTATATCCGTTACATGCGCTGCTGGTGAGTCCCGGCGTAGGCCCCAGTCTGCCATGCCTGCCTACACAGACTTGGAGAAAAGGGGCCAGGTTCGCGCTCAGTCTGTAAGTGTTCCCGGGACAGCATCTTGAGAGATTCCCCCATTCTCCTGTGAATTGAGTCTCTGTAATGAATACGCTGTGTGGAGGCCTTTCCTTTGGCTTTCCCTGCAACACTCTGCACCCGCCTTGGTGCGGTTGGGAACTGCCAGGAAAGGCTCACAGGGGACGGGAATGGGGGAGCAGACACTGAACTAGTTTGCGCTGCAGTAAAACCGTGCTGTGTCCCTAGAGTCTGTTCAGTGGATGTCTCAGGCACACATGAACAAGTGCCAGTGAAGCGCGAGGGAGCATCCACTTGGTCCCTGACTTTGGGTCCTCTGCTTTTTTTTTTTTAATCTTCACCCAAGGATATCTTCTATTTATCTTCAGATAGAGTAGGAGGGAGAGAGAGGGAGAGAAAGGAAGAGAGAGAGAAACATCCATGTGAGGGGGTCACATCAACTGGTTGGTTGCCTTCCGCATGACCCCAATCAAGGCCAGGACCGAACCACAATCAAGGTATGTGGAATTGAACCCATGATTCATTGGTCCATGGGCCGATGCTCTACCACTGAGCCAAGCCAGCCAGGACTTGGGTCCTCTGCTTTCTTTCATTCTATTTGTTGTTGTTGTTGATGTTAATCCTCACCTGAGGATATTTTTTCCATTGAATTTTAGAGATTGGGGGGGGTGCGGGAGAGAAACATCAATATGAGAGGGACACTGATTGGTTGCCTCCTGCACAACCGCTACCGGGGCTGGGGATGAACCTACAACTCAGGTATGTGCCCTTGACTGGGAATCAAACCCAAGACCCTTTGATCTGAGGGCTGACACTCTAACCGCTGAGCCAAAGAAGCCAGGGCTACATTCTTCTTAATGATTGCCTTCTGAGATCCTCTCTGAATTGGTGTGAATCATAAACCTGCTTACTGAGCAGAGGGGAGTTGTTTAATAAGGAAGTATAGCTTCCTTTAAAAATGGACTTATAGCATAAGGATGCTAATATAAGAAGGATCCTTGAGGAAGATCCAGTGTGTTATTGGAATTAAGTCATTTGCAGAAGGAGATAAAAGCAGATGGAGGTGGATCATTAAATTAAAGGGATACATTCATCCCTGGTTTATCGTGGTTAATCCATTCCAGACTCTAGCAGTTGCACCGGGCGTTGAAGGATTCCTGGGGTGCTCGAATACATAGGCCTATAGTCTATACGTACAGTAATTTTCATTTTAATTGTGATACAAGGTTGTATAATTGACTCAGACAACCGAGCGCGTGCTGTATCATTTTCACTGTCTTGATCAACTTTTTAATGAATGTATTTGAGAAAACCGCAGTAGACGGAAGCCGCAAAAGTTGAAGTGTGAAGTGGCGAGGGACGATTGTAGTCCACACCATGGTGGATGCTGTCATGCCACACCAATTGGTCACTGTCATCAGGATCTGCTTCAGGGTGGAGCTCTTTCTTACCTTTTCATTTTTGCACCTTAGTGCTTGGATATGTGGTAGGGTGTCAGTACCTGTTTTTTCCAAAGCAGTCAAAGGTGGCGTATGTGTCAAGTGAGATATTGAGAGTAAGCTCTAAGGTGAGAGGGGAAGTAATGACTACATTATAAATACTAAGGATACAGAGAAAGCCAAGAGGAGTAGAAGGCAAGCAGTGATTAAAAAACAAAAACAAAAACAGTGAAGACAGACCATTTATTGTTAAATTGAAAGGCCTTTAATTAAAAAAAGAACTTAGTGTTCTTCAAAATGCTAAGAAACATATGCATTCTATATTAAACTTGTTTATACAAGTAGTAAATATTAAAATCAAACCTACTGTTTTAACCTTAAAAATACAGACTTTTTATTTTTATTTTTTAAATATGTTTTTATTGATTTTTTAGAGAGAGAGGAAGGGAGAGAGAGAAACATCCATGTGAGAGAGAAACATCAATTGGCTGCCTCCTGCACACCCACTACTGGGGATTGAGCCTGCAACCTGGCGTGTGCCCTGACCAGGAATTGAACAGGGACTTCTCAGTCCATGCGATGGTGCTCAATCCACTGAGCCACACTGGTCAGGCATAAAAATATAGAACTTTTTATATGTCTCTTGTTTAGACTAACTGAACTCACTTTTCTTTTTCTTTTTTATTTATTTTATTTCATTTTATTTTATTTATTTTTGTTAATCCTCATCCAAGGATATTTTTCCATTTATATTTTTTAGAGAGAATGGAAGAGAGGGAAGGAGGGAGAGAGGCAAGAAGGGGAAGAAAGAGAGAGAGAGAAAGACATCAGTGTGAGAGAGATATATCAATTAGTTGCCTCCCAAAAGGCCCCAGGGATTGAACCTGCAACCCAGGTTACATGCCCTTGACTGGAATCAAACCTGAGACCCTTTGGTCTGGGGGCCAACGCTCTAACTGTTGAGCCAAACTGGCCAGGGCATAAACTCACTTCTAATTGGAAACTTGTATTGGATAAACTCTAGACTATTTCCATATCTGAATGATCAGATGCCAATTTTTTACTCATTAAAAAAACATAAGTGAAAAATCTTGTTGAATATTTTCCTATCCAGTGTGGTATTAATATTTAGTGTTGTTAGTGAGTTAACTGATTCACCATACATAAACTAGAATCTGAGTGCATTAATTAAAGACTATCATGTAAGTGTTCTTGAATTTAAGAGCTAATTGATTAAAAGTTGAAAATATTCAAATAGGAACCTGCTGAGAAAAGGTTTCATTTGTAAAATTAAAGATTTGTGAGCAAGAAACGATGAATACCTTTTAGGTGTGAATAAAGGGTGAAACAATCATGTGAGACTTAAATGGCATGTCTTGTTTCTATGCAGACCTCCAGCTGCCAAACTGCTACTTAACTTAGAGCAGACATGATTATAATCTTATGTGACCAGAGTAATTTATCCTAAATGAAATTCTGATTGCTCTTTTCTTGCTTATAACTCCCTGGCTTCAAGAGAAATCCCAGACCCAGGCTGGCACACAAGACCCTTCCTGGTTGCCCGTCGTCTGCTTTCAGCTTTGTTCCAAGCCTCACCTTTCACCTGTCCTGCTTCCTTCTCCGCCAGCTTTCCCCACATCTCTGTAGGGAACTACCCAGAGTCTCCAAAAAACGTTCTACTATTTTCTACCCCTTTGTTGTGCCTATGCTGCTCTTTCTGTCTAACATCATGAGACTACAAATATAACTAGAAAAACCTTGAATGGCTCCTTTTGGCATTATATTATGTGTATCAAAGTAATAAATAATGGAAATATCTATTCTCGACCCCAGTAAGCAGAGAGAAAGAGCATAGAATGATTCACCCATGTATTTATTCATTCAACAAATATTTATTGAGCACCTGCTATTTCCCGGGTACAGTTCTTGGCCCTGGAGATTTAAGAGTGAGCAACATAGAGACATTTCTGCCACCGTGGAACTTTTACGTTAGTGGGGATGACAGACAGATAATAAACAGAAATATTATGTAATGGTCAAGAAGATGTTTAAGGAATATAAACCAAAGAAAGGAAAGGGGAAAGAGAGACATGGATGTTGTGGGGCAGTGTTAATGAAATGGTCAGAGAACCTGTTTCTGAGAAGGTGATGTTTGAGTATAGGTCTCAAAGAAGGGAGGGAGCAAACGGAATATCTAGAGGAAGAGAGGACACAGCCTTGCGTCGTAGAGGGGCTGAATGTCCCAGAGAACCCGGGAGGAGCTCAGGGTGGCTGGAGGACCTTGACTAAGGGGACTGGTGAGAAGGTCATGGTTGGAACGGAGCATTTCGTTCTAAGTCAGAAACTCCAAGATTTTGACCAGGACAGTGATAGTTTCTATAGTCCTGGCTGCTGCATACAGACTGGGGCAGGAGAAGAATGGGGAAGTAGTGGAAAGAAGACAAGGTAGGAGCTGTAAGGATGGTCGTGGGGACTCGGACTGGGATGGGAGCAGTGGAGGTCTGAGGCGTGGTTTGGCTTGAAGTAGGTTCTGAAAGTGGAGTCCAGAAAACCAGCTGTTGGATTGGATGCAGGAAATCAGAGAGAACAATCAAGGATCCTCAGGTTTTTAACTAGAAAAATCAAGTTTTTTAATGGTAGAGCAATTCATTGAGATGGAGAATATTGGAGGTGAGGGCTGTTGGGAGGGTGTGGAAGCAGGAATTTGGTTTTGGATTTGTGTCAGATTTGAGATTCATATTCAGTATATCAAAGGAATTGTCACAAAAGTAGTGGGATATCGGAATCTGGGGATTAGGGAAAGGTGGGGCCTGGAGATACAAATTTGAGAACCCACAATGTATTGATGGTTTTAAACTATTACACTTAAGATCACCTAAGGAGAGAGTGTAGACAGAGGTGAAAAGAGATCTAAGGTCCTGTCCGGGGACACCTCCGGCTTTAGAGTTTCGGAAGAAGAGAGACCTCCAGCAAAGGAGCCCAAGAAGGCAAAGGTAGGAAGACAGGACGAGAACGAGCTCTGGAGCCCGAGTGAAGAAACGGTTTCAGAAACGAGGAGGTGGCCTGTTGCTGCTGGGATTGGCATCCTGGGCCATTCTGGCCGTGGTGGAGTGGGGAGCAGAAGCCTGGTTAAACAAGATGAAGATTGAAGGGCACTTTTTGCTTTTGGTCTCAAAAACTCCTTGCGAAGATCGATGTGTGGTAATCATTTCACAATATATACACATATCAAATCATTGTGTTGTAAACCTAGAACTAATACAATGTTAAATGTCAATTATATCTCAATACCTTACCTCTCCCTGCCCCACACAAAAGAAAAGAAAAAAAAACGAGGAGAGTGGAACCAAGTGGGATAAACGGCTTTTTGAGGAATTTTGTTACAACAGGGACCATCGCAATGAAGCTATAGTTGGGAGGGTTGAGGGGTCCAGGGAGAATTAAGGTGGAGGATAACTTTGGGAATAATGACCCTGTCATTCTCCCCCCTCCCCCCTTGTTTTGTTAAACAGGAAGACATGCTGAGCTAAAGCAGTCCCTTAGCTCTATGTTTACAGTCTTTATAAACATGAGACAATTGTCATGGAAAGACACAGAGCTTTTTACTTTCTCTGTGGTGCTAAAAATCTTTTTATAAAGTATCAGAGTTTAGTGCATTTACAGTGTGCTTTTTTCTTTTAACTTCTCAGATGTTAGTGTCTTTGAACTGATAGAAAGTTGAACTATATTGTGTGAGATTTTCTATAAACCTAGAAGTAATTTCAGAGTAAAAATTTGAGGGAGGGCTTCTATGTTTGAGCAAAATTGGTGACAGAGTATTCTAAGTCTTTTAGCATGCCTAAATGGAATTAAAAGAATCAAACGTTTTCCCAATAAAAGGAAGTGTTGGATGGATATGTCAATTGTTAGAAAAATATAAAAAGCACTTAATACTTGAAGAAAAGTAGCTGATACATGCTACTTGATGTTTGGTCTGATACGTGGAGCTGGGTTAGTTTTACTTTAAATTAATTGTCCACCCAATTATATACTTACCAGCCCTGGCTGGTGTGGCTCAGTTGGTTGGGCATCGTCCCATGCACTTGAAGGTTGCTAGTTCGATCCCCGATCAGGGCACATGCCCAGGTTGTGGGCTTGATTCCTGGCAGAGGGTGTGAAGGAGGCAGCCAGTCAATGTTTTATTCTCACATCGATGCTTCTCTCTCTCCCTTTCCCTTCCTCCCTCTCTCAAAATTAATTTAAAAATCTTTTATAAAATACCCCAAACAAATATATGCTTTCTTTACATGTTCATTGCTTGTGGAGAATATCTGGGAGAAGGGGCTTGTGGGGGTGGTATTTTCACCTGTGCTTGTATATACTTTTCTAACACTAATTATATGAGTATGTATATTCTTGCTTTACTTTCATGCTAATTTCAATAATAGCATGATCATGAATTCCACCAGTAAATTATGGTACCCACTCTTAAAATATAATTTTTTAGTTGAACCACCTTATGCTGTTTGTACATAGTGTGAAAGGAGAGAAAGAGCAGAATGGGGGTGGGTGACTGAGATCTAGCACATTGTGTAGACTCTGCTTCTGCATGGACATCATCATGAACGAGTCACCAGACTTTAACAAGAAAGCCATTTATTTGTGTATGTCAATTCGTGAAAGTCGAAGCCTCTGAATTTTACTCCTTCTTTGATCAGATGGAAGGTGTTGCTCACTGTAATCTCAGAAGATGGCGTCCTGCTTGCTGATTGACATCGGTTTTCTTAAAACACCCAACCCTAAATGTCTTAGAAATGTGTGCCTGCCGATTTCGAGCTGTTTATTTGAAAAGTTACTTGGTTGCTACTGGTAAAACGGACTCTTGATAAGTTTTTGCTTTTCTAATCTTGTCCAAAGTTTCAAGTGGCAGCCAGGTAGGAATATGTCACGTGCCTGATTTTCCTGTTGGTAAATGTAAAGCTCACCTCTTCCAACATTCACTACTCCTGAAATTTCCCGTGTGTGTCCTGGTGGTTCTGAAATCTCTTATCATTCTAATCTGTTCAGTAAGCCTTGTTTTTAAACTGCAGGTTTGTAGTTGCAGTGCAGATATATGATAGATAGTGAGAAAAGTAAGAAAGTTGAGAGGAGAAAAGAAGAGAGAGAATGAGAGCAAGCTAAATTTTCTCATTAAAACTCATAAAGAACCATAAATAGCTCTTTCTACCTTTAGCCAAAGGAAATATCAAGAAGAAATGTTGGGCTCACCAGACAGGCTCAATTGGTTGAGCATCGTCCTGTGCACCCAAAGGTTGCTGGTTCGATTCCCAGTCCGAGCACATCAGGGCATATACATGGGTTTTGGGTTCAATCCCTGGTCAGGGCACTTATGGAAGGCAACTGATTGTTGCTTCTCTCTCACATTGATGTTTCTCTCTCCCTTTCCCTCTCTCCCTCCCTTCCTCCTCCCCCCTTCTTCTTTCTCTAAAAATCAATAAAAAAAATCTTTTTAAAAGTGGTTGAATTTCGTGGGATGGTAAAAAGCAAGTGCAGTGGTAATAGAGTAGGAATATAGATACTGAAGAAGAATCAAATCCATAGGAAGTGATGGAGTTAAGGAGTGACCGAGAAAATGAGCCTGGGTGCCCGGACATGGCTGCTGCAGAAGTGCCCAGGCTCACGTGAAGCGAGAGAACCGAGACCAGCACCAAACCTCGTGCAGAAGTGCAAGCCCCAGGACAAAGGGGCGTCTGCGGTGCCTACTGCCTCAGTGGGCCCAGTCACCTTTACATGTGCTCGTCACTGGGGTGTAAAGCCTTTGATTTGCTGAGCACTCTTCTAAGCAGGATATACCATTTAGCCTCACAGCAACCCTCCAAAGTATATGAACTGTTGTTATTATTATTATTATTATTATTATTATTATGGGGGGTGGGTGAAAGTAGGTTTACAGTTGTAATACCAATAAATAATGCATTAATTAATTATAATACAAGAATAAACTCACATACTCAGAACTGTAAACCTACTTTTACCCAGCCCTTTATTTTTATTCTCCTCATTTAGATATGTTGCCCAAGGCCCAGACTGGGAAGCCAGGTTTGTCCAGTTCCTGAGCTCCTGTTTGTCTCTGTCCAGCTGTTCTGCATCTGCACTTACACTGAAGTTGGTACTTCAGTAAACCTGTTTATATGGCTTCACCCATGCTGTTCTTTCCTTTCTCCTTATCAACCTGGTTTCATCCTTTGGAGTTCTGAGTTAAAGAACCTTGGCGGGGCGGGGGGCATGGGTAGAAGGGAAATATCTAAAACCGGGTGGACCTGGGGCAGGATGTGGTCCGGCCAGTACTATAGTGACTATGTGCCCAGGGAAGGAACTGGTTGTGATGGGCTCAGTCAGAAAGTATGACTTATTTTTTATGTGAACTTGTGAACTTCTATATGAACTGAATCTTCCTTGAACAATTAGTAGAAACAGTGACTGTTGAGGGGCTCTGGTGCTTCATAAAACTAAGCTGTTCAGTTGGCCTTTGCTTTGTGGTAAGTGAAACTCCATCTTCCCTAGGTTAGAATGAGAGGGAAAGATGGCCTCCAAGCTCCCGTGACTGGCTGTTGCAATAGTCCTGAAGCTCAGTTTTCCTTAAGGAATAAGGAAAAGGAGATTGGTTGTCTGCATCCAGGATAACTAGGAAGAAACACATCTTCGAACCACAGCAGGCAGTGAACTTGGTGTCCCTGGAGTCCATCCAACTAATCTTGCACCAGAGGATTCAAATCACTAGGCTGGGCTCCTATGATATTACAAAGGTTCTTCAAATTGCATCAAGATAGCCCTGACTGGTTTGGCTCAGCGGATGGAGCGTTGGCCTGTGGACCAGAGAGTCCTGGGTTTGGCCCCCGCTAGGGGCATGTACCAAAAAATAAAAAATAAAAAAATAAAAATCCTGATATAGGTAACAATTTTTATGCTAAGAGTAATCATTCCTAGTCTCTGGATGTACATTTCCACCCCCAACATCTTTCCTATTGAATTCTTTGTGACTCTAATATTCAGATTTTGATACCTAAAGGGAAAATCTGCCAGTTTTGCTCAATCCATCATTCTGAGGACTTTCTCCTTCTGAACTCCTATAGTATTTTCTTTTAGTTCTTCCAGGGCAATTATTTCTTGCATTTTATTTATTTGTATACGTATCTGTGAGAGCAGCAGTTGTGTCTCATTTATCTTTCTACTCCCCGTAGTACTTAATACAAAGGTAAATAAATGATCGGCAAATGAGTAGAATATGACAAAATCCTTTAGTCATAAAATACAGAAAATGTAGGTTCCTTTATAATGTCTTCTTAGAATTTTCCTTACTGTATGTTTGTGGCCTTTTCCAAAACCCATTTCTTTAATTTGCAATAACTCTCTTTCCTTCGTGACTAGAGCCTTTAAAGCTCAGAGGTGGTGTAACAAACTTACTTCCCTTTCATAACCTGCACCATTTCTCAGCTACCGATGGGTGGTGATATTTACCGACACTTTAGAAACGGAGTCTGTAGGCTGAGTCAGCTTATTTTCCTTTAGGTACTGTGCCTAGAATTTGAATACATGCTACCACAGCAACTTGGATGCCCGGTTAAATTAATTGGTCCAAGCATTCAGGCATCTCAGAGGTACAGATAACCTATTTCTAGGTAATGCTCCGTGTCTTACAGCAGTTATAATTTCTCCTGTAAGTTCTAACAATAAATTAAAAAATTTTAATATATATGATAATGTAGAATAAATGTATAGAAATGTTATTATATATCGTGGCTGCGTGAAGTAGCTTTGTAAAAACCTTTGGCTGCTATTAAACCCATCCTTCCCTGCCATCAACATCCACCTTGAGTTCCCTTTGCCTAGAGTTTAAAGCAACACTCCTATTAAAGGACTCTGGCGTTAGTGCCGCTCAGTAGCCCCACATCCTTTTGCACATGTGTTTCCATGGGTACTGGCACTCCTGGTTACAAGGAACTGAAAGTCAACCTAAAGGAGCTAAAGAGAAAATGGGATTTATTGGGAGGATAGCGTGGCAGAATAGAACAAGGGCTGAGCAACCATCCTTGAGAAAGTCAGGCGACCAGCCAGTGCGAGGGCTTCAGCCGGGACCAGGGACTCTGTGTTTCGAGTGCTGCCTGTTTCTTGTCCTCATCTCTAGACTCTCACTCATGGTAGTTTCAGGATTTCAGTCCAGCTTCTCTTCAGAGCTAGAGACACAGACACCGGTGGCTTCTCAGCTGATGCTTTTGCTGCTTTACCACCAACAGTGGTGTCGGGATGGGGTGCAACTCAGTTCTGGTTGGAAAAGTCCCAGGACCGACTGGCTAAGTTGGACCCCCTGTCTGGTTCTGGACAGGGTGCAGCCTCCCTAGATGGCAGTGGTGTACATGTAGTTTTGGAATGATCTAAATTAATACCGGTATTAGCTTGAAAAGGCAAATACTGAAACATCGGCCACATGCAAGTTAATTAAATTACATAGGCTGCCTCGTAAGGGACCCCAACTGGAGCCAGGGATTGAACCTGCAATCGAGGTACATGCCCTTGACCTGGACTCGAACCCAAGATCCTTCAGTCTGTAGGCCAGCACTCCAACCGCTGAGCCAAACTGGCCAGGGCCATAGGAGCACATATTTCAGTTTCAGTTGTGAGTTATCTTTTCATTATTGTGAGTACTTATTGTTGAGTGTACAGTATTGTTATTTTTTTTTCATGGTTCTGCTTCCTGTTTTATTTCTTAGGTGTACAGAGTGAGACAAAGGAAGCAAATTATTTAATGAATACTTTTTATTCTAATATTTAAAGTACATAGTAGATTATTGAGCAGAAATATTTAGATTTAAAAATGTCAGAAGTAGTCCTGGCCCAGTAACTCAGTTGTATAGAGTGTCGCCCTGGTTTGGATTTGATTCCTGGTTAGGAACATACAGTAATCAACCAATGAATGCATAAATAAGTGGAAAATCAACATCTTTCTCTCTCTCTCTCTAAAAAAAAAAAAGAAATCAGTCAATAGAAAAAACTTCAAATGGAATTTGAAATTATTTCTTATTTGTCTATTTGGCAGGAAGCTTTCTTCCTTTTGGGGTTTTTCTGGTTTTCTAACTGAGTGAAAATTTACAAAGCTGGGCTAAAGTTCCTAAAAGCAATAAAGCTGACTCATAACCCTGAACTAGAAAACTCGTTCTCCCCTTTTGATAGTTAGCTCAAAAACTTAGCTAAGTTCTTAAAAAACGAGCCATAGCTCCTTAAGAAACCTTTTGATAGTCATGTATTTGTTAGCTCTCTCCTTCCTGGCATCTTGATATCAGGAAGAGAAAATCCTCACACCTGTTCTCTGTGCCTTTTGACTTTTTTTTCTTGTTGCTGAGGATTTTGTGTCCGCCACTGAAGTTATCATTTAATGCACATTTCTCAGATCATATTGACGCTATACATTTGGAATTCTCTGATACTGTTCCTTGGTGAATGTGGTCATAATAAAATCACTTGTACACCTGGGTCTCCTGCTTTCTTTCGTGCATGGAGCATAGCACCACATCAGAAATCCAGTTGTGTTTTTGCTGGGGTGCGAATAAGGAAAATCTGGACTGGGCCATGGAAATGCCCATGCATTTTATATATCACCTGAATAAATAATAACGACATAAATGTGTATGTATGTAGAAACCATGTAATGTATGTTTATTTTTATTTTTTTAATTAATTTATTTTTTTTTAGAGAGAGAGATACAAATATCGATGTGAGAGAGAAACATTGATTGGCTGCCTCCTGTGTGCCCCTCACTGGGGATCGAGCCCACAACCTGGGCATGTGCCCTGACCAGGAATTGTACCCGGACTTCTCAGTCCATGGGATGATGCTCAATCCACTGAGCCACACCAGCCAGGCTGCAGTGTGTGTTTTAATGCAATGTGTGTTTTATGTGGAATTAGAAATTTAACCGAGGAAAGCAATTTTTAATGCAATGTGTGTTTTTTAATGCAGTGTGTGTTTTATGTGGAATTAGAAATTTAACCGAGGAAAGCAATTTTTAAAAAACAAGCCTTAGCTCCTTAAGAAACTTTTTGGTAGTCATGGGGTGTTGGCTCTCTCTTGCTGGCATCTTGTTGATGAGGACATGTTGTTACCTGGGGTCATTGAGGGCACACAACCAGGAAACACTACATACAGGGGAGAGGAAAATTGTTCCCTGAAACCTTGGGGAGAAGTGTCAGATATCAGATTTTTGAAATATAGGCAAAAAGTAAGGCCTGCCATTTTATTATTGTAGTCTGCATATACTTGTTTGTGTTATTACATTGATGAATCTCAAGCTTCTATGCTGCTTTTTACTAAGATAATTTAAAGTTCCCCTGTTATTAACAGCTCTGTCTTTGCACTTTTAATGTCCAACCTGGAGGAAGTTTGTAAGTGAACTTTTTTCACCTGGACATATTTTCTTCAGTTCACCAGCTCAGGGTGTATCTCTAGCCAAGAAACAGAAACAGAGCCTCTATCCTGTGTGAGCGTGGACACTGCAGGGAAGAGACGGAGCCCATCTGGGCTGTGTGGGTGTGTTCGGTAGGGGCGTCTTGTTTTGATCAGTGTTCTGGATGCATTCGGGTTTTGAGTGGTTTGCCCTCAACCTTATTTTTCTGATAAGCCCTCTTGTTTTTAGGGCGCAATTTAGCACAAGGCGGCATTTTTCAGCAATAAATTTATTGGGTTGTGATAGAATTACATGTGTTTACTGATAAACTTTGTTAATTTTTTTCACCTCTAGAATCCAGAAAATACTCAAAGTTGTGTAATATAAGAAAATCCTAAAGTTTCCATGAGATGCCATAAATGACATATGGATGTTTTTGGTATTGTGGTTGGGTGTAATGGCTTTTAAACATCTGATTCAAACTCCTTCAGAGTGTTTCGAGAAAGTATCTTAAGTAACTTTCACAATGTTTTAAGAAAATATTTTAAGATTTCTTTGACTATATTGGAGTGTAAGTAACAGACTGGCATCTGTGGAGAAGAATTAAGTTTAAAATTTTTAGGGTTTATGCAAAATAGAGTTTAGGTTTTCTAAAACATTAGGAGCATTTTAAAAGAAATCATATCCTCAACATTTCACTGTAAAAGTGTATAATAGAAATAAATTGCCGGGGTTACATGGAATTACAGTAATTTGAAACTCAAACTCTTTTTTGCAAATTTTTATCTTTTCTCTATCACTTTTCAATATAAAATACTTGTCTCTCCTGAAGAGCTTAAACACAATTAAATTAATTCATAAAATAGGTGACTTGTATTAGATTTATATGCATAGTTTTTATTCTTACCTCCTTCCTAATTTTTATTTGTTTCTTTTTCCCTTTTCAGTTAAAGTCCTTCTCTACTTCTATCTTCAGTTCTTTTTTTCCAGGTTCATTTTTAGTTTTGACAGGGGATGGGCATCTGTCTGTAATATCCTACTTGTATAAGTGAAGGTCAGACACCTGGCCGCTTCATATGTCTGGGACAGCTCCAGGTAGGATGATGAGAAACCAGAGTTTGTACACAAATGAGAAGAACCACAAAGCCTGTAGGGCACGGCCTGTGGTTGGTGGGTTCCTAGGCTGTTATTTCTCCACTCAGGAGAAGGTTCCTAGTTCTGCTTTGAACCCATCCATTAACTCCACCCTCTGTTCACAGTTCTCTAATAAGCTTGTTTATCTAGTTGCCCAGTACAAGGGTGGTTGAAGAAGCTGTGGCAAGTCTGAGAAGAATGTGGTGGTGGTAGAAGGAGGAGGAGGCACATTTAGAGCCATAAGAAGAGAAGCCTTAAGAGAGAATGAACCAGAAACATGAAGCAGAAAAACCCGTAGATGTCATTTATTGCGATCAGGGCCCAGTGGCCCTGTGTGCTCACCATTAAACCCTGGTGGCTGTCAGTGATGTCTGTACCTGACCTCGCCATCAACTGAAGAACAGATTGTGTTCATTGTAATCCATTAAAAAAGTCAGGGAAGTACACAACACTCCTTAGAATTTAAAAAAAAATCACATATCAAGGCAGGCACTTCGAGAAAAATTAATTTTTATTTTTCTCCAAAATATGACCTAAGCAGGTGTCAGATTCTCACAGTTTTCTTTTTGGCCTTTTCCTTTATGTCCACTGAGATGCTGCTTTCACAAAAGACTTTTTTTTGTCTCTTCTCTTTACAGATAGAGCCTTTATTTTAACCTCTACTGTTGTTCTTTTATGGTGTGCTTCAGATACATCTCGGTGTCCCCTAATACACATATTCTTAGCAGCAGACGGAATCTGGTGTGCCATGACTAGTGATTATTTTCCTGCAGCTTTGCCCTCTGGCTTCTAGGCTTCTTGCATAGTTGTATACATTTGTTGACACTGTTGTTTACCCCACACATTTCTCAAGCTCCTCCCTGTCCATTTCCATTCTGCAGGAGTGCGAAGAATTAGTTCAAACTACTGTCATCAGCAGCTCCTTCTAATATTTATTTATTCAACAAGTACTGAATGCTGTTCCGGGGGCCGGGAGAGCACAGGAGAGCAAGTAGAAGTCCATGCTCTTGAGCAGTTTACATTCTAGCGGGGAGGAGGACAAATAAATAAAGCCAGTCAGAGAGTGAAGCCAAAGTGGTGCACCGTCGTGGGGGAAGGAGGACAACAGAAGAGGGAAGTTGAGCAGGACTTTCAGGCAGAGATGCCCGAGATCCAACTGAGTAACGGAAGGAGTTGTCTGGGAAGAACAATGTAGGCAGACAGAGCAGCAAAAACCAGATAAGGACCAGCTTTGTGGCAAAGAAAATGTGCCCATCCCGTCTGAAGCGCAGTGTGGTGAATGCTGTGGGCGCCCTTCCTCCCGGGCCTCAGACAGCACCAGGTGTGCACGAGGGGCCCTCGAGCTTCAGGGGGACTGGTGGTGGTGCTTTTACTTCACCTGAGGCCACATTCTTCCTCGCTTTTCCCCCCGTCCTCCTACCCTGCCTCCTACCCCTTTCTCTGAGAGCATGTCCTCAGTAAGCTAGAATCCCGGCTCAGCGCTCTTTCTAGGGAACCCTAAACCCTGACACGTTAGTGAACTTTTGACCTTTTCTCTGGGCTCCAGATCCTTAGACAGGTGCCCACCCAGCATGTCCACTTGACTGTCCCACAGAAGCCTAAAACTCCACTTGGATAAAAATGGAATTCATGGTAATCCCTGCCCTCTTCGAGCTTTTGATCTTCCTGTATCCACGCCATTAGTTTGTGGCCCCACCTTTCACCTAATTGTAGTAAGAATTCAGAGTTGTGCTTGCGTTTTCCCTTTCCATGAGGCCTCGTGTCCAGCTACTCCACCAGTCACTCTTCCCGAATGTCTCTCACTCCCGTTGCCTCTACAGTCCACGTCCACCGCTTTAGCCCAGGGCCTCGACGGGACAATTGTCTAGTCTCCCCAGTGGCCTCCTCCCCTCCCCTCACCCTCTGATCCTTTTCTACACCATTACCCCCTGTAACATGAAAAATCCCATCTGGCCACCTTCTGCTTATAGTCTTGTAGTGACTTCCTGCTGGATGAAATGGCAGCTTCCTGTGCGATAAAGTGGCTCGTTGCTAAGCAGGGCTCTGGTGCCCGTTCTGCTCTGGCATCGGCTGCCTTTGCCCCAGACATCACAGCTGCCACCGCTGTGCGCACTGCTCCGAGGTTTCCCCAGACAGCTTCCGGTTTAGGCCTCTGACCTGTCAGTCCTGTCCTGTCCTGCTGTCCCTCAGGTGCCCAGCCCCCCAGGCCGTGCTGGGAAGCCCCAGCGTGGGCTGCCTCCTCAGCGGGGTCTTCTGTGAGCCCCCGAAGGAACATTATTTGTGTCCGACTAAAGGGCTCTGAAAACACTCAAGCCAGTCTACTGCGATCACTTGCCTTACTTCCGAGCGCTCACTGGGCTCCTGGAATGCAGAGAACACAGTGGTTCACATTGCTGGGCAAATCAGTACATGCTTTTTGAATGACTAAATGGAAGAATAAAGGAGAAACTTGACTGTGTTAAGTTTTCTGGCTTTTATACAAGATAGCTTAATGCATACGAATGCTGTACACGCTCTTATCCACCAACTCTATAGAGAAAAGGATTGAGAACAACTTAGATAAAGTGACTAGCAATAACCCTTGTAATGTGGAGTTTTCCCAGGGGACACTGAATGCTAGCGGAGGGGAGATTAAGCCCTAAAACATGGAGTTGGGCAATTCATTAGTTGGTTAAATATTTATTTAATATCTGCTAGATGCCTAGCATTGTGTCATGTGCTTTGGGGAAATAAAACAAGATGAAGTTGATACTGTTCACTGCACAAGGGCCTCAAAATGGGGAAAATGCCAAAATACAAGAGAGTTTTATGAGGCACCATGTGACCAAATCCTAAATGATTCAAATAAGAAGTGCAGTTGGTTCTGGAAAAGGAGTCTTTGTGGGCTGGAGGGTTGAGCAATCATCAACAAAACCTCGGATTTTTGAAAGCCTTATTGAAATGAAGTTTGCTACGCAGAAATGATGTTCATATAACTTAATAGTTTCCAGATACTAAGGAGATAGTGCTCTCTCTTGGCTTCGGTAAAGAAGCGTGTACATCATATTTGCGTTTGAAGAACTTTTTGTAAGATTTTTGAGTGAGCTTTTGTGTTGTAAAAAAAAAAAAATTAAAGTTCAATATCTTCACAGTGTCACTCAGAAGGATGAAGGTGAAGAAGGTTTGCAAATGGGGAATGGGGGAGATAATTCCTTTAAACCCATTAGGATGTGAAGGGAAAATGCTTTTCCTTGAGCTTTCTGATTTATGTGTTCACCCTGTCCTGGGAGCTATGGGAATATTGGCCGCTTGTCACTGACACAATAGCTACCTCTGCCTATACTTTAATTTCTTAATGAACTGAATATCTCTGAGGTCACATTTCATGCCTGGCTTAAAAAAAAAAATTCCTGCCTAATGTATTTCTCAGTTGTTTCCTTGTTCTTAATCTAATTTATGCCCTTTTGTTCTGTTTTCTGAGGATAGAAAATACTTTAAACAAGGATGAATTGTAGATCAACCACTCTCCTGTAGGGGTCGCTATGAGAGTAGCAGTTTGTCATTCTTCCTTGCCACCCAGCACCATGTGGTATGACTTGACACAATTAGCCTTAGGACTGTCAGATCTGGTTTGTGTTGGCCTTTTACTTTTGAGATGGTATGAACCTAACCCCACTAAGAATTCTGCAGGTTCATCACTGTATTTTATCATTTTAGTCTATAAACGCTACCTGTGCACTTATTTTTTAGCTCACATATTTGGTGCATTATAATTTTAGAGTTCTCATATGCACCACTTGCATATGACAGACACATGCACATAGACACATTAAACCATTTAAGTGGCTTTTGCAGCATGAGTGATGGTAGCCTAAACTTGGCCTTCTGTAGGACCTCAGATTATTGTTTAATGGGGTTGTCACTCAAGGTACTTACTGGCTTCCTCCAGTGCTTTTAAAAAATTGAATTGAGCATGATTAGGTGCATCCCTTGATTAAATGTTTTTCCTCCCATGCACTCACCATTAGCTGTTTGGCTCCAATTCTGCCTTCTTTTGAAGCAGCCCTGCATGGCAAATCAATAGCTTTCTGGAGAGAGTGTTGTGATAGCCTGGACAGCATACGCACAGTTACTTTGGCTGCAATGCTGCTGCAGAGCCCGGTTACTCTGCCTTCCTGGGAACTCCACAGGCAAGTCCATCGTGTTTGGAGGAAAAAAAATTAGAATTCTTTTTTAGAAAAAGATTGGACTGTTAAAGCTCTTGATACTGAATGTTTAGCATGTGCTTTGTGTTCTTCTGAACCATTTTTGGTCTTATTCCACAGAGACTGGCTTCTCTAGGGTGATTTCTGGGTTGGGTTTTTTTTTTTGCTTCTGCTTCCCCCTTTCTTGGTTGTAGTACGGCCGTACCATTTCAGCTTGCTAGTGCAGAAAGATGTGAATTCAGTTACTGGATGCGCCTGGCCTGGTGCAAACACATTGCTAGAGACATGTTACAGAGTTGCAGGTGAACCGAGCCTGAGAGATACAACAGCAAAACGGTAAGAGGAAGCATGCTTAAATTTTAGAGCAGGGGTTTTAATTTGGAGCATCTCGGCAAGTCTGAAGCCTGACTCACTCATTTACAACTTGAAGAGGATTCATTTTATGCATGTCATTTTACTCATCCCCTTCCGTTTAACTGCCAAAACATCACAGACTGATCAAGGAGGTATTTAAATAAGAGAGCTGACTGGAGGTTACTCATGAGAGAGTCCCTTGAGGCTCCCGAGGCTACTGCTTGTAGTTTGTAAACACCAGTAGCAGTGACAAGATGAGGAAAAGGTTTTGCGACTGTGCTTCTTTGCCATAGCTGAGTCTTATTTCTTCGGAAACTTATCTTATTTATTACAGCTTATAGATGTCTTACAGGCTGTTTTGCCTGGCTAGGCTTGGCTGCATGCCCTCTGAGTCAAGCTAGTGAAGGACGGGAGACCACTTTTTTCATTTGGATAAACTGATGTCTATGAATTAGCGGGGTTGGATCTGAGTGGAATAAACATCTCTGATATATTAGGGATCTGGGACTTCCTCCCTGCTCATCCCACTCTCTCCCCGTCTGGAGCACAGAAACGCACCTGCTTTAAGTGTGTGCTGCCTGGCAGAGGTCAGTGTGCTGGTATTTTGCATCGTTACACCTGTAGTGGTTATGCTTTCATGTGTGGAAGTGATGATGCTTCATGCAGTTCTGCTTGAAGCGCTGGCTCGAATAGTGGACCATTAGCATTTTGGATGCAAATGGAGAAACCCCTGCATGCAGGAAGGACAGGGCAGCAGGCTGGCTACTCCAAAATGATGCTCACCAGCTCCTGAAGAGGATAACAGTCAAGAGGCAGAAATGTAAACCTTGTTGTCTACAGAGGCTGAATTCCTATTTTCTTTGTTAAGTGGCACAGAGTATAGTGGGTAGGGGTGGTTGAAGTTGAAGGACATGCTTTAATATTGTTCAAAGTGTGGCTACTACACTACATGGTCCTGGTGAATTTATAAAGATCCATCTATTGTATAGATACTGGATGTTAAGGATGTCAGCATTTGATTTTTTGCTTTAAAAATATTCTATGTGTGTATATTTAACTCAGTAATTCACATAAAATATAAATGATATAGATTGTGAATGTTAGTTGAGAACATCATCAGTAACTTGCTATAGTATGTTGGCCATAGGCCAATTGTGTATAATTTTGTGACATAGGCATTTTTAAGAAAGACCACCTGATTATTTGATAGGCTAATTAAGAGAAATATTGATAATATATTAGGGTTCATTGGGATTTTTTTTTGGTGGGGGGAGGTGCCTTAAATATGTTTCTGTGTTTACTCAACTGTTTATGGTAAAGGTTGGACATTGATTTTTGGGAATGAATATTAGCATTTTCTTCCAAAGAGAGTTCAGATTTTTTCTGTTTTGACATTTAAAAATTATTTCTTAAAGAGTAACGATGGACTATAATCTATCATTTCTCATACTTTATGTCTTCTTTTTCATTTAAAACAAATAATTTTTTTCTATTCAGAAGATGATGTGCCCTGTGTTTACTGTTTCTTTTCGTGAGAGTGATGTGTTCTAGCTATTTATATTTTTACCTCCACTCTGTGTAAGCTGTGAGGCTTATTTTTTCGCCTGTGACAGAAGGAATTGTACATTTGCAAAAAGTAAGTACTTTTTAAAAGGGGGAATAAATAGTAGAGTAATAATATGACCTTGATTTTACAACCATGCATTTTTTTATTTCTCATTGTACAACATTTACTAACCATCTCCTGTGTGTAGGCACTTGCAGGGCATACTCTGGGGAAGGACAGGTAAGATAGATGCACTGCCTTCTGTCAGCTGACGGAGCTTAGATATGGTAGCATTGGTATTTTTTCCTGGAATAGGCTTCATTATACTTTCTCAAGAATAAGTACATGTACTGCTTTTTGTATACTATATTTCCCACTTAGGAGAGTCCTTTGTTTATTTTCTTCTAATTGTTTATTAAGCAAACATTTATGAAGAGTCTATTGTGTCATAGTGTACCTACTTTGTATCAGTAAGTGAAATAGAGCTGGTCCCTGTCCTCAAGGAACTTACAGTCTACTTCCTTTTAAAATATTTCAAGGATCAATTTTGGGGCCCTTGTTTTTTTCCATTTTGAGCACGTGTGAAACAGATACCATGCGCTTTGATTTTTTTTCCTTCATTTTTAAATTATGCTGTAAACTATACCCAGCAAAATTTACCATTTTAAACAAAATTTTCATTTTCAAGTGTACAATTTATTGACAGTAAGTATATCATAGTGGTTTGCTACCATCACCACTATCCATTTCTAGAACTTTTTTATCATCCCAAACAGAAATTCTGCCCCCACTCCCCAGGTTCTGGTAATCTCTCGTCTACCTTCTGTGTCTATGAATTTGCCTATTCAGGATACTTCATATCGTATCAAGTGGAATCATACAGTATTTGTCCTTTTGTGTTTGATTTATTTCACTTACCTTGTTTTTAGGGTTCATCCATGTTGTAGCATGTCAGAATTTCATTCTTTTTTAATATATGCTTTGATTTTTATATGGAAAAGACAGCAATCCCTGCACTCCCTTATATGATTTCACTAAATCAAGTTCCCATGTGGACATCATCACAGATAATTTAGAGATACTAAAAACAAAGGCCTCTTGGGCAGGGGGAAGGAATGAGGACTGGAAATGCTCTGAGGGAATGATCTATGATATATTACACGTGGATTCTTTACATGGTGATTGGGCATGGTGGGCTGCTTATACTTTCATGTCAGTTCTTTGCTGATGGCAGCAGTCAGTGGAAGGCTGGCCTGTGGCTTTTGTCATTATTGACATTGGAACTGCACCCACTGTGCGTCTTCATGTACCTTGCTCTGTCTAACTTTGTAAGCAAAGACTGATCATGTTGAGTTCCTCTTATAGAATCAGAGACTCTTAGAACCTATAGGTATTTCAGCAATTGCACTGTCTCATTGGCTCATCACCATCCATTCAGCCCATGGAGAGCCTCCTGATGCTCACTGGAAGCCTTCTTTCACTCCCTGCTGCTGCTGTTCTCGGTGGACGCTCAGTCCGAACACCCATTTTCCTCTGGGTTAAACAGGGAGGAATGAGAGAGGGTGTAAGCTTGATGCCATATTAAAGCTGTTTTCCATTGGATGAGGTGAGCCTGGCTTCGTCCTATAGCATTCTGTCTCTCAAGTGTCTACTTGACACTGCTTCTCTTGAATCCAGATGTTTTTCTGATAGAGAATCCTTTTAGAAAGCCAAGTTAAGGCTCCCAAAGCTGTTCACATATCTGCCATCAACTGATTTGATGATTCTTCGCCTTTAACAAAGTAGTCAGGAAGCATAAATGTGCGTGGAGGAGGAAGAGTCAACATGCCTGTGTCGGCCCGTCCTCCCCACCAGCCTGCCTACTCAATGAAACTTATGCTTTTTGCACCCCCCACTCCCTCCACTTAGCTTTTCAGTTCTGACTTTTGATATGAGGCAGACTCAGATTAATCAAAAGTATGTTGCCCTGGCCAGGTGGCTCAGTTGGAGTATTATCCTGAACATCAAAAGGTTATGGGTTCGATCCCTGGTTGTGGTGTATACCGGAGGCAACCAATTGATTTTTCTCTCTCACAATGATGTTTCATTCTCCTCTTCTCTCTCTCTAAAATCAATATAAACATATTCTAGGGTGAGGAGTAAAAAATAAAAAGTATGTTGAATTCGGGTGGTGGGAGTTGCGCAGAGGAGGGGAAGATGGGCCAGGAAACCTTAGACCAGAGAGCAGTTATTTTGCTCAGCTTTAAAAACAAATCATCAAACAAGTGTTGGCAAGGGTGTGGAGAAAAGGGGACTCTAGAACACTGTTGTTGGGAATGCAGACTGGTGCAGCCACTATGGAAAACACTATGGTGTTACCTCAAAAAATTAAAAATTGAATTGCGATTTGACCCAGTGATCCCACTTCAGACTCTAAGAGGCCTGAAACACCAATCAGAAAGAATATATATACCCTCATGTTCATAGCAGCACTATTTACAATAGCTAAGATTTGGAAACAGCCCAAGTGTCCATCAGTAGACGAGTGGATAAAAAAGCTGTGGTACATATGTACAATGGAGTACTATGCAGCTGTAAGAAAGAAAGATTTCTTATCCTTTGAGACGACATGGAGGGACCTGGAAAGTATTATCCTAAGCGAAACAAGCCAAACAAATACCACATGATCTCACTTATTTGTGGAATATAATAAACATAACAGTCTGAGGAATAGGGTAGACCCAGAGATGTGCAAGTAGGGTGACAACCTTCAGAAGAGGGGATGATAGGGGGAGGGAAGAGATAAACCACAGAACTTATATGCATGTATGCATAACCAATGGACACAGAAAACAAAGCAAGGGACGGGGGGGGGGGTGATGGGAAGGAGGGTGTCAATGGGGAAAAAAAGGAGAAACATCTGTAACTAAAATAAAATGAAAAAAAAAAAGTGTTTTTTTTTTTTTTTCTCATCAGAACAAAAAAGAATGAGAAACGTGTTGCAGATCAGGTCTGTCCTTTATTTATTTCTCTTGGGATAAAAGTTCCACAGAGGACAGCCTGATGGTCAACAGCTTGAGCTTTGTAGTCCGAGTCCTGGTATAAATCTCGTTCCCCCTGTTTCCTCTCTGCACGATCTTGGACATGCTACTTAATTCTGAGCCTCAATGCAATCATCTGTAAAATCAGGATAATAACAGTACCTCATGGGCTTGTTGTAGGGATTAATTAAGAAGCTACATATAAAGTATTTCTCATAGTAACTGTTATATAAGAGCTGAACAACAGCCATCATCATCATTGTTATCCTCATATAGAAATCTATAATTTCCATGTCTCTTTTCTATCACCCTGCATCGTATCCTGCCGAAACTCCTTCTCCAGTGTGCTTGCTCATTGAGCACACAAGACAATGTCTATGTTATTAGGTTTGTGTGTATAAAAGGAGGATGTGAAAGAATGCCCCAGTATTCTATCCATTGTCTGGCAGGTCTGGGGAGGGTATGCATTCTATAGACTTCCCTCCTGCCCAGCTGAAGCAAGTTTGCCCCCTGCTGCTTATTCCTCAGCTATATGAGATCTCAATAAAAATACAGGGATGACAGTGAACTGCCCTGGGGCACTGGGGGTGGCGTTCAGGTGGCGGACAAGCAGCAGGGTTTGTGTAACCCACCGCTCTCTGCTCTGTTCACCTTGGATGTCTCAGTCATGATTCACGAGTGACTTTTCCCAGCCATAGGAAAGGTTTACAGAACCAGTCCTCATGAAATCAGTTCAGACTTTATTATTAATGGATCGCTGTCAAATCTATTACTGCTGAAATTTCAGCTCTTTACAGTAGACGGACCAGTTGCCAAAGCTGCATTGAAAGCTGAATTTCTTTTCTCCCCAAAGGTTCATTGTTCCCTGTGTTTCTCTTCTTAAGCTCTGTGTGGTTAGTGACCCATATATGATTCTTTGAAAAATTTAAGAGCTTCAGAAGTCAGTCCTGCATTGAATGCCCCCCTACATTTTTTTGAATTCTTTGGTGCGGTGTGCGTCTAGATTATTTTATGAGAATAAAAACATTAAACTTTTAAACTTTGTAGCATCTCCTATGATGTTAATTACTTAATTATTATCCAAGTGTTACTAATACATTCAAATTTTATTAAAAATAATGGTTATTGTAGGTGAGTTGGCTTTATTTACATAGCCATATGTGTCAGAGTAAGAGTACACATTTTGTTTCTTCTTCAGGAAAGGAATTTAAACATATTTATAATATTTATTTTTAACTGCTGTTCATATGGTTACCAGGAGAAAGAAATCCAGGCCCAAATGGATCAGTCAGTACCTGCAGTGGTGTCTTTTCAGTTTCCATGTTTTTAATGTTACTGTGCCTTCTGGATGCTTTATCTTACATGAGGGACAGAAGGGTGAGCTACAGACATCTGAGAGGAGTAAGTACGAAAGGCCGTGGGCGGTGCAGTGGCACAGCAGAGAAAGAGCAGAATTCAGGGGCACCTGAGGCTGTTGTGTTACAGCCTCGGAGACGGGACAGCTTTTCCGGTCCTCACAGTGTCAAACACCCCGCAAGCACCAAGCATATGTGTGCAGGTAGAAAGCGTCCCGGACCATGTTATTGATTTCAGACATCTATGAATCTGAGTGTAGCCTCATCTGTTTATTGGTTAGTAGCGCTTCGGATATGGTAGATGTTTGGAAATTGCTGTAGTTCATTTTGGGCAGTCCCCCTTGCCAAGTGATTTCACACCCCTGCACAGTGGAAACACACACTGGTTTCCTCTTCCCAAGTAGGGCCCAAGACAAAACCTAGTAAAAAGGAAATCTATAGTTAAACCTGTAGAGTCTCTGGGGGCGGGGTGCGCAGAGCCCCTCCTCCCCCCAAAATAAGAGCTTTAAAGGAGTAGTGTCTTGATGAAGAAACTAATTGGCCATGCAGTGTGAGCCACATCGTAGCTCAGTTCTTCTGGTTTGTCAAGAATGGGTGTTCCACCTTCCACTGCTGCTCTGGGGATTTCGTAGGTCGGAATAGGCTTCGCTTTGTGGAATTGCAACAAAGCCTGCTTTTTTTTTTTTCGTAGATGTGGCGGCCAATGGCAAAACAATGCTTGTGTAGTAAAGCATATAAATCCAAAAATTCTATGCAGGAAGTAACGTTGCATATGCTGTTATAACCCATGTATACTTTTCTGTGTCTATTCCCCACTCACGTTAATTTGATTGTTTTTTAAAACTGTATGAGTGCATTGGGTATATCCACCATTCAAACATATTGGTTATGCCTTATCACAAAACTTTATTTTAGAGTTCAAAATTATGTTAAAGAATTATCTGAAGTTACCATGCTCTTCTGTAGGTCATTTGAACAAAATAGTGACCCAAGGAATATTGAAATGATTATCACCTGCATTGTATCCAGAGACTGAAGTAAGTTTTGCCTCTGAAAAGCTTGACCCTCTCTCACAATCTCAGTCCCTTGTCCGACCATAGCCCAGTCAGTACCTGTCGTCACAGTTCAGAGCGCTGGCCTCAAATTTGACCTTGCACATGGATCCCCTTAGGGTCTTGTTAAACATTAGGGTTTGACTCAGTGGGACTGTGGGAAGGGTGGTGGGGGTGGGGCTGAAATCCCAGGTGATGCAGTGCTTGCTGGTCTGCAGCTAGCAAGGGGTTAGAGGGTATTCCAGATAAAATTCTATCCCCAAAGATAACTACATTCTGAAAAACCTGTGTGGGCCACAACTCACCATAGACATGGTATTTCTACCTTTTCTTATTGAGTGTTCATTAACCTTACTGTTACACTTATCATTATGACTTGGATGAAATGAAGAGGTCAGTACATATATGCATCTATCTATGTGAGCCTGTGATTAAAATGGCATCTTTTACATCTAAATCAAGCGTATAATTATAACAGAAGGGAAAGCAACTCAATAAAATTATTTTAGCAATATATATTAAAAATTTAAGCTGCTGGGAAGACCACCTAAATATTTCATAATAAGATTAGCAGCAACAGTCATCCAGCCTCTTGGTGGTAAACGCTGAGGCCCAGTAAGTACTGTAACAACACTACCGTGGCAGAAGCGGGGCGTAAAGGAATGTGCTGTTCCCAGGGGTCCGCCATTCGGCTGTGTCCGTTAGCCATGGATTCGGGATTTAAATGAAATCGGGTCACACCCCAGAGAACCCAGTCAGTACCTCAAGCACTTTAAAATAAGCATTTTAACATTAAATCACAGTAACAGACTGAATTCAGGTGAGTGGGAATAGCTGGTGAGAGAGCCTTTTCATTGACTGGAAAAGATCTAGCCTCAGAAGGTGCCTCATCGTTACGTGATTTTTTAAAATATGGTTTATTGGTTTTTTAGAGAGAGAGAAACATCGATGTGAGAGAGGTACATCAATCAGCCGCCTCTTTTACGCCCCCTACTGGGGATTGAGGCTGCAACTCAGGCATGTGCCCTGACCAGCAATGGAACCGGGACCTCTCAGTCCATGGGACGATGCTCAACCCACTGAGCCACACCAGCCGGGCGGGGCTGATGTTTTAAAACGGCCAATGTTTAGTTAAAGGGGAAGGCTTAGACTAAGTTAAACAATCCATTTTAAGTAAATATTAACAGAGCACCCATTTTATGCTGTCTGTTGGGCTTTGGGAACATTAAAGAAACGGAAGATATGGTTTCTGTTTACAGTCTGCTCACAGACATATAATGAACACATGAGAAACAGAACAAAACAAAGACCTCCTTTCACCCTGCCACGTTAACCAGACACGTGGAAACAGATTTCACAGTTGCCGAGGAAAGCAGATAGGGCAGCGTACTCGAAAGTGACAAACTATGAGGTACGGTCTGAAGGTGACGGAGCTCTTTGTGAAGGCATTTGGCTGTGGCAGTGACAGTGACGGGCACAGCCAGCACTTACCAGGCAGAACCAAGGCTGCCAACTGTCCCACAGAGTGTCTGCGGCACCTCGCTGTGCAGCAGCAGTTCCCCAGCCAAAGGCCCGGACTCTGTCCTGGGGAGCAGTGCCAGGATCCCAGCCGTCAGGAGGACCTGCAGAGACGGGAGCTGTCATCAGTGTCCACGTGGGAACCACCCGCCTCCGTTCTAAACCCTAACATCCGAAGGGAACGTACAAGGAGGCTCAGAGAAGTGAGTTTGTGTGTCTGATCTTATCTAGCTGATCTGTTTAAAATCATTCACCCACTGTAAACTGCCGCCTAGAGTTCATAGTAGGAGGGTCGAGCTGAGCAAGGCCTTCAGTGCTGTTTACTCCAGCTGTCTCCTTTTACAGATGAGAAAACTGAGACCCGGAGGTTTGTGTGGCTGAATTCTGGT
The DNA here is from genome assembly GCF_014108415.1 of Molossus molossus. Classification (NCBI taxonomy): domain Eukaryota; kingdom Metazoa; phylum Chordata; class Mammalia; order Chiroptera; family Molossidae; genus Molossus; species Molossus molossus. The sequence continues at coordinate 36,154,707 of NW_023425401.1, read as the reverse complement.
CACTTAGTTCTGACTTAGGTGAGCAGCACGCTTGGCTTGCCTGTGTATTCACTAAAGTTCTGAAGGTGATTTTGGGTGAGACGGTTCTGATAAAACACAGCTGTAAGTAAAAGTACACTCATGCATTTATCCCTTTATATACATATAGTTAACACATCCTTTATATTTGTTCCATGTAGCCATTCATACTGCCCCCCCACCCCCAACCTAGAAAAGAAAAAAGAAAAAAAGACTGTAACCAAAGAGAGGACAGCATGCTTTTAGATCTTACAGGTTTAGGTTAGAGACGATGGGTTATGATTCCACTGATACTGAAATCCCCACCTCCACCCATATACCTTGTCCACCTACCCCCTATTAACTAAAACTCATTTTACAAGGGATGAAGCTTTTTTATTTTATGTTGCTTCAAGTTCAAATAATTCTGAGAGAAGTAACACTCTCATTTAAATGTTCACAAACTTGTACATGACGGATGGTGGATTTTGATTGGGAGGGACTTTGAGAGGAAATACTGAGTAGGAGAAAGCCATCAGGATCTCACTGGGTGAAGGGAAAAACAAATGCAAGAGGTGGTTTGAGTGTCAACATTTTTGCTTATTTCAGTTTTGCATTGCTTTTTTAAAAATTCCTCACTCAAGGATATTTTTCAGATAGAGTGGGAGGGAGGGAGGGAGGGAGAGAGAGAGAGACAGAGAGAAACATTGCTATGATAGAGCCACATCTACTGGTTGCCAACCACATGACCCCACCAGCACTGGGGACAAACCACAATCGAGGTACGTGCCCCTAACTGGAATCGAACCCGTGACTCATTGGTCCGGTGGCTGACACTCTAACTATTGAGCCAAACCAGCCAGGGCTCAGCTTTGCATTGGACCTGTGATGGATATTCCTTTTATGACTATCAAAAGACCATGACTTAGCTCACTGTCTGATGCATGATGTATATTTGCTGGGGGTCAAGTGGAGTCTTTTGAGCTCATTCTTTTTCTGGTGACTGCCTTCATGAAGAGTGTGAAGTGAAGAGGTGGAGAAGAAGACCACATTCTGGACTTAAGAAAATGCCGATCACCAGAAAATGGTTGATTCAGAGGGACAGTTTTCAGCCCAAATGAATTCACTTGAAATGAATGCCGACGTTAACTGAATTAGTTGTGCTCTTTCCAGCCAACTGCTGTGAGTAAGGTGGAACGTTGTCTGGATTTTACATCACTCCAAGCTAAAATTGTAGGTCAAACTGTGACTTTCAGAGCCTCCAACACTGTTTGAATGTCTAACAATTTTTACTGAGTCTAGAGTCTGCTGGCTTGTGTCCAGACCCCCGTTAATGATGAGTGAGTGAACCAAAGTAATTGATTTGGAGTAACACCTGAATGTGTGGGTGCTTCTCTAACCTTGTTTGAAATTCTACCTTCTATTGGATTTGCTGGAAAAAAAGATCAGGGATTTATTTTGGTATTTGTGATGATTTCTTCTCTTTATCTGTTTGCAAGTGTCATGAGACATCCCTGCTAACATACATTTTGTCACTTCAGTTTCTAAATGGAACAAGGAAGTGTGAAAAAATGCCGTCATAGAGAGGCTATATCCTTGATTCCTGATGATATTGGAATGCCTACTGTTTTCAGGCAGCATTGATGGGACAGCTGTTTACCGTGGGCAAAGGTACCAACAGTGTTTTCTTCTGATCCCACAATGTGAGAAAACCATTTAACCTATGGAAACCCCTTACTTCCTATAAGTTAGTAAAAAACCTTTACCAGACCCTTTAAGCAGAAATTTGAAGGAAAAGGTACTCTTGGGGGCTATAAAACAGAAGAAACCAGTCTTTGCCCTTTGGAGGAGACAGTCATGTTGTTGAGATTAAAGTATCTCCAAAAGAATAATTACAACCCGGGGTACACAAAATATTGGAGCAGAATAAACGCACAATCCCTGAGTGAATTGTTCATAAAGGATTGGTTTGAGTGCGGGGGTTTAACCAACGAGGGCTTGTGAGCAAAGATAATTTTTGAGAAGTCTTTATTTTTGTTAATCCTCACCCAAGGATATTTTTTCCATTGACTTTTAGAGAGAGTGGAGAGAGAGAGAGAGAGAGAGAGAGATTGGTTACCTCCTGCACATGCTCTGACCAGGGTTAAGGGTCGAACCTGCAACCCAGTTACGTGCCCTTGACTGAGCATTGAACCCAAGATCCTTTGTTGTGAGGACTGACACTCTAACTAGTGAGCAACACTGTCCAGGGCTTGAGGAGAGTCTTGAGTAATGTAGTCCGTCCATGGCTTGGTGTTGGTACGCCCCATGTTGAGGGCACAATGAATGTGTGGACAGTGAAAGCTGATGGGGTGTGGAATGCCCAAGGGTGTCCTGTGCCTGGAATATCCACAGTCAGTAGCATTTGTATTTGTCCAAGTGCCCATGTCCTTAAAAAATATATATAGCTAATATAATTTCAAAACCCATTTTTAATCTATTTAAGTATTAATAATGACAATTACATTTCTTTAATTTCAAATACTAATTTAGTGTGCCTGCCTATGTTAACATATTTCAGACACCCTAAACAGAAAACATGCACAAATATGTTTATTGCAAGTTATGTTACTAAACTATACTTACTCTATTTTAATACACAAGCATTGTCAGTTTAATTCATTTCGGTATCGTTTCTATATTTCTTTGTATACCTTCCTAGAACTATGGATGTACTTGTTTAGATTCCTTCCAGGCATTCCAGTAATAATATATTTTTTTTAATCTTCTTGATGTTGTATAATTTTTATAAATCCAAGAGAAACAGTGCCTTCTCAGAATAGCCAGCGTTATAGGATCTGAGTTGTGGACAGTGTTGGGGTCTTAGTTGCTTTTTCCCAAGTGGTTCAGATCTGAATCACTGGTTAGAGTGAGGTTGAGTTTTCTTTCTAAGGTTTAAATTTTTCATACTTATTAAAATGTAACTTATTTCCCCCAAAATACTTTCCACATTGGTTTCACGTAAGTTTTCTTCACAATCTGGTGTCTCTCTGCCAGATACACGTATTCTCTGTGAAACATTGCTTGGGTGACATTACGCACCTTTTAGCCTGTTACCGTGTTATAGTGACCTGGTCTGCATCATTGGAAAAGCCTTTGCTGCTGATCTTTCTACACTGGTGCTGCTTAGACCCTCTCTCTGCAGGCTCCGATCAGTCATTCTCATTCTTGGTACAGCTCCTACTTTTTATTCGTGGCTTGCTCACAGTTCCATGAGCTAAAAACCAACTGTACCCTATTGTATTTATCCTTCCTTCTGCCATATTCCCTTTATATTAACGGTTCTCTCTTGAAATCATAACAAACTCATGGTTTTTCAGTTATTCAACTTGTTCCATTTAACTGTAATTTTATTTTTCTTTGGATGCTCAAATACGTAATCACAGTTCAGCCAGTCAGAACCCGATAGGCAGACTCCTTTGTCCTTCTAGCATTGTCCCTGACGTTTTGAAAAGGATCCTTGTTTCCTGGTAACAGCTGGATACTTCCCAGCTGTTCTGCGCTTCCTGCCCTGTGAACTGGAATCAGACCACCTTCCAAGGAGTCCTCTTTTTTCATAGTGGAGGATTGGAACGAGGGGCGTCCATGAAAGTAGTGGATCAAAGGGCTACTGTTTGGTGGTTGGAAAAATCTGCCTTTTTGAGGCTATGGCTTCCCATTAATTTTTTCCAACTGGACGTATAATGATTCTGGCCCTCAAGTTTTCTTACAGGATGAGGTTTTAGCTCTCATCAAGACTTTCTGCTGCACTAGCCATAAGCGTCTTGTTGTGGGCACCAGGGAGTAGTAGCTCCAGCACATAATCTGGTTTTTAGAACCCTCTTTCATTATTAGGACCCCAGTCCACCCACTCTTCTCTTCATGTACCCTGGACACTTCAGGTACTTTATTCTATGAGCTGCCAGAAATTGCAGTGAGTATGATTCTTACTTTTTGCTTTGCCTGAATCCTTCTCTAGACCAAACCCTGCTCGCTCCTCTTCGGGGTCTGCAGAGTGAGTTGCCTGACAAGCTCATGAGGTCAGACACAAGGCGGATTCCTCATATCTTTAGGAAGGGCCTGGATTCTGCTCTGTTGTGCTGGTGGTTAACAGAGATGGCCAGGTCACGTTTAAGTTGTTTGCCCCAGAGATTGGAAACTTGAAACTTTTCCAGAACAGTCACTTTGACCTGTGTGGAAAACTCAAGTATAGATTACTTTCCTGGATGAAGTTGCATGCCCCAAGCAGGTGCTGATGCTGGTATTATTCACATAAACCCCAGATGAAGTAGAAACCAGCATAAATTGTGTATAAACTTAATTATGTGCAGAACTTGCTCATGGGCTTTGTAACGCTGATGGAGTTACACCAGGCAGAAAACTCTCAGTGCGTAGTCATTTATTGATAGTGCTCATAGATTCATCATTTGTTTTCTCCTGGATCTGATACAGTGTATCAAATTCAGAAAGTGTTATCTGCAACATGTTCCTAAGAACGTTCTTTCTGCTCAGATATCAAAGTGCTTCAACCAATTTCAGTAAAGTGAGTGTATCAGTTGTCTGTTGCTGTGTAACACACTACCACATGCTTACCAGGTTATTTTCTGTTTCTGTAGGTTAGAAGTCCAGGCATGGCATAGCTGGTTTCTCTGCCCTCGGTCTTACTGGGCTGAAATCAAGGTGTTGGGTATGGTTGAGGTTCTTACCTGGGGCTCAGGATTCTCTTACAAGCTCACTAGCTGTTAGCAGAACCTATTTTCCTGTGGTTGTGGTCCCCATTTTCCTGCTGGTTATCAGCCAGTGACCACTCTCAGCTCCTACAGGCTGCCCCACAGATTGTGCTCCGAAATGCATGCTTTCTCGCAGTCAGATTACATCTCTCTTTCTTTTCTGTGACTAACTGGAGAAAAATCCCTGCTTTTAAAAGCCTCTCCTGATTAGATCAAGCCCACCCAGGATAATCTCCTGTTTGCACTATCACATAATATAACCGTGGGAGTAATCTCATATTCAACTCAAAGGGGAGAGGATTATTTAAAGGTGGGGGACTTTGGGTATCATGTTAGAATTCTGCTGATCACAGTGAGTTTGTAGTTTAAAAAAAATCTTACTTTTGTTAATAGCATTTTTTAATTTATTGATTTGAGAGGGAGGGAGTGAGAGAGGGGGAGAGAGAGCGAGAGAGAAAGAGAGAGAGAGAGAAAGAGTGAGTGATTTGTTGTTCCACTTATTTATACATTCATTGGTTGTTTTGTTTATGTGTCCTGATCTGGGATTGAACCCAAAACCTTGGTTCTCGGGATGATGCTCTAACAACTGAACTACCCGGCCAGAGCTGTTGATAGCATTTTATGTGTATATATTTTTATTATTTTGTGTTTTTTTGGACCATAGCTTTTGAATAATAATGTTTCAGAGCTTCAGCCCTTTTTAGCAAGAGAGCATGAAAACTACTAATTTGAATGAACCATCTTAAATTTGGTTTATTAATTTAACAGAACCTTAGTGAGTGTTTCTGTGGGCCAGGCTCTGAACAAGACACTGTAGGAAAAGGAGGCAATGCTGTGGACAGCATCTTTGCCTACATGGAATGGGACAAGCAGATACTGAGCCCCAAATGTATCTTGCCTGGAAAACATGGTGTCTGGGAAACCACTGTGGGATATTGATGTTTTAAAATTTTCATATGAACTAGGAATTAACTAGTAAGATATATGCTGTGAATGCAGTAACATTACAATCATAGACATGTTTTTATGGAAGTATAGTGTTTCTAAGAAGTTTATGTTAATGATTTTTTTCTACTTGTATTTTGTCATTTGCTAGTAGATGATAAAACTGGTAAATGTGGCCCATGCCAGGTAGCTCAATTGGTTAGAGCATCGTCCCGATACACCAAGGCTGCAGGTTCGATCTCAGGTCAGGGCACATACAAGAAGCAACCAATGAGTGCATAAATAAGTGGAACAACAAATCGATGTCTCCCCCCCCACACACACACTCCTTTCTTCTCACTCTCTAAAATCAATAAATTATAACAAAACCTGATAAATGTGAAATGCTTAAGAATGTAGGAAATATTTTAAGTTTACAAAATTTCTGACTTGATGTAGAATACCTTAGAGAAGCTGGTTTTCCACTGTGCATAGTTTTTGCTGAGTTTTACAATTAGCAAGTGTGCCAGAGTCAGATCCACTAAATGAGCTGCTGCGTTAATATGGCTTGTTTGGCTCGGTGGGAGCGTCGGCCTGCGGACCAATGAGTCGCGGGTTCGATTCTGATCAAGGGCACGTACCTCAGTTGAGGTTTGTCCCCAGCCCTGGTCCAGTCGTGTGGGAGGCAATCAATCGACGTGTCTCTCTCACGGCGATGTTTCTCTCGCTCTCTCCCTCCCTCCCACTCCATCTGATGATAAATAGAAAAAATATCCTCAGGTGAGGTTTAAAAATAAATTTAATATGGGACCCTTACTGTAAGGCATGAAGAAGGAGAGAAGGCTTTCCATACAGTAGGTTTTGTAACAGTCTCTCTTGCTCACATTGTATAGGCTCAGAGTTATCATAGTTTTCTATTGGAGTTCTGTGTCTCCTAAACTTAACAAACGGAGCATGAAGGGGGTAGCAAATGAAAGGTTTGTATGCATTTATATGATTTCACGAGCCGGTTAGGAATTAAGTGTGTTCTTTTGGCTTTGATGGTGCCCTTCCAGCTCTTTTCTCTGCTGACATGTTGAGGTGACATTTGTCATTTAGCCTTTGCTAGTATTTTGTGCCGTGGCTGTGTTGGTGTACATGTGCTACAAATTCATATTCTATAGTCAAAGTTTCCCCATGTATCTAGAAATATGTTCCTTATATATTTTCCCATAAATACAGAAAAAAAGAGTATTCTATCTTTTAGAATGTAGGGTTGAATAGAATGCACCATATTTTTCTTGGCAAAACTAAGAAACATTTCTGTGGGATGTATGCCTCCTGGTACTACTTTTTAAAGATAGGAGTACCATCTCCCCATTATTTATGTATCAATTCAATCTTTATTTATATCTTTTTAGATTCTATACACATTTATTACCTCATTTGATTTATATATGCATATGTAAATCTTCTTTTAGGTTTTGTAAGAAATAATATTTTATGGCAGAAACAGAGAGATTAGCTTCTTTCTGAAAGTATCACAGTAACTGGAAAGATCCATGAATTGGTTCCTTAGTTTTGTTTATTTACTCTTTGATTTTTGCTTCTTTCAGCCATATTTTATAGTCTCTGTACATAGATCTTGCATATATTTTGTCAGATTTATTACTAAATATTTTTTATTGTTTGAAACTATTGTAAATTGTATTTTTTAAAATTTAAATTTCTGATTGTTGCTAGTATCTAGAAATAGAAATTATTTTTTGCATATTGATTTTATATCTTGCACCCTTGATAAACTTACTGATTAATTCTAGTGGTATTTTTTTGAATAAATTTCATTGGATTTTCTATGTAGACGATAGTGGTTTTCTGTGAATAAAGTTGGTTTTATTTCTTCCTTTCCAATATGAATGTCTTTTATTTCTTTTTTCTTGCCTTGTGGCATTGTCTAGAACTTATACAATGTTGAATCAAAGGATGAGAGTGGACATCCTTGATTTGTTCCTGTTCTTAGGTAGAAGACATTCAGTTTGAAGTTTTATGTTAGCTGTAGTTTTTTGTAGATGCCCTCTATCAGGTTGAGGAAGTTTCCTTCTGTTTTGTATTTGTTGCGTTTTATTATGAATGGGTGCTAGATTTTGTCATATGCTTTTTCTGAGTCTACTGAAATGATGGTATGATTTTATTTTATTTTATATTTTTCAATCCTCACCCAAGGACATTTTTATTTTTTCTCTTTATCTTCAGATAGACTGGGAGGGAGGGAGGAGAGAGAACATCGACATGAGAGGGACATATCAACTGGGTTGCCTCCCGCATGACCCCAACCAGGGCCGGGGATGAACTGCAACCAAGGTACCTGCCCTTGCCTGGAATTGAACCTGCGACTCATTGGTCTGCGGGCTGAAGCTCTAACCATGGAGCAAAATTGGCCAGGGATGATTATATGATTTTTAAAGAGGTCTGTTGTATCAGATGTCTCCTGCTGCGTAAAAAATTACCCCAGCATACAGCATCTTAAAACAACAAATATATACTTTTTATCTCACAATTTTTTGTGGGTCTACAGTCCAGGTTCTTCTTAGCTGGATGCCTCTGGCTCAGGGTCTCTCGTGAAGTTCTAGCCCAGCAGAAGGCCAGGACTGTGGTCACACTGAAGGACAACACGGGCGCCCCTCCACAGGGCTGCCTTGTGCTGTGGCCGCTGGCTTTCCCCGGAGCTCGTGGTCTCAGAGAGACGGAGAGGGAGAGAGTACCCACCCGCAGCCGCAGTCTCTTACTGTCTTTTCTCAGAAGTGAGAGCCAGGACTTCTGCCTTGTGCTATTTATTGATACACATCAATAATTGCAGCCCACACTCAAGATCTGGGGACTAAGTAAGAGTGTGAATACCTGGAAGGTGGCCAACACTGGGGGCCATTTATGAGACTTTCTACCATTTTGGAAGAATATTAAAATGATGAATTACCCACTCTTGAATGTCAGGCTTGCCTTTCTGGGATTAATACTATTTTTTCATGATTTATTATCCTTTTTATATATTATTGGATTTAATTTGTGTAAAATGTGCCCATAATTTTTGCTTTTATATTTATGGGAGAAGTTTTCTTATAATGTTTTTGTCTGGTTTTGGTGTTGGAATGATGCTGGCTTCGTAAATTGAGTTTGGGAAGTATTCCTTCTTCAGTTTTTTTGGAGGACTTTCTGCAGAACTGGTATTAGTTCTTCCTTCAGAGCTTGGTTTACTCCACCAGTGGTGCTGTCTGCCCTTGGAATTTTCTTTTGATAAGGTTTTTGGTTACAAATTTAATTTTATTAATAGACATAGGCCTATTCAGGTGTTGTATTTTTTCTTGAGGAAGCTTTGGCAGTCTTTGTTTCGTTTAATTTGCTGACTTTATTGGCGTGGGGTTGTTCATAATATCTGTAGCATCTGTATTGAAGTCACCACTTTCATTTCTGATATTGGCAACGTATGTTTTTTACCGTTGTCTTTATGAATCTGTCTAGAGCTTTATCTTCTTTTTTTAATCTTCTCTGAAAACCAGCTTTTGGTTTCATTGATTTTCTTTATTGTTTTCTATTTCATTTATTTTCACTCTGATATTTATTCATTATTTCTCTACTTCTTATCTGGGCTTTCAGTTATCCTTCTTTTTCTAGTATATATATAGTTTTTTATCCTCACCCGAGGATATTTTTCCATTTGTCCTCAGATTATCTTCAGATAGAGTAGGCAGGGGTTGTGGGGGGTTTGGGGGAGGAGAGAGAGAAAGAAAGAAACATCGATGTGAAAGAGAGGCATTGACTGACTTGTTGCCTCCCGCATGAGCCTGACCAGGGCCAGGGACGAACTGCAACCAAGGTGCGTGCCCTTGACTGGAATCGAACCCATGACTCATTGGTCTGCCGGCCGACGCTCTAACCGCTGAGCCAAACTGGCCAGGGCTTTATTTCTGGTATTTTAAGTTGTAATCTCATTTCTTTGACATCTTTCATCTTTTCTACTATATGCATTTAGTACTATCATTTTTTTTTGCAGCTGAAGTGCTACTTTAGCATCCTGCCATTTTGATATTTTGTATTATCTTCATTTAGTTGAAGATACTTTCTGTTTCTCCTTTTGCATTATTTAGTTTCCAAATATTTGCTGTGATACTTATCTCTTCAGGTACTTCCCTTCCACCCCCTGACTCCTTTTAAAGATATTTCTTTGTGACTGGTTTTAAGCAGTATAATATTGATGTGCCTTCGTGTCATTTTCTTTGTATTTCTTGTATGTGGAGTTCATTGACTTCTCAGGCCCAGGTGCTTATATTTTATAAATATAATTCAGTTTCTTCAGTTATGTGGGTGGTTTTACATCCACATCACCTATATTGGGTGTTGCTTTCACATCCTTAAGGACACATAAACCCTTAAAAAGGTTCTGTGCATCTAATCTCCTTGTGATAAATTGTGAGTTTTTGGTCATGAGTAGAGAACTGTGTTTTTATTTTTAAAAAATCCTCACCCAGGATATTTTTCCATTTGTCTTCAGATAGAGTGGGACGGAAGGAGGGAGGTGTGGGTGGGAGGGAGAGAGAGAGAAAGAGAGATTGGTTGCCTGCCGCATGACCAGGGCTGGAGACAGAACCACAACTGAGGAACGTGCCCTTGACCGGAATCAAACCTGTGACTCTCTGGTCCGAGGGCTGATGCTCTAACTGCCGAACCAAACCAGCCAGGGCGAAGACTATGTCTTTTAAAAACTCTTCAGCTATTTTCTGGTCTCATAAAAAGCATGATGATATCCATCTCATTTGACTTAATTAGAATCTAACCTGTGCTTAGTAGTTGAGGCACACTCTTAGGACAGAGTTAATGCTGAATAACACACAGAATTTGGTGTGGGTTTTTTCTGTACATTTCACTGGGCTCATACATACATACATATATACATATACAGATGTCTGCATCTGTGTCCGTATCTGTCTACATGTACATCTGTATCTATTGATATCTATTCGTACACATGGATACATTAATTCCCTTATGGAATCATCCCATATATATTACTCAGACACTGTATAGTTTTACTTTAACAAATTCAGGATTATCTGAAAGATCTTCTGTTTTCCTGCCTTGTAAAATGGGGATGTGGAAACTTCACAAGAAGGAAAAAAATAAACTTTAAAAACGATTTCAGAGTTATCTTTTCTCTAGAGAGAATAATAAAGCTACCTAGCTTTATAGACCATGTAGAAGCCATAACGTTATTTAGTAAGAACAACAAAGTCTCCAGAGTATACGGAGAATGAAAGAGTTAGAACGTGAAGTAGAAAACCAGGAGCAGAAGTCGGAGAGACTGAAGGAAGATGCGAGAGTGGCGGGCTGTGCCGAGAGTGAGCGAAGAAGCTGGGAAGGGAATAGGGGTCTAGCAGAGTCATGGGAGCAACACTATGAGATGTGTTAGTCAGTGCTTTTCCTTTACAGCATCATTCCTTTTCACCCATTACTTTTGGTATTTAAAACAATATTATTTTGTAAATTTTCAACATCTCTAACCATAGTAACCTTTTAATATGCTCCATTCCAGTTTGGAGATGAAGTCAAGACGGGGACAGATTTTATTTTACCTTATTTATTTGTTTGTTTGTATTGATTTTAAAGAGAGGAAGAGAGAGAGAGAGAGAGAAACACTGATTTGAAGTTCCATTTATTTATGCATTCATTGGGTGATTCTTGTATGTGCCCTGACAGGGATAGAACCTGCAATCTTGGTGTATTGGGACGATGCTCTAAACAACCCAGCCACCTGGCCAGGGCCAGGTTGGGGACAGATTTTAAACATACATATTCAAACATAAAACTTTTGAAGAACATAATGATCTTTTTCTCTAGAGAGCCTCTGTTAGCTGCTTCCATGATGACTCATGAGATAAAATGCCCATTTGATTTGGCTCAACTGATTTTTTTTTTAATCCTCACCCAAGGATATGTTTGTTTATTTTAGAGAGAGAAGAAGGAAGAGAGAGAGAAACATCGATGTGAGAAACAGTTTGTTGCCTCTAGTAAGCACCCCAACTAGGGATCGAACCTGTAACCTTCTGATGTATGAGATGACACTCCAACCAACTGAGCCACCTAGCCAGGGTTCAACTAATTTTGTTGTTGTTATTAAGGCAAGTTATCCAACTTCTTAATGACTCAGAAATAATTCCGCTTGCAGTCAGGCGACAGAGTTCAAAAAGCACCTTGGGGCACTAGCAGTCTAGGTCTCAAGTTTCCTGTTTTAGGGATAACACTTTCATGTCAGCCCAGAGTAGAAGTAGGATGATTATGAGGAATTTTTCATATTGTTATTTTATGCTGGTGTCGCTTTTAGAATGTGGCCTTTTTGGGTCTTCTTTGAAATTAAAAGTGGCATGCTTTTTAGAAGAACCAGTCAGCATTTTTTGATATTATAGTTCCAGGGGACAGTTCTGAGTTTAATTTCTTTTTCTTTTTTTTCCCCCCAGATATGTGTCACAAAGATGTCTACACGGAACTGCCAGGGAATGGACTCAGTAATCAAACCCCTGGACACAATTCCTGAGGATAAAAAAGTCAGGGTTCAGAGGACACAGAGCACTTTTGACCCATTTGAGAAACCGACTAATCAAGTAAAGAGAGTGCATTCAGAGAACAATGCTTGCATTACTTCTAAGACCTCCTCCACCGGCAAAGAGTCTCCTAAGGTTAGGCGGCACTCCAGCCCCAGCTCGGTAAGTGTGGTCTTCTCTCTTACCAGTGGGTAAACAGGAGTAGCCCTCTTGGAGGAGTAGCTCGCTGTGCTGGACGAGGGGCAGGTGGCTCCATCAGTGCATTCTGATGCCCCTCCCCCGCCAGGGTGGCTTTATGTCTTGGAGGAGAGAGAGTGTGTGCTCCAGCAAACCACAGACAGACTCTATGCATAAGCACCCAGAAAACAAATGAGGAATGGTTCAGCTTAGGTTTGGAAAAATCACTTTTTATTCTAGTTGTTTTCAGTTAGAGGCATTTATAATTAAAACCCCTTTTGTATTTCAAATCCTTGGAGAGGATACTGAACTTTGCTGTGTGGGCAGTGAGGACAGTTTTGAATTTGGCAAGTCCACAAAGGATGTCATTTCAGAATAAATGTTCAAATTTGTTCACTTGTGTTATTCCGGTTTGTTTTCAGTGTAAATATAATGTAAGAGGTAGACATTGAATCTTCTTAATGACAAATCTCGTTATTTATTGTAGAATTTTCTAAACTCTTATCATCTTGCCTTTTGGCCTAAGGAGGTATAAAGATCTGAAGTGACTGCTGCTTTTGACTGAAAATTTTACTAAAATTCATATTTCCAAGACTGGCTTGCATTTACCGTTGTAAAAAATCCTTATGATCTTTTAAATTAAGTAATTTTCAGATGTAACTCACACTTAAGAACCTTTTGAATAGATGCTCTTAAAAGGTAAGAGGAAAATGCTGAGATAATTTTGACTCTGTCATCTTGCTAAGAAACACATGTCATTTCACAAGTTTTAAATATTAAATTCCATAAGAGCCAAAACAGAGCTAGTAATGTCAGCTGCTAGGCAAGTGTTGCCACTCCAGTTTAATTAAACTGTGTGACATTGTACAAATTTTGTGTCACATTTTGTGTTAATGAAGTTGAAATAAATGTCATTAATGCAACATTTGTGAGGAGAATTGATTATCTGGGTTTCCCCAAACTGGCCTCGTAATCTTGTCTATGTTTGCAAGGCAGCATCCGTCTGGGTCGCAGATACATTGCTCACTCCTGGGAGAACTTTTCGATTTAGTATCGTTTAGAAGAAATCAGAGGAGTTGTTGTGAATGATTAAGTCTGTATTATGGAAAGAGAATTATGTATTTTTCACTATATATTTATCTTAATATTATTATATCAACCTATAAATGATATATAGAAATGGTATTACAGTCAGGCATATTTAAAATTATTCATTATTTAAATGAAATTTAAAATGAACGAGTCCTGTTTTCTATCTGCAGTACTAGTTACAATCTACTGCGGTGCTCTTTCTTCTGTGGTTCCAACTGTCCCTGCCTTGGTCTTTGGGAGCCAGTGTCCTCCGGAGATGTCTTCATTCCCTTGTTTGTCTTACCTGCTTGCCTCCTGCGCCTACGGGCAATCTTGGCTTATATTGGACTTTCTAAGCCCCAGGCCTAGAGTCAGTTATTTCTCCAAAGAACACTGGTTCTACTTGCTGGAAAGTGGTATTTGGAAACCAGGATGTGGGTCCTGGGTATGCTTGTTGCTACTGGGGGGGTCATGTAGTTTTAAAAGTCAGCGTATACATCATAGTATATGCTACTGGGGGGGGTCATGTAGTTTTAAAAGTCAGCGTGTACATCATAGTATATGCTACTGGGGGGGGGGTCATGTAGTTTTAAAAGTCAGCGTATACATCATAGTATATGCTACTGGGGGGGTCATGTAGTTTTAAAAGTCAGAGTATACATCATAGTATATGCTACTGGGGGGGAGTCATGTAGTTTTAAAAGTCAGCGTGTACATCATAGTATAATGATGGGGTTTCAGTATTTGTTTGTTTATTTTTAAATGCTCATCTGAGAATATTTTTCCATTTATCTTCAGATAGGATGTGGGGTGTGAGGGACAGGTGGGGGTGAGGGGAGAAGGGAGAGAGAGAAAGAGAAAGAAGCATTGATGTGAGAAGGACACATCAACTGGTTGTCTCCCGCACAACCCCAACCAGGGCCAGGGCTCGAACTGCAACCGAGGCACGTGCACTTGACCAGAATCAAACCCGTGACTCTTTGGTCCTCGGGCTGATGCTCTAATTGCTGAGCCAAACAGGCCCAGGGCTCAGTATTTATTTTTACTTTTTACTAAGGAATTAATTAAAATCTTTATCAAGAAAAGTTGAGACTTATCTGATGCTCTCTCTATTTCTCTCTTTAAAGTTCAGTTCTATTTTTTATTAAAGTAATGCTTGAACGTAGCTTGAAAGATGAGAAAGGAGAGAATTCTGGGAGGTAGGATGGTAGTGGCATAGGTTTTGAAACTCCCCAATAATTAGAGCAACTAGTAGAGTAAAACCAAAGCAGAGGATAGCACCACCAACAAATGCAGGGTGGGGCAGAAGCAGGGTTACAGCTGTTTGTATGGAAAACAATACAGTGATTAATAAATGGTAGTGCAAGAATAAACTCCGTGTTTTGAGGACTCACAACTGTAAACCTATTTTTGGCCCACCCTGGGTAGCAGACCAGGTATCTCCATGAACCTCAGAATAGGAGTGAGGGAAACAAACCCCACAGTGTTAAGAACTGCATGGTGCCTGCCGTGTGAGGGAGGAAGCTCAGGGCAGGCAAAGGGACCAGTCCCTACACTCAGCCAGGAAACCTCCTCATTGCCCTCAGTGTGGCATCAGCTCACTGGGCCAGCCTTAGGACAGTGACAGCACTTGGGAGGGGACTTGGATGGCTCCTCTGTGTGGATGAGTGCAAGATCATGGAGTGGTCTGCTGGTCTTTCTTCTGTGACTTCTCTGACTGTCCTGTTGCTGCACCTTTGCGGGACAAAGTCCTGCACTGAATAGAAAGGGCTGCAGCAGACTTCTGTGCTGCGTAGGTGCAGTAGGTGCACAGAAGGACAAGGTCCGGAGACAAGTGTTGGAGAGAAACAGATGGGGGAAGGCAGTGTGTGCTGGATTGTCTTTTTCTTTTTTTTTAACTTCATGAAAATAAAGACGAAGTTTATTCCATAAAGCTAGAAAAGCTGTCTGGGCCTCACCCCTCTACTTTTAAACTACAGGACAATTCATGATACTTAAAAATAACCAATGGGAAAATTATTGGTTGGATCCCACACAAAACGATGAACAAAAAGGGAATAAGGAGCTGAATAACATTTTAGATAATGAAAGCAAGCGAGCAGGTTTTTAATGATATATCTGGAAAGTTCAAAAGAATCAATGGAACTGCTACAAAAAATGAGAGAAGTGACCCAATTAGCAACCTTTATAAAGACGTCTTCCCAACTGTGTGTATGTATCTCTGTGCTGTTCACATGCTGGTCATTCCCTCTCTCAGGAGTCATGACTAAAATCAAAGTCACTTTGGTGACCATCACATTCATCTGTACCTCCTGATTTTGTCCAGATAGTGACATTTTAAAATTCGGGCAAAATGTAAAGAATGAGATTTTATCTAAATTGGTGTATTTCAAGAAGTGTTTGACAGATTTTGTTTCTTTGTTTCAGACATTTTTTGGTCCCTGCTCTTTCTGGGCCTGGTCCCTGGTCGTGTTTGATACTGTCACCCACAGGCCAAACGTTCCCTTCCCTTTTCCTGCCTCCTCCAGCCAGCTGTGCCCTTCAGCAGCCAGGGCTGGGGGGCCTGCGTGCCGGAGGAGACCGCCTGCCTGTCCTGCTGGCCCAACTTAGAAGGGATTTTATTGAGCTCTGCTGTCATAATCTGCACTTAACGAGAACATAGTTTCAGATATTCATATTCAGATCACTGTCCAGATCACTATATATTCCAAAAATTCCTCAAAAATTTACCTCTTTTCATTACAAAAAAATGAAAAACAAATCTACATCCTATGATAGGCTGAGCCGATCCAGAGAGAGGGGAGGAAGGTGCCAACCTGAAAACAGTCCTCAGGTGGTCGTCCTCGGGGTCTCGTCTCAGCATTGCCTTGTCTTGTGGGGAACAGACAGTTCCCAGGGAGAACCAGGCCCCCTTGGCGGGTCGTCACCGCGCACGGTGCTCGAGTCTGTCCCCCTGTCTAGCATCTAGATCTGTTTTGTATCCAAGTTACCCATCAAGTATGGATGACCTTAGTGTGACTGTGTTGACTGGGACCGGAAATGCAGGGTGAGAGAGCCTGTCCTGGAGACCAAAGGCAGAAGGAGAAGCAGCCAAGGCAGCTGCCGCGTCATGAGGTCCCGTAGTTCCAATGGAATTCCTCCCACCTTAGCCCCACACCACCCTCACAGTGATAGTATAATGTAGTCGAGGAGCGGGTTTCACTTGTGTTTTCCTCATCAACAGCCTTAGTCAAGGGGTTATAATCTGTAGGTTAAAATCTGTTTTTTCGATGAATTCAGTATGAAACTGTGAATGTTCTTACAGCCATATCACGCTATCATTACAGTGAACCAGAGGTACACTCATGAAGTTTATAAATATAAATACAGTTCAAAAACCCATCCCTGCTCTTAGGAATAGGGTTTCAGTAGATGACAGACTTAATCATAGTTTAATGTCTCCTCCTCTTGAGTGGGAGTTTGGTCTCCCTGTAAATTCCACCAACATAGTAGTGGTAAAAAAAATCTGGTTTTGATTCCAGTCAACTTGGTTTGAATTCCTGCTCTGCCATTAGCTTTTGGATCTTTGATGAGTTACTTAATTTCTCCAATCTTGAAATTCTTCATGTTCAAATAGGGATGCTAGTAGAACCAACCTCAGGATGGTATTATGGGGATTAAATTTAGGTAATGTGTTTGAAGTGATTAGCTCAGGCCTGGCACATAGTAAATATTTGATATATTCAGGTTTTTGTTGGTTACACCAACAATGAACGAGAGCTAGCAAGGTCAGGGTCCGAACATCGTTCAGCTGGGGTATTATCTTCACTTTTTCATTATCCATGCCAATGTTCCCCTCCACTGATCCAGACAATTGACAGTTGTCTGAACCTTTATTTTGTTTAAAAAAGTATTAGCATTATCTCATTAAATTCCATGTCTCTGTGCAGTTAGTGTCCCTTAGTAATTGCTCATTAGCTCCTCTGTATTCAAATTCTCTAAAGTGCTTTCTCAAGCCTGCACCCTAAGTAGGGAAGTGATAAGCAGGGAATAGTTGCCGCATAAAGCTGTTTCCTATGCATGCATGCACCTGACATCAAAGAGTCAAAAGTGATGTTTAGGGTTGACAACATACTGGTTTAATCTAGCATCTTTGTTCAAATGTGATGGTTTAATAAAGTTGCAAGGGAAAAAAAAAAAAAGGCAAACCAAAGGCTTGAACTTTAATTATTAAACAAAAGAGGACCCCTCCTTCTGAATTATTCTTAGTTTTGCTCAGTTGATAAGAAGGGTTTTATTATTGGCCTCTTTAAAGACAGCACTTGGATTCCTTATTTATTTACCTAGTAATTACAGATCCAAACATTTTTGCATACTTAAAATAGGAGGCTGCCTTTGTAAGAATCTAACCCTCAAGGCTCAGACCTTCTCGTAGACATGGCCCCTTCCATAGGCCCATTCATTCTCGGACTAGAAAAACTTTTAAAGAGGCTTTATGTATGTGCAGTTCCTGCTGTGGAGCTAGCATGATTGATCTGTAAGTTACAGTGCATTTCCATCGTGTCTGCATATTGGTTTCACAGGGCAAATAACATTGATTGTATGACCACCTGAGGTGGGGAAATATTAATTTTCTGCCATCACATTGTTCATAGAATATATTTTAACCACGGCAGTTAATGCATCCAGATCCATTTAATTAGATGAATAGAGTACTTTGTGCCATTAGCATTTTCTCTGACTTGATTTTTCTTGTGGATAAATGGGGTATGTTTTAAAAAATATTCCCCTCGTTTTTCTAACGTCCTCAATTCAGTTTCTTCAACTCGTAAGTGTGGTATGGTCTCTGTCTCAAAATGATTACATCAACTCTATGATATAAGGTAGTTTATGAAGAGTGAATAATTTTTAGAAAATTATTTGTGCCTTCCCGGCAGAGAAAATATTTCTCTTTTGTGTGACCGTGTCTTGTACTTGCTTTAAATACGCATTAGCAGTTTTATCTCCTAATATGAGCAAAGAGATTTTCTGCTGCTGCTTTTTACTCCAACTTAGATTGAATTTATTCTTACAGGAGCACAAAAGCAAACGTACAGACTTCTCATTCTGATTTTAAATAATTTAGAGTGGAACTGTGAACACAATATTTTCCCCATTGAAGATCACTTTATACTGAAGTTTCATGTAGGTTTTTAAATTCCTATTTAAAACTTGGGCTCAGGAGGGTGATGGAAAAGTGCGACATTCGCAAGCTGTTTCCCAGTGTTGAAAAATGCATGAGAACATAACCCACACAGGACTAGTCAGGTGATTTTGAATGTAGTTTTCCATTAAGTTTTACTTGATTCAGCTCAGCGTACGGTTTATACTTTACAAGTTTTTTGAAGACAAGAATAGGTGGTCCATTGTCCTTATTAACCCCTCCTACTGTGTACTTGGTTGTTCCTTTTCTAGCTGCAGTTAAATGTCTAACTTGTGTTACTTTCAAGCTTTCTTCTTTCTAGTATGTGCATATATATTTACACTTTTTATTTTATTGTTTATCTTTATTGTTGAAAGTATTACAGATGTGGCCCCTTTTCTCCCGCATTGACCCCTTCCTCCCTGCTCCCACCTCCCTGTACTTACATTTTCATCCTGTATTGATTTGGCTGCATCCCACAGGTCTTCACATGTCACGTCCTCTCTGCCACATATTTATTTATGAATTTTCAATTTTGATTTTTTTTCGCTAAACTATTTAGTGTTCCTTTTATTTTTCATTTCTAATTTATTGCATTGCATTCAGAAAAAGTAACTTGGAATGTTTTTGTTGTTCTGAGTATTGAGATTTATTTTTTTGTTTATTTCTATGCTTATTTTATGTGAATGTTAAATGTATACTTGAAGAAAAATTAATGTGTGTATTAGATTAAAGTGTTAATTTTAATATGCAACCCCACATATCCCTTATGCATTAGATGTCTGCTTGCTTTGCTGATGTCTGAGCAATATATATCTCCCATTATCACTGTAGATTTGACAGTTTCTCATTTTATTGCTATTAGCAGTTGTTTCATACATTTCAAAGCTATGTTATTTGGCTCAGAGTAGTTTATGATTATGAAATTTCTTGGTGGATTTTAATGATATATAAAATTTAATCCATTTGTTTTGTATAGTCTGTCTTGTCAGTATTGCTACAGTGCATGATTTTGCAAAAATGCTTATTTTTTCTGTACTCCTTTATTTTCAGATTTACTCATTTGCTTTAATTTTATCTCATCTCAATAGCATAGTTTATCTTTGTGTTTTCAATCTGAGAACTTGCTATTAAGAAGTTTGTTCAGCCCTGGCCGGTTTGGCTCAGCGGTTAGAGCGTCGGCCAGCGGTCCTGAGAGACCCGGGTTCGGTTCCCGCTAAGGGCACGTACTTCGGTTGCAGTTTGTCCCCGGCCCTGGTTGGTCGTGCGGTGGCAGCCACTCGATGTGTCCCTTCACGTCGATGTTTCTCTCTCTCTGTCTCTTCCTCTCTCTCCCTCCCACTCTATCTGTACAAAGAATGGAAAAATGTCCTCGGGTGAGGATAAAAAAAAAGAAGTTTGTTCATCTATATTTTTTGCAATTATTGATATGCTTGTACTTCCTTATTTTATGATTTTTCACTTAACATGCTTTCTTACTGCGTACTCTCACCTCCTCTAGTCTCTCTCTTCCCCTTTCCTTACTTGCAACTGTTTGTTTCTTTTACTTTCCCCAAATATATGTTTGGAATTTGTACATCTTATTTATATTATTCTAGGGATTATCTTTTAAGAGTTAAGAAACACACTGAAACTTACACATTTGTAGTTGATCAGTATCTACAGTCGATCCAGTGAATCTCAACATGCTTTAGTTTTCCTGTTCTACTGTTTCTTGCCTTCCTGCAATTCCCCCATCACTCTAACTTTATCTTATATTGAGATAGTATGGACTTTTGTATCTAGAATTCCTTTTGATGGTGGTGAAATTGCAGCTTTTCCATCCCACTTGAGGAACTATCTTGAGTACGGTGCTGGTGATTCAAAATCAGTTCCGTTTTCATTTGGAAAATATTGCTGAATTGTCTTTCTTCAGCCAGTGTTACCTGTAAAAATATTAGGCTTGTTGGAAAATTTTTCTGTTTAGATGCAACCTCTCCCCAAAGTTTTCAGGGAAAATTGTGTTCAAACATTGAACTTACTACTTTTTCACCTGTTTCCATTCTTTTACTCACAGCCCATTAGTGTTTTATTTCACTAATTAAATATTTAATCTCTAATTTCCCTGAAGATACTGTTTTTTATTTATTTATTTTTTATCCTCACCCGAGGACTTTTTTTTTTTTTTGGCATTTATCTTCAGATAGAATGGGAGGGAGAGAGGGGGGAAGAGAGAGAAAGAGAAACATCGATGTGAGAGAGACACATCAACTTATTGCCACCCACACACCCCCAACCGGGGCTAGAGACAAACTGCAACCGAGGTATGTGCCCTTAGCAGGAACCGAACCCAGGACTCTTCAGTCCGCGGGCTGACGCTCTAACCACTGAGACAAACCGGCCAGGATGATACTGTTATTTTTATTCAAAGCTATTTTTTTATTATTTTATTATTTTTGTTTTTCCATTGAGGCATTTTATTTGCACATGTGTATTACATCCCTAAAAAAAGAATCCCAGGATTTTCCCTCCTGTGTGTTTTCCTCTTGCTTCTTCCTGGTCCATGATGCCCGCTGAGGTTGTCAGTACAATGAAATCAAACTGATGGGATGAAAGCAGGTTGTTCTGCCATTTTTCTAGATCTTTATGTTGCGCATCAAATCTGGGGCTGATTACTCCACACTTGTTCAATCGGCCTGTGAGGTTCACAACAATTTCCCCAGCTCTGTGGTCATCAGTAATTTCAAATTTGCCAATGTAACCATGCTTCATCATCACAGTTAGAAACCAGACGATGACTTTGGAGCACGGCCTGATAAGAACCTGGCGTTTGCCTCTCTTTTCAGCCTTGTTGATACTCTTCAGAGCATCAGCCAGGACATTCATGTGCACCATTATGGTAGCACAGAATGATGGCAGAAAGAGAGCGATTCAAAGTTATTTTTACCTTTGCGATGTCACCTCCCTTACCAGGATTTTAGTTCAACTGTCCATTAAATTTTATGCTTCTTACTGATTTTCCTGAAATGATTTGTGATTTTTGGTTGTGTACTCATTTTTGTGTTTGAGAGTTGCTGTCAGCTTATTCTGTTATCTGTAAATTGTAATTGTATGAGAGAAGCAGGCCTTACAGCTTGGGGATGTAGGCATGTCATGTTTTCTCTAGGTACTGGCTACTTCGGTCCTCGCTCTGCCCCTCTAGCCTGGATACAGCTGTGTGCTCTGTGCAGATGTCCCTGCAGTTTGCTTGGGAGGACACCGCCTGCTCAGCTGTGTTGACTAGTCTCATATTTACCTAGAGATTCCTGCTTCTGTTATTTTTAATAGTCTTTGCTTACATGTTGGAGCTTTGAGTTCTCTCATTTTCTTTTCTCCAAAGTTATGATCCTGATTACTTCTGTTTTTCAGAATTTCTCGAAAATTTCACTCTTTTTTGTTTCCTATTCCCATTTTCTGGTTTATTATTTTTGAAATATATCTCTTCAGCCACTCCATGGCAATTTAGATGGGAAGGAGGTAAGAAGCATGTGCTCAGCTTGCCACACAGAACCGTTATAAATGGTGGCAGTCATCTTCGTTCTCAATATGCTGTGTTTCATAAGTGGTACAAGAGCATATGCTCAAGAACAGTGTTCTGTGAACTTTTTGTAAGAAGTTATTTCCCTAAGCTTCTATAGTTAGTTACCTGCAAAGCACCACAATCATTAGCAACTTTTTATCAATTACATATGTACTTTCATATAATTATCTGTGGTCAGATAATCCCTTTAATATGCTTTTAATTCCTTATATAATTATCATTTTCTAATATGTTTTGGTATTACCCTTTTATAGTGACATTAAAATTATAATTTGTTTCCATGGGTGACATTGTTCTCTGGTGAAGGTGGGATGGGGCTTGGGCACCGCAGGTGATGAGATCTCTCTCTTAGCACTTTTATGGTCATGGGGCATACCATTTCTTAAGGGAGGGTTATTTTGTTGCAGTTAAATCTTAAGTATTGGTTTGTGTAGACATAAGAGAGTTCCTTTTATATTAATTACTGACATCTGAATGATACATCTTTGAGCTGTTTTCATTGTCACTGATAGGTATTGGAGGAATTTATATGACTGAATTTTGTACAGTTATGATTTACAACAGGGTTCAGATAGTAACTATTTTCATCTTTGTTGGCCATGTGATCTCTGTTGCAATTGTAACTCTGTTGTAGCTTGAAAGTCATAATACACTATGTAAATGAATGAGTGACTGTGTTCCAATAAACTTTATGGATACTAACATTTGATTTTCATATAATTTTCACATGCTAAGAAATTTTTTCTTTTGATCTTGCCCATTAAAAAATGTAAAAACCTTTCTAAGCTAATGGGATATATGAAAACAGGTGATGGGTGGGATTTGCCAGCTCCTAATTTAGAAGATTATATGATGACATGGAAAATAGTCATAATATAGGGTGTCCCCCCAAAATATATACACAATTCGAACAATTATAAAGCCAATGTTTATTAAAATACATTTCATTTTTAAAATGTAATAGAATCCACAGACATTGTTTAATTGTTTTGTCAATGCCTGTTTTCAAACTGATGTCCATTCTGATCTAGGCATTGCTGATAATGAGAAGCAATGGAATCACAGACATTGAAAAACATTTCGTGTGGTATTAGAGTTCATTCTTGTCCAATGGCTACTCTCAGTTCAGTGACTGTTGCTGGTTTTGTAGCATAGACTAGATCTTTTATCTTTTTTTTTTTAATCCTCACCCAAGGATATTTTTCTGTTTATCTTCAGATAGAGTGGGAGGGAGAGAGAGAGAGAGAGAGAGAGAGAAACATTGACGTGGCTAGACTTGATCTTTTAAGTATCCCCAGAAAAAAAAGTCTAGAGGTGTGAGGTCTGGTGAACGAGGAGGGTATTCTAGGAAACCCCTTCATCCAATCCACCTGTTTGGCAAGAAAGAAACATCCATTGGCCCTGGCTGGTTTGGCTCAGCGGTAGAGCGTCGGCCCATGGACCAATGAGTCGCTGGTTTGATTCTGGCCAATGGCACGTGCTGCACTTGCAGCTCGTCCTCAGCCCTGTTCTGGTCATGCGGGAGGCAGCCAGTCGATGTGTCCCTCTCATGTTGATGTTTCTTTCTCTCTGTCTCCCTCCCACTCTATCTGAAGATGAATAGAAAAGTATCCTTGGGTGATGATTAAAAAAAAAAGAAACATCCATCAAACTATCAGCTATTACTGTGTGTATGCATTTTTTTGAGACACCCTGTATTTTGAGTGAGGAAAAAGCAGTTTACGAGATAGTATATATAGTGTACTTCCATTTATGTAAAAAAGCAATCTTTAGTATACAGATAGCATTGGAAGAAGAGATATCAAAATATTAATGGTGAGTCTCTCTTAGTGGTTCGATTATGGGTTAATCTAAACTTCTGTACTGTTTATTTGTATATTCAGAATTTTATACCCTGAATATCTAGGTTGTTTTTTAAAATAAGCATTCTTATATCAGACGAACATTCAAAAAGTGACAGGATCTGTATATTTTTAGCAAAAGCGGGTTGTTTATTGTTATTTTGATACAATCTGTTTTGTTTACCTTCTGCTCCATTTTTAGCCGACAAGTCCCAAATTTGGAAAAGCTGACTCATATGAAAAACTGGAAAAACTAGGGGAAGGATCTTATGCTACAGTATACAAAGGGAAAAGCAAGTAAGTTCATTCGATTTTGAATATTTCACATGTAAAATGTACTTGTTCTCTTAACACTAAGCCACAGTATATTTAAATAATTTTCGTTTAAGATATAATAAATCCCCGCACCTCAGGTTTCTCTTTCTGTTCTTTTAAAAAGTGTGAAAGTCAATAGAACTGGTTTTCCCTGCTAACAGTTTTTGCAGACTTGTCCGATTTATCTTTTCTGTCCTCCCCCACACCGTGTCTTTGTTTTCTCTTTCTCTCATTGGAGTTGGAACCCTCTGGTGAGAATTTGTTTCCAGGTGAATAATATGAATAATTTCCCACAGAGGTTTGGCGTTTGCTTGAATAAGACTACTGGTTTGACAAAGCCACATGCATTGGCCATTCTTGATATCTTTTTTAATGAGCTTTTACTCCATCTTTCAGGAGTTACTTAATTAAAAAACACTGCATACTCTTTTTATTTTTATTTTTTTCTGTCTTCTTTGGCATCATGCTGCATATATTTTCACAGAGAGAAATAACTCTTCCCCCATTTGTCCTCTTCCCCCATGCTATCTTGGGGTCAGGGCACAGATTTGGATCTTAAACAAGCTCACCCTGACACGTTTCTGATAGGCTTCCTCCCCCTCCCTGATTGATTAGGAGAACAGTTACTGTATTTGGTAGCATGTAGCTCATAGAAAATGTAATGTTATTTCTGAAACAACTGCAGCAGACACAGCCTCATTTTACTTTAATTGCATTACCAAATAATGTTGAAAAATAATTTTCTCAGTTATTTCTATTTTTGTCTCCTTTTAAGTCATTATATAAATTAGGAACTTTTAAGCTAATTAAATAAAAAGATATAGAAAAAAATTCTCTGAACTATCATTTTATTAAAAATTTTTTTTTCCTTTATTGATTTTAGAGAGAGAGGAAGGGAGAAAGAGAGAGAGACAGAAACATCGATGAGAGAGAACATCAATTAGCGCCTCCTTCATGCCCCTCAACTGGGGATTGGGTCCACAACCTGGGCATGTGCCTTGACCGGGAATTGAACTGGCGACCTCTTGGTGCATTAGTCGACACTCAACCACTGAGCCCTATTGGCCTGACTGAACTATTATTTTAAACACACAGGGAATTTTGACTCTATGATGATTTAGGCGGTTTTTTTGGCTTTTATGGAATGTATTCTTTTTTTTTTTTAATCCTCACCCGAGGACATTTTTCCTTTTTTTTTTTGTTCAGATAGAGTGGGAGGGAGAGAGAGGAACAGAGAGAGAGAGAGAGAAACATCGACGTGAAAGAGACACATCGAGTGGCTGCCACCCGCACGACCAACCAGGGCCGGGACCAACTGCAACCGAGGTACGTGCCCTTAGCGGGAACCGAACCCGGGTCTCTCCGGACCGCAGGCCGACTCTCTAACCGCTGAGCCAAACCGGCCAGGGCTTCTTTTTTTTTTTTAATCCTCACCCGAGGACATTTTTTGATATTTTGTTTAGATAGAGTGGGAGGGGGAGAGAGAGAGAGAAACATTGACGTGAAAGGGACACATCAAGTGGTTGCCACCCACAAGACCCAACCAGGGCTGGCGGGGACAAACTGCAACTGAGGTACGTGCCCTTAGCGGGAACCGAATCCGGGTCTCTCTGGACTACAGGCCCATGCTCTAACCGCTGAGCCAAACCAGCCAGGGCTGGAATGTATTCTTATACCTTTGTTTATGATTTTTTAGTTCAGAAGGTGAAGGAATAGTCCTGATAAAGAAAAATATATAAGTAAGGAAGTCCAGAAATGCTGTAAGTCAAAAATACTAGTATACATTTTGAGATCTTAGATATTTGAAAAAAGAAGGTCCTTATTTAAAAATATTTTTTTTTATTTGAATGAAAAATAAACATGATGGGGCATGAAAACCAAACAAGTCTGGAGGGCCGCTCATGGCTGCACCGTGCTGTTTGAGTATTGTAGAATGCCATTGGTCACGGTCATGGTCCGAACGGTTGAGCTGATTTCATAGGTTGTGTCCCAGATTTTGAATTTCTTCTAAAGAAAGATTAGTACTCTATTGTATAAAAGTACTCGTATATTTAATGTTAATACCATGAAGATAACTGCACTGGGTTAAGCAATTATGTTAAATATAACCTGGCATAGGCATTGTCTTGTTTACTCTTCACAATGCTCTGTAAGATAAGGTCCTGTTCTGTCATCTCCAAGTGGCCGCTTGTCCAAGTCCAGACAGGTGGTTAGTGGCAATTCTTGTTTTGGCTTCTATCTGTCTGGTTTGAAGCATTATTTCCCAATCATTACACTAGACCTCTTCCACAGTGTAAGGCCTTCCTGGGGAAGAGTTGATCTTTGTTGAATATTCCAGATGGTTCTCACATATGCTCTGACTTGGTTTAATCATGAATCAAACAGGAGCAAACATACAATTTTATTATAAGGAAACAAACCAATCACTTTGAAGTGCCTTCCCACAAAAGATGTGCTCGGCTGATTCCCAAATGTAAGTTAATAACTCTATTAAATGTTTAACTTTAAGATTTATGTCACAATCTGGGGGATGGTTGAAAAAATCCTCCATTTATTATGCCCGGATAGAAGGAAGACTGCCTTTTGAGTACCTGCAATCTTTGAGAAGGATGGTTCTGGACAGTTAATACTTTTCACTCCAGCAGGTCTAAGTGTATCTTGTCAGCATTTCTCAAGCAGTTTTAAGCCTGCTGGTCACGCATAGTATTTAATTTCCTCCAGCTGGAGATGAAAGCCATTGACCACTCACCTCCTTTACGAGATGGCAGGCTGCCTGTGCTTGCTTGCTTGCTTTAAGGTGGCAAGGTCAGGCCAAAGGAAATAGTTACCTGCCATGCAGCAAGACGTGAGATCTGTGGTTGTTCGGGGTATTCCCTGAAGCACTGTGTAGTTTGAAGAGCGGGCTATGTTGAGATCCTGTTGCAGCATCCTGACCTCTCTCAGAAATGTCTGCAGCCCTGCCTCCATCTCTGATATTGTTCTTAGCATCTTCTCCAAGAGCAGCGATTATTATCTTACACTAAAGCTGCCCGGCATTTGTCGGGATCTCACTGATTTTTGGTTTGAGAGCATGTTATGTTATGTTATGTTATGTTATGTTATGTTATGTTATGTTATGTTATGTTATTTATTTATTTAATCCTCACCTGAGGATGTTTTGGGAGGGTGGGGGTTGGGGGAAAGAGAGAGAGAGAAAGAAACATCGATGTGAGAGAGACACATCAATTGGCTGCCTCCCACACATGCCCCTACCAGGGCTGGGAATCGAACTTGAAACCCAGGTACATGGCCTTGACCAGAAATGGAACCCGAGATCCTTTGGTGCTCGGGCTGACTCTCTAACTGCTGAACCACACCAGCCAGGGCATTGAGAGCGTTTTACATGTGTCAATGTACATGTGTCAATGTACATGTGTCAGTTTGGGATCTGCCATGAACCTCATTGCATCAGTCTGCTAGGGCTGCTGAAACAAAGTACCACACACTGGGTGGCTTAAACAAGAAATTCATCCCCTTGGAGTTCTGGGGCCAGAGTCTGAGGCCAAGCTTGTGGCAGAGTTGGTTCTTTCTGAGGGTGGGTTCTGTAAGGCAGACGGTCCCCTGCCTCTCTCCTGGCCTCCGTGGTGTGCTGGCTTGCAGGTGTGTCACCTTGATCTCTCCTCATGTTCACACGGTGTGCTCCCTCTGTGTGTCTGTCTCTGTCCAAATGTCCCCTTTTTATGAGGACTCACATCGTATTGCTTAGTCTCACTTTAACTTGATTACCTCTGTAAAGACCATACTTCCACATAAGGTCACATTCTGAGGTATTAGGGGCTAGAATGTCAACATAGCTCTTTTGAAGGACAAAATTCAGTCCACAACACATATGAATTTCAAATTTCACTATTTGGCATTGTGTTTATGACATTGTTCTTCTTTTCCTACTTATGGTCTGTATAAACCATCCTTTATTTCATGTTTCTTCTTTAAATAATCCAAGGAAAGGATATTTTCCCACAACAAGAGGTTTGTGTAATTGTTGATTTTGGTATAGTAGTTGCTGTTAGCTATACTTTAGAAACTTGAGAAGGAATAGAAAGGTTTTATTACTCTTGAGTTCTCTTGAGTTTTTAATTCCTGTAGGACACATAGGTCGGGGAGTTGACTGAGATTCCTATACTGTGCAAACCCCCTGGGTAATGAGTTTGGTTCTATAGATTATGGCTGATTAACTGCCGCCATATCAATATACAACTTCAAAAATATATTTTTAAAAAGCTTTCACTTTTCATATTTGAGTGGAGATTTTTTTCAAAGTGTTTTCTCCAGCTTCATATTTCTTTGTGCATGTGTGTGTTTATGTTTGGGGCAAGGAAGCGGTTTATCATCACTCTGACTATTAATCTCTCTCCTGGTTTAGTTCCCTTATTATTTTCTCTCTTCTCAATCCCTTTAACATTTAATATGGGATTTTAAAAAGTCATGCATTGTATAACTCTTCACATTTTAGAATGTGGCATTTTAAAATGTCTTTAATTCAACACCTTGAAGTCATCCTTTTACCTCTCAGTTTCCCAGGGATGTTTGTATATTACGACACTTGTTACTTTTTCTGAGCTTACTCACCTGATGATGAATGTTTATTATGTTATTTTTACATGTTTTCTATGCCGTGGGTGAAAAATAGGTATCTTAAATATGGATTCTGCTGTCAGGAAACTTAACAATCTTGAAGGGAGGTGGTCCGTATACATAAATGAGTGTATAAAGTTAGAATGTAATATGTCCTGTACAAACTAGAATACAGTAAGAAAGGCCAGGTAAAATGGTGTGGGGTGTCAAAAGCAAGGCAGAGAGGATGGTGCTGATAAAGTCTTTTAAATGTGTTCTCTCCAGTGGTGAGTGTTTGAATTCACAGACTCACTGGCTTTTTAAATTTTTTTATTTTTTATATATTTATTTTTAAATTCTCACCCAAGGCTATTTTTCCATTTATCCTCAGATAGAGTGGGAGGGAGGGAGAGAAAGGGAGTGAGGGAGAGAGAGAAACATCGATGTAAGAGAGACACATCAACTGGTTACCTCCTGCATGACCCTGACCAGGGCCCGGGACGAACTGCAACGGAAGTATATGCCCTTGACCAGAATCAAACCTGAGACTCATTGGTGTGCGGGCTGATGCTCTAACTGCTGAACCAAAGTGGCCAGCAAAAAATTTTATTTATTTATTTATTTATTTATTTATTTATATCCTCACCCGAGGACATTTTTCCATTTTTTGTTCAGATAGAGCGGGAGGGAGAGAGAGGAAGAGAGAGAGAGAGAGAGAAACATCGATGTGAAGGGACACATCGAGTGGCTGCCACCCACACGACCAACCAGGGCCGGGGACAAACTGCAACCGAGGTACGTGCCCTTAGCGGGAACCGAACCTGGGTCTCTCTGTACCACAGGCTGATGCTCCAACCGCTGAGCCAAACTGGCCAGGGCTTATTTTTTAATTACAGTTGCAGTAAACATTATTTAGTATTAGTTTTACATTTATAGCATAGCAGTTAGATAATCATATACTTTGCAAAGTACTCTTCCTGATATTTTAAATACCCACCTGGCATCATACATAGTTATTGCAGTCTTGTTGATTATATTCCTTATGGTATATTTTACATCTTCATGTATTTTGTAACTACCAATTAGTGCTTCTAATTCCTTCATGCTTTTTACCCAGCCCCGCAAGCCTGCCTTTTCCCCTCTGGTATCCATCAGTCTGTTCTCTGTATGTATGTCTGTTTCTATTTTGTTAGTGTATTTTGTTCTTTAGATTCCACATATAAGTGAAATCACATGATATTTGTCTTTCTCTGACTGACTTATTTTACTTAGCATAATATCCTCCAAGTTCATCCATGCTGTTGCAAATGATACAATCTCATTTATTTTTTATTTTTTTATTTTATTTTTCAAGAATGCAAAATTTATTTTGTGACTCCTCAGATTAAAATGCTTTAGAGGTTTTACATTGCTTTTAGGATAGAAAAAACTACACAACCTATAAGGACATTATAGATGAATGATTTCTCCCTATACCCTTTTTTAAAAAAATTAAATTAAATTAAAACTTTTTATTAATTCATTTTTGTTACAGATGTTTCTCCTTTTTTCCCCAATGACACCCTCCTCCCCATGCTCCCCCACCCTGTCCCCAGATTTGTTGTCCATGTCCATCAGTTATGCGTACAGGCATATATGAGTTCTGTGGTTTATCTCTTCCCTCCCCCTAACCCCGTCTTCTGAGGATTGTCAGTCTGTACCCCACTTCCACGTTATTTTTTTACTTATTATTTTTTAAAAACTTATGTTTATTGTTGAATGTATTACAGATGTCCCTCCTTTTAGAAATCAGCTGACAGTCTTATGGGAACTTCCTTGTAGGTAACTAACAGTTTTTCTCTTGCTGCTTTTAATATTCTCTCTTTTCTTGAACCTTTTGCATTCTGATGATGATGTGTCGTGGTGTGGGCCTCTTGGGGTTCATCTTGTTTAGGACTCTCTGTGCTTCCTGGACTTGTATGTCTGTTTCCTTCACCAAGTTAGAGAGAAGTTTTCTGTCATTCTTTTTTCTTTTTTTTAATCCTTACCCGAGGATATTTTTTCATTTTTTGTTTAGATAGAATGGGAGGGGGAGAGAGAGAGAGAGAAACATTGACGTGAAAGGGACACATCGAGTGGCTGCCACCCACATGACCCAACCAGAGCTGGGGACAAACTGCAACCGAGGTACATGCCCTTAGTGGAAACTGAACCCCGGTCTCCCTGGACCACAGGCCGATGCTCTAACCACTGAGCCAAACCGGCCAGGGCCTGTCATTATTTTTTCAAATAGGTTTTCAATTTCTTATTCTCTCTCTTCTCCTTCTGGGAATCCCATGATGCAAATGTTGGTGCTCTTGAAGTTGTCCCACAGGCTCCTTATACGATCCTAATTTTTTTGGATTCTTTTTTCTTTTTGCTGTTCTGATTGGGTGTCTTTTGCTTCCTTATATTCCAAATCAATGGTTTGCTTCTTGGCTTCACCTATTCTACTATTGATTCCCTGTAAATTATTCTTTATTTCACTTAGTGCATCCTTCATTTCTGACTGGTCCTTTATTATGCTCTTGAGGTTCTCACTAAGTTCATTGAGTGCCTTTATAAGCAGTGTTTTGAACTCTGCATCTGTTAGATTGATTATCTTCATTTTGCTTGGTTCTTTTCCTGGAGTTTTGTTCTGTTCTTTTATTTGGGATATGTTTCTTTGCCTCCTCATTTTGGCTGCCTCCCTATGTTTCTATGTATTAGGTAGAGTTGCTGTGTCTCCTAGGCTTTTTAGGGTGGCCTGTTGTAGTAGGTGTCCTGTAGGGTCCAGTGGCACAATATCCCAGATCACCCTGCTGGGCCCTCGAGGTGCACCCCTGGTGTGGACTTTATACCCTTCTGTTGCAATTGAGTCTTGATTGCTGTTGGCATGTCAGTGGGAAGGTTTTACTCAGGCTGATCAGGTGCAAGGACTGGCTGTGCCCACTGACCACCGACCTCTGATTACCTTGGATGGTCAGCTGTGCAGGGGCCCCCCACACAGAGCAAGACTTACTTCAGCAGGGCCCTGGTACTAACTGAGTCCATTCCTTGAGTGTGTCACGTGTGGAGGTAGTTAGGTGGTGGTGTTTCACTGTGGTCTGAAGCTGTCCACTAGGTGTGCTGGCTCTGGGGCAAGGTCAGCCACTGTCTGTGTTCTACCTGGGGCCACCAGGCATAAGCTACAGAGTGATCTGCAGATGGCTGCTTCTTGTGCTGGGCTTGGAAGTGCCCAGGCAAAGCCAAACTGTGAACCAAGGCTGGCTTCTTCTAGTGCCAGGCCTGGGGCCTCTTAGCAAGAGGAATGGGGCTCGTTGTGCCAGATGCTGCTTATTTGAGGAATTTAGGAAAATCTGAAACAGGATCCAAGACAGGCCAATTCTATGGTAAAGCCACTGGGAACAGCTTGGGTGGGCCTGAAAGTTAGGTGGGGTGGGGCCTCAGGGAATAACCAGGGCAGGGCAAACAGTGTGAGCCAGGTTGCTGGAGTCCCAGATATGGTGGCCAGCTGCCTGTCCTGCCTGCCCTGCCTGCCCTGCCTGCCCTGTGGGGGAAGGGCTCACCACAGGAACGCCAGCCTCCGCTAGCAAGTCTGTCCAGGAGAAAGCTGCCTCTCCAGCCCTCGCCCTGATGCCAAACAGCTCAGTTCTTCCCTGTATGTTTCTGATGTCTTTCAAGCTGTCTTCCCTCTGAGCGAGCAAGTACGAGTAAGCCCATGTGTGGGCCCTTTAAGAGGAGCTGCCTCAGCCTCCCTCAGCCTCAGTTCTCACTGGTTTTTCCAGCCAGATGTGATGGGGATCCTCTTCCTGGTACTGGAACCCTGAGCTGGGGTCCTGGTGTGGGATAGGACCCCTCATTCCTCAGGGAGGACCTTCACAGCCGAGGTGTCCTCCTGATTTTTTTTTTTTTTTTTTATCCTCACCCGAGGATATTTTTCCATTTTTTGTTCAGGTAGAGTGGGAGGGAGAGAGAGGAAGGGAGAGAGAGAGAGAAACATCGACGTGAAGGGACACATCGAGTGGCTGCCACCCGCACGACCAACCAGGGCCGGGGACAAACTGCAACTGAAATACGTGCCCTTAGCGGGAACCGAACCCAGGTCTCTCCGGACCGCAGGCCGACGCTCTAACCGCTGAGCCAAACTGGCCAGGGCTTTTTTTTTTTTTTTTTTTTTTTGTCCTCCTGATTTTTATCCACCACTTGTGGGTGTGGGACCAGCCTGTCTGCCCCTCCTATCAGTTTTGATGTGGCTTCGTCTTTAATTTCATAGTTTCAGGACTTCCTCCCAGCTTGATTTCTGGCAGTTCTGAAGGATGTTTGTTTTGTAGTTTAGTTGTAATTTTGATGTGGTTGTGGGAAGAGGCAATACCGAGTTTACCTGTGCTGCCATTTGACCAGAAGTTTCCTCTCATTCCTTTTTCATGGCCAAGTAATATTGCATTGTATATATGTACCACAGCGTTTTTATCTACTTGTCTATTGATGGGCACTTGAGTTGCTTCCATATCTTGAGTGTTGTAAATGCTGCAATGAACACAGGGGTCCATATATTCTTTTGAATTAGTGTTTTGGATTTTTTCAGATATATATCCAGATTAGAAGCAATCTATAGATTCAACACAATTCCTATCAAAATGTCAAAGGCATTTCTCACAGCACTAGAACAAATAATCTTAAAAATTTGTATGGAAACACAAGACTCCTAACAGTGACAGCAGTCTTGAAAAAGAAGAACAAAATTGGAGATATCACACTATCTGATATCAAACTATACTACAAGGCTATAGTAATCAAAGCAGCCTGGTACTGGCATAAAATCAGAGACATTGATCATTTGCTTCAAAATTAAGCCTTCCTCATCGCTGTGGGTATACATAGGCCTCCTTGTGACAGTTCCCTTTGGGGCTTGGTCCACCAGGCAAATAGGAAATTTTCTCCCTTTGTTACTAGGCTCTCCACTAAATTTGTTAAAGCCCGAGGGCCTCAAAGCACAAGCCAACTGACTTGTTTTGATTATTGTGTGAATGTTCGTCAAGCAAAGGTGTTATGTTTGAATGTTAAAGAGGAATTGGCTTTAAGCCATATACTTTGGAAGGGTTGGTGGGCTGTTCCTATGTGAGTACCCACGAGTGTGTGGCTATGATAGATAAAAAGCTATCATCACTGGCTACCTCAGCTCCCAAACTGGAGATGAGGTGGGACCCACCTGCTGCTCAGTGCTCTGGGATCTGTTGGTAGAGCACACCCACGTCCCTCCGGGTACCTGAGTCCCCCAGTTTCTGCACCTGCCACAAGTGGTGAGATGCCGTGGACCTTGACTCCTGCCTGGGACAGAGTCCTCGCTTTTCCTTCCTGCTTTATCCAGGGGAGTGTGATTTTAATTTTGATTTTCTGACACTTCTAGTGCCATTTAGATAAAGGAAAACCTTGTTCTTTCTTCCACCTCTGGAATTAGAGTATTGCACTTACTCCGACAAAGCCATCCCACACAGGTGATCGGGACTTCTGGCCATTTTTTCTGCTTATCTTCAGTTTCTGTTGAGGTGAAGGTGCAAAGCTTCCCCTGTGGGAGCCTGCCGAACACAGAAGTCTGCTCTGGCTTGTGCCAGCCCGAAGTTGTTATCTCAGAGGTGAATAAGAACAAAGGAGGAATTTACTCACTTTATGTATCACCAGACTTAGGTGATCGAAAGTGCCAATCTTCTTTTAGCATTTTATTCTGCCCGTCTGTGCTGAATTATTGAACCTGAATGAAACGACCTCATTAATTGAGAGACTAGCCCAAACCAAGACTGAAATATACTAAATACATTTCAAAGAGCTCTTCAAAGCCCCGAGAGAAATGCTGTTAATTAAAACAAGCAGCAGTCAGGAGAAAGACAGCGGCAGTTAACCACCTTTTCAGAATATGTGAGATTAAAGAGGTGGCTTTTACTGCTCGCCCTGAAGGTCAGCTCCATTGCAACATTATCAGGAGGAGTACGAAGAATTCTAAAAGTCAGAAATGCCCAGATGGAAAACACTGGACTCCCGGTTCCTTGCAGTTTCAGTCTCAGGTGTTGTCAAGGGGACTGTCATGCTGACCTCCAGTGTCCTGGGAGGTTGTGGCCCGCAAGTGGGAACTCTGTCCACGGGGGAGGCAAGTCTGGTTACTTTGTATGAGCTCTGCTTCAGCAAGCTCCCGAGGCCCTCTCTCTGTTTCTCATTAGGTCCGCTTTGATTTCTTTTAGACTTTGGATCCATGGGCCAAAGCTTATTATCACAGCTCACTTCGAAGATCAAGCCTGTATCCACACCCTTAGTCACAGGGTACAAAAAAGGCAGACTAGTATGACAATACAATCAGCGTTCGTTTTGCAGTTTAATGCACAGAATACATAACAAGAGAAAAGAGAAATTGGATTTTAAAAAGAAGCTAATGGAGTAGATGGATTTTGCTCCGTGTGATTTTCAGGTCTGGTGCTCCTCGAGTATAGGTAAAAGTTGAAAAAGTAGAGATCTTATCCTTACCTAGACCAAGGAGGATAATAGCCCACCCACCAACATCTGCTGATTTTGTTTTTAAAAACCAGAAAGTCTATTGAAATCGTAGATTCAGCCCCGGACTTCCGTTAGAGGAGGAACGCAAGGCATGCGGGCCTGGCTCAGGGGTGCAGCTGGCTTCATTTGGCTTGCAGCAGGTAAACAGGGCCAAATCTGTTTGACAAACGTGACAACGAGGATACTGTTTAGGCAAGAGGCATGATTTCAATTATTAGATTAAACTGTACAGGGATAGCTTCCCTGTTAGACAGTGTTTAAATGTATTGGCCTCTGTGGGTCATTTTTGATCATTTGATTAGGAGCTTCTCAAAGTTGAGATCAAATAGCTATGCTCAGCTGGTAAAAATGGGGACATTCTTTGGATAGTGGAAGCATTTTTTAAAAAGGTTTGTGGAAATTTCCAATTATTATAAAATGTCAGGTTTCCTAGAATCTCTCTCTCATAGTTCAGTTGAAATCATTTTTTGAGGGGGACTAGAGGAAGCATATGGTGATAAGACTGGTTTCAGTTGAAAGCATACTCACATTCCTGCGTTGTTTTATTGTTATCGTCATCTCTTAGTTTAAACCAGGATACTTTCTGGTCTAAACCGGTGGTTCTCAGCTGGTTCTTGGTCTTTGTTCCCAGCATACATGCCATGATATCTGGAAACATTTTTGGTTTTCACAGCTTGAGGAGAGGTGGTTATGTTACCAGTGTCTAGGACTACAAATTGCACAGAGAAATCAAGTACAAGGTTGACCGGGGGCAGTTTTGAGGACTACACGATCCTGATAGGCTAGGATCACAAAAGAAAAGTGGTGGGGCTTGATCTGATTCTTCCCCTAAGTAGGCTTGGGCTGCCCAGGAAGTTCAACTTCAGGCTCTTGTTTGCTGTCTCATCATTGGGCTGAACAGTGATACCCACTGTGTCAGTAGCATCTGAAAATGGAAGAGATGGTACAAGCTCAGTGGCTTCTATCCAGAAAAACTTCCAAGCTTAAAAAAAATCTCAGACAGAAAGGAAATTATTTTAAAGATTTCAGGCATGAGACATTTTTCATGCTTAATGGTTGAGTCAGGAAAACAGACATCGCTTTCCCTGTATAAACAAATTCTTTGAAAATTTAAAAGATAATTCTATCTGTAGTTCAAAAATGGTCCCTTTGGGATTGCTGCGTTTTAAACTATCTCTGTTTTCAGGGAAGTGAATCAGTGGTCCTACAGATCCACCAGCACTATCTGAGCTGAGGGAATATCGTAAACACTAGATACTTTGGTTAATAGTTGAAAGCCCTGTTGTAACTCAACAGAGAATCAGATAGAAGTCATCCCTAATTGGCCTAATGGGTGAGCAAACAGAGTGAATTCGGAAGCAGCTTAGCAGCCAGCACAGGTACAGACGGACTGAAAAGCCCCCAAGGAAGCAGAAAAGGACCCAGAGGCGTTTGTTATGCCTCCAATCAAACCTCCTAGGAGAAGGAAGAAGGAAATGGAGATGCTGAGAAACCAAATAAATGTTACAAAGGAGCCCTATTGAGGATCCCAGAGGAAGCTGAATTCCTAATGAGAAGGCAGTGGACTAGGTAAAACAGAGTCAGTGTTAAAAACTTTCAATGTTAAGCTCTGGAGAATTGTGGGCACCTGTGAAGGTGCCCAAAGTAAAGCATAGAGGATTATTAAATTCAAATAGAATATATGTCATCTCTGAGTGAAATAGAAGAGACGGAAATATCGGAACACAGTACTGAGCGTTGGACTCAGGAAGAACCCCGGGAGAAGAGAGGGACTGCTAGAGAGGCAGGGAAACCAGGCAGGTACCCAGGAGGAGTGTGTGTGAGGAGCTCAGGTGTTCAGCAAGGTCGAATCAGAGGAGTCCCGAAAGAATCCTTGAATTTGTAACCATGAAGCTTTTTCTTTTCTTTCTTCTTCTTTTTTATTTTATCCTCACTTGAGGACATTTTTGCATTTATCTTCAGATAGAGCAGGAGGGAGAGAGAGGGAGGGAGGGAGAGAGAGAGAGAAACATCGATGTGAGAGAGACGCATCGAGTGGCTGCCACCCACATGACCCCAACATGGCTGGGGGCAGACTGCAACCGAGATATGTGCCCTTAGCAGGAACTGAACCCGGGACTCTCTGGTCCGCAGGCCAGTGCTCTAACCGCTGAGCCAAACTGGCCAGGGGTAGGGAGGTTTTTCTTAAGTACGAGTAGGGGATTGGTGGAGAAAGCAACCTACTTGCTTTGGGTTGAAGAGAGAGAAAAAGGGTGAAGAATGGAGGCTGAAATGCAAGCTGTTACTTTGAGGAGTGAGGCATGGAAGGAAAGAACGAGAAGAAAGGAGAGAGTAATTTTTGGTTTTAGTTTTAAACTAAATAAGAAAAAATTGAGTATGACATAGATTGTAACAAAGGAGTCAGTAAACAGGGAGAGAGAAAATGATTAAGGAAGCACTTGAAGTATACAATCTTTTTTTTTTTTATCCTCACTCGAGGACATTTTTTCATTTTTGTTGTTGTTGTTCAGATAGAGTGGGAGGGAGAGGAAGAGAGAGAGAGAGAGAGAGAGAGAGAGAGAAATATCAACATGAAAGGTACACACCGAGTGGCTGCCACCCACACGACCCAACCAGGGACGGGGACAAACCACAACCGAAGTATGTGCCCTTAGTGGGAACTGAACCCAGGTCTCTCTGGACCACAGGCCAACGCTCTAACTGCTGAGCCAAACCGGCCAGGGTTAAAGTATACTATCTTGATGAAGAAATCCAGGGAGCTCTGTTTCCTCTGTCGCTTGAACTTGATTCCATATGTCATAAATAATTGGTCTCCCCTTTTCTTGTTCTGATAATATATAGATCTGAAATATCTGTCTTTATTGCCAGCTACATCTCATTTAGGACTTAGAGCTAAAAGAATATTATCCTTCTTAGATCCTCCTTCTTTGTTTATCTTTGTTCTTTAAAAATTCAGATGTCTTGCCCGGCTGGTGTGGCACAATGGATTGAGCATTGTACCACGGACTTAGAGGTCCCAGTTCCATTCCTGGTCAGGGCATGTGCCCGGGTTGCCAGCTCGATGCCCAGTAGGGGGTGTGCAGGAGGCAGCTGATAGATGTGTCTCTCTCACATTGATGTTTCTCTCTCTCTAAAAAAAAAAAAAAAGTTTAACTTTAGATGTCTCATTGAACTCTGTAGAACATTGGTTTCTCTTCCTGGCCCCTTTTTACTCCATCAACATCAGTTGTGATTTTTAAATAACAATATCAATTTTTGTGAATGTTTTATTTTTCTTGGTGCTACTTTTCTTTTTGCAATTTAGGGTTATGAAATAAAAGTAACATTTATTGAACACTGGGTTAAGCTTCATTTTGTCACCTATAAAAATAGGACCAATAATAGAGTTGATTTCATAGAACTATGAGGAGTGTATATAAATGAATACATTTGGCGTGTTTAGAACATTGTCTTGCATATAGTGTCAATGAATATCAGTTATTACTTTTGTATTTGTTTCCAATAACAATCCCAGAAAAGCTTTGAAATAAGAGTATTTCCCCCACTTTACAGATTTAGAAACCGAGGTCCATAAAGTTTTACCAGCGTGCCCACGATCACATAGCTAAGTGGCAGAGCCACGATTCAGGCCCAGTCAAGTCCAACTAGAGAGCTGAGTTGTAATTTTTATCCTTTATTTTTTGGGGGGGAAAATTTGAAATATATTTTTTTTATTAATTAGTTTATTTTTGTTACAGATGTTTCTCCTTTTTCAAACTTTGTTCTTCCTCTACCCTTTTGTTAATGAGTGACTCTGGGGGTACGTAGCTAGTTTCTCCCATGATTCTCATGTCTTCCTCTGTGCCAGCAGTGTAGTATCTTTTAGTCGTTTACCATTCATATTCTCTGCTGTTCTGGGCAACCGCACAGTGACCTCATCATAGCAATGACCCCCTTACTCCACCCAAGTGATTGGTGGCTTTCTGTGTGGTAGGTGTCTGCTTGAGCTAGAACACTCACTGTTCCCTTTTCTCTGCAGTCGAATAGCTTTGTTTTGGACGAGGTTTTCATTCCATTGCTGCTTTCTCATTGTGCACCTCAACCCAAGATTAAATGTCACCCCTTTCTCTTACTATCTTTTTTATTCTACTGATATGACAGATGTAACTCCTGATCTGCCAGCAGCTTTACAACCTTTCCGTCCTTCTTGTAAATAATGGAGGAACTAATGTCTAACATTATAACCAGAACAGTACCGTAAACAATGAAATTCTTTCAAATAGGTTTTTGAGTAAATCATAAACAAGGCCCCCTTGAGCCCGCACCTGAAGTATGTTCCCACCATGAACTGTGAATGTAGTGAAACATTCAGAATTAAGTTAAGAGGGAAAAAAATGATTGTTTCTACCTTTTAATGCCATTTGGAAGTCTTGCCGAAATTTCATAACCTTTGCTCTTGTTTCTAGCCACTTCCTTATGTATTTGTATCTAAGCAAGGAGATTTATGTCACACAAACTTTTAGATGACTTAATGGAATTATAAATCATTTTTGTGATGGTTGGTGTGACCTGAGCTAATTCACCATTGACCTACCCATGGAAAAAAAAGTCTTGTTTAATGAATAAGACTTGGAGAGAACAAATGTACTTAAGCTTATTTTGTCTAATAAAAATGGTTATATAGATGATGCCTCATTCAAAAAGCAGTTGTTGAAGCCAGTGTGGCCAGATCTCTGCATATGGACAGTATTGGGAGCCACTTAATAGTCAGTCTGCAGTTGTATTTTCCTTTCCACTTTTCAAAAACTTCCTCTTGTGTAAATAAATTTATAATAATGCATGAACACATGCACACGCGCACACACACTTGAATCTGTGACAAAGGAAATGCAGGGTTGACAGGTTGAACGATGGGCCCAAGTTTATACACCTGAGTAGCTGAGCAGCACTGAAAACGTGGGTCTCCCAACCTCTCATCCGTCATTTTATTACTGTACTTCAGCACTGGGGCCATTCCATCCACCCAAGATAAACAAACCTCCCTGTTTTTTAAAATATCCTGTATAATTCAGCCATACTTTCGAAACTTAGTCACTCAAAGTGAATGTTTTGCAGCATAATGATCGCATACTTCTCCGACACAACAAGATTAATCATGTTTTCTCACTTTCTGAAATTCGTAATCTGAATTTCACTTGACTAATTAGTGGTCTGGATTTTTAAGATTGTGGTAAAATTGAGAAAATAAGGAACGTATTTTCTTTAAAAATTTGTGTATTTAAAAACAATAGAAAAAAGGAAAAGTAATCCCTCTGTGGTATAACCAAAGTTGTTTGTCTACCATGGACACAGGATATTAGTTTTATATTGTCCATTTTTATAGTAATTTTTATGAGGATACATTCAATACATTCAATTTCTTTTTTTTAATCCTCACCTGAAGACATTTTTGCATTCATCCTCAGATAGAGCGGGAGGAATAGAGAGCGAGAGAAACATCGATATGAGAGAGACACATTGAGTGGTTGCCATCCAAATGGGGCCGGGGACAAACTGCATCCGAGGTACGTGCCCTTAGCGGGAACCGAACCCGGTTCTCTCTGGTCTGTGGGCCAATGCTCTAACAGCT
This sequence comes from Molossus molossus, assembly GCF_014108415.1. Lineage (NCBI taxonomy): Eukaryota > Metazoa > Chordata > Mammalia > Chiroptera > Molossidae > Molossus > Molossus molossus. The sequence continues at coordinate 36,113,601 of NW_023425401.1, read as the reverse complement.
GAGCCAAACCCGCCAGGGCTCCATTCAATTTCTTAATAAGAATATAAATAGCCCTGGCTGGTTCGGCTCAGTGGTTGGAGCGTTGGCCTGCGGATCAGAGATTCCCGGGTTCAGTTCCCACTAGGCCCTAGCAGCTAGGGGCACTTACCAAAAAAAAAAGTATAAATAAAATCTTAGAAAAAAATGGTAGATATTTACTAAGTGATTAAATATCTCATCTACAGATATTTGACATAGATTTACGTATTTATATTCAGTTTAGCCAATTTACAGATCTACCACTCATTTTTTAAAACCTTATTATAACGTAACATATTACACTAGCTCACGTCTCATTTATTTTCTGGATGGGGCTTGTATATGCGGTGCTGTTGTGGAAGGATCCCTCCACTGGATGACACTAATGATCTCCCATCTGCTTCCCTTGGAGCAGCTCGGTGGCCGTTGGAGTCATTCCTCATTTTTGGTGAAAACAGAAAATGTCTGATTGTTTTTGAGTGAATGTTGCCCCTGAAGTCAGGGACTTGTCTCCTCCAACACTCATTTTGAACTTGAATGAAAATCATATCAGAAGGCTTTTGTGAATGACTGAGAAGATCGACACACACAAAGCAGAGGTATTGGAAAAGCTGACTTTCGTGATTTCTTAGTTCTGGGAAGGAATGGATCTAACAGGGAAAGGAAAGCTGGTGTAAGCTGCCCTGTCAGTAGCTGTTCGCTGGTTTAGTCCTCCTTCCACTAAACCGGGGGACAGCTGCGGCGTGAAGCCAGACTCCACGAAAGCCATTCAGCGTGGCTCCTCCTCACAGTGGCTACATTAGGTCATCTCGTTGAATGGAAATCAACCTCCTTAACATTATCGAACAGTTTTTGGTTTAAGACCTTGTCATTTTTCCTGACTTTGGAGCACTAAGCCTAGCAAACCAGATTGCTCTACAGAAAAGCGATGCTCTGTCCTGCGTGAAGGTGGCCTGGAAAACCCTGGAGATGGTGTAGCTGGGTTTAACCAGTCGAGTATTCGGCTTTTTGCCACAAAATATTTTACAGTATGTATGCATGACTATAGTATTTAAATCCTGGAAATTTATTTATTTTTTAGTGTGTTTTAATTTATACTTATAAGTACATTAATATTAGAGTCTGTTTTAATATATATTTATTTCACGAGGTATATTTAGTAGAGTTAGAAGCTCAGTTAATTTACCTGTATTGGTTAGGGATAAAAATGTATATTTGGCTTCTTCAGATGACCATTGGTGATATGTTAGCTTTTACTTCATTTTAAGCTCTCCCCTAAGCCCGGCCAGTGTGGCTCAGTGGTTGAGTATCGTACCCATGCACTAAGAGGTCCCAGTTCAATTCCCGGTCAGGGCACATGCCCAGGTTGTGGGCCCGATCCCCAGTGGCGAGCATGCAGGAGGCAGCCAATCCATGTTTCTGTCACTTCCTCTCCCTTCCTCTCTCTAAAATCAATAAAGAAAAAAAATGTAGTGGATAATAAATATGTTGATGTCCACAAGATCAAACATAATTACTGGGTCAAGATGGTGGAGGACTTGGCATCCAAATCTCTCCCGAGTCTGCTTTTCTTTCCTTCTGTACTATTGCTTCCCTAGTTTCCGCATCTGCACTTGAAAAGTCTTCTGGACCTTTGTTTATGACAGATCCCTCTGTGTAAGTGACTTACCTCTACTTGTCACCTGTCTGCATCCTGTTCCCTCTCTAAGGCCCAACTCAAGTCTCACTCATACTATGAAACTTTCCTGGTTTCTGACAAGACTCTCTTCTTGACTGAACTTTAGTTCTGCTCCTCTTGACTAGGCCTTGACTTTACCATCTACCCTCACCCCACCCCTTGGTCCTTGCCAGGTCCTGATAGCTTGTTTTTAGTAAAAATACAACAACGGCTAAGTCAGTTTAGAGAAAATGCCCTCACTCTTGATATCCTATTGCTCTGGCCTGCCCTCAGCAAGAATCCTGTTAGATCAGTTCAGTAATTTTCCATCCACAGTGACCCCTAACCTGCTCCTGGGCTGTAAATCCCTACTTGTTTTTGTTGGATTCAGGGTTGAATCTTACTTTTCTCTCCCCTATTACAATGGGCTTGAATAAAACCTTACTGTTTTAACAAATGTCTGAATTGTTTTTTCTTATTTTTCATGATTCACTTACTGCTTTGCTTGGTATCTACTTCTCGTATCTATGTCACTTATTCTCATATATGCATAACTTACTTTTATATATACAGTTGACCCTTGAACAACGCAGGGGTTAGGGGTGGCTGCCTCTCATGCAGTCACAAATTCACTTATAACTCCAGTCAGCCCTCTGCATACTCAGATTTTCAGCCATGACTGACCATTGAACTGTGTAGGTCAATTGAACTGAGCTCAGGTGAAAAAAATCTGCATATTGGTGGAGCCATGAAGTTCAAACGCATGTTGTTCAAGAGTCAACTTTATACATCTTATTCTTCAGTACATGTCACATTGCTTATTAATAGATGCTTAGTGATCAGTGTTAATTCTGATGACTGGGGGAAGTGTTCAGGAATCTCTGATCAGGCTCTGTAAGTGTGATGAGAAGAGGCGTTGACAGATGGTCCTTAGGAACAGAGATTTGTAGTCGAGTCATCGGAAATTCTTTCTTCAACTGACATCTGACTACTGTGAGTTTCAGTTCGGTTGATAGCATAGCTGTCCTGGAGAGGATTTGATTGGTTGTTTTCCATCACTGGGTACGAAGCACACCCATTAGTCTGAGTTGTAGTAGGAGTCAATTCAGAGGAACTGCCAGAAAGGCCCTGCCCCATGAGGCTATCAGGTCCACACAGGCTTTTATTTTTTGGCTAACAGGGTTGCTTTCACCAGTAAGTCAAAATGCAGGAGTCAGCCCTGGCTAGTTTGGCTCAGCGGTCAAAGCGTCGGCCTGTGGACCCGAGAGTCCCGGGTTCGGTTCCTGCTAAGGGCACGTACTTCGGTTGTGGTTTGTCCCCGCCCCGGTTGGGGTCATGTGGGTGGCAGCCACTTCTCCCATTGATGTTTCTCTCTCTTCCCCCCTCTCTCCCTTTTGCTCTTTCTGAAGATAAATGCAAAAATGGCATCGGGTGAGAATTAAAAAAAAATGCAGGAGTCATGAACTTTTAAGAACGAAAGAAGTACTGTGACCATTTTCTTTAAAAGGAAAGTATGAGTTTGTCTGCATTTGACGCTTCCTGGGTTCTTATTTCAGTTTATCCAGTAAAAGCATATATTGTTAAACCAAAACAGAAAAGAAATGACCAAATATAAAAGCAGGATACTGTTAAGAAAAATCTACACATACGGGGGGAAACAAAAACAAAACCTCTATAAAATATATACATGTTGAAGAGTTTACCTCTGAACAGTGGGATTTTAAAAGAAATTTTTATCCTCACCTGAGGACATTTTTGCATTTATCTTTAGATAGAGGGGAGGGAGAGAAGGGGGGCAAGAGAGAGAGAAAAATCGACGTGAGAGAGACACATCGAGTGGCTGCCACCCACATGACCCCAACCAGGGCCAGGGACAAACTGCAACCAAGGTACGTGCCCTTAGCGGGAACCGAACCCCAGTCTCTCTGAACCACAGGCTGACGCTCTTACTGCTGAGCCAAACTGGCTAGGGCAGGGATTGTTACTGATACTGGCTAGGGCAGGGATTGTTCTGTATTTTCCAACTAGTCTTCCATAAATATATATTACTTTTATAATTAGGATAAGACTTTTAAAAATATTTTCTTTTTTTAAAATTTTTCTTATTTTTTTTAAAGAATGTTATTTTTTTTTTAAATGTTTTCATTGATTTTTTTATTTTTTTTTTAGAGAGAGAGAAGAAGGAAGAGAGATAGAAACATGGATGTGAATCAGAAATATGATTGGCTGCCTCCTGTACGCCCCCTACTGGGGATGGAGACTGCAACCCTGGCATGTGCCCTGACTGGGATTGAACTGGGACCTCTCAGTCCATGGGATGACACTCAGTCCACTGAGCCACACTGGCTGGATGTTTTTTGTTTGTTTGTTTGTTTGTTTTTAATTGATTTTAGAGTGAAAGGAAGGGAGAGGGAGAGAGATAGAAACATTGATCATCCATTGGCTGCATCCTGCACACCCCCTACTGGGGCCTGAACCCAACACCTGGGATTGTGTTCGACACCCAGGTTTGTGCCCTGACCGGTTGAACCAGTGACCTCTTGGTGATGGGTCTCCATCCGCTGAGCCACACCGGCTGGGTTAGGATAAGACTAACTGATCCATTGTAAAATACATTGACTTATTTTGAAATTTGTAAAATATTATTAGAAAACAGTGACATTGCTTTTAGAGTAAATAATTGGATCACAAGTGTCTGACCATAATATGTACTAGTATAAGCAGAGTGCCTCTGTTGAAGGAGGGACCAGTATGAGCATGTGGACCACACACCTTTCTCCTGGGATTTACATTTTAATTACGGCTACCACAGTAAGTGGACTTGTCACATCTAGTTGTTAGACCCATACCTCAGTTGCTTAATACAATGGAGATCATAACAGTATCTATCACATAGAGGTGTTACAGGGATTCAGTGAAACAGTGTAAATAAAATCCTTGGCCCAGGGCCCACTATACTGTAGGTACTTTAACAACAGGATATTCAACACGAGTGCTGATTTTTAGTTAAAGACAACTATCTTGATTTGAAAATTATTGGCTGTGTCTAAAACCATTTCATTCCAAATCATGCTAACTAATTCATACTCTGCCTCTATTGCTAGGTTTTGGAAGTAGTAATACTAGCATAGATCTTATCATACCAATTGTATATAATTGTTATGAAGGTCTTTCTTTATATTTTATATTAATTTGCATATCACACTAGAGCTGATTAATATAAAACCTGATCTTCGACACGTATAGGTAGGTTGTTTTCAACTTTATATTTAAGTTAATCATTTTTACTTTGACACTCTGCTTGCCTATAAAGCAGCCCATTTTAGTGTTACTTTTTTACTTTTAGAACAATCTTTTAGATTTGGGTAATTCATAATGCCATGGCATTGTTCTCCAAGCCTTTCTATCGTAAAAGACAAATAGAAGTAGATAAATTTGGCCTTGCATTATGTATTTTAAATTTTATTTTAAAGATATTTAACAATGACATTTTCTATAATTATGGAATTAATACATTTTAATTGGGGAAAATAAAAATTATTCCTAATACTCTTAGATCGATATGTCTCGTCCTTTGACCAACCTGTTGTGCCTTTATAATAATTTTATTTGTTGGTTCTCCATGGGCCTTTGCAGCCAAACCCCAAATAGAAAATACTCTCTTTCTGTCCTGATTATAATATAAACTTGAAGTGTGCGTGTGTGTGCGCCCGTGTGCGTGTGTATCTTTATTAGAATTGGGTTGAGAATAGTCTGAACTCTGAATACCCCTGACTTAATGTCTCTCCAGGGTTGCCCTAATTGTTTTGTCCTGCTGTTCCAAACTTCACTTAATTTTGTATGACTATGTTTGAATGGAAAATACAAGATCTCTGTGGTTAGCAGTACTTGGCAACGAGTATTTGGGGACTGCTCGCAGCCTGTGGTGAATCAGGGATGCGCCTTCTCGTGCATATCACTTACCTTCTCGGAGATACTTTTTCTTGAGAGTAGAAACCTGACTTCTCTGTCATGATGCTAAACATGTATGCCACTACCAGAAAAGGGGAGCATGTATGGCTCTTTTAGAGATACGGGAACTTTATGCTTTCAGCATATCTTTGACATGGGAAGCTTAAAATGCTATAAGGTTGAACACATAGTCTTCATTATTTTTCCTTTAATCCCAGCTCATGTGTTGACTTACTCTGGCGGTGATGCCATACTTAGGCTTTTTAAAAAGAAAATTATGAATGAATGGATTTGATTTTGATTTTTAGATACAGTATGAGGTAAAGTATATAAGAATTTGGCAGAAAATATAGATTCTTCTCAATGTATGATGGGATTACTCCCCAATGAACTCATCATAAATAGAAACCATTGTGAGTTGAAAATGCATTTAATGCACCTAACCCATGAAACATCATAGCTTAGCCTGGCCTACCTTAAACATGCCCAGAACACTTACAGGAACCTGTAGTTGGGAAGAATCATCTTGCTGCCGCTGCCCAGCATCACAAAGCACCAGCCTAGGAAAAGATCAAAATTCAAAATTTAAAGTATGATTTCTACCGAATGCATATCGCTTTTGCCCTGTATAAAGTCGAAAACTTGTAAGTTCAACCATTGTAAGTTGGAGACCATCTGTAATAAGTAATCTAAGATAGGGGAAAAAATGATAGTATCACCCAGAAGTACATCCATTCCTTTTCTGCTTTTGTGAAACCCTTTCTATGGGAAAAAAAGCTACTCATGATAAAAATCTACCTGAAGTGGCAACTTGACCTCAGAAGGAGAAAATTTGATTTCTCTGGAAATGTAAAATGCAGCCTTTTCAAAGACCTCAGTAATATGTTTCTCCAGACAAGTGTGCTTGAAATGGGAACTAGGGAAAAACAAAATAACAAAAACATAACTCCAACTTCTTTTTTTTTTTAATACTCACCTGAGGATATGTTTTTATTGATTTCTTTTAGACAGAGAAGAAGGGAGAGAGAGCGAAAGAGACAGAGAGAGAGAGAGAGAGAGAAAGAGAGAGAGAGAGAGAGAGATTGATATGAGAGAGAAACACCAATCGGTTGTCCCTGTATGTACCCCACCAGGGATTGAACCCACAACCTTGGTGAACAAGATGATGCTCAGCCCACTGAGCAACCCTGCCAGGCCACCCTGACTTCTTTTTTTTTCTTTTCTTTATCTTTACAGTATCCCTTAATTTTAGTTTTTAGTGCTTATGAGTGCTTTTATATTTAGGGTGTTGGACATTGAAGGATATAAACTGTTCTATGTCATGGATAAAGTCTTCCAGAACTAATTAACACAGTAAGTTTAAAATCTCACCATGTGAAATATCAATTTGTGAAAAATCCTCATAATAGACTATGTTGTATTTATTTTTTTGAACCCCCATCTCATCAAATGCACACGCCCTTCTCCAGTACTTCCAGGGGTAGAGGAGCCAGCTCCCTTTCCCTCTGCGGGCACCCTGGCGTCTTTCCCATGCTTTGTGCCTTTTCTTGATATGTTAACATTCCTTGTCTTGAATAACTTTGCCTTACTTTTAAAAATAAGCTTAGCTATGTTATCCATGCACTTTAGTTGTTCGATCCTGTCTTATTTCTGCTTTGGAGAGGGATTTCCTCAAGGGATGTATGCATGTGACTGTTTGCTCTACCTAGAGGGGCCCCCTGCATCTGGAGTATTCTAGAAGGATAGCAGGCAGTGTACAGTTCATGGCTCTAAAACTCCAGAAGGTTAACGCATCAAAGTGGATGATAAACGTCTCTCAAAACCAAACCAACATTAGACCAGATAACTACAGTGCAGTTCAGCTCAGTGAGGGGAGGGCAGGAAGCAGTGGAAATCCAGGAAACCTCAGGTTTGACGTTTACACACAGAACATGCTACTCGGGCAGAAAGGGGACAGAGAACAAGTGCAATGACTTACCTTCCGCTTTGCTTCCGTCATCGCTACCAAGGAGAGGTGGCTTCCAGTGCCGAAGGGCAGGGCACACACAGGAGTGAATTACGCTGTCAGATGTCTTAGGAAGTTTGGTAGTACTGTGGTCCTCCAGGGAGTTCTGATTTAAGACCAGAGATGACCATTTCACAGAAGTTTAAAACAATTGGGACTTGAGATGGTCCCATTGCTGTCAGTCTTTGAGGAACTATGAAAAATTAGAGCGGTATTAGCAGCCTCGAGATGTCCAGATCTTCACAGAAGAAGATGGGTTCTGTGAACCAGAGCCAGGGGACATGGTCTGACCTTCACTCTGCATGCCCTTCTCATTCCCCCTTCTCATTCCCCCTCCTCTACGGGAAAATCTCAGGACAGGTTATTGTTCCGATGATTTCTGAGTAGTTAGAAAGCAAATAAGTGATCTAGGAGTTCATAAAACAATTATGTCATACCCATATAACCTTCATTCCTTTTTCTGGCCATATTGTTACGTTAGTGGACTAGCAGAATACTGTTGATACTGTGTATCTGCTTGTTGGTCAAGTGTAGATGAATGTTCCTGGTTATCTTCTGATTGATAAGGGAGAGAGAGGCCTTTGGGTGCTATGCTGTGGCTGCTGGTGGATTAAATCAAGCTGATTGACTATCCTGGAGAGCAGTGGATTTTCTAGCACCTCTTTCACGTGGTAAGTGGTTGGCTCGTTCATTACTACTGAGCCCGAACCGGGTGCCAGAGTTGTGCTGGGTGCAGACTTTCCAGCACAGTCCAGGGGTCAGTGGAAGGTCAGCTCTGGGGCCTGGGACAGAGGGTAGAAACCTGACTGGGGGGGGGGGGTTGTGGAGAGGAAGGACTGACTGGAGTGCTTGAAAGAGAATAGAGGAGAGAGGGGAGAGAGGAGACAGGACCCCCAAAAGGAGGACGAGGTGGGAGTCAAGTGTGCTGTCAGAGACCCCTGCCCTGGACCTCATCCTGGGAGTTTTCGTTCCTCCCTGGGATGAGGACACAGAGGAGATGTGGCCAGTGCCTGGCATAAGCAGGCTTGGAATTTAGAAGACATGAGAGGCTTGAGTGTTGGCTGCTGCTGACAGGTTGGATTAGGGATAAATAAAACTCCTGAAATCATCTTTAAAAAGTGAATTATTAGGGGGGGAGTGAATTATTAGATATAGGACAAGTTAGAGATGGTGCGATTACAGGGCCATGAAGATAGGTCACGGGTTTCAGTCGTTTGCAAGATCAACATGAATTTACAGTGTTTTGTGACTATCACTGTCTGGTTCAAGCTGAGGAGAAATTAGTACAAGTTTGGTTTCTGGAACAGGGCAGGGTACTATCCCAGACCACTCAGGACCTACCAGACCACAGCTGTTTTGTGTACACCATGGCAAAGACATTCAAAGGGGTTAATCTGCTGAGAGTTATCAAGAAGCTTGTAGCTGAGACCGTGAGGGCACTCAGAACGGTTGAAAGTTTTGGGATGTTTATTGTAAAAAGATGACGTCAGTGCTGGAGAGACCAGACAAAGGAAGAGAGGCACCGACAGGCGGATGGAGGAGCCTGAACGCTGAACACGGAGGTTCTCAGCCCCACCTGCACATTGGAATAACCTGGGGTGTTTTAAAAAATACAGGTGCTAGGACTCCACCCCACATCAAATAAATGTTATGTTTATTGACATTCAGTATTATATTAGTTTCAAGTGTGCAGCATAGTAGTTAGATGTTTATATAACTTACAAAATGATCTCTCCAGCCTGAGTCTAATCCCCACCTGGCACCATACATAGTTATCAGAATATTATTGACTATATCCCTGTGACTACTTTGTACCTACCAGTATGTAGCTAATCCCTTTACCCTTTGACCCAGCCTCCCAACCCCGCTTCCACCTGGCAACCATCAGTCTGTTTTTCATATCTGTCATTTATTTATTTTTTTAGATCCCATATATAAATAAGTGAAATCATATGATACATGTATATAGTATAGCATGGTGGTGCAATGGCAAGTTTTTTATTTTTATTGTATTTTTCTGTTAATCCTCACCTGAGGATATTTTTCCATTAATTTTTAGATAGTGTGAAAGGGAGGAAGGGGGGAGAGAGAGAGAAACATTGATGTGAGAGAGACACATCAATCAGTTGCCTCCTGAATGACCCCGGCTGGGACTGGAGGGTCAATTTTGCAACCCAGGTATGTACTCTTGATCAGGAATCGAACCCAAGACCCTTCAGTCTGTGGGCTGATGCTCTAACTGCTGAGCCAGGGCGGAATGGTGTGTTTTCAAGCGCCCCAGGTGATCCTCCCGGGTAGCCAGGGCCGAGAGCCTGTCCTTCCGCACAGCTGCGAAGGCTGCCCCTTCCTCCGCAGGTCTCCCCTGATTCGCGCAGGGGCAGCTACCCCGAGCAGCAGCCGCACAGCAGCCCCTATTCCACCTGCTTCCAGAGACCCGCAGCCTGGCCTCTCCTGTGCCTCACGTCACCGTGTGCCCAGGCACCACCCGCGGAGTAGAACTGCCTGAGCAGTCACGGCCCTCAGACCTCAACCCCACACTCTCACTACACCTCCTGCGCTGTCCTTTTTCCCTCCTTCAGACTCTTTCCTTGTCTTCTGGGTCTAGAACATTATTCTCTGATGAACAAATGACACGTTTTCTACCTCTTTCTGAGTGTTTTCTTGACTCCTGCTTTAGCAGAAAACTGGCTTTCTTTTTTTTTTTATCCTCACCCGAGGACATTTTTGCATTTATCTTCATATAGAGCAGGAGGGAGAGAGGGAGGAAGAGAGAGAGAGAAACATCAACGTGAGAGAGACACATCGATTGGTTGCCACCCACCTGGACCGAGGACAAACTGCAACTGAGGTACGTGCCCTTAGTGGGAACTGAACCCAGGATACTCTGGTCCGCGGGCTGACACTCTAACCGCTAAGCCAAACCGGCTCTCTTTTGAGGTTATTAGTTCTCTTTTGAGGGCTAAACTGGCTCTCTTTTGAGGTTATTAGTTCCCCCGGAGTCTTCCAGGTGACTCAGATTTTTGTATCTGGCCTGGATCTTTGTACCGAGATCCAGAGCCAAACATAGAGTGCTTCCTTCCATCTCCATCTGGGTGTCCTCAGGCTTAGACCCTCCCAAACAGGACTCTTGGTGCCCTCGATCTAAAGCTCCTCTGCTTCAGTTTTTCTCACGTCACCAACATTAAATGATAAATGGCACCTCCCTCTACCAAGATACTGAGGTCAGGACATTTGGAGTCATCCTTTACACCGTTTTGTACTTTAAGTCCAATTTATTCTGACTGTGTTGATACTGTCTTCAGAACATCACCTTCCCTTTCTCCTTTGCTGTCCCCAGTTCCCTGGCACAATCTTTGTGGCTCCCATCTTTCTCCAGGATCACTGACCTCTTCTTCCCTGCTCCGCTGCTGTGTTCCCTCAGGACCTTCTCACCATAGTGCGTGAGCTGCAGGCACAGAATTTAATTACAAAGTCCACTTAAGATCCTGCAGTGTTTTTTCTCAATCCTTTCCATGGCCTGTAAGAACCTCCATGATCAGGCTGACCCGTCCCTTTCTCTAGGCCCACCCCCTACCCCACTGCAGGCCAATAAGCTCCAGCCAGTCTTCTCTTATGCAGTCGTCCCTGGTTTATCGCGGTTAATCCGTTCCAGACTCGAGCGGTTGCACCTGGCGTTGAAGGATTCCTGGGGTGCTCGGATACATAGGCCTACAGTCCATACGTACAGTAATTTTAATTGTAATACAGGGGTGTATAATTGACTCAGACGACTGAGTGCGCGCTGTATCATTTTCACTGTCTTGATCAACTTTTTAATGAATATATTTGAAAAACAGCGATAGAGTGAAGCCGCAAAAGTCTAAGCGCGATGTGGTGAGGGACGACTGTATTTTGGTTTAATACAGTGTGTTCTCTGCCTCTGGGCTTTGGTGGTACAGGCTGTTTCATCTGCCTGGAATGTGCTTCTCTTTTATATTTCTTGTTTCAGTTTAAATGTCATACTTTCAGAGAATCCTTCCCTGTTTAATCTAAAATCAGTTCTTTATCTTTTTTTTCTTAATCCTCACCCGAGGATATGGATATTTTTCCATTTATCTTCAGATAGAGTGGGAGGGAGGGAGAGAGAGAGAAACTTCAATGTGAGAGAGGCACATGGAATGGTTGCCTCCTGCATGACCCTGACCAGGGCTGGGGACAGACTGCAACCAAGGTACGTGCCCTTGACTGGAATCGAACCTGCGACTCTTAGGTCCTGCGGTTGACACTATAACTGCTGAGCCAAACCAGCCAGGGCGGTTCTTTATCTTTTTTATAGCACATTACAGTTTTCCTTAATTGCATTTATCCCAATTTATATTAAGTGTTTTTAAAATTTTCTAGAACTTATTGTAGAAAATTAGTAAAAGACATAGTTGTGATAAATCCCCATGAACCTGTCACTCAATTTCAAACACTGACAACCCATGTCTGATACTGTTTTATCTATATTTGTTTCTCCCAATTATTTTGAAACAAACCACAAATACCATGTTATTTCATGATACATTTATTTATTCTTTAAAGGATAAGAACTCTATTTTAAAACACAAGACCACAATACCATTATCACATCTAAAAAATCTAACAGTTCCTTTATATCATCAAACATACATATGCACTGTTGGAGTCAAGATAAAAATTGGATCTATACATTGTAATTAGTTGATATCTCTTTTAATCTATAGGTTCCTCTCACATTTTTCATGAAATTTATTTGTTAAGAAACACATTTATTTCTTTTGTATGAAGAATTACCTGTGGCCCTGGCCGGGTTTGCTCAGTGGTTAGAGCGTTGGGTCTAAGACCAAAGGGTCTTGGGTTTGCTTTTTAGTGAAGGGCACGTACCTGGGTGCAGGTTCGATCCTGGCCCTAGTTGGGGTCATGCTAGAGGCAGCCAATCGATGTGCCTCTCTCACAACGATGTTTCTCTCTTTCTCCTTCTCACTCTCTCTGAAAATCAATGAAAAAATATCCTTGGGTGAGGATCAACAAAAAACAAACAAACAGAAGAATTACCTGTGGTTTGGATTTTTCTGATGTATCCCAATAATGTTATTTAAATTGCCCCATCTCTTTAAAATAAGTAGTTAGATATAGACTTGGTCAGATTCAGCTTGGATTTAGTCTAGAGGGGGATGAGTGCTTCCCTCGAGAGGCACATGATATCTGATAGTGGTTTGTTTTTTGTGATTTCTAGCAACTGTTATGAACCCATTAAATGATTTTGGTTAGCAAAATGGTGTTATTCAAATTCTGTTATTTCTTTTTCATTTGTTACACGCATCTGTAAAGAAACTTTCACATATCAACAACCTGGTTACATTGAGATACAGTGTATATGAAAATATATGAAAGGAAAGGGAAATGATTGATATATTATCTATATTTAACTGTTTTTAAACTCCATTGTTTTTTCTTTATTGATTTTAGAGAGAGAGAGGAAGGGAAAGGGAGAGAGAGAGAGAAACATTGATGAGAGAGAACATAGATTGGCCACCCTTTGCATAACTCCCACCGGCTATTTGGCCCACAACCTTGGACATGTGCCTTGACCAAGAATTGAACCCATGACCTCCTGGCACATGGGTTGATGCTCAACCACTGAGCCACACTGGCTGGGCAACTGTTTTTAAAGTAATGAGATGATTTCATAGCACCCTCCAAATATAGCTGATGAGTTTTTTTAAGTCTCATTATAAACTTATAGATTTAAACATATTTGATACCTTTCTATCACAGATATTATTTTAGTGATGCTCAAATTGTCCCATCTTTGTGAGTAGGAGCCTCCTGCCTCCCTTTGACATACATGTTTTAGTCATCTTTGTAGTTACATGCTTTATGTCTGTCTCCCTGGTGAGATGTAAGCGCTGCTGTTCATCCTAATTCCAAGCACAAAATCATCATCTCTCGATGAATACTTGTTGAATGAGGGGCAGGGTGTTAACAATTAAGTGAAGGTCTGTGTTGTAGGAGAATGTTTAGTTTAGTTGTTGTGGAGTCAGAATTTGAATCAGAGAGTGGAAATTACAAGCAGCAAAATTTGGCTCAACGTAATGAAGAACTAAATCACTTGAGGGTACTCTAGGGAAGTCTGAGTTCCATCAGAGCCTTTGGAGGGAAGGGGGGTTACCTTTTTCCAGGCAGTAAGAGGACCACGATAGACAGTCAAGCCAGAAAGGATCTTTTTGTCTGCTCAGAAGCCTGAATGATCACTGAGGTTTCTTTACTTGCAAGGTAATAAGACTCTCAAATTCTTTGTTGACAGATTCTATTTTTAGAAAGGTTCAAAGTTGGCTGTTTTAAAATGGTTGAAATGTGCTTAATTCTGTTTTCTCCCATGAACATTCTATGTTACTCTAATTTTATGTTTCAAAGTATTATGAGTGTGTACGCTTTATAAGACATTGATGATGATGAATTATGTTTAGCAGTCATCATTTCTTTTATATGTAATAATTGTTGTCTGAGCATACCCTATTCTCATTGTATTAAATCTTCAGACTTTTGTACTGTTGGGCACATCCTAATAAATAGCCATTATACTGTTCTCTTATTAATCTTTGGGTTTTTAAAAATTGAGCAGAAATAGCATTAGTCATAGTTTTTTTTTAAAATAATGATTAGGATGAGGTGTAATTACTGACAACTTACTTTGAAGTTCTAATGTATTTTTGAGAATAAAATATAAAATACAATAGCACTTTTAGGGTATTTCAGAATAGCAAAGGTTAAATAGTACTGAAATGATTTCTCATTTACATGTGAGTGAAAACTGAATTTAGATGAGGATAGCAAGGCCATGAATACTTAGTTTTTAATTTTTGAAGTATGTATGTAATGCAGTGTAGTTTGCATTTTAACTTGTGTCTTAAGAGGGAATTAATAAAGGAAGAGTTATGTCCGGCCGGTGTGGCTCAGTGGTTGAGCATCGACCCTTGCACAAAGAGGTCGCTGGTTTGATTCCCAGTCAGGACCCATGCCCAGGTTGTGGGCCTGATCCACAGTGGGGGGCATGCAGGAGGTGGCCAATCGATGTTCTCTTTCATCGGTCTTTCTCTCTCTCTCTCCTTCTCCTTTCCTCTCTCTCTAAAATCAACAAAGGAAAGAGAAAAAAAGAGAAGTGTTATTAGTCCTGGCCAGTTTTACTCAGTGGTTAGAGCGTTGGCCTGAGGACTGAGGGTCTGGGGTTTGATTCCTGGTCAAGGGCTCGTTCCTGGGTTGCAGGTTTGATCCTTGGCCCCAGTCGGGGTCTCCCTCACATCGATGTTTCTTTCTCTTTCCTCCTTTCCACTCCATCTAAAAAATCAATGGAAAAATATCCTTAGGTGAGGATTAACAACAACAAAAAGAAGTGTTATTAGTAAAACCTTTAAAAGGTTATAATGACTATGCCAAAAACTTATAAATTCAGCCCAAAATATTGTCCTTTATATACTCCATCTTGTCACTATCACTCTCCTAGTAATATCTACATTTTCTTCTTGTGCTTCTAAACCAGTGCAGTAAGGAAACAAAAGCATTGTGTCTGCCTGAACTCAGTATTATTTTCCTTAGCAATTTCTCTTGAGACAAAATCATAATGGAAGACTGAGGGAAAATATATTAAATTTCCCAGAGTATATTAAATTTCTTTTAGGTATATTGCCTTAATTTCCTTTATATCCTCTAGACATAATTTCTTCTAGGTGTTAGCACATGGACACTATTTTCAACGATGACTTGGATAATATTTGTAATTTTGTTTTATTATACTGTTATCCTATTAATTTCAGGTAACTAATAAAATAGAAAATCTTCAGGCTTTCCTTTGAGAATTACTTGCCTGTAATGAAATACTCTTTGTGTATCATTTTTTGAACCTGGAAATCGACCCTGAGCTAACTCGGGAGTATTGCTTTATAGGTTTCACGAAATGTTGGATGAACAAATGAAGAAATGCATGAGAAAATGAATAGGCTGTTCATCATGAACTTCACTCTCACAAGACAGTTGTATTATTTACAAACTTAGGGCACACAGAACTGTGGATCGAGTTCTGAGGTTGACAGAGGTTTGCTTATGTGATTAGAACCTTTTTGAAAGCAGGGTCCACTCGAGCACGACTCTGCTGGGACACCCTGTGTCCCTCGTCTCTGTGCGTGGACAGCTCCGCGCATGCGCAGGCACTGCCCCGGCTCTTCCTCAGCCTGCACTTGACAGCTTGTCCAGTTTGACGGGTGAACTAGAGCAGTGACTCACTCACCCGTGGGTGGCAAGTGAGCTTCACAGTGAGACCAAGCTGGGAACCAGTTGTTGGGAGAATTAGAGAATAAAAAAGAACCTCTGAAATTAAAATGACTCCCTATGTAGCTTAGAAGAACTAGACACAAACCTAACAGTTGTCTCCAATAGAATGTTCTGTGGTGATACCAACACAATTTAAAGCATTTATTTTTAACTACGTTATTTACCTGATTTATGTCTCCATTGCCAATCAAGCCTTGATTGCCTTCTGTTCATTAGCTTTTGATTTAATTAATAAGACTTGTTAAAGAGGAATCTTCAATGTTTTCCTGTAAACAGCTCTAATTTATTGATTCAATTTGAATTTTGTAATTATTCTAAAGAACTTAAATCAGTGTTTGAAGCCTGTGTTTTGAATCTTTAATAAAATGGCTTAAGCCCACAGGTAATTATTAGATACAATTTTTAGTTTGTTTTTCATATAATAACAGCCTTTTTTTTTTTGATATCTTTAAAAACTGACATTTTGTTAGAACAGTAACTTAGAATTTCAGTTATTTCAGCCCATAGTAAAGTTTAAAAAAATGTATACATCGAAGATTGAACATTAGAACATCGTAATGTTTTTTTCCAAAGGTACCTTTACCAAAGTGGGGCCAGTGACTTAACAATTTACTAGATTTTTGAACTGAGTGATTCAGTAGTTGGTGAGTGTCTAGACATGTAGAGAAAAACTAATTAAGAAAGCAGAAAGGTACAATGACTCTTAGGTTAAAGAGCAATTTGATAATCAATATGATTCTTAATGGAAAACCAATGAAGCAGTTGTAGAAGAGGAAGATACAGTGATCTGAGCTCATATTATTAAAGGATAGTGAGAGTTTTGAAACCTGTCTATTGGGTGCAAAAAGTTTAATTTACAAAACATTCTACAAATTCTAAAACTTTAAGGAAATGAAAGTTTCCCATATATGCATGCATCAAAAACAAAGAGACTGCTTCTTTAATTTGAAAAAAAGAAAATAAACATTTAAACCAAACATGACAGATGCGGAAGCTTTATAAAAGTTTGAGATTTCTGAAATTTTTGAAAGCGATACTTTTTTTGATTGAGTAAATTTGACATGCAACATTGTGTGAGTTACAGACACTGAGACTTTGTGATGTAACACAAAATCTCAATGTCTCTAACTGTTGTGATTATCATAACTATAATCAGTTAATACTTGGAGGTTTAATTCATGGAGAATTATGCTTCAGAATCAGAATCCCATTAACCTGAATCTTGTTCTTTTATTTTTTAAAATCTTCACCTGAGGATATGCTTATTGATTTTAGAGAGAAGAGGAGGGAGGGAGGAAGGTAGAGGTGGGGGAGGGGCGGGTGGAGAGAGAAAGAGAGAGAAATGTGAAAGAACATTGACTGCCTTCTATTAATGCCCGGACCGGGGTTCAAACCCACAGCCTTTCGGTGTACAAGATGACATGCCAACCAACTGAGCCACACCCACTAGATCTTGTTCTTCTATGCAATTATCATAGTATATATGTTCAAATTTTTTTTCTGCAGCAAAAATAACGTACATTAGTCTATGAGATTAAAGGTGTTCCATTTCTAATTGCTTTAAAAGAGTGAGTGTTGGCTCAATTGGAGGTTTATCTCTTTTCAGTGTACAAGACAAGCATGTCTTCATGGTCTGAGAGTGCTTTTTAAGTGTATAAACCTTCAAAAACAGGAATTCTCTGTATTCTGAGATTCAGTTCCTGGTACATATACGTTAACAATCTCAAGGGATATGGGAAAGCTTTGTGAGAAGAAGGTTGCGTGTGTGTTTTATGGGTGAGGGGAAAATATCAGTAAATGAGGGGAAAATTCCAAGCAGTTCCTGGAATCAGTTATTGCCTCCCCAGGGAGTTAGTGATGAGCTCAACTGGGCTGAGAAAAAGCTGTGCAGATGTCGGCACTGACTACATCCCAGCCTGAGGCCCCGCCGAAGGTCCCCCTTAGTCCTAAAGGACAAAGTGAAGAGCACCAGGTAGTCTCCAGTTGAACTGCATGTGCATATGGATGTTCTGCCCGCACCTGGGACCCCGAGCACACTCAGGATGAGAACGTTGCAGCAAGGCACTCAGAGAGAATGGCAGGGCAGCAAAGCAGCAGGTCTGACCTTCCAGCTGAAACGCAAGGAAACATAGACACCCTGTAGAGGGCACATTGTGGACTCCTATAATCAGACCTCCTTATTTGAGTACTGTAACCAATACTGTATTTCAACAATGAGTTTAATGAGGAGTGCCAGGAGGGTGGCCGGGCCGTGATAAATTCCTTGGCTTTTCGAGTTTCGTATTTGAGGCAGTTTTTGGAGCAAAAACAGACCAAGTGGATTTAATTCTTTAAAAAGAGACATTCAAATTCTTCATTTCAGACTCAGTTCTCCTTTGCTAGTTCCATAATCTTGAAAGATCTTTGGTTGCAATTTAAATTGCAGCGAGAAACCCTTTTTTCATCTAGCGGATTTCCAAATTTAAGGGTTGATAACATAGTGTAGGTGAAGGGGGAACAGAAGCTCTTGTCATTTGCTATAGGAAGTGTAAATTGATTCAGACTCTGTGCAGGATAATTTCCCAATATTCAGCAGAATTAGAATTTAGAAATGCACATACATTTTCATCTTGCAATTTTACTCTTAGGAATTTATCTAACAGACATATTTTTACATAGATGAAATTACATGTCCAGAAATACTTACTGCATCATTGTTTTAGTAGCAAAAAGTCGGGAACATGCCAAGGGCCTATCAGTAGACGACGAGGACCGAGTGAAGTTTACCACATTCATGCAAAGGAATACCCTGTGGTCTTTCGAAAGCAGGATACAGTTTTCCATGAATTTAAGAGGAAGTCACCAAAATACATTAAGTGATAAAAACTATATGCAGTGTACTCTGTATGGCTTACTGCCATTTGTGTATGTATATATGTGTATGTATTACGTATGTATGTGTGCTTTTATGTGTGTATATGTGTATATATATGTGTGTGTGTATATATATATGTATATATATACACATATATATGGGGTAAGAAAAATAGATTTACAGTTGTAAGTATGAAAAACAGTTTATAATTGTTTGGTTTTTTTTTTTCTTTATTGATTTGAGAGAGGGAGAGGAAGTGAGAGGGAGAGAGAGATTGTAACATTGATGAGAAAGAACATTGATTAGCTGCCTTTTGCATGCCCCCCACTGGGGATCGGGCCCACAACACGGGCATGTGCCCTGACTGGGAATCGAGCTGGTGACCTCTTGGTGCATGAGTCGATGCTCAACCACCGAGCCACACCAGCTGGGCCTATAATTGTTTTTTTTAATCCTCACCAGAGGATATGTTTTTAATGATTTTAGAGAGAGAGAAACATGGATGTATGAGAGAAACATCAATGGGTTGCCTCCCATATGCACCTCCACTGGACATCAAACCAGCAACCTAGGTATATGTCCTGACTGAGAATCGAACCTAAAACCTTTTGGTGCACAGGAGGATGCTGCAACCAACTGAGCCACACTGGCCATGCCAGACTTTCTTGTATTATTATGTATTATTGTATTATTTTCCATATGAGCAACTATAAACCTACTTCCGCCCACCCCTGTGTGTGTGTGTGTGTGTGTGTGTGTGTGTATTTAAGTATACGTGAATGATGTTAAGTGGTGACCTCAGAGGATGGGAGCTGGGGGACGGAGGGAGGATGGTAGGGAGATTTATTATTCATCAAATGCCTTCTTGTATTTTTTTTTTTTACAACATATTTTAATGTGTGCATGTTTTACCTATTTTAATGAACAAAATCTGTCAAATTTGCACATTTAATGGCCCAGTAAAGATAGAAAATAGAGCATTCAAGTAGAAAACTAATATACGCAGTCATGTCTTTGTTAACAGAATTGACTGGATAAAAGTTATCTGCCTAACGCATTCTTGCTGTTAATTAGAGCTGATACACATTTAGAATGTGTCTGGAAGAACCATCTGCTTTGGATAGGTCTTGTGTAACCTTGTAATAGTAAGATATTCATAATTTTTACTTGGATGATACACTGTATTCTAAAACACAGTCAGACCAAATACAATTTTAGGATGCTCCAGTAAGAAAAAATCGTGAAAAAGGAGGAATGGTGGATGTTGAGAGGGAGGACAGGAGGGAGAGGGAGGAAGGGAGGGTGAAGGGAAAGGAAAGGAAGAAGGGAAAGGAAGGAAGAGGGTAGAAGGAAGAGGGAAAGCTGAGTATCAAGTTTCTGTCCCTGGGAATTGAATGACCTCAATTTAGGACTGAAGATGACATTTCAGCAAAAGAAACAAAGGAGCTATTGGAGAAACAAAGAGTTATTTTGACTGCTTGATTTAAAAAAAAATTTTTTTAATCCTCACCAGAGGACATTTTTTGCATTTATCTACAAATGGAGCGGGAGGGAGAGAGGGGGGAAGAGAGAGAGAGAAGCATCAATGTTAAAGAGACAAATCGACTGGCTGCCACCCACATGACCCCAATTGGGGCCAGGGAAAAACTGCAACCAAGGTACGTGCCCTTAGTGGGAACTGAACCCAGGACTTTCTGGTCTGCACGTCGACGCTTTAACCGCTGAACCAAACTGGCCAAGGCTGACTGCTTAATTTTTCATTAATCTGAGAATAATTGACAGAGCATGGTGTTTTTTTAAAAAAAAATTTTTCTTTATTGATTTTTAGAGAGAGGAAGGGAGAGGGAGAGAGAGATAGAAACATTAGTGAGAGAGAAAACATCAGTTGCTACCTGAGAGATAGAAACATTAGTGAGAGAGAGAACATCAGTTGGTGCCTCCTACATGCCCCCCCAATGAGGATCAGGCCCACAACCTGGCTTGTGCCCTGACTGGGAATCAAACCTGCAACCTCTTGGTGCTTGGGGTGTTCATGGGTCAATGCCCAACCAGTGAGCCACACTGGCTGGCCCATGGTGATTTTGTTAAGCACTAGTTTCATTCTGGAAGAATGAATCAGAGAAAACTTCAGTTAAATTGTGGACTGTGCTAGTATGAATATTTGAAATGGAGTAGAGTGTGAATATTTATGATGATGATGTAGAATTCCTAGCCTTACTGAAATTAATCTTGTTGTGGTGGCATAATTGAGTCACTGACATTTTCAGTGCAAAAATATAAATTGTAAGGAAGAAAATTAGAACCATAACAGGAACAGATTTTCATGGATTTTTTTTCTCATTTTTCCTTTTTTTTTCCCCCCAGGGTAAATGGGAAGTTGGTAGCCCTGAAGGTGATCAGGCTGCAAGAAGAAGAAGGTACACCTTTTACAGCTATCAGGGAAGGTAGGTCTTTTCTCTTGTTATCTCTGCTTTTGTGTTTGCATGATACCTGTAGCTGTTTAAAAATTATGCATCTCTGAATATGTTGAGTTTTTAAATTATGTGGTTATATCTCTTATTGGAATGTGTGAACTGAAATTTAAAGATCAGTACCTCTTGCCATCATATCAAGTCATGTTGAATAAAATGAGAGCATCCTGCTGCATACTGAAGTGTGGGAAAATGTGCTGCTGTGTATTGATGTTCACTACCTGACTGAGGAATTGTATATATCTGATTTGGTTTGCAGAGCTCCTGAGGTGCATATTAATCTAGCTTTACTCTGTATTCATGACTGTAAGGAAATTCCTTACAAATGAGGGATCAGTCCTGGCTGGGTGGCTCAGTTGGTTGGAGCATCTCCCGTGTACCAAAAGGTTGCGGGTTCAATTCCCGCTCAGGGCACATGCCTAGGTTTAGGGTTTGATCCCCATTTGGGCTGTATACAGCAGGCAACTGATTGACGTTTCTCTATCACATTGATGTTTCTCTCTCTCTCCCCCTTCTTCTCTCTAAACATATTCTTGGGTGAGGAGTAAAATAAATAAATAAATAAATAAATAAATAAATAAATAAATAAATAAATAAATAAAGGAAGGAGGATCATACTGTCTTATTACTCATCTATATTCTTTCTTGATTTCTTTGTTTTATCCCTTACTACATTTTTATTTGATTTTTCTTTTTGACTTATAGATTTTTTTTTTTTTTTGAATCCTCACCCAAGGATATTTTTTTTATCTTCGGATAGAGTGGGAAGGAGGAAGAGAGGGAGAGAGAGAGAAACATCGACGTGAGAGGGATATATCTACTGATTGCCTCCCACATGACCCCGACCACGGCTGGGGACAAACTGCAACCGAGGTATATGCCCTTGTCCAGAATTGAACCCGTGACTCATTGGTCCTTGGGCCCATGCTCTAACTGCTGAGCCAAACTGACCAGGGCATTAGTGGGAACTTTTAAATTCAGTATCAGAACTTTTAGTATTAGTAGCTTTCTCTCTACTGCATTTTTGAAAATATATATTATCTTGACTTAAAAATTCAGTTTGTTCTTGTGCTGAAGGAACCACAGCTACTTGTTTTGTTGATCTACAGTGAAGTATAAATATCATTGATTTACTGCTATAGTATTATTAAGGTATTGGTGAAGTAAATGTAGTGTATTACTGGTTTGATTGTTTTCCACAACTGTTTTTATTATTTACATTATTTTGGAAGTCTTCTTTCTGTTTTCACTTTTTTACCTTTCATTCTCTTTTTTTCATACCACTTCAGTTTGGTTTTCATAATTCCTGTTTAGCTGAGCATGTTTTTATAAGGTTAATCAATGACCTCCTTATTGCCAAAACAAATAGACACCTGTCCTTAATTTATCAAACCTTTTAGCAGGTCATACATGGTTGAAACATTCTCCTTGGTGACATCAGATCTTCCAAGTAGGTAGTTTTTCTCTTTCTTTTGCTGGTTCCTTTTCTAAATATTAGGGCATTTTGGGACAGGCAAGGGGCCTTTTTTTTCTCTAATCAAATCTCTTCCAATGTGATTTTATTATTTCAGGACTTTAAATAGCAACGATAAGCTGATGACCTATACATATCTCTCTTTGCCAAGACCTTGTCTTTGTCTCCATTCTCATATATCCATTACTTGGCATTTCCTCTTGAATCCAGTAATATATAGGAAGGATAATATATAACTACCAACTGAGGTTTATTTCAGGAATGCAAGGCTGGTTCAATCTTGAAAAAGCAATCAGTGTGTAACAGTCATCTCAAACTTAACACATCCAGCCCTGGCCGGTTTTGCTCAGTGGTTAGAGCATTGGCCTGTGGTCCAGAAAGACCTGGGTTCGGATCCTGCTAAGGGCATGTACCTTGGTTGCAGTTTGTTCCCGGCCCTGGTTGGGTCGTGCGGGTGGCAACCACTCGATCTGTCCTTTTCACATCGATGTTTCTCTCTCTCTCTCCCTCCCACTCTACCTCCCCCTCCCACTCTAAATGTCCTTGGGTGAGGATTAAAAAAAAAAAAAACTTAACATATCCAAATAGAACTCATGTCCTCCACACCATCACTGAAATCATTTTCACCCAGTATTAGTTATAGCAGCACCCATTGCTGCTCCTCCCCAAATCTTGCCCATGAAGGAGTCCTATAAGTTACTTCACTAAAACATCTCAAATCGGTCTACTTTCATTGTCTTTATAGCCACCCCTAGTCCAGGGCATCATCAGCTCTTGCTTAGACTTCTGTAAGTTGTTTAATTACACTCTCCACGTCATCTTTTATCTTCCTATTTATCCCTTCTCTACTCTGTAACCAGCATAATCTTTTTAAAAACCTAAATCATATTATTTGAAAGCTGCCGTTTCAAGTACCGTATGACGTGTTTTTCCCCAAACATGCTACAAGATCTCCTGTGTCAGGGGTTTTACATGAGTGTTGGCCACGGCTGGAATGTTCTTCTCTGGCTCTTCTCATAGGCCAGGTGTCAGTTCATATATTTTCTTTTCAGACAAATTTCCATTGACTCTTTTATCTAAAAGGGCAGCTGACCACCTCCTTACCCATTTTTACTCACCATGTCACCACCCTGTTTTCTTCATAGTTTATACTGGAATCTGACATTAATTATTTGCGCTCCTCTCTACTAGTATATAATCTTCGTGAGGTCAGGACCCTTGTCTGATTGTTCATTGCTGTATCCTCAACATCTAGCATGGTAATCGTGATATTTACTGCGTGACTTCAAGAAAGTCATTGCGCTGCAGTCTATAAATACGACAGAGTGTTCGACACAGACTGTGCCTCAAGGAATCTGCCTTCTAGGTGGGAGGCAGAACACACAGATAATAATTTGAAAAACAACATTAGGTGGCATTTCAGTGCCAGATCATTTCTAAAAGATTGTAAGTTTTAAATCAATTCCTCCATTAGTCAAGGGAGGTGAGGTGGCAGGAGGGTCTTGAATTAGGCATGAGGGATAAGCAGTGGAGAGTAGATTGAGGAGCTGAGACCAGAAAGCTCAAGGACAGTGAATGGGTCAGGAGTTCTCATTTGGTGGGTGTGGGAGGGGGGGATGGTTATGGCTCCATAGAAGGTATCACCACAATAATTGGATAGTGTAACTAGCAGTTAGAGCATCAGAGCTGGGTATTCTGCAATATGTAGGACACTCGAATACAGAAGTAGGGAAACTACAATCTGGGTCCCTCTGCCAGTTTTTGAAAATAAAAAATTTTAAAAATGTTTTTATTTATTTATTTGAGAGAAAGAGGAGGAGGGGGGGAGAGAGAGAGAGAGGGAAACATTGGTGTGAGAAACATCTGTTGGCTGCCTCCTACACCCCCCCCACTGGGAATGGAGCCTGCAGCCTGGGCATGCATCCTGCCCAGGAATCGAACCAGGACCTCTCAGTCCATGGGATGATGCTCAATCCACTGAGCCACACTGGCTGAGCTAAAAATAAACTTTTATTTGAACACAGCACTTCTATTCATTTATGTATTGTCAGTGTCTGCTTTCTTAGAATCAGGTGACTGTGACAGAGTATGTGGCCCACAAAACCTAAAATATTTACTGTCTGGCTCTTTACAAAGTTTCTCAACTCCTGCTTTAATACAGTGAACAATTGTTTTATGTCCCATAAGCCTTTTGAATGTCCTACTCGGCATTCATGCAGGTGAAAACCTGTTTGTATTTGTCTTAGGCTATTATCCAACTATTTCATATATAAACCCAGTGTATGCTCTGCACATGTTTAATACACACCAAATTTTCTAGGAATACAGCTACAGTGTAAATCGAAGGAAAATTGTGTTTTGTTTAAAATTTTTCTAAAATTTGTTTACCGTTCTGGAAAGGTATTTATTTACCTAATGGCAATGTTGCTTGTGTTAATTAAGTTGCTGATATAACACTCTCAAACCGTCTAAATTTGTAGTGGTTGTATTCATGCTTATTCTGTATACAGATGTGAGCACCGTTCTTTATTATGATTTCCAGTATAGTTGTGCCTGACTATTTATATATTTCAATATATCATTTTGTTATAAATAATTTTTCTATTTCTCTTTTGCATTTCATTTATATACTAATATATGTATATATTTGAAATTATATAAATATTCAAAATTATGGTTGCTCACAGACTCATATCTATGAATTTTATTTCACTGTGGTATTTGTTATGTAAAGAAGGTATTGGGTCTGACGAGACTGGAAACCACTGGCTGAGATGGAGAGGTGAGTTCCAGTTGAGCTGTGGAGGGAGGCAAGGTTAGGAGTGCTAGTGAATTTACTTACGGGAAACCCTGAATGTTGGGAAAGTAGAAGAGTGGTAAAGAGATGCCAGGCCAGGAGAAGCAGGAAGAAAATGAAACTGAGTAGCAAGCCTGCTCCCTGGAATTAACCAACCTCACCTTGTTGTTGGTGCCTGTTAAGAGGCAGTTCATCATGACATTCCTGATCCAGTTGCGACAGTCGGGTCCATCAGTGGGAGGTCCAGTGAAAGAAGCAGGTAGGGTCCATTAAAGTTGTTGATGAGTTATCTGTTTATGTTGCCCGGATATGAGGCAAGGCCTCTGGGCGCATGGCAAGCCTGGAGATAAGCTCAGGAGCTGTCCCTGGGAGTCAGTTCTGTTGTAGAATGCAGGGCTGGCTCTGCAGTTGGGACCCTTTTTGTGGGTTGGAGAGCTTCTGACTTTTGAGCTGAGTATATTAGAAAGGTAAATCTGATATTAGGATAGGATCTAGATTAGATAAGAAGGAACCTGGAAGCTGATAAATTAGTCATTCAAAGTAGTGCAGATTTGAAATGATGAAGAGCCAGGTTTATTGCAAAGGGACAAAGAATGATAGGTAGAGGAAAAATGGTCAGAGCTAGGTGAATTATTGATTATAGATTATTTGAGAGGGAAATATCAATGGTTTTGAGTTTGAGTGTGTAATAAAAATGATGCCAGAGGGAGAAATAGTCTGTAACTACCTGGGGGAACTGCTTTTAACTCTTTACAATTTGAAAGGGCTGTTATGCAATTTCATCCTCACTTAGCCCTTTGAAGGTTATTTTTTGGATAGAATTTATATTGTTTATAGAATCTGTATTTTATAAATATGGAATTGAGGCTCAGAGAGATTAGATGACTTGTCCAAGGAGTTGGATCTGGTACCTAGATGCTCTCAGATCAAAACAGTGCCATACTAACTTTGAGGGTAGTTGATTTGGGTTTTAGGCATGTTGAGTTCATGAGTCATCTGTATGAAAGTGTCCTGTTGGCGACGTGGAAGTGTAGCTCACAAGACTTCAGCCTAAATAGTATATATATTTAGCATGGATTTAAACAAATTGAACAAGAGTCCTATTTTTTGTGGGAGAGAGTTTGGAGTGAAATCAGGGAGTTAAGTTGCAAGGCAGTGTCGTGAGGGGGAAAGCCCCATGGATATTAGAGTCTGGGATGCTGGGTAGTGATCCTGATTTTGTTTTTCATCACCTCACAATATAAGGCAAGTCATCTGTTATTAGTTTGGTAGGGCCGTAACCAAATATCACAGATTCAGTGGCGTAAACAGCAGAAATGTATCGCCTCACGGTTCTGGCGTCTAGAAGTCCAAGGTCAAGGTGTAAGGGCCCACTTTCTAGGGGCCACGAGGGAAGGATCTGTTTCAAGACTCTCTCCTTGGCCTGTAGACGGTCATCTTCTCCCATGTCTTCACATCGTCTTCCCTCTATACCTGCCTGTGTCCAAATTTCCTCTTCCTGTAAGGACACCAGTCATAATGGATTGGGGCCCACTCTAATGACTTCTCCTTAACTACCTCTGGAAAATTCCTATCTTCAAATACAGTCATGTTCTGAGGTGCTAGGGTTAGCACTTCAGCATATGAATTTTAGGGGACACAATTCAGTCCATAACACCACCCAATGGCTTTGGACCCCAGTGACCCTACTTGTAGAACAAGGAGCTGGTTTGTGTCATCTCTTAGAAACTGTCTACCTCTGCACTGTGGTTTTCATTTCCTAAGGAGTCTTTAAATTCAGAGATTGCTGCTCTGGATATCAGAGAGTGAAACAGGAATTGTTGACATCTAGAGGAACTGATCGCAAAATGACATTGTATTTTTTTTTTTTTTGAGTAAAATATTAAGGTTTCCTAATAAAATCTGACTTTTGAGTGGATAGAAATGATGCTATAATAATAATAAGAATTAAACTCTGGGTCAGTTTTGGTTATTTGTGTCTTTGCCTTCTCATTCCTGCCTTTCATAGTCTTATTTTTCTGCAATTCATGTGTGGAAACAGAAGCTGTCACCAATGCTCATAACCTTTTGCTATTAATACTCCTAGAAATCTGTGCACAGTAACTCCTCTGTGCGGCTAGTGGTAGAGCTTGAAATATTTAGGACGGAAGGTGGGAGATGCTGGCAATGCGTTCACTTGTACATTTTTACATCGATGAGGGAGTAGCGTGGCTTCTGCAATTGCAATGAAACGCTTTAATTTTCGTTGGCCTCTTTTCTGCTGTTTTGGTCAGTTTCCTTATTCGCAAAATGTCAACAGCAGGAAGATTTCAAAGTAGAAAACACTGTGCAAGTAACACTTGAAGGCTGCTTGCCATGTACAAGCTTACCTGGGAATTCAGACTTTAACACGTAATAGTCACCTAAAGTGCAAATACTTGTAAGCAACCCTAATCTTACCCAGATTTGTGTCCGAAGGTGGACTTTGAATTTTATCTCATAGAGCTAGAGTGCTTAATGGCTTCATTCCGGTTCAGATACTTTGACGCTCATTCTGTCTCTGCTGCTTAGAGAATGAAGTAGCAGTGTGAGGGCCAGCTTTTCTCTCTTAATTTAAAATCTTTATATGACATCCTCATGGTTTTTAGTGGTACTGATGAAGAATTGGGAGATAGGCTTGAAAGGAAGTAGATGGAATGTCTTAGGATGTGCCCGCTTGAAAATAACTTAAAAATGTGTGTGTTCTTACTCTGTAATAGTCTAGATGTCCAAAGTTTTTTTGTTTGTTTGTTTTGGCTAAGATTTCCCCAGAAGAGAAATGAAAGTGAAGGAACCACTTGTCTCCTTTTGTGGATTCTTGAGTATCTAATACATAGTTTTCCTAAGTGAGGGTTATGCTTGGAGAGAAATGGAGATACTCTAATAGAGAACAGTTTAACATTATAATAGTAACAGTGTCAATGAACAGTATTTTGTGTGTGTTTACACACTGTGCACACAGGGTCGGGGCCTAGTCTCCCTTCATTCTCACTACACCCTCAAGGGGCGCAGTTTCATTTGTTCTAGTTGAAGGTGAAGAAAGTGGGACTTGGAGAGGCCAGCGGCTCAAGGTCATAGCTAGTGCGCGGGTTGAATCCAGCCATTCACACTCCAGAGCCCACACGTAAACTTTACACTAGGACAGAGAGATTTTCAGTAGAAAATTTGAATTTAGACTGCATATTTGTTTCAAACAGAGGGTTACATTATTGCCATTAAATTAAAATAAGCAAAAAAGATAGATTTTAGGGGAGGTGAATGTAGGGGGAAAGCTTGTTTATGAAAGTGCAGGCACATTATTCAGTGAGTATAGTGGGGCAACATCCATGTAGGGCAAGCGAAGGTCCAAAACAGAAAGGAAACAGGGTCAAGAGGAGCTCAGGGACAGTCTGGGCATGGGGAAGCAAAAGCCCAGTACAGCGGTAAGCTGTAGACTCTGCATGTAGAGTATGGAACTCATTATTGGAATGTATCCTTTTCTTAAAATACGTTTTTATTGACTTTTTAGAGAGAGAGGAAGGGAGAGAGAGAGAGAAACATCTATGTGAGAGAGATACATCAATCAGCTACCTCCTGCAGGCCCCCTGCTGGGGATCGAGCCTGCAATCTTAGCACGTCATGCCCTGACCGGGAATCGAATCGGAACCTCTCAGTCCATGGGAGGATCCTCAGTTCACTGAGCCACACTGGCTGGGCTAGAATAGTCCAGTACCTAGAAAGGCAGAGGTAGGTGGAAATTAAAGAGGAGGTTAAGAAAGAAAGACAACATCTTTTTATGTAGAAATAGTTAAACTGCTAACAAAATGAATAATTGATCTTTTTTATTGTTATTTAATTGTATAATTGTCATTTAATTATATAACTAAATATTTTAATAGTACAGCAAATTTGGTATATAATATCTATGTTATTGTTACTGTTTTTATAAATTTGGTGAAGTAATAAAATAGAAAATAAGGCTGATTTTAATCGTGCATGAAACGTTTTGGTGTTTGCTATTTGATTTTTGTCATTGCATTTGTCTTATGTCATAGGCTCTTTTATTTATTTTTTAATTTTTTTTTTTTTATCCTCACCTGAGGACACTTTTCCATATTTTGTTCAGATAATGGGAGGGAAAGAGAGAGAGAGAAACATCGACGTGAAAGAGACACATCGAGTGGCTGCCAACCACACAACCCAACCAGGGCCGGGGACAAACCGCAACCAAGGTACGTGCCCTTAGCGGGAACCAAACCCAGGTCTCTCTGGACCACAGGCCAACGCTCTAACCGCTGAGCAAAATGGCCAGGGCGGCTCTTTATTTATTTTTGTTGCTGCTTTTAATCACAATTCTTTTTCCTTGTAGTTGTCTGATATAATTGCTTCTGAAGATTGAATATTAGCTTTGATATCTGAGTTGTAATTCAATCAGCAATGAACCAGTCTGAGTTTCATTTTTTACATTTCATGTTTGGGGTAGTCTATTACTTTCCTAGGGCTTAAAAGAACAGAAATTTATTCTCTCACAGTTCTGAAGGCTAGAAGTCCAAAATCAAGGTATTGGCAGGATGTACTCCCTCTGAAGGATCTCGGGGAGAATCTTCTCTTGTCTCTTTCTGGCTTCCATTGGCTCCCAGCAAGCCTTGATGTTCCTTAGCTTGTTCCTACATCATTACAATCTGTCTCTGTCATCACATGGTCTTCGTACTTGTGTTTTTTCCTGTTCTTACAGGAAGAGCAGTTGCTGGACTTAAGGCCTACCTTAAAATAGTATGTCTTCATCTTAGCTAATTACAGCTGCAAAGACACTGTTTGCAAATAAGGTTACATTGTGAGGTTCTGAGTGAACATAAATTTTGGGGAGACACTAATTCAACCCACCACTGGTGTTTATTCCTCTCTGTTTCACAGACAGATTTGTATGTAATAGTGGACTGGGACATGCATTGCCCTTTGGGAAGCTTAGGAGAAAAAAAAGACTGTAAGTGGCTTTGATCAGACTCTTCATTGCTATCTCTTTACTAAGTATACATTATCAGACAAATGAATGGATGCATTAACTTTCTTCAAGGTGATTTGTTCTTGGTTCATTCTATATAGGCTCTTTTGTTGTTGATTTGCATTTTTGTTTTTAAAAAAGTATTATTGACTGAAAAAGCTGAAGATGGTGGCGGGCAGGACTGGAGGGAGGGTGAGTGTGTGAGAGAGTGAGCGAGTGTGTGAGAGTGTGAGTGGAGGTGAAGGTGGACGACCAAACCCGAGCAGTGCAGAGCCGCGGAGCAGAAGGTTCCTGTGCTGTGGACGGAGCAGCCGGCTACTGTGGGCAGCAGCCCTTCAGCGCCCTTCTCCTTGCGCCTCGGGGAGGTCCCACCATTTTGGAAGATCCCGGGTCTTCCCTGGGAGGAGGCAGTGGGAGCGACTAGGGCCCAGCAACCCGAGCCCAACAGCACACCTGGCACCATCGGACCAGTAGACACTCTGTGTCAACACAAACCAGTGCACAGTAGTGGAGCTGTCAAGGTGCCGGTTGCGGAAACTGCAAATGGCTGGAAGACCAGCACTGTCCATCGCAGTAGCAGCCCGATCAAAGTCGAGATATACCCCCAGCAACAGAGGCTGGGGAGCAGACATCCATCCCCAGGCAACAGAAGCACAGACCAGCAGCAGAGAACCATCCTCAAAAACTACAGCAAAGGCTGAGCAGGAGCTGAGCCCCACTGGGCAGCAGCACTCCTCAGCCACCAGCGGCTGGACCTGGGGCTCCATAGGGGCCTGTGCAACACAGCTGTCCACAGAGCGGTGGGAAGCCGGGGATCCATAGGGGCCTGTGTGACCCAGCGGCTCACAAGAGTGGTGTGGAACCAGGGCTTGAGAGGGGCCAGTGCGATCCAGCTCCCCACGGGATCAGTGGGAAGCACAGGCTCCAACGGGGCCTGTACAACCCAGCTGCTCACAAGATCAGTGGGGAACCAGGCTTCCAGTAGGGCCTGTACAACATAGCTGCTCACAGGTCCAGCTGGAAGCTGGTGCTCAAGAGGGCCCCTGTGTGCCCCAGCCTCCCAAGGTGCAGGCAGGGAGTGTGGCCCCAGCAGAGCCTGAGCAATACAGCTACACCTGGCACCAGCGACCAGCTGGGAACACAGCTTCAGAGGGGCCCACACAGTCCAGCTGCAGCACCTGCCAGGACACACCAGTACCGGCCCCCAGTAGTCAGTCCTCCAGGATCCTCAGTAGGCAAGAGGCGACATGCAACAGAGCAGTCTGGGAGGCACAGTAGCCTTATTTAATATACAGTGAGCTGCCTACACATCCAAACATCCCCCACCAGGTCTAGAGCTACCAGACGGCTAAAATGGGGAGACAAAGAAACAACACCCAAAGGAAAGAAAAAGAGGAATCACTAGAAAAGGAACTATAGAAAATGGAAGAAAGCAACTGGTCAGATAAAGAATTCAAAGCAATGATTTTAAGGGTGCTCAAACAATTTGGTAAGAAATATAAGCAACTTAATAAGAATTATGAAGAGCTCACTGGGAACTACTTCAGCTTAAAAAAAGAGGTAGAAGCTATGCATAAAAATCAAGAGGAAATAAAGAATGACATAGCTGTTATGAAAAATACCTTAGAAGGATTCAATAGTAGATTAGAAGAAGCTGAAGACTGATTCAATGACTTAGAAGGCAAGGTAGAGAAAAACATCCAAATAGAGCAGCAAATGGAGAAAAAGTTTAAAAAGCAGGAGGAGAGTTTAAGGAAGCTGTGGGACAATACAAAATGTAACAACATTCACATTATAGGGGTACCAGAAGGAAAAGAATCATAGAAAGGAATAGAGAACCTGTTTGAAGAAATAATGACAGAAAACTTTCCCAAACTGGTGAAGGAAAAAGTCACACAAGTCCAGGAAATACAGAGAGTCCCAAGCAGGATGAACCCCAGAAGATCCACAACTAGACACATCATAATAAAAATGGCAAACATTAAAGACAAAATAAAAATCTTGAAGCAAGGGAGAGACAAAGTTACCTACAAGGGAGATCCCATTAGACTGTCAGCTGATTTCTCAATAGAAACTCTACTGGCCAGAAGGGAGTGGCATGAAGCATACAAAGTAATGCAAGGCAAGGGTCTGAATCCAAGACTACTCTATTCAGCAAGACTATCATTGAAAATTGAAGGAGAACTAAAGAGCTTAACGGCTAAAAAAAAAAAAAAAAGCTAAAGGAATTTACCACCATCAAACCAGCACTGCAAGAAATGCTGAAGGGACTGTTGTAAGAAAAAGAAGAAACAGAGAGAGAGAGAGAGAGAGAGAGAGAGAGGAACACAGGCATAAAATTAAAATGGCAGCTAATAACTATCTATCAATAATTACCTTAAATGTAAATGGCTTAAGTGCTCCAATCAAAAGACATAGGGTAGCTGATTGGATAAGAAAACACTACCCATATATATGCTGTCTACAAAAGACCCACCTCACAACAAAAAACTCACACAGGATGAAAGTGAAGGGATGGAAAAAAATTTTCCAAGCAAATGGAAATGAATAAAAAGTTGGTGTAGCAATACTCATATCTGACAAGACAGACTTCAAAACAAGGGCCATAATAAGAGACAGAGAAAGTCACTACATAATATTAAAAGGTTCAATCCCACAAGAGGATATACTCACCAAGAAACAAAAAGAGAGAAACTAAATAAACAAAATCAGAAACGAAAGAGGGGAAGTAACAGCTGACACTACAGAAATACAAAGGCTCATGGAAGCATATTGTCAGAATGGCCGTCATCAACAAAGCATCAAACAATAAGTGCTGGCGAGAGTGTGGAGAAAAGGGGACTTTAGTACACTGCTGGTGGGAATGCAGACTGGTGCAGCCACTATGGAAAACACTATGGTGTTACCTCAAAAAGTTAAAAACGGAACTGCCATTTGATCCAGTGATTCCACTTCTAGGAATATACCCTAAGAAGCCTGAAAGATCATTCAGAAAGAATATATGTATCTGTATGTTCATAGCAGTACCATTTACAATAGCTAAGATCTGGAAACAGCCCAAGTGTCCATCAGTAAATGAGTGCATAAAAAAAGCAGTGGTATATGTACACAATGGAATACCATGCAGCTGTAGAAAAGAAAGATCTTTTATCCTTTGAGATGACATAGAGGGACCTGGAGACTATTATGCTAAGCGAAACAAGCCAAGCAGAGAAAGACAAATATCACATGATATCACTTATTTGTGGAATATAATGAACCAAACAAACTGATGAACACAGTTGACCCAGAGACATAGAGGTAGGGTACAGACTGAGAAACCTCAGAAGAGGAAGTGTTGGGGTGGTGGGGAGAGATAAACCACAGAACTTATATGCATGTATGCATAACTAATGGACATAGACAACAAAGCTGGGCATGGGGAGGAGGGTGTCAATGAGGGAAAAAGGAGAAACATCTGTAACAAAAACAAATTAATAAAAATAATTTAAAAATAAAAAAGTATTGCTTTCCTTGACGATTGAAGGACTTGTGGACTGTGGCTTGTGTGGAGGGACATTATGTCAGGCAGGGTAGTGAATATGGTTGAGGCATTGGTAGTTATGTTGGCAGCAGAGAGAACTGATCAAATAGAGACCCCCGAGTCTGCTAAGTAGATGTGAAATGACACGGTCTACTTTCTCGATTCTTTATATAGATTGTTGGGACTTCAGAGACATTTACTCCAAGACAAAATATACATTTTGGTTGGGATCTATGCTGTTCCACAAGAGTGTTGTTTTTTTTTGGTTATCCAGATATGCATTCCAACAATTATATAGCTCTTAAGATCAAATAGAACCCAAATATTCTTTGTAAGATCCTGTCTTTAACTAGTGATATCTGAATTTCCAATGTCTGGACACCTTTCTGGTGAGAGAAGGAATCTGCCAGAGAAATCAACTCTTGTGTTTTCTCCCTCGCCCCTAACATGGAATCTCTCTTTCAGGCTCCTGGAAGCTGAATTGAGAAGGTGGGCACAGATGGGAAGTGGGGTGTCCGGATCATAAGCTCTTAGAACAGAACAGACCATGGTGCTGGGGAAGGAGCAGCAAGAGCAACCGTTTGTTCCCCTGTTTGCGTTTTATCAGTAGCGATATTGTGAATTGTTGATCGTCTTGTAATGCTTTCTGAATTAGCAAGTAGATTATAAGAACAGTTTTTAGTCAGGCTTTCCCCTGGGCTAATGCAGCATCTGAGCCTATGCTTTGCGTGTCAGGTAAAATTAGGTCTCTCTCAAGGGTCTTAAGGATGCTTAAGATTCAGTAATTGTGTGCTCAGCTTAGATATTTTTGAATTTGGCTGTTTTATTGGCAAAGTTTTTTTTAGAAACTACCTGTGCCACCATTGTTGGAGATACTTCAATCCTCTATGAGCTAATTTGGAAGCTAAGTCAGATTTTAGAGATCACCTTATCTCGGTCTCTCAGTTGCATACTGGTGGCACTCAAATTGCATGTTTGGTTCTTGCAGTCGATTTTAACAAATTGGATGAGCGACCAACCAGCAAGGGTTAGTTTCACTTGTGGCAAAGAGCCTGGGTTCTTAAAATCTAATTGCCACAATTCAAATTTGGCCTCCATTCCT
Source organism: Molossus molossus (assembly GCF_014108415.1). Classification (NCBI taxonomy): domain Eukaryota; kingdom Metazoa; phylum Chordata; class Mammalia; order Chiroptera; family Molossidae; genus Molossus; species Molossus molossus. The sequence continues at coordinate 36,078,422 of NW_023425401.1, read as the reverse complement.
GCCTCTGTATGTGATTTTGAGCAAGTCAGTTAAACTTTCTGTGCCTCAGTTTCCTCATTTGTAAAAGAAGGATACAAATACTACTAACCTCATAGGATTGTTGGGATATGGCAATCACTAAATATAAAGACGAGGCCATAAAATAGAAAGAGTCAGGGAGCCATGAAAGTGTCTTGGAAATAAAAAATTCATTAACAAGAATTAAAAATTCACCCTCACCGGTGTTGCTCAGTTGGTTGAACATCATCCCATGCACCAAAAGAATTAAAAATTCAGGAGAAGATTTGGACGGTCATCTCAAGGAAAACTCCCAAAAGAAGACCAAGAAGAGTGATCCTCTCTTATCTCTTTGAGGATAAGTGATACAGTTCCTTTTAATGTTGTTCCGTATTCTCTCTCTCATTATTTGCTTGTCTGTTTTGTTCTGTTTCTCATTGGAAGCATCCTTCAGCTGCCTGGAGATCTTGATTATCAGTTAATTTAAGAGTGAGACACAGATATGGTGATTGAATCTCTCGGTTCCTGGGTAGGACATGTTGTTGGTTAGGGGCTTCATTGTAGGGTGATGGGGGTGGGTTAGCCAGTTTTTTGCCCCTTAGATGTCAGTATGAGGGCGTTTTTTTCTTGGGAAGAGACTTAAATTTCTACATAAGGGATTATTTAATCTCCTGCCTAGAGGGTTTAAGTTTGCTGCCAACATCTTGGTGATTGAGTAAGAGATGGAATTGTGGGGGATTCTCACCTTTCAACATGCAGAGTTTTATTGAATCTCCTTATTTTCCGTTCAGATCATGCATCTAGTGTAGAGGGACTAAGAGGTATTGAGGACTCATGGCAAAAAGTGATCAGGGCCTATAGAAGGCCATGGCAGTAGGGAGAGATAGATGAATGTGTTTGAGAGAGACTTAGAGGGACACTTGATAAGACTTAGTATTTGTCTGGGCATAGAACTTGATAGAGATGGAGGCATACAAATGACTTCCAGGGTTCTGGCTCGAGTAATTGGGTAGTCAGTGGAGCCAATAATAGGAAAAGGGAAAGATAGTATGTGCAATCTTAACATGTTAAGTTTGAGGTCTGAGATTCATGTGGCAGCTGTTTATATGGTGATGCAATTTATATGATAGGTCAGGTAACCTACATTGGGAACCTTACTTGGCCCTTTCAAGTATGTGATCTCATTTCATCTTTCAACACCATGAGGAAGGTTGACATTATCTTCATTTTAATAATTAAGTAGCTGGGATATAAATAAATTTTTGTCCAAACTCATACAAATAATTATGTGGCAGATACAGAGTCAGCTTGGGTCCTGTTCCCAGTGCCCAGAACAGTGCCTGACACATGATAGCCACTCAGTACATGTTGATGAGTGAGTCAGTGAATAAGTGAGTCAGCAAACTCCAAAATCATGCCTTTTCATTCTACTACACTGTATTAAAATTGACACAGAAACCTATATGATCAAAAGTTGTACGTAGATTTTTTTTTTCAGGCTGCTAGGAAGCAGAGAAGTGAAGTTGGGAAAGCCAAAAAAATTTGAGTCTTGATAGAGACTGTGCTACTAGCTATGTGATTATGAGTGAGTTGCTTAACATATTTTTCTTCTGTTTCTTTATCTTTGAAATGAAGGAGGGTTAGGCTATCTGATCTTAGAGCTTCATGACTAAAATAATAGTACCAGCATGAGTCTTTACCTAGATGAAAGATCTATAATCGTATCATCAGTGTTCATGCACCATGCTGTAATGCAACGTACCTTTACTGTGTTTAAAATATTTCTTTTAAACCCTCCAGTGATAATCCTTTATGTCTGTCACTGCAAAATTAACATGGATTGCTTCAGAGCATTTGATAATTGACAAACATTTTGTAAATGGAAGATAACCATCCATGAGTATAGACTTTGATTCTAAGTAAGGTTATGTAAATTGATGAAATTGTTATTCTTTGTAAGTCTGAGTAATTTTGATGGGTGTTAGCCAATTGATATCAACAAAAGATTGGCAAGCTATTAGATCACGTGTTTTCAAAAGCTATGAAAATCATATGTTTTCTTTTTATGTCTAATTTTAAAGGGTAGAGTTTAAAAAATCAAGTAACATTTCTTGTCTGCTTTAAATTTGTAAAAAATGTATATTACATTTTGTTCTCTTTTATCTGGACATGTACATTTCAAGTTATATTTGGAAATATAAATATTTTCCTGGAAATATAAATTGAACTATGATACATTTATATTTAAAACCTTTTAAGAAAGATTATATAACTATCTCTAATCTGAAGGCATTTGTAACTGGCAAAAAATCTTCATGGACTTTTTCTATACCTTCTGTGCTAACCTTTTGAAAATGTTCTCTCATTTAACTCCCACAATAATTCTGTGGTACATAGGTATCAAAATCTCAAAATTACAGATGAGGAATTGAGGCCTAGAGATAAATAAATTGCCTTGTTTCAAACAATTTGCTAGTATGCAGCTAAGTTAGGATTTTAACTGGCATCTTTTAACTGAGGTGTTTGTTCCAAAGATGATACCTCTTTCCTTCAAAATTTCTTGACTAATTTAGAAAAGTGATGGGAATTCATAATCTATGTATAAATTGCTTGTCCTGATAATAATTTTCATAGCTCCTGCAGTTGCTTTATAAAAATGCAGCCCATTGGCACACCTTTGCACTTTTCAGTATTTGAGAAACGGTTATGCTGTTTGGCTGCCTACACTATGTACTGTCTAGTAACATAAACATAATCAAAGGATGACAAACTCGTAATTAATTCGTGTCCAATGTCACGACCACTGACAGGATTCAGTGTCATTTATACATCTTCAAGTTCTAGCTTACATGTCTTTGAATGTGTAAGGAACACGCAAGGACAGTAGTAAACAAGGGGACTTTTTAATCTTCATTTGAAAAAGAGTTATGCCTGTATAGTGGAACAGACTTCATGGAAAGGAATTTGGCAGTCCTAGAAAGAGAGGGAGAAGGGGGCAAAAACATATTTGAAGAAATAATTGCCAAAAATTTACTGGAAAATGTGATTGATTAATTAATTTTTAATCCTCACCTGAGGATATTTTTCCAGTGATTTTTAGATAGAGTAGAAGAGAGGGAGAGAGGGAGAAAGAAACATCAATGTGAGAGAGACACATTGATTGGTTGCCTCCTGCACAACCCCAACCAGGGCTGAGGATTGAAGCTGCAACCCAGGTGATCTTGACTGGAACTGAATCCACAACCCTTTGGTCTGTGGGCCAGTGCTCTAACTGCTGAGCCAGTACAGCCACGGCTGGGTAGTTTGTTAATCAAAGAAGACAAATGAACCAAAATTAGGAAAAACATAAGGAGACCCTAATTTAGACCCATTGTAGTCTATTGAAAGACAGAGGAGACCTTGAAAAAAATAGGAGTAGAGCAACTCATTACATGCAAGAGAAAAAATATAGTTTAAGATCTAACCTCTCATTCAAACCACAGGAAGCGAAAAGGCAATGTTAAGGACATACTCAAAACAAAGCAAACAAGCTACCCACCAAAACTTTTACATCCAACAAAACTATTCTTCAAAAATAAATGCTATACCTTGGCTCGTATGCTCAGTGGTTAGAGCATTGACCCTCACTGTCAAAGGCATGTACCTGGGTTGCAGGTTCAGTCCCTAGCCCCCATCGGGTACATGGGGAGGCAACCAATCAATGGGTCTCTCTCACTCACATCAATGTTTTTCTCTCCCTTTCTATCTCTCTCTCCCTCCCTCCCTTCCACTCTTTCTTTAAAAAAAAAAAAAATGGAAAAATATCCTTGGGTGAGGTTAAACACAATGAATGAATAAATAAATACATTTATTATTAACTAAATGATTAAATTATAAAATCTTTGTCTATGTAATTCTTCCAGTTTCTCTAAACTTGTGTTAACTTGTATTATCAGAAACAAGCTCATTTTGTTGAGTATAAAAACTGATTACCTGCTATCCTCAAAGAGCTTAGAATTTACTAGTGGAGAAAACTAAACGTGTTATCCACTGGATTCTAGGACAGCGATTACAAAAGTCTGGTGAGGGGAAGAGCGAGCAGGAAACTGCTGCTAAGTCAAAGCGCCTTTCAAGTAAGGGGGAAGCGGTGACCGCGGAGCGATGCTGCAGCTGGCCTGGAGGAAGATTGGGAGGGTCTTCTCCTGGTGCTACCCAACCTATCTTGTCGTCACAAGACACACGGGTCACGTGTTACATGAGAGCTTAAAAAGAAATCATCGTTGCAGTGCTGGTCGGAAGTCGAGTCTCCTGGCCAACAGTGTGACGTCCGTGCCCTTAGAGCCTTCACGGTCCAGCGGGAGAGGCCAGGGCCGAGCCTTCTGTATGCCTGGGCTGTGGAGCTGGCCGTCTCTGCTGGCTGTTTTTGACAAACAGCTTTCATCACAGCCTACTACTTGTTCACTGGGCTAAAATAACCCAATATGAGCCCCACATCACTCTATAACAGATGTAGCCAAGAAGCGTATTGTAAATGGAAACTGACATGTTGAACTTAATGACTCCATCATGGAGAATCAGCCAGAGACACTGTATCTGGGAGGAACAAATGTGCCTTGCCCCTCTGAAGCCCGAGTCCTTCCAAACTCTCCTTAGCTTTGCTATGACCATCTTTTTATGTGTGTGTGGTACGTGCCCCTAGCAGGAACCAAACCCGGGACTCTCTGGTCCGCAGGCCGACGCTCAACCGCTGAGCCAAACTGGCCAGGGCTGCTATGACCATCTTTTAAGACCTTGATAAAGTGCTGTTTTTTCCCTGAAAACTTTCTGGCTTTCAGAGAAACAGTATTATTTTTTGTACTCCTTTTGCTTGCTTGTTTTGTTACTGTTTTTTTTTTTTTTTTTGCTTATATACTTATCTTTTAGCATGTAGTACATTATACTTTATGATATGATCAGTTTTATTCAATTTTAAACTGTCGATAACTCTTGGGCCTTTATATTGAGGGCCATAGTGTGAATCAAGCATTGACCAGCCACATCCCAGCTCAGTCTGTGCTGCTGCCAAAATGGAACTGACCGAGTCCAGTTGGTGTTTTCATGGATTGTAAGCAGTAATGAAAAGGGCCATAGTAGTTTTTGAATTAAAAGGGAAGGAGATCTCTGGTACAGTCATGGAAGAGATAAGATTTGGGCCCTGGCCAGTTTGGCTCACCCATTAGAGCGTCGGCCTGCGCTCCAGAGAGACCTGGGTTCGGTTCCCGCTAAGGGCGCGTACCTCGGTTGCAGTTTGTCCCCGGCCCTGGTTGGTCGTGTGGGTGGCAGCCACTCGATGTGTCCCTTTCACGTCGATGTTTCTCTCTCTCTCTCTCTGTTCCACTCTCTCCCTCCCACTCTACCTGAACATGGAGAAATGTCCTTGGGTGAGGACCAAAAAAAAAAAGATTTGGGCTGAGCTTAAAGGATAGTATTTTAGTCCATTCAGGCTGCTCTAACAAAATACCAGAGACTCCGTAGCTTATAAGCAGCAGAAGTTTATTGCTCCCATTTCTGGAGGCTGGAAGTCCGAGACCAGGGGTTTCTGGGTAGTTGTGTGAAAGCCCTCTATCAGGTTGCAGACACCCCCTTGTATCCTTATGTAGCAGAAGAGACCAGAGGGCTCTGTGGGGTATTTTTAAAGAGCATTTATCTCATTCTGGAGGATAACACCCTCATGACCTAATGGCTCTCCAAAGGCCCTACCTACCAACACCATCACCTTTGGGGGTTAGAGTGACAACATATGAATTGGGGATGGGTGTTGCACAGATACTGAGACCATAGCAGATAGGTGGGATTCATATACAGGGAAATGAACAGGGAAAGGCCTGCCCGCTAGGGTACCTGGCTAAGGTAGGAAATATCCTGTCCTCCCCCCTTAACCCCCTCACCAGTTTGACTAGCATAGAGGAAGTTAAAGATCTTGATGCTGGGTTGTATAGGTTGTTCCTTAACGTTTTCTGATGAAAACTCTAGCTGTTCTTGTGTTCACTGTTATCACATTAGAAATATAATCTGGGTATTGTTTTATGCAAAATCTTAGTTTCGTCCTAGGACTTCTGTTGTTTTGTCTGTTTGTTTTTTTATCCTCACCCGAGGACATTTTTTTTTTTCCATTTTTTTGCACAGATAGAGTGGGAGGGAGAGAGAGGAAGAGAGAGAGAGAGAGAAACATCGATGTGAAAGGGACACATCGAGTGGCTGCCACCCGCACGACCAACCAGGGCCGGGGACAAACTGCAACCGAGGTACGTGCCCTTAGCGGGAACCGAACCCGGGTCTCTCCGGATCGCAGGCCGATGCTCTAACCGCTGAGCCAAACCGGCCAGGGCTGTTTGTTTTTTTATTACTCTCACATTTGTTGCGGTGACATGGTTTTCATTGTTGATGTGGGTGTCTGGGGTAATTGGTGAGGGAAAAACCAAGAGACCACAGATCTGTGAGAGAATGTCATGAAGGGCCAGGAAAGAGGAGGAAGAACAAGATACTGAAAAGGAAGAATGTGTCTGGTTGAGGGGACCAGTGAGGTGAGGGAGATCAGTGAGGGATGAGAGTGATTAGGTGTTGTAAGCAAGAGTGAGTTTGAGGTTGATAGAACCGTTTCCAGAAGCAAGGAAGTCGGGAGTGGCAGTAGTGTTAGGGTCAGTGTTTGAATAGATGTTTCCTATGCTAACCTTGAGGTGATGGCCATTTATCCCAGTAGAAATCACTGGATGGTAGGGTTTGGAGCCAAGAGGAACTTCAGTGATTGTGTAATCTGGTTCCTTGACTTTAAAGAAGAGCAAACTGAGACCTAGACAGTTTAATAGACTCGTTTTGAACTACCAAAGTCAGGAGAGCTCAGGCCTGGAGTGATAGTCCTGGGAGTCAGTGCCGTAGGGAAGGGGGTCAGAGAGCTGGCGTGGATCACAGCTGTAGAATGCAGCTCTCGCCCCAGAATGTATCTGTTCTCGGGGGACGTGCCAGAAAGATACGTCATTTAGGTTTCTCTGTATTTCTCATTTTCCTCTGACATTTTGGAATGTGGTGGAACTCTTCAAAAGACCATCCAGTAATTCCCATTTTAATTTTTAAAAAGCAAATGAAAACCATGTGTGGAGAAAATGTACCGCGTAGTTTATCACGGGAAACATTTAGAAGTAGAAAGTCAGAGGAAAGATCGTGTAGGGCATTTATATCTTGTGGAACGTGCCATCTCAGTCAGCTCCCTGCGTGTCCTCATAAGAATTGAGTTGATAACAGCACGAGAACAAAGCCCTAACCATCTGAACAGGGCCCAAGGAAAATAATTAAAGGAAATAATAAGCGAGAACTTGGCAGAGGTTCTGTCGTCTGGGAGCTGACACTCCTTCCTTCTGTCCTGCAGTTTAGGGACAGTTTAGGGACAGTGTGGGTAGGAACCAGCAGCAGGGACAGTTTTAATGATGACACCTTGGTTTCACAGAAGTACTTACAATTATCAGATTTTCTTGACGAAGACCAGGATTCATTTTTCCGTAGGGGCATCATTGTTTTTTCCCCCCATCTTTTTGCCACATTTGAGGCAGTTCCCATGGGGAGCAGCAGATTGGTTGTGTTTGTTTATTTAAAATGACCTGGGTAACATAGTTTAAAAGTTCTAAATGCATAATAGTCATTTCATACATAGTCGTCTGTGACGTTGCTTTCTAAATGTTTTTAACTAGACTGTAAAGATTGTAAGCCTTGCGGGAAGAGATACATTTCTACTCTTCCAGGGACTTCCAGGGTTGAGTTGGGTCTGTCCCTCTTATGTTCACATATTTGGAATGTTGCAGACGGTTGATGGGGGTAAAGGGAACCAGTAACTCCCTCCACCTACCCATTCTAACCAGCAAATTGTAAACCCACAGGATTGATCACCACATAGATGCAAACCCAGGTCCAGCTGACTCTATAGCTCAGGTCTTACCACTAGGTCATGCTGCTTCCCAGAGGCAGGGTCATAGAGATTAAGACTTAACCCTTAATTGACTTGCTACTTGATTGGCCCAGAGCTGCGGACCTGTACCCTACCCCTGCTCCACATTTCCTTTCTTAGCCTGACACATGAAGTCCTCTCTAGCAGAATCACAGATGTATTAGAAAACAATAAAAATTTGCCTGGCAGAGATTTACCCATAACCAGCGAAATTTTGGGAACAGAGATTAATCAGATACTAGACACCTTGCTATTTCATAAGGTGATTAATAAGGCAGAACTTAGTGCTGTCACACAGGTGGAATCATCACCGCAAAAGACAAGATTTTTAAAGTGTTCTATCAGGGGAACTAAATCACACTGAAAATGGAAAAACATGAAAGTACAGCTGCTTATTATGCAGTTTTGTTTTCAAATGCATGCTTGAAGTTTTTCAGAATCGGGGAACTCTGGTAGCTTAGCTATAGCCTGAGAAAGTGGACCTGTAGACATACACATTTCCAGTAGTAGATCGCTGCCGTATCGCCGTTAGCTGATCCCATTATAATTTCACATTTACCTAAACCATTACAGACAAAGTAATTCAGTTTTTCTAAGCAACCAAATGATAGTAAATTTGCTTTGTTAGAAATATTTTTCATCAACTCTCAGTTTTATGTGTGAGATTGCTGGCATTAAACCTTCAGTGTTTAACAGGCAAGTCCTGCTTTATTGCTTTCGTAAAAACCTTCATCAATCTAAAAGGTTTTGAGTAAAACAAAATCTTAAAACCCCCAAAGACCAAATGGCCAATATTTTTTGTATGTGTATAATTTGTTACCCAAACTTTTCCTAAGCTGCCATTTCATTATATATATTACAGTACTTGGAGCAAAAATATGACCAAAGAAATACATGGGGATATTATTTCATTGATTTGATTAAGCTGTATGTTGCTTTTAGGCTTCATAAAGCATCTAAGGAAATCCTTAAGTATAGTGACATATTGCTTTAGTGTATGCGTGGAGTTGTTAGTGGGAGCTTTCTGTGTCGTTGGAGGGCAGCAGTACATGGCCTTTATATTTCACAGGTGAAAGCAAATTTGAGGACAGTCAAGAGCTGAGATTTTCAAGCCTGTATACTTTTCTTGTGAAATGTTTACTTTTCTTTGTTTACAAGGAAGAAACGGAAGTGATTTGTTATGCATATGTGACCAAGAGGGTCTCCAGCAAGCTGTCTTTAACGGTGACATTTCCAGGATACAGCCCTCGCTGCATGCATGTGCATGAATATACACATCAACACACCCCTGCAAATTAAAGTCCTATTTTAGATAACTCACGTTTAGTAAGTGGGACTCATGTTGTTCATTCCCCTGGTGAGTGTGATGTCGTTAAAAAAAACTTCATAGAAATAAACATGTAGAAAAATGTCTTCTTTTGAATTGCTTTGGGCCCCCTGAGTTCATGGAATCACTCTAAGCAATTTGTGGCCCGTAGAGAAGGAAGAAAAGACATTAACTAAAGCAGTAAAGCAGGACTTGCCTGTTAAACATTGCAGATTTAATGCCAGTAATTTTTTTATTTCGCTTGTAAAACTCAAGAGTTGAGGGAAAATATCCCTAAACAACCAAATTTACTATCATTTGCTTGCTTAGAATAATTTCATTACTTTATTTGCAATAAAGATTAGGTAAATCTGAAATTATAATAGGATTTGCTACTCTCTTCAACTCAACATGGCGAAACCAAATACTATTTTGAATGCCCTGGACCAATGACCCCATTGCATTTAAGGTCAACGTTAGTTTCATCGATGGAAAGAAGTCAGGTTTCCTGGGTCATGTTATATTAGACTCCTCTTTCTGCTCATTGTAATCAGCCACCACTGTAGAGTTTTCATCAGAATGGCTACCCCTGTTGTTCCTTTCCTCTCCCTCTTCATTGCTGCTTTCCTGCCCAGGTATAAAGTAGTGAAGGCGCTTGAAATAATACCCTCTGAGTCCCTCTGATTCAGGTGTTCCTCCTTTCGATTTCTCCTCGTTCTGCCGCCAGATTAGTCCTCTTCAAACAGTTTTAGGTTGGTGTCTCTGGAAACAGACTGGGAGGCAGAGTAGCATGCAGGTTCATTGGGGCGGGGGGTGCTTCAGGGGTAAACCTTCAAGGAAGTGAGGAAGGCAGGATTGGGCAGAAAGAGAAGATAAACTGCATCGAAGTTGTGCCTGAAGCCTACAGAATGTTCTCGAGCTGGAATGGGCTTTCACAGTTGCAGGTCAAAGCAGAGGGCCAGACCCTTCTACCCCCTTAGCTCTCCCCAGAGGCTGCTGATGTGATCCATTTCAAAGACCCTGTAACTTTATCTCCTGCATGGCTACCCTTTGGTCTGTAGCCACCATGTAAATCCTTTCTGCCTCCTCAAATGTCTCTGAGCGAGTCACTTCTCCACCCCCCAGAAGAGGCATGAACTCGGGGGAGGCCGTCCCAACAGCCAAGGGCTCTTTCCCAAACTGGACACAGTGGTGGAGCAGCAGCCGAGGATGGACGTGCTGGCGCTGAAGAGGGCGGCGAGCTGAGACCCAGGCTCCATCACAGTCACTTCTCACACTGCACTTTCCTGGGTCAGAACCTCTCTGTGTGCTTCCTCAGGCCAATGTCTCTGCCTGACCTAGAGGGTGCTCCATCATCCGGCCCCTCCTTACCTGGTTTTGAACTCACGTTTACCATCCGCCCTGTGTGCCCTCATCCTCGGTGTTGCCCCCCTGGTGAACTCGGGTCTGCAGCCTCCTTGGGATCCCCGCTCGCCCATTGTCCGCTCTGCACCCTGAGGCCTTGGCTTCCGCGGTCCTCCCTCCTGCACTGTCCCCTCTCCTCCAAGTCTTCTGTTGTCCCTTCATACCCAGTCTGCGAGTACTGTGCCATTCTGTGCTGTGCTATATGTTTTATCATAATTTTCACTAGCGTTGTGGGTGCTCTGGTTTAACATTATTTTGGAAGGTGAGACATATTTAATTTCTTTGGTATTCTTGATAGAGTCCAGCAGAATGCTCGTGTCATCCTAGAGGATCATTGAGTGGCTGTTTTATTTTCTGATTGTTTTGTAAATGGCTTGGCCAAAAAAAAAAGAATACTCAGATTGGTGAGATAAGATCAGATTGAGCTCAAGGGATGAAGTTTTCGACAATGTTTTTATTTTTTATTTATTTTTTATGAATTTTTATTTATTTTTTTGTTACAGATATTTTACCTTTTTACCCCATCAGCACCCCCCCCCTCCACCCTGTCCCCGGCTTAGTTGTCCATGTCCATTGGTCATGCATACATGCATATAAGTTCTTCGACAATGTTTTTAGAGTTGTAAGCGTCTACAGGTGTGTGGCTCCTGAGCAGATGACCTGAGGTAAAATGAAGAGTTGACAGCAGTTTCCTTACTCTGTTGTCCCTGTTCACTTGCTCACACTGTACGGGGCCTGTGCAGCCTACAGTTCCTGCCCTGGGATTCCAGTCTCCTTTCAGGAGTTTTTTTTTTTTTTTTTAATCCTCACCCGAGGATATTCTTCCATTTTTTTGTTCAGATAGAGCGGGAAGGAGAGAGAGGAAGGGAGAGAGAGAGAGAAACATCGATGTGAAGGGACACATCGAGTGGCTGCCACCCGCACGACCAACCAGGGCCGGGGACAAACTGCAACCGAAGTACGTGCCCTTAGCGGGAACCGAACCCGGGTCTCTCCGGACCGCAGGCCGACGCTCTAACCGCTGAGCCAAACTGGCCAGGGCAGGAGTTTTCTTTTTGTCTCTATACCCAGCACTGTGCTCCCCTCCTCCCTTAGCCATCCAGGAACTTTCTACCCCAGAGCCGCCTCCCCTGGGCATCACCCCCAACCTCGCGGAACATCCGTCTGGTCAACTCCCCTTCAGTATTTATGTGGTCACACTGCATGTACACACAGCAAAACATAATGTTGGCTGAAAGGAGCCAGGCACAAAAGAGCACATAATAATTGTTATGAAGTAGACAAAGCTAGCCTGTGGTGTTACGCTGTTACGATCAGGATAGCAGTAACGCTTGGGAGAGAGCAGAGCGCAGGAGAGGGTTTCTGGAATGTTGGGAGTCTTATTTCTTCATCTAGCGCTGGTTACCTGGATGTGAGCTGTGTACTCAGGATTGGTACTCCTTTATATGTATGCTATCCTGTGATAAAGAGTTTTTAAAAATATCTTTCTGTTGGGCAAGCTGATCACTTTATGAGCCCTTCCTTCTGTGACCGGGGGCAGGTGTCGCTCTCCCCAGATGTGCCGATTTAGAGCTAGAGAGGAATCATGAACTGGCCCTTTTAGTTCACCCTGGTCATGTGGCTTTGGGGAAGAGTGAGAGGTCATCACATCATCCATTGGCTACTGGACATTATTCTACATTAATAATGAAAAACTCTTGTTCAAAGTCTTGAGGTTTTCTTCTAATAGAGCCTGGTTTTCACTTGTATCTTATTCATTTTGCCTATTGCAAAGGAAATAGCTTTACGCTTGTTTCATCTTCAGGAAGACTTAGGGAACAGTAGCTTATGGTTTTCCTTAGGTGTTCTAGACAGACACTAATTAATCCGTGTTGGAAAAAAATTGCCCGTTGGATACTTCCAAATATTCGGGAAGGGAAAGTTGAAGTAGAGGGATAAATCATTCTTTTCTCTGTTTGGCTACATCATTCAACTTGGATGTACTTTTTCATGGTACAAAGGCTTCCTTTTCCAGAAAAAGGAGACCCTATTGGACTTTTTAAGTTTCACTTGGGTGGTGTAAATTCATGTAATCAGATTGGAAAGGCAGGCACAGGAAAAGTGTGGGTAGCATGTCCTAGTGAGACAGAGGAGGTTTGGATCAGCCAAACCTCGTCTCTAATCTGGGTTCTGGCACTGAGTATGGGAACTTGGGCGGATTGTTCAGCCTTTTCCTACAAGGGCAGGACCAGGGCTCTCTTCACATGCAACATTCCGGGGACTGGACGTCATGATCGGAACGCTCAGGGTTCAGTCAGTGCTCAATTAAACGCGGTGGTTTCTTAAGTTTAAAATCACTTTTCAGTTACAGCTGACATACAGCAGTACTTTAAAGTGTACAACATAGTGGTTTGACTTTATGTACCTTATGAAATGATTACCTGGTAAGTCTAGCACCTATAGGACATCATCCATAGTTACTACAGTATTATTGCCTCTAAGGGCTGTGACGGTTGTGGCTGTGGTGACATAAGGCTGGAACAGAGAGGACACACATTTCCAGATTGTTGTTTTGAATGTACAGCATTCTGGTACAGGTATCCCATAGCAAGCACTTCCTGCATGTTTGGGAAATAAAAATAAATGGAAGGAAGCAATCTTTCCTCTTCAAACAATAACACAGAATTTTGTGTGACTATATTAGCAAGTAGCACAAAATCTTTCATAAATACAAAGGGGATTCAAAGTAAATGAAGGTTCTTGTGAGATGGAGTTTGTCAGGAAAGGCTTCTGTTCACAGAGGTAGCTGAGTTTTGGAACATTCATCATAATGACAACAGACAACATTGGTTCTTTTTTTTGTTTTTAATCCTCATCCGAGGACATTTTTGCATTTATCTTCAGATGGAGCGGGAGGGAGAGAGGGCAGAAGAGAGAGAGAGAAACATTGATGTGAGAGAGACACATCGACTGGCTGCCAGCCAGATGACTCCAGCCGGGGCTGGGTATAAACTGCAACCGAGGTACGTGTTCTTAGTGGGAACTGAACCTGGGACTCTCTGGTCTGCGGGCTGATGCTCTAACCGCTGAGCCAAACCAGCCAGGGCAACATTTATGCTCTATGGACTCTTAATGTACTAAACAATTGAGTTCCTGCTTTATATGTATGATCTCATCTAATCCACAGAACTACTCTGTGAGGTGTCGTTCCTGGAATTATCTTCATTTGAAGTGAGAAAAACGAAAGCTTTAGTGAAGGAGTGTGGCAGATGTCCACATCTGGGTAGCTGGCTGCATCATCCTAAGACTGAAGGCGGTGTTTGTAGTGGATGTCATTAAAATTGCTTTGGAAACAGTTGCTCTTAGGGGAGCTGTGAGTATTTGGGCAATCAGTAATTCTACCTTTGTGCCCATAAATCCCAACAAAATAGTAACCAGTTAAAGGTAGTCTGGTGCAGTGGAAAGAATGTGGATGTGGAGTGAGGAGAGCTGGCTTCCAGCCCTTGCAACTTGTTAGCTCTTTGTGCCCGTGGACGTGTCACTCAACAAAGCCGAGAGTGTCTGTGTCTTCAGAAAGGGCGGGAAGTAATGCACTTCACCGTTTTGCTCTCTGGGGCTATTGTAACCATCTCCTGGGTTTATGAGGTTGTCAAGTGCTACAAAATAAGCTACTTTTGATAATAATGTAAGTAATAGACATAGTGATGATGATAATAACATGGTAGTGATGGTCGAATCACAGCAATAATAATCATTTAAAATAGTTAGTGAAAATGGACAGTAACGCTTTGTGCAGGATGGCCACGAGGACTGGACTGCCCTTCACTGGCAACGTTTCAGATATTTACTGATTAAGTTGTTTTGGTCGATTTGCAGTTTGTACCCTTCTTGGCTCAAACAAGCAATTAATTTCTCCTCAGGAAATCATGAAAGGTTACCTGTCGTTGAACAGCCTCCATTGCTGAAATTTTGGCTTCAGTTCAAGATTCGTGGCCAAATTAACATCCGAATCACTTGAGGCTTGTTCATAAAGAATAGGATTGTGGACACCATGAAAGTTTATGTACTTAGCTAAAGTGACCTGAGTTTCGCAGTGTTGCCAGGAGATAGAAACTATACTTCTGTGCTCTGTACTCTGATTCACAGACTGAAACGTAGCCTTCTTCGGGTCTGACTGTGTTTGTATGTTTGCATCTGACTGGGGCTGGAGCTCGCCAATTTAAGGGAGGGTGCCTCCAATTTCACATCTGAGATTTGTGAAGGGCCCCTATGGCATTCCACGACTTTTTGTTTTTTCTATAAATGAGAGATAATGGCTATATTTTAGTCATTTGAAAATCATCTCTTTAAGTAAAATGCCTTACAAAAACCACTAAAACCATAGCATAATTATTTCTTTCTTTTTTTTTTTTCATCCTCACCCGAGGGTATTTTTCCATTTTTTGTACAGATAGAGTGGGAGGGAGAGAGAGGAAGGGAGAGAGAGGGAAACATCGATGTGAAAGGGACACATCGAGTGGCTGCCACCCGCACGACCAACCAGGGCCGGGGACAAACTGCAACCGAAGTACGTGCCCCTAGCGGGAACCGAACCCGGGTCTCTCCAGACCGCAGGCCGACGCTCTAACCGCTGAGCCAAACCGGCCAGGGCATAGCATAATTATTTCTAAAAATTGAATTCATGTACTCTTAGAGGGACTTCTTCAGAGCTAGAACACATGCATTTCAGACATTCGGTAGTCATTATTAACCTGGTCTTTCTTGCTGTGGTATAAGTAGTGAAGATGTGTGTTTGCAAAGTGATATCTTGGAAATTTTTATTTTTATTTCAGTTTAATTTATATTAGCTATTATAGGCAAATTGTATTTTGTTGTTGTTAATCCTCACTCGAGGCTATTTTTTCCATTGCTTTTTAGAAAGAGTGAAGGGAGGGAGAGAGGAAGGAAGAGAGAGAGAGAGAAACATCAATGTGAGAAAGACACATAGATTGGTTACCTCCCACACTCACCCCGACTAGGGCTGGGGATTGAACCTGCAAGCCAGGTACATGCCCTTGACCAGGAATCAAACTTGCCACCCTTTGGTGTTTAGGCCGACGCTCTATCTACTGAGCCACACTGGCCAGGGCTAGGAAAATTGTATTTTAATGAATTGTACCAACAGGATTTTGGACTTGGACTTGTCAGGCACTGAGTGATCATAGAGGGACTAGGTTCTAGTACGGAACCCAAGCAGACATTTGACTGTGGAGATTGTCCTGTGTACTGCGGAGTGCCAAAATCTTCCCAAATGGAAGTGCTGCATAAGGTGTCCTTAGGGGATGAAATGCATGATCATAAAAATTACTGAAGAATTAGTCCTCTGACTCAAACGCATGCCATGTTAGCTATTTTCCCGAACTTTAAATATTTGCTAGTTAGTATTCGTATTTCAAAACTCCATTAAAATAATGGGCATCACTTTGGATGAACTCCCTGTCTTATCCCACATCTTAAAACTAGGTTGGTGCTTCTAAGAGGCTAGAAGAACGCAAGGCATCATGCCTTGTCAGAGAGTGGGTTTCTTCCTCCTTTGTATGATTTTCTCAAAAAACAAACAACCCATTCCCCCTGACAAAAAAAATATCTGTGTGCAATGTATATGTCTACATGCCGACACTTTGGCAAAACTGTATTCCAAAGAATGCTTGGAAGCTTTCTTGCTGAAGTGTAGGTAGTGGAGACAATTGTTTTTAGATCAGAATTTTTTTGGATACTTAAAAAAAAAAAAAAATTTGCTTGATATGCAAATTATATCAAATATAGTTCTTAATAAAAGAATTTTTCAGATTGTATAGACTTTAATGTTAGGGATTTGGGAAAATAAACTCTTGACAATAGGACTTCACTCTTACAAAATTCTTGCATCATAAATTTATCATTGCTTAAAAATGTTATGACTCATGTTTTGGAAAGGATCCTTGGAGAGTAACATAAAAATGACCATTCAGAATGTGGTAGTTACGCTTTTGTTAGTCAAACCTCCCAGCCGTCTTATTTTTTTAAGTTCAAGTCTTGATTGGTCATCTGGTTAGAAATTTCAAGAAATTGCTTTTGCAATTATAGCTATCTTGGAAGAATTCGTTCTAGAGAAACTGAGCAAGGATGCCAATTAATTCCAGCTGTTGGAGTGAATTGTATGTAAATGTTTGAGTTCAACCTCTAATAACTTAGGAAGAAGCTCTTAAATGCTATAATTTAGCAACTAAAAAGCTTTACAGGCTGTTTGTCCTCTCATTTGACCGAAGTCTTGAATGAAGCATTGATTCTTCTATTTCCTCTTTAATGAGCTCAGTATCCCTGGCCGATGTTGACTCTGTGGAGATACCAGTTCTGGTAGGAAGGCAAGATTGGGGGAGGTTACAAAAATGCTTAATTTCTAATTTTAAAATTTATTATTATTAAATATTTTGTTCTCTAAACTTGGATATTCAGTTGCATATGTATGTTTTGTAAAAAAAAAAAATTAATACACTTTGTTTTGTAGAATAGTTTTAGGTCTATAGAAAAATGGAGCAGAAACTATAGAGTTTCCATATACTCCTTTTTCCCTGCCATGGAATCTGTTATAATTGATGAACAAATGTTGATACGTTATTATTAACGGAAGTTCACGCTGTGTTGTTGTGTGATTCTGTCAGTTTCTACAAATGCATAATGACACGTGCCCCCCATTACAGTCTCATACAGAATAGTTTCAGTGCCTGGAGACTTCCCTTTGCTCCCCCTGGTCATCCCCACCCCTTGCTCCTGGTCCCAACCCTAAGCTTCAATTTATTTTCACTGTCTCTATAGTTTTGCCTTTTCCAGAATGTTATCTAGTGGCTTTTTTCACTTACAAATATGCATTTTAGTTTCCTCCTTGTCTCTTCAGGACTTGATAGCTCGTTTCCTTTTAGCGCTGCACACTGTTCCTCCGTATGTAACACAGTTCAGTGATCCGCCCAACTGCTGAAGGTCCCCTTGGTTGCTTCCAGCTTTTGGCAACTATGAACAAAGCTGCTGTATACATTCTTGGGCTGCATTTTGTGCAAACATAAGTTTTCAACCCCTTTGAGTACTGTTTAATTTCTTTTTGACACTGAGTATATAGATGAGGATTAAGATAAGCCATTTCTGTAGGATGGGAGGTGGAAGGTTGGGAGGGGGAAGATGGACTATTCGAATGTAATGTATGGGCCCAGCAAAAGTTTGCAAACACCAGACTGTCTCCTGCCAGTGGGTTAGTGCGGTGGGGTTGGGGGATGTGAAGCAGTTGGAGGGATATTTCCCCCTGCATGGTTACAGTACAGAACAGCCGAGGGGAGTACCCGTGAACAGCCTCATCAATCCCAGTCAGTGTCCGAGCTCGTTAAATTCCCATAAACACTTCTTTTGGGGGGGGGGGTTGTTTTGTTTTTACTTTATTTATTTATTTATTTTTATTTTATTTTATTTATTTTTTTAAAATTAATTTATTTTTATTACAGATGTTTCTCCTCCCCCCCCCACTGATTCCCCCATCCCCGTCCCTCCCCGCCCTGTCCCCAGCTCTGTTGTCCATGTCCATTGTTCATGCATACATACATATAAGTTCTATGGTTTATCTCTCTCCCCCGCCACTCCCTCTTCTGGGGATTGTCAGTCTGTACCCCACTTCCACGTCTCTGGAACTACCCCATTCCTCAGACTGTTATATTCATTATATTCTACAAATAAGTGCGATCATGTGGTATTTGTCTTTTTCTGCTTGACTTTTTTCGCTTAGGATAATACTTTCCAGGTCCCTTCATGTCATCTCAAAGGATTAGAGATCTTTCTTTCTTACAGCTGCATAGTACTCCATTGTGTATATGTATGACAGCTTTGATATCCATTCGTCTACTGATGGACATTTGGGCTGTTTCCAGATCTTAGCTATTGTAAATAGTGCTGCTACAAACATGGGGGCACATATATTCTTTCTCATTGGTGTTTCAGGCTTCTTAGGGTATATTCCTAGGAGTGGGATCATTGGATCAAATGCAAGTTCAATTTTTAATTTTTTGAGGAAACACCATATTGTTTTCCATAGTGGCTGCACCAGTCTGCATTCCCACCAGCAGTGCACTAGAGTCCCCTTTTCTCCACACCCTCGCCAACACTTGTTGTTTGATGATTTGTTAATGGCGACCATTCTAACAGGTGTGAGTTGACACCTCATTGTTATTTTAATTTGCATCTCTCTGATGATTAGTGATGTTGAGCATTTCTTCATATGTCTCTTGGCCATTTGTATGTCTGTTTGGAGAGGTGTCTATTTAGTTCCTCTGCCCATTTTTTTTAAATTGGGTTCTTTGTCTTCCTGTTGTTGAGTTGTATGAGCACTCTTATATTATGGAACTTAACACCTTATCTGATATATCCTTGGCAGTTATGCTCTCCCATAGAGTGGGCTGGCTTTCCATTTTGGTGGTGGTTTCTTTTGCTGTGCAGAAGCTTTTGAGTTTGGTATAATCCCATGTGTTGATTTTCTTCTTTGTTTCTTTTTCCTTAGGTTATGTATCAGTGAAAATTCTGCGTATGATGTCTGAAATTTTGTTGCCTACATTTTCTTTTAGGATTTTTATGGATTCATGTGTCATTTTATCCATTTTGAATTTATTCTTGTGTATGGTGTAAGTTGATGGTCTAGTTTCATTTTTCTGCATGTAGCTGTCCAATTTTCCCAACACCGTTTATTAAAGAAGCTGCCTTTACTCCACTGTATGGTCTTGCCAGTTTTGTTAAATATTAATTGAACATATTGTCTTGGGTCCATTTCTGGTTTCTCTATTCTGTTCCATTGATATATCTGCCTGTTCTCGTGCCAGTACCAGGCTGTTTTGATTATAGTGGCTTTGTAGTATAACCTGAAATCTGGTAATGTGATCTCTCCAACTTTGTTCTTCTTTTACAAGATTGCTGTGGCTATTCGGGGTCTTTTTTTTGGTTCCATATGAACTTTTGAAGTATTTGTTCTAGTTCTGTGAAGTATGTCACTGGTATTTAGATGGGGATTGCACTGAATCTATAGATTGCTTTGGGTAGTATGGACATTTTAATGATGTTAATTCTTCCAATCCATGAACAAGGTATGTGCTTCTGCTTTTTTATATCTTCCTCTATTTCTTTTTTCAATCATCTGTAGTTTTCTGAAAATAGGTCTTTTATTTTTTTGTTTAAGTTTATTCCTAGGTATCCTAATTTTTTAGCTGCGATGGTAAATGGGATTGACTTTTTCAGTTTCTCTTTCTGTGAGTTCATCATTGGTGTATAAGAATGCTGTCGATTTCTTCATGTTAATTTTGTATCCTGCTACTTTTCCAAATTCATTTATTAAGTCTAGTAAATTTTTGATGGAGTCTTTGGGGTTTTCTACATATAGTATCATGTCATCTGCAAATAATGACAATTTTACCTCCTCCTTTTCAATTTGGATCCCTTTTACTTTTTCTTTCTGTCTGATTGCTGTGGTTAAGACTTCCAGTACTATGTTAAATAAGAGTGGCGGAAGTGGGCATCCCTGTCTTGTTCCTGTTCTTAAGGGAAATGCTTTTAGTTTTTGCCCATTGAGTATGATGTTGGCTGTAAGTCTTTCATATATGGCCTTTATTATGTTGAGATATGATCCCTCTAGTCCCACATTGCTGAGCGTTTTTATCAGAAATGGGTGCTGGATTTTGTCAAATGCCATTTCAGCATTCATTGATATGATCATATGATTTTTATCTTTCATTTTATTTATGTGGTGTATCACATTTATTGATTTGCGAATATTGTACCAACCTTGCATCCCTGGGATGAATCCCACTTGGTCATAGTGAATAATTGTTTGATGTGTTGTTGGGTTTGATTTGCTAGTACTTTGTTCAGGGTTTTGGCATCTATGTGAATCAGGGATATTGGCCTGTAGTTTTCTTTCTTTGTAGTGTCCTTTCCTGGTTTTGGAATTAGAATTATGCTGGCCTCATAAAACGAGTTTGGAAGTCTTCCTTCTTCTTGAATTTCTTGAAATAATTTGAGGAGAATGGGTATTAGTTCTTCTTTGAATGTTTGATAAATTCCTCTGTGAAGCTGTCTGGGCCTGGGCTTTTGTTTGCTGGGAGAGTCTTGATTACATTTTCAATTTCCTTTGTTGTTATTGGTCTGTTCATGTTTTCTATCTCTTCTCGGTTCAGTTTTGGGAGACGATGTATTTCTAGAAATTTGTCCATTTCATTTAGCTCGTCGAATTTGTTGCCATATAATTGTTCATAATATATGTTAACAATCCTTTGTATTTCTGAGGTGTCAGTTGTTACTTCTCTTTCATTTCTGATTTTGTGTATTTGGGTTCTTTCTCTTTGTTTCTTGGTGAGTCTAGCTAAGGGTCCATCAATCTTGTTTATCATTTCATAGAACCAGCTCTTTGTTTCATTGATCCTTTGAATTGTTTTTTTGGTCTCCATGTCATTTATTTCTGCTCTGATCTTTACTATTTCATTCCTTCTACTTGCTCTGGGGTTTTCATTTTGTTTGCTCTCTAGTTTTTTAAGTTGTGAGGTTAGATAGTCTATTAGAAAGTTTTCTTGTGTCTTGAGGTAGGCCTGTAGTGCTATGAACTTCCCTCTCAGAACTGCTTTTGCTGCATTCCATAGATTTTGTGTTGTTGTGTGTTCATTTTCATTGGTTTCCAGGAAGTTTTTATTTTCTTCCTTGATCTCCATGGTAACCCATTTATTGTTCAGTAACATGCTATTTAGCCTGTATGTTTTCAAATGTTTTTGTATGTTCTTGTTGCAACTGATTTCTAGTTTCATGTCATTGTGATCTGAGAAGATGTTTGATATGATTTCAATCTTTTTGAACTTGTAGAGACTTAGTTTGTGCCCTAACATGTGGTCTGTCTTTGAGAATGTCCCATGTGCACTTGAGAAGAATGTGAATTCTGCAGTTTTGGGGTGTAATTCTCTGTAGATATCTATTAAATCCATTTGATCTAGTGCTTCATTTAGAGTCTGTGTTTCCTTGTTAATTTTTTGTTTAGATGATCTATTCATTGATGTCAGCAGGGTGTTGAAGTTTCCTGCTACGATTGTATTGCTGTTGATTTCTTTTTTGAAGTCCTCTAGAAGATTTTTAATATACGTTGGTGCTCCTCTATTGGGTACATATATGTTTACCAAGGTTATATCTTCCTGTTGGATAGATCCTTTCAATGTTATGTAGTGGCCTTCTTTGTCTCTAGTTATGGCCTTCATTTTGAAATCTACTTTATCCAATATAAGTATTGCTACCCCAGATTCTTTTTCCTTTTTGTTTGCTTGAAAGATTTTTTTCTATCCCTTCACTTTCAACCTATATGAGTCTTTTGTTTTGAGGTGGTTCTCTTGTAAACAACCTCTATGTGAGTCATGCTTTCTTATCCAGTCAGCTACTCTGTGTCTTTTTATCGGAGCATTCAAACCATTCACGTTTAAGGTGATAATTGATGTGTACTTATTCATTGCCATTTTTGTTTGGTGTGGTTATGTTTTCTCCTATTTCTTCTAGTAATTACAGCAGTCCGTTTTGCATATCTTGCAGTGCTGGTTTGGTGCTAATGTATTCCCTTAGCCTTTTTTTGTGTGTGTGTCTGGGAAGCTCTTTATTTGACCTTCTATTTTGAATGATGGCCTTGCTGGGTAGAGTAGTCTTGGATTCAGATCCTTGGTTTTCATGACCTTGATTACTTCATGCCACTCCCTTCTGTCCTGTAGTGTTTCTGTTAAGAAGTCAGCTGAGAGCCTTATGAGGTTTTCTTTGTAGGTAACCTGTTGCTTATCTCTTGCTGCCTTTAGGATTCTCTCTTTGTCTTTCATTTTTGGCATTTTAATTACTATGTGTCTTGGTAGGGGCCTGTTTGGGTTCTTCTTACTTGGGGCTCTCTGTGCTTCTTGAACTTGAATGCCTTCTTCCTTCACCAAGTTAGGAAAGTTTTATGTCACTATTTCTTCAAATATATTCTCTAACCCTTACCCATTTTCTTTCTCTTTGGGGACTCCTATGATGTGAATGTTATTATGTTTGCAGTTGTCCCAGAGTTCTCTTAAGCTGTCTTCCTGTTTTTCAATTGTTTTTTCCTTTTGGTTTTCTGATTGGTTGATTTTTTTCTACCTGTCATCTAATTCACTGATTTGGTCCTCAGCTTCCTCTATTCTGCCGGGTAGTCCTTCCAATGTGTTCTTAATATCTGCTATGTCATTCTTCATTTCCACTTGGTTGGTTTTCAGTGTTTCTATATCTTTGCTCATGATGCTGATGTCCTTATTCATGCTGTTGAGCTTCCTCAAGATCATGGCTCTGAACTCTACCTCTGATAATTTGCTTCCCTGCATTTCATTTATCTCATGTTTGATAGAGTTCTTTTGTTCTTTCATTTGGGATTTGTTTCTTTGTTTCACCATTTTGGCTATCTCAGTGGGTTTTGGAGCCTGCCAACTTTCCCCTGTGGGTATTGGTGTTCTGCTGTTTGTGGCTTCCTCTACTGGGTTTGGATGAGCCTGGGCAGGCCCACGTTAAACACCTCTGTCAAATCTTACTTTCCTGGGTACATTTGCAAGCCCAGGGAAGGTTCAATTATTCTGTAGCTTTTTTCTGGTAGCTAGTAGTCTCAGTTACTCAGTGCTTTGGAATGTAGTCCGGGTGTTCTGCATAAGAGGATTTCCAGAGGATGGGATAAATGCTGGTTGTTAATGAGCCTCAATTTGCATTTTTTTGCCTCACCTGGGAATGGCTGAATCTCTGAGGAAGGGGCTGCTGCTTTTCCCCACAGTTAGGGGAAGGAGCACACTGGCCACCATCCTTTGTGGCCACAACTCAGCAAAAACTCTGAGTGTCCTCCAAATCCTGGTTGTCCCCACAGAGTTCCAGCCCAGTCTGCCTTCCCTCTGCCATAGCCCCCAGGTGAGTGGCTGTGGCTGTTTTAGAGCTCTGTCCTGGCTCTCTGTGTTTGGGAGCAGGCTTGGCTTTTATTCCCCAAGGGCACTGCTCACAGCTAAGACTGCTGCTGTCCATGGGTTCCCAGCCCGCCACCCTTTAGCACCTCCCCAGATCCTACCAGTGTCCCTGTTTATATGGTCCTGTCCTGCTGCTTTTCTGTTGCTTTTTCCTGAAGATTTGTCTTTATTTTAGTTGTAATTCCTGTTTGGTCCTGGAAGATTGTCTGTGTAACTTCTATTCACTCTGCCTCCATTTTCACATCCTCTATGCCTATCTTGTGCGTAGCTGGGTCACCCAGACCTCTCTGGTGCCCCTGCACCCTGCAGGTCCTGTGGGTAACTGGATCTCACAGTCCATTTGGGGACCTGGCTCTATGCCTATCTTATGGGCTGCTGGTTTTCACAGGCCTCTCTGGTGCTTCAGCACCTGGTAGGTCCCACGGGCACCTGCATCGCACTAGTCCCTCTCTGGCTCCGGCTTCCCACTGCTCTTGTGAGCTGCTGGACCGCACAGGCCTCTGTGGAGCCCCAGGTCCCACTGCTGGTAGCTGGGGATTGCTGCTGCCCTGTGAGGCTTAACTCCTGCTCAGCTTTTGCTGTAGTTTTTGGGGATGGGTCTCAGCTGCTGGTCTGTGCTTCTGTTGCCTGGGGATGGATGTCTGCTCCCCAGCCTCTGTTGCTGGGGGTATGTCTCAACTCTGATCGAGCTGCTACTATGGGGGATGGTGCTAGGCTCCTAGCTGTCCGCGGCTTCCGCAACCAGCACCTTGGGAGCTCCACTACTGTGCACAGGTCTGTGTTGACATGGGGTCCACTGGTCTGATGGTGCCAGGCGCACTGGTGGGCTCAGGTTGCTGGGCCCTGGCCGCTCCCACTGCCTCCTCCCAGGGAAGACCTGGGATCTTCCAAAATGGTGGGACCTCCCCATGGCGCAGAGAGATGCGCCCTGAAGGGCTGCTGCCCACGGTAGCCGGCTGCTCCGTCCACAGCACAGGAACCTTCTGCTCCGCGGCTCTGCACTGCTCGGGTTTGGTCGTCCACCTTCACCTCCATTCACACTCTCTCACACACTCGCTCACTCTCTCACACACTCACCCTCCCTCCAGTCCTGCCCGCCGCCATCTTCCCCCATAAACACTTTTAAACTGTGTTTATAAATTAATATGTTTGCTTCTTTTAATCAGTCGAAAGCCTTGATCTGACAACCAAAAATTCTCCAACTCTGTAAACTATTCTTGTAAATCTAATAAAACAAAATTTATAAATACAGTTCCTCTTAAGAATTCCAGTGCTGGTGAGAACCTGGTAAAACTCTCTTGTACTTTGCCATTTAAAATCATAAATTTAAAATAAGTTAAATGGGAACTATAAGCATAGTCTGTCAATAATACATCAAACTGTCTGAAGCATGATAAATACTATATCAAATAAATATCAAACTATGTCCAAATGATTACACATTAGTTTCTAAACTTAATCTCAGAGGTTTTAATACTGTGACTGTGGTTTTGATCCTTATGTCTGTATTTAAAGCACAACATTCCCAGAATTCTTGTCACCCTGAGTGACTTCGAGTTATCATCCCGGAAAGAGCAGGCTTGGTGTATAACGCGAGTTAGGGAGCTCACCAGTGGAGAGCGGAGGCCTGGTGGAGGACATTCTCCCCAAGCCACTGACGGGTCTTTGTATGGTCTCTAACCTTAGTGAATTCTTTCTCATTTGGGTTTGCAGTTCTTCAAATCAGGAGGTACTTAACTTCTTTTTAGCTAGCCTCTTCACCTTCTCATGGAGTTCTGTGTTCTTTCTGTATTTTCCCTGTCTGATTAGGCCAGAACTCTCTGCCGATTTCTCCCCCGTCACACCTCTGTTCGTCTCCAGCCACAGCACTAAGGTCTTGCTCCTGACAGCTGTGCTGATTGAGTTCCCAGCTGTGTCTGAGACCTCAGCTGCTTGCTGAATGACTCACTGACACAACAGGGACCACGAATCGAACTTACAAAGGAAAGATGAAGGGGTAGTGTCTTTTTAGAACTCAGATGTGAGGGTCTTATGCAACATTTATATTGTATGAAAGTGTATCTCTAAGTGGTAGAGTGAGTGTCAAGCATGACTAAAGGCTTTTCACAGAAGATTTCTTAAGAAGTACTTTTAGATTAGGTTGTTTGAGTTGACTTGCCTCTTTCTGTCAGTCCCCACATGTAGTCCATTGATGAATTCTGGGCTTCATCTGCAGAAATGTCTGGAATCTGACAACTTCTCACCACATCCTTGGCTGCCATTGTCTATGTCTGGGACTCTACTGTTAAATAGCCTCTTGGTGGCTTTTTGTTTGTTTGTTCCCATAGTTACCTCCCCTTCCATCCATAGTCTTCTTTCTACACAGTAGTTGGCACAATCTTAAAACAGATCAGATAGTTTTTCTTCCACTATTAACCCAATGGCTGTATCATAATAGACTGAAATCCAGATTCTTTACCTATATGCTCTAGATCTGGCTTCTCTCCAGGCTCATGTCCGATCAGTGTCCTTAACCAGACTGGCCTCCTTGTTGTTCCATGACCACATGAGGTTCTATCTCCGGACTTTCGGACTTCCTGTGTCTCTTCCTGTAACTCCTTGCCCTGGCATATTAACATGCCCCTCACATCGAAGATTACCTTCGAGACCTATTCAGAGTACCTACATGTAATCTCTTTTTCGTTTAAACTCCCTCCCTGCACCACCCACACACTCTACCCTAGTCTCTATCCCTCTGTGGTCTCTTACTGATTAATTTTTATTCAGAGTTCTTACCATTAGCTGGCATTGCCATATATATATATATATATATGTATATATATATATTCATAATATATTATTTTTATATATATTTAAAAATATATATATTTATATATTACATATTTACATAATATATTTATATTTATTTGTATATATATGTTATATATTATATATATAAATATATATATATTTATTTGTTTGTTGTTACTAGCTCATTGCTACATCCCCAGCATCTACCATACGCACTGGCCCTAGTAAGGTAACACTTGTAACACAGCATACTTACTGAATGAATGAATGAACAAATGACTTCCTTATTATATATGAAAGCCCAGTAAAAGCAAGGGCTTTGCCTGCCTGCTTTCTAGCAATCACTCAATAAATATTTACTGAATGAGTGGTGGATGGATTTGGGTTCACGTGTCTGTGAGGCATTTCAGTTCCTGGTCTTCGATTCCCTTGACCTTGTTTTACAGTGATCTGTGCCCCCACACCCCTTGCTGCTTGCCCCCTCCCCAGTGATGAAGTGGCTGAAGGGAGTCTTCTATAAGTTGCACATAAGAGAGTCTGATTAAAGCACTTGTCACTGGGCCCTTAGCTGAATTGGATTAGTTTTGCTCATGTCCTGCGTCTTTATGTTATGTAAAACCAGAAGTAAGATTAGTGTTGTAAGCGCAAAGATGAGAATAAAATGAAAAATTTGAAATTATTTGAGGACTTAGGGTTGCTAAAGGCACTTGTCATCTTCAGCATGGAATTGATGTCAGACATTGCCATTTACAGTTTTTTAAAAAATGCTATTTTACATACAGAGTAATTTATAGTAAAATACCTAGTATTTAAAAGTTAAAGTGTTTATAAAAATTTGAAAATCCCTTAAAGTTTGAATTTTAAAAATATCATCCAAATTTTTAAAAAAAGGAAGAACAACGTGTTGCCAAATATTGAAGTGTCATTGAGGATAAAACAAACCCTTATGTTTGAGCAGTGACTGCAGCGCATGAAGCACTTTATCTTAAGCAGATGTGGACATGGGATCAGGTTTGAGAGAAATACTTTAGCTCAGAATATAGGTCACTAAGAGGTGCTTCTAATAAAAGGCTTTGGAGAAGTTCTTTTATGTTTTTATTTTTATTTTTTTCAATTAATTACTTTTTGTTGCAGATGTTTCTCCTCTTTCCTCCATTGACACCCTCCTGCCTGCTCCTCTCCGTCACAGCACTGTTGTCTATGTCCATTGGATGTGCATATGTACATATAAATTCTTTGGTTTATCTCTTTCCTCTGAGGTTTGTCAGTCTGATCCCTACTTCTATGTCTCTGGGCTGTTTTGTTCATCAGCTTATTTTCTTCATTATATTCCACAAATAAGTGACATCATGTGGTATTTGTCTTTCTCTGACTGGCTTACCCCACTTAGCATAATACTCTCCAGGTCCCTTTATGTGATCTCAAAGGGTGAGAGATCTTTCTTTCTTACAGCTGCATAGTACTCCATTGCGTACATGTACCACAGCTTTTTTATCCTCATCTATTGATGGACACTTGAGCTGTTTCCAGATCTTAGTTATTGTAAATAGTACTGCTATGAACAGAGAGGTACTTATATTCTTTCTGATTGGTGTTTCAGGATTCTTAGGATATATTCCTAGAAGTGAGATCACTGGGTCAGTTCCATTTTTAATTTTTTGAGGAAACTCCATACTGTTTTCCACAGTGGCTGCACCAGTCTGCATTCCCACCAGCAGCGTACTAGAGTCCCCACTTCTCTGGAGAAGTTATTCTAGACAAAGGCACTTAGAGTAGTGCCCCTGCCCCATGGCTCAGTGGAGACCAGGAAGGTCACATGGGAAGGACTTGGTGAACTCTCTAGTTGTTAATGGCAGCCTGCAGTCTCTTCTCATGCTAGTAGCCATGTGCTTCCATACCTTCCGCCCTCACCTTGTCATCCACCATGTCAGCACTTAGCTCCTGACTGCACCCTTGTCTTTTTTCTTATGAAGTAGCAGAAGGAGGAGATTGTAGGGTTCAGAATCACTGGGCCTGGGTGTGGTTCAGCTCTGCCACTTACTGTTTCATAGGCTTCTTTTATTTCAAGTCTCATTTATGTTGTATAGAAACCTGTGCTTCCCACTACTAGTTGATTGTTATTGGAAACCACCTCATTTCTAAGATTTGTGAAACCGTTAAGCCAGTGGTGGCTATGATTTGAAAGCCATGAAACGGCTCTGGAGCTGTGAGTCTTGAACACTTTGCACGTTGGGGAGCACTGGGAGTGTGATTCCACACGGATTCCGGGGCACACCCGGTTTGCTGAATCAGTCTTCGAGGCTTAGGTACATGGATCTCATTTGTTAAGCTTTAATGTTCAAAACCATTGTTTTAGGAGTATAATACGACTTACAAGGCATAGTCTCTGCCTTCAAGATGCTTGTGTCATGCTAAGCGAAATAAGTCAGACAGAAAAAGTCAAGAACCATATGATTTCACTCGTGTGGGATATAAAACTGAAAGCAACAAATGAACAAACAAGAAAAACAAACATAAACTAGTAAGCACAGACAACAGTGTGGTGGTTACCAGAGGGAAAGGGGCGTGGGGGGTAGTGAAGGGGAAATGGGGTCAAACATATGGTGATGGCAGAAGATCTGACTTAGGGTGGTGGGCACACAGTACAATATGCAGATGATATATCATAGAACTGTACACTTGAAAACATAATCTTATTAACCAGTGTCACCCCAATAAATTTAATTTTTTAAAAAGATGCTGTGTCTAGTTAGAAAAGTGAAAAAAAAAATGAATGGCATAATTAGACAATGTAAGTTGATTTTTTGTTTATTTGGTTGATGGGAATGGAGGGGAGTCGAGATGGGACAGTATGGGGTTGGGTGTCCTTGATTTATTCTTGAGTACCAGATGCTCTGACTGGTATAGCAAGATTTCTTTATTTCCTTTCTTTATTTATATTTTGTTAACTTCACTGGATCACATCTTTTGGATTACAGATGCTTGAAATCTGATGTAAGCAACCAATCCTCCCCTATCAGGAAAATATAAAGTCACAAAAATTGGCACACACTTCAGGGGTTTCTTGAACTCCTGGTGCTTTCCTGTGGTCCACAGATTAAGGCTCGGTTCTTGAGTTTAATGAAATAACCGAGCCATTCCCCTCAGTCCTATGGCTTATTCCAGGCACTGTGACCAGTGCCAAGTTTACGTGAGAGAAAGTTTCTGTGCTATGGAGAGTTGGTTTTTATTTTTATGTATTTATTTTATTTTTTAATCCTCACCTGAGGATATTTTTCCATTGCTCTTTAGATAGAGTGGAAGGGGGGTGGAGAGAGAAGCATCGATGTGAAAGACACATCGATTGGTTGCCTCCTGCATGACCCCTACCAGGGCCAGGGATCAAACCTGTAACCCAGGTACATGCCCTCGACTGGGAATTGAACCTATGACCCGTCAGTCCGTGGGCCTACGCTCTAACTGCTGAGCCAAACTGGCCAGGGCGAGAGTTGGTTTTTAGATGTAGTACACTTCTGAGAAATACTTTTGAGTAATATTTACAAATGAACGAAAATTCCAGAGTGCAGAATGATGAGCTTCGTGTGTTAGAAGGTGATATCAGAGCCCTTACAGATTGCACAGAGGGAGCTAGAGATGGGTCAGCGCACCGTCTTCTGTTGCCCTCTGTCAAAGGCTGCGCGTGTCCTCTCTGCAGGGGAGAAAGACATGCTGGGCCCAGAGGAGCATGGCCAGAGGATCAGAGATGGATTCAGAAGCCCAAACAGCCACCCCTCTTTAACTTTTTTTTTTACTCGAGTCTGAGTTTCAGGTTGCTGCTCGCCTTTGTGGGCAGGTGGGCACACAGATTCCCAGGGATGTGTGGACACCATCTCTGGTCTGAAGGTGTGCCTGGGTTTTGTAGTATGAACCTTACAGTTATCGATTCTGAAAACAATAGTGTCAGAAGTCATATCGAACATCTTTCAGTGTAGTGACTTTCAAACCTGGGGTGGGTCGCATATAAGAGTCGAGGGGGAAGCTTGTGTTTTTTTTAAAAAACCCAAAACATGAATAATGTGATTATTGTTTCCATAATAGAAACGGTGGGACGTACACTCACCACAATCCTTTTGGCTGCGGCCAATGTGCTGGTGGTCAAGTGAGAACGTTTTCTAGAAAGATGGAGTGAAAAAGTGTTGCGATCTGGTCCCATCTGTTTATTTAAGAGGTAAGGAAAGGAATCATGCAAGTCTCAGAGGTGAAGTGACTCAGCCAAGGTTGTATAGCTAACAGTGTGGAATTGAGACTTAGCTTGGTCTCCAGAGCTCGAACCCTGTGCTTTTTCTCTCTCTGCATATGCCCTTGGCTCCCTGCAAAGGGGTTCATTAGCCATAATGAACAGCCCCGCTGCTGCAGTGTGGCGGGATCACACACAGTGAGCCTGCTTTCTAGAGATGCAGGCTGTAAGCAGGGCAGCCCGTTTGCTTACTTCCTCCCAACCCATCTGTTCTTCTCCCTAGAATACATACCTTAATGGTTTTACTCGCTGTGATGTTTTTTCAAGATTCAGAAACGAATGGTGCTTTGTGCCTCAGGAGTTTTATTTTCTTTATTATTTATTTTCTTAATCTCTATTGTTGAAAGTATTACAGATGCCCCCCGCCCCCAGTTGATCCCCTCCTCCCCACTCCCCCCCTCCCCCCTTTCCCCAAACTATTGTCTGTGTCCATTGGTTATGCATATATGCATGTAAGTTCTTTGGTTTATCTCTTCCCAGCCCCCACCCCACCCCCCTTCCTTTGTGCCTCAGGAGTCTTAGAAAGATTTATAGAAATCACGTTACATGTAAGAAACCGATACTTGTATTTTCTGGTCATCGTTCCGACTTCTTCCAGATGGCACCGCTGGATGCTCTGCTTTCTTCCTTTTCACTAGTTGAGCATAAACCACTGGTTTTAGGGAAAGGTAATTTATTAGAGCTTCATGCGTGGTTTTCATTCAGAGTCAAAGTGGAATGCTTTACCGAATGCTTGTGAGTAGGGAATTTTTTCCCTCTTTAAGTTGTTTCCTTGCATTGTGCTGATTCTTCAGCCCTCCTTCTGTACTGACACGCAGGGCGACTTGCAGGGACATTCAGTCCATGCATCCAGCATTCGTAGTATGCCGACCGTGTAGACATCTGGAAGGATGCTAAAGAGTGAAGGGTGAGAGTTAAGCTGTCATTTACACTTTGGAATAGATGGATGAGAGGCTGGAAATAAATGCTTCTGAGGACAGGCTACATCTACTTTCCTCCTGAGATGGGGCCGGCAGTCTTATTACCTTGTCACTGTCACCGGGAGCTGTCACCCTCAAACCAAGATATTCTTTCCTCCTATCTTTTCTAGCCTAGCCACTCTCTATCTTCCTTCCAAAGCTCCGATGGATTTTAAATGAGTGAAAAAGAGAGCCGCATAGTTATCCCCACTGGGGAGATTGTCAGAATGATTTTTAAGAACCAAGGGATGACCAGGGCTCAGTTTCTACTTGTCATTTGAACAATGAAGTTTGGAAAGTTCATGACCCTTAAAAATAAAAATATCAGAAGGCTTTTGGTTTTCTTTAAAGCCTTAGTGGTTTGCGAAAACCATCCGATATAACTACCAGAACAGAACATTGTCCTAAAAATAATGATAAAACCCCTTTAGGTGTATTAAGACTTAGGTAGGCTGGAGAAAGGAATTAAAATAATTTCTTGTCTTTTAATTGTGGTCTCTCCCATCCTTTGCTTTGCTTGGGCGGAGCTGCTGGGTGAGGAGTTGAGAACAAAAGAAATGTGTGGCTTGAGTTCAAGGTAGGCCAAGGTAGAAGCTCTGACGAGTTGTATAAATTCACACTGAGTCAGACCACTGAACAAATGGATTCTTATACACTGAAAAGTGTATACCTGGCCTCCATTGAGAGGTTCAACCAATACTGCATTTGTAGAAATTCTGAGGGATGCTGTTTACTTTTTCATTGACACTATGTCTGTTTAAATTAAAATGCAAGTGAGCCCTGGCCGGTTTTGCTCAGCGGTTGGAGCGTCGGCCTGTGGTCCAGAGAGACCCGGGTTCGGTTCCCGCTAAGGGCACACGTACCTCGGTTGCAGTTTGTCCCCGGCCCTGGTTGGGTCATGTGGGTGGCAGTCACTCGATGTGTCCCTTTCACGTTGATGTTTCTCTCTCTCTCTTCTCTCTCTTCCTCTCTCTCCCTCCCACTCTGTCTGAACAAAAAATGGAAAAATGTCCTCGGGTGAGGATAAAAAAAAATGCAAGTGAACAAAGTGAACAAAGAGAAGATATAAGAGAGTACACCCCCCCCACACACACACACGTGCACGTGCGCGCACACATACAACTATGTACATATATGGCGTCATATATATAGGGGAAATAAAGGAAAGGCCTAAAATTGTGGTTATCTACTAGTTGAGAATATGATGAATATTTTTATCTTTTGAAATTGTTAAAAATTTTTTGCAAGTGTATATATTATTTCTACTTAGAAATAAAAGTCACAGGGGACTTTTAGGGTAGTGAAATTTCTTGGGTGAGACATTGACAAACAGTGGGCACATTTATTCAACCACAGAATGTTCAACACAACAAGTGACCTGTGGGCTTTAATGAAAACAGTGATCAGTAGTTGGTCGTCTATTGTAACACACATGTAGCACGCTAAAGAAAGATGTTAATAGTAGGAGAAACTGTGGGACAGGTGGAGAGAAGGAAGGTTATATGGTATATGGGAGCCCTCTGAACTTTCTGATCAATTTTTTATAAACCTAGGAACTGCTCTAGAAATAAAGTCTATCATTGAAAAATTATAGTAATAGAGTATCGTTAAATTTTTTATGGTAATTGAACATGTTGCTTAGTTGCCTCTGTTCCAGAACTTCATAATAGTGGCAGTTTTTGGTGCAGTAATGTGTTTTCATTGTGTGTACTCAGCTATTAACTTTCCCCAGTGGCACCAAGAGCGCTGGGGGTTTAGGAGGTGGGTTGTAGTTAATTGAGGGTTCTTCTTAAATCCCGAGTCATTTCAGACATGTGCTATAGAAAGGGGGAAACTAAATTTTATGGAGTGCCGCCTCTGCTGGACATTCTGGTAGGCTTTCACGAGTCCTCAGCGTCCCTTTGTAGTGTCCTTGCGATATAGATATTATTCTCCTCATGTCATAGATGAGGAAGTGTCTGAGCTAGCAGGAAGGTCACAAGCTAGCAGAGACTGGAGCTTAAAATTCAGATGTGTCCAACCCACACTCGCTATGTTGTTCTGATTTCGTATAGTGCTAATTCTTGGTTGTGCAGAAGACAGATTTAGTATCTTTATATATTTTCCCATAAGATGCCATTTGATTCCATGAAAATGTCATTTGACATTATCCCCCACCCCACACCCGAGGATATGCTTTTTATTGATTTTAGAGAACGGAAGAGAGAGACACACACATCAGTGTGAGAGGAGAGACAGAGAGAGAGAGAGAGAGAGAGAGAGAGAGAGAGAGAGAGAGAAAGAGAGACATCAATGTGAGAGAGAAACATGATCGTTTGCCTCCTATAAGTGCCTGATCAGGAATCGAACCTGCAACCTCTTGATGTACCAGATGGCTGGCCAACCAACCAAACCACAAGGCCAGGGCCTATAATTTGACATTTTGGCAATAATGTTAGGCATCTCACTTTATTTTCTTTTTTCTTGTCTAATGATCTTCCCGTGAAGGCCTTGTGAAGGGTTTGAAAGAAGCCAGCATGAGGCGGGAAAAGTTTCCTTAACAGTGAGCTGTGCAAAAGAGAGCAGTGCGTGTGTGCCAGGAAATAACTCGGTCACAGCTCGGGAAAATGAAGGTGGACAGGAAGCAGGGAGGGTAGAAACGAGCGGCTCAGATTGCAGAAAGCAGCGACCGCTAGAAAAGGCTTTTCAAACAAAACACACGTCTCTCCCTCAGAAGAACCAGAATGTGTCAGACACAGTCTGACAGTTACACACACACGTGTGTGCATCTGTACATGCACACATGCACACTTAACACACCATTTGCCCTTTTCGTGGCACAAGTGTGTATCACAGTGAATGGTTGAGAACTGAGCACCGTCCTAACTAGAAGCCAAGGTTAGGACCTGGAATCCTGCTCTGGACAGCTGACTCCTCCTGTTAGGGTCTGAGTTGAACAAGGGTCTGACAAGAAGCGATGGCATTTGCTGGCTTGCGGTGCAGAGATCCTGCGTGGAACACCAGCAGCCTGACTGCGAATGGGGCTTTTGTAGGAGAGATTTGCACAGCGATGGTGATTTTCCCACTTGGTTTTATTGGGATCAAGACATAATTATTGTACTGTAGGGAGTGTTCTGTTGTTAATGATTTAGTTTGCTTCTTTTAAGTAGTGAAAGTGTAATTGCTCCTGAAGTTCACATCATCAGTAACAACAGGAGCTACTGATGTTTGCTTAGAATCCATATGAATTCGATATAAACCAAAAACTGGCCCCAAATAGTGCTGTTTCTCTTTCAGCTCTAATGTTTTAGCTTGCTAGTCATTAGTTTCAGCCCCGTTTTTCTTCAAAAAGGACATACTTATCGTTTAATGTAAGTCATCTGTACTTATCACACAGTGAGATGCATGTTTTAAATTTGAAAGTAGTGATTTATCTTGAAGTTTTTAGATTACTTTTGCAACTTTATCAGAAAATCGATTAATGACTTGATTCTTTTTATTGATTAAGGTTATAACCTTCCTTCTCTCCACCCTTCCCACAGTTTCTCCTACTATTAACATTTTTCTTTAGCGTGCTACATGTGTGTTACAACAGACGACCAACTACTGATCACTGTTTTCATTAAAGCCCACAGGTCACTCATTACGTTGAACATTCTATGGTTGAACAAATGTGTCCACCATTTGTCAATGTCTCACACAAGAAACTTGACTACCTTAAAAGTTCCCTGTGACTTTTATTTCTAAGTAGAAATAATATATTCACTTGCAAAAATTTTTTAACAATTTCAAAAGGTATAAAGATTCATCATATTCTCAACTAGTAGATAACCACAATTTGGGGCCTTTCCTTTATTTCCCCTATATATATGACACCATATATGTACATAGTTGTATGTGTGTGCGGGAATTAACAATCTCTGTCTCAGTAGGTTGACCTTGTATATATGGGAGATATTGGTCCAGCTCTGGATTTTCAGCAAGACGTTTGTTAAGGGAAAACGACCTACCTAATCATATTCTTGGATGAAAAGCATCCTGGATGTGAAAGCCAGTGTGGCTTTGGTCTCCTTAAGTGCACGGATGGTGGCAGGGGAGACTTTTGGACTCAGACCTGTGGCGAGACTGCCTGAAGTAGGAGGGCCGGTCCCTGGACATGAAGAAATGTCCCCTGTGCTTAAGAGAGCCGGTGGCAGTTTCCTGAGAACTTTCTGTTCTGGAAGCTAAAGTTTACTTTCTGATGAGAAGGAGGAAAATCCTTGTACCGGGAGGTTCAATAGCCAGGAAGTAATCTGGATGGCTCTTAGATTATTTCTGCCTCAGGCAATGGCATTTTTGACTATGTTGTGTATAGGCCAGTTTAATTTTTACTGAAGTATATCTCATCCCAAATCTTCTATTGACAGAACACTTTGAAAAGTTTATAAGTACAAGGTAACAGCTTTCCTCCTATTTTCACAGAACTACCAAGTTTTAATTTTGATAGTGTATTTTAAAAGGTAATAGATTTTTCAAAAAAAAATTTCCATTGTGCCTTGGCTTTGCAGCAGGCGTGTTAATAGGGCAACAGGCCATAAAGCCGGTGTGAGTTCGGCTAGAAGATTTCGAAAAGTTAGAAAAGCACTTCAGTTGCTAATTAATTGCATAGGCAGTTAAGACTGGCACCAGGGCGAGTCCGCCTGTGGAAGCGTAGTGAGGTGTGGGAGTTAGGAAAGGTGTGCTTGAAATCTGCTTTTAGTAAACCTGCCCTTGGCCAGGGGGTTTAACTCTCCAGGATCTCAGTCTTCCAT
Source organism: Molossus molossus (assembly GCF_014108415.1). NCBI lineage: Eukaryota > Metazoa > Chordata > Mammalia > Chiroptera > Molossidae > Molossus > Molossus molossus. Next base: position 36,041,972 of record NW_023425401.1, on the reverse strand, counting down.
CCACAGGAGGAGGGGTTTGTGCAAGTTCCCTCTCTGCCAGCCTGGCGTTCGTCCGGAACAGGGCGAAGAGAGCGCTGGTGTTGGAAGTGGGGCTTTGAAAGCCCTGTGCTGGTCTTTGGTCTCTTCCCTAAGCACAGGGTGAAGTTGAAGTCATTTTCTCAGAAATTCTAGATAGAAAATCCTCTGTTTTCTGGCTTAGGTTCATATTTTTGGCATACATATGTAAAAAAGATGGTAGACATGATTGTTTCATTTCTAAGCTCCAGATTTTGGTTCACGGGGTCTTAACCCTCCCTGAAGTCAACAGATGATGGATAAGGAAATTGTTTTCCATAGTGGCTGCACCAGTCTGCATTGGTTAAACATTTTTGATTATGAGTGTCTTTATTCCACTTATTTTAGAGGTTTTGTTTTACTCTTCATCTTTTACAATCATTAAATGAGGTGAAGGGATTCAGATGTGCAAATTGCCGGTTATATAAATAGTCACAGGGCTCTAACTACAGCTTAATAAATATATAGTCAATAATATTATAATAACTATGTATGGTGTCAGTTGGCTGCTAGACTTATTGGAGTGATCACTTAGTTAAGTTATATAAATGTCTAATTTCTATGTTGTATACCTGAAATTAATATAGTATTGTATGTCAACTGTAATAGAAAAATAAAAAATTATTTGAAGAATAAATCATCATTAAGTAGAAACATCATTTTCTAGAGGAAAATTTTCATCTGAAAATTGAGTAGATTTCTTACTTGAATTTCTCTTGTAATGTATTTTTTTTCCCCAAAATCAAGTGGTAATTTAAAACTAGCAGGAAATATAATGTCCAACTTCAAATGTATAGTGTGCAGGCAAGCGGAGATTGTTTTTGCTAAGCTCTCTTTTCTGGTGTCATTGGTTTGAGTCCATTCCCAACACATGTCATAGGGCTTGTTGAAGTAAATTGTGTTACTTATATGACAAGTAACAGGCACCACTCAATGCCAACCTTTTATTAGACAGTTACATTTTCATTTCAATTAATGTAATACCTATATGAATTTTTCTGAAAAAAATAAGATAAGAATTGTTTTTTCTCCTTGGTGACAGTTCTGTCACTGAGCTGGGGTCCAGCCATCTGGTTTGTGTCCATTAACAGCTGTTCTGCCAAGTTGTCACTAGAACAGTATGTCCAGGTGGTCACTTTTACGTGAAAGGACTTCTTCCTTTCTACGGCAGTACATTTCACCTGTCCCTGCTGGGTGAATTTTCTAGAAGTTCAGGTCCTGTTTAACCCTCTCTTCTTTGTATATTGTATATGAAAATAACTAGGCTCCATAAGAATCTGAGAAATGGAAATGCAAACCTTTGTCTCAAGCCTTGTCTTCATTACTTCCCTTCAGAGCTTTATTTTTTATCTTAAATAAACTAAGGTGCACAACCCCCACCCCTTCATGACTCTTGTTCTTTCCCCTCAGCCACATTCCTTGAGCTTAGAATGTTCCGTCTCCTTGCAGCACACCCGTAGTTCTTCTAAAGAAGCTCATCTAACTCTCGTATTATAAGATTTCCACGTTGTGTTCAGTTGGCGTTCTCTCTCCTCCCTCCTCCTCGCCTTGGTATTTTAGTTGTCAGTTGTTCCTCTCTCTCCAAACTTGCACAGGTCTGTAGCAGTAAAGTTACCTGTGTGCTTCTTCTCACCCACTCGAGTGTAGGCGTTTTGCTTCATGGAAGAGTAAGGTGACTCTCGAAGGTGCCATGGTCTGTTGCTGACCATTCTGCATACAGGCTCCAGGAATGTTGCCAGAAGGCCATGTCACTTTGCTACTATGTATCCATCAAACAGGTGCCATCATGGGAAGAAGACATCTGTTTATTGAGGTAGCAGGAAAAGAGGAAAAAGATACAGTCATATCAGTTGCCTAGTTCCCCACAACAGGGTAGGTTAAGACTGTGATCTGGACCGAGAACAGGTGTGGCCAGCTGTGGGTGTGATCGGTGAGCACTGGTGGTGAGCCCATTACTTGCCTTGGTTTTAGGAGGTGATTCATTGGAAAAAAATGGACATCATCTGAGTAACCAAAGCAGTCTCATGTTGGGGCTCAGCCTCTATATAGACTCCTGCTCTGCCCTCCCCTTACCTTTGTCATGAGCAGTTTGCTTTCTGGTTGATCAGGTCCCCAGAGCTGTTATATATGAAAGGGGGTGGGGGGCAGACAGGATCTCATCACCTTTTTTTTTTTTTGGTACATGCCCCCAGTGGGAACCAAACCTGGGACTCTCTGGTCTTCAGGCTGATGCTCTAACTGCTGAGCCAAACCGACCAGGGCATCATCACCTTCTTTTCTTCCAAGACACCATCACATTTGGTAGAGGGCTAGTGTGTAACAAGGAAACTTATTTATTTTTGGTTCACTTGCTTTAACTTACTTAGGGAAGCAGGGCTGGTAATTGTACTTATCAAAACATATTTCTAGGCAGGTCATTCCAAGCAGATGGAGTTGTTTTTGGATGCTCGTCTCCTCCGTCGCTAACCTACCTATAGTGTGAGGTTGACTTGCATTGCCAGAGGAGTGAAATCTTCCAAGTCTGCCGGCACCTTTCCACATCTTCAAGGTTAGATAATCACGTACAGGTCATAGGTGTTCAGCAAATACTGAATGAATGAATAAGTACTTAGTTAAATCTGTACCTGCCTAGAAGAGGGTAGGAAACAAGAGGACTTTGAAAATATTTCTTTGTTGCCCTGGCCGGTTTGGCTCAGCGGTTGGAGCATCCGCCTGCGGTCCGGAGAGACCTGGGTTCGGTTCCCGCTAAGGGCATGTACCTCGGTTGCAGTTTGTTCCTGGCCCTGGTTGGTCATACGGGTGGCAGTCACTCGATGTGTCCCTTTCACATCGATGTTTCCCTCTCTCTCCCTCCCACTCTATCTGTACAAAAAATGGAAAAATGTCCTCGGGTGAGGATAAAAAAAAAAAAATTCTTTGTTAATTTTTAGTGGCTCCATTTATAGTATAAAATAATAGATCTTAATAAAAAGCAGTAAACTAAATAATGAGTATTAAAGAAAAAGTGAACCACTCCACTTACACTTCCCTGAGCTTCCCCCCCCCCCCCCGTCACTCAGCACAAGTGACTGTTCATGGCTTCTGGCGTATATCTGCCCCCTCTCACTTCCCTTTTAAATGTATATTGCTTTCAACATCATATTTTCTTTCTTTTTTTTTTTTAATCCTCACCCAAGGATATGCTTATTGCTTTTAGCGTGGGAGGGAGAGAGAAACAGAGAGAGAGAGAAATAGCGATTGGTTGCCTCCTATACACTTCCTGACTGGCACTCGATCCCGCAACCTAGGTATGTGCCCTGAGTGGGTATCAAACCTGCCACCTTTCAGTGTATGATGGGATGATACTACAACCGACTTTGGCCAGGGCTCAAAGTGATGTTTTCTAAGATAACATGTCTTAGACATGTTTAGATATTAGTACTTTTGCCAGAACTATTGCATTGTTTTAATGGCTACACACATATTTTTGCTACTTGAATGTGCCATACTTTATTTAACCAGAACACAATGAATGGGCAGTTTAGATTATTTCACATTTTCCACTGTTTGTTAAAACATTGAAGAGAACATTCTTGTTAAGGCATCTTGGCTTATTTCTGCTTCCATCTGTAAATTGCCAGGAGAAATGCTATTTCAAGGGCAATGAGAAATATTTAAATTTTTGAGAGATGTTGACCCATCTCCCCTCCCATCTCAATAACATCTGGCCTCAAGTAGTGTAGGAGTATATTTCTTTCCTACGTCCTTGTCATTATTAGATCCTATTTGGATACATTTGCTCTGAGCTTCATGCTTTAGGCTTCCTCCCTGATGGTTGCCCTCCTTCCCATTTAGTCCTTTTGTTTGTGCTGGGGGTGGGGCCTTTCCCCACCCGGCGGTCAGACTCCACTCAGCAGGTTCCCGGGTAGGAGCCTGGCATAATGGTTGGGCCATAGATTCACTGTTGCTATTTTGAATAAATCCACTTCGTTTTTCTATTTCTTATTTTCCTAGGATGTAAATATCAGATGTTTAATGCCTGCCTGACATTTTTTCTAAGGTTCTGAGAATGAATTACAGGAAGAGAGGGCTAGAGGGGGGAAGTGACATTCCAAATTACATGACCTTTGGCAATCTCCCTGGGCCCCAGTACAGGGGTAGGCAAACGTGGGCTACAATTGTAAATACAGGAAACACAGTTTATTCTTTTTTATTATTACTTTTTTTTTTTTAATTAATTTTAGAGAAAGAGGAAGTGAGAGGGAGACAATGAGAGAGAACATCGACTGGCCGCCTCCTGCATGCCCCCCACTGGGGATTGGGCTCACAACCTGGGCATGTGTCCTAACCAGGGATTGAACTGGCGACCTCTTGGTGCATGGGTCAATGCTCAGCCACTGAGCCGCACCGACCAGACTACAGTTTATTATTATATTCTTATTTATTAATCACTGTATTATTAGCACAACTGTAAGCCTACTTTTGCCCACCCTGTATTCTTCTCTGCATCAGTTGGACTAAATGCCCTCCAAGGTCGGTTTAGATCTGTCAGTGAATCTGTATTCAAAATGATGTGGGGAAAGAAGTCTTGTTCTAGTAACCCAGGGTTCCCGTCCCACCAGGTGGGTCTCACTGGGGCTTGGAGATGAACAGTTTGAAATGCTATACTTTCATTTCTGCCTGTTCTCCTTTAGAGGGTGTGATCTTCCTATAATAAACACTCTTTCTTCTCTCCTAGCTCCCTGTCTTACTCTCTTGGTTTGTGGGATTCATTAAACCAACTTTGAATTGGTTGCTTTCAGTTTCCTCCTAATTGTGACTTCAGCTTACACAACTGAAGTGATACTGAACTTTTACACATGGCGCTCAAATATTAATTCAGAGATCACAGATTTCGATGTCCACCAGATAAGGGGGGGTTGAGGGGGGTAGGGGACCAGAGAAGTGATATCTTGTATGAGGGGTCAGTTATGTAGCTCCTGATGCATATCTTTTATGCACATCTCATTTTCCTAGAAAAGCCGAAGTTGTGCATTTTGCATGAAATCCTCCAATTTTTAAACACTTGAGACATTTCTAAAACAATGCACAGGCCAAGCATGCCAGCCTTGTGGGTTGGGTTTGACTGTCCAGTAAGCCCACGTGTGGTTTAAACATCTCTTTCTTCCCTCACTGATGCCGCCTTATTGTTTATGAGCTTAGCTCATGCTGGGTAAAATGTTCAGATGTAATTTTAGTTTCTAACATGAGCTTTTAGAAATAAATTACAGTCTCAAACAAATATTTTACCATCTTGCCATAATCTGAAATATGAGTGGAAATAAAAGAGTGCCTTTAAGTTACAGCTTTAGTATACAGCATTTCACCTACTCACGAAAGGAGCACTAATGATATCCTATAGGATGTTTCTCTGCTTCTTTTTAAAACGGAGTGAAATATACAGGCTCCGCGTGTGTGTCAGTTATTGCAGAAATGCGAGCGGGTTTATTTGATCGACATACGGGGGCTGAACTAAGCCCCGTGGGGTGAGATAACCCGCCTGCAGCAGAGCGGGAGACCGGGGCTTGTGCTGCTTGCGGCAGTTTGTGGAAGATCTCGTCGGGATTTTCTTTTTCTCCTTTGTGCACACATTATTCAACCTTCCCTTAATAGCATCTTCTGTGAACTTAGCGCTGAATTGAGTGCAATGAGCACAGCAGGAGCAAGAGCAAATAATGAGCAGGTGGGAATTCAGACAGGTTGAAATAGGTCGTCAGGTAATTATAACAGGAAAACTCACGGTGCTGAGGGGCTGATAGAAAATGCTCCTACCTTGAGCCTTGGGGGTCCGCAGAGGCCTCCAGAGGAAATGAGAGCTAAGGTCAGGTCTGAAGAGATGGTGGGGATGCGTGAGGCTCAGGGGCTATGGGAAGGGGAACAGAAGAGACAACATCTGCGAGGTCTGGGGACTCGGCGAGTTGGAGATCTGCAGGAAGCTACCTGTGGCCGGAGTGCAGAGGGGGGGGGGGAGTCGGGAGCTGTGGCGAGAGCTCCGTCAGGAGTCCTGTTGTGCAGGTCCCTGTAAGTCCTGTTAAGAAGCTGTTGAAGGGGTTTAAGAAGAGAAGTGACTTGATCAGATAAAGGCAGTTATAAAAAACCAATTTGAACAGCGAATTCCCCTTTGGCTCTCTCTTTACTTATTGCTGCCTTTTTCCACCTCTTGGTCCGGTGGTGATGCTGCAGGTGAACAGCTGCACAGATGTGTCTGATGTATCAGATGTCCTTCTAGTCTTCTTAGCTTCAGGCTTTCCCCCCTCAGCACCTGGAGAGATAAAGGGAAACCACAGCACAGCAAAACGCTAAGAAGAAAGACAAGAAAACAAAGACATTGAGAGAAGCAGAAGTCGCTTATTTTGATTATAGAAACAGAATTGTACTGTATTAGGCGTCAGGAGGTCAGGGTTTGAGACTCGTGGCCAACTTTTTGTATATTTTATTTTCCCATTTGTCCGTGAAGGTTTGGATTAGATACTCTTGAAGGTGACACTCAGGTTTACAATTCTGTGAGGATGGTTTCAGTTGTTCATAGAGTAAGGCACCCTGTGTGTGAATCAAATCACAGATGTATTTTTTTTTCTTTATTGATTTTACAAAGAGGAAAGGAGAGAGAGAGAGATAGAAACATTGATGAGAGAGAATGTTGATTGGCCGCCTCCTGCATGCCCCCCACTGGGGATTGGGCCTACAACCTGGGCATGTGCCCTGACCGGGAATTGAACCGGCGACCTCTCAGACCATGGGTCAATGCTCAACCACTGAACCACACCGGCTGGGCAAATCGCAGATGTATTTGATGCACTAAGAGTTTACATGTAGATGTGTGCGATCATGTGTGCATGCACACATGGATATAATGTATAGGAAACAGTGAAATGTCATTAGAAAAGGAAACCTGGGCCAGTAGGTAGAATACATTTGAGAATATGGTGGCAATGCTGATAATGAGTGGCTGCTCGCCTTAGTGTCCGGAGCAGCCTTCCTGTGTGGAAAGGCAGGTTGTCTGAGCAGCAGCTTCTGTTGGTACCAGTCACCAGCGTGGGGACAGAGACGCTAAGAAAAGCCCTCCTGTTGTCACAACATTGTAGGCTCGAAGTGTCGGGAGTCAGACAATTTCCTAGCTATGTGAACGTGTGATCAGATTATCCCTTCATCCAGTTCCCCTGGTTGTCAGTGGTGGAGATGGAGGTGCAACATTTCTAGAAAATTTGAGGCCATGTTAGAAGGATCTGTTTTTCATCCCCTTTGTCATTTTCTTCAATGCCTGTTTTTTATTCACATGTTTTTTTTTAAACTACCACGACAATCTAAAATTACCTTGCTAATATAGAAACATAAAATATGTAATGTATACTTAGTTCCTTTTACTTTGCTTATGTAGTTTTGATAGTAGATAAATTTTTATCTTAAGCATTTCTATAATACATTTCATGAAGCCAAGCACTGCTGAGGTGTTGCCAGTTTCTGACAAGTAGATAGGGACTTTGGAAAACATACTGTGAGCCCTGGCCAGGTGGCCAAGTTGATTGGAGTGTCCTCCCATACACCAAAATGTTGTGGGTTTGATTCCTGGTCAGGGCACACCCCTAGGTTGCAGGTTTGATTCTCCCTCACATTGATGTCTGTCTGTCTGTCTCTCAAAGCCAATAAAAACATATCAAACATGTCCTTGGGTAAGGATTAAAAAAATAAAAGATGAGCCTGGCTGGTGTGGCTCAGTGGTTGAGCATCGACCCATGCACCAAGAGGTCAATGGTTCCATTCCAGGTCAGGACACATGCCCAGGTTGGGGACCCGATCCCCAGTGGGGGGCTTGCAGGAGGTGGCCACACAATGTTTTCTCTCATCGATGTTTCTGTCTCTCTCTCTCTCCTTTCCTCTCTCTCTAAAAAACTCAATAAAGAAAAAAAAAAAAAGATGAGACTCTGATAAGGTTTTTAAAAGTTATTTTTATTAATTTTGTCTTGAAGTGGCTTCTCTAATATAGATGAGATTTAGCAAGGTTGGGAGGAGCCTGTCCCCAAACTTATTAGATAATATTTTGCCTATGTAACTTTGCATAAGCAGTTTTATTTTTATCACCATCAGCTTCTGAATACTGAACACTTGAGATGTCACTCTGCCCTTTACGCAGGTATATTTGTTTTTCTTTCTTGCTTCTGTATATTTCCAAATACAGAAAAGTCTCCCTCAGACGCCGCAGTGGCTGGAAGAACATGCAGCAGAGAATGACGGCAGCCGGAGACTGGGCTTGGCCAGGCCTGCCCGCATATGATTCAGTATCTTGTAAAACTTCAGAGTGTTTCCGTGGGGCCAGAGCGGGCCAAGCATGGTGTTAAGAGCAGCTGAGCATCACCTGACCCTGAGCTGTAGGAAGCACTGGTGGGAGCAGCAAGATGAGACTCAGCGTGTTAGCGACCTACCGCGTGGCAGAGCTCGCGCAGAGCCGAGATGAACTCGGGTTCATGAGGGTCCCTCTGATGACAAGCGGCGTGAAGGACTTCAGGGCCTGTCCAGGCCCATGGACAGTCGACTGAGTTCCCTCATAGGGTTGTAGGGTGAAGACAGCGTGACTGCTTGAAGGTCACCCGATGCTGTGAGAAACGTAGGGCTGTGGGCCTGGACGCTCTCCACTGAATTACACTGCGGTGTGTCATTTTCATGGCCTTGACTTTGTCGTTCAGTCAAATGAAGTAGTTGTGTGTTTGGAATTTCAGTGCAGGGGATAGTCAAGGGTAGGGATTAACCCGATCAAAATGTATATTCATTTTTTATAGTTTTTCATTTCTCTTCCTTTTGTGCTCAGAATCTGTTTAGACCGTCTCCAGACCTTCTAACTGCATGCTTCTCAAAGCACTGGCTCTGAGAAAGCACTTACTGCGATCTTTTCACATAAAACCTACTCCTCCACGGATTTTAGAAATTGTTGTGAGATTGAAAAGGCCATAAACGCACGACCTTATCAACATTTCATTCATATTGAAAAACTTTATGAGCTGACCTTTTTGGCATTTTTGAACTGAACAGAAAAAACCCCACACACATCAGAGAACCATCAAATTTTCAGAATAAAGATTTTCCTCTGACTTAGAGCTTAAGACGTAATGGTTTTCAATGGAATCTATTTCAGTTGGCTGTGCGTGAGAGAGAGAGAGAGGGAGGCTGGGTAAATGAACTGATTGACTTGCTGTTTTCATTGAATTGCTTATGGAACAGTGAGTAGACTGCAGTGTAACTAAGTGCATAAACACACACACACACACACACACACACACATTCACTCACTCACCCACCCACCTACACACCCCATAAACCTTCTACCCATCCCGCCATATCAGAACAATACACAGTGATTTTTAAACTTCAGGCTGCATAAGTTTTGAATAGTGATTGGTATATAGTAGATGTTAAATAAGTCTTCATTGGGCGATTTTGGGGTCCCAGCCCCATCTGTTTCGATTGGTAGGTTTGGAATAGGACCTGATAATTTGCTTTGATATGAGGCACACCCGTTGACTGGGACGTAGGTGGCTGAAGGACCGCACTTTGAGAAGCACCTCATGGTGGACCTGTGGCTGCGGCTGTGGCGACGTGAACAGCCTACTTCCTGACAAAGGGCAGGGGTGGGGATCAGGTCCCCTGTGTCTGGCCATCTGCAGCAGAATCACCCTGCTTTGTGAAGGGTTCTGACGGTGCTCCACCACTTGACTGGTGTTTCACAAAGTCAGTGTCCCACATGCAGGCCTTTAGGTACTAGGACTTGCGGCCATGGCAAAGAAAACATTTTCTGACTTTCAACTTATCTTTATATTTGTAAAAGAATATAATAATAGCTATTCACATACTTTCATGTATGGAGAGGTTGATTTAATGTAGCTGGACAGTGATGGCTACTATGATATAAATGTTTATTTTTCTTAACCATAAGGGGCTTGGTACCAAACCACATGTCTTTTTTTAGTGCATACTCTGTAGTATTCTTACTAATTGAACGTGTAACTCATGTGTAATACAGTGTAAAATAGTCCAAATAAAGCAAACCTAGATTTCATAGCCAGACATGCTGGAGTATGGGATGGCAGCTGAGAGGTCATCTACAGGTTCAACAGTGAGTAATTACAGACAATAAAACTATAAATCTTTGGCACTGAGAAAATTACTCTAAATGCAGGGGAGCAACTTTCTAGATAATAAATAGTGTCAGCATTTTGGATTAACATGTGATGGAGCAAATTAGAGACTGATACACAGCCTGCTGTTTTTCCAGGATAAGAAAAGAGACCCTTATAATGCAAGAATTGTACCTGAACCCCAGTGAGGGGGGATTAGTAGTGAAGAATCTCATTGTACTTACAATGATTTATTATTGTCATTGCATTGTAGATGCATAGTAATTGCTCAGTTAAACATCTGTATACTTTTTATAGTGCTATTTCAGTCTCTTTAGCCAATTAGCTTGTTATAAAGAACTTTTCCAGATCCTTTTATTTTAAAAGGAATATATATGTATCACAGACAATTCAAATTATATAGAAGGGTTAATATAGGAAATGAAATTGTTTCTGTATCCCTTCCCTTAGCCATAACCACAGTTTGACGAACAGGTTTTTCTAACCTTTTTTTGTTCTATGCAGAGTCAATTCTTGGTCATTTGGTGGCAGATTAATTGGTTTGAATATTAACAGTGGTAAAAGTAACAATGCATTTGTGAAAAAGTTAAAATTGCTTTGAACCAAGTAAACCCTATTAGGTTGAACCATGCCAAATTGCTGTGTTGGTAGGTCAAAAATATCAAATATTGGCAGTTTCATGTGGTGAAGCTATACTGTTAGAGGAATGTGTCCTTCGAAGTGATTTAGTAACCTGTTGATGTGGTCATGTGAAGCTGCAATGTGCAGACAGCCCCAGGTGACTGCTCTTTGCCGGTAGTCAAGTGGTGAATAAACTGGTATGGATGGCAGGGGAATGGTTGAGGCTGTACTTTCCAAACCGCATTTCAGGTCGGGGACGTGGGGGAATTTAGGAGGGGAGCAGAACAGGAGGAGTATGCATTTTTGTCCATTTCAAAAGAGAAAAACTCAACTCAGCCAAGGAACAAGTAAAAACAGTAGACTTTTTGATGGACATAAAACAACTTATGTATGATAGTTATAAGGTACTCCCAACCTGTTGTATTATCTTTTCACATTTGGACTACATCTGGTGAACATAAAACACATCTCTAAATCCTAGATGTGATTTTAACTAAATCAAGTTTATATGACATCACATTTGTTTTAACCTTGTGTTTTGGGTCAGCGATGACCTCTTTTCCCCATAACTGACTCTGTATGTATGTGTATATAAACTATAAAAAGCAGAAATGGTTTCGAAGGTACAATTCCATTTTTTAACCACATTGTTTCTCTTTTTGATTTAGTAGTTTATGGTGTGGGTGTGTGGGAACGCGTATCGGAGTGTATTCGTGAAGGGGTGTAGAACCACAGCTTTTCTCCTGTGTACAGCCGACCGGGCAGCACACCATGCCGCACCGCACAGTTAACCGGGGCTGTGCTTCAGTTCCCAGGGTGTGCAAATGTCTGTCCCTTAGACCCTCTGTCCATCACAGACCGTCAAGCAGGTGATCTTGTCTTTCCTCTGTGTGCATTCTCTTTTGTTGTGATTGGCCCTGAAGAGTTTTCCATTCAGGATATTTTACTTATGGAAATATTCAGAATCCACTGGCAAGTAAGTGAACTAGGATTTCTCATTGAAAGTAAATAGTTTTTTTTATATTCACCCGAGCTTTTCCATTTTTTGTTCAGATAGAGTGGGAGGGAGAGAGAGAGAGAGAAACATCGATGTAAAAGGGACACATCAAGTGGTTGCCACCCGCATGACCCAACCTGGGCTGGGGACAAACTACAACCGAGGTACGGGCCCTCAGCGGGAACTGAACCCGGGTCACTCTGGACCACAGGCCGACACTCTAACCACTGAGCAAAACTGGCCAGGGCAAAAGTAAGTAGTTCTTTATTAGTTTTTACCTATTTTTTTCCCCTGTCTTTCATGGATCTTTTATTCTTTAAAAAATTTTTTAAAATTGATTTTAGAGAGAGAGGAAGGGAGAGCAAGAGAGATAGAAGCATCGATGAGAGAGAACATCAATTGGCCGCCTCCTGCATGCCCCACCCCCTGGGGATTAGGCCCACAACCTGGGCATGTGCCCTGACTGGGAATTGAACTGGCAACCTCTTGGTGCATGTGTCTATGGTCAACCACGGAGCCACACCAGCTGGTCAAATCTTTTGTTCTTACAAGGAATTAGAAAGATATAAGATCAAATCCACTTATTATTTAATAAGTAACATCTTGTAATTATGTTCATGTCTTTATACCCTGCAATTTCATTTTTATAATTCATTATAGTGAAATAATTAGAAATATTTTTTCATAGTTCATTGATGTCCTTTGTGGTATTATGTATAACACCTGAAATCTGAAACAATCTGATTGTTTTTGCGATGAGCAGTGTCACAATGCGTCTGACTATGGGGGTGGGCTGGGGTTGTCTCATTGCTGTTTTTAACCCCAGGAAAGGAAGCTTGTATGGGGAAGAAATGGAATTTCAGAGGCAGAACCTGCTGCTCCTCACTCAGATCTTGAAATTACCAATATTGTTAGCTGGTCTTCTCTGGGTTTTTGGAAGCATTGGTACCAAAGGGCCGTGAGTTGAAAATAATTGTCGTTTATCATCAGACAGGTCAGGGGGCTAGTTCTGGTCTCAGTAAAAGGAAGGTAGATTAGACTTGAAGAAGACCTGCCGGATGGCAGCAGGCCCTTCTCATTCAAGGAGTAGACTAAGTCCCCTGCCTCATGCGGGGCAGGTGTGGGGGGAGAGTCAGTATATATATATATATATATATATATATATATATATATATATATATATACAGTGTGTGTGTGTGTGTGTGTGTGTACATATATATGGTTTTACTATTTCTAGTATAAACCGAGTTTTACAGTTTTAGAGCTGTCTGGCTGTGGGCTTGAAGAACATGTTCATTTCTGTTGTGGTTGTAACACGCTTGAGTCATGGTTGCCTCCTTGGGTAGTGATTTTTGTCTTCTGGAGAAGTCAGGTGGCAGCCCTCTAGTCTACCCCACTGAAAACGAACACATACAAACGACGAGAGGAAAACGTGAATGCACTTTTTCTTCCCAGAGGCTGAAGAGGAGGAGTGAGCAGGGTTGTGTTGTATTTATTTATTTGTGATCTCTCTCTTCCTACTAGGATGTCAGATAATGGCCATGAAAACCATTTGAAATATTAAAGAAAGTTTTTGTTTGTCTCTTCTTTAACATTGCTTTTAAAAATAGCCACTACAGTACGAACCTGATAAAATGAAATAGTGTGAATTTTCCAGTGAACTAATATTTTAATCATGAGAAGGTTGCAGTTTAGGTGGAATTTGTCCCTTCCAAATTGGAGTGAAAACTTGGAGATGTTTATTCTTTGAGCAGGAGGTGAAGGTTTCGCTATGGCTGATGGGTAGTTATCTGAATCCTGCTCCCAAACTAAGGGAGGGCTGCCCTGTCCTGTATCCAACTGGGACTTTGTCAGAGGCACAGTTATCCTGACGAGCAACAGTGTTTTTCTATTTTCCTATCATTTCAACGTCACAACCCCAAAACCATTGTTAGAATTTTCACCCTCAGCGCTAATTACAAGTATTTTACATCACGTGCAATTATACCTTTTCAAACCTCACTGGTGAAATGAATTTTAAATGTTGCCATATGTTTACTCAGAATCTGTGAAGAAGCCAGGAACACCGACATTACAAATGACAGTGTTACAGGATTTGCTTTGTGTGTACACGATAGGAAAAGAACATGCGGTATGTTTGTGGTGTTATTGGGACATGGAGAATTATTTTGACAGTGTTTGTCTTGAACGGGGAGACATACTGGTGCTAGGACTGTGGGTGTTAATCTCTGGGCTGACTTGGCAAGGCCTGGAGACGGCATGTGCTCCGTATCTGGCACCTGCCCCGGGGCAGTGGCTGCCACGTTGGCAGCCTCCAAGGTTGTCAGGTCTGCCACCCACCCTGATGTTGGTGGGGATCGCAGACAGTTCTCTGTCCTTCGTGCCATTTTTCTGCCATCAGCTTTGGAATTAGTGGCTCTGTTCTTTTCCAAATGTGAATTCATTATGTTCATTTCAAAAGAAAGAGGGTTTGCTGTGAAATATAGGTATCAATATTTATTTAATGAGTCGCATGTTTTAAAAGTGTATACAAAGGTATTTAGAAATCTAAAACTTATAATAATTGAAACGTATTAGAATTAAATGTGGAGCTCTTAGTCTTTTTGTAGAAATGGTGAAAACCATCATATAGCCCGGTCAATGTGGCTCAGTGGTTGAGTGTCAGCCCACGTCCCAAAAGGTCACCGATTTGATTCCTGGTCAGGGCACATGCCCAGGTTTCGGGCTCAGTCCCCAGTAGAGGGTGCGCAGGAGGCAACCAATTGATGTTTCTCTCTCGTCAATGTTTCTATCCTTCTCTCTCCCTCTCCCTTCCTCTCTATCTAAAATCAATAAAAACATTTTTAAAAAACAAATGAAAAATGCTATCATATAAAAAATGACATGACTCTTTTTGATATTCATCACTGTCAGGAAAAAGTATTTTTCCCCAAATGAATGATGGCAGGAATTAGGTTTTACTGAAACTGTAGGAGAAACACAACGGGAAATAATGGGTATGAAGACCTTTAGCGAAATGAGGAAGAATTTAGGTGTAAATGGTGAGAGAAGAAAGTGTGGCGGGGAGTAAATCAATCAATCAATATAAATAAATTTTAAAAATCCAAAGCAAAGGATCTTCAGGGGATGGGATTCTCAATGAAGTCTAAGCTTCGGTTCTTTTTCGGGTTGTTGCTGATAAGGATGGATCATCAGTTAGTTTGACAAGCTGAAGGATAACTTGGAAAATGAAATTGGATAAGATTACAAATGATATTATCACATTTCCAAAACTTGCTTCACAAAGCTGGGTTCCTTGCGCACAACATGAGATTCATGGGTCCTTAATTCATTTCATCCACCAACGTTCCTGCACAAACAAGGTGTGAAGTACCATACCTGGCCATCATTTTCAAATATCTTATTGTGGTCTGAAATGTCACTTTCTGAGGATGAGCCTGCTTCAGAAGACTGGTGCAGGGACAAGGGTCCTTTTTAAAATGCCATTTAACATTTTATTTCTTTCTTTAATGTTTTTATCTATATTGTTGTAAGTATTACAGATCCCCTCCCCCATTGACACCCTCCTCCCTGATCCCGTCCACCTCTGCCTTCACCACACTGCTGTTGTTTGTGTCCATTGGTTATGCATATATGCATATAAGTTCTTTGGTTTATCTATCCCCCCTTCCCTCTGAGGTTTGTCAGTCTGTTCCCTACTTTCATGTCTCTGAATCTCTTTTTATCATCAGCTTATTTTGTTCATTATATTCCACAAATAAGTGACATCATGTGATATTTGTCTTTCTCTGATTGGCTTATTTCACTTAGCATAATGCTCTCCAGCTCCCTCCATGCCATCTCAAAGGATAACAGATTTTTCTTTCTTACAGCTGCATAGTGTTCCATTGTGTAAATGTACTACAGCTTTTTTATCCATTCGTCTACTGATGGACACTTGGACTGTTTCCAGATTTTAGCTATTGTAAATAGTGCTGCTATGAACATGGGGGTGCATATATTCTTTCTGATTGGTGTTTCAGGCTTCTTAGGGTATATTCCTAGAAGCGGGATCACTTGGTCAAATGGCAGTTCAATTTTTAATTTTTTGAGGAAACACCATATTGTTTTCCCTAGTGGCTGCACCAGTCTGCATTCCCACCAGCAGTGTACTAGAGTCCCCTTTTCTCCACACCCTCGCCAGCACTTGTTGTTTGATGATTTGTTGATGGCGGCCATTCTGACAGGTGTGAGGTGATACCTCATAGTCAGAATTTGCATCTCTGTGATGATTAGTGATGTTGAGCATTGTTTCATATGTCTCTTGGCCATTTGTGTGTCCTCTTTGGAGAGGTGTCTATTCCTCTGCCCATTTTTTAATTGGGTTGTTTGTCTTCCTAGAATAAACTCAAAATGGATAAAAGACTTAAATGTAAGTTGTAAAAACATAAAAATCCTAGAAGAAAATGTAGGCAGCAAAATTGCAGACATCACATGAAGCAGAATTGCCTAGGGTAAGAGAAACAAAGGAAAAATTAATACATGGGACTACATCAAACTAAAAAACTTCTGCACAGCAAAAGAAACCAGCATCAAAAGGAAAAGGGAACCCACTGTCTGGGAGAACATATTTGCCAGTGACACATCAGATGAGGGGTTAATTTCCAAACCATGTAAAGTGCTCATACGACTATTTAACATTTTAGATGTCCAATTTAAAAATGAGCAAATGTTGGTCCTCAGATTAATATCTGAAAGCTAGCTATTTAATAAAACTTGAATTGTTTAAGCCGATAGGCTAGTTGAATAAGTAAAAGGAAGTTTATAAATTATTGGAATTAACAATACCAAAGTATCTAGTGTTTGTTTCTTCAAAGTTCATGTATTGTGATTTAATTGTAATTTTATTTTCTCATGCATGCTAATTTGCAGAGCTGAGATCAGATTAATTTGTAGATGTTTTAACTCTAAGGTATTTAGTGTGTAAAACTAACTTCCCATGGCAGATATGTGTGAGGTGAAAGAGAAGGCCTCCCCCCAATAACTTAGGAGTTCTTGGCCTTGAAATCTATCTATCTATCTATCTATCTATCTATCTATCTATCTATCTATCTATCTATCTGATGATGCTTCTGATTTGGTTTCACAAGGAATACATTCCTTGTCTTCTGGTCTGGAACCAGTGACAAGTCATTCTCAGTCCTAATAGCCTTCTTTGGACCAACTATGTGTTTGTTAAAGTTGTCTTGGGATTAAGGATATAGTATATTGCCCTGAAACAGTTTGCCTGGGGAAAACAACAGAAATTCATAGCGCTAACAGTAACTCGAAGAACTGGAGTGCACATTCATTGAGGTCACACCAGAACTTACCGGGCTGCATGCTGTATCTCTCTGTCTCCTCTGGGGACTGCCCTGTACAGCCTTTTTTGTGTGGTGATTGTATATCTAAAATACCACTTTATTTGAGTAAAATATTAAATAAATTAGATTCTCTTTTTCTTTTAGTATGTTAAAACATGAGTATATCTTTTTCATTTTAAAAAATGTATTTCTGAAGCAGTTTTGGGTTCAGAACCATAATTGAGTGGAAAGTACAGAGAGTTCTCAGATACTCCTGGCCCAACCCTCCCCACCCAACCAAGCCTTTATTGTTGTCAACATCTCTCACTAGAGTTGTACATTTGTTACAATTGATGAACCTACAGTGATACATCACTATTGTCCAAAGTTCATAGTTTACATCAGGCTTCATGTTTGGTGTTATAAATCTCTTTGAAAATATGTGGTTTTGCAGTATTATTTAGTATCAAGGGTTCAAAGTTTGTCCAGAACCACCAATGCCAGTAACTAGGTTCTGCATAAATACTTGAATAAATGACAGAACACATGCAAAACATTTTTCTTTCTTCTCTTCATGTTATATACCAAAAATCAAAGTCTAAGACACAGTGTTACCAAAATAAACAATGATGATAGAGGAAGCATCTGTTCTTTGAGTATTGTACCTGAATGGTCATTGATATAAAGGGAGATAATTCTGTTTACTTCTGGTCTTAGTTAGAGATGAAGAAGAATTTATTCCTAAATTATACTTGTAGTCTTAGTATATAAAATGAAGAAGAATTTATTCCTAAATTATACTTGTAGTCTTAGTATATAAAATGTTCATAAATTAATAAGAGTTTTGGATTTGATTATTTGATAAAATGGGTTACTTGTGTGGTTCAGTATTTTTTACATATTCTCCCATCTTTTATGGTTGCTTTATACTTATACTGAGAAATATGTAAGGCCAGATCCACTTATTATTTAATTATAAGTAATGTCTTACAATATGCTCATGTCTTTTTACCCTGAAACTCTATTTCTCATCATTATAGGGAGAACATCCTAAAGTAATATTTTTTCAAAGCTCAGTGATGTTCTTTGTGGTATTATGTATAAACACTGAAATCTTAATCTAATTTTTCTTTGAGATGAGCAGTATCACAATGAGTCTGTTTATGTTGTGTGTGTGTGTGTGTGTGGGGGGGGGGGTTGTCTCAGTCCTGTTTTTAATCCCAAGAAAGGAAGGTTGTATGGGGAAGGAGTAGAATTTAAGAGGCAGAACCAGCTGTTCGTTGCTCAGACCTTGAGATTGCCAATATTGTTAATTTGACTTTTCTGGGTTTTTGGGGCCATAGATATCAAGGGGCCTTGTGTTGAAAATAATTGTCATCCGTCATCAGACTGAGGTCTGGGGCTAATGCTGGTCTCGTAGTAAAAGGAAGGTAGATCCGACTGGAGAAAACACCTGCCAGATGACAGCAGGTCCTTTTCTCACTCAAGGAATAAACTAAGCCCCTGTCCCACATGAGGCAGTCTCTATATATGTATTTCCCACCGTGGACCTTAAATGAATGGCGTTCAATAAATTTATTGATGTGCTATTGTTTATCAGGCCTTGATCTAGGACAGGAGATTTGGAGGACAATGGATGGTTGCTGCCTGATCTTGAATCTTCATACTCACACTCCAAGAGTCATAAATCCAACAGCGAGAGCAAATAAAAGCACACATGACTCACACCTCAAGAGCATTAGGGAACAGCAGTAAGCCCGTGGTTACAGAGTGGTGCAGGGGAAGTTTAAGCAAGGTTTAAGTGACTGTAAAAAAAATGTAGAGGGACAGAGCATGGAGAAAGCCACTCCAGAAAGAGAAAGCTGGGACTACACAGTTCACAGCACTGTCTGCAGGAATGGAGATCAAAAGTGCGTGGGGTCGACAGTGGCTGCCACTGAAAAACATTGCTTCTGGGGAAGATTTAGATATATAGAGAAAGGATGCTACCCCTTGAAGACGTGACAGTGAAAGTGGAGAGGGAAAGAAAAGGAAGAAATTAAGGATCCTATATTAACAAGAACTAAGACTCACCTAACACCCCCCACCCTTCTTCCACTAGCACCATCCATAAAAACTGCACAGAAGAGGGAAGAACTGATGGAAAAGGGCCCTCAAGCTAAGAACCCAGTCCATTGAATGAATAGGAATAAAACATAATGGCCCACATCACCATAAAACTGCTGTAAAAAATCAGAAAACATAAATCAATGTATTTCTGCTGATAAAAATGCTTTTTAGAAAATCAGTCATGAAATGAAAGAAAATTGTGCTCAACACTGTAATCTAAATTAAGTTTTGATTCAGGCACTTGGGTACATGAAACAAACAAACAAAAAACCCACCTTGAATTGGAAATACAATTTCTAACAAGATAAATGAACAAAAGCCAAAATGAAGTGAGATTTGAGTTAATCGAACTCTTGGGAAATATAGAAGAAAAGACAAAATCAAATCAGAAATGAAGACTAAATCACATGGTGTCCAAGGGAAAGTAAATTCAAATGACAGGTGACTCAATATATTAATATTTACATTAAACTTAAGTGATCTACATATCAGTTAAGATTTAGAAATTGGCAGAATGGATTAAAAAACTACATGACCCAACACTATGCTGTCTATAAGAAACTCACTTTAGAAGTAATGATATTGGTAGATATAAAGAAAAAAAGATGTAAAAAGGTACACTCTGTAAACACTAATGAAAAGCAAGCTTGAGTAGCTATATTAATGTCAGACAGAACAGACTTCAGAGCAAAGAAAATTACCAGGGAGAGAGAGAGACATTATATTTTGATAAAGGGGCCAATTCACAAAGAAAACATGGCAATACTAAATGTATATACAGTAAACAACAGAGCTTCAAAAATACATAAAGCAAAAACTGGTAGAATTTAAATGAAAAATTGACAAACTCCCAATTACAGTTGGGGATGTCAATACTCCTCTCTTATTGATAGAAACTGTCAACCAGCAGCATCTAATTGACATTTATAGAACTCTGTACACAACATCAGCAAAATATGCAGTGTGGGGGAAAAAGTAGATGTGCAGTTGTGAATACTCGAATCACAGAGTCATCCTTGTAGTGTTTACTAGTTACTGTATCATTTTCCATACAAACAACTGTAAACCTGCTTTTGCCCCACCGTGTACATTGCATACATTTGGCACTCATACCAAGATAAACCACATCCTAGCTGATTAAACAAACCTTAACAAATTTAAAGGAATGGAAATCATACCAAGTGTGTTCTCTGACTGTAATAGACTCTAACTAGAGATTAATAACAAATAACAGCTAGAATAACGGAGATAGGGGAGCTTCATTTAAATGAAAACCTAGTTTCTCTGCCCTTGATTCTGCATTATTATTGGCTTGGAAAATTGGAAAATAAGTACATTTCAGCTGACAATGTCCCAAAATGATAATGAAACATATCAGTTGATTATTACCCATGACCAATTGTTTCTCTGTCCACTCTATTTCACAGCTTCTCTGTTGAAAGGACTAAAGCATGCTAACATAGTGTTGCTTCATGACATCATCCACACCAAGGAGACCTTGACACTTGTGTTTGAATATGTGGTGAGTAGAATAAGAATTCAGATTTTAAAAATATGAATAAAAATCTTATAGTATGATCCTAGAGTTTGATTTTTAGGTTGCTATGCTGAAATGAGTATTTTACCTGAGTACATGAGACTTGCGATATTGCATAATTTTGAATGATAGTGTCTTAAAGAAATGTTACTTAAAAATGTTACTTTGAGTTTTCATTAGATATTAGATATATTATCTACTTATAACCTATTTTTTACTAGAATACACTATAATTTTCAGGTTTATCAATATGATTACACAATGATGGTGATCATTCCATCAAAGGACGTTCACAGAAAATAAAAATATGGTTTTTTGAGAGGTGGGAATTTTTAACTTAGGATTTTTTTTGTGTGTGTGAAGAAAAGCCTGATACTTACAATTTAGACTTCATAGTTTTTTCCTTCACTCACTTGGCACTTCAACTATTAATTAAAACTTTCAATTTGCATAATACAATGTAATGATCTTATTGTGTTGAGAGTATTACTGCTGGAAGACTTGGACTTGAACTCATAATTAATCTTTCTCCATTTCTCTTAGAGAAACATATGGTGTTTGTGTAGTACCACTTCAGCATTTAACTGTGGAATCATGAAATGTAACCATGGTAATTAGCATCTCAATTTTCACAGATGGATCCGAGAACATGTAATTTATAAGATACAAATGACATTGGTGGAGACTTTTATTGAGAAGAATAGCTGTTGGTATTGTGAATGTATTAAGATCCCACTTGTAATTACCACACTACTTTTTAAAAAATGTGAAATAGTTTTTATTTTTTCTTGAATATATATAATAGAATGAATATTTGCAACATTTTTATCTCGCTAATAGTGTCTGCCCGTGTCTATTTGTCATTTGAAAATTGTCTTATGAAGAAGCCATTCATCTTGTCTATTTACATATAAATGATAGATACATTTGAATAATATGGTAATGTGGCTACAAGGACAGCTAGAGCTGAGCAGTTGAATATATTACATGCTACCGAGAATGGATGCCAATTCACACATTAGTGCAAATATAATTTCTTTTGTTTAATCAATGATGTTGGAATCAATAATGTATTCATCTGCTTTAGAACTGGAATTTTTGTTTCATATTTTCCAGTATGTCTAGTTGCAACATTTCAATTAAATCTAGAATTTGTCCTTAGTATATAACTAACTTTTGTAATGTTCTGTAGAAAAGATGTTTCTAAAGTATATTTGTCCCCTCTCCCAAAATTGGATAATTAAATTCAAAGGAAGAAAAGTACTTTGACTCCTTAATCAGTAACAGTGATAGAGAAACTAACAAAAATAGTATGAAAATATGTTCTCCAAATCCTTTTTTAAAAAAATATGTTTTTATTGATTATTTTGAGAGAGAGAGGAAGGGAGAGGGAGCTATAGAAATATTTATGTGAGAAACATAGATTGGCTGCCTCCTGCCCACCCCCTACTGGGGATCAAGCCCTCAGTCCCAGTATGTGCCCTGATCAGGAATCAAACCAGCAGCCTCTTGGTGCATGGGACAATGCTCAATCCACTGAGCCAAACCAGCCGGGCTGTCCTCCAAATCTTAAAATAAAATTAAATATATTTGTGAGGCTAAAAATGTGCATAACAGATCCAATGTTGTTTGATGGTTTTCTGTGGAGCTTGTCACATAAAAGGAAAGAAATTCACTGTCTCGCAATATTTGCTAATGGATTAAGACCAACTTTTTTTTTTTTTTAATCCTCACTGGAGGATAATTTTTCCATTTATCTTCAGATAGAATGGGGGATGGGGAGGGAGAGAGGGAGAAACATCATTATAAGAGAGACATGTGTTGATTGGTTGCCTCCTGCATGACCCTGACTAGGGCTGGGTCGAACCACAACCAAGGTAAATGCCCTTGACCAGAATCAGGCTCAAGACTCTGGTCCGTGGGCCGATGCTCTAACTGCTGAGCCAAACTGGCCAGGGCAAGACCAACTTTTAAACAATCATTCTTTTGTGTGAGTGAAATTTTCTGTGGTTCCAATTCTTGTGGCTACATCCCAGGTCCTCTTAAATCAGCCACATCATAGCGTGCAGTACTCTTCAGACAACGTTGCATTCCTATCTTCTCTGTGGGAGTTAAGACACAGATGAGCCAGTTCTCGTTTAGAGAACGAGGCAAGCTTGTATCGTTCACGGTTTATGATGGCCCTGCCTTGCCTCTTCAATTCTTTCTACTTTATTTTCTTGCTTTCCCCTTGTTTCTTGGCCTTTCTACTTTCCACCTTTCTTCGTCTGTCTTTTTCATTCATCTATCCCTGTGCTCTCTCTGGTGAAGCACTTTTTGCTGCTACAACTGAAGTTGGTTTGTTTCGTTTTGTTTATTTTGAATACCACGTTTCAGTGAATGTCTGAAATCAGAGCCGGGAGGGAGGCTGGTAGAGAACAGGTCCCAGCCGTAGAAATATCTTACAAGTCTTCCCAGGTAGAGTGGGGAAGGGGTGAATTGCCCAGTACAAAAATAACTTCCCTGAATATTTCCTAAAGTTTTTATTTTTGTACATTGCTTTCTCATTGCTTGTTGCTTGTGTATATGCCAATATCTTGAGGAAAATTAAGGTTATTATGTACTTTAATGGATTAGCTTAATCAAATTGCTTTCCTCTCAGTATCTAGCAGAAATAAACTCTCTTTTCTTGTATGTTTTATGGTGGTGGAAAGGCAATAGTAATTTCAAAGCGTGAAACGCCTTGGAAATGAGAGCAGATCTCGGTGTGGGACACAGCATAGTGAACAGGAGGGCACTGTGGCTTGGGAGGAGGGGAGGATCAGAAAAGGAAGTGAAAGGTTGTCCAAGACAAGCATGACCACAGTACTAACGACCAACAACTGAAATTTACTGAGTTTTGTGCCAAGCACTGTGCTTTACAGTCATTATTACTTTTTATGTTCTCGACAGCCTTAGGGAACTATGAATACTACCACTTTACAAAGGCAAAACCAAAGGATTAAAGAGATGAAGTGCTTCTTGTAACACGTGAGATAGAGTCAGACCCATCTTACTGTGAATTCTAATTGCAATATTATACCTCCTGTTTATTTTTACAACTGTGCTTCGGCTGAGCCTTTGGTCAGAGAGGGAAAGGAAACTCTTATTTTCTTCCACGACCCTCTTTGTACAACCTTCTGCAGTGTACAACCGGAGTGCAGTGGATCTCAAATATAGTTAAACTGCTTTATAACTTAAAATAAGTTTTATAGATTGGTTAAAACCCTAGCCATTTAAATTTTTATTTAATTATTAAATGTTTTAAGTTTCCATAAGCAAACTTATCAGTTACAGTATTGTCCCATGTATTTTACTGGAATCCCCCTAATCAATCTCTCTCTCTCTCTCTCTCTCTCTCTCTCTCTCTCTCTCACACACACACACACACACACAACCTTGTTATATAGCAAGCTCTAAAATCAGTCTCAAGCACTTAAATCTACAATTTCCTAAATTTAGTCATGATATGGCCATATTTCAAAATGGTTAACATCCAAGTTATTTTCTTTAAAAAAAAAAAGTTGATTTTTTTTAAAACTAAGTGATGAAAAGTTTCTGATGTGAAAGAACACTTGAGAAATGACTTTGAAGGTCATCACTAAAGTGATTTAGTGGATAATAGGACATTGTTAATATCTCTAGGTACTGTGAAGAGCCCCTAAAACATCTGAAATATAGGTTCTTATCCATTTTCAAAGTGTGGATAGAATGACCCGTAAACTGAAGGTTGGGAACACATTGGGAAAGGTGCTACCCAGGCTGCTGATGTCTCAGTCACGTGCCACGCGGGCCCGTGCTGTGCGCTACTTGGAACACTGCCTTCCTCCGGCTGTTAAATGCCAGGGAGCATCGTCGGCCAAAGGAGTGGCTGAGTTAGCTTGAAAAGGCATCTGGTTTCATAATGGTCTTGAATATTGTTATAACTCTCTCTTTTCTGCATAAGTTTGAGACCCGGAAAAGAAATACAGAAAATAGTGAAAGTGCTAACATATTTGTTTTCTTTACTTAAACAGAAAGTTAAGCATTTTATTTTTTATTTTTTTGCCAGAGACAAGTGCCACATTCCTCTATTTAACATCATGCTGAAAAATTTGAAACAGATTCTATAAGTGGAAATAAGAATATTAATAGTAAACATGATTATGTAAATATATATTACCGTTAGCTAAAGTGCATAACCATTCTGTTCTATTTTAAATTCAATGAGAGCAAAGTATGTGTTGCAGCACTTTTCATTACACATTTCATACTTATGTATAAGAAGAAAAGCAACAAACTTACTGCTAATCATGATATTCATTGGAGCAATCATTTCTTCAAATGTGCCATAAACTCATGAAATATTCCGAACTACTCTACACCATTACGTCAAACAGAAATCTGTATTCCACATGAAAAGCAAAAACTGTCACCAACAATCGTATAAAGTGATTTATGTATTACCCCCAAATCACCAAATTAATTTTTTTATATTGCTTTACATTCTATAAAGCGTTTTCTCATTAATGTGTTTCCACTGGATTCTCTTTTTAGTCCTTTGAAGTATAGCAGGCATGTAATATAGTTATCCAGGTTTTTATTGATGAGGAAAAATAAAGCTTAGAGAGAATTCAGAACAGATTTGCTAAAGTCACGTATCTAAGTTCATGGCAAAGATAACACTTTAGGCCAAGTCTTCTATGCCTAAAGGTCCTCCTTGTCACTGCATTTCATCTGTTGCCTGCTATTGTCGACCAGCACCGTTAGGATGGGCTGAGGTATGTGTGATGTTAGGGTATGGAACTCTCAGCTGAAAGTTATATTCTGTCTCATCACCCTGGCACACAATCTACCTAATTATTTGGCTTCTCTGCCTCATACATCTTGATTTCTAAATCTATGAAGAATGCTTTCATTTGCATGATTTTATTACACATCTGTTCTCGAAACTAGCTCTCCATCAGTATTCTGGTTTCCAGATTAAACCATCCTGGCACGATTTAACATTTTTCTGCTTTTCTATGAGAAAAAAATATATGTGCACATGTCCATGCACATACAAATTTTAAGTGGGGGAAGGCCTCGCCGAAAAGGTGAGAGGTATTTAGGTAAAGTCTGCAGGAGGTGAAAGAGGAAGACGTATTCTAGGCAGGAGCCTACCATAGAGAGCTGTGGGGAGCAGCAGGGCCCATGGCTGGAACTGAGTGACCAGCAACGAGACAAAGTCCAAGACGCAGTGGGGTCCGGATTATGTCAGGCCTTGCAAGGTGTGGTTTGAATGAATTTTGCTTTGACTCAGAAATGAGATGGGAAGCCCCAAAGGGTGCTGAGCAGAGAAATGATGTGATCTAACTCATATATTAATTGGATCTCTCCAGCTGCTTTCTTAAGACTAGACTGAAGGTGGACAAGTTCTGAAACTGGGAGACAGTCTGGAGGCTGTTGGCATTACCTAGGCATGAGGTGGTGTCAGCAGTGGAGGTGGTAAAAAGTGGATGGATTCCGCATGCATTTTTAAGGTTGACCTTTAGCATTGGATGCAGGATTTGGGAGATGAAGAGGAGTCACGAGTGACACCAGGGATTGTGGCGTGAGCCGTTACAGTCATGTGCTGCTGGAGGAGAGGTGGGGGAGACCGCAGGGGGGCAGCGTGGCGAGAGGCCACCCTGTTCTAAATGGGTTAAGTTCGAGATGCCTGTTACACATGTGAGAGATGTCACAGGCAGTTGGATGTAGAGTCTGGAACTGAGCAGAGAGATCCAAGATAGAGATTTGGAAGTTGTCTGGGTTATAGATTTTATTTAACAAGGAGTCTGGGGGAGATCCCCAAGAATGGTCACTGTTACATTGGTGGCTCTTGAGCCATACCTTTGGATACTCACACTCCTGTGTAGTCCCTGCCCCTTAATGTCGGCTGGGTCGTGGCTTGCTCTGACCAGGAAAGCAGCACGGTGGAAGTGACACTCTGCAGCTGTGGTCCTGACAGCTGCTGCGTTGTCTTGAGCATCCCGACCAGCGGTGTTAGCGTTCCAGTTGTCCTGCTGGAGAGACCATGTGGAGAGGCAGAGGCCCTAGACTACGAGGAGAGCGGAGAATACAGAGGACAGTGTGAAGTTGGGCCCTCGACGTAGCACCCCAGCCAGTGCCAGAGGTGACTGCACAAGCCGTCTGGAGTCGGGGTAGAGGGGCGCA
This sequence comes from Molossus molossus, assembly GCF_014108415.1. Classification (NCBI taxonomy): domain Eukaryota; kingdom Metazoa; phylum Chordata; class Mammalia; order Chiroptera; family Molossidae; genus Molossus; species Molossus molossus. The sequence continues at coordinate 36,014,996 of NW_023425401.1, read as the reverse complement.
TTGTGGGTCCACAGGTATCACGTGGGGCCAAGGAGAGTTGTCCCTGCCATGCCTTTCCTGCATTTGCACCTGAAGAATCGTGAGAAATCATAAAGTTGTTGTTGTTTTAAGCCACGCAGTGGGTTGGTTGGTTACACAGCAGTCAGTAACTAAAACACGTGTGAGCGAATGGACACAGGAAATGGAAGTTTCGTGGACTGAACTTGGGACACTTCAACATTAAGGGTCAGAGTGATGAGGCACAGCCAACCAAGGAAACTGAAAGGAAGCAAGAAAGATTATTCATGAACTCCGATGGGACTCTTTCGGCCGAGACTCTGAGCCGGATGGGCCTGGGTGTCACAGGAGCGGGGTGCACACAGTAGGTGGTTAGCAAATACTTTTTATATGAATGAGTGAATGAATGACTTCTGAAGCAGGAACAACAAGAGACTATAATGTTTTACTACTTAAGGCAAACAACCAATAAAGCAGAACTACTTAATTCATATTTTTGAATTTTTTTATTTTTCTACTTATCTATATTCAGTCTTTGGTTTCTATGTATAGTCTTTATTTTTTTCTCTCAAAGCAAATACTCTTCCAAGCAGAAGATTTAGAACAAAGGTGACTTCACAGCAGTTAGAGTAGGCCTTAGACAATGCCACCTAAGTGTCTGGCCACTCTGAATAAACATACCAGTCAGAGTTCTCTAGTGCAAGCAGAAGACATTCTCTTTGGCTGAATTAATCAGCAGCGTTTATTGAGAGGATAGCATGTGGCTGACAGACCTGCTGGGAAGTCTTTACAAATGGACAGGAGCAGCGTGAGGCTGGAGAGCCAAATCCTGCCATTCGCTGTGCCCAGCATCTGCTGCCACCAGGAGCGTGAGCGCCTACAGTGTCCCTTACTTCACCGGATGCCCTGGGGGACTGGATGTTACTCCCTCCCCTGAGCTGACAAGGACAAAACGGCGTCTGCACTCCCTGCTCTTTGGGTGGGCTGGGTTGGGTTTGCTGACACGAGGGCACATGCTCTGGCTTTTGTAAAGGCAGGTGGGTCTTGCCTTTCACTAAAGTCACGAAGCAAATACAGGTTACACCTCCCTCAGGTCCTTGCTCTTCTCAGCCTCCTTCCTTCCCCCAAACACGTCCTGAACAGCCAGAAGAATAAGTTCATTATGCAGTCCCAGGTAAATTGCATCTGGAATGTGAAAAGAATTGTGGGTGGTGTTTTCATAGAACTATTGTTTATAATCTTTGAGATAACATTAAGAATGAAAGTGAGCAAAAGTAATGCTGATTTTTAAAGGGTGACAGGGACCAAACCTCTGACCCTATGGACATACACGCTTACTATAGAACATTAGTGAAATTCAGAAATAGATTTTCAGACAGTAAAGTCTAATAATCTTTATTCCCTTCTAGTAAGAAACAGTGGTGTTTCTTGATTTCAGCAAAGCTTATGACAGGGAGTCTCATGAGATCCTTATAAATAGAATAAAATTGAAATTCACTTATTCAAAGATTATTATTCTTTCAGTTTATTGCTGGTTGAACAACTTCCTCGAAAGCCTATTGATTAATGAATTGACATCAGGGTAGAGAAAATCTATCAGGTTATGCTGGAGGGCATTGTCCTTGACCTTGTCCTATTTGATATTATTATTAATAACTCAGATAAAGACATGGTGATTATGTGATTGACCTATTTGCATGTGTGTTGTAGCTAGGAGACATGATTAATACTTGGAATGATGGAATCGGGGGTCACAAAAGAATATGATGAAATGATGAGCTGAACCTACAAGGTGAATTACTGTGGGGATAAAGGTCTACTTGGTGTATGTTTGTTTGTTTTTTAAAAGCACACCCTGATACAGAAAAACAGGGTGGAGGAAAGTTAACTTAAAAACAATTCATTTAAAAAAGGCTAGTAATTCCTTTGGCTCAAATGGCTGCAGCAAACAGCAGTGTGCACCAAGGAGGGTCAGTACAATGGACAGCGAGAGGTCTATGAACCTGTACGAACACGAGATTTTCAACCGGTGTGCCACAGGAATTTTTACAACGTGCAGTACCTGACTGTTTAGTCAGGGGCACTTACCTGTTTCCCTTTAGATTGTCAAATAAGCCCTGGCCAGTTTGGCTCAGCGGTTAGAGCGTCGGCCTGCGGTCCAGAGAGACCTGGGTTCGGTTCCCGCTAAGGGCATGTACCTCAGTTGCAGTTTGTCCCTGGCTCTGTTTGGGTCGTGTGAGTGGCAGCCACTTGATGTGTCCCTTTCACGTCGACGTTTCTCTCTCTCTCTCTCTCTCTCTCTCTTCTCTCTCTCTCTCTACCCCACTCTATCTGAACAAAATATCAAAAGAAAAAAAAAATAGATTGTCAAATAAAAAAATGACAACAGCCAACACAATAGCTGGTCGGTGTGAATGAATCAAAATTTATACCTACTTTTGTCAGATCGGCAAAAAAAATACACATTTTCGTGTGCCACAGAATTTTAGTAATTAATGTGTGCCATGAGATGAAAAGGTTGAAAATCACTGCTGTACAGCATGAAACCAGTAAAGGTGCCAGGAAGACTTACTCAGGAGAATGAAAGACATACTGGAGAGCAGAGAAAAGGTAACATGTCTATTCCAGACACAATAGGAAAACCAGGTGCTCGCTTAGGCAGCGCATGTGCTAAAATTGGAGCAATACAGAGAAGATTCGCATGGTCCCTGCCAAGATGACACACACATTCATGAATATATATTTATATAAAAAAAAGGAAACCAAGTATGAGAGTTTGGGCTTAATTCTGGGAAGAATGTTGAAATGTTTTGTGTTACTTGTACATTAAATTCAGTGCCTTGGAGAAGAACGAGCACCTTGTCGTTAAAAGTATTCACGTAGAGGATAAATGGGTCCACTTCAGAAATAATGGAGGGAGGGTTTGGCTCAGGGCTTGGAGCCTCAGCCTGAGGACTGAGGGTTCTTGGATTCAATTCCCAGTCATGGGCACGTGCCTGGGTGGCAGGTTTGATCCATGGCCCCGTTGGGGTCTTGCGGGAGGCAGCTGGTCAGTGTGCCTCTGTCACATCGATGATTCTCTCTCTCCCTCCCTCTCTTCCATTCTGTCTAAAAAAAAAAGATGTCAAATACATTGACTCTTGAACAATGTGGGGTTGACTGCACAGGCCCACTTATACACAGATTCTTTTCATTAAATACATACAATAATGTAAATGTGTTTTCTCTTCCTCAGAATTTTTTTTTTAAGTAGTTTATAGATTTTTAGAGGGAGAGATGACAGGAGAGAAACCTTGATGTGAGAGAATAGCATCGAGCTGCCTCCTGCACGCTCCCTACCAGGGATCGTGCCCTCAACCTGGGCCTGTGCCCTGACTGGGAATTGAACCAGCAACCCTTTGGTGCTCGGAATGACACCCAACCAACTGAGCCACACCTTGGTCAGGGCTTCCTTAGAATTTTTAAAATAACATTTTCTTTTTCTAACTTATCTTGTAAGAATACAGGATATAACACAAAATATGCATCGACTGTTTGTTATCAGTAAGGCTTTCTGTCAGCAATAGTCTGTTAACAGTTACGTTTTTTCTGTTTGGTTTTGTTTTTTAATCCTCACCTGAGAATATTTTTCCATTGATTTTCAGACAGAGTAGGAGGGAGGGAGGGAGGGAGGGAGGAAGAGAGAGAGGGAGGGAGGGAGGGAGAGAGGGAGAGAGAGAAACATCAATGTGAAAGAGACACATTGACTGGTTGCCTCCTACACGACCCCAACCAGGGCTGGGGACTGAACCGCAACCGAGGTATGTGCCCTTGACCAAAATCAAATCCACAACTCTTTGGTCCAAGGGCCAACACTCTAACTGCTGAGCCAAACCGACCAGGGCAACGGTTAAGTTTTGGAGAGTCAGATTTGTATGCAGAATTTCAACTGTGCAAGGGATTGGTTGTCCAAGGGTCTAACTGTACTCTGTGCATAGCATTTCCCATGTCAGAGTGGGGATCCAGGGGACTCCGAGTGTGCATAGCACAGGACTGCCCAAGTGTTCCCAGCTGTTCTGCAAACTCATCCCATTTGGCATCATTTGTGGAAGCAGAAAAATGACTTGTTATGTTTGTTCCCTTAATAATTAATTTGTTCATTCATTCATTATTCCCCTCCAGCATGTATGTGCTGTCTTATCCTTAAACTCGAGAGATAACAATATATAGCCCTTGTATTTATATCTTTGCTTTATTTTGCAAAGGAAAGGTTTTATTTATTTTTGTTACAGATGTTTCTTCTTTTTCCCCCATTGACACTCTCCTCCCAACCCCACCCCCCACCCCCCCGCCCCACGGAATTATTGTCTGTGTCCTTGCATAAAGAGGCTGAAATCCACGGAGAACTGTGTCTCAGACTAGGTCATCTCCAGGTGACACTTAGATGATAAATTGCTGTCACAGAGCTTCATGTGTCATGGGACTACATCATATTTGTGTTTTAGTGGAAACAATAGGAAAACTGGATTCGACTCATGGACTTGAATTTCTAGAATTTCAAAGATGTTTTCATTTCATATATGGAGAAGGAGTTATACAGTGTAATACTGTGATTCTGTATTTTGAAGGGATGGTTGTCATTCACAACCAAGTACTGAGTATGAACAGATGTAAACACTGGATGGCTGAATGGGCAGGCAGCGTAAGATGGACAAATTCTGAACCATACGGAGAAACTGGAGAAATGAAAAAGAAACTAGCTAGCTTTCATTCAGTGGTCTGTTCTGAATTTCTCATCTTTTCTAATTGGTAGGATAAAGTCAATTAACTTCTTTTCTGTCCTTTTCCCTAATGACTTTTTCTCATCTAATGAGGAATCATGGTCTCTTTCAGTCATTTTCAACTGTGTTTGTTCACTATCATGTTGGATGAGATTTTAGTGGGGTTTTTTTCTCTCTCTTTATATCATAACTATCTTCTGAACATTCTAGTTTTATTTCATATGGTCGCCATCCTTATTAGGAAATCCTAATCATAGTATGGTATTTTAATTCACATGATTTATGATAGAAGCATGTCAGATCTCTAACTGTTGCTATAGTAAATGTCGGATTACCCACTAAAACACAGTTATGACAACATTCCACTATAAATTAGACTTTTTTTAATGAGAATACGCTATGCCTTTATGGGCTTTTAAAATGTTAAATTATTTCTCTTACTTTAATTTAGAATTTTATTATTTAAACTTATAGACATTTAATGGGGGAGCTGAGATATGTGTTATTTGCAGAGAATAGACCAAAAAAATACCATCACTAGAGGGAAGTCATAGGGAACATAACAGTAATAAAAAGGAAACATAACAGTAATAAAAAGAAAATTCCTGTAGAAAGAAAAGAACATATTGCACATATTAATTAGTTGGTATTTTTTTCTGAAAGTTATATCCACATGTCTTAAGAAAACAATAATCTTTTAAAAATGATGCATGTGTCAGGGGGCAGGTAGAGGCAGGAGAGGTGATGCATTAAATGTAGTAAGAGTGACAACATGACAAGTTGGGAGAAATCAGAGAAACAGCCCAGCTAAGGTACTAAAGTTGCCATCTGATGCAAGTACTCAAGATCAAGATGAAAGTGATCAATAACTCCAATTACCTTTACATTATGTTGGACTAGGCCATTAAGTAATTGGACAAAAAAATTCATTAGCAAATTTATCTCTAAGAGAGAAAACTTTTGTATGATTATTATATATCATAGAAAATGGGGTGTCTGCAACTTCACTGATTTTCAGAATCAGTAATTTGATAAATGCATGTCCTTATAATGACCATTTAGGATTTCCTTTCATATTATTATTTTTATTTCTTGCATTTCAAGAATATTTTGTTAATGCTTAGTTTAATACACATTTTGTGCTTTGGTAAAGGGATATTAAACCCACTTCAGGTTTAAATCATTCATTTTAGTTGATGTGATTGCTGATTTTGTGCAATTTATACACCACGGGATCATAGATTCAATTAGTTCTTTGGTTTGTTGTGAAAGACATCTGTTTTGACTTTGAACTATTTCAGCTAATTTTTTAGGATTTTCCTCTGAATATCTGGTGAGACTTTCTTTTATTGCCACTTCTTGGTTAGTCACTGGCATCATCTGTTCATCTTTACAACGAAAAATGTGAATTTAACGGACTCTGTTTTCATTCTTCCACTGTCAAACAAGTGAACCCATCCTATCCTATTATCCTGTTATCCTCCCAAATTCCCATTCCCAGTATTGGTATATTATAATTTTTATTAAATCCAAAATTCAGCATTTGCATTATTTATTACAGATGTAGATCTTGTTTGTAGCTGAGGTCTATAGTATATTGTGATTACTTTTCTCCTTCAGTTCAACTTTTGGTTTCCCTGAAATTAATAACAATTTCCCATTTTAAATTTCTGTTAGTAATTCAGGTTCTCCCCAAGCCTCAGCCTGGTTCATCTCCCTTCACTGATTTCTTGGCATGCCCCCCCCCCCCTTTCCTGGGCTGGGACTCTTTTTATTCTCAGTCTGAAGTTTTGTTTTGGAGGGAACTAACTTTCTAATAGCTTCCAGGGAAGGAGTGTGTGGATGATTTTTTTTTTTTTTTTTTTAAACATTGCATTTCTGAAAATATCTTCCTTCTGCACTCATGTTTGATTGACATTTTGGCTAGTTGTAGAATTCTTGGTTGGAAACAATTCCATTAGAATTTCAGTGGCATCTCTTCATTGTTGTCTAGTTTCTTCTGTTTCTGTTAAAATAATCCTATTTCTAGCATTCTGAAATTTCATGATGAAGCAAGAAATAGATTAATGTGCAACGTTATTTTCAGTGGGTGCAACTTTTCAATCTGGAAACTCATGTCTTTCCATCCTTTAAAACAACAACAATCACCATTTTATTGAGATACAATTCACAAAGCAAAATTTACTCTTTTAAAGTGTATAATTCAGTGGGTTTTAGTATATTCACAGAGTTTGGAGACTATCACTACTACCTAATTTTAGAAAATTTCATTATCCTAAACAGAAGACCTAAGGCCCATTAGCAGTCACTTCAAATCCTCTCTACTTTATGTCTCTATAGATTTGCCTGGATGTTTCATATAAATGGAATCATTAAGATGTGACTTTTCTGATAGACTTCTTTCACTTAGCATGCTGTTTTTGTAGCATATATTACTACTTTATCCTTGTCCATGGTATGGACATACCACATTTGTGTATCCATTCATCAGTTGATTTTTCACCTTTTGGCTGTTGTGAATAGTGCTGCTATAAACATTTGTGTACAAGCATTTGTTTGAATACCTGTTTTCAATTCTCATATACCCATGAGTAGAAGTGCTGAGTCATCAGATAGCTCTGTCTTTGAGTTTTTGAGGGACTATCAGCCTTCTTTCTAAAGTGTATGTATCATTTTACAATCTAACCAGCAGTGTGTGGGGTTTCTGTTTTTCTATACCCTTGCTAAACTTGTTATTGTGTGTCTTTGTTATTACAGTGGGTGTTTAGTGGTTTCTCATTGTCATTTGTTTCCCATTTCCCTCATGACTAATGATGTTGAACATCTTTAATGTGCATGTTTTTCTGTTCCAAAAAACTGTCTTAAATTATTTTGTTATGATTTTCTCCCTTCATTGTTTCTTTTCTCTTTGGATCTTTTATTATGTGAAAGTTGGACCTCCTGGGTTGCTCTTCTAATTTTCTTGTGTTTTGTCTCTTACTTTCTAATTATATTTTGCTTTAGCTCAATGTTAAGGGACATTTTTTCAACTTTGTAGTTCATCTGTTCTATTGAAATCTTTAAGTTTTATTATTATTAATTCCAAGGTACACTTTTATTCTCAAACTATTTCATTTTTTAAATTATTATTTTTTAAAATTTTTAATCCTCACTCAAGGATATGTTTGTATTGATTTTAGAGAGAGAGGAAGGGAGAGGGAGAGAAAGAGAGGAAGATTGATGTGAGAGAGAAACATCAATCCGTTGCCTTTGGTATGCTCCCTGATCAGGGATCAACCTGCAACCTGGCATATGCCCTGACTGGAAATCAAACCCTCAACCCTCCGGTGCATGAGGTGATGCTCTAACCAACTGAGCCACACAGGGCTCAAAATATTCCATTTTATAATATACTTTTCTTGTTTCAAAGTTGCAAGATCTTTTCTTAACCTCACTGGAAATATTAATAACATTCTTTTTAAAGCTTTTCTAACAGTACATGCTTTGTTTCAACCAAGTTAATTTTTTTTTTCCATTTTACTTTGGTCTCTGTCTTTAATATTATAGACTTCGATTTTTGATAGCTGTGTGTCTTGGCTGTCTAGTCATACTTGAAAAATGGTGTGGTAACAACCTGATTGGGAGCTCCAAGTGTGTGGGGTGGCCGGTTCCCCATGAATTTCACCATGGAGACTGACTAATCCATTTTGTTGGAAAACCCTTGATAGTAATGTCCATCATTTTCTTTTTGGTACATGCCCCTAGCAGGAACCGAAACCCGGACTCTCTGATCTGTAGGCCGACGCTCCAACCGCTAAGCCAAACTGGCCAGGCACAATGTTCATCTTTCCTGCAGTGCTGTGAGATCCCCAGTGAAGATTCTTTTAAACTCCCACTTGGAGGCAGAGACCTAGCTGCCAGTCTTTGGAAGTAGCATGGGTGATAGGACCCCACATAAGCCTCCTGTGTTAGGATGGCAATCCTTGTTTCTAACTGGTGGGGTTTTCTAGTTCAGATACTCTCTGTTTTACACTTTCTGGGTTTTATAGAGGTGATTTTCTGTGTAAGCAGGTTGGGAAGGGATATAAGGATTAAATAGCTATAGAAAAGACTTTCAGACAATTTCTCATATTTTATTATTATTATTTTTTAATCCTCACCCGAGGATATTTTTTTATTTATCTTCTGATTGAGTGGGAGGGAGGGGGAGAGAGAGAAAGAGGGAGAGAGAGAGAGAAACATCAATGTGGGAGAGACACATCCACTGGTTGCCTCTCGCACGACCCTGACCAAGGACCAGGACCAGGGCCAGGGACGAACCGCAACTGATGTACGGTGCTTTTGACTGGAATCAAACCCGCGACTCTTTGTTTGTGGGCTGATTCTGTAAACACTGAGCAAAACTGGCTAGGGGCATCTCTCATATTTTGGACTTCTACATGTAGACCTTATATTCATTCCCATGTCCTGGTGCCCCCAACCCATGAGCCTTTTTGGTTGTTCCATTGTGCATACAGGGCTGTGTCTAGGCTTTCCCCACCGCCAGGCTCATCATCCACGTGTCTGTGTTTTGTGGCGCTAAACTTGCTGTCTGTTTGGAACTTGTAAATTTCTGAGAGTGGGACCGAAAGAGAGTACAAAGTACATAGGTGCGTGTGTTCAGTTGGCTGTATTTACCTTGGAATATCATGCATTCTTTTTTTTTATCCTCACCCGAGGACATTTTTCCATTTTTTGTTCAGATAGAGTGGGGGAGAGAGAGAGAGAGAGAGAGAGAGAGGAGAGAGAGAGAGAGAGAGAGAGAGAGAGAGAGAGAGAGACATTGACGTGAAAGGGACACATCGAGTGGCTGCCAACCGAACCCGGGTCTCTCTGGACCGCAGGTCGACGCTCTAACCGCTGAGCCAAACTGGCCAGGGCAGGAATATCATGCATTCTTAATAAGTTTAAATATGAACAAATGCTTGAGCTTGTCATTGTGTGTTGCCACTGTGTAATTAGATATTTTTTCATGTTAATGGTTATGAAGTATATAAATCTGTGCTACTTATCAGTTGTCAAAATTTATCAAATGTGACAAGCCTATTGGAACTGAAGTTATTTGAATTAACTGTTATTAGATTATGGTTTCATCAGTAAAGTTTTAGGCACACCAACAGTGTCTACAATGTGTGTGCCTTTATTCGAGTGTCCTGTCTTGATGGAAAATATATATGCTTGTTACGTTCTTTTAGTTGCTTTTTTTGTTATAATTTGTTATGATGATTGTGGGATATTGCTACACTATATAAAGGCACACTCATACATCTGATAGTATTTTAAAGCCTTAATAAGAACATTTTTTTCTTTAATTATTTTTATTAGTTTATTTCTGTTACAGATGTTTCTCCTTTTACTCCATTGACCCCCTCCCCTCGATTTCCCCCCACACCACCCCCAGCTTTGTTGTCTATGTCTATTGGTTACGCATACATGCATATAAGTAATACGAACATTTTTACGGTGTAAGTGTGTGTATAAAGAAATGAACAATGATGAAGTGTTCTGATTATAAAACTTAATTATTAGGAATGTATAAATTGCTCATTTTGCAGGTTCAGTGTTTTGAGTGCTGCATATGATTAGAAACCTCTTTTTTAGATAACAAACTTTAGTGTTGAATGTTAACGTCCAACTTCAAGTGAGTAATTTGCTCCTTTGTCACTGGCAGATGGAAGGCCAGTTACAGATCCCCAGCAGATGCTCAGCCTCCTTTCTGTTGTGTAATTCAGGAATGGAAAAACTAATTTGTCATGGCAGTTATTGTTAAGTAAGAATTTTCCATCTTTTGTTTTTCCTTTTTTCTTGAATATGTGATCTTTGTTTTAAAGCTTTGGATCTCAGTTATTAGCTTTCATTTCAGCCACTGTCAGAGACATTTGGAAGATAATCTCTTTTTTCCTCTTTCTATTTCTCTACCCTTTAAAAAAATGTTTTCATTGATTATAGACAGAAAGGGAGAGAGAGAGAGAAAGAGAGAGAAGGAGGAGGAGCAGGAGAGGAAGAGAGGGAGAGAGGAAGAGAGGGAGGGAGGGAGGAAGGAAACATCAATAGGTTTCCTTCCACACATAACCCAACCGAGGACTGAACAAATACAATTAATGATTTTAAAAGGTTTTATTAGATACTTAATTCTGGCTTTTTAACATTAAAATCCACATGTTGAATAAGTACAGGTACTAAGTCAGCTTGCTTCCCACAAGTGTCAAGAGTCAGGCACTAATGTGGTCACTTTGCAAGTCAAGTATGGTTTCTGCTATGTTTTTCTTAATAGAAATTACTACAACTAGCTGTGTATGTTAATCATGATAGTTACATGCCAGGCCTACTCATTTATTTTGAAATAAATATTTAGATATTTTGCCCCAAATTCTCCAGTATGATTTGGTGGAAAAAACTTGTAATTGTTTCAAATTTGAACACCAATAACTTCTAAATTTTTCCAACACTGACTTTCCAATTGTATTTCAACCACAGCACCAGAAAACCACTACCTGAATTCATCCCCCACAGACTTGGTGAAATTTTATTCTTTTTGAAAAATTTTTCAATAACCTTTTGATGGCACATTTACTAATTCAAGAGCATGAAAAGATATTTTTAGCTCTGATTCACTGAATACATAACTAGATGTTGGCATGAAAGCTTTAAACATATCAGGAGGAGCAATAACGTTGATCTTTGCTTCTTGAAATTTTTGGATTCATATTCAAAACATCAACTATGTCTGCCAAATATGTCAAGTCCCTGGGAAAGTTACTGTCTTGGCAAGATTGCAAGTGTCTAATGATTGAGGACAGAAAAATAAAAGAGTTCTTTTTTCCAAGGTATTTTAAATTTTATACTCATGCCGACCAGGGAGTTAAGCACATTTTCATCGTCCATGAATCCAGCAAAGCTAGTAGCAAAAGGGACGAAAAAGAGCGATGATTTGATTTCTGGTAAAATTTTTTATGACAGGTAAGCCATCAATTTGACATTTGGTGATGGATCCTGAGAAAGGAATCTCTACTCCATTTTAACTTTGGGAAATACTCAGAATAAAATCAATTCATGAGTTTGGTTTTCTTTCCCTTCTGTGATTTGAGGTCTTTTTATTCTTTGCTCTTTAAGGAGCTACTTGAATGAAACTTTTTACAGTTTTTGTGGATTCTTAGCATGTTTCACTACTCCTCAGTTTCTTGTGTGCCAGAACATGACACTGTGTAGGTTAAAACTTGCATTTGAAAAAATAATGTTGGTGTGATCCTTGTACTCTGAGAGAGATAAATGACTTTTGCCTCTTTACATTCTATATTGAAAAAAATGGCAAAATATTTTTTAAAAAGGAGATCTTACATAAATGTGCTTATTCTTTTTTATTATTATTAGTTAATTAATTAATTTTTGTTACAGATGTTTCCCCTTTTTCACCCTCTGATTCTCCCCTCCCCCTCCCTCCCCACCCTGTCCCCACCTCCGTTGTCCATGTCCATTGTTCATACATACATGTATATAAGTTCTGTGGCCCATCTCTGCCCCCACCCCCTCTTCAGGGGACTGCCGGTCTGTACCCCACTTCCACGTCTCTGGGACTACCCCATTCCTCAGACTGTTATGTTCCTTATATTCCACAAATAAGTGAGATCATGTGATATTTGTCTTTCTCTGCTTGTTTATGTGTGCCACAAGAATAACAATATAAATGATCTTTTTAATCATGTATAACAAACAAACATTTCACATACTCCATTGTTTTGCCAGGAGTTTCTCTGAAAGCGTTGTCATTCTATACTCTATGCATTCCCAGCAGCCAGAAAGATTTAAATGAACTGTTGTTCCAATTGAAGAGTTTTTAACTTATCCCATTTTGGATTCTGTTGCCTACAATCCTTGCCCGACAAATAATCAGATATTCATAGCCATGTTTAAGAAATCCAAAGTATTTTTGCATTGTAAAATCTTAACATTACTTCTAATATATCCCTCTGTATTTCCTTTGGGGGACAAAAACCTCCTGAAAGCATTACTACTAAGTAAAATGATATGAACAAAAGTTATAAATGTTTCTTTTTGTGTAAGAAGAGAAGTGTATTATTCCCATTTATTTGATTTTTCTTATTTCCCTTATAGTCATCAGTAAGCTCCTAAATATTTTATAGTTTTTATTCATTTTTATATATTTTACAATACTTCACCCATTATAAGAGTTTGAAAATATATTTTGAGTGTTAGTTTGTATGCCAAAAAAATATGGGTGACAAATTTACAAACTATAATTGTTTATTGTATTGTGATGGTATTCCAGAATTACTCTTTTAAAAAATTAAACAAAAAATTTTTTATTATTTTATTCATTTTTATTACAGATGTTTCTCCTTTTTTTCCCCATTGGCACCCTCCTCCTCATCCCCCCAACCCCATCCCCAGCTTTGTTGTCCATGTCCATCGGTTATGCGTACGTGCATGTAAGTTCTGTGGTTTATCTCTCCCCCCCCCCCCTCTTCTGAGGGTTGTCAGTCTGTACCCTACTTCCACGCTCTGGGTCTACCCTGTTCTTCAGACTGTTCTGTTCATTATATTCCACAAATAACTGAGATCATGTGATATTTGTCTTTCTCTACTTGACTTGTTTCGCATAGGATAATACTCTCCAGGTCCCTCCAAGTCATCTCAAAGGATAAGAGGTCTTTCTTTCTAACAGCTGCATAGTACTCGATTATGTATATGTAGCACAGCTTTTTTATCCCTTTGTCTGCTGATGGACACTTCGGCTGTTTCCAGATCTTAGCTATTGTAAATAGTGCTATTATGAACATGGGGGTACATATATTCTTCCTGATTGGTGTTTCGGGCTTCTTAGGGTATATTCCTAGAAGTGGGATCACTGGGTCAAATGGCAATTCAATTTTTAATTTTTTGAGGAAACACCATATTGTTTTCCATAGTGGCTGCACCAGTCTGCATTCCCACCAGCAGTGTATTAGAGTCCCCTTTTCTCCACACCCTCGCCAACACTTGTTGTTTGATGATTTGTTGATGGTGGCCATTCTGACAGGTGTGAGGTGATACCTCATTGTTGTTTAAATTTGCATCTCTCTGATGATTAGTGATGTTGAGCATTTCTTTATATGTCTCTTGGCCATTTGTATGTCCTGTTTGGAGAGGTGTCTCTTAGGGTCCTCTGCCCATTTTTTTAAATTGGGTTCTTTGTCTTCCTTTTGTTGAGTTGTATGAGCACTCTATATATTTTAGAAATTAACCCCTTATTTGATGTATCATTGGCAATGATGTTCTCCCATACAGTGGGCTCCCTTTCCATTTTGATGGGTTTTTTTGTTTGTTTGTTTTTGTTACTGTGCAGAAGCTTTTGAGTTTGATGTAGTCTCATGTGTTCATTTTCTCCTTTGTTTCTGTTGCCTTAGGTGATGTATCAGTGAAAATTCTGCTGCGTATGATGTTCGAAATTTTGTTGCCTACATTTTCTTCTAGGATTTTTATGGATTCATGAGTCTTTTATCCATTTTGAGTTTATTCCTGTGTATGGTGTAAGTTGATGGTCTAGTTTCATTTTTTTGCATGTAGCTGTCCAATTTTCCCAATACGATTTTTTAAAGAGGCTGTCTTTACTCCATTGTATGCTCTTACCACCTTAGTCAAATATTAATTGAGCATATTGCCTTGGGTCCATTTCAGGGTTCTCTGTTCTGTTTCACCGGTTGTTTTGCCTGTTCTTGTGCCAGTACCAGGCTGTTTTGATTACACTGGCTTTGTAGTATAACCTGATATCTGGTATTGTGATCCCTCCTACTTTGTCCTTCTTTTTCAAGACGGCTGTGGCTATTGAGGATCTTTTTGGTTCCATATGAACTTTTGAAGTATTTGTTCTAGTTCTGTGAAATGTCATTGGTATTTTGATGGGGATTGCATTGAATCTATAGATTGCTTTGGGTAATATGGACATTTTAATGATATTAATTCTTCCAATCCGTGAACAAGGTATGTGCTTCCACTTTTTATATCTTTCTCCATTTCTGTTTTCACTGTCCTATACTTTTCTGAAAATGGGTCCTTTTCTTCCTTGGTTAAGTTTATTCCTAGGTATCTTCAATGTTTTGCCATGACGGTAAATGGGATTGATTTTTTTTAGTTTCTCTTTCTGTGAGTTCATCATTGGTGTATAAGGATGCCGTCGATTTCTTGACGTTAATTTTGTATCCTGCTACTTTGCCAAATTCATTTATTAAGTCTAGTAGATTTTTGATGGAGTCTTTAGGGTTTTCTATGTATAATATCATGTCATCTGCAAATAATGACAGTTTCACTTTGTCCTTTCCAATTTGGATCCCTTTTATTTTTTCTTCATATCTGATTGCTGTGGCTAAGACTTTTAGTACCATGTTAAATAAGAGTGGCAAAAGTGGGCATCCCTGTCTTGTTCCTGTTCTTAAGGGAAATGCTTTTAGTTTTTGCCCATTGAGTATGATGTTGGCTGTAGGTCTTTCATATATGGCCTTTATAATGTCAAGATATGATCCCTCTATTTCCACATTGCTGAGCGTATTTATCAGAAATTGGTGCTGGATTT
The DNA here is from genome assembly GCF_014108415.1 of Molossus molossus. Taxonomy (NCBI): domain Eukaryota; kingdom Metazoa; phylum Chordata; class Mammalia; order Chiroptera; family Molossidae; genus Molossus; species Molossus molossus. Next base: position 35,999,654 of record NW_023425401.1, on the reverse strand, counting down.
TGTCGAATGCTTTGTCAGCATCTATTGATATGATCATGTGGTTTCTATCCTTCATTTTGTTTATGTGGTGTATCACATTTATTGATTTGCAAATACTATACCAGCATTGCATTCCTGGGATGAATCCCACTTGGTCATGGTGAATAATTTTTTTGATATATTGCTGGATGCGATTTGCTAGTATTTTGTTCAGGATTTTAACATCTATGTTCATCAGGGATATTGGCCTGTAGTTTTCTTTCTTTGTAGTGTCCTTCTGATTTTGGAATTAGAATTATGCTGGCCTCATAGAACAAGTTTGGAAGCCTTTCTTCTTCTTGAATTTTTTGAAATAGTTTGAGGAGAATGGGTTTTAGTTCTTCTTTGCATTTCGATAAAACTGCCCCATGTAGCCATCCGAGCCTGGGCTTTTGTTTGCTGGGAGAGTCTTGATTACGTCTTCAATTTTCTTAGTTGTTATTGGTCTGTTCAAGTTTTCTATCTCTTCCTGGTTCAGTTTTGGGAGACTATGTGTTTCTAGAAATTTGTGCATTTCGCTTAGATTGTCAAATTTGTTGCCATATAATTGTTCATAGTATTTGTTAATGATCCTTTGTATTTCTGAGGTGTCAGTTGTTACTTCTCTTTCATTTCTGATTTGGTGTATTTGGGTTCTCTCTCTTTGTTTCTTGGTGAGTCTAGCTAATGGTCCATCAATCTTGTTTATCTTTTCGAAAACCAGCTCTTTGTTTCATTGATCCTTTGTTTTTTTTGGTCTCCATGTCATTTATTTCTGCTCTGCTCTTCACTGTTTTCTTCTTTCTACTTGCTCTGGGTTTTTTTTTTCTTTTTGCTTTCTAGTTAAGTTGTGAGGTTAAATAGTCTATTAGAAATTTTTCTTGTTTCTTGAGGTAGACCTGTAGTGCTATGAACTTCCCTCTCAGAACTGCTTTTGCTACATCCCATTTTTTTGTGCTGTTGTAGGTTCATTTTCATTGGTTTCCAGGAATTTTTTAATGTCTTCCTTGATCTCCTCAGTAACCCATTTATTGTTTAATAACATGCTATTTAGCCTCCTTGTGTTCAAATGTCTTTGCTTGTTCTTGTTGCAGAAGTCTATTTTCATGCCCTTGTTATCTGAGATGATGCTTGATATGATTTCAATCTTCTTGAACTTGTATAGAATTACTCTTTTGAAAATTAGAAAAACATGTACCTGAACCTCATTATAGTATAATTCAAAAAGATCTAGGCTACACATCTGGTATAATTGGTCCTTATGTGGGTTTTACTGTTACCCTTTAGAACCCAGATGACGAGAAATGTTCCTCAATTCTATTTTGTAATCAGCAAAGGCTATTCCAGAATGGCCGCCTTTGAGTTCTCTCTATTGCCTTCCCTTTGTTATGGCCTCCCTTTCTCTCCCCTCTTCCACTTTAGTTCTCTGTTTCTAAGTTTTTTTTGCTCCTGTTGCTTTTACCCTATAATTTTAGGATCTTCCATATTTCTAGCAGGGCAAGTCCAGAAGGTGTTTTGGAGTTAAAGTATTCCTGAACTATTCCAGTTCCTTTATTTTTCTTCCATAACATGCTTTGACTCCAAAAAATGTTTCGTGGCTCACTTTGTTACTCCCTCCCCAATTCTTGAGGATGTTGGATGGTCAGAGCGTTTCATTCTTTATATCCCTTGGCTTTTTATTTTTCCTTTTAAAACTCCACCTGGCTTCAAAATAGCATGAAAATATTTTTAAAGTGGCTATTTGACTCTGTTAGAATTTATTATATGGTTTAGGCTTGTGAATGGTTTGCCAGAGGGCATGTAAACTATAGTGGGTAGCTCTTGCCTTCAGTGTTCCAAGAACGCACATTTTACACATTCTTTTCAATGCAGGAGTAGCAAATGATTCTGAAGAACCACCATGTTCTACTTCTAAAAATTTTCCTAAATTTCTTGAAACTTTCTAAGTCTATACTTTGAATTCATTTACTTTTATAAAGGAAAATCAGTTATATCCCTTAGAAGACTTATAAAGGAAATGAATTGTATAGATAAGAGCTATGGATGTAGATCCCTGTGAAGTTTGTGAATTAGCCCCTGTGATACTGAAACGCTTCAGACACGGTCTATTGGAACAGAATGTACCCTTTTTTTGATCAGAGAAGAATGTCTCACAACAGTTTGACTGCTGAGGTACAAGTATACAGTCTGTCTACCCATGACATCATTGCCAGGAGCCAAATAGTAAGGTTTTTTGTCTTAATGGAAAAGACCTTTCAGGTTGCTGGTTTCACCTGATGGGAATGTGGCTGGAAATGCTTCCTATCCAGCTACCAGCCCCGGGCTGCCCATGCAGTTGGGGGTCAGAATTGACAGTTGAAACCAACTGGGCAGAAGTATGGGATAGCTAAGTCACATATAGGTTTATTGTGACCAGGAAAAAGGAGAATACATTATACTTAAAAAAAAGAACTAATTTAATTATAAATAAAACACAGCACTGTGATTGCTGTGGGAGGGTTTTTGTGTATGCTAACCACCGGTGCCCTCCCCAGGGAATGGGTGTGTGGTATACTGGTAGAATTGCAAACAGTTCCTGGGTGGCTTAAGTTAGGAAAAAATAAAACAAAATAGAAAAAGGCTTTGTAATATGTAAGTTGAATCTGCTCAGCAACAGTGGAATATTTGAGAATATTTCATTTAAGGACGTATTTTTGGGTGATGATGGAATACATTGGAAGACCTTATTCTCGCTATTTTTTTTTTTTTTTTTTAAATCCTCACCCAAGGATATTTTTACATTTATCTTCAGACAGAGTGGGAGGGAGAGAGAGAGAAATATTGACAGGAGAAAACATATTGATTGGTTGCCACCCACACAACCCCAACTGGGGCCGGGGCTAAACTGCAACCGAGGTACGTGCTCTTGGCCAGAATCGAACCCGAGACTCTTTCGTCTGAGGGCCAACGCTCTACCGCTGAGCCAAACCGACCAGGGTTTATTCTCTCTATTGTTATACCATGTCCTGTGATGCAACTTGAGGCACAGTAATCTAATTTTAATTAGAATTTCTACTTCAGAAGAAAAAGAGAGCATTTTTGTGTTTGTTCATGAATGTCTTATTTTGTCATTAAAGATAAGGGATTTCAATGCATTAGCATAAAGCCTAAATAACACTTGATAGAATACTTACAAAATTGAATTTTTTAACGACTGTTTTAAAAATGGACCCCTTTGATATATAATGGGTATACCCTTCCTCTATAAAACATCTTGAATGGCTGTGATTTTGTTTTACAGGAAAGTTGATTAATGTTTCTTTGCATCTTTTCCTCACTAATGAATGATGCTCACGTGTAGGAACTCATAACATTAAGTTTCATTAATTATAATTTGGGAATGAAATAGATGAGTACTATAAAGCTTAATGGGGAAAAAAAATGCAATTTCAAAGTCAATTTAAACCCGTGGACTTCATATAAGAGCAGCTCGGAACCAACTGCTCAGTAATTTGATGTATCAATTCTTACAGCAGTGTGGGCTGATTAAAACGGAGATTATAGCTAGAGGAAAATGGCATTGATTGCTATAGAAGAAAGGAGGGCTCAACTTCTATAAGTTTTCTTCAGTCGCCTTTAGCAGCAACCGTTCCCCAGTGAATTACATGCCTCTAATGAGCTACAGGTGAAATAGAGTAAAAACTAAAATGATAGTGAGTTCTACCCAAGTTCATAACTACCCTTCAAGTGTGGGTCTATAGAGAATGCGTGTGGTTGTGTGCTGTGTTCCAGACCTGAGACAATGGTAATGAAGGTGACGTTCGCCAGTAACGGAGTAAGCATCACAGTAACATGTTTCCATGGCCACACTAACAGTTACTGTGGTTGTCATTAATTTTGGGGCCACGTATAGTACCACTGAAGAGTGGCAATAATTGCTCTTGTCCTTTAGAAATTTGCAAATTTCTTGATATGATCTTTTACTAGTCAGAGTACGTAAAATTTGTTATAATGGGACCACTTACCTGGTGGAGATAGGAGTGTCTGCATTCAACCTGGGATGAGGATGGGGAGCTTCTTAAACAATCAGAAATCAGTTAAAAGGAGGACTCTATATTTTTATGCTTCCAATTTTCACATTATCAACTCATTCTTAACATATCCCATCTTTTATAATCACATGGTTCCACTTTATTTTTGTTTTGTAAAAATAAGTTTTCACTTACTTCAAATGAAAGCATAACTGAACTTTGGTATTTAAACATAACACAGGCCTATCCTTGAAGAACAAAGAAATTCAAAATTCTTTTTATTTTCTGGAATCTTTCCATAGTCTTATTCTTGTGAAGCAGGGTTTTCTAATGTTATACAAATTACACCAAGCTTGACTAGACTGACCCACCTCTTGCTGTCAAAATGGAAAACTAAAGGAAACAGAAGATGTGGGGCTATGTTAAACCTAATTTCAGAATGAGGATTTCTGTTGGTTATTCCCAGAAAGACTTTCTTAATTTTAGCCTAGGTACTAAAAATAGGGCTGTGTTATTTTCAGTGTCATATGTTGGCTGTGCTTCTGAAGAATCGCAAAATTAGCTGACAAATATTGTGGACACTGTGCTTAACATCATAAGAGAGTGGAAGCAAGGCATGGTTGGGGAAGGGGCTTTATTTGGGTTGCTGCTTAATGAGACCAGTCCGGTTAGGAAGCCAGGGCTTGTGCAAAAGCAGAATTTCTCTGGGAATCCTCTTGAATAGGGGGTTCGATCATATGAAGAACCAACAATTGGAAAACCTCACTTCATGGTTGCTACATTGATTAAGAAGAAACATAAGCACACACTGAGTGGCTAAGCCTATTTAACAATGGACTCATAAGTGTCACCAGCCTATAAAATGTGTGGGTAAATTTTATTTCCAAGGGCTTGTCTGAGTTTGTGGTCTTCAGACAGCCTTTTTACCAGTGGCTTTCAGTGGGGGAATGTGTCCTCCCCCCCACACACACCCCCAAAGTGAATTTCAGAAAGAGTAAGGAATGGTGGGTGGACAAACAATGAAGAAATGAATGTCCTCTGTCCAGCCTGTTCCTCGTTGTCTTTGGCTGCCTCTCTTCCCCAGTCCCCTTTTAAAGGGCTGTTCTCCACTCAGGCTGGTTTGGAAATTGTCGCTATATTCATAGTTTATCTGTGTCGTTTGCTTTCAAGCCTTTTCTTTTTGAAGTCTCATGGCTGTGTACTATTAGTCACGGATCTCTCAGCTCTACAGATGATGGAAATTAGCTGAGACCCTACTGTGTGAAAGTCCTCGTGAGTGAAAAGTCTGTTCAGTTTTCTGTGATCTTTCTGTATCCTGCATTTTCACAAGGGGAGATTTCTCTCCTGCCTTCTACAGAGTCATCAAATCAGTACAGGGAAACCCAGCTTGTAAATGTGGCAAACTTCTTTACAGAGAACACATTTCCATTCAGGATGTTAGGATTTCAGATACGCTCCTCAAATTCTTTCCCTTAGAAACACTCCTGCACCTATGTAAATAAATCAGCGCTACCTGACGGGTCGTCAACAGTGAGGAAGGAGGAACCTGATTTTGAAAGAAATATATGCTAGTGTGGGGTTTGAGCCTTTGGGGCCCCTGTCTGCTCTCACCCTGTCTTCTTCGTCTGTAAGCCTAGCCAGACTTGATGGCTTCATTTAAAACCACCCACTGTGTGGAAGATGGATGAAGTGTTCTCAGGCATCCAGGTAAAATCCTGTCAAACACATGCACTTCTAAAGGTGTTACCCTGGAGAACAGCAGTAGCGGTGGAGTGAGTAAGACTGGAGGTGTGGGAAGGTGAGGTGCGGCATCATGTGGTGAGGGGAAGAGGAAATGTTAGCCCAGAGCCAAGAGGTTGAAGGACGAAGGGCGATTGTGTGTGATCTGCAGTCACCAGGCATCTAGTCTACAGGAGCCCCTTCTATTATTAGCACAAGAAATAGCCAGAGACCAAGCCAGATGGGTCTGAGATTATTCGTGCATCGTCGGAGGATGGTGATTCTACCCAGGATGACTTTTAAAAAATGGAATGACAAAGTACCTTCTAGTGATGCTGTTTAGTGTAGTTCTGTGTTTATCGACCAGTGCAAATCATAAGGGGCACATCATCCAATGATTGTACTAAGGAGAGAAGTTAAAAAGAAAGAAGCGATATAAAGAAATTTGTAATTTTGGCACATCTAATTCAGTGCCAGATGTGTGGTGTGCATTAAAAAAGAGAGAGAAAAGAAACAGTTTTTAATGCAGGTGGAACTGTGCTAGGGTACAAAACAGGAACTTGTCCTACCTCATCTTTTCCTCCATCTGAGATTTTCTGGATTCTTGCCCCTAATCACACAGAGCAGTCAGAGATTAATAATGTATTTGCTGCATGCAGTCTCAGTGGTTGTGTACAGAGAATGAGGAAGTCTGGGCAAGCACACAAGAAAACACTTATAAAAGGATGAAATGCTACCCTCAGGAGCTCCAACTTTCTGACTGTAGTTATCATTCAATTTGTAATTGCAGTCCTTCCAAATATTCCTCCCTGCTCTAAACACACCATAGAAAATCATCATCATCATCGTCATCATCATCATCATCATCATCATCAGTAGCATCTACCATGTACTGGGAAGTGTTCTGAAAACATTCTGAATATTTACTCATTAATTTTCACAATATCCATTTGAATAGGTCTATTAGGATTATCGTCATAGATGAAGATACTGATATGCGAGGTGATACAGTGTGCCTAAGCTTACACAGTTAATGAAGCTGTGTGTGTATGCATGGGGTGTGGATGCACACACACTTTCCATGCCATACACTTTAGTGAGTAAGAATTTGAAATTTTAAAAGGTTTGGAAAAATCTTTATTAAATTTCCCAAGATCTCATTTTTGAAGACGCCTCCTTCCTGTGATGCATGACACTTATGCCATTGGGCATAGACTCAGAAGGACATCACATGTACCTTGATGACCAGGAATCTACCCCCCCCCCCCAGCCCCTCATTCTTCATATGTTTCCTGCTTTATGGTTTTTTATTTTTTATAGAAAGGTTGAATACTTTATCCTTGGAAAAAAAGCTGTAATTTATAAGTGTGTGAAATCCACAGAATGCGAACTTTTGTTTTATTCATTTATGCAAAATGAGCATTTAACAACTATATGCCCAATATATAAGACCATAAACGTTTTAGAGGATCACATGAACAGATGTTCTTATGTTGAGCTAATTTTTCATTGCTAGGTTTCCCTACACATTATTGTCATTAGAACGTATACATCTGGGATCCCAGAGGTTGGTCGAGTTCTGTCCAGCTCGGCTTTGTTTCTGCCTGCTTTGACAGTGTGCCTTCAGGACGGAGTGGGAAGCATCTTTTTCTTTGTTCTAGAGAAATTTACATCTGTTACTTGAAGCTTTGGAAGGTTTTTCATGAAAACCCTCTGAACTTGGTACTTTTTTCTTAGGTATCACTCTTCAATTCCTATCTTTTATAGAATCAAATTTAGTCATTTTTGTGTTTTTTCTTCTAAGACTTAAGTTTTCTGTAGATGTATTGGTTTAAAGAAGTTTCTAGTATTGTTTAGTTTTGTTCAATTTCTAGTACTATATGTGTACAGTATATATTTTTAAATCTTCACCTTTTTAGTTGTGTCGTTTTTCTCATTCTTAGTATTGACTACCTTTGGCAAAACCCCTCACTTTAAGAAAAAATCAGACCAAAGATTGGTTTGTTTTATAGGGCTTTTCAAAGAAGTGGAATTTTGTTTAACATAATAAAACTTGTTGTTTTCTATTTAATTTCTGCTATTAACTACATTATCCTTTCTGTTTTCTTTTGGTCTTTTTAAAGAAATTTTTTATTTTGTATTCTCCAGCTTGAATTTATTGGTTGTTTTATTCATTTTCAGTCATTCTTATATTAAAAGTAATGTATTTAAATGCGTACATTTTCTGTCAGGAATGCTCCAACCACTTTCCATCACTTTTAACTGTATGTGGTAACTTACTGTCATTTATTTTCAAGTGATTTAAACAGTTTGGGGTTTTAATTTTTTTTTTAATTTCCATGAAAATAGATTTTCTTTTTTGCTTCTCTTTTTCTTATTCCCTTCTTTCAACTGCTGTTCTTCCTTAATTTACTTCTGCTGCCATTGAACTTAAGGCCCCACTGACTGGAAGAAACGCTACTTTACGTATTAACTAAAAAGGAAAAAAGAAAGCACATTGAAATTACGATTGAGTGCTTTCTTATCACTCAGAATTTTTACTTTATGCTTATTGCAAGAGCCCTACAGGTTTTAATTCTGGCACTTTTTTATAAAGTCTTACCTAAAGTTTTCAATAAATGGTTTCCAGATAACAATTATATTTCATCTTCCCATCTTTCTTCCCCAGATGGTCCTTAAGTTTTGCTGATATCTCATGTCTTCAGAGTAAGAACTCTGCAAATAGAGCAAAAGAAAGAAGTTGCTCAAACACAGGCAGTGACACTCATATGCTAACTACTGCCTGGTAATTGTCAGCCAATGCTCTTATTCCACTGTCAGAGATTAGAAAAATCGCATGTCTTACAGTTGATGAAATATAGTGTACATTGATGTTTATTTTATTTAGTTGTGGGAGAAGTAATAGGACTTCTGCTTTTTGGTAACTTTTTTTGGGGGGGGTTAAAATGAAATTTATTGGGGTGACATTGGTTAATAAGATTATATATTTTTAAGTGTACGGTTCTGTGGTACATCATCTGTATATTGCACTGTGTGCCCACCACCCAAAGTCAGATCTTCTTCCATCACCATATATTTGATTGCCTTTATTCCTTTTTTTAAAAATTAATTTGTTTTTGTTACAGATGTTTCTCATTTTCCCCCCATTGACACCCTTCTCCCCTCCCCCCCCCCCATCTTCAGCTTTGTTGTCTGTGTTCATTGGTCATGCGCTCTTTGGTAACTTTTGAGATGTCCTCTGTCTAATACATTGTCGATATTTGCGAATATGCTATTTGTGTTTACAGCTCACGTGGCACAAGTTTATTGGGCACAAAAGTAAACATGCTACTTAATCGTGGTACTAATGTTCTTTATAATCTTCTCTCTCTTTTATTCATTTATTCATTTTTGGCCAATTCTATTTGTTGAATTTTGAAAGAAGCAAACTAAACCTTTCATGATTTTGTGAATTTTTCAGTTTTCTTTTATTTTTATATTTATATTGATATGTCATGTTGTTAAATATATTAATGTTTACTAAATATTCCTTGAATTCTATTTATCTAATATTTTTGCTGATATGCTGATTAATTTTTATTGGCATTTTACCAGTTCAACTAACATGAAATATACATAATAGAAATATATACTAGAAAGTATATTATTTCTTTATTTTCTGTTGTTTATTATTCTTAGTTTGTATTTTGGAAACAGTGTGAATATGACTTTCTTTATTTTGTAAACTGAGTTTTTTACATTTTTATTAAGAATTTTAGCATATCATGAATATATATAATAATTGGTATGATTGGATGTATTTTCTATTTATCATTTTATTTGTTGTGTGAGAAGCAATAAACAAATTAGATACAGTTCTTTCTCTCATGGGTCTTATTGTGTAATGGCCAGTATCTTAAATACTTTATTTTTGTATATCATGTTATAGGTAAAAAGTACTTTCTCATACACTATTTATTCTTCAAAACTCTTCTCAAGGGAGATATTATCCCTATTTGAAAGGACAGAGAATTTAATAATATGGATTTACACAGTGGCAGTTTGGAGTGGAGAATTTATCCCTCAGTTTGTTAAATACATGATATAAAACTTTCATATAGTCACACAGGAAAAACTCCTCGGAACCCATTATAATTATATTTTCGGGTCATTTTAATGAGCTACTACTCTATATGTAAAACTATTTCCACTTATATGTACTCCATTCTTCCCTGGAGCAGAGAGACAATAATTTTCAAATTAAACGTAGTTTCTCTCATCATGGACTTTGCTTTTGATTTAGAAGCTAAACACCTTGAGTGTGGTCCAAAATAAAGGTAGTATTCACTTAGAACATATCTAAAAACATCTTTTCTGTCCCATTTTCTTTCCCTTTGTTGTTCAATTGCCCAACTTATGTGTCCTTAGTGACTAGTGCCTGGAACATAAGGGTTCAAGATATGCCGATGAATAGTGAATGAATGCTAAATTCTGCTCTATAGCCTTGTCAGTTACCACCTGGCATGAAATAAAAACTCAGTAAAGGAGTCTGAGTGTTGTCACCATGGCTGCAGCAAGATTCTTGAATGTATCATAAAACTCATGGTTTCTCAACAATTTACTCCTGATAATGAGACTAACATACTCAAGTTCAATGACATTATAAATTTTATGGTAACTTCCAATAAGACAAGAAAAATTAGAATAGCAACTTTACATGTTTTTTCAAAACTCTTCATAACTCATAAACAGAAAAAACATTAAGAAGAAAATATTTAATTGTGGCCCAGCTGGGGTGGCTCAGTGATTGAGCATCGACCCATGCACCAAGAGATCACTGGTTCTATTCTCGATTAGGGCACATGCCCAGGTTGTGGCCCCGCTCCCCAGTTGGGGGCGTGCAGGAGGTGGCCTAGCAGTGTTCTCTCTCATAGATGTTTCTCTCTCTCTCTTCCTCTCCCTTCCTCTCTCTCTAAAATCAATAAAGAAAAAATATTAAAAAAAAAAAAAAGAAGAAGAAGAAAGCATATAATTCTGGGCAAATTGAGCGTGGGATATCTAAAAGAATAACGTTTCTGGGCATATATTTTGGTTATATCTGGATGTATTTTTGTAACTGATGATTTTGAAAGTATTTCTGTTTCATAAAGTATATTTTTTGAAATATGTTCAGGAGTTTTGGAAACCTGAAAATTATTTTTTAATGAATACATCTAAGAGAAATTTAAATAAATCCAGTGGGTAATTTTACTATAATGATCTACTCGTAGTATTTTCATTTCACACAAAATAATCATAACCTGCATTTGCACTTGAACAATACAAGGTAATTGAAATTGTGAATGGATTGGTTAACTCGTGTGTGTGTGTGTGTGTGTGTGTGTGTGTGTTTAGTTATTTAAGCTATTTATTTTTAGTTTTTTGGTTAAAAGATTTATATTCAATGAGGAGGGAATTAGGCATTTAACAAATTATGGACATGAATTCCTTTTAGTACGCAGAAATGTTTAACATAAAACAGAGCCCAGAGGTATTAAAGGTAATGATTGAATTTGGTTAAAAATGGGGGTTGGAGGAGCATGTGACGGTGGAAACTGAAAAATCCACCCCCTTGTCTTTCATTTGCTTTGTTCAGAAGGTAATGGTGACTTTGAAGTAGAAAAATATTGATTCATCATGTTATAGCCAGGGGGATGTTAATACATTTTCCCTTTTTCTTCTAGCACACTGATTTATGTCAGTACATGGACAAGCACCCTGGGGGGCTGCATCCAGATAATGTGAAGGTAGGAAAAGATCTTTTTCAACCAAGTATTAGCATTCTTCACGTGCAAGTTTTGAGCCATAGTCTAACCTCTCTACCATAGCTTTTCCTTTTTTTGAAATTGTTGTCTTAAGAGAATATCGAAGTGAACCAAAGCTATTGGTTGTAGTTGGAAACCATGTTTTAACAGTAAATTTTTTCACTGGAGTATTAATGTTTAGATCTTATCGTATTTTTTTCTTCATGGAGAAACATTTGCCAATAATGAGTGAGATCCATTGGAATCTTTTTGTAGCACTATTAGCAGAGGGGAATCTCAGGTAGCTCTACCTTGGAGTCCCTGAAGTACCAGTTAGCGTCAATATAAAGTATTATTATGACCCAAAACAGTGGTGTGGTAAGCTCACAGAGCACACTTTCCATTTGTATGTGCAAACAGATAAAAATGGTTCTGTTCATACTGCTCTCCTTCATTTCTTTTACTACAAATTGGATTACTATTAGTCAAAAGAACACGGTTTTCATTATTTTACCTTACGGTTATCTTGGGAAATTGTCCCAAAATTTCAAGCTCAAAATAGAAGAGCCTTTTTTGGTATATATTAGGGAGTTAGACGATATCAAATTATGCCTGAACATCTAATGACGTGCTCACATTTTGTAATTCACATGACTACATTTCATGATCCTGAGAATCAGTGGGGTACGAGGGACGTATCTGAAGTGAAATTGTCTCAGTGCCCTCCCATTCATTGTCTATGCCCACCACTCTGCAGCATGGCATGTTTTCTCTCTCGTGCTTTTCCCCTTTGCTTGTAGAGGTGTATATGCCAATATGAGTTTTGTTATTTATTCTTTTGCTTTATAAAAATAATATGTATATTATTGTATGTTATGTTTAATTAAAATATATATCATGCATGTTCTTTAAAATCAGTATATGACTATGTAGTTCAGTCTTTCTAATAACTGCATATTAGTCCATAGTCGGAATAATTTTGAACTGTTTCTTGTAAGTAGATCTTTGGGTGGTTTCCAAAACATTAATGTTAAGACCAATTTTAGTCTAAATATTAGAATAAAACCTCTAAACTCTTATTTCTTTTGGATATCTAGTTAATGGGTTCTCTTTACTAAATAAGGGACATGATTTCAGTTTTAATGAATTTGGAACATTTTCCCACAAGGGTGTAAACTAGAGGAGACTTGGTTTTCTCTACTCTCACTAGCATTGACTGTAACCAGTCATTTGAATTTTTGCCATTCTGATGAGTAAAAATGGAATAACTTTTATGTTGGTATTTTCTTGACTGCTAGTAAGAACATCTTTTCTTAAGATTGTTGGCCATTTGTAATTCTGCCTTTTTAAATTGCTTGTTCTTATAGATTGCCCATTTTCTATTGGGTTTTTCTTTTTCTTTCTTTCTTTTTTTGTTAATCCTCACCCGAGGATATTTTTTCCATTGATTTTTAGAGAGAGTGGAAGGGGGGTGGGAAGAGTGAAAGAAAGAGGAAAAGAGAGAGAAACACTGATGTGAGAGAGACACACAGATTGGTTGCCTCCTGCACATGCCCCACCTGGGACCTGGGATCAAACCTGCAACCCAGGTACATGCCCTCAACCTGGAATTGAACTCATGACCCTTTGGTGTATGGGCCGAATGCTCCAGCTGCTGAGCAACACCAGCCGGGGCAAGGGATTTTGTTTTTCTTAATAAGTTGCAAGTACTTAATAATATGTGCAGCATTAATAATGAGGATTTTTATGATGGTCACTTATGTCATATAGTTTTTAAAAACAGTACCTCTGAAAAGTCTGGTTTTTTAAATGGAATTGATATGGTACTTAGAGTTTGTTGGTTTCTTTCCTGTACCTACCTCCTTTTGTTGTTTTTGTTTTATTGATAGATTTCTTTAAAATGTTTTGACTATTTGTTTTTCTTCAAAATTTGTATCCATTGACATAGTTTTTTAGTAGTTATATTGGGGAAGAAATTTTAACAGATGAAGAGGCTTGTTTTATTAATCTTGCTCATGTTTAATAAAAACATTACTATCACATGAGCATGATTTTATTCTTTTTTACCATTAGACATCTGAAATAGTCTTATTTATACATTAAATGTCCTCTTCCTAGGGTTGATTGGGTTTAAAATCAACAGCACAGTACATCCTTACCCGAGTCCCATGTTAACCCTGGGAATATGTAGAGGCCAGTTAGTGAGGCTTAGCTCTGGGGAGCCCAGGTGACTACAGCCTCAGTGGAAATCAACCACTACTCTTAAGTTAATTTTCACTTCCTGACTTCCAAATTCAGTGACAGGATTGAGATGAAAGAGATGAATGATCTTTTTCAAAGAACCATGGCGTCACTGGAGTTTTATTACTCTTGCTCGGTTTTCTCATCCACCCTTTGTGTGTCATTAGTTTGGGGCAAGTATTAGTGAAACAAAGAAAGAAAAGTCATTCCACAAAGTATGTCCATATTCACTGTCCTCAGGCCAATGTCACTGGTGATTTTTGTAGCATTTCTAAGTTCACTCCTTGAAATGGAATTTCAACTGCTTCTAATCTAGTTTCGTAAGCCTTTCTCCCTCCTCCCCATGGTGTTCGTCATACTTCAGTGGCGTTGTGTCTGCTCCTTATTCCGAGTGCAGGTTGTACCGTGGCAATCAATCACGTTTGCAGCTGCAGGACACGGTGCCTCCCAGGGTGTGGTGAGACACTTCGTGGTGGGTGCGACGTGCAGTCAGCGTACACACACTGTCACAGAAGTTAGATGCAACACCAGCTGAGAGGCTAGATGTTAGTCACAGAGCAGGAATTGTCCCTTGTTCCCGTACAGAAGTTGTTTAATGTGATCACAGACTGATGCCCTCCAACAGTTTTTGCCTCTGAAAGAGCATGATGTGATTTACCTCTTATGCTATTCTGAATAACTGGAAGGCAGCAAAATATGTTGATATATGGGTATTCCTTTCCTCCTAGCGATTGAAATCTTGGCTTCTTGCGGATTTGCCAGAACGCACTGGACAGTCTCAGTTCCTGGAGTGTTTAAGGGTACAAGAAGCCACAGTAGTCACCTGAGACGTCTTCCAATTTGGCTGCACAGCAGAGTCACCTGCAAAGCTTTAATATATATATTAAATAATACTTGATATATATATTTATATATATATATTTTAAAACATGTCTTAAATACATATATAAATATATACTATCATATATGTATATATCATATATATTTTTACCTCCCAAAATAAGAATCAAATTTTAAAATTTGAAATAGGAGAAGGTAGGCATTTGCTCAGACCCAAGGCTGAGAGCCCAGGGTGCCTCCCAGGACCCACAGCCTCCCCACGCTTCTCCGTGGCCCTGAGTGGCTTCACCCCCAGCCTGGAGGACATGTACACTCGCTAGCAGTCCTGGCCTGTAGCTCTGTCACTGCCTTTCAGCCCGTCTGCCGCCATTGCTCCCCACGCCAGCGAGGTGGTTGTAGTGGGATGTCCCAGAGTATGGCAAAGCTGGGCAAGTGGGAGGGGGAGGGGAGAGCATGCGAGACAGGAACAGCCTGTGGTGCTTCACAGACAGTGTCGCCCATGGCTCAAGGCAGAACATCATAGGCATCTTTTGTGGAGAATCTGGTCAGTCCAAGAGAACAGACCTTAAGAATAGAATCTAGGTGACTACAGTGAAGATCCCAGTTGACAAAGAAGTACCTTGGGTGAAGCAGAGTTTCTTGCATTGATTTGCTAGATAAAGATAGAAAAGAAATTACAATTAATAGTCCCAAAGAGGTAAAAGAAAATAGTATGTCTATAAAACGAGAGTAAGTTATTTTTACCAAGAACTTAACTAAAGTAGCTTTGGAAATTAAAAATATGATGACAGAAATTAAAACAACAAAAATAAAAAAGGGTGAAAGATAAAGTTGAAACCATTTGCCAGAAAATACAGCATAGAATACAAATATGGAAAAGGAGAAAGTATCAATAAACCCAAGAGTCCAGTCCAGGGTGTCCAACATCTGAATAATTGGAGAAAATAGAGAAGAGAGAATCATTAAAGTACTAATTATTAAAATATACTTTTGTAAGATGTGAAGGATGTGAATTTCAAGATTAAGAGGGTCCACTAAATGCCCGGACATTTAATGAAAATATTATTCGTGGGGTGCCCTCTGCATCTCCACCTGTTACCAGTGGAAGTGGAGTTCTTGGAGTGCTGTGGGAACAAGCATTTCCTGGGGTCCTCATGGGAGAATGAGGTATGGTGGAAATCTTTATTGATGATGAAACATTCCAAGGGGTTCCCTTCCAAGGTGCCCACTCCCTCCCCTCCACGATGGAAAAGTCCCATCTGTCTTCAGCAATGTTAGAATTAAAGCCACTGCCCAGAGTCTTCACTCCATATTTAAGCACCGTCCAGTCCAGCATCTGATCAGCTTAGCTTGTGTTCCAGCTTCAGTCCATTGCACATGGGATCCACATGGCCATGGCCATAAGGCTGATTAAGGCCACATGGTGGGCTAGGGCACAGGCGAGTGCGGGTCACAGATGAGTGAGAAACAGGAGCACGGGAGCAAGCGAGAGGGAGGACGTTCTCTGGGCATTGTAACCAGGAGCGTAGCCAGCCAGCTCTGCAGGACTGTGTGCACTTGCAGTGGCCCCGCCCTCCAGCCAATCATCTGTGTTCCCAGGTTAGACTGACAGACAAGCGCCTCCTCTAGGTCCTCACCCCCACCTTCACCAGGCATGTGCCCATCTTCCCTGTGTTTGCTCCCTTCCCCCAGAGATCTGCAGGGAATGGACCTGTGCTTCCCTGGGAGGATGAAGCTGCAGCTTCCTGCGAAGCTGCCCAGATGACCGTGCTATAATGTCTGGCCTCCCTTTGCTCTTTTCCTGTTATTAATATTGGCTAGCTAACGGCGACATTAACAAAAATAGACTGATTATAATGTTCCTTACTACATTATTTCAGAACACTAGCTTCAAAGAAAAGTCCTACATAAAGAAAACAGGTCTGATACAAAGGATCTAGAATTATAGTGGCAGTGGACTTTTTTTTTTTTAATCCCCACCTGAAGACATGCTTATTGATTTTAGAGAGAGAGGAAGGGAAGGGAGAGAAACAGAGAGACAAAGAAAAACTTTGATGTGAGAGAGAAACATTGATTAGTTGCCTCCCATATGTGCCCTGACTGGGGATCGAACCTGCAACCTAGATATGTGCCGTGACCGGGAATTGAACCTGCAGCCTTTCAGTGTTTGGGACCATGCTCCAGCCAACTGAGCCACACCAGCCAGGGCAGCAAAAGGCTTTTCATCAGCAACACTGCAAGGGAGATGACAGTGGGCATTGGCTTGAAAATTCTTATGTAAATTATTTCCAGGCTAGTACTCTCTATAAACCATTAGTGAAAAGTGAGGGTAAAAAATTATTTTCAGATCTTCAAGGAGTTGGAAATTTTGCCTCCCTTGCATTTTTTCCTCAGGAAGCCACATAGCATGTACTCCACTAGAACTCGGCATAAACCGAAGCAGAGAAGACAAAGAAACCAGGTAACAGGCCACCACAGGAGAGAGGTGAAGGAGGTCCTCAGGATAAGGATGAAAAGACTCTCAGGATGACAGTTAGCATCAGGCTGGGAGCCCAAGCCACCAGTCCAATTGGAGCAAGTAGAAGTCTCCAGGGGAGATTCTCAAGAGGTTGAAATGAAACTGTTAGATAGAATGCCTAATATGTTTAAGCAGGTTTACAGGATGGGAGAAGAGTTTGGTGATTAGTGGTAACCACAAAGAAAACCAAACAAAGGAAAACAGGCCTATAAACAAAGGAACCAGATCACTGCTAACACCAGAAAAAACAAACTGTTGTGCAGGGAAAAAGGAAAGTATTCATATTAAACAATGCTTCCGCTGAAAATAACATTTCCATGAACATAATAATTTAAACATTAAATGTTGATGTAATATAAAAAGAAAAAACACAAAATACCTCTTTAAGTGATTCTGCTGTAGCCAAGCCCATTCCAGGATTAGCTTCCTAGAAAAGTCCATTTAATATAAAATAAAGATCAGGATCATTGAAATTAAAAGGGACTTTTTGACTCTGTCCAGTGTTCTTTCCTCTACACAACATGACTAATACATTTAATTATTGTAATCAGCTTATTATTTGTGACTTTAGATGCACTCAGTTACATAGGTTTAACATTTTCTTCTTGATGATCATATTTTCACCTTCTCTGAGGGTATGGGAAGTTAAAAAATAGAAAGCAGCTTGTTAACGCCTGTGTTTTGGCATCTGAATTGTAGTGCACTGAAGCAGACGGCCCTTATTCCATGTCGGTTTCCATGGGAGGCCACTCACCTCATTATGCACTGACTTTTCACTGTTTGTCTGCGTAGAGACAATACACTCCTCCAGGGTTACAGTTAGGGTCTGCACTGCAGGTGAAATTATTCTCAGAGACATCTGATGATGACATAGTGACAGATGTCCCGCAGGTATTTCTGTTTGATGTATTAGCATCTTTTTTCATGCAGTTATGTTCATTGTCACTTAAATCTATGAATGCAAAATGAAGAATTTAAGAATAATATTTGCTGAATTAATAGTTATTCATACTGGTGGGCTAGATGGTAATTTAAAAAACAATTGAGCTAAAATTAGACCTTGTATAACGGTTCTCTATAAATTTAAGGAGATGTGAAAAACAGGTGAGCTATGCTATCGTCTTTAAAAGAGAATGTTTTGTTTGTTTTTTAACAACTCCAGAGCTTTGTATTTAGCTAAATTGCTTGTAGATCATTAAATGATTGGATTGTAATAAATACTGAATATTTATTATGGTGAACAGAAGGAAAACACAGTGATCAAATCCATTAGCTTCCAAATTTGACAATTTTGACTTTTAGTTTCATCACGATGCCCATGGCAGTGTAGAGAAACCTTTTAAATATTTATCTTGGATTCTAAAAATGGACATATCTTTGTTTGTATTAGCTGTATCTTTGTTTATTATGAAAATATGGGGTGTCAAGCTTGTAAGAAGTGAAGAGATTGTTCTCTAGTGTGAATCAGGTAGAGTTTCCAGCATTGCAGAGGTCATGTATCCGTGAAGAATGGGGTGGGGGCGGGGCAGAACAATCAGAACAGCATGGAATTCTGATTTCATAGTAAAGCGTGGACTTGTTTACGGACATTTCCTACTAATGCCCAGCAAAAAATCTATTAAAGTTTTATCTTTTTTAATGTATGTTTCTTATATGCACTGGAATAAACTCAGAAGAAAAATTGACAATTTAACTACATTTCTAGAATCACTTTGCTACTTTAATTGCCTACAAAATGTGTCTATTCTCAATATGGCATTCTGAAATAAATACTCACTGTTAACTAATGGTTTGTTTCTGAGTATAATATCAATTTTAGACAAATGGGTAATTTTAGCAGTTAATTACTTAGAGGGCAATTTAAAACCTGAATCAAAAGCCTGAGGACATTGGCCTTGTTATAAATATTTATGATAATTAAAGATATAGCAGCCAATTGCTAGAACATGATAATTGGTATGTAAGAAATTGGTTAGAGTTGTTTACTTATTTATTTATTTTTCTTGGTAGAGTAGTTCAAGAGTAGTTCATTTTTTCCCCCTGTTCACAAACCTTTATCTATAAATTTTATTGGATTTTGGCCCTCATAGTTGAATTAAATGGAGAACTTGTATTCGTTCTTAATTTTATAATTCTTAGGGATGTGCAGATTGGTCATTGTGTTAAAAAAAATGACCATAACAGTCTAGATTTCATTCTTTATTCAATTTTTTTATGTGTCTTTAAAAATTGATAAGCATGATACACTGAATGTTAAGGTTCATCAGAAAAAGATTAATTGATGCTGTCTCCATTTGATATCCAGAAATGTAGATGCTTGACTCTTTTGTTACCATTATGACATTGGATCTTCCTGTGTTTTTAAGTAATGTACCTTAATTTCCATGTTATCTTAAAGACCTTTCTAGAAGATTCCTTGAAAAAAACAAATTTGCTTTTTTTTTTTTTTTTTTTAACTGTTTTGGAATAATTAAAAATAACCCAAATAATTCTGAATTCTCTGCCTTATTCTGTGAAGTAGCTGAAATCCTATTGGCATAAAAGCTGAGTTTTATTTTTTATTTCAATGCCTATATTAATTTAAAAGATGAGACTCATTATAGTTGAAAAATTGGTGTTTTTCTTTCATAGTCCAGAGAACAAGCAGGTGTGTACCAGGCAGAATCATGTTATGCCAAATTAAGATTGTCTTATACAGATGGCTTTGAGAATTGATTCCTAAATGAGACTTTCTAATGTTCAGATAGAAAATCAGCTAACACCTGATTTTCTCCATATTCGGAATCAGAGCTTCATGTAGCTGATAATGATTTCCTACTATGCATATTATAGAGCCTTTCCCCATTCTGTATTTTGAGAAATATAATTATTTCATAACACCATTAAAGATTGTTAAAATTTTGACGCTGAGTTTCAGCACCTGTCTAAATTTCCTTTGAGCCTTTAGACCTTATTTTTGTTATAACAAAATAATCTTTCATGTCTAGAAAGTAAAGGATTAACAATAAAGAAAGTGAAATTTTATGTGTTGGACATTGAGGTGGGATCTCAGTAGTGAATTTCTGGTTAAGATTGTGGAGCCTGCCGTCAGTGTTCAGAACATGTCTCTTGTATCCATGGCATCATCTGCTGATTCTTAGGTGCTTTAAAATGCAGATTGCAGAGAAGTCACCCCAAAGATTGATGAGATACAGTCAGTGGAAGTATGCCATGTGATATTTTAATTGTAAGATGGCCAGTGTGGGGGGTCCCCAGTGGGAATGCACCCTCCTGGGTTTCAAGTTGCAAGCCATTCACCTTGCCTCTCTTCTCTGCAAGATGGATCCTGCACTTGACCCTTCTGTTTGCGTGTTTTCTAAGATGAGCACGAGGGCCCAGGAGGGAGATCAGCCTGAGTGATAGAGTATGCACACACTCCCAGGGATTTTTAAAATTGTCTCAGACAGGTACAACCTTCTTGTGACTGGCCAGTACATCTCATAGTATCTTCTCATTAATATATAAATTCCTGTTACTTAAGTCCTCTCTGAAAGGATACACTGAGGGGTTTGTGGATCATATACAGTATATCCAAAATCAAAGTGTTTCCTGCATTCCATTCGAAATTTATTTTTCTCTTTGGTACAGCTTGCACAAGACCCTTAAACTCATTACTTTGTCAGTTTTTCAGTCTGCATCTCTCTTTTTTAAAAAAGTTGCTTTGTCAGTTTTTCAGTCTGCATCACTTTGTCATCACTTTGTCAGTTTTTCAGTCTGCATCTCTCTTTTTTAAAAAAGTTGCTTTGTCAGTTTTTCAGTCTGCATCACTTTGTCATCACTTTGTCAGTTTTTCAGTCTGTATCTCTCTCTTTTTAAAAAGTTGCACTACCTTTATCAATGGACATTAAGACAGTTGGTGTGATTTAGTGCCTAAGATGTTGCTTTGGGCAGTAAAACCATTTTAAACTCTATTTATTCCTTTTCGTTGTGTTAAAAAAGGATGGCCCTTTAGTTAGGGGAGAGTAACATACATTTACAGATGAAGTAGAGTAAAAATTTGTATTTTGTGCTATTTCTTTTTAGTACTAAAAAGTGTATCGGTCAGGTCAGTTGTGTAATTCTGAACTATATCAACAAACAGAAACTTGACAAAAACAGGTCTTAAGGTGATATTATTTGAATTCCTTGAAACAACTGTTTCAGTTTTTCTCTGGGAAAATTATTTTGGGTAACTATGTAAACCAGTAGTTTAAGTTGGACCATCTTGTTGGTATTCAGCTAGGGAATATTTCTAATACTAATTTTAGGCTGCTAACCAGCTCTATGAAAGGGAAAATTCTCATCTTCAGCCCTCCTTGCTTTCTTCATCTTACATACAAATCCTAACAACTTGGAAACCTACTTACTATATTAGAGCTTTTTCAGTGAACTTGGCAAAACAAAGATCTGCCTTACAATCCTCATTTGACTCCTTGTAAGTATCTCAGGTCTGGTTCCCGTGGCTTCAGCCTGCTCACTGTGGGTGGCTCCGTGCCTGGAACAACACCTTGCTTGATAACCACTGGGAGAGAGGACAGGGTGAGAGGCCAGCTTACCTGCACAGGAATCACCGAAAGTGTGCAACAGCTCCCCACCCCCCACCCCCCCAAGCTTGCCTAAGTACCCGGAATTCTCATTTTTACCCCCAGTTATTCCTTTCCAGAAAGTTATCATCTTTAGGAATAAAATATTAAGATTTAAATATCTTAGAGAATATAAATCAAATTGTTGTTTATTATCAGGAATGTGTTTCAGGACGTTGAAGCAGAAAGTTGAATGGAAGAACTCAAAAAGAGCAAAAGTAGCAAGACAGGCTTTCCCTGCTATACAGATTTTCCAAGAGCTCGATCTATTGTAGTACATGGCAAAAAAGTACACATACATCTAGGACCTGATGCCATTTGTGCCTTACACTATCCCTGTAGCACACTTAATACTGTCGCGTATATCCAGAGTGACACATACATTATACAATAATGTTGAATGTGTAGGGTTTTATTTTTGTCTCTCTTACATCTTTGTATAACCTTCTAAGTATTCTTTTTAAAAAATTCAATGCATGGTATTATAATGATGCTTTGAAAAATAGATGTTTGAGTGTGAATTGTGTACATTGTATCACAAAGTAAGATTCAGTTGTTTGCACCAGGCCTTTGCAAGTTTGAAACTCAACTAAATGGAATGAATCATGATGAATTATTCTGTGGCTTTTAAAAATTGAAGAAGCCTACTATTATAATAAAACCATTATCTGATGCATATTGTAAAAATATTTTGACCTTCATTAGATATTTTGGCAGTCTCCAAGTTTCTAATTATTTTTTATTCCTAGGAAGTTTGATATCTGAATAATGTAATGTTTGTGTAGTTTATGGGTGTTTAAACAGTACATGGAGCCTATTATTCGAAGCACTTATTACCCATGGGAAACTTTGCTTTATTTGCCAGTGTCACATAAATATTACACATACTTAAAAAAAAAATCAAATAGTATAGAAGTCATACTCTTAATTGTGGGTATCACAGCCAGACAAAAAAATGGGTTTAAATGACCAGTACTGCCTCTTAACTTGCAACATGTCCCTTTGGCCAATTCATTTAATCTCTGAGTCTTTATTTATCTATGAAACAGAAATAATAATCTCTGTCTGGCAGAGGTCTTGGGAGGATTAAATTATCTAAATGAATATAAAACAGCAAATGTCTATCATAGTAAACACTTAACAGATTGCAATTATTATAGTCGTTGATTTGTAGAGTGCCCTCCATTTCTGTTAATCATAAAATAATGGTATGATACAATATTACAGCATGAATGACTATTAAAAGTATCTCAGCTCGATCAGTCATTTTTAAGATGAAAATCCTAAAATACAGAGGTGTTAATAAGCTTGGTCCCCAGGAGGCAGAAAGCAGCTTAACTGTTTTGTAAGAACTGGTTGTGTGATGGCTCTAATAAGCCTCCTGTAAGTCCTAAGAGAACCTGCACATTCCTTAAAGGAAACTGACCCATGCTTAGTTTCATATTAAGTGGAACTGCATATATTAAACAATGCATGCATTTCAGACCATTGCTGGAACTCCGTGAGTCTGAACATTGAAACAAATAGCAGCAGATCACACACCTTTAAACTTGGAAGCAGAGGGAAACATAAAATGTGTTGCTTACTGTAGGTGCAGTGAATCTCCCCAGTAATAACATATTCAGTCCAGTGATGTGTGGGCTCTTTACCAACTTACTCTGAAAGTTTTGATCAAAGGACTTACCTTGATATTTTTTACCTACTTAAAGTCTAAAGAGTTTCAGCAGGGATTTGATGAAGTACTAAAGGCTGTTCCCAAGAAGTCTGTGCCATGCCACTGAGGATGTGAGCTGCTTCCTACTGGGGAGGGCCGGGCAACTGGGCTATAGATAGACCTGCTGCTGGCTAGTGTCTCAGTTCATCTTGACATTGAGGGCATTTCCCCATTGGGGTTTTTATTGCAGAAAGTGAACATATTCAAACTCGGATATAAATCTTCAGTGATGATACTGAAGAATTTGGGGGACTCTCCTTTTATAAAGTTGAGTAGAATATCCTGAAACGACAAGGCATTCTTAGGAACACCTATGGCTACTACAATAAAAAGACAGAAAGAGAGTTTTGACTGTGTTAATTTTTCAGTTGCTAATTTTTCAAATGCAATAGCTGTCTCCTGCCATGTTATTTATTTCTAAGAGGTTTTGAAATAGCAAAAACAAATTCAAGAAGCACATGTTCATTAGATAACATGCTAATTGAGACTTAACCAACTTGGATTCACTTACCAAAAGTACTTTGCTTACATTGGGTGTATAACTATTCATTTATGCTTTTATTAAGCATCAACCTCATTTAAAATAGTGAGGAGTAGTGGAAAGTTCTGTGTGATGGTCGGATGAATGTGAGTGTTTTTTTGTGCATTTAGAGCTTCAGTTTTCTCATTTGTTTCAAAGAAATGGAAACATACAGGATGGTGGATGGAGAGGATCCAATGACGTATATAAAAGTACTTGGACCAGCCTTTCAACTAGAGGAAGCCTTCAGTTAATATTAGTCCTCCTTTTCTTTTCGGGAACTGAGATTCCATATATGGTTACTATGTTTTATCAGCAAATACCAAAGGGGACTTTTTATTCTTTCTCTGCATGTGACCCCTCTTTGCTGGTCCCTCTTATTCTCAGAGTGTCCCCTGGTTTTCACCAGGATCAAGTGTATCTTGTTGTGTGGTGATTTATACGGTGAGCAAGTGATGTGGTTTTCTCAAAAGTTTACATGAGACAGTTCAGTACTTGCCTGCTTGTCTCAAGGAAGACATCTGCGAGACTTGCGTTCTTAGGACGTTTGCGAAGAACACTCCATCGCACCTTCTCCTGAACCCAGCATGGCCTCTGCTTCCTGGCAGCCCTCCCGCCCGCCGCTAGCAGTGCACGTTCAAGGGGTATTTCTAATGTTTCCCATAAGTCTGCTGGTCCTCTTGCCACCATTGCTTTTATGATGGTGAATTAGTAGCTTTACAGTTTCATATATTATCTTTTCATTGATGTAAGTTTTTCTTCTTAATTTATCTAGTGATCTGCTTGCTTGGTGTCCTCAATATTTTCCCTTAAAAAAAGCAAGGGGTTAGCCTGGCCAGTGTGGCTCAGTGGTTGAGCGTCGACCCATGCACCAAGAGATTGCTGGTTCGATTCCGGTCAGGGCACATGCCCAGGTTGTGGGCCCGATCCCCAGTGCGGGGCATGCAGGACGCAGCCAGTCGATGTTCTCTCTCATCGATGTTTCTATCTCTCTCCCTCTCCCTTCCTCTCTCTCTAAAATCAATAAAAGAAAGAAAGAGAAAAAAAAGCAAGGGGTTTGTCACATACCACGTTGCTTCTCCTTGTGCATCTAGTGAAGGATCCCTTCAGTTTTCTATGAAAATTTATGTGTAATGAATTCTCTTTTTAGTGACAAGTTTCCTATCACTCATCCCTTTCATAAGGCTACTCTTCATATAATGGCAGGGACATTCTACACTTTTGTTGTTGTCTTTGCTAGATCATTTCTCCTCTGTCTCTAGTACATTCAGTTTGTGTTGCTGGTACAGTGCATACCTCCTGAAGTGGTGATTGTCTGTTTATCTGCCCCTCGAACCCTGGAGGCTGTGAGTTCCTGAATCCAGGGACTATATCTTATATTCTATTTATCTTAAAAAATTTTTTTCTTTACTGATTTTAGAGAGAGAGGAAGTGAGAGGGAGAGAGAGATAGAAACATCGATGAGAGAGAACATTGATTGACTGCCTCCTTATGCTCCCCACAGGGCATTGGGCCCACAACCTGGGTATGTGCCCTGACTGGGAATGGACCTGGTGACCTCTTGGTGCGTGGGTTGACGCTCAACCACTGAGCCACATTGGCCGGGCTATATTCTATTCATCTTTGCATCCCTGTTACATAACAGCACCTTGCACATGGATGGTACTTGAATCCTGAGTGAATTTATTCTATGGGGATTTGTTCTCACTTTGTGTATGTTCAAAGATCTAAACATTTGTTTCGGGCTATAACTTAATGTTTGGGGCTCTATTCATCATATTTGGGACTTAGTTCGTCCAGTTGTTATTGGAGTGTGCAGTTGCATCCTTTGCCAACACTGAGTTTTGTGATCTCCTTCAATGTGCTGCTGTATTTCAGTAGATTTTGTATTAGCATGTGGCTTATACATTTTCACTAATTACTAAAGGTATTGAACAAAGAATCCTTTGGGACATGTACCCACTTCTACACTTAACTTCTAGAGAATTCTGTTCCATCATTTCCTATTTGCTGTTTTTGTGTCTGCTCCATCCAGAAGTCTCTAAGTTTGGTTCAGAGATCACATTACTGGCGTAGGAGTGTTAGCTGTGTGCCAGGTGAGAAAGGCGCACAGTCATGGTAGGTAGGATAGTGCCGTACTGCTGTAGGCGTGCGCAGAGGCTGCGGGAGGAGCCCAGAGGAGGAGCACCTCGTGTTGACCTGTAGGGGAGTAAAGGCTGGGGAGGTGGTCAGGGAGGAGACCTAAGATATACATGGAGATCAGCAGACGAAGGGGAGAGTGGGCTTTCTGTCAGAGAAGAGTGAAGAACAGGTAAAGGGTTGAAGGGCAGTTTGCTCTGATGGGGGAGGGGGGGATTGCTGGAGTTGGAATGCAGAGTGATGACACCGAGCACTGACACGGATCAGCGCCCAGCTCAGTGGCCTTGAAGGCCAGGGTAGTAAATGCCCAGACTTCATCCTGTAAAGCAGCCTTTGTATCAGCACTTTGCCTACGTGTTTTGATTTCTGGCCAAGATTCCTGTAATGTAGTGGTTAAGGTCATGGCCTTTGGAGCCAGGCTGCCTGGTTTGAGTCCTGGCTCTGCCACTTAATTGCTGTGTGACTTTGAGAAATTGCTCAGTTTCCTCCTCACTAATGCAGAGATGACAGAAGTACCTTCTTCATTAAAATTCTTACCGAGATTAAATGAGCTCATATTCTATGATGCAGAGAATGGCAGCTGGCACGGGGTGTGTGTTTGTTAAACTAAAATGCATTGTTATGGCTAGATAGACTGTCACATTCGGAGAAGTCTCTACTACGCCCCCCGGAAATTAGTCAGCACCTTGCTGAATACTGAACTTTCTTTTGATAACCAGGGTACCATTTTACAATGGTAAAACCTTCACTTAAATTTATTGGGGTATCATTGGTTAATAACATTATATAAATTTCAGGTGTACAATTCTGTGATATTGCATCAGATGCTCACCAATTAAGTTTATTTGTTTTGGGGACTGTCTTTGTGTTTATTGTTCTTTTAAAAAAGCTTTTGAAGAAACAAAGTGACTTTATTTACTCACTTTTTTCCCCTTTGACCCGAAGGAATATGGATTTTCTTAGAAATTGTAAGCACCAGGCTTCAGGGGGCAGGGGCTAATGAGAAGGAAGGACAGGCTGGAAGCTGCTGGTGATGGTGTTGAGTCTTTCCGTCTGCCACACAGGGAGGATGGAGGGGGGAGTCTTAGAAATGTTTGCTTCCTAAGGTTCCTGAGCCATTAATTTAATGCAGTCTAACACAGAAGAGACCGTACTTTCTGCTGCTTAGATTCTGGAAGTAATGGTCCTCGGCATCTTAGCGCATCCACAGATTTTGAAATGAATTCATCTTACTGTTATTTCGAAGTATCTCCCCTGTCAACAATTGACTTGGCTGTTATAGTCCCTATTTGGAAAATATTTGGAAAATATTCCACAAACACTAGCTTCCGGGCCCCTCAAGGAGTTGCCAGTCTTATCCCATTTGAGTATTCTGGAATCCGATACCATCCATCTTTGACAACAGGCTCGTTTAAGATTCTCCTGAAGCTGCCTTTGCTGCTAGCTGACTATATAGACTGGAACGCTGCTGGCTTTAAAACATTTGTTTTTGTTTTAGGAGATGGATTTTTTTTTTTTAACTATGTCTATTAGGATTATTTTGGCAAGTAAATTTTTAAAAATATTCCCTTTCTCATAAACAGAATATTGGAAAGCCTAGCGAATCACATTTTTTTGTTATCCAAATAGACACATTTGATAGGATCCAATATGAAACTAAACAGAAGCCATTAATCGCGTCTTAAAATGATTTCTTACAAAAGTATTCCTCTTGAATTCTTGATTTCTCTGTTTTCTGAGTTTCCTTTCCCTTTGGATGGGGCTGCTCTGTAATTAGTGAAGTTACATGTCTGTCTTTAGGCAATGGCCTAATCTCTGTGGCCACATGTGCAAAAGCAATATAATTACAATGTAGTATTAATTGGACCATGTGACTGTTTTTGCTTTAATTATTTGAAATCATCTTATCTTTTCATTCCTTAAAGCATGTTAATGGGCGAATCCTTGGTATCATGTTTAGGCTGTTTTTATGGAGTTGAATATGTGCACATTTACATAAACTTGATAAAATATTTTGCTTTTTAAAAAAATGGTATGGATAGATTATTTTCTGTCTCAAACATTAATGTAGACCCAAGGAAATAAAATATCATAAAGAACTGAGTCTTTACATCTTGCTTAATTTATAGAATGCAGATTGGATTGTGGCTCCCTTTCGCTGAGGAGGCATCCCTCTGGGTGACATGATGGGTTGTTAGAAATGTTCCGATGTACTTCCTGGTAAACGAGAGAGTTCCCCACTCTATGCACGCTCTGTTTAAGTAGTTTAGTAGGCAATTTAGTGATGGGGGTTCCCACTTTTAGTAAATGCAAGTGCTTGGCAGACTGCATGTAGAAAGTGGCATTTATCTGCGCTTGGATTTTAACTCTGTCTCCCTATTTTTCAGTTGTTTTTATTTCAGTTGCTGCGAGGGCTGTCTTACATCCACCAGCGTTACATTTTGCACAGAGACCTGAAACCACAGAACCTTCTGATCAGTGACACGGGGGAGTTAAAGCTGGCAGATTTCGGTAGGAAAGCAGTTAATTACCAGTCTATTTTGTCACACTGTGCGAATGCCAGGCAGATGGTGGCCCTGCGTTTGTTTAGGTGTTCTTCTATCATTATAGATCATGGGAAAATGTTTTCAGGAATGAAGCAAATTTTTTTTTAATAATCGACATCATGCTTGGTGGATTTTTAAACATTCCACACTGCTTGTTACAGTCTTAAGTAATTATAAGCATAAATCACAACTCATGTATTTCCAAAGGAAAAGTCAGTAACATTTTGAACATAAAATATATTGAAAGAAATCTAATTTTTTTTGTCACTTTTTATTATGAAAATGTCAAACTCATTTCAAAGTAGGAGATCGGTGTAAGGAATTCCCATTACTCATCACCGAGCTGCAACAAACCACTGAGGTTTTCATAATTTAAAAATCTAGGGGCAGTGTTGACCTTTTTGGAAGTGACTGTTGTTTTAAGAATTCTCAATAATCTTATAAAAGTTGACTCAGATTCTGATTGGAAAGTTGAGGTCCTGGACTGGACCCATGTGAAGCCGTGTCTTCCTCAGACGTGTTACGGTGGGCATCTCCCCGCATAGAAGCGGGCGTCCCAGCACTGTCCCGAGACCCAGAGAGCAGCAGAGAGGCTGCACCGGCCTCGCTGGGACCTCGCTGGCCCCCCTCCCTGCTCCCAGCCTGGCAGCTCTGCCCCGCCCCGGCTGTCACAGCAGAGCCTGCGAGTCGGTGCCTGGCCCAGGGAATGCTGACGGCAGCAGGATGTGTTGACATCGCGTTGCCTCAATTATTTCTGAATACATATTCTGATTAGAAATGTGTTCCATTAAGAGTGGAATGGAAATATTACCCTTGGGACGTAAAGACGCCTGAGGTGGAGATATGGGCTTTTGCTGAGATACGATTATATTTTATCTCCCCACCCCCACTCCTCCTGATAAATAAAAGCAAGCCGGCAATGTTTATTTCTTATTTCAAGGTTAGTAGACTGTTCAGTGTCTTTGGAATCGACCCTGTTGAGTGTCGTATATTTGTTTCTTCCAAATTTGAAATACAATAAAAATTAGCATTTGTATTTTGCAAAACTTTGTTATTGTCCTCATGTAGTTTGGTAAATAGGATGACTGATACTCATGTTGCAGATTTTAGTATCAGAATAATACTAGGTCTTTCTATTACAGGGTAGAAAATAATGGGAGAGTAGGTTATTGTATTTGCTGTGAGCATATTTGTAGTTTGTCAGTATCAGTAAATTAATAAGGATTTACAGTGATTTTCTTCTGGTGTGTTAATATACTGTAAGGTATATGTTGGAACAAATTATTGTATTAAATATTCAATGTTATTGAGCATGGTTATCTTACATATTTTTAAAATACATTTTTACAAAGTTCATTTTGTCTGTATAACCAAGGGTACAATAGAATTGTATATAGATGTTTACTGAGGGTTCTTTTTAAATTTTATAATAACATATTTACTGTAACAGTTAAGTTTATTTTATTCTTTCCTAATCCTCACCCAAGGCTATTTTTTCCATTGATTTTTAGAGACAGCGGAAGGGAGAGAGGAAAAGAGAAGGAGAAACATCGATGTGAGAGAAACACATTGGTTGGTTGTCTCCTGCACATGTTAGGACTCGAACCCGCAATCCTTCCATCTGCAGGCCAACACTAACCACTGATCCACCCTAGTCAGGGCCAGTTAACTTTATTTTAAAAGGTTCTTATGGATCTTTAAAATGTATCTTTTATAATATCAGATTCAGAAATAAATTGTCATGTAATTTTAAACAACTTAGAAAGTTTTAAAGAAAATTTGGAAGTATAAACAACTCAGAGAAAACAAATACTAACATTTTTGTTGCGTATTTTCAATGTGCCTTTCTCCTCCTCTCTCTCTTTTCTTGCTGCTTCCACCTATTATAAATCCTCAAAAACCAAACTGATTGTTTTGTACATCATTTTCACATGAGACGATGTTATGAACTCTCTCATTTCATCAAATGTGAAAAATTCTTTTGAAACAGCTTAGAGTTTCCCCTTAATGGCCAGAGCTCAGTCTCTTTTTTTTTTTATCCTCACCTGAGGACATTTTTGCATTTATCTTCAGATAGAGCAGGAGGGAGAGAGGGAGGAAGAGAGAGAGATACATCAATGCAAGAGAGGCACATCGACTGGTTGCCACCCATACGACCCCAACTGGGGCTGGGGACAAACTGCAACCAAGGTACGTGGCCTTAGCGGGAATTGAACCTGGGTCTCTCTGGTCCGTGGGCCAACGTTCTAACCACTGAGCAAAACCAGCCAGGGCAGAGCTCAGTCTCTTTATCCCATCCCTTATCAGCTAAAACTCTAGTGCTTTCTAATTACCACGAGGAACAGTTCCGCGTGGAACACCCTTGCAGTGAAAGCTGTATATGCACAGGTGCAGCGCCGAGTGTGGTACAGCGTACTGCTCTGCACACCAGGCTGCCCTACAGGGAGGTGGGCGCCACACCCGCCCCTCAGTGTCAGCCACTGGGCCATCTACCGGGAACGCACACTTGGCGTGCATCCTATGCACGAGGTGTAATGAGCCAGATTCATTCACCAACTGACAATTTCCCCCAATTAATTGTGCATTATTTTTATCTTTTAATTTAAGACATGCAATTAACTGTGATTTACTGCACTCGGGCACGTGTTTGTGTTTGAGATGAAGGAAACGCAGTGCAGACTGTGGAGAAACCAGGCCGTCAAAGTGGGGTGATGCCAGGCAGCAGAACAATCAGAAAATTAGGTCTTAATTCAGAGTTTGATGTATGAAGAGCTTTAGAAACGGTTTCTTTGTCCTACCTCCTTCTTGTATGTGAAAATGCCACGAGATTTTCATCGAAGTAGACAAATGAAATCTGTATGCTTATTGTTCCCATACTGTAAATGTAACTGCCTTTATTAGAAAAATATATTGGGGAAACGGGAGAAACACACTGAACTTCATTGAGTGTATTCTCTGTGCCAAGCACTTAGATACTTTTGTTTCATTGTCTCAACTTCATAAGGTATAGTAACCTATATTTTTGAGAGAAGCGTGGGATTCGGAGAGGATTAAGATATTGCCGCAGCTTGATCACGCAGGTCGGTGGTCACAAAGCTGGAACTCAGGTACTTGATCCGTCTCCTTCCATCTTAGGTGGCCCAGGGTCTTTGCATTTATGCACATAGACATGCTACCTTACAGAGCTGCCTAATTTCTAGTAAATCATTGATCATTAATGAAATATATATATATATATATATATATATATATATATGCAGTTTTCTACATACAACACACAACATGCTATGAAAATAAATTGTACTAATACAAAAAAATGCATCACTTAATGGAAAAACATTTTATCATTTGACAAATTTAATAGTGAAGAGTGAATTTAACCTTAGTACTTGGAGATTTTACCTGCTGGCCAAGGTAAACCACATGATAAACGTTTCTTGACCTGAGCAGGTTTAAACAAAGGGCATTTCTGAATTCCAGGTGGTCAGAATGCTGTAACTGTTTTTTTTTTCCTTGTGAGCAAAGTCATATTTAAGCACTTACCTGAGGCTTGTTTTCTATTCACAGTTTGAAAAAGTAAGTTAGACATGACTTAGAGTCACTATGGCTTTCCTGATGCAGAAACCTCATCGGGTTTCTGCCTGTATATAATAAAATTAAGCAGAGGCCTGCAGACTCATTTCTAAAGAGGGGTTCATCTTTATCTTTGAGGAAAGAACATTTCAATTCTCTTACCCAGCCTATGTCTTCAGCACCTTGGTCCTTCTTCCGACTGTGGTACAATCAAACCCAAATTCAGTCCCATGTCGGAGCCTCTTAGCCTCCCCTTTGCCTGGAATGTTCTTCCTCCTGCATTTCACTGTGGCTGTCACTTTCTCATCATACAGATCGTCGATCAGGTGTCACCACCAAAAATCAAAGTATTCCCATTCCTGTCATTCAGTTTAACTTCTTCATTAGCACTTACCGAGCATTGAAATGATTTTGTTCATTTTTTTTTTTTTATTCTGCTATGTGTGAGTTTCTTGGAGACAGGTACTTGGCCTTTCTTGCTCAGTCTTTCTTGTCTGTGCTATGTCTAGAACATAGTAGGTGCTCAGTAAATATTGGTTGAATGAATAAAAAAAGATGCATGACTACAATGAGGTTTAGTGTAAAGACTGAAGGGCCACATGGATTTACTAGTTTCTGCTTGACTTATTTTGGGAAACCAGCAGTTTACAAATTAATGTTCTCTTTATCAGTGCTGTCCTAGCTGAGCACAGTCAAGAGTGTAAATGAAACTGGATGGTTTTCGATAGGGTCGGCGCCCTGGGATTGCTTCGAGGCTCTTACACGTAGGCTCTACATATCTCTTTGATGTTTACTGTGTTTGTAACCTCAGGCTGCAGAAATAAAGGTCACTGAGTGAATGTAAACATGCACAAAAGCTGTGTAAGATCTGAAGCTCCTACTCTGCAGACCTTTAATGATTGTCTAATTGTACCGTTGTTGAGAACAAAGTGTGTTGAGCATTGAATTAGGAGACCCAGTTCTGTCTATAACTAGCCTGTGACATATAAGAGGTCATTTATTCCCTCTAAGCCTTAGGCTTCTTGACTGAAAAATAAGAGCATTGAACCAATACTGTCTAAGATCCTTTTCAGTGCTGGTTTTTTATGTTGCACATTTCTGAAATTTTTAACTCATTTTCTAATGACCAGATATTTGCTGGCAGATAAAAATCAGTCTATTGAGCTTGGAATCAATGCTTTACCCTCTCTTCCTAGAATCTAATTTTTTATTCTAGCTTCTGGAGATTCAAATAGATGAGAGTGACGCTTTTGTGATACACATTGAGATCACATTAAAAGAAAATTATCTAAGTATGACAAGCTAAATGCATAAATTCACCGAGAAATTAATGTTCATTTGCAGTGCGAAGTATGAAAACTTAAAGGTATTTTTTTCCTGTAAATGAAATGAAAACAAAATAGATGAGTCTATAGAGTTAGAGTTTCCTGCAGTTCTTGCAAGATGAGGCTGGTGTCGTCCACATTTCCCAGCCATTCTTCCGCTATGTTTACGGGTCATGGCTTTGCTGGATGGAAAGACAGCTGGGTTACGTTTGCCCCTGTAAAAAAGAGTCAGTGACAACTTTGTAATGTAAGCATTTAAGGTCTTGGCTTATTTCACTGACTTTCCTAATGTAGGGATCAAGTTAAATAGCTCAGTGGTTTTAATCAAGTAAAATTACACAGGCCTCTTTCCCACCAGAGGTCTAAAATATTGCCATCCTAATGTTGGTAGTTTCCTCCTTCAGGCTGTTCCTTGTCTTCATTTGAGAAAGGAAATTTTTGTAAATCACATTTCAGATTAATTTGCAGAACACATCAGAGATGTAACTGCAGAGGCCACAGTAAGTGCCGGGTTTGTCTGTACTGTGCCTCAGAGTGCACGTAGGGAATAGTAGGAGGAAAGGAAACCAGGTACCTTCAGGTGCAGGGAAGAGTCTGTCAGGTTGCTAAGTATAAAGTCTCAGAATAAAAGCCTTAAAGTATAGACCTTTATCTGTTTTGTTATCATTAGCATATAAAATTCACCATTGAAGCCATAGTTGTAAATTCAAGGTTAGCTATAACTTAGTCCATTTGTTCTAGCCTTTAGGAGTCAATTTTGCTGTATCTTTGTTTTAGAATATCTTTTCTATTAGCAAATGCATCTTTATTATCCAGCGAGGTATCATTCTGCTTTTAAAAAGGCCCTTTGAGCAGTTTAATGCATAAGCAGTTTTAATGCAAAGCTCAGGAAGATGCTTTTATATGGATCTGAAAACTGAAGAATGTTTTTAGAATAATTGATGCTACAATATGAACCAAAGAAAGTGATTTCCCCCCTAATTTTTCAAGACTTTATTGAACTCCAAATCAAAATGTACATATCTTAAAATCTATCAGATTATGTTAGAAATAATTTTGATTGACGTGAACTAGACAGAGTTATTCCCCCTGACTCATTATCTTAACAATATGGTAACCATTTTGAAAAGGAAATTTTCTTCTTTCTGATCATGAAATCATCACTTAGCTTTATTATTTAAATCTTGTTTAATATTCATTCCACTCATCCCTCCAATGTTTTCTTGTATTCAAGAGGGATGATGATGACATTCAATTAATTATATTGTTTTGTGTTATCACAATATAACTTTTCCCAGGTATGTTAACAGGTCATATATATGAGGGTTTTTTTTTTTCTCCTTTTAAATAGACTTTATTTTTAAGAACAATTTTAGGTTCATAGTAAAATTGAGCAGAAACTACAGAGCATTCTCATATTCCCCCTGCATCCACACATGGCTAGCCTCTCCCCATTATCACCATCCCTCACCACAGTGGTATATTTATTATAACTGATGAACCTACATTGGCACATCAGTATCACTCAGAGTCCTTAGATTACAGTAGGGTTCACTCTTGGTGTTGTACATTCATTGGGTTTTGATAAGTTATAATGACATGTAACTTATTTGGCATTATAGTATCTTACAGAAGAGTTTCACTGCCCTAAAAATCTTCTTAAAAAAAATGCTCATCTTTATGGATTTTTTTAAAGCTGTGAGAACAAGAAGGAAATATATGAACTGTAACTAATATACATATTCTGCTCTGAGAAATCTCTGTTCAGTCACCATTAAACAGATTGAAGCAACGTGGATAGGGGTTGATTGCTAAGACTGCCACTTCAAACTCCATGGAAATGAGGAAATTCAAAACAGTGTTCATTCATTTTTTAGTCATATCATGCATGAGAGGTGAGGAAACGTTTTAAGTACAGAACAGAATGCTGCAAATAGAGCTGATTGCGTGAGGGTCAAAGTGTTGGCAGTAAATCAGAGAAGTGATAGAGGATGTGAATTGAAATACACCGATATATTATTTTTAAAAATCTGTATGGGGCCCTCAGTGCTGTCAGTGATGACCAGATAGGAAGAAATATAGGTGATGTTAGCAAGAATGGCACTGAAATGAACCTTAGAATTCTGCAACATGTGCTGTTCAAGACAACAGAGTACGCTTGAACGTGAGTTTTGGTAACCTACAGGTAAGTGTAAAAGTTTGCTTAGAGTTTAGCAATTCATTCATGTCTCTTATTCATGGATCTTCCTTCATTTCCTGCTCTTTACTTCCAAGAAGCCCCATTTTAAAATGCAGCCCAAACCAGACTCTACTGATCCATATGTCAATACGCCTGATTTATATGAAAATCTCGGAGACAGTGAGTCATTGTAGTCTAAAGCACACGTTTTCTGAAATTTTTACTGGAAGCAGGAAAAACTGACCAGCAACTATGGGAAATCTGAGCTATGCTTTAAATTCTGAAAGTAAGACATACTGGGAAAATGTGTGATTTTGATCCTTTTTTTCACTTTAATACTATCAGTTTAATATTAGTTTGATTTCCTGTTTTCTTCTTAATGCCATGTTGGTTTACTTTAGAAGTAGTATGTAGTTATAGTAATATTTAAATTTTTTCTTCTCACCCTGAATGATTTTTTTCTTTTGTAAGAGATTATACATAAGAAGCTAAGACTTTGCTCTTTTCACTTTAATGGATGGAAAATAAAAAAATAAGAAATGAGAACATGATCTCTGCTGCTTTAGGAATTTAGGTACCTGTCAGAAAAACAGTCTGAGTTTATTTTATCACATACTGTAAAAATAAACTTGATGTGCAAATTAAGCTGACAAATCTAAAATAATAAAATCTTTTTTTTTTGCCCTGGCCGGTTTAGCTCAGTGGTTAGAGTGTCAGCCTATGGACCCAGAGAGTTGCAAGTTCGATTCCCAGTCAAGGGCATGGACCTCGGTTGTGGGTTTTGATTTGTGGCCCTGGTCAGGGTTGTGCAGGAGGCCAACCAGTTGAGGTATTGCTCTTGCATCGATGTTTCTTTCTCCTTCATCCTTCCCTTCCACTCTATCTAAAAAAAAAAAGTCAGTGGAAAAATATCCTCTGATAAAGATTAAAAGTAAATAAATAATAAAATAATACACTTTTTTGCAAAAATTCAAACTTTAAAAATAGGACATCTCTCTATTACATATCTGCCAAGTTCCGCGACATTTCCGTTTTTAACCCGGAAGGGTGCTGATATAAAACGCAGCCTGGAGTGTTTGTTCCAGTTTTGAGGTCGAGTTGTCAGCTGAAGAAATCTGTTGTATGAAATAATGCCAGGCTGATAGTGGATGGGGACTGTGCTGAGAAGCACCTGGAGGGCAGGGACTGGGCAGCAGTGGGAAGGACAGAGGCATGAAGAGAGGCGTAAGGAAGGTGGGAAGGCTTCAGGGTCCGATGGTTGTGGTGGTTTCTGAAAAATTACCAGGGAGCTTTCAGCCTACTTAAAACAAATCAGGAGCGTCTAATAAAAATCACGAATATTAACATAATAAAAACAGCGCAAAATAAATATGATATGAAAGCATTTGCTCAAAGAATTGGAAACAGAGTGTGATATTATTGTTGAAGTCATCATCTGCTTGAGAGAATCATGTCATTGGGAAAGGGGGGGGGGTTTCCAGAATAAAAGCAGTAAATCTATGCTGGGAAAATTGATATAAATCTGTTATAATTGTATAAGAGAAAAGGAAAACCCATTATATCCACATTTTCAGAATTTTTTATTTTAGATTTTTTTCTGGATTTTAAAAAAATTCTCACTCGAGGATATGCTTTCATTGATTTCTAGAGAGAGAAGAAGGGAGAGAAAGAGAAAGAAAGAAACTTCCATATGGGAGAGAAACATGGATCAATTGCCTCCCATGTACGCCCCAACTGGGGATCAAACTTGCTGCCTTTTGGTGACAGGGTGACGCTCCACCCAACAGAGTCACCCAGCCAGGGCATATTTTCTCTGGATTTTGAAGGAACCTTCAAGATTATGTAGTTCAAACCCTCATCTTAAAGTGTACGTACTTTGGCCCAGAAATGCAAAAATAAGTTAATACTGGGGCTGTTATTTAGTAGGTGATGTGTTAAACTATCATTACCTTGCCGTGGCCAGTTTGGCTCAGTGGTTAGAGCGTCGGCTTGCGGTCCAGAGAGATGCAGGTTCAGTTCCTGCTCAGGGCATGTACCTCGGTTGCAGTTTGTCCCCGGCCCTGGTTGGGTTGTGCAGGTGGCAGCCACTCTATGTCCCTTTCATGTCGATGTTTCTCTCTCTCTCTCTCTCTCCTTCTCTCTTCCTCCCGCTTTGTCTGAATAAAAAATGTCCTTGGGTAAGGGTAAAAAAAAAAAAATTATCATTACCAACATCTCTAGGTACCGTTAGACTATTGATACCTTACTTGGCATATGCGTAGTCTTAGTTTCCCAAGCATGTGAGAAGGTGGAAATGATAACCAGTTGTCCAGCTCAGAGTAACCTCTGCTGGTCCGATGATCTGTGTTAGCTAAACAGAGAGATGCTTGTCACTCAGTCCTAAACACTGGCACTGGATAGGAAGTGTGTCTTGAGGAAATCGCAGGAAATAGTGTAAAGAACAATTCTCACAGAAGACCTGTAGGAAGCCTGATTGGAAACGTACGTTGAAATGGAGCCTTGGTAATTTATGAATTAGAAAGAATCACGTCTCCAGTTATGCTCCTGGGATAAATTAAAGCGTAGAGAAGCCCTCCGGGCAGATAAAGACCGAATTGGCTTTAACAAGGTGCCCCTTAGGACGCAGCAGTGCTGGGCAGGAGCTGGAACATGCGCTCAGCACTCCCAGTGGGAGGACCCCTGGTCAGTCTTACCTTTTCCACGGGTTGGAATGACACAGCCCGCAACTCCAGGCAGGTGCAGCTGCACCAGAAAGACTTCATAAAAACATTTAAGTCTGAAAGAGAAAACTTTTTACATGGAAACACACCCATGTGAAAAGACGGGATACAGTAAAATTTCCCAGAATTGTTAGGGTGCACATTCTGGGGCCAGAGGCCTGAGCTTGAACTGTTTACAAACCTTGCATCCTCGGGTGAGTTACTGAAGTTCTCTGTGCCTTGATTTACTTGTTTGAAAATGAGGATGATCTTCGTAATGCTGGGCACCTCAAAAACTGTTTAAAGAATTAAATAATTTAATTCTTATAAATCATTTAGGAACAGTGCCTGGCTTATAGACAGCCCACATCAATGTCATGTTTATTGTTAACCGTGTTCAAAACGTTATTTATATTTAATGTGACTTTCTCCCTAGAATATTTGACGAACATTTATGCTGTTTAAAAAATTTTTTATTTTTAAATCTTCACCCAAGGATGTATTTGATTAATTTTATACAGAGGTGAAGGGAGAGAGAGAAAAACATCGATGTATATCGATTGGTAGCTTCCCATACGTTGCTCCCACTAGGGAGCAAACCCCAAACCTAGGTATATGCCCTGACCAGGAATCAAACCAGCAATCTTTGGTGCATGGGACAGTGCTCCAACCAACTGAGCCACACCAGCCAGGGCCTTTTTTGCTTTTTTGAAGAAGGATATAGTATGGAATATTATTCAATAGTTAATTCAGCAGGTACCTGCTGAGTGCCTGCTGTATACCCAGCACTGTGCTGGTGGCTGAGCATACAGTCGTAAATCAAGGTAACATGGTTCTCACAGTCCTGCACTGAGCTGTCCCTACAGTCTGTGGTCACCATTTTGAGTATCAGTTAATGGGTTACACAGAGATGCCTGGGAACCAGTGAACTTTTAAAAATAATCTGATTTTTTTAAATCATCCTCTTGCATATTTTATAGAAATTATCATTGGTGTATTTTAAAGTATAACTACCGGGCAAGGTAAGATTTTAAAAGTAATTACCTACAAATCAATGTTAAGATCTTTGTGTGGTTTGTAGTTCAGATTTTAAAATGTCCCCACATCAGAGCCATTCAGTTTAGCTTCCTGGGTGAAGGGACTAAAGATAATTTAATTAAAGGGAATCATTCCTGTGATAAAACTTTTTGCGGTAGATTTGTAGCCCCAGTGTCATTCTTCAGAGAGAATGGTATGCTTTATGTTACTTTTTAAGTGGCAGAACACTTCGTTGACTAACCAAGAATCCACCGGTATTGCACCTTTTCTCCTCATAAGCAACCGAATACCTTCTGTCAAATGTATCATTAGGAGAAACCTGTGAGAGAAGAAAATTTCGTGAACCAGAAGAAGAATTAGTCTTTGCTGAAAATAAAACTACGCCCTATTGTACACGTTCATCAAGAAATGAGTAAACCTTGAACACTTCTCGAAAGAACACTGCTCTGTCCGGTGTCGATCTTGTAGTCTCCTAGGGGTAGACTTTGCTGCGGAAATTATTTTTACCTTGTCAGGTAATGCAGAAATCTAAATGAAAAATGGCATATTGATTTTTCAGCATCTTCAGAGGTTTGATGCTCTATAAAACAGCGAAATTAGTTTATGAGAAAACAATGTAGGCCGTCTATAACTTGTTTTCTAAGATTTATGTGGCAGTGTCTTTTTTGGAAATTAGATAGGATGTCAGAGTTTATTTGACCAGTCTTTAAAATCTCAAGAGGAAAAACACACAACTAGAAATAGGCATACATTAAGGAATACACTTGTAATCTTACAAAACAAAAAGGTACGCATCGATTGTTAAAATGAATGAAGATCACGGTGGATTGTAGATTCCTTGGCAAGTGTATAAATGCTTTTGTAGCATACCTCCTTCCTTTCACTGAAGTGCCAGTACCCTGCGTTTGTCAGCTGAGGCTGGGACAGCAAACTTAGTCACTTCCTAAATTTTAAGAATGGCTTATTTTACCTTCTTTGTGAGTGGCAGGTCTCTGGTCTGCTTTGGACATGGGCATCTCTGCTGCTGTACATTGTTGAAACAAAGGATGAGCATTTTGCCTAGTACAAGAGGTAGTCATTCCAGACTCCAGTGTCTGAAACACTTGTATTTGTGAATGTTGTATTCCGCATCTGAAAGCATGCTAGTAGTTGAATCGCTGAAACATGTTATCTGAAGCACTTGACATTAGATGGCTTTTAGGAAATGAAATTGATTCAGACCTCTGTCATTTCTACTGCTACCAATAATAGCAGCCCTTTCGAATTTATAAAGTGATTTCATAGCTCTTATTTTATTTATCCTCATA
This sequence comes from Molossus molossus, assembly GCF_014108415.1. NCBI lineage: Eukaryota > Metazoa > Chordata > Mammalia > Chiroptera > Molossidae > Molossus > Molossus molossus. The sequence goes on along the minus strand of NW_023425401.1, from coordinate 35,958,926 downwards.
GCTCTGTGAAGTAGACAGTACCGGTCTCATAACCACCTTTTTAATATGAGAAGATTGATTTATGCTTGCAATATTACCTCAATGTGGGCTTCAGATTGACTGATATAACATTGGCATTTCTGTTGAGTCTATTTACTTAAAAATAATTCATCTTGAAATCATCTTATAAGATCATAGACTTCTTTTGTGTCTTTTAAACAGCAACATGTAGAGTGTTAAGGGAGTTCTCATTGTTATTCTGATCCGTGATCTTTTAAATATGAAAAATATAGATAAATACGTTTTGCTGTCCAGCACTTTATCAATGAGAATAGCTATAAATAAGCTCTTTGATCTCCCTGGGATAAGTAAAGAATTTTGATGCAAATTTGAAATTGTCCTTTAATCACTAAGTGAATGCAAAATAACCACAGGGCTGCACCCATCAGATCTGAAGGTTATCTAGAAATTGAAAGCACGGACATTGAAGGTAGTAGAACATTCCAGTATTTTCCAACTTACCCTTTCAAGGCCAAAGATAACATTTCTGGAAAGCAGGAAGGCACTCTAAAACAGAAACAAAACTCACAACCTTTGAACTCACATGAGACATCAAACAGTGCTCATTAAACTGCTGGCCACTTCCTGTCTCCAAGCTGCCGCATTCCCACCCCCCTCACTGACAGTCCTGCCCCTGTTATAGAGGAGGCGTGTCTCTGACGCGTGAGGGAATGAAGAGTGGTCAGTTGTTTTGTTGAGAAACACAAGTGTGTCATTTTTTTGCTCAGAAAAATACCATGCTTGGTATATTCAGAGAGCTAAAAGACTAGAAAAGACTATAAGAGTATTGGGAGAGAAACTTTTCCATCCTTGTATTATTTTTAGGAGTAGTCAGTTTCCCCCAGTTGGTTGGTTGGGTGACTGTTAATCGCCTTCATACACTTCTGCATTCTGTCTCCTGAGGCCAGCAGAGCCAGCTTTTGACGGTTGTGTCTTTGACTGTCTCTGTAAACCTGAAAAGACATTTCTAAAACAATGGTCCATCGAACATACATGAATAAAAAATAAATTTGACAATTAAAAAATTGGCCCTGACTGGTTTGGCTCAGCAGTTAGAGTGTTGGCCTGCAGACTGAAGGGTCTTGGGTTTGATTCTGATTGAGGGGACGTACCTGGGTTGCGGATTCGATTCCCAGCTCGTTTCGGTGTAGTTTGGGAGGCAACCAATTGGTGTGTCTCTCTCCCTCTCCACCCTCCCCTCCCTTCCGCTCTTTCTAAACAATCAATGGAAAAATCCTCAGGTGAAGATTAACAACAATGAGGGTGAACGGCTTGAGGGTGTCTTCCCCACCTCCCCCTGCATGGTGGAATCTAAGTAAGCCAGTGATTCAAGTCTTCACCTTTATGAAGTTCAAATAAAATCTGACATTGTAGCTCCCAGATTCATTTCATTAAGGACAGATTTTTGAGTCTGTGGAACTTAGGTTGGGAAACTGTTAGTGTATTAGTTATCCTTTGCTGTGTAATGAACTACCACAAAGGACCCTGTTTAAAACAACACACTTTTATTACCTCTGTTTTTCTGTGGACTAGAAATCTGGGTGTGGCTTTGCTGAGTGCCTCTGCGTCTGGGTCTGTTACAAGGCTGCAGTCACAGTGTCACCTGAGGGATCTGCTGGGAAAGGGTGCATTCCCAAGCCCATGTGGTTGCATCCTGTGGACTGAGGACCTCAGTTTCTTGCCACATGGACCTCTCCAGCATGGCTACCTGCTCTGTGAAAGCATGCAAACCTAGAAGGCAATAAATATGCCAGACTGAGTAACTGTCTTATGTAACAATCACTGGAACGATAGCCCATCACCTCTGTCATATTCTACTTTTCAGAAACAAGTAACAGGTCCTACCCTTACTCAAGGGGCAGAGATTCCATCAAAGCATGAATACCAAGAGACGGGGTTCAGGGGAACCACCTTAGAGCCTGCCAACTACTGTTGATGTGAAAATACTATCCCAATTATTTCATGGTGATTATACCATGTGATATGATTTCCCAAAAAGAATAACAGTTACCTGAGTAGTTGAAGCCTTAAGCAAGGATGTAAAGATGTATAAGGGTGTTGGTGATGGTGATGATAATGATGATGATAAGTGCTGATGATACGAGGCCTTATTGATGGGTGCTTGTGTCAGGTACTGAGATGAGCCCGCTGTTTAAACATCTTACTTAGTAAACCTCCTCTTCCAAGAAACCAAATAGATGCTTGAGAAGTTAAGTAAGCATTAGGTCTGGAGGTTATTCTCAAGCAGCTCACTGAGAAAAGAGACAGTTTATGCCACTAAGCATAGTATTTTCCAACCAGTGTCTTCTCCGTACAGAATGGGAGGCCAGGAAAGGGTGCCACACTTTTTGCTTGGCAGACTTAGAGGGGACAACCCAAAGAAGTCTTTTCAAAGGATGAGTAGGATTTTTTATGAGGTTTCTGAGACAAGGCCAGGGCAGAGCCAAGTAAAGGTAAGTAGGTTTACATAATGGTAATGTTTACAGCTCCCCCACAAGTAACCTGACAAAGGACAGAGCCTTTGCGGGTTAGCCACGGGCAGAGATGTCGGTAGACATATGGGCGTCAAAGCCAGAAAGGAGATTAAATATCAATTAGGTGGTGGCCATAGCAGCAGATGGCAACTGTTTGGTTTTTGTATTATTTATTTATCCCTCGCCTTCTTCCAAAATGGCCCTGAAGCAGCTGCTGATGGAATGGTCCCCTCGCTTTATTCCTATTTAGCCTGCAGGCTGTTCAGGCAGACTTGTTTCCCGCCACCGCTTGCCCTGCCCACCCCACTCCAGTTCCCGCCTCCAGGTTCCACCTGCAGTCACATGTCTGTGGAAGGGCGCCTGGTGCCAGTGCCGGGCGGCCCAGGGCCTGGAGGGCTGCAGCACAGCGGGTTCTAGCATTTATTTCTCTGGCCTCCTATCAGCGAGAACCTGCTACCACTCAGGAGCTGGGCCAGGCCCGACACCTGCAGAGATGGGCCCTGGGGACTGTGGCAGGTGCTGAGCCAGGTACCTGCCACCCCCAGTGTGCCACGCAGAGCCCCCTGACAGATCTGGGGAGGCCAAAGCCGCGAGAGTAAGTCCTGGTCCAGTGAATGACTCCTGGACTAGAAGAAGGGCAGCCAGGGCTCCCGGAGAAGACCGGGGGTGAAAAACTAGGAAATCCCTGGCTTCTCTGCAAGCCAGTCCCTTGGGCAGAGATAACAGCGAAAAGGCAGGCTCATTCACCAGTGCAGCTTACTGAAAGCGTGGCGGCCGAGGTAAGAAGTCCAAGGGCTTGTCCTGACCTGCTCTTCGCTAATTAGCTGTTCGACCTTGGATGGGTCAGTGAAAAGGGCAGTTTTGTTTTCTGTAAATAAAAAAAACAAAACAAATAAGACTGGATTTTAATGATCTTTAAATTTTATTTTTTAATATTTTCACATTTTTCTTAAAAACTATTCTAAGGGAATTCGTTCGCTTCTCTGTGTTTATACAGTTGACGGTCATTTTCTGAGAGGTCTCGGTTCAATTTCTGGTCAGAGCACGTGCCTGGGTTTCGGGCTCAATCCCCATTAGGGGGCAGGCAGGAGACAGCTGATTGATGTTTCTCTTTCACATCGATGTTTCTGTCTCTCTCCCTAGAAAAATCAATAAAAACATATTTTTTTTAAAAAGTGAAGGAACCCAGCAAATATTAAGCTCTGTGACCGCCAGCCTTATCTGGAATGTAATCATTCCAACGACCATTACTAGATAATTAGGGAAGACAATGGTAAAGGACTTTTAATGCTTCTAGAACATGTCATTTTTAAAACTAAATTCAAGGCAAAGCTGGAAAGACATCTTTATACCAAAAGAGAATGTGTAATCCTTTCCCCATTTCTTTCTATTTTTATTATTCTAAACATTGAGGATAAAAAAAAAAAACATAAGATGCCAAAGAAAAGAAGTCTAAAAATGTTTGCTCATAATCTGTGAAATTTATCACAGTAGCCATTTAAAAATTTTCAAAATACCTTCAATTTCTTGATTTCGTGCATACGTATCTTTGCATAGTAGCAATTATATTATTGATAACATGGATTCTGTTTTTATCACTAAGAGCAAGATTTTTCATACTTTATTTTCATATATTGGCTTTTACAATTATAAGTAATATATGTGCTTTGCTTTAATATAGACATTGTAGACAGCTATAAAGAAGAAAGTAAGCATTGCCCATTATCCTCCTTCATTCATATAGCCCCAGTTAAAACACCTCACAGCCTTTTCTGTGTACTTGCATAATGATATGTGTCTTAAAAAAAAAAAAAAAAAGTAAGTCGCTTTATTTTTTAATAGCACATACAATGATTTTTAAGGCCATATGATTTTATTAATTGGGTGGTTTTCTCACCAAGCATCACCAATTCATTAGTCATCCCAATGACATTCATCGGAAGCGGAGATTGATGTGACATGCTGTAGATGCAGGAGAAAGTGGATGAATGTTTTTCCACAAAATGGTCACAGACTCTGTATTTAAATCCAGTAGTGTTATATTTCAACTTGAGTAGGTCCTTTGCTTCCTTTTATTTTAATATTCATAAAAATGTACTACTCGTTTTAATGAAAAGAAAACTTTTATGCAGAAAACCTGCATAGTCTCTTATATTAATGATATTTCTCTTTTTTGAACTTACTGTAGTTATTAGAATCTCTTCATAGACAATAGGTTTGATCAAGCTTGTTATATGGACATTATTTTAACTTTTTATGTGTATCTAAAGCTGAATAATTCTTTAGACCCTTCAGTTCTAACACTGTAGATTGGGTGCCTTCAGAAAGAGAGCAGTCCTCATCACAAAATAATGACTGCCCCCGGATTTTCTGCTTCCTGGTGCATGGACGAATACTCATGTTGAGTCTGGCATCCAGATTATTTTTAATAATTCAAAGTGTGCATAGCATCATAAATAATAGTAATAGTTTTTTATATTCTATATTGTTATGGGTTCTATAATTCCTATCATAAATTAGAAACATTGCTACCAGAAATCACTTAGATCCCATCATAAGTGATTTTTCTCATTATGATCCTCTGATTGTATCACCTTATAACACTGAGGTGAATATGTCTTCAAGTGTTATTTTTTAGTGTTTTTGTTGCCTTGCATTTTACCTAAAATGAAATTTACCCATACAACTTGATGAGTTTGAGAAATACATAGAGTGGTAAAACTACCTCCACAGGTAAGTTTTAGAACATTTTCATCCCCTCAGAAACTCCCCTGGTTCCCTAGAGCAGTCAAGTAAACATTCTTTTTCTTATTATAATTTTTTTTTTTCCAAACATTCAGTCTGGAAGAATGGAACCCCAAATAAAAAAACACTGCTTAGAAAACAAAATCTCTCCCTGGCCAGTTTGGCTCAGCGGTTGGAGCATCGGCCTATGGACCAATGAGTCGTTCGATTCTGGTCAAGGGCATGTACCTCAGTTGCGGTTCGTCCCCGGCCTTGGTTGGGGTTGTGCGCGACAGGACCAGTCGATGTGTCTCTCTCTCATCGATGTTTCTTTCTCTCTCTCTCTCTCCCTACCTCTCACTCTATCTGAAGATAAATAGAAAAAAAACAAGTTCTCAGGTGAGGACTAGGAAAAAAAAGAAAACAAAACAAAATCTCTGTTTTAGGAGATATTTTAGAGTGAGGTTGGCAAACATTTTTGGAAAAGGGCCAGATAATAGTGATTTTCAGCCGTGGAATCTCTGTAGCAACTGCACAGACCTGTGGTTTAGTCCACATGCACTCTCTCACAGTGGTGTGGCTGGATTTGGTCTGTGAGGGGCAATTTGCCAACCTCTGTTCTAGACTTCAAAATTTGGTTTTTCTTACTAATAGCCAGTGAGCTGGATATAAAACATTTAATTAGCTCAGTGAGCTTTTCCAGGAGTGTATTAGATAATGAAACAATTTGTAGCATTTTATTTTAGTACACTTGTCTTTTGAAAGTTATTATTTCTGAAAGTGTCCAACATATGTGGCATTCTAAAAACCTGCAAAGTGCAATTAGAATAAGTTAATGTTGCCCTTTTTTTTTTTTGTAGTAACATAGAGATATTGGAAAAAATAGTTTGGAATCTGTATTTGAATTGAAAACTAAAATGCAAATTGTAAATCCTAAATCATACCACGAACCTATGAATGTTTCACAGATTGTTGACTTATGTCACATTGTATTTTCTTCACACATAATATTGCTACTCTAAATGGCATTTTTGAAAAATGAAGTCTACCTTTGTTTTGTCAGTGTTTCATAACTATTTAAGTCCTGTTCAAGAGCTTGTTGTGGAAGAAGAATGTCCCCTCTGGGCTGATGGCACATGCCTACAGACTGTTATATTATCTTTACCAAACCATTTTTAAGTTGAAACCTAGTAATCTCATAAAAGCTCAGCCCACATTCACTATTTTACACATTAACAAAGAATGGACATATCATAGGAGCTAGGTAAAGTCGACAATTTGTAATAGAAACAGTCACTTGTTATTTCATAATAAAAATATAGCAAAAAATTTCCCTGGCCGGTTTGGCTCAGCGGTTAGAGCGTCGGCCTGCAGACCAATGACTTGCTGGTTGGTTTCTGGTCAAGGGCACGTACCTCGGTTGCTGTTCATCCAGCCCTGGTCCGGGGTCATGCGGGAGGCAACCAGTCAGTGTGTCTCTATCACGTTGATGTTTCTTGCTCTTTCCTTCTCTCCCATTCTATCTGAAGATAAACTGAAAAATATCCTTGGGTGAGGATTTAAAATATATATATATATATATATATATATATATATATATATATATATATGGGGAGAGAGAGTGAGAGCAACAAAATGGATGTTCGCATAGAAAAGTACTTTTAGGAAAAAGTATTATATGATTTACCTTTTGAGTTAAAAGTGAGTAATGTATCAAGTTGCTATTTTTTAAGACAAAAATAGTTTATAGAAAATGGTTGATAGTATAAAGGATAATATTTTTTATACATTTGTGGGTGTTTTGTTTTGAATATTCCCTTGAAATTTATATTTGGAAATGTATAGCATTTGTTTACAACATTTGATGGTGTGTCATCTTTAAAGCCATGGAATAGATTTAGAGCAATTTAGTGCCCATGGGGTATTGTTTTGTACTTTTGGGTTTAAATATATAATCAAGAGTTCAAAGATTAACCAATCCCCATGTGATAAGTTTTACTTAACTTCCAGGTATATATTTCAAATATAATTTCCCCTTTGAACTCTTCCAGTGAAATATTTAATGAAGGAAACAGTGAGATCAATTAAAGAATGGATAGCAAAACAGAGCACTTTCTGATTCTGGAACTCAAATTTGGTTTGAAAAAAAGATTCTCAATTTAAAATGTCCTCATCTACATTGTAAAATTTTATTTATTATTTTTATGTTTTTATTGCCTTTTTTTTATAGTAAGAGGAAAGGAGAGAGAGATAGAAACATGGATGTATTGCCTCCTGCATGCCCCCTACAGGGGATCAAGCCCGCAACCCTGGCTTGTGCCCTGACAGGGAATTGTACCTAGGACCTCTCAGTCCATGGGATGACGCTCCATCCACTGAGCCACATCGGCCGGCCTACAATGTAAGATTTTAAGAAAGCTTTATTGGTAAAGATGAATACTTTGAAAGATAAGTTATTTGGACCAACAAGATGAGAATAAAGTATATTTAACAGATTCTAAAAAGGACATATGCTTCAGATGTTAGAGTTCTGTCTTATTCTTAAAGGATAAGACAGTTGTCTTGTATCGCACTAGATGAATTTGCATTTTATAGCTGACAGCTCTCTCAAGCCCACCGCAGACTTCTGGAAACTTTCTTGGTCCTCTCAAACTTAGCATGTGTGATGTTTGCTGACAAGTGCAGATAAATAGATTGTCAGGTTGCTGATTCTGAGTTCGAGCTTCTCAAAATCTACCCAACTACTCTTACATCCATCAGTTCTTGACTATTGAGACAGCATGCCTTCATGCGGTTAAATTGGATGTAGAAATGAAACCTTCATTGTATAAATTATAATTTTTCCTTAAAAATGCTAGCTGCTTGGGCAGTTTTGACACTTTCATCTTCGGGAAATCTATTATAAGCTTTATACTTGCAAGCAAGATTTTTTTTTAAACTTGGAAATTGCCTGCCGATTCAAGTTGCTCATGCCAGCTCATCCCAGGTCTTGGTAAGGGAACTGGCTGCTATGCAGAAAGCCTAATGGAAGGCAACTTGGTTGTAGTGGTAAGAACATTTAAATATTTTATTTCGGGTGGTTCCACCCAGTCATTAACTCGGTGCTGCCAACCATAAGGTTCCCTGCCACTCAGGGAAAGCCTGTCATTTAGAACCAATGACTATTTTAGGACTCAAACGATACAATGTAAAGAAACATGTTGGAATCGTAGGCTGGAGGCAGAGAACAGCATGCTAAGACTGCACAGAGCTGGGTGAGGTCTTATTGGACCCTTTTTCTTTCTTTTAAAACCATGTATCTTTCTTTTTTTCTTCAGTAGGTAGCATGCATACACAGTAATAGACATTTCAGAGAGGAGAAAATGGGAGCACAGTGAAAATTACGTTTCCTTCTCCTTCCTGGCCCCCTCCCCACAGGCACTTGCTTTCACCTGTTTTTTTATGTCTCCTTCCAGAGATACAATACACGTGTATAAGCTGTTTTTTTATGCAAATAGTATGTAACATGCCATTGTTTTTTTTTTGTTTTTTTTTGCCTTTTCCTTTGACAAAAGTTGGTTCCATATATGGACTTATTGGCGTCATTGGCTGTATTTTGTAGCTATACCAAAATTTATTTAGTTATTTTCTTCCTGGAGTTTGAGGCTCTGTGTAGTGTTTTGCTGTCAACAATGTCATAGTGAGTACCCATGCATATATGTCTTTGTGGGCACAAATATTCTAGGATAAACACCTGAAACAGGTGGCATGGATCACTCTGAAACTTCATACATACCCAGTGACTTTCACGTCAGTTCAGCCAGTCAGCTCAGTGAACTCGTTACTCACTGGACACCTGTGCTGGCGCTGGGGGCTCTCAGGAATCAGACCCGCCTCTCCCTTAAATAGATTAGGTCTCTCTCCAGCAACTGCGGTGCTTCAAGGCACAGTGCCTCGTGACACATTAGAGGTGCAGCTGAATCTTGCAGATGTTCTCAACAGCAAGAATGACTTCTGACCTTGCAGATCAGGGAGGACTTTGCTTGCTGGTGAGTCAAAATTAGAATTAGACATGTGACATGTCAGAGGAAGCATGTGGAGAGGGGACAGGAAGCATGGCTGCACCGTTGTCCATCACACGTGCTTCCTCAACATGCCTGTGACATGCTTCCTCAACACGCCTGTGACATGCCAGGCCCGCTTCTGCCTCAGGACGTTGGCACTCACTGTGCCCTCTGCCTGAAATATATCCCCTAGATTACTTTATGGCTTTCTTTCCTTACAGGGATGCCCACAGGGCATTGGGGCGTCTCAGCTCCAGGTGTTGTTCTGTTGTGTCAGAAATACATCCCTCGCCCTGGCCGGTTTGGCTCAGCGGTTAGAGCGTCGGCCTGCTGTCCTGAGAAATACATCCCTCATGTTCTTGCACATGTCTGTCCCTCTGATGCCACCATAAGAGTGCCTCCCATGATGGCCTCATGGCGCAGCGGGCTCCTGCCTGGTGTCCTGCACTGCCATGGCCATTCTGGCCTCCTCTGCTGTCTGCCCAAGGGCGGAACAGGCCTTCCCCTTAGGCTGCTGCAGTGCATCCACACCAGGCTGTCATTTCCAACCTGATTTAGTGAAGGTTGAGCATTTGGTGAGGACAGGGCATTGCGGCTCAGGGAGACTGTTCGCTTCCATTTGAAGTATTCCGCTCAGAACCTCAGTGTGAAAGAAAAGCATTCTCTCTGTATATCTCCTGCTTATCTCTCTCTGCCTAGGACTGACTTCTGTCTCTCCGAAGGGAGTGTACCCCACTGATGCATTTGGAATTCAGGTCTGGAGGCTCCAGAAAGAGGAAGTTCCCTCCTCCTGAGAATATGAGGCCCCTGGAAAGTCCATTTTCAGATCTCAGGGTCCCCCTTCCACCCCAGGACTGGGAGCGTTGGCCTGCAGCTCCCGTAAACAACCAGAGCACTTAATATTTATACCAAAACACACTCAATAGCCCAGTACCAGTACTCTTGGTGGGCTTTAGACTTAAATGTGACTATATATTGGGCTTATTGGTCCTGTCGTTTTATAGGGTGGAGAACAGCTCTCGTCACCTACTTTTCCTTCAGCCTTCCAGGCTCCTAAGAACCTCTGCTCAACAGTTGGGGGAAGTGGCGGGTGTTGTCTGTATTTCTCAAAGGCAGCAGACATCTTCCCCAAAGACACCCAGAGCCTCAGAAACTTGTTACCTCTGACAAACACGTGCCCCATTTACATTACACCCCCCCCCCCCCCCCGCTCTTTCTGAAGCATCAAGATTCGGGTAAATTTCACAGCTTGCTCCAGAACACAGGGTAGGGGCTTGCTTTCCATTTATGTAACAGAAACTGCCATTAAGTCGGTTTTCTTAGATTAAAGGAACAGTCAGCCTCAAAGGTAGATTCAGGTCTCTTCAGTAAAACTGAACAGCTGGAAGCTTTGAAATGAGTGTGTTTGTACTTCTCTGCTCAACGAGGTTTTTATAAAAAAAAAAAAAAAGAAAGAAAAGAAAACCTCTCAGGTCTGGGCACACTTCTTTCTGTGCTTAAGTTAACTCTTTGGGAGGCAGCCAAGTGGCCGTGCAGTAGCAGATAGTGACATTGTGGCTGCTGGGATCGGAGCTGGTTCGACACATCGGAGTACCGCCGTTCGTGGGTGCGCTCCTAGCTCGCGGAGGCGGAGAGACCCAGCTGATGTGCTCTAGACAGTCTTGTCTCAGCACCGCGTTTCACAGCAGGCTCCTGTTGCGTCGGGATGCAGAAGGGGTGGGAGTGCTGGCCAGGACCCGGGCAATCATAAGAAACGGTGCGTGCACATGGGGCTTATAATATAGATGGAGAGAGAAACAGAGATGAAAAGATGAATAAAACGGTTTTACGTGCTTACTGCCAAGAGAGCCAAATAGAGGACCAGATGTAACATAAAAATTTGGAGGAGAGATTGATTCATTCTAGAGGTTTCATTTATCTAAATTTTAAATATAGTAAAGTTTAAGAAATTATGGGATTTGTTAGGAAAGTAGGTCTAACACTTGCATTATTAAGACCTAGTAGTTTGTATATTAACAGACTTACGGTATGATATCTTTGTGAAGCATTTTTATTTAACATACATGTGGACACCATAAAGGGATTAACGTGTTTTATGTATGTTTTGGGTTTGCTTCTTGCCAAGACATATGGATCATGAGCTTTTTATATAATTCAGTTTTACTCACATTAGGTTTTAAAACATTTAAAAATTTAGGGACAGATTTTCTGTTGAAACCTGACACAAAGTCCCAAGGTGTGAAACAGGTAGAAGCAGAGGTACTCTGGCTGAGGTCGGGTTGGATTATTCTCCCTGTTGGCCAGGGCAACAGACACATGCCACCTGCTGTGGGGACACTGTCTCAGGGGTTCATGATAGGTGGCTGACCCTACAATGTCTGTCAGTCCAATAATAGGCTCACTTATGGGCCGAACACCATACCTGGGACCGGGGATACAAAGGCAAATGAACTATGGTCCTGCTTTTGGGGAAGCGGCAGTCTTGTTTGGACAGGTGGGGACTGACGTGTGAATGAATAACTTAGCTTGTCCATGCACGCTCAGGGCTGCAGTCAGTCAGAGAACAGAGGGAGGCTCATTTCATGGACCAGGGAGGAGAGGGCAAGTCACGGAAGCTTCTGGGGGATTTGGCCAGAGTATAGTTTTGAAGGACACGTGTGAGTCCACAGCTGAGGACGGCATTCCAAGATACGAGACGATACTGTGCAAACAAATGTGATAGACGGGCTAACCGTCGGCTAGAACATAGAAAGGAATAAGAAGCAACAAGGCTGCAGTAATGTCTAGGCATTTGTTTCTTGGAGTTTAGACTTTCAGATTAACGCCCACGGGGCCCATGAGGCTCTTTAGCAGAGACTGACCTGATCAGATTGATAATAGCCAATATGTGTTTGGTGTTTCTACTGGCCAAGTGCACAGTTAAGCACCTCCCATGCATTTCTTATTTAACTCACACAAATACCCTATGACCCAGCTGCGGTCACTGTGTCAGGGATCCTAGGAGGTAGCAGAGGGCAAGTCCGATGGGGCGGTTGAGGAGACTTTGATGAAGAGAGGACAAGTGAAACTGTGGGCAGGGTTAAAGATGTGACACCCCTTCGGGTTGGCAACAGTGGGGAGCTTTTCCCATCCCCAGCTGCAGGATTCAGAGAGAATTTGATTCTGCATCCCACTGAGGAAGAGCGGTAGCCTGCCACAGGAGGATTAGCCACTGCCCTGTCCCGCTGGCAAGGAGCCAGGGAACGAGGACACCACCCTCTCTTTTCCCTTTCCCTGTGATCTTTGGTCTGTGCGCCTCGCACTGGCCAAACCCACTTGAGGCAGGAGCCAGGGATTCTGTAGTTACAGGCTCCTTCAGGTCAGCCTGTAAGGAAGGGGCGGTCCCACCGACCCTCCAGAGGAAGCGCTGTCCCACTACACCCACTGCCTCTTCCTCAGACTATGGAAGAGGGACAGAAGGGCAAGCAGGGCCACGGGGAGACCTGTTGGGAGCTCTTTCGAAGGTTCAAGACCAGAAGAGGAAGTTTGGGGGCCTGACGTGGCGTGGCAGTGAGGACAGGGAAACGGACTGGACTGGGAGCAGTGGAGGCAGAATGCACCGACCTGGGGTCTGCTTCCTTCTCAGGAGATGCCGTGCGGACCGTGGACGTGTTAGATCCTCTCCAGCCCGAAAGCCCTGTGGCTCGTCTCTGTTGTGACTGGGACATATATTTATTTTTGGGAATTAATGTATCTTTTAAAATATTCCCCAAATGCTCACTATACCGTCTTTTGGAGAATTGAAGTTTATTTATTTACTACGTTACTGATGCCCAACTCCAATTGCAGGGCAACCAAGATGGTCATCAAATGCCTCTTTTCATCAGATTGTCAAAATAAACATGCATATCTTTTATTAGACATTTCCTCTTCATTATGATGTGTGAAATCCCGTACTGAGTGCAGTGTTGAGACCCCCAAGATATAACTGCACCTCGGCTCAAATAGTATGGTAAAAGACAAAACTGAGTGCACGAGAGAAAATAACTCTGAAAAATTGGGCAGCAATCATAAAATGAAGTGTGTAATGATTCAGTATGACTCAAAACTCCTTTCCCTTGAATTGGCTCAAAAATTGCCTCATTAATTTGAACTGATTTAGTTGGACATTTACTGTCGTAATAATATAAAAACTCTTAGTTCATTTTGAAAGTAACTGCCTATTTTCTTCTCGTGAAATATTTTCAAAGTTCACTTGAGAGAGGACACCTCTGAACTTTTTCTTTTGTGTTATTACATACACTTCAGACCCTGCCCCCCCCTGCCCCCAAAAACCTTAAACGCCGTGTGGTTAAAACAAATCTCCCCAGTTTTTGTTTGTTTGTTTTTATTAATTTCTAGCTGTTATTCTCCAAGTTATCACAGCCTCTGGCTAACTGCTCCCTTTCTGGGGCTGCTACTCCCTCCGCCAGTTTCCACTTTACAACAAAGAAAGCAGCAGATGAGAACTGTTCTCATTTCAGCAGCCAAGCCCTACTCGAAGGTTCCTGAGCCTTTCTCCTGAGAACTTCCCTGTTGGGTTTCTCTTCTCCTTGAAGCCTTCTTTTTTTTGGTACGTGCCCCTAGCGGGAACCGAACCCAGGACTCCCTGGTCCACAGGCCAGTGTTCCAACTGCTGAGCCAAACAGGCCAGGGCTCTGAAGGCTTTTGTCTGACGGTTCTGTGAGGCTCCCTGGAAACATCAGTCATTTTCTCTTGAGTTTACTTACATTTTTGGAAACTCCTTCCAGTGACACCAGCTTGTGTTTTCTCGTTGTTTCTCTTTCCTTTCTCCCCTGCCTCCCTGTTCTTACCCCATTCATCTCCCTCCTCACCAGACTGACGGGTCTGTGCCCCCGCCCATCCAGAGCCCAGGGACATGTTTGTTCCTTAACTCCCAGTCTTCCCGGGGAAGCTGTGGCCCCGTCCACATTCAGATCCTGGCATGGCCACTTACTACCCTGGGACCTGGAGTACATTAGTGTCCTCGTGTCCTCTCTGTTAAAGTGGGATACTGATAATCCTGCTATGGTCTACGTTGTTGTCATAATTAAATGATACCATACATTTAAAAACCCTGAGAGTAGCTAATGGATTAGAACTGCTCGAAAGATTCTCATCGGGTTGCCTCTGTAAGTACTAGCGTATCCACTGATTTTCATATTGTGGTATTATCCATAGTAGGACCAGGGAGGGATAGTGCCCACTACACACACACAGATTTTATTTTTGATGGAGTGGTTTGGGAAGGAAATGAGAATGCTTTCTTCCTAAGTCTCCCAGAGAAACCGTCACTCTAAGTTCTTACTTCCCTTAAAAGCTAACAACAACAGAATGAGAACGTATGTTGTCGTTTCAGATGTCATAAATGTATGATGATTTCATCTTCTTTGGATTGTCTTCTTTCCTGTTAAGTGCAAAGCATACCTCTGGCATAAAATCATAATTGTTCTCAGGTTATTTGACCTAATTACACATGCGATTATTCGGTAAATCTTTTTAACACATACAAGTACATATTCCTCTAGCATTGTGGTATATATTAAGCTATAAGCAAATGACCTAAACATTTTGAGTCTTACGTCTTGATTTGAAACTTAGATTCTTATGACAAATATAACATATTTCCTTTTAATTTTTAAAAATTGGAAACAAATCAGCATGAATGTGGAAATTCATCAAACTCGCGAATTTAGTCAGGTTATGAAATTCATTTTCTATGTTGTGTTGTCATCTGGCCTTGGAATAATGACAGCGACTTCCATTAACTGAGAAGCAGAATCTAGCAAATGAAATGCAAAGCAGTGAACTGTGAAAGTGATGGTGTTTTCGCGTGCGGTCTGTTGAGAATGAGTCTGCGTTCTCCGCCAGTGCAGGGGTGATGCTGTGGGATCCTCGAGGTGGAGTTATTCACATGAAGGGCTTTTCAAGAACTTGGGCATATGTGATCTTCATACATTTAATGAACAAGCTTTTTAGTAAAATTTTCTCAGGATCACCAAGGTTTAGTACAAACATGCCTCGGATATAAGGCAGGTTGTCTCCGACCAGCACAATAAAGCCAGTCGCATGCATGTTTTGGTATATGAAAGTTATGTTTGTGTTAGAACGTACCCTCCCCTTTTATTTTTAAATTTTTTTTTTTATTTTTCAATTACAGTTGACATTCAATATTATTTTACATAATATTGTTTTACATAATTTGTTTCAGGTGTACAGCATAATGGTGAGATAATTACGAATTGACCCCTCTGGTAATTCTGGTACCCACCTGGCACCGTACATAGTTATTACAATATTATTGATTTTTTTCCTGTGCTGTACTTTACATCCCCATGACTATTTTGTACTTCTTAATCCCTTCATCTTTTCACCCAGCCTCACCCTCTACCCTCGGCAATCATCAGTCTGTCCTCTGTATCTGTGAGTGTTTCTGTTTGGTTTGTTCCTTTGTTTTGTTCTTTACAGTCCACATATAAGTAAAATCATATGGTAAATGTCTTCCTCTGACTTACTTCATCTAGCAGAATAATCCTTTTTATTTGAAATCACATCTTTTTAATTATACCTATATAAAAAGTCACTGTTGTATTCTGTACTGTTAGGAGTTCAAACATTAAAATGATTAAACATCACCCGGCCGGTGTGGCTCAGTGGTTGAGTGTCGACCCATGTACCAAGAGGTGTCCGGTTCGATTCCCAGTCAGGACACATGCTCAGGTTGTGGGCCGATCCCCAGTGGGGATATGCAGGAGGCGGCCGATCAATGTTCTCTGTCATCTATGCTTCTATCTCTCTCTTCCTCCCACTCTTTCTAAAATCAATAAAGAATACTATTTAAAAAAATGGTTAAATACTATCCTTTGAGAATAATAAGGCTTTTGGCATATGTAAAACTAATATCATGGAATATGGATATAAATCCTAGTCATTTATTGGATACCTCTGTTTTTATTCAATTTGCCAGGAAACTGTATCCACAGACTATAAATGATAAAAAATAAAAGTTTTATTTATATCATACTGTAGTCTACTAAGTATGCAATAATAGCACTGTGTACAAAAAATTATACATGCCTTAGTTAAAATATTGTATTACTGTAAAATACTATTATCTGAGCCTTCAGTGAGTTGTAATCTTTTGGCTGGTGGAGGGTCTTGCCTCCACGTTGATGGCTGCTGACTGATCAGGGTGATGGTTCAGGAAGTTGGAGTGGCGGTGGCAATATCTTAATATAAGACAACAATGAAGGTCGCTGCAGCAGCTGACTCTTCCTTTCACAAACAATTTCTCTGCGATGCTGTTTGATAGCATTTTACCCAGAGTAGAACTTCTTTCAAAATTAGAGTCAATCCTATAAAACCTGCCATGGCTTTATCAACTGAGTTTATGTAATATTCTAAAAACTTTGTTTACATTTCACCAATCTTCACAGCATCTTCACCAGCAGTAGATTTCATAAGAAACTTTTTTTTTTTTTTTTTTGCTCATCCATAAGAAGCAACTCTTTACCTGTTCCAGTGTTATCGTGAGATTGCAGCAATTCAGTCACATCTTCAGGCTCCACTTATAATTCTAGTTCTCTTGCCATGTACACCACTTCTGCCATACTTCCTCCACTGACTGAAGTCTTAAACTCCTCAAAGTCATTCATGAGGGTTGGAATCAACTTCTTCCAAACTCCTGTTCATGTTCATATTTGACCTCATCCCATGAATCACAAATGTTCTTAACAGCATCTAGAATGATGAATGCTTTCTGTAAGGTTTTCAATTTACTTTTCCCAGATCCATTCAGAGGAGTCACTGTCTATGGCTTTACTAAATGTATTTCTTAAATAAATAAGACTTAAAAGTCGAATTACTCCTTGATCCATGGGCTGCAAAATGGATGTTGTGTTAACAGACATGAAGACAATATGAATCTTGTTTTGCACCTTCATCAGAGCTCTGGGGTGACCAGGTGCATTTTGAAAGGAATCTTTTTTTTTTTTTTTCTTTCTGAGAAGTAAACAGTGGGCTTAAAATATCAGAAAACCATGTTGTAAAGAGATGTGCTGTCATCCAGACTTTGTTGTTCCATTTATAGAGCACAGGCAGAGTACATTTAGCATAATTTTTAAGGGCTCCAAGACTTTTGGAATAGTATATGAGTATTGGCTTCACATTAAAGTCACCAGTTGCATTAGCCCCTAACAAGAGAGTCAGCCTGTCCTTTGAAGCTTTGAAGCCAGACGTTGACTTCTCTTTACCTATGAAAGTCTTAGATGGCATCTTTTTCCAATAGAGGGCTGTTTTCTCTACATTGAAAACTTGTTTTTCAGTAGAGCCACCTATGTTAATTATACCTTCTGGATAACTTACTGCAGCTTCTACATCAGCACTTGCTGCTTCACCTACTCTTTTATATTATGGACATGGCTTCTTTCCTTAAACCTCATGACCCAACCTCTGCTAGCTTGAAAATGTTTTTTGTTTGTTTGTTTGTTTGTTTGTTTTAATCCTCATCTGAGGACATTTTTCCATTTTTTGTTCAGATTGAGTGGGAGGGAGAGAGAGAGAAAGAGAGAGAAACATCGACTTGAAAGTGACACATCGAGTGGCTGCCACCCGCACGACCCAGGGCCGGGGACAAACTGCAACCGTGGTATATGCCCTTAGCGGGAACTGAACCCGGGTCTCTCTGTACCGTAGGCCAATGATCTAACCGCTGAGCCAAACCGGCCAGGGCTCGAAAATGTTTTTACACAGCTTCCTCATTGCTCTCAGTATTCGAAGAATTAAAGAGAGTTAGGGCCTTGCTCTGGATTATGCTTTGGCTTAAGACAATGTTGTGGCTGGTTTGATCTATTCAGACCACTAAAACTTTATTCAATAAAAGCTGTTTTGCTTTCTTATCATTTGTGCATTCACTGAAGTGGCACTTTTAATTCCCTTCAAGAACTTTGCATATACAGCTTGGCTAACTATTGGGAGACCTAGCTTTCAGCCTATCCCAGCTTTTGACATACCTTCTTCACTAAACTTAATAATTTCTAGCTTTTTATTTAAAGTGAGAGATGTGTGACTCTTCCTTTCATGTGAACACTTAGAGGCCATTGTAAGGCTATTAATTGGCTTAATGTCAATATTTCTGTGTCTCAGGGAATAGGGGGATCCGAGGAGAGGGAGAGAGAGAGAGATGGGAACAGCTGGTCCGTGGAGCAGTCAGAACACACAGCATTAACGATGAACATTGCCATCTTGTATGGGTGAGGTTCATGGTACCTGCAAACAATTACGAAAGTAACATCAAAAATAACTAACCAGCCCTGACCGGTTTGGCTCAGTGGTTAGAGCGTCGGCCTGCAGTCCTGACAGACCTGGGTTTGGTTTTCGCTAAGGGCACGTACCTCGGTTGCAGTTTGTCCCCGGCCCTGGTAGGTCGTGCAGGTGGCAGCCGCTCAATGTGTCCCTTTCAAGTCGATGTTTCTCCCTCTCTCTCTCATCCTCTCTCTCCCTCTCACCCTATCTGTACAAAAAGATGGAAAAATGTCCTCGGGTGAGGATTAAAAAAAAACTCACCACACACTACCATAACACCATAATGAAAAAGTTGAAGTATTGTGAGAACTACCAAAATGTAAAACAGAGCCATGAAGTGAGCAAATGCTGTTCAAAAAATTGTGTGAATAAACATGTCCCACACAGTGTTGCCACAAACTTTCAGTTTGTAAAAATGCAGTATCTGCAAAATGCAGCAAAGTGAAGTGCAATAAAAGGAGGTATGCCCGTGGTGGGGTGGACTCTGAAGTCTTCTTAGTCTGACCCATGGGTCAGCACACTTTTTCATCAAGGGCCAGATGCCATTTATCATTGCCTTATGGGCCTGTCATCTTCTCACCGCTGCTGTTTAGTGCAGATGCAGCCATAGACAGTACGTGAGGGAATGGGCATAGCTGTGTTCAGCAACATTTATTTACAAAGACACATAGGTGGCTTGCAGGCTGTAGTTTGCTGCCTTTGATCTCAGCTTGGTTATTTTACTTATTACATAAGCAAGAGAGCTGAAGTGACTTCATCAAGAAGCTACAACTACTGGTGTCTAAACCACTATAGGGAGTACAGTGTTATCATATAACAAGTCTTCCAATATGTAGCCTAATGCTCTGACAAAAATACCATGATCCTTATATGGTATTCGGCCAAAGAATTTTGACTAGTTGGTCTTCCCATAGTATTTATTAATTTCATTTAAAGCAGTATTTTCCAGGAAAATATATTGTTTTTATCTTCTATACAAAATAGAAAAAAAAAAATGTTCCTATATATGAAATTTAATTATTTGAATATTTCTTCTCTTGTTTAGAATGTCTACATTAAAATGTTGTGATCATTTCTGTTATTTAAAATGAAAGATTTATAAAAAAAAAAAGTCTGTGTCCTTTAGGATAGGCAGAAATTAGACATAATTTATTAACTTAAGAAATTCGAAGATAATTACATAAAATCAGAGCAAAATAAAATATTGTGTTAATATGTTTAAATGTCTTCTGGACTTAATTTTATTTTTGATTTTCAAAAATTCCTCTAATTCAGTTGAGGGACTCTGACTAGTACTAATTAAAACATTTTTTTTTTAAATCCAAAAATCCTCACTGGAGAATACTTTTCCATTAATTTTCCGATAGAGTGGGAAGGAGGGAGAGAGAGAAAGAGAGAGAGAGAGACATTGATGTGAGAGAGACACATCAATTGGTTGCCTCCCACACGAGCCCCACCAGGGCCGGGGATCGAACCACAACCAAGGTATGTGCCCTTGACTGGAATCAAACCTGTGACCCCTTGGTCCATGGGCCGACACTCTAACTGCTGAGCCAAACTGGTCAGGGTGCCAATCAAAACATTTTTAAGGGATTTTGTTTTCCTGTACGAGGAGGTTCTGTTAAAGTAGAAGTCTGGACATAAACAAAACCAAAAGATTTTCATTCAAAAGAAAGAAAAAAATCTAACTGTAATCTCAAAACTGTTTTTCCACTTTCAACAACATCATATAGTTAAATGTACAGTTGACTCTTGAACAATTTTGGGGGTTTGGAGCATCCTCCGCCCCTGCCCCAACATACACACGCAGTCAAAAGTCAACTTCTGACTCTCCAAAAACTTATCTTCTAATAGCTTACTGTTGACTGGAAGCTTGACCCATAACATAAACAGTCAATTAACACATATTGTGTGTGTGTGTGTGTGTGTGTGTGTGTGTGTGTAAAATAGACACAGGGTGGGACAAAAGTAGATTTACAGGTGTTCGTGTGGATAATACAATACTTAATAAATAATAATACAAGAATAAACTCTGTTTCACATACTCATAACTATAAATCCACTTTTGCCCCACCCTGTGTATGTATATATACTGTGTTCTTATAATAAAGTAAGCTAGAGGAAAGAAAATGTTATGAAAATTATAAGGAAGAGAAATTATTTTATAGTATTTATTGAAAGAAATCTATGTAAAGTGGACACACACAGTTAAAACCTGTGTTGCCCAGTGATCGGCTTATACGAAAACCATAGACCTACCCCTAAAACGCCCACACTTTCTGCTTTCTACAATGGCAAATATGGGGCAGGGGAATTGGAGGATGTTAAATTTTCATAGTGCTTATAGGGGCATGTAAGTCTTTTATTATTATTCATATTAGAGAGTGTTCCAATTAAATTTTAATTTTCAATAAAATTTTAATAAATGTAGATAATTTTTTATCTAGAATATATTTTGAAATTGATAACTATTTTCCATGGACAGATGTGAGGTTAGTGTAACAATCCAGTAAGAGACGATGAGGAAGAAAAGAAGGAAATTATAAAGCAAAATCCATTGGCCTGGCCGGGTGGCTCAGTTGGTTGGAACGCCTTCCCATACACCAAAAGGTTATGGGTTCAATTCTGGTCAGGGCACATACCTAGGTTTCAGGTTTGATCCCTTGTTGGGGTGCATACAGGAGGCAGCTAATCGGTGTTTCTCACATTGATGTTTCTTTCTCTCTAAAATCAATAAAATATCCTTGGGTGAGGATTTTTTAAAAAATTAAAATTCACTGAATTTTGTAATTTTATAAGTAGAAGGAGCCTGTAATGAGACAAGACTTCTGCCTGTAATGAATGGATCGATGGTGATGGCTAGTGGTGAATTATGGAACTCACCTGGAGAGGGTGGTACTGGTTGGAAAATTGGGGTGGGGGGATGTTTGAGATAGCTGTGGAAGATCCAAGTGGCTGTTCTTTTATGTAGAAATCTGAAGATTCCGGGGAAGATTAATTCTAGAGATAATGTATTTGAGATCATCAGCATATAGATAGTAACTGGAGCCATGGGATTAAATTTTCCTGGAGCCATCCAGGAAAATTTGTCAAATGCAGAGGAAAGAGATTAGAGTCAGCACTTGAGAAAATACCAGGAAAAAAAAGGGGGGGAGGGGTTGCATTTTGTTTTGTTTGGTGGTGGTTTATTGATACAGTTTAAGAGCAGCAATAAAGGGTTTTCAAATGGCTTTAGCACATCCTAAGATACTTAATATAAATCCTGTAGGAAGGAGAGGACTCCATTAAAAATTGGTATGAAAAAGAAATTCCTGGCCAGCTCCCAGGACTGTGGAATGGGAAAGAAATAAGAAGCCTCCCTCTGCCCTTCTCCAGGGACTAACTCATGAAATAGAGAAGTCTCTCCTTTTCTAGCCTAACTGCCAGATGGTAAACCATTACCCAAATAATTCATGTCTGTTTGGATTCCAGTTGTGAAAAGAGGAGCCCCTGGCCTAGACAGGCTGATGTTGTGATTAACGACGGACATGGCCATCTTTTTCTGATTGTTTAGTTTGAGAAATGAAGTATGTTGAGAGAGAGGTGTGGGAATTGCTCTAATAATAAAAAAAATGTCACTAACAAGCACAAAACAGTGGTCCATCCTCTGAAAAGACTGAAGTAGTGAAAGAAACTCCTTTATATTTTATTTTATTTGAATTTTTCAAGTTCATCTCGCTTTTTACAAGTTCATCATCTGACTTTTACAAATTAGAAAGAAACAAGTCATTGTTGCCAGTTCTTTTCGGTCCCTTAGCCAAAGCAGGTACGGCATGGGCATTGTCATTCTCACACTGTCCAAAGTTTAGTGATTTCTCCATGGAGTCTGAGAGATTACTCCAAGTCTCCAAGCAATTTCACCACCTGCGAAAGGGATGTATTGGAATTTGAAGGAATAATTACATGTGCATGGAATATCAAGTCTAATGTATATCTGTGTACAGCTAAAATAACTTCATCGTTTTGGGAACCCAAACGAGTTTACTAGGAAAATGCATTTACTTCTGGATTCATGGCATACTCCATTTGTTAGCGATGAAGATGGCTGTGGGCACTTGGGGCTGGGGTTGTGTTGAGTGCCCACAGGACATCCTTGTGCCTGTGTCTGCTAAGGAATTGGGTAGACCAAAATCTGAAGCCCATGGACAAGTAGAAGGTGGAGATAAAATCTTGTGAGAAATCACCTATTCATGACAGTTAAAACATGGCATTAGCCACAGTTACCTACAGAGTGTATGCATTTAAGAAAGTCCTGTTTTGCATACGTAACCCGAGGAAAAAACAGCATATCAAGGAAGATCCAAGACGGAAACCAAGTCACTCTTGTTAACTCTTCCATATCTGAGAAGTCAAGGGATTGATTTAAAAGAAGAGGTGTGGTTAACAGTGTCCATTGTAGCTGAGAGAGCTATTAAGATAAGGTCTGGAGAGTCTCCATTGGTTGATGCTGAATGGCCAGCCTAGGGCAAATGTTAGAAGCACTATGTGCTTTATCCTGTTTCCCTGCAAAATGGAAGATTCCGCTGTGCTAACTAGTATTAAGGTTGCCCACCTTTGAATAATTGGCAATAGGGCTTGAATAGCAGGATTTTTTTATTTCACTTTAGGGTCTTTGATTAGTTAGAAACAGTAACACCTTAAAGTTGGGTACTCAGAATTGTTACACAAGCTGTTTTCGGTGCCCATGGCAACATGCACCGGTTCATATGCACGCACTCAGCCAAAGCGACTTGCAGGTAACCTGTACTCATCTGGTTAGCAGTTCACTTTGCTTTTTAACTTTTAATTCAAACTAAACATTAATGCAAGAAGTTTTGATAATAACCCATGAACTTCATCCTTTTTAAAAGGTAGTGTAGCTCTCTTCCTGTAGTGTAACCATAGCAACTGACAAGGAACAGAGAAAGAAAGCTTTCACACATGCTGTGCTAATTAATCCTGTCCTACAGTTTTCCTTCAGCTGCAGGATACAGTTTAATAAATTTTACATGAGTAAGCGTGTTTTGATGCATGAACTATATAAATACATAGCAGTATCTTTATCAGAAATATTTATAAAAAGTCCAGTTATATATTCCTACTTCAGAATGTACTTTCTTTTATTTTTGAGTCATTGTTTTAATAATTTGCTCCCTCCCTGAAAAGTTTTGGGATGTATTTATCTTTTTAACTGAACAGAAATATTGGTAGGGTGAAAACTTTTTGTCTATCAATGTACAGAGACACTTTCCACAAGACACTGTTTCATTTGATTATTTATTTATGTGAGATGATGAGTTTTCTCAAGCAATGCAGAAAAATGTATCTTAAAACTGGAACATTCTTCAATATACAATACCTTTGCACGCAGATCATTTTAAGAAACGTTGAAGAGCTGGATATGGAAAACTCATTTTCACTGTTAATTTGGGAAGCTCTGTGGCCCATGTGAATAGAGTTTGGGCAGTCCTTGACCTAAACATGTGGGAAGGAGGGAAATAATATAGACAAAGCCTTTTCTATTTATATTTTCCAGATATATTTAACCAGTTTGTAAACTTACAGTCAGTGTGAACATAACTGACCTGAAATCACATGTAATTATTTAGATTTATACTATTTCTAAGTTACTTTGAGGTCATGTTCTCTCTTTAAAACTGAAAATATCATAGTTTTCTGTAGCCTGGTTGTCTGCGCTGTCAAAGAAAATCTCAGATATTTTCATTCTCCTCTCCCTCTGGCCTCACTGTCTGTCAACAGGGCCTCAGAAAAGCCGAGGGAATCCAGCCTGGATGTTTTTGGCATCCCATTTGACTTGACAACAGCATATGGAACTAGTCAAAACTTTTTCAGGGCTTGTGCTCAGCTCTTTGGTCTCTGTATAGAAACATGCCCATTTGAAGAACTAAGTCTTTTGATGAGATTACTAAATTCTGGAAACAGTGCCACCTCGATTGCCATATCTGTTCAGTTTTGCCTGAATTGAGGTAGGAAAACACCTTGCAGAAAAAAGGTGAAAGGGATTAAGAAGTACAAATTGCCAGTTATGAAATAGTCACGGGAATGTCAAGTACAGCATAGGGAATATGGTCAATATTATTGTAATAACTATGTATGGTGTCAGATGGGTACTAGACTTACTGGCTTGATCACTTCATAAGGTATATAGATGCCCAATCGGTATACATTAAAAAGGAAAAGAAAATAAGTAGAGGTTGTTTCAGAAATCTATTAGCAAAACTAGTTATTCTATTAATGTGCAAAAAAGTCGAGGACCAGGTATGTGTATGTATGTGTTTATAACCTGTACATTTTAATATGGAATACTTATAAACATCAACCAATTTATAATATGCCATTGTATTATTAGAAAAACTGCATCATAGAAAAATTGAGTTACTGTAACAATAGTTGAATTAATTAGAAATTCTTTGTTTCACCAGCTGTCCTATTAATTTTAACGTTTGCATAGAATATACTTAAGGGAATACCGTGTGTTTAATAAACAGGAAAAATGTCATGTTTCTAAGTACTACATAAAAATTTAAATAAGCATAACAAGGAAATGAATTTGTTATAGTAAAATAGTATTAAAATGTTGTATGTACCTTGAACATCACAGTGATAAATAATACTTTACACTTGTCATTAACAAACATACCCAGATAGAAAGCTATCACACAGATTATTTTTCCTCTTAAAAAAATAACGTTCTTAGATTTTGTGATTTTGAAAGGAATCATGGCCATTGTAGAAAGCTTGTAAAAATATTTTTTCTATCATTCGTTCTTCTGTGCATAAGTATGTATGGTTTGAGATCAAACTGCACACACATTATCACTTACTATATTATTGTGACCATTTTCCCAGTTTTAAAAAATTTTTAGAAAACATTTTCATTTACTTAACTATTCCTTTATAATTATTTAACTAGGTAGTTTTCAAATGAGCTTCCTGACTGTCTTTCCTGGCGAGCGCTTGACAGAACACTGAATCCAAAAGAAGTTTTGGAAATAGCTTTTGAGGTGCTGCCCTGCTCTCTTTCGGATCCACAGTACACACGGGGAAATTCGGGGCGCTGAGAATCTCCCTGTATGGAGTCCCGTTTCACTTTTTAAACCATCTTTTTCGTTTATTTGATTTTGGTTAATTGTCATAAAAATGATTTGATCTTAGAAGTCTTTCTAATAACATTATAACTCTCAGAACTAGAGCTCCATGAAACATTCTTTGGAAAGTGTAAGATTTCTAAGCTTCTGTGTAATATCTAATTGTCGACGAATCATTTGCTTAACTCTCCTGGCATTTTATTAGATTCATGATGCTTTATTAGGAATATAAATGATTTACTAGCATGTGTGTGAAATGGGTAGACCTTTCTTGTAACCTTGACACTGAATTCATGATTCTGTATTACAGTGTCATGTTTGACCTTTTAAAACTGTGAACATTCAAACTTAAATTCCCTTGTTCCATTAATGCCGATTAAACGTCTTTATGTTTCATGTAACCCACAGGTCTTGCAAGAGCAAAATCGGTCCCTAGCCACACATACTCCAATGAAGTGGTTACCTTATGGTACAGACCTCCAGATGTGCTCCTGGGCTCGACAGAGTATTCTACCTGCCTTGACATGTGGTGAGAACCGGAAGCTTTCTCTAGCTAATCTCTCTCTGGTGTCTGGGCTGGGTCAAGCCTCGACAAACATCCTAGCAGTTTGAATGAAGATTAATGGTGGAGGAGTGTTTGCCTGTGTGTGGCAGTGATGCTGGATTTTTAAAAAACATGATTGGGAATAGTCCCTAATCAGAGACTGCCTTGCAGATGGGCTCTGCTAATGGTTCTTAATGGGCAGGGGCAGAGCCATTTTTCTAACTGTCAGTGCGATGATTTTTCTCCCCAAAGGTCTTAATTTGTGGCTTTATTTTATGACAAGGACGTATATCTCTATCTCCAGACAACAGTGTGGGTTGGAAGTAGTAGCGAGCATGTTTAAATTCACAGCAAAACGCAGATAAGTGGTCTGAAAGTTTGGGTGTAACTGTCGGGCACTAAATTTGGTGCAGTATGCTTCTGGAAACTGTTGGCACCAGTGATCCAAAATGAAATAGAACTGTTCTTTTAAAGGGTCACAATAAGTTTAATGTCAATAGAGTCTCAGTCTCACATGATGTTTTAGCAAAACTTAAAAATCTGTCATAATAGGAGGCCCAAAGACTGATGAGATGTTAATGCATAATTATTATTAATAAAGTACAAGTTCCTAATTCATTGTGATCTGAATAAAATAATCTAAGAAGGTAATCATTTTTAGCTCTCGGGAGAGGCTTACTAGTGACTGTTGAAAATGCCCTTTATCGCCCTGGCCTGTTTGGCTCAGCGGTTAGAGCGTCGGCCTGCGGTCCAGAAAGACCCGGGTTCGGTTCCTGCTAGGGGTGTGTACCTCAGTTGCAGTTTGTCCCCGGCCCTGGGGTGGCAACCACTCGATGTATCCCTTTCATGTCGATGTTTCTCTCTCTCCCTCCCACTCTCTCTGAACAAAAAATGGAAAAATGTCCTCGAGTGAGGATAAAAATAAATATCCTCTTTATTAATAGAAAAATGCCCTTTATTAATAGAAAAATCCCTTTCTAGACTCAAATGTTTTTTCTAGCAAAACAGTTTACATAGCACATGGTTATTTTATAGCAGGAATCATCGTCCAAGAATGACCATGTCCCATGTACAGAATTCAGCTACATGTTCATATGATGTTTTTGCCCTAATAAAACTTTAGCACGTGTTGTCTGTCTTACTGCCATGTACTGACTTCATAGCTCTGCCCTCGGTTATCTTGGCTTTTAGTAAATTAGGTTGAGATGAGATCTGTCTTCCCTGATGTTTGTGATTCAGATAATTTATGGTGAGAAAACAAGTTCCTCGTGATGTAGGGCACAGTGTAGATTTTCCTAATTTGGGTTCCAGTACACCCCCAGGAATGGGATTTGGGGATCTTTGAAACCACTGAGATTAAATGCAGTATTTTGTGTCCACATGGATATATTCATTTTTATGGAGTGGAGATCTGTAGCTTTCAATAGAGCCATAAAAGAATCTGGGTCATCAAACAGCCTAAGATCTACTGCCATCAATTTTGTAATGTCTTATAAATCTGATGCTATAGTAATGCATGTTCCAAAACTCTGACCATCTATAAAGATGACCATCTATCACTGAGGAGCTGAGCTAATCTATTTTTTCATCCCACTTCCTGGCTTTTTTGTTTGTTTGTTTCGGAAATTTTTTTACAGTGAGATTTATTTTCCCCCCTAAGACGAGGCGCAGGGGCTTGGGCAAAATAGATATTTTGATCATTCGTTGTAATGGAGGGAAAAAATGGAAATAAAGGTCAAAGAATGCATCAAGATACCGGTTCTTAGCTTTCTAATTCCCTTCCTCCCTCCTGCCTTATACTTGACAATAGGCTATGCAAATAATCATTATTTAATATTCTTGAGTTATGGAGTGGTTTTTTTCTGTTTTTTGAGTATGGAAATTACGGGTTGCCTTTCAGTGAGGTCAGTTAAGGACTCTGCAAATAGAACATAATCTGGAAATATTTATGGCTTGGAGCCAGTTTTGTCTTAGTGCTTGGCAGTTCACTTGAGACTCTACCCTCATGATCGGGAGAAGCTGTTTTTTATACAGTATTGGCTAATTTTTCCCAAATCTTTAAAAGTGCTATTTAAAGTACAAAGAGCCACATAGATTGTAACTTGCTAATATGTTTGTTTGTGATAATTCGTATTTGATTTCCGGTCTTCACCTCCCTGCTGCCCCACACCCATTTTTCCTTTCATACGTGTGTGCACATGTATGTTCATTCTCTTAAGGAAGAAGGCTTAGGCACTTTTGGCCCATTTACTACAATCAGAGACATAATGAAGCATGAGAATAAAACTGTTATTTAAAGTGGAAGGGAGGTTTTGCTCAGCAGTTAGAGCTTAGGCAGCAGACTAAACAGTTGCGGGTTCGATTCTGGTCAAGGGCATGTACCTCGGTTGCAGTTCGGACCCCAGCCCTGGTTGGGGTCGTGTGGGAGACAACCAGTCGATGTGTCTCTCTCACACATCGATGTTTCTTTCTCTCCCTCTCCCCCTCTCTCATACTCTATCTGAAGATAAATAGAAAAATATCTTCAGGTGAGGATTAGAAATAAATAAAGGAGAAGGAAGGAAAACTGATACAAAATAGTAGACCCCAGCCCTACTGGGTGGCTGAATTGGTTGGAGCATCATCTCACATACCAAAAGGTTGCAGGTTTGATTCTCAGTCAGAGCATGAGCCTAGGTTTCGGGTTCAGTCCCTGGTTCAGGTGTGTACGGGAGGCAACCGACCTCTCTCTCTGTCCCTGTCCCCCTCCTCCCCTTCCTTTTTCTCTAAAATCAGTAAACATATCCTCAGGTGAGAATTA
The DNA here is from genome assembly GCF_014108415.1 of Molossus molossus. Taxonomy (NCBI): domain Eukaryota; kingdom Metazoa; phylum Chordata; class Mammalia; order Chiroptera; family Molossidae; genus Molossus; species Molossus molossus. The sequence goes on along the minus strand of NW_023425401.1, from coordinate 35,929,854 downwards.
AAAAAAAAATAGTAGACCCCAAATGCCCTTTTGTCTGCATGCAACAATTATTGGCAAAAACAAATAGTGAATGTGTTACGTTTGAGCCTCTTCCTATGCTTCTTGGCTCTTCATTTCCAAGCCCTAAAATCTGAATAATGTCTGTGCTATGCCTGTCATTCTGAATTTGATTTCATTCCAAGCCATTTTCTAAAAGCCATTTGTTATTATCCTATAAGTCAGATAAAATGTATGTATTTTTCCAGAGAGAGAAGTTCACAGGGCACTGATTTTTGCATAATAAATGAGTCCATGCTGGGTATGTGAAGACCTAGAAATGGGACTGTAATTGAGTCATGGCTCAGCTGCACAGAGGAGAAGGGCAAATATTAACCCATGCACAATAGCAGGGAGGCAGGTGGCAATTGTTTCAGGCCATTTTTACAGTTCATTTACCATCCTGGGGCAGTAGGGTAGTAACTAAAACCTAACGATCCCTACACAGCGTTACATTTTCCAGTTTTCTGTTTAAATAGCCACAGGCAATAAAATATTAATGAAGACACATAGACATTAACGTTGGCAGCAAGTGATGGAAACCGGAGCTCGCCGTGTTATGATCCACTGCTCTAGGTGTCCACCCCCCGGTGGGTGTGAACACACTGTGCGATTGGAGCACTCATCGAGAAAGATCGTTTTTCATCCCGTTGTCCCCCTCCATGAAGGAGGCTTTAAGCAGAGGACTCAAACTAGACATTGTCTTGTGTATAACTTCTCTTAATTCTAGGACTGTGCAACTCGTTGAAAGTCAAGGTGTAGGAAATCATCTTTAAGCTCCTAAACCTAAAAGGGTCACCAGGTACTGAGAAGTGCGTTGGTGACAGCAGCTTACCCGGGTAGTTACTTCCTGCCTTGTCTGGGAGCTCTGTTCTAGCTGTGGAGGTCATTACTCTGAACGCTATCGTCCTTTATAGAAGCTTGGAAATATGTTTTGAGCGGCATTTGTTTTCTAAAGCAGGTCAGTTGGGATCATTTTAAGGGATTAATTTTTAACATAAGGTGACTTAGGTTATCTGTAGCTAATAAATAATTATCTCATAAGATCAAAATGTTTTTTGGGGGACACAGTATTTCTTAGCACTACCTTATGCTATCAATTACAGTGCTCCCCAACATGGTGTGGGAAGAATGATAGCGTGTCAGTCTCTTCCTTTCATCATCTTTTTAAAAGCTAATTAACATATTAACTATGCTTGTCAAAATGTGGGGCAAATCATTTATAAATAAGCCTGTCAAATGTAATGAGATTGCATATTAAATCACCTCTTTCTCTATTACATCTCTGATTTAAGATTAAAATTAATTTATTTAACATTGTAGCAGCTGGGTGGTTAGGAAAAATTTCCATATCAGTCTTGATATATAGAAAAATGTCTGCATCAAAATTGATTTTGCATATATCAGAAAAGAAACTGCGTATTCATTGCATATTATAAGGCCATTTAGCATTGCTTTTTATTAAATAAGCCTAATCACCATATATACTGGCAACATACAGAGTTGCCATCATCTTAATGATCTCTCTTGAACCAAGGACATGTATGTAATAAAATAAGTTTTTTGAGGACTCAGGTTTGTTTACCAGAGTTTTAAGAAAGAGAATCATAGATGAATCCCATTATAGCCCCCATCCTGAAAATAAATTTGTTCTACGTGAAGTCCTTTCTTGAGTAATTGAGTGATAGTAGTAATACTGAGTATTAAGTAATAATAATAGTAGTAACAATAATAGATACTTCTACTGAACACAGACCGTATTCTAAGCTTTCATGCATTTTAATGACTTGCTATTGTACTGTAATACAGCGGAAGAAAGCAGAACCCAGGACGCATCAGTAGGAGAGGAAGTAAGGTCAAGCAGTCAGAGAGGCAACATTCACACTCACTGCTAACCCACCCCAAGCCCTTTCCTTTACAACCTGTTACATAATACCTTCAGATGATTTACAAGCAATTGTTTTTTCTCTTGCTAGTCATGTTATTCCAAAACACAAATACAGTAAAATTCCTATTTTGTAATTTAGATTATGATCTGAGTCATGTTGAATCCTTCGTGTGCTTCCAACGAAGGGTGTGGTTTTCTGTCTCACTCAACAGCCTTGAGGACTGCCTTTCTCCCCTCACATGAATATTCTGTATTATACAGTTTTATTCAAGGAGGAGGGTCTTTAAAATACATTTAAGACACGAATCTCTGAATTGAATATATATTTTATCGGACCAATATCTATGCTGGCATGTATTTTCCCAACTCCTGACTGTTACTCATTTATCACTTCTGCTACAATGAATGAGTCCATTTAAAAAAGAATGAGAATTTGAGTTCATGGGCTACACAATCCTCTATCTATTAACACTGTTTACACATTTATAATTAATCGGGTCGTAAGACCAAGGAGGATTTGAATTAGTCACTGTCAAGAGTAACACCCCTTTAAGAGCTCTGGAGAGCTGCTCAGATAATAACAATCCAGGCGACTTGTCAGTGTGGCCACTGACATGCAAGGGAACCTAGCAGAAGAACGGGCGACAGTCAGAAGGGTATCTCGTGGGTTGAAGCTGAGCTCACCATGGCAGCTACGGTTTCTGAATCCACTCCTACTGTATTTAGGTGTCTTCAAAGGAGGATGACTGTGTAGCCTGGTATCCAGTCCAGAACACCTCCAAGAATCAATAGTAATTCTGCTGGAACAACACATGTAAAGTAGGGAGTTAACTGTGGTCATCTTTCTCATAAAGCACTTGAGCAGCAATTTGTTAAATACCAGTAACCAGAAGAGACTTAATGCCAAAGGACTGCTAGCTACAAAGTCAAATTTCTAGTGGAAAACTTCTATAACATTGATTAAGAACAAATTACCCCCAAAAGTGCAGTTCTCTAATAGTAGATTATGGCATTATTGACTGGCTACCAAAGTGCTGAATTTAGCAATGACTTGGGAGTGCTGAAGGGAACCAGTTCTAGTTTTCTATCAAAATCTTAGCATGGTTATGTTTTTTACACCCGTGTGGTTTATCAGTGTGTGTTTGTGAGAGAGTGTGTGTATGTGTTTTTTCAATGGATATGTTTGGTCATTTATTAGTGATAAGTTGGCTGAATAGTAATATATAAAATGAGGCATTATATGTAGTCTTTGCTACTAAATATTCTTTTTAAATAAAAATTCCCACCCTGGCCAGGTTTCTTAGTGGTTAGAGCATCAGCCCGCTGACCAGAGAGCCCCAGGTTCGGTTCCTGCTAAGGGCACGTACTTCAGATGCAGTTTTTCCCCCGCCCCGGTTGGAGTCATGTGGGTGGCAACCACTTGATGTGTCTCTATGTTTCTCTCTCTTTCCCCCCCCCCCTTCCTCCCACTCTATCTGAAGATAAATACAAAAATGTCCTCGGATGAGGATAAAAAAATAAATAAATAAATAAATAAAAATTCCCCTATTTTTATCAAAGTTGGCAAAGTGATTAGAACCCACAAATTGGTTTTGGATGATTTTTAAATAGCCAGTCACAATGACTAAGTTTCATAATATTAAGATAGCCCCTAGTATACTCAGCTGCATCGCTGTTTTTTGAGAATATCAAGTGATGGTTATAAGAATAGTGTTCTTACTAGTTCTTAATGTATCAGCCAAACAAAATATATTGCATTTTTATTGGACTACAAGCATACCTCAGAGTTACTGGGGGTTCGGTTCCAAACCACCACAATAAAGTGAGTAGCACAATAATGTGAGTTATAAACTTTTTGCTGGTGGAGGGTCTTGCCTTAATTTGTAAAAAACACAACATCTATGAAGCGTAAAAAGTGAAGCACAATAAAACCATGAATGCTGTATAGCATCCAGGGGTGCTACCAGCTATGTTGAAGAAATTGAAGCTGCTATATCTGATTTCAGGGAAATTAACATACCATCTATGCCTAGAGAATTAGAAACGTTGGCCCAAATGTTCCCTATCTTACGTGTGTGTGTGTGTGTGTGTGTGTGTGAGATTTGGAAATACATAACTCAGTGCTCAGAGTTTAGAGAACTTTGGCTGTTGCTGGCACCTCGTATGTAGTAAGTCGTGTATTCACGTAGACATCAGTTCTCAGGCTGTGTAACTCGCAGTGGTCTGCTGTGTGAAGCAGAGGCAGGCTTGTCGCAGAGAACACACGGAAAGCCTAAATGAGGTTCTCCTCTGCCATTCCTTCCCGTGGGACCTTGGTTGACCAAATCCTTTAACCATCCTTGTCTTTAGTTTCCTAATCAGAAAACTATAATAAAACAGATTTCAGGTGTAACTAAAAACTAATAGTTCCAAGAAGCAACTGCTTTCAACTCTTTTGTGTACCTCTCTATGTCTTAAATAATTTTTATTGCTATCGATTGATATACTATTTTAGACATTTATCTACTAGGAGATGGTTTAATTTCTTCCATCTCCCATCCCCCACTTCACCTCATTCTCCCAATATAGAGTTTGTATCACATTTTGAAACATTAATATATAAGTAAATATTTCAGCTTAATTCAGGTAATATTCATGCTATCTATATTTTCTTGTATAATCTTGTGTTCTTCCTGGACTTTATCATTGTCTGTGATTTTTATTAGTTTAGTTGTCTTTGGTCTTATTCTTAATTATTTATAGGTATGAAAGAATTATGTATGAAAAAAATTTCAGGTGCTCAAACACATCAGCCAATCTATCAATCCCATTTAATTTTCTTAATTTTCTTCACATCTCCGTCCTCAAACTTTTCTTTTTTTTTTTTTTATCCTTACCCGGAAACATTTTTGCATCCATCCTCAGATAGAGTGGGAGGGAGAAAGGGAGGAAGAAAGAGAGAGAAACGTTGATGCAGAGACACATCGAGTGGTTGCCACCCACGCGACCCCAACCCGGGCCAGGGGCAAACTGCAACTGAGGTACGCGTGCCCTTAGCAGGAACCGAACCCAGACTCTCTGGTCCGTGGGCCGATGCTCCAACCGCTGAGCCAAACCAGCCAGGGCTGTCCTCAACTTTTCCTTGGACCTCTCCTCTCTCCACTCTCTGATGTCTTGCTTACAATGGCTGAACATCTGTCATCTTGGAACTTCCATCGGCCCTCTCCTGTTATAGGTCCTAAGTTGGTTATTCTCTGTTTCTCTTCAAATCTGGTCTCTGCCCTCTTCTGCCCTGCCTTGCCCTGCGCCCTGGATGGCCAACGCCGAGGGCCTACATCCTCCAGGCTGTCTTGGCTGCCCGTCCAGGTGGTTCGGGCAGTAGACAAGTGAAGTGGGAGGAGAGGGAGATGAAATATTCTTTCCTAATTCTTCCCTACTTTAGCCAATATTTCTGGAAATGGCTGACTACAGCCTCTGTGGGGAAGTCCCTCTTCCATGGCTCTCGCTGTCAATAGGTTTCAGTAACACTTGACTTTTTTTTTTTTACTTATTTTTTATTTATTTTTTTATCCTCACTTGAGGACATTTTTCCATATTTTGTTCAGATAGAGCGGGAGGGAGAGAGAGAGAAACATCGACGTGAAAGGGACATATCGAGTGGTTGCCAACTGCATGACCCAACCAGGGCCGGGGACAAACTGCAACCGAGGTACGTGTCCTTAGCGGGAACCAAACCCAGGTCTCTCTGGATCGCGGGCCACCGCTCTAACCGCTGAGCCAAACCGGCCAGGGCATACTTGACTTTTTTAATTCTAGGAGGAACAGTGGCTCTTAGTTCTAAGGCCGGTAGGGGCTTCCTGCTGTTGCTAGTCTCTTAGTGTCTCCATGTCTCATTGGTTCCCTGGAAGCTCTGGAGGTAGTCATTGTATTACCATCTATTCTGGGTTGGATTCGTCCTCCTTCTGGATCTTTGCCAATCACAGATTCCCTGTTTCTTGCATTCCATGTCTTTTACCTTTAGTTTCCTAAGGAAGAGTGCCTTAGAGATACAGTTTTCAAATTCTTAGTTTTCTGAAAATGTCTTTATTCTGCTCCCACATATGACTGATGAAGTTTCCATCAGACTATGTCTTTAGGCTTTTTCCCTCAGAATGTTGAATGGCTGGCTTCATTTCTTTGCAGCTTCTGGTATTGCTGCTGAGAAATCTGATTCCATTCTGATTCTCAGCCATTTGTGTGCTCCTCATACCTTCTCTCTGGAAGGTACCAGGCTTTTCTCCCTCTCGCCCTGGCATTCTGCAATGTCAGTCCAGTTGGGGTGTGTCTTTTTCTGTTGGTGTGAGGTAGGTTCCCTTCACATATAAAGGCATCTGTTTCAGTTCTAGAAAGTTTCTTGAATTTCTTTTTTAATGATTTCTCTCATCTTCTCTGTCTTTTTAGAAAATTTGTAATGGTTTGGTATTGGAGCTCCTATCTTAATCCTCTGATTTTATAAGCCTTGTTTTTTTCTCTTATTTTATCACTTTTTATCTTCCAAACCTCCCTTATCAACATTTCAGCTATCATACATATACCTCCTGCTTTCTTTTTCTCTGGTCTCTGTTGGGTGCTCTCCTCAACTATGGGGGTACAGGCAGTCCTTGGCTATCTGCTTACTTTGTTAATGAAGCACTGTGGATCTGTATACTTAGGGAGTGCTGATTGACTGCTCAGCTCATTAGATGTTGTTCAGACAGGAAGTTGGACTCCTCACTGGGAGATGCCGGGGTCTGAGGCCTGCCTGTTCTTGCCTGGCTTCCTGGCGTCTGAACTCCTCGGAGCAGGACGCGGGAGGGGAGCTGATGGTCACTCAGGCCGAGAAACATGTTTTTCACTTCATTTCCCTTTTTTCAGCTCTGTGCCTCACCCTGCTCTCACCCTTTATACTCAGTTAGAGGCCTTTGGGATTTACTTGATCCAGAGAATAAATACCCAGTGTCCTGCTGGTGGGTTGGAGTGGGAGACAGAGAAGACCTGTGGGTCAATTGCCTGTACAAACTCAACCTTCCACCCTGTTTCCAGTTGTCTGACTCCCCTGCACACGTTCTAGAACCTGTGTCTCCAAGCCCTGAGCTGTTTCTGAGTTTTTGTAGGTAAGTCCTCTGACTGTGTCTTGGAGGTGTAACTGCCTGTGGTCTGCCTGGGTTGTCACACCTTCATCCACATCGTCAGGGGGAAAAGGGCCTCTCTCGTCCACTTGTGTCCTCGTCTATCTATTTTATTCCTGTATAAAGTTTTATTCCTTAACTGACACTTCAGTCACTTTAGGGAGAGAGGCGGAGTCTATGCACATATGTCTGCTTTGGTTGATAATTTAATATTTAAGGCTTCAACTATAGACGATGGACTACTGAGGTTTTTGTCCTGTAAAAATGTGTGATTTTGCTCGGGAACAGGCTTGAACTGCAGGTGCTGATGGGTGGGAGCCACTCAAACAGCATAATGCAGGTAGGAGCCTCTTGACTGCCAGCACCTTAGTGTGGTGGTGGAAATGTGTCTCCTGATCACTTAAGTGTTAGTGAAATAATGACATCTTATTTATGGGAAAAAACACACAAATCTTGAAAAGAAAGCCAAATACTTTTTGATGAGCTAGTATGAAAGAAGATAGACTGTGGAGTGGTAGTTCTTAAAAAGATAAAATTTTACGTGAATTTAAAGAATTGATTGTAGAAAGCAGGCCTTTTGATCAGTGGTATGTGGGAAGCCAACATAAGCTTGCTGTTAAAACCAGCAGAAGCAATTAGTGAAACTCCTTCAACACATATTCAGTCAGTCTAAAGTGTCAAGTCCAGTGAAGGTGAAAAGGTAGACTGTTGACTTATATGCCGTCAAAGATCTATTGAATGGGAATGTTTGGAGAGAACCTGGGAACTTGGATAAACATTGTTTGTGACTATGGTTAGTAAAGGGATTGGGGTGTCTACTTCATACTGTTCATTGAAGGATGAAGGTGGGGACTTCTGTGCTGTTATAACATTTGTGAATTAATTCCTGAGGACATTACATTATCTGAAGTATATTTTAATTAAGAATCACATTTTTATTTACTGGTATTCTGCTGTATGAATTAATATAACTTGTACTAGTAGCTTTCTTGATTTTAGATGCTATGTTATATAATTGATAATCTTAGATATTTATTTTGTTTTTTTGTCCCCTCCCTCCCTTCCTTTTTGCTCTTCAAATGTAGTGTCCTGAGATTACTATTGGTAACAGATGCCATTAGGGGAATAAAAGAAGTAATGCAACAGTTTAAAAAGATTAAGGTCAAACTTAATTAAAATAACCTATTAGTGGCCAAGAACTGGCCTGCTAAATTTTTTTTTTTTTAATTCTCACCCAAGGATATTTTTCTACTTATCTTCAGATAGAGTGGGAGGGAGAGAGAGAAAGAGAGAGAGAAATATCAATGTGAGAGAGACACACTGACTTGCCTCTGGCAGGACCCCAGCCAGGGCTGGGGAACCGCAACTGAGGTACATGCCCTTGGCCGGAATCCAACTCGAGATTCTTTGGTCTGTGGGCCGATGCTGTAACTGCTGAGCCAAACCAGCCAGAGCTGGCCTGCTAAATTTCATTAAAAAATAAAACAAGCCCTGGCTGGATGTGGCTCAGTAGTTAGAACATCGACCCGAAGACCAAAGCATCTTGGGTTGGATTCCCAGTCAAGGGCACACACGTGGGTTGCAGGTTTGATCCCTGGCCCTGGTTGGGCCACATGTAGGAGGCAACCAATCGATGTGTCTTTCTCACATCAATGTTTGTCTTTCTTTCTCTCTCTCTCTCCCTCCCTCCCTTCATCTCTCTGTAAAAATCAATGGAAAAAATACCCTCGGGTAAGGATGGAAAATAAATAAATAAAAGCAATCATAGTGTGTGACAGGCACTTAGTAAATTACTAAAGATAGAATCTGAGTAGCTTCCTGTTTTCCTATACATATGTGGGTTGTTTATCTTTTGCTATAGCATTTTATGGTTCTCTGTATTTCCATGTCAGACAGTAGATTCCAAGAATGAGAGGTTTATATATAATTGCATTTTGTACAGAAACTTGGAAAGGTTTTCTGTTCTTTCTCATCAATAATTTAATGGTTCTTGATTGCTAGCTTTTACCATGTTTGCTTCTGAAAACAATATATTCATGGTCTGATATAAACTCCACAAATTAAAAAACTTTATCAACTATATAAATTTTCATCTGTCATATTGAATCCTGGCACATTCAATTTAAAAATTGTTTTAGAATTTTAGTAACCCAGAGAAATCAATTCATAATTTTCTTTTATTGTTGTTCTATGGACATTTTTATACCGCAACCCCCAAATTCTGAAAATGCTTGCTTATGTCGAACATACCAACTAGGTGGTTGGTGATAGCAAAGAAAAAAAAACACCTCTAGTGGCCCAGGGCAGCCCTCGTTCCACAAAGATCTTTCTTACACAATGTGAGTGTCTTCATTCATTCACTCAACAAAACCTTATAGAATTTCCAGAGGTGCAGCAGTGAAAAGCCCTTGTCCCTGTCCTCAGTCACTATTCACTGGTGCCACTGCATGGCACACCTCCAGGGGGCGTCATTCACATTGTAGTTTATATGCAATGTGTAGTCTACACAGCCACATTCCAGGGCGAGTCTTTGAGAATATTTTAAAAAGCCCACAGACTCCACCAAAAAAATGGACAATGCGATTTACAATGGAAATGTTTTTGCCTTCAGGTCTTCTGTATTATTAGCTAAGATATCAGATGATTGTCAAAGATTTCACTCTCAAATATGCTCTCAGCAGTTATTCTCTTCATGATATACTAGATATGGTTTCTCTAAACAGATTGCTTGAATGTGCCATTTGCTTTGATCTTTAACATAATTACCCGTGAATAATGTTTTCCCTAATTCCCCACATTAACGCAGGAGGATTAATACATTTGCAGGGAGAAATCTTATAATATGACCTCCTGGTTCTGCATCAGCTGTCATATAAACAGAAATTAAACATGTGCAAGGCTTATTAATGTTTTTTTGTCCTGACTGGCCTAGAGTTATTCCTTGGAGAAGTGCCTTCACTGGTAGCATTTTAAGTGACTAATCAAGTGGAACTTCTCTCTTCCTTTCTTGTTCCATAGTACAAGAAAAAATACTTCTCTGCTACTGAATGCAATATTTTGAGTTTTACATCGTTTACTTAACAGTAGTTTTCAGTAAGGACCTTTCCTGTTTACATTCCTTTTTATTTTATTTTTTTGTTAATCCTCAACCGAGGATATTTTTCCATTGATTTTTAGATAGAGTGGAGGGAGGGAGGGAGAGAGAGAGAAACATCAGTGTGAGAGAGATGCATGTACTGGTTGTCTCCAGCACGACCCTGACTGGGGTCGGGGCTCGAACCTACAACCCAAGTGCATGCCCTTGACCAGGAATCCAACCCAAGACCCTTAGGTTTGTGAGCGGACACTGTAACCACTGAGCCAAACCAGCCAGGACTATTTACATTTCTTTTTTTTTTTAATATGTTTTCATTGATTTTTTTTTAGAGAGAAGGGAGAGAGAGAGAGAAATACCGATGTGAAAAAGAAACATCAATTGGCTGCCTCCTATCTGCCTCCTACTGGGGATTGAGCCTGAAACCCAGGCATGTGTTTTGACGGGGAATTAAACCAGGACCTCTCAGTCCATCTGATGATGCTCAATCCCCTGAGCCACACCAGCTGGGCTACATTTCTTTTTATTAATTGTGCCTCGTCTCTGGATGTTTCTAGTCTGAATATTCCCAGTTATCTATATAACCCAGGGATGTTATTTTAATACTTTATCTCTAGCATTTTCATTATCTGTGGGAGTCTGTTTTTAATTTTCAAGCATTTTTAAACATAGACAACCATCTTATTTTTCCATACACTAGCAATGGTGATAGGCTTCAGTTTTTAAGGGTAGTTTTATTGTCTGCTGAAACCTGAATTTTGGAGACTTGATTTTGGTGTTATCTTTATCCTTCTTAGCATTTATGTCCCCGGGAACAAGAGTAAATTAACTATCTCCTTTCCTCCTCTGTAATCTGACCGGACTGAGCGAATAGAGCCACTCTGGGGCGCAGCGTGGCATAATTAACATATCTCTGGGCCAGAGCCACAGTTTCAGGTTCAGGGACTGAAACGAAGACATTTAAATATGTGCTACAGTTTCCTTGGATGTAAAAGTCAAAACATTGTCTTAGGCATTCTCTAAAATTCCTCTATCTCTAAATTTTACCATTTAGTTGTACTACCGAACCAAGGGTTGCCATGGAGACTGCTTGAATTCCCTCAGTGTGACTTATAAATCAAGTTAGGGTTTAGATATTTGGGTGAAATTACTGAACTGATTTTTTTAGTGTTTAATTTTATGTGATGATATTCGTTCTACATCTGGTTTCTTTCTCTATTGCAGTTTCTTGTGTGTACTGCTCAGATTGATTTATGCAATGCCTTCACTCATTTTTAAGATGTTTATTGAACACCTATTTTGCACCAGGCACTGGGTCAGGTACCGGGGCTTAAAGAGATGAGAAAGACACATCATACTTCAGGGTCAGAGGGAAAGACTGTGATGAGCTATAACACAGGTATACAGTTGCTATAGTGTTGGCTCAGAGGTGACAGTGATACATTCATCCTTGGTGGATTGTTAAGGACAGTCCTCAGAGAGGGTGTCACCAAATAGTGATTACTTGGGCTGACTTGTCGAAGCCATCTTCCCAAGTTGACAAAGCTGGGGTTGAAGGCCATGGAAGCCATGCTGTGGATGAAATATCTGACCAAGAGGTGAAACAGCTGATATTTGTGGGTAGGAAAAGGACGTGGTTTGAGATGCAGGTAAAGAAAAAGGATGGAATGAGGGTGGGGGTGGGGAATGGTTGGAGACCATAATGGAAGGATATTGAGGAATAGTTAAGATACGCCAGCTTGATGACTGAATGAGAACAGTAAGGAAAAGCCAAGCATTCTGGATGATTCCTGTGTTTCTGGCTTGGGTAACAGGACCAGAAACATAGCTTTGCCATTTGATTAAAGAAAAAATGCACACACAAACACACACACACACACACACACAACTTTGTACCAAAATATATGTATACTGAAATATGCACTTTGATAGATGTATATTAAAATGTGTGAGCAAGAATTATCATTGTAACATAAGAAGAATTTATGCTGGCTGGTACTTGAAGATGGTTGGGTTGTTGAGCTTTCTCAAAAGTCTTATTTCAGATGTCAGTGCTGGTAAGGGGGCTCCCACTCACCTACCTAGTACCTCCTCCCAAGGCAGTCGCTGACCCCCCTGTGCTTGGCCTTACTGAACCACATTAGCTGCCTGAACTTCATTCTTTGCTTTTACTTAAGTTTTGTTCTGATATGCTTGATTGAGATGTAATTTTGTATCATCATTTGAAAAACAAATCTTAGAGTTTCCCATTATATAAAAAAATCTATTCTTTTGACTCGAATGTTTTTTGAGATGGGCTTTTACCCACAATCTAGGTTTGGTTTGGTGTGGTTTTTGTTCCTTGAGAACTAAGTACTCCAGAGAAGTATTTGACTAAGATGTATTGTGCCTATCTGTGCCTAATGAAGCGCTCACCACAGTAAATGATGAGTGACAGTTTAATCAATCCAGTCCCTTCAGTCGTCACCAAGGGCACATGGAATGTAATTTTTTAATCTTTCACTTTTCAAATTTTGCAAATGCCAGCTTGAAAAGATCACGTCAGTTATGTGTAATACATTTTCTTATAAGTTATTGCAAAAAAAAAAAAATTTTTTTTAAATTTTGATCTTTTAGAAGCTGACCTCCAAGGGGACAAAACCCTGGTCTAGTTTACAAATGTATACATTTCAACAGAGAGAAATGGGATAAATAAATGGCAGTCTTAGTACATCAAAGTGCACTAGCTCTAATTGCATAATGGTTTATTTCAGTGAAGCATGGCTAAATAAAATGACCTATTAGGTTAATTAACGAAGGACCTTTCTGAGTTAGTGTTGCATCCCTGAGCGTGAGGTTCGGGTTGTGCTGAGCATTCGATCTAGTTTATTTCACTAGTCTACTGCCTTTGTTGTTCCTTTGACTGGAGCCTGAATCGATATTCAGACAATTAATCCAAGTTATAAAACTCCTTTCAGAGCAGAATTACCTTAGATTCCTTTCAATTCTTGCTCCTCCGTTTCTGGCCCTGCACCCAGCAGCGTGGGCGGCAGAGAGGCTTGTTAGAGATGCGGGATCTCAGGCCTTAACCCAGACCTCGCCAGTCGGAGCCCTCATCCCAACCAGATCCCCGCGGGAGGGGCACACACTTTAAAGAGAGACAGAAGCTGCTTCAGATGCTTCCCCCCCTATAATGGACACACAGGCTTTGAGGGAATTTCTGGTGCCAGCATAATGTTGAAAGGCAAAGCCCGCAGCGAGGGATGGTTCTGGACATCTGTCCTCCCATCAGAAGCCGCTTGACACTCTCTTCATCTACAGCCGTCTTCTGACTCTCTGAACTTGAGGAGAGGCTCATAACTTTCAATTAGGGAGGCTGGAAGGAGAAAGGGCGGGCAGGTGCCCCTCGGGGTGAGAGCGTGAGCTGGCAGGGCCGCTGCCCTCTGTGTACACCCTCCAGGGCACAGGCTGTGATGGATCATAATCTGGGATCTGGGGTTCAGCGCTGCCCCTGGAGGGTGAAACTGCCCGTCTGCCTAAAGCTCTCCACCCCGAAAAAGCCCAGGCTTTTGTAACTGAATGGATGACATTAGAAGCTAAAATCTAGGAGGTTTTTTTTTTTCTTTTTTAATATTTCAATTTTTTCTACATTGTCTACTGAGATGCAGCCAGCTGTGGCCCTGAGAACAATGTTTTATTTTTTGATGACCAAAATAAGATTAGTTGAGCTAAATTATCATCTCTAGGTCCTATTTTATACCTATTCACGTGGGATAATCACTTATTGGGTGAATTAGCATCTTGTGACATCAGTGTCTTTATGAGAATATTTAGTACACTCCGCTTGAAAAGTCATGTGTCAGATGCAGATACTACTTGAGTAGGCTGCTGGTGATTTCATTAATCCCTATTTTAGTTTAACGGTATAAAGTTGTCCTGCACCATGACATCCCAACAGGACTTTAATACATAGGTGGTTAATACACAGGCAGGCTACGGTATATCTTAGCTGGTGACTGCTGTTGGCCTCCCCGTTTCACTCAGGTCTGGGTGACTGCTAGATTTTATAACCCTTAGCTCATTTGAAACTTGGTCTTTAAAACGAAATGACCAAACGAATTTTCTGAGAAAGATGATAGTGGCTAATACATGTGTAAGTTAACAGAGTACAGTTGGAGGAGGTACCACGGGAAGCATGGAACGAGGGCACGAGCTAGCCCAGCCAGGCCTGAGATCTGGAAGCCTTCCCAGAGACGTGGCATTGAACTTGTGTTCCCTGCTCCGATGGAGAAACGATCTGGCCCCTTCCCTGTGAAGTCCACTTTTTCTCTTCCCCCATTGCCCAAAATTTAATCGTTTAGATAAAAATTTTTTCACCTTGAATTCCTTTGCCATAGAGTGTGCATGTCAGTTTGCAAAGACCTTCATATCAGACTTATTCTTTCATTCACTTGCTGCCCAAGTTATTGAAGGTGAACTTTCACTGGCATTTGCATTCGGGCCTCAGTCCTGGGTGGCTTTCGGTGCTTTAAGGAACGTTCATCAGAATGCACAGAAGTCTTTTTTTCTCACGTGGGGAAACGGAAAATGCTGTGTTCTTCTACTTACATGAATATTTTATATACTGTCCCAAGGAGATGCTGTCCTTCTTCATTTTGCCTTGTAAAAAAAAATAACCTTTTGATTTTAGAATAGTTTTAGACTTATAGAAAACTTGCAAAGACAATAGAAAGTTTCTACACCCTTCTTACCTGGTTTCCCTTGTTGTTAACATCTTACCTGTGGTCACCTGTCACAACTGAGCAACCCACAGTGATACACTGCTGTCATCTCAACAACTTATTTTGATTTTGCTGGGTTTTTCCTAATTTCCTTTTTCTGTTTTAATATTCCTTGCAGGATACCACATAATATGTAGTCCTCCTGTGTCCTTCGCCTCCTCTGGGTTATGGTAGTTTCTCAGAATGTCCTTGCTTTTCATTACCTTGACAGTTTTGAGTAGTACTAGTCAGGTATTTTATAGAATGTCCCCTCAGTTTGGAGTTGTCTAAAGAAGACTGAAGAGTTTAAGTGACCTCATGGTCACATTCTATCAAGGGTACATGCTATCCACATGGCTTATCACTGAGGACATTAACCTTGCTCACGTGGTCAGAGTGCTGTTTGCCTTTTTTTTTTCCCATTGTAAAGTTACCGTCCCCCCCCCCCCCCATACATACTCTCTGGAAACAAGTCCCTGCGCTTAGCTCTCACTTGGTAGCCGAGAAAGAGAAGGGAGGGAGGGTTGCACGCTTTCAGTTCATTCCTCCAACAAACATTTTCGAGCCCTCACTACGTGCCTGACACGTCTGGTGCCTTGGGGACAAGCTGATGGCCACAGCCGTGTTCCTTGTCTTCGGGTTCTTCCAGCTAGAGGAGACACACATCCAAAGCGCAGAGAGAAGCTACGATCTTCCTGGTGCGTGAAGGAAGCAGAGCAGGGAAAGGTGAGACGTGGGGTCTGGGCAGCAAGGAGGAACCTGCCCTTCCCACGGTGTCTGAGCAAGACATTGCTGGAGGAGCCCGTGGAGCTGACCCTGCGTGAGGAGAAGCAGTTGCCCGGTGCAGAGTGAGGGGAAAGCCATCTGGGCAGAGGGAGCAGCCGCTGGGGCACAGACGCTGCGAGGGGAGGAGCATTGCCTGTTTGGGGAAGGACCCAGGCCGCCGGCTGCGGGGAGGAAGGCTCCGAATGCGGATAAAAGGATAGAAGGCGCGCCATGCGCCCTGGCCCGTTTGGCTCAGCGCAGAGCGTCGGCCTGCGGTCCAGAGAGACCCGGGTTCGGTTCCCGCTAGGGGCATGTACCTCGGTTGCAGTTTGTCTCCGGCCCTGGTTGGGTTGTGCGGGTGGCAGCCACTCGATGTGTCCCTTCACGTCGATGTTTCTCTCTCTCTCTCTCTCTCTCTCTCTCTCTCCCCACTCTATCTGAACAAAACAAAACAAACAAACAAAAAGAAAATGGAAAAATGTCCTCGGGTGAGGATAAAACAAAACAAAAAAAGGCGTGCTGTGCAGTTGGGGGCCCTGGGGCCTCCGCTCTCCAGTCTCCACTCTTGGTCTTAAGGGAGGAAAAAGCTGAAGATATCATTAAAATCCGACTCCTCTTTTCATCAACACAGACACACTGACACTGGATGTGGACAGAGAAGAGCTTGAAATCATTTCAGAACACAGCAGTCTTATATTTATAAAATTTAATTTATCAAGTGAAATTGTCTGTTGTTTATGAAAATAATAGGTAGCACTTCGGATAAGATTTTGCTCCCCAGTCTTCTCAACAGAAAACAAAAACTTCTTTAAAGAAGGACAAATATCACATGATCTCACTTATTTGTGGAATATGATGAACTAAACAAACTGCTGAACAACATGAACCCAGAGACATGGAGGTGGGGTACAGACTGACAAGCCTCAGAGGAGGGGGGTTTGTGGGAAAAGAGATGAACCACAGAATTTACATGCATGTATGCATGACCAGTGAACATAGACAACAAAGCTGGGAATGGGGCAGGGGGGAAGGGGAGGAGGGTGTCAATGGGGGAAAAATAAGAAACATCTGTAACAAAAACAAATTAATAAATAAAAATTAAAAAATAAATAAATAAAAGAATTAAAATTTAAAGAAAACTTCTTTAAAAAGTTCATCAAAGTAAACTCTCCTCCTTCCATCCCACCACCCATTATTCAGATCAACTCACCAAACCCTCTATTTTGAGAATAAATTCTGATAGAGCTGGTTGTAGAAGCACTATTATTAAAAACCACCATACATATTTTCTCCCAGTTTATTTCTAAGTTAGACATACTTTAGAGATCAAAATATTCACCTTAAGTCAGATTTTAAGAATCTATCAGTTTGTGAAAACTTTATTTTTATTGTGGACACTGTTACAGATGTCTCCCCCACCCCTTTGCCTGCCCCAACCCCGGCCTCACCACACTGTTGTCAGTGTCTGTAGGTTGTACATGTATGTTCTTGGCTGATCCCTTCACCTTCTTTCATCCGGTCCCCCTGCCCCTGCCCTCTGACAGCTGTCAGTCTGTTCCCTGTATCCATGCCTCTGTTTCTGTTTTGTTCATCAGTTTATTTAGTTCATTCGATTCCACACATAAGTGAGGTCATGTGGTATTTATCTTTCTGTGACTGTGGAAACTTGGAAGGAATAGCTGTCACAGGAAAACCACTGAGGAGCATAGTGAAAAGCCAGATCTTTGAGAGCCCATTTCTATTCATTATTCACAAATAGTCATAATGTGTCATTGTTTTTCCTCCATAACTGATGAAGATTATTTTTCTTCTATGTATAAGTAAGTTTGTATGCAAGTGGAGTGTAACATGAATAAGGGTTCGGCAAACTTTGTAAAGGACCACCAGATAGTCAATATTTTCGGCTTTTGAGAGCATATAGTCTCTAGCAGCTCTTCAGCTGCCAACGAAGACGAGAAAGCCACGTAGACGACACAAACGAATGGTTATGGCAGTGTTCCAATACAGCCTTATTTATGAGCACATCATGTGCATATATCACCAAATAGTCTTAAAAATTTGTTTTGAACCATTTAAAAATGTGAAAGGCATCCTTAGGTTGTAAGCTTTATAAAACAGGCACAGGTGGGACTTGGCCCGTGGCCCGTGGTTTGTGGACCCGTGGACATTACTGTGTGTAGTTCCCCTGCCCCCAGTGAAGGGAGGGCTCATACTGCGGTTCATCTCGTTCACTTGCTGCCATGAGTGGGAAAGAACAAGGTGCTTTACAACTAGCGGCTGTGATTGCTTCTGTCCTCAAAGCTGTTTTATCTCCTATCTGCCTGCGATCTGGGTTCCCACTCGAATGTCCGGGGAGCTTCATCCACCGTATTGGGATGTAGAAAAAAAAATTGAGACCTTCTAGCCTAGGAATAAAACACCAACTTCTTAGTGCAGACTATGGACCTCTCTCTTCTTAACGTTTTCCTCGTTTTCCACGCAGAGTCAAAACAGCCGCATCTGGCCCTCTCAAGATTCCTCCCTCACTGGATCCTGTCTTCTCTGCCTGAATGCCCATTCCCACCCTGCCTCCATCACCCCATAATCCACCAGGTTCCCCTTTCCTTGTCCTTTAGGTCATCACGAGTACGGGTCCTTCCTCGCTCTCCACATGGGGCCGAGCCTGTCCTCTCGTGCTCCCCTGGTGTCTTACTGTGGGGATTGTGTAGAATGGTTTAGAATTGCTGTGCTGATAATACTGTATACAGACATTCTTGTAAGGAACTTGAGAGAAGTTTTCCCAGAATTGACAACAGTCCTGAAAGTTTACATGACTCTACCAATAATGGGAAGTGAGCTGAAAGAAAACAAACTTTTCTCTGTACTATCAGAAAGGGTCATCATTACGCTAAAGAGAAGACTAAGTTATCTCTGTATTCTTTGTATTTTTTTTTAGAGATGATATTATGGAATTGTTATAGAAGAGTTAATCAAAGAGTATGCAGGCAAAAGTTTAGAAAGAAACGTATTAGAGAGGTGTGTCAGACAGTTAATGCTTCATTACTTTTCGAAATTTTATATTATCACATTTGTTAGATATAAAAATTACTACTTTTGATTTATTTTCTCATTCTAAATTCACTTCTTTTTAAAAAAATATGTTTTTATTGATTTTTTAGAGAGAGAAGGCTGAGAGCAATAGAAACATTAATGTGAGAGAGATACATCGATCACCCCCTGCTGGGGATCGAGCCCACAACCTGGGCATGTGCCCTGACCAGGAATCACACCAGGACCTCTCAGTCCATGGATGATGCTCAGTCCGCTGATTCACACTGGCCAGTCTAAATTCACTTTCTTTTTAAAATTTTTTATTTATTGATTTTACAGAGAGAGTTGTTGTTCCACTTATTTATGTATTCATTGGTTGCTTCTTGTATGTGCCCTAACCACAGGGATCAAACCCACAACCTTGGCATATCAGGGTAATGCTCTAACCAGCTGAGCTTCCCAGCCAGGGCTTCTAAATTCACTTACCTACTCAATTTTTTTTATTCATAAATTTGTATTCTTTGTCAAAATCAGAACTCCAGTACTGTATGACCTTCAGGCCTAAAAAATTGTCCATCTCTGCTCATAAATTACAAAAATTATCAGTTCAGCTTTATTGTGATAAAAATCTATTTATACATCTGTGGCATGAATTACATTGGGAAGTTTTGAGTTTAAAAGAATTAAAGATTGCCCTGGCCGGTTTGGCTCAGCAGTTAGAGCATTGGCCCGCGGACCAGAAAGTCCCGGGTTCAGTTCCCGCTAAGGGCACGTACCTCAGTTGCTGTTTGTTCCCAGCCCCGGTTGGGGTCATGTAGGTGGCAACTAGTCGATGTGTCTCTCTCACGTCAATGTTTCTCTCTCTCTCTTCCCCCCTCTCTCCCTCCCACTCTATCTGAAGATAAATGCAAAAATGTCCTCAGGTAAGGATAGAAAAAAAAAAAAGAATTAAAGATGTGTAAGCATAGGGGGATGTTTTATATATTACCTTACCAGGTAACTAATCCTAAAGTAAAAATTTAATCACACTCTAATTATAAGCTTTGTGACCAGTTTTTATTCTTGAAAAATTTAGATTAAGTAGCTGATAATTACATAATTATTCAAATTGTCAAAAGAAGCAACACATCAAAGGAGACATGTGCTGGAATAAGTTTAGATATCATAAGTACAGAACATACATGGATGAATTCTTTCTAAGTAAACTACTAAGAGCAGTCAACTTAATCCATCACGAGAGGGGAATTGAAGGGCTTTTATTGCAGTTCAGCGGTAACCAGCTCCAGGAATAAACTGTTCTGCTATGTTAACATGTAGATATTTTAACGTCAATGTTTACACTTCTCCGTTTTAATTTTCTTGAGCTTCCTATCTCTTTTTATAAACCTTTAAGTATAATTCTTTTATTAGCATACCCTAAGGCATCTTTGAAAAATGATGTCACAGGAAACATCCATTAGAAATGAGAGTTCAAGTCCAGCTGGTGTGGCTCGGTGGATTGAGCGGCGTCCCATGGACTGAGAGGTCCCGGTTCGATCCTGCTGAGAGCACATGCCTGGGTTTTGGGTTTGATCCCCGGTGGGGGGGGAGGCATGTAGGAGGCAGCCAATCGATGTGTCTCTCGCATCGATGTTTCTAGCTCTCCCTCCCTTCCTCTCTCTCTAAAAAAAAATCAATAAAAACATAACAAATATTAAAAAGAAAAAGAAATGAGAGTTCAAGTCCCTTGGCTAGCTAAGCAGATCAGAGCCTACAGGTGTGCTCTATCATCACCTTCCAACCGAGTAGAATTACAGCCTAGATTTGTCTTTAATTGTTCTCAGTATCACATCATGGAGATTATATACTAAGCACAGGCATGGTAAAGGGGTTTCTGTAAGGAGTCCTGCCTGACAGGGTAGTGGTGACCAGCCAGCTTAGCAGAGTAGACAGCGGGGGTGGCTGTGGCCTCTGCTGAGGGTCCTCACATCAGAGCTGGAGCTTGTGGTGGGAAAGACTAAGGCCAGAGGTGGAGAATAGAGGGTATGTCCTGAACACTGAAAAAGAAAGGTGCAGGTAGCTGTTTAAGATCTGACATAGTCTACGTAAACTTCAATCAGAAGACAATAAAAATGTAGGTTAGGCCCTGGCTGGTTTGGCTCAGCAGTTAGAGCGTCGGCCTGCGGTCCAGAGAGACCCGGGTTCGGTTCCCGCTAAGGGCACGTACCTCGGTTGCAGTTTGTCCCCGGCCCTGGTTGGGTTGTGTGGGTGGCAGCCACTCGATGTGTCCCTTTCATGTCGATGTTTCTCTCTCTCTCTCTCTCTCTCTCTCCCCCTCCCTCTCTTCCTCCCTCCCTCTCTCTCCCTCCCACTCTACCTGACAAAAAATGGAAAAATGTCCTCGGGTGAAGATTAAAAAAAAAAAATGTAGGTTAATAGTCTTAGAAATGAATTCGTAAAATCACCAAATTGAAACCTCACACCTAACCAGACATCTGAAGCCCCAATAGTTATAAGAATATCATTGCATTTAATATGCTAATAAAATAATTTTTATACCTATTTTGTTTCTCAAATCTTAGATGAAAATATTAAAACCCATCTGCCTAGAACATTGATTTTGAAATTAACTCTTTACTACTTGAATTACTTTTTGATATAAAGTAGCATTTGTTTTTACTCAGTTTGACTCTATATACTATTGGTGTTTAATTTGAGTAGAAATTGTGTGGTGTAATAGAGAAGAGATGTCTGTAAATGCATTACTTCTTCAATTCAGAGCACTGTTTATATACAATCGTGATAACAACTGGGGCCGCTTTAGAGAAGTGGGCCCCTTGTCTTGAACCTCTAGAGGGTCTGAAATAAGTTAAAGACACAAGAGTTTGCTCACCCTAAGTTGAATATGAGTGCAGCAATGAGAGAAGTACCCCAATATGGTCATGATTTTATTAGGATACTTTCAGGAAACAAACTCATTCAAGGTGCAGCCATTTTTTTTAATCCTGGAAAATTGCTAGAAAGTAGAGAGATCCAACAAAAACACTGGATCATGATTATCTGAACATCCAGGTCTTAGAAAGGCAGAAACCAGGTCAGTTCAGGGGACTTCATCTGAGGAAAGTGGCCGTTCTTGCTAGTCCTCTGCTACTTACGTGACTTATCCCATCTACATACGCTGGTTTCTTTCCATTCTGCTCCCAAGTGACTTCCTCTCCAAAATCCCAGCAAAAGTGTTTGATGGGCTCTTTGCCTATTCTATGGATGGACTGTTCCTGCTGGGTTAGGTGCAGGCTGCTGTCTGGGAGGCGAGGTCTCCTGACACGCGGCTGGACTGCCGTGCTAGAACTGGGAGCATGGCAGGCTGAGCTAGGGGAGGAAGTTACCAGAGTAAATAGCTGATATATTGAACTAATAAATAAACTCATAAAGAAAGCTATTCTGTATGCTGTGTTAATAGAAGCCTTTGTGGGAGAGATGGCATTTATATCACATTATAGAGGTTGGGTAGGATTCAAAGGTCAAGAGCAAATAGATGAAGAAGGGGGAAGTTCTAGGTAGTGGAGCAGTTTGAGCCAACACGCACAGGTCATTCTGTCTTAGAGCTAGCTCCTCAGTGTAGCTGTGCCAAATCGCCCAAGTGACTCGGGTCAGTGCCTGGACTCCAACCCAGATTGATTGTAACAGAATCCTTAGAGTTTGTGTTCAGATCATTTGCAATTTTTAGAAGTTTCCCAGATTATTTTGATGCAGAGATGGTTGAACCTTGGACAAGCTAGAAGGAAAACTACATTATGAATTGGTGAAATAAGGTTGGAAAAAACATTAGAACAAGACTGGGCTGGTTTTCTATTATCAGGCTAAGGAGTTTCTGGACTGTATCTTGTACCGTAAAGTGGAGCCACCAAGTTTTAGATTTTAACCGTTTCCACCTTTTTCTGAGCCCAGTGTAGTTGCATCTATTCACATTCCTTTCAGGGCAGTAGACGGGGGAAGGAAAGTTGTGGGGTCTAAGTGTGTGTACCACCCTTGGTACTTTCTGAGGATATTGTTTATTCCTTGTTTCTTCTCTGTGGGAGTAGGTGTTCTAATTCCAGATTTATTTTTATAAACAGACTATGTTAAAGTCTTTGTAACAATTGTTTCTCCTCCGTAGGGGAGTTGGCTGCATCTTTGTTGAAATGATCCAAGGAGTGGCTGCTTTTCCAGGAATGAAAGACATTCAGGATCAACTTGAACGAATATTTCTGGTAAGTTCTTTACGGAATGCTTTTGAGAAAAAGTATTTTCTAGTTCATCCTTTAGTGACACATTCCACAGGGGTAGTGGAAAATTATTGTAAACAAATTTATTGGTTGTCAACGTTTAATGTTAACCTATTTTGGACCTTTGAAAAGGCAGAAAATTAATGATTATGTTTTTAAACTACTGCACATTAATAAATTGGCAAAATGGTCAGAAAGGACAGGATGTCAGAGGATGTAGAATAGTGGGTGAAAATGAGAGCGCAAACAGAAAAATTGCGAATAATTCATATGAATAAATCCCCCTTCTTAACTCCCTCCCATCTCCACCCCTGTAAGTGGGGGCTGTGATCAGTCGCTTTTCCCCATAAAGTAGAGCACAGAAAGAGGCTGAGGGGAGAAGAGGATAGTAACTTTAAAATGGGGAAACCAGGTAAACATACCTCAGCCAGGTCTTCAAGGTTGTTATTATCAAAGAGATGTCATGTTGGTAGCATGTACCCTTGATACAATGTATTGAGAATGACACTTCACTTCTGTGATCTTTCTCCCAAAGCCATAACCACAGTTTGATCATGAAAAACACATCACACAAACCCAAATTGAGGGGCATTGTACACAATAGTTGAGTAGTACTCTTCAAAATTGTCAGGGTCATCAAAAACAAGGACAGTCTAAGAAACTGTCACAGCCCAGAGGAGGCTACAATGACAAGACAACTCCGTGTGTGGTGGTGCCCTGGATAGAATCCTGGAACACACCAAGAACATTAGGAATGAAAAGGAGGGTGCGCGGTGTAGTTAACATCAGCATACCAATGTGTGCTTCTCGGTTTTGACAAACGTTCCATGTGCTGTAAGATTTTAACAGGAAGGGAAACTGGTGAGGATATACAGGAACTCTCTCTACCGTTTTTTGTAACTTGTCTAAAGCTATTCTAAAATTTAAAATATCTAAAAATTTTAAATATGCAAAAAATAAAAATAAAATGTGTTCTAGAACCAGATGATCTGGGTTTATCACCTGCTCTGTCACCTTGGGCAAGGGACTTAGCTCTCTGAGCTTCAGTTTTCCCATTGGGAAAATGAGCAGTGACAGGAACACCTACTCCATAGGTCATTTTCAGGAATAATTGCCCAAATACACATAAAATGCTTTTAGAACTATGCCCGACACATAGTAAATATCCTGTTGATTTTCTGTCTGCAAGATTTATCCATTGATGTCGATGGGATGTTAAAGTCCCCTCCTGTGACTTACTGTCCATCTCTCCCCTAATGGCCATCAGTATTTGCTCTATGTATTTGAGTGCTCCTGTGTCGGGTGTGTGTTTACAAGGTTATAGCCTCTTGTTGGATTGATCCTTTTATCATTATGCAGTGTCCTTCTTTGACTCTTATCATAACCTTTGTTTTGAAATCTATTTGGTCTGATATAAATATTACCACTCTAGCTTTTTTTTTTTTCCTGTTTCCATTTTTATGAAATATCCTTTTCCATTCCTTTACTTTCAGTCTGTGTGTGTCTTTTGATCTGAAGTGAGTCTGTACTAAACATCGTATGCAGGGTGGGGCAAAAGTAGGTTTACAGTGTTTGTATGGAAAATAGTACAATGGTTAAATAATAATACAAGAATAAACTCTGTTTTGCATACTCACAGCTGTAAACCTACTTTTGCCCCACCTGGTATATGAGTCTTGTTTTGTAACCACTTCTTTTCAATTCTGCTTATTATTTGTTATCCATAAATTCTCACACAGAATAATAAAACAATGTTTTATGGTTATAATAATAATGCATCTTTATAATGGAAGATTCCCACAATATCAAAAAGTATAAAAGTTGAAAAATCACCCTTTGTTCTACCCAGAGAAAATCACATTTAGTATTTTGATATATATGTCCTCCATCTCTATACATGTTA
Organism: Molossus molossus; assembly: GCF_014108415.1. NCBI lineage: Eukaryota > Metazoa > Chordata > Mammalia > Chiroptera > Molossidae > Molossus > Molossus molossus. Next base: position 35,905,029 of record NW_023425401.1, on the reverse strand, counting down.
AGAATATTGGATCATGTGTACTGTTTTGTAACTTTTTTTTTCACTTAACAATATGTAATCAACATCTTTCATTGAAAAATAAATCTAGAAACTTATTGTTAATGACAGTAGAGTGTTTCATTGTATGGATGAGTTATATTTTGCATAGTTTGTTTACAGTTATCAACTTATAAAGGGCTGCTAGAAACATCCTTTGTACAGTTATCCTAATACTTAAGAATTATTATAATTAAAAGTTCTTAATTCAATAAAACTTAATTTTCATAAATCTATTGACTATTCTTTTACATCCATCCTTTTATCTAAATTCATGGAACACTTCCTTCTCCCTGCTTCCAAGAAAATCTCTTACTGATTTCATTGAGATTGTACTGAACTGCCCTGGCCAGTTTGGCTCAGCGGTCAGAGCGTCGGCTGTGGTCCAGAGAGATTGTACTGAGCCTGTAGATTATATTAGGAAGAAATAATATAAAATTGTGTTTTCTCAACCAAGAATAAATTATATTACTTCATTCAATTATTTAAAACAATTTTTCTCCAGTTATTTTCTTAAAAAATATAATAAACTTAGCACTGGCCAGTTTGGCTCAGCAGTTAGAGCATCAGCCCAAGGACTAATGGATCGTGGGTTCAATTCCCAGTCAAGAGCACATACCTGGGTTGCAGGTTGGATCTCCCGTCATGCGGGAGGCAACCAATCGATGTCTCTCACATCAGTGTTTCTCTCTCTTTCTTTCGCTCCCTCCCTTCCACCCTATCTAGAAATCAATGGAAAAATATTCTCGATTGAGGATTAATAAAAATATATATATATATCACTATAATATGTATATTATAATGTTATAATTATAACTATATGCAATTATAACACATATGATAATAAATATAATATGTAATATATATCATATATAAAACAAACTTGTTCATATATTATATCATTGAAAAATAATAGAAGAGAGAATTTTACTGGCTATAGTTTGCATCATATAGATTATTATACTAAAAAAATCTTCAAATACTTAGCTTTTTAAAAATATTTTATATTTTTTCCATCAACCTTTATCTCTCTGTACCCTCTCCCACCTCCTTTTGTCCTCCTAACCCCCACAAAATCACCATAATGTTTTTTGTGTCTATGACTTCTTTCTCTTTTTTTTCCTTTGTTGCTCCATCCCTCTACACCCTTTGCCTCCTTCCAACCCCCCAAAGCTCTCAGCCTGCTCTCTATCTATGAGTCTGTCTCTAATTTGTTAGTTCAGTTTGTTCAATAGATTCCACATATGAGTGAAATCATGTGGTATTTGTCTTTCTCTGACGGGCTATTTCACTTAGCATAATGTTCTCCAGGTCCATCCATGCTGTTGCAAAGGGTCAATACGGTTGAATAGTATTCCATTGTGTAAATACATCATAGCTGTTTTATCCACTCATCTACTGATGGGCACATCAAAGAAATATCTTCACTTATACATTATTTCAGAATGAATTCAAAAGAAAAGGAGATGGTTATACTAGAAATGAGGTATATTCCATAACAACAGAACAAAACAAGAAAAAGAGCTTCATGAAATTATAGTTTATTGATATAACTTAGTGAAAGTTTTTATTTTAAACATCTTTTTATAATGTAAATAATCTCAAACAGGTACTAACCTGTTGGATCGCTTCCTGTATGAAGGTTTTGCTAGTATTTCTTAATTTTATGACAATACTTTCCTAATTTTATGAGTGTTCAGAGGCCTTTGAGCTATGACGAGGCTTTTAATGAATCATAGAAATAAATCACTGTAAATGTCCCATGGCAATATTGATATTCTAATCTACTGTTTGTTCTTGTTGAGCACAGAGACCTTTAAGTACAGATAAGCATCAGGATTGATGTTAATAACTCCATTTTTACTGTAGTTATTATACATGGGTAGCGCTTTTTACAAGTAAAATGTCCTTTGGTAATTAGGAGATAAATATCATCTTCTAAAATTGCTGCTTTAGGATTAAAAATGTTAGGTTTTACTCTGAAGAATTAGACATGATAAAAAAAAAAAGAGAGAGAGAGAAATCTATAAACTTCTTTTGACAGTAAATGCTTTCATCTTAAATATTTTATTTTCTCCACTGAATTGTTCAAATTTGCAAACGCTAGCTCTGTGTCATGTTCGACTAGCAGACTCTCTCAGGAGTTGTGCAGTCATTGGAAGAAGACATTCTCCTCACCCAGTGGTTGAATCACTGGGAAAAGTGCTTTTCCTTGGTGACCTTTTACGTCTAGTCTGAAACAGAATGCCTATTAAAGTGCAATTAAATTCGTTTGCACGAGCTTCTCATATAAACTGGTTTTAAACAGCAGTTGTGTCTCTGGTAAAGCATTGCCAAGGATATCATCAACTCTGAGAAGTCGTGAAACATGGGATTATTTGGTTTGTTTTGTATTTTAATACAGGGATTATATCCAGTTATTTGCCTGTGAACTGTATGTAGAAAGATGGTTAATAACTTTGAAGCACAAAATTAATAGCTTGTAACCAAGATAAACTAATATAACTCCCACACACTGAGTCTTTATAACAAATTTGAAAAGCAACAAAGATCAGTCAGTGAAGCTTTTATGTTCTTTTTTTGCTGGTTTTTCTCTTTCTTTTTTTTTTCTTTCTCTCTTCTTTGGTGGAAAGGAGCAGTTCACATTTTTAACAAGTCCAGTGAATTTATTTCTACAACATAATAACTCTGTTGATAGCTATAAGGTGAGCTGGCTATGCTATAATTTGAGATTTCACCATTAAATCATTTTCCTTGAAATTGTGATGCTCATATGCAAGAAAGAAGGAAAATAATAGAATTTTGATAAATTATATTTAAGATGCTTTGAATTGCCAGGTGAATGAGCACTCAGTTCTCTTAGCAATAGCTCTGCTCTTAGGTGAAAACAGTGATTTGTTTTCTTTTTTTTTTGGTACTACCAGTTTTTCATGTGGCACAGTACATTCTGTTCACCTCCATTCATTGCAGAAATGAACAGTAGATGTAGTCATCGGGCAAATATATGTTCAGAGTGACAAAAATCAGAATAAAAAATTTGTATTCCAATCAAATTATTCTGAATTGAAAAAGAAATCTGCATGGTGGAACCCTGGGAATATGCGTCTCTCTTACTTCACAACAGCTGAACAGACAGCAGAGTGCTGGCACAGCTGTCTGAGACCTTTGGCAGGTGCTCCAGCTCGTGTGGCTCGTGGCCCAGTGTGCAGCAGCCAGGACACAGGGCCGGGCGTGACTCTGTTTGGGGGCCTGTCCTTGTTCTCCCTGACTGAAGGTTGTTAACCCTGAGGGTCTCACCTCTCCTTGTCTCGAGTCTTCTGGCTTGCAATGGAATTTCAGCCACCAGTTAGTTGCTAGTTAACCTGTTGCACATTATTTGATGGTACAGTTGTTAAAAATGTTTTTCTGCCGTGTGTGTATGTCAATCAGGATTTAAAAGTGCGTATGTGTGTGAAAAGACCCACTTGCAACTTAGAAAGCTATTAGTCAGATCGTTTCTTAAGCCAGCCTGTGTTTTGCAGTGGACTGACCATAGAGATGTAGTCTGCAGACCCAGTTCCAATCCTTGTTTCCTGATCTTGGCTCTGCATCCAGGATTTTTTTTTTTTTAATTGATTTGAGAAAGGGAGGGAGGGGGAGAGAGAGAGAGAGAGAGAGAGAGAGAGAGAGAGAGAGAGATGGTTCGGGGATCAAACCTGCAAATTAGGTATGTCCCCTGACCAGGAATCAAACCTGTGACCTTCTGGTGCACAGGACGATGCTCTAACCAACTGAGCCACACAGGCCAGGGTTATTCCAGCTGGAACCATAACCCTGAGGTTTCCTGTTTGGCTAGGACAGCATTATCTAGAGAGAAAATAAGAGAAAGCTGGCACTGACTCCTCAGATGGTTGTTACCATCCAACTGGATGTAGCCGCCACATTGTTAAGATGGAATATGGATATCACAGGTTGTATCACCTCTGCCATTGTTAGATTTGCGAGAGGTCATGTCCACCGTACTTCTTCAGCACGCACCCTGCAGCACAAGGCGCAGTGGCGGTGGGAAGGCATTGCGGGCCACGAGTCTGCGCTGGAGAAGATAGCAGTCGAGGTTAGGGGCAAGCATGCCTCTAAGCGTGGAGTCATAAATAACTGCTGAGCAACTGATCAGCAAATGAGAGACCCAGTGTTGGTAATAGATCCTGTATTAGTTAAAAATACTGAGCTCTAAGAGTTAAATATTAGGTTCTAATCTTAGGTTGGTTTGTTTTTTTCTAAATTCTCCCTGAACAAGTCACCTGTTCTAATTGGATTATATTTTGTGTGTCACTAGAGGGAGGAGTTGAACTAATTTCAATGATGTCTTGTAGCTCTAACCATTTTTAATTCTAAAATGCATGATATTACAAGATTATCCATAAAGGTCTGTGGGTGGTATTTAAAGACACAGTTTCTAAGTAATTTTTGATAAGCATTGAAGGAAGTTTTGAAGTGAAGATCTGAAGTGGAGTAAGGGAGATGGGACATCAGGTCGCAGTGCAGGAGTGGGAGTCTGTCCTGTGTGCGGGGAAGGTGACATTGGAGGTTCAAGACTGGACTTGGACAGATTGAGGCCTTTTATCTTATTTTATCTGAGATGATATACAGTGAGACAGTATGGTTTTTTAACAAGAGAGTAATAATATTAAATGGCTTGAGAAGAATTGATAGAGTATGATGGAATGATGGACTCACCTGTACAAAGACTGACAGAAGTAGAGAGCTGAGCAATATGCGTTGGGGTGAAGGATACAAAATATACTAAATAACAATTTAAAAAGTCAGTTTGGTTCAGCGGTTAGAGCATCGGCCTGCGGTCCGGAGAGACCCGGGTTCGGTTCCCGCTAAGGGCATGTACCTCGGTTGCAGTTTGTCCCCGGCCCTGGTTGGATCATGTGGGTGGCGACCACTCGATGTGTCCCTTTCGCGTCGATGTTTCTGTCTCTCTCTCTTCCTCCCACTCTATCTGAACAAAATATCAAAAAATGTCCTCGGGTGAGGGCTTAAAAAAAAAAAAAAAGTCAGTTTTAGCAAAACAGTAGGAGAACAAATACCTCTTTTAATTTGCACATGCTTCTCACAAGCTTTATTTATAGGCACAGTTATATACACGGTGGCTACTACACCTAGTTAGTGTTAAGTTTATTTAAAAAATAAAGCGGTTAGGAACATTTAAAAACAGTATGAAAATAGATAAAAATCACTATTCTGAAATAACCATTGTTGCACATTTTTGTTATTTTCTTTTCTACATTTTCACAGTTGAGTTAATAATAAATGTATGGTTTGGTATCTAGTGTTTCTCTATTTTCACATTAAATAGGGAACAATTTCCAAGCCATTAATACATACTTGAAGATATTATTTTAATTATACTATAATGTCTTATAAATGTGCCCAAATGTACTAACGCATTGCCATATTACTAGGTAATTCTCTTGTGGTCTTTATGGTGCAGTTAGCATCAATATTTTTATCTCCTTCAATTATTCTTTCAGCAGGTTTATTACACACCTATTCTGTGCCAGGCGTTGTGCCTACAGGCCATGGTAAACCAACAGACACCGTCTCTGCTCGCCTCAGAAACACTGTCTTCTGGGCTTCCTCGGAAAGTCCGATGAGAAGGCTGTGGGTGCAGGCTTGTTTGGATGCGTCCTGCATGTAAAGGAGACAGGAGAGAAAGGAGTCAAAGATAACCTCGGGTTTCGAGCTTGCGGAGCTAAGTGATTAGTGAGGTCGTTGAAAACAGCGGGGACATTGAAAAGCAGCGCCTGTGGAGGGACAGGAAGACGCGAGCTCAGATCACTGGACTTTCTGTGATGGCAGGTGAGCCCAGATGGGCATGTCCAGTGCAAGAAACATACAGAATCAGGAAAACGATGAGGATCAAGGGCTCATTGACCCAGCCAGTTCCTGACAAGGAGAAGGTGGAGGGGAGCTGCGGTGGAGCCCTGCCTAAGCCTTAAGGGTGCTCACGGTCTGTCAGGAGGGTGTGGGTGGGAGCTGGACCAGGAGAGGACAGAACAGTGGCACAGAAGTCAAGGAGAGGGCGAGCGGCAGAGACGTGAAGGAAAAGAAAGGAAAGAACTCTCCCTCCAGGGAGATTATAGATCATCTCAGGTCTGTTGAGCTGGTGGGTGGGGAGTTCCAAGGCCGGAGCCTTTCTTTTCTGTCCCTCAGCATGTTCTTGTCACTGCTGGTGAGTATGTGGCACGTTGTACGTGTTCATTAGATGCTTTTAGCCCAAAGGAGAAGGGTTTCCTGCTGAAGGAATGGGAGAGTTGACACAGGAAATACATCTGGGTTTAATTAGGAAAGTTTAGACTGTCCATGGTTTTTAAAGGAGACTCGGGAGCCTCCTCAGTATCTCAGATGCTAGAATGATGGTGGATGTGGCCTCAAGGAGGTGCTGTTCCCGCCCCTGGACTCCGGGCTCTGCATTCATTAAGGTTCTGATTGTGAAATAGATCCTACTGCCGAAAGAAAGGTTGAAAACCCCTGGACTAGTGCTGCCTTCAGGTCCTCCCAGGTCAAAAGTTCTATGAAGAAAAAAAAGTCCATGTAGAAGAAAATGATAGAGAGAGGATCCAGTGAAAGTGAAGATGTTAGAGAAATAAAATTTTAGTGATTTATATACAGAGACAATAGCACAATAGTTAAGAAAACATAACTAATAACGAAAGTTCTGTGCTAATAAGCCAATAGACATGTTAGCAACAAAACTTCAGTAGGGTCATTTGTCTTAAGAAAAAACCAGGACAGTGGGATATCCCACTCTAGACTAGCCAATCACATTACTTTTTGCAAAGAAACTTCTATTTGAACATTAGCTGGCTAGGATGTAGAGATTTGAATTAGCTCTTATGATAAAAAAAAAAGCAAAAACATTTTTTACCCTATGCTCTTGCATTTACATTATGGTGTTACAAGCTTTCTATAAATGGAAAATGAGAGCATTTATATTAAATCATTCATTTTCTCATTAAGTTATTTATATCTTTAACAAATATTTATTACATGGTTATTGTGGGCCAAATACTCTTCCACCTTCTGGGGAGACAGCACAAAACAAAGTTCCTGCTCTCATGGAACCTGTATTCATTCCTGTGTGGGAAGATAGACCACAAGCTAGTGCATGTAAATGTGTCTCGTAAGTGTTGCATGAGAGATGCTCCTCCCACGTGGCCTTCTGGGGGGTCCCTCTCGGAAGGTGAGGACTTGCCGTTGAGTGAAGGTAGTGAAGGCACGAGACAGGCAAATACCAGGGATCAGAGCATTCAGGTGGAGGGAATAGCGACTTGTGTGTGTTTAATGATAATAATACTAAAATTTGAGTTCTCAAGTTCGTATTTGGTGACTTAAGAATCATTCATTCCCTGGCCAGTGTGGCTCACTGGTTGAGTGTCAACCTATGCACCAAGAGGTCACTGGTTCGATTCCCAGTCAGGGTACATACCCAGGTTGTGGGCCCAATCCCCAGTGGGGCGTATGCGGGGGGCATGCAGGAGGCAGCCAATCGATGTTCTCTCTCATCCATGTTTTTATCTCTCTCTAAAATCAATCAATAAAAATATATATATATTAAAAAAAGAGAATTAATTCTTCCTAGTGCATGGAGGTGATTTTTAATATTCTTGTTATTTTGGCCCTGGCCAGTTTGGCTCAGCAGTTAGAGCGTCGGCCTGCGGTCCGGAGAGACCCGGGTTCGGTTCCCGCTAAGGGCACGTACTTCGGTTGCAGTTTGTCCCCGGCCCTGGTTGGTCGTGCAGGTGGCAGCCACTCGATGTGTCCCTTCACGTCGATGTCGATGTTTCTCTCTCTCTCTCCCTCCTGCTCTATCTGTACAAAAAATGGAAAAATATCCTCGGGTGAGGATAAAAAAAAAAAATTCTTGTTATTTTGACCTCCTTTATGTAAGGTGTTTTCTTATATGAGAAGTAAGTCCTTGCTTTGTGTGAAGCATTACATTCCTGTATCTGTTACTGTTCAGAAAGGGAGGTGCACAGAATTTGAGGTGCACTCATACTGCAGCTGAAGATTTGGGATTCCTGATTTCATTCACCAGAAATGTTGGTGCAGACAGAAAAAGTAGCAAATGTTTCTGTTTTGGAGAGTAGATGATGGTTTAGAGGAAGAACCTCCAGAGGATGAAGAGAGCCAGGGGGCACTTTTTTGTCAAGTCAACAGTAGAATTTCAAGAAGAAAACAATGTATAAACTCCATCAATGATCAACCTGACTCTAAGTGAAAGGGAGGTGGTGTGGCTGACACAGTGGGCAGGTGCGGGGGGAGGCTATGGGCATGGGTTTTATTTGCAATGCTGGTGTAGTGCCAAATGGTTTGCAACTGTGATAAGACAAGAGGAGGTAGTTGCTGACCAACTTGTTGATCTGATACATTTTTACAGCAATAGGAATGCTGAAATAGTTTATGTTACTAACAGTTTAGTTTACTAGGGACATAGGGTTGCTTTTAGGCATATCCATCCTACCTGTAAGTATTTCCCAATTGTAGTGCTTTTAGCAAAGACGTTTCTGAAGTCAGTAGTTCACATCTGTGGTCTAACCATTTTAAATGTTCTGAAATGTTTTAATCTAACATTTCCCTGCTTTACACTAACATTTTTATGATACACGACTGTGGTGTCCATATATGATGACTTACTGGCTGTTGCAGTTATTTCTTGTCATGTAACCACCTCAGAACTCTGGGTTAAATCAACAGCAGTCATTTAAAAAAATTATTTGTCATAGTTCTAGAGTCAGCAATTCAGTAAGGCGTCGGCTGAACAGTGCTGGACTTGGGGTCTCTCACATGGTTTCAGACAGATGGTGGGAGGAGCGGAAACACTGAGAAGCTGCATCAGTTGGGGGTTGGCCAAACCCCTCTCCAGTTCAAGCTTCCTCGTGGCATGGTGCTTGGGTTCCAAGAATGGGTGTCTCAAGAGGACCAGATGGAAACTGCCTGGTTTCTCTTAGCCTCAGAAGTCATCCAGCAACTCTCCATCCATCAAAGTGATCCTCACCCAGAGTCAAGGGGAGGAGATACAGACCCCGGTTCTAGATGAGAAGAGTGGCAAGATTGTTGGGACCATGTCTTAAACCTCCAGAACTGATTATGTAAATTTTCATCAGGGCATTTCACCAAGTTCAGCTGATAAACAACTTTGTAGGGAAGAAAACAATCTGGCAAACAGTTTCTCAAGCTGCTGAATTTTGTTGTTGTTTTCCTCATACTCCTGGTAGTCACTGCAGTACTGTGTCCCACAATAATGTGAAGGTGTGAATTGTCACAGTGTTGCTTTGTGGGTCACGGGGTCCCTCGTTTGCTTGTCCCTTCCTTTTTTGACTACCACGTTCACAGATGTGTCAGCCTGCAGAAGATAGGGAGATACCGCTGTGTGCGGTGCATCTGAGGCCAACGCCGAGTGGGATACTTCTCAGCAAATTCTCAGAATGTTATCCATGAAGTAGATTTTTATCACTCAAATTCTCCCTTCAAAATGTTTGTCACTTGCGGTGTGCTCCCACAGATAAGTCTTGTATTCCCCGGGACACAGCCTGTTATCTCTTGTGGAAGGAGGCAGGTAAGCTGGCTCCCAGTGATCCCGCCTCCAGTGTTTATGCCCTGATGTCATCCCCTCCCCGTGAGTGTGGGCTGGACCTAGAGACTTGCTTCTAATGGACAGGCTATGGCAAAGTGCTGGCATATTCCTACTGAGACTAAACTACACAGACTGCTCCTTCCTTCTTGCTCGCCCCCTCTTCCTGCATCACCCGCTCTCAGAGGCAAGCCAGCAAGTGTCCTGTTTAAATTGCTTTGCGGAGGGACCCTCTGGTCAGAGAACACGTTCCCAGCCCGAAGACCTGACACTTGGCAGCAACCACGTGGAGGGGCTTGGAAGTGGCCCCTCCCTCAGCTGAGCAGTCCTGGGAGCCCACAGCCATGGTAACGCTTCCGTTGCTGTCCTGGGAGGGACCGAGCCCAGCACCCAGCTAAGGTGCTCCCGGATTCCTGACCAGCAGGAACTGTGACATGATGTCTGTTACTTAAAGCCCTGAGTTTTGGAGTAACTTGTTCCACTGCCGTATGTGACTAATGCATGTCCTTTGATCCCGTGACCAGGAAAGGGTAGGCACTATTGTTTTATAGCTGAGCAAACCGTCTTCAGAGATTATATGAATTTTCCTAAGAAGATATTCAGTAAGAGCCAGAACTGAGACTAAATCCTAAATCTGCCGACCTTTTCACTGAAATACTCTTTTTTTGGGGTGGGGGGCAATTCTTACCCAAGGAGGGAGGGAAGAAGGGAGGTAGGGAGATAGATAGATAGATAGATAGATAGATAGATAGATAGATATTTTATTTTTAGATAGAAAGGGAGAAAGGGAGGGAGGGAGGCGGGGGAAAGAGAAACATAGATGTGAGAGACATCAGTTGGCTGTCCCTCCCCCCATGACCCTGACCAGGGATGGGCATTGAACATGCAACCCAGGTACGTGCCCTTGACCAGAAATTGAACCCGAGACCCTTCTGTCCACAGGCCAGTGCTCTAACTGCTGAGCCAAATGGGCCAGGGCCAAAATACTCTTTTTTTTTTTTTTTATCCTCACCCGAGTATATTTTTCCATTTTTTTGTTCAGATAGAGTGGGAAGGAGAGGAAGAGAGAGAGAGAGAGAAACATCGACGTGGAAGGTACACATCGAGTGGCTGCCACCCGCACGACCAACCAGGGCCGGGGACAAACTGCAACCAAGGTACGTGCCCTCAGCGGGAACCGAACCCGGGTCTCTCCAGACCGCAGGCCGACGCTCTAACCGCTGAGCCAAACCGGCCAGGGCCAAAATACTCTTTTGTAGTTGGTTGGATGGTTGGTTTTGCTCTGATTTGTAACCAGGGGTGTGCGTGAGAATGACTAGGGAATCATTTCCTGATACACGTTCGTAGGCCCAGATGGGGCCTGTGAATCAGTCTCGGGGAGGCGATGCCTTCAGATACACAGGCAAGCCCTGGCTGATGAGGCCTCCTGGTGGAGAAACTTGCTCTTAAACATACTGTCATATTTTGAAACGTAGGGCATGCTTTACATTTTCTGGCCTTTTATGACAACCTAGACACCTAGATAGGGTAGACATACTCTCCAGAATGTAGGAATTATTATTCAGTCGGGATGAGTCCTGTGCTTCTTACAGGGACACTTTTAGTGTGACCCTCATGGGCACGTCATTGTAAGGAGTATATTTGAGGGTTTCTTTTTTTAATCCTCACCCGAGGACATTTTTCCATTTTTTGTTCAGGTAGAGTGGGAGGGAGAGAGAGGAACAGAGAGAGAGAGAAACATTGATGTGAAAGGGACACATCGAGTGGCTGCCACCCGCACAACCGACCAGGGCCGGGGACAAACTGCAACCGAGGTACGTGCCCTTAGCGGGAACCGAACCCGGGTCTCTCAGGACCGCAGGCCGACGCTCTAACCGCTGAGCCAAACCGGCCAGGGCGAGGGTTTCTTTCACATGGCTTTGGGTTAATAATATTAGGTGACTATTAGTAGAATTGTGTAAACAGCAAATGAAGATTTGTAGTCATCCTATCCCAGCACTGTAACTTCCTGTCTGCTCTGATCACTTGATGAAGGCTCTAGTTCCCTACCTTTTCTTATACCTCTGAAGACGCCCAAGGATACATTTATCCAGGCTCTTCATCTTTTGTGAAGCCTGAGTTCATTTAAAAAAATCTAACCTTGTATCATCACCTGCCCAACCCCCTGCAGGAAAAGAAAAACCACCTCAAAACATTCTCTCCTAAATTGATCTCTCATGTCTCATTATATATCTTGATAGCAAGCTCTGACTGTTTGATTAAAATTTATCATTAAGAATAATCTACCCAAGTCATTGGAGCATGTCGCCTGGGGAACAGTTTTATCCCAGATCAGGTGAACAGATGACCTGACCTTGGAGCCGAGTTTGTCCTCTCTCTCATTTCTTCAGAAAATTACAGGCGTGTGTTTTCCAGGTAGTTGGAGGCTGTGGCAGTGTTGTGCTTTACCTAGAACCTCTTCATCTGCGAATTTTGTGGTACTGGAAAAGTATTGGGAACTATTTTATTTTATTCTTTTTTACACCCCCACCTCTGGCAACCACCAATCTGTCCTCTGTATCTGTGAGCTTGGAGTTTTGCTCAGATTCTACATGTAAGTGAGATCATAGGGTATTTGTCTTTCTGTGTCTGACTTATTTCACTGAGCATAATGCCCTTGGGGTTCCTCCATGGCATTGCAAGTGGCAAGATTTCATTCTTTTTTATGGCTGAATAATATTCACACACACACACACACACACACACACACACACACACGTATATATACCACATTTTCTTGAGAACTGTCTTATTTTAAATGTACCATTCATTTAATTTTTTCTTGGTATTGTGTCTAAAATAAACTCAGACTTCTGTTACTTTTGAATAACGAGATGTTAAAACTGGCAGTGAACTTGAGTTTCTATTTGAGAATATATTCTCCAGGACAAGAGCAAATGTCAGTATCATACTTCACCTTTCACGCTGGCCAGTCCCTGATAACAATTTAGGAATTGGCCCGGCTGGTGTGGCTGAGTGGTTTGAAAGTCGTCTCATGGACTGAGAGGTCCCATTTCAGTTCCTGGTCAGGGCACATGCCCGGATAGGGGCTGGGTCTCCAGTAAGGAGGCATGCAGGAGGCGGCCGATTGATGTTTCTCTCTCACATCAGTGTTTCTATCTCTCTCCCCCTTCCTCTCCCTCTAAAAAAAAAAAATCAATAAAAACGTTTAAAAAAAAGTAAAAGATGCAGGAATTGGTTTAGGGACACATCCCGTGCTATCAAACTTTTGTGCCTTTACACTTGCCAGGAATTACTCTTCTCCTGTCCCCAGTGTCTAAATATAACCCACCTTTTGAAATATTAGAAATGTTTCCCCCTCTAGTGAATTTTTCTCAGATTTTCCTATTACAAATTCTTTCTCCTTCTCCTAGACCTCTTGGTTTCTTTACCCAAACATCTCTGTTCTCTCTCTTCAGTTTTGACCTTGTTATGCTGTTATTTTTGCTTTTAGTTCCCTAATGGAGTTTAGGATTTGGGAATAGGGGTGGGGGAGAAAGGAATACTTTGTGCAAATCAGCCATTAGCATTAACACTGATGCTGCAGAAATAGAGTTGCAATTATAGAATTATTGCAGAGAAGTATTGCATTTTTAAAATGTTATTTTTTTATTACAGTTTGCACTTCATACTTTTTTGTATCAGTTTCAAGTGTACAGTATAGTGGATAGACATTCATAGAGGTTACTATGTGTTCCCTCTGATAATTCAAGTGCTCATCTGGCACCATACATAGTTATGACAGTATTGTTAGTTATATTCTCTGTGCTTTACCTTATATCCCTATGCCTGTTTTGTAACTACCAGTTAGTACTTCTTAATCCCATTACCTTTTTTTTTTAACCCTGTTCCCCAACACCACTCCATTCTGACCTCCATCAGTTTGTTTTCTGTATCTATAAATCTGTTTCTGTTTTATTTGTTTATTTTGTTCTTTCGATTCCACATATAAGTAATATCATATGGTATTTGTCTTTCTCTGACTGACATTTAACTTATCACAATACACTCTAAGTCCATCCATGCTATTGCATATGGTAAGGGTTCGTTTTTCATTGCCAAGTAATATTCCATTGTATAATATGTACCACAACACTTTTATCCAGTGTCTATTGATGGACACTTGGGCTGCTTGCACGTCTTAGCTGTTGTAGATAATGCTGCCATAAACATGTTGGTGTATGTCTTCTTTCGAATTAGTGGTTTGGGTTTCTTTGAATACATACCCAGAAGTGGAATTGCTGCCGTCATAAGGCAGTTCTGTTTTTAATTTTTTCAGGAAGCTCTACACTTTTCCCTAGTGGTTACACTAGTTTGCATACCCACCAACAGAATTACTGCATTTTTTAACTTCATTGTGTTCTTTTTTAAAAATGCGTCTTTTAGGGTAACTCTATGGGGACAACATTAAGAACCACTTTAAAAATTCATTTGTTTGTTGAAAAATAGATGTGAGTTCATATTTTTCTTAGTTTCTCCTTTTTGCAATTTTTGTTCCAATAATATGTAAGTCACTATAATTTAACATTCAGGTGTATAGTTCATTTTATTGAAGCTCAGTAGAACAAATTACTATCACTTTGCTCTAATTGCAATTTAGTATTAAAAATGGTTCATGTTTGTCACGTGAAAAGTAAATAGCTGAAAGGTGTTAATAAAATATTTTTTGGAGAATAATACTGGTCTCATTTCTCAGATTCCATCTTATTTTTGATAAAATGAAATACTGTTTCTCACGCAGAGCAGTGATGTGTGCACATTTTAATCTGATTATAGGCTCTTTGGAGGTGGTTCATTTCGTACAGCAGTTGTGCTGAGTGCCTGTGATACTCCCGGCAGTGGGCTTCAGTGAATTTCTGTGTTGATGAAGTTTGGCATAATTTTCATTGAGTTTTCTTTTTAGAACTTAGTTCTGGCTGGGAGTGCTACTCTGTGGATATCCAGAAGCTAAACCATAACGGAACTTAATATAATTGCCAATTCCTTATTAATTTTATTCCTTATAATGAAAAATATGTTTAGACAAATAATCAGGTAGTGTGTAGAGAGCTCATCTCATAATAGTGAGCTTCCTGATACTATGATGTCCAATTGGATATGAAATGGGAAAGGCATTAACTTTAGTGAAATTATAGTCTTCTATCTAGCAAAAAAAAATTAAGCAAATGTAATACAGTGTTTGTTCATCTTTTCAAACATTAAGCTCAATTTTTGTAAACAGTAAATGATGCTATTACATGGGAAATCTCTGTACTTTCCACTCATTTTTGTTGTGAACCTGAAACTGCTCTATAAAGTCTATTAGGGGAGAAAAATAATGCTGACGATGAATCAAAGTGGAACACTGTCCAAAAACTCCATTCTCTTCTTCTGAGTCAGTAGTAAGACTTCCTTTCATGTCTTCTGTCAGTGAGCCATGCTGTGGAAGGGAATAAACATTTAGGCAGTAAAAATATTTATTGCCTAGCCACTGAGTGAAGGCTGTGCTAGATTGGCAGGCGTGTAAAGATCCTGAAGCCAGGTGGCTAGCAGTATAGTAACAAGGTCAAGTTGAGGCATTAAAACCTACAGTCATTACTTTGGGAGTAGGAAGAGGGGGGAGGGTTGCTGATGATCTTCCTGTGTATTGAAGTTAGTAAGGATTGGGTAAAATGGGAGCACTCGTTTATTTGAACAAACCTGTATCAATATTATTTCAAAAAAAGGTAAGAGGTGCTATACCATGTTGTCCATCACATAAACTCAGTGACTTTCATCGAAATCAGTGAACCTTTGAGTTTTAAGATAAAGAGTGGCCTGTACGTTAAAACAGATATTTTCTGACTCACAAATATTGAACTATTATTTACTAGTAAACTATTCTGTCTCAGCCACCACTTAGCATTTTTTTTTAATCCTCACCTGAGGATATATATATATATTATCAATTTATTTTTAGAGAGAAAAGAAGGGGGAGAGAGAGAGACATTGATGTGAGAGAAAATCAGTTGGTTGCTTCCCATATGTGCCCCAACTGGCGATCAAACCCGCAACCTAGATACATGCTCTGGCTGGGAATAGAACCCCCAGCCTTTTGGTACATGGGAGACATTCCAGCCAACTGAGCCACCCCACCAGGGCTTCACTTTTTTTTTTTTGGTCTAACCGATATATGTGTTTCTTTGTCTTCTAGTTTTCAGAGTAATGATTTTATTCATGAAAATGCTACAAGAAGCAAGCTGATTTTTTGGTTTTGTTTTGTTTTGTGAAACCAACTGCTTGCTATTCTTTGCTCAGTGAGTTAGAGAGCTGAATGGAACACAGCAGAACTCGCGTTCCCTCCAGCCTTTTGATTTACTCTCCGTTGGTGGTCCTGAAGCCCAAGAGCCAAGTTTGACAAATGCCAGGAACCTAGCCTATAATTTGAAGTTAGTGTTCAAAACCCTATCTTAAGAGGAAAAGAACTACCAGTGTGTCTTCTCCTGGCTACTTCCCTTTCACTGCTCAGTGTTTTACTGTCTCTTCCCATGTGATCCTGCCCTGCAAACAGCTGTGCTGTATTTTTGCTGATGTGCACACTTATTCCAGATTATTTCCACTGATGTCAGCCAGGCCTGACAGGCCAAGCCTTCTGTTTACAGCGCTGGGACAGAATCCAAGACAGCACTGGAAGGACGAGCTGCTCCTGCAGGTACAGAAAAGATGCTGAGATGCCACTGGTGTGAGGAGATGGTCAAGGTGTCCTCTCTCCAATGACAGAGACAAGTTCCCCGACTGCTTTCCTCCCACGTACCCTAGGCTGCTCCCTGGTGATTTCTGATGCTTCAGAACTGCCTGCGACCATATGAAGGACACGTTTGAGAAAGTAGAAAAAGACAGCGATAAGATTTCATTTTAAGAGAGCTTTTCAATCCCTAAAAAAGGAGATAGTTTAAGTGAGGTCATCAGAAGAGCAGTTGGTGAAGGGAATGAGGCAGAAAGCTTCTCTGCGCTTCAGGAAGCTCAGCATATTAACCATGAAGAGGATGGCACATTGTAAAAATCAGTGCAGTCCCAAATCTTTTATTTGTATCTGCTTGGTCTTCATTAGAAGAACATTGTGGGGGCAGGGTAGTCCAATGGCAGATCGGTTTTCAAAAATCTGTAACTAAATAAAAAAAGAAAGTACAAATCAGCAGGCAAAAGTATTATGTTTTGTTTGTTACTGGGTTTTGTTTTTTTTTTTTGGTTTTTTTTTGGTTTTGGTTTTTAGTCTTAGAATTTCTGAGAACTCAATATTTACGTTCTTTAGCGGCTTTTGGTTAGAAATGCTTCCTTTTCTTTTGCTCTAGTTCATCTATTCATGATAAAATGTTTAAATATTGTGAAGGAACAGTACACTGTCCAGCGTGACAGATTAATTACCTTCTTTTCCCCTTAAGGGAACCTAGTAAGAATTTGAAGACATATTGGGGCTGATAGCTTGCTTACCCCTACGGCCTGTGTGTTCTACCGAAAATAATGAAAACAGGAAATTCAGGCCTGCTCCTGACTCTCAGGGTATACAGCTTTGATAATACCAGCCTGTCATTTCAGATGAGAAGATAAAAATTGACTCAGAAAAGCAAGAAGAAAGCAAATGAAGAGATTTTATCCACTGTGTGTTGCAGTATAACCTGCTATAGGAATAAAACAGTGATAATGAAAACATAACATGAAGGCACCTTTCAGAGTCGCTCTGCTTTTTTTTTTCTCCTTTCTTGGAAAAGGCAATACTTTTTTAAAATGTGAATATAAAAAGAAACTTTCTTTTTATCCTATCTCTGTGTATTTCATTTAGAAGATTAGTATTTAATTAATTGCACTGAACTCCAAGGGGAAAATCAGGACACGTTGCAGTGACCTGTGTATTCACCTCCTAGCAGGGCTTGAGCAGCAGAGTTGGTTGGCCTGAATGCTCTGTATTGCCTGCATTTAAACAACACATAAATCTTTCCTGTAACTGTAGCCATAACAGCTTAAACCCAATTGTTGTCTTTGAAAGCTCCCTCTCTTTCCATTACACTGTATTGAAAAGTCCAGTGCAAGTGATATAATACAACCATCTGTAATAAATTTATGGAATTTATGACTCCAAGTCATGAGAGGTAGTAAATATAAAAGTATGTTCAAAGATTTTTTTAAATTTTTTTAGATAAATTCTGGAATGAAAGCTCATGATCTCTGGACTGCTTGTTGGAAGACTCGGCTTCTAGTCTATTTGTAATTGGACATGATTGAGCAGGATTCATTTCTTCACCTGTAGAATGAGGCTAGAGTAGCTTTAAAAACATGTTAGTAATATAATTCTTCTTGAAATAAATTCCACCTATAATCCTGAGATCCCAAATTCCACCCGCTTGACCTCCTTCCCTGCCCCTACAATAGCCCTGGTGTGCCTTCAAGAACTTGTACAACTCCAGGGAGCACAGGACGAGAACCGTAAATGGAAAGAGATACCATGTTCATCAACAAGAAGACTCAGTATTTTAGTGAAGTCTCTAAATTGACCTCCAGCTTTAATCTGTTTAGAGAAAGAAAAGATAAGGCGATAACTATAAGGAAAGTCCTGACTGAGAAAATCTGAAATAAAGAACAACTGTGTTATGTATCAAGTTGGAAGTGTGTGGGGGTGATGGGCAATTCTGACTTTTTTTTTATCCTCACCTGAGGACATTTTTCTATTTTTTATTCTGATAGAGTGGAGGGAAAGAGAGGGAGAGAGAGAGAGAGAGAAACATCGATGTAAAAGGGACACATCGAGTGGCTGCCACCCGCACAACCCAACCAGGGCCGGGGACAAACTGCAACCGAGGTATATGCCCTTAGCGGGAACCGAACCCGGGTCTCTCTGGACCACAGGCCGATGCTCTAACTGCTGAGCCAAACCAGCCAGGGCCTGATTTTTTTCTTTTAACCTGAAAAGAATGTAAGCAAGATCAACATGAGAGCAAATCAAGGATCTAACAATTTGGATTTTGAAGGAAGCTCTTATTTTCCTTAAAGAATATCAGTTGATGTCATCTTCTGGTAGTTAGTTGTTGGTAAGTTGGTCGAATTGGAGCCTCAAGGATACACGGGAGGGTCTGAAATAACCTGGTAAGCACTGTGCTAGACTGACAGTGAGAAATGAGTGATACAATTAGTGAAACTCACTGAGAGCCAATGTGAGGTCTCAAGTTGCTGCCTTCTCCAGTGGATGGCAGCAGGGTCCTGGGTCCAGTCTGGAGTCAGAAGCCACACTATAATTTAAACAGGGATGATTTAATACAGAGAGTTGTTAACTATATGTAAGATATTTGCTATTAAGAGTGTATAGAAGAGAATTCTGAAGAATATCCAAAGGCTGAAGGGACAGAACCCAAGAAGGGAACACACTTGGAAAGGGTCTCTAATCCCAAGTTTGGGTTTCAGACCTCATTGGAAAAGGTGTGGCTTCAGCCCACTGGATGGCAGGGAAGCTCTTTGGGTTGCCCTGGGCCAGAGCTCGTCCACGGCTACAGACAAGAGGCTGGTGGCACGGACCTTCCAGTCAAGACTAAGTAGCTGCTGGTCCTCCGTCAGGGGTGCCAGCGGGCCTGGGCTGGCGGGCAGGGCATCCAGGCAGGAGATCCTCTCTTGGTTCTGCAGGCAGGCTGGGAACTTCGACTAGGCCAGGAAAGCTGGCAAGTGGGTGGGATGGCTGGTGCACTGCCAGGGCTCAGGTGCCCCTGGATGGAGCTAAGATCCTTCCTCCTCTGGGGTCCCTCCAGCAAGCGACACTCGGAGCTGAGTAGCATCACGTTGATAAAGGAAACAGTTCCTAAGTTCTGCGCTAAGTAGTCATTAACAATTTCAGGGACTACTTCCTGCAAAGTCAAATGTGAACACACAGACTCGTCTCATTACTAAATGGTAGTTCGATTATTAAATAAAGGAGGAAAACATCTTACACATTGTGAGTCAAAGGAAGAGCGAGATAGATTCCAGTGCAGTTAGAACTCAGAGTCAGGGAGGCTTGGAACGTCCACAGTTTAAAACGGCTACCCTCGGACAGAATGACACATTTTGGCAGAATTTTAAGGTTTCCAAGTTCACATTCCAGGGTGCGGCCACTGTACCATTTGGACACAGGATTAGCATCTCTAATTAATGTTATGTAACACAGAGACCTGGGAGGCAGAGCCCAAGGAGAGACGTTCCCTGTGAGGCAAAATAGTATTTTTAGGACCAGACCGGATTTTTCTTTGAGGGTCCACATGGCATGAAGCAGATGGTGATGTGGGCGGCTGTGGTTTGAGATCTGAAGCTGTTCATAAAGACACCCAGTCTTGTCCTTGTCCAGCTTGGGAGGCGGTGATGGCTACAAGCTGGTCCCAGAGACTGCTGCAAGCTGGTGTCAGCCGTCCCCGCAGGCAGAAAGCGGCACCCTGCAGACTGGTAGCGCCCCAGACTCAACTGTGGGGCGGCTGGGAACCCAGCCTGCTGGCGGCGTTCAGAATTAGCATAGCCGTGCCTATTTCCATCTGAAAAGGAACTAGGAACGTTTTATGCATCATAGTTCTCTTTTACTTCTTAAAGGTATAACTAAAGTTGAAACTCCGCTTTTGCTTTTATTCACTGTTGCTTACGGTTCATGCTGTCTGCCTCCTTGGCTGCACTTATCCAGAAACTTGGCTCGTGGCTGTTAGCGGGAAGGAGAGAGTCATTTCACAAGTGCTCTTTCCCTCCCCAGAAACACATTATACATTTTCCTTGATAGAAACTTCTTACTGCCAACACCTGTATTACCAAATCCATTTCCTCATCTTGATCACTTCTCGTTGTCCTTACCATTTGTTCTCCATATCAATATCCTGTTCCATTTATTTAAAATGTATTTAATCGCCCTGGCCAGTTTGGCTCAGCGGTTAGAGCGTCGGCCTGCGGTCCGGAGAGACCCGGGTTCGGTTCCCGCTAAGGGCACGTACTTCGGTTGCAGTTTGTCCCCGGCCCTGGTTGGTCGTGCGGGTGCAGCCACTCGATGTGTCCCTTCACGTCGATGTTTCTCACTCTCTCTCCCTTCCTCTCTCTCCCTCCCATTCTATCTGTACAAAAAATGGAAAAATATCCTCGGGTGAGGATAAAAAAAAATAAAAATAAAATAAAAAAAAAATAAAATAAAATAAAATTTATTTAATTTTACTGTCTTTTTTGATGGATCTAATTAAAAAGCACTTAGAATTCCACTATGTTATGGAAGTATGTGAATGTACAAGTTAAAATTCTCTCCAGCATCACAGTAATCCCCTCCTTGGCAACTCTGATTAAAAATTTTACGCACATTCTTCTATGCCTGTGCATAAATAGTATGTGTTCATGAACGATGTGTAGTTCACGAAAAAATGTCACCAACATTGTTTTCAATTCGCTCTACTTCGTTTTGACTGCTGCGTGATAATCTGGCTATGGCTGTTACAGTTACACCACCTAGTCCTGAAAATTCAGGTTGGTCCCAGGTTTCTCCTATCATGGAAGTGGCACCTGCTCAGTGACATCCTGGTTTACGACCAGGGCTTCGTGCATGAACGCATTACCTCAGCAGACAAGACTCTAGAAGACTGTTGGGTGTCCCTTGAACGTTCTTCTTTTTTTTTTTTCAATCCTCACCCCAGAATATTTTTCTATTTTAACTTCAGATAGAGTGAGAGAGGGAGTGAGAGAGAGCGAGAAACATTAATGTGAGAGGAATACATCGACTGGTTGCCTCCCCTGTGACCCCAACCAGGGCCGGGGATGAGTCGCAACCGAGGTACATGCCCTTGACTGGAATCGAAAACGAGACTCTTTAGTCCACAGGCTGCACTCTAACCACTGAGCAAAACTGGCCAGGGCCCCTTGAACATTCATACCGCTTTTGACAAATCATCTTCCGAAAATGTTGAGCCAGTGTACGCTCCCATCAGCAGTGGTGCACATGCCCTTCTGTCCTACTCTGACACCAGTGTGACTGAGGCCCCCGAGGTGCCCTCCCGGCTGCGGACTGCGTGGCACTCCAGGCTGCCTCGTCGCCCAGCCCGGGCTTCGCTCTCCCCAGACGGAATTGTCGAGGAGCAAAAGTAGTGTCCTTCTACCCTTCTTAGTCCTTACCTGGGGCCCTTGTAATGAAAGACAGGTTAACAGGAGAAAAACAAAACTTCGTTAACATGTTCACCTCGTGCATTTGTGGGAGGTACCCAGGGAAAAAACGAATAACTCCCCAGGGTGGCCTAGAATCCAGACTTAAATACCTTCTTAACAGGGAAAGGGGTGGGGAGGTGTAGCCTCTCAGAGGAGGGTAAAAGGTTTTAAGGAAGGATGAACAGGTGGGAAGTAAGCTAGTTTGTGACCAAGTTTGGGTGCAGTGTCAACTTCTAGTCTCCTGTCCTGTGACCGGAGTCAGTCTTCACTGGTGGATGAAATTTCTCTGGTGGAGGGAATCTATGATAGTTGAGCTCCATTTTGGTCGCCCATCTTCAGGCAGATAAGGGGAGTTCAGAGGAAGCTCGTCCCTGCATTTGCTGTTTTCCAGGCAACTATAGCTCATAACGATTGATAGAACAGAGCGGCGGATTTGGGGTGGCATGTTCAGCCACCTTCAGCATAACCCCAGTGAAAGCTTGTTTCTCTCTCAGATGGTTTTGCAGGGCGGCAGCATTCCCCGGGGAGTTGTCATAACATACACTCTGCTTCTAGAAAGGTGTGGGTCGTTATCACTCAATTAACCAGGGTCAGTTTTCTTTATCTTGTGAAATGGGAGATCAAGTTATGATAGTTTTTTCCCCTACACCATATACATTTCTAGACAGAACACTGCTAGACACATTTATAAAATGTATAACAATCAGATAACTGTTACCATTAATTGGCAGTCAAACAAATCCACTACAGTTACAACCACCCACCACAGGAGCAAAATAAATTTATTATTTTTTCTTTCTTCCCAGATGAATAGAAACCTCAGATTCATTTCAGCTGGAGAGAATGAAAAAGCCTTCAAGCTAGCAGCTGTCAATAAACTGTCCCCCCCCCCCATAAAGACCATATAACATCAATAAAAAATGAAAACAGGAGGGAGGGGGAAAAACCTAACAACTATTTTCATTTTTACACTTGTCCTTCTAATTTTTTTGATCTGTCATAATTTTTATGTGGTTTAAAATTCTTTCAGGAATTTCATTTTACATTCTGATTTTTTTTCCCACTTGAAACATGACATCTTGTTAGATATTTTAAGGAACAGTTGCAGCCTTGGTGGTCATCGTGTGTTAGTCGAGGTAAGGATGGTGATGGTTTCCCAGAAAAGACGTCTGCCACTTTAAATGTCCTACCGCTGGACTAGAATTGCTCATTCGGCCACACCAGCGCCTTACAGACGGTCTGGGAATGTGAGCCTGAACACGGGTGGTGGCCGTGGCATGAGTCGCAGTATTTCTGCTCAGGAGTTTTGTCTGACGGGTCCCAAAGCTCTGCTGACTCAAGTTGAAGCAGCCAGCAGCCTGGAACTGTGGTTTTAGAGTGGCTGCTGGTAAGCAGAGTAATCAAGGGAGAGAGGCAGGTGCAGAAAAAGGAACAAGTAGCTGCCTAAACAGACACTGAAGTTTTGGATTCAAGTTTAGAATAAAATCCAAAACTCAGCCTTCTCAAATTCAGACTGCACTTGAGGCCACTCTTTGAGGTTTTTCTTCTTTGTTGTTTGTTGATCATTTTGCTCTTTCCTTCCTTCCTTCTTCCCTCGTGTCTGCACTGTACTCTTCAGTGCCTGATTGGCATTGTTCACACACACACACACACACACACACACACACACACACACACACTTAAAATCATAATTGCAAAGGGACTGGAGCATATCAAAGTGACTGAAGGAGAATTGCAGTTTTAAAAAGCACATTCAGTGACCTTGTCTTTGTTCCTGTCAGAATACTTAATTATTTCTGAAATTTTAAAGAACATTTTATGGAAGGCATGAGGATTATATATTTCAGAGAGGATATTAATGTAACTAAAGTTTTAGAAACAGTACCCTAGAACAAATGTTTGTGCTTTGTAGTTGTATTTTATGCTAAATTTTCACTTTTTGAAGATAGCTGTGTTTTTAATTTTTTTTTCAATTGCTTTTGAGGTATAATGAACATGCTATATTTAAAATATGCCATATGATATATTTTGCCATGAAACCATTGCCACAGTCAAGATGGCAAACATATCCATCATCCATCAGTTTCTCCATGGCTCCTTGTAACCCCTCCATCCCCTCCTTTTTTCCCTTCCATCTCCAGGCGACGATGGGTCTGCTTTCTGTCACTTTAGATTCCATTTTGTGTAAAT
Organism: Molossus molossus; assembly: GCF_014108415.1. Lineage (NCBI taxonomy): Eukaryota > Metazoa > Chordata > Mammalia > Chiroptera > Molossidae > Molossus > Molossus molossus. Next base: position 35,881,007 of record NW_023425401.1, on the reverse strand, counting down.
GGAAATATAGAGCATGTACTCCTTTTTTCTTTTTTGAAATGAGGATCTGGTGGTTTTTAGTGAGCATAACTAAGATTCATTTGTGTTGTTAGTTTCCGTAGTCCATTCTTTTCTATTGCTGAATGGTATTCCATTGTATGGATATACCATAATTCGATTATCCATTCATTTGTTGACATTTCGTCTCTAATTTTGTGCTTTCTGATTATTACAAATAAATTCTTATATGGACAATTTTTCCTTTTCCCATGGGTTAATACCTAGCATTGGAAAGGCTGGATCATATAGTGGGTGTATGTTTAACTAAAAAAAAATCTTGCCAATCTGTTTTCCAAAGTTATTGAAGGGTATTACTGTGCCGGCAGCCATGCATGAGAGTTCTGGCTCTACATCTTTAATTTTATGCATTTTAATGGGTGTGTACTGACAGCTTATGGTGGTTTTAATTGCATTTCTTCTGTGTTTTTTTTCTAGAAGTTTTATAGTTTTACATTTTATATTTAGGTCTCCAATCATTTATCATTTCTAGATCAGTTTGCTTTTTTGATTTATTTTTCTTCTCAGTATACGTTGTATTTTCCTCCTTGGTATACCTGGTAATTTATTTTTATTCAGTACCGTATAAAGTGAATTTTTTTTCTGTATTTTTGTATTCCAAAAAATATTGTTCGGCTCGTTCTGTGACATAGTCAAGTTATTAGAAACAGTTCAGGTCTTGCTTTTAGTCTGTGATAGGCAGGACCTAAGCTGTGTTTAGCCTAGGATAAAATTTTCTCTAGTACTGACACAAGATCCTTCTTAGTACTTTGAACAGTGCGTTGTGAATTAAGAGGTTTCCATGCTGACTCTGGGGAATATGCACCGTCCTCAGCCCTGTGTGAGCTCTGGATATTGTTTAATTGTTTGCTTGGTTCTTTCCCTAGCATTGGGTAGCTTTTTTAATTTATGCATTAATCAGAACTTAATTGAATCATCCGTTAGGATCATCGGGGTTTTATCATGACACTGATTTCTCCTCTCTGATGGTCTGCTCTAAAAATTCTAGCAGCCTTTGTTTCCCTGGATTTCCAGCTGAGAGAGGGTACTAACTCTCCCTGGATTTCCTTCTCTGCATTATGACCTAGAATGTTTTCCCAGGCGGTAAGGTAGCTCTCACCTTGTTTGCTTTCTGTCTCTCAGGAATCACTGTCCTTTGTTACCCGATATTTACATTCTTGAGAACCATTTCCCCCCCCCCCCCCCCCCCCCCATATATTTTCGCTGGCGTTTTAGTTATTTCAGAAAGGAGGGTAAATTCAACCTCTGTTGTTTGATCTTGGCGGAGAGTTGTGATTGTTTCCCCATGCCCCCTAGCATTTAGAATGCTGCTAAGTACATAGTGAATATTCCTCAAAGAGGCCTGTAAAGAGTCACTTACATAGACCCACATACAAATAACTGGGTGGTGTGCAAGTCAAAGAAAATTATGTAACAGTAATAAGAAATGTCAGACAACAGAGCCTTTCTGAGCAGGGCTTTCTGGATTGCTCTGTGCCTGGCCAGCTGCAGGGCACCGTGCATGTGAATGTTACCTTCCTCCCCCTGTAATGTATCACCTACCCTGATGATCCAAGGCAGCAGGAGAGGCATCACAACCCCAGACACATGGTAAACAAAACCCACATTTCTTCTCTTCCTTTGTTCCCTTCCTTTCCTCTTACCAGGTTCCTGCCCGCTGCTTCCCCCAGGGAGCTTCTCCCCAGGCCTTCTCATTTGTTCTTCACTGAGAGACGGGGGCCTCCCCATCAGCCGCTGCTGAACGGGTCTGGTTTTCAGTCTTCCTACTTTGGGGTCTGCTTTCTGGCAGGAGACTGTTCTTTGTTTGTATGTCCACTTGCTTCTACCAATTACTGGAGCTTTGTCTTTTATTTTATTACCTATGCCTCTCAAAATTTCATAAGCTCAGAAGCTGAGTCAGGATTTAAAGAAAGACATTCTAGAAATCATCAAAGCAAACTGCCGGGATATTTCCACATGGGGCCTTTTCTCCTTTTCCTCTTTAAATGCCGCTTCCAGCATTGAGAACATTCGAGCTTCTGTTCTTTGTAAGTCAGTCCAGGCTGGGTGAAGCCTAGGTTCCTATCCTATTGACTTACTACTGCATTTAAGGAAAGATCTTCCTTTCAGTAGACCACACAGCCTCGTTATCCTTGTGGTTTTCTGTTCCTGCTGCTTCTCCTTGGTGTACCATGAGGTAAGCAAAGGCAGTTCGGAGTTAGGAGAACCTTAGTGTCTGACTATAATAGTCACAAACGTTACGTAACAGGATTAATTGGAGGCACCCTGTAATTAAGACTCAATCTGCAGAGGACCAGCTCTGCGCAGGAGAGAGCTGGAGAGGCCCAGCCCGGCCTCGGTCTGTGTGACTAGTGAAATAGCTCTTCAAATCCAGAAAACTGGACTGGAAAGTAGGTGACCTGATTTTCCTTTTTACAGTTACAGATGTGCTGAGAGCATCTCACACAGCTCCTCTAGTGTGTAAGCTGATGATATCTTTGTTAGTTGTCAAGATATTAGCACCTGAAAACACCACACTGATAGACACGTGTTTCTGCTGGCTCCGTCACCAAGCTTTGCCTTCAGTCTGTTATAACCAGTGCTGATATTTGAGTTTTAATACTTATAATCCTGGTATGAGGGAAGGGGGGATCAGGGAAGAAGGGAATATAAGTGAACTGCAAAACTTCCTTCTGCTCCTGTTAAGCTGTCTACCATGGGTCTCTCCTTGCTTCCGTAGATTAGTTTCTGTTTCAGGGACTTTCTGTTCTGACACTCAGTGCTTTATTATAGACATGGGAAACTGAAACACAAAGGCAGTCCAGAACAGAAATAGAGATTTCTTTGTGACCTTCTCATTCCTTTCTTGGAGTCTAAACATGAGATCATGTTTAGAATGATGGTCTAGCCCATGCTCTTTTTTCCCAAGATTTTTTATAAATGTTACCAACCCTACAGCATTAAACATGCCATCGCAGACAATGGTCGTTTTATTTGTAGATCTTCATTAGAAGACCGTATATTGTCACCAGGCTGAATGTGATGTAGAAATGCAGTAGTTCTAACCAAACTTAGGGATTTTGTATGCATTAAACAAACTAACATTTTAAACAAACTTACCGTAGGTTAATTGTCACTAAACTAAGTTAGCTGCCAGGAAAGCTTTGTTGTCATTAATATTATCAATGGAGTCCTGTTTCGTTTGAGAGGTAAGGATTAAAGTGCACTGTGGTGTGTGCCCAGAAGGTGTGCGGGGCAGCCTGTCTCAGGTTGCAGTGGCTGAGTGCCCACTTCCTGGCTGTATGGATCCCCCATTTATAAAGTTCCACTGTGGAATGGGGCAGCTGGGAAAGCCCCTCAAAGTCTATGATTTGTTTTTATTCATAGTAACACACATACTCCTTGAAACTAAGTTTTGAGAAGTGTGGTCCACCGTCACCAATATGTATTAAGACCCTGGGCGTATTTCCCTTCTAGCATGCGTCGCCCCCACAGAGGCGGTCTGCGGAGGGTGCCCTTGGGCTTTGCCCAGGCCCCGGTGCTTTTGCTGGCTCCTTTCCGCATCTGTGAGGTCCAGACACGGTCATCTCTTCTTCTCCGACCCAAATCCACATGCCTCTCGTTCCCTTTCAAATCCGGTCCGTCTCTTTACTGAACCCCCTTATCTACCAAGGTCATTCCTGTTTCTCTTTCTCTTCCCAGGCCCTGCCCTCTCCTCAGGGCCTTCCCTGGCTTCACTCCCTCACCCATGTTCCATCCCTTTTTTGTTTTTTTAGTTCTCCTCAGGGGACATGATTTTATTGATTTATTTAGAGAGAGACGAAGGGGGAGAGAGAAACACCAATCAGTTGCCTCCCGTATGTGCCCCTACTGAGGATCGAACCCACAATCTAGGTTTGTGCTCTGACCAAGAATCGAGCCTTCAACCTTTGGCATACAGGATAATGCTCCAACCAACTGAGCCACCAGCCAGGGCTCCATCTGTTTTTGCCACAACGGCATCTGCAGCGAAGCTCTTCCATTGCTAACCCCTCTGGACTCACGATTCAGATGGCACAGCCTGTGCTTGTCCTGTGCCCTGTGCACCCAGCACCGCTCCCCATGACCGCAGATAGGTCCAGCAGCGTTCCCCTTCCCGGCACAGTGCTTCTCCTCAAACACGCCTTCGTTTTTCACAGCCTACTGCACAGAGTATAGGTAAGCCTCAGTTCTGCGTTCTATGCAATATATATATATATTATTGGAACCTCCCACAAAATATTTGTTTGCTTTTACAAGAAGTAGTCCAAAAAGGATCATTGGTGACACATATTCATAGATTACTGTGTTGAAATTACATTTTGAGGACTTGATTTCGGGGGTGGGGTTTGGGGTCGACATGTAGCATGTCAAAATTTCTCCCACATAAAGTAATAAGAAGTAGGCCCTCCGTTAGCATGGAATGCAGAACTCTGGCTTTGCAGATACAGATTACTGAGCTAAAGTGAGCAATGTCTGTGCTAACCAGCACTGCATAATACATCCTGCTACTGTCACACTGGAGGATGCTGGGGGACAGAGCTGACCTCCAGGCGGTCCCCACTTACGGCCTGTATACCTGCAGGTAAACCTCTGCCCTTGTGAGTATTGATCGGGGAATATTTGAAATCTGACGTGTTTTCTCTGCCAGCAAAACCATAATACTCTAACATGTTTCTACCAATCACCTTTTACCCATGCTTCTCATTTTACCATGATTTCGGGCAGCCCTTCAGGCCTCAAGGACTGAATTTCGTGTATCTGTCAGTTTTAAGGAACACTCTTCCACACGTGCTCTCAAGGACTGATGGAAATCCAGCCAGCCATTGTCAGAGGTGCTGCAGTTCACTCGAGGGATGTTTACGTTTAGTAGTGTATGTTCTTGAGAGAGTATACTGTCTCTGATTGTTTAGTGTGTGTGCGGGGCTCCACCTGGACTGTCAGCCTCTGTGAAAGGTGAGCTCCTGGGAGACCTGCAGTCCAGAGCATAAGCAGAATCGCAGCGTGCCTTCGAAACCTCAGTACGTGTCCTCTCAGGCCTTGCTGTGACCAACCCAATGCTCTTCTATGCTAGATGCCTTTTATATTCACCACTTAGGGCAAGTTTGAAGGATTGGAAACCCGTTTCTACAGGAGTAGGAAGGTGTGTGTGTGCGTGCGTGTGTGTGTGTGTGTGTGTGTGTGTGTGTGTGAATGACTTTTATTCATCTGTTAAACTGTTGAGCAAAACTCAACAAAGCATTGTCTACAGTAACTGGAGATGCACAGATGCACGAGTGTCTGGAGAGGCACAGAAAGTGACTTAGAAGGGACCTTAGTTAAAGCTTTCCACAAACCTCGGTATGCCTTTTGTTCCTCTTAAGAAAAACAGGAAAAGGAAGTAAGAAACAAAATCCTTATATCAAGGAAGAAGGCAGTCTACGTCCCCGTGGGCTCTTGTTTGTCTGTTCTTGGGTCCCCAGTGATGTCCCCTTTCTTCCCTTTATCGGCTGGAATCCATTTGTAATGAGCAAAAATGGTTTAAGGACACAGGTCTATTTTCTCTGAAGCTAATATTTCTTAGCGACATACATTCCACTTTTCAAAAGAGATTGACCTTTTGAAAAGAGATTGTTCCCCACTGTTTTCTCCAATATGGAAAGATTCTCAAGATATGTAAAAGAAAAAAGGCAACGTATAAAATAGGTCTAAGAGCCCATTAGTGGAAGGAAGGGAGAATGTTCTGCCGAACAGGGGGATATGATATGATGTCCAGGGGGTGCACAGAGCTCTTTCCAGATGGAGGGTTAGGGTTCAGGTCCGGGCCTGTGCCGACAGATTGCGTTTTTATCAAATACTCTTCTATGCTATTAATTATTACGATTATTACTGTTTGCATATGATATTTTCATAAAAAAATTTAAAGGTGAAACAGAGTTTTCAGAGAAGAGAACCTTTTTCAAACAAGACATCTGAGTAGCTTTCCTGTAAACGTGCAGCCCAGCGGTAGGCTGCACGCTCGATGATGCTCACGCGAGTCCTGGACTTTTGGTCTGTGTGTTGCTATCATTGATGACTTCAGCTGCCTCCATAGGTATCTGTGCTTGACATGAGCAGGGTGGACGAGCTGGGCTTTTATGATGGATGAGTGTCAGAGCTCCTGGAAGGGCTGTGCGTTCAAAGAACTCTGTCGGGAGGAGCCAACACCACTGTATCCTATTGTTATTTGTGTCTGTAAGTAGGTGAGTCTGTGCACGGAGATAACAGAGCGTTTTGAATTACCAGGCCACCCGGGTGCAGAAGCCAGCCAGCCTTCCAGATTATTTCCATAACTAAAGAATGGTGCTGCTTACCAGCTTCATCCCATTTCAGGGCTTGAAACCAAAGTAGATTGGCTTTGCATCAGCTCTAGCTGTACCGGCAATCAACAGACACAGAATTGTGGCGTGGTTTCCTAAACAGAGGGAGAGTGGTATTTCTGAGCGAATGTGTGATACAGTTCATGACAGTACTGATGAGTAGATGCACAGTGGCAACGTGCGCAATCCTCAGTACCAGAGAAGCAAGAAGGGAGGGAAAGGAAAGGGAGCCACCCTTGTTCAGAGACCTCAGGAGTATTGTGATGTTGCAGAAAGAATCTGGGCCCCAGGGTCCGAGCTCTCTCTGCTTTTCCCTCGTTCTTCACGTGCTCGCTCTTTGTCTTCCTACAGCACACTTCACTTTCCCAGCCTTGTCTGTATCATGAACACAAGAGTACCCAGCCCGGTAGGATTACTGTGATGATTGAAGATAGAGAGGGTTTGTGGCAGAGAAAGCCCGGCGTATGCAGTCCCCAGCAAGTAAGGAGCACTGTGCAGTTATTGGCAGAGAAGCGGCAGGCTCCATGCTATGCACTGTCCGCAGCAGCCCCGGGCTGGCCCCGCTCTGTGAATGGACAGTTCCATCCAGGACCAGCTCCATGCATTTCTTCTTTCATGTCGGTCGTATTAAGCTTTGATACTCCTCTACACCTTTTCCAGGGAAAATTACACCAAATAGACTAGCTTTGATCTATTTTCAATTTTGACTGAATTAGGGACAATAATACCGTATTTGAAAGTATAGCCAGAGACTCCAGGCTACAAAATGTCAAACCCTTTTAGTCTTTTCAGATCTTGAAAGTAGATGATTAACCATTGTCAGCTCCACATTGACTTGGGCTGTCTCGGCTATTGAACTCCTGGCTCCAATTCACACCTCTATTCTCCCCCTAATCCTCTATGCTTTTGTGTAGTGCCTTAATTTCAGGAGGGCATTTATGTATTTGTTTTGTTATTTTAACAGAATTATGATCTTTGATTTATTCTATCCTACAAGCTGCTTTTAGTGTAATGGTTACAAAGCATCTTATAGCCAACAAAGGGACTATTAAAGCATTAATATCTTCCTTTACTGCTCAGGGCTTTTGTCCCCATAACGCCAATGTGTGAAATTTCATGTTAACAGGACTGCAGGTGGACTGGAAGTGCAAAGAACTCTTTCTCATCCTTGATAATGCTGCAAAACAAACCACTTCAAAACTTAGTGTCTTAAAAACAACTGCTTACTCTTCTTAAATGCTCATGGGTTAGTTGGGGTGGGCTGATCCAAGCTCAGCTCATCAACGCCAGGTTGAGTCCACGTTTGCTCCACACATTTTCTTCCTCCTCGGGCCAGTGGGCTGACCAAGGCATGCTTTCCTCTGGTGATGGCAGAAGGGCAAGAAGGATGAATGGAAACAGGTGTTACCTCCTAAGTCCTGAGTTTGTAACTGCCCCTTTCACGTCCAGCCCCATGCCATTGGCCAAACTAGGCCAAGAGCCATGGAGGAGCTGTACATCCAGAGGGCAGAGCATCCATTTATAGGAAGGGGTGAGGAATCAAGATCAGTGATACAACCAACCACATCCAGCTTTGCCACTAACCATCCAGGGACTTGGTTCGAGCAAGTCTCCGAGCCTCAGCTTCTCGGGGAATTGCACTCACTCATGGAATTCCACAAATAATTTCACCACCTACTTGGTGCCAGGAATTGGTCTAGGTGATGGGACTACAACAGTGAACAAAATAGTAAGAAATCCTTGCCCACATAGATCCATATTCTAGTCAAAGAGATAGAAAGTAAATAATGTGTATGTGTGTAATGAGTTTATGAATGTACATGTCAGAAAGTAATAAAGTACAATGAAGAAAAATTAAATAGGGTAAGTAAAATAAGCCGCCTCTCCATGCCCCATAGATTGCCATTACTAACAGTTTGGTGTCTGTGGTGAAGGGAGTGGATAGTGGAGTCTAACCACTGGGGTTTGAACCCTGCTCATCCTTTTACTTGTTCTGTGATCTTGGGCATTTCTCTTATATTTTCACTACTGGATAAAAATTCCCGCAAACTTAATGCCTTAGAGAAACATACATTTATGACCCCATAGTTTGTGTGGGTCAGGAGTCCAGGCAACACCATAGCTGGGTCCTCTGCTCAGGATCTCACAAGGATACAGTCTAGGTGTTGGCTGGGCTGCATACCTTTCTGGAACTTGGGATCTTTCTTCCATCTCCTGTTGTGGGATCTCTTCCTCCTGTTGTGGTTGGCAGAATTCAGTTCCTTATGGTTGTAGGAATGATGTCCTCATTTTCTTGCTGTTAGCTCCCAGCTCCTAGAGATCCCCATAGTCCCTTGCCATGTGACTTTCTCCTAATACTTCTCACATCAAGGAAGCTTGCTTCTTCAAGGCCAGTGGGAGAATCTTTCTCCACTCTTCCAAGTCCACCGAGACAGAGTCTTACATGATATAATGTAATCATGGGAGTGACTCTCCCATCACTACTGCCGTTTACTGTTGACTTGAGGCACGTCATGGCTTCTGCCTGCCTGCAGTGGGCGGGGTTTGTTCCAGGGCTTGACTGACTGAAGGTCATCTTAGCATTTGTCTGTCACAACATGGTACCTCTCAGTGTCTCGGTTTCCTCATCAGTAAAATGGAGGTGATAATAATATCTACCTTATCCAGTGGTTTTGAGGATGAAAGGAATTAATCGAGTAACTCACTTAGAACAGCACTGGCTACAGAGAAATTCTTATATGTTAGCTATTTTATCATCTGTAAAACATGAGGATTTTGTTAGATGATTTTTAAGATCCCTTTCAGCTCAAACATTATATGGTTTTGTTATAATTCACTGTAATGCAAAAATGAATAAGGACAAGAAATCTGATTTAAAAAGAGAGAGAGAGAAAGCACATTATAGGGATGAGCTTGAATTAATCTAAATAGGCTACATTTCCAGGAGGCAGGAGTCTTTCCTCCTTTATGCAGCCGTCAGTGGAACCTCCGCAAGTACTTCCTGATGTGAGGTTCGGTGGGCTGTCTTGTCAAGGGATCTTTTGGGGGACCAGAGATTCTCTAAGCAAATATTGCTTAGTAAGAAAGTCTCCTCCTTTGGTCACCATACTGTCCTTAAAGTAACTGAAGCCTGAGGATCTCAAATAGATCATTGGATGATGCCACTGAATTATGTAATGTAACAGTTTGAACACAGGTGCTAGTGCTATAGTTGAGGGGGGAAAGGGTGAATGCGTCTAACCAGACCTGTTTAAATATGAGTAACTGAAGCCGTACAGCCCCTGAATGCCCTCTCCCACCCACACAGGCCTGTGAAGAGAGGGTCTTACAGTCACCTCTTCTGAGGCACAGGAAGCATGCAGATCTTGCTGTTACTGCTTCCCCTGCTAAGAGCCGGTGATGGAAGCCCTTTCTCCCCAACCAGACAGGAAACGGCCTGGGTGTGGAGCCGGGGAGTGTGCAGTCCCTGCATTCCCGGTCTCTGGGTAATGCGCTGTGTCTGGCGCAGCGAGGAGCCAGGAGGCAGCCCCAGCAGTTGTTTGTATGATTCACACTCTGTGTGTGTGTTCTCCGTGTAGAGGCCCATGCTTTAGACCAGCAGTGCCTCTGGCCTTTCGAGCTGGCTGTCGAGGGGGCTGTCCTGGGCTCGTAGGAGGTTTAGCAGCAGACCTGGTCTCTATCTACTAAATGCCAGTGGCCATCCCTCCCTTCATCCCATCGTGACAACCAAAGATGTCTACAGATCTTGCCAAATGGCCCAGTACCTTTTACATATTTATTTACATACTTATCGTAAGTTTTAAAGAAATAATTAAAAAACATGCATGATTTTTAAAAATTCAAACAGTACAAAATGGTAAAGAGTAAAAATAAGTCTCTTACCCTGGTACCCAGCACCAGGTTTCTCCCTCCAGAGGCAAACGTGTCACCATTATTTAGGTCATCAGAGGTCTCCAGAGATTGCACTGAAATTTATTGCACAGATATGAGTATCTAGTTATGGGTATCTAAGCACATAGGCATTTGTATTACCTATCTATCTATCTATCTATCTATACACACACACACATACACACCACACACATACATATATATATTTAATTTCTTTTAACCCTCATCCAAGGACATGCTTAGAAAGACGATGGGAGAGAGAGAAAGGAAAACATCAATGTGAAAGAGAAACATTGATCAGCTGCCCTCACATTCGCCCCGACTGGGTATCAAACCCACAATCCAGGTATGTGCCCTTGCCAGGAATCGAACCGGCAACCATTCTGTGCGTGGGACAATCCTCGATTAACTACTCTAGCAAGGCAGTATTATATTTTTATTAGTAATTTCTTTTTCATTTATGTTCAATATGAAAAGAAAGTGACTGGAATGAATCTCTTTTACTTTCTTTTCATCGTACTTTTGAAGAAAAAGTCTGTCAGCTCTTTCTGGACTGATGTATAGTCTCTCAAGAAGAATTATTTCTTGCACGGTGAGAAGCTGCGCCCTCTTAACTCATTTCCTTGGCCTCTGGAGCCTCTCACCATGGTCTCTCTTAAGACTGATGCCATGTGGCAGTAAGGAAGAAGTCTTTGGGGCATCAATATTTTAAGCTCTTGACGGAGACATTTTTCATCTAATGAAACAACTGAATCCTTCCAAAGTACTAACAGCTGTTTTTTTGCTGGGAGTATAAGAACTGTGGCTTCTATTGATTTCCTTGTCCTGTTGAGGACACTACTAACGAACCTCATGAGGTTGTATTTTTCTCATCACAGCACCAGCTTCTCACGGGGTGGAAGACGATGTTCTTATCAAGGCTTGTACATTTGCCGATATTCGTGACTTACCATTTTCATAATAAATGCGTTGTTCTTCCTGCTACTTCAAAAATCTGTTTTCTGTATTATAGTAACATGAAATTTAAGATTGATTTTTGTTGGTCTTAGTGGTGGTGGTGATCTGCCCATAAAGTTGACTTCCACAGCTTCAGCAAAATATATAATACAGCCCTGGCCAGTTTGGCTCAGTGGTTAAAGCATTGGCCCACAGACCAAAGAGTCATGGCTTCGATTCCAGCCAAGAGCACATACCTTGGTTGTGGATCGTCACTGGCCCTAGTCAGGGTCACGCGGGAGGCAACCAGTTGATGTGTCCCTTTCACATTGACGCTTTTCTCTCCCCCCCCCCTCCCTCCCTCCCACTCTATCTGAAGATAAATGAAAAAATATATATATAATATGTATCTTCAACTGTATATATATTTTGTAATTCAGGAAAGATTTTTCAAACTGATAATTCCTGTTCTTGGCAAGGTAAAACACGTACTCTCGTACTTCTGATAGGATTATAAATGGACATAATGATTCTACAGAATAAACTAGAGAAACATCTAAAATAATCATATCGTCTGGCATAGAAACTAGCCTTCTCAGAGTTGCTATATAATCACAAGGACAGAAAGATTTCTGACTAGAAAAGTCCAACAACAGAGATACAGATAAATTATTTTTGTTATTACTGCTATTACTATTAGCATTACCTAACAAAGTGCTATACGAAGAATTTTTATGCATTACCTGATTAACTCTCACAATGTTGTGAAATAGGTGTTATTATCCCCTGACCATAAAAGGACAGCTGAGCAGGCCATCAGCATGATAATAGTGACGGTGGTGATGATAATGATGGCAACTGACATTCACTGAGTTCTACTGTGTCATGTTTCTCTCGTGCATGTCTTACCTTATTTAATCTTCTTATCAAGAGCCAAATGAGGTAGGTCCTCTCTATTATTCCCATTTTCCCAAAGGGGAACCTGGAGCACAGAGAAGTTAACCAACTAGAATAAAATAGGTTAAGATATAGTATTCAGATACTCTGGTGGGGTTAGAGTGTGGGTAGATTGCTTTTGGAGTCACATTCCTCTTCATGCCTACCAAGGTCATGTGGCTGGTTTAGTAAACGGCAGACCAAGACCCAAACTCAAACCTGTTAGACAGTCTTTTAATCACCAAGCAGGATAACCAATCAGTTAATCGAATTCCACGTCATGGATTGGCTTGTAGTATGTCATGTGATGACTTACTCTCCAGAACTGAATGGATACATGTATAATCCTGAGAGGCTGTCAAAGATAAGGAAGAAATGAGCCCATGCATCATATTAGGATTACACCCCCATTTCCCCGGCTGCCTCCAGGATGTGATGGCAGCTTCTCAGCTGGAAAAATGACTGTGTGGGGGGTTTCATCCCAGAGGGAAGGATACCAGCTGGGCCTAGAACCTAGCAACTGTGTAATTTTAAAAAAGGAGTGCGGCCCGGCCGGTGTGGCTCAGTGGTTGAGCGTCGACCCATGCACCAGGAGGTTGCCTGTTCGATTCCTGGTCAGGGCACATGCCCAGGTTGTGGGTCCGATCCCAGTCGGGGGCGTGCAAGAGGCTGCCAGTCAGCATTCTCGCTCATGGATGTTTCTATCTCTCTCTCCCTCTCTCTTCTCCTCTCTCTAAAATCAATAAAGAAAAAATATTTTTTAGAAAAGAAAGGAGTGTGGACTCTGAAACCAGTCACTCTTTTGAAATCCTGCTTAATAAGGTCTTAGTCAAGTCCCTTAACATGTAAGGCTCAGTTGTCTTATCTGTAAGGTGGAGGAATGTGACTCCCCCAGAGGCAGTGTGTGAGGATTAAGTGAGATGGTGTATCAAGGGTCCTGCACCAGCGGAGCCCTTGAGGGTGTGGCCGAGACCCTCCTTTCCCTCAGGCCTCCACGGACACACTCCGCACACCTCTTCCTGATTTAGTAGCAGCCCTTGAGTACTGAACACTCTCATCTTGTACACACGCCCTCCAAAGTCCACAGCCATGAACATTCTTGTACCCAACCACCCAAGAGTTTTCTACCCTCCCCACACGCAAACAGTCCAGCCTGGCCTGAAGTGTACCTGATGTTGAATAAGTTAAAGTAACTTAAGACTCGGGGGTATGTCTTGAGGTGTTTCGTTTGCTCACCTGCTTCATCACTGGCTTCCTCTGAAATAAGCGAGGTTTTCTTGGTCAGAGGTGGGAGGGTCTGTGTATTTTCAGTGTTTGTTTCTAATCTAGTAGCAGAACTTGTCATAGTACATATTAATAAGAGAATAAAATTCTGATTTATATTATATATGCTCCACAACAAAACTCAGTTGCCTCGTGCTACACTATAGTTGTACCTGCCACTGTGTTCGGATCTCTTCCTTCTGAAGTAAAGGCCGAAGAACCTACTAAGGAGGAGATGGGGTTCTAGCAGGGGGCTATCCAAAGATAGAAAGGTACGTTTTCCAAGGCGTCTTGGGGAAACCAAGCTGGTCAGCTCAAGTAGGAGGTGGTTTAAGGCTTATGCAGTGAATAATTTAGGAGAGGACAGTGATTTTATGACTTAAGTCTGATTAAAGGGCACACATGCAAGCATAGTACATGGAGTGAGCAAGTGCTGAAAAGTACGGTGGTGGTTCATGGGCTCGAGTCCAGTCCTTTAAGGGACTGTGCGCGGCTCGATCATATGGCTGCTGCGGACAAGGCTGGAAGGAGAAAGAAAGACACAAATGGCCGTGCTTGTAAATCAGGGTTGTCTATAAACGCATTTATGGAGGACAACCTTGTATAAATAAGACTCTGAGCCAACTGCCTTGCACTGTCTCTAATGCAACATAAGGAAAATAACAGTGGCGATGAGTGTTTTCCTCTTTTTGAATTTAATTGCACATCTACTAAAAGAATGAGTCCCCAGTACTCTTAGGCAGCTGTGTCACTGGCCAAAGTCTTAATCGTGTATCTTTCAACAATGCCTACCCACCCTAATCTCCATTCCTCAATTAACTCTACTGGGAGCCTATTTCAATCATAAGAAACCAAAAGACAGAGGTTGCTGAATATTTTTAAAAGCTCGGTGAGCCCAGCCAGTGTTGCTCAGTGGTTGAGCGTCGACCCATGCGCCAAGAGGTCACCGGTTCAATTCCCACTCAGGGCACATGCCCAGGTTGTGGGCCCGATCCCCAGTGGAGGGCATGCAGGAGGCGGCCAGTCAATGTTCTCTCTCATCAATGTTTCTATCTCTCTCTCCCTATCCCTTCTTCTCTCTCTAAAAATCAATAAAGAAAAAATTAAAAATTAAAAAAATAAATAATAGCCCTGGCCGGTTTGGTTCAGCGGTTAGAGCGTCGGCCTGCGGTCCAGAGAGACCTGGGTTCGGTTCCCGCTAAGGGCACGTACCTCGGTTGCAGTTTGTCCCCGGCCCTGGTCGGTCGTGCGGGTGGCAGCCACTCGATGTGTCCCTTTCACATCGATGTTTCTCTCTCTCTCTCTGTTCCTCTCTCCCCCCACCCCCACTCTACCTGAACAAAAAATGGAAAAATGTCCTCGGGTGAGGATAAAAAAATAAATAAATAAATAATAAAATAAAAATCTATTTAAAAAAAAACTTGGTGAGCTTTTTGAAAGAACTAAGTTGCCTGCCTCCTTAGTGAATGTGATCATTAGAAGACTGTGTGCCTCGGGTGGGCCGGCCCTTTGCCCCTGTCTGTGGACAGGCAGTCCTGGACAGCTGTCCTCTGTCCCCTGCGGCCTGGCTGTGGAGGATGGGGCAGTGGAGCGAGAGTACGGAGATGCTGCCTCCTTGAGAGAGCAGAGGACCAGCAGCGCCGACAGCTTCAGCTGTGCAAGGTGGCCACACTGTGTCACCGTTTCCATCCCGAGCTTTTGGGCAGCTTTATCCTCTACTGCAAATAGTGAAGCTTCCAGGCAGTGTTTTGTGATGTGTTGATAATCTAGACTAAAAGCCAGCTCTCAAGAAACAAAACAAGATGGTCTCATGATGGAGACTAGGAAGAGATACCCATTGTTGGCCTGACCCTGATGTGTCTGAGTATCTTTCAGCTTAATTTTGCCCTTCACATGAGGATAAATCTCATGGTCAAAGGTCAACATATGGGTTTAAATTATTTTTACGGTATAATCTAACAGGAGCCCATTAGTTCTTCGGACTCCAGAGACCATCTTTTCTCCCCTCCCCCACCCGTCACCATTAGCTGTGTGACCCTTGCAGGTCACTCAGCCTGTTTCAGACATCATTTGTATGTCTCTGTATAAATCTGAGATCCCCACTTAGGGTTTATTAATCATTATATCGCACTTCACATTCATATGTACTAAAGCCCCTTCCCCCAGCCCCTCTGAACATTATAAAACTTTCTGTCCAAACTGTCGTGACACAGGGTAAATTAGTGCGTGTGTTTCCCACCGGGAGCTCCTCCAGGGCAGGCTCTCACTCTCTTTTCCTTGGTACACGCAGGCGGCCGCAGATCTCTCGGCCTCCACCCGCCCCTTCCTGTGTCACTGGAGATAACAGTGCGGAGTGTCTCAGTCTGTACCGGCTGCTATTACGGAAGATCATAGACTAGGGGGCCTAAATAACAAACATTTATTTCTCACAGCTGGAGGCCGCAAGTCCAGGATCAGGGCCCAGCATGGTCCAGTTCTTGGTGAGGGTCCTTGTCCTGGTTATGTCTTTACATGACTTTCCCTGGAGGGCATGCTCAGAGAGATCCCCGGCTCCTCCTATTTTAAATAAGGATCTTAATCTGATTGTAATTCTTTCCCAAGACCATCTAGAAATACCATCACACTGAGGAGTGGGGTAGGGGTAGGGTTTTAACATAATGAGTTTTGGGGAGGAGGAGACCCAAACATTTAGTCCATAGATATGTGTTTAAAAAAGACTGATTAAGGAATAAGGAAGATGTAGGTATATATCTGCTTTTGCATTAATCTCTTAGCTGATTCATGTATAACCTACAATGCATAACTAATAATGTCTAGTTATTGGAAAATAATCAGTCAAATATGCCACTTGATGCAGAACTGCATTAAAATATAATGTGAAGTTAACCAGATAGCTCAGAATAATCTAAGCTGGTGCTGATGAAGCTAAATGAACAGCAGTTTAGCATTCAAAATCAAGAATAACAGCAATTGAAAGTTACACCCAACTCACTGTGATACTGATGATGAACCCCTAGTTCGGTGTTCTCCGGAGAACTGCTCAACTCCAGCTCTCTGGACGTGCGGGCAGTGGACAGATGCATCCGAAGTTGTCCGGACCTGAGTGGCAGCTGTGCTTCCTGAGAGAATACCTCGTTTCCAACTCTAATTTACTCATTTTAGATTATAAATACCAAATTTTAGCACTGGTATTCTAAACACTGGTTCGGGACCCACTGAACTGGTCAGAAATAAGCAGCCCATTTGTAGGTGAAAGTCTGTGGCGTTGGATGTCATTTGCCAGGACAGTGTTGCATTGAGAGTGAGGGTCTGTTCTGGACCAGGACTGGGCCGATGGGGCTGATGGGCCAAAAGCTTATCATGAAGGTCACCCTTTATCAGGGACTACCTTTTCCATAGTTGTATCCTAGCATCTCGAGCAGAGTCCTTGGCAATAACAAGCATGTAACCATTTTTTTTAAAGAATAGGCAATAATATACACATATGTTGTAATTGTATATATCCAAATAGTATATATACAGTTGCAAAAACTAATAAAATATTGCCGATGTAGCACATAGTGTAGAACTTTCTTGACCTAAAATTTTAAACAGCCTTTTTGCTAGTAAACTTCGCAGATTTAGTTGTTAACTCACACATTCCTGCATACCCCATTCAAAGCTCTAAAAATAGCAGCATCTTTTTTAAGAACAGGTAAAGGTATAGATTTCTTCTCCTAAGCAGGTCCTGACCTACATACTCCCAGTATAGGTGCAGCACTTACTCTGTCCTGTTCTCCCTCCCCCACCTACCTTCACCACTGCAGACACAACAGCACAGGGATGGGGGCACTCCTTTTAGTACTGTCCACTTCTTCCAGGAGCCCCCATTCTGCCTATCCAATGCCCCCTCCTAAGTGCCTCTGTGAAAGAAGAGGTAATGGGCTGTGAAGAGAAGGAAAATCCAGCCTGACCCTGGGGGCAGCCTCCAGACCTGCCCCCTCCTCCCCTCCTCCCTGTAGCATTGTCCCTGTTAACCAGTGACAAAAATGCAGAGAAAATGATTCACTTTGTAACCACCTCTCATCCCCTCCAGGAGAGCTCTTGTCACCTCTCCCAAGTCACAGCTCCCTTTGTGTTCTTGACCTCAGTCCCATCCCAGCCTCTCCTCGGGCTAGGACGCCTCAGGCCAGCCTGTTCCTCCTCTGGGCTGGAGTGGCTGCCCCCGGCTAGAGCTTCCTGGGTCTTGGGGACGGGAGCCCTGTCCAGCTCCCTGGCTGCCTCCGTTGGAAGCATGTTGTGATTCTATGGTGGCTACACTTTTATTGGAAATGCTGCTGGATGGGGTGGTTTGTATTGCTTTCTGGCTTGTAATGGATTTAACAACCTTCTGTGCGTCAGCCAGGGGACTGACACCATGTGGAAAAGTGTTTCTTTGGGAAAGTGTTGTGAGTCCCAAATAGCTCTCAAAGTGTTGGAACACAACTCCATTTTAGGAGCCAATCTTTTATTTTTTCATTATGAAATTTTATGGCGATAAGGGGATAATAAGATGGCTGATGAGTTTCAACTTGCCATTTTTATATAATGCAATTTTCCTTCCTGAATCCTGGGCAGAAACTTATAAACAACACAGATGCCCATCAATAAGAGAGTAGATGAATAATATTTTATTCACATAATAGTCACACAAGAGTTTGGCTGAATCTTAGCAATATAAGTTAAAAAAATCCCAAAAGATTACTTTACAGCATTATATGTTGTATATAAAATTAAAAATAAAACACATTTTATAATTTTTACAAGGATGATAAAATTATATAAAAAGGAAAGATAATAACGAGCATGATTCAGGATGGATCTTACTAGGGATTGTTAAAAGTTAAATGACCTAGCTCTTGTCTGAGGTGGTGAGCACACGGGTTTTTATTATATTAATTAAAACAAAATTCTGTGCACTAGGGCCACAGAAAGAAAAAATAATAAATACATTTATTTCTCTTTGGTTTGAGGGATAAACGCCTCTGTGACTGTCAGCGTCCAATAAGAATGAATGACAAAATAGGCTTTCTTAGTAGATAGCAATATAGGAGTATCACTCCTTGACTTTGAAACCAATCTGAATGATACGTCCAGTAGTCAGCAGAAGCATGGCAGCACCAGCTGGGAGGACAGGAGTCACTTAGCTGGTGAGGTCACCTGACTGGCCACTCAGCCTCAGTCTGTTGGTCTCTGCTGGTCTTGCATACATAAGTTGCTTTAGGAGTCAACTGAGGTGAATTCACAGTCCTATTTATGTCACACCAGCATCTGAGTGACAGGGTGAGAAGGGCACCAGACATAAACCCAGGTTGTGTTCCGTAGATCAATGGAACAGAATAGAGAGCCCAGAAACAAACCCACGCCTTTGTGGTCAATTCATCTATGACAAAGGAGAAAAGAATATACAGTGGGGTAAAGACAGTCTCTTCTATAAATGGTGTTGGGAAAACTGGACAGATACATGCATAAAATAAAACTGGACCACTTTTTTACACCATATACAACAAAAAACTTAAAGTGGATTGAAGACGTAAATGTAGGATGCAAAACTACAAAACTCCTAGAAGAAAACATAGGCAGTAAACTCTCTAACATTGCTCTTAGTAATGTTTTTTCTGATATAGCTACTTGGGCAAGGGAAAAAAAACAAAAAATGTAAACAAATGGGACTACATCAAACCAAGAAAAGCTTTTACACAGTGAAGGAAACCATCAACAAAATGAAAAGACAGCCTACTGAATGGAAGAAGGTATTTGTCAATGATACATCTGAAAATAGGTTAATTTCCAAATTATATAAAGAACTCACAACACAAAAAGACAAACAATCCTGTTAAAAATGTGCAGAGGACCTGGATAGACATTTCTCCAAGAGAATATACAGATGACCAATTGACATGTGAAAAGATTCTTAACATCACTAATCTTCAGGGAAATGCAAATTAAAACCACAATGAGATATCACCTCATATTGTCAGAATGGCTGTCATCAATAAATGAACAAATCACAAGTGTTGACAAGGGTGTGGAGAAAAGGAAACTTTCATGCCCTTTTGGTGGGGTTGCAAATTGGTGCAGCCACTCTGGAAAACAGTATGGAAGATGATCTCAAAAAATTAAAAATAGAACTACCATATGACCCAGCAATCACACTTCTGGGTTTTTATTCAAAGAAATACAAAACACTAATTCAAAAAGGTATATGCATCTCTATGTTTATTACAGCACTAATTACAATAGCCAAGGTGTAGAAGCAACCTAAGTGCCCATTGGGTAAAGAAGATGTGGTTCATATATACAGTGGAATATCACTCAGCCATAAAAAAGATGGAAATCTTATGATTTGTGACAACATGGGTAAACCTAGAGAATATTATGCTAAGTGAAGTAAATCAGAGACAGACAAATACCATACTATTTTATTTATATGTAGAATCTAAAAAAACAAAAACAAAAACAAAAACCCACAAAATAAATGAACAAATGAAACAAAAACAAACTCATAGATACAGAAAACAGGTTGCCAGGTGGGAGGGGGACTGGGGAGCTGGATGAAAAAGATGAGGGGTTGAGAAGTACAAATTGATAGTTACAAAATAGTCAAGGGGATATAAAATACAGCATAAGGAATATAGTCAATAATATTGTAATAATTATGTGCAGTGTAGGGGGTACTAGACTTATCAGGGGGAACACTTCCTAAGTTATAAAAATGTTTAACCACTATGATGCACACCTGAAACTATTATAGTAATATTAAATACCATCTGTAATTGAAGAAAAATTAAATCTAGGTTGTGTTCTGGTTCTGTTCTCTTCTAGGAGACCTAGGCAGGTTACCCCTCTTTGCAGTATAGTTTTCTCATCTGCAGAGTAGCCAATATTGTCCTATTTTATTGGGTTGCTGACAACTCATATGAAATAATAGAGGCAAAATTGCCAAAAATAAAGCAGTTTATGTGAAGTTATTATTGCTGCAGGTAGACATGTTTTCACAGATTTTTCTCTTATTTCCTGTCTTCTATGTATAAACAATTCATTTTGAATATCATTTAGAAATAATACCTTGTAATTTTACTCTGTATAGGCTGACTAAAGAACAATTGAATATTAAACCCTTATTCCTAGACTGTATTTCACCTAAATTGGAAAATGGATCTTTTGCAGTTAGGGATCTTGAAATGAGGAGATTATCCTGGATTATCCAGATGGATCTGAAATGCACTCATTAGCATCCTTATAAGAGAGGGCAGAAGGAGATTTGATAGGGAATAGGAAAAGGCAGTGTGAAGGCAGAGGCAGAAATTGGAGTGATGTGGCCACAAACTGAGGAATGCTCTTAGCCCCAGAAACTGGAAGGGGCAAGAAACATTCTCCCCTAGACCCTGGGAGAGAGAGGGTGATCCCGCTGACATCTTGATTTCAGCCTAATGAAACTGACTTCCAACTTCTGATTCCAGAACTTTGGGAGAATTAAATGTCTGTTCTTTTAAGCCACCAAGTTTGTGGTTGTGTGTTACAGCACCCACAGGAAACTAATACATTCCCATTAATATGTTTTTTAAGGTAATACAATTTTCTAAAACACAAAGTTTCATACTGTGATGAATCAGTTCAATAGCTCTATCATTTTACATTTTAATGTCATAAAAATGAATACAATAATACATTTTTTGTTTCAATCCAATGACTATTTTTTATTTATCTTTATTATTGAAAGTATTACAGATGTCTCCCCCTTTTTCCTCCATTGACCCCCTCCTCCCTGCTCCCGTCCCCCTCATGCTTTCCCCACACTACTATCTCTATCCATTGCTTATGCATATATGCATATAAGTTATTTGGTTTATCTCTTCGCACCCCCGCCCCCTGTCCTCTCTTCCCTCTAAGGTTCCTCAGTCAGTATAATAACCAATTTGTACTTCGTAATCCCTTCACCTTTTTGGCTCATTCCCTAAACCCCCCTCCCATATGGCAACTAACAAAAAGTTATCTGTATCTGTGAGTTTTTTTTCTGTTCTTCTTATTTATTTGGTTTGTAGATTCAATTGTTGATAGATATGTATTTATTGCTATTTCATTGTTTATATTTTTTATCTTCTTTTTCTTCAAGAAGACCTTTCAACATTTCGTATGATACTGGTTTGGTGGTGATGAACTCCTTTAGCTCTTCTTGTCTGGAAACCTCGTTGTATGACCATTGGTTCTAAATGATAGCTTTGCTGGGTGGAGTAATCTTGGTTGTAGGTTCTTACTTTTTTCATCACTTTGAATATTTCTTGCCACTACCATCTGGCCTGCAAAGTTTCTTTTGAGAAATCAGCTGGCAGTCTTATGGGAGCTTCATTGTAGGTAACTAATTGCTTTTCTCTTGCTGCTTTTAAGATTCTCTCTTTGTTTTAATCTTTTGCATTTTAATGATGACATGTCTTGGTGTGGGCCTCTTGGGGTTCATTTTGTTTGCTATTCTCTGTGCTTCTTGGACTTGTATGTCTGTTTCCTTCATCAAGTTAGGGCAATTTTTTTTTTTTTTGTCATTTTTTCAAATAGGTTTTCAATTTCTAGCTCTCTCTCTTCTCCTGACACCCCCATGATGCAGATGTTGGTACGCTTGAAGTTGGCTCAGAAGCTCCTTACACTATCCTCATTTTGCTTTTGTATTCTTTTTTCTTTTTACTGTTCTCGTTGGGTGTTTCTCTCTTTATTTCAGTTAGGAAATCCTTCATTTCTGAATGGTCCTTTTTTATGATTTTGAGGTCCTCAGTAAGTTCCTTGAGTATCCTTATAACCATTGTTTTGAACTCTGCATTTGTTAGATTGCTTATCTACATTTTTGTTCTGTTCTTTCATTTGGCACATGTTTCTTTGTTTTCTCATTTTGTCTGCTTCCCTGTGTTTGTTTCTATGTGTTAAGTAGAATTGCTACATCTCCTAGGCTTCATAAGGTGGCCTATTGCAGTAGGTGTCCTGTAGGGTCCAGTGACACAGCCTCCCTGATCACCCCAGCTGGGCATTCAACATGCATTACCCATGTGGACCATACACTTTTCTGTTGTAACTGAGTCTTGATTGCTGTTGGCACATCAATGGGAGTGGTTTTCTCAGGTTGATCTGCTGCAAGGACTGGCTGTGCTCACTGACCGCTGACCTTCAACAGCCCAGAAGGATCAGTTATGCAGGGGCCCACCACACAGAGCAAGACTTACTTCAGCAGGCCTCCGATACCCACTGAGTCCACTCCTTGAGTGTGTCACTTGTGGAGGTGGTTGGGTAGTGGAGCTTCAGTGTGGTCTGAAGCTGCCACTGGGTGTGCTGGCTCTGGGGCCTCCTAGGAGGCACAGGCTAAAGTCAGTCACTGCCTGTGTTCTGCCTGGGACCTCCAGGCATAAGCTACAGAGAGATCTGCAGATGGCTGCTTCTTGTGCTGGGCTTGGAGGTGCCCAGGCAAGGCCAAGATGTGAACCAAGTCTGGCTGCTTTTAGTGCCAGGCCTGGGGCCACTTATTGAGAGGTATGGGGCTTGATGAGGCCAGATGATGCTTGTTCGGGAGATTTTAGGAAAATCAGAAGCATGAGCCAAGACTGGCCATTCCTATGGTAAAGCCACTAGAAACAGTTTAGGTGGGCCTGAAGGTTGGGTGGGGCAGAGCCTCAGGGAGTCACCAGGGTGGGGCAAACAGTGTGAACCAGGTTGCTGGAGCCCCACGTCTGCCGGCCCTGTAGGAGAAGGACTCACCAAAGGAACAAAGGCTTCCACCAGCAAGTCTGTCCAGGAGAAAGCTGTCCCTCTAGCTCCCAATGCCAAACAACTCAGTTCTTCCTCCTAAGTCTCTGGTGCCTTTCAAGCTGCTTCCCCCACGCTCCAGCCTGGAGTGTGGGAGTCCAAGTAAGTCAGTGCATGAGCCCTTTAAGAGGAGCTGCCTGGGCCTCCAGAAGCCTCAGCCTCCCTGAGCCTTGGTTCCACTGGTTTTTCCAACCAGAAGTGATGGGGATTCTCTTCCTGTCACTGGAACTCTGAGCTGGGCACCTGTGTGGGACGGGGACCCCTCACTCCTCAGGGAGGACCTTCCCAGCCAAGGTGTCCTCCTGATTTTTCTCCACCACACGTGGGTGTGGAACCAGCCCTTCCCTGCCTCCACTTCTCCTCCCAGTCTGGATGTGGCTGCTTTAATTCCGTAGATGTAGGACTTCCATTCAGCTCTATTTCAGGCGGTTCTGAATGATGGTTGTTGTGTAGTTTAGTTGTAATTTAGATGTGGTTGTGGTTCATCTATGCTACCATCTTGACCGGAAGTCCCAATATTACATTTTTGATTGTGAAAGTTATCATTTTGCATTTTTGTGACCCCCAATAATCAAGAACACACTTCCACACAGTCAATGCCCAGTAACTAGGAAAACTACTTTCAAGAAAAAGAAAATAGTGACCTATTTGGCTGTTATGTGTCATTTATGACACACATATGTCAGAATTTTAATTGGCCTCAAGCTTGCAGCTGAAGTAAAGAGCATCAGTGGATGAATGGAGTGTTTTTTAATTATCAGTATGCACATCCTGCTTGTTTTCAGAAATGATTGGCAGCCTCTTGCTGTAAGAGACACCTGGGGTGTAGGACTGTACGGTGAAGACAGGAAGGCAGGTGCTGGCAGATGCAGTGAGTTACAGACACCACTGAGCGGCCTGTGAGCCGTCACCTCTATGCCCCTGATAAGGGCTGCCCACAGCCCTCCACTTGAAATTGCCACCACAGTCTCCTTTCCAAATGCTATTTGAACAAATAGAGATTCAGGTGGACCTGTGGCCCTAATTTCCTTGTTACTGCTTGTGCGTTTTAAGTTTAAAAACCCAATTAGAACAGATTTTTTGAAGCAGTGCTTCTCAAAGATCAGTGTGCATGCGCATCACCTGGGCTTCGTGTTAAATTACGGGTTCTGCCTCCTCAGGTCGGAAGCGGGGTCTGAGCCTTTTCGCGGTGCTGCTGCTGCAGCTGGCTCATGGACCGCGCACCTGTGCTCCCGCCTGTGGGTCCCTCTCCCTCGCTTTGTTGTTCTGCACTTTGTGCTGCTGCTTCAGGCAGTCAGACTAGTTCTGCTGCGTTCCAGTGGCAACACCGCCCCCTGCAGCCTCGGCAGCCCGCCCTCTGGCTCCTGAGCGACTGCTCCTGCATTTCCACCACCGCGGCTCCCTCAGCGCACACCCGGGCCTGACCGTCTGAAGCCGTGTCACAACAGCATCACTCAGTGAGGAGAAGAGACACGGTTAGATGAGAGTGACATTGACAAGGGCGTCAGGGCTGAGGGCAGCAGGGAATAGAAACAGGAGAAAAGAGAGAGGGAAATAATGAAAATGTAGTCGGAGACAAACATTTTAAATGAGCTGCAGAATTTTCCAGTTAGCAGCTTCTACTTTCTCTAACTGCTTGATTTGTTCATTCACCTACTGAAAGTCTTTTGTGGCCTTTTGGATCCAGACCAGGGACTTTTTTAAAAAAAACCTATAAACCGCAGAACTGAACTGAGGACCTCTGAGAGATTGCCTGGATACATTGGGCGAGTCGGGAGTCCCAACCTTATCTGACATCGGAATCACTGGGGAGGTTTAGAAAATCCACATGCCTTGGCTGCATTTTGGCCAATTAAATCAGAATCTTTGGGATGTGTCCCAGTCTTCAGTTTGTTTTATGTGTTCTTTATTATTATTTTTTAATCCCAAATGATTCCCATGTGCAGCCGAGTACCACTAAGCCAGACCTTTACCTTCTAACAGGTGAGTTGAACTCACTTAAAATAGAACTCTAAGAGTTGTCCTTTACTTACTTGGGTTACGTCTCATCTAAACCTTTGCCATGTTGAAAACGGCACAGTATTTTGGAAACGCTGTCTCTCTCAATCCAGCTGATTAAACATGTTCAAGTAGTTTTCCGAAGCCCCAGCAGCTTTTTATTTTCTCAGTCCGGTGGCTCCCTCTCCTGGCCCTGCTCAGGTAAAGCTCCCTGCTCTGCAGAATCTGTCTACAGGTTCTTCTGCGGTGTGAAGCACAACCCCGAATCAGCATTTCACAGCAGCTTTCCAAATCCTACCCCAAGCCCAATGCCATTGGCCATTGCCGAAAACTGACAGTTCAAACAGTCTAACCTCTTATCTAGTTGTACTTCCGCTTAAGCCTTAGGGAATGATGGAAGAGAGGAACTATATACATGTGTGTGTATACACATACCATATACATGCATATATTTTGCTTGTCTTGCTACTACAAAATATTTTGATATCTGCCATTGATTTTGCTGGTTCCCTGCAAAATAATGAACATTGATACTTACTTTGGATAGAAAATGGGGAAGGAAAGCTTTCATCCACCCCTTCTCTACCCTCCTTCATTCAGTCATACCCTTTTCCTCATCATCTCACTTCTCCTCATCTGCCTCAACTAGGACAAATGAAAGCAAAGGTAGATGTAAGTGCATGACCTCATCTGGTCACCCAAGCTACTTGTCGTAGTCTTACATCAGAATTTTACTGCACCTGACCCTTGTGTCTATGGAGGCAGAATTTGATTCTTACTGTATTTCAATGCGAAATGCGGGGCCTTTCAACCCTTAGCTCCGACTAAACCACATAAGGCTGTCTATCCCATTTTACGCAGCTCTTGTCATTAGCATGTCCTTCTTTGTTGTATAGCAGTGTCTCACCTCACAGTCCTTGTTTTCCATCTGACTCGGCACAGCGTTCAGTCAGTCCCCTATGGACATGGGAGTACTTGACTTACTCAACCTCATCGAGAGTAGACACTTCCAATCCACCTCGTGGGACATGGGCCCACCATCCCCTGGCCTCTCTGGATACATCCTGTGGAAGACTGTCTTGGTTATTTTTGTCCCTTTTTACAGGCAGCACCTGGTATTTGATATGACTCTGATTAAATCTGTGTTAGTTGTTTATTGCTGTATAGCTACATCTCTACAGACTTAACGACAACACACATGTATGTATCAGCTCACAATTCCTGTGGGTCAGGAGTCCAGGCTTGGCTTAGCTGGGCTACCTGCTTTAGGGTCTTACACGGCTGCATTCAAGGTGTCAGCTGGGCCTGCCGTCTTATGTGAGGGTCAGCTGGGGAAGGATCCACTTCCAAACTCTGTGGTTGTTGGCAGCATTCACTTTCTTATGGGTTGTTGGACGGAGGGCCTCAGGTTCTTGCTGGCTGTTGGCTTAGACCACCTTGGTTTCCTTGTCTTGTGTCCTTCCTGCATGACAGCTCACTTCCTCAAAGCCAGCAAGGGAGAGTCCCCTAGCAGAAGGAGAGTTAGCATCTTACACAATATAATCACAGAAGTGACACCTTGTCACTTTGTCATATTGTGTCGATTAGAAGCAAGTCCTGCCCTGGCCAGTTTGGCTCAGCGGTTAGAGTGTCGACCTGCGGTCCCGAGAGGCCCGGGTTCGGTTCCCGCTAAGGGCGCGTGCCTCGGTTGCAGTTTGTCCCCGGCCCTGGTTGGTCGTGCGGGTGGCGGCCACTCGATGTGTCCCTTTCACATCGATGTTTCTCTCTCTCTCTCTCTCTCTCTCTCTCTCTCTCTCTCTGTTCCTGTCTCTCCCCCCCACTCTACCAGAACAGAAAAGGAAAAGTGTCCTCGGGTGAGGATAAAAAAAAAAAAGAAGCAAGTCCTTAATCCCATCCACACTGAAGGGGAAGAGTATGAACACCAGGAGGCGGGTCGCCTTCAAGTCACCCCACCTCAGGTCTTCCCATCTGGAATAACTGATTGATAGAACCTAGGTACTGGGCTTCATGTTTATTGGTATTAGATGTCTCGTTGTTAGGATCAGGCAGTTGTTCTTACCTAATTGAATAGTTTATAATTCAGACTCGGCCATCAGAATATTACACATCCCTTCTATTCCGTGTCATTGGAGAATGTAAAACATTTTTCTATATCTTCCTTTAAGTCGCTGAAGAGGTATATATGTATATATACGTGTGTGTGTTGGACTGGAGGGAGCGAGACAATGAAAAAGCCTAGTTACTAATACCCAGCCCCTCTAGCGTCGGGTCAGTTGGCTGTGAATCATGAACACCATCTGACCGCATTTCTCCCTTTGATCCTCCTGGGGGCGCACTGAACTGCTCTGCAGGGCAGTCTTCCTAGTCAAACCAACCTGATTTTGGATTCCAGCTCCACTAGATAAAGAGCACACAGCAGCATAAGGGTTGGGAGGTCCTGCTTTCTCTGTGGCTCATCTTTGACCTTTATACCACCCGTTCCAGAATGGAGTGTGTAATGGCCAAGTTGAATTCTGAGTCTCGTCACGCGTTTCCTTTAGGACTTCTCAGCAAGGAGCCAGAAAGAACCTTCCAGAGCCTAAAGCAGCACCGCTGTGAAGCAGCCATTATTGTAGAGATGCATGTGCGGACTTGCAGAGATTTAGGCGAAACGTTACAGAAGTTTTCTGGATGCTCTCCATTTCTTTAGCTTCATTACTAAGTCCTTTCAGAACCACCAGCACTACTGTAGGGCGCCCATCTCATAAAACAGAAAACTGAAGAGGGTGCCGGCGTGTGCCACGGCCTTTGTCAGTGTGTACCGTGCGGGCCAGCATCACCTGCGTTAGGTCAGAATCCTTCTGCCAGTCTCCCTGACCCTTGACCCGGGAAGAACATTTAGCATTCCTGCTTCTGCTTAAACCACGGTGGTTCTGCAAAGAAAGCCCAGGGACTCATTTTTAGCAGCCCTGGGGCCTGTGCCAAAGCGAAGACCAGCACATGTGAGAATTAGTGGAACCGTGAACAATTTAGAAGGTAAGTCAGGGTTTCTGACAAATACTCGTCCTTGAACCCTGAGCTCTAGAAGTTCAGAATTTGTCAAGTGGATGATGTAGCAGAGAAGCCCTCTTCTTCTTAGTGCCTTTTCTTTGCCCCTCAGAGGCCGTTACGATCGGTGAGCTTTAGCTGCACCTGTCAGCGCATAGAAAAGTCTGGAAGAAGACATTTGAGGGCATTAAGTCCTTGTTCATCAGGGGCAGGCGGTGTAAACCTTTACTGATAAGGTGAAATCCCCTCTTGTTTTCCTTAACAGATACCAAGTCCCAGAATTCCCAGAGATGCTCTTCAGGGAACTGGACTATGTGACCATGGGGAAGGGGGACCATTTTGTAGCTGTGGTTTGGCATGTGCTTTCTACTACTACGTGTGCTAAAGAGTTCCAGATGTTTTTCTGGATCCTAACTCCCTCTCCTAAAATTCATGCCTTTGTTTCTGAACGCCCTCTACACAGCCCCTATCTTGACTGCAGGCATTTCTAACATTTAGCAGGCCCAGGACTAAACTGTTTGCCCTCAGCTCCCAAACTTGCTTATCTCCTGTATTCTCGACTTCAGCCGATAACTTCTTGTTCCCTATAGGCTGGCTCTTGAACAGTAAGAAATGCCTTTTACATCATGATATACAGTGCGCGCGCGTGCACACATGACCTGAACAGAAGTTTCATAAAACGCTGTGTATCTTTACCATGTATGTTGCCCTGTGATATTTTCTCTTTTGAAAAATGCTGATGCCAACATGCTAAGTGAAATTTACAATCCCCCAATGGGTCCTGGGATCTGTAGTTTGGGAAAATCTGAAACATGAAATACAGTTTCCTTGGATCTAGTTCAGGCCATAGCCTCCCATCCTACAACCCGGTCAACAGTTCAGTCACATCAAACTTCAACTGGTAGACATCATTCATGCATTCATTCATTTAGTGGATATTTACTGAGTGCATGGAACATGATGGGCACTAGGGATCCAAAAACAAGCATTGTGGCCTCCACTCTGCAGTCCACGGTCCAATGCAAAGACAGACAAGTGTTCTAGCATCAGGAGGCAGTAGGTAGGTCCTATAAAAGTCTGCAAAAAGCCCCCCGTGATCACAAAGACCACCACCTGCAACTTGGACCAGAGAATCCAGAAAGTCTTTCAGGAAAAAGTGAGCCGTGAGCTGAAGCTAGAGTCAGAGATAGGCGTTAACCCGACCCGTTAGGCATGGGGCATTTGGAAGAGAAGCCAGTGGGAAGGTGTAGGGGCCTGAGCAACATGGGATTTGGAGAAAGTATATTGACATAAGCCTTTCCTTTTAACCGTAATGCATTCCTGTCATTCCCACCCTTTCTTTACGTGGCCAACCATTAGTCACTGTCCCTTCTCCTGCGACCAGATCCTCCAGTGTAGCCGTTCTCCCCGCCCTCGGGCAGACTGGAGCAGTCCTGCGGGGGGCTCTCCCCTCCCCCTCCCTCTGAGACGGCACTTAGGCCGAAGGCAGCTCGTGCTGCCCGGCCTCAGCCCTCTGTCTTCTGTGACAAACACAGTAAATGTTGGCCCAGCAGAGATGAACCAGTAAAGGAACAGGGAGATGTGCAAGCCACCGCACAGGCTTCAGGTGAAGCTGCTTTCATGGATGTGTAGAAGAGTCTTTAAGCATCTCAAAGCATGTTATTTTAAGTTTCAAATGGGCCCGATATGCTTATGTACAGATGTGGAAACCACGTTTTAAATGTTGATGGCACAGCAGATGGCATTTTTTTTTAAACTGTTTTTATTTGCAAGAGATTGTTTTTGGCTTTTAGAGAATACCTCTTGTTGTTTCTAACTTAGAAGCATCTCGGTAGTGAAATTTCTTGGTTGATTCATATACGTGAAACTCTGACATGAGACAGCACACACCCACTTTCCCTAGGGCACAAGCACCCCGTCATCTCCAGCCTTGCATCTCATCCAGATTGTCCTTCCCAAAAAGGCCTTAATAAGAAGCAAGGTTGACTTTTAGTCCTCCTTCTTCTTTGCCCACTAGCTGCCCAGTTTGTGTTTCCTGTGCCCATGGCCCAGGAGTTGTAGGCAGAAGAATTTAAGATCTGCAGTCTCATCAATCACAGCTGTCACAACTCATGAAAAAGTCACCTGTTTTCTCTTTGCAAGCAAGTTTTATGAGATGGCCATAGTATTTTGATCATCACTTTGAAACAGACACTGGGTCTGGATGAGGACTGTGCCGATGAGAAAGTTTTGCTAATGCAAACGTCATGGAAACGGGTACAGTCAGGGTAGCAATGATACCTTTGTTAGGAGTGAGAGGACGGGATTCGGGTCCTGGCTGGACTTTTCACTGTTTATCAAACCTTCGGAGGGTCTATTTCATACGTGATGGATTAGCTGTGATCAAGTCGTGAATTTGAACTGAAAGGTCCTCTCTTCAGTTGCTAAAGTTTTAATACCGTTGAACCCCCCTTTGTCCTTCGCCCGAACTCAGTGTGAGCTCCAAGTGGAGCTTCCCAGTGAGCTGACTGCACGCTGATTGTCTCCCTCTCTTGAAATCGTGGTCAGAATTGGCGAAAAGAAAGGGAGGGGGTGCCTTTTACAGAGATACTGGTATTGCCCTTGTTCATGTCAGACACAGTGGTTTTGTCTCTTTCCTGGTCTTGCTACTCTTCCAGCCCTCACCTGTTTTCATCCCCACTCCCACCCAACCCATCATTAATATGACCTTGTTTGTGTAGATCTACCTATTACTGTTAGGATTAATTAGCACTTGCAAAATTAGCCAATTACATTTTTTTTTCTTTATTGATGTTAATGGAGAGGGAGAGAGAGAGAAAAACATCGATGAGAGAGAACATCAATTGGCCGCCTCCTGCACGCCCCCCCACTGAGGATCGGGCCTACAACCTGGGCATGTGTCCTGACTGGGAATCAAACCAGCGACCCCTTGGTGCATGGGTCGACACTCAACCACTGAGCAACACCAGCCGAGTGCCAATTATAGTTTTAAAAGAAAAAAAAAAAAGTATTATCAGCTCTCCAGAACCTAGATTCAGTGTTTCAGTGAGGAACACAATATGTGTATGTAACCCTGATTCACCAGAGTGGGAAGCAGTGTGAAGTGCTCACTGTATGTGTGCCACCCTCTGACTGGACAGCCCTGTCCCCTGTGAATAAACGCATCAGTAATCAGAGCTCTGCACTTCCTCGTTGCCTAGAAGTACCTGCTGACCCCCGGAGAGGAAGTGAAAATGCCTCATTGCTTCCCATGCAACCTGCCATTCCTCCTGTTTCTCCAGCCTCTGGCTTTATCTGTTGCCCTTTCCAACCTCTTTGACCCTTCATCTTGGTTCATGCTAGTTGGTGTTAGAGCATGGGGTCACTGGAAACAGCGGACTAGGTTCTGCCACATGGCCAGCCCTTCCTCACTGACCGCGTTGTCTGTGGGGGCTTTGAATACTGTCTGATAGGGACCTACAGTGCCTGCTGCATGCCAGTTAGGTGCTGTTATCACCTCCAGTTTACAGATGAAAAAATGGAAGCTCAGTGAGGTTATTTCTTGCACAAGGTCCCATAACTAGTGTAAGTAAATAGGGGTAACAAGGAGTCTGTCTCCACAGTGTGGGCTCTGAACCCGTCACTCCACTGTTCTCAGCTGGTGATTGACCGTGATCACTGAGTATAATAGCCATACGTGGTGGGGTTGGAAATTCAAACGGAGCGTGCCCAGTTAATGTGGGAGCTGGACTTGCCCTTTAATTCCTTTAACCAGATCAAACAGTGTGGTGATAGAAAAGCGCTCGGGGAAAGAAGGTAGACAGACGTGTGGGTAAAGAAAGGAAGACGTCTGGGGAGAACAGTATTTTGGGACGAGGAGCCGATAAATCACATAATTAAAGATGTTGACGGTAATGAGCATATGGCCAGTAGAGAATGCAAGCCTCCGGGCTGTCAGTCCTGCTGCTTTGAAACCTGACGATGCTCAGACCGAGGAGGAAGGATGGGAAACGACAGAACTCTTAGACCTGTTTGATGATGAGACATCGGATGCCGGAGTGACAGACGGAAGCTCATGAAAGAATCACGAGGAGCATGCCATCCTCTACTCCGCTCCATGAAGATGAGAGCTTATCATTTGAGTCCTAAACCTACTTATTAAGTTTGGAGTTGATAAAATGCAGCCGATTTAACTTGTCTTACCTCATTCCGCCGCATTTGTTAAAACACAGACATTCATCTTGGGTGGCTCTTGAGCTGGGTTTGTTTTTTGCTGAAATGAAATTCCTGGCACACGATAATGGAAAGGGAAAAAAAAAAAATTCCAGAGTTTCATCATATGCAGTTACTGTTTTCTACACTGGAGAATTTTGAGTGCTTTGGAAATAATAAGTCTGTTTCCACAATTTCCTGCTCTCCACTAGGTTCTTGGAACGCCAAATGAGGACACTTGGCCTGGAGTTCATTCTTTACCACATTTTAAGCCAGGTATGTTTCATTCATTACAAATGACTAAATGCTTCCTATATGCAAAGGGTGAAGATATAAATGTTCCCCCTCAAGCTAATATATCACCTTGAAAAGTTCTGGTTACTTTTGCTATTGTGTATTCTCCCTATTAGTGGAGTTGTCCTCTTATTTTCACATTTTATTGGTCTGTAAAGATAGAATAAAGGATATCCTTCATGAAAGGGTTTCATCATGGAAGATGTAATTCATTTGATTTGACAGGCTAATCTTCGAAGTAAGGTTTCATTTCATTATCTGTTAGACTAGCATCCATGTATCTAAAAACAAAATTTAAATCGAGGTACAACAATGTGTGTGACTTCTTGTAATAATACTAGGAAAAGTATTAAATTGAAAAGAGGAAAACATCACATTTTGATTTCTTTTTTAAAAACTAGCAATTTATGGTCAGTTAATTTGCATTTAGACATATGAAGGGTTCTGAATATCCTATTTTACAGCATGCAGTCTTTTTTTTATGTAAAATATTTTATCACCTAAACCGGAAAATCTTAAGAGGAAAATGCAGAATTTATAGAAATAAACTGTCACTTCTTTTCTTACCAGTAGGTGGCAGTCAAGAAACTTTCGATTTTAATGATTAGACTAAACAGAAGAATATCAAACTTGGTCTATTTTACTTTTATAGGAGAGATGAAAGGTTTGGGATTGGAAATTTAATAAAAATCCATGGAATGAATTATTGTAAAATGATTCTCTTGTTGTTGTTGTTTTCCCTTGGTTACAAAATATGCATTATAAATTGCAGACCTACCATAAAATTACTGAAAGGAAGATCTAATAGTTCATTATTTTATGAAGGAAAAGAACTGTGAATAATTTTTGTTGTGGGAGCCAAGTATATTCTTTTTCTCCTCTTTCCCTCTTTTGAGGGACCATCAAGAATAAATTAGCAATCCCCAAAAATGACTGAGTTGGGAAACTATTTTTATTTTTAATATTTTTTTTCTGAAAGTGTAGAGTATGTACTGAGAATTCTTT
The DNA here is from genome assembly GCF_014108415.1 of Molossus molossus. NCBI lineage: Eukaryota > Metazoa > Chordata > Mammalia > Chiroptera > Molossidae > Molossus > Molossus molossus. Next base: position 35,847,270 of record NW_023425401.1, on the reverse strand, counting down.
TATCTTCTTTAGTGCCCCAAGGACTCTTTGTACTTTTACTAAAAATTTTAACTAACTTCTAAAAGACTATAGCAACTTAACAATTTAGATGGATTTTCTCCTTCTTTTATATATATAAAACATATATATATTATATATATATAAAATATATATATTATTGATTTTTTGTTTTTTCAGAGAGAGAGGAAGGGAAGGAGGGATAGAAACATCAATGTGAGAGGGAAACATCAATTGGCTGCCTCCAGCATGCCCCTTACTGGGGCTCGAGCCTGAAACCCAGGTATGTGCCCTGACCTGGAATTGAACTGGGACCTCTCAGTCCATGGGATGATGCTCAATCCACTGAGCCACACTGGCTGGGCTAAATTTCTCTGAAAAGAAATGGAATGTGGGTCTGTTCATCCTTTAAACCTGATTGCCTTCTCATTTCTTTTCCTTCACCCTCAGTGTTCTGTGGTTCATGGTTCAAAAATAGGGTGTCTGCCCTGGCCAGTTTGGGTCAGCGGTAGTGCATCAGCCAGTGGACCAATGAGTCTCGGGTTCAATTCCAGCCAAGGGCACGTACCTTGGTTGTGGTTCGTCCCTGGCCCTGTTCGGGTCATAGAAGAGGCAACCAGTTGATGTATCCCTCTCACATCGATGTTTCTCTCTCTCTCCCTTCCTCTCCCTCTCTCTCTGTCCCACTCTATCTGAGGATAAATAGAAAAATATCCTTGGATTAGGATTAAAAAAAAAGTTGGATGTCTCCACCTCTCCCCCCCCCCCTTCTTCTCTTTCCTCTCCCCCCACACCGTGCCAAAGAGTCTCCTTCTGTCACTGTGTTCAGGCCGCTTGCTGTGGGCCAGCCTCTGAGGAGAGAGGTTACACTGGTATTTTTAACACTTCAGTAACTATGTCCCTATGATCAGACTCATTACAGTCCAAGTCCCACTCTCCAACAAGAGAGTCCATTGTAAAATTTAGACGTTTTTCCGGTCACTGTGTCACAGTTACTCATTAACGGGATGCTTTTCCATTATGCTTTGTACCTCAGTTGCCTTCTGGGACGGTAAGAGTCGTCCCTGTGTGCATCACAGGACAGGCAGCGTGCCGGCGCCTCTGGGGAAGCAGTGCTTGACATCAGTGTTGTAAGACAGACTTAGCACTGAGTTTTCTCAGAACTCATCTTTCACGCACATCTGAGGGGCAGTTTGGCCTCTGCAGAACTGCGGTAACCCCAGATCAGGGTGGAGCGTAGGTGGACATTTCGGCTTCCCCGCTGGTGGAGTCAGGGATTGAGAACTGTGAGAAGACTGGGATTTCCTGCTGTCAGGGAAGCCCCGGCTGCGGGACTGGAGTGCGGGTGTTTGGGCTGAACACTGGAGCTGGAAGGAGCTCCAGGGCCATCTCTCCCGCCATCCAGTCCGCCACGCCGTGGCAAGGTGAGAGCCCGAGGTCAGCCGTGTGAAGGGACTTCCCGGAGTTAGTGGCGAGGGGAAGCAGACCGGCTCTCCCTGGGTGTCTGGCCAGTGTTCTTTTTCCCTGTGTACGCTGGGGAAGATCCCGCTACTGGATCTGTATTGTGGTTTCTCACTGACCTCCCTCGAGTGAACATTGTTTTTTAATTCAACCTCTTTTTTTGTTGTTGTTTGGAAAGAATTAAAAATTTTATTTTTCAGTTACTGTTTACATTTAATATTATTATCATTATTATTGTTTTAAATCCTCACCTGGGGATATTTCTCCATTTATCTTCAGATAGAGTGGGAGGGAGAGAGAGAGAGAGAAACAAATGTGAGAGAGAGAGACATCAATTGGCTGCCTCCAACATGACCCTGACCAGGGCCAGGGACCAAACCCCAACTGAGTTACATGCCCTTGACTGGAATCGAACCCACGACTCTTTGGTCCATAGCCTGATGCTCTTAACAGCTGAGCTAAACTGGCCAGGGCTAATATTATTTTTTATTGGTTTCAGGTGTACAGCATAGTGGTTAGACATTTGTATACTTCACAAGGTGCTCCCCTTGATAGTTCCAGTACCCATCTGGCACCATACATAGTTATTACAGTGTTATTGACTATATTCCCTAGGTTGTACTCTGTTGACAACTAGTTTATAAAGAACATCTCAGAAAAATAGAGAGAATCTGATCTCTGTATTTAGTAAAATGCATCAAACCACAAATATCACTTTGTATATAAAATAGTTTGGCCCTGGCAGGTTTGGCTCAGCGGTTGGAGCATCAGCCTGTGGTCCAGAGAGACCCGGGTTCGGTTCCCGCTAAGGGCACGTACCTCAGTTGCAGTTTTTCCCCGGCCCTGGTTGGGTTGTGCAGGTGGCAGCCACTCAATGTGTCCCTTTCACGTCGATGTTTCTCTCTCTCTCCCTCTCTCTCTCTCTCTCTCCCGCTCTATCTGAACAAAAAAATGAAGGAATGTCCTCGGGTGAGGATAAAAAAAATAAAAATAAAAATAAAAAATAATAATAATAATAAAATAGTTTGGCCCCGAAATAACATGTAGATTCCATGTCTGATACTTGTAATCATTTCTTAAATACTTCTGACAAATTAACAGCTATTTTATGACAAATTATTATCCAGGAGTGTAAAAAAGAAAGACACTGAAAGATTCAGGGGGAAAAATGCTCCTAGACCAGAAGCAATTAAAAGTCATGAAATTTAGCCCAGCCAGTATAGCTCAGTGGATTGAGTGTCGTCCCATAGACTGAAGAGGTCCCGGTTCGATTCCCAGTCAGGGCACATGCCCAGGTTGTGGGCTTGATCCCCAGTAGGGGGTGGGCAGGAGGCAGCCGATTGATGTATCTCTCTCACATTGATGTTTCTTTCTTTCTTCCTTCCTCTCTCTCTCTAAAAAAAAAAAAAAAAAAAATCATGAAATTTAGACTAAAATAGTTCTATTTTCCCAAATCAAGCAAGAGAATAGAGTGTTTTTTTTTAAGTGATTATATTATTCCTAAGAGAGAGTTACCTAATATAAGAGGCTGTTTGGTTAAGGAAAGTTTGATGAAGAATTTCTTACAGTGAATGAAGAGGAAAAGAGAAGAATTTTCCAGTGGAGGCAAAATGCAGAATGGCAGTATTTTAAATAGTCTGTACCCAAAACTAAGCCCACAGACACACTGACCTCGAAGGCAGCACTTAAATATGGGCTTAGTTGTACTAAGGCTTTGTAATGAGGTGAAAAACTTCTCACGTCCTGCTATTCACAGGTCTGACAGAGGCCCCTGAGCTAAGCAGATCTAGACTTCTTAATTCCAGAGGGAAGATGTAAATTATTCCAGAAGTAGAATACTATGGTGATATCGGCTTACATTTTATGATGTATTTTATTATTTACCAAGCGACTTAATATAGTATCTGAACTGGTAGTTAAAATAATTCTGAGTCATTATAATGTTACTGTCCTAATACCTTTATCACATTTTACAGACAAGGGAACTAGGGAACGGGGCTCAGAGAGATTGTGGGTTTGCCCAAGGCCACATTTCCAGTATGTACCGGAGTCAAAAACCAAAGCCAGGTCTTCCAGTCCCCAGCCTGCAACTGTCACTGATACTGTGCCTCTCTTTTTAAAAAAAAAATTTTTTTTTATTGATTTGAGAGAGAGAGGAAGGGAGAGGTAGAAACATGAATGAGAGAGAACATTGATCGGCTGCCTCCTGCATGTCCCACAGTGGGGATCGGGCCCATAACCTGGGCGTGTGCCCTGGCCGGGATCAAACCAGTGACCTTCTGGTGCATGGGTCAACGCGCAACCACTGAGACACACCGCTGAGCGATGCTGCTTCCCTGACTGCCGACAGAGATGAACAAGGGAGAATGGCCAGGCTCTTCTCAGCCCCGCCTGTGGCATCTTGACACCAAACCCACTCGTCACCTGCCCCCTCTTACGCCCTTTAAGCCCGGGCTTCCGAAGGCTTGTGGACTCCAGAACGCCCTGTGTGGACGTGGTTTCAGATGGGCAGTCCTCTGTGCCTGCTGTGGGAACTGCCCAGCTGCGTATCTGCAGACCTGCGGAGGTGTGACCCCTGCGCCTCCGCCCACCCTCTGGGCTTCCCCTCGTCTTCAAGAGAGTGAGGCAAAGCTGCGGAAGCAGCCGGGATCATGGGGGTATTCCGTGCAGGAAGGATGAGAACAGGGTGTCTTCATTGCCATGACGCTTGTTGCCCTGCGCAGACCACACCTGTAGTCAGGGGCCACCGGGGCTGTGCAGAGACAGTTTCTTCTAGAAGAATCACATCTGCCTCATCCAGCTCACAGAATTCCTATGGAAAGCAAACGAGACCATCTATGTTTGCCTTCTCTTCATTACGTTTTATTTCCTTGCACTCTGTTTTTAAGATCTGAGCGAGCTGTGTAAGTGACGTAACAGTGCCTTCGCGCTGGTAAGGGCCCGTAACTCCAAAGTCCTAACGGGTCCCGTTGCTACAGCCCTCTGTCCATGCTCCCTCCCCACTTCTCCTTTAGCTTTACCTCAAGAGCCTTTTTTATGTCTTTTTAAATTTTATTTTATTTTTCATGCCTTCTTTTATATTGATTGATAGCAACTGGGATGAGCACGGGTTGCATCTGAATGTACAAGGGTGTAACTGCATGAGGGTTATAAGATGGACTTCAAAAATTATTATGCACATGACTCATCTCAGATTTTATTGCTGAACACGCAGTGGGTCTGCTTGACCCAAAGCTTAGAACATTCTGAGCTCTCTCCACCCACCCCCAGCCACCGTGTCCTTCAGCCCACTAAGAGATGCCACTCTGGCCACATGGTGAAAAAGCCAGTTAATTAGCAAATTTATGAAATAAGTGAACTTTATAGAGCAGAGGAAGTAAAAAAATAAACATGACGGGAAGGGCAGACTGTCATTACTGGCGAACTTTCTGGTGGCGGCACCCTGCTGGGAGGTCCTGGGGCTGCAGCGGGAACTCCGCCGCCTGGGCTGGCCGGTCCGGCCGCACTGCGGGTGCCGAAGGGCCAGGCGTGCACAGAGCAGTGGAGCCCCTGTGCCGGAGGGGACCGTGAGGGGACAGATTGCGCGGGGGTGTAGCTGGAGAAGAGGGACCATGGGGAGAGCAGAGAGGGCAGAGCAGCTGGTCCTGAAAGGCTGAGGCAGGAGTGAGGATTTCATCTGACGTGTGAGAAAATTCACCGGAGGCTGTGGAGCAGAGAAGTAGATTGGTGTTTGAGGTTTTCAAAAGGACCTACTTGCTGCAAAATGTCGCGGACCCATTGAGGCGATGGAAAGGGGCCCATCGCTCTGGAAGAGTAGTTCCTGCCTGCAGCTCTGGGTGGAGGAGGGTCCATGGTGGCCAGGCCTGGCTGGCAGAAGTTGTTCTCGCACCAGGTAGCAGTAATCAAAGACAGAAGGACAGTTTGTTCCCGTAGGGCCATAGCTGACCAAGGTTAATATGACATTAGTCACCGATTGGCTAGTGCTATAACATGAAAATAAGAAATAGCCAGCAATCTTGATAATCACTCAACAATGTAAAACACAGCAGCCCTCCTTGTCCGCAGTTTTGTTCTCCGCGTCTCAGTTACCCGTGGTCAACTGAGGCTCGAAAATACTAATTAGGAAATTCCAGAAATAAATAGTTCGTTAAGTTTTCCATTGTGCACAGTTCTGCATAGTGTGATCACTTCCTGCTCTGTCCTGCGAGGGACACGAATTGTCCCTCGGTCCCAGGTGTTCATGCTGTGCATCCCCTGCCCGTCAGTGTTTCATCAGCTCAGCTGTCCTGCGACGCAGTGCGTAGGTACAGGTGTCTCTTATTTTACTTACTAACGGCCCCCAAACATAAGGATAGTGACGATGGCAATTCAGATATGCTAAAGAGAAGCTGGAAAGTGCTTCCTGTAAGTGGATAGGTATGCACGTATAGGAATAATCGGTGTAGATAGGGTTTGGTACTATCTGCAGTTTCAGGCATTTGCTGGGGATCCTGGAAATTATGGGTAAGGGGGGCTACTGTAACAATTCATTTCCTCCCCAAAAGACAGACCTGTGGGTGGAATTATCTTTATGAACTGTGGAAAGCCATTTCAGTGCAAAGCATAGACTATCTGCACTGACTTGCTGTGTATCTGCTTGAAGCATTTCACACTTATTTTCACTAGAGGTCATCAGTAATGATGGAGACTAGCAGAGTGTCTAGAAAATGCCAGAGAAAATGTAATAAGATTAAATTTTCAAGGAGAAGTGAAGTTCTAATTTCAGCCTTAACAACAACAACAAAATCCTAAATAGACTGGTTTCATATTCTTGCTCTTGGAATTTTGTAAAATTCAGTTCGATAGTTTTCAAACTTTCTCTCACCAAAGTTGATACGGTATGCCAATCACTAAATAAAGACCTCTGTCTCTCTTCAGTAATCCTCCTCCACCTCAAGAGGATTAACATCCTTGAATACTGCCCAATTTGTATGGTTCAGTTAATATCATATCTAAGAAAAGAATTTGAGTTTTAGCCTAAGGGTGGAGATTAGAATTAAACGAATACACAAATAATTTTCAAAGGTACTGAAAGAATCGTCATCTCCTTAAAAGTAGAACATTTAAGTGGTTACATACCATTGGCATTACCATAAACCACCATACATTTTTTATCGCTTTCTTTAAATTGCATGTTTTTATGTTTATTTGGTTCACAGTGCATGCCTGCAAATGTAAAGCTAGAAACCGATGCATTGTAAAAAGCCCTCCATATATCCTGACCCCGAACTTTTAAACATCTTTCTAAAAACATAAAAATCAAGATCTCGGGAAGGGAGACAAGGGGATTGGAAGTTTAGATCTATAGCAAGAAAACTTGATTCCTGTGTTTAAGTTGGGTCCTGACGACAGTACATTGAGTAGGAAACTGTCTCCAGAGAAGGAGTGGAACTCCAGCAGCTCAAAGCCTTGTCCAGCTGACCATCTTGAGCGGAGATTCCCCAGCACTGTGACGAAGTGGGAAGCCTAGGGGAGGACGAGAGAAGGGTTTTCTCTCTTCAGTCTCTGGGACATTAGAAGCATGTGGTGTTTGTAATCTGAAAATCTGTGTAACTTTTTTGCACTTGAAAATTCTTAGAAACACAGAATAATGGCAACAAATTTAAGTGCTGGTTGGTGATGCGTTTAGCATTGTCCAGTTTTCACTGTTTGCTAAATGCTTTCACTCTCACGAGGTCCTCATTGGGACAGGTAGACAGAAAGATGGATGATGGTTGAGGAAAGCCCTGCAGCATGGTTCAGGGTAGCCCTGGGCCAGAACCAGCTGTAACAGTCAATTCTCTGTGATAAACTCAAAACACGTTCCTCCAGAGCTAGTGCCGGACACCCGTAAGCGCTGTTCATTGCTCGTGCCTGTGTGGTGAGCTGGGTCAGCTGATCTTGTCTGTGTTCTACAGGGCTCGCCTCCAAGCTGCAGGTTCAGTTCAGGTCTTTCCACACTTATCTCCTGGAAATAGCAGATACAAAATAATGTATCTGTTGTGACAAGAGACTGGAGCACCAGGGGCAGGCCCATCGCCACAGGCACATTTCAAGTGTGATGACTTCTTGCTCTGTCCCGCTCTGTCCCGCCCAGGACACGAAACATCCCTTTGTCCGCCGTATCCATGCTACGTACTCCCCCTGCCCAATGGCCACTGAGTAGTTGACCATCTCGATTGTCCCGTGACGCAGTGCTGATGTTCAAGGGACTCTCACTGTACTTACTGATGGCCCCAAAGCGTGAGAGTAGTGATGCTGGCAGTTGAGATACGCCAAAGTCAGTACCACGAATATTCCATCACGTACATAAAGTATCGGTGGGGCAGGAAGTATACCCCACTCGTGAAAGTGGGAAAAGGTAAGAGAGGAAATAATTTGCTGAAAAACTAATGTCCCACACTAGGTCTTCAAACTTAGTAGGCTTGTGGGCTACTCCTAACTAAAATAAGTGAATCCGATTCATTTCTGTTTAAAATGTTAATTTGAAAACCCTTGAAGCCATTATCATTAGGCTTCTGCTACAAGAAGGTGTGACTATGGAATAATAACTCTTTGCTAGTAGATAGAAAGAAAAAAAATCTTGGTTTCTGTTATTTAAGATGCAAGTAATATTTTACCCCCAATATTCAAGTCACACCAATGGGGTGATAAGCTGACTAATAATGAGCTTGGTTGTAAGATCTGATGAGATTCTCTTCTCTTACACGTGTCCTTGATGCAGTGCTGTCAGAATGCCTTTGTAGCTAACAGACAATACTGTTTGCAATGGAGATTATTTTAAAAGGACATAAGTAGGTATGTACACAGATGCCTTGGCCTCCAGAGCCAGCTCTGTGAGCCCAGTTAATAATCACTTAACTATAACAAGCGACAGTTGACACTCGCTCAAGAACGCCAGCCCTTGCTCTCCACCAGGGCTTCAGAATCACGGAATTACATATGAGGAGTCAGAAGAGCATCCATGTGTCTGTGACTTTTATTTATTTCTTTAACTGTTGCCTCGAGATGGATATTTAGGGTAGCTTAGCATTTACCCTCCCTAGAGTAATATTGCTTTTCACATGCCGTATGTCTGCTTGTACATGTATAACCTAACTGTACCAGGTGCTCAGCTTTTCAAGCACACTGATAACAGTCGTGGTGGTAATAATGGCTAACAGGTACTGAATGTTTATTATGTGTTAGCGTGCTTATTAGCTCTGGAGATGCTCTTTCTTTCTTTCTTTCTTTCTTTCTTTCTTTCTTTCTTTCTTTCTTTCTTTCATTCATTAATCCTCACCCGAGGATATTTTTCCCATTGAATTTTAGACTGGGGGTGGGGATGAGGGAGAGAGATAGAAACGTCCATGTAAGAAAGACACATCAGTTGGTTGCTTCTTACATGTGCCCCTACCAGGGATTGAACCTGCAACCTAGGTATGTGCCCTGACGGGGAATCAAACCCACAAACCTTGGGTGCGTGGACCAATGCTCTAACCGTTGAGCAAGGGATGGAGATACATTTTCTTATTGAACATTCATAGCTAACTCTTTAAGGTAAGTACTGCTATATGTAATATAGGGAAACTGGGACACTGAAAGATTTTTTTTTTTTTTTTTTGTAAGTAATATGTCTAAAGTCGCTAGAACTTGGAAGACATTGTCTGGCATGTCCTAGACTGAGAACAGTAAGACACCTGAAGCGTATGGAAAGAGTTGGGAGTAAGGAGAACGTCGTTGGTGTTTGTTTTTATTTTTCTTTATTGATTTGAGAGAGAGTAAGGGAGAGGGAGAGAGAGATAAAAACATCAATGAGAGAGAAGAACATCGACTGGCCCCCTCCTGCATGCCCCCACTGGGGATCAAACCCACAACCTGGGCACATGTCCTGCCTGGGAATCAAACCGGCAGCCTCTTGGTGCATAGGTCGACGCTCAACCAGTGAGCCACACTGGCTGGGCATGTGTTTGTATTTTTTAAAATAGAGTTTACTTTTAATGGAAGTTTTAGGTTCAGAGCGAAACTGAGCAGAAGGTAGAGATTTCCCATATACCCGTGTCCCCACACATGAACAGCCTCCCCATTATCCACACCCCAACCAGAGCGGCACATTTGTTAGAACTAATGAGCCTGTGCTGACACATCATTAGAACCCAGAGTCCATAGTTAGCATTAGGGCTCTCTCTTGGTGGCATACATTCAGTGGTTTTAGTCAAATGTGTGATGACACGTGTCTGTCATCATGGTATCATACAGAGTAATTTTACTGCCCTAAAAATCCTTTGTGCTCTGCCTATTCACTCCTCCCTCTCCCTTAGCCCCTAGCAACCACTGATCTTACTGTCTCCAGAGTTTTGCCTTTTCCGGAATCTCATCTGGTTGCAAGTAAGTTTTTTATTGCTGGTTAAAGGAACTTTGATTTGTTTGTGCTTCTATGTGTCCTAGCTCTTTGGTAACGGTAGACTGGGAGCGAAGTCCTGGTTCACCCCCTGCCACTAGCCTGCTTCACGGCCTCAGGCAGCTCAACCTTCCTAACCTCAGTTTACTTTCTTGTAACATGAAATGGTAAGACTACCCGATTGCTGGAGTCCTGTCCAGCTCACACTCCCTGAGAAGGTTCTGAGTGTTCCTTTGCTCATCTCTTACCTGCTTTGCAGGGTTCGGATGGAAGGGGTGGGTGGGTACACACGGAGAGTGAGACAAAAGCTTTCTTCTCTGGGAGCTGTAAAGAATTGTTCTAATTTTTGAATAGTATACTTTAGCCTTTAATGGATGCCTAACTAATTAAACTTGTCTTCTGGAAAGAGAAGTGTTTCCTAACTTTTGGGTTGAGAAAGGTGTGGGTAGTTAGAAGATCTCACCTGGGAATATACCCCCACAAACCCACATGTGTATGTATATTAGACAAACCGAATGCTGTCCTAAGTCAGAGTCAAATGAATATAGCAGAATGTCTGTTTCTAAAAGTTGCTCAAAGAGGACTCACTTCCACGCGCACCCCATGGTAGCTGAGGGGTGACTCGCTGCAGCGGGGCAGGTGTACAGTGTCCCGCCCGAAGATGGCTGCATGCACCTGAGGAGGCCACTCTGGGCGACAGCCACAGGGCAGTGCAGTTCTGTTCAGCGTTAGTAGTTCCCTCAAAGCCTCGCTGGTAACAGAGCTGTGTCATATCTCAATCATATATTTTGGGGATCTCAAGTGTTTTAAAGCTTTGAGTTGCAATTGTGCAATTTATAAAATGCCCTTTTTGAATCACTATGATTTTTTTGGAGCTGAGGTATCTAAATCCTCAGATTTTGGATCAAACTTAGCCTTCTGTTTGGGGTAAACCTTTTTCTACTGTAAATGTATTCTGCTTTACGTTTGTTCTAAGGACCACACATGGTTTCAGTCCAGCTCTTTTGAATCTTTATCAGAGTATCAGCTGAAATGTCTAATGCTGGCCTGGTTTTCCTAATAAATATAAAAAGGTAAAGTCTTGTGAACACTTGTAAATATAGTTTTCTTCTACAATGGCCCCTCAGTACTGGTCCCCACGATGTCTTGTAGGCTGCTTATGACTGCGTATGTTCTGTCACTGCTCTGTCCCCAGAGCCTAGAACAGTGCCTGGCAAGCCGCAGGCACACGATTGATATCTGCAGAATGAGTAAGAGGATGACTGAGTACTCTGCCTTCTATCCTGAAGGACTGAGGGATATTACCTGTTGCATAAACAAGTAACTCGGGTGGTTGTCTGAAATGTCACCAGAGTGATTCATGACTGTGTTCATTGTTCACCCTTATAAAGGACTGGAGCCTTTTCTTCTACCGAAGTGATCTTGAGAAAGGCTTCAGGTTCCACACCTTAACCAGGTAATAAATAGGATGCCCACAGCTCTTGGCTTCTATCTTTACTACAAGCTCAGTAGGAAAAGTTAAATGCATTTGTTCAAATGCAAACGAATTCTAAGGAGTTTAATTGTGAATAGTTGAATATCTGGCTTAAAGTAGCAGTCTTCAACCTTTTCATCTCATGGCACGTAAGCTAATTACTAAAATTCCGCAGCACACCAAAAAAGATATTACCTTTTTTTGCCAATCTGACTGCCCCCGCCCCCAAAAGGCATAATTGTGATTCATTCACACCGAACGGCTATTGTTGTGTTGACTGTTGTCATTTTTTAATTTAGGGAAAAGAAGTCAGTTCCCCTGACTAAATAGTAAGATAATGCATGTTTTAAAAATTCTTGCAGCACACCGGTTGAAAATCATTGGTTTAGAGGAGTTAATTATGAAGTACATCCAATATTTCCTATGGCGTTTTGGACATACTTGTTTTTATATTGACATATTTATTCCATGGTATTATTTACATTGGATGATATTATATCCATTTGCAAAAGATACAGGAAAGTTTGAAACTTTTTTTGATTTTTGTCTCTATTGCGAATCCTCCTTCGCTTCCTTCCATCCCCTGTCCAAAACGATAGAAAGAAAAATGTTAGTTTACAAATCCTGACTTAGCCTTTTAAGTTCTTTGAACATACTTGTGTTTTTTATTTGTTGGTTGACTTAACTATTTGTTTCCTTGTTATTGAGTTAAAAACACAGCAGTGGCTTATAATGTGCAAAAATCATTGGCAGAAAGGGAACGTGGAAAATAACCAAATAACTCTTCTGCCCTGCGCACAGTACGTACTGATAAGCAGATGAGTAATTTCCAATTTGGGTTTTACCCTCCTGTGTATTCATGTCTGCTTTCAGAGTGCCTCAGGCCATTTCAGGTGTCAGTCTTTTCAGCTGTGAGACTTGAGAATCCACAGCATTGTTCTCCGGTTGTTTTCCTGTGGAATTTCAATGAATTGCAATGTGCAAGCAACGGCTGGCTGGCAGTTTGAGGGAAAACCTTCCCAGCCTTCTGTCCCCGATCCTCATCGCATGGCATAGCAAGTGATTCCTTCCCTGGCCTCCCGCTGTGTGTGACCATCCTCTGTAGTGTCCCTGCAATAAAAGAAGGTAAAAATCAGCCTGCAGGTTTAAATTAATTGCACTCCTCAGTCATGCTTTGAGTTAGCCAATGCTTTAAATGGCAACGTTCTAAACTTCTAGCTTAAGCATAATTGAAGAGAGAAAGCCACCATTAAAGTACCAAGTAAGAGAGTAAGCTAAACTGAAGAACAGTGTAGAACACACATAGGCAAATACTTGAATAACATGATATGTTTACTCATAGGCAGTTGAATATTTTATTAAACGAATCTGTCATTAATTTGGGGCACTAATGTAAGCCTGTTTTTTGTTTTCAAACATTACAGGGTTAATTAGGTTGCTTTCATTCTAATGGAACATGACTTTTATTTCTGATGGCAGTCATTTAAAAAATACAGTGCAAATGTAATGTATGCTTATTGCAGAAAACGTTAGAAATGGCTCCGTGTGAAGTTGTAGACCTCAGTAGTTAAGGCCTGAAAGATGCTCTCCATGACATCAGGTCCTGTGTGTTACTCCTGGTTTTAGATATCCGAGTGTAAATCTCGTCTTCCCTGGGGAAGGAAATAGGTGCAGGTAGAGGCTGTGCCTCTGGGCCCTGGGGACTGTGTCCATATCCACATCGCAGCACTTTTCATCCCGTGTCTGCAGTTCTCCATTTACCTTTCTGAGCCTCTGCACTTGAACCGGGACGTCCTCATTTCCGTGGGCCCATTGCCCAGGGCAGTGTCGGGCACTCAGGCAGGTGAAACTTGCAAAAAGAATTAAGAGTTTATATAAAGTGTTAGAAGGTAAACATAGGAAGACTTTATTCTTTCTCACTTTTTCTACTTTCATATGGCTCGTTTTGCTATCAGCTTTGGCTCTTTTATGCACAGCTAAAATGGACATATTGTAGTTTGAAAAAAATTTCTGTTTTGACAGCGTCTCCTCCTGTCGAGCTCTAAACAGAAGCACGTCTTAGAAGTAATATTTGTGTGTAGTCATTAATTGCTAAGAATAATAATTTACTTGTAAGATTGTATTCATTTTATCTGTAATGGAATTCTTGTTCCTCCCCAAATCATAGAGAATTGTTAAAATTGCTTTGTGGGTAGTACAAAGTTAAGGAGATCAAATTCGTTTTATAAAGACTTTAATGTAATTAATTTAAAAAATATATCTTGCTTTTTAAATACCAACTTTAGATAATAATAATTTTTACAAAAACCTTTTATAAAAGAACTATTCTTCCCATTTCTTCTTTGTCAGTTAATCCTCAAACCTAGAATATGCCTTTAAATTTCTGCTCTACACCGACTGGCTGGATTATGTTGCATCTCATATAATGCGGTCTACTAGCAAAAATTCAGACATCACACGTTCTTTTGAAACAAATAAATACATAACTGTTGGTGAGCACGTTTGCCTACAGCTTTAGAACAGTGGATATTTGTCATCGGGCCTGACCTTCAGCTCGTGCACGTCATACGGCAGAGTGGCTCCTTCTGTGTTAGTGGTCAGTGACTTGCCTTGCAGGCTATTAAATACTTTGACAATTACCGCTGCTCAGATGATGACTCTGATACTTCATGAGAACTTTAAATAATGTCAGAATCATCACGGAAAAATGAATGCAATTTTAGGGGACTATTTTAGTTGTATATGTAATTATAAATCTTTGAAAATGGAAATTGGAGAAAAAAAAGTAAGCGCTCTGTTAGTCATCTGAAATCCTTCCTTTCCCGTGTCTAGTTTATCAATACATTTTACTGGTTCTACCTATTAAAAAGTTGCAGACCGACCCATCCTCAACTGCATTCACTCTGTTGCCATAGCCCAAGTCATGTCAGCTCTCTCCTGAACAGTCATAATGGTCTTTTATTGGTTTTCCTGCTTCTAACCTTGTCTATGGTAGTGTATTCTTCAAACGAAGCCAGAGTGATCCTTCCAAAAAAAAAAAGTTTAGATCACATTTAAAGGCCACAAAGGCTCTGCCTGTCTCTGTCTCAGCCTCCGTTTGTCTTTCCTGGTCTGTCTGTCTGTCTGCTCTAGCCACCCTGTCCTCCGGGCGCACACCAGCCTTGCACATTCCCTACTGGAATGCAGGCAATATTTCCTGTTTGGTTCCCTCCCGTGTCTTCAGCCCCATGAAGTATACCTGGTTCACAGAAGTTGCTCAATAAACAGTAATTGAGTGAATGAATCATTGCCCAAGTATTTCTGGTCATTCCTTAGAATCAACTCTGAGTTTAGAGATAGGAAACTGAGTATGTTCTTAATATTCTTTTTGTTGTTCATATCTAATGGTATTCTTCTACATGAAACATATTGTAACAAAAGCAATTCAAATAAATTTTAATCTCTCCTTCAAAAAGCTTATGGTTAAAAGCAGACAACACTGACAAAAGACACCAACAAATATTAAGCACATTTAAGCCTGTTGAGTGGTAAATTATTTAAAATGAAACAAGAGCACTGTGAAAAAGAAACCATTTAATTTTACTGGAGATGTACACACTAATCCTGTCGAATTGGAGAGACACACCGTATTGTTATGTGGAAAGATTTTATATTATCCTTTAAAGATAAATATATTTTTTGAGGAGTATTTCTTTCTTTCTTTATTTATTGTTGAAAGGATTACAGCTGTGCTCCCCTTTTCCCCTCATTGAACTCCTCCTCCCCATTCCCACCCCCTCCTTCTTTCCCCAAACTGATGTCTGTGTCCACTGGTTGTGTATATATGCATATAAGTTCTCTGGTTTATCTTTCCCCTGCCCCACCCCCACCCCTCTGAGGTTTGTCAGTCTGTTCCCCACTTCCATGACTCTGGATCTATTTTGATTGACAGCTAATTTTGTTCATGACAAACCATAAATAAGTGAGCTCATGTGGTAGTTGTCTTTTTCTGTCTGGCTTTTTTCAGTCAGCATAACACTCTCCAGATCACTCCATGTTGTCTCAAAGGGTAAGAGATTTTTCTTTCTTACAGCTGCATTGTATTCCATTGTGTATATGTACCACAGCTTTTTTATCCACTCATCTACTGATAGACACTTGGGTTGTTTCCAGGTCTTAGCTATTGTAAATAGCACTGCTGTGAACATGGGGGTACATATATTCTTTCTGATTGGTGTTTCAGGATTTTTAGGATATATTCTTAGAAGTGGAATCACTGGGTCAAATGGCAATTCTATTTTTAATTTTTTGAGGAAGTACCATATTGTTTTATGGCTGCACCAGTCTGCATTCCCACCAGCAGTGTACTAGAGTCCCCTTCTCTCCATATCCTCACCAGCTCTTGTTGTTTGAGGATTTATTGATGGCAGCCATTCTGACAGGTATGAGGTGTTAGCTCATAGTTGTTTTAATTTGTATCTCTCTGATGACCAGTGATGTTGAGCATTTTTCATATGTCTTCTGGCCATTTGTATGTCCTGTTTGGAGAAGTGTCTGTTTAGGTCCTCTGCCCATTTTTTAATTGGATTGTCTTCCTTTTGTTGACTTGTATGAGTACTGTATATATTTTGGATATTAACCCATTATCCGATGTATTGTTGGCAAATATGTTCTCCCAGAGAGTGGGTTCCCTTTTCATTTTGATGCTTGTTTCTTTTGCCATGCAGAAACTTTTTAGTTTGATGTAGTCCCATTTATTTATTTATTTATTTATTTTTCCTTTGTTTCTCTTGTCCTAGGTGATGTATCAGTGAAAATTCCCCTACATATATGTCTGAAATTTTTCTACCTACATTTTCTTGTAGAATTTTTATGGTTTCATGAGTGACATTTAAGTCTTTTATCCATTTTGAGTTTATTCTTGTGTGTGGTGTAAGTTGGTAGTTTAGTTTCATTTTTTTGCATGTAGCTGTCCAATTTTGCCAACACTATTTATTAAAGAGACTATCTTTTCTCCATTGTATGCTCTTACCTCCTTTGTCAAATACGAATTGAGCATAATGTCTTATGTTGATTTCTGGGTTCTCTGTTCTGTTCCATTGATCTGTATGCCTGTTCTTGTGCCGTTACCATGCTGTTTTGATTATGATGGCTTTGTAGTATAAATTGATATCTGGTATTGTGATTCCGCCCATTTTGTTCTTCTTTTTCAAGATTGCTGTGGCTATTTGGGTTTTTTGTGGTTTTTTTTGGTTCCATATAAAGTTTTGCAGAGTTTATTCTAGATCTGTGAAATATGCCATTGGTACTTTAATAGGGATTGCATTGAATCTGTAGATTGCTTTGGGTAATATAGACATTTTAATGATGTTGATTCTTTCAATCCATGAACATGGTATATGTTTCTACTTTTTTATATCTTCTTCTATTTCTTTTTTCAATGTTCTATCGTTTTCTGAGAACAGGTCTTTTACCTCCTTGGTTAAGTATATTCCTAGGTGTCTTATTTTTTGTTGTCGTTGCAATGGTAAATAGGATTTTTTTTTTTTAGTTTCCCTTTCTGAGTGTTCATTATTGGAGTATAAGAATGCCATATATTTCCAAATGTTAATTTTGTATCCTGCTACTTTGACAAATTCATTTATTAAATCTAGTAGATTTTTGATGGAATCTTTAGGGTTTTCTATGTACAATATCATGTCGTCTACAGATAATGACAGTTTCACTTCCTCTTTTCCAATTAGATGCCTTTTATTTTTTATTCTTGTCTAATTGCTGTGGCTAAGACATCCAGTACTGTGTTAAATAAGAGAAGTGAAAGTGAGCATCCCTGTCTTGTTCCTTTTCTTAAGGGAAATGCTTTTAGTTTTTGCCCATTTAGTTTGATGTTGGCTGTAGGTTTTCCATATATGGCCCTGAGTATGTTGAGATATGATCCCTCTGTTCCCACTTTGCTGAGCATATTTATCAGAATGGGTGCTGGATAATAAATACATATCTTAATGAAATTCCAACCAGATTTCTAACAGGAACTTTATTTTGTTGGTGTTTCATCTCTCTCGTCACCCAAACTAAAGTGTTTCTCTCACATTGGCCACTCTGCATCTCCTTCTTTTACTTTGTTAGAACAGTCTTTCTTTTCCAGCTTTATTGAGATAAAATTGCCATATAACATTGTATAAGTTTAATGTGCACAACATAGTAATTTTATATATGTGTATATTACAAAATAATGAATCACGATAAATTTAGTTAACACATCCACTGCTTTATATAATTATTTTTATTTTTTGGTGTAGTGAGAACTTTTTTAAAAAAATCCTCACCTGAGGATATTTTTCCATTTATCTTTGATAGAGTGAGAGGGAGGGAGAGAGAGAAAGAGAAAAAAAGAGAGAGAGAGAGAGAGAGAAATCAACCGGTTGCCTCCCACATGACCCTTACCAGGGCCAGGGACCAAACTGCAACCAAGGTACGTGCCTTTGACTGGAATCAAATCCAAGACTCTGGTCTGTGATCAACACTCTAACCACTGAGCCAAACCAGCCAGAGCTGTGGTGAGAACTTTTAAAAAAATCTACTTTCTTAGCAACTTGGAAATATACCATGCAGTCTTTTTAACTATAGTCACCATGCTGTACATTACATCCCCAGGACTTATTTATCTTATAACTGGAAGTTTGTATCCTTTGACTACTTTCACCTGCCTCACCCCCCAGGTAACCACTGATGTGCTCTCTGCTTCTGCTATTAGTTTGGAGCTTTTTGAAATTTCACATGCAAGTGAGATCACCCAGTATTGATCTTTCTCCTCAGACTGATTTTACTTAGCATATTGC
Source organism: Molossus molossus (assembly GCF_014108415.1). Lineage (NCBI taxonomy): Eukaryota > Metazoa > Chordata > Mammalia > Chiroptera > Molossidae > Molossus > Molossus molossus. Next base: position 35,829,122 of record NW_023425401.1, on the reverse strand, counting down.
CCTCCCCATAGAATGCCCTCCTGAGTCCATCTGTGTTGTTGCAAATGGCAGTATTTTCTCTTTTATGGCTGAATGATATTCTATTGTATATGTACACCACATTTTCTTTATCCATTCATCCACCAGTGGACACTTACGTTGTTTTCATATCTTGACTATTATAAATAATGTTGCACTGAACATAGGGGTACAAAAATCTCTTCAAGATAGTGATTTTGTTTCCTTCAGATATATACCCAAAAGTGAAATTGTTGGGTCATATGGTAGTTCTAGTTTTAATTTTGTGAGGAACTTTAATACTGTTTTCCATAGTGGCTGTACCAATTCACATTCCCACCAAGAACGTATCAGATCCTTGTCAGCACTTAGTTCTTTTTTGTTGTTTTGTTTATCCTCACCTGCGGACATTTTTCCATTTTTGTTCAGATAGAGTGAGAGAGAAAGAGAGGAAGAGAGAGAGAGAGAAAAAAACATTGATGTGAAAGGGACACATCAAGTGGCTGCCTCCTGCACAACCCCAACCGAGGCTGGGGACAAACCGCAACCGAGGTACATGCCCTTAGCGAGAACCGAACCCGGGTCTCTCTGGACCACAGGCCGATGCTCTAACCACTGAGCCAAACTGGCCAGGGCAGCACTTAGTTTTGTCTTCTTGATAATAATCATTTGAATGAGAGTGAGATAATACCTCATTATGGTTTTGATTTACATGTCCCTGTTGATTAGTGATATTGAACACCTTTGCATGTACTTAGCAATTTGAATATATTTCTTGGAAAAAATGTCTGTTCAGGCAAGTCCTTTGCCCATTTTAAAAATTGGATTATTGGGTTTTGTTTGTTTGTTTTTGCTATTGAGGTATATGAGTTTTTTATATATATTTTGTGATTGACTTCATATCAGATACGGGGTTTTCAAATATTTTCTCCCATTCTGTACGTTGTCTTTTATTTTGTTGAATTTTTTTTTCTCTACAGAAGCTTTTAGTTTGTTGTAGTCCCACTTGTTTTTTTGCTTTTGTTGCTTGTGCTTTGTGTATTATATCCATAAAACCATTGCCAAGGTCCCCTGTTTTTTTCCTATGGTTTCAGGTCTTACCTTTAAGTTTTTAGTGTTTTTTGTTCTTTTATTTTTAGTTAGTTTTTGTAAATGGTGTCCAGTTTTATTATTATTATTATTTGTATATGAATATCTGGTTTTCCCCAGCACCATTTATTGAAGAGACTATCTTTTATCCATTGAGTATTTTGGCTCCTTGTCAAATATTAGTTGACTTTATCCACATGAATTTATTTCTGGGCTCTCTATTGTTTCATTAGTCTGTGTGTCTGTTTTTATGGCAGTACCATACTGTTTTGATTGCTATTGCTTTGTAATATAGTTTGAAACCAGGAAGTGTAATACCTCCAGCTTTGTTCTTCTTTCTCAAGATTGTTTTGACTATTCAGGTTCTCTTGTGGTTCCATATGAATTTTAGGATTGTTTTTTCTATTTCTGTAAAATAAAAACAAAGCCACTGGAATCTTGATGGGGTTTGCATTAAATCTATAAATGACTTTGGATAATATGAAAATTTTACCAATATTAATTTTTTCAATTATGAGCATGGAGTATCTTCCTATTTATTTGTGTCTTCTTCAGTTTCTTTTATCACTTTCATCTCTCTCTCTCTCTCTCTCTCTCTCTCTCTCTCTTTCTCTCTCTCTCTCTCTCTCGGAGAGACGGATGGAAGGAGGGAAAGAGGGGAACTGGTGTGCGGGCCTGGGGTCTGGTGCTGGGAGGGGGCTGATAGGCTGATAGGTCTATCACTGTCTTAATATTTTCAGTGTACAGATCTTTTACCTCCATGGTTAAATTTATCCCTAGGTATTTTATTGCTTTTGCTATTGGAAATTGGATTGTTTTCTTTCTTTCTTGGATAAGTTGTCAGTATTTAGAAATGCAACTGATTTTTATAGATTGATCTTGAGTTCTGCACCTTTACTGAATTTATTACTTCTAACATTTTTGGTAGAATCTTTAAGATTTTCTATATATGAAATTCTGTCATCTACAAACAGAGACAGTTTTACTTCTTTCCATTTTGGATGCCATTTATCTATTTACTTATTTATTTATTGTCTTGCCTGATTTCTCTGGCTCAGACTTCCAGTAAGTACTATGTTATATAGGAGTGGTGAGAGTGTCACCCTTGCCATGTTCCTAATCTTAGAGGAAAAGCTTTCTGCCTTTCATCATTAAATATAATATTAGCTGTGGGTTTGTCCCATATGGACTTTATTGTGTTGAGGTACTTTCCTTCTATATCAAATTTATTGAGCATTGTTATCATGAATGGATGTTGAATTTTTTCAAATGCCTTTTCTGCATTGGTTGAGATGATCATGTGATTTTTATCTTTCCATTAATATGATGTATATTCTTCACTTGCATATGTTGAACCATTCTTACATCCCAGGATGCATACTATTAAAGAAACTTTTTTTTTTTTTTTTTTATTGCTTGTGGGAAAATGAAAAGTAACCTGTCAGCCTCTATTTAAATGTAAAATGTACATACACTTTGCCAAGTAGTTGTACTGTATTGGGGAATTTATCCAACAGAAATGAAAGCATCAGTGTATAGAGTTGGATGTACAGGGATATTTACTGACACCTTGTGTTTAAGGTAAAAGGAACAGGCCCTGGCCAGTTTGGCTCAGCGGTTAGAGTGTCGGCCTGCGGTCCGGAGAGACCCGGGTTCGGTTCCCGCTAAGGGCACGTACTTCGGTTGCAGTTTGTCCCCGGCCCTAGTTGGTCGTGCGGGTGGCAGCCACTCGATGTGTCCCTTCACGTCGATGTTTCTCTCTCTCTCACCCTTCCTCTCTCTCCCTCCCACTCTATCTGTACAAAAAATGGAAAAATGTCCTCGGGTGAGGATAAAAAAAAAAAAAAAAAAAGGTAAAAGGAACAGGAAGCCACCTCTGTTTTCATCAGCTTGAAAATTGTCAAATAACTTATGGTACTTCGATCTGATGGAATATATATATATTTTTTAATCCTCACCCGAGGATATTTTCCCATTTCTCTTTAGATAGAGTTGGAGAGAGAAAGAAACATCAATGTGAGAGAGACACATTGATCGGTTGCCTCCCGCACGACCTCCACCAGGGCTGGGGATGAACCACAGCTGAGCTGTGTGCCCTTGACCAGACTCGAACCTGAGACTCCCCAGTCCGTGGGCCTTCGCTCTAACTGCTGAGCCAAACGGCCAGGGCCGATCCTATGGAATATTAATAGAGTTTTAAAACAATTGTTACATCTATTTTCTTGATTTGAAGGGTTATCCACTATATATTATTAAATTTCTAAACATTTTTAGAGGATGCTTACTGTATAATCCATCTAAAAAACTAAAATAGTGTATATAGTGGCTAGAATAATATGGCTAAATTGAACACTGTCTTTTTAAAAATTGATTTTTTAGACAAACTTTTTGAACAATGTGTACATTTGAAACAAAGAGTGTTTATTATGTTTCTTTCTGTTTCAGAACGCTTTACCGTGTACAGCTCTAAACACCTTAGACAAGCGTGGAATAAGTAAGTCTTTGTACAGATTATGCTCATTCTCTCTCTCTCTTAATTTTTAAAACTCTCCTGACAGTTGTTGTGACATTTTTTTCATCTGTTCATCCAGTTGTTCATTCATACATTGATTTCACCATTAACTAGTTACTGGCCCTCACTGTGTGCCAACCACCACATTCAGCCCGCACCGGTGCTGTTGTATGGGCGAGCTTGTGTTCCAGCGTGGCGTGGCTGCAGAGTTGTAAATCCTAAGTCATTTGGTCAATCTCCTTGTAACTAGATTCCAAGAAACATTTTCACGTCCGTAAGGTAGCATTTATTAAGCACAATATAATGACTGACTTTAAAATCTAAATAAAGCCGGTGACAACTTTTGAGCTAGATAAAATTGATCTTTCGAATTTTTTCGCTTCACCTATTTTCCCCCTAAGCTTTCTTGAGAAAGTAAGTACATACCTGACCTCGTTAAAATGGTTTTATTTATTGGTGTCGAGATTTGATGAAATCTGTGGACCTAGGCTTCTCGAGTTACTCAGAGGTCTTTTGTTGCAAGCCAGCCTGTGAGTAAATCATTGAAAGTTGAAAGCAGAGTAATTGAGTCAGGCCTTTCCTTGTGGGTATCGCATTTCAAGCATGATGCTGGGAAAAGGTAACTAGAACTGCTTTGATAAAATATACTATAATTTCTAATAAGAAAATTTTGTCTCTGGGGAATTTAGTGTTATTGTCTCACTTTTTACTGTTATGACATTTTCATTATAGATGTCAGAAGTTATGAAGAAAAGTAAGAAAATCTTTCTAAATAAAAATGTCTTTAATCAATACTGTCAGTAGATACAGTAGACAGCTTATTGTGAGAACCTCATGGAATGAATACATTAAATTCTGCAGTGGGGCCCTGGCCAGATTGGCTCAGTGGTTAGAGCGTCGGCCTGCGAACCAGAGAGTCCCAGGTTCGATTCTGGCCAAGGGCATGTACCTCAGTTGCGGTTCATCCCCGGCCTTGATTGGGGTCGTGCAGGAGTCAGCGCGTTGATGTGTCTCTCTCACAATGATGTTTCTCTCTCTCTATCTTTCTCTCTCCCCACCCCCCGTCTCTCTTTCTTCCTCCCTCCCTCTTGCTCTATCTGAAGATAAATGGAAAAATATCCTCGAGTGAGGATTAAAACAAAAATTTTTTTAAATAATTCTGCAGTGGTTTATTGGAAAGATTTGGCTATTTATTTTGATTAAATTCATACTGAGAAGAACACTCTAGTATAATTACTTTTGTCTAACACAAGGCCTTGCATTTGCCATTTGAAGAGCCGGTTCTTAATATCTGGAGTCTCCCTAATATCTGGGGAGGTGCGCCCTCTGCTGGGAGCATTCTGTGTGTTCCTCACCCTTTTAGTGACCGCTCCCCCCCATCCCCACCACTTTACTGATCAGTGGTCTAACATATTTTAATTAAGGGCTTTCATACACCAAGTAATATATACAGTATACAGTCCCTACCTTAATGAAATGATCAAACACATTCCTTTCTTGTAGTTCCACCAGGTAACCACCTTATGAAACAATTCTTGACAAGGCAGTTGAATCTCTGACCCTGTCTTTGAAGTAACAGGAAATTCTGACACAGCTACACATAATAGCATCTGTGGAGAATAGCCTCCCATTTAGATAACTCCTTGTCCTTCTTTCAGATGGACAAAGCTGGAAATGGCTGTCAAATGGCCCAGGAAAATACATGACAATTCTTATCTACTTAGAATAGTCTGCAGCAGATGGGAGGAGGTCTGTGGATGATGCTGTGATATTTCTTCCGCTGTCCTCTTGGGGATAGGACCCCTCACCATATACATGTGGCCCAGTCCAGTCATCCCTTGTTACACCTTGTCGTCAGCACCTGCCATCATGGGCCACTAACAAGGCCCACGAAGGGCCTTGTTCAGTCATTCCATAGTGACCAGTGGGCTGCCTCTCAGAGAAAACACTTTTGTCTGTTTGCATTATTCTGTCCCAGGAAAAACCATGTTATTTCATGTGTGCCGAAAAGAGAAAGAAAACTGAAGTAGTATTCAAGTTTTGCCTTGTTTCGCTTCAGTCTGACCACCTCCGACCTGATGCTTTTCTTCCTCTGACAGGTGTCGCTTATGTCATGACAAAAGTAGTTAATTTCTTTGACAAAAACCAATGTGCAGTCTGGTAGTGCTGCTTTAGAAATTTTAAAAACTATGTGCATCGTGCTCAATCTTTACATTTTTCTTAAAAGATATAAGATACCAGTAAATATGCTTTTAATTTTGAGGGCAAATAAGAATTCTTAGGAATATAATTTTCTACAAAATAAGAACACAGTGTCTTTTTAAGAGATTACTTTAGAGATATTTATCACAGCATTTTCCATGAACATAAGAGTTCTAATTTTTCTACCCAAAACAAGGTCTAAAATGCTGAAGGCAGTACTACGTTTTCATGTAAAGTGTTTTTAATCAGTTGATAGAATTGTAGTTAATGATTTTCTTTTCATCTCTACCATCACACATGCTTTCTTTAAAATTTAGAATTAATTCCAAGTTATTTAATAAACCAAGTCCCAACCTTAGATTACTTTGAAAACATTTTAGGTAAAATATTAAAAGCTGAGCTTGTGGTAAAAATTTAGAATGATAAACATAACTCATTTAGAACCATGCTAATTTTAAGTCCCTGTAAGTCTAATTTTTTTTTGTATTGCCTTAAGGATTTATTTCAGAAAACACTAAGTAATAAAATCATCACTAAAGATGTAAAAATATTACTTTCTGGTATCCCAGTGTTACACATTGAACCCCGAGAGCCGAGAGAGAGCCTCCAGCCCATTCAAACCCCATGCAATTTGGAGAGAACTGTGAATTCAGAGACATTAATTATATGACTGATTCTCCCTCCAAAGGAACTGCGACCCTGCAACCATCAGTGACATTTCAACATTGCCCACTTCAGAGTGAGGTCTAGATTCAAACAACTGCATTTAAACCCAATTGAGCCAGTGCTGACTCCGTCATTGCTGCTAACTAATTTGCTTGTCCACAGCACAATTACGAAACAGAAGCAATTGGTAAATTCTCTTGCAGAGCAGTAATAGGTTCAAAATAGAGTGAACTCATTTGCAGGAACTAATTTGAATTCAATTTAGATGGGTTAATAAAAGATGGGTAGGTTAACATAAAGAAGTAAGTCACTGTTCAAAATTAAGTAACAATGTCTTTAAAAAGATACATTAACTCAGCTATTAAAGCTAGTGGATACGTTAACCTGCCTGAGAGAGTGAGAATTTCTCAAGAAATGAATCCTCAAGTCTCTTTGAAGGGCTGTAACATGTGACCCAGATTATTTGGGGCCAAGTCTGCCCTAGGTGACACCATGCAACTCCCTGCTGACTTCATTTACACCAGTAACCATGGGCATAATTTTATCCTTTGAAGGATTTTTTTTTTTAGTATTCTGGGCAAACAAAGCACTGATGGGAGAAAAATATCAAAAGATCTATCAGCTGTCTAAAGTCAAAAGGATAATATAAAGAAGAAATCTTAATTATAGGATTGGGAATAGTAAATATATATATTAATAAAGAAAAGAAAGTTGTTTTATTCCCTTACACTGGAAGTGCGTGATCTGGGTGGGCTCTTTCTGCTCAAAGGGGATTTTGGACCGAAAGGACACAAATCTAATTATATAAATGCATGTACTGTTTTCTGACGGCCTTCAAAACATTCCGTTTTATTTCACTGGAGTTATAAAGACTCTCCCTATTTTTCTTTCAAATCTCTCTATTTATAGTTGTCTGACATTGGCATGTATGTGCAATCAACCAAGAATTTCAGCCACTTAACAGATCCTTTATTATTTTGGCTGTAGGGGAAGCCTTAGTATATGTTCTCAGTAAAGTTAAGGGTAGGATTCCAGGAACACATTTGCTTGTTTTGGAACTTTTTAACAGCTGAACAATTTTGGGACGTTTGAAAGTAGCAAAAAGAGAGGTAAGGATAAAGAACCAAAGTCACAGAAGACAAGACTTGAAAACACAGCTTGCAGGTGATAGGGGAGAGCCGTCCACACACTCGAGTAGGTGTCGGCCAGCCCTGTCCTGCTCGCTCCTCCCATGCACTCTGGTTCTCCTTAGAATCCTCCTGTTAGTTAAGCCCAACTGGAATTCTCCTAAGAATTAAAAAAAACTGATACTTTAGCCCGGCCACTGTGGTTCAGTGGTTGAGCATTGACTCATGCACCAAGAGGTCACCAGTTCAATTCCTGGGCAGGGTACGTGCTCAGGTTGTGGGCCAATCCCCAGTAGGGAGCATGCAGGAGGCGGCCAGTGGATGTTCTCTCTCATCGATGTTTCTATCTCTCTCCCCCTCCCCCTTCCTCTCTCTCTAACATCAATAAAGAAAAAAATATTTTTAAAAATTCATACTTTAAAATGTGTAATAATCATAGACACATTGCACTGAAGCTACCTTTATAAAGATGCAAAATTTGAGAAGAAAACATTTACATTTGAGTGTATCAGCAGAGTCACAAGCCCTAACATTGTGTTCTCAAACTCTTATTTGCTGATTAACTTCCAGTACATATTTGAAAGATGACTTGCCAAAGAGTCGTCACATGTGCATAAACGAAATGTATTTAACACAGTATTTGGAGGAATAACAAATTTCACTGTGTATATTTATGTGGATGGTTCACTACTATATTTTTCTTATGGTCCTATTTAATTGTTTATCATTATGATTTAAATCAATGCCTTCTGAAGAAACCGAAAGGCCCTGTTTTCTACTCTACCTTATTCTACATTGATCTGAAGTTTTCCAAGTTAATAATCTATTGCAAAGTAAGACAGAGCTTTCAATTTGTTGACCAGTTGTTTAGAAATGTCAGAGGAAGGTAACAACAGTTATTGACACTAGGAGGAGCCGTTGAGTTGAGCCTACTCTTTAAGTGATCTTTCTCCACTTGCACATTTTTTTATTGTTGATCTTTTTTTTTTTTTTTTGGTTATAATTCTATTTACTTCAAAGTAAAAGTTTTATTTAGTGCCCGGAGATTTTTTTTTTTTTCCACAGTATCTTCAAAGAAATTGTTCTTTACATCATCAATGCACTTTTTCAGGATGGGTTTATTGGGGTCACAAGCTCTAACGCAGACTCTAAGCAGACATTTTGGGATTCCATTCTCTTAACTCAGAGATGAGCTGGAGTTGCAGGTCTCGGCTGCCCAGTCTGTGGCTCTGAGTCCAGCACTAGGAGGCTACGCAGGGCCTAGTTCTTCCCACACCCTTCACAATGTTATTTCAACATGCGGACCATCAAAATCAAAGCCGCTCTCTGGTCCTGACCTTGGATATCACACATGGTAATGTTTGGGGACTTCATCCTGTCACCTGCCTACTTGAAAGTCACAGTTCAGAGCAGCCTCTGGGACGTTCATTTCCACAAAAATGAATCTTCAATGCAGACACTGAAAGCATTATGTAGGTGAGATGTTTATCAGATCCGTTAAACCCCTTGCCACCTAATGGAGAGCCGTTCTTCTAGAAAACTGCGGAGTGGATTCTTGGAAGGGAGAGAGGAAGTCCTATAACAGGAGCTGCTTTCCGGGCTCTGATGGCAGTCCTCGGGGCCCAGGTAGACGGCACAAAGGTCTGCTCGGAGGCGTGGCGGGGACAGGTGCCAGGTGCCAGAAACGCAGAGAGAGCTGCCCGAGAGAAGGCCAGCGACTTTGCCCGAGACCTGGTCCTGCCCACTGCCAGCAGCAAAGCAGAGATGTGGGAACTTGAACGGTTCCTCATCAAAGACCTCTTCTCATTGCTCCACAGTCCCAGCTGTGGGGGGACAGTGTGACCGTTCACACTGGAGCAGCCTTGTTCAAGAGAGAATTTGCTTTTATGTATGTTGTCACCTCCTCATATCCTTATGATGGTTTTGGGAGGTAGTCAGGGAAGATACATCGACCTTTTATAACTTGAAATAAAAACACTCGTGAGGTTAAATGACCAATTCTATTGAAAGTATAGCTTGGAATCTATGCCCCAATGTGAATCTTGTGGAGGAAATATTACCGATTTTAAAACCCTGCCGTTTGAGGGGGCTCATCAATATCTGACTTTATTTTATTTTCACTACAACTTTGGTTAGAGCGATCTCTTCTGGGACCTGAAGTCATTCGTTCCCAGGCTAGTTTTTAGGCACCTGGGGCTGGGATGGAGGGGAGGCTGGACTTCCTCTGTCCTGGGGAAACTGCTTGCAGCAGGCTGTGCGCCCACATCAGCTCCCGCCTCTCCTGGGCCGCTGCTGGGCGGCGCGCCATCTGGAAAAGGTGGGCTTGTGACAGTCGGTGCTGCAGATGACAGGCCTGCCGGCCGCCCGCCCAGACCCTCGGAGTGCGACTCATTGCCCATTCCACACAGTCCCCGGGGGATCTCCTCTGTTGTTTGGTGTCATTGCCAGGTTTCTTGTCCGTGTCTTTCTTTCTGAAGCGAAGAATCCACTCATTAATAAGCCCCGGTGATGGCCGAGGGTAGGCCCCATGCCGTTTGTTGTCTGCTGGGCACGAGCTTTTTGTTCCCCTTCTGATAGAAGATGCCCATCGCTAATGGGCAGTCCGTGCCAGGCCTGGGAGTTGGCAACGGCCATTGTTTTTCATCCTTTCAGATCATGTGTTGGATTCCGCATCCAAAAGCACACTTTTATGGTGCAGCTAATACCTTCCTTCTGCCGTCCAGCTCTTTAAGGACTGAACCCAGCCCTGCTCTGGAAGCGGCCCCGAGCTGCCAGGCCCCGCCGGGCCACCCGTTCCCGAAGGGAGGCTGATAGGATCGGGCTTTCTCGGACTCTTCCCCAAAGCAGACTCTAGAAGTGTGAACTGAAGAAGTTCTTCAGCTTCTCCAAAATATAAAATGGTGTATTTGGATTCTGTGACTGCCATCGCTAATTACAATTTTATTGGCGTGAAACACCACCAAGGTGTTATCTCACAGGACTGGCGGGCAGAGCCTGGATGGGCTCAGCTGGTTTCTCTGCGCGGGGTGTGACAAGGCCAAAATCAAGGTGTTGGAGGGCTTGGGCTCTGCCTGGAGGCTCTAGGGGAGAATCTGTTTCCAGGCTCGTTCAGGCTGTTGGCAGAATTGACTCTCTTATGGCCATCAGGCTGAGGCCCTGTGTCCTTGCAGGGGTCCCCTGGGAGCCCCACCAGCTCCCTGTCCTGCCGCCGCCCTCGAACAGCAGCAGTGCAGTGAGGCCTTCTCCTGCTTCAGATCTCTCGCCTCCCCTCTGTCCCTGGCGGGCAGCTCTCCTACCCTCCCTGCTGCCAGCGGGACTGGGCTTCTTGCAGAGTCACGAGGGAAAAAAATGTCTGAGACACACGGGACAATGAGTGGCATATATTTATGTGGAGTTAAATAAATCCCTGAGTCTCCAAGTTCCCATTTCCCTTCCTCCCACCAAGGAAGAAGTCCAGCTGTGCCTTTCGTGGGTTAGGATGAAAGCCACTGCCCAGAGTGTCCATTCCATGTTGGGGCACAGTCCAACCCAGCATCGGGCAGGCTTAGTTTGTGTTCCTCAGTGCGGTCCATTAGTCCATTGTATGTGGGGTCTGCAGGGGCACATGGCTGTGGAGGGAACACGGCAGGAGCAAAGCCAGAGGAACAAAAGAGCTACATTTCAAGAGCCAAGACAGAGAACTCCTTTGTCTGGGGGATTAGGTATTCCCAAATTTTCTCCAGCTTGCATTACGCCCCCCCTTCCTGCCCCTGGCCAATGATTTCTGTTCCAGGTTAGACTGACAGGTACCTTCCCTACATCGCCCTGACTTGGTTGCATATGTGTCCATCTCCCCTTTCTTGGGCCCCTTCCCCCAGTGGTTTGTAGGGAATGGTCCAGTGGTTCCCAGGGGAGTGAAATCACAGCTTCCTGGTGAAGCTGCCCAGATGGCCATGCTTAGGTCTGGTCTCCCTTTTCTCCTTTCTATTATTAATAACTAGCTAATTACAACGGTGTCGCTTCCACCCCTTCCTCTGCCTCCAGTAAGACACAGTTTTCTGCTTCTAAGGCCCATCTGTACAGTTCAGGTTAATCTCCCTATTTTATGGTCTGTAACCCTATTATATCTAGAAAGTCTCTGCTGTAGAAGGTAACATATTCCCAGGCTTCAGGGTATGGCGAGTGGACATCGTTGAGGTCAGTCTGCTTTCCACGAGTTGCTGCTGAGGTTTCCTATTCAGGGAAGAGTCACAGGGGGAGGCAGAGCAGAGGGGCAAACCCAGCCCTCCCCAGCAGTCACAGTCCCCTTCGCCTGATCTCTGGCCCACCAGGTGACAAGGACAGGCCTCTGACTGCTGGTTCCACATTGCCTGGTTCCCATTAGGTATCCTCAAAATTATATGTAAGGAAGAAATTATTCTCCACCCCCAGCAGAGAGGAAAAAAGAGGTTGTTCTCAGGGAAGCTCATAGTCACAGAGAGAACGAGACGTTTGGCCTGACCTTTCTGTCCCGTCCAGATCGGTGTTGTTCTGTAGAACCTTCTAGGTGATGAAAACCTCTGTGCACTGCCCAATGCAGCGGCAGTGGCCCCTGTGGCCAGTGCGCCTTGGGAACAGGATTTTAAATTTGATTTAAATGTAATTAATTTAAATGCACACAGCCACATGCTCAGCTACCGTATTGGGTGGCACAGCTGTAGATCACCGTGTACACCATTCCTTTATTTTCAGTGCCCACCAGGGTCAGACGAGTGTGGACGTCTGATGCACTGGAAATTCTGCGCTCGAGAGTCCTTGCTTGCATTTTGCACTCGAGAATCCAGAGATCTTGCTTTATATTTTTGCTTATATATTTCGCCACGGTCTCTTATTTGTAAACACTCCGAGACGATAATAGCTCTGGAAGACCGAATAAGAGTAATGAATCTGCAGAGGGAATAGTGGAAATATCAAAGAACATCAAGCAGACATTCCTTCCCCTCCTCCTCCCCTCTGGAAGCCACGCTGCTCCCTCCTCCGGGGCACTGCCTGTTGCCAGCTCTCTGTTCCTTTCTCCTTCTCCTGTTCTCTCTCTCTCTTCTGGTGGGAACTGCTAGGGGTTAGACACACAGCTCTCGCCCCTTTTTGAACTCCCTTAAGAATTCACCTCTCCGCTGTTGTTCCCGGCCCCCTTGATCTCCCTGACTCTACTCAAAAAATATCATACGGGACCAGCTGCCTCTTCACCACTTATGAGGTGCTCTTGAGAGAGGATCCAGTGTTTAAATAAGCCTCCCACGGGCCTCTGCGAGTGAGTACATATATTGGTTCTTCAGCTTCAGGACGTTGAAAATTGCCACATTGTACAAAGCGAAGTGTGAACAGAAATGCAGAAGTTTTTACTGCTCTTTATTTGTAGGAAACACCAGATAGGAGATCCCTTTCCTCAACATGTGTTTATATCCTTTTCTTTTGATTAAGAAAATGTGTATGAACTGAGTGAATTGTCTGCCCCAAAATGAAGATGAACATGAGAGTTGCTGGAGAAAGATGATTTTAACAACAGTGTCGTCTTCTGTCTCCACGGTCACCCAGCTCACAGTTCACCTGGGTTTATCGTGAAAGTTAGGATCGGACAAGGGGCCCACTCATTTATAGGGACAAGGGATTCCCCTCCTCATTTTGGGAGACTTTCTAGAAAACGGGGGCTCAAATCCCACGCGTTGTGAAGATAAAGTGAACAGACTTACTTGTGTTGACGTGTACATCTGGCACCCGCTGTGTGGACAGTCGTCCTGCAGACCTTGTGAGAACACGTAGTCAGTAAGTGCCATTGATATGAAGGCTGCAAAACTCGGTGTTGGCACAGATAGCAAGAAAACACCTGAAAATCGCTTAATCTTTGGTATCACAGAGACCAAGTTCCCATCCTCAATCCACAACTGAATCATATAATATTTAGGAAGCTCACTAACCAGTCTGATCCCCAGTATTTAAATCTTCAACACCCTTCGCAGGGGTTTGCGAGCGCTGAGTAGGGCGTGCGTGTCAGTGGTGGTACCTTTGGCTAACGTTAGCTTTCCTCTTGTTTCGTATCACTCCCTGCCTCCCCTTGCCAGGCAGAGTGTTTCATTCGATTCCAAATAAGTTGTCCGTGAACATGAACAGGTTCCCCAGACAGCTTCTGCAGTATTCCTTCTGCCTTTCTCGGAGGAGGAACTAAATAGCTTGGTCACCCAATCATTTGTAAAGTGCTTCTTGTGTAGAAACAAGATTCCCGCCCTGGCCGGTTTGGCTCAGTGGTTAGAGCGTTGGCCTGCGGTCCAGAGAGCCCCGGGTTTAGTTCCCGCTAAGGGCACATACCTCAGTTGCAGTTTGTCCCCGGCCCTGGTTGTGTCGTGGGGTGGCAGCCACTCGATGTGTCCCTTTCACGTTGATGTTTCTCTCTCTCTCTCTCCCTCCCACTCTATCTGAACAAAAAAAAAAAAAAAGGAAAAATGTCCTTGGGTGAGGATGAAAAAAAAAAAGAAACAAGATTCCCCCCCCAATAGTTCCTAAGAGAGCAGTGTTAACAAACAATATTGTACATGATAAATCTAAAACTGATTTATCCTACACCGTGAAACATTATTACACAGTTTTTGTAATTAGAATGAAGGAAATCCATAGACACACACTATTACCAAATTCAAAGCATCTGGTAGACCTTTCCATGATGTTCTCTATACATGAACTGATGGGTAAGTCTAAGCTAGGTGTATAGCCCCTGGGTGTCCACTTGACCTAGGGGTTTTCATAGTGAGAATGGAAGTAATTATTCTCCCTGTTTACAGCTGTTAAATAGGGAGGGTGGAATCACAGTGAGGCAAGGACAGGAGTATGGCCTTGGCTTGGCACACCTGTCATCACTGGGGCCAGGTGGACGGGCCACTCCAAAGGGCACTGGCTTTCTTCTTCAGGGACTGAGCCACGTCCCTACCCTAAGACACAAATCCCAGGTTATCTTCTTATATCCATCACGGGAGTGACTTCCACGATGTCTTTAACAACAACAAGGATACATTAAAATGCCTTAAACACACACATATACAACCCCCAAATTAATTCTTTGGTCTTATCTAAAAGAGCATTTTTAGACCATTTTTACATTTTTAGGATCTCAGAAAAGTCTAGTGGCAAGTCACAGTTGAAGTCTCACAGTGAGTATATATGTGCGTGGATGTTATTACTCAAGACTGTAAGTGAGATATAAATGAATAGAAATATTAACTCAGAGGGATCCGTATTCTGGCCCTCATTGCATTGTTACACAGCGTATCTTTGTGTATCTGCATGTGAATTCTCTGCTAGTCCTCAGCTATATTTAATCCCTCAAGAGTCAATATACAAATATAATGCCAAAATACAAATATAAAGAAGAGAACTTCTCTTAAATTATTCAGATCTTCCCATAAGTGATTTCCCATTCTCCCTGCAATGGAAAACATTTGATCATAAATTCAATTAAATCAGCGATCATCTTTGTGATGTTTGTCCAGCTAAATCCTTCAGTGACTAAAGCGGTAAACATACCAGCTGTGTGTGCATGTACGTGTGTGTGTGCGCGTGTACGTGTGCGTGTTTATGGTACGACGTTGCGGAGGAATGGATGTGAAGTCAAGATGAAGAGCACCTCTCATGTCTGAGGCCCACTTTTGCCCACTTCCCCGTAGCCAAGGTTTAAAAGATTAAACTCTTAGCCAGGATAAAAAATCGTGTATATTGTATTTGTTAAATGCATTGGCTGTTATTTCCCAACTCAGAGTCTAGTTTTAATACATGGAGTTTTCACTCGAAACTGACATACTTTGGAGACATTAGTAAAAGCTGTCCACATCAACCATTCTTTCTCTTTCTTCTACACCCGCTTCTCACGAGTTAAAACAAAGAAAACTGACTGGTGACACACTGCTAAGTTCCTCAGGGAAAGTGCCCTGATAGGACTAGAGCACTATTTTTAGTTTCTCATATGTATGCCGGCAGCTCAAGAGGTAAGATGTATTAGAGGCTTGTAAATGTGAAGTGTTTCTCTTCTTGATCCTAAAGCATTTCAGACCACAGATACAACCAGCCGCCTCCCCTCTTCCATCACACCTTTACTGCTGCTCCTGCTAATTTGGATAGAACTGAACGCTCATTTGTGCGCATCTTTACATATGTGTAGACTCACGTGTCCTGTAGAGGGCAGCATGTTCTGGGGAAGAAAAGGTTAGAGGACAGTCACATATCACCATAAAATATGACATGAGCAGCTGACTTTTTTCCCCCTTTAGCAAAATAGGTCAGATACCTCCAGCGGGAAAGCCCGAGCTGCGTCCCCTGCGGCTGGCTGCCAGAGCCTCTCTGCCACTTGAGGTGTCTGCTGGACGGCAGGTATTCTCGTGACTTAGCTGCACCACCTCGGAAGCTACTCAATTAGGGATTACACGCGGTTCCATGCCTTGGTCACCTAATGGAACTAAGCACCTCGTTTTCTCTACAAAGATCAGTACAAGTGGGATTTTCCATTTGTCTGTTGTTTCTTGTCACCCTGGGCTGAAGTTTGGAATTTGAGTCGAATTATACCGACAGTTCTAAGTTTATTTGGTGGTCAAATGCAGCTTCCCCCTCCATCGTAGAACTCAGCTACCGCACATCCCTTACTCCTCAGTTGATCCCTGAAAGAATTCTAATGTCTGTTATTTTTTCCACAGGCTCATTTTCTATCCATCCTGATTTTAGGCTTTTTCCTACCAGCCAGCACCTCTGTGGAGTGACCCCTGACCCAGCCCTCTTCTCTATAGTTACATTCACAGAGTCTCTCAATCCAGCCTCTCCTCTTCATCCAGAGGACCAGATCCTCCCAGTGTATAAACAACACAGTTCTTTTTTAAATTTCAGGAATTCCTAGCAGCTGCAGCAGATTGTTTAAGGACAGTAGAGCGGCACAGATGTGCTGATGGAAGGGTCTGTCCCCACACTGCCCAGTACCGGGCCCCTCGTCACACATGGCTGGCGAGTCACTTACAATGTGGTTAGTGCGATCGAGGAACTAAACTTTTTTAAAATCATATTTAACTTTAATTTAAATTCAAATAGGCACCTGTGACTTGGGGCTACCAAACTGGACAGTGCAGAACAGAGCATGACTTCTGATCACTTTGTCGTAAGTGTTTTACAAAATATTTTGTAAACTGGATTAGATTTTGCAGCAGAAAACCTTCCGCTCAGGCTTTCCTTCTCTTGCGTATTTTTTTTTTTTTTCTCATCTAGCTGTAGGCTTGAATCCAAAGCCTCTGATTCGGCTCCAGGATTTTCCCTCTCTCAGAACATCTGAGAGATTTTCAATTTTCAAATTCTTCGATTTTGTTGAATATTGAATGTCTCTCTCTTGGGTATCCAGAGTGGAGTTTCAAAGCGTGGCGTTTCAGCCGCTCTGATTCTGTGGGCATGGGCCATTTCACCATCTAAGCTCAGTCATCTCTCTCTAGTTTTTTTCCCTAAATACAGAAGCAAGGTTAGAAAATGTGCTAAAATCTGTTAAGCTTAACAGAAGTTAGCATATTTCCTAAATTGGAGTACATGTGCGCCCCCTCCCTCCCTCTCATAGATAGATAGATGATAGATGATAGATAGATAGATAAATAGATAGATGAAATAACTGTTTACATTGACTACAAATAAAGCCTATTTTTGTCCTATCCATTCTGAAGCAACCTCAATATTCTTTTGAAAATTTTCTTGTGAGTTCCCAAGTAATCATTTTAAAAAATGTTTCCATATCTTTACACATGATCTGCAAACACATGCCTTCAGTTCTCTACAGTATGCTGATGGTGTTGGTTTTGAGACATAAGAGACGTCGTGTAATGGCTTGTGTCGTGCCACTAGCTTCTGCCTCGTGTCACAGACACGCCAGGAAACACTCGTACCCACGTGCTGCTGGCAGTCATAAGTAGTTGGACCCCAAATGATAATAAATGTGCAGCTTTTACATGCCATTCATTTATCTTTCTTTTATTTCAACTGTAAAGATAGAATTAGTGCTTAAGAAGATAAATAGCTCCGGCAATTATGCCAATTTGGGATTTCTCTAAGCCCTGGATATACATCAGCCCCTTCCATTATAAGTCATTTTCCATAAAGAGCCAGATGTGGAGTTAAAGGCAGGAGTAAAGGAATGTGCGACTCAAAGGTTGTGCTTGCTTTCAGCAAGGACAGCCGCAGCCTGCGCTCACCATCGAACCACCCTTGGAGCACCCATGGCCCCAGACCCCCGACCTCCTCCACACAATGAGAGAGGAAATCAGGGACGGTTGGTGGTCACCTTGTTTAAGAGACCAGCCTCTGGGGAAATCATAGGCATCCTTACACCACAGGGCACAACAGAGCAAAGTAGACAGGGATCATGAAGTTCTTGTCAATACTTTGCTCGTAACGGGCTTCAGGACCGGGCTGCCACGCGCAAAGCCAGTTTCCTGCCATTCTGAGACTTCCTGTTAATGGACACGTGTGTTATCTGCAGAGACAGACTGAAGTCTCCATAACGCAGCAACTCTGTCTTGTTGGGAATACCATTTGCAAACTCCAGAAGCACTTTGAAAGACTATCTGATAATAGAGATGCAACCCTGCAGGTTCATCTAGGTAATAAGAGAGAGAGAAATGAAAGGTCAAAGGCAAAGGCTTGGCCTGGGGAGAAGAATGTAAGGTTATCTCTTATCTCTTCCTGAATTGGAAGGCACCTCGCAGGTTTGCTGATAAAAATCACTCCTTAAATTACACATTCTAATGTAGGAGGATATGATGTCTTGTGGTGGAAATGCATGACATGTTTTTTTCTAAAAGTTTAAGAATCTCTTCTCTGATGGCTTTTCACATTGGTAGCCTACATCACATCACAGCACAGAATAAATTATTTTCCAGGCCTTGAACCGTAAAACTAAAACACAACCAAAAAATGTTTTCTCCATAGCATCAGCTTCAGCCACGTGGGACATTACAGTAATCCCTCCCAAACACGTCCCAGTTACTCCGAATTCTCGTAGGTGTCATTTGGACATTCTACAGCTCCCAGGGCCCTGGCTCAGAGGCCAGCGAGTCACTCCATTTGGGGACCACTGGAACAGCAGGGCTGGGACTAGCAAAGGAAGAATGGAGCTGGCTGAGTAGGAGACGTGCTTTCTCGCTGTTGTCTTCATAAATGTGACCCGAGGGCAGCATCCTGGTGCCTGCGAGGCAAGAGGAAATCAGATGCTAAGACAGGCCAGGGAAACGGGGACCAGTCGTGGTGAGCCATAAAGCGAGGACGACACTGGGCATTTAGAAAGAGGACCGACAGAGCTCAAGGGGAGATTGGCCAAGAGGGGAGCATACCTTGGCGTGTAACACAGCAACACACATTGCTAAAATCTTCTTAAAATTAAGAGGCAGGTCCTGAAATATATCCATCAAGAAAATGTTTTTATCTTAAGGTCTATAAAATAATATTGAAAATAGTTTTACTCAAGGTTCTCTATCATTGTTTTATTTTAATGAGCAGTTAAAAATAATGAGACCTTTTTTGTATAAATTGACTCATGGCCTATTTGTTTTATTAGTTCTAAGTCTCACAGTGAGATGTTTTCCACCAAAAGATTTTCAGGGATAGTTGGAAAGAATTTTAGCCTTTTTTAAAAATCATTTTTTTGTTTACTCTAAAAAATATATTCTTTTGTATGAGTTTCAGGTGTACAGCGTACTGGTTAGACAATCAAATTCTTTACAAAGCTTTCCCCCAGATATTTTCAGTACCACCTCACACCATACACAGTTATCACAGTATTATTGATTGTATTCCCTATGCCGTGTTTTACCTCCCCATGACTATATTGTAACTACGAATTTGTACTTCTTAATCCCTTCACCTCTTTCACCCAGTCCCACCCCTGCCCCCCTTAAAATGCATGTTTTACTGCATTAATAGGGTCCGTTTACGTTTTGCATGCGTAGACATGGTGGAGAAGTGGCAGTGATGTTGACGATGGGTGCCAACAGCTGCAGTTGTTCATGGCACACATGGGCGTGCCCACGGCGTGCCAAAGCTTTGCCTGCATTATCTAATTTAATCCAGAAAATAACTCTCTAATAGTTTTCCATATTTTTCAGATAGGAACAGTTAAGCTTATTTTAGGAAGTTCATTTCCCTGTCATCAATTATTTTGTAGCCTCGAGAGCAAATCTATAAATATCCCTCATTTGCCATTTTATACGTGGCAGCGCTGAGGTTAGGGTAAGGCATTCGCTTTGGGTTCGGAATTTAAGGTGGTGCCCCACCCCTCAAGTAAACCAGGTAAATAACATTTTAATGCAATTTTTTTTAAAAACCAAAAGGTGGCTTCAGTGTCGTCTCTGCTCTCCACCGAACGGGGCTTCCTTAGCACCCATCTCCCCAGATCCACAGGCTCCTCCTCAAACCCCAAAGCTGCTGAGGTCACAGGAAAATGGACCCATTTATTTACTGCTGAGGGCACTGTAAACTGGGAAACCACGGGGAAAACATATGGAAACGTGTTAAAGGCTATAAAAATACTCATTCGCAGCACATTGAAGACATTTAATTAAACATCATCTAACTGTTCTGGGTGCTTGGGAGTGGACAGGGAGGTTCTCATGGAGCTCACCTTCCAGAGTGTCAAGGACAGTGAACAACACAATAAAGAAAGTAACCTCAAGGAGTGATAATACGCGAAGACAGGAAAGGAGGGCAATCTGAGAAAAAGGAACAGCATTGGCAAGCTGTAGGCCACACGAGCCTGGGGTTTGACTGCGTTGTTTCTCCTACATCCTTTGCACCTAGAACAGAGCCCGTCACGTAGTGGGCACTTGAGACACAGGTGTTGAAGAACGAAGGTGCTCAGTGGTAAGGTGTAGTGAGTGGGAGGGGATGAGGTTGCAGACTAGAGGCAGAGGTCAGGTGAGGAGCAGCCTCATAGGCTCCAGTTGGGATTTCACTGGTCTTCTAATAGGAAGCTTGGAGAATTGTTTTGCTTTGGTTTTAATATGTTTTCTAACTGATTTTTTTAGAGAGAGAGAGAGAAACATCAATGTGAGAGAGAAACATCAGTCAGCTGCCTCCTGCACGCTCCCTACTAGGGATGGAGCCTGAAACCTGGGCATGTGCCCTGACAGGGAATTGAACCGGGAACTCTCAGTCCATGGGACGACGCTCAATCCACTGAGCCACACCACCAGGCGGGAATTATGTTTTTGACCTAGTAATTTCACTCTTTGGTGTTTCTTCTAAGGAAGGAGATCAACAGGGTAAAAGCATAGTTGCCCAAAGATTCTCATTACTTAAATGTATGGTAATTTTTCTAAAAAGACTTGGTATTAACTTAACCAAGATTAAGGGAATGGGGAAAGGTTTAATAAATCATGATTCATGAACCCAGTAGAATATTACACAACGTCATGATGGTATTATGAAGAATGCTCCATATGTTTCTGAGAAAAAAAGTAGAAAAAATTATATCCGTACTAACATCAACTATAAAATTATATCTGTGAACTATAACTAAAATGTAATATATAAGATAAAAATCATAGTGTTAAGTGTAGTAGAATCCTGGGTGATTCTTTTTCTGCTTTCCAAAAGTTGACTTTAATATTATTATCACATTATTTTAATAAGAAAAATGTTACTTAACTAGTACAGAGTTTCTGTTTGGAGTGATGAAAGGGTTTTGAAATAGATATTGGTGATGTTGAACAATATTGTGACTATAATTAATGACACTGAATTGCACACTTAAAAATGGTTAAAATAGCAAATTTCAGGTTATCTATATTTCACCATAATTTTTTAAAAGGTGTCTTTCTAAATCATCAGCACAGATCAGCAGCCTCCAGGGTGAGCCCAGTGATCCCCTCTTCTGGTCTGCACACCCCGGGTAGTTCCTCCCACACGATGCCAGGACTGGTCTCGGTGACCGGTAGCTGCAGAAATGACGGCACGTTACTTCTGAGGTTAGGTTACAAGAGGTTGAGCCTCCGTCTTAGCTCTGACAGCCCCCATCATTGGCTCTGAGGAAGCCAGCTGCCACGTCACATGAAGAGTCCTGTGGAGATGCCCATGTGGTGGGGAACGAGGGCCTCCTGCCAACAGCCGTGCGAGTGAGCCACCTGGGAGCGGACTCACCAGGCCAGTCAAGCTTCAGACGACTGCAGCCTGGGCATCAGCGGGGCTGCATCTCTGAAAGACTGAGCCCGAAGTGCCCAGTTAGACCGCTGCAGGACTTCTGACCTGAAACGGAGTAATAATGCATATTTGTGTGGGGGTTTTAAAAAATAAAATAAATTACAAAAATGTCCATCTCATTTCCAATACAGCTGTCTTCTCATGGGTATGCAATAATTAGCAGCTGTTTTTTACCCTATCCTTGACATCTTATCTTCTCCTCTTTTAATGGAAGTTCTTGGAACAGCCAACTTTATGAATACACGTGTATTAATGCCCGGCTGGTGTGGCTCAGTGGTTGAGCATCGACCCATGCACCAAAAGGTCACCAGTTTGATTCCCAGTCAGGGCACATGCCCAGGTTGTGGGCCAAATCCCTAGTCGGGGGCATGCAGGAGGCAGCCAGTCGATGTTCTCTGTCATCAATGTCTCACTCTCTCTCTCTCCCTCTTACCTCCTCTCTCTCTAAAATCAATAAAGGGAAAAAAAAAAAACTTTAGAGGAGACTTGTGTTATAAAATGAAAACAAAAATGTATCATGGCATCTACAGTGTGATGGTCACAAAGCTGAGAGCATCATTAGGACGTGGTCTAATATAAAATGCCGATAGTCGCGTTTTTGCATATGGAAGGAGGTTTGGTGAAACTACACTCTGAAGGGAATATTGAGTGGCAAAGTGAGAATCAATACCCCACATGGAGGAAAAACACATACACCTCAACAGAATGCAATAGTCATGGAGGTCTGGATTTTTTGGTTATAAACATGTTTTTGTTCACTAGGGGTAAGCAGAAAGCTGAATGACCTTAGAGTGGGCTGTGTCTGACTTTCAGGAGTTTGAAGAGAGCTTTTAAAATTCAGGTTTTAAGAGGAAATTTTATCATGAGAAAAAAAAATGTACACAGTGATAAAAACTACAAAGAAATAAATGTATATATGTGCTCAGACCTATACACTCGAGAAGAGTAAACCTAATTAGTAAAAAAAAAAAAATGTCATCTTATCTGGATTGAAATGTTTTTATTTTTGGGGGTCTGTTTCAGGATGTTTTAAATTCTCTAGAGTGAGTGTGCCCTACTTTTATAGTGAGAAAGCGTGAGGTATAAGTAGAGCCTTTGGAAGGATGATACAGAGAAGACAGCATCAGCCTCCGAGGCACCTGCCATGCGCCCCCCTCGCTTGCTGTGTGACTGGCCGTGTTGCTCATCCTCTCTGAGTCTCAGTTCCCTTGTCTAAAAGGAGGGATAAAGAGAATCATCTCATAGCTGGGTGTGTAGAGTGAGAGAGAGAATATGAACAGTCTCTAGCACATAGTCAGTGCTTTGCTCCATTGTATCCCTTCCCACAGTTGTGTGTAGAACAAGTGTGCCATTTGCTGGCTGGTCGTGTCTTTTGGGAGAATCGGGGGAGATCGGATAGTTCAACAGGTATTGGTTCAGTGTGCCATCTAGAAGACACTGGGTGACGGACAAGGCAGACACGAAGCTCCTTGTAGGACCAATAAGCATTAAAAGATATTTTGAAAATAAATAAATTAATAAAGAAAAAAAAGTATTTTGACTCTTCTTCTTCGAGCATCAGACCCCTTGTAGAGGTCATCTGACCATACGACAGTCTTATTTCTTGTTTTATAGATAAACACACAAGTCAGTTCTTCTTTCCAACATAATGAACTCATACAGTTTCAATACCAGAAGCAATGTTATAAGATAAGAAGCCGGAATTAGTCCCAGCAAATCGATTCCTCATTTGCCTTGAACTAAACTTCAGTTTAGTTCATAAGTTCGGACCTTTCTGAATTTTTTTTCATATTGGTTTAAATGGGAGAACTGTTTTTAGTGATTTCCTCCAATCCTAACCATTTCATATCTTTACAAGACAACCATTCTTTTTTTCTTAAGGAGTAGGAAAACATTATTTCTTCTACATCATCGTAGGATGTTAAACTCTGTATCTTTTGATATTTCCTTTTTACATTTTTCTTATCTTGGATCATGTCCAGTCTCTAAGGAAATAAATATGTGAAGTAAGAGTTCTGTGGAATGTTAACTGCACTGGTATTTTTCTTCCTTTTATCATGCCCCAAGATTTGCCAAAATTGATATCAATTCACCACGCCTTCTTTCAAAAGAGCAGCGGCACGGCCTTCTTCCTGTAGGAGTCGGGCTGTAAAAGGTGATTTCCTTTCAGTCCGTTTGGTTTAAGCCTGTAAAAAGCATTAAGTGAAAAATCTGATATATTTGTTAGGGTATTTATTGCATTACCAAGTTATATTTTCAGTTTTCAGTGAAAGGTTTATTGAGAACAGAAACTTTGAAGAGGTTTTGTTCAGGATTAAAATTTTTCTTTCCCTTCTCTTTTGGCAAAATGATAACACGGCAAGAGGATGCCTTTCAGGAGCTATTTTTAGCACTGTTTACAGTCGAGGGACACATCGGCCCATTCCGGTGAAGCAGATTCCGGCCTCCCAAACCAGCCTCTGATGATGAGCTTTGTAACTTCTCTGGGGTTTTAGAGGCATGAAAGGCTGTGAAATTACCCTTTCCAGAAACTCAGTTTACCGTCATACAGATGCACCAGTAAGCTAAACTGTTTTTCAGGAGCATTGTACAGTGAGATGTTTTTCACACTGCGCAGGCAATTAGAACTAAATATTTATAGCCAATCCATCTGAATGCGAAACATAAGCCACAGCTAAAGTTTAAATTTTTTTTTTTATAAATATTTGAATTTAAACTCCTGATGCATCTTTTATCATAAAAACCGAGAGTTGTCTATTTCACGTGAAATGATGCTGTAATCAACTACTGTGAATTCAGGAAAATTGGATAATCTTCTCTAAGTAGTATAAATATCAAGAACACCGCGTGGGTAGGACATTTACTAACAGTTTACTTTGCTTCACTCTTGATGTCCTAAAAATGTGTTCAATGCTTGTGAAATAGGTGAAATAATAAGATGCCTGTAACGGATGTAAGCAAGTTATGGGAAGAAAAGGTCAGTCTTCACAGCAGACCTGTATAGTGGGAGGGGGTATTCATTTTATCCTGACCTATATCCAGAAGTTGGAACGGTCACGAGTCGCCTGACATTCTTCAGGTAACAATGGAATTCCATTTGGGACAAGAACATGTGGTTATGAATTTCTAGTGTTTATGATTGGATATAACTATAAGCAGAATAACTGGGAAGTTGGAAATCAGTTTGGTTGATTGTACATCCTTTTGGTTTTGAGGATATTCTACACTGACTTGTGAATTTAGAATTTTCTTTTAAGTATTCTGTAAGTTTTAGCCTTCTGATGAGAAGGGGTAGTAATTATTAATGTATTTTTATTTCCTTTAATGAAATAAAATATATCCCCTTTTTTCATGTCCTGCAGTCAGAGGGTTCAAAAGTATTTGTGCTGCTTCTTGCTATTAACCACATTATGAAAATAAAACACAATGAAAATGATAGAATCATATAATCGCTACTCTGCTAAATCTAAGAATATTTTCTAAAACATAACCGAGGTAAAAGTATAATTCCTGACAGGTTTGTACTATCCTACTTAAGAAGAAATGTCAGTGTTTGGCAAGCTCTAACAAATCTTAGAGTAATTTTTTAAATTATTTAAGCAGGTAGATTAATAGGTTAAGTACACATGGATTATAGTGTTTTAGATAAGCTATTAAAAAATAAAACTTTAGCCCTGGCCAATTTGGCTCAGCAGTTAGAGTGTCAGCCTGTGGACCAAAGAGCTGCAGATTTCGATTCCGGTCAAGGGCACGTACCTTGGTTGCAGTTCATCCTCGGCCCTGGTCGAGGTCATATAGGAGGCAGCCAGTCGATGTGTCTTTCTCACATTGATGTTTCTCTCTCTCTCTCTCTCTCTCTCTCTCTCTCTCTCCCCCCCCCTTCCCCTCCCTCTCCCTCCCACTCTATCTGAAGATAAATGGAAAAATATCCTCCGGTGCGGATAAAAAAACAACTTTACAACTACCCAAAGTCACTGCTGCTAGGCACAGGAGAAGAATTGGAGAGGACATTAAAGTGAAATCTCTGTAAAAACCATGCAGGGAAGAATTAACTGATTCTTTCCCATAAGCAGGTTGAGTGAAGTTTGTTCTACTTTTGTGGTTATTAAGTAAAAATAAGTTTAAATATGTACACAAGGGCTTTTGTTGAAAAGAATATAACATGAAATTTCACTTATATTAGCTTTTGAATATTTTATGATAATACTACATCAGTAGATTTATGGAGTATAAATATAGAAATCTAGCTTCATATTAGTATATCCGAAAGACTAGTATAATTATTTTATAAGTTAACCTTTTTTTAAAAAAAAAAAATCAGACCACTCTTTTTTTTAATTTTAGAGTTAATTTACATATTTAATGACACCTGTTTTTCAGGAAGGGTAGAAAAGAGTAAAATCAAAGCTAGAAAATTTGGGGTAAATATCTAGCTGAGCTCTGAAGCCAATGTAAGAATTTAATGTTTTCCTTTTACAGGCCCACCTTTTGGCAGTTTATAATACCCTTAAGAGAGTTGGTGCTGGCGTTTTCAAAACCTTGATTCATTCCCATCCTGCTGAGGGCTCCTCAGCACTTTCTGTACTTTTCCATCAGGTCCACTTGACTGCAGGGCAACTATGTATCGAGTAAGGGTTAGACTTGAGGGAGAGACCTAACCTAGCAGGGCACATTACTATGAGTGGCTTTGGGGAGTTTTTGTCTTATCCATGTTCACGTGTTGTCTTGATTTAATTTAGGGCAATTGGGGTGTTAGCAAGAATGCAGAAAGAATATTCTCCATAGCAGTAGAGTTCAAAATTAAAGGAAGAGAGAAATATCAAAAAATGTAAGGTGTTCTCATGGAAAACTTTAATCTGATTTACCATCTGGGTAACATATAGCTTTGTATATATGCATTTTAGCAATAAATCTTTGGCATGGAATGCAGTGTGCACTCTTATTATTATTATTTTTTTTTATCCTCACCCGAGGACATTTTTCCATTTTTTGTTCAGATAGAGTGGGAGGGAGAGAGAGGAAAAGAGGGAGAGAGAGAAACATCGACATGAAAGGAACACATCGAGTGGCTGCCAACCGCACTACCAACCAGGGCCGGGGACAAATTGCAACCGAGGTACATGCCCTTAGCGGGAATGGAACCCTGGTCTCCCTGGACCACAGGCCGACACTCTAACCGCTGAGCCAAACCAGCCAGGGCGATGCACTCTTAATTTTTAAAATTTGTTTTGTTTTTCTTTTTTCTTTATTATTTTTTTATTGTTTATAGTATTACATTTTGCCCTCCTTTGCCCCCCCTCCACCCCGCCCTCACCAACCTCAGGCATTCACCACATCATTATGTGTGTCCATGGGCTGTGCATATATGTTCTTTGGTTAATATTTATCTGTCCCCTCCACACCCCTTCCCTCTTGAGATCTGTCAGTCTGTTCCATATATCCATGCTTCTGGACCTATTTTGTTCATCAGTTTATTTTGTTCATTAGATTCCACATGAAAGTGAGATTGTGTGATACTTGTCTTTCTCTAACTGGCTTATTTCACTTAGCATAATAATCTCCAGGTTCATCCATGCTGTCACAAAAGGTTAGCTTTCCTTCCTTTTTATGGCCCAGTAATATTCCACTGTGATATGTATCACAGCTGTTTTATCCACTCATCTACTGATGGGCACTTGGGCTGTTTCCAGATCTTAGCTATTCTAAATAACACGGCTATGAACATAGGGGTACATATATTCTTTCTGTTTGGTGTTTCGAGATTCTTAGGATATATTCCTAGATCACTGAGTCAAATGGCAGTTCCATTTTTAATTTTTTGAGGAACCTCATACTGTTTTCCACAGTGATTGTTCCAGTCTGCATTCCCACCAGCAGTGTACTAAGGTTCCCTTTTCTCCACATCCTCACGAACACTTGTTTGTTGATTTATTGATGGTGGCCATT
Organism: Molossus molossus; assembly: GCF_014108415.1. Lineage (NCBI taxonomy): Eukaryota > Metazoa > Chordata > Mammalia > Chiroptera > Molossidae > Molossus > Molossus molossus. The sequence continues at coordinate 35,801,369 of NW_023425401.1, read as the reverse complement.
CTGGCAGGTGTGAGGTGATATACCTCATTGTGGTTTTAATTTGTATTTCTTTGATGATTAGTGATGTTGAGCATTTTTTCATGTCTATTGGCCATCAGTATGTCCTCTTTGGAGAAGTATCTCTCTAGGTCCTTGGCCCATTTTTTAATTGTATTATTTGTCTTCCTTTTGTTGATTTGTATGAGTATTCTATATATTTTGGAAATTAACCCCATATCAATTGTATCATTGGCAAATATATTCTCTCACACAGTGGGTTCCCTTTTCATTTTATTGATGGTTTCTTTTTCTGTGCAGAAGCTTTTTAGTGTGATATAATCCCATTTGTTTATTTTTTCCTTTGTTTCTCTTGCCCTGGGGGATGTATTGTTGAAAATACTGCTATGTGAGATGTCTGAGATTTTACTGCCTATGTTTTCTTCTAGGATTTTTATGGTTTCATGACTTATATTTAAGCCTTTTATCCATTTTGAGTTTATTCTTGTGTGTGGTGTAAGTTGGTGGTATAGTTGCATTTTTTTGCATGTACCTGTCCAATTTTCCCAATACCCTTTATTGAAGACAATGTATTTACTCCATTGTATGCTCTGGTCTCCTTTGTCAAATATTAATTGACCATAAAGGCGTGGGTTGATTTCTGGGCTCTCTGTCCTGTTCCACTGATCTATATGCCTGTTGTTGTGCCAATACCAGGCTGTTTTTGTTTTTTTATCCTCACCCGAGGACACTTGTCCATATTTTGTTCAGATAGAGTGGGAGGAAGAGAGAGAGAGAGAGAGAGAGAGAGAGAGAAAGAGAGATGTGAAAGGGACACATCGAGTGGTTGCCACTCACACGACCCAACCAGGGCTGGGGACAAACTGCAACCGAGGTACGTGCCCTTAGCGGGAACTGAACCCGGGTCTCTCTGGACCGCAGGCCAACGCTTTAACCACTGGGCCAAACTGGCCAGGGCAACCAGGCTGTTTTGATTAAAGTGGCTTTTGATTAAAGTTTGATATCTGATATTGTGATCCCTCCAACTTTGTTCTTCTTTCTCAAGATTGCAGAGGCTATTCAGGATCTTTTTAAATTCCATATAAATTTTTGGAATGTTTGTTCTAGATCTGTGAATTGTGTTAGACTCCAAAATTTAAGAGTCAGTATCTAGATATTCCTCATTTTGTAAGTATGACCCTTTGATTATCTGGATGAAATAAAATAATACATGTGAAAGCACTCTTTAAACTGCAGAGGTCCCTACAGATAGCATTATCACTATATAGTATGGACAGTCAAGTGAGCTGACCATTATGAGAATGAGTGCCTGACAGGGAGAATGTGTCATTAAACAGTTTCACCAGAATAAATGAATGAGAATTGTACAATTGTTTATGCATAACAAAACACAGCCTATTTATGGAAACTATTAACAATATTATTTGTTTACCTCGAAGGGAGGAATCTCACTATTTTTTTTTTTTTTTGCACCAGTGTATTAAACAACACCAGAAAGTCTCAGCATTAAGTAACTCTATGTCTCTTCATTGTTAATGTAATGAAGAGTCTGGCCTCTGGTTTCACAGCCCAGTGAACAGAGACATTCACTGCGCAGGCCTAAATCTTTCCTTATATTAGTCTTTACTGTCCCCAAGAGTTTATTCCCGTGTCAGGGATTCCCTTCATGTTCTGCTTGACCAATGACTGACCCTTCTTTACCAAATGAATAATTTGAGTTTATTTTCTAAAAATAAGTCAATTTTTGAAAAACCAGAGCAGTTTTATGACCACAGCCCTCCCTCTATGTCAGAAGCTTTGATAAGACGGTGATTCAGTGACTACTTTGCTTTTGATGTAGGCAAGAAAGAGCGCAGCATCTGACGGGTCCGTGCGGTGCAGTCGAGGAAACAGACTTGTCTTGATGGGTGGGTGGGCTTCTCCACAAAGCACTTCAAGAGATCAGCTGTTGTGTAATCCAGTGGCCAGTGCCCATGTTGGCAACTTTGCCACAGAGACAGTATGTCTACTGTCAAATGAAAGGATCCGGCCCCTGGGCTTTGCTCTGTGGAGAGTGTGGCAGCAGGTGGAGCGTGGAGAGGGAGACCCTCCGCATCACTCATTCCAGGCCGCTCGGGTCACAGCGCTGGGAGACAAGCCCACGCTGTGCCTCGGACACAGGCCTGCAGTGCGCAGTTCCACCCTGCTGCAGGATGCAAGTGAGGAATAGTCTAGAACTTTGTTGTTCCCCTTTATTTCCTTCTAAGCTTTTACATGGAAATCAGTATCTTTATTGAAGGCTCTAATAAGTAAATGGAACCTACTATATCTCTACTCTTTATGTCCAACTTTCATGAGCTAAAACATTAATAAATCCCAGTGAAGATTTTTAGAGAGAGATTTACAAGTCAACTCTTGGGAACATAATGTAACTTGGTTGTTCTGCAAGCAGACATATCATCCATTTAGAGGGAGACTTTTGGAACAGTGTAAAAAGCAAAAAAAACAAAAAGCAAAAAACCGTGCAGTCCCAGTTTATAAAATAACTTTAAAGAGACAAGGACGGCCCTGGCCAGTTTGACTCAGCGGTTAGAGCGTCAGCCTGCGGTCCGAAGAGACCCGGGTTCGGTTCCCGCTAAGGGCGCATGCCTCGTTTGCAGTTTGTCCCAGACCCTAGTTGGTCGTGCGGGTGGCAGCCACTCGATGTGTCCCTTTCACGTCGATATTTCTCTCTCTCTCTCTTTCTCCCTTCCTCCCTCCCTCCCTCCTACTTTATCTGAACAATAAAATGGAAAAATGTCCTCAGGTGAGGATAAAATAAAGAGAGAGAGACAGGGACCAATTTTTTTCCCACTTCAAAAGAAAAGAAAATGATATCCTCTGGGAGAACGTGTACTTTGAAGATGTTTCTTAAAGACCAGAAATTGACCTTAAGATCTTGTGCTCAAAAATGTTTATTTACTTTTTAAAGGTATGTTTCTCGGTAAGGAAGAACTTCTGTAGCCATGACAATGATATACTCAGTCCTCAGGCAGGCACCCGGTCCGTGTCCCCACCAGGAACCATGCCTCGTGGGAAGTAGCCGCCACGCCTTGCTGGGGCCCGGGTCTTCCTCCTTCTTGCACCATCATTTTTGTTCTCCCTTCTAATTCCCTCTTCTCGACTCGGACAGTCTCCTTTAGTCTGGCAGAAGATTCTGCATTTGCTTTGCTCTTTGTTTTTAGGATGGCTTGGAAACTTGGGCGAGTTTTTAAGGGCTACTTTTTACTATTATGTTATCTTCTTTCATATATATCTATGTATCTTCTTTCGTATATATACACATATATGAAGGTAAAGTGTGTGTGTGTGTTTGTGTGTGTGTGTGTGTTGCATGGATAAGGACTAGGAAATGAAAATTCATTATGACTAGAATAGCAGCAATCCATTATTTTTAAATGTATTAAAAGCATTTGTTTGAAAGTTATTCATTATATAAGCTTTTCTACACACACACACACACACACACACACACACACACACTGAATTCAGTAGGGCTTGTTTCTCTTCATTGTCATGAAGATTTACAGTTTTGCAATTTCTTAGATATTTTCCCCCAGAAGTTTCCACAAACACCTTCTTTTCAGAAAATGAGTGTGGAGTGACGTGAGAGGCTCCCGGCCCACACACCCTGCCAGTGTACTGAGTACACCTCCAAGCTGATCAGCTCAGTTCTGACAGCGGGAGGCAGGTCCCCACTCAGTGACCTGGATTTGAGCCCTGAAGTCAATGGGAGGGCCTCACCATTGGCAGTAGCATCTCCCCATTTGCCAGAACATCCTTTGAGGCATCAGGGTCCCTCCCCCCAAGAAGTGGAAGTCCCAGTGCCAGCCGCTCACAGAGGGTCAGCACTCCACATCTATGCCGGAATGCCCCACGTGAACAACTGCCATCCCCCATCTGTCTAGACTGCTCCCTCCACTGAATTTCCTTGGCAAGTCCCCTGACCCTGCCCTCTCACATCTCTGGGTGGCCTGATGTCCAGCCTTCTTGATCAAGGTGAAGAGCCACCTGAAAAAAATTTTCCGTGCTCCTTTGTTAACCCTTTCCACCCCCAGCCTCAGACAACCACTGCTCACTTCTCTAGTTTCTATAATTTTGCTTTTTCCAAAATATCATATAAACATATATTATGTAGCCTTTGGCTTCTTTCATGTGGGATGATGCATTTGAGATGTTTCTGTAAAGTTGAGTATAAAGAAAGATTAAACTGAAACAATTTCATTTAGCTAGTTCTTGAAGCTTAATAAAGGCTACCAAAAAAAAAAAAAAAGCCCTGGCCGGTTTGGCTCAGTGGTTAGAGCATTGGCCTGTGGTCCGGAGAGACTGAGTTTGGTTCCCGCTAAGGGCATGAACCTTGGTTGCAGTTTGTCCCCGGACCTGGTTGGGTCATGCAGGTGACAACCACTTGATGTGTCCCTTTCACATTGATGTTTCTCTCTCTCTCTCTCTCTCTCTTCCTTTCTCCCCCTCCCACTCTATCTGAACAAAAAACAAAAAAATGTCCTCGGGTGAGGATTTAAAAAAAAAAGATGCAAAGAAACAATCCTGATTTACTCACTATTCCAGGCAGAAAGACCTAGAAATTATAAGTATAGATTGTTTTATAGTAACTGATTAGATTGTAGAGATTATAAATATATAACTAAAGGGGGGGCGGGTATCTTCTATCTGCTACCACTAAAAATCACCTAAAATGTTGGATAAATGCCAGTGCATCCATTCAAATGTATATGCATAGCTGAACCAAGAAGAAAATAAGTGAATTTTCAGGGGCCAAGGATGAAGAAACAAGTGTTGGTGTAAGTGGTTAGCTGGTTATTTATGAAGGATGGAAAAAAGGAAATCAGACATTATTAAGCATAATCAACTAGAGATCATAAACCTGCTTGCTTCCCTAGGAAGTTACAGCTTCACACGCTGCCCAGGGAACCACTGACCTGTTCCCCACAGATCCCTGGGGGAGGAGACAGAACAATAAAGGGGAGGTGAGCATGGGCAGCAGGAGCCAGGATGTTGACCACAGAGGCCTGTCAGTCTAGCCTGGGGAAAGAAGAGATAGGTTAGGAGGTGAACCCCTAACCTATCTACTGGAAGCCCACAAAGGCTTGGGAAGGTGATTGGTTATTATTATTATTATTATTATTATTATTATTGTTAATCCTCACCCAAGGATATTTTTCCATCGATTTATTTTAGATAGAGTGGAAGGAAGAGGTGGGGGGAGAAAGAGAGAGAAAAACATCTATCTGAGAGACACACCGATTGGTTGCCTCCCGTAGAACCCAAACTGAGGTCAGGGATCAAACCTGCAACCCAGGTACATGCCCTTGACTGGGAATCGAACCCTCGACCCTTCAGTCCATGGGCCGATGCTCTAACAACTGAGCCAGACCAGCCAGGGCTGGTTAGTTATTTTGAAAAAGCGCCTGGTCCTTCCCAAGCCTGAGATAATAGAATCAGCTTAAAAAAGAAGCCTCCCCCTTCCCCTGTGACACAGGCTTGCCCATTCTTTTGCACATTCTCTCCATGGCAGCCGTGTGGGACCAGAGGCTGCCTGCAGCCCCAAGGCAGCCCGTGGACTCCGAATGCAGGACTGTGCGGCGCAGCTGGGACACCAAGCTCAGCCACTGGGATGGCGCCAAAGGCTGGACTGGCCCAGCCTGGCATGGCACAGAATGTCTGGACATTGGCCCTATTTCTGAGCCTGATGAAGTCAGGATTGGACTTTTCCATGGCAGGACGGACAGACATAGGACACCCGGAACCCAGAGGTTCCTTTGATTGTGCATCTGGCACCACAAACTCATCTTATTGCCTGACCTCATCCTCCCTTGTGGGTCTCCTGGAATGCAAGAACCCCACTTCCACCGGCATCACAAGGGTAAATAAGTGCGAAGATGCAGCTGCCTTGGGGTGGTGTTGCTACAGCAGGAAGTGGAGCCACTTAGGAGTCAGGAAACAAGGCTTGGGGCCTGAGAAAGGTGGAACATAGGAATGAGATTCCCGTGTGGAGTCAAGACCCTTGAGGCACTTCAGCTCAGTAACGGGCTGGCTCAGAAAAAGTAATCTACTTCTAGCACAAGGAGACTGCAAGGGCAATTGTTTGTGTTGGTCTTGGTTCTAGATGGGAATAAAAAATTATTCACTGATGCCTGGCTGATGTGGCTCAGTTGCTTGAACGTCATCCCATGGACTGAGGGGTCCCGGTTTGATTCCTGGTCAGGGCATATGCCTGGGTTTCAGGTTCGGTCCCCGGCAGGGGGTGTACAGGAGACAGCAGATCGATATTTCTATCTCTCTCCCTTCTTCTCTCTCTAAAAAATCAATAAAAACATTTTTTTTAAAAAGTCTCTCCTGGCTGGTGTGGCTCAGTGGTTGAGCATTGAAGTTACTGGTTCGATTCTTGGTCAGGGCACATACCCAGGTTGTGAGCCAAATCCCCAGTGGAGGGCATGCAGGAGGTGGCCAATCGATGTTCTCTCTCATTGATGTTTCTATCTCTCTCCCCCTTTCCCTTCCTCTCTCTAAAATCAATAAAGAAAAAAAAAATTTAAATACAAAGTCTCCACTAAGAATTCTATGAGATTAGGTTAAACTTTGTATAACAGCCATGGTCTCAGAAGCCAACAGAAAGAACTTGGAGTGCCTCGTTGTTGAAACAGCCCCAGCACTCCTTGAAGAAGCAGAAGAAAATTCCTGCAAAGAAATATCTTTTTAACCCAGCCTCCTCAGGCTTCCCAAAGATTAACATTAGCTAAGCATGAGCTCACAATCCAGAATTATAAAACATAAGAGAAAGTCATTGTGAGTGAGGTTCAGTAGCACAAGCAACAAAATGAAACTTCTCCCTCACCCAGAACTTCAGCTATTGGGAATTATGAGACATAGAGCATAACTACATTTAAAAGGTTGTAGAAAAAAAGAAGAAGAAGAAGGAGGAGGAGGAGGAGGAGGAGGAGGAGGAGGAAAAAATTTCAAACTTGAACTAGAAACCGTCAAAATTGAACACATAAATGTATTAAAACACTTAAAAAGAACCTGTTAAAACAAAAATGAACAGTGCCCTAGCCAGTTTGGCTCAGCAGTTAGAGTGTCAGCCTGCGGTCCACAGAGACCCGGGTTCGGTTCCCGCTAAGGACACGTACCTTGGCTGCAGTTTGTCCCCAGCCCTGGTTGGGTCGTGTGGATGGCGGCCACTCGATGTGCCCCTTTCACATCGATGTTTCTCTCTCTTCCTCTCTCTCCTTCCTGCTCTATCTGAATAAAAAATGGAAAAATTTCCTCTGGTGAGGATAAAAAAATAATAATAATAATAATAAAAATAAAGAAATGAACAGTGAAAACAGCATGTTAGATGCAACTGATTGGAGAATTGGTGGAACTGGAGATAGCTCTGAAATAATTGTTTAGAATGGAGAGCAGAAGACTACCAGACGGAAAATAGGAAAGAATGCGTGAAGACGTGGACACTTGGATAAGAAGGCATTGCATTGGTGTATAAAATGAGAGAAGAGAATTGGGAAAAAGCAATATTCTAAAATATTGCCTGGGATTTTTTTCCAGAATTAATGAAAGACAGGCAGCCTCAAGTTCAGGAAACACTATGAATACCAAGCAGGCTAAATCAGAAGAATGTCTTCTATTACAATAGCAGAACCGTAAGGAGGAAGGAAGGCCGATCAGGCAGAGACAAAGAAGTCTGTGCAATAATATATTCAGAGTAAGAGAAAATGCTCTGAACGTGAAATTAGTCCCCAGCCAACCGTTATCCTATATGAAAACAAAATAAAGAATGTGGCACCAAGTTCTTTCATCATGGAAAGAACCTTTAAAATTTTATTTCAGATACAAAAAAAAAATCTGAGAAACAGTATCTGAAACATGGGAACTAAGGTGATAAAATGAATTATAAACATGGGTAAATCTGAATAATAATAACAGTAACTGTTTAATCTGTGTCCTTAGAAGCACAGAAAAGAGAAATAAAATATTAGACAATAACAACATGAGAGATGGGACTGGTGTCATCAGAATTAAAGCGTTCCAGTGTTCTTGTATTGTTTGTCAGGATGGTAAAGATAAAGTTTAACTCTGAATAGTTAAAGTTAAATGTTAAAAAGTGAAGGAGCCATTCACTTGGAGAACTGAGGGTGAAGGTATGAAGTGTGGAAGTTTCTTCTGATACCCTTGATGGTTATAAAAAACAAAACAGTGAACCAACTTCACAAAAGAGGACAGCACTAGCTACAGATGGGGGTTCTAGGGTGTTCTTGCTCACATATTTATTAAGTTACTGGTGGGCGGTGGAGATCATTACCAGGAACATGGTATAATCTTTATACAGACAAGTGAAACTACAGAAATTCATTACTATCCCACCAAGAAGCGCTATAAGATGGGTTAACTAGGACACAAGAGGATTGAATTAAAATCAGGAACGTGTTTTATAAGAGTTCTGACCTAGATGGGCTAAACCTGGGGGAACAGCCTTTCTATCGTCTCATTACAGAGTGAGAGAGCTGCTGCTGTTTGCTAGGGGGCTCATTTCACTTCCCATTACTCCCACTCAAAGCACTGAGAATTGTAAGTATCATATACTGAAGTAGACTTCAGTTTCTTTTTTTTTTTAATCCTCATCCAAGGACATTTTTCCATTTTTTGTACAGACAGAGTGGGAGGGAGAGAGAAGAAGAGAGAGAGAGGGAAACATCGACGTGAAAGGGACACATCGAGTGGCTGCCACCCGCACGACCAACCAGGGCCGGGGACAAACTGCAACCGAGGTACATGCCCTTAGCGGGAACCGAACCCGGGTCTCTCCCGGGACTGCAGGTGGACGCTCTAACCGCTGAGCCAAACCGGCCAGGGCAATTTCTTTACATCATTCTTTACTTCTGTATTCTGTATCGAACTATTTCAATTCTTTCATCATCCTATAAAGTGTGTCTTAGCTAAATTAGTGTGGCTCAAATGGACGGACCAACTCTTGTAACATCATGCATAAGACAGTCCGACTAGTGTGACCTTAAACAAATTTATAGAGGCACTTAAACTGTGCGGCACTTCCTATTACTACAACAGTAAGACTATGTGAAGCAATTTACAACACTGATCTTGTGGAGAAAGAAGGTGTCTGGTTCTGGACCGGCCATCTGATGGTGTACTGCCTTCTGACCAGACTACTGATGACTGGTTATGTCTTGTAAAAGTGAAATTTCTTGAAGAACTTGGTGGTTGTATTGTTGTCTTTGTGCGCTAGGTCTTGGGAGAGTCCTAATGCTTGCTGCTCTAGTGCTAATTGAAGGTGGAATGAAATATGAACATGTGGTCTGTTCATAAGACAAAAGTAGAGTGGAGATTTTAAAACAAGCAGCTTCTATATTTGGAGATGTATTGTCCTAATATCCAGCTACACTTCATAGATACCAGTAGTCGTAGGAATTACCATTCCAGTCGATGAAACTGGGCTGCTGGCTGCTATTGCCTTGGAAATGGAACTTCAGACAGCACCCAGTTTCTCATCACTATGAGCCAAAACGCTGGTGAAGGGTAAGTCAACGAAGCTTTCATGGGAGCATTGATAAGCCTTTTTATCAGGCTCAAGCTTGGCAGAATTTCAGCCTCTGCGTTTGGATTATTATCAGCCTCGTTGGAAACTTAGCAAAAGATTCTTACTGTTCAGCATTTAAAACGTGCTTATCATTTTTATCGACTGACCTTTCCTGAAACCATGCAGTATTGAGTTATATCTTTTTCAAATCTGTTTCCATGCCAGAATCTTATCAAAAGGTAAGAAATTTAGAGACTGGGTGCTGAAATACCCAGCACAATACTTATATGTTTTTAATATCATGCAGAATTAAAATCCCAGGAACTAGGAAAACCAGTGTAGACCGCCTGTGGTTTATCCCTTCATTCATTTCAAATATCGGCAGTAGGGTTTCTATGGCTATTTGCCGGCTACTTTATGTTTATAGCTCCCATATTTAAAACAGTAGACATCAGGTTTGTGTAACTGCTGATTTTGTTGGCTTTTGACCAAGTTTATGATGATTTTTTAATGTCTTTCTATAAATCTCATTTTGCACAGTTATGAAAACCTCCATTTTTTAAAAATCACAAACCTCTGGTGGAAAAGTTCATGTAAAATCCACATTGTACAGAAGCACATATCTTTACTGTCTCTAGACAAAATGTCTGAAAACTAATTTAATGTTTGCACTTTGGGGTGCAACTTAAAAGAGAGGACCTAAAAAAGAATGGGAGAGAGCTATTAAAGGATTTTTAGGAAAATATTTTGCTTGTCTTATGCAGGATGTATGGAATATGCCCCAAAAAACAGACTTTAGTGTCTGCTAATGAATTGAACATATAGCTAATATTTTATATTCCTGTTGAACTGTGTAATTTTATTTTGTATACTTAACAGTTTGTCCTATGTAATTGATAAAATGGTGCTGCTTATTGAAGTTAATTGTGTATTGATGTTTAAATAATTATTCTGTCTGGATGTATGATTATAGTTCTCTGGGAACAATAAATTTTCAGTGTCCATCAGCTTGTAAAGCTCATTGTGAGAGTTTAAACATCTAAAATATTGAAATACAAAAAAAGAAAAGTAATTACTAAACATGAAAATAGGATGGATAGCTTCTAAAACAGAAGATGGAAATGTTGAATTTTAAAATTCAATACAAAAGAGACAGAAAAATTAAAAAAAAATAAAGTTAGTCAAAATAGAATGCAAGATTAAGATGGCAGCAGTAATTTAAATATATCAGTAATTGCAAAATTTAAATGAACTATATTTTCTTCTTAGAATATGGGCATTATTTAATTGAATAAGTATTAAACCCAGCTATATAGTATTTATGAAAGAGGTGCCTTAAAATTATGGATATGAAAAATTTAAAGTAAGAGGGTTACAAAAGGTATGCCAGGCAAATAATTAAATTTAAAACAAAAAACTGAGTTATTAAATTAATATGAGAAAAAGAATGAACTTTAACCCAGAAAGTTTTATTAAAGATAAAAATGGTCACTACAGAAGGGTTGATGGCTTAGTTTACCAGGAAGAGATAACAGTGCTAGATTATTATGCACTTAATTACTTGGCTTTAGAATATATAAAACAAAAATAGATGGAATTACAAGAGAACGCTTTTTAAAAAATTTTTAATCTTTACCCGAGGATATATTTTTTTTCTATTTATCTTCAGACAGAGTGGGAGGGAGAGAGAGAGAAACATCGACGTGAGAGAGACCCATCAACTAGTCGCCCTCCGCACGACCCTAACCAGGGCAGGGTGAACCACAACTGAGGTACGTGTCCTCGACCGGAATCGAACCCTCAACTCATTGGTCTGTGGGTCGACACTCTAACCGCTGAGCCAAACCGGCCAGGGCACAAGAAAACATTTTAAAATCTACCATCACAATAGGAGATGGCTTGGGATGAAACTCCAAATACTGTAAGATGTCCCAGAAGGGTCATCTCAAACAACTTAGATGAACTCAGAGGTTCTGGTAATGACAAAGATTGTTGAAAATGCATGTGAAGAGTTGGAATAAACATGGTTCTTGAAATGCAAGTGAGGAGATAGCAAACTTTCTAAATAAAACATTTTTATATATAATTTATATACTTGTGTGTAAACTGAATGCCACAAATAAGCATTTGTTTATTTCATCAACATTATTAAAGTTTACTCAACTTGGGAGATGAGAAATGAGATTGTCTTATATTGGTGAATTCCTTATATTTAGGTACATATGTACAAAATTTGAATGTGACCAGCAATCTATTGCAAAAACAAAGATACAACTACAACTATAAGTCTTCAAAGTAGTAAAACCATGCTTCAGGTGTGATTCATGGCTTACTGGAGCAGTAGGGACTACACAGCATGTTACATCACTCTTATAAGAGTCAGGACTAAAACTCAGATCTAGTCTCATTCTGGCATTGTTCTATTTTATCAAAGCCATATAAAATGGATACCAGTGTGATTTTCACCATGATTATAGCTAAACCAGACATGCAATATAAGTGCAATCTTTAACATAAAGTTTACATATCTCAAACTTTGCATTTGATATTCTAAAAATACTAATGAAACGTTTATAATAGTGGGAGTGTCTTAGGAAGAGGAAGGAACAATTTGGATGGCCTTGGCCCCTCTTAAAGGAAAAACTATAGACTAATACCACCTTTTCCTGTGGACAAGTTTCTCTTTGCCAGGCAGATATTTAACACCAATCCACTGATCAGTTAAAAAAAAAAAAATAGCCATTGCAGTTGTCAAACACTGAGCCATCTGTAAGAGAGATCTCTTAGATTGGATTTTTAGAAAAATATTTTCCTTTGCTCTTTTCCCTTTTTCTTCCTCTACCCAAATTCATTGTTTCCTTTTCTCTCTGCATGCCCAGTCCTCCCTGCCCCCATAACAATTGTAAATCAAGACTAAAAAGCTGTTGAGGAGAGGAATGGGGAGAGTTGTTGGTCATTCAGGAAAGGTATTTATTGACTAATTGTGTGTTTAGTGGCTTCAAGGGCTTTTGAACAAACAACCACTGGCAGGTGCAACTTTCTTCCCAGTCTTCTGGCAGCCTCTGAGTCTATACTTATTGAACCTTGCTGCAGAAACACAGGGATCCGAGGGCAAAAGCCTTTGGGAACAATTCGAGAGCACGGCCGATACAAACCACTTTATGTATTTCATGTTTTTTTATTTTTCAATTATAGTTGACATTCAATATTTTACTAGCTTTAGTTGTTCATCATAGTGGTTAGACATCTATATAACTTAGAAAGTGATCCCCCGGGGAGTCTAGCACCCACCTCGCACCATACATCGTTATTTCAGTATTATTGACTGTATTCCCTGTGCTGCATGTTACCTCCCTGTAACCATTTTAGGGTTGTGATTCCGTATAGGTTTGAATCCACTCAACCTTCTAATTGAGCAACACGCTACCTTCTCAGACTTCCACTTGGCTTCCCCTGTTGTTAGAGGGGAACAGCATTGCCTTGTCGGATTATCATAAATGAGAGCTTGACACATGTCCAACTATCCGTACATGGGAGCCAGCCATTATTAAGACTATCTGTATTAATATTATTATGTTAATAAACCTGGCTTGATTGTACTGAGCAATGAAATAGAGTCCATGCAAAGCAAGGCTGGTCTGGGCTGTGTGGTTTGCTACCCATTTGAAAACTGTACCACATGGAAGACTTTACTTCTATGGGTTTTGGGGGGTTTTTTTGTGTGTGTTTTTTTTTTTTTTTTGGTAATCTTGAGACACATATTTTCTATCTACTGTTGTTCTAAAGTTCATCTCGAATTGATTCAGCCCCATGTGGTTTAAACATATCCCCTTTGTTAACCTGCATGTTAATATTTTGATTGTTGACATTAGACAGTGTACTCATTCCAAAAATTTTATATTCAATATAAGAAAATGTGAATTCTTAGAGAATAAGTAACATTAGTAACTAGAGAATTTAATAGCAGTTTTATTTTAATTCTCCTGGTTATTTTGTATTAATTTTCCTATAAATGTATCCAGATGTGTATGCAGCACATCAATCCTATGAACAAATTCTGGCAACCATTTCATAAATTATCGTCTGGAATTTTCTACCTCTGGGCCTAATTCTAGTCTCCGGGTATCAACCCAACCCTTTGCTTATAGTAGGAATTTATTATTATTATTATTTTTTTTTTATACCTAGCAGGAACCGAACCCAGGACTCTCTGGTCCGCAGGCCGCTGAGCCAAACTGGCCAGGGCTATAGTAGGAGTATTTTAAATCAATGAGACTAAGATTACAAGAGTAAAAACCAGTTTAGGGTAACAGATACTCGAAGAACGATGTGAATTCAGCTTCTGTGTATTTTCAGCAGGTAATTGAACTTGTTTTTTTGGCCAGGAATAAATAAGTCCAGAAAATTTGGGTGAGCCTTATGTCTTATTTAGTGACTTGTCATGTTTAGTCTGATTTCTTTCCTTTGTGCTTATGTTTTCAGGCTCAGCTATGTGAATCATGCAGAAGATCTGGCCTCCAAGCTCCTACAATGTTCCCCAAAGAACCGACTCTCTGCACAGGCTGCCTTGAGCCACGAGTATTTTAGTGACCTGCCCCCACGGCTATGGGAACTGACTGACAGTGAGTAGAACACATCCACAACATCCAGTCAAAGCAGGGGCATCATTTTAGCATCTGTGCGTAATGTACCTGTAGAGAGATTCATGTTTACATGTGCATGTGTAAGATTATGTGCTTGAGTATATATTATGTGTTTGTGTGTATATACATATATATTTACATATAGATTGTGTGTGTGTGTGTGTGTGTGTGTGTGTGTGTGTGTGTGTAGGGGGAGAGAGAGAGAGAGAGAAAGAAAACACAGGGGAAGGGGGTTGTGTGTGTGTATATTTAGTCGAATCCTGCCATTCAAACGCCAGCTCACCAAACACAGGAAGAAAATGGATTCCTTTTTTGCTATCTCTGCTCTGCAGTTTGCAGCTGCATGTCTTTGTATTTGATTATGTGTGTGTCCAAAAAAATGATCTGAGCAGTCATGAAGGAAAAGGAAAATATGATTTACATATTTATGCATACAGTACTTTTTAACTGGCTGCAGTACAGAGGAGAAATTATTCATTTCTGTTTGATTCTCAGAGACCATCTTGGTTGTAACAATAACCTTAAAAAGGGCTGTTATGCATTGAGCTGACGAATAGAGTTGGCAGTTGGCTAATGCACTGAATTGACATGTAAGAAATAAAGACATAACTCATAACTACAAATGCTCTTGGTATTAATACAGACAGATCTTCTCTAGATCTCTTAAAACAAAACACATTGCTGGGTGGGTTTTTGTTTTGTTTTTACAAAAAAGTGTTCATATTTACACAGCCTCTTTCAATTACATTTTAAATATTTGGGGGAGGATTTATAGCTGGGAGGATCTCATCTTTCTTCCAAAGTGTGAAGCAGAATTCTTGTGAAATTTCACAAAACACTATTGCAGTAAGAACATTTTTGTGTAATGGTGATTCTTTCCACATGCCATTAGAGGTATTTCTCCTCATTCTCATTCTGATTGCCTTAAAATGAATATATTACATATATATGCATAGATATTTATAATATGCTTATTAATCCTTGGGTATACATCACTTACCATGGACATGTATAGTTATTTATTTAATCTTTTAGACTTTAGACTTTCCCCTCATTGTATTAGATTCTCCTGACAACAATAATCCTTTCATTTTGGAGCTAAGTCATAAGTAACAACTGCTCTTGGTTATTTCTACCCTAAAGTATTTTTTATAATCCCACAATTAATTTGAATTACTTTTTTTTACCCAAAAGTGACTATAAATATATAATCCACTACTCCCCCTATGCTTTGTAAATTTTTCTTTAACATTACATATTTATTTTATATTCTGCCCTACTTCCTTTCTAAAAGTCTACCCACTGGCCATTACAACAGCTACCCCATTTAAAAAAAATTAAAGATGAAACCCCTGTGGAAAACTAATGAATCAGTAACACATCCTTCTATACTGAAAAAAGAAATGATGCAAATGGGCTTATTAGTTTATGGCTCATCAAACTCAAACATATGGTTTGTTTTCCTTTCTGGTATAACTTGCAACTTGATGTGAGTCCGTGGTGACATCTCAATCCCATCTGACTTGATGATTGAGTTCAAGTCAGGATTTTGGTGGGCCATAAATTCCGAATTTTATAGTCATACTTTCTGTTAATATGGACTTATTACCCACTGGCCACTTAGTGTATCAGCCAGTGGTTAAATCCATTTTCTATCAGTAAGTAAATGCCTACACATTATCACTCGGCAGCAGGCGGCCACGCGAGACAGCCTCGTCCGCGTCATTAACAAGCACAATGTATGCAGAACACCAGAGGGGAATTAAAACCACAAAAAAATACCTCAGGGTGGTATTTTTAATATGAGAATTTAATTTGTAATTTCACAGATTAAGAATTTTGGCCGCATTAATCCCTTTATCAGCGCACAGCAGGCTATTTGCAGAAGCATAACCATAAGGTGGTATTCATTGGCGGAAACACGTCTTTGCATAACGTTCAACATCAGGAGGAGTGAAACCTTTTGAAGGGAGGAGAATAAAGATGAAAAATCTTTTTTTTTTTTTAAAGCAAGATTCTGCTAAATGCCTCTGGTAACAATTTTGAGTTACAGAAATGCTATTTCTGTGTCTAGTAGATAATCATTATGAAGCCTAAATCTAGACTCAAGAAAGGACAAGCCCAGTATTTAATACCATAGTCATTTCCATTTTGAACAACGTGGTAGTCCTTGTAAACATGTTTACAAAACAAAGAATTTGGAGACTTTGGGAACTAGTTCTTCTAGGTGAAGTGACTAGTTTTGGTGACTGTTACCTAGGTTAACACTCTGCAGACTATATTTAGACATTCTTAACATTCCATTTTACATCAGTGTGGAGCCTTGTAAAAGTTGGCCAGCTGGAAAATGGCAGTAGAGGTGGCAATACCCTCCTGTGCTTCCTTTTCAAGGGGATTCGGTAGGAGGTCTACCTGGGAAGACGTGTTGCAGAACCAGTATATGAATTGTCCTAGGTCATGGTTTAGATTCATCAATTCCAGGAATCTCAATGCATTGTCTGTTCAGGCTGCTATAACAAAATACATAAAGGGGGAGCAGGTGCTTAAACGGCAAACTGTTCCTCCCAGTTCTTGGGCCTGGGAAGTTCGAGATCAAAGTGCTGGCAAATTGGGTTCCTGGTGTGAGCCTCTTCCTGCCTCCTGGACAGCCACCTTGCTATATCCTCACATGACAGAGAGTGACCTCTTCTCTCTTCCTCTTCTTAAAAAGCCACTCATCATGAGCGCCCCACCCTCATGACCTCATCCAGCCCTAATTATTACTTAGAGCCCCATCTCCAAATACCATCACACCTGGAGTTAAGGCTGCGCCATAACGAATCTGGGAAGAC
The DNA here is from genome assembly GCF_014108415.1 of Molossus molossus. NCBI lineage: Eukaryota > Metazoa > Chordata > Mammalia > Chiroptera > Molossidae > Molossus > Molossus molossus. The sequence continues at coordinate 35,784,327 of NW_023425401.1, read as the reverse complement.
ACAGTTCGGTCCAGAGCACTCCCGTTCTTAAAGACAGCTCACAGCATTTTTAAAAGCAATGTCCACAAAAGGAAGACATTTACGCAAGCAGAAAATGAAACCAGACGAAAGGGAAAAGAGTGGAAAAAAATAAGTTCAAAGTGGGCTCGAGCTTTCTTGGCCACTTTAGTCTATGTCAGACCCTGAGAGAAGACTCTCACATGTGGGCAGGGTGTTGGTGACATAGGGCACTGCCATTTCATGGATTATATAAAAATGAAGTATGTGCATATGCCAGACTCTCATTAGCTTTGGAAGAACATATAGCAATAGAGTATCTTTTTCTACTAGTCCTTAACACCTCACCAGCTTACATAATACCAAAGTTTAGAAGTAATGTATTAGTGTGCCAGTGAGGCAGGGATTACAGATTGATTAAACAGGAATAATGGTAGTTACCTGGGGACCTAGGGTTCGAGCTGGCTAATTCTGGTGCACCTTGTCATCCTCTGTCCTGAAACCCCAACAGCCTTGCCCCACTTCTTCACCAGGATTTAATTGCAGGGAAGTAAATGAAAGGCTGATTTAAAAGAAATTCATTACTTTTCCCAAATACACCATCGGGCATTCTCCTGTGTATACTATCAAGTTACATAAATTATTGAAGCTGAACTACCCTTGTCAAAGTAAATGAACAAAATACACTTCATAGCACAGAGGCCTTGATTTTATTCCATTCATTTGCTAATTCACAAAACTCAGAACTGCAGTAAAAGAAGGCCAACAAATTGATGCAGTGTGAAGAGCCCTGAGCTGGGACTCAGACCACCTGGATTCTAGCTTCAGCCCCAGCTTCAGTAGCCAGGCAACTGTGGCCAAATAACCTTATTCTCTGTGCGCTTCTGATTTTTCCTTTAGAGAAACAGTGTTCCCTACAGACTCTCCAGCTATAACGTTTGTAAGTTTTCTTCCATGTTCCTAAATATGTCCTATACATTATCCTAAACAACATCATGTCGCCAGTGTCGCTCCATGTCATCTTTTAAAATATAAAACAAGCACACCCATTTAAAATATATTTGCTGTCTTGAATTTCTTGGTTTCATTCCCTTGCGAATTCTTTTGAACCAGGCCTTTGTACCCAAGACTCCAAAACCACTGTTTTCAGTCTCTCGCCATTGATCCCTCCCCAGGCCTTGTCTTGACCATCCACAAAATTTAACACAGTCGACCATCTCCTCTTAGTAACAGTTCCTTCGCTTGGGTTCTAGGACAGGGCTCTTCCCCTGTTTTCCTTTTGCCTCTACTTTTGGGTCTCCTGTGGATTTCTTCTCATCTGCCAGACCTCTCACCGTTGGAGTGTCCTGGGGCTTAACCCTCACATCTTTCTATCTATATTCACTCCTTAGAGCCAGGTGATCTCATCCAATCTCGTGATTTAAATATTATTCACACATTGACAGCTTCCAAATTTATATCTCCAGTCCCATCCCCCCTGACTGCATATCCGACTGACTACTCAGATTCTTCATTTGGTCACGTAGGAGGCGTCTCAAACTCGGTGTTACCAAAACTGAACGCCTGATCTTCATCCCCAGACTTGCTCCTTCTGTCGTCTTCCCCTCGTCAATGAATGGCAACATTGTTCTTCCAGGTGATGAGGGTTCTCTCTGACGCCGTCTTTTGTCACCTCTTCTCACTTCTCCACTGCTGTCACTGTGCTCCAAGTCACTCACTTCATTCACCTGTTGTTTATTTTACTTTCAATATTATTTTGTAATAGTTTCACGTGTACAACATCATGGTTAGACAATCGTATACAAAGTATTCCCCCGGTATAATGTTATTGACTCTATTTCCTATGCTGTACGTTACATCCCTGTGACTGTTTGGTGGCTACCAATCTTCTCAATCCCTTCACCTTTCCACCCACTCCCTCAGGATCTGGGGAAGGCAGACTGGCAACTATCTTCTGTTCTCTGTATCTAGGAGTCTCTTTCTGTTTTGTTTATTCATTTATATTGTTCTTTAGATTCCACATATAAGTGAAATCATATGATATTTATCTTTGACTGACTTATTTCACTGAGCATAATACCCTCTAGGTCCATCCATGCTGTCGCAAATGGTAGGTTTCATTCTTTTTTATGGCTGAGTAATATTTCTTTGTATATATGTACCACAGCTTTTTTATCCACTTGTCACCTGTATTTCTACAATAGCCTTCTGCTTCTCTTCTTGCCTCCTACAAGTCAGCTGTTGCTATCTCCTCTTTCTACAAGTGTATTTCCTCTTCCTCTAGATAGGCCTGGTTTGACCCCTCACCTCCTTTGGGTCTCTGCTCAGATGTAGCTACTTCCATCCCAAAATTTCCAGCTTCTCTTCTTTGATTTGTTTTTCATCATGACACTTACTACTACCAGTTGATTTTTTTTTTTTGGTACGTGCCCCTAGTGGGAACCAAACCCAGGACTCTCTGGTCCACAGGCCAGTGCTCCAACCACTGAGCCAAACCAGCCAGGGCTACCAGTTGATATTTTATATTTGTTGGATTATCTTCATCTGCCTCCCCCAAATGGAATCTATAAGAACAGGGATTTCTTTTCATTCTGATTGATGCACTGCAGGATCCCAAAGTCCTAGAACAGCGTGGGGCTCAGTAAGTGTTCCTTCAATGAATGAATGAAAGTATGGCACAAAGAAAAGGCATTATTGTTTTCACCACCTGAGCCATGATTCTGAGGGCAAGACAGCCTCTCCTGTCGTGTGTGTGGCTATGGTGACTTGACTTTCAAAGACCAATACATGTAATGGTGTTCCATGTGCTGGCCGTCCAGAATTGCATCTCAGTATCCATTTTTAAAAAGAGATTATAAATACATCGATAAACATATAATTGATAACTTTTCATTCTGTCCACAGTGTCTTCTATTTTTACCATCCCAAATGTAAGATTGCAACCAGAATCTGGAGAAAGCATGCGGGCCTTTGGGAAAAACAATAGTTATGGCAAAAGTCTATCAAACAGCAAGCACTGACGAGCACAGCATCCTCAAGAGAGCACAGGTAAGATGACCCACTTTACTCGGAAAGTGATATTGACTAGTATCAAATAGATCTTTTTCAGGAAATATTTCAGATTCATTCTTCCCCATGTTACAAGTCTCTTGTGTTCACTGTGGCATTCATCACCGAGTCTGCCGAGGCAGAATACAGTCAGTCATTTGCAGATTTCCAGGTACTTCTCGATCCTAACCAAAATTGTTCTTCGTTTTTGTAGTCAGAAGCAAACCATTCAGTCCTAAGCAAATCATGTTAACTATTCACACATTCTTCCTCGAGGTGAGAAAAAGGTTGACCTTGGCCTGTATCTAAAGCCACAGACCCACTTCATTTGATCCACACAATGTTTTAAATTAGTTGTTCTCATTGTAAAATGGGGAGATTTTACACGAAGTCTGGGTTTCTGGCTTTTCTTAGAAAATCAGCAACTCTGCCAGTACCATGCTCACAATCCTGCCAGAAGGGTGAGTGGGACTGAATGGTCGCTGCCCCACTTGGAAAGGACATGCTCCCTGGCTTCGCTCAGCTGCCCTGTGGGTCACTTCACCCGCTTCTGACACCTGCCAAGCCCCTAGTGCAGACCTTGTCATGATGAAGCTTTCCTTTTTGCCTGTATGGCACTGTGACCTCTACTATTCTGCAGAGAGGATGCATAATCTAGACAAGACCATCTCTAAGCAAGTCAGCCTGTCCCTGTCACCACACATGCTTCACAGAAACAGGCATAAGACAGCAACTTCTGAAAAGGCCCTCTTAATGCCGGGTGGAAATGTCTGGGTTTTGGAGTTTTGTGCCCCTGTGTATATACCTTTTTGGTCAATGTCACATAACCCTCTCAAGCAACTAGAGAACCAACTTTTTTTGTGGGGAATGCTTTTTATTTGCTTGTCCATATTTGCCCCTTGCTCGCGCGGGTGTTGAGTAACGCGGTGTCGGAGTGAATCGGGCGGTGTGTCCAGCATTGCGGCAGCTCCTCTTCGTTCCTGTCTCTTAGTCTGAAGGAGGTTAACGGGCTGAATTGTCAGCCAGGCAAAGAGAGCAAATTGTAAATAGTACTGTTGTGAACAAAGGGCGCATATGTTCTTCTTGATTGGTGTTTCAGGCTTCTTAGGATATACTCCAAGTGTAATGTCCAAAATGTGTAGAGTACTCATACAACTCAACAAAAGGAAGACAAACAGTCCAATTAAAAAATGGGCAGAGGACCTGAATAGACACCTCTCCAGACAGGACATACAAATGGCCAAGAGACACATAAAAAAATGCTCAGCATCTCTAATCATCGGATTAAAATGACTATAACATATCACCTCACACCTGCCAGAAAGGCTGTGTTTCTTCTCTGCTCTTTTGAGATGCCTCTGACCTGAGCCTGGTCAGTCCGAGCTGTTAGAAGATATGTGATGAGGTCAGCTGCTCCTGCTAAAATCAAATCAAACTCATGGAACTGATGCATACCTTGTAAGGACTCAAAAATTAATTGAAAAGAGACTTTAAAAGGTGCTCAGAACTGTAATCATCAGTATTTGAAAGCCTTTTTAAAATGTATTTATTTGCATTACATTTTTTTTCTTTATTGATTTCTAGAGAGAGAGGAAGCAAGAGGGAGAGAGAGAGAGAAACATCGATGAGAGAGAACATTGGTTGGCCACCTCCGGCATGCCCCCCACTGGGATCAGGCCCACAACCTGGGCATGTGCCCTGACCAGGAATTGAACCAGCGACCTCTTGATGCATGAGTCAATGCTCAACCACTGAACCACACCGGCTGGGCCTTTTCATTACATTTTTTTTTTTTATCCTCACCTGAGGACATTTTTTCACTTTTTGTTCAGATAGAGTGGGAGGGAGAGAGAGAAACATCGATGTGAAAGGGACACATCGAGTGGCTGCCACCCGCACGACCAACCAGGGCCGGGGACAAACTGCAACCGAACAAAGTGCCCTTAGTGGGAACCGAACCCAGGTCTCTCTGGACCGCAGGCCAGTGCTCTAACCACTTAGCAAACTGGCCAGGGCTTTTATTACATTTTTAAAACTAATTTAAGGTTATATCTGCATGGTGGACGTCTTCCTCTAGAATTATTTGATGATAATACAGTATTTTCTCTATGAGTTTTGTCTTTTTATATCAACTTGTAAAGCTTGTTACTGTTTTTCTTCCAAATCTAAATACCTCAGCTTGATTCAACATTATATTGAGAAAACATCTAACTTTTCTCTTTTCTGAGAAAAGCTGTATGGAGGCTGGATTCTAAGAGTTTTTTTGTCATCAGAAAAAGAAATCATTTTAATTTCTCCCCTTTGTAGGTTCTTAATTTTAATCAAATGGGGCCATCTTAGAGATAAATATATATAGAGAGAGAGATAAAATATATATATATTTGTATACACATACACAGACACACATAGCCTATATATTGTCCTAATATATCTTGTACAGTGGAACTTATTCTGACCAATGGTTGACTATCAAATTGTAGACATATAGAGCAAAAGGTCTACATAGATATAGGTATTCATAGAGAAAAACATGGAATAGTCTAGATTTTAATTTTGTTGTTTATGAATGAATTGTTTACAGCAGGATGTAGCATCTTAAATTTTCTTCAAATGTCCCAGTTCTTTGTAAAGCCCAGAAAGAATGGGAAGGAGAGGGAGAGGCTAAGACTAGGCGAAGGTTAGCATTTCATACTGTTCTTGGGAGTTAGCTGGAGGGAAATGCATTGTATCCCTTCTGGTTTTGAAATGATGGAGGACTGACAGGCAGGAGTGTTTCAGGTCCTAATTTTTTCCTGATACCTCGGTGCCAGACTGTTTCTATACTTGCCTGCTGAGGTCATTTCATTATTTAGTTAATAGTAGTGGATTTGCATAAGCTGGGTAATGAGAAGCAGTATTTTCTTTGTAGCAGAAAGTGATTTTGGCTTCAGAGTCCTGTGAACAAATAAAAGGAAAAGAAAAACCACTCACACCTCTGTTAGACATGGAGAGGTGCCACTGGATGACCAAAACACTGTGATTCCTACATTTTGTTATCCTCTAAAGATAGTAACAGACTCAAAGATTTCATAGATTGCCCCCATTCTTTATATTAACATAGCAGGGTAAGGTCCTCTTAACGTCTGAGGGAGCCTTAAACGTGCATAGAAAATTTCCCCAAGGAAAAGAGAAGCCCCGTTGAATACCACATCCATCAGTGTCACTTATATTTGCATACAGTGATACCAGACAGCCCTGTGTCAAGCTCAATTTTCCAGCTACTCTAAACAGACCGGAAGTGCTCAGTCGCTCTGTCTACTTCTGTTTTTGCTGAATACAAGAAATAAGAATGGCTTCTAATCTTTAAGACAGATATTTTATACTTTCTTCTGAAATGATTTATGCTCATTATGGTATATCTCTTTTCAATGAATCAGCTGGTCTTCAGAGCCTATTAAATTTGTAATGAATATACAGCTGTCTAGTGCATGAAAAAATTGTATTTCGTTCAAGTGTAAGCAGTTAACTGCCTGCAGATTTTGGTGACCTTATCCTTGCCGCACTGGGCGTTATCTTTGCTAATCAACATTCAGTTATTATATGACAGTGAAAAAAAGTGTTAGGCTTGACTCCGTCATCTAGCAATAATTAACCAAAAGTAGTCTTTCAGGTAAACAGAGTAAAATGCATACATTGCTTAAGAATTTTGCCTAGTCCGGTCAATGTGGCTCAGTGGTTGAGCGTCGACCCCTGCACCAGGAGGTCGCCGGTTCGATTCCTGGCAAGGACACATGCCCGGAACATGGGTCTAATCCCCAGTGGGGGGCATGCTGGAGGCAGCCAATCGATGTTCTCTTTCATCGATGTCTCTCTCTCTCTCTCCCTCTCCCTTCCTTTCTCTCTAAAATCAATAAAGGGGAAAAAAATAAAGAATTGTGCTTAAATAAGGTAAAGATTTTTTAAAAAAACAAACAGAATACGCTGCATTGGTGCTGAACATGCAGCAGAGCTGTGGGCCCAAACCCTGGGGATTTTAAAAAATTCATGTTCCTGGGCTCCATGAATCTGCATTTTAAAGAACCCAGAGGAGGTTGATGCAGGTAGCCTTTGAACCACATGCGATGAAATATTCAGTAACTACCCAAGAATTGTGTATTTATAAAGTACAACGTTCCACGTCCTTGTCAGGACTGGCTCTAGACAAACCAGGGAAAGCTACCGTTCTCCGTCCTTTTTTAGGGAAGAGCAGGGTAGAGTTGTGTGAATAAGGTAACCACTAGTCACGTGTGGCTTTTCCAGTTTAATTTTTAATTGGTTAAAATTAAGTTAAATAACAGTCTGTTTTCTCAGCGGCCCAGGGCGCGGGCTCAGCAGCCGTCGTGGGGTGCGCCTCGCGGGCAGGGCGCGGGCAGAAGCTCAGCGTCACAGAGCCCCGGGGACCGCTGATGCGCAGCACTTCTGTCTTCTAAAGGCGGATCAGGCAGTTCCACCGATTCAACCAGTGAAAAGCTGTGTCCGTTCTCCATGATAGCCACGTGGAGCCGCTTGAGCCCAGCCGGGGTGGCTCAGGGGAGTGAGTGTCGACCCCTGCACTGAGAGGACCCGGTTCGGGTCCCGATGGGGGCATATGCCCAGGTAGTGGGCTTGATCCCCAGTGAGGGGCGTGCAGGAGGTGGCCAATCACTGTTTCTCTCTCACATCAGTGTTTCTATCTCTCCCTCCCTCTCTCTCGTAAAAAAAAATCAAAAATATATTTTTTTAAAAAGAGAGAAGCTTGACATGTGTGAGGAAGAGAAGTTCTCACACGAGGAGAGGCAAATAGAGTGAGAAGGAGGGACGGGTCGTTGAGAACAGGAGGGAATGGGGCCACAGGAGCAGGGCAGCCCAGAGAAGGTGGGCTTGGGCTGTTTTAGGGGACGGAGACACAGGCAGGTGTCCCCAGTTAAGGGTGGTCTTGGTTGAGGTTGCTCGGGGAGGAAGGACGAGCAGGCTGACAGTCTACGTGGATGTGCAAAACTGGAATGTCCCTCAGAGTCCAACAGGACCTTCAGCTCTGCCATGAACCCCGGGACCTGCTCCTGGAGAGACGCCCCCTGCTGCCCGCCTTTCTGCGGCGACCTCGGGGCAGCTGCTTCTCCGTCGCTGCACCAACCAGCCTTGCGTCCATCTTCTCCTCATCTCATGGCTCCTGCTGACTCGTCCCTGCTTATCGTCGTGTCTCTGTCTCTCTTTTTCTGGGGCAGCCCGTTGCTGAGCTCTTCCCCTCAGATTCAGACCCTCGGAAGCAGCTCCGATCGGGGTGGCCATCGTCGTGAACTGGAGAGCAAGGTGTTGGGCAAGGCTGTTCTGTCGGTCACCCCCAGAAGCTGCTGGCTGACTGTAGACTACTCTGGGGCAGGCGCCGATCCAGGCAGCTGAGCTGCACCCTGGGCCTCCGTCTTTTCCTTAGGGGACCCCTCCGAAGAGGGCTCTGGGCCTAGCAGTCCCTGAAGCTTCTGCGAAGCAAGCAGTAGAGTCTGAAGGAACCTTGCCTGGCAGCTACTGAGGAAAACACTCAGCCCAGTACAGAGGGACACTCCAGTTCTCATGGAGTAGCAACATCCTCGTGTGATATTTTTGACTAAAGGTCTTTTTAAGCTATGTTGCGTTTCCTCAACAATAGACACAAAAGGAGATACTACCAGTCAGTACTCATCACAGTATAAGAAATTCAAGTATTGGATCTTTCTTTCAGTAGCAGGAAGGCTTCTGATTTTTTTTCTGCAAGAACTGATCCTGCAAATGTTTTTTCTGTCTAGCAACTACAATTTTATTCTCTGTTGTCTCATGTAGTTGACAAGACTAGTTCTGGAAATAACGGGGGCCAGTGGGGGAGACAAACTTTAGTGTTTCTCTAAGGTTTCATCTGAACGAATCCCTGGTTTTTGTCATTACCCTGACATTGCTGCAGATTAAAAAATACGTATTTGGGAAATTGACAGTGCTTCAAACCCCAGATGCGTAATGCATATTAGGAACCCCCGGCAGAGGAGAGGCTGGAATGAGGTTTGGTTTCCCCACCCCACCTCCACCCCCTTTCCTTGGTTTCCCCTCTGCCCTGGAGAGTCTGTTATCTCCTGTAAACTCTGATGCAAATTAGTAGGCTAATGAAGTTTGTCTCTACTTCCCTCCCTCTTCCTTCTCTGCCTCTCCACGTCTCCCTTTCTTGGCATCACCTCTGGTCTGTCCTCTGCACCATCACCACCAACCCCGTGAAGGGGTGAGCAAAGGACTCTAAGGCCTTTACTAGCTAATCTGCTTAATTATGTCCCGGGACGGTGACAAAGCAGATTGAAGATGGAGTTGAACATATCATGCTTCATCCAGGGTGCATTTTTAAATATTTATTTAATTTTGGTATATGGACATAATTTCGGACTTACAGAAAAGTTTACAGAATAGTGGGCACAGGATGTGATGCGGCTGGTAAGCAAGAAGAGTACCAAGAGCTCCTGATACCCTTTTCCCACTGTCCCCAAATGTTTGCCTTTTATCACATTTGCTATATTATATTCATTTTGTGTCCCTCTCACACGCACATTATTTTTCTAGACCATGGTTTTAACTCACATGACACTCCATTACCTTTAAATATTTCAGTGTTTTTCTTTAAAAGAGTTCCAAGTGGTATTTTTAAAAGTAAAAGTAGCCTTGGCCGGTTTGGCTCAGCGGTTAGAGCGTCAGCCCGTAGACCAGTGAGTCGCGGGTTTGATTCTGGTCAAGGGCACGTAGCTCGGTTGCGATTCGTCCCTGGTCCTGTTTGGGGTCGCGCAGGAGGCAGCCACTCGATGTGTCCTTTTCACATCGATGTTTCTCTCTCTCCCTCCCACTCTATCTGAACAAAGGTGGAAAAATGTCCTGGGGTGAGGATTAAAAAAAAAAGTAAAAATAGCCCTGGCCGATTTGGCTCAGCGGTTAGAGTCGTCAGCCTGCGGTCCGGAGAGACCCGGGTTCGGTTCCCGCTAAGGGCACATACTTCGGTTGCAGTTTGTCCCCGGCCCTGGTTGGTCGTGCAGGTGGCAGCCACTCGATGTGTCCCTTCACGTCGATGTTTCTCTCTCTCTCTCCCTTCCTCTCTCTCCCTCCCACTCTATCTGTACAAAAAGTGGAAAAATATCCTCGGGTGAGGATTAAAAAAAAAAAAAAGTAAAAATAATAGTAGTTTGGGGCCTTGCTTTTCCTTTTTCCTTTTCTGATTAAGAATTTTTCAAAAGCAAAATGACTAAAAGAGAAGAAGCGTTTGATGCTTCACAGATTGGTTCATCAGCCCACGGAAGCTCAAAAATGGGCTCTATTTTTGTGATTCAGTGTTTCAGGTCAGATGAGCTTTCAAACGGGGTGGGATGTAGATAGCACGGCAACTTGTAGCTCTGTCTTTTTACAACCCAAATTAATTTCTCAGGGACTGTTTAGCCAGCAGCATAATATGAGTGAAGCTGTCTTATAAAAAATAGTGGGCACAGGATGTGATGCGGCTAGTAAGCAAGATGGCTATTAGAATGCTTGGCCAAACTATTATGAAGTTAGCAATCACATATATTATAACAAGTGGTTATAATCAACTCTGGTGTTCTATTTTTTCCTTTTATTTAATGTTGATTCTTATGAATTTGGGATACAGCGGGAATCGTCTATGCCCTAGGTGCACTGTATTGTATTATTAATACCAGGATAGCAGCTGAGTCCCACTAGACAGTCTTTGTGGTCTGCGGATACTCTAAGAAGTGTCTGAGCATGAAAGGAGGCTGTTTGAGCTGAAGTGGGCTGATGGTCTGGGATGACATTTGAATGCATGGAGGACAATGTCTAAATGATAATGTCGAGAAGGGAAGGCAAAAAGGAAGCTTAAAACTATTCCTATTGTCCCACGATGCTCATCACTTCTCCTGAGATAGTCCTCATGTGGGAGTTTTGTCTGGGTAGAAATGGGAGTGGAGTCAGGGAGGGATACACACTGGGGCTCCAGGACAAAAGCCAGGGATTCAGGTCCTTAGACACATTAAAATTCTAGTCAGATAGCAAATGTAATGAAAAAGCACAACCCAAATGTATTTCGAGTCTAACGAAGTTAAACATTTTAGCTAAATTATTACAAGTATAGTTAACAAAATGTTTGCAATACTCTGAGATGCTTCTATGAATAAAGCTTTTAAGAGCATCAAATCAGTTGTGCAAATGAATAATTTACCAAATCTCTTTTGGAATTTAGGATAACTGTTTCCTCAACCAACACACACACACACACACACACACACATGCATATGCATGCATGAACATCCACACACTGTATACTCACAAAACCAAATAGAATAATTTTTCAAGTCCTTGAATTGCTAGAATAAGATCATAGATTAGTCAAAGTGTTACTTTTCCACCTAGGGAAATAATGCACACAAAATCTCAAACAAACAAAAAAACCAAAAGTTAGAGAAATTGATGGAAAATTAACTCATAATAAGTATTAGCATGTATGCGAAGCATGTGATCAAATGCTATGGTCGTCACCCCAGCTGGTGTGGCTCAGTTGATTGGGCATCGTCCTGTATGCTGAAAGGTTGCCAGTTCGATTCCTGGTAGAGGGTATGCAGCAGGCAGCCGATGAGTGTTTTTCTCTCACATCAATGTTTCTTTCTCTCTCTTCCTCTCCCTTCTTTGCACTCTAAAAATCTATTTTAAAATTAAAAAAGAAAGTAAGCTCTGGCCGGTTTGGCTCAGTGGTTAGAGTGTCAGCCTGCGGTCCAGAGAGATCTGGGTTCGGTTCCCGCTAAGGGCATGTACCTCGGTTGCAGTTTGTCCCCGGCCCTGGTTGGGTCATGCGGGTGGCAGCCACTCGATGTGTCCCTTTCACATCGATGTTTCTCTCTCTCTCTCTCCCTCTCTCTCTCCCACTCTATCTGAACAAAAAATGGAAAAATGTCCTTGGATGAGGATAAAAAAAAAATTTTTTTTAAATACTGTATATTAAGTATAACTTCCATACTTGGGTGAATTTTATTCATTTAAATCATCACTATTCTTTTAATGTGGTTTGCATTATGTATAGTGTCCTTGGATTTTTAATTGCTCTGGATTATCATTTTCAATGCAATTAGTAAAATGCCCTCAATTACATATAATAATTACTGTAAATGGGGCTATTGGCCTAATTACTATAAATGGGGAAAGATGTGTGATTATCATGTGCAATTAAATCATGTATATTTATTTTACATTATTACATACAATGGTGTAATGATTAATTATACTGTATCATTCCTCAGTCAAAAATCTACTTTATATTAAGATACTTAGAATTGTGATCCATCATCAAAGATTCATGTACCCAATCTTTCTTCCTAAGGTACTTGAGTTACTCTGTGGGCTGGGAACCCACTAAATAAACTGCACAGGCAAGAAAAATCTGGAAGGAAAAAATTTTTTTACCTCTATTAATTAAGAATGCCCAGATTATCCTATTTTCCACTGTTAAATCCTCCTTGAGCCCAATGCCAAGTCCTACTATACCTGTTTGTTTTTATGTAAATGAGCAAAAATAAACACCCCTAAATGATGGTAACATTTAGAACATGCCTGAGGTGGGGGGGGGAGGTCTTCCTTCTACTGTGGCAAACATGATAATCACCCCTAGTTTACAAATGCACACTTAACAAGCTTATAGCACATAATTAATTCTGCGAAGGATGCAGTTTGACAGAGAGGGATTATGAGAATTGCATATTGATAGTGGCAGGAGAAATAAATCTATTTCCTCCACGTCAGGTAGGGTGTTCTTGTGCTCCTTAGAAACTGGCACATCTCAGAGGTGTTGCTCTCAAAATGATTTCAGGATGGAAAGAAATCAGTAATTACAGAGCCAGGCATTCAGTTGTGTCCTAATTTTCCCACCAGTTTTTCAGTGTTTCAGCTGCCTCAGAGACTTAAAGTATTCTCATTAGGTAGCTGCCGAGGCAGCCGCTCGCCTACTCCCTCATTCTCTCACTCACATTTCCTTTTTTTTTTCTTCTTCTCCTATTCCTGCCTTGGGAGTGACTGTGAAGATCATTTGCTGGAATGATTGGCAGGTTAGAGGATTCGATCAGATGAGTTCCTCTTAGCGCAGGTCAAAAAGGCTAGTTAGCAGGAGCTGTCGAAAAATGCCAGCAGCATTCGAAATGGGAAATGTCATGACTTCGAGGCAGGGGGTGCCACCTGGAACAGAAAGCCCCCAGCTCATTAGCAAGTTACAGGATGCGGGCTTAACTGGAGGGAGCAGAGAAGGAAAGATAATACCCAATAGGAAAAATGATTGTGAAGTGGAATTGATTTCATGTATAATTTGTTTATCACTAGAGGGGACAAATGCTGTCCTCCTGACATGAGCAGAGGAGTGTGGACTATGAATGAAGCCACTTAGCATAATCTCCAGATTGAGTTTTGGATTTAAAGAATGCAAACTACTTTATTCTTAACTGTGGAAATGATCAGGTCATGTTACATTAATTAAAGCTGACATACTCTCAAATGTTTTATCTGGGCGATGTGGCAGTTCAACAGGAATGAAGATGGGCAACTTTAGAAAATAAGAGGGATTTTTCCCCCCTCTGCTGGTGTGGAAGACTAGCTTAGCTGCATACAGAATTATTACAGGGCTGTGGTTAGCTGGGCTGCACGAACCGAGCCCGGCTCCCCGATTCTCATGCAATCATTTATACAGGGGAGTATTTGCCCTTTGGGAGATTTAGATCTAATCCATGTTAAAATATATTTGTATATTTTACAATATGACTGTATCATATTTTGGCACAATGTTAAATTTTTAATCTGTTTTTTTAAAGGGGGGAACTTGTCCAGTTTCATTACTGCCTAGTTGTCAATTCATCTAGAATTTGATATTTTACTATTAAGTCAGCAACTTACAATAGCCATATTTACAAATGAAAGGAAGCTACAAAGATGGGCTTACAGGGAAAATTAATCTGCAATTTATAGAAGGAGAATGTAGTGGCAAAACAGAAAATAATATTGCCTAGTACATAATCAAACTAAACTTCCAATTTAGAGGTTCCAGTGTTTTTACAATATGTTAAACGGGGTTTAGTGTAAAGCCTTTTTCTACATAAATTCCGACAGAAAATGTTTTCTCTTTTGATAAGAAACTTTTATGATACCACTTATCTTTCACATGGAGATCTGCGTTTGTTATTGTAAGTCACAGATGCCGCAGCTGCAAGTCTTCCTGGCTGAGCACGAACGCATGTTTACTTAGCATCCAGATTTTGGTTAAAACATATATTTTCAAACCGTCTTTGCCTTGAGTCTCCCCTTAACTGTGGAGACAGTTTGTGGGGCAGTTATGGAATGGCCAATGCCTGTTTTATCGAGCTGCCGAGACTGCTGTCTTCGTGAAGAGGAATCTTAAAACCGGTCAGGACTGGTGGAGATGCGCTGTGTTCCGTGTCCGGCATAAAAAGCTTAGCGTTAAGCTACTGAATATAGCTGTCAATATATGCTGCGTGACTTTTGTCAAATCGAAAAGTTTAAACATCGGTGTGAATCCGCTCATCCCCTCCTCTGGGAGTTTGATTGTGTGGTCCAAAAGCTGGCCTTTGGGGGGGGAAAAAATGAAACACTGTTTGAAATGGTTCATCTAAAGTTACGTTTTTTTATTCTCCCACAGTAACTCCGTTTGTTGATAACTGACACATTTATTAGAAAAATGACTGGATTAACTATTTTGAGAGAAAATATTGTCAAGAATGTTTTTGTAAGTCAGAGAACTGGGTTTAGGTTGTGTCCAACTGGACTTCCCAGTTTTAGACTAGCTTTAAGGAAGATGTCCTTACCTCTTAAGACGGGCAGGCCAGAGGAGCCTGGCCGTCGAGCAGAGGTGGGTAGCAGAGTGGATGGCGGCGCTGGTGCTGGTGCTTGTCTCCTGCCCGCCTGTCTCCATCCCCTGCCCTCAGCGTGGAAGGCCAGGGTCTGCCCTGCATTCCCGGACCCCACAGACCCTCCACTAATCTTGTGTTCTTTTCAGTTAGTCCCCTCTCCATTAACTAATGTCCGATACATATTGACATTCTTCTTCTTTTTTTTTTTTTTCTTTATTGATTTTAGAGAGAGAGGAAGGGACAGGAAGAGAGAGACAGAAACATCGATGAGAGAGGACATTCTTTGCCACCTCCTGCATGCCCCTCACTGAGGATCAGGCTCACAACCTGGGCATGTGCCCTGACCAGGAATCAAAACAGTGACCTCTTGGTGCATGGATTAACACTCAACCACTGAGCCACACTGGCCGGGCTTAACAGTCTTATATTTAGCATTCCCTGCGTTGAATCTTTCCACAGTATGGATTGAGTGAACTTACTGTTAAAATGTCACCTTCAGATTTGTGGGTTCCCCTAGATAAGGTCCGTAGGTTCCAAAGAAATGGCATCCTTATAATTGTCCTCAATGTCAGCAATCCTCAAGGTGTTGTCCATTTACCCTGGAGATTCCCACAGACTCCATGGGGTCAAAACTGTTTTCATAGTAATACTAAGATGTTCTTTGCCTTTTGCACAGTGTTGGCATTTGTACCGAGGGTTGGAAAACCACTAGTTCCTTAGTGTGAATTAAGGCAGTGGCAACCAACCCGTATCCGTAGGCACTGTTTCCTTCACCACCACGCAATGGGAACTATTTTCAAAAGCTAGTTTCACTTAATAATGTTCTTGATGAAGAGGTAAAAATGATTACGTTTGTTAGATCGCTCCCTTTGAGTAAATGTCGCTTTAGTATTTGGTGTGACTCAATGGGAAGTTTGCCGAAGCCATTTCCACGGTAGACCTAACTGCTGTGGCTGTCTCCAGGAAGCCTCTGGTGCAGGTATTTGAGGTGCAAGGGCGACTAGCTGTTTGTTTGTTTGTTTCTTGTGAAACACGGTTTCACTTGAAAGAATAACTGACTGACCGAGAAATGTGGTTATGTCAACCGGGATGTGTGGCAGATACTTTCTTAAATAAGGAAAAGGGAGTCTGTCACCTGAGGAAAACAACCCAGTGTTTGTTGCCAAAGATAAAATTAAAGCTTTCAATAGAAATAGTCTGGGAAAACTTTAGAAAACTGTATTTTCCACTATGAACTTGACAAGATCCCAAACACTTTTCAAGTGAGGTGAGTGGCAGTATAAGCAAATAGGATTTTTTAATATTATATAGTGAAATGTGTCAACATTTGAAGATCTGCATAACTCATTGAACCAGTGTTTTCCAAATGACCAATGCATGATTTAGAAAATCATTGTATGTCCCTGGCCGGTTTGGCTCAGCGGTTGGAGCATTGGCCTGCCGACCAGAGAGTCCCGGGTTTGGTTCCTGCTAGGGGCACGTACCAAAAAAAAAGAGAAAAAAAAAAAAAATCAACTGGCAGTAGTAAGTGTCATGATGAAAATCAAATCAAGGAAGAGAAGCTGGAAATGCAAAGAAAATCATTGCATGAATAATATATTCACTATACTTGTAAAATAAACCAATAGATTTTAAAGTAACAGAAGACCAAGAAGTCATTGATACAATTTCAGATGTCTCAGTGCAACTAACTCTAAAGAAACTACCACTTGCTGAGTTCTGTTGTAATATAAAAGAAGAATATATACCTACAGTTATCTGAAAGGGCTATTAAAATGCTTCTTTCTTTCCCAACTATGTACCTGTGAGTGGCCATATTTTTTTCAGTTGCTTCAACCACAGCAGCACATCACAAAATAGATAGAATGCAGGAGCAGACACGAGACTCCAGCTATTCAGCCAGACAGGAAAAAGATGTCCGTGATAAGTCATTGCCACCCCCTCACTAATTCTGTTTGGAAAACAGAATTCTTTTTACTCAATGTTTTTATATTAACATATAATGGATTTATTTTTTTAATGAATAAATATTTTACATTTAAAATTTTAATTACAAATATGGTAAATATTAATAGCTATAATCCATATCAACAAAAGCTCTTTTTTTCAAACATCGAGAGTCCTTAAGACCAAAAAGTGTGAGAACCGTTATTCAGTATAACTAGCGCTATGCATTAACTCTAACCTGCTAATTATATTGCTAACATTTTCCCCCGTAAATAAATTACTATTCACTGAATTTTTTTGTGTTTTTTTGTATAAAGTTATTTCAGTTCTGTCCATCTTATTTAATATCTCAGTTTTTCTGGATAAAATTCTTATTGTGTTCACACGGATACCGTGTGAAAATTACAATAGAGTGCCATTTACCATGCCATTGATGATTAGCAGACCAAGTCTTAAAAGACTTGTGCTATATATTAGTTGTTTGAGCTGTAACTTTTCCTTTTTTATATGCATTAAGTTTGATGTTGCATGGAGAGGCTCTGACTATAAAACAGTAAATCATCAGGCCATTTTCACAACGTGTTTGTAGGTCCCAGGAGGACTCAGTACAGCGCTGATCAGACTCATCATTCATTCTGTTTCTCTCAGGAGAAGGGGCTCAGGTTCCTCTTCTGCCTACCTGCCAGGCTGTACCTCATGGAAATCGGGGTACATTTTGGGATTCAGAATTGAAAGCTACTACTTAGCATGATTAGCAGTCATATTAGGGTTTTTCTGTTTTGTTTTGTTTTACTCTTTATTTTGAAACATGTTTATAGAAAAGTTGCAATGCCAATACAGAGAGCTATACCCTTCACTACATCTAATATCAACAACCTTTATAACCATGGTACCTTTATCGACTTAAGAAATTAACATAGGTCCCATACTATTATTAATTAAACTATAGTTTTGTCACTCACCTGTTTTGTTTTCACACCCATGTACTTCATCTGTCCCAAGACCTTATCCAGGGTATCACATTGCATTTAATCATAATGTCTCATTAGTTGTCTGTGGTCTGTGGTAGTTTCTCAATCTTCCTTGTTCTTCATGACCTTGATGCTTTTGAAGAGTACTGTTAGGTATTTTATAGAATGTCTCTTAGGATATTTTTTCATGGTTAGACTGGTGTTAAGAGTTTTCAAGAAGAATACCACCAAGAAAAAGTGTTCTCATCACCTCATGTTGGGATGTACATTATATCCACATGACTTGTCACTGGTCATGTTGGCCTTGATCACTAGGTTAAGGTAGGTGAAGTTTTAAAGCCCATGTGATTTCCAGAAAGTAAAATCAGAGAGGCAGAAACTGTGGGACAGGTTCTTAATCAAATGGAAGGAATTCAAGATGAGGACAGGGCCACCTAACGTCAGATTCAGACGAGAGACGCAGAAATTAATCTCTTCCAGTGCCAAGACTAACTGCTCAGTGTTGTTTTGTGGGCTGAGAGGATGGAGGCTTTGCAAGACCTGGCTGGAAATGGACAGAAATGGAAGAGAGGCGTCATGGACAGAGAGGACAGTGTCCGAGTTCAGAATCCTGAGATGTTCCAGCCTCTCACTCACGATCAATGGTAGAATTTAGCAAGATGTCTGGCAGAGTGTGAAATATATTTTGTGAACATGAATAAATGTATGGCTACTTTACACGTGTTGGGAACAAAGCCAGAGTGTCAGCTTCTCTGTATTGAAGTCCCCTGTCCTTTGTCTGTCTTCCTGTCCAGAATCGAAATATCAGAAAACAGGTCTCGTGTACCGAAAGGTTGTCAGTTTGATTTCTGTCAGGGCTTATGCCTGGGTTTGGGGTTTGATCCTCAGTTGGGGAGTGTACAGAAGGCAACCGATTGATGTTGATCTTAAAATGAGTCTAACCAATTCTTTAAAACCCCCTAATATTTAGTAACTCAATAACTTTTTTGATCATGGTGATGATAATGACAAAGAAAAAAATGTTGAAATAACTAACATAAGACAGATTAAACATAGATTTTTTTTTTTAATTTTTTATTTATTTTTTTGTTATAGATATTTTACCTTTTTTACCCCATTGGCACCCCCTCCCCTCCCCACCCCCGCCCCGTCCCCGGCTTAGTTGTCCATTTCCATTGGTCATGCATACATGCATATAAGTTCTGTGGTTTATCTCTTCCCACCCCCTCTTCTGAGGGATGTCAGTCTGTGCCCTACTTCCATGTTTCTGGGTCTACCGTATTCCTCAGACTGTTATGTTCATTATATTCCGTATATAAGTGAGATCATGTGGTATTTGTCTTTTTCTGCTTGGCTTATTTCACTTAGGATAATACTTTCCAGGTCCCTCCATGTCGTCTCAAAGGATAAGAGGTCTTTCTTTCTTACCGCTGCATAGTACTCCATTGTGTATATGTACCACAGCTTTTTTATCCATTCGTCTACTGATGGACACTTGGGCTGTTTCCAGATCTTAGCTATTGTAAATAGTGCTGCTATGAACATGGAGGTACATATATTCTTCCTGATTGGTGTTTTAGGCTTCTTAGGGTATATTCCTAGAAGTGGGATCACTGGGTCAAATGGAAGTTCAATTTTTAATTTTTTGAGGTAACACCATATTGTTTTCCATAGCGGCTGCACCAGTCTGCATTCCCACCAGCAATGTACTAGAGTCCCCTTTTCTCCACACCCTCGCCAACACTTGTTGTTTGATGATTTGTTGATGGCGGCCATTCTGACAGGTGTGAGGTGATACCTCATTGTTGTTTTAATTTGCATCTCTCTGATGATTAGTGATGTTGAGCATTTCTTCATATGTCTCTTGGCCATTTGTATGTCCTGTTTGGAGAGGTGTTTATTCAGCTCCTCTGCCCATTTTTTAATTGGGTTCTTTCTCTTCCTTTTAAACATAGATTATTTAGAGTTGATTACTTAAATGTTTTTAGAAAGGGTTTTTAAGTAAATTAAAGTTATCAAACTAATTACAATATTATGCAGCCTTGAAAATTATAGCCATATGCCTGGCCAGTGTGGCTCAGTGGTTGAGTGTCAACCCATGCACCAAGAGGTCGCCGGTTCGATTCCTGGTCAGGCCCAATGTCCAGGTTGTGGGCCAGATCCCCAGTGAGGGGCATGCAGGAGATGACCAGTTGATGTTCTCTCTCTCTCTCCCTCTCCCTCTAAAATCAATAAAGAAAAAAAAAATTTTAATTATAGTCATAAAGGCAAATTACATGGAGAAATACATGTGATAATGTGAAAAAAGTGCAATATTCTGCTTGTGTATATAAAATATGTATGTGAAGAAAAATGGTTTTACAAATTGTATTGTATATGTAATAAAGCTAGTCGTTCTACAGCGTTACAGACATAGTCATTTCTCACTGTAAGTCCAGCCTCAGACTCCCCTCGGATAGGTCCAGGTTTTTGATACTGTCTCATTACCAGACTTTCCTCTGTAGACAGTGTATGACGAAGGGTCAGAAACCACGCCAGCTAACCTTACTCGCAGGCACAGAGCATTTCATAATTTAACATTTAAAGTATTTCTGTGAGGACTAAGAAATGCTGGTAAGGTAACACTAGAAATAACGGTGTCCCGATGATTAAGGAACAACATGAAAACACAATTCGGCCAAAAGCAAATAGAAGAGCTAAAGTAATCATATCAGAATAAAGAATCTGAGATTCCAGAGTCTTCCTTCACCTACTGCTTATCTCACTACATGTTCCCAAAGGCTGCTTTTCGGGTCTTTTTTGGAACATTACCGCCCTTCCAGTGCCAAGACTAACTGCTCAGTGTTGTTTTGTGGGCTGAGAGGATGGAGGCTTTGCAAGAAAGCCATGACTGTTTTCCAGTTTGATCCATTTAACTGTAGCTCTACAGCTCAGAGCTGATGGAAAGTCTTCAAGGTAAATAATTTCCTTTATTACTTCACCTCGTCCCCCAAATGTCTCCTGATCATGGTGGGTGTTAGTCTGCCTGAGAGAACATAATACAGTCCTCGGTGGTCCACTGGCCCACCTGCCAGAACCTGAAACATTTGCAAGAGGTCAGAAATTAAGATTCCTGACCCTACCGCTGTCTTGTCTGCAGCTTAAGGATAAAGAAGAGAAGCTGGTGAGACAAAAATCATTTCCATTTATTTGAACTTTTTATATTTGTAATACAGGCTGAGAGTAAGTTTTGAAAAGAAGATATGTGTGAAGAAAATGAATTTGTAGGACTTTTATATTCGGTGTTTGTACAAACATATTTAAGACCTGAAACCAGTTTAGTATGTGGTCATTTTACATAAACGTGTTTCAAATATATAAATTCACATTTATTTATTTGTGTCAACAACAACAATTTATTTCACTTTTAATTCGCTTTCAGTTTCTTTGTGACCTTCTAGGCGGTCCCTCACCATTCAATAAGCTTTGCTTTTTGAACCATCTTTTTTGTCGTTTCCAGTTTCCACCGTCAGTCCACTTCTTCCCTTGAAATGTTACCAGGGTGGACCAAAAAGAAAAGTGTATTTGTAGGGAGGTGAAAAGAAGGCAAAGGGAGGAATACTGCTGAGGGGGAAACAAGATTTAAATGAGAAACAGAATGAATGCTTCACTTGTTGGCTTTCCGCACAATTACCATACGTTGGGAAATATGCAGGGAATATTTAATTATGACTAACTAAGCCCCTTTTAGGTCCAGGGAGCTGACTGTCAGCTGTGAAGGACGTTGAATTGGAAGGCTGGCCTCTGTGTCAGGCAGCGGATGGTCTGCCCCCGAGCCAGACAGAGAAAAGATAACTGGGTGAGAGTAGCCTCAGACAAGGGAGCCACGTCTAGCATTTGCATTCTTTTCCTGCAAAGGGGGTTTAAGCCACAGAAAGAAGGAGATTTCAGTATTGTCAGGCAGGCTTTGTTCAGGGCGAAGAGCAGAAGGGAATCTGCTGAAGGGGCCTTTCTCAAAGCCTTGCTCTCAGCCTTGAGGTTGTTCTAGTAAAGTTATGTTCTTGAGGGGTGTTTGCACACTATTGTCTGTTTGAAGATCTTCTAAACCCAAAGGGCTCAAAGTATCCCCCTTTGTCAGCACAAAAGAAGGGAATTTGTGTGGTAGAAACGACTCGTGTTGCAAACTGAACCCAAGCACCTTTTGTTCTTACACAAAATACTCTGAAGTTCCAAGGATGTCTTTTGGAGCCAGACGGAGTGAGTGGTACCATAAAAGTGTTTGCAGGCTAGAAACAAGGAAAAAACCAACCCACGCGTGTGTCTGTCTTTGCCAGCTCAAGGAAGGCCTTAATGTAATTTCCAGAAAAAGATGGCTCAAATAAATATGGCAGATCAAAAACAATGTTTGATTGGCTTGCATCATTTTTGCCCTGTTTCCTCACAAAGTGTTTGAGATTGGAGTGTCTAACTGAGTCTCAAGTTGAGGCAGATTATTTGGGCCACGAAGCGGGGGGAGTTTTCTGACCATACCACCAACCTTGTCTTTTATCTGGCAACGGGCGCTTTTGCTTGTGGTCTGCAGCCAATTTTCGAAACGATGACTAGGATGGTGTACTCCTCACCGTGAGCTTTTCTAACAATCTACACATTTGTGGTGAGGCTATATATCTGCAAACCTGCTTACATAGTAAATGATCACAAAATTTATAGGTCAGAAATCAGGACTTGTTTCAACTTCAGGAGTTGGTTTGACCTAAGTACCCATAATCCTTATACTTCAGGAAAGTATGTGCTAAAAACACAGAATCTGAGTTTTAAACACAGCAGTGTCTTGTTTATAAGGATAATGTGGGCTGTTGGGAGTGCCTTTTAAATTTATGATCTTCCACTTGGAGCTTAATGCTTCAAAAATAGGGTATCTTAATACGTTATGTATTATAATCGAAAACATACAAACTAAACATTGCTTGTAGCTTATCAAGCAGGATATGTAATAAAACTTGACCTTGGAGGTTATTAAAAAAAATACATGTATTTATACATAGCAACTAATTTAGCTTTATATATTTTTAAAGGTATTTGCTTTATCAAAAATTTTTTTTGTTATTGTTGATCCTTTTGCTGGATTTTTGGCTTATTTGGAAATCTGCATGGAAGACCCTATACAAACTCAACATAAAAATAAGTAATGAAAAATCTGTCTGAGGGTCTAAAAGACAAGGAACTGTCCAGCTGAGTTTCAAAATAAAGGCGAAATCTGTAACATATAAAAGGGAAGAGAAAGCTTACTTTGAAATTAGCCTGAGCCAGCTTCTGAGAGAAAAGTGATGCCCTCTTCATTGATGGAGTAATTAGGAAACCTTTATCATAGTGGTCGTATTTTTGGGTTTCCACTGATGTTATAATGCAGTGATTGTGGATCACAGGTGAGGTGGGAAGCTAAGACATGAGCAGTGGCCAGATGAGAGCTTTCTGAAGTTGTAAATGAATGGGTAAAATTGTGCTTGCTACTTTGCTCAATACGTTATTTTTTGTTATGGCTGAGATGCTCGTCTCTGATCTAAGTGAACTCTGGAAATGGTGCATTTCTTTCTCCTGCTTTGCATTTTTCCCTGTGAGAAGCGTGTCTGAATTGGGGGACCTGAATATGCCTCTTTGTTGCTGAGCTTGTCAAGCACAGCGCTGTGTTCTCTTTCCCACCAGGAAGGTCAGGCCGCTGGGGGCCAATCTGTTTTCTGAAATGAACCCTACTGTCTGTCCCTGGTGTCTGACAGATTGAAACAGTTACTGCGCTGTGTTACTGCGCTTTCAATGCTGATTAAATGCCTCGTTTTCCGGGGGAAAGGTAATATGCATAGGCTACACTGAAAAGATAAAATTTTTAGGAAGGACTGGACTTTGCATGTTAATATTTATCTAAAAGGCAAGTTTAATTAACTTTCTAAGAACATATTTACAGATTCAGGAAGTTAACTGCATGTACTGTGTACACACACACACCCCCCCAAGATAAGCCTTCACTTGTGAGCTTTTACTTCTAAAGACTTATATTGAGGAGGGGGTTAAATTGGAGTAATAAAATTATGAAGTATGGAACTGTTTCAGCAGTAGAATGGCAGAAACGAGAGTCTTTTGTTCACGTGTGTTTCAGCAGCGTGTATTTTCATCGGGGGTACGTACAAAGCCTGAAGAAATGTGTACTGTGCTGAGCTCACTTCAATACTCTCCAGATAATTGAGCTAATTAAATCTTTACCAACATTAACACAACTCCGGCATTCCTTGGATAGCAGATAATTATTGCACGAACATGGCAAGCTTAAACGAAACAGGCGAAAATAGAGTTCTGTGCAATGGGTATTGAGCTTATTCTTTATTCATCTTTTGATAAGGTTTAATTAAAACTGCCTCTCTCCATTGTGGTAAGAATGAATGTGCTTGTTTTCTTAGTGAAAAGCAAATTATTCACTTCAGCCATGGTTCAATAATCAAAGCCTTTGCAAAGTTCTGGGTTATAGTGTAGCTGTGGGGATATAATTGCTGCAATTCTGTATGAAGGCTTTATCTTTTTTATTACTTTCTCCTGTTTATTTTTGTAGAAAGAAATTTATAAAAGCCCATTTTGTGACTTGGTGTGGAAGTCCATATGTTTAAAACCTTTTTATAGATTTAACATGGCTAGATTTTTCAAGGTGTGTTTTTTACAGCCTCTTGCTAAAATGAAAGGTGAAAAGGGACAGACATTTAAATAAATGGCATTTGAGATGATCTTTTAAGTTAGTGACGAAAGATCAATGAAATCTTTAAATCCTGTGGCTGCCACTGGATTGACATACGAGTCGACGATCCTAAGGGTGGGAAGGTAGCAGACATTTGCAGTTTTTCTGCAAACATATGTTTGCATATTCTTTCACTGTCCTTAAGTCCACCAGAAATATCTTTTGTATTGTTCTTTGAAAGGGGGTTGGTTTTTTTCCCCCTTTAGGTTGGTGATAATTTTGCCACATGAATAGATTTTATGTATATCAGTGACAGCTTATTTTGGAATTTATTGTCATGACTGTGCTGTGATTTCTTTTTCTTTCTTCTTTTGTTTTAATAAGTGGGAGATTACAAGGATACAGGGTGTTTTATGAAACCAAGGACAGAAATAAAAACAGGCCCCTGGCATAAACTGGAAGCAAGGACTTACACACAGAGAGGCTTTCTCTCCCTCAACGCCTTTTTTGTTGCCTTGATTCTGACTTTCCCCACGTCCCTGGTCCACATGGCAGAAACCATGTTGACCTGTCCGATGATTTGTCACAATCACCCTTGGTCAGCACTCCCAGTCCCTGCAAAGGGACTCTGCCCTTCTCAGGTCACGTGAACCAGGCCTGCATCCCAATTTTAGGTCCCTCTGCTTATCCCAACTTACTGTACTTTCTCTTCCTCAGTTCCTTAGAGAGAGAGAAAATAGAGACACAAGCAAAAGTTTCTTTGTAGAATTATTGTCAGGGTGAAGTCATTGAATGCCGTGTTTTTCAACTTCCCTAGTGGGTAGTGACATGAATCTAGCAGGCTGGAAATGGTGTTTCTTAAATAGAATAGACTAGATGAGAAAGGAAAATCTCAGAGATCGCCCGTTTAATAAGAATAAATGACTGTTTCAAGAAATTTTTGTTTCAGTTGTGTGTCCGTGTGTGTGTGTGTGTGTGTACTCCAGTGCGCCTGTATCAGGTCACTTACTAAAATGTGTTTTTACAGTCAGTGGTGGCCAAAACAAATTTGAAAGCCAGAGACTGCTCCTCAGATCCCTTTCAAGGTTTCTCCCGGGAGGCAGGGGGAGGGACGGCGATGCTGGGCAGGGCTCCAAGCCCATCACTCTCCCCATCAAAGTAGCTCTACTTTAATCTGCTTTCTACTTTATGTTTCCACCTAAGATATCCTTTAAACAAAGGATGCAGTGGCCAAAAGTTTGAATGAATGATTTCCCAGGTCCCTTCCTGGGATTTGAAGAGCTAAGTGCAGCAGCCACAGGAACCAGATCAGCATTATTTTGGTTTTCTGTACCAGGAAGAGCTGAGGAAACCATCCAGCCCTCAGTTACTTGGTTTTGTTTTTTTCCCCCTTTCTTTTTAAGTTGACATGCAGTTTCCCTACTTAATCCCATAAAAACTTTGAGACTTAGCGTATAACCAGGACAACACTAAATCTGAATGGACTTTAAACAGCCTAACAACTTAAAAAAGGGGGAAAGCAGCAAGCCCTTCTCCCTGCACGTTTCCTGTCAGTTCCTTAGACAGGAACGAAAGGAGGACGTGAGCAATGGTGAGATGAGTGGGAAGGGTCCGGGCAGCCCCCTCAATGCCCGAATCAGGTCCTTGGAGAACTGAGGATCATGGAGAAAAACAATCTCCCTAATAGAAATAAACAGAAAGAGAACAAAGACTAAATTAGAAAAACAAGCTGACTTCTCTAAAAGTGCTTTTCATATGACTTCCTTTGGAAAGTTGAAATAGGTTTAGCGATTGCTTTTTCTGCCCTTGACATTGTTGGGAGGATGTAAGTGACCCAGACTGTCCTGAAAGCTGGGGTCTGATGTTGAGTTCTTTGTTTAATTGTGGGTTCTGTTGTGCCCATCTGCAAAAAATGGGAAGCAGTTAGGAGGCTTCTTTTATTCTTACATGATGTCAGTGAGCCTTCTGTTAGTCATTCATTGCATTAATACCAGTCCTGTTAGCAGGGGACTCCGTCCGTACAGGAAGTTCTTTAAGTCCGGAAGCCGAGTAGGGTGGGGATTAAGGTCTTTGGCTTGGACCAGCAGCCTGCATTTTGATATTTCACTACATTGCTTTCTTCGCTCTCTGACCGGAGCTAAGTCTGAACCTTTCTGAGTCTCAGTTTTCTCATCTATAAATCAGGACTAGAAATAGTGCCTATCTTATTAGCTTGCTGTGAATTATTAAATGGGATGATACATGTAAAGTGTTTAGCACCATGGCTTTCTTGACTTGTAACAAGTGCCTAATAACTGTTATGGATCCTACATTTCATGAAGTTCATGATAAATGAAAAATTTATTTGAACTCTTTTATGATCACTTTTTTTTTCCCATTGGTATTTCCATGTATTTTACCTGCAACGAAAATAAAATAAAAAGTTAGACATTCTTGTGTGTGTTCCGTGGGCTCTGGCTCCGGGCGACTGTAAATGAGTGATGTCCACAGTGTCCTGTTCTCGACAGCCCTGCTCAGCTCTGCAGGCTCATGCCTGTGGTCTTTGTGAAGTCAGTCCGTTTTACATTTGGTCTTCCTCTTCTCCTGCTTTCTTCTGTCTTTCTGAGCGTTACAGTCTTTTCCAAAGAACCGTATATTCTCATGAGATGCCTGAGTAAGACAGCTTCATTTTTGTCATTTTTGCGCCTCCAGAGATGTTTCGGGCTCACTTTGCTCTAGGACCTGCTTGTTCATTTTCCTGGGGGCCCAGGGTAACTGTAGAGCTCTCCTCTTCCGACCCCATATTTCAAGTGAGTCCATTTTTTTCCCATCAGCCTTCTTTATTGTCCACATTTCACATTTATACATAGTAAATGGGAACACGAGGATGTAGATATCTTAGCCATTGATGATCTTTCCTGATTCTTCCGTGGCTGCCCTTCAAGTCTCAGCCTTCTCTTGCTTTCCTGGCTGCAGAAAGCGTCCCTTAACCTCTTGATGTCTGAACCACGGTGAGCAAGATCTTCAACAGTTTCAGTGTCTTCGTTGTTAAAGTTGTATCATTTCTTCTGTCGTCATGATTTTTTGTCTTCTTGCTGATCAAATGCAGTCCTGCTTCGGCATTTTCTTCTTTCACTTTCACCAGAAGTCATTTCAGATCATTGCAATTTTCTGCCAGTAAGATGGTGTCATCTCCATATCTTACATTATTGATATTTCTCCCACCAATTTTTAGCCTTCCTTCCTTGGAGTTTAGCCCAGTTTTCCATGTGATGTGTTCTGCATACAGATTAAGCAGACAGATAAAATGCACTCTCGTCTGACACCTTTGCCTACGGGAAACCATTCGGTCTCTCCATGTTCTTCCCTGACAGTGGCTTCCTGTCCACAGTACAGGTGACACTTCAGAACAGTTGAGTGCTGAGACCCGTCTCCTTCACAGCAACCCATACATGGCTCTCCATGGTCCACACAGTGAAAGGCTTTACTGTGGTCCGTAAAACACAGGCTAACCTTCTTCTGAACTTATTCAGAGCGCTCCAGCCTCCAGCAGCTGCTTGCGACGAGATCTCAAGTGCTTCTTCCTCTGCCGAATCCAGCTTGAACACCCGGCATTTCCTAGAAGGTAGAGGCCTTTGTTGCCTCACCTTGGGCATCACTTCACCTGCACGGGAAATCAGAGCAACGGTCTGTCTAGTTCCTGCACACCGTGGCCTCTCCTTTCTTGAAAATTGGATGTATATTGATCATTACCAGTTGCGGGCCATTGTTTTGTTTTCCATTTTTGTTGGCATATTCTTGTTAGGATTTTGACAGGTTCAGTCTCTATGGCTTGAAATAATCCTATTGGTATCCCATGTACCCCGGGTGATTTATTTCTTCCCAGTACTTTCAGGGCAGCTTGGTTTCCTTTGTAGAATTACAGGTTCTTCCTCATAAGAAACTCCTTCAGAGGTGTCTGTCATCCTTTTGTCTCATCTATAGATTTTCAGTACAGTTTCCGCCTTCCCGTCATTTCCTCCTGGTGCCCTGACGCGCGTCCTTGTTGGTCGTTCAGCATCCCCACCCTAGGTTTGGATGTCCCTCCTGTTTGTCCTGGTGGCGCTCTTCTCCCGATGTAGCTCTCGTGCACGGCCTGCAGCTGTGTCTTGGCAGAGTGCTGTTTCCAGGCTGGTCACTGAACACCCGCACCCGGGCTCACCCCTTGCTGTTCTCCCCTGTTCCTTTGGCCTCCTGCTTATCGCTAGCGATTTTCAGCGTTGTTTCTGTCATCCAGCTTGGTATTTTCCTTTCCTTTTTACTTCCAGCACTGTCTTTTCGCGTTCTTCCCAAATAGTTCCAGCTTCAGCCCACAGTGCTGGCTCTCAGCCAGCCGGGTGCGGACAGTGCGCATCTGGTCCAGACCGGAGGTGGCTCTGAGGGCAGAGCGTGCGAGGCGGTACATGGGTGCCCGCGGAAGGTCTGGGAAGAAAATCTGACCCAAGGCCATTTACCATGATGTCCAGGCGAGCACCAGCTACTCGTTTTTCTTCATCTTTGCTCTGAGTGCTCTGCTCGGCCGTAAAGCCCAGTCATCAGGTGAATCATAGCGACAGTGGCGATATCTCACTTGGTGAGGGCCTACTGTGTGCCAGGCGTCATGCCGAGCACTTCACATGAGTCCTGTCCTTTTGTCCCCTCAATGGCCCTCTAACGTAGGTGTTCTCATCTCCACTTTGCAGAAGAGGAGACGGACATGAGCTGTTCGTTCACATCCCCAGCATCCCACCGCTGAGTGGGGGCCGCAGCTGTAGCCCAGTTCAGCCAAGTGCTAGAGAAGTAAAGGGGGGTGTGTGTCTGTCATCAGATTGCCCTCGTCCCTGGTCTCCTGACTGTGACTGACATTTCAGATGTTTCAATCATAACCACTCTAAGCCTATGCAGTTATTTAGTTGCTAATATCTAGAGGAACTTTGACTACCTCTGGAGATAAAATTAGAAATGCAAGAACTACAGTGCCCCCGAAACCCAGTCCAAATTGAATTAATTAATCCGTAACTCCAACACCCTAAAGGCCCTATTTAAATACAATTTCACTGTTAGTGAGAAGCTCCAGGAACCTTGATTAAAACTGAAAGCAGTCGGAAATAAAAAGTATAACTGTTTTGAATCTAAAACTCTCAACATGAAAATGTAGCGTAAGTCTCATATTGTTTTGGTTGGCTCTTAAAATACATGTCACAGTTATTAGTAAAATGACAATGTTCTGTATAAATTTCATAAACATACAACTGGTCCGAAAACATCTGCGATTTCTGCAGAAGCGCTGGTGTGTTGCAACATATACTTCAGATACTGTTATGATGGGCCATGTTCAGATGGTATTGTCATTTTATAAATATTTCTTTAGAATTAAAGACGCAGTAGGTTCTGTAGATTCAGCTGCAGCCCTCGCCTTTGACCATCTCCGTAGATTCAGACTGCTCTCCCTTACGTCTGTCGGTCCAGGGAAGAAATGACACAGAGAATCCAGAAGTCGTGGCGTTCGAGGGTGCCTTCCTGAACCGCGGCAGCACTGTCATCGTAGTCTTTGGCATAGCCTCCTAGTAAAATTAGCTTGTGCTTCTTAAAACACTGACCATTTTGGAGCAAGAATCCCAGAAAGTCCTGGGGCCTGGAGCAAGTCCACGAAAGGGATAATGTACGGACAGATAGCTGAGGGCATTTCAAGAAATGTATATATATATTAAAAGCAAATACAGTAAAACAAAGAGAAGAAAGCATGCAAGGGAGGGATGCTTGAAAAGAGAAACATAAGCTGTTTCTAGCTTTTCATTTTTTACCATCAGACCGTTTAGGTCGGTACTGGGGACGCGAGGACAGGGGGAAACAAGGGAGACGATTGCAGACAGTCCTTCCTACGTAGAGACGGAGCAGTGTTCTCTCCTTTCGTTTTGCCTTTGTGCGTCCTAGCTAATTGCTGAAGCTTTCATGAGGAAAGCCATAGGTGTTTGCCGCTCAGGTATCAAGGACTCTCGACAACAAAAAAGACTGGTACTCCGGGCTCCTGAGAGAAACACTAACTGAATGAGGCAGAAGGGGGGTAGCCTATTCTCTTCAGTGTTTTAAGATTTCCTATTGATGTTGATCACCAAGATAAGCCAAGACCCGTTCTGATGGAGCAGTCTCACTGCAATCCATGTCGTGCCTTACTTCTTTAGACGTGCCTTTTCAGAGGCCTGAAATTTAAATTAATAAACCAGCCAGGGCCACATGCCGACATGACTTGAAAGTTAACTGGAATTTATTGATCTGCAGCCTACAAGCTGTTCTGTGCCGCATCGCACGTGAGAAAGCCAGTCTCTAAAGTCGCCAAAATTTTTTTTAATCACCTCAAAAAATATCTTTTACATCTTGAGACAGTACTGTTGTTTGACTGGAATCTTCTCCCCTCTACTTCTCTTCCCCCCACATTGGGTCATTGGTGACTTGTGTTGACAACAGTAGTCGCTCATGTGACATTCATAATCCACGCTCAGTCTTCTGCATTAATGGAGGGGACCGGAGCCAGGGCTGGGCCGGCCTCTCCAGCCCCGGTCTGGGAGGGCTGGAGGGGAGGGCACTCCAGGAGGTGGGGATGCCACCAGGAGCTCCTTGTTTCCTTTATTGGCCTGGTGAGAAGCTGCCTCTATGAATGTCTCAAACTTTTTAAGCCCATTTCTGTTTCTCACTGGATGCTTTCTCTTGAAGAGACACCTGTTGTGTAGATCTAGACCCTTCCTATCAGGTGTCCTAAAAGAGCCTTTTAAACTTCAAAGGGGTTTACCTGGCTTTGCTGTTCAGACAGTGTGTATCGTGGGTACCCCGCTTGTGTGCTTTGTGACTTTATGGACTTTTCCAGATGCTTCTCGCAGCTTCTGTTTTTCCAAACAACCTCCATTTGCTATCCTGTTCTGCCCGCCTATGACTTTTTTATTATGCGCGCGCACGCGCACACACACACACACACACACACACACCCTACATCGATGAGGTTTGTACACCTCTGTTTTTAAAAGTAATAGAATATTTACTTTCCCCAGTTTCACTGGACTTTCGAAATCAAGTATATTGTAGGACACAGTAAATGAACTTGTACATGGTGGGAGGCTGCAGATAAGCCAGATCGGTACACAGTAGGAGCATCTTCTACTTCTCACTCTTCAGGTCCCCCGACAGCCCCCACTTTCACCAGCATCTAAATCTACAATCTCTCTGTTTCTAACTCACACAGATGGGTCCTGCAGATTGGGTGGGGTTATTTTTGTTTGTTTGTGTGTGTGTGTGTTCTGGTTTTCTGGGAGTTCTCTCTCTATCCCTCCCTCTCTCCCTCCCTCTCTCCCTCCCTCCCTCCCTCTCTCCCTCCCTCCTTCCCTCTCTCCCTCCCTCCTTCCCTCTCTCCCTCCCTCCTTCCCTCCAAGATAAGTTTTAACATCAAAAATAAAACCCAGCTAATGCTAGCTACTCATTATTAGTAACGCTTCTCCGGTGGAAAATGTTGGCTCTACTCATTATTTCCATCTCTAATCAAGTACCCTCTCCCTGAAAAAGTGCTCTCCCCAGTCCCATGTTAACTCCATGACTGTAATCTGTCTTTGAAGTGGAACTTTGTCCAGGGTTTTGAAAATTTAAATAAATTCTGCACCCTGCTTATTTACCCTTTCATATAATTCGAAATGATTGCAGAGACATGCCTGTCTCTATATAACCATGTTGCTCTTCCCCTCACAGATTATGTCTGCTTAAGTGATAAATATCTTATTCTTTGTTGTAGGTTTTACCAACTTGCCACATGTGAAGTAAGTCTATTAGTTCCAGGATCCAAACTGCACTCTTTTTCTCCCATAAAAATCTGGATAGGTGCATAAATTATCCAGGATAACAACCCACTCAGAAATTATTACTCTTTTGGTATGATAATACTTCATATCTTATATTCTTCTAATCTGTATTTTTAATGATGTTTAACCTTAAAATGAGCACATTTAACATTAAAATTACCATCAGGGAATCAGTCAAGAAGTAAAAAGAGACCTAGGGTTAAAAGTTTATATATCTTGACAGCTGGAGTGGCTCAGTGGATTGAGCGTTGTCCCCTGGGCTGAGAGGTCCCAGTACGGTTTCCTGTCAAGGCACATACCCGGGTTGTGGGCTCCAACCCCATTGGTGTGCATGCAGGAGGCAGCCAATCAGTGTTCTCTCTCACATCGATATTTCTCTCTCTCTCTCCCTTCTTCTCTCTTAAAAAAAATCAATAAAAACATTTAAAAATATTTTTTTTAAAGATTATATATTTTTTTCTGTATCTACACATACATATGTCTATATATAGATGTATACATACAATCAATAACTATCTCAGGATTCTGAATAACATGTAAATAATAAAATCAAGCTGTACAATACAAGATAAAAATTTATTTTAAAAGAAAATTTGTAAATCAGATAATGATGTGCACATAATTACGTCTTCCTGGTATAAGAATTCTCCATGTCCAGCCCTTTAGGAACATAGGACTGTAGCAGCTTTGGTGGCTATGACGTTTGTGAGGTAATAATTAGCTTTGTGCCTTAGGCCAGAGAGTGGAGTGGCCTCTGTAAGTCCATCGCTGTTCTGGATGTTTAGGCTGTAAATTCAAGTAAGCCTGAGTGTCTTCCCTTAGGGATGTTGCCGTGTTAGAGGGGAGCCGGCTGCAATCAGAGATCCTGCCCCCGTAGTGAGGGCTGTGGTCCGGCGTGCCCAGGAGTTCCGTGGGAGCGCTGAGGAAGGCCGTGTCTGCAGGCTGCTGGGTGGGACTCCTTGCTGAGAAGTGTTATTTTATGTTTTCCATTGCCTTCATATCAATGCAGGTCAGCAAATGACTGTTCCATTTTTGCTATTTGCCAGGCATCGGGGAGACCGGTTGTAGCTGCTGTCTAGAAGGGGCCTGCAGACTGATAGCAACATAACACACCGCACGTCAGCGTTTACGGTTAGGGAGCTTATCATTACTGTGCAGCGGAGGCCTAATGACTTCTGAGTGTTCTGGATGGACCAATAGTCCCAGCTCCTTTTTAATAATAATGTTCATTCAACACTCTGACTTTTGGCGTAAAACAATTTTGCCCTCTTGAAAAAGAATCGTTGCAAGAATGCCAGTGAAAGGGCTCTTTCAGGGTACGGAGTAAATAGCCCTGTGACGAGGGAAGGCGTGCGAGAGAGGAGATGTTATTCAGAGGGGACGAAATGTTGAAAAGAGCTTTATTTCAGAACATTTCTTCCCTCTTCTGAATGTGACCCTCACATTGGGAGCTTCTTCAAGAAAACAGTTAGCACCACGCTCAGCACACGTTACAGCCTGTTTCTTTCCTTGTTGACTTTCCTCTCCTTCCTGCCACCTTCCTTGCACCCTCCGCCCCCTGGTGCGCACACCCACGGGATCCCAGAGCGGAGAGCGGCCAGCGGACGGCAGATGACATTGTAATAGTTTTTAGTGGCTCGGGCTCTCTCAGTTAGCTTGTAGCTAATGCATAAAATGTTAATACTTCTTAAAAAGAACATGTGTTACAATCTCCGTGCCTTGTCAAACACACTCTAATCTGTTAGCAATTTTAGACCTGACAAAAGCTTGTTCTTGGCCACATATCTGTCTCCATTGTGTCTCCGGTGCAAGTACAAAGCACGAGGATGACATTGAATAGCACATGTCTTGGTTTTGTTTGCTAGCTCTAAACTGTTTTCTGTGAATGCACTGATTTCACTGTATGGAATTAAATATGCCTTTGGGTGTGTTCCGGTTGGCCTGATACATTCATTTCATCATCTCCCCCCAGCCCTCTTTATTGACCCAATG
Source organism: Molossus molossus (assembly GCF_014108415.1). Taxonomy (NCBI): domain Eukaryota; kingdom Metazoa; phylum Chordata; class Mammalia; order Chiroptera; family Molossidae; genus Molossus; species Molossus molossus. The sequence goes on along the minus strand of NW_023425401.1, from coordinate 35,749,952 downwards.
CATCCAGATCTATAATGGGGAGAAAAAAATTGATTGACTCAGAGAGTAGGGGATTGCAATGTAGTGATTTCACGCTCAGTTGTCGGCTAACAAGGCACCATAGTTTTTATTTCGTGAGGCCCGGTGACAGGAGATGAGGAATTGTGTAAGGCCCAGCTGTCACGGCTACAGAGTGAGCAGCTTAAAGGGTTTCAGGGTTCCAAGTGTGAGGGGAATTGTCTCTTCCCAGCAGGTAAGGGATAGATCTAGACAAAGTCTGTCGTGTTCAAGATGCTGACTGGCCTGGCCAATTCATAAATCCGAAAAATTACAACACCCTCCGGTTGGGAAGAAGTGGGAAAGACATTGAGTGGTGCACTTAACCCTTCTAATGCCATGGATGTAAAGACTGCCTGCTGGCTGGTGTTTTCCACCCTCCTTTTATTTTGTTCTGTTGTTTGTTTTTAATAAGGGGGCAGTTTGTGTTTTAAGCATTTTTTAAAATGTAATTTCTCTTTCCAAGTTTGCTTTTAAATTAAAATATATGCTATGGCTGGCTTTGCTCAGCGGTTAGAGTGTTGGCCGATGGACCCAAAGGGTCTCGGGTATGATTCCCAGTCAGAGGCATGTGCCTGGGTTGCAGGTTCCATCCCTGGCCCTGGTCAGGGTTGTGCGGGAGGCAAGCAATCCATGTGTCTCTCTCACATCGATGTTTTTCTCTCCCTCTTCTCTCTCTCCTTCCCTCTCTCTTTCCCTCCCTCCCGGCCTCCACTGTATCTAAAAATCAATGGAAAACTATCCTCAGGTGAAGATTAACAAAAAATAATTATGTGTGTGTGTGTGTGTGTGTGTGTATGAAACAGTTAATTATTTAGGTAAAATCTAGTCAGTCAGTCCATTCGCTTTTGCTGCTCTGTAGCAAGATAATGTAATATAGTTACATTCTTTTTCAGACAATCTTTTTTTTTACATGTTATTCTAAACAAACTAGAAAAGCGTAATGTCTACGTGCTAGTTGTGTGTGTGTGTGTGTGAGTGTGAGTGCACGCTCATGCTTGCATGAGCATGCATCTCTGTGTGTGCATGAGACCACCACTAAACTTTTACAACTTTTTAAACATTTAAGCTTCAGTATATAATAATTTTTGTTAAGTCAAACGGCCTGCTGAATTTAGCCTTTCCTCCATCTATGAAAGGTAGTCGGCTAAGTCAATAAAGGTTCTGAAGATGAACACAAGGGAGAGTGTTTATCCTATTAAGAAACCTGTTTTCACCCTGGCCGGTTTGGCTCAGCAGTTAGAGCGTCAACCCACAGACCAGAGAGTCCTGGGTTTGGTTCCCGCTAAGGGCACGTACTTTGGTTGCAGTTTGTCCCCAGCCCTAGTTGGGGTCATGTGGGTGGCAACCACTTGATGTATCTAAAAGCAGTCCTCTTCTAGTTTCTGTGTATCTTTAATACAATTGCATCTCTCTCTTTTTTAAAAACTTTACCCGAGGATGTGTTGTTTTTTTTAATTGATTTTTTTTTAGAGGGAGAGAGAGAGAAAGGGAAACATCCATCAGTTGCCTTCCATATATACCCCGACCAGGGATTGAACCGGAAACCTAGGTATGTGCCCTGACCGGGAATTGAACCCATCAGTCTTTGGTGTTTGGGAGACACTCCAACCAACTGAGCCACCCAGCTGGCTACAGTTGTCTCTCTTTAAAGAGTATTAGAATTTAGATTTTGCTTTAGCTGTGTCTTTCAGGCCACAAATCTAGTATTAGATTTTACTGTAATAAACACAATACTCATATTTCTTTATTATTTGCCTCCTCAGTACATAAAGTATTCTGTTATTTTATTTGGAGAACTCTTCACTCAAGGACACATATGTCATTAGTGATATTTGCTATTTAAAGTCTGATTTGCTAACAGTCACAAGTCCAGTGGGAGCCCCCTTATTGGAGTCCGTATCCTTGATAGAGAAGGGTCCTATTAAAAGTGGCTCATTGTTCAAATCCAGAGACTGTGGATCTCATCTTGCTCTCATTCAATGCAGATCAACGTCACCTGTTGAAAGCCAGAGGCAATGTCATTAGCCTATAAAGTGGGGAGCTGGACCTGAGTTTCCATAACTCTAGAATCATGATGGGGTTTCACTTAAAACGAAATCTATTTTTATTTCCTGATTTCATAGCAGTTCTATAGGAAATCACATGTGCGGTGCTTTTGCAACAATGTAAATAAAAACTGGCTTGGAATGGCTTCCGTGGTGGAGTTCCCTATTTGGTTCCAAAAGGGCACTTTTGATGCTTATTCCATAGAAGATGAAGAGGAAAATGCTTCCTTTTCTCTCTGCATATTCTCCCTTTGATCCAGGTTCACACCTGGATGGATGACAGAATCCACTGGTAGCTAAATATCTACATTTCATGGTCGCTGAGGTAGAAAGAGGAGTCTCAGTTTTGCCCATTTATGATGTAATGTTATGGCCCATAGAACTCAAAGAAGTAAAGTAGTCTAAAGAGATGGAAATTAGAGCCAACATGAAATGGAAAAATCCTTGCAGACTCAATTGGAGTTATACCCATACATTATATAAAACCAAGCCTGTGTGTTTGGGATTACGGTATTCTTAAATACAACCAATGGCTTAATTGGTGTATTAACCAGTCAGACTTTCCTCATGTGGTTACAACTTCTCCAGAGCGCCACAGAAAAATTATAGCTTCCCATATAGAGCACTTATTCATACAGTGTTGTGTCTTGTGAATTGTGGTATGATCTTTTGGTCGCCACAGATACGTAGCAACTTCAGACTAATTTAGAGTATAATGGGGAAAGTGGCAACTGGAATTATCATTTGGGAATTTTCATTACCAATAAAAAAAAAAATTCCTTCTCCTCTCCTCTTACCCATCTTATCACTAAATCTCTAGATAGGAACAACCTTGTAATATAAGAAATCATTATGATGGGTACGACCTATATTATATTTCAGGTTAACTTTTATGCATCTCTTAGATACCTGGTAAAGTTCAGTGGACATAGGACGTATCTTTTAGCTTTAATAGTTTCACTCTTGGAGGTTTTAATCATTTCTGGTGTTGGTGCTGTATTCTAGTCATGAGTCATGTGAAGGTTGCTTCCAGGATTTTCTTCCAATAACTTATTATAAGCTAGGGCTGTAAAGTTTAATTAGCTATTATTCCTGAACTAAAGGAACTGGTAATTGAGCAAGAGAGACATACATGTAAATATCTCAGTTTAATTTAGGTGGGAAGTGCTGTGAAAGATGTGATGGGAGAGACAGAAGAGCAACTAAGACCAGCATGTAAATGTAAAACAACACATGAATAGGAAGACTGTTAATGCTACTTGCCTGGCTTGTGTATGGTAATGGTGACTTTTTGTAATAACTGCATTGCCCATAGTTTGAGTGCCATTTTCCACACGTGGTAAAACTAGAAAAAGGTACTAAACGTGTATAAGTCAATCCAACTTGTCTTCTAAGAATCCAATGGAAAAATTGATGTATCTGTGTCAGATGTGAGTGATGGGGCGGGGCTCTGGCTGGGCCTTGGCCAACTGCAGACCTGGGAGGGGATGGGGATGGGAAGCATAGTGAAGAGACCATCTGGCTGGAGTCACATGTTCTCCTGGAAAGATGCAAAGGTTGGGACTGAAGAACCAACAAGCCACCCCAGACAAAGGGGCTTGAACTGTAGGCAGGGAAACTTTCAACCAAATGTAACAGGCAGTGAGTGTTTATTGTTGTGTCATTGACTGGGAGATGACCCTATAGAACTAGTGGGATTAGAATAGTTTGTACTTTGTTTATCCTCACCTGAGGAAGTGTTTTTCGATTTAAAAAAAAAGTTTTGTTTTTGAGAGAGACAGACAGACAGACATCGATGTAAGCAGTGTGATTGATTGTCTCCCATATGCACCCAACCTGCAACCTAGGTGTGTGTCCTGATGGGCAATTGAACCCAAAACCTTTTGGTATATGGGATAACACTCCAACCAACTGAGCCACCTGGCCAGAGCTAAAATGTTATTTTTTTAATAACATTCATCATGGCAAGAGGCTCTGATTACAGTGTATTATTTTTTTTAATTTTTTTCCTTTATTGATTTTATTTTATTATTATTTTTTTGTACAGATAGAGTGGGAGGGAGAGAGAGAAAGGAAGAAAGAGAGAGAAACATCGATGTGAAGGGACACATCGAGTGGCTGCTACCCGTACGACCAACCAGGGCCGGGGACAAACTGCAACCAAAGTACGTGCCCTTAGCGGGAACCGAACCCGGGTCTCTCCAGACCGCAGGCTGACGCTCTAACCGCTGAGCCAAACTGGCCAGGGCATCCTTTATTGATTTTAGAGAGAGAGGAAGGGAGAGGGAGAAAGAAATAGAAACATCAGTGAGAGACAACATTGATTGGCTGCCTCCTGCACAACCCCACTGGGGATCAGGCCCACAACCGGAAATGTGCCCTGACCGGAAATCGAACCTGCGGCCTCTTGGTGCATGGGTCGATGCTCAGCCAGTGAGCCACACCAGCTGGGCTGATTACAATATATTATATATTCATTGTACAATTTTAGAAGAGCATGAAAATAAATACCTAGAGTCCCAATACCTCAGAAACAGTTTTGGTTAATATTTTGGTGTTTTGGGGGGGTTGATTTTTGCCTTTTTTTTGTTTTAACAAAATTGTATTTCTTCTTTACTTTACATAACTTATTTTAATTTTATTTTTAAAATTACATTTACTTTCAGTATTATTTTATATTAGTTTCAGGTGTACAGCACAGTGGTTAGACAATCATATACTGTACAAAGTGTTGCCCCAATATTTCCAGTATCCTCCTGGCATCATACATATTACTACAATATTACTTTTTATAATGTTTCTTTTCACCTAGTAAATCTTTTTCTTTTTTTTTATCCTCACTCGAGGACATTTTTGCATTTATCTTCAGATAGAGAGTGGGAGGGAGAGAGGGAGGAAGAGAGAGAGAGAAACATCAATGTGAGAGAGGCATATCAAGTGGTTGCCACCCACACGACCCCACCCAGGGCCGGGGACAAACTGCAACTTAGCGGGAACAGAAGCCAGGACTCTCTGGTCCGCCTGCCAACGCTCTAACCACTGAGCCAAACCGGCCAGGGTTCACTTAGTAAATCTTGAGCATTTTCCCTTGTCATCAAATACTCTTTTGCAATGTTCTTCCTTTGTTTTTGTTGTAGTGTCATTCTGAACGGTGTGTGTTCCCTCATATGAATGAGCCAGAGTCCTGTTCAACCAACCATTGAGCATTAAAATTGTTTCCAGTTGTGAACTATTAGAAGTCGTGCTGCCGTGAAGGTCCTTGCATATAAATCTTTCCACACATTACTAATGATTTCCTTAGGATACGTTTTCAGAAATTCGAACTCAGATCTCAAGCCAACAGGTGTTGATAGTCAAGGTTATAATACATACTGCCACACTGAAAACACCCATTTTAGAAAAGCGAAGGGCAGCCCTGGCCGGTTTGGCTCAGCGGTTAGAGCATCGGCCTGCGGTCTGGAGAGACCCAGGTTCGGTTCCCGCTAAGGGCATGTACCTCGGTTGCAGTTTGTCCCCGGCCCTGGTTGGTTGTGCGGGTGGCAGCCACTCGATGTGCCTCTTTCACGTCGATGTTTCTCTCTCTCTCTCTTCCTCTTTCTCCCTCCCACTCTATCTGTGCAAAAAATGGAAAAATGTCCTCGGGTGAGGATAAAAAAAAAAAAGTAAAAAAAAAAGAAAAGCGAAGGGCAGGTAGTGGGTGGCATGGTGTGGACGGAAGAGTCTGCAGCAAGCAGTTCGAGCTAGTGCTGAAGAATTCCGGGACCACACAGCCTTGGTTCAAGTCCTGGCTCTGCCTGGTGTGTCATAATTTCCTCTCTCTGGCTTGGTGTCTTCCTGTATGTATCACGAGATAATGAATATGAAGTGATTAGAGCTGTGCTTGGCACAAAATAGCAGACGTCACTGAGTTGTCGTTAGTATCATTATGACAATAATTTAGGTTTGAAGTGTTGAGAACCTACACTCGGTGACTGAGAGGACACAGGCAGAGAGAGAGAAGTCTCTGACAAATCCGAAGGACTCCAGGACCGATGGGCTGTATTGGACAAAGGAGAGAGAAAAATAAAGAAGGAGTCCATTGTTAACCCTGAGCAGTCCCGAGGCATGGTCTCTCGGTGGTGGAGGTGGCTCTGAGCATCAGAAGCTGACACCGTGGGAGAGGGACATGGGCCAGTCGGTGTCTGTAGGTTCCAGGGTGGAGCCTGAGGGAGGACGTGTCGATGTGGGAATGAGCAGAAGTGGGTGAACACCCAGGAAAGGGAGGACTGGGAGAGCAAGGCGGAGGGTCCCGGACTGCTGGAGGTTAGTGGAGAGGGGCTGGCAGGAAGGAAGACAAGCCAGCCAGAGCCTGAGAAGATGCCATTGCAGAGGTGGACAGAGAAGTGAACCCTGGGTACCGTGGGAGGGTAACTGTCACAAGGGAGAGGGGACTCAGCAGTGCCAAATGGCAGAGTTCTGACATGATGGGGAATAAAAGCCACCGCTAAGTGTAGTTAATCAATTGAAGGTAAGGGAGTTTGAACATTCTTTGTATATTCTGTGATGGTTCTTTTTGTTGATTTTTCTTCTGTTATGCTCACCTGAGGATACTTTTTCTGTTGATTCTTAGAGAGCGGAAGGGAGAGAGGGAAGCGGGAGAGACAGAGACAGAGACCAAGACGTGGATTGGTGGCCTCTTGCACGTGCCCGAATGGGGCTGGGGATCAAACCCACAACCCAGGCACGTGCCCTTGACCAGGAATCGAACCCAAGACTCTTCCGTACGTGGGCCAATGCTCTAACCCCTGAATCACACCAGCTAAGGCTATTCTAGCTTTTTAAATGTTCTTTGTGAATTTTAGTCATCAGGTTTTCTTGGTCTTTTTCTAACACTATTTAGAATTCTTTTTTATTATATAAGTTACATTAGAAGAAAACCTGCAAAGCAGTTAGTCATCCAGCTTGCCCGCTAAGAAATCTATATTTCTCCATCAGATCATCTTCAGCACAGTTGCTTAAGCATGCGGTTCGTGTAACCATTACAAACGCACGAACAAAAATGCTGTAAAATAACAAGACTGCAATATTTTATGCAGTAATCACTTGCCAAGTCACCCCTTTGAAACTGAAGCCGTTTTTGTGTCACTGAAGTATAGTAGAATGATCCATAAACAAGATTTCTGTTGGGTTTGTATAATAAAACAGATGAAATCATTTTAAGCAAAATGTTAAAAGCACTTACTTCCTAATTCAGACCAAGCTCGGTCCAAAAAATATCCATCATGTATCCAAAATTTAGAAAGACAAAACGAAACTGAGTGTTTTTTGATTCCCAGTCCATTTGCTGTGTAAACCTGGAAAGGCTTTTTCAGATATAAAAACTCAATCACTAATGTAAATCATCTCTTATTTTATTCCACTCTGTGCAAGTGGTTTTCCCATGATCATTTTCACTCTCACATTTTAAGACTTCGCTTATTGGCACTCACTTATCACCTTCTCACTTTCTGTGTGACTCTCACTGGACCCAGCTACCAGACTTCTTGTTCCTAGTTACCTGCCTGTTGATGTTTCCTATCGCCTCTAAAATGCACTTCGCTTTGTCTTGGTTCTGAATTTAATTTGAAATATAATTTTCCTTTGGGTCTGGTGTACCTGACTTTGCATTAAATCATCCTGAGGTTGATTTTTTTTTCCCCCCCAAAACATGTGGTTGGATCATTTTTAAAATCTCTTTGTTAGATTTGGCTTAAACTGTTTTTTTCTCCTGTTTTCTATTATTCCTTGGGTGCCCAGCACAGCACTGATCCCAGATGGATTCTTTATAAGGGCTGTTTGACAACAATTTGAAGGAGGGAGTGAGGAGATGCTTTTTTCCCCCCTTGCCTACAGCTGCTCTCAATATGGCTCATCATGACTGAAAGGAAATGAATAAAGATGAGTTATCTGAACTGAAAATCAGCCACAGAGCAGGAGCAATTCATACTGCTCAACCCGTCCACAAATTCAGTAGGGAAAAGGAAGTTATTGCCATCATTTATTTATTCATATCTTTTTAATGGTGGCAGGGTGGTTTCTTAAATCATGTACCTTTGAGTAGTGGCCACTTGGAGCCTTCGTGAAAAGCCATATGGTTTCCAATGAGATTCCCATCACATTCTGTGCGTTCGAAGCCATTGATGCCGAGCCGCTTGGCACAGCCTGCGCCTGGAGAGCGAGCGGATCCATGCAAAGGCTGCAGACGAAACTGAAGGACATGCAAATAGCATTTAAGGAAATGTTAGTGGTTTGACTTGCCATTTTTGGATCAGCCTTCCTTTGGATGAGACCATCTATATTTTATTTTAAGCAGCTATCATTTCCATATTTTGTGCATTACGTATCTCCTGTGATTAATTCCTATCCTTGTGACTTAGGTATCTTAAGGGCTCAAAAACATTTCAGACAGAGAAATATGTAGAAAGAGAGCTTTGAATTTGGGTCCAGGTTGCGAGGGAGAGGATAAAGTTCATCGGAGAAGTTGCTGAATCACACGTTCCGCATTTTCTCTGTAAGAAGAAAAGATGGATGTAGGTATGAAAGGCAATTTCTAACTAAAATGATCTCATGTCCTCTGAGTTGGGAATATGAGTACCTAAAACTCTAGCCACAATCAGCTTTTTAAAAAAAAAATTCTTTTTAATTTATTGGTTTAAGAGAGAGAGAGAGAAATCAATTTGTTATTCCACTTATTTATACATTTATTGGTTGCTTCTTGTATGTGCCCCGACCGGAGATTGAACCCACAACCTTGGTGTATCTGGACCACACTCTAACCGACCGAGCTGCTAGCCAGGGCCTGGCCACAGTCAGCTTTTACCCATGACAGGCAAGACGCTCTCTGTGCCTTGTCCTGCAGAAGCCACACAGGGCTTCTCGTTGTACTTCAGATTCTTACAAACCTGGCAAATCCCAGCAGCATCGTTTTTTGCTAACTGGATGTGTGTGGGAAAGTCCCTAAGTCTCCCAGAGGCTTGTTTTCCTCATTTCCAAGTATGGATAGGAGCATTACCTTCCAGAGCTGTCAGAGAATTAACAGACAGGAGGTGTGGCCATCAGGAGTTCTGCTCCAAAGTCAGCTGTCCGGGTTCAACACTTACTAACTTTGTGGCCTTGGGGACAGAGCTCCCGTCTCCTTATCTAGACAGCAGCAGTAATCATCGTCATATCTCATCGACTTGCGATGGGGAGTGACTGAGATGATCCATGTAAGTACTTTGTCCAGTACTTACCGGATACACGGAAAGTGCTCAATGCTTTCATATGATGGTTGGGCAGATGCGTGTTAATGTCTGTGATTCCTGGCACATCATGAACAAACACGAAGTAGCAGGTGCTATCCCTGCCATCCAAAAATAATCCAATATGGAGTCCCCCCTCATGGTGGGTGCTCTTGACTGGATGCCACTGGCTGTCGCTCTGTAGTTCGTCGAGGTCACAGAAGAAGCATCCAGTCTGGCTCCTACCGTCTGTGATGCTGCTATTCTTCTCCAAACCACGATGAGTTCCACAGCTCCCAAGAAACTTTCTTCACCTCTCATGATAGCCATTTGCCAACTACAGAGACATTTTGACATCTGGTTAGGCTATGGCACTTATTACATGGGAGATGTGAAATTGGTCACAACTTACATAGTAATGGAGTATGAAACTTTCTCTAATTCCTCAGTAGATTTCTCTGAAAAGTAATGTATTCTTTCCAAGATAAGTTACATATCGCAAGTTGCTGTAGAAAAGGAGGACAGTGAGAGACAGGTGTATGAGTGAGGGAACCTTCTCTGGCAGAAAGAAGGAACTGGTGGGCAAAGGGTTGCCCTCTTTCTGCAGCTCCAATATAGTCAGGTCACAGGGCAAGGCTGGGGGGAGGGGTGTATTTAATGTCCTGGCCATCTCGAAGCAACTCAGAAAAACTACATCCTTAAACTTCAGGGCTGCAAAAGAGAATGGAAATTAGGTTACATTTTCAATGATGTGCTTTTCCTAGGAGGAGAAAAACTTTTAATATCTGTGAACACTTTCTTTAATACCCAATAAATGTGATATGCTGCTGATAGGGCGAAGAAATGCCTATTTCAATTTTGTGCTTCGTGGTAATAGAACAATACGGAGCTGATATTGCCGTAACTGGGCTCCAAAAGTACCCTCCTAATGAAAAACAGCACTGTTGGGGCAATATTTTCTGGCGTCTTTATATTTCCTTTAACTGGAAACAGAGAAAATGCTGGCTGGTTGTCATGACTACAGGATACTGTGTTTTCTAACTAAAAACAAATTGTGGAGACAGTTTTGCCAAGAAGGGTGAAGGTGGTTAGAAGGTATGGAATGGCGTACTCCTGGGCCTCTGTCGAACAGCTTCATGGCCATGGGTTGGTCTGCTAATAAAGGACTGCTAGTTGGTCTGCTAGTTGGTCTGCTGATACAGCGTGGTGATGCTGTCGTCTGCCAACTTTCTAATATATAGTCACGTACCCTCCCTTCTGCCTACTGCCTCAGTGGTGAAGGAGATTCTGTAGAGATGAATAGCTTACTATTACAAGAGTTGTGAACACTTGGAAATTTGAAAATGATGTGTGATATCTAAAGTAGATCTAATTTTTAATTACCCAAAGGCCAGTTACTCTAAGTCCGTGTTGCCTAAAGCCCTGCCCCCAGCTTGCTGTCTGGACAGATGTGGGGGGAGGCTGTGCTGGGAGCAAGGAGCCGTGAGGCGGGCCCCCCGTTGAAGAGCAAGGTGGCCTCAAGGAGGGAGGACGGGGAACAAACCTGGACGTAAGCCTGAGTTATACCCCACAGCCAAGGGCCTACCAAGAAAAGGAAGAATCCAGCAGACAGCCAGTGGGCCAAGCCTCCTGGGATTACAGGAGGGTCCCAATGCGGCTGGTTGACGGTCTAGAACCTGCCCGCGTGGTGTTTGCAGGACACCTGCAGCTTCATTCACGGATGTCGAGGGAGCGGTAGAGGCAGTAGATCAAATGAGCCCCTGGTTTTCCTCCAGTTTTCGGCTTTTTGACCATATGCTATTTTTTTAATACATCAATGTAATGGGGACACATTTTTACGATGTTGAACAGCTAGAATCAGAATTAGCCTCAAGGGCATTCCTGTCTGAAGAAATATTGATTAGACATGACACTTAAAGATGAGATCCAGCTAGGCTGGGAGAATGAGATGGTGCCACGCTTTCCTTTGGAAGATCTGAATTACTTTACCCAGGATGGAGAGAAGGGGGAAATAAAAACAGAAGATAACAGGTAGAAAGGAGCCATCTGGGTGGTGGTAACCGTGTGCTCTGGGCTCTGCCTCCCCCAGATCTCCAGCAACTGAATTCCGGTGTGCGTGTTCCCATGGGGATAGCGCCAGAGCCCCGACACCGTAAGTAGCACCCCGACCGTGGAGTTTAGAGAAATCTTGGGGCTGTGGGCTGCCGTGGGCTGAGGAATTGGCAAGTTCCCTGCCCGTTTTACCCAGACTTGAAGGCAGAAAAGTCCCCACCTACCATCTGGGTAATAGACTTATAAAGATTGTATTATGACAGTGAGGAGAAAAAAATTCAACAAGCAACTCGTGGCCTGTAGATACTTGTACAGAAACATTCATTTCAACAGATGATTGAAACCTATAGCTAAAATGTAGTTTGTAGTTATCTTTGGATTTTACTCATCCAAGTTTATAGGTAATCAAATGTTCACTATGTACTGTATATATTTTTAAAGATTGTCCTTGTCTATTTCAAACTTCTTTCACTTCCTTTTCAAAATTTCCTTTGTTATAATGTATTTATCAACTCTACTTATGAACATGGATGCTACAAGTTTGACAGAGTACAAGGTATCACTACACAAATAACTAATCCACCCTTTAATTTCATAATCCTGTCATAAGCATTATGTATTTATAACAGTTCCTCTGACATGTGATTGACGGCAACTCCCAAATTTATATATAATGCAAATCATAAAGTATGAGCTGTGTGTAGCCTCCCTGATCTCCAGGGGCATCCAGTCTAGTTGGGGAGGGAGGTACGGAGACCCGCACCCGCTGTGGAAAGACGTTGTGAAGAGACACAGGCAGGCGGTGTTGATGTCCTGAACACAGGGTCACTCATTCTGGCTCGGACCACTCAGGAGAGGGGGATTTGGTGTGGATCTGGACCAGTGGGAAGGATTATGCCTATTGTGGGTTAGAAATAAGGGGGTGGACAGAAGAGTCGAGCAGGAGCTACCCCAGCACCAGACCTGTGGTCAGACAGGCAGGGTGAGCACAGGGCAGTGCAGGCAGACGGTCGGAGCGTGCGTGTCTTAGGCAGAGTGGAGGGTGAAGCCAACGTACGGAACTCAATGTGTCTGAGAAATCAGGACCGCCTCTGTATAACTTACATGTATATCTAATATATCCTGAGAAAAAGCTGACTGGAGAGGTTCCCAAAATGTAAGGCCTATTGCTCATTTTTCTATAACACCAGGGCAGAGTGAGAATTAACTTTGTACCGCAGGTCCTTGAAGAAAACTGCTTAGTTCGATGTCATTTGGTTATAATGTTGATGAGATGCCATAGTCACTTAACTCTTGGTCATATCAGTTAACTTAAGGCAAAATTGGTTTCCTTATATATTGTCGTTTCACTTCAGGTCGTGGAACCTGTCAACAGTGTTGAGGACTTAGTGTATATTGGTCCTAGGTAACAGCACACGCTGGTTCTGTGATAGGCTCATCCTAAAACGGCTGTGGAGTGAAGGTACCGAAATCAAGTTTTTACAATGAAGTCATCTTCTTCATTATTTTAATCATGATCTCCTTGTTAATACATCCTTGCCTTTACTGTTTCAAAACAATTTAAGGCAGACAACTTGTGTTTAATAAATAAAACTGATGAGCCTAAAATGACTTTCAAAATCTAAGATATGATTACAAGATAAATAAACTGAACATTAAAACAGCAAAACTATAGACACTGCTAAGTTATTCTTGGCATTCAGCACATGGTGAGAACATAATAAATAAAATATTAGTTAGTCTTCATTTTTCCCTCAATTTGTGAGTCAATAATTTCTATTAACAGTCCATAAAATGGCATGTCAACATAAAATATAAGTACTTTTTTATATAACATTAAAGTAATAAAATCTCTACAAAAGTTGAGAAAGTAAATTAGCTATTCTGCTTTCTCCAAGCTTGATACTTTTAAAAAATTAACTTTTCTCTTGGTATCTCAAATGTTTGTTATTTTTTAAAAACTCGTGAGAGAGAGGCACATGAAAGAGAACAGTCACTACCTTGTTTGACGACAAGCAAGCGGCATTAGCGTGGGCAGACTTGTTGGAAAACCCTCACTGGACTTTATAACACATGGAAACATTAGATTATATATATTCTGATAAAATGGTCTTTCTTTCAGGAGATCATCTTCTTAAAGCAATCCAACATCCAAGTTTAAGTTTTCAAAAACCTCTGTTCTAATTCCGTAGTTCCAAGTTGACCTCATTCATTCATTCACTCAGTACATATGCATCTATTGCCTCTTGTATGTGTAAGACATTTTACTAATTGCAATGGTCTCTTTAAGCACCAGTTTCTCTAAAAATATATGTTTGAATTATGAGAACTTTTTTATCTTTTATATTAAATATTTCTTTTCCATGTATTCATAGTAATCATTTAAGCTTTGATTTAAGAGAAGTGATTTTTTTTTTCCTGTTTCATTGATACATTTAAATTCCCGTCACTCTCAGGGAAGACTTCGTTGAACAGGTCGAAAGACATTTTTTGAGAGTAAGAAGGAGGTAAGAGGTAGGAAACTAAGAAGCCCATGTTTGGGGAGTGACCCTGTGATGGTACCAGTTGAGGAACAAATGTGAGGAATGAATGGGAGGAGGTAGCTGTGACCTGGGCTGGGAGGGCAGGGGAGCCAGGAATCAGGGGCACATAGAGGCCTAGGGTAGTGGCAAAGAACAAAGGCCCCAGGATCAGACTGCCAGGCTCAAATCCCAGCCTTACCACTTGCTGACTGTAATCTGAAGAAATTACCTTCTCTCCACCTCCAGTCCCTCAGGTATGAAGTGGAGGAAATAATAGTAATAATAAAAATTGTATCTATCTCATAGTGTTGTTGTGTGGATTAAGTGGAATTAATACATATTAAGTACTTAGAATAGTGTCAGGCACAGAGTAAATGAACAAGAAATTTACCCACTGTTATTATAGCTAAAGGTGCTCTTGGAGAAGGGGCAGGCAGTGAGGGAGGACAGCCCTGGCTTGGATGTGTGGTGTTGTCAGAGCCATTCCAGATTCCTTTCTCTGGGAAACGTTGTGTGTGCAATAATACAACGTGTACATTTAGTGTACTTACATAATCGTTCCTCGGTTATCATCTCTATCTTCAGAAACACAAATATACCTGTATCTTCCTTAAACCAGCACCTGTGCGCTCATGCACACTGCTCCCAGTAGTAAGGGCAGACATTTTCCTCCTGGTCAACTAGATATTTGTTCAGGTTTTGTAAATGTGTTGCACAAGCCTGCAGCAGGTGAAAGCAGCAAAGAAGATCTGGCTAGAATGTAATTATACCCTCTCTTCAGGCTGTTCATGTCCACTCTGTGTCCGGCTGGTCAAAGCAGTCTGGCATGAATTGGTGCAGGGAAATACCCAGGTCCCTTAGAAGCCTGTGTGAGACTTTATGAAGATGCTGGTGATTTTGCAATGTAAGCATTCCTAATAATAGGTCAGGCGTTTTAAATTGAGGAGTCTGGGCCCACGGGGAAAATAACACTGCAGTTATTCTGAATTATTGAGGAATGAGATGGTCCATATAAGAAAAAGTCTAGATCGATGGAGTTTGCAACTTTAGGTGCACAAACTAGTTGTTGTAATAACCACTTTAAATAAGAAGGTAGGGAATTGATTAAGGCTTTGGGATCCAAAAGTATGAGCTTGAGTCTTGCATGTAACACTTACCTAGTTGTGTGATCATGTTGTCTACATCTTCATTTCCTCGTCTGGGAAAGGAAAGTACTAAGAGCATCCGCCTCGTAAGGAAGCTGGGAGGACAGATAGCTGGGAGGGGCAGATGGCACGCAGCATCACCTGCATAGCGGCACGGTGGAAACACACCGGAAGTCCAATGATAGGTGCGTGATTGAATCAACTGTGGTATAGCCATGTGATGTTCATTAGCTTAACAACGATTCCTTCACTGGTGTGAAAGTAATTTCAGCCAGCTAAGACTATGAGGAAGTCTTAACTCCATGAAGTGAAACAATAATTATAATTACTAACATTGTTATAGTGCTTATATGCCAAGTCCTATATAAGTCCCGCACTTATAAGTAGGCATTCAGTCTTCAGAACAACTCTAAGAGACTATTATTATCTATGCCCATTTGACACATGAGGCTAGAGGGGCAGAGTAAGATTAAGAAACATGTCCAACCAGTAAGTGGTCAGACTCGAGCCGGGGTAAGGGAACTGGGGACTTTGTATGCAGTGAGGAAATAGGGTGGACTAAAGGTGGCCTGTCCAAGATTCATCTAGCTCTCTGATTTCCAAGACCAAAGGAGAAAGACTTGGCTATGTTGCAGATGAATAAAATGCACCATTTTTGCGGTGTTGGCATTATAGCAATTGGCTCGCAGTCCAGATGGAAACTGCTATATTCGGTGTAGAAAGACCTTCAAGTATCAAGATTGGCGGCCAGTGATTCCGCAAGCCCGGTATCCAATTGCAGACCGTTCTCCGCCTGCCTGCTCGACATCGCCTGCCTTTACGGAACACAAACTGTGACGTACTGAAGGAACCCAAGATACATTTATAAAACATCGTGCCAGGCCCTTTCTAGTCCCAGTATCCCCTGGTGATCCAAGGCTGGGGTCTAAAAAATAGAACAAAACAGAGAAGAAGAAGCAAACACCAACTTACCACAGGCATATGTAGAGTGAAGGAGGTATTTTTGTTTAAAAGGGAGACAGCTGAGAAAGAGTTATTTGATCCCTGCTGCTTGCGGGACGGTAGGGAGAGAAGATATTTTTGTGATCACTCTTCAACGTTCCCTGTGCGGCTTGGTGCATACACTCACAACAAAAACCAAGCTCTAATAATACGTTGCAACCGACCGCAGAGATGTTGCAAGCATTATGCACAGTAGTAGCTAACACTCAGCTCCCTTTTGATTACTTCCAGGCCTGTGACATTTAGATCTCTGCACATTTCTTCTAACCTCAGAGAACTACAGTCAGCAGTGTATGTACATCTAATAATCATACGCTGACATGGAAACTCTCAGGAACTGGTATCGGTTAACTGTGTTTCATCACCTTTAGGGTGATGGGGTGAATGAGCACCGTATCAGGAGTCCAAAGACATGGGCTTGGGACTAAATCTAACCTTGTCGCCAACTAGCTGTGACCTTGAGTATGTCACAATCTCTGGGAGGCCTCTGGTTCCCTTTCTGTAAAATAAGGATAGAGTTTTGGGTTTCCAGAAGCCCTTTCAACTCTAACATTCTGCTCTAATATTCTGTGTGAAGTCGTCAGTGAGTTCTGGCTCAACACAGGTTCAAAAGGGAATAAATAGTGTTCACATTCCACTGCGTAAAATGAGCAGGAAGACTGAGACCGTGGACATTCCAGATGCTTGTCAGGTTTACCCGTCCACTAGGGGTGGCTCAAATAGTTCCCAAAGTAAGTCACGCATCCCTTCTCTAAAGGGAGAAGCGAGAATGTTGGCATGCATCTGAACATTTTCATTTTTATTTTTAATCTATTTTTTAGCTACAGTTTATGTTCAGTATTATTATGTGTTTGTTTCACGTGTACAATGTCGTGATTAGACAATCGTATCCTTTATAAAGCTTTCTCCCCGATACTTCAGATACCCACCAGGTACCCTACCTATACCTCTCACCGTATTGTTTACTATATATTTCTTATGGTGTACTTTACATCCCCTTGACTGTTTTGTAACTACCAATTAACGCTTCTCAGTCCCTTCGTCTTTTTCACTCAGCCCCACAACCCCTTCCCTCTGGCAACTATCAGTCTGTTCTCTGTATTTCTGAGTCTGTTTCAATTTTGTTTGTTTGTTTGATTTGTTGTTTAGATTCCACATATACTGTAATTGAAATCATATGATATTTGTCTTTCTCTGTCTGATATGTTTCACTTAGCATAATATCCTCTAGGTCCATCCATGCTGTCACAAATGGTAAGATTTCATTCTTCTTTATGGCCGAGTAATATTCCATTGTGTATATGTACCACAGCTTTTTCATCCACTCGTCTATTGATGGACACTTGGGTTGTTTCCATATCTTGGTGATTGTAAATAGTGCTGCAGTGAACATGGGCGTGCATATGTTCTTTCTTTCTTTTTTTTTTTTTAATCTTTATTGTCAGAGGTATTACAGATATTCCTCCCTTTTTTCTTTTGACCCCCTGTTCTTTCAAATTAGTGTTTTAAATATCAAATGCCTCTGCATTGCTTTTATCTTTAAAGTTCTCTATGGCATCTTCATTATCAAAGTTAGTCAATCACTGCATTATTGGGAAATACAAACATCAATTTTTTTTTAATCTCACCTAAGTCTTTACTATACTAAATTTTATTCTATTACAGCATGTTTGAAAATGTGTAGTTTATAAGTTAGTCAGCAAGTGCATACTTTTTGAGCAAACGAAAGTAATGTGAAAGAGTAGTTCTTAGAGTTTCCCTAGCTTGTGTGTGGGGGTGCCCTACACTGTTAACCATACCAAGCCCCACAAATCACTAATGGACTGTTTGCCAACTGCCTGTTTGCTCCTCAGAAGGCAGCGTGTTAACTGGCAGCCTTATGTGTAGAAGGTCTCATGCAGGGAGACTCATGAAATGCATATCTGGATTTCTATATATATTTATTCACAAAAGCCTAACAAATTCATGTAGTCAAATCTTAGGAAAGGAAGTGTGTTTGGTAGCTTGAGCCTGCTGCCCGTACAGGCTCTGTGTGTCTGCTGTGAAAGACTGAATATCATCCCAGTGGGCCTGACCTAGTTGAACATAAATACACCATTGAGGAGCAACTGGCTTCAGAATTAATCAAATTTATAAATAAATAGGATGGCCTTGCAAAGAGGCTACACTTGAAGTGCCTCAATTAATTTTTAAAGCAATACAGTAGCCTGTATCTGCCCTACTGATGGCACAACCTGTGAAATGAAATTGTTGTAGAGAACGCAGTTGCATTGTTCATGTTTTACAAGGTCAGGATATGAATTTAACCCAGAATAGGATCATAACACAGAGCCTTATGTTTTTCGGTAAGATGCTGATCCAGCTAGGAGCCGAAAGTTAGGGCTGGGTTTACCATCCAGGTAAGGTGGCATTTTCCGTTTATTTGTCAGGTCTCTGAGTATGTGGACTATGTTTGTAAGTGCATCTGAATTTCAGTTTTTATTATTCATAGAGTATACTCACTGGTTCCACTGACCCGTCCCAACAACTCAGCTCAATCTGCATCTGAATTGATCACCTATTACAATTTAAAGAGCTGGCTGGGCCTGTGCCCAGGCCCTGCTGGTGAAACTCATTAAAGAATCAACCCCCAGCAAGGGCATCTATCCACAAGGGTTGGAAAGGAAGCACCCAGATCCCCACTTCACTTGAGAATATTATCTGAGAAAGTGGAATATTTTTCAGTTCTTGCTCACCTAAGCTGAATTTTGAGACGTACCCATAAAGGCAAGGCTGAGAATTATAATTGGGTCTTTGGTATAGATAAATTATACAGTGTCTCTTGATTTCTTATTTTAAACCCCCCCCCCCCAAAAAAAGGTCACTGGATACAAAGACAATCTCTGCATTTATTGAAGGGAAAGCCACAAAGCTGTTATATGCAGCTCTATCCATGCCTATTTGTATTTCACACTCTCTTTTGTCACCCAAGAACAGACAAAACGGAATTCAATCTGAGAATTTCTTTACTGTCTTTTAAAGACTTTCTCCAAGGATGTGTTTCCAAACAATGATCGAAAATATTTCTAATTTAAAAAAAGGAAAAGACAAAGGTCCCCACACTTGCCTAATTATATGGTCTTTTCTGCATTCACTATGGCAGATGTTAGAAGCACATTTACAGTTGCAGTTCACCTGGATAAATGTAGACATAAAGGCCATAGGGATCTTTTCAAGAAACCGCCCTGCTGATTGCTCTGATGTAGACAGGACCATGGCTCCAAGGTGAACCCAGTCTCAATGCCATGTTCATTTTGAGCTATTTTCTAGGTGTCCGACTGGGTCTCAACCTGATGTCTCAGTTTGGGATTCCAAATCAGCCAACACCATGACGTTGCCCCCAAACAGTGGGGGCTCTGGGCCCCTCTGGTAGAGAGAGATACTACAGCGGGGTAAGGGTCAGGCTGCCTGTGTGTGAATCCTGGGTCTGCTACTTGGTTGCTGTGCAAATCCACTTAACTTTGAGGGCCATAAATTCTCATCTTAAAAAAATGTGCAGAGAGGAGTATCTACTTCATAGAGTATGAAATTAAGCTGTTCAGTAGAAGGTAATTGTTCACATTTTACAAGATTAGAAAATGTATATAACACAAAAGGAAATCATCATGCAGAATCTGATATTTTAGTGTGAGATAGTGATCAAGCCTAAAATCTGATCATTGGGGCCATTTTATATATGGTCATGTAAACTAAAGAAATTAACTTTGTAAAGTGGTTAGAATAGCCCTGGCACATAATCAACATTGTAGTAGTGTTGGCTGTAATAAATTTCAGTGTGTACTTATCACAGTCAAGGAGCCCCTTGCAGAACTCATAATTGAGAAGTAAAATATAAGACTAATTATTTAAGCTTTTCAAAGTTATACTTGTCAGGCATGTTGCTAGTCACTTTATATCTTGTTGAAGACTGCATGATTCCTTGAAGAACATATATTTTTCTCTGTTAAAAAGAAATAAACAAGTATAAAAGGAGTAGATATTTTCTATTTTTATGTGTAGACTGAATATCCATTGATACAAGTTACATTTCATTTCTTAACTATTTCTTAAATACCACACATTATATCATCATGCTGCATTCTTTTCAATTTTTTATAAGTTCTTTCTCATTTAAGAGTTCATTTTTTGTTTACCCATTTGGGGAGGTAGATAGGTCAGAAATAATAGGACATTATTATTTTCTATTTTTATTTTATTTTATTTATTTTTTTATCCTCACCTGAGGACATTTTTCCATTCTTTGTTCAGATAGAGTGGGAGGGAGGGAGAGAGAGAGAAACATTGACATAAAAGGGACACATCCAGTGGCCACCACCCGCACAACCCAACCAGGGCCGGGGACAAACTGCAACCGAGGTACGTGCCCTTAGCGGGAACCCGGGTCTCTCTGGACCGCAGGCCGACGCTCCAACCGCTGAGCCAAACCGGCCAGGGCTATTTCCAATTTTTATATGAGAACACTGAAGTTTTGTGAAACCGAGATGAAGTGACCATCCAAGATTGTCAAACAGGTTCATAGCCAAGGCCACAACCACAGTCCAGCCCCGATTTCAGCCCTGACTGTGCCGCGCCGTGGACTCTGCTCTGTCGCGTGTCTGCTGAACATCTCCTCCAGGAACGGAACATAGCCACCAGCTTTGCATGATTTCCAGAACTACTGATTGCGCCCCAATTCTTCGTTCATCTTGGGGGTGATAAATCCATCCACTTAAAGACAAGAAGAATTCAGCGTTCAGCTGTGGTCTGCTACACACATGTCCACTTTTCTTCCATTTTCTTTGAACAGAACACAGTAAAATCTATTGTACAGCCCACCGGTGTGCTATCGCTTTGATAGACACTGAGTGACCTAATACACACACTCCAGTTACTCTAGTCTGTGGTCTCCCAGCTCCCACTCGGCAGGAATTCTGAGATGTTGATGGAACCCCGTGATTTGACAGAGCAGCCGGGCTGCCCTTTCACCCCTCACACTGGTTCTGACAGCTGCCTGCCATGTGGCGAGAAACCTCACAGGCTGAAACCGTCACAGAGTAAAGGTCCTGGAATAAACACACACGCACGATCATGCTAGTACTCTAAAATTAATTTGTTTTTAGTCAGTAGTTCTCATTTTCATTTTTAAATTTATCTTTATTGCTAAAGTATTACAGATGCCACCCCCCCGCTTTTTTCCCTCATTAACCCCCCCACTCCAACTCACCCCCCCCCCGCCCCAGGTAAAATTAATTTTTTAATTGAATTTGTACTGAGGAGATTTATAACTGAAGATCCAAAGCACCTTAAAGTATTCCTTCTTCCTTTAAAAATAAAATAAAATAACGCACACAGTAATTCTGATTTTGTCCACACTTACCTGACTTACCTGTCTTTTTCTAATGGATTAAGCCATTTACTGACACCCAGATTTTTCTACTGGGAAACAGTCACAAGCCTGCCAGAAATCACGGGCAGTGTCTCCCGGGCTGGTCAGGAAACTCGATGTGTGTCTAAGCGATCACTTTAATCCACACCGCCTCTTTACTTTTATCAGGATATTCTTCAGGTAGAGAAGAACGGAAGGAGGCTTGAGGCATGACTACCGTCCTAAATATAAAGTTGGTTTAAAAAAAAAAAAAAATCCCTCCTCGGCCCAAATAGCATTGTGCTTTATAATTCATTCTTTTCACATACAGTACCCTGCGTTATCATGGCTAATGTTTTCCTGCTGAGTTGCCATCATCCTTTGTCAAGCTGTCAGGGTATTAAATTGATGTACCTTCCACATTTGGATAGAGGTCATTATCCTGTTGCCTGGTTGCATTGCCTCTGCTGAGCAGGTTAACTGCTTGAGGTCTTTCATCTAGATAAATGTTTCGCCAGCACTTTTGCTCTGTGATGACATGAGCTGTTCCTCAGAGGTCAAATCGTGATTCTGTGCTAAGTTGTTCCCTGTGTGCTCACAGACAGGGAAAGGACCGGAGCTCAAACTTCATCACGGACCCAAAAATAATGATAAGTGCTCATGTTAGCCTCCTTCACCCCGAAATACTGGACTTGGGGCACTTTTAAAAATATGTACTTATGTATTAATTTTATATACAGAGAAAATTTTTGCTTTTAAGTAGTTTATTGTTTCAGTATCGTGAAAGATTCCACTAAGTGTGTCAGAATCTACCCTTTAGTTCTGATGATGGCAGAAATTAATGTGTGTGTGTGATAGATAATATGCATTCTAACATTGCAGGTTTTCTAATATTAACATAATATTTAGAATTATTTAAAGACCACAATATTAGACATGTTGGTACTGTCGATATAAAAAGACAGTTTTTAAGTGGAGATATGCAATTGAATCATTTCACTTCAGTGAAATTGATTTGTTAATTAAAAATACCTTTAGTGCCCTAGCCACTTTGGCTCAGCAGTCCGAGTCTCGGCCCTCGGACCAATGAGTCACGGGTTCAATTCCGGTCAAGGGCACATACCTTGTTCTGGTTGTCCCGGACCTGGTCAGGTCTCACCAAAGGCAACCAGTCGACGTGGCTCTATCACATCGATGTTTCTCTCTCTCTCCCTCCCTCCCTCCCACTCTATCTAATAATAAGTAGAAAAATATCCTTGGGTGAGCAATAAAAAAAAGAAATAGCTTTAGCTTGCTTATGTTTTATTTTTTATAATGAAGACTATCCCAACTAAAAAGGAAACATGATTGTAATTGATTATATTATAGCCAAATAACTTTTATAAAATTTGTTTGTGAATTCCTAGGTTTTCAATCCATTTTTTATTTATTTTTATTTATTTTTGTTACAGATGTTTCTCCTTTTTCTCCCCTAGACGCCCTCCTCCCCATCCCACCTCCCCACCCCTCTAGCATTGTTGTCTATGTCCATTGGTTATGCATACATGCATATAAATTCTGTGGTTTATCTCTTCCCCCACCACCACCCCATCTTCTGAGGTTTGTCAGTCTGTACCCCACTTCTATGGCTCTGGGTCTATTTCATTCATCAACCCACCTTGTTCATTATATTCTACAAATAAGTGAGATTATGTGGCATTTGTCTTTCTCTGATTGGCTTATTTCACTTAGCATAATTCTCTAGATATCCCTCCATGTTGTCTCAAAGGATAACAGATCTTTCTTTCTTATAGTTGCATAATATTCCACTGTATATATGTACCACAGCTTTGTTATCCACTCATCTACTGATGGACACTTGGGCTGTTTCCAGATCTTAGTGATTGTGAATGGTGCTGCTATGAGCATAGGGGTACATATATTCTTTCTGATTGGTGTTTCAGGCTTCTTAGGATATATTCCTAGAAGTGGGATCACTGGGTCAAATGGCGGTTCAATTTTTACTTTTTTGAGAAGACACCAACCAGATTGTTTTCATTAGTGGCTGCACCAATCTGCATTCCCACCAGCAGTGTGCTAGAGTCCCCTTTCTCCACACCGTCGCCAGCACTTGCTGTTTGATGATTTGTTGATGGCAGCCATTCTGGCTGGTGTGAGGTGATACCTTATTGTTTTAATTTGCATCTCTCTGATGATTAGTGACGAGTATTTCTTCTTATGTCTCTTGGCCATTTGTATGTCCTTTTTGGAGAGGTGTTTATTTGGGTTGTCTGCCCATTTTTTAATTGGTTTCTTTGTCTTCCTTTTATTGAGCTGTATGAGCACTCTATATATTTTGGAAATTAACCCCTTATCTGATGTATCATTGGCAATGATGCTGTCCCATACGGTGAGTTCCCTTTCCATTTTGATGGTTGGTTTTTAGTTTCTCTTTCTGTGAGTTCATACAGGAACAAGATAGGATGCCCACTTTCGCTACTCTTTTTTAACATAGTACTAGAAGTCTTAGCCACAGCAATCAGACATGAAGAAAAAATAAAAGGGATCCAAATTGGAAAGAAGGAAGTGAAACTGTCGTTATTTGCAGACGACATATTATACATAGAAAACCCTAAAGACTCCATCAAAAATCTGCTAGATTTAACAAACAAATTGGGCAAGGTAGCAGGATACAAAATTAACATCAAGAAATTGACAGCTTTCTTATACACCAATAATGAACTCCAATTTTGTGTGTGTGTGTGTGTGTGTGTGGTAAAACATATGTAACATAAAGCTATGTCAACTTTTTTTTTTATCCTCACCCGAGGACATTTTTGCATTTATCTTCAGAGAGAGCAGGAGGGAGAGTGGGAGGAAGAGAGAGAGAGAGAGAGAGAGAAACATTGATGTGAGAGAGACACATCGACTGGCTGCCACTTATATGACCCCAACCGGGGCCAGGGACAAACTGCAACCAAGGTATGTGCCCTTAGCAGGAACCGAGTCTGGGTCTCTCTGTTCCGTGGGCCGATGCTCTAACCCTTGCTAACGGGCCAGGGGTATGTTAATTGATTTTTAGTGTACAGTTCAGTGTATTATATTCACAGTGTTATGCAGCCATCACCACCATCCATTTGCAGAACTCTCTTTTTTTTTTTTTTTTTTTTTTTATCCTCACCCGAGGACATTTTTCCATTTTTTGTACAGATAGAGTGGGAGGGAGAGAGAGAGTAAGGGAGAGAGAGAGAGAAACATCGACGTGAAGGGACACATCGAGTGGCTGCCACCCACATGACCAACCAGGGCCGGGGACAAACTGCAACCGAGGTACATGCCCTTAGCGGGAACCGAACCCGGGTCTCTCCAGACCGCAGGCCAACGCTCTAACCGCTGAGCCAAACTGGCCAGGGCATGCAGAACTCTTTCTTATAAATGTGGTTTTCCAACTGAAACAGGCTTTATCTTCATATCTACCATAGCTAGTGTTATTTATGTGATCTAAAAGTTGCTTTCTTGAGTAAATGGAATACATTTTTTAACAAATTTTTGGATGCCACTTTATAGTCTCTTTTAATATGTAAACACAATGATACATAGAATTAACTTTCTTGATATGTACTGAATAATTTTGGGTCAAACTGCTTAATTTTATCCTTTGACTACTGCATTTCTGATTGAATGATATATTTAGTCTTAAAATTTTATTTATGTATTTATTTATTTATTTTGGGGGTTAATCCTCACCCAAGGATATTTTTCCATTGACTTTTAGATAGACTGGAAGGGAGGGAGAGAGAGAGAGAGATCTATGTGAGAGACACACATCAATTGGTTGCTTCGGGCACAACCCTGACCAGGGTTGGGATCGAACCTGTGACCCTTTGGTCCAAGGGCTGACACTCTAACCACTGAGCAAAACTGGCAAGGGCCATATATATATTTTTTAATGTGTAGTATTATTTTCAACAATTAGATTAGATTTTAGATTATTGTTTTATTAAGGGTCAGTTATGTTCCATCCATAGATTTTATCATAAAACTATTTAAATTCTGTTTAGAGAGACCATCTTGTTATTGAACTTGGAGTCAATGAGATCAAATATGCTGATAAATGTATTCATTTATTCAGTAATATCTGTTAGGTGGTGCAAAAGGAAACATGAAGGAGACGGTGAGAGCTGCTGTCAGTGGAAGATTCTTCATTCCCTTCCTGCCTGTTAATTATATCATCATCAGTGCAGTTGCCCAAACTGGAAAGCTCAGCATCCTCCATGACTTGCTCTGTCTCTTAATCATACATTGAGTGAACTACCAAGACTTGTCCATCTCTTCTAAACATGATCTCATAATCCCTTTTCTCTTCTATGTGCCCTATTGTCTTCTAGCCTTGTGAGGCCCTCTTGATCCCATCTGCTTTCTGTCCTGCTCTGCTTTACTCCTGCTCCTGTCCCTCACCACCACCCCTTTCCTTGCTGCTAAGAAAGTTTACTTTCCCAAACACCAATCTGATCAGTTACTCCTTGCCTAGAAATGTTCCAGTGGGTCCCATTGGTTAGAGGGTGGAGTAAAATATATTGAGTCCTACATAATCTGGCCTGATTGGTCTTTCCACCTAAACCTCCACTGCTTCCTCCAAACCCACTTAGTGTTCTGGCCATGGAGATGCTTGAGGGTCTAAACATATCTCACTCTCCCTTTCCCGAAGCTTATTCTTATGCATGGAAATGCCCCCTTCCTTATTCTGTCGGACTTCTTTTTCTTTATTTATTTATTTTTTTTGGTACATGCCCCTAGCAGGAACTGAACCCGGGATTCTCTGGTCTGTAAGCCGATGCTCTAACCACTGAGCCAAACATCGGATTTCTTTTTCTAAGAATCCTTTTTTCACATCTCCACGAATTGATAATTGTTCTTCCTCTGTGACCTCATCCCTTACTATTACACTCACATCAAGTTTTATTTTTGTCAATTTATTTGTCTCTCCCATCAAATTATGAGTGCCTAGAGAGCATGGACTGCATGCGACTCCTGCAGTTCTCAAGCTAGGGTGAACGTACCCCTCCAAATCCAGGCCTGCCGCTTCTCCTTTCCCAGTGGCCCTTCCCCCCTTTACCAAAGAAAGCCTCCTTACATCCACCCCAACCTTACCATGTGAAAGAGTAGCTTTTTACAAACCTCCAGGTAGCGAACAAAGGAACGAGTCCCCTTTCAGGTGCCAGAAAGCCTCCTCGAATCAAAGCTCCCAGACTCATCATAGTAATAAACATTGTCCTTCCGGAGATGCAGCAGTTAACTTTGAGAGAAGAGAGGCCACCCTCATCTATCTGATTCAGAGAAGCATTATCAACAAAAGTTTAATTTTATGTTTAATAATTACTTTTAATTTTGTCAGGTTTTGTCATAGTTGATCAATTTGTCTTGGTAAATTTCTAAAATTAAATGTAAACTTCTGTGTCTGTTTATGCTATGGAGTGTTATAGAGTGATAAAGACATTCAAGGATAAGATATTATATCAGGATAAATCTATTAGGGAAGTACAATGGAAATACTACTTAAAGGAGGAAAAATGTATGCTATAAAATATCCCACTGTTAATAATTTATTTATGTACTTTTTAAAATGGAGATGGCAGATCACATGTACTTACATTCCATTGAACCCATGGTAAAGAATGATATAAAATCTTTATTTTAAGATGTCCGTATGTTCAGTAAGCCCAAAATTACACCTTTTGCTACTATTTAAATGTATGATAAAAGTATCCTATCTCAGCTTTAAAATGCACTGAGTACATAGCTTAACTAAAACATTTATGAAGCAAAACAGGTTGACGATTATTAAAATGATCAGATTCCAGTCCTCGAAATGCTGAATAAATGTGTGGAATATTTATGCCCAATACCTTAAAAAGAGTTGTTTTAACACTAATTTTAGTGTTATACATGAATAAGTAGGCAAAATCACTTTCCTCCCAGTTGTGCAAGCAACTTGTGCTATCCAAGGGCTAATCAATGGTCGCCTAGGCCTTCTGCAAATCTCCATAGTTGGGCCTAAGCCAGAGGCCCCTGCTAATCTCCAGTGGGTATAGAATTTACTGGATTACTTATGTAAGCACATGACCACTCTTCCCAACTTTATTAATTACTGTCCTTGCTGCTGATCCAGAATGAAAGGAGCTGGGGCAAGAGTTCAGTGTTCTGATTTGAAGTGGGAACCACATAGCTAAGAAATCGGTGACATCCAACATTGTCATTACAATTTTCTAGCCCTGAATTTTTAGAGTGCATTCAAATACCAGAAGCTGATGGATGTTGGGCTAAACATGTAATACGATCCACAGTCTTCAGATTCCTCTTGTCAGCTGAGCTGCCAAAGCACAGCCACATGATTAACTCCATCAGACGTTCCCCTTGAGCAGACCTCATCAGTGTTCATCACGGAAGATGCTTTGCTAGATGCGTGGGATGCAAAGTGCATTTCAAATTCACAGCACTCCTGCCTTCAAGGAGTTTACTTTTTGTTTGAGTGAGAAGTTTAGACAAGAATGTAGTTTATGTTGCTGCTATTAGTCATTAAAGTAATATTTAATGACATACTGAAATATGCTCTATGCCTATCACTAAGTGAAA
This sequence comes from Molossus molossus, assembly GCF_014108415.1. Lineage (NCBI taxonomy): Eukaryota > Metazoa > Chordata > Mammalia > Chiroptera > Molossidae > Molossus > Molossus molossus. The sequence continues at coordinate 35,721,914 of NW_023425401.1, read as the reverse complement.
GAAGCAGGTTGCAAAACAGCTGTGTGTAGTATGACCCCATTTCACTGACTGAAAGATGCTCATTTACGCATAGAAAGAAGACAGAACAATATAAGTTAAGTATTGACAGTGTTTCTCTCTTGATCAAGTAGAATTATGGGTGAGTTCAACTGCTTATTTGCTGATTTGTAACTTCTACAATGAGTTGATCTCTTTGGTAATAAAGCTGTTGTCACTGGGCCTGCGGATGACTCTTGGTTTTGGGTAAGAGACTGTGGGCTGTGGACAAGAGAACAGAATATTAAGACAAACAGGAGAACTCACTTTTTTTAAGATCATTTTTGGCAGTCAGAGCATAGATAATGCTACCTGTAGAGAAGGCCAAGCACCCATCGCTCACTCGTATCAACACAGATTCACGTCTCTGTTCTTAGACAAAACATTCTGTTCTTGCTGGCAAGCCAGGAAGGTTTGGAGACAGAGCGAACCATCTGCCGTGAAGCTTTCGTGTGGCCTTTGCCGTCCCCGGTCTGTGTACTGCCCTAGTGGCCCGTGATCTGCAGCCTCTGGCCCAGGTTGCTCTCAGCTTTTCCATTGCTAAAAGTATGTGGATGCTTTTGCTCTCAAGGGTTTAAGGGGAGAGGCTTGGTGGGGTGGAGAGGACTTTGTCTCTAGTTGAAACCTGGCTCCGGCCCCTTCAAGCTGGATCACCTGGATAGTCCCTTATGTCTCAGAGTATATCAGGAAATACCTTTAAAATGGGGATTGCACCACCTGCCATGCTGCCTTTTAGGAGAATTTGAGAGACCAAAAGGAAAAGATGTGGATGGAAAATACTTACGAAAAAAGACCCGTGCAAATATTAAAAATTCCTATTAGAAGACCTAATTTTACATGGAGAGATTATCCAGAGACTCCATTTTTAATGACATTTTACCAGATCCTATTTCTTTGGAAATGTCGAGGAGTAAGTTTTGCACCAGAGAGGGAAAGCCTGGGTCCCTTACCCCAGCCGAATGCAGCTTTCCAGGGCATATCTGTTTACATGCAACAAGCAAACACCAGCTCTGAGGTTCACGCTGCAAACCTCTAATGCTTAGTTGACTCTAAGGGATTTAATCAAGCTACAGGCTATAGGATTCAAAAGCAAATTGTTTCCATTAATTTTATGAGTAATTTTGTTTTTGTTGGCTGAAAACTAAACCCGGGGCAGGAGTAGTGCACAGCGGGAGGGAGGACCTCTTGGAACAACACGGGGTTTATGCCACAGGCGTGCCTCACTACATGGTCACATAGCACACGTGTGCACGGACCCCACCGTCACTCAGTATGGTCAAAGCTGGGTTCTCCTCCCCTCTCGGCTTTTCTCTGCATCCTGGTCCCACTCTGCTCACAGTGGCTCTAAGTCTCCTTTCATCTGCATTCCCTACCAGCCTCCAAGACCAGCCCATCTTTGTTTTCTTTTTTAATTGATTTTTACAGAGAGAAAATAAAAACCACATTGATTTGTTGTTCCACTCATTTATGCATTCATTGGTTGATTCCTTTTTTTTATTATTCCTTTATTTTTGTTACAAATGTTTCTCCTTTTTGCCCTATTGACTCCCTCCTCCCGATCCCGCCCCCACCATTGTTGTCCGTGTCCATGGTTATGCATACCTGCATATAAGTTCTGTGTTTTATCTCTTCCCTTCCCCCACCACCACGCCCCCTTCTGAGGTTTGTCAGTCTGTACCCTACTACTGTGTCTCCGAGTCTAATTACTGGTTGATTCTTGTATGTGTCCTGACCTGGGATTGAACCTGCAACCTTGGTGTATCGGGCTGACGCTATAACCACCTGAGCTATCCAGCCAGGGCCAAAACCTGCCATCTTTACTGTGAACAGTCTCTTGAATTTCTGCCCTCTGATGCATTCTCTCACCTTATACTACGTTTCTGTATGAGTTCCTTCAGGCTCAACCCATCAGACAACAAACATGTATTGCATGCTTGCTGTGACCACAGGCTCTCGCTTGTCCCCCTCCGCCCTGACTGCTGACACATAACAAGTCTTCCAGAATGCTGTCTGCATCATGTCATTGCCCTGCTCAGAGATCCGAAGTGACCCCTTGTTTTTTCTGCTAAGTTTAGCCTCTTTTCTTTGAAGGTCAAGGCCTTTTTTACTCTAACTCCATTCTGCTGAAATCTACCCCTGAAGTTCCACTTTCTCTACTCAACGAGGCTGTGTGTCCATGTTTCATTCATTCTTTTCTCCACACTAATTCACTGGGCACCTGCTATAGGCCAGACACAGTGCTAAGCACCTAAGAATAAGATATGGTTTCTTCCAATAGAAGCTCCAAAAGTCTAACAATGGAAATATGTAAGGAGACAGCGTGATATGATCCGATCAAGGTTTTGTAAAGGTTTGTCCTGTGTACTGAGTGAGTTCAGAGAAGAAAGTGGCTGCTGATACCACCTGAGCAGGCAGGTTGATGATTTCATCCAGAGGGGCCAGGGAAAGGTCAGAAGGGGTCCATGGCCAGACCAAAGGAAGAGAAAGCTGAGAGCCAAAAGCTGGCATGCCTACCTAGTCCTAAAATCCAGATAGAAATCCCATGAACAGGGATAGAACTTCAAATGAGGAAGGAACTGAAGCAGATGGAGGGGAGTCAGAATGGGACCGGAGAGGGGGTCCTGGACAATCACTGAGAGCAATGTTAGAATGTGGACGGCTGGTCTTTATTAAGTAGTAGGTATTTGGCCTAAAAGCATTGAATTGGTGGGATGAAGACAGTAGTGGGAGCCAACACATGGAAGCATAGTATTATAAGCCTTAAGCATAGAATAGGTGTTGGAAATGGTATGATAGGACCAGAAAGTCGTGGTCAGGCTGAGAAGAGCTTGGATTGCCAGCCCCAGGAGCGTGGACTTTCTCTTGTAAGCATTTGAGGGTGTGGCCATCACAAAAGAGGTTGGCCAGGCAGCAGGTTTGGAACAGGTCAGAGGCGAACAAATCATTGACTTTCCCAACTGCAAGTCCTAGGAGAAGAGGTCATCAACCTAGGAGAAGGGGACACCTTTTTCTAATTTGCATTAAAGCATACATATGCTGTAAGTGGTAGCCACAGTTCTCGTCTGCATTTTAGGAAAAGGATTCTAGCAACAAATATTCTTTTATGGATTCAGTTAATGTTTATGGAGCACTTCCTTTGTCCCGGGCAGCATTCTAGACCTTGGGTACTCCGTGGTAAGTAAGACAAATACATGTCCGCCCTCAGAGCCCAGTGAAAGTAAGCAATGGTGCTTGAAATAGAAGAACTGCTTAGAAAGCTGTTAGCCCTTCCCTTGGCCTTTCTCTGTCTAATTCTGCCCTCCTACAGCTCAATTCCAGCCACCTTCCCCAGCTATAACTCTTATTGATGTTTGTCCCCAGAGCTTCTACTTCTAAAACATTTTTTTTAATTCTGATACTTAACCTTTTCCTGATTACAGAAATAACATGTTCAATACACAAATACATAAACAAGTACATAGTATGAAGAGAATATATTTATAGCCCATCATCTCACTCACTAAATGCAACCATTTCCATTAGTACATATTCCTCTAATATTTTACTTCTCTGTAGCCACCAGTATATCATGGTCATAATCATCTTCATCTTCATTATCATTATAAATTGGGCAGTAACTTCCATATTCCTGGAGAGAACATGGAATTTAGACTTGATTCCTGGAGAGAACATAGAATTTTTTTTTTATTTTTACATCTTTATTGAGATATATTTCACACATCATAAAACTCACTTATTGTAAGTGTACAGTTCAGTGGTTTTTCGTATATTCACCACGTCGTACAAACATCACCGCAATCTCATGTTTCCAGAACATTTCATCACCCTGAAAAGAGACCACACACCTCTTCACAGTCTCTCCCAGTCCCACTCCGCTGCATCCGCCACAGCCCCGGACAGCCACGGCTGTCTTTTGTGTCTGTGGATCTGCCATTTCTGGACATCTCACATAGATGGAACCGTACAATGTATGGCCTTTGGTGACTGGCTTCTTTCACTTAGCGTAATGTTTTCAAGTTTCATCCATGTTGCAACAGGCATCAGTATTGTCTTTCTTTCTTTTCTTTTTCCAAGTAATAGTTCATTCTATGGATATATACCAGATTTATTTATCCATTCTTTAGTTGATAGCCCTTTGAGTTCCTTCTTTTTGAGCTGTGATGAATAATGCTGGTGTGAACACGAGTGGCTGCGCCATGTGACATCCCACCAGCAGTGCAGGAGGATTGCGTTTTCTCCACATTCTCATAGTGTCCTTTGAAAGGAGACCAGGCTGCCCCATCTCTGGAATAGAAGGCGGGATGGCTGCTAATACACATACGTTGTGTATGTGCAAATTATGAAAGCTTTGTCTGCCAGTGACAGTCAAGTCTGGAAAGCTGCTTTTGAGTGAATCCTTCACTTTGAGGAAGGAGAAATAATATTTGTGTGGGTTAATGGTCTTCAACAGAGACACATTTGACTGTAATGTTTCTCCTTCAGCAATCACGTGAATCCAAAAGGTGGGTTTTTTTGTTTGTTTCTTTTCTTTAACTCTGACACAGGGAAAGAGCCTGAGTTTAGATATCAGGAGTTCTGGACTATTGCTGATCCTACAAAATCTGTGATAATTAAAACATTCTCTTGGCCCGGTGGTGTGGCTCAGTGGTTGAGCGTCGACCCATGCACCAAGAGGTCGTTGGTTCGATTCCCAGTCAGGGCACAGGCCCAGGTTGTGGGCCAAATCTCCAGTGGGGGGCATGCAGGAGGTCACCGATCCTTGTGCTGTCTCATCAGTGTTTCTATCTTTCTCTCCCTCCCCCTTCCTCTCTCTCTAAAATCAATAAAGAAAAAAATGTTTTTTTAAACAATATTCTCTTGGAGGGTTAGTATATTATACCTGTTAAGGGAAAAACATGCACACATATTGGATTTTATACTTGGCAACATTTCTGAAAATAACGGAGCTATAATAGAGCTGCAGGAGAAAAATACCTTCAAAAGCAGGTTGAAGGTGAAATTTTAACTCAATGAAAGAATGACAATAGGCTCAGGATTAAATAAAGTAGTGATAGAGAACAGTTAAATTATTTAAAACAACATCATCATGTCTATATCACATCTCTAAAATTTTCTGTAATTTACTTAAACATAATGATTACTGTTTTCTCTTGTAATAAATTATACTATTACAAAATTTACCTAAGTACTGTTATGTACTTCTCTGGTAAACTCTTTGCCACATGCTGCAATTAAGACATTTCTCTCTTTTTCATGTTGCAGTCAAGACACGTCAGTAAACAGTCATTTCAACGTTAGCTTGAAATCCAAATTTCAATAAAGGCAAATATTACAGGGAGTACATGGAAATCGCTTAAGACAGAGGTCAGCAACTTCTTCCAAACATATTTCTGAACATAGTAATGTTCCTTTCACCATTAATCCCATCATTCTTCTCCATTTTATTATGAAGTATTACTTTTATTTGTCAAGAACTATAATAATTTCCTATTAGGAAGAGTAAGGTAACTAATGTCTATTGAGTGATCCCTTGTAATTTTGAGTGCTGAGACTTAATGTGTGATCCATTGTAATTTTTTTTTTTTAGGACTTTTTTTAAATTTTTTTTTTATCTTTATTGTTGAATGTATTACAGATGTTCCTCCTTTTTCCCCCTCCTCCCTGCTCCCACCCCCCTCCTCCCTTTCCCCACACTGTTGTCTGTGTCCATTGGTTATGTATATATGCATATAAGTTCCTTGGTTTATTTCTTCCCACCCCGCAACCCCCCTGCCCCATTTCCCTTTGAGGTTTGTCAGTGTAACAACCAATTTGTACTTCTTAATTCCTTCAACTTTTTCACCCATTCCCCCAAACCCCCTCCCATCTGGCAACCAACCAAAAAAATGTTCTCTGTATGTATGAGAATGTTTCTGTTCTGTTTGTTCATTTTGTATGTAGATTCCATTGTCAATAAATATGTATTTATTGCCATTTTATTTGTGCATCTTTTTTATTTTTTTCTTCAAGAAGACCCTTCAACATTTCATATAATAATGGTTTGGTGGTGATGAACTCCTGTAGCTTTTTCTTGTCTGGGAAACTCTTTATATGGCCATGGATTCTAAATGACAGTTTTGCAGGATAGAGTAATCTTGGTCGTAGGCTCTTACTTTTCATCACTCTGAATATTTCTTGCCACTCCCTTCTGGCCTGCAAAGTTTCTTTTGAGAAATCAGCTGACATTCTTATGGGAGCTCCCTTGTAAGTAACTAACTGTTTTTCTCTTGCTGCTTTTAAGATTCCTTCTTTGTCCTGAACCTTTTACATTTTGATGATGATGTGTCTTGGTGTGGGCCTCTTGGGGTTCATCTTGTTTGGGACTCTCTGTGCTTCCTGGACTTGTATGTCTGTTTCCTTCACCAAGTTAGGGAAGTTTTCTGTCATTATTGTTTCAAATAGGTTTTCAATTTCTTGTTCTCTCTTCTCCTTCTGGCACCCCCAAGATGTAAATGTTGGTACGCTTGAAGTTGTCCCAGAGGCTCCTTACACTATCCTCATTTTTTTTTATTCTTTTTTCTTTTTGCTGTTCTGATTGGGTGTTTTTTGCTTCCTTAAATACCAAATTGATGCTTTGCTTCTTAGCTTTACCTACTCTACTATGGAATCTGTGTAAATTTTTCTTTATTTCAGTTATTGCCTCCTTCATTTCTGTCTGTACATCCTTCATTTCTGACTGGTCCTTTTTTATGCTCTTGTGGCCCTCACTAAGTTCACTGAAGTTCTCACTAAGTTCATTGAGCATCCTTATAAGCATTGTTTTGAACTCTGCATCTGTTAGGTTGCTTATCTCCATTTCACTTAGTTCTTTTCCTGGAGTTTTGTTCTGCTCTTTGTCTCCTCATTTTGGCTGCCTCCTTGTGTTTGTTTCTATGTATTAGGTAGAGTTGCTATGTCTCCTGCACTTCCTAGGGTGGCCTGTTGTAGTAGGTGTTCAGTAGCGTCCAGTGGCACAGCCTCCCTGATCTCTTAGCTGGGCCCTGGAGGTGCACCCCTAGTGTGGACTTCACACCCTTTTGTTGTAATTGAGTCTTAATTGCTGTTGGCACACCAATGAGAGGGTTTTACTCAGGCTGATCAGCTGCAAGGACTGGCTGTGCCCACTATCCACCGACCTCTGATTATCTTGGATGATCAGCTGTGCAGGAGCCCACCACACAGAGCAAGACTTACTTCAGCAAGGCTCTGGTACCCACTGAGTCCATTTTTTGAGTGTGTCACTTGTAGAGGTGGTTGGGTGGTGATGATGCTTCAGTGTTCTAAAGCTGTCCACTGAGTGTGCTAGCCCTGGGGCAAGGCCAGCCACTGCCTGTGTTCAACCTGGGGCCACCAGACATAAGTTACAAAGTGATCTGCAGATGGCTGCTTCTTGTGCTGGCCTTGGAGGTGCCCAGGAAAAGCCAAGTTGTGAATCAAGGCTGGCCGCTTCTAGTGCCAGGCCTGCAGCCACTTAACAAGAGGTATGGGGCTTACTGAGACCAGAAGCTGCTTGTTTGAAAGAATTTAGGAAAACCTGAAGCAGGATCCAAGACAGGCCAATCCTATGGTAAAGCAACTGGCAACAGCTTGGGTGGGCTTGAAAGTTGGTTGGGGTGGGGCCTCAGGGAATCACCAGGGCGGGGCTAGCAGTGTGAGCCAGGTTGCTGGAGCCCCAGATATGGCTGCCGTCTGCCGTCAGCCCTGTGGGAGAAGAGCTCACCAAAGGAACAAAGGCCTCTGAGAGCACGTCTGTCTAGGAGAAAGCTGCCTCTCTAGCCCTCGCCCCCTGCCAAACAGCTCAGTTCTTCCCCGTAAGTCTCTGGTGCCTTTCAACTGCCTCCCTCACACTGGAGTCTGGAGGGTGCGAGTCTAAGTAAGTCTGTGTGCGGGCCCTTTAAGAGGAGCTGCCTGGGGCTCCAGAAGCCTCATCCTCCCTCAGCCTGAGTTCCTGCTGGTTTTTTCAGCCAGAAGTGATGGGGACTTCTCTTCCTGGCACTGGAACCCTGAGCTGGACACCTGGTGAGGAATGGGGACCCTTCAGTCCTCAGGGAGGACCTTCCCTGCTGAAGTATCCTCCTGATTTTTATCCACCACACGTGGGTGTGGGTCCAGCCCGTTATACCTCTGCCCCTCCTGCCAGTCTCTATGTGGCTTCTTCTTTAATTTCATAGGTGTAGGACTTCCATTCAGCTTGATTCAGCTGGTTTTAAATGATGTTGTTCTGTAGTTTCATTGTAACTTTGATGTAGTTGTGGGAGGACGCAATACCCCGTTTACCTATGCTGCCATCTTTACCAGAAGTCTGTTTTATTTTGTTTATTGTTGACAGTATTACAGATGTCCTTCATTTCCTCCCTCCTTTTCTCTCCTCCACCCAGGCCTTCCCCACACTATTATCTGTGTCCATGGGCTATGCAAATATGTTCTTTGGTTAATCTCTTTCTGCCCCCCTCCCCAACCCCCTTCCCTCTGAGATCTGTCGGTCTGTTCCATGCATCCATTGCCTCTGGACCCATTTTGTTTATCAGTTTATTTTGTTCGTTAGATTCCACATATAAGTGAGATCATCTGATACTTGTCTTTCTTTAACTGGCTTATTTTGCTTAGCATGATAATTTCCAGGTTCATCCAGCCTGTCACAAAGGGTAAGAGATCCTTCTTTTTTATAGCTGTATAGTATTGCATTGTGTAAATGTGTGACAGCTGTTTTATCCACTCATCTACTGATGGGCACTTGGGCTGTTTCCAGATCTTAGCTATTGTAAATAATGCTGCTATGAACATATGGGTTGCCTATATTCTGATTGGTGTTTCAGGCTCCTTAGGATATATTCCCAGAAGTGGGATCACTGGGTCAGATGGCAGCTCCATTTTTAATTTTTTGAGGAAAGTCTGTACTGTTTTCCATAGTGGCTGCAGCAGTCTGCATTCCCACCAGCAGTGTATTAGAGTACCCTTTTCTCCACACCCTCACCAGCACTTGTTTGTTGGTTTGTTGATGGTGGCCATTCTAGCAGGTGTGAGATGATACTTCATTGTAGTTTTAATTTGCATCTCTCTGATGATAAGTGACATTGAGCATTTTTTTCATATGTCTATTGGCCATTTTTATGTCCTGTTTGGAGAAGTGTCTATTCAGGTCCTTTCCCCCACCTCCCCCTTTGTTTGTTTGTTTTTTGGTTATCGTCACCCAAGGATATTTTTCTATTCTTTTTTTTTTTTTTTTTTAAGATAGAGTGTAAGGGAGGGAGACAGAAAGATATGAGAGAGATACATCCATTGGTTGCCTTCCACATGACCCTGACCAGGACCTAGGATCAAACCTGCAACCCAGGTATGTGCCTTTCACCGGGAATCAAACCCTCGACCTTTAGTCTGAGGGCCGACGCTTTAACCACTGAGCCAAACCAGCCAGGACCCTTTGCTCATTTTTTTAAATTGAATCGTTTATCTTCCTGGTGTTGAGTTGTATGAATTCTTTGTATATTTTGGAAATTAATCCTATGTGTCATTGGTGAGTATGTTCTCCCATATAGTGGGTCCCCTTTTCATTTTGTTAGTGGTTTCTTTTGCTGTGCAGAAGCTTTTAAAGAAATTTAATTTCCATTAATTCAATGAAGAAATTAAGAAGTGTTACTTAAACTTTGTTCCTCATATATTTGAACTCATACTCTTTTTTTTCTTCTGGTACGTGCCCCTAGCGGGAACTGAACCCAGGACTCTCTGGTCCACAGGCCAACGCTCAACTGCTGAGCCAAACTGGCCAGGGCTGAACTTATACTCTTTATTAGTGACGATGAACAATATAACACAATGCAAGTGTTAACCCTCAATGGAATTGAGAGGAAAGAAGTAGTAGAGAAAATAGTGTTTATCGCCTTCCAAACTAAGCAACTGAAAGCAATATCTGGAAGGAAGGAAGGAAGGAAGGAAGGAAGAAAGGGAGGGAGGGAGGGAGGAAGGAAGGAAGGAAGGAAGGAAGGAAGGAAGGAAGGAAGGAAGGAAGGAAGGAAGGAAGGAAGGAAGGAAGGAAGGAAGGAAGGAAGGAAGGAAAAATTTTAAGTAACATGGTACTATTATGTTTATAGTAAGAATTGCAGAATTGCCCTGGAAGGAAGGAAGGAAGGAAGGAAGGAAGGAAGGAAGGAAGGAAGGAAGGAAGGAAGGAAGGAAGGAAGGAAAAATTTTAAGTAACATGGTACTATTATGTTTATAGTAAGAATTGCAGAATTGCCCTGGCTGGTTTGACTCAGCAGTTAGAGCGTCGGCCTGCAGACAAGAGAGTCCCAGGTTTGGTTCCTGCCAAGGGCACGTACCTTGGTTGTGATTTGTCCCTGGCCCCGGTTGGGGTCCTGTGGGTGGTGAACACTCGATGTGTCTCTTTCATGTGAATGTTTCTCTCTCTCTTCCTTCCTCTCTTTCTCCCGCTCTACCTGAAGATAAAGGCAAGAATGTCCTCAGGTCAGGATAAAAAACAAAAAAAGAATTGCAGAACAGTTAAAGTTTTAAATAAAAATGAATACATCCAAATTTTTTGTCTTCCTGCTCATTATAGAGTATGGTTATAGAGAAACTAGTTATTGGATAAAAAAGATAATGCCATTGTCCTATTGCCAACATTATATCAAACCTCAAAATAAGGTGTTGTAAATTGTTGGTCAATTTAAAAATAAGAAAGTCAAACCTAGTTTTTTACTGTAAAGAAAAGGATAAGCCCTGGCTGGTTTGGCTCAGCAGTTAGAGCGTCAGCCTGCGGTCCAGAGAGACCCGGGTTCGGTTCCCGCTAAGGGCACATACCACGGTTGCAGTTTGTCCCCAGACCTCGTTGGGTCATGCAGGAGGCAGCCACTCGATGTGTCTCTTTCACATCAATGTTTCTCTCTCTTTCTCTCTTCCTCTCTCTCCCTCCCACTCTATCTGAACAAACAATGGAAAAATGTCCTCAGGTAAGGATTAAAAAAAAAAGAAGAAGAAAAGAAAAGGATAAAAGTATGTTAAATTTTAAAGGTTTATCTTTATTTTAGTAATGACCAAAGTGCCTAAAATTATGTCATTATTTGATTCTCTTTCTTTATACATGTGTCTTCTGTTTTTGTAATTTAAGAAGTTGAGCAATATTTGACATTCATAATCACTGTCTAATTTGATATCATATCTCCTTTTCCTCTTTATCATTATCATCTCACTGAGCCATAGCGATGGAGTCAGCAGTTATCTATCACATTATGTGTATGTTAATTTCACAAATAATTTTAAAATGCATTCTTATTGGGAAGTATCCAAATAACACATAAGACTAGCTAATAAAACTTGAAAGTTTCCACCCTGCAGAAAATCTTGATCTCCTTCCCAAAGGTAGCCACTTTTAACAGTTGGTATGTATCACTCCAATCCTTTTTTTTTTTTTTTTTTGGTACATGCCCTTATCAGGAACTGAACCTGGGACTCTCTGGTCCGCAGGCCAATGCTCCAACTGTGAGCCAAACCGGCCAGGCCTCCAATCCTTTTTTATATACCTGACATTTCATGCTTATATTTCAAAGACTACTATTACTTGAATTTTGCTTATGTGTAATCTCCACCCTTCATTTTCCTTATTGGAGTAAAGAATGGCAAAACCATTACCTCACTAGGATTATTTTGAAGAGTAGGTAAGTTACAGGTTTTGTCCAAGGACCTTTGATTCAAATTAGACATGACTGGCATTGTATCCCTCAGGATGGGCTGGGGTTTGGTAGGGCTTCATACAACAAATGTTTATTTCTTACTCACACTTTATGTCCATTGTGAGTCACTGGGGGACCCTGCTTGGCAACACAGGTTAACAAAGTCTGCAACTCCACACATGCTTCCTCAGTCACCTTGGCAGGGGGTGGGGGCGCAGCGGGAGGAATGCTGGGCCTTAAAGCAGTCACATGGAAGTGCACGTTTCATTGGTCAGAGCAGGTCACATGGCAATGCCTAACTTCCAGGGGAGCTGGGAAGGGCATTCCACCAGGTCCAGAAAGCAGAGAGCTGGAAATGAGTGAACAGTACTAATGACCCCCGTAGAAATGTTAGCAAACACTAGAGATCATGCAAAGCATTTCTAGGGCAAGGTGAAACGTCATTCCTCGTTTTCTTTGATCCTGGAGATATTGAAGAAAGCTTTCCAATGGAGGAAAACAAGTCTGGGGGCAAAAATGGAGGCTTGCTGGGTGTCAGGCATGGAAAGGAGCGTAGATTGAGGACTTCAGTAAGAACGGAAAGTGAGGGAGACAGGGCGTCACAGTGAAATAGCTGGTCCCACGTGCGAGCAGAGATCGAGCCCACCTTCTAGGTCTGAAGAGGGTTGCAAACTGCAGCCCAGGCGAATTCTTCCTCAGTCTCCTCTCTACTTCATCAGATGTGGGATGCTTGCCCCTCTCAAAGGACCTCAGAGCCTCTTGATCCAAACTTTGTGCTCAGCTCCTGGTACTGCGTCTGGTGTCTGGTTCAGCGTTGTGTATGTGTCTTGGCCTTTGTATAGCCTGGTGCTTCCTCACTGTGCAGCATCATTTACTGATCCAGGGTTGGCAGCACCGTGGCCACGAAGCTTCACCAGCCACTAAAGTGATCACATCCCTCGATTCCTCCAGAGTCTCTAAAGAGCATCCTGTTTTCTCGATGCTTAAAAGTTAAGGAAAGGTGACTCCCTGGTGTTTAAAAGAAAGACGTCAAATGAAAAAAAGTTTAGATTTCATTATGCCCAGTCCAGTGTTTTTCTTCAACTTCCTCTACTTTGGTTTAATTGTAGAAGGATGACAAGTCTCCAAGATGCTTGGGATCTTAATGGATGTGTTTAGAATTTCTCTTCAGAGTATTCCTTGAAAAATACCAACAGCTGTCATTCAGATAGTGTGGGCTGTGTCAGCGTGTTGAGGGAAGGGCCAATCAGGGAAGAGGAATCGGGAACTTCAACAAGGGCAGACCAGGAGTGGTCTTGCTGCATTTGATCCGGTGGAACCTGTGCTCCAAACATGTATATTTTGATTTAGGAACTCTTAGTCTTTTTTCTCAAGAGGGAAAAATGGTATAAAATGATGGTGTATAGAAGTAAAATGATGTGACTGGAGAACCGCAGTTCTGTGCGAATTCCCTTCAGCACCCACACCAGTGAACAGAGCAGGGGAAGGAGCAGGGTAGAGGGACAGCAGTGTGGTTGCTATGACAACCGTGTGCTGATTGGAAGGAGGCTGAGAAATCCTGATTCATCCCTGACTTCACATTCCCTCTTTCCCTTCTTAACGGGCTCCTGATGACTTGCAGCCCTCGGGGTCTCGGTGCTGTCAAGCCAGGTCACAGAAGGACACGGTGTAACCAGACGCAGCTGTCCCCAGCAAGGAAGGCACAGCAATTCTCGTGCCTGAGGCGAACAGGGTACGCATGTAAATAAGATTTAAGCAAGGAGATGAAAATTAGCAGAATCATCAGAAAGCCAAGCTTACAGGCCAAGTTCTGGTACACCGCAACTCTGGAATGACAGAACGAAAGTAAGACCATAGAAGCTGGATCAGTCCATGGAAAGCAGATGTAGACCATGGCTTGGTCTTCTGATGATAGGAAGAAGCACTAGTGATGATAAGAAAAACAAAGCTTTGTCCAGACAGTAGGAATGGGAAGTACTTCACTAATAGCTTCCACTTTCTCAACCATAAAATAAAATACCTGCCTCAGAGGTTATTGTGGGGACCAGAGGCACAATAAATCCCCTCCAACTTCTCAGAAGAATTATCCGTGACTTTTTCTGACAGGTTGAATATGGGTGGGTATATTAAAAGCATTTGCAAAATTTTGGTCGATACTGTTTTTATCTTAAAAGGGAAAAGAAGAGCCCAGGGTCACTGGCAAAACTATGAGAAGCCTTCATAATATTTTTATATTCACAATGAAATAAAGCTCATGAAATAAAGTGCTTACTCATGGTATTTCATATAATTTGTAAGAATGGGTACTATGGAATTAGTTTCCTGTCTCTTTTATCCTGCAATAATGTGGATACTTCACTGATGACTTTAATAAAAAAGGAAAAGGAAGGAAGAGTGAAGAATTGTATTTGGGGAAAATAATTTGTGAGTCAGCTCCTCATACTCTGAGAATCATCGACTTAGCTCTCTATGTAGGAATCCACACGCCCTTATGCTTCTGTTGGCAACTGTCTTCATCAGATAGGTTGGCCCAGGTTCGTGAGGGACACATGATGCATAGACTGGATGAGATTTGGGTTTTGGGTTTTGGGTTTTGGGTTTTGTGTTGGTTGGTTGGTTGGTTGTGTGTTTATCATTGAGGGGAGGGCGTAGGAAATCCTGAAAGCCTTTTTCCTTCTTGACAGGGGTGTTCCTAGACAGTGCCGCTTGTTTGCAGGGAATTGCCTTTAACTGCTTAACTTCCTTGAAAGGTATTTTCTCCGCAGTGTGCTCAGCATTCTGACGTGCTAATCCCGAGGTTCTTGACCTGGGTCTGTGGGTCTGTTCATGAAATTCAGGTCTGTTAACCAACTGGATTGTATGAGAACAGCGGCCTGTGGCTGTATGGATGATCTTCTGGAGAGCACCCCTTAGTGCTCACCTGGTTCTCAAGTTCAGCAGCTATTCAGAATGGTTAGGAATGGTCACAATCTGAGGGCTCTGTGCCTGTTCTTTTTTATTGGCAGTTTTATTTACCAGTGTTTTGCTCACTGAGGAGTTGGTGAGAGTAGGAAAGAGGGGATGACATTAAATAAGTTTCTGGGGGCCCTGGCCAGTGTGGCTCGGTTGGTTGGGCGTTGTCCCGTGCATGAAGAAGTTGCTGGTTGAATTCCTCCTGGTCAGGGCGCATGCCCAGGTTGCAGGCTCAATCCCCACCCCGGGGTGTGTGTGCAGGAGGTAGCCAATGAATTTTTCTTTCTCTGTCTTCTTCTCTCTCTAGAAATCAATAAAAATATTTTAAAATAATAATAAAATAAATACATTTTTATAAGAAAAATTACATTTTCAGATTCTGAATTAAAACTGATCTCTCCTGCCCTGGCCAGTTTGGCTCAGCGGTTAGAGCGTCGGCCTGCGGTCCGGAGAGACCCGGGTTTGGTTCCCGCTAAGGGCACGTACTTCGGTTGCAGTTTGTCCCCGGCCCTGGTTGGTTGTGCGGGTGGCAGCCACTCGATGTGTCCCTTCATGTCGATGTTTCTCTCTCTCTCTCTCCCTTCCTCTCTCTCCCTCCCACTCTATCTGTACAAAAAATGGAAAAAATATCCTCGGGTGAGGATAAAAAAAAAAACAAAAAACTAATCTCTCCTATTACATAGCAATGTAACATTTTCAGTACAATATTATTAAAAATTCATCAAATGATGCACTGACAATTTGTGCAAGTAAAATTTACCTAAAAACTATAAATCTCTATTGGGCTCTAATTAATAATATGTATGTTTAAGGGTGACGTGTGCTGCTTTCTGCAGCATTCTTTGAAATGCATCATGATAATAGGATGAATTCATGGATAGATAGAAAGATAGGTGATTAGATGTGTTACAAAGCAAACATTTCAAAATGTGAATCAAAGAATTTGTGTAGTGGGTATATAGATGTTTACTGTATAATTCTTTTGTTTTTCCATATGTTTGAAAATTTTAATAAAATGTTTGGGAACTATATGATCATAACATTTACAGAACTTACAACTTTAGATGTCATAGCAGACAGAGCAAGTGTGGAAAAAAGTGAATAGAAGTTGGTTTTATAACTCAGTTATATATTAAGTTAATTTGGAGGCCTTTCTTTAGTGCATAGAAAGAAATCAACTTACGCCCAGCCGGTGTGGCTCACTGGTTGAACATCGACCCATGCACCAAGAGATCTCTGGTTCAATTCCTGGTCAGGGCACATGCCCGGGTTGTGGGCCCAATCTCCATGCAGGAGGTAGCCATTCGATGTTCTCTCTCATTGATGTTTCTATCTCTCTCTCCTTCTTTCTTCCTCTCTCTCTAAAATCAATAAAGAATTTAAAAAAGGAAATGGCCCTGGCCGATATTGGCTCAGCGGTTAGAGCATCGGCCTGTGGTCCAGAGAGACCCTGGTTCGGTTCCCGCTAAGGGCACATGCCTCGGTTGCAGTTTGTCCCCGGCCCTGGTTGGTCGTGCGGGTGGCGGCCACTTGATGTGTCCCTTTCATGTCGATGTTTCGCTCGCGCTCTCTCTCTCTCTCTCCCCTTCCCACTCTATCTGAACAAAAAATGGAAGAATGTCCTCAGGTGAGGATAAAAAAAAAAAAAAAAAGGAAATGGACTTACACAGATGCCCCTTGACTTATGATGGAGTTACATCCCGATAAACCTGTCATAAGTTGAAAATACCAGAAGTCGAAAATTCATTTAATACACCTCACCTCCTGAACATCGTAGCTTGGCCCAGCCTACCTTAAATATGCTTAGAACACTGGCCTCTGGTTGGGCAAAGTCGCCTTGCTGCTCCTGCCGCCCAGCATCACAAGAAAGTGTTGTGCTGAATAGTGCTACCCTGGGAAAAGATCAAAATTCAAAATATGGTTTCTACGAATGTGTATGGCTTTCACACCATTGAAAATTACAAAAACAAAAATTGCAAATCGAACCATCAAAAGTCGAGAACTGCATTCGAATTTCAAGTGCAAAGAACTTACCGTCAGAGGGGTTCCTGTCATGTCTGTGAAGCGCTCCGAACAGGGACCGCGATTGCATACTTTTTCCAGGTCGGGCGGTGGTTGCAGTTTCCTGGGGAGGTGGTTTTACCATAAAGCTCTTCTCGCCATTAGTTGTTTTCTAGTCCCTCTAAATATTTCTTTGCTTGATTTCACACCATTAATCTTAGTAATTCCCTTCTACCCTATCTGCTTCAGATACTTCTTATCTTATCTGAATCACCCATCGCTAGTATGTTGGCAGTCTTAAGCATTCTACAGCCCATGGAGCTAAAAAAAGATTTCCTCTGTTCTCCTGTACATTTTACCAGACGTGCGTCAGTCCTCAAAATCAACCTGTTCGAATGTTTCCTAATAAGGAAGGACTGAGAGAAATGAGGTTCAACTTCACCATGTTAATCCAAGCATGAGTAGTTTTATATCCTGACTAGACCAAGGTGCTCAGTAATTGATTAAGAGAACGATATAAACCCTAACACTAAAACCCAGGAGGTTAGTAATCAGAAAACAAAGGGCCTTTCCATTTCAGCAGCTCAGGCCCTGGCTTAGTGCTCATAACATCTCAGGCAGAGCCACTACATCGAACAATTGCAAACGATACAAATCCAGAACAGTTTATTGGAGCTGATTGGGCTATTTTGTTTTGCTTGTTTGTTTCACATTTGTATACTTCATACAGTGTACATTCTATTTAATTGCTATTTTAAATAGAACTCTGGTGGGGTTTTTTTCCCCATGATAAGCTGAAGCAACTAAGTCACTAGATCTGTGGTTTGTTTTTTGTTTTTCCTTCAACTGACCCCAGTGTTCAAAGTCACAACTTTTGAAAAGAGCTTAACAGAGTATCATGAGACGTGATGGGTGCTTAGGGTGCAGTTTTAATGCCAACAGACTGGAAAACAAACAGCATAACCCAGACGAGACATGGCTTTGTTCTTTAGCATCTGTGTGAAGAGGAAATAGGAGCTTTCTGGGATGTGCTCCCTCTCACAGGTGTGGAAGAGAGGATGTCACATTCCGGGCTTACCACCCCGTGTGTGGGACTTCGGTTGGGGGAAGGCAAAAGGGTGTTGCGTTGCCTCTCACAATAAGATTTGAATACACTTAACTCTGCTGGTGCATTTGTGTCATAACTGCCACAAGTAGACACTGAACAAGCATGAAGCATTGCTTCGTCCCACGAGCCTGGTGCGTCCTGGCTCCTGGCTCTGGGTTTTCCAGTTGCGTTGCCAGTGGAAGTGACTGATCCCAGGCCTGCAGCCCCTGCTCTTTGCTGTGCCACCAAACCACTGAGCTGTTGGCACTTTAATTGTTTTATACCAGGAGGAAACCAATTATGGTGATGGGAACGTCTTATTTATTAGACATTACAGGCTTCACATTTTTAATGAGCTGAACCTCCTGGTCCACATTGTGCAACCACAGTGAATCAAGACAAGAGTGTAGTGATGACGTTTTCTAATTCATTGCAGTTGCTTTTTAAAAGATTTGACAGTATTTCATAACTCCAAAGGCTGCAATTTAAAGTCAGTCTGAGGTTGTGTGCTAATCAAAAACAGTAAATCATGTTTGACTTATAAAGGACAGCAGAGTAAGCAGTAAAGCTAGGAGTCGGTATATATTCTTTTTTTCCCTTTTCCTTTTAAATGCATAGACAAATATAAAGATACATATGAGCAAACTATTTATTATCTAAGGAGTCTTTCTGGTACATGAAAAGGTCCAAATTATCCGCATGGGCTACATTTTGAAAACTGCATTCCCTTAGGTAGAAGTTTAGTTTCTATGTCATCATTAGTCCTGGGCACGCTGGATACTTCTCACAGGCAGGATAAGACCTTTCAACATGAAGTGTTACAAACCTGGTGCATTGTGAGCAGTCGCAACAGTTATTTGAAGAATCGTCGCATTATCTAATTCAATAGCGTCCTGAAGAAGACAACTCTTCACCGACACACTTCACAGAAGCCGCTGAGCCTTCATCTGTGTGAAGAGTACTCGGCTGCCCTGGGGTTAGAACCTGGGGACTCCCCACTCAACAGCCTCCTCACTACACACAGATAAAGCCCAAACTCATAATCGGCACAGAAGGTGCTCCGCTCCACCACCCTGACCCACCCTCTCAGCTTTCGCCGCATCTGTTTTCTAACATCCAATTATGTGCCTGCCCCATTGGCCTCCTTCCTCCCTTTCTACACATTAAACTTTTATTTATCTTTCAAAGCCCGGTTCTTTCTCACTGCATTGGCACCTGTAGGATAACACTTCCATTTTCCATTTGGACTTATAGGTTGTCTTGGCCAGCATCCCCTTCCAAACTCTCGAGGCTCCTAACGACAGCAGTGGTGCGTTGGTAAATAGTTAACAGCCAGCTCTTCAGAAAGAATGCAGAAAAGCCCTAATTGGTCATGCTTGTCTTGTAGCTCATGGTATAACCCCTCCTTCCATTGCCAATTTCAAGGGTGGCTGTGTTTAACAACTGGTTTGCAAAATTCCTGAAAATGTTACCATTTGACACTTGTGAGCCAGTTCAAGCCAGCCCCAGACCACCACCCGGGTTTTGCTTTACTAGTCCTGGTATTATTCTCCCGTTACCCCGAACGCTGTGCTTTGCTGGAAGAAACAGATGCTCAGTAAATGTTTTCTGAATTGAAATAGGCAGGCCCATTGACGGCTTGGCTCCACCTCTGCTCACTGAGCAGGGGTCCTTTGCCACGGAGATTCAGGCAGTATTTACACTTCTTGTCATTTGAGAGCGGTGGCCTCAGCCATCTCCTCCAGGCCACACGTGTGGGTTTAAACGGACGGGTTTATTGACAGTGCAACTGAGAATTGTGGTGAAGAACGCGCTGATGGTCTCGAAGCCGGCAGCCTCGTTAGAGCGGAATGGGGTCCACCGCGGCTTCAGTGACAAGCTTACAGAGGGAAGTCCGAAGCAGGGTCAAGGAGAGAAGGGCTTAGAGGAGAGAAGGCCAGGCCGGGGGCTCTGTTCCCACCTTCTCATCAGCAAATGCTCGGTCATTCTCGGGGTTCAGCATTTGTAACGTCTTGGTGACGCACGTTTCAAGATTGGAATGTCAGTGTGTTTTAGTTCATGGAGTCGAGTGCCAAGCTCACTGGCTCTGTTTTTCCAATAAACTTGGACATGGCAGCAGATCAATCCTGTTGTTTCTGTTAGGGTGACCAACTCAGTCTGGCTTGCTCCAGTTTCAAAACTGAAAGTTCCGCATCCTGGAAACCCCCTCCGTCCTAACGACCAGGATGGGTGGTAGTCATTCTGGCTCCTGCAGGGGTGGGGGACCTTTTTTCTGCCAAGGGGCATTTGGATATCTGTAGCATCATTTGAGGACCATACAGAGTTATCAGCTTAAAAATTAGCCTGCTGTAGTTGGCCAGGGTAACTTGGTGAGGGGTGTGAAGTTAGCTGGTCCTGATTTCTCAGGCCTGATGTGGCCAGATTCTCCTCATCCCTGCAAGGTACCAGCCCGGTGGTGAGTGTGCCAGCAGTTAAACTGGGAGCAGACCTCTTGCTGCCCATGTGCAAGAAGACATGGAACCAGTGACTAAAAGGATCGGAACCTTTAAAAAGTTTATAAAAATCTCTTTTCTTTTTAAGATTATGGTTCTATTTTTCAGACACTTTCACTGAATGCAAGAATAAATGGAAATGTACTTTGGATAGGAGAAAATGCTACATGAGCACACAATGCTGGTATTTATTTCTCCTAACAACACACATGTTCCCTGATTATAACTGTTAGAACTCATCTTGGGTATTAGAGAAATATAGCAACGTGTTATATAGTAGCATAACCAGTAACAAAATACTTTACGATAACCAGTTCCAGTTTTGTGGAGAGTGCACATCAGATGACTTTACATGTCGATACCGTCTTAGCTGCCATGAGCCAGTGCTCAGTGATGTGTCCTTTGGGGAGAGCTGTTCATGGGCACCGTTCACATTGTAATGCAGCCACGTGGGAAAGCTGGTGGGGAGCGGAGCGGGCGCTCTGGTGTCCTGGACCCTTCTTGCTGACATTTCCTGGTGGACATGATGTGCTACGGCAGGGTCCACAACATGTCCCGTGTGACAGTATCAGAGTGTGCGCTGCCCCACAAGAATAGATGTTTTTGTTATAGTGTGATAGTCATGTTTCTACCTGTGTTCAGCAAAACATCACAGTAAAAATTGTATGGCTTATGGGGAAAAAGTAGAACAAAGGGCAGACCAATCAAAATGCATTCCATTCGGGCTGCTGTCACAGAACACTGTAGACTGCGCAGCTTATACGCAACAGAAATGAATTTCTCGCAGTCTGGAGGCTGGGAAGGCTAAGATCAGGGCACCGGCAGATTCAGTGGCTGGGAAGGGACCTCTTCCCCTTCTTGCTGGTCTCTGCTCTCGTAACCTAGTCTCCTCCCAAAGGTTCCACCTTGAAATACTAGCACATTGGGGATTAGATTTCAGCATATGAATTTAAGGGGACACAGACATTGAGTCTCCAGCATGTAGCACTCACAAAAGCAGTTAAAAAACACTAATAGCCCTGGCCGGTTTGGCTCAGTGGTTAGAGCATCAGCCCGCGGACCAGAGGGTCCTGGGTTTGGTTCCCGCTAGGGGCACGTACCTCGGTTGCAGTTTGTCCCCAGCCCCAGTTGGGTCGTGTGGGTGGCAACCACTTGATGTGTCTTTCTCACATCGATGTTTCTCTCTCTCTCCCTCTCTTCCTCCCTCTCTCCCTCCCACTGTATCTGAAGATAAATGCAAAAATGTCCTCGGGTGAGGATTAAAAAAAAAAAAAAAAAAAAAAAACTAGTAAAAATACTAGCATAATTTATGGGTGGAGAAGCTTGGAGGGAAGGGTTGGAGATATCAGACTTTGGATGGAAGGGAAAAATGGGCCAAGATCTGGGAGAACTGTACAGTAGACAGTTCATTCCAAGACAGAGCATGTGGCCCAGCCCAGCCAAGGGGACGCCTGCGGGTGAATGGACAGCAGGTGCAGGTCCAGACACCTCCTCCGCTTGCCCGCTGATGCTTCTGCCTCCTGCCCAGGGCTGCTGTGAGTTGGTAGCTGGAAACGTTCACATTGGGAAGAAATCTCTCCTGTGAACCGACACAGCTTTTGGGTTATGCTGACGCCATTCTCTATTTACCTACAGAAATGCGTGTTTTAGCTTTGCAGATTTCTGCTAAATAGATGGTTTATGAGACAGATTCAAATTGTAGATCATCATATATATTGAGTTCATAATGTTGAGCATGAAAACTTTCTGTGCCTCAACACCAGACAAGTTTTCATTGGAGGGAAAAAAACACCCCAAAATGAAGTCACATCTCCTCTCAGATCTTTTAATTAAAGTCAGACCCGAATCCAGTCCTCATGTTTCCTTGACTGCTAACTACTTAAGAAGTGTTTATGAGATTGTGTGTGTGTGTGTTTTAAGTTTTAGAAAATGCACATGCTGCTGCTGGGTTACATGACTTTGTATTTGGTTATTTAAATACAGTTTAGTAGGACTGTAATATCTAGGGAAGGTTCAAGTGTCAGAATCCTATTTAATTAACTTATACCCACTTGGGAGCCCATCGATTATAAAGGTTTGCTGAGCAAATAAAGCTTCAAATATGAAATCCTTGAAAAGAATAAGCCACATTTGATGAAAGCTTTTCTAGTCTTAACTTTGTCGTTAAAACTATTTCAATGAGCCACTTCAAACCTTACAGTCTATTTATGTATGTGTGGATGGTTTTATATATATGATCTTTTAAAAAGATTGACTGGCCCTGGCCGGTTTGGCTCAGCGATTAGAGCATCGGCCTGCAGTCCAGAGAGTCCCGGGTTCGGTTCCCACTAAGGGCATGTACCTTGGTTGCAGTTTGTCCCCGGCCCCGGTTGAGTCGTGCGGGGGGCAGCCACTCTATGTGTCCCTTTCACATCAATGTTTCTCTCTCTCTCTCCCTCCCACTCTATCTGAACAAAAAATGGAAAAAGTGTCCTCGGGTGAGGATTAAAATAAATAAATAAATAAAAAGATTGACTGTCGTGGTAGTCCTGGCCTTCTCTGAGACAGGACACACTCCCAGCACTGCTATCCTGTGGTCCACATGTGTCTGAGATGTGACCAGTGTTTTACATTTACATAAAATTGATTTACTAAAGAGTCTCGCCATTAAGATACAGCATCCTTTTCAACCACAGCTAACGACACGTTCATACGATGCCTGGTCGGGGATTTCAGTAAACGTCTGTTGATAATGATGCGTGTTGAAACATGTTAAGTCAGTCTCCCGTGTGAGAAAGGCTTCGTTTTGAGACGTAACACTTATAGCATCGCCTAAAAATTTTTAATTAAGATCACCACTTTGGCATGAAACTTCAAATGTGCACAGTCGCCGCGGTTAGTGCATCCATATGGATGCTACCAAACAGCTTTCAGCCGAAGCGTTTGGGCTGTTTTGCATGACGGACCTTCTGTTAAGTTTAAAACAAAAGCCCGTCATTCTCTGCATTCATTTTAATTAATACTCTCTGGCTGGTCTCAAAGATGTGTTCTCTTCCGGGGGTGGGAAGCATGATTATCACACGTCAGAAATACGTTACAGAAGTAGATTTGACTGATTTTCTACTTCCTTCTGTTTCGACCCGTTTCTTTCCACCCCCCAAGGAGCTGCAATGCAATGTCAGAATAACTGAAAACACCGATTTCAGATGTTCTCAAAGAAAACCTATATTTCAGCCAAATCATGGCATAATTAAACTCTCTCGAAAAATGAAGACATTAAGCTGTCCCCAGCTTTTTAAAAATCAGTTTGAAGTTTAAAACTTGTCATTTTGAGGCCAACATTATTCATATAAAGTCTAGAGTATAAAATGTGAGTATATGGGTAACAGATACACAAATGAACATAGGTCATGGGTGTGTGTATTTGTGTGTGGACATGATAGGGCGACTTCAGAGAGATCTGGACTTGCCCAGGTGCTTAGGGTTTAGTAACCTTTGTGGACTGACTTTCCCAGTTGCCAAATCTGCTGGAAGATGAATTAGGTACAAAAGATTAGTTTGTTTTTTGTAGTATGTTAAGCAAAATCAAATCCAAAGTGGCACAGCCTGGAAGGTTTTATTTTTCCTGGTTATTTTTCTTCATATATATATATTTATAATCTTCACCCAAGGATATTTTTCTATTTATCTTCAGATAGAGTGGGAAGGGGGAAGAGAGATAGAGAGATCCATGTGAGAAAGACACATCGACTGGTTGCCTCCCACAGGACCCCGACCAGGGCGGGGACTGAACTGCAACTCAGGTGCGTGCCCTTGACTGGAATCAAACCCGCAACTCTTGGGTCCACGGGCCAACGCTCTAACCACTGAGCAAAACTAGTCGGGGCTTCTGGTTATTTTTCACGTGAACTCTTATTAATACGGTACTAGGGGAAGGGAAGCTTTCTTAACTTTGTTTTCTGCGAAAACAGAATAAATTCTATAGACAGTTCTGTGTGTTAGTTAAGGACCAGATTTTCTAACTATTTTCAAACATCTCCCCTACAGTCACTCTCCATATACCTTCAGAAAAACATTCACTCTGATGGCCACTGGAATCTTCCAACTACCTGGGTGCCTAATTTAGGCCAGTTTTGAATGCTGCCTTAAAAAGTAGACAGTTAAAGTTATCTCCCCAAATCTTCATTGCATTATTAAGAATAAGATAAATGTGAAAATTACAAAGCAGAATTGTAATTCCCAGAGCACATGGATAAAGTCGTTCACCCAACATGGGAGTCAACGGCATGAAACCGTACGACTGTTCTAGAACACCACCACAGCAGGTCTGGTGCATGTCCCTCGTCATCCCAGCCTGTGGAAGCTCACTGGGGTAGCCACCGGATTTCACGCAAAGATACCCTAATTTTCTCAGACTGTCTGGATTTTTTTATTTTTATTTTCTTTTTTTGAAAGCATGTAATTAGTTACGTGCCTGTCTTTAAATGCCTCCTGATGTACCAGTTACTTGGAGTCTACATTAGAAAAGGAGGTTGGAATTAGATTTATTCCAGGCTAGAAACCGATAAAAGCTAAACTTGGTCAAATGACGTACATTGTTTTTCTGGAACATAACTCCGTTATTTTATAATTCTATCCTGTCTTTACTGTCGTGAGGTAGCTTTCTTTCCATCAGGTTTTAGTGGTTGTACCCTCTCTGTTAGTCATCTTTACAAAGAAGTCTCTCAAATAGAAGTGAGCGGATTACCCTATGGCTTCACACACATCCTGGTGAATATCCTGTTCACAATGTAGGCGATGAAAGGAAAGCCTACAGTTGTTGTGACTTAGAACCAAAATAATTACTTCTCTGCAGTGAAGTCTTAAGGGGGTGGGGGTAGGGGTGGGGGTAGATGAACCTGCCTCTAGAAAAATACTTTGTGGAGGGAAAGTGCAGCAGGAAAACAATCGTTTTAGTAATTTATGAAAAACAGTAAAACAAACACAGTACCTTCGAGTGGGTAAATAAGGCTGGCCAAAGAAAGCCCATCTGATCACACGGAAGCAGCCCGAGCTAGGGTCCCCGGCTATGTCATCCCGCCCAGAGTAAACGTCGTGTGTGTACAGGGGGCGCGTGCGTATGTACACACAGAGATGTTACGGGAGGACAGAGGAAATTAGAAGGAGCCTGGCCCATTTCTAATGTGGGTCAGTTTGCTTGCATTCAGCACGTAGGGCTCCGCATTCGGTTTGGTCAGAGTCATGGAGCACTCCTGGCTGATGCCTCAAATCAGAAATGCATGAAGTGCAGCTGCAGAGATAATACATTTTCCCCAAAGGCTTAGGCTGAGCAAATTAGGTGTCAATGGGGTGCCTGCGCAGGCAGCACTCTCTCTAATTAGTCTCTCGAGCCTAGTTGGTGGCGGGTATGAGATGATCTAATCAATTGGTCTGTGTCTGATGGCTCCTGTAAAAATCCTACCAGGCAGACTCTCCCCCACAGGTCACCCACCTGCACAGCGGGGCTGCTCATTTTCATTTTTCATCTCCTCCATCACATGACGCTGACAGTTGGTTTTAAGAAAATTGAATCCAAAAAATATCTAGTTCATAGGGCACATGGGTCAGAACAAAGTTGCATTGTGGGTACCAGCGATCCAATTAATTAATATTTATAGCTGAGAAGCTCTATGTAGATATTTCTGAATAAGGATTTTTATCAATAAAATCCAATTTCTTGTGTAAAGCATTCATTTCTAGAGAAAGAGCACTGTAAAAGCAGAAAGCAAGATAAAAATGGCATCCATTAATCTACTGATTTATATACCTATGAACTGATGTGCACACAGTTGAGCTTGTAATTTATCTTCACTGTTCATTTGTGTTGTGTGTGCGTTCTGTTTCAATAATCTATTACATGTAAGGGAAGGATTTACATCACTATTATAGTTTGCTTCCCTATGAATGTCATAGACTCTCCTTTCGCCTACATCCCCATCACATGTATGATTACATTTAGATTTTAAAGAATTTTTCTAGCAGTATATTCACCTACCTTGAAAACCGAAACATACCAGTGTTGCCCAAGGAGGAAAAAGGGGCATCGCGTGCCGCTGGTGAACAGTGTCGGTCAGGGCACCTGGCACAGTGTGGGCTACGGAGTCATCTCTCAGAGATGGGACAGGGTCTAGCTCTCGTGGGCACCCTCCTCCTCCTTCCTCTTTTTTTTTTTTTTATCGGATCCTTTCTTTAAATGTCTGACCCCAAACCTAATTAAGTGGATGTATCCAAAATCACTGTGTTCACCATTCATTATTCAATTACTATCATTATATATGATCCTTTATTATCCGATTCTACTTATGCCCTGGCTTAAGTATATGTGATTCTTACAGAGATTACACTTGAACAGTAAGGACAACAGCAAGGATACACACTGTCAATGGCTTCAGAAACAGTCTTAAGTCAACCAACACGATAGTAGCATGCCGTGGACTACGGTGACTACAGTTCATTGTTTCGTGAAATCAAATACACTGAAAAGCAAAGTATTCTTTTCAAATAGAATGTCATGGGTTTCTAAGAGGTTGGCTTGCAGGTAGGTGTTAGTCTTACCCGCCTTTCTCAGCCATTGGTACATCTGTGGACGGCCCGCTCTGAACCCGGCAGTGTGCTCTCTCGGCAAGGTCACGGCGTGTGCCCTGGGCAGTGTGCCCTGAGGGACCTCTGCATCTGAGAACATCTTCCACTCCCGAGTTCTCAGATTCCTCCTTTTCCCTTCCTTTACATTCAACATCTGTGTACTGAGCACCTGAGCTGGGTCTGGGCTGGGCTTTAAGGACACAGTGGTCAACAAAACGAAGCTGAATCAAGAATTAATGATGCCACCTGCCCCCTTACTTGATCCCTCACAGGCAGTGTCCTCACCCCTCAAGAGGGACTAAAGGAAGTCACTGGTTCAGGAGGTCAGCTTGACCCAGGTCTGCGTTCTGTTGAACATGGTGGCGTGGAGCAGAGCCAGACAAGGACTGTGTTTTGGGTGTGGCTGTGGGACCACCATGCCTAGGCAAGCGGATGTCGGGACAAACCCACACTCCCTTTCGGCCAGGAAGGAGCTTGAATCTCAGCTGCTGCTTAAGCGACACGGAAGAGAAAGGGCATTTTGGTCATCTGCTTAATAAAAATATTGAGGTTGGTAGTGGGGTTAGGGACTGTCCAGAGATGCTTGTAGACAGACAGGTGAGGTTGAAATGCTACAGGGACAAGTGTTCTTTCTCACCTTGATCATGGGCCTCAGAAAAGATGCCACATGCCTACATCAGAATGCATGATTATAGGGGAGCAACAGGGAGAGCAAAAGGGAGATTTCCTTCATGTCCCTGGAAAAGCACAGCGTGGGATGAGAGCTAGACCGTAGTTTCCATGTCATTTCTGTTAGAGTGGTGACTTTTTTAAAGAAGAGGTCTGATAAAGACATAACTGGACAACCTTGCTGGGCTGAGGGGTGGCCAAGTGAGCCACATGAGAACTGTGGCTCAGCAGCAGTTATTCGAGCTAACAACTGAGGAGTTTCGATTTAGTGGTAGCAGAAGCCTATGTGTGGTACCCATCGACCCCCAGCCCTCTCTGTCCACCCCTACACCTCTCCCAGAAACGGAAGGTCAGGACTCTCGTCTCCATCTGGCTCACTGAGGACAGAGCACTTCTGTGAAGGGAATGCTACCCCCCCCTCTCACCGTGCACCAGAATAACTCAGAGTGGATCAAAGATCCACACGTAAGGACTAAACTCTTAGAAGAAAACCTGGGAGTAAATCTTTATAACCGTAGATTTGGCAACGGATTTTAAGATACAAACCAAAACCACAAGCAACAATATAAAAAGTGGGTAAATTGGACTTCATCCAAATTAAAATGTCTTGTGCATCAAAGAACACCGTTGACATAGTGAAAGGCGATCCATGAAAAGGCAGCAAATATTTGCAAATCAAGATACAAATGTATGAAGAGCTCCTACAACTTAACAAGAAGACACCTCAATTTAAAAAGGGGCCAAAGACTTGAATAGATATGTCTCCAGAGATAGACAGATGGCCAATGAGCACATGAAAAAGTACTCAACATCACTAATAATTAGGGAAATGCAAATAAAAACTACAGTGAGATACCAGTTCATACCCACTGGGATGTCTATAATCAAGAAAAAACAAACAGCCCTGGCCAGTTTGGCTCAGCAGTTGGAGCATCAGCCTGCGGTCCAGAGAGACCCAGGTTCGGTTCCCGCTAAGGGCGTGTACCTTGGCTGCAGTTTGTCCCCGGCCCTGGTTGGGTCGTGCGGGTGGCAGCCACTTGATGTGTCCCTTTCACATCAATGTTTCTCTCTCTTCCTCTCTCTCCTTCCCGCTCTATCTGAATAAAAAATGGAAAAATGTCCTCGGGTGAGGATAAAAAAAAAAAAATAGAAAGTAACCAATGTTGGAGAGGGTGTGGAGAAATTTGAAAATTTGTATGTAGCCGGTGGGAATATAAAATGGTGCAGCCACTGTGGAAAACGGTTTGCCAGTTTCTCCAAAAGTTAAATACAGAATTGCCATATGACCCAGCAGTTTCACTCCTAAGTATTTACTCAAAAGAATTAAAAACAGGTATTTAAACAAATATTTGTACATGAATATAGCAGCAGTACTCACAATAGCCAAAATTTGAAAACAGCCCAATTGTGCACCAACTCATGAATAGATAAACCAAAGGTGGTAAATCTATAAAATGGAATATTGTTCACCATAAAAAAGAATGAAGTAGTGATACATGCTACAATAAAGACCTAAAAAACATTATGTTAAGTGAAAGAAGCTAGACATAATAGGCTACATATCGTATGATTCCATTTATGTGAAATATCCAGAATAGGTAACTACATGGAACAGATAGCAGGTTAGTGGTTGTCAGGAGCTGAGGTGAGAGGAGAGGATTTGAGGTCTCTTTGGGGGATGACAAGATGTTTTGGAACAAGGTAGAGGTGATGGTTGCACAACATTGTAATGTACTAAATGCCACTAAAGTATATGCTTTAGTATGGTTAATTTTGTTATATGACTTTCAGCTTAAACAACAAGGGGGGGAGGGTGGATGGAAGGTTAACCTTCCAAAAAGTCATCATAGTCAGTGGGAGAAATGAGCAGAGGCTGCCACTCCCAACTGTAACAAGGTGGGAACTTTCGGCTGTCTTGGCCAGGGTAGAGCCAGGCGTGGGTGAAGGCCTGGGTGCTGCGGCCTACATGGCAGCAGGGGGCGACGGCCCTGTGAGTTCTCCCCAAAAGGCCGAGCTTTCCTTTTCCTCTGCCTGGGAGGACGACAGTGTGGCACTGTAGAGGGGACAAGCAGGCCCGGCCAGGCTTTGTGACCTCAAGCTTCTAAACGGCGATGCGTTGATTGGGGACTCGCTGGACTGCTGGATCGGATCTCGTGAACCTAGGTGTGTTTCTTTCCACCCCTCCTGGCGAGACATTTTTTCCCAGCTTAGAGACTTAGTGCAAGTCCTAAGGGCCAAAAAGAAGTGTGAACAGGAGCAGAATAAAACATCCTTCCCGCTCCTCCAACCCTTCACGTGGAATAGAGAGGAGTTGAAGCAGCGTGGTCGGAAGTGCGCAGCCACGGGCCGGGGGTTGGCGGAGGCTGGCCGGTCAGGTCGTGCTGCCCAGTTCTCCTTCTGCCGACACTCGGTCCCATACTAGGCAGTGGAGGGGTTATCGACAGCTGGGTTTTTTGATAAAAGCACGTGTGCGATCCATTTTTCTGTTCCTTGTTCATAAAAATGAACGTGATGATCTGTCCTGTACCACTGACGATTTGGGGAAGGAAACTTGCTGAATTCTCTGTATTAACCAAAGAGAAGTTTAAATTCATGGAAAATCAGTCCGAACATTTGTTTGTCTTTTCACAAGAGCTTTATGGGTGAAAGGAGACAAGTTTACCTCGGACACGTGTTTGGGGTAGCTCTGGAGAAAACGGGTGGTCTCACTTTGGCCTGACCAGTTTGGATGTCTCGTGTAATTTAGGAAAAATGATTGATGTAAGATTCTTTTTTTTTTAAACCATATAACAGTTTTCTCTTTTCCTCCTTCTAGGATTAAGTTGTCATCATTCTGGGAAGAAAAAAAAAAATTTAATGAAGTGGCCAATAATAGGAAGGGAATCACAGATCCGTTTCCTTTACTCCCTGCGGTGGATTTTACTTACAAGAAAATTGAAGCTGGCAAGACCCTGTTTTCTCCGCAATTTCTTTAAAACCTTGCACGCATTTGGATACCTTGTGATTTCCAAGAACTATGTGAAGATTAAGCTTTGCTTCCTGATACATGGCATGTATTCTTTTCAGTCTTTTGTGTTTGATTTTGTTTGATTTCCCTCCGCAGCACAGCGTCCCTGCAAAGGTTTTTATGCTTTTACCAGCCATGTCTTAAAGACATTAAGACAACACATTTGGTGTTCGCACTTCTTCAGTCACGTCGGTACTTGAAAGCCACGTGGTGGCGGGAAGCTGTGTGCTCTCCTGGAGACCCGTGCACATTTCACAGCCGCTAGGAAGGAGATGTTCGGCTAAAGCAAACCCGTGTTCTCCGACTAATTTGACAACTGGGTCCCCGGCCGTGGGGCCCGACTTGTCGCCTACCTTTTGAGGACGTTTGCAAGTGTGGTTTTTTGTTTTTTTGTTTTTTCCTTGGAAATACCACACGTTTATATAGGCTATCAGAGTCTGCTTAGCATTTTCAGGTCGCGTAGCACGACTGTGTTCCAGTAGGTGGGAAGTGAAGAGACCGGGATCAAGCATTAAGAACAAAGACAGGGATAAACTGCTCACTTTTCCACCTCCGGAGACTGAGGTGACTTTTTACATTGTCTGGGTCTTGTCAACATCTTATTTTTCCATCCACTCTTTGACACTTTGTGTTAGCTTGGTGGGGAAAAGAGTGAGGAACAGAATGTTTAAACCTTGGGTGCGCAGAGTGGGCTGGGCTGGATGGGCCCGGAAAGCCATGTCTGCTAGTTAACATTTAAAAGGCAAATTACAAAGTGACCCAGAGTTAAAAATGGGCTCGTTTACACCAGAGCACCTTTAAATTACTTTTTTTTTGTTTAAAACATTCCAAGCTGACTGGAAGCCATCATTGGATACCCTAACTTTAAACTGTCTCCTGGACAAAAATGTTTGAATGCAGGTTGTAGAAACAATACAGGAGTCTTGCTTTAACGGTGGGAAAGGGAAACAGAAAGGCCCGCCTTCCCTCGTTCAGGGAGCTGAGAGGCCCGGAGGATGAAGGCGAGGATGACACGGAGGGGGAGCGGGCTGGGCGCTGGTGGGCTTTGATCTGGAGGGGAAGCTGTCTGATGCCCGCTGTCTCCCAGGGGGACGGGCCTCACTGCAGAACCCTAGATAACGCCGAGGCCAAGGGGGTGGCTAGGAAATGCATGTAAAGCATGAAACCTAGCTTCTCAGGACACGAATTCCTGATCTGTGGAAATACTTCGTGTACATTGTTTTACATTTTCCTATTAGAAAAAAAGGAGAGACTGAGAACTTGAAATGCTTTTCTCACTCTGGGGGATCAAGTCTAGGAATGATGAGCCAGCCGGACAAAGACTTTCTCTGAGAGTCAGGTAAGAGAAAGGCTTTTCTGTAGTCGAACCCAGTGCAGACCTAGGGAACTGGACCCAGAATTCCTAAACATTAGAATGGCACCTTCCCCGGAGTGAGGTGTGAGCATATCATATATTCAGGGTCACCGTCCCTCCTCCCCAGAAGTAGCATTCATCGTACACTTCTAAGTGTAAAGCAGGAATTTTTTACTGATTGATGTGAAAGAGAAAAAGTTACCCAAGGCTAGAGTATTTACTATTTGCTACCTAGAAGTATTTCCCATTCTTCTTTCATACATTCCAACCCAGTGGTAGTCTTTAGAGGTATTTTGATTTAATGTGTATTTAAATTAAGGTTTCTTATAGTAAATAAGGAGAAGAAAACCTTACATGCAATTAAAAACAGCCTTGCCTGTGATTTGTCTTGAATTATTCACTTGGGGAAGAGGCATAACTCTTGTATCTTCCTAAGTTTAAACCGAGAGCAACTGATGGGTAAATCCTGCTATTTAACAAGCTTTCTAATTTGAAAATGTTTAGTGTTAAAAGACTTCAGTGAGGAATGTTAGAGTCATTTAGAGATCCTGCCCTATCATAGGCAGCGTCTCTCGGGAAATGAAACATACTAGTCCTCAGTGAGGGTAAACCCGTTTTATTACAGAGACATACCTCTCAGAAGATCTTGTGTCGGGATTTGTAGCCCCCCGTCCTCACCATCAGCACAGAACATCCCAGGTGTGGGTTGTCTCTCGTTCTCCCTTCCCTTCCCTTCCCACCAGCGCTAGCTGAGGGCAGCCACAAAAATCATCGCAGAATGTGTTCATTAGCAGATTTATTATTCCACTGAGAAAGCACTGGAATGTTTTTGTGAGATTATTTTTATATGAAGGAGTACCTTGCATCCACACAGCTGGCGAGTAAGAACACATGAGCGCAGGGACTGTACCAAGGCACATCCTGCACACACGGCATTCTGCAAGGACACGGGGGCTGCATGTCCATGTTCTCAAAGGAACAGAAGGGTTGACTTAAAAATATAGATAGGTAGGCCATGAGAAGGAATGTTCGCAGTGCTCAGAAAAAAGCGGGGCGTCAAGCAGGGGTGGCTGTCCACCCACTGATACGAGGGTGAGAAGCTGTTTCTACCTCTCAGGAGCGGTGAGAAGTTTCCAGGGGCGCCTCCGGGCTTGCAGAGAAAGCAAGGACTCCGGTACCCTTTCCTCAGTGTGAGCGTGACAGCCAGTGTAATCACTACCCTAGGTTATGCGTCTATATAAGATACTCATCTGTGAATATTACTGGTTTTGTAATCTTTGTTATATAAGAGGAAGTTTAGGCTGTACATACTGGGGTAGATTATCGCCTGCCCCTATACATAACAAGATGTTGCATAATAGTGCAGAATATCCATCTTCCTTACTGGCTTGTAGGCAGAGGAAACCACATACCTTACTGCCTTGCAATCCTCCTACACCAAAAACTAAACGAAAAAAGCAAAAAAAAAAAAAAAAAACCTCAAATGAAAACAGCAATCTCCTATCTCATTCCCACACCACAGCAGCATATGTTAGAGGCACATATAAAATCTGCATTCTCTAGCTGGGAGTGGATTTTTTTTTTTTTTTTTTAATCTTTTTTTTTCCTGTAAGATACACTGAGATGCGTACTTTCTAACAGGGGTACCTAAGAAATGTGCTAGCATCATTCAGAAAACTATTATACTGCAAAATAACACATAGTAAGGAGAATGGAATAATACATGTTGCATATTTGTCCCCAATTGTAATTTGTCTGTATTATGAAAGATGTAATGGTTTGTCAGCTGTCACTGTTATTTTCTTGTAACATGATATGGAATAAAAGAATCTGTACATTTCCCTGGTACATCTTCTTGGTGGGTATCCAAAACACCACACACTGGGTCGAAGAAACATGGTCTTGAAAACTCTTAGGCACAACCATTCTGAGAGAGAGGAATGAGCCTGGCCAGTGTGGCTCAGTGGTAGAGCGTTGACCCAGGCACCAAGAGGTCACCGGTTCTATTCCCGGTCAGGGCACGTGCCCAGGTTGTGGGGGGCATGCAGGAGGCGGCCAATTGATGTTCTCTCTCATCGATGTTTCTATCTCACTCTTCCTCTGACTTCCTTCTCTCTCTCTCTAATATCAATAAAGAAAAAAAAGAAATGAGAGACGAAATGCACAGTGCTCTTGGATGTGGGAAGGAGTGAGTCAGCAGGAACGTTCCAGGAATGTTTGAAACCCTCCCTGTCCCTGATTTTCAAGGCCGAGTTCAGGTGAAGTGGAAGAGGCCGTCATAGCCCCCAGCTCCTCCTCCGGTGTTCACCAGGTGTTCTACTCATCTGCGGCCAGTCTGGTTTTGTTTAATAACAACCCTATTTATTGTTTATTACCCCTTTTTCCTTTTTTTTTTTTTTTTTTTTTTGCATGTGTCCTAAGATGAGGCGAGTAGGTTACCCTCCACTGAATACAAATCAAAGCTTCAGTCCACCGATGTTCTGCCAGCCGAGCACACTTTCCTGAACACCACCCAGTGGGGCCGCACCTGGGTGGGCGGGGCGCTCACCCTGGGATTGGCCATGTTGCCTTGGGGGGGTCGATGTCCTTTCTATCATCACCTTGTTAGATCTGTCGGCTTCATAACCCCACACGAACCCCCATTGGCAAATTGCTAATAAATTGCATGTCAGATGCAGCCATCGGTCTATAGATATGATTTGAAAATATTTACCCTTGAAGGGTAAGTTCAAGTTTCATGTTAAAAGGGCCCAGGACACCTGCCTTTCCCCTGGGCAGACCCTCACCTACCGGCAGCAGCTACCCCCGGTTCCCCTCCCCTTGCTCCTCCCCTGGATCACCCGTGACTTACTAGTTTATAAACCGTCACAAACATCCTCACAAAAGCAAACACAAGTGCTCTCAGCTGATGCCTGTTCCATTCCAGAAGTGCTCACAGGAGCCAGCTCGTGCGCCCCCGACTGTCGCTGTTTCCCAGAAAACAGTGACTCATCTGTGGACTCTAGGACAAGAAATGGGGAGACATCATGGTGCCCAAGGTAGAGATAATAGGCAAATTTCTTAGTTAAATGGGCACCAAATGTTGCCCTGGAAACTGATCAGAGCTGTGGAAGTGTCCAAAGAACCACTTGATCCCTGGAGTCATTTCAAGGCCGTGAGGTGGATACAGCTTCCAGCAGCCCCGGAAGCACACACGCCCTTGCTGAGGTCGCGCCCGCAGCCTCGGCAGGGCTCACGTTGTAGAGCCTGTGAGCCTGGGTCGATGTAATCCCGTGAGCTCTTCAAAGATCAGCCCTGGCCGGTTTGGTTTGGTGGTTAAAGCGTCCGCGGGCCCTGACCGAAGGGTCCCGGGTTCAACTTCCAGCCTGGCCGGGATCATGCAGGAAGCAGCCAATCAGAGTGTCTCTCTCACAGGATGCTTTGCCCCCCCCCCCCCCCCGCTCTAAAAAATCAATGGAAACATACCCTTGGGTGAGGATTAACAACAACAAAAGGTGAAGATGGAACACTGGTATCTACAGGAGGGCAAACAAGTAGCTCTGGGAGATACTTGCCAACTTTTCAATGTGGCAGCAGAGGCGACAGTCATCTTACCTCCATAATGGCCCAACGTTCCCTTTTCCTTCCGCAAGGGCTCCCGGCTCTGCCAGGCTGGGCGTGTGATGTGTGATCGCCGAGGCAAGCAGTTTGGCACTCCTAGACCAGCCCCAGAGCAGAGGACGCCAGAGGGGCGGGTGTCAGAGCAACCCTGAGCCCCCAGTTGCTGCGTGGCGGCAGGCATTGTAAATTGTGCCCTGAGAACCCCCCAGTGCCCCGGCAGCCTGCTGCTACCAGTGGGTGGTGGCGTTATGGGCATTAGCTCTGAGAAGCTTATACAGCAGAGGGGGCTAGGATAAAGGACACAAATCAGGGGAAAACTGACAAGATTTTTGAAAATCCAAGGCCTCGTGTTTATGTTCGTCCCCCACGCACTTGCTGTGCTCTATTGTCTGCGCTGAGTCCCGCTGAGAGAGAGCCAGGCACAATAATAGCTGGGAGCAGCCCCGCAGCCCGAGCCAGCCTCTGCCAGCGGTGCTGACTGTGCCGGTGGAGAATGGGATTCTGATAGAGTTGTCTTTTTTCGCCTTCCCTGCAAGACCACCAATAATTACGGAGGGCATGTGGCACAGGTGGGGTAAGGGTTCCCTGTTGGCGTCTATCCTGAGAAGTGACCCGGTGTGGGGGGTGGAGGGCCGTGTGACAACAGCCCAAGGTGCCTGGCATGCAGACAGTGCTGGGGGCCCTGCAGGGACACGTGTTGGAGCCAGCGGTTCAAGGATCCAGAGAGGTGACTTAAGGTGATGGGAGCACGGAGCCGTGTGCACATGAAATCTTATTGAGTTGTACACTTGAAACCTGCCTGGTTTTTCAAACCAGTGTCACCCCAATAAATTCCATTAAAAATAAATGAATGAAATAAAAGGAAGAATTTTTTAAATTGCATTTTAAAAAACAGCCCTGGCCAGTCTGGCTCAGGGGTTGGAGTGTCGGCCTGTGGACCAGAGAGTCCTGGGTTCGGTTCCCGCTAGGGGCATGTACCAAAAAAAACAAAAGACAGCTTTATGCATCATAATACAATGTGAAACAATAAATGATTATTTTCCCTCTCTCCGTCTCCAACCAAAGGAGGTAACCGGGTACCTTGCATCCTCAAAGAAAGGCTATCCATGCAGACTCTTGGGGGAAGCAGGCACAAGCCCTGCCACCTTATTCTGCCTAATATTTGGAGAAGTCAGACCCTCATGTGTCCACACCCTTAGCCCTGGCTCCCCTTAGAATCACAGGGAAGTTTCAAAAACACCCCCACCCTGGACCAATTCATTCTAGAACTATTGAGGGTTGATCCCCAGCCGTGGTCTATTCTGGGAGTTCAACAGGTGATTCTATTGTGCCGCCTGCGTGAGCACAGCTGGGTTCTTCTTCCTCTTGTCTGTCGGGAAGGGTAGGCACACTCGGTCTGGAAGAGCCAGGCAGTAAAGGCCTGCAGCTTCCCAGGCTGGGCCGTCTGCCGCAGCCCCTCCCTCCGCTGCGGTGGTGCAGGCAGCCACGGCGACGCGCCAGTGAACGAGGATGGCCGTGCTCCAGTCAAACGGTGGATGGCACTGACATTCGAACTTCAGGTAATTTTCATGCCATGAAATATTTTTCTTTTGGTTTTTAAAAACTATTTAAAAATGTAAAACCCATGCTTAGCTCGCAGCATGTATGAAAACATGCAGTGGGCAGAAACTTGCCTGGGGCTGGAGCTTGCTTAGAAGGCAGCCCGCGTAGCCCTGGCCGGTTTTGCTCAGTGACTAGAGCGTCGGTCTGCAGACCAAAGAGTCCCGGGTTCGATTCCGGCCAAGGGCAGGTACCTCAGTTGCGAGGCAACCAATTGATGTGTCTCTCTCACATCGATGTTTCTTGCCCCCCCCCACCACCACCACCTTCCACTCTATCTAAAGAAAAATATCCTTGGGTTAGTATT
This sequence comes from Molossus molossus, assembly GCF_014108415.1. Taxonomy (NCBI): domain Eukaryota; kingdom Metazoa; phylum Chordata; class Mammalia; order Chiroptera; family Molossidae; genus Molossus; species Molossus molossus. Next base: position 35,684,526 of record NW_023425401.1, on the reverse strand, counting down.
AAATAAATAAATAAATAAATAAAATCATCCTTAAAAAATAAATAAATAAATGCACCCCTGGTGATTGGGGGTAGGGCAGGACCACTCCTGATATTTCCAACACCTGGGGTAGAGTACAATGGAGGCTCACTACGTATATCTGGATATTTATTCATATAATGTGACTGACAAACTGTTAAGTATATTCAGTTCTCCTACCTTGACACTATGTCTTTAGAATGACCTACTGGGCCAGGGTTTTGCTTAGAATTCTTGGGCTCCTCAAAGTCCACCAAAATGTGGTGACATGCAGAAAATCAGCCAGGTCCAGACCACCCCCCACTTTACACTTCCCACTCCTAGCTCTGGGGGTGTGTATCCAGTGTGAGGAGCCCCCAGCCCCACATCCACACTCTGTCCATGCCCTTGACAAACAGCCCTCCTCGGCCAGCCCTTGGGGTCAGGTGCACAGTCTCAGGGGAGACGCCTTTTGCAGAGAGAATTCAGGGTCCTGGGCCTCTAGAGTATGTGGAGCAGAGGTGGGAGGTAGTTTCCTGTTGGTCTGGCTCCTTATTCTGTGCTGAGAGCGATGCCTGGGGAGGATCCGGGCCAGGCCTTGGAAACATGGGTACCAAAACAGGGGCCCTCTTGCCTGGGTTTAAGGGCACTCCTGGTGGGTGACAGGAGCCTGAGAATCAGCTACCCTGAGTTTTCAGGTCCCTTGTGCACTGGCCCAACCTACCGCAAACCGGGGGAAGCAGGCCCCCCAACGCGACCAGAACTGCTGTGAGGAAAGGGCCACCGATCGCTCCATCTCCCAGAGTCACAGAGCTGCACCCTCGCTCACGCAGGGGAACTCGCTCGTCCCAGTTCACAGGAACCAACGGTTAAAAATTTAGGAATTTTGTGAGCCAGTTCTTAAATTATTGATAACTTGAAATCAGATGGGAATACTTACACCACAGAAATTGGCAAACTCTACAAATCAGGTCTTTTTTTCTTTTGAGAGCCAGCTTCCCAGCACACCACTGCTTCCTGACCCCTTTCCTTCCAGGCTCACCTCCCGGCTCTGCGTGCACACGCCGTCCACAGCCCGGTGCTGGCCCCCCACTGATCCCGGGACGCCCCAGGCCCCCGCAGGCCCCCGCAGGCCCCTGGGCTTTTGCATACACCGTTCCTTCTGATTCAAATGATCTTTCCATTTTTCTAGCAGGCAAATTCCTATTAATCCTTTTAAGACCCTGTTTCAAAATATCTCTGTTGCAAAACATTTTAGAACTCCCCTCAAAACTGTATTTCCTTCTTCCATGTCCCCACATCACTTTGAAAATAGTAACAACACAGATCTTTTTTCAACCTCTATATCCTCAAGCTCAAAAATGGCGACCAAGGCACCGTAAATGTTTTTTAACGATTTTTTTCAACCAATCAGTTATTAAAGGATAATACAGATTAAACAAGAGCATAACAGAATTTAGTTTACCTTCCTAAGAAAGGGCTCAGAAACATGCAAACAATGTGAATATACTACATGTAAACTATGTGCTACAACATGCAATTACATGCAGGTACTGCCTGGCTCTCTGGCAGAATCAGCTACCATGAGAGAGGAGAGGTCTCTGCTGGTCCTCAGGGAGTTCAGTGAAGCAGGGATTCCGACCCGTGGCTGATAACCAAAATCACCTGGGGAACTTTCTAGACATTCCTACTGAATCTGTCTCCAGGGTGGCACCCCAGGTATGTGTACATTTTATTTTATTTTTTTACTTTTTGTTAATCCTCACCTAGGAATATTGTTTCCATTAATTTTTAGAGAGCGTGGAAGGGAGGTAGGAAGGGGGGGGAGAGAGAGAAAGAAACATTGATGTGAGAGAGATACATCAATTGGTTGCCTCCCACACGACCCCAATCAGGGCGTGGGATCAAATCTGCAACTCAGGTGCCTGCCTTTGACCAGTAATTGAACCCCAAACCCTTCAGTACACTGGCTGATGCTCTAACCACTGAGCACACCAGCCAGGGCATGTGTGTGTGCATTTTTTAATCTCCTCAAGCAATTCCAATTTCATCCATGACCGTGAAGCACCCTGTAGGGAAGTTTAGACGCATAACTTCGTAACAGTCTGTTTGCCTCCCTCTCATACCTCTCGTCTATCCTCTCCCCCTGAAGACTCGGTTCAGATTGCAAATCATTGGAAATCATCCTGCTTCAAGCTCTGTAGGATGGCATCAAGCTCCGCCCCCATGCCCTCTGATCTCCCTTTTCCTCTTCCTCCTCTTCGTTTCATGTATTTATTTATTGATTGATTGATTGATTGATTTTAGAGAGAGAGGAAGAGAGAGGGAGAGAGAGATAGAAACATCAATCAGGGAGAACAGTGATTGGCCGCCTCCTACATGGCCCCCACTGGGGATTTGGCACACAACCTGGGCATGTGCCCTGACCAGGAATCTAACCAGCGACCTCCTGATGCATGGGTCAATGCTCAACCACTGAGCCATATCAGCCAGGCCTCCTCTTCATTTTCGTCTCCTCTCCTCACCTCTCACTTGTCTTTCAACCTCAGGAAATGCTGGCTTGTGCCCCCCAATTTCCCTCCCTCTACTGGACTCCTCCCTCCTCCATAGGTAGCTACATCCTACCGATCTTTTAAGACATATCTTTTGCATCACCTCCCCCATGAAGCCTTCACTGACGAGAGTCCTTCTTCTGGTTAGTTTAACTCTTTTCCTTTATTGCTCCCTCCCTTGATTCATACAGTGTGACAGAGACTGGCTAAGTGTTTTCTCTTGGTCTAGACCAGCTAGACCACATTTCACAGTCCCCCTACAAGGACTGACCAATGGATGTTTCTATCTCTCTCTCCCTCTCCCTTCCTCTCCCTCAAATATCAATAAACAACAACAAAAAAAGAAGACAAGTCCAATTCTTCCCATGTTCTGTGACGTCATGAGCACATTACTGAATGTATGTTCCTCTGATATGGATGCCAGACTTATAACATGTTCTGCATGTTTGTCTTATTGACTCCAGAGGTGAGCCCCACCCTAGGGAGGGGGCTGAATTACCCATCAGTCTCTGTGTCAATTATCTGCCTAGTGTAAACCGAAAAAAGTAACATTTTATTCTGCTGCTGGTCATGAACGTCCAGGTGAGGGTCCATGTTTCCAATTGTTACCAAAACTGTGAATCCAATATGGTGCTCTATATAATGTCATTTAAGGATTCCCATTACTGCTTATCCTATCTCATTACATGCTCAAGTTTATTCATGAGTTTATCATCAGAATCATGGTATTTTGGGTCATCTCATTTTGTGGGCCAGTAAATAGACCCCGAGAGTACAGGTGCAGCTTGACCAAAATGTTGCTACCTTTCCATGGAGGTCACCGGTTGCTGGCTGAGGGCCTGTCATTAGCAAGTTTGTGGGGTTAAGGTTTCATTGGGAAGCCTGGAGACACATCACCTTCTACACCCACACTGGGGAATGGGCAAGAGGCAGCTGTTTACATGGGGTGGAAACGGAACTTAAATGTGTGTGTCTCCCAGATCCCCCCTAGTTTAGAGCAGATCGGGATGGGAAGAGAAGGGGTCTTCATTCAGTGTCTTGTCAGGTACAGGTCTTCTAAAGTGGAGGTCAGGGTAGTATTTGGGGGAAATCCCAGGGTGAACTAGAGAATGGCCAGAAGAGATTAGCAAAGCCAGGCTACCCATTTATTAGGGGCTAGCTTAAAGCTTTGTATCAAATGAAGTTAAAACATGGAATCAAATGGAAGTTAAAAAAAAACAAAAACAACACAGGGAACAAGAGAGAAAAAGTGAGAAACAGAGAAGCATGGACAAAGTCTGGAGATGTCAACCAAACTTACAGTTGGGTTTGAACAGACTCCTAGGATCGCTTGCTGAAGAATTCCAAGGAATTCTGTTCACAATAAAATGTGACTGGTGCCCCCTTGTTCTGGTTACTTGTTGCTGTCTAACAAATCCCCCCAAACTTAGTGTCTTAAAAACAACAATCATTTATTATCTGTCATAATTTCTATGGGTCAGGAGCAGTTCTGGCTTGTGATTTCTCATGGGGCTATGGTCAGACGGTGGCTTAGCTGGGGTCATCTTGAAGGTTCTTCACCCATACATTTGGTGCCACAGCTGGGGCCACTCAAAGAGCTGGTGGCTGAAACATCCAGAGCAGAGCACCTCTAACTTCACAAGGTCTCTGAAGGTAAGCTGGGGTGAGCTGGCTATTTTTAGGGCTCCAAAGTGTGTGTGCCAAGAGAACAAGACAACCAGGTGGGCACTGGACTGTTTTCATGACCTAGCATTCTATTTGTTAGAAGTGAGTCACTTAGGCTAGCCTACATTTGAAAGAAGAAAAATTAGACTGCACTTTTTGATGGAAAGAATGTCAAAGAATTATGGGCATGTTTTAAAACCAGAACAGTCTGCTCTCCAGCCACAAGTTATTTATATTGATCCCACAGTCAAAATACACTCACCCCCCCCCATACACACCCCTGCAAATATGTCATCTGGATGACATCCATCTGGGGTTCAAGATCCAGTAACCCATCATCCAAATCAGGGTCAGAGGCTTGTTGATTACCGTTCATAATCGGAGAATCTGCGAACTCGAGTGACAAGATTTTTGCTCCCTTCACTCAACATACTTTGGTGGGATAAGCGTAGGATACCACCGTAGACTTTGCAGTGGTGTGTGGCCACCAGGGAATCAGTAGTCTGAACAGTTCTGATAGCCAGCTAGGCCCGTGTTGCCAGTTCCCTAACTAGAGCTCAGTAGTGTTTCCTAGGACTGATTCTCCAGGACTCTGGGCTCCACTCTCCAAGCTCTTGGTTCCTCCCTCTGAATTCTCCTTCCTGTTCTGTCGAATGGACCCTACCTCTTTCAGCCTACTTCTTCCCCATAGAATTTCGGGAGTCCAAAAGCTTCTTTTCAGTCCACACTACCTCTGTCCCTTTCAGTCTGACCAGGCAATGTTTCATCAGTACAAATCTCTTGCACACGGCCCTGGCCGGTGTTGCTCAGCAGTTAGAGGGCCGGTCCACAGACCAGAGAGTCCCGGGTTCAGTTCCCGCTAAGGGCACGTACCTCGTTTGCAGTTCATCCAGGCCTCTGTTGGGGTCGTGACGGTGGCAACTAGTCGATGTGTCTCTCTCACGTCGATGTTTCTCTCTCTTCCTTCTTCTCTCCTTCCTGCTCTATCTGAAGATAAATGTAAAAATGTCCTGGGGTGAGGATAAAAAAAAAAAACCTCTTGCACATAATATGTTTCCCATCAATCTGGTTGGGATTCATTCCATTAGACAAAAACCACATCCACAGATCTCAGTGAGGTGTAAGCTTTTCTCTTCCTTAGATTGCAAAGGCTACTGTGGGAGTGTGCCCTTAAGATTTTTAGAAGCATTTCTGCTTAATGGAGACAATTAAAGGTATGCCCTTGAGATTTTTAGAGGAACTGTTGACAGAGGATCTGTGAGGTGCTGCCTTAATTCTGTCTGAGGTCTTAACAAAGGGTCCAGAGTCACACCAATGCCTTCATCTTTAGATGGAAATTACGTATTTCAATGTTAGCCTCATTATTCATCTGGAGAGGAAGAATCTGAGAACTAGTTTTATGTTCTGAACCCAAAAAATCTTGGCTCTTTTATACATAACTCTTTCTTGAGGTCATCTCTCTCCTCTCATATTTTACTCTGGGCAGCTAGAAGAATCAGGTGAGAACCTCGATACTCGTACCAGATCATGAGTTCGTAAGGTACATTTTCCATTGTCCATGCCACCTCTGGTAAAAAGATTGCTACGCTTTGCACCACTCTGTAACCACGGTCTCCTTCCTTCCAGCTCACAGCAGCCTCTTCAAAGCTCCTTCAGTCTCCACCCTGCACCCCTCCCTGAGCTGCTGCCACGTGTTTTAAGTTTTGTTATGGCGATGCCTCGCTTCTAGGTATCCCCAAATTCCAGTTGTCTGTTGTTGCGAAACAAGCCATGCCCAACGTTGGTTACCTCTCATGGTTTCTGTGGATTCAACATTCTGGATCAGCTTGTTTGAGTAGTGCTAACTCCAGCTCACTGACAGTCGGATGTTGCTGGAGCTGGGGCCAACTCAAAGGCTTCGTTCTCTGATATCCAGCACGTGGGCCAGGAAGACTTGAACGGCTGGGCTTAGAACTGCTGAGTCTCTGCAGGCATTTTTCTGTTTGTCCACGTGGTCTCTCACTGGTTTCTCTAGCATGGTGGTTTCCATGCTCCAAAGAAATGTACTTAGGAGAGACAGCCAGGCAGAAGCTGTATTGCCTTTGATGAACTAGCCTTGAAAGCCACAAGAATCACTTCTGTTATTTACTCTTAATTAGAAGCAAGTCACTTAGGCCAGCCCAATATTTTCAGGGAGGGGGAATTAGATTCCACCTCTTGATGGGGGGTATTTCAAATCCCTTGCACACTTGTGTTAAAATCACCACAGCTCTGGAGTTGAACAGCACAGAGGCACTGTCTTCATATGCATTTGCTTGCTGACCAGGAGAAGTTCTGCAGACTTGGAGAAAATCCAAGACTGTGATTTTCTTGGAGTTCTGGGAGTTAGGTCTCTGTTTTTAAAATTATCTGCAAGTGAATAGTATTCTGCATAAGCACTTGGGAAACCTTGGCCCACTCTGTTGCTTTTGAATCTGGAGGTGATAACTTGCCTCTCAGGAAACCATGTATTACACAGAGGAGTGTTCTCTGTCCCTCCTTCGCTTCCTACTTCCCAAAGCCAGGTAGCCACTGTCCCAGAGGGAAAAGAGTCCTCCTCAAGTAGCCAGCAAGCGGCATTCCCTTCATGTCCAGTCTCTAAGACTTCCTAGAGCTTGATTTAGTCTGGGTAAGTAGCTTTGTAATACTAATTTTTTTGAAACCCTGCTGTGCCCAAGATTTAAATAAGCCATTTTCTAGCTCTAAATGCCTCATGGGGGACTAAAATAACAACTTCGGGGATAGACAAGCCAGTTTCAACCCCACCTCGTTCAAGGCAACAAATTCTCTTTGCCTTGAGGTTTTTATTTTGCGGAATGCAAGTTTTGTGGCCATTGCTAGGACAGTGTGTAATCAGTTTTCCAAGCATAAAGAAATTCTAGGGGTACAGAGATTTTTCTTTGCAGGCTGACAAATTAAATAAAGTATGTTTATGGGTGGATGGAGGGTGCAAAGGAGTGATTTTCAACACTCCGAGGTGACTGGAGGCTTCTTTTCTATATTTAGACTGTACCTTGCAATTCATGAAAATGAATTGCTTGTTCTTTCCCCCGAAACCATTCTCCCTCTGCCCCCTCCCCTCTCCAGGCTTTATTTATTTATTTTTAAAAATAACTGAGTCACATGTGATTCACCCCTAAAGCTTAAGACTTATTTTTAACAACGTGCTCAAACACAAATCCCATTGTTCACGTCCTTAGGAAGAGTGAGTTACTCGTGTGTGTGTGTGTGTGTGTGTGTGTGTGTGTGAACATTATTTAGTGAATAAAGACTTAATTTACTTTAAAATAAATTGTGCAGAAAATGTGACAGATCTTTGAGGAAGCCAAAGACTAGTGTATTGGAGACCAGATGAGAAATCATTGAAATCCATAAAGCTTTGTGGAAAACAGTGAGGGGGAATTTTCATTAAAAGTTTTTTTAATGGTATCAGTGTTGTGTTCAAAGCTGAGGTTCTATCCATTGTTCCAGGGGACTTGTTCCTTGCCACCGTGTTCATCATCTCTTCTTCACTTTAATAAATGTTGTTAGGAGTCTAGGAAGTTTTGATAGAGACTCAGCAAAGGTAAACGTCAGAGATCATTGAGCTGGTGTAGACCAGAGTTAAAGGGGGGAAGAGGAGTTAGCAGGGAAGGCAGAAGGAGCGAGAGACACTATGATGACAAAATATCATATTGCATTAGATCAACTTCCAGCTCTCTGTCTCTTCATTTTAGTCACATCTTTCCTTCTTGGGTATCAACAATATTGCTGCGAAAACCCTACAGCTATGGGTGACAACAACATTTACATCTACCAGAGACAGATGGCAACACACATCTCCGTTGTTGCTTTCTTACAGTATCCCCAGCACTGCTGCTGTCTGCGGTGAATGGGACTTTAGAGGTGACAGTTTACCACAAAGGCACCTTGTAGATTTACGTTCAGGAAGTTAAGATGTCTCATTGTTTAGGGGGAGTTTTGTTGGCAAAGATTGTGGGAATGACAACAGCAACAGAAAGCTAACACTGGAATGAAAGTGACCAATTAGCAACTCCACAGCTTCCTGTCTGTTCAGCCCCCAGGAGAACAGATGAGGTTGTGCCAGCTGGGTACCTCTATCCAAAGAGTGTTGTGGTGACCATGCAGAGTAGCCTGGCTAACAGCTTGCCTTCGTTACAGCCAGGGAAAGCTCGATGGGTCAAGCCCTGTTTTCGATCGGAGAATCACAAAGAACATATTTAAAGTTATGATCATGCACTTAACCAGAATACGGCCTTTTGCTGAATTGTTCTAATTTTTTAATGTTCTATTTTCCTGTTCTGTGACAGCCTCTGGTTGATCGATCTTCACTAAACACATTATAACACTAACACTTTTTTAGATGATTGTCTCCTCGGCACGACTCATGCTCTGCTTGTTCTCTCCTGAGCACAGGCCCTGGCACACAGTAGGCCCACAACAAAATTACGCTGAGTGAGGGAGCGGGTAAGTGTCTCTGTGTCCTTCTTCCACCCACAAGACCAGTTAGTCCCTGGCTATCTGCAGGCTGCCCCAGGAAGCTCCCCAAACACCCTGAGTCTAACCTTTCATTTATTTTACTTTTTCTCTTTATATTAGGTTATAAGTACTTAGATTATTACTTATCTACTTACACATTTGCTACTTCTGTAGGTCAAAAGAACCCAACATCCACAATTTCATACGGTTCAGCCTAATAGAACAGCAGGAGCACAGAGCAGAGGTGTCCATCAGACAGACCTGTGTGAGTACTGCCTTGGTCCCTTCAGGTGGCTGCGCGTTCCCGTCAAGCTCCCTGCCTTCTCCATGCCTCAGTTTCCCCAGGTGCATCATGGAAATGATAGTAGCAACTACAGCATAGTGGCGGAAGGAGGATTGGATGACGCCGGCTGCATGTCAGCATGCAGAATGCAGGCTGAGCCCGTATGATAAACGCTACCGCAGTTGGTCAGTAGTTAAATATTGCTCGTGGTTGGAGGTACAAAGTGGATAAGCGGAAGCAGGCTTGCCTTCGTGGGGCTCACAGACATTGGAAGCGTGAGGATGAGTCTGATCAATGCTACTAATGCTACTACTGCTGAGTGCTAAAGGCATCTGTTTCTAACTTTGTGCCAGGGTGACATCATCCTTATGTAGATCTAGTTTCCCAAGTAATCTGTCAGAAGGCTTGACTATGCTTCTCCCTGGCATATGGTGGATACTCAATAACTTGGGTTGAATGATTCGATGAATGAGTCAACTGATCAATGAGTAAATGAGCTATAGCTCCAGTCCCATATGAGACAAACTTCTCGGGTCAGCATTCACAGCCAAAGCGGCCGGGAGTTCTTTCTTAGTAAATTGAAGTTGTCCGGTGTTTTACTACAGAGATTTATGGGCCAGAATATGTTTTGGATGGAAATGGCAAAGAGTGCCCCTCAGCTGGATATGGGGTTTTTGACTGGTTATTGTATATTTTTAACTCTTTTCACAAGGTTGAGGCACAAGAAAACGGATTTTTGAACATTACTGTATATGTAAAGTAATATCACGTAAGCACACAGACAGAGGAGAAAAATGAGAGATGATTTCACTCAGTTTGCCAGCCATTTACTTATTCATTCATTTTTATACATTCCACAAGCATCTACGTGCAAGCCTTGTGTGCATAGCAAATGTTTGGGAGAAAAACAGCCAGCCAGCCATACTGTTTAATGGTCCTCTGCTTCAGGATTCTTTTTTCTTTTATCTTTTAACTTATTTCATCGTGTACATTTATTCATTTATTTAAGAAAGATTTGCCAGGAGCCCAGTGATGCGCGCTAAGGACTCAGTGATGAGAAAAGCTGTCTTGGCCTCTGATGCCATTAAACTTGGAGTCTAATGGGGAGGACAGACAATACCAAACAGTCACAAAAATATGTATAATCAAACTTCAGCCACTGCAGCAAAGGAAAAACAGGGTGTCGGGAGAAGACATAGCAGGGCCCAACCTGGGAATCAGGAAAGCTTCCTGGAGGAAGCGACTTTGGAAGCAAGATCTGAAAGTTGAGAGGAGGAGGCAGCAGCAGGAGAACTGAAGAAGCCAGTGTGGGAGGGACCTGGGCTAAGGACCCGCGAGGATGGAGACTGGATGATGTGATCTGCTCAGTTTTACATCTTCCACTCTGTCTACCAGCAACTAGGTCGTGGGTCTTTGAGTTATGAGGGCGCATCACACTCACTTTTACACTCGGACCACATCCCGCAGGGGTTTTTAAACACAGGTGGTGCTCAGTGAACACTGACGGACACGGAGAGCATGTCAGTGATGTGACCATGTGCTGGGATGTAATGACAACCTAGGTCAGTGGATACTTGTATCTCCAAACCAAGGGGTGCTCTAGAATCCCCTGTGGTTTCCCCTCAGCCATGCAGATGAGAGATGAAGGAACATGGCTGTTTTTCACTTAAGAAATGTTTTTTTCTCTATGAGACAAAGAGTTCTTAGCTATCCCCTGGCCCAGATTCTCATGAGGAGAATTGCTAGTTGGCCACACTCTCAACTGCAAGACTCACTAGTCATTCTGATGATCTGGGGCAAGCGGGGGCGGGGGGGGGGGCTGCTCACTCCCCCGCCCCTTCCCACTCTGCCCTTTCACTCAGAGTCTGATCGGCAGCTCAGGTGTCATATTCCCTGACGTTGGTTGCTCTTTCTGCTCTTCGCTCCTACAGAGGCTGGTCTGCAGGATCATAGGTGTCCTTTTGGAATTGTGACTCCTCGTATTTGGGGATGGATGCTTCCACCCTCTGCTAGAGAAAATGTAGCCTTTGGGGTCTTTAACAATACATTTGCCACCTCTATCTTTAGATCCTAAAGGAAAAGCTTTTGGGAATAGGGACAACAGATGGAGATACGTTTTGGAGATCCTTTTCACACAATGATTTTCTCAGAATGAGCCCAGATTGCAAGGATCTTCACCCCTTGGAGAGCTTTTCTTCCCAGTGTGTGGCTAGGATGTCAATGTGACTGTATAAATGCAGCAGGAGAACCAGCTCCTGGTCACTCTTCACACTACTTGATGGCGACAGTGATGTCATTTTTAAAGCCACTAGAAACCACAGAGGATGGCTAAACGACTGACATATTCCTAAACAGCTTCCATATTTATCTGTTTGGCTGTTTGCATCCCTTCTTATTCCTCGTGCCTTCTGTGGTATCGCCTCAGTCTCAGAGATGCAGCAGGGCCGTGTGCTGAACACATGAATACTAAGGAATCGGTTTCCTTAGTAACAATAACCATGAAGCGGCCCTCAGAACTTCCTGCCTTTCTGTCTGTCTGACTTTCTGTTTGTTTTCTCTTGGTCACGTGCAGAAAGACGCCCAAACCAAACCTGCCCATATGGGACACACATAAAGGTTGTGACCCGTAAGCAGAAGGGAGGCTTGTCTCTGCTGACGTCATTTCTTTTCTCAACCTGCTGCCCTGTTGTGTGTGGTTAGGGCCAAGCTGGAGCACCTGCGGAGGCCCATGGCCACCTCAGAACTCTGTCAACATCTTCTTCTGTCGACATCCAGAACTACAAAACCGTAATGCAGGACATGCAACTGAAACGGCCTTTCTCTGACATGGCACTTTTTTATTTTATTTTTTGTTGTTGTTGATCCTCACCTGAGGATATTTTTTCCCCATTGATTTTATTTTTTAATTTTGTTATCCTCACCCAAGGACATTTTTCCATTTTTTGTTCAGATAGAGTGGGAGGGAGAGAGAGAAACATTGACATGAAAGGGACACATCAGTGGTTGCCACCCACACGACCCAACCAGGGCCGGGGACAAACTGCAACCGAGGTATGTGCCCTTAGTGGGAACCAAACCTGGGTCTCTCTGGACCATGGGCCAACACTCTAGCCACTGAGCCAAACCGGCCAGGGCAATTTTTTTCCCCATTGATTTTAAATAGTGTGGAAGGGAAGAAGGGGTACGGAGAGAGAGAGAAACAACAATGTTTGAGAGACACATCGATTGGTTGCCTCCTGCATGACCTGGACCAGGACCAGAAATTGAACCTGCAACCCAGGTACACACCCTTGACCAGGAATGAAATCCACGACCCCTCAGTCCTTGGGCCGAAGCTCTAACCACTGAGCAAAACCAGCCGGGTTTGTCTTCTTTCTAAAAAGAAGACATCTTCTCTTTCCACAATATTTCTAATTATTAAAAGAAGATATTAATCAAGTAGAGAAAGTTCTGATGATTTCCCAGGGTGGTTTTTTTTTTAGGGTCTGTTTGTTGTGAGAAATTGTCCTCCTTGCTGCCCCAGCTCCAGCCAGGATAAACCCTGGGGGCCGCCCTCCCCAAAGGAGCCGAGGGAGCGTGCTTCAGGAAACCGTGCGCTCACTGTCTCGCCTCTGGTTCCTGAGCCTCTTTGATGAATTCGGCCACCTTATCTCCTGGGCACGTTCTGGGGCACCTGCCCTCTGGGACTCCATGTTCTGGCCTGGGTGCTGGCGGCCACAGAAGCACCCCTCTGCGTGGCAGTCCCACGAGGCTCCTCCTTGCCTCCGCTGTCTTCCCGGGGCTGTGTCCCCGCCATGTGCCAGCACAGCAAGGCCCCGCTTGGGCCTCGCTGGCACACAGCTCCGGGTCCGCCTGCAGCCCTGCCGCCTCCCAGCTCTGGGACCCTGTGTGAGGGGCTGTGACTCCGAGCCTCGGTTTGAAAAGTGGGCACGGTCACAGAGTCTGCTTCATGGGACTCTGTTGAGGGCATTAAATGAAATAATGAATATACTCTAGGTTTTCACTTAACAGCATCAGTGGGGTCTGCCACTTTAAGCAAAACCACATATAATGAAACCGATTTGACCAACGTCACAAAGCCAGACACCGTGAGCCTGAGGATGACTACGGTGACAGTGTTCCCTGACCTCATGAGGCTCACAGTCTGAAACAACAGTTTGGGTGCCAGGCACAGCACGTGTGCACTGCAGTCGGAGCTGAGGGTGAGAGGAACGTCTAACACAGCCTGTGAAACGGCAGGCACTCGGGAAAACTTCCTGCAGAAGGCTAAGCCCAAGCTAAGTCTTAAGAAAAAAGAAAGGCAGTAGGAATAGGAAAAATACGTTGAGTGCTTACTACCTACGAGGAACTTCCCGTGCTGGACAGTAGGTCCTCGAATAACGTGGTTTCATTCAACACCGTTTTGTTACAACGTTGATGAGATACCGTAGGAACTTAACTCTTCTTTATGTCGAGTAGCCAACAGTAAAACTGGTTTCATTGTACAGTGATACCTCAGTTCTCGAACGCCTCGGTTTTCGACCAAATCGGTATTCGACCAGGAGATTCGAGAAACTTTTGTCTCGGAATCTGAACAAATATTTGGAACTCGAACTTCCGAGATGAGCCGAGTTGAGCCGAATGGCGTTCATTCGGCCCAGCGCGCCTTGCTTGCGGCATCAGTGTGAGTGCAGAGAGAGAGTCACGCTTTGTGGAGAGAGTCACGCTTTACACTGAATTTAACCCTTAGACATACTGTACACTTTTATTTCTTGTTGAGACTTATGTTTTTCTACATATTATATACAAATTAGGCCAGTAAATAGGCATTTTCTGGGGCTTGGAACGAATTAATCCAGTTTCCATTATTTCCTATTGGGTTTCATTGCTTCGGTTCTCGAACAATTTGGTTCTCGACCGTCCTCCTGGAACGAATTATGTTCGAGAACCGAGGTATCACTGTATGTCATTTTGCTAAAGTTGCAGACCCCATTGACGCCGTTAAAGTGAGGACTTACCGTATATTCAATATTTAATTCACACAACAGTGTCCTGTAAAGCAGATTCTGTGGTCGCGTCCAGACTTCAAACTGAAACTCAGAAGTCACAGCCCCTCACACAGGGTCCCAGAGCCGGGAGGCGGCAGAGCTGCAGTCAGACCCGCAGTCAGACCCAGGGCTGTGTGACAGCGAGGTCCAGGATCTCCAGCACGGGTCGAGTGGAGGGGGGTCCCAAGGCTCTCCTGTGACAGGCACACAAGCCGTTGCCTTTGCCAGGACGTGAGTGTGGGGTGAAGCCAGGAGCGAGGCAGCAGGGCCAGGTCATGGAGGCCTTGCTGATAAGTGTGGCCATGGTCCTCAAAGCAAAAGCAAGCGCTGAAGGGTTTTAAGTAAGGTTGGGAAATGGTCTGATGTGCATTTTGTAAAGACCATTCTGGCAATAATGAGGAGGATGGACTTGAGGGGTTAGAACCGGGGACAGGAAGAACAGCTAGAAGCCCCTCGCTGTCAGCAGTCCTGGTAAGCAGAGATGTTGGCCGGAACGTGAGCATCAGCAACAGGAGCAGAAAAGAAGGGCCCTCCCACAGATTTCCCACATCAGCTCCATCTACTGGACGCCTCCTTCCAACTTTGTACCAGCAGCTCAGGCTCCAGGGCTCCTTTTGACCTTGGATCTTCACATCTATCTGGGATTACCTTACCCTCCACACCTTGCTGAATCTCATTGTGTTTTCAACTTCCTGTATAGGCTACTATAGCGGTGGGCACTGGGGGTGGGGGTGGAGGGCAGAAATGTTGACTAAAAGAATGAGTGAACTGAAATAGTTTCCCATTTTAACCCTGTTTAATAAAACCTGTGGTCCTGACCATCGCACTTTTCCTGCTGTCCCCATTCAAAAGTGATATGAAAACTGGATGGATGTGTTGACCAAGCCTGAGACATGAATGATCCGGCTATCACAATGCAGACGATCCCTGATTGATATGTAGCATCATTTCCTCTGTCTTGGATTTGACACTAAGTGACAGATGTCAAATGATCTGTACCTCAGTCCCCTTAGCTAGAAGAAAAAGAAGTGGCATTCAGGAGTTAATTCTGTGCAATTTCCTACTTACTTAGAGACAGAGGCAGGGATGGGCCCTCTCTTCATAATTTTCCCAATTAAAAAGTGGGCCAAAGTCTGCTGGGACAGTGACAAGTTGAATTGGGCACACACATGAAGAGATAGCTGAAACATTCTAATCAGTTGAAGTTCTACTGTATAGCATGTTGAAGACAACGTGTTTATAGCTAATAATTTGAATAGCTTCTCCCAGCTGGTGGTCTTAATTTGTCCTGATGGAAAAGTTAAAACTTCAAAAAAGGAAACACAACCTGCATGCAGATGTTTATCGCAGTTTTATTCATAATTGCCAAAACTTGGAAGCAACCAAGACGTCCTTCAGTAGGTGAATGGATAAATAAACTATGTTACATCTGTTATCAGTAGGGAGCTCTCCACGTCCCCACCTGTTGCCAGGGGAAGTGGGCTGCTCGCCACGTCACAAGAAAAAGAAATTTCTGAGACTCACATGGGAGAATGAGGTATTGTAGAAAGCTTTATTTCTGTGGAGTCAACCCCCTTAGCTTCCAAGCTCCCATTTCTCTCCATCCCGCCAAGGAAGAAGTCCAGCTGTGCCTTTAGCAGGACTAGGATTAAAGCCACTGCCCAGGGTTTCCATTCCGTGTCTGCACCGTCCGATCCAGCATCGGGCAGGCTTAGTTTGTGTTCTCAGCTGCAGTCCATCAGTTCACTGCGTGTGGGGCCCATAGGGCCACATGGCTGTGGAGGGAACATGGCAGGAGCAAAGCCAGAGGAACAAAAGAGCCAAGAGCCAAGAGCTCCGAGAGCCAAGCGTCGAGAGAGAGAGAACTTCTTTGTTTTGGGATTATGTAGCCCCAAATTTTCACAGGCTTGCAGTGGCTCTGCCCCCTCTAGCCAATGATCTTTGTTTCCAGGTTTGACTGGCAGCCAGCACCTTCCCATGTCACCCCAACTTTACTGCACATGCATCCATCTCCCCTTTGTTGGACCCTTTCCCCCAGTAATTTGCAGGGAATGGTTTCGTGGTTCCCTGTGGAGCATAAAGTTTCAGCTTCCTGGTGAAGCTTCCCAGATGACCATGCTCATGATGTCTGGCCTTCCCTTTGCTCATTCCTACTATTAATACACAGCTAATTGCAATGGTATCACATCCAGGCGAAGATATATTATTTAGTGCTAAAAAAAAAATATGCTCTCAAGCCATGAAAATACATGGAGGAACTTTAAGTATATATTACTAAGTAAATGAAGCTAATATGATAAGTCTACATATTGTATGATTCCCACTATATGACATTCTGGAAAAGACAAAACTATGGAATCAGTAAAAAGATCAGTGGCTGCCAGGGAGGGTAGACAGATGAATAGGCAGAGCATAGGGGATTTTTAGGGCAGTGAAAATATTCTGATATTATGATGATGGATATAAGTCATTATACATTTGTCCAACCCATAGAGTAAACTGTAATGTAAACTATGGACTTTGGGTCCAATGTAGGTTCACCCTTGTTAAAAAATGTACCATTCTGCTGAGTCATGTTGATAATAGGGTAGACTATGCATGTGTGGGAGCAGGAGCTATGTGGGAAATCTCTAAATGCTCCCCTCAATTTTATTGTTAACCTGAAACTTCTCTTAAAAATAAATAAATAAATAAAGCAAGAAAACACAAAATCAGAATAAACAGCTACAGAGTAAACTCAGTGACGTCAGCTGTGATGAGGTGAATGCACATATTATTCCGTGGCCCAGCATTTTTTTGTTTTTTTTTTATCCTCACCCGAGGATATTTTTCCATTTTTTGTATAGATAGAGTGGGAGGGAGAGAGAGGAAAGGAGAGAGAGAGAGAGAGAAACATCGACGTGAAGGGACACATCGAGTGGCTGCCACCCGCACGACCAACCAGGGCCGGGGACAAACTGCAACTGAAGTACATGCCCTTAGTGGGAACCGAACCTGGGTCTCTCCAGACTGCAGGCCGACGCTCTAACCGCTGAGCCAAACTGGCCAGGGCCGTGGCCCAGCATTTTAACAAACAACTCAAGGCTTACTTTTTGTACATATTCCCAATAAAGAATTTTGACAAACTATGTACATCCCATGCACATTTTTAGGTAACTTTGGAAGAGCAGGACTCAGATGGACAAAAGGATTCAGGGATCCAACTTGTGTGAAACCCTATCCGCTTTTCTATGGTAAGATGTATTCCTGTTAAAGAAATGAAAATCTACAAATAAGTGCAGAGGGGAACTAGTGTGGTTCTTAGATGCTGAGGTAAGAAAGAGCCTTATGGCTCTGACTCACCAGCCCAAGGCAACAAATCATCAGCAACAACTCAAAAAGACACAGGAAAAAAGGACTACTTCAAAAACCATACCACAGCAATGACCATATTTAGCGTATGGTTCCACACTGCATTATTTCCATTATAATTAGGTTGCTAATGCAGTGCAGAATTGGAAGATACACTAATTCGGTATACACTGTAACAGTGTATCTAATCTGATGGAAATGCAACATTTAGAGGGCCTGACATTTTTTTCATATGCAATTAAAAAGGACTTCTTCAATTTAGGAACTTTAGTATCACATTTTTTTTATTATTGTGTTGGGCTTTGTGGTGTGTATTTGGTGGCAGGGAGAGGGGAAGGAGAGAGAGAGAGAGAGAGAGAGAGAGAGAGAGAGAGGGAGAGGGGGGGGGAGAGAGAGAGAGAGAGAGAGAGAGAGAGAGAGAGAGATTCCATCCCAATTATAAGCATAAGCCATATGCTTTTGTCTCTGATTTTTCCCCCCAGTATTCAGTTCATCATGTAAGATTCTTTCCTTTCTTGCTTGCCTTTTTTTCTTTTTCTTTTTCTATTCTGTCTTTGGTGAATTAAAACTGAATTTTCTTCTCCAGGACAATTCTCTGTTCTAGTCATAGTAAATACCAATTTCATTTCCATCCTATTATTTTTCTAATTAAGCATTTGTCATGCAAAAGAAGATCGGAGGTGCCTGTGGTTTTCATTATGTAAAATATTCCCTTATGATAATAGCTCAGGATGGCATCTAGAAGGTGTTATGGAAGAAATCAGTGAAGAAATAAAATAAAATAAACTCTGTTTTACCTGCATGTTTATTTTCTCCCTGATATGCCACAATTGCTAATATTCACAATGTCCTGTTATGGAGGATGAACACATAATTAGCATCCTTTAATAAAGAGAACGTTGTTAAACTCCTATCTAAATGTTTAAGGTTAAAATATAATCCTTCATCTCATTTTTTTCTCTTCTGTTCACACTTAGCAAAACCTATAACTTCTATACTTGATGAAATGTGCTTCTGAGCTCAAATTGTTTCAGAACAAAGTAGGAATATGCCAGAGGACAACCTGATATTTCTTGAAAATTCTTTCTTCCTTCTTATGACGAATCCCAAAGGGCTAGGCTCTGTCGAAGGAGAATTTATTTTCTAAACCCTTTGAACACAAAGCTTTTCCATTTTCTGTGGCAAGATGTTTTTCCCAGACAAACATTAACCATCACATCTTGTATCTATATTTATATCCATACATATATATTCTATATGTGTGTGTGTATATCTACATGTATGTCTTTATCAATTTATAAAATTTTAGATTTTAAATTTCAATGTCTTCCATCATTTTTTTCACAAAATAAGTTATGAAACTGGATTTTATTTTATAAAGATGGGACTATTTCCTCTCAATTTCTCAAAATGTAGACTGAGAACTTGCTAGTTTTGGAAGGAACCCTGGTGTATTTTCTGAAATTGCCACATCCTGAAACATGCTGTGAATGGGGTGTGTGAGTGTGTGTGTGTGTGTGTGCACATGCACCCTGACTGAGTAGAGAGGGCTATTAGTTGAATAGCCCTCATTGTGAATAACTGTGTGTTGTATATTTTTATTTATTTGTTTGTTTGTTTTTATCCTAACCTGAGAATATTTTTGCATTTATCTTCAGATAGAGTGGAAGGGAGAGAGGTAGGAAGAGAGAGAGAGAAACATTGATGTGAGAGATACACATCGACTGGCTGCCACCCACACAACCCCAACAGGGGCCAGGGACAAACTGCAACCGAGGTACATGCCCTTAGCGGGAACCGAACCTGGGACTCTCTGGTCCGTGGGCTGATGCTCTAACCACTGAGAAAACCGGCCATGGCATGTGTTGTATATTTTGGAAGATGCTTCTGTGGTGTCCCTCCCAGATCCCTTTACTGGTCTGGTGAAGCCCCTCAGCTGCTCTGAGTGTTGGCTGTTGGGGCTCACAGATGCCCACCCTGCAGGGGAGGTTGCCCTGGGCGCAGTGAAGAGCCATCTCACCCAGGAAGTCAGTGGGGCAGGCCACACCGAAAGACTGCTGGATAAGGGGTACAATAGGGTAGCACCCTGCCCCCAAGAAGGAGCAATTCTGTGCTCTCTCTGTGGTCCAGGCCAGGATGGATTTTCTCCCAGACCACATCCCTCCACTGCCCTGTCCTGCTTCCCCCCTCCCCTCCCAGAGGTTCCTGAAGAGCAGCTGCCTGCGCCCAAACCCGGCTCAGGCTCCGTTTCTAGGAAACGTCTTTCCAATTCCGTCATTCAATCTCCTAATTAATAAAATGTGGGTAAGAATCCCTGCCTAGTTTATTTCTCAAAGTGTGGTGTGAATGGCAAATTATGTGGAAAAATTCTGTGAACAGCCAAAGCAGTAAAAATATTTTGCAGGCAACATGATATATTAATCTTACATTTAACCTTAGGTTCTATGAAAATATGCTTGATGTCTCCGCACTTGTGTTTTATATGCTGCAGGCTACTGTCCGTGAGCTCACTGTCTCACTCCCGAGGAGAGCTGACTTGTCCTGTCACATGGTTCTCTGCACGTGGGCTCTCCCAGTGGAAGACGGTGAACTGAGAGAGGCGGGAACTCTTCCCGTGAAATTCTGTAAAGAGCCAAGGTGAAAGAGATGCCAGTCCAGCCAAGGAGAGGACACAGCCCCCACCAAAGGCCAAATAAGCAGGAACCCAAAACCTGGTCTCCTCAGATCTTCACATGGTTTAAGGCAAAGCCAGGCACCAGATTTTTATATGAAATCTTTGGATTTTTAATTACTAACAACATACTTGTTGAAAATCTTTAACATCCTACTAGCATTAACATTAAATCTTTAACATTAACATCAAGAAAACATGACAGAAGATTTAACTGAGCCAGCAGTGTGTTGCCAAGGTCCAGATTTAATTCCCTGAAATAACAGAGCTGATGAGCCCCCTTGAGGCCTCAGCTCCCCGAACAGTGCTAAGCACGTGGTAGATGAACTACCTTGGAGCCCTGGCCCATGTGACTCAGTGGTTAGATCGTTGGCCCAACGCACCAAAGGGTCAAGTGGTCAATTCTCAGTCAAGGGCATATATCTGCGTTGCCATTTCAATCCCGATCCCCGGCCTGGAGGGCACATGGGGGAAGCAACCAATCCACGTGTCTCTCTCACATCGATGTTTCTCTCTCTGTCCCCCCCCCCCCCCTTCCACTCTAGGAATCAGTGGAAAAAATATCCTCGGGGGAGGATGAAAAACAAAAAAAGAAAGACCCTGGAAAAACAAGGACCACCATTAGCACTGCAGGTTTCCAAGGAGTTAAGGACTGGCCTCTAGTTTTAGTAAACAGTTCTCTACTGTGTAAAAACCACTGTGCATATGGTTCTTGTCCCTAAACAGTGTCACTGCATATGCAAATTTTTATCCACTCGCCAGCTTGCTGTTGCACAACTTTTTAAGGACACTTGGTCTGTTTCCTCATCTAGTAAACAGAAATAATTATGCGTGACCTGAAATAAGTGAACGCTTGTGAAAATGCTTTACAAACAGGGGCGAGCAACCCAGATATAAGAAATCACTGTTCTCGAAATTCTTCCCGGAATCTAAACTCGAAAGCAAGGAACAAAGGCTCTCTCATCTTTCTTCCAAGATGGTGCCTCCTTAACGTTAGTCATGATTTTTGCCCTAAAAACGGCATTATTATTTTCTATTAATATTAATTACATAATCTTTTTCTTTAAGTCAGATAACATTTTTTTTTCCTTACTGCCAACTATCTTTTTCAACTCCCACCTTTATCTTTGTCCTAAGCAAGAATATCCATGAATGCAGAGGTTTCATTTCCCAATATTTAACTTTTTATAGACATACATACATATGTATGTATATATAATGTGTGTGTATGTATATAAATATAAAGAAAATATTCATCTATGTACCACCACCTGAAATCACCCTATCACTTGCTTATCACCAGTTATATATCTCCCATCATTTTGGAATATTCTTCCCCCCAGCAATAGTAGAATTTCATAGGAAGATTTTCTCCCTCTCCCAGTTTATTAATTTACTCACTGACCATTTGTTACCTACCGTCCATCTCATGTGAACCTGGAACAGACAGGAGAAGATGAACATCATTAATTCCACAAAAATCTTCAGCCCCTCTAAAAGGCTGTGTGAGCCCATGTGGCTAATGAATTTCCAGTAGGAAACTCAGGCTCCGAGTCTTCCGGCTCCAGAAGCCCCTGGACTTGGGAACACTCAGGAGTCACAGAGGGAAACCCCAGAGCTGTGTGTGCCAAGGGCCGTGCCAGCAGGGAACCTGGGCAGAGCTGCTCCTGAGTGTCCACCAGCGAAGTCTGGCGCCCTCCCAGCAGCCTCACACGGGAAGCTGTCTGGTGCTGTGTTCCTAATCCTCCCACCCACCCCCATTATCATCTCTCATTTCGGTTTTAGTCATTTAATAAGATGATGGCATTCCAACCAGTCTCCATTAGGATGTGAGATGACGTTATTCACTTCCGTCTGCATTTAGGTGGCGCCTCTCCTGGTGAGCTCTGCGAGGTTTACCAGCGTTATCTCATGTTCATCTCATGACACCCTCGCCGCGTTTGTGTTGCGTTACTGCAGGCGCCGCCGCACCTGCTGCCAGATCTGAGGTCCCAGATCTGCAGCCTGGCTTGATGATGCCTGAAGTGGCTGTAATGTGTGTATTCATTTCACACTAAACGTGGGGAACAGCTCTGAAAATATTTACACTTAGGTCTGTAAATTCATCGGCTCTTTCAACCTGGCGGCGTGGAATCAATGGGATGTGCGTTCTCTGATTAGCAAACACAGAGGTGTAATGTGGAGTCTGACGCACTGTATGCCATCTTCTAGATAACATATGTGGCATTTGCATGTGCCAGGCACTGTTCCAAGTGCTTTATAAGTATCAACTCATTGAAACCTCATAACCACCCTACAGAGGAGGTGCCACTACAATTCCTCATTGTGTAGGGAAGGAAACTAAAGAGGTTAGACAACTCGCCTAAGTTCCCACTGCTGGTAAGGGGCAGAGCTGGGGTTCCCATCCACACAGTCTGGTTCCTGAGTTCATATCTTTCAATCAGAACATTCTGCATCTGTCATGCTTTTAATAGCTATGTGTTTGAAAGTGTACTATTTCTCTGTTTCTCCGGTCAGTCAACGTTTGTTTTCCTGTCAGAGGTTATCCTCTGAACCTCATTTATTCCAGGCAGAAGTTTCCCATTTAGCCAATGATCCTGGTGCCGCAAACTGTGTGTAAGGTCTGGATGGGTGACTGCTGGCATCCTAGCAGTGACTGCAGAAGAAGCTCAGCAAATCATCCGTCCACGCCACTCAGAGTTCAACGAGACACCTCCCAAAAATACAGACGGAAGGAAATCCCTTCTTCAGTTGTGCTTGGAAAAGGGGGCAGGGGGACATTCTTCCACCAGTTTGCCCAGGATTGGGGTGAGTTTTTATAGCAAGCAAAGATATTTTTCACTTATGCAATACACCTTACGTTTAGAGAGTGTTTTCAAAGTGTTAAACATGTTCATTATTTTATTTGATCCTTACACAACTGCCCAGTGAAATAATCAGGGAAGCTATTTTTATAACAGCCATTTTACAGATGAGAAAATTGAGGCCCGGCGTCATTTAATAAACTTGTCTAAAATCACCAGCTAATGAGCTACAGGAACAGAATATGTCCAGTGTCATATGTTAATAAGCCCTATAAATGATCTCATCCCATATTAAGCTTAATAGCTTCTGGTGACATCATTGCTAAAACCAGACATTTAAACAAATGAAAGTCAGAGTGATTCCTCCGTAGGGTTGAAGACAGTCAGGACACTTGGGAACATTTAATGATTTCCATGTCCAGCTCCCTCCTCCTGCTTGAAAGAACATGAAATTGACTTTCCAGAGTCGTGGAAAGGAGAAGAGCTCCCAACTGGCCACTTCCGTCGAACTTGGGACTTGTACTCGCTTCCGTGCCCAAAGGCTGCTCACCCCCGAGGGAAGAGAACCTCTAGGTCTGAAGAAGAGCCATCCCCCTTGTTTCAGGCTGGGTCCCTTCTCCCCTGGTCATAGACACTGCGTGATGAAAAATTAGTTCCACTAAAGAAGGAATGGAAAGGCAATTCACTTGGATGAGTAATGTATGGGCGAGGCATTTGGCCCTGGAGGTCAAGTCAGCCTACTTATATGTTCTCTATTAAGTGTTTTCTATAGCAAATTGGTTATTTTTCTCTTCCAGTTGCTAAAACAATTGCAGTGAATTTACCACTCATAATTTAAGGTTTTTTTATACTTAGTCTGCCTATTTATGATTATTGTTTTTATTATCGATTGTTCTCTAAACAGGTTGTTATTGCAAGCAAACATTGGCTTCCGTCCTCTGCATAGGTTGTTACCTCCACTTGTCTGACGTGAGCTTCCCTGGTTTTTCTACCTGCCACCTCAGGGTTTCTTGGATTTTCTCCCCCAGTCCCTCTCTCGCGGGAAGAGGTGGAGTTCTCCCAACTTCTACTTCTGCTAGAGACCCTTCCCTTACCATCTCCGTGAGAACCTGACTCCCTCCATCACGAGCATCTCCCCTGACACTCCCATCCCACTGTGGGCCTCAGCCAGTCTCTTTGCAGGGATATTTCTCTTTATCCACCAAGAGTTTTAAGTCTTTTCGATTTCATTTTTCATGGCACCCTGTCTTTGCTGGCCTTTATGCCGTTAAAATCTGACTTTCATCTCTTTGCAGTTTCTGTTTCATTTACTTACATTTCTTCCTCTACCCCAAAACACAGTTAAACATAGTTATGCTCCAAAAGTTGGTCCTCAGCGTTTTCTCTATTTTCTAGAATTTCTCATTTGGTGGTTTATCCATCACATTGTTATGATTACTCTTGTGTCTGATGTAATATTTTCTTTGTCAAGATTACTTTGAAATAACAGACTGGTTTCATTCGTAAATAAAAATGCAATTCCCTGAATAAAATTTTTAGCAAATAGGAAACAGCAAACTATCAAAGACTAAAACACCATGACCAAGTGAGGTTTACTCTAAGAATGGAAGGATAGCTCAGAATTAGGAAATGTATCTATATAATTTACCATATTCATAGATTGAAGGAGACAAAACTCATACAATACTCCACAGATGTTGAAATTTAATAAAACTTAACATCTCTTTTAATAACTCTCAATATTGGAAATAGATGGATATTGTTTCTTTAACATGATAAAATAAATGGCTCTCATCTCAAATGTCAACTTTATCCTTACTAGGAAAATAGTAGAAGTATTTTCATTAGATTAAGAATAGGACAATTATCACTAGTATTGTTTAACATTATTCTAAAAGCTCTGGCCAACACAATTAGACAAGAGAAAGAAATGAAATAAAAAATAGCAGAGGAAGAGGTAAAATTATGGATACAAGAAATCTTAGAGAATCAACTATAACACTATAACATAATAAAGGGATTTGGTCTAGATGTGTTAGACAATGTATAGAATACAGTCATTCTCACCTTTTTCTGGTGAGAGTATAATTGTATACAATTTGTATGAAGGATACTTGGGTAACAGTTATCATAATTAAACGATGCATAATCTTTGACTCAACAATTTGACTTCTAATAATATATTCTTGTACTTACACATATACAAATGATATAAATACAGAATATTTATTGCAGTTTTATTTGTAATAAACTATTAGAGGCAAACATCCATAAATAGGGGACTGATTAAATAAATATAGTATATCATTAAGTAGAATGCTATATGTCGTTAAAAAGAATGAGGCAGCTCTATGTGTGTTGAGTATGGAACTACCTCTAACATTTACGAAGAAGAGACAAGAGGAAAGTGTAAAAATATGTGTATAAAAAAAGAAATGAAAAACAAAAGACACTATTTCCTTTTTTGCCTATATTTAAATACCTAAGGAGATCCAAAAATGGTTGTCTCTGGGAGTAGAACTAGGTGACTCAAAGAAAAAGGTGAGAAGAAAGAAGACTTTTTTTATTTTTTGCTATATGATTTTTGGTATTAATTGTTAGAAAAACAATTAAAATGTATTAGTGTCCCTTGCCAGTTTGGCTCAGCGCTTAGAGCATCAGCCTGCGGACCAAAGAGTCGCAGGTTCGATTCTGTCCAAGGGCACGTACCTTGGTTGCAGTTTGTCCCTGGTCCTGGCCCTGGTCAGGGTCATGTGGGAGGCAACCAATTGAGGTCTCTCTCTCACATTGATGTTTCTCTCTTCCCTGCCCTCCCCCCCTTCCATTCTATCTAAAGATAATTGGAAAAAATATCCTCGGGTGAGGATAAAAAATAAATAAATAAAATAAAATGTATTAGCAAATCAAAAATGCTAAAAAACAAAAACAAACAAACAGAAAACCCCAAACAGCAAAACCCCCAACAACAGAAAATTCACCGCCTCAAAAGAAACTCACATGGAACCTCTTCAGTGGCTATGTAAAAAACCACCCGAAGCTTAATGACTTAAAACGATAAAAACGCATTATGTCTTACAATTCTATGCGTTGACGGGGCTCAGCTGGGCCATTCTTCTGCTCATAAGGTATACGTTGAGATCACTCCGCAGCTGCACTCCGTTGGGAGCATGGCTGGTGCTGAAATGCAAGAGAGGGCCTCAGTCTCCAGGACCCTTCTGTGTTCTTGCTCATCGTCCAGTAGCCCCGGAGCTTCTTCACAGCACTGGGCTGGCTTCCAAGAGCACAGGAATAGAAACTGCCTGCCTCTTGAAGGCTTAGGCCTGCAACTAGCATCCTGTCATTATTTCTTCTCTGTACCGCTGGTTAAAGCAAGTCTTAAGGCCAATCCAGACTCAAGGGGAAGGGAAATAGACTCCATCTCTTAACAGCAGGAATGGCAAGGGATTGGTGGTCATCTTTAATCCACCACACACCACAACATTTGTTCAGCTCAAATCATCACAGTTCTCACAATAGGTATTTGGAATTATTCTTTAAAGTGTTAATAAATCTGGGTCAGATCATCACACCTAACTCCTAATACTTACAGTTTCTCCAAACAAAATAGCTCAATTTCTGGCCTTAGAGAAGTAATTTTATAGACTCTTAAAATTCAAGAGCTGTTTTTAAAACTATTTAAAATTCTGTCAGAATTTATATAGGTCTGTTCTGTAGATACAAAGATCAGGTGGCATATTTATAAATCCAGAGAAAGTAGGTGAAGTGAATTTTAATCAACCTTCATTTTAAAAAGGAAATCTAGTATATTTCTGTAAAGAAGATGAGTATTTCTATAAGGCAAAAACAGCCATCAATCAGAGTTCTCCACTGGCTCTATGACTACCAGTAGAGAGGAGCCTGCTGTGGACGCCCCGCCTGGGAACTCAGCAGTGCCCTTGCTGGCCACCAGGAGTCACAGTGGCTTCCTAAGAGGGCTGGTGAAAGGGACATGGGCCTGGAGATAAAGCCCTCCAGTCCACCAGAATCAAAATGCTCTTGGCCATAATCCAGACTTCTCATAGGTCCTCCAATGAGTCTTACTGTTTCTTCCTTCTGAGTTTCTGCAGACACCATTCCTGTTTATCACGGCGCTCTTCACTCTCTCCTTCCTCCACTTTTCCTTGAGGCTCAGCTAACTCCTGTTCTTCCTTTAGGAAGTGGGATTATAGTTCTCAGGCACAGTGAAATTTTCCTTGAGCCCATCCCCTTTCCAAATTAGGTAAAATGCTCTTGGGGAAATTCTTATTTCTGTGGTATAAATAATTTTCCAGAGGCTGCCTCACCTCTTCTTTGGGGTCTGAACCTCAGGGATGACCCCCAACAGCCATGTCTGCATACGAAGACCAGCTTCCCGGCTCTAATCAATTAGTCCAGGGGAAGACACTACACTCAATATGGACCAAAGGCCTTCCCTGTTGGACTGAAAAACTTGGAGTATTAATAAGTAAGCCACATTAGAAGGAAGAGCCATAAACTTCTAGCAGAGAAGTGGAGCTAATTTGAGTCTTGCACTTGTTTATCTCTTCCTTGTATCTTCTTAGACACCTCTATGACTTTCCCATGCATTCCTTTCTTTGATGAAGCTATCCAGACTTGTCTATAACTCCCAACCAAAGACAACACAATTTATAACAACTGGGATGAACTCATGCATGCATGTGTAATAAACGGTGTGGGCAGTTGTTCTGTTTCATTTTTTTTCAGTACTACAATGAAGGCTCTGTGAACACAGGGGAGGTGTTTGTCTTGTCTGACGTTTTTATCTTGAACACCAAGCAGAGTATTTGTCACATGACAGGTGCTTCATACATATTTGCTAAATGAATGAATAAATGGAAACACAAGATTGATGCAGCTCTTTCCGAAGTACCTGGGAAAGAATGAGACTTCATTATGGCTGGGCAAGAGGGTGAAGGAACCATCGTGGGTTTGGATTACAAATTGGTAAGATATGCTTTCAATGTGAACCCTTGATTGAACTGCTCAGGTGGCCACAAAGCTCCACCTTTGGAAAGCATCCTATATTATCTGATGGCAAAAAGAGTAAAGTGCAAATTTCCTGTCTACCTTGAATGCTAAGATGAGCTGAAATAGCTTTCTTACCGTAGATGGAAGAATCTCTCTAAACTAGTGCAGAGCAGGAGAGGAGGGTGGTAGCTCTGTGAAGACGTGGACCCTGCATGGCTGTGTGGCCCATCGCAGACTGGTGAGAGGGCAGCAGGGACGTGCCAGCAGTCTCCAGTGGTCGGTGTGTGAGGACAGCAGCTAGGAGGGCCATTTGCAGCACGGAAAGTAGCCACGGGTGGATGGAAATGAGCAGCTGGGTCCCATTTTCTGTCCACTTCACTTCTCTGGGAACAGGGCTGAGAGCGCTGAAATTTCAGTGTGCACATTGGTTCTACAGCCACAGATTCTGGGCTTGCCCCCAGCTCTGAGCACACCCAGGCTGTCACAGGTTACACTCTCTTAGCTGCGTGCTGAGGTTTCCTAGTAAGAAGGAGGGGAGCTGCAGGACACAGGTTTTTAATTCATCACAGAGGTGTGTCTCTTTGCAATTTTGTATTTTTTTTTGTAGGACATGAACCTGCTAGACAACTTGGTCAGATGCGTGAAAATTGAGTTAAAAAAAAATAAAAACAGGAGCTTTATATTTCTGTGCTTTAGCTATATCTACTTTCTAATTGCTCTGAAAGATGAAACAACTTTGCATTGGAATATGTCTTGATAGCAGCCCAATTCTGGATGCAAAAACATCTCTGAACTTTGGAATGATATCCAACTGAGTCAAAGACGAAAGCCTGATTTCCCAGCATTCACAATACAGTAACCCTCAAGCCTCATGACTCACCTCATTCCTCTGGGGAAGGTTCCAACCCTGCAAGTCCAAGCCTGTCCAGTCCTGTTAGAAACATACTCTTCCAGCACACAGGTGTCTGTGTAGAGGTGAGACATGTTGTTCAGCTGCTGTGGGTCTGAGACCATCGACTCTGTTCAGTAACAAATTTACCTAAAACATTTCTTAATATTCGGTAAAGAC
Organism: Molossus molossus; assembly: GCF_014108415.1. Classification (NCBI taxonomy): domain Eukaryota; kingdom Metazoa; phylum Chordata; class Mammalia; order Chiroptera; family Molossidae; genus Molossus; species Molossus molossus. The sequence continues at coordinate 35,655,603 of NW_023425401.1, read as the reverse complement.
CTATAGCTTTACATTTTTGCTTCACAGTTCTTAAACAGCTTTACTGTAATTAGCTGGGGAGAAATTACATCACCCAGGGTTTATGTTCCTATAGTCTACAGCCAGATCATTTTGTTGTTGTTGCTGTTGTTAATCTTCATCTGAGGATATTTTTCCATTGATTTTTTTTGAGAGAATGAAGGGGGCGGGAGAGAGAGAGAGAGAGAGAGAGACATTGATGTAAGAGACACATCAGTTGGTTGCCCCCCATGCACACCCAAACCGGGGCAGGGATCAGACCTGCAACCCAGGTATGTGCCCTTGACCTGGAATCAAACCATTGACCCTTCGGTGCTGGGGCCGACGCTCTAACCACTGAGGACACCGGCCAGGGTTACAGCCAGATAATCTTGGTTCAAATCTCCATTCTCCTGTTCATTTGATGTGCCCAGTTCCTTATTCTTTAAGCCTCACTCTCCTCTTCTGTGAAATGGAGGTAACATAGAGCATTCCTCACGGAATGAATGTGAGAACTAACAAGCGCATAGTAAGTACTCAGTAAATGTTATAATTATAGCTATCTTTAACCCTGTAATATAAAATAAAATTATTTTATATATTCAGGTTTTTTAGTGTGGTGTTTTTTTAAAAACTGCTACAAATTCCTTGACACTGCTCCCTTTCAAGTGGTGTCTCCATTACCTGAATCGGATCAGGCTGATGACTGTTTTGACCTTGACCATGTTGAAGGTGACACTCTGTGACTTCCAAAGCTAGGTCCTAAAAAACATGCAGCTTCTGCCTTGTTTTTGGGAACCTGAGCTGCCATGGACAAGTCTCAGTGGAGAGGAGAGGCCACTCCCAAGCATTCTGGGTGACAGTCCCATCAGGGTCCAACCATCCCTGCCTAGGAGGAGACGTTTTGGAAGTGGATCCTCCAGCTAAGCTAGAATAGTCACCCCCTTGCTGCTGGAGTCCACCCAGATGAGTCCCAAGTCATTCCTGCCGTCCCCATCCACGTTCCTGACTCTGTGAACCACGAGCATAGTAGAGTAGCTATTATTTTATGGCACTAACTTTGGCAAAAAATTTGGCACACAAAACCGTAGGTATATGGAACACTCCGAAAATCATGGATTTGGAGGTAATAATGGGGTAAAGGGAAAATTAACCATATCCCAATCAGCAGATCAATCTTGATCTGTGTGCATATTTTTCAAACATATATCAGTTTTTATTTTATTGTTTAAAGACTTTAAAATTGATTTTAGAGAGAGAGGGAGAGGGAGCAGGAGAAACATCGATGTGAGAGTGAAACATCAGTCACTGCTTCCTGCATGCCCCCTAGTGGGGATGGAGCCCGAAACCTGGGCATGCGCCCTGACGGTGAGAGGGATGACACCCAACCAACTGAGCCTCACCAGCCAGGGCCATATGTCAGTGTTTAATGATAGCAAAGTTTACTACTTTCTTCTTTCTAAGCTAAAAGTCCTGTGTTAATCTGAAGGGCCTGTGCAAACAGAATGCCCTATATACACCACAGACAGTAAAGCCAAAGGGAAGCACACTAGCCCACGCAGACAGAGGTTTCTCTTCTGTTCTTGTGGCAACTGAAGGGAACTGAAAGCTGAAAAGAAAAGCCCTTGGTTTAAACAGATCCCGATTGTACTCCAACCTATCAGATCCATATTGCAGAGAGTCCTAAAATCAGTGTGTTCAGGCAATTGTATCAAATGCATTTGCCTACTGATTAAAACTTCGACTTTAAAATGTAAGCATGCATATCTCTTTGTTGTGATCAGAATTATAGTATATTAAAGGCAGCAAGATACATACTACCCATTAGAGTATCACACTAATTTGATAAGTGAGGAAACTGAGGATCAGGAAAGCTATAAAACTCATCATGATGAAAGGAACAATGGTGTCTTTTACCCAGCCCTGAAGAATGCGCCAGGCCTTTCTTCTGACGCAAAATAAATGTAAAAATGGAAAGTACATCTCCTAACAGGCTAGTCCTGGACCAAGACAAATCATAGGAAAGCTATACTTTGAGTCTTCTTCTTCTTCTTCTTCTCCTTCTCCTCCTCCTCCTCCTCCTCCTCCTCCTCCTCCTCCTCCTCCTCCTCCTCCTCCTCCTCCTCCTCCTCCTCCTCCTCCTCCTCCTCCTCCTTCTTCTTCTTCTTCTTCTTCTTCTTCTTCTTCTTCTTCTTCTTCTTCTTCTTTTGTGCCTCCTTGCAGAAACACCTTCCCAATCTAAGACACTTCAATATAGCTCAGTTTTTATCATGGGTGGGTGTAAGAAATGGCGATCTGTTAATGCCCTTTGATGTTTGATCTCCTTTATACTAAAACATCCAAATAACTCTCTTACAGCAAAGCAGAATTTTGTATTTCCTAATGAACTTTATTTGATGATAGCTGTGGAATGCATCTTATTTCCTCTGGTGTGCTGCTGTTAATGCATGTGGTAACGACATTTGAATTCTGGTTTCCCCAGCTGACCTGCTGTGTGAGCAAGTCGACTTCTTACCCAAGGACATTTTCCCATTGATTTTTAGATAGACTGGGAGGGAGGAAGGGAGAGAGAGAGAGAGAAACATCAGTGTGAGAGAGACACATCGATTGGTTGCCTCCTGCAGGAGTTGGACAGGGGCTGGGGATCAAACCTGCAACCGCTATACGTGCCCTCGAACCTGAGACTCTTCGGTCCACGGGCCGATGCTCTAACCATGGAGCCAAACCGACCAGGGTGCAACCTCCATTTTGGCATCTGAACTCAGGGTCATCATCCTGCTACCTTCAGTAGCACTGTTGTAAAGATTAAGTCATACACTAGGGTATGATGACAACTTTCATGAAGGAAAAATGTTGCTTTTTTCTTTTAAATTTTTTTTCAAGTATTAAGATCTCTTCAGCCTTAGATGTCTAATAAAGTATAAATAACCCGGTGCATTTCTTTACCCTGGCCAAAAAGTATTTTTATATATTGTCAGATCCAAAATGATAATGCCCGGTTGCATGTTTCGTTTGTTCTTAATCATGATTTCAAAGATGTTATTTTAAGAACGTGTGCTGTACTTTTGAAACTGTGGCTTGATTTCCATGTTACCTTCAGCCAAAGAATTTCAGGTTAAAGCAAGAAACAAACAAAAAGAAAACTACTTGGTCAGACTCTGATTTTAAAAGATGTATAACATTATTTCCTCCATGCACACGCGCACAGAAATGCCAAGTCGTGTGGAAGACAGAAAGTAGGGCAGGAACGCTCGCTTATAGAGAAGCACAAATTTTACTTGTTCTCTTAAGAAGTTCTTTCTGCACGGAAATGATTCCAAACTCAGCTCCCCACATCTTAGCCAATCAGAGAGGCCTCTTTAAGCTCATGAAACATAAGGTTTTAATTTACAAGGGATCATCTATATTTCTTTCCCAGGGCCTCACAGAAGGACTACATATTAAATCCAATACAAATGCCTGCATGTTTTGCAAAAGTTTTCCCAGATAATACATGTTATTTCCAATAACAACAGAACTAATTAAAGCAGAGTCATGGGATAGTTTTTTACCTCTGGTCTTTTTGAGACACTGAGGTTCAAGTAACAGCTTTAGCAAAATCTTCTTTTACACTTTTACCTTTGAATTACAAGAAAAATTTGGGTAATTATTAGCCCACCTTATTGATGATAATTTAGTGCTGATGGTGATACTTTTTTCCTTTCATACTTGTGTTTTTTTAAATGTGTTTTCTGAGATTTGTGTACGAGTAATCCTGATTCATATTAAGACCTACTGAACATACCCATCTATATTAAATCTTTGAGTCTTACTATGTTTAATATGCAAAGTCTAACAAATTATGACTGACTCTCAAAAGATAAGTTAGCTTAGGATCTTAATATGAATCAGCCAGAGGTGCCCAATGAGATAAAAGTCAAAATAATCAGCCCTGGCCAGTTTGGCTCAGCGGTTGGAGCCTTGGCTTGAGGACCAAGGCGTCCTGGGTTTGATTCCAGACAAAGGCACGTACCTAAGTTGCGGTTTGGCCTCAGCCCTGGTCAGGGTCGTGCATGAGGCGGTCAGTCAATGTTTCTTTCTCACATTGATGTTTCTATCTCTCTCTCCCTTCCTTTATCCCTTTAAAAATCCCCCCCTCCAAAAAAACCATTAAAAAGATATCTTTCTCTTAAAAAAATATAATTAGTACCTACCTCAAAGAGTGGCTAAGGTTAAGTGACACAGTATCTGTACATACAGTGTACAGTAAGAAAAGCAATGCCAAATACATATGGTAGGTGCTAAAAAATCTAGTCTTAACCAGTGTTAGTACATGGAGATCTTCAAGCCTCCCACCCACAAGCTAGCAACAAACAACCCACCTAGAAGCCCAAGGTCCGCCAGGTTGAACGTGGAGCATTCACTGAACTGTTCGTGTGTCCATGCGCACTCAACTCACTGTACGTAATTGGAACTGGATCTCTCCCTGGTAATTACCGACATTCAACCTGACATACAGTCTGGAGAAGCTTCAGAAGATTTGGGAAAGGCCCGATAAAACAAAATCTTTGATATAAGAAAATCTGACTCAGTCCAATGCTTAAAAAGCCAATTATCAAGGAGAAATTGGGTTATGTTTATAGCTTTTACCTAATTGAAATATTTTTATGAAGAAGTTCGTAGTAGCTCATACTTATTTAGTAATTTTTATCTGTGGATCCCAAACCTTTCCACAGCCTTAGAAAATAATATATTTTAGATTAAAGTAAAAATATGCTGCTCATATTTCTCTTCTAATATTTTGTTACCCACTACCTTCAAACCTCCCCCAAAACATGGCACTAATTATTATTTGTTACAACTCTGAACTGTTTCTGATTTTAATAGCTTCCTCTGTATTACATAGGGTTGATACATGAAATACTATATTGATATGAAAAAATAAATAATCTAAGTGGTTTTTTAACTTTGGAAGACAACTTTCAGGAAATGATTTTTGTTTTTCATTTTTACAAGGTCTTTTTTATACAAACCATTGAGAAATTCTTCAAAAAACTAATAATAATAATAATAAAGGATTAAAATAAGCATCTAATGAAATCAAGCCAAATAAGGCCATTTAACCTGTCACACATCCCTTAACATTTCTGGGCCTAGTATTTTTAATTGTAAACTAGAGAAAATTAACTAGTTCCTATATGATGTCGATAGTTCCTTCCACTTCCATGATCTGGTAAAAATGACTTTTTCTTTCTTTATAACTCCAATCACTGCACTTCTGAGCCTCCCCCTAGTAAACTTCACTGTCCGTGGAAGATAAAATAAGCTCAAGAATTCCAATAGAACAACTTTTGAATCACGAGAGTGTCACCAACTCTGAGGAACAGAAGTGAGCAGTCCGCCATAGTCTCTGTGCCCTATGCCCGTCGGAGTGATAGTGGCCCAGTCATCTAGAATAACCTTGAGAGAATGGAGCATAGGACAGACAAGTTTCCTTTTGCAATGTTTATTAATTTATTTTTGTTACATATGGTTCTCCTTCCCCACTCCCAGACACCCTCCTCCTGATCTGCCCCCCTGCCCAGCATTGTTGTCTATGTCCATTGGTTACATATACATGCATATAAGTTCTTTGGTTTATCTCACCCCCTCCCCCCACCCTTATCCCAGCCACCCTCCTCTGAGGTTTGTCAATCTGAACCTTACTCCTTTCTATGTCTCTGGGTCTATTTTGTTCATTAGCTTATCCTATTCATTATAGTCTACAAATAAGTGAGCGCATGTGGTATTTGTCTTTCTCTGATTGGCTTATTTCGCTTAGCATAATGCTCTTCAGGTCCCTCCATGTCATCTTAAAGGATAACAGATCTTCTTTTCTTACAGCTGCATAGTACTTCATTGTATATATGTACCACAGCTTTTTTATCCACTCTTCTACTGATGGACACTTGGGCTGTTTCCAGATCTTAGCTATTGTAAATAGTGCTGCCATGAACATAGGGGTACCTATATTCTTTCTGATTGGTGTTTTAGGCTTCTTAGGGTATATTCCTAGAAGTGAGATCACTGGGTCAAATGGCAGTTCAATTTTTAATTTTTTGAGGAAACACCATAGTGTTTTCCATACTGGCTGCACCAGTCTGCATTCCCACCAGCAGTGTACTAGAGTCCCCTTTTCTCTACACCCTCGCCAACACTTGTTTGATGATTTGTTGATGGCGGCCATTCTGGCAGGTGTGAGGTGATACCTCATTGTTGTTTTAATTTGCATCTCTCTGATGATTAGTGATGTTGAGCATTTTTTCATATGTCTCTTGGCCATTTGTATGTCCTGTTTGGAGAGGTGTCTATTTAAGTCCTCTGCCCATTTTTCAATTGGGTTCTTTGACTTCCTCTTGTTAAGTTATATGAATACTATATATATTTTGGAAATTAACCCCTTATCTGATGTATCATTGGCAGTTATGCTCTCCCATACAGTGGGTTCCCTTTCCATTTCGATGCTTGTTTCTTTTGCTGTGCCGAAGCTTTTTAGTTTGATATAGTCTCATGTATTAATTTTTCCTTTGTTTCTCTTGCCTTAGGCGTTGTATCAGTGAAAATTCTACTACATGTAATCTCTGAAATTTTGTTGCCTACATTTTCTTTCTTTTTTTTTGTACCTGCCCCAGCAGGAACCGAACCCAGGACTCTCTGGTCTGCAGGCTGATGCTCCAACTGCTGAGCCAAACCGGCCAGGGCACCTACATTTTCTTCTGGGTTTTTTATGGGTTTACGAGTCACATTTAAGTATTTTATCCATTTTGAGTTTATTCTTGTGTATGGTGTAAGTTGGTGGTTTAGTTTCATTTTTTTGCATGTAGCTGTCTGATTTTCCCAACACTATTTATTAAAGAGGCTGTCTTTACTTCACCGTATGCTCTTGCCACCTTTGTCAAATATTAGTTGAGCGTAATGTCTTGGGTCAATTTCTGGGTTCTCTGTTATGTTCCATTGATCAATATGCCTGTTCTTGTGCCAGTACCAGGCTGTTTTGATTACATTGGCTTTGTAGTATAACCTGATATCTGGTATTGTGATCCCTCCTACTTTGTCTTTCTTTTTCAAGATTGCTGTGGCTATTTGGGGTCTTTTTTTGGTTCCATATAAACTTTTGAAGTATTTGTTCTAGTTCTGTGAAGTATGTTGTTGGTATTTTGATGGGGATTGCATTGTATCTATAGATTGCTTCGGGTATTATGGACATTTTAATGTTAATTATTCCAATCCATGAACAAGGTATATGTTTTCACTTTTTTATATCTTCCTCTATTTATTTTTTCAATGTCCTCTAGTTTTCTGCAAATAGGTCCTTTATTTCTTTGATTAAGTTTATTCCTAGGTATCTTAAATTTTTTTTTTTTTTACCACAATGATAAATGGGATTGTTTTATTTATTTATTTATTTATTTAGTTAGTTAGTTAGTTAGTTTCTCTTTCTTCGAGTTCATTATTGGTTTATAAGAATGCCATTGACGCCCTGGCCAGTTTGGCTCAGCGGTTAGAGCGTCCACCTGCGGTCCAGAGAGACCCGGGTTCGGTTCCCGCTAAGGGCACGTACATCGGTTGCAGTTTGTCCCCGGCCCTGGTTGGTTGTGCAGGTGGTGGCCACTCGATGTGTCCCTTTCACATCGATGTTTCCCTCTCTCTCTTCCTCCCACTCTGTCTGTACAAAAAATGGAAAAATGTCCTCGGATGAGGATTAAAAAAAAAAAAAAGAATGCCATTGATTCCTTGATTTTAATTTTGTATCCTACTACTTTGCCAAATCTGTTTATTAAAACTAGTAGATTTTTGAGGGAGTCTTTAGGGTTTTCTATGTAGAAGATCATGTCATCTGCAAATAATGACAGTTTCACTTCCTCCTTTTCAATTTGAATCCCTTTTATTTTTTCTTCATATCTAATTGCTGTGGCTAAAACTTCCAGAACTATGTTAAATAAGAGTGGCAAAAGTGGGCATCCCTAGGACAGACAAGTCTTTCCAAGAAAGGAGCAGTAGAAGAAGATGAGTTGGTAATGTTCCTAAGCCTGGGATACTATCAGCAAAGGAATGATCATCAGGGTAGAGGGCTAGAGAAGTGTCCCAGGAGACTGTGGATCAGGCTGCTGGTGGGCAAACAAACAGTAATGTACTGTGAAGGCTCAAAGGACGTCAGAGAGCACTTGTGCTTCCCAACCTTCTTTCAGTATCAGAATATTTCATGAATTACTGCCAACATACACACACTGACATATGATACCTATTGCACATTTAGTACCTGTTGCTTTTTCTTTTAATATATAGTAGGAATTCAGAAACACTTTTATTTTTTATATCTTAATCCTCACCCAAGTATATGCTTTTTTAAAAAATTGATTTTAGAGAGAGAAGAAGGGAGGGAGGGAAGGGCATAAGTAGGGAGGAAGGGAAAGAGAGATAAAAAATTGAAATTAGAGAGAGAAGAAGGGAGGGAGGAAAGGGCATAAGTAGGAAGGGAGGGAGGGAGGGAGAGAGAGAGAGAGAGAGAGAGAAACATCAGTGTGAGAGAGAAACATTGATTGGTTGTCTATCATATGTACCCAGCCCAGGGGATCAAACTGAAAACTTGATTATGTGCCGTGACTGGGAATCAAACTCTCAACCTTTTTGGTATATGGACTGAGCCACATGGCCAGGGCCTGAAACACTTTAAAACAGATATTTTATGAATTTACTGAATTCATGAATATTTGAAGAACAATAATATATGTGTCTGAAACAGGGTCATTTTGTTTTATCAGGTAAAGCTATGACTACACACTCTTTAGAGACACCAACATGCATGGTGATGAAATTCACAGTGCCCTGTTAGTGTGGAGTAAAGGTAATGTTGCCAAACCAAGGTGTTTGCCCCCTGGGGCATTCTATTCAAGAATAAGATGTGGTTGTCTTTAGGTAGTTTTATTTACTTAGAGCAAGTAAAGGAGACAGGGGATTTACATCCAAAGTTCTGGTTCTCTAAAGGGAAGCTTAGCCATTGCTTATATACACTATTTAGTCAACTACATTTTGATTCCTTCTTTGCAGTTGGCTAAACTTATGGTTGGGATCTGGTCAAGCTCATCCGTTCACAGCTGTATCCGCAAAATACTGTGCTATATTTTAACATTTAGCAAGAACCACCCAGACCTTAAGACCCTTGTCCTATCTAACAGTTGCACCCATCTTAAGTAGTGACCTTCATGAGTAGACTAATTTTCATGCTTTTCAGTGACAGTGTGTCCCTGGTTCTTTCTCTCACAGTCATCGTAAAGCCACCCCCCTGCTTATGTAGGGGGAAGTGGTCTTTAGTAGCTCTCTATTGTCTGTCTGTATAATTAAGCCCAAACTTTTTAGCATGGACTAAAACTTTCTCCTGACTTCCCCAAAGTATCTCAGCCACAGTAATCCCCCGACCCACCCTTTGAGCAATGTAAGCATTTCAGAGATCCTCCTATCTTTTGTACCTTCCACCCACCTCTCCATCAGAACCCTCCTCACCCTTTCTACAGTCTGGCTGCTTCCATTGTGTTCCTTCAGCTTGAGGTGGGCCTTAGGATAACTGATCTCCAGGACTGTGAACCCACCGTACCCTACCCTCCTGTAAGGCTGGGCCATGTCTTGTGTATCTTTGTACTAACAGTGCTTATAGCATAATAGGTGTTTGGTAAGAAGTCATTAGACAAACAAATGGATAAACAAAAGATAGAAAATAATGGTAGAAAAGTATCCGGAGGGTCTCATCATCAGCCAACAGATCCTAGGTATAATTAATAATGTAATGGCACTTTATTGATGGAACTCAGTCACGTAGTTAAATCGTCATTTGAAAAATATCTTACACAGCTCTAGCCGGTTTGGCTCAGCGGTTAGAGCATCGGCCTGCAGTCCAGAGAGACCCGGGTTCGGTTCCCGCTTAGGGCACGAACCTTGGTTGCAGTTTGTCCCCAGCACTGGTTGGGTCCTGAGGAAGGCAGCCACTCGATGTGTCCCTTCACGTCGATGTTTCTCTCTCTCTATTTCTCTCCTTCCCACTCTATCTGAACGGGCGGAAAAATGGCCTCGGGTGAGGATAAAAAAGAAAGAAGAAAGAAAAATATCTTACACAGAAAACAGGAAAAAGAATGTAAGTCAGCCTAGATGGATTGTGTTGTTTGAAATTAGGAAGGGGATGTGCAGTCTGCTTTTAGCTTTATTATTTGTTTTGTTTTCTAAACTGGCATCTCCAGCTCTGCGGACTGTAGAAGACCACGCTGCAGCCCAGCCCGTGGCACCTAACTGGGCCGGGTCTAACACTCCCAGAAGTTCCCTTAGAGCCATGGGCGTCCTGGGATTTGGGAGGCTCCTAGCAGCTCCCCAGGGCCCAGGCTACCAGCCAGCGCAGTGTGGAGCCACCTCTGGGGTCTTGGGCTGCTAGGATGCTGGGGGGCGGGGGACGGGGTCGGGGTTCTCAGTTTTCCCTCTAAATATTTAATGGGTAGTTTCCCTTTGCTTCTGTTTCTGACTTGATTAAAAAGGAGAAAAAGGAGTTGGACTACAAGAATAGTAGCAGACGGTGCATCTGGCTTGAATTTTAAAATCCCATCAAAGTTTTCGTTGTTCTTGTTTGTTGTTTGTTTGTTTGTTTTCATTTTATAGCGATCCCATGAACTTCTCCTTGGGGGAAATGGCGCATCCAAAGCCCGCCAAGCCCAGCCTTAGAGCTCAAGGGTTTATTAGAGTAATATTTTAAACAAAACCCCGACAGACACAAACTCAAAGGAAGCCGTGCGCTCCTTAAGTCAAAGGCATCTGTTCTGATCGCCTCGCTCGGTTTGCTGTTTGTAACAAGCGTTAAGAGCAGGATTTTAAAACATGAAAATGGATAAAAGAAAAGAGAAGCTAAGTCCCGCGGTCCGCCGACTCCTATTCATTATCTCCAGTAGCATATGGGACCATTCTCCTACTTGTCCTCTCCCTTTCTTCCGTAAAAGCAAAAGCAACCAAGCCTGTCCCGCTTCATAGCAAACCCACTCTTTGTGCCAGAGCGGTGCCTCTGCCACTACTACTTCCTCCGCCTCCCGCCTCCTCCTCCTCCCCCCCAGCGCCACCGACTTTTGCTCGGGGAAGAAGGCGGTGGGCGCCCTTTGCGTCGGGAAGCCAGAACCGCGATTGGGCGACGATCCCTGAGCCTCCAGTTCCGCGTCGGTTTCAAGGCTCCTCCCTCCTGGTGAAAGACAGACTGCGGGGCGCCTGGAAACCGGTCCGAGGGCGCGCGAGGGAGAGGAGAGCTAGCGAGTTGAGGGATTGACACAAATGGTCAGGCGGCGGCGGAGAAGGAGGCGGAGGCGCAGGGGGGAGCCGAAGCCACTGGGCTGCCGAGAGTTGCGCGCTCTACCGGGCCGCTGCCACTAGCGCGGCGCCGCCAGCCGGGAGCCAGCAAGCCCAGGGCCAGGAAGGCGGGACGCGACCCCGGCGCGCCCGAGCCACCCGGGCTCTCCCCGCCGCCTGCGCTTCATGAATCGCAAGTTTCCGCGGCGGCGGCGGCTGCGGGACGCAGAGCAGGAGCCAGGGGAGCGGGCTGAGTGCGCCTTGGGCTGGACGGAGGGCACCGGCGCGGAGGAGATCTCCCCGGCCGCAGGGGGAGCCGCCGCCCGCCGCGCCACCGTCAGCCCCAGCCGAGCGGCGCCAAGAAAGGAGCCGAAAAAGTATGGCTGAGGAGGAGGCGCCTAAGAAGTCTCGGGCCGCCGCCGCGGGCGGGAGCTGGGAACTTTGTGCCCGGGCGCTCCCGGCTGGGCCGGTGGCGGAGGGGAGCTGGGACGCCGGCCACCGCCACCGCCGCCCCCCAGCTGACTCGGGGCGCTTGGCGCGCTGGCTACTGCTGCTGCTTTGGCTGCTGGAGGCTCCGCTGCTGCTTGGGGTCCGGGCGCAGGCGGCGGGCCAGGGGCCTGGGCCGGGTCAGCAGCCCCCGCAGCCGCCGCCTCAGCAGCAACAGAGCGGTCAGCAGTACAACGGCGAGCGAGGTATCTCCATCCCCGACCACGGCTACTGCCAGCCCATCTCCATCCCGCTGTGCACAGACATCGCGTACAACCAGACCATTATGCCCAACCTGCTGGGCCACACGAACCAAGAGGATGCGGGCCTCGAGGTGCACCAGTTCTACCCGCTGGTGAAGGTGCAGTGCTCGGCCGAGCTCAAGTTCTTCTTGTGCTCCATGTACGCGCCAGTGTGCACCGTGCTGGAGCAGGCTCTGCCGCCCTGCCGCTCCCTCTGCGAGCGCGCGCGCCAGGGCTGCGAGGCGCTCATGAACAAGTTCGGCTTCCAGTGGCCGGACACGCTCAAGTGCGAGAAGTTCCCGGTGCACGGCGCGGGAGAGCTGTGCGTGGGCCAGAACACGTCGGACAAGGGCACCCCGACACCCTCTCTGCTGCCAGAGTTCTGGACCAGCAACCCCCAGCACGGCGGCGGGGGGCACCGCGGCGGCGGCTTCCCGGGGGGCGCCGGCACGTCGGAGCGAGGCAAGTTCTCATGCCCGCGTGCCCTCAAGGTGCCTTCATACCTCAACTACCACTTCCTGGGGGAGAAGGACTGCGGCGCGCCCTGTGAACCCACCAAGGTGTATGGCCTCATGTACTTTGGGCCGGAGGAGCTGCGCTTCTCGCGCACCTGGATCGGCATCTGGTCAGTGCTGTGCTGCGCCTCCACGCTCTTCACGGTGCTCACGTACCTGGTGGACATGCGGCGTTTCAGCTACCCAGAGCGGCCCATCATCTTCCTGTCGGGCTGCTACACGGCGGTGGCCGTGGCCTACATCGCCGGCTTTCTCCTGGAGGACCGGGTGGTGTGTAACGACAAGTTCTCCGAGGACGGGGCGCGCACAGTGGCGCAGGGAACCAAGAAAGAGGGCTGCACCATCCTCTTCATGATGCTCTACTTCTTCAGCATGGCCAGCTCCATCTGGTGGGTGATCCTGTCGCTCACCTGGTTCCTGGCAGCCGGCATGAAGTGGGGCCACGAAGCCATCGAGGCAAACTCGCAATATTTTCACCTGGCTGCCTGGGCCGTGCCAGCTATCAAGACCATCACCATCCTGGCGCTGGGCCAGGTGGATGGCGACGTGCTGAGCGGGGTGTGCTTCGTGGGGCTCAACAACGTGGACGCGCTGCGTGGCTTCGTGCTGGCTCCTCTCTTCGTGTACCTGTTCATCGGCACGTCCTTTCTGCTGGCGGGCTTCGTGTCGCTCTTCCGCATTCGCACCATTATGAAGCATGATGGCACCAAGACCGAGAAGCTGGAGAAGCTCATGGTGCGAATTGGCGTCTTCAGTGTGCTTTACACTGTGCCAGCCACCATAGTCATTGCCTGCTACTTCTATGAGCAGGCCTTCCGGGACCAGTGGGAGCGCAGCTGGGTGGCCCAGAGCTGCAAGAGCTACGCCATCCCCTGCCCCCACCTCCAGGCCGGTGGAGGGGCCCCGCCGCACCCGCCCATGAGCCCGGACTTCACAGTCTTCATGATCAAGTATCTTATGACGCTGATCGTGGGCATCACGTCAGGCTTCTGGATCTGGTCCGGCAAGACCCTTAACTCCTGGAGGAAGTTCTACACCAGACTCACCAACAGCAAACAGGGGGAGACCACCGTCTGAGACCTGGGGGCTTGCTCAGCCCATTCCCAGCCTTCAGCCGGTCCCAGCCACCTCCAAAACCGTTCCCCATGGAATCCTGGCCAACCCTGGCTGCTACATGCTTCCTCACTAGACACTTTCGCAGGCTCCCTTTTGACAACATAGCTCCTGCAAAAGCTTCCGTCCGTGGGGTCAAACGGACTCCAGGGCCCAACTACCCAAGGGGTGGTGGACCGACCTCTCTCGCTGGTACCAGGACTGTAGGCTTTTATGATTGTAAATAGCCTGTGTAAGATTTTTGTAAGTATATTTGTATTTAAATGACCGATCACGCGTTTGTTTTTTTTGTTTGTTTGTTTTTACTTTCCTTTCCTTTTGGTTTAAATTTTAATTATTTAGGGCAGTTTAAACATTTGAAGCTTTTCCTTTTTGCCCTTTTCGGAGTACTACAGAGATAAAACCGGAGCGCACCCGCCCGGAGCTCCCGCTGTTTCGCGTGCGCCCCTCCCGCCGCGCGTGGGTGGAGTGCGTCTGGGCTGTAGGGTCCTGGTCACTTCCCACCTCCTCTTTCTGATCCCTCCCTTCCCCTCCTTGCTTGAGTTTGGAGATCTTAAGGTACTGAACTTCTTAAAGCTTTCAAGTCTGCCCTGGTTCAGGGCCAGATTTGGAAGGCCTGGCCCATTGACTTCCCGAAGCTGGATTTTTCACTGTGGAGAACCTTCCCTCTAGCTTCAAGGAGGCCCACGTATGTGGTTGCCCGCAGTCCCTGGCTCCCTCCACACTGGCCTCCAACGCCCAGACACTCCCTCCTAACACCTAAGTCGGTTAGAGGGTGAGTGGGATAACCAGTGCCAAACTTTTTAAAGTCTAATTTTTGGTGGATGAGCTCATTTCATTCTCTAGTGTCTAAAACCTGGTATGAGTTTGGCCAGCGTCATGGAAAGATGTGGTTACTGAGATTTGAGAAGAGGCATGAGGCTTTGCGTGGGTTGGGAGAGACTGAAGATGGGGGTTATAAAATATTCATTCTAATTGTATACTGATGCCTGGCAACCAGCCTGTAGGACTGAGACAGTCCGCGTTTAGATTTTAGCGTTGTGTGAAATGGAAACGTTGAGGTCACCTGGAAAGCTTTGTCAAGGAGTTGATCTTTGCTTTCCTAACAGGACAGTAGAACGTAAACCGAATAGGGAAACTTGAAGGAGAGATTTCAGTGTAATGGACTTCCTCAAAATGAAGTGCTACTTTCTGATTTTTAATCAAATAATAATTAGACATATATCAGAAACTTAAAAATGTAAAAGTTGTGCTTTCAACATATTATGATTCTTATTCAGCAACACATTCTGAGGGAGGAACAATCCACATCAATAACAAAAACCTGGTAAGATTCTGGGAGGTAAAGGAAATGGAATAACTGATGGGATTAGCTCCTGAAATAAACAAAACATGGGCATGCATGCTAAAGGAGACTGTGTGCAGGTCTGCTGCGTTGAATCCTGTGCGCTCCTCTTTGGATTTACAGAAATGTATCAAATGTAAATCTTTCAAAGCCATTTAAAAATATTCACTTTAGTTCTCTGTGAAAAAGATGAGAAAAGCAATCCTCCTGATTGTATTGTAAACTTTAAGAGTTTATCAAAATGCTGGTACTTAGGACCTAAATTTATCTATGTCTGTCATACCCTAAAATGACAATGGTTTTTGAATTTGGTATGCATTTATTCTGTTCACTATCACAAAATCATCTATATTTATAGAGGAATAGAAGTTTATATATATATAATACCATATTTTTAATTTCGCAAATAAAAAAAATCAAAGTTTTGTACAAAATTATATGGTTTTTGTGCCTGAAAATAATAGAGTTGAAACTGTCTAAACTATGAACTATCTTTACATTTTATAGTGTCTTGTGGCCAATCCCACAGTATATAAATTCAGGAATTCAATGAAAAAGCCTATCTTTAAACCTTCATACCCGTCCTTCCAAAGACTTAACCTACTTGCATTGTGATTGATATTGTGAGGTCCCTAGAAAAGATCTGCTTGCATGACAGTAACAATATAAAATAGAAGTTTGAAAATTATTTCTTTACTCAAAGAAGATTATTAAAAAGAACTCTAATTTTAATATTAAAGCTTTTTTTTCTTTCAAGAGGTAAATTTACATGGCTTTTTATAATATGGAGGTTTATTTTTACATCACCAGCCATCACCTTTGTCACAATTTTTATGAGGTATTGTCTTATATTTTCCATAATCTTGGATATTCCAACACCATAAACAGGTATTCAATAAATGGTTAACTGACTGTGTTTATAGCATTTTAAACAGCAGTTGGGTGTATAAGGTTATTTTGTTGTTTGCTTCTGAAGACTCCATTTTTATATTGTTCAAGGAATCTTCTCCAGAGGCATTATCTAGTTGGTCTACTCTTAGAATTTATCTACATGCATAGATGTAGAGTATATATGTGTGTGGGGGGGGAGGTGTGTACACACACCCACATACATACACACATATGTCTATATATACATATACACGTAAGTATATAGACACATTAATTTTTATAAAATAGAGATGCAAAGTTTACTTACACATTTTACAATATGGAAATCAGGTTATAGGAAATGGAAAATGCCAGATGGAAAACCTTAAAACCTTTGAAAAATAAGTCTCATTCCTTTACAGACTAAAAATATCTTTATTAAGTTTTCTATGAAAACACTGGTAAAATGACAAGGGGCTAAAAGGAAGACCACTGATACAGCACAGCTACTTTCATGGTGACAGGGCAGTTGGTTGTCTTATGTCATTATTTTAATGCAAATGAGAAAGTTAAATCTAATTGAAAATACAGCATTCAGTTTTAAGTACAAGATGCAATTTCATGTTCTTTTTTCTTTGTTACATTAATATAGCAGATATCTGAGAAGGTTTTATTATATAGACACACAAAACAATTCTTAGACAAATTATCACAAGATAATTCAATCAGATAATTTCTGGAAAGAAATTAAGATTATATTTCTCTATCCATGGAATAAATATAAAGCATTCTTATGGTGGGTGTCTTTAAAATGATGGAACTATAAATTTGCTGCAGAAAGGTGTTATAATGCTGGATTAAATAGCGTTAAAATACATTTCTAAGTCAGCACTAGGCTTTGTGTTTAGAAAACAACTTGTTTTAAATCATGTAGAATATAGAAAGCCAGTGAATTATTTTGTTTCTTTCAGTACTAGTGGCAAAATAAGACTTGCCTGGAAAATTGTAAAGCTACTGGGAATATGGTCCCATTAACATGTTTCCATGATAAACCCTATTTTCAGATGGTTTGGTTTGCCTATCAATGGGAGCCAATTTTCTCCCTCATGGTGTGCTTGATTCAGCTTTTATGCATAGTGTAAAAGCCTTCTGGTGCTCTTTTTTAAAAGCCATTTTTAACTTGAACTTTGTGGGGGCAGAAAGTCATATTTTTAATCTCAAAGCCAGCCAGTGTCAAACATATGCAAAACAGCTGGACCAGATTTTTCAGTTTGTCTAGGGTAGTCACTTGTCAGCCTGAGTTTACAAGATTTGGTCTTTTTTGTCTCCAGTGAGCACTGAAGCCTTCCGCTGTAGCATCATTTCTGAAGTCTAGCATTTAACTAGAAAAGGAGACCACAGTGAAGAGTTGGTGGCCAATTAAGAAAAAAATTGCCTAAACCCATAAACCATTTCAGGACCTGGATGGTTTCCACTCACTTTCCCTCATATCATGTTTCAGTCTTGGTACACTTTTGTTTTTTTAAAAGATGCCATATTTTCAGTGTGCGTATTTGGGTTCAACTTGAGCTACTCTAGCTTTTATTGCTTTCAAATCCATCTATTGGCTGTAGGCCACATTTTATGTAATGTACATGCAGTTAATTGAAACCAGTGGTATGACACTGGGTATCTCTGACATTTCTGATGATAATATTCTGTGTAACTGGGGCCTGAGAGAAAAGAATCAAAATGTGCTCACTACCTGTGTTTTGGGGTGGACACTAGTCATATAGTTATTGAATACATGAGAATATGCAGGAGCCAAAATAAGATGTGGACTATATATAAGAACTCTATATTACTAAAAAGAAATTGCAGTACTGCCTGAAATTCAAGGCTTTTATCTTAAGGCCCTTACATTTGACATGGGGGTCTTACAAGGGAAGTGCCACATAAAGTAGTTTATTTTGGTGACTCCTAAGATTTACATCTAGATTTTAAACTTTTGGCAGATACCAGTAGAATTTGAAAAACAGTACTTGAGCTTCAATCAAGACTCCCTTAAACTTTATAGGTTTAAATATTTCTGTTCACTTTGTTCATGTCTTTTGACAGCGAACATGTTAAACTATAACAATTATAATGACAAAAGAGCTTATTTGGAAACTGATGATTAAAAGGCAGATAGACTCTAGACTAATTTTATTAAGTTTTGTCGTGATTTATGGTGACAAGTGTCTCTACTCTGTTACAGAATCAAGTTTCTGTTTAAATTTAATAACACTTCCTTTGGTTACCAGTTGATTTGGGACCCTATAATAAGTTATATCAGAGCGCTTTTCACAGAAATCTTTCTCATATTATGGATAGGCTCAAGTACAATCTCTAAGTACATCCTATTATGAACATGTAATAAATACTGTAAAGGTTATCATTGAGTTTTATAAGTCAAGCAGATACTTAATTGCTTGAAAAAATAAGATAACATTTTCCAATAGCGATTTCTCTAAATCATTTCATATTAAGATGGTGACATTCTAAAGAGGCATATTTTGAGGTAATACAATCAAGTAACATTGTATTTTCTAAAGGGATCATTAATACACTAGTTGAATGGCGTATTTGTATAACTAATAATTCTAAAAGCAAAGTTTCCCTTTGATTTATTTCCTTACATTGAGTTTAATTGTAAAGCATTGATTTGCACATTTTACACATGCATTCTATTTTTAAAATAAAATTGGCTTGCTTGAAGACAATTTTTAAGTTTTAAAATTTATAATATGCATATTTCACATAAAGATCTCAAGAAATTCCATTCACAGTAGTGACTTTCAAAACACATTCATAGGAATACAGTGATTAACATGAAAATGAACCACTATTGCTACTATGAGGTAGTTTTCTGTGGACTGGATTTCTTTTCTTTTTAAAAACCAAGTATCCTCTAATTTGTGGATATCTCCATATTTCAGATCTCGATACCTGTTTGAATTAAATTTGCTGGGGAATAATGGCAGGATCCCCCATAGACAAAGTGTGGCCTTTATTTCCTTTCAAGTTGGCGGTGTGTCCTTGCTTAAATGAGACAGATTGTTCTCTTGCCCTTGGAAATGCTCATCCTCACAAACGTAGCAGCAAATACCTGGAAGTCATTAAGACTAGTTAAATGCATATTCCAAACGCTAAGTGCTACCTGATTGTTATAAGGATTTTTTTTTCTTTAAAGGTGTATTTGGAGACTATTCTTGACCTTGTATTTCCAACTCTTAGAAAACATTTTTAAAAAGTTCATTTCAGTAAATACTCTGTCAAAACTCAACTCCGATAGAGAGACTCGTAGTCCACATTTGCCCAGGGGCCAAGGGATATCTAGGGTTGTGGGACTTTTAGTAGTGAAACCAGGAAAGTCCTGGACAAACTGGGATGGTGTGTTACCATATTCCATGGATTAAATTGTGCTACCAAGATAAAGTAAAAGCTTCAGGGTTGGTGGCTGGTATTTCGCGGTAGCGTTAGTCTTTTTCATTAGCAGATGAAAAGCCAATGAGCCCAACCCTGTGTAACTGATCTTCACAGTCAGAACCAATTAACAGAAGCGGAGTGGAACATGAAGGTATAATGGAACAAAGCACATGGATATCTTGGCCATTTTACCTTAAGCCTACTGCCTCTTAAAAAAAATGGAGTCTAGATACAGGAATCTGAGCCCTGTTCTGGCTACATACGAAATCAGGTTAAGGAGGTATTTTTATAAAAGACTCTCAAGCTCCAACCCATTTGGCCCAGCGGTTAGAGTGTCTGCCTGCGGACCAGAAAGTCCCCGTTTGGCTCCCACTAAGGGCACGGACCTTGGTTGCAGGTTGCCCCGCCCCAGTTGGGATTATGTGGGTGGCAACCACTCCAGGTGTCTCTCTCACATTGATGTTTCTCTCTCTCTTTCTCCCTCTCTCCCTCCAGCTCTGTCTGAAGTGCAAGGGTGTCCTCGGGTGAGGATAAAAGACTCTTAAAAGTATTCTCTTGGAATGTATAGAGTTTTTTAAAAATTGATATTACAGTTTAGGTAATTGTGAGAAACTGTTAGATTTTTGCATATGTTTATATTTATTTTCCTGTATAATAATGCAGTCCACTCGAATGAAATTACAAATTTAAGCAGGGATTACTCCAGATAGCTATATATCAACATATACTTGTTCTCAGAGGTGAGTAGACTTACCATTCATACTTTTCCCAAAATGAAAAGTTCTATCTACAGGAAAGAAAAAAGAAGTATATAAATTTAGAGTTCTGTGATGACTGGTAATCGTAGAATGTAGCACGTGGACCATGCCCTCCACGGCCTTCACATTTCTATTTGCATCAAACTCTGCAGTCAGAACTGTCCACCCTTTCTACGCTGAGTTCTTCCTTTCTGTCATTCCTATTATCTATCATTCCTGCCATCCTTCTTGGACATGCACATAAAATTTTACTGCCTTTTTGTTGAAATAAAACACTAGTCTTACTATCTTTTAATTAAACTCAAGGAATTTATGTAAATAAAATGTAAAGGAATAAAAAAGATGTGCAGAAAATGTGATTATTTCAGGAGGTACCGACACATTAGACTCTAGAGCTATGATTCTCATTTGGCAATATCTGAACACATTTTTGATTGACATGACTGGGGGTGGGGTTACTATGGCCTTTTAGCTGCTGAAGCTACAATGCACAGGACAGTCCCTGACAACAAAGAAGTGGTACATGTACACAATGGAATACTATGCAGCTGTAAGAAAGAAAGATCTCTTATCATTTGAGATGACATGGAGGGACCTGGAGAGTATTATGCTAAGTGAAACAAGCCAATCAGAGAAAGACAAATATCATACAATCTCACTTATTTGTGAAATATAATGAACTAAACAAACTGATGAACAAAATTGACCCAGAAACATGGAGGTAGGGTACAGACTGACAAACCTCAGAAGAGGGGGTTTTGGGAAGGGAGAGATAAGCCACAGAACTTATATGCATGTATGCATAGCCAATGGACATAGACAACAAAGCTGGGGATAGGGCCGGGGTGGGGTGGGGGGGGATGGGGAGAAGGGTGTCAATGGGGGTAAAAGGAGAAACATCTGTAACAAAAACAAATTAATAAAAATAATTT
Source organism: Molossus molossus (assembly GCF_014108415.1). NCBI lineage: Eukaryota > Metazoa > Chordata > Mammalia > Chiroptera > Molossidae > Molossus > Molossus molossus. The sequence continues at coordinate 35,634,570 of NW_023425401.1, read as the reverse complement.
TTTAAAAAAATGAATAATTTGTTCCAAAGTGCCAAAGTTGAAAAAATTCTGCTCTAGAGGAATACTTAAAATTGTGAAAAATACATTTTAAAATAATGAAATATATTAACTTTATCAAATGGAATTGAGGGAAAATATAGATTTACTGTGCCTACAGCATGGGCTTTACTTTTGACCTGCAAATTTCATTTTAAATTGATGGGTGGCCTGATAATATTGCCTAGCTATTGATATCTTCATCTCCTTGGGCTGCTATAACAATGTATCCTAGATTGGGTAGTTTAAACAACAGATACTTATTTCTCATAGATGGGAGACCTGGGAAGTCCAAGATTAAGGTGCCAGCAGATTTGGTTTATTTTTATTTATTTCTTTTTTTCCTTTATTGATTTTAGAGAGAGAGGAAGGGAGAGGGAGAGAGATAGAAACATCGATGAGAGAGAACATCAATTGGCTACCTCCTGCATGCCCCCCACTGGGGATCAGGCCCACAACCTGGGCGTGTGTCCTGACCAGAAATATAACCGGCGACCTCTTGGTGCATAGGTCGATGCTCAACCACTGAGCCACACCGGCCACACAGCAGATTCGGGTTCTAATCATGCTTCTGGGCTTATAAACACCAACTTCTCATGGTGTGCTCCCATGGGGGTGGCGAGAGAGATATTTTTCTTCCAGTAAAGGTACTCATTCCATCAGGAGGATCTTAGAGTCAAGACTGAATCTAAGCCTCATTATTTTCCCAAAGACCCCCACCTTCAGATACCATCACATTGGTTAGGACTTCAACAAAGGAATTTGGGGGGAGCAAACATTCTGCTCTTAACAGTCAACAATATAAATCTGCTTTTATTATTTAAATCTGGACAGGGGTGTACAATATTATAATTTCAGTGGAAATAAATCAGTAAATAACAACAAACAAATTTATTGAAACATTTCTTAAAGGTGTCTGTCAGTATAATGCTGTTATACTTCATATTACATATTTTCTTCTGCACATTTCCCTGCGTCACTGAAGGTGCCATGGTGCAGAGGAAGCACCGGCCTGGGAGCTAGACAGCCTGGGTTCCAGTAATGACCTGGGAAATCAGGTCAAGGGACCTTGAGTGACTCTGACCCACAGGATTTCATGAGTCAAACGGAGACACGCATGACATCATAGATGAGCAAGCCCTTTTATAAACAGTAAAGCTCTGTACAAATGTGAGGGGTTTTTATTATTCACATTGAGCTAGTCAAGGAGGAGGCTGAAATCTTAAAGGCTCTGTCTCTGCTTTGACTGCTGCACTTCCCCCAACTCATAGAAAAGGATGGTCTAGTCACTGAAGGGACTCAAGGTGATTGGGGGCCTTTCTACAGGTTTCCTGGCCACGCATCCTCTGTCTTTGTCACTATACCTAGGTTGTCTGGAACACACGCAGGATTTGCCCAGTTTTTATTTATTTATTTATTTTTATCATCCTCACCCGAGGACATTTTTCCATTTTTTGTTCAGGTAGAGTGGGAGGGAGAGAGAGGAACAGAGAGAGAGAGAGAGAGAGAGAAACATCGACGTGAAAGGGACACATCGAGTGGCTGCCACCCGCACAACCAACCAGGGCCAGGGACAAACTGCAACCGAGGTACGTGCCCTTAGCAGGAACTGAACCCAGGTCTCTCAGGACCACAGGCCGACGCTCTAACCGCTGAGCCAAACCGGCCAGGGCGGATTTGCCCAGTTTTTATGAGTCTCTGGTTAAATTGAAAAAAATCAATGTGCAGTGTAGCTACTGCACCATTCGAAAGAGATTTGGTCCTAGTAAGAAGAAAGAAGGCCCTTGTTGGAGAGGGCTGGTTTGGGGACAGAATTCTGCTACAAGAATATTTTAAGGTTAGAGGAGTGGGAGGGCTAAGAGGATGTTCTAGGTCCAAATGTAGCAAATTCACAGGCAGACACTCTGGATTGAGAGCCTACCCAGAGCGGCATAGCTTTCCCAGGAGCTGTGTTTGTTCATTTGCTCACTGATGAGTTGGGGTAAGTGAAAGAAGTAGCCAGTGGGGGGGGGGTGTGTGTGTGTGGGGGCGTCTTTATGTCTTGAAGGCAAACAGGTTGGGGTCATTTGGCATTGGAAGGAATAAAAAGGAAAGGGGTATAATGAAAACCAAAGTCGACTATTCTTTCCAAGGGCTGGTCCTCGTGGAGGTGAGTAGAATAGTTGAATGAAAACATCTCTTGAATAGGGCCATAACCCTGGATTGGAAATATCACCTTCTTTCTTCATTCTCCTTTTCAAGAAAAAAAAAAAAAAATCAATTTCAAGATAATAGGGAAACGGAAACAGAGAAGTTGAATGCCATCTTAGAAAGAATGTTGGACGTGTAAGACCCAGTTTGAATCCCAAGTAGCTCTTAGCCTCAGATCTATTCACCTAAAGTGGTAGTAGTACCAATATTTTACTAAATTGGCTGTTGGGAGGATCTAAGAATTAAAGTATATAATGGTATATAAGCACTAGATACTCATCTACAAATCTTGGTCTTCCTCTCCCCTCTGTATATTTCTTTCTCTCTTCCTCCCTACCTATTCTTATTTTTTTTTCTTTTATATTAATTAATTTTTGTTACAGATGTTTCTCCTTTTCCCCCCACTGATTCCCCTCTCCCGCTCCCTCCCTGCCCTGTTCCCAGCTTTGTTGTCCATATCCATGTTCATGCATACATGCATATAAGTTCTGTGGTTTATCTCTCCCCCACAACCCCCTTTTCTGAGGATTGTCAGTCTGTACCCCACTTCCAAGTCTCTGGGACTATCCCATTCCTCAGACTATTATGTTCATTATATTCCACAAATAAGTGAGATCATATGATACTTGTCTTTCTCTGTTTGGCTTGTTTCACTTAGGATGATACTTTCCAGGTCCCTCCATGTAGTCTCAAAGGATAAGAGATCTTTCTTTCTTACAGCTGCATAGTACTCCATTGTGTATATGTACCACTGCTTTTTTATCCATTCGTCTACTGATGGACACTTGGGCTGTTTCCAGATCTTAGCTATTGTAAATAGTGCTGCTATGAACATGGGGGTACATATATTCTTTCTGATTGGTGTTTCAGGCTTCTTAGGGTATATTCCTAGAAGTGGGATCACTGGGTCAAATGGAAGTTCAATTTTTAAGTTTTTGAGGTAATACCATATTGTTTTCCATAGTAGCTGCACCAGTCTGCATTCCCACCAGCAGTGTATTAGAGTCCCCTTTTCTCCACACCTCGCCAACACTTGTTGTTTGATGATTTGTTGATGGCGGCCATTCTGACAGGTGTGAGGTGATACCTCATTGTTGTTTTAATTTGCATCTCTCTAATGATTAGTGATGTTGAGCATTTCTTCATATGTCTCTTGGCCATTTGTATGTCCTGTTTGGAGAGGTGTCTATTCAGCTCCTCTGCCCATTTTTTAATTGGGTTCTTTGTCTTCCTTTTGTTGAGTTGTATGAGCACTCTCTATATATTGGAAATTAACCCCTTATCTGATACATCATTGGCAATGATGTTCTCCCATACAGTGGGTTGCCTTTCCATTTTGATGATTGTTTCTTTTGCTGTGCAGAAGCTTTTTAGTTTGATGTAGTCCCATGTGTTCATTTTTTCCTTTGTTTCTGTTGCCTTAGGTGATGTATCAGTGAAAGTTTTGCTCCGTATGATGTCCGAAATTTTGTTGCCTACATTTTCTTCTAGAATTTTTATGGATTCACGGGTCACATTTAAGTCTTTTATCCATTTTGAGTTTAATTTTGTGTATGGTGTAAGTTGATGGTCTAGTTTAATTTTTTTGCATGTAGCTGTCCAATTTTCCCAACACCATTTATTAAAAATTATTACTCCACTGTATGCTCTTGCCACCTTTGTCAAATATTAATTGAGCGTATTGCTTTGGGTCCATTTCTGGGTTTTCAATTCTGTTCCACTGGTCTATATGCCTGTTCTTGTGCCAGTACCAGGCTGTTTTGGTTACAGTCACTTTGTAGTATAACTTGATATCTGGTATTGTGATCCCACCTCCTTTGTTCTTCTTTTTCAAGATTGCTGTGGCTATTCGGGGTCTTTTTTGGTTCCATATGAACTTTTGAACTATTTGTTCTAGTTCTATGAAATATGTCGTTGGTATTTTGATGGGGATTGCATTGAATCTATAGATTGCTTTGGGTAGTATGGACATTTTAATGATGTTAATTCTTCCAATCCGTGAACAGGGTATGTGCTTCCACTTTTTTATATCTTCCTCTATTTCTTTTTTCAATGTCCTGTAGTTTTATGCAAATAGGTCCTTTAGTTCTTTGGTTAAGTTTATTCCTAGGTATCTTAATTTTTTTGGCGCGATGGTAAATGGGATTGTTTTTTCAGTTTCTCTTTCTGTGAGTTCATCATTGGTGTACAAGAATGCCATCGATTTCTTGACGTTAATTTTGTATCCTGCTACTTTGCCACAATCATTTATTAAGTCTAGTAAATTTTTGATGGAGTCTTTGGGGTTTTCTACGTATTGTATCATGTCATCTGCAAATAATGACAGTTTCACTTTCTCCTTTCCAATTTGGATCCCTTTTATTTTTTCTTACTGTCTGATTGCTGTGGCTAAGACTTCCAGTACTATGTTAAATAAGAGTGGCGAAAGTGGGCATCCTTGCTTTGTTCCTCTTCTTAAGGGAAATGCTTTTAGTTTTGGCCCATTGAGTATGATGTTGGCTGTAGGTCTTTCATATACGGCTTTTTTTTTATGTCGAGATATGATCCCTCTATTCCCACATTGCTGAGCGTTTTTATCAGAAATGGATGCTGGATTTTGTCAAAGGCTTTTTCGGCATCTATTGATATGATCATGTGGTTTTGATTCTTCATTTTATTTATGTGGTGTATCACATTTATTGATTTGCGAATATTGTACAAGCTTTGCATCCCTGGGATGAATCCCACTTGGTCATGGTGGATAATTTTTTTGGTGTATTGCTGGATGCGATTTGCTAGTATTTTGTTCAGGATTTTGGCATCTATGTTCGTCAGCGATATTGGCCTGTAGTTTTCTTTCTTTGTAATAATATCTTTTTTTGGTTTTGGAATTAAAATTATGCTGGCCTCATAAAATGAGTTTGGACGTCTTCCTTCTTCTTGAATTTTTAAAAAGAGTTTGAGGAGAATGGGTGTTAGTTCTTTATTGAATGTTCGGTAAAACTCCCCTGTGAAGCCATCCGGGCCTGGGCTTTTGTTTGCTGGGAGAGTCTTGATTACATCTTCAATTTCTTCTGTTGTTATTGGTCTGTTCAAGTTTTCTATCTCTTCCTGGTCCAGTTTTGGGAGACAATGTGTTTCTAGAAATTTGTCCATTTTGCTTAGATTGTCGAATTTGTTGCCATAAAATTGTTCATAGTAGTTGTTAATGATCTTTTGTATTTCTTTGGTGTCAGTTGTTACTTCTCCTCTTTCATTTCTGATTTTGTGTATTTCGTTTCTCTCTCTTTGTTTCTTGGTGAGTCTAGATAAGGGTCCATCAATCTTGTTTATCTTTTCAAAAAACAAGCTCTTTGTTTCATTGATCCTTTGAAATGTTTTTTTGGTCTCTATGTTGTTTATTTCTGCTCTGATCTTTACTATTTCCTTCCTTCTACTTGCTCTGGGGTTTTCTTTTTGTTTGCTTTCTAGTTCTTTAAGTTGTGAGGTTAGATAGTCTATTAGAGATTTTTCTTGTTTTTTGAGGTAGGCCTGTAATGCTATAAACTTCCCTCTCAACTGCTTTTGCTGCATCCCATAGATTTTGTGTTGTTGTGTGTTCATTTTCATTGATTTCCAGGAAGTTTTTAATTTCTTCCTTGATCTCCTTGGTAACCCATTCATTGTTTAATAACATGCTATTTAGCTTCCATGTGTTCAAATGTCTTTGTATGTTCTTCTTGCAATTGATTTCTAGTTTCATGCCATTGTGATCTGAGAAATTGCTTGATATGATTTCAGTCTTCTTGAACTTGTAGAGACTTAGTTTGTGCCCTAACACGTGGTCTTTGAGAATGTCCCATGTGCACTTGAGAAGAATGTGAATTCTGTAGTTTTGGGGTGTAATTCTCTGTAGATATCTATTCAATCCATTTGGTCTAGTGCTTCATTCAGAGTCTCTGTTTCCTTGCTAATTGTTTGTCTAGAGGATCTATCCAGTGATGTCAGCAGGGTGTTGAAGTCCCCTGCTATGATTGTATTGCTATCGATTTCTCCTTTGAAGTCCTCCAGAAGATTTTTAATATATTTTGGTGCTCCTATATTGGGTGCATATATGTTTATCAAGTTTATATCTTCCTGTTGGATAGATCCTTTCAATATTATGTAGTGGCCTTCTTTGTCTCTAGTTATGGCCTTCATTTTGAAGTCTATTTTATCAGATATGAGTATTGCTACCCCAGCTTTTTTTTCCTTTCCATTTGCTTGGAAGATTTTTTCCATCCCTTCACTTTCAACCTATGTGAGTCTTTTGTTGTGAGGTGGGTCTCTTGCAAACAACATATAGATGAGTCATGCTTTCTTATCCAATCAGCTACTCTGTGTCTTTTTATGGGAGCATTCAATCCATTTACATTTAAGGTGATTATTGATATGTACTTATTTATTGCCATTTTTGTTTAGTGTGGTTCTATTTTTCTTCCCATTTCTACTGCTAATTACAGCAGTCCTTTTAACATTTCTTGCAGTGCTGGTTTGGTGCTAATGTATTCCCTTAGCCTTTTTTAGTCTGGGAAGCTCTTTATTTGTCCTTCTATTTTGAATGATAGCCTTGCTGGGTAGAGTAGTCTTGGATTCAGATCCTTGTTTTTCATGACCTTGATTACTTCATGCCATTCCCTTCTGGCCTGTAGTGTTTCTTGTGAGAAGTCAGCTGAGAGCCTTATGGGGTTTCCTTTGTAGGTAACCTGTTGCCTATCTCTTGCTGCTTTTAGGATTCTCTCTTTGTCTTTAATTTTTGGCAGTTTGATTACTATGTGTCTTGGTGTGGGCCTGTTTGGGTTCTTCTTACTTGGGACTCTCTGTGCTTCTTAAACTTGAATGCCTTCTTCCTTCACTAAATTAGGGAAGTTTTCTGTCACTATTTCTTTGAATATATTCTCTATCCCTTGCTTGTTTTCTTCTTCTTCCGGGACTCCTATGATGCGAATATTATTACGTTTCCAGTTGTCTCACAGTTCTCTTAAGCTGTCTTCCTGTTTTTTAATCGTTTTTTCCTTTTGGTTTTTCGGATTGGTTGATTTTTTTCTACCCTGTCTTCTAATTCACTGATCCAGTTCTCAGCTTCCTCTACTCTGCTTTTTAGACCTTCCAATGTGTTTTTCATTTCTGATATGTTATTCTTCATTTCTTCTTGTGGTTTTTAATTTTCAACTGGTTGATTTTCAACATTTCTATCTTTACTCATGGTGCTCATGTCCTTACACATGCTGTTGAGCTTCTTCAAGATCATGGCTCTGAATTCTAGTTCTGTTAACTTGCTTAACTGCACCTCATTTATCTCATCTTCCGTAGAGGTCCTTTGTTCTTTCATTTGGCTTTTGTTTCTGTTTTTCACCATTTTGGCTATCACAGTGGGCTTTGGAGTCTGCCAAATATTCCCTGTGGGTGTTGGTGTTCTGCTGTTTGTGGCTCCCTCTCCTGGGTTTGGATGAGGTGGGGAGGACCCGCTTTAAACAGCACTGTCAAGTCTTAACTTTCCTGGTTAGAGTTGCTAGCCCAGGGAATGGTAGTTATCCTCTAGCTTTTTTGCCTAGAGGCTATTAGTAGAGGTCACCTGAAGCATCTTGGTTTCTGAGTTGACTAAAAACGCCCCTCAGGTGCTCAGTGTAAGAGTATTTCCCGAGGTTGGGCAGATGCTGGTTGTTAAAGGGCCTCAATTAGCATTTCAATGGCCACCCGGTGGGGTTGAATCTCTGAGGGAGGGGCTGCCGCCTCTCCCTAGGGCCCTGGGAAGGAGTAAGATGACCACAGTCCTGCATGGCTGCACTCAGCACAAGCTCTGAGCACCCTCCAAATCCCGAGTGTCCCCACACAGTTCCAGTCCAGTCTGCTCTCCCTCTGCTGGAGCCCAAGGTGAGTGGCTGCTGCCAATTTAGCCTCTGTCCAGGCTCTGCGTCGTGGAGCCGCCTGGGACTTTAACCCGAGGGCGCTGCTCCCAGCTAAGGGCGGCCGAGGCTGCGGCACCAGCCGAGGGCGTAGCACCCTGCTGAGGTTGCCGGACCCAGCCAAGGCAGCTGCTGGTCCCAGCCAAGGTTGCAGGACCCAGCCGAGGTCGCAGGACCCAGCTGAGGCGGCCACTGGTCTCAGCTGAGGCCACAGGACCCAGCCGAGGGCGCAGCTTCCAGCCAAGTCCCCTGGTCCCAGCCGAGTCCGCTGGTCCCAGCCCAGGCCGCTGCGGACTGTGGGCTCCCGGCCCCCTCTCGCATCCTCACAAGCCTACCAGGATTGAGTCAGTGTCCCTGGTTATGTGGTCCTCCAAGCTGCCTTTCGGTTGCCCCTTCCTGATGATTTGTCTTTATTTTCATTGTAATTCCAGTTTGGTCCTGGGAGATGGTCTGTGTTGCTTCCATTCACTCCACCACCATTCCCCCCCCCCCCTATTCTTTACTAACCCTCCTTTCTCATCTCCCATCATTTCCTCGTCCTTCTTCTACTCACTGCTCACAGTTATGGCTGATAGAAATGGAAAAGGCATAATACAAACTAATGCCGTATTTCCTGCATCTTCTTTTCCGGCTAAGCATGTTTTACAAGACGTATTCAAATAAAAGACTAAGTAAATGGGCAGCCTTAAGTTATATGATACAAATAACATTCTGTGTACTAACTAGTGGCATTGCTTTAAAGCATATGTGCATTTCTGTGCAGTCGTGCCCACTTTGGATACACCGTTTCCAATTCAATTTCTTTCCAGCTGCTAACAATTCAGACCCAATTGGTAGGTTATACACTTCGGTAACATGGCAACAGCCCTTTGAGGCCACTCCAAATCATGACCAGGAAAAGAATCATAATTTCCTTTTAGAAATATGCTCCTTACTGAAATGATAACCAATTGAAGAATTGAAGGAGTCTTTTTTTGTCCTTGTTGACTATATTGCCAAAAGGAGCTTATTCAATATCACTATGAAAATGTTCCTTTGATACTACTGAAATATATTGAATATATTTTAATACGTTAAATCAAGCATGGTTGAGGGCTTACATCAAAGCAGTTGATTGGTCATTTTATTATTTTCTTATGTAGAAAGGGCAGCTAGCCATGTGGTGTCTGGTTAGCCCCATAGTCTAGTGTATTGATTTTCTACTGCTGCTGTAACGAATTACCACCGACCTGAAAAACACAAATTTATTGTCCTACAGTCTTTTAGGTTGCAAGTCTAACAGTGGTTTCATCGGGCAACAGTCAAGGTGTCATAGGTTGTGTTCCTTTTTGGAGGCTCTGGGAGAGAATCCCTTTCCTTCCCTTTTCCAGCTTCTAGAGCTCGCCTGCCCCTAGGTCATGGCACCCTTCCCCCATCGTTAAAGCCAGCAGCCTGGGGTCAAGTCTTTCCTCTCACTGCCTGATTCTCTCCACCTGGGGATGATCCCCTACTTTTAAGGACTCATAGGCTTAGATCAGTCCAGAATAAATTTCCAAGGATTAGAATGTGCCCATCATTGGAAGACCTTTATTCTACCTGCCACATCTCTGTTTAGCTGAGAATCTTTTTTTTTTTAGAAGTATCCCCACCACATTCTCATTCTTTACAATTCCATAGTTTAAAAACTGGCTTCCTAAATTTCTCCCGACCTCCATTTCATTCTCTCATAGGCATGTTTCTATCAATGGTCAATTACTTACTGGTTTCTCTCTGCCTTTACCCCTTTTCTGGCAGGCAGTCTGTAAATCAGTCCTCATTCTCTACCTCTACTGGATTTCTGTATATTCCAGATGTCATCTTTCTTCCTTGTCCTTGCTACATATCCTCTTGTTTACTACCCTTCTGTTACTTTCTATGTGGTTTCAGTACATATCCCTCTAGAGTCCTGTTTTGTGTTTGTCCCAGAAATAGGTCAGAAACATATGGTGAGGGACTAATATCAACCCTCTTCTCCCAAGGGAACACATATAATCCTACTTATTATTATTATTAGTAGTAGTAGTAGTAGTAGTAGTACAGGTGCTATAGCCACATGGTTTCCTTAGAAACATATCTGTCAAATTATTGCAATTTTGCCCTTGGGTGAATGGCTGGGGGTGAGAGTTAGTGGATGTAGTTCATCTCATCTCTATTAATCCTATCTGTGTTTCTGGCTGTGATTGTAGATTTTCGTTCTTCATGAAGTTACCATCATGTTCATAGAAAAAACTTTTTTCTCATGATTGTTAATTTAAATGTTTTGTCGGAAAACAAACAAAAAACCCCAAGCCTTGATTGCCTGGGCTGTGTTTTATACAAATTCAGGAGATAGATATGCGTGCCCTTGTTCAAAATGTTATGGTAACATTTTTGGAGGACATTTTATAGCATCACAAATGCATCCTTAAAAATGGTTTCTAAAATGTAATTTTTAATCTACACTAGAAACTAATGGCAAGATTTTTTTTCTGTCTAGACCAGTGGTTCTCAACCTTCCTAATGCTATGACCCTTTAGTACAATTCCTCATGTTGTGGTGACCCCCAACCATAAAATTATTTTTGTTGCTACTTCATAACTATAATTTTGCTACTGTTATGAATCATAATGTAAATATCTGACATGCAGGATGTATTTTTATTGTTACAAATTGAAAAGAATTAAAGCATAGTGATTACTTACAAAAACAATATGTAATTATATTTTGAAATATTTATTTCTAATTACAAATAAATGAAATTTTGTCTTGAAGCATGGTGTAGCACAGGTAACAGTCTTACTATAACAACAGTAAGCTACATTATTACATTTTGCAATAGTATGTGTAAAAAGCTAACGTCAGTGCAAAGATTGAGATTGCTTTTTTCTCACCAGATCAGAAATTCTCAGGGCAGTCTTTGCAAGAGCACAACAAAGATCATCTTCCGCAACAAGTTAACTTCTATATTTAGACTTGATAACCAACAAGCTGGAAAACCCTGTTTCACAAACATATGTTGTTGGAAATGGAAGAAGAAGAAGGTGTAACACAGTCTCAGACAGAACAGGATATGACTGCAAACACTTGATCCAGAATTTTGTTACTGGCATTGTAGAGAAATCAGTTCTTGCTGCATCACTGTTAATAAGTTCAATGAATTCCTCTTGTGCTGTCTCAGGAACATCTTCAACTTTGACTGTGAATGGGCTTTTGGCTAGTGCAAATGGGGTGTCAGATAGATTTGGAAAGTATGATGAAATTTCGTCTGCAAGCATGTGCAAGTGTTCTTTCACAGAAATTATCATCATAATCCTTTCGTCTGGTTCAATGTCATGTTCCTCAAAGAAAGCAGATAAGGTAGGCAACATGTAAATTTTATTTTCATCTAATTTTTTTGCCAAAGCTGACGTTTCATTTGGAATGATCGAATCTTTTCAGACAAATCGAGGCATGTTGCATTTGGTCCTTGCAGTGATAAATTTAACTCATTCAAGATGGCAAAGATGTCAACCAAGTAAGCTATTTTCTGCAGTTCACTTTTATAGCTGAAAAGTGCTTTGAACTGCGGTCTTGTTTTCTGATTAAAAAACGTTTTGACTTCATCATGAAGCTCAAAAACACATTTTAAAACTTTTCCTGTGGTAAACCACCTCACTTCAGTGTGAAATAGCAGAGCATTGTTTGACGCATCCAACTTGTTGCACAGTTGCAGAAACAGTCTACTGTTTAAAGTGCTCACCTTTACAAAATTGACAGAACTTATGACACTTTTCACTACTTGTAACTCTTGTGGCAGCGTCTTCATTGCTGATATTTGCCAATGAATCATACAGTGAGTTCCAGTGACTTTTGGTGACTCATTCAGTGCCAAACGTTGAAATCCAGATTGACATCCTAGTATAGCTGGAGCACCATCTGTGCAAATACCACAAACCTTTTCCCAAGAGATCTTATGTGCTTCAGAAATGAACCAACTGTGTCAAATACATCACATGCAGCAGTTGTCATTTCAAAAGGTTTGCAAAAAAGAAACTCATATTTAAAGTCGCCATCATTAATATACCTCACGTAAACCAGTAACTGTGAACAGTTTGCAATGTCTGTAGATTCATCAAGCTGGATGCTAAATGTTGGAAGTGGAGCAGATTTAATTTCCTGGATTACCTGATCAAGAATGTCAGTAGACATGTCATCTATTCTTCTGTGGACAGTGTCGTTAGATAAGGAAATTGCACTCAATTTGGTAACAAATTCATCTCCAATCATAACTCAATGTCTTTGGCCACTGGCATCAGTAAACCCTCAGCACTGGTGATTCTGAGTGCCACCAAATATGAAGCTTCAATGGCTGCAATGTTTTATTTGTGGTACTTACCACCAGTGTCAAGTCTGGCTTTCTTGAGTCCATCAGCTTTGCTTCTAAAATAGTTGGTATCCTTGCTGGCAAAACTTGGATGCTTGCTATCAAAATGGCATTTTAGCCCTGGCCGGTTTGGTTCAGTGGTTAGAGCATTGGCCTGTGGTCCAGAGAGACCCGGGTTTGGTTCCCGCTAAGGGCCTGTACCTCGGTTGCAGTTTGTCCCTGGCCCTGGTTGGTCATGCGGGTGGCAGCCACTCAATGTGTCCCTTTCACATCGATGTTTCTCTCTCTCTCTCTCTCTCCTCTCTCTCCCTCCCACTCTATCTGAACAAAAAATGAAATAATGTCCTAGGGTGAGGATAAAAAAAATTGGCATTTTAGTTTGTTCAGCTTTATAAATTAGGCTGATAGAACTTTACAACAAATGACACATTGCTGTTTCTCAATTTCTGCTATGATTTTTGAGGTAAAACCGTACTGTAAAAAAATCCTCACTATATTTTCTTTTCTTAATGTTCTTCTCTGCACGATCCATTGTCATGGGATGGTTTGCTAATGAAAATAATATATAACAATAGCTTTAATAATACAAAAAATGATACATGGCATAGTTTAGTCAATACAGTTCATTAAAGTTTCCTATGATTTACCATTCTCTGTGTTGTTGTTTTTTACATACCTGTTACAATCACAAGGGGGCAGTATTCACATCAACCACAGCTGAATATAAAAGACCAATCAGTATCCAGATTAAGTTCCCACGGTACAGATAATTTTTTTTTTTTTTTTGCAGTAGTTGGTGATTTTACAGTACATGAGTTTACATTTACCCAGTAATTATAATTCATAAAGTGTTGTTTTACCTCCAATACTGCTGCTTTCAACACAGTAGCTGCTTTTAACAGAGTAGCTGCTCTCTACACATGTGTGACTGGTCCACATAAGTAGATTATGGCGCCAAGCCTGTCACATACACCTGTATTTGTACGGGGTGTATGTGACAGGGTTGGCACAATGATGTCATCACACCGGGAACTCGTATGTGGGCGTATCTGTATGTGGGCGTATCTGCATGTGGATGGACCCACCTGGAGACGGATAGAGGAGCGGTGTCTCAATTCCTAAGACCATCGGAAATATGTGTTTTCCCATGGTCTTAGGTGGCCCCTGTGAAAGGGTCTTTCGACCCCCAAAGGGGTCACAACCCACAGGTTGAGAACCACTGGTCTAGACCATTATGGCTAAAATTACATTTTTCCTCCCATATACATATAAATCTGTTGGAAAAATATATGTCTTTTTTTATCAACTGTTTAAGAAGGATTTCAAATTTTCATAGCTATCCCCAAGTATGCACTATTTGTAAGCATCTGTATTTGCAGAAATTATATAGAAATATAGTAGTATTTCTAGAATATTAGTAATAAGTTAACGCATGTGAAGTATTTAATACTATCATTTATCTTCTTTTAAAATTTTACATCATTTATACTTTCAATAGTTTTTTTTTTCCCAAGTAGGGAAAATTCAGTAACAGACCAGAGGTCACTTGAATGGAGTAATGGCTCTATAAATAAAGAAGGCATGTCTTAATAATCAGGAGCTTCATTACTGCCGAGTTGAATTAATGTAGGATGTGTAGGTGTGTTTGAAGATCTCAGATAGGGCAAGTTATAATGAAACCTCACTCAATGCTTACTAAAATGAAACTAGATGACCCTCAAAATATGCAATATTTATCAGAGGTGGTAAAGGATTACTAGAAATTCTTAAAATTGTGCATAAGAATCACTTAAGGAGTTATTAAACAGGAGGATCTCTGACCTCATTTCCAGCGATGCTGGTTTTGTGGGCCAGGGGAAAGAGTCAGGAACTTCCACTCTGATGATCCCCATGCAGGAGGTTCTTGAGATGGTCTTTGGAACACCGGGTCAGGTGGTTGAGGAAAGGTGGAAAGGACCAACAGGAAGAGAAATGCCTTAGCGAGAGAACACACTAGCAGACCCACGTGGGGGCAGGGTGATCTTGGATGAAATTGGTGACAGCCCTGGCCGGTTTGGCTCAGCGGTTAGAGCGTCGGCCTGCAGTCCTGAGAGACCCGGGTTCGGTTCCCGCTAAGGGCGCGTACCTCAGTTGCAGTTTGTCCCCGGCCCTGGTCGGTTGTGCGGGTGGCAGCCACTCGATGTGTTCCTTTCACATCGATGTTTCTCTCTCTCTCTCTGTTCCTCTCTCTCCCTCCCACTCTGCCTGGACAAAAAATGGAAAAATGTCCTCGGGTGAGGATAAAAAAAGAAAGAAATTGGTGACAAGATACCCAAGACTGGCAGTAGGGGCAGGATCCTCTGCTCCACCAGCCTGTCCTCTCATTTCTGATAGGGACAACTGATGTTTCTCAAGCTTGCGCGAAGTATTTAGAAAACAAACTTCAAGACAACCTCCTAGCCATTTCCCTCTACCTGCAAGCTTCCTTTTAGAAAGATTTGTGAAAACTTCACTGAACTCAGGGCCTGAAAACTGTGAGAACTAGCCTATCAAAACAGATTTCTGTAGGTAGCAGATGTCCTGCCTGCATTGTCTTTGTCCCTAAAGGTTTTAATCAGGACCAGCCTGCTGTGCCTCACAAACCTCTCTCCAAGGCCATTGAGTGGTCTGCCCATGTCCGAAATTCTTTTCATTTTAACCTCTGCTTCATACAAGTAGAGGTTAACTTTGAGTTATTTCTTAGTTAGAAGACTTTCAGAGTAAAATCAGTTCGCCCATCACTAGGTCAGAAAGGAGAAGAATATGATTCTCTCTTGCTTAGATGCATCTTCTGACGGTGACAGAGGGGGGGAGAGTGCAGCCGGTGGAAGCTTGATGGGCAGGCAGAGGAGGGACTTTGAGGGGCTCCTGGTCTCCCCAGGATGAGCCCATTTGCTTTCAGTGGGGCAGCCACGGACGAAGCTAAGCATGGAGGCGTCTCGGGCAGCTCAGCTTCCCACCCTTTCTCATTTTGTCTGTTTAGGTTTTTCATACAACGGACTTCTTAGAAGGCCCTTCCTTCCCAGGGAGTTCACCAATCAAGGTAATGCTCTGCTTTTTCCCATAAACAAAGCCTGTGAAAGAGCAGCTCCTTCGTGAACTGAGAAATGTGATCATGTCCACTGCTGTACCGAGTGCTTCCCGGAGCCATGGTTGTTCACACCACTGAGCC
This sequence comes from Molossus molossus, assembly GCF_014108415.1. Taxonomy (NCBI): domain Eukaryota; kingdom Metazoa; phylum Chordata; class Mammalia; order Chiroptera; family Molossidae; genus Molossus; species Molossus molossus. The sequence goes on along the minus strand of NW_023425401.1, from coordinate 35,618,891 downwards.
CAGGCTACTGGGACACGTGAGTCGGACAGACTAACGCACACCCCAGCTGATTATACAAGATTGAACAAACCTAAGATATCTAAACTCTCGTTGTCTTAAGCATGCTAAGAACTTGTTTGGTAGGAAAGAATTATCATAGTACAAAGGAGATAAATGTTGTATCTTTTTAGAATGAAGTAATTTTATTCTGTAGAATGTTGTGGAGCTTGGGAATTTTCAAGCAGTGTCTTCCTGGTGCTGGGAATGTACTGGGAAGGGACCCCTCCTCCAGGTATAGTGAACGCCATGCTAGTGTCTAGCTGGGATATATGGAGAACAAATTCTGGTAATGTTTTAATTATTAAAATATTTTTATGGTCTAACTAAAGACAGGTATTGCATTTCAAAAATAAACATTTATTAGATCTAATTAATCAGTAGATAAATAGTCTTACTACTTAATTCAAAGGACACAGAGTTTATGACTAAAAATGAAAAAGATTTAGTCATTTAGCAGTTATTTTTTCCAAATAACAAAGTGTATACATTACAAGGCTAAGGAAAAGAAAATTTCTATGAGGTTTTTAACGAAAGCTACAACAGAATGTACCTGAATTAAGTAGAGATGGTTGAAATGATAATTAAATGAAGTCCGTTGTAGGGAAACAAAATTGATTTATCTCCCACACATTTCTGTTGCCTCAACTAATTTTTCAAACTGCCTTTTTAAAACATTAAGATATAATTCACATACCGTAAAAGTCACCCTTTAAAAAAGTTTTAAGTTCAGCAGGTTTTGAAATTTCACACTTATACAACCTCACAACTACCTAATTCCAGAATATTTTATCATGCCAAAAAGAAACCCTGACCCATTAGCAGACTCTCCTTATTCCTTTTTCCTCCTTTTCCCTGGGCAAATACTAGTCTATGTTCTGTCGGTATAGATGTGCTCTTTTGGATGCTTCATATAAATGGAATCACACATGTGGCCTCTGCATCTGGCTTTTTGACCCAGCATACTGATTTCTAAGTTTATTCACTTCACTCCTGGCTGAATAATATTCCACTGTATGGACTTACCACATTCTGCTTATCTATTCCTCAACTTGGGTTGTCCCCATTTTGTACTATTATGATTAGTGCTGCTATGTGAACAGTGTTTGTGTGAAAATACATTTTCACTTAAGAGTGGTACTGGGTCATATGGTAACTGGGTCATTCGCTGGGTGGGAAGTCAGGAGTGATTGAGGAAATCAGTTTGACGCAACCACCTTTGTCGAGTATGTTTAATTTTTGGAGGAGCTACTCAACTGTTTTCCAAAGTGCCACTGTTTTCACCCCCACTGACAATGCATGAGGGTTCCAATTTCTCCACATCCTCTTCAACATGTGTTATTGTCTTTCTTATTATAGCCATTTTCTCGAGCATGAAATGGCGTCTCACTGTGGTTTTCACTTGCATTTTGCTTCTTTTAACATTTTGAAATTAACTCAATGGTGAAAAAGGGAAGGACGTTCATGACATTTTTCACATCTCTGAATAAACTGTAAAAGCAAAGCAACTCAAGAACTAGCCCATAATGTACCTATTTATATATCATATCACTATTAACAAAAAGGATGCATGTGGCTTATCAAAATGTATAGTGTAATAGCCCAGCTGGTATGCTCAGTGGTTGAGCATTGTGACCCATGCACCAAATGTCACCGGTTCAATTCCCAGTCAGGGCACATGCCCAGGTTGTGGGCCTGATCCCCAGTGGGGGGCATACAGGAGGCAGCCAATTGATGTTCTCTCTCATCAATGTTTCTCTCTCCCTCTCCCTTCCTTCCTCTAAAATCAATAAAGAAAAAAATGTATAGTATATCACCCTGGCCAGTTTGGCTCAGCAGTTAGAGCGTCAGCCTGCGGTCCAGAGAGACCCAGGTTCGGTTCCCGCTAAGGGTGCATGCCTCAGTTGCAGTTTGTCCCCGGCCCTGGTTGGGTCATGTGGGAGGACCACTGATGTGTCCCTTTCACGTCGATGTTTCTCTCTCTCTCTCTCTCTCTCTCTCTCTCTCTCTCTCTCTCTCTCTCTCTTCCTCTCTCTGCCTCCCACTCTATCTAAACAAAAAATGGAAGAATGTCCTTGGGTGAGGATAAAAAAAGTGTATATTATAACAGATGTAGAAAACAAAATAATACTGTATAGTAGTAGAACTCACTGTGCTGGGTGACTATAAAACAGGTGAGGTAACTTATAAGACGTAATGGGCATTTATAAAATTTTATACACACACCAGAGGTGGATTAAAATTTGTCTCTGAGCTTCCTAGGAGCCAAAGTCAAGAGACAAACTGTAAAATCCACAATGCTCAGAATCTTAGAAACAACTTAGAATCTTGATGCGGTCCTTCCCACTGATGACTGTTCCAAGTGACAGACGAGCTAATCTTGACCAATAAATTCCTTCCGCCTGGTTAGTCCTCACCCGCTCTCTTCCTCTGGGCCTGCCTCCTTTACCACTGAGGAAATGCAAACTACAGTGTTAGTTTTAGTTATGGATCCTTCATACCCTCAGACAGAATTGATTTTCCTCTCTGTGTTCCCCTAGCACTTCTTAAGCAGCCATTGCATCGAATATCTCAGTGTCAGCCTCCCCTCGGGGCACAGGGGTGGCTTTCGCAGGGGGGAGGCGTCTTCGTCCTCACACTCGCAGAGCCTGGCACAAAGCAGGTACTTGAGGAAGGTGGTTGTGTCAGCCTGATTTCCTCAGTCACTCCGACTGCCCACCCGGCGAAGGAGGTCGTGAATGCATGCTCTGAACCTGGCTTTGTTCCTGTTCTCCTTAAAAGGGACCCCAGGATGAAAAAACGTCTCTCAGATTTCAGCCCATCTGCTCTGGAAGCCAGGTTTTCCTCAGCTTCCACTTTCTGATCTACATGGAGGCCCTGATAAATGTGACCTTGTTTTCCGTGGGGAAAGATAACATCATGTGGCCAGACTAAAATGGTCAGCTTCAGCCTGAATTTTGTCATAGGTCATATCTGCTGTCAGCCAGTTTTAGGTCATCTGTGTATCGAGGATACTGTGAAATAAATGCATTTGCCTTTTTTTTTCATCCTCACCTGAGGACATTTTTTTGATATTTTGTTCAGATAGAGTGGGAGGGAGAGAAAGAGAGAAACATCGACGTGAAAGGGACACATCGAGTGGCTGCCTCCTGCACCACCCAACCAGGGTCTGGGACAAACTGCAACCGAGGTACGTGCCCTTAGTGGGAACCGAACCCCGGTCTCTCTGGACCACGGGCTGACGCTCTAATTGCTGAGCCAAACCGACCAGGGCTGCATTTGTCTTTTTAATGTAATTATGTATCTAGTGCTACCAGGGAAAAATATCCAGCACGATTAATAATTTATTGGAAAATTTTTGTTGTTATTCTGATTTAAGATTCTAAAACATCATGTTTCTCTCCCCCTTCAGCTCCCACCAAAGCTTTACACAGTTGTGGAAAAATATGTCATCATTTAATATATGTGTCCTCTGCTATATGTCTGTCTCCCTGACCTCTGCAGACCCGAGTGTCCCCACTGTGCATCCTGCACGTTCATTATCATAAAACTTGCCACATTTCAAGTAATCGTTTGTGTTCTTGCCTCTCCCTTACTAGCCTACAATCTCTGTTTTATTCAATATCTCAACAGTTCAGCACATTGCCTGAATAAAATTTTATTTGATATGTACCCCTATGTTCATAGCAGTACTATTTACAACAGCCAAGATCTGGAAACAGCCCAAGTGTCCATCAGTAGACAAATGTATAAAAAAACAGTGGTACATATACACAATGGAGTACTATGCAGCGGTAAGAAAGAAAAATCTCTTATCCTTTAAGATGGCATGGAAGGACCTGGAGAGTATTGTGCTAAGCAAAATAAGCCAATCAGAGAAAGACAAATATCTCATGGTCTCACTTATTTGTGGAATATAATGAACAAAACAAGCTGATGAACAAAATACACCCAGAGACATAAAAGTAGGGTTCAGACTGACAAACCTCAGATGAGGGGGTCAGGGGGGAGGGAAGAGATAAACCAAAGAACTTATGTGCATGTATGTGTAACCATGGACATAGACAGCAATGCTGGGGATGGGGTGCAAGGAGATGGGGGAGGTGCCAATGGGGGACAAAGGAGAACCATCTGTAACAAAATTAAATTAATAATAAAAATTAAAAATTAAAAAAAATATTTGAGTCAAATCGACTTTAGATCAATTATATAGTATGTATAAATACAATATTCTTTCATGTGGCTGTACCACTGGACCAGTAACTAAAAAGAGGGGCTGTACTATCTCAAAATAGCAAGATGGACATTCTCTGAGGGATGGTTAAGGCAGTCAGCAAGTCAAATGATTTCTCTGATACCATTTCAGGTTTATTATGAACTAATAAGATAAGGACTTACATTCAGCAACACTTAAAACCTAAAGTATGGAATCTAACATTTTGTCAATACACAAAAGATTGATTTGGAATTTGTTTCAAGGTTTATTTTTATTTGTTGCCCTGAAACTTCTACGTAACTCTAGGCTGTAATGCTCAATCCACTGGGGCATCTTAGACACTGTTCAAGGGGGTTTGTTCCTGAAGCCCTAAGAGGATCTGATGAGAAGCCACTCGCCACCCAAAGAAGGTCCCCGGCAGGAAGTCTAAGGACAGTGCTGTGGTGAGAACTCAGTATAATTTGGATTTTTAAATTTCCACTCTGTGAGACACCCCTGTGATATAAATATTCCTAATTAGCACAGAATTTCAGTTCATACAAAATGCTGCAGTGCAATTTAAGGCTGCTTAAAATGATCTTAACTTGTCCCATTTGGCAAATTAAGCCAGGGCCTTAAGAAATGTGGAGCTACAGTGTGCAGGAATGTGGGCGGGCTGCGCGCTCCCTCCAACTCGGAGGGCCTGCTCTGCACCTCACACTGAATTCGCATGTTTGAATATATCAACAGGATGCACTCGCCAGCTACTGGCTTACTGTCAAGAGAAACTCCTGGAACATCAAGGCAGAAAAATGTAAGAAGTGGAAAACTACCTAGAGTTTTTCAAATACGGTTCACTTCCTAACATACATCCACATAAGCAGCCCTGATAAAAAGTAGTTTTTCTATTAGCAGACGCCAAAGAGACAAAAAGACTGTTTCAGAGAGACTGCTTTCTTCCCCTTAAGTTAGCTATTGGACGCCATGGGGAAGAAAATATATCTATATTTCCTGAACCTACCCAATGTTTTTAATATTTTGACCCCTATATTTACGTTCTGCCCAAAAGTTAGTGATGCAAAGGACTTATTGCAAATCCCAAGCTTTATTTTCTAAATCAGAACAGCAGTTGTTATGGGCTCACACATACATCGCATTGAGTCTGGGCCATGACGCCTGTTCTCTAGAAACTCATTGTTGAAAAGATGTCATTCCACAACAAAGATCCTCCCCTTTCTTCCACCACCATAAAAATAATAAAATAAAGCACAAGAATTAAGAAAATGAACATCTGTTACACTAATAAAATTTTAAACGGAAAAACCCATGGAGTTTGGAAAACTGTCAAGAAAATGTAGAACAGGGAAGAAAACAAATTAGGCAAAAGGTAAAAAAAAAAAAAATGGGGCCCAGGATATCAATATATTAAGAAATGACCGTGTATGGCAAATAAGATCGCACTAAGATCCAAAGATGCCTGAATAACTAGAGCAATGGCAAAATTTTAATGAGACCAAGGCACTGCCTCCAAACAGCTCACCTTAGAATGAGTCAAACCCGCCCAGCCTGGTGGAGGATTAGTGACAAAGTATCGGGAGTGAGATTTACAAGTACTGCCCTTGGATGGATCCCCATGAAATCGTACCTAAAGCCTACCAAGAAGGTAGCCCGAGCTTGAACACCACAAGTGCTATTTTCATTCAGATCTGTGCAAAACAGTAGTAGCACGCTTCCCCACCGCACTGACAAAGCGCACCACGCAGGGCGCCCCACGTCACTGGAGAGTTCATCGTGACCTTGTGGAGCCGAGAGCATTGGCTCGGGGGTAGCCTTGGCAGTGTGGGTGCACCTGGTTCCCTTAGGGCTATCACATCACACACCATCAGTGCAGGTGGCACCGACTGACCTTGACAGTAAAAGGGAGTGGCCCAGGGCCAATGGGGGCAGCAGGGGGGTTGCAGGAGTCCTTCACGAAAGCTCTGTGGATGCTGCGAGGTTCAGAAGCACATCTCAGCAGGAGGAAAATGGTGGGCATCACACTATAGCTGTGAGGACCATGCCCTTGAGCACAGGAGACAACTTGCAGAGCTCTCGAAATTGCTGGGTGAGGGTGAATTTTGAAACTGGACAGAGTCTACGGCCATCCCACCCTGAGCGCCCGATCTCGTCTGAAAATGGACTGAAAGAGTTAGCCATGGGTTATGAATCGGGTAACATGCAATTTGTCATCCAAACAGGGATGGCTGTGAGGAGGAAGGGTGTGTGCTACTAGTCATTATGCTGAGACAACATGCAGAATAGGATTGTTCTGGACAAATTGGAACACATCGCCACACCACGAGGACCTGTCACTTTCAACTCCGCTGGCTTTGCAAGGTTTGACGTTTTTAGCCTAAGCACGTATTTTCTTTACATCGGAAAAGTACACAAAATCACGCATCTAAATGAAGTAAAGAGAATGAGGTCTCACAAGAATGACAAGGCAAAGAGAGAAGCATAATATTTGCATTGTTATGCTGACCCTAGTAACACCCCTTCTGACCCCACATTATAGTCTAGAAAAGTATGCCTGTCAGTTACCCATCACTCAGCAGCAACCCCTAAGCATCCTACCTTGCTTAGCATGCTACCTTGCTTGTCCCTGCAGCTCTGGTATGCCCCACTTCCGTCATTTGACTTAACTTTCTGCCTTGTGATCCTTTGGGGATAGTAGTCTTTGAAGGCCCAAGGGGATGTTTTATGTTAAAATCCTTGGGGTCAAGTTTAGAAACACAACGCTTCTCATCGTAGCTGGCCACATCCATCAGTTCTGTCAGGATACTGATGGTAGAACATTTCTTGACAAATGTAGTCCCCCTGAGATCAAGATCCTAATTTACTTTGTTCCTAATTCACAAAGGGAAATTGACTTTTTTAAAAAACTAAATTGAGGTTTTATCTTAAATGAAGTCTAACATGTGGCTTGAAGTATTCATTGCAAACTGTACTTGTTTTGTTTCAGGTGACTTGATAACTTTTACAAAGTTTCAGCATCCGAAATTGAACTCTTCCTCTGTCCAGAGGGCCAATACAGATGAACTATGCAGTCTTCTGTCCTCATCCCCACTCACTTCCTTGAACAACTGCCTTTGTGAGAGAGATGACATTTAGCAACTTAGTGCCACAGTGCCCACACAGGTGCAAATAACGCTGGGGTTGATGCCAAGTATGACAGCAGATGGGCTGCTAGTCCACTGACTCTAGGTCTGATCGCTCTACAGAAGTTGAAAAGCAGTTATCAAGTGCAAAGTCAAGGCCCAGCCTGGCTGGTGTGGCACAGTTGGTTGGAGTGTAGTCCCATACACCAAAAAGTTGCAGGTTCGATCCCTGGCCCGAGTCACATATGGAATAATGTTTCTTTCTCTCCCCCTCTCTCTCTCCCCACCTCTTTCTCCCTTCCCCCCTCTCTAAAATCAATAAGCATGTCTTCAGGTGAGGATTAAAAAGAAAAACACACACCCGGCCACGTGGCTTAGTGGTTGAGTGTTGACCCATGTACCAAGAGGTCGCCAGTTTGATTCCTGGTCAGGGCGCATGCTCAGGTTGTGGGCCAAATCTCCAGTGAGGGGCATGCAGGAGGCAACCAATCGATGTTCTCTCTCATCGATGTTTCTATCTCTCCCTCTACCTTCCTCTCTCTCTAAAAAAGTCATTAAAGAAAAAAAATTAAAAAAAAAAAAAGGAAAACACACACATGCAAAAGTCAAGGTCCAGAAGGGGTGGTAGCTGACTATTTGGTCTGACTTAAGATCTTTGCCAAAAAGTCTTTCTAAAACCTCTCTTCATTAACCTTCTCAATAATCTAAGAACTATGAGGGCATGGACTTTTGTGTTTTGTCCCCTGGAGTATCCCTATAACAGTGCCTGGCATATAGAAGAAGCTCAAAAGTAGTAGTTTAATAAAAGAATATTTCTTCATCTTTAAAATGGGGATAGCCAGGTTTGATATTCAGCTGGCTTCCATTCTAACATATAATTTTAATGCCACGGGGTTGTTGTTAGGATTGCATGGGTTAAAGCATGTACAGCACTTGCAACAGAACTTGACACACAGCAGGTGGTCATCAGTAAGAACACAGGGAGGTTGGCATCCAGGAAGACTGGAGAACAGTGCAGGAGCCCAGCAGGAGCTAACCCTGGGTCTGAGAAGCAGTAACAGTGGTTTGTGCTGAGTCCAACCTGATTGTTGGGAAGGACGGTTGCTGAGACTGCTGCGGTCCTTGCCGCATGCGCCCAGGCTTGAGCTTCACTGCAGGGGAGGCGAGGGCAAAGAGGTCGGAGCTCAGGTTAAATGCACTCCCCACCCCCCATCCTCCAGGAGCTTGTTTATGATTCAACCATTAGTTCCCTAGTCTTTTGATTTGATACATTGTGTATTCATTTTCTATTCTCTGTTGAAATGCAAATGCCTGGGGGTTGGAAGTCCTACATTAGCCTATCATCAGTAGATGGCATTTATATCATGGCAGAGTTCTGAGAGAACGGGCCACGGGGCAGGTAAATTTGATAATGGGGCACAGAAGTCATCAGAGCACAGGACAGTGCCCAAGAAGGGGCAGCCCCATCCTGTGAGGGAGGGGCACTGTAGGTAGATGGCTGCTGGGTGGCTAAGGTGGAGGGGTGATGGGAGCAGGATGTGAGCAGAACAGGTAGGAGGGCTCTGTTACCAAAATATCTATTGTCTACCTGGGAATAAATAGTGTTACAAAGGTGAGAGCTCAAGTACTCTCAGGTTTCAATTTCATTGTTCTGTTCCTTTTCCTAATAGAAGCTTTATTAACTTAGGATACAGTACATGGTGCTCTTTGGTTAAGTGATGTATGTAAGAATCAGGTCAGTTGGAGAAGGTTAAGTTGGGTTGAAATGCATATTATTTGTTCATTTTATTTGGTAATAATAATTCTTATACTTCACATTTGTATATGCAATACAAATACGTATTATATATAGTCTATGTATATTATATATTATATATTATATATAATCATAAATGTGTGTGTTTGTGTGTGTGTGTATAAAATCTATCACAATAATTCTGTGAGGTATGTGGGCATATACTATTAACTCTATTTAATACACGAACAAACAAAGGCACAATTAAGATGCGAGGACGGGGTAGAAGCCCCTGGGAATGGGCATTCAAACCATGGTTTTCTAACTTTAGATTCAAGGATATTTTTTTTTAACCATACTTGGCTGCCTCTCAACTACCAATTAATTGGTGGCATCTGGCAAGCTGAAAAACAGTGTTTTTCCTTTTGCCATTAAACAAAAACATTCTGGGTTCCATCTACCAGTTTGCTTCCTACTACGTGTACTAATTGAAGAGTAAACTAGTTCTATTCTCTAAACCAGTAGTTCTAGAGAATATACAAGATGATCCACTTTGTAGGGGTCTGGAAAGAAAATACCAGGATTTTTTTTTTGTTTTATATTTTTAGATATGTTTAAGTGAACATAGCACTTCAGTATACTTTAAGACATACATACATAAACATACACACATATATAGAGCAATACATGTGTGTGGTTTATAAGTAAGTGTATTTACAAATACTGGGATGTGAGCTCCATTTCTTTTTTTTTTTTTAATACAGAGTTGCAGGCTCAAAAAAGCTGGGAAACCATTGTTCTTAACTAGCAAGCACTTTCTCTAGAATGTCTGCACTGTTTTTAGCTAAGCACACCTCTCCTTTTGTTCCATCTTGGGCTTAGTGCCGCGGCTGCTGTGCCCAGAACAACAGGAGCTTTGAGTGCGAAGGGCCTGGAGGGATCAATTCGCCTAACCCCTTCATTTGACAGAGGAAGAAACTGAGGCTTACAGGGGTTAAGGGATTTGCCCAAGCTGACAAGTTCAGGTTGAGCCCAACAATATGGGAAACGGATGGAAAATCCAGTTAATGCTTAGCTAGCCATGGTAATGTGTCATGGGGCTGGCTTGCAGAAATTAAATCCGTTAATAATCCCCAAACCTTATTTTAGCCAGAAGTTGTAAATGCCTCACCTATCAAACCCTTTGCTAAAGATGATAATGCAATGGCTTTGTTTCTCTGGGCGCCCAAAGATGCCTGCATTAAGCAAAAATGTCACACATGTATTGCTCACTGGGTATCGGGTTATGTGGGGAGCACATACAGCTATTTAATTATATGCACCAACTGTCAAAAGTAATGCTATTGAAACAAATATACTCCTCACATTTAACTGTTGTAGAGAATGGAACCAAATTATAATATTCCCCAATAGGCAAAGAATTATTTGCTCAAGAAATACTGTAAGTGCTTCTGCAGGGAGTGTCATCTCCTTGGAATTTAAGACCAGAGCAATGCTGGACTATTGTCATATGCTAAATTCCAGAGTGTGTTTGGTTCTATTTCTAGACTCTCAATCTCTTTCATTGATCTGGTTGTATAATTAATTACCAGTGCATGGGATTTTTATTTATTGAATCATTATAACAGATAAGACTAGCCCCTTCATACATTACTTCTTAATTTTATTTTTAAAATGCCCAGATTGCCCTGGCTGGTTTGGCTCAGCAGTTAGAGCATTGGCCTGCAGACTAAAGGGTCACAGGTTTGATTCCAGTCAAGAGCACATGCCTCAGTTGTGGTTCAATCCCTGGCCCTGGTCAGAGTTGTGTGGGAGGCAACTAATCACTGTGTCTCTCTCTCAATAATGTTTCTCTCTCTCTAACCCCCCCATCTCTGTCTGAGAATCAATGGAAAAATATCCTCTGGTGAGGATTAAAAAAAAAGTCCAGACTATTATTGAATGTCATCCCCCCAAGAACTTTATAATCATTTTGACTATTCAAAAGCAAAATAAAATGAAACACCCAAAACCACTATCACCAACAAAAAAACCTACTAGTATCTATATTGGGAAACTCATGAAATTTATAGGTTGGCCTATGAAGAATTGACTTTCCTATACTATTGGATCATTCCTCCCCCAAATGAGCTATTTAAATTTTTTTCAATTAAGATATATTTTTATTTATTCAACCATTTTATGTCCCCTTGGCAAATGGGATCTTTTCATTCTATTTTCTAACTCAAGCTGTGAATTTTTTTTTTTTTTTTTTACAAATCATGTAATCTCATTTTCTTGCACTTTCTTACTATTTATAGTACTTTTTTAGTTGATTCTCTTGGAGTTTTCCACAAAAACATTCATCTCACTTATGAATAACGATAATTTTGCCTCCTCCTTTCCAATTTTTATGCTTCCTATCCTGTTCTCTTATGTAACTGTATCAACCTCTACTTCTAGAACAATTATATAACTATGCCTCTATTATTGATCATGTAGAATTTTTCTCATTATAATGTTGCAATTGGCATTTGCACAGAATTTGAGTAGCTTAGGTAATTTTCTTAGGATTGATTCCTATAAATGTATTTTGTTGGGTCAAAAGGTATAATTGTAAAGACTGTCAATCTACTTTGTCCTATTACTTTCCCAAAAGGCCCCATCAGTGACTGTGACCCCCTTTACTTCTCTGTCGGCCCTCTGGAGCCTCCCAGCCCAGATGCCCTCTTCTCACCCCTTCCCCCACGTGCCTCCTTTTCAGTGGCACTGAGGTGGCACCTGGGAAACTCCAAGTCTAGCCCCTCAAAAGCAAATAAAAATCAACACAAGAACATAAAATTGTTTCTTGAGTAACCCACTATTCAGTTTGGTGATGAAATGTTTGCAAATTGGAGATTATTTGCTCCTTCTACCTGCAAATCATCCTAGACTTCTCCTTTCCTCATTCCTCACATTCTAAAAGCCACTAAGTTCAGTAGATCCCACCACCTTAACTTCTCTCCTGTCCGTTCTTTATTCTCCACCACAGCTCCAGCTCAGGAACTCACCCTCTCTCATCTCGACCACGGTAGTACCATCTAACTGATCTTACTGTCTCTGCACAATTCTTTCTCTACCTACTCAAAACCCTCCAGTGACAGGAAAACTCCCTAGGATGGTCACCATCTATCTGTCCAGCTTCTCCTTCTAACCTCCCCACTTACATGCTACCTTCTAGCCAAACCAGACTATTTGCAGTTCCCTGACAACTTGTAATTCCTAGCTAGTCTCTGTGCTTGTCCATGTGCTCTTCCAACTGTAGGAATGCCCTCCTTAGCTCACCCCCTCAATCTCATTCATCCAGAAAAAAATCCTTTTTATCTTTTACGATCCAGTTTAAGGGGGTTCTCTCTGGGGAAACATTTCCCATTACATCCCTGGCCCTTACCCTAGAACTATTGTAGGAAGGGCTACCCATTGATGGAGTATGGCGATATTTCTTGAAGTTAGTTGTGTGTCCAGTTACCAGTGTTCAGATATAAGTGGAACAAAGGTTGATGAAAATGGTAGGGACTGGCTTTTTGGTGAATTATAAATTGTTTAACACGACTTTACGGTTATTCAATACAAATCTATTTTCACCATCAGTATACACACAAGAATGGGCACTGCAGAAAGGCCCTAAATCTTGAGCTAGGGAAAGAATATTCAAAGTTAAGAGTCCTCTCTGCACCTTCCTGCTTCCTAGCACCCGGGGCTCTTGCCTTGCTGGCTATTAATGACCATCTTGGGCCCCGGAGCACAGTGAAGAAAGACCCCCAGTGACTCTTGAAACTTCAGACAAAGCTGTAAGTATTCCTTTCTATATTTATTTGTTTGTTTTTGGTGTGAGAGAGATTAAAAACTCCTGAGAGCTAGTTTGATAGAAAGGTAAAATCTTAGAGTTGAAATGGGGATCAGCATCATCATCTAATTCAATTACTTGCTTCCAGAAAGACCTAAGAACAAACCAGAACCTCCTGTTTCTAAAGGTCTGGGAATGAAAAATCAGTTGTTCATCTAAGCCAGCACTGTGAGCCCTCACCGGTGAGGAATTCCCGGGTCTCTCTTGCTATCTGCCTGCCCCCCGTCTTACCTCCTACAACCCCATTTCCCACCTCTGGAGCGCCTGGTCTAATATCGCTGGTTTACTTGGGTCTCTAGGGAGCAAGAGTCTTCCCTGAATAATGCCAGTTACATGTTTCTAACTTAGAATAGAAAAGCTTACCTCTTTTCATATTCTGTAAGAGTGGTTGGGGTGCGGGGGTGGGGGAATAGGGAGAGCTTCACATGGAGATGAAATTCATTGGGGAAATGGAAGAAGTGTTCCCATCACACACCTGGAGGATGAGTTTGCACAGCACAGCTGTTCTTCTGCCAACTGTTCCAGAACAGGCCAATTGATTCCAAATTCCAGCGCGAGTTAATATCTACTGAGATGTTCAAAGCAAGTTAACCATCTACGAGTTATGGGGGTGCTCTTTGTTGTGGATTCATTGAGAGACACAGACAAAACTGCTAACATATGTTTCTGTTGCTAAGCCTTAGTCTTATCACAATTTGAAACTGTAGAAAATCAATGATGTGCTTTGAATCACTCCCTTCCCTGGCACAAAAGTATTTCTTCGTTCTTTCGGGAGAGTGAACCCTGCAACATCTACCACTAACAGCCTGTTAGGATCTTCTGCTCAATGAATGTAGTACAAATAAACCAACCAGAAGGCCAGTGGAATGCTAAACAGCCCCCCACGCTCCTCTGTTGTGGCCTCCTTGCAGCTTGGGACCTTTCTGCCTTGCTGCTGCAACATCTGGACAGCATTCAGGGTTGCTTCTCAAGGACACAGGCGTGCACCTCCGGTGAATTTCAACTTTCAACATCTCTCTGGCTCTAATCTATATTTAATGTTTCATGACTGGTAGTCAAAGAAGCTTCAGCTAAATATCAGGTTGGAATGAAAATGATCCTTGGGAGAACATTTGCTTCCAGCGCGCGCCAGCAAAGTGTCTGTGACAGGGGCTCTCCCCAGAGACGTGTTGCCCATTCTCTTGCAGTAATAATAATTACGCCTTATGATTGCTGTGCCCACATAATCAAAGATCGCTTCATCACACGTGATCCCGAGGGGAAGCTGCCCCTGCTCCTAACTGGATGTCAGTCACGGAGAGCAGCACCCCTAGGGATCCCCAATCTTTCCATTGCCCATTTCAGGACTGTGTTGTTAGCATTGTGTTTCTTCGTATTCTTCTCAATGCAAATGATGTGTAAATCATGCCCTCCAGAAGGCACATGTGGTGAAGGGGGAGAGGGTAGGGGGGGATGGGGCCAGTGTATTCTTCTCCCCGGCCCCCCTCCCCAACCTACCACAGGGATTTCTCCCATGGAACATAATTACATCTGTGCCATATGGGCTCATTTATATTCTATTACAGGTTAAGCTAATACAACTCAGAAATATGCTAAAAATACCTCAAAGTATTCTAGGGCTGTCAAAACACTTGTCACTTCTTGCTCACACGTTTGATTGCTAGTGTTTTTGTTTTTGTTGCAAGATTCAGAGAGCTGAGAAAGCATGCTGGTGTGCTGGTGTCCAGTCTGTAAATATAGTTTAATTTCCTATATTATTGCAATCTCTGGGCTCGCAGAGAAACAATCTTTCTTTATAAACCTGGAATGGCCCCAAGAAATTGGGCACTGAAGTCCCTCTACTTGTAGATTTAATTTCCCAAGAGGTAGAAAATACAGATTTCAGATGTGTGGTTTTGTCATCTTTAGAATATTTCTTGTCTTTGTTTGATGTAATTATTCATTGTGATAGAAAAACACCTGCAGTGGGCTGACTCACCAGAGAAACGTGCTGTTTGAGTTGTAAGAGTCGGTTTGGTTGTCAGGCAAATCTTGTCAAGATTTTGCACGTGGCGTGATAATGAGAAGGACAATCTGTAATAAGTAATGAGTTCAACAATGATTTACAAGGGCATGTTGGGTTGTTTTAATGCAGTGGTTAAAGTTCATCAACCCATTAATTTCTACCATCACTTTGGAAAATTGGTATGTCATGCTCATGTAGACTCTTAACCTAATGGTTTGATTATGTAATTATTATTTTTTCATTATTACGATCTTAACATGTTCATTGAATTTTTGAAAATTAGTCTTGGGGACAGAAGAACAAGCACAGATATTTTACTTTTCCATGCTTGACAAGCACCATTTCCAAAGCATGTATGGTACTAATCATAGTATCAACCATCAGTTACATAGAGCCCATTTAACTAGAACTGAATTCACACAAAAGCATACTTTTCTAATTTACTCGTAACTGTCCTATGCTATCTATTTGAAGGAATGGTTAAGACTGCCTGCTTCCAATCTCAACTCTACTACTTGGTAGGCTGTTATCTTGACAAATTTCGTAATTTTTCCAGTTCCCTCATCTAGAACAGCAGCTCTCGCCATGGGGTTGTTGGAAGTATTAAATGAGATAATGTATGTAAAATACTAGGCACAGTGTCTGGCACATAATAACGACATAGTGAATATTTGTTATTATTGTTATTTTAGTTTTTAACCAATAGCTCTTTTTATATAATTATATATTTTTTTTTAACTTAAAATTATGTTTTTGCCAAAATTACATAGGTTGTACAAACTTCCATTTATCTTAGAACATGTTGGCCAGAATTTCTTGGCAATTTTGTATTGCACAACCAAGTTTTTACTCCATTTAGCATCAATAGAATTTCATGGACTTGAACAGGAAGAAAAATTTAGTGTTACTATACCAAGGACAAGTTTTTCTACTTAACACATGATTTTGAAGCATTTGTACATTTCGGATTGTTCAGAATACAAACTCTCTGAACTCATGCAATTGAAATGTTACATTCAAATAAGAAGAAATTCCAGTTTATGGTAGATATATGATTGAACCAGTAACTATAACCAAGTTTGTGCTTCTTTTAATCCTTAATATAGAGCTATTTGAAGATTTTGAAACTCTGTGTGTGTGTGTGTGTGTGTGTGTGTGTGCACGCGTGAGTGTGTGTGTGAAGGAGAGAATCTATACTGTAGATATATGCTCACAAGAGAACCCAATTTGGTGTCTTGATTTAGGGGTTCCTAGTCACCTCATGACCTTGGGTAAGTCATGTGACTTGAGTCTGCAAGATTAGGTTGCAGATTATCTCTCTCTTAGTTCTTTCCTCCTTTCATGCTGCTTAAAAACAGGATGAAAAAAGTAAAATTACTATGAGAAGGGCTGCAAGTTGCCTAGACACTTCAAACTTACATTTCTGAATAGAAGATCTAAATCAAAATTAATGTAGAAATAGGGGTTTTCTTTTTCACTTGCCTTGGCTTTGTGTTTGGGTTGGAGGAAGGACAGATGGGATCTGGGCCATCTTTCACCCTGAGCATCCCCACCACCCTCCCCGGCCTGGTGTCGACACCAGGTTTTTGGACAAGGGTGTGAGAGATTTTACAAGGAAATAGCAATGTGAATCTAGATCTTCAAGACTTATGAAATGTTTAAAACAGGTATTTTTTCAGTTTTTAGAAAATGTTTTTTCCTCTCAAAATTACCTGTGGAAACTTCTGCAGAGAAGCTCAGACACAAACTTTTGATGGTTCAAGTTCAATCACCTTTTCTTTTTAGTTTCCTTTTGTCAACTGTATTGTAAATGGCTTTAAAAGTTTTCCTCTTTAACCTTACATATTCAAAATAAAATAAATCTTTAAAATGATGAATGAGATTTCTTGCTCAAGCTAGATCAGTATAAGATTAATGTCTTCTGAAATGGCTGGACCCTAAATCTTTTCTTATAATATCTTCCCTAATCTATTCCACTGTTTTCAACATAAGACTACCCAGGGTGTTAGAGATGAGGACTGGGAGAAATCTGTTCTACTGAGAGCCCAAAGAAGGTCTTTTTCTTTTCCCCTGTAGTTTCCCTTAAAAGATTAGGAAAAAATTCTTTGGGAAAAGCTAGAAGTAAAAATGAAACAACCTAAGACAACCACTAGGGTCCCAAACACAGACATTTGTTCGTTTCTGGGGAGAGAAAAGCGTGTGTGTGTGTGTATGTGTCTTTGCTTTTACTTCAAGCCAGACTTAATAACAAATTTAAGATTAACTGCATTTATTTAAAGATGCCCAGACACAACATGCCTTACTAAGGACCAGAGACCCCCCCCCCCCCCCCCCATTGGAAGCCTTGTTTCCGGTCCAGCCCTGAGCGCCAGCAGCCCTACAGAAGTGATCTGAGTTATAACCACCCTGGTTCTCCACGCCAGGTCTACATGCTCAGAGCTCTAGAAATATAGCTGCCGTGTCCCCATATCGTCTGTAAAAAGCATGTGTCCTGTCCAGAAGGATAGATCATTTCAAATTTGAACATCCATTTATAAAACTTTTGGACAGAAAAGCAAATTCCCAGAGTCCCAATTGACTGGGAAAAAAAAATCTATTATATAAAAAAATCCTCTGAAGATGAAAACAAATGGAAACTTTAGTCACAAAATTGTGTCATATTTCACTTAACCTATGTAAGCTATCATCTAGAAGACAGTGGGAAATCTGAGAGCTGTGACTAATTATTTTTTATTTTGAAAAGTGCTCTTAAGAAATATAATGCATTAGAATTATAATGTGTGCTTGCTTTTGTTGCTTTTTGTTAATCTTTTTTTGTTTTTTATAGGAAATTTAGAAAAGTCACAGTATATACAAAGAAAATATAAATTTTGCATAGAGATAAATTCCATTGACATTTTGTTTTGTCTCCTTCTAGTCTTTTTTCTATGCATAAAGATATATTTTAGAGTAATGACATTGTACTACATGTAAAATTATATATCTTGGATTACCCCTTCCTTAGCCTCCTTTCATCATTTCTTCATATCTTTAAATATTTTTCCTAGATTGCTTTTTTGTTAATCCTCACCCGAAGATAGATAGATAGATAGATAGATGATAGATAGATATTTAATCCTCACTCAAGAATATGTTTCCATTGATTTTTAGATAGAGTGGAGGGGAGGGGGAAAGAGAGAGATGTTAGAGAGACACATGGATTGATTGCCTCCCACATGTGCCCTGACAAGGGCGAGGGGATAGAACCTGCAACCCAGGTCGGTGCCCTTGACTAGGAATCAAACCTGTGACCCTTCTGTATATGAGCCAATGCTCTAACCACTTGGCACACTGGCCAGGGCCTAAATTCTGTTTTTAACAACTGCATAATATTTCATTGTACCATGACTTTGTTTACCTAAATTTGCCACTTGGGACTTGCTTTTCTTTATTATTTCAATATGTAATGAATGATCTTTTTTTTTTTTTTTTTTTTTGTACATGCCCCTATCGGGAACCGAACCCTGGGACTCTCTGATTCGCAGGCTGATGCTCCAACTGCTGAGCCAAACTGGCCAGGGCTGTAATGATACTTGGGTTGTTAGATCCCTAGTAGTGGTGTCCTCCCCTCTATAGTCACCCACTCCCAAGGTCAGACCTGAAGAGCGTGTCATTCCCACTCTCAGAATGACGTGTATCCCGCTCTGACCAACATTCCCTGACTTTCTGGGTCATTCCTCTTGTATTCTGACTGTAATTATTTCACCCGGGATCTTCAACTCCACCACCTTTTCACTCTCTTCCTTCACATCCTGGTCCCCTTTGCCCAGCTGAATTCCATGTACAACAATCACTCTCAACAGTTCACACCTTCAGTTTCCTTGCCATTCTGCGTTGTCACGTTTGTTTGGCACAACCACAATGCTGCTGAAATCCAACTCTGCAGGGTCCTTACACCTGGGTGACTTATCATGGCCTGTGAACAACGCAACCGTGCTGATTGGCATCACTTTAAATTCATAAGCACACACTCAATGAACCCTTAGTGGTCATGGTAGCCATTCTATGCCTTTCTAGTCCTCTCACTAGCCTATTCACTATTTGAGACCTAGTTCTCTCTACTCAAACCTCCAATATCTCCTCCTCCCATCTTTATCATCAGCTGATGATACTGCATCCTATTTACTGAGAAAATGGAAGCAATTAGAAGAGAACTTCCACCGACTCTTACAGTCACATCTCCAAACTCACATTCGCCCCCACGCGTGCTATTGTCCCACCTGCGAACACGCGAGGTCTCCGTGCTCCTGGCTAAAGCCAGCGCCTCACCTGTGCTCGGGAGCCCACCCTTCCTCACCTGACTCTTCTAGTAATCATCCTTTCTGTCTTACGTTATCAAGGTGGTTATTCTTACCAGATCATTTCCAGTAGCAGATAAACATGCTGCTGTTCTTCCACTGTTCCCTACAAGTTTTCACTCCATTTCTTTGAGTTCTTTGCAGCAAAATTTGTGGGCAGGAATGTCTCTACTTACCAGTTCCAATTCTTTCATTCTCTCCTACGTCCTCTCCAATCCGATTGCTGCCTCACTGTAGTTACCTACCCTATCTTCATGTGGTTGTCTCACGTTGAACATACCGAAACCTGAACTCCTGCCCTGGCCGGTGTGGTTCAGTGGTTAGAGCGTTGGCCACACTGGAGGGTTGCGGGTTCAATTCCCAGTCAACGGCACATACCTGGGTTTCGGGTTTGTTCCCTGGCCCCTGTCGGGGCGCGTGTGAGAGGCAACTGATTAATGTGTCTCTCTCACATCAATGTTCCTCTCTCCCTCCTTCCTTCCTACACTCCCTCCCTTTCACTCAAACATCAATGGAAAAAATATCCTCAGGTGAGGATTTTAAAAACAAACAAAGCGAAGCTGCACTCCTGATATGGCTACACCAGCACCTCCCACAGAGGTCTCCATCTCGGCTGACGGCAACGCCACCTTCCTGGGCTCAGGCCACAACTTCGGCGTCATCTTGACTCGTAGCTTCGCCTCACCTCCTCCATCCGACCCCTCAGGACATTTCTTCCTCTACCTTCGTCGTACACCCAGAACTCGACCATTTCTCAGTACCACCTATTCTCAGCACAGCAGCCAGAATGACCCTTCTAAATCTAATCTGATCAGACTCCAACCTCTGCTCAGAATTTTCTAGTGGTTTCCCAGCTGACTCGGAGGGAAACCCAACCCCTTACAGTGTGTTATGACCCCAGTCTGCGGCTTCTTCCCATCTCCCCGAATACACTCCACCCCAGCCACATCGGTCTCCTGCTGTTCCTCAAACTCCCAGCTCAGGGCCTTTGTTTTTTTTGTTTTTTTTTAAATCCTCACCCGAGGACATTTTTCGTTCAGATAGAGCGGGAGGGAGAGAGAGGGAGAGAGAGAGAGAGAAACATCGATGTGAAGGGACACATTGAGTGGCTGCCACCCGCACGACCAACCAGGGCCGGGGACAAACTGCAGCCGAGGTACATGCCCTTAGCGGGAACCGAACCCGGATCTCTCTGTACTGCAGACCGACGCTCCAACTGCTGAGCCAAACCGGCCAGGACCCAGCTCAGGGCCTTTGTACGGGCTGTTACTTTAGCCTGAAAAGCTCTTCTAGTCTTTATGTGAATGTTGCCTTCTCCATAAAGCCTGCCCTGTTCACCCCACTTTATATTTTACCCCAATACCTGTTCTGATCCCTCTCACTGTGTTTTCTCATTCTTTTTCTCCCTGTATCATATGGAAAGCTTCTAACAAGCTGTGAAATGTACTTATTTATTATGTTTGCGTTTATTATCAGCATTCCCATCTAAAATATAAGCTCTTATGGTGCTGAGGTCTTCATTTTGGTCACTGAAATATACCAAGAACTGAGAAAAATGTCTGGCACATAGTAGGTGTTCAATAAATATCTGCTCAAAAACTTTAGTAAATAAGTCTATTCACAGAGAAAAAGCAAACATTTTAAAGGCATGTTAATCTTCTTACTGCCGTCAATAGTCAATATTTGTTTCGAAAGCTTGGTGTCTGAATTCAAATGTGATTCCAAACTTTGGGCTGAAACACCCTACTTGGAGCTTCGGCTTTCCATCCTTTGCAGAGGCTGAGTCAAAATGTTTCGATGATGGAGAGACGAGAAAGGATAGCCAGACACACTGCCATGTAAAATGAAGAATTATGACAACCATCTGGCTATTCGGCTACCTGAGCTCCTGCGGCGAAGCCCTGTCATCAGTGGGATAGATCGCTCCCAGCAGAAATGCTTTCATTTGCGAACTGGAGCGTGGAGGGTGGTGGGTCGGAATGGGCATGGGTCGGGGGGTAGCCGTGAAATGGAAGGCACATGGGTGTGTTAGAAAGGGCACCAGCTACCTGACCCCTGTAAGTGACCAGGCCTGTAGTTACATGTTGGAAGTGCCTGTTTTCTGACGGAGGAAACCGCACGGTGCACTCACCGCACGACCAAGACAGGGAAGCGTTCCTCTTTCCCTCGGATCTGAAATGGTTTTTCATTGACACTGGGACTCAAACTGTGCTGCGACTTCTCCCCACCCCACCTCCGGAGCCTGGGCTCAGGCACTGCTGATCTGGTGGGAAAAACAGATTGGAAAGGATCTAGGGAGATCCGTTTCAGGTGTGCAGGCATGCTAACCCAGGCAGGGGACAGGGGGGCAGCCCTGAGCGAACACCTGCCTTGGTGGAGGAGCCTGAGCCTGGGCCGGAGGACCTGGCCCGAGGGTTTGCTGCGGGAAGTGGGTTCCTAGGAACAGGGAAGCAAAGGGCCTCCCAGGACCCCGCCACGTGTGCGCACACTGCTCCACGGCCACTTACACTCATGTTCTCCCCATCTGCTTTCATCAGTCCCTACCAGTTTCTTTCCCAGTTGATTTCCTAGGTTGAGAAAAATTACTTCATCATTTAATGGCGAGAGGGTTGGGGCAGGATGGGACAGGAGCGGCGGGTGGGGAACTG
Source organism: Molossus molossus (assembly GCF_014108415.1). NCBI lineage: Eukaryota > Metazoa > Chordata > Mammalia > Chiroptera > Molossidae > Molossus > Molossus molossus. The sequence continues at coordinate 35,596,933 of NW_023425401.1, read as the reverse complement.
AGCAGAGTACCTTCTCCCATTCCGTGGAGCAGCTGTTTTATTTGGGGGGGGGGGGCATTAAAGGCAAGTAGAAGAAGTACTTTACATATATATATACAATTGAATTTATTGGAGTTACATTGGTTCACAAAACCATACAGGTCAAATGTACAACTCAGCAAAACATCATCTGCACACTGCATCGTGCACCCATCCCCCAAGCGCAGTCTATTTTTGTCTCCTTTATCCCCCCTTTGCCCACCTCCAGCTACCCTCAGCCCCCTTCCCTCTGGCTGTCAACACACCGTTGTCTGTTTTATGTGATAGATTAGATAGATATAGATATAGATATAGATATAGATATAGATATAGATAGATATAGATATATAGATATAGATATAGTTATATAAAAATGTTACCTTTTCATTTTGTTGATGATTTCTTTTGCTGTGCAAAAGCTTTTTAGTTTGATGTTGTCCCATTTGTTTATTTTTTCTTTTGTTTCCCCTGCCCAACAGGGTTTATCAAGGACCTAAGACTTAATTGCAAGAGAAAACAAACTCCAAAGAATATTAAACTCCCAACCAAGGGTGATCCTCTATCTCAAGGTCAGGACCTCCATTGTTAGAGAAGGGAACCTAACACATGGGGTGGGACTTCTGGGTTAATGCATCTGAAAGTCTCCAATCCTTAGTTACAGTGGTATTCTAACAACTGGCTCACCAATATATTTATTGGACCCACTTTTAAGTTTATTTTATATTATTATTATTATTATTATTATTTCTCCATCACTTTCCTTGTCTGGACAATCAAGAAAACAGTAAATCAAGCCCCGGTTTTCAGTGTCCTCTAATTTTTATGGAGTAAATATGCCTGCCATGGCCAATTTCAACGTGACATCACTGAACATGAAGTTGGAAAAAGCTTCTCAGTAGTATCCCATTATGTATATTTCCTATTTCCTCCATACGGACAGACAGATGTAAATAACCTTGAGAACACGCATAATAGTAAGATGTAGTAAAATCACTAGGAAATGATGAGTTTTGAGTATTTATTACCTCTGTTCCATTTTTTACTTAACCGTAAGTTCACATAATTTTACTTATAATAATGAGTGTTTTTACAACAGATTCACAAATTTCTGAAAATTGAGTAATTTTCTTGAATCAGGAGTAAATCGGCTATAGAATTCTAATGTAATTGAACTGCAATTAGCAGATCTGGTGTAAAACCAAGTCTTCAAAACTTAATAAAATCTAACATGAAGATTATGCATGTTCTTTACAGAGTCAATGAATCTATCAATGAGAATGGTAAATTATAAATTTTGCTCAGTTTTTTTTTTTTTTTATCCTCACCTGAGGATATTTTTCCATTTTTTGTACAGATAGAGTGGGAGGGAGAGAGAGAGAAAAAAACATCGACGTGAAGGGACACATCGAGTGGCTGCCACCCGCTCGACCAACCAGGGCCGGGGACAAACTGCAACCGAAGTACATGCCCTTAGCGGGAACCGAACCCGGGTCTCTCCGGACCGCAGGCCGACGCTTTAACCGCTGAGCCAAACTGGCCAGGGCAAATTTTGCTCAGTTTTAAGGTATACATAACAGTTTTTAGAAGCTGTCATTTTTTTCCATATGCAAGAGTCAAGTCAGTTCCCTTAAACAAAAGAATACAACCATTGTTTTTTCACCTGTAATTTGCCACAACAATGCCTCCTCAGCAATAGAACCCCTGTAGTTGGTTAGCAAGTATTTTACAATGTGACAAAAGATTGCAATACAAAATTTGTTCCAATGAACATTCTTAAAACGTTTGCTTGCTGAAGGAAGAACTTTTTTCCTTTTCTTTAAAGTGCTACGAATTTTCTAACTGTAATTGAAAAATCAAATTTAAAAGACTGCTGTGGATTTTCTTTTAACATGTTTTCATTTAAACCTCCTGTTTTATCTTAATGGAGTTGGCCCTAAATAGAAAGGGATGGAACCAGGAAATTTGGTATACTGTAAGACAGAAACTTGGATAGCAAAAATAAATCTTGAACAAAGAAAACATTGGGGCTATTTATTATTGTCTATGTTTTTATTTGAGCATTTTTTCACTGACCTATAGAATTATGGAGTCAATTAACCATTCATTACTTCAATAAATATTTGTAGAATGCCTATTTTGTACAAGGTACTGTGCTATAGATACAAGTTAAAATCAGTTGTCTAGTGTCAATCTAAATAAAGAGGGAAATTGAGGCAAGCTCGATTTACCAGAAATTGAGTTTGTTTAGTAATAGCAGTGGAATTTCAGTTCTGGAAACCCATATTGTAGCAAACTACAAGTGAGAAAGTTTGGGGTGGGCTGTAATCTGTGGGCAAGGAAGGCAAAGGGAAAAAGTGCAGCCAGAATCCAAGCAGTAAGTTCATTGGCTTTAGGATGGGGAAGAGATTCTTGGCAAATGTTCATTGGTCAGGAGATAAGTTCTGGTTTTCTGTAGGTTTCTCAATTCTTCTTCTTCTTCTTTTTAAAAATATGTTTGTATTGACTTTTTAGAGAGGGATAGAAACATCAATGTGAGAGAGAAACATCAATTGGCTGCCTCCTGCACGCCCCCTACTGGGGATAAAGCCCAAAACTAGGGCATGTGCCCTGATGGGGAATCCAACCAGGACCTGTGAGTCCATGGGACACCGCTTAATCCACTGAGCCACACTGGCCAGGCAGTCTTTTGATTCTTAAGTTGCATTTTTCTGAGGGCACATGTGTGAGAGTCTCCATTTTACATCCTCCTGTTCAATTTTAGGTGGAAGTCCTTTCACACTGGAAATAATGTGTAGGGTCTGCTCTGTGGCCCCATAGTGCGGATCTTTCAGCTCTAATCACTAGGCAAGGGCAAAAATCAACTCAAGCTGTAGGCCATTTTCTACTTAAAAATAGAATTTAAAAAAATAAAAAAAAAGAGTGCCTCTACTCCTGCTGGAAGCTCCTCTGGCAGCCTGTAGTCCTACAGAAGCTGGATGAGAAGATTTGGGATAAGTTAGCATTCCTGTTTTTGTTGTTGTTTTTAAACTTTCCTCTAATAACTTCTTCCTGCCAGCCCTGGGGATTCTTTAGAAAACTGCTCTGAACAGCAAGTTTAGAGAAAAAAGCGAAGGAGGGAAGGTTGCTGCTGGGGCTGTTTTTTCTGGGTGAAGAGGTGATTTTGTCCAGCCCCAGTGTGAAGTACAAATCTATGAAGGAAGAGGGTAAACTGTCCAAGATCTGGAAACTGCCCAAGATCTGGAAACAGCCCAAGTGCCCATGAGTAGACGAATGGATAAAAAAGTTGTGGTGCATTTACACAATGGAGTACTATGCACCTGTAAGAGAGATCTCTTACCCTCTGAGCCTACATGGAGGGACCTGGAGAGTATTATGCTAAGTGAAATAAGCCAGTCACAGAAAGACAAGTACCACATGATCTCACTTATTTATGGAATATAATGAATAAAGTAAGCTGACAATCAAAATAGATCCAGAGACAAGGAAGTAGGGGACAAACTGACAAACTGCAAAGGGGAGGGGTTGGGGGGGGGAGAGGGAAGAGATAAACCAAAGAACTTATATGCATACGTGGATAGTCAATGAACACAGACAGTAGTGTGGGGAAGGCAGGAGAGGGGTGTGAGGAGGGGATCAATGGGGAAAAAAGGAGGATCATCTGTAATACAACAGTCCAAAGATTTTTTTTTTAAAGATGTATAAACCGATAGTTACGAAATAGTCATGGTATGCAAAGTACAGTATAGGGAATATAGTCAATAATATTGTAATAACTACATATGGTGCCAAGTGGGTACTTGAAATATTGAGGGGAGATCACTTTATAAAATATGATTGTCTAACAACTATACTGTCCACCTGAAACTAATACAAAATAATATTGAATGTAAATTGTCATTAAAGAATAATTTTTTAAAAAAGAAAACAAAAAAAAAGGAGAGTAAACTAAATACAATAGCTGAAAAGCTTCTTCATTTTTTCAGAGTGGACACCTCATGCTGCAGTTTCATTCTTTTTAAAAAATTGTATTAAATTTCCAAACTGTCAGACACATAAAATCGACTGCACATCTAGAAATCCTAATAAACATAACGAGTCTTGGGCTAACAGAGTCATTGGCCCTCTCCATTATTATGAGTGATTAAAAACTGACTTTATTAAACTAAGCAAGGAGTAAAAGAAAGAAATGGTAAAGGTTCGTGTTTCTTTTTGCTGTCATACCCGCTGAGGAGCCTTTGCAGTCTCTGTTCCCACTGCTCATAGCACTCTCGACCCAGACGACCTTTGCACAATCAGCTCCAATTAGGTCACAAGTCAAAGACACCTCCTCAGAGAGGCCTTCCCTGGCAACCCAACAGAAAGCAGCTCTCCGCATCACGCTCATCTTCACATCCTTCTTTACTTTCTTTGTAGCAATTAGGTTTTTCTAAGATGCATTTGTTCAATTGATGTGTTTGCTCAGTAATTTGTATGTCTCCTCCCTCAACCAACTGAACGGAAAGGAAGGTGGAGCTTTTGTGTACCTTATGGTGTGTGTGTGTGTGTGTACGTGTGTGTGTGTGTGTGTGTGTGTATTCTTTTGGAGTTATATGATGGATTCCAACACTTAGATAATAATTATTTTGTTGAATCAGATACTTACTAATTTTCATGGTCCAATTAAAAACATTAAGGGAGATCCGGAAACAGCCCAAGTGCTCATCAGTAGATGAGTGGATAAAAAAGCTGTGGTACCTATACACAATGGAATACTATGCAGCTGTAAGAAAGAAATATCTTGCCCTGGCCAGTTTGGCTCAGCGGTAGAGCATCAGCCTGCGGTCCACAGAGACCTGGGTTCGGTTCCCGCTAAGGGCATGTGCCTTGGCTGTGGTTTGTCCCTGGCCCTGGTTGGGTTGTGTGGGTGGCGGCCACTTGATGTGTCTCTTTCACGTCACTGTTTCTCTTCCACTCTCTCCTTCCCGCTCTATCTGAATAAAAAATGGAAAAATGTCCTCGGGTGAGGATAAAAAAAAAAAGAAAGAAATATCTCTTATCCTTTGAGACGACATGGAGGGACCTGGAGAGTATTATCCTAAGTGAAACAAGCCAATCAAAGAGAGATAAATATCACATGATCTCACTTATTTGTGGAATATAATGAGCACAACAAGCTGATGAACAAAATATACCCAGAGACATAGAAGTAGGGTACAGACTGACAAATCTCAGAAGAGGGGGAGGAAGGAAAGGGAAGAAATAAATCACAGAACTTATATGCATGCATGTGTAACCATGGACATAGACAACAATGCTGGGGATGGGGCGGGAGGTGGGGTGGGGGGATCAGGAAGAGAGTGTCAATGGGGGGAAAAGAAGAAGCATTTGTAACAAAAATAAATTAATAAAAAAAATTTTTAAGGGATTTGTTACTATAATCAGGTTTGTTTTAGACTTTTATAGATCAAGATTTTCATTGAATAATACCTCCGTCTCTCCAAAACATTTTTAGACTTTGCATCTTCTGTCTTACAGTGTTCTCACCTCATTTGGATTGATAATTTGAAATTAGAAAGTTAGTCTTTCATAGTTGTTTATCTTGTGTATAGCTTGGGTTTCATATTTACGAAATGAGTAAATGATAAGAGATACATGTGATCATGAGATGTGTAACTTAAGCCTACAGGGAAATGTTACTCTTCTATCCAAATAGATGAATTTGGGCCCAGAAGTCCAGGAAGTGACTAAAACTTAGTCTAATCTAAAACAGATGAGTTATAATTAATAATATCACTGGCAAAGCTGCTTGAATTAGGCAAACCCTATTTATATCCCGCATCACAGTTATTACTCAACTGTGATATCTCAAAGAGAAAACTCTATGTCCCCTATTAGTGACCAGGCTTCTTATTGTAGATGACTTCTACAATCATTCCAAAAGATGCTTGTCTATTCGATGTTCCTGACTTTGTTTTGCTCATGGGCCTGTCTTAAGGTCCCCAAACCCAGCTAATATCAAGCAGGAACATTTAACAAACTCTACTAAGGAACTTGGATATAGCGAAAAGGCCTCAGCCAATGCTTCGTTGGTCCCCACCTGTTCCTACATTGTGAGGATTGTTTACATTCTGCTCTAGGCATGTCTTCTCTACATCGCTCAAACAGCTCCTTTCTCTGATCTACCACAGGAACTCCGAACCCCAAGTCTTTCTCTCAAGTTTCAAACAGATTTCAATCCATATCTTTCTGGAGGTGTCTACAGGATGAGTTATTGGACCCAGCTCTTCATCATTTCCTTTATCCACACCCTTTGCCTTTTAGTTCTGCCTTTTCTCCTATGAAAGGCAAAGTGTGCTTCCTTGCCTCTTGACTTTGGGTTTGGCCATGTATTTTGCTTTGGCGGGTAAGGTGTTAGCAGCTGTGATACAAAAACCTGCTTGAAACATGCTTATGTGGTTGGACTTGCCCTGGATATGCTTATGCCATCACTGAGAGGCTGTGTCCTCAATAGCCCACTGGGACCAGGGAGATGACGGTCAGTCATGTCGAGCAAACCCAGACCTGCAGACCTGCAATGTGAATCAAACCAGCCCTGCTGACTCTCAGATCTGTGAAAATACAACAATTATCTTCAGTCTCTGCATCTTGAGGCTGCTTGTTATACACTATTATTGTGGTGAAAACTCATTGATATAAGATATAGCTCTTTCCATGGTAAAGTCAGACATTTACATCTTATGCAAAGTAGTTTGACTTACTATCCTTAGTGCCCAGTCCCAGAGTAGAATTTTGGCTTTACCTTTGTGGTTTTCTCATAATAAAGGCAGAAGTCTTCTATAAAGTTGATTTTCCTCTAACTATAGAGACAGAAATTAAAAAACAGAGACAAAAAGCAAACACTTTTCAATGACCACTTTTCTACTTGTGGGGAAAAAAATTAAAAACTTGGCTGAGCACTATGCTAGATGAAAACCCAGATTTATCAAAAAGACAGATTAATGAGTGGTTTGTTTTCTTTCTGAGGAAGTATTTCTGTATAAATGTGCCCTTCGTTTTATAAAAATATTTCTTGAAGTAATGATTTTTTAGTATGTCTGTCTCCTGCCACTGGACTCTACTTTCCCTGAGAGGGAGGTAGGGACCGCCTTGTTCATTTCTGTGTCTCCAGCACCAATTCCAGTGCCTGGCTTATTATATTATAATTGGCCAATAGTTGCTTGTTGAATTTTTTTATAATTAAATGCACATCCTATAGTAATTCACATGAGTGGGAAAAGCTAGGATGGGGATGACCTTAGGGAAAGGTCAGAGAAGTGGTATTGGTGGTGAGCTTGAAAGACCGCATAGGATTTGAGTTGACAGAGAAGAAATGGGAAAATATTTTAAGGAGGGAGTGAAATGAACAACGTATGACTAGAAAGCACAAAACTTATTCAGGACCATTTAAAACAATTTACAGCCCTGGCCAGTTTGGCTCAGCGGTTAGAGCGTCGACCTGTGGTCCTGAGAGACCCGGGTTCGGTTCCCGCTAAGGGCATGTACCGCGGTTGCAGTTTGTCCCGGCCCTGGTCAGTCGTGCGGGTGGCAGCCACTCGATGTGTCCCTTTCACATCGATGTTTCTCTCTCTCTCTCTGTTCCTCTCTCTCCCTCCCACTCTACCTGAACAAAAAAATGGGAAAATGTCCTCGGGTGAGGATAAAACAAACAAACAAACAAAAAAAACAATTTACAAATATTTTTACATATAATTTCAAAGAAACTTTTGTTGTGAAAAAAATGAAGGTAATCCATTGTTGACCTAAAAGACCAGCTGATACCAATAGAATTTCTTTAGAGTATTAAAGAAAGTAAAGTACAGTGAAGTTATTTTCTATTCATTAGTATGTTGAAAACTGGTAACTAGACACATTCCAACTCCAGTTCTATTTCTTCTTTAATCTTATTGCCCCTAATTCCCCTAAAAATTCCACTGAGATTTGCTTTGATCTGCATCAGCATACTGTATGTCATTATTCCTCAGTTCTCACACTTATCTTGAAGCATATTTGAGTAGAGTAGGTTCAGTATATTCCATTTGCCATTTGTCTTTAGGCCAGCACATTGGTTTGCATGTAGCAAGTATGCAAAACAGTTGCTATGACTATTTTTTGTTAATATCCATATTATGAGCTGTACCTAATCATATTGATTCCTTATCTCATTTGCTCTTTGAGGTGGGTACAAAATTTAATTCTATTTTTCAGTTGAGGAAACTGAGGCATAGAGAGATCAAATAATTAAGAGATGAGGCACCAAATCACACTGGGAGTAAGTGACAGCACCGTGACTCAAGTTCAGACCTGCCTAACACCAACACCAAGCTATTTTAAAACAAACTGATACACGTGGTTTATAAGAAGCTACTATATGTCAACCATTTATTCTATTTCAGCCCATGGCCAAATATTATTGCAGTACAAAGTGCTGTGTTATATATTGTATAAATCTGTGTGTCTATAGAGTGTGATCTGCCTTTCTCACTTCCTGATGGTAGAACTTGGAGAATAATGGTTTCTGTGACACACAAATTACACACTTTTTTTTCTTTTCCATTTTGCAGGTCCTGGAATGCTCATTTACCTCTCTCCCCTTAGGAGTTACAATGTGCTCATAACTAGCAAGAGCGAGCCTGCTGCTGCCACCTTCAAGTCATTGCTTAAAGAATCTCATAAAGAAATGGAAAATCTCACCTTTAAGCTTTTCAGGAAATCTCCCCATAGCCTTTTCTGTCTGAAAATGCATTATACCTTGTTTAAAACACTGTGGGAAACAGTTTTACTTTTTTTTTTTTTTTCAGTTTCACATAAAATCACTCTATGAGCTACCAAATGAAAGCTAAGAAAGCTCAGTGAATGGGGATACCTCCTTCAAAAACTTCTATGTAGACTAGAGCTTCCAAGTCCCCTGATTAAATAGACAAACTGGTTACTTCACACCTTCATTTCATTCCTATCTAGACATTAGAAATTCTTTAGGACATGCCCATTACTTAGAGTGAGACATAATCAGTGCTCACTAGTAGAAATGAGGCAATAAACATACCCTCAAAGACTGTCCTAACACAGGAAAGGTGGACAGCTGAAATGGAGCTATACTGAAGCAAAATTTTTGTGTTATTAAAATTAAATTGGTATTAATTCAAACTAGATTATTTTAAATTAAGATGTTAATTATACATCAGAGAGATGCAAATTAAAACAACAATGAGGTATCCCTACACACCTGTCAGAATGGCCGCCATCAACAAATCATCAAACAAGTGCTGGCGAGGGTGTGGAGAAAAGGGGACTCTAGTACACTGCTGGTGGGAATGCGGACTGGTGCAGCCACTATGGAAAACACTATGGTGTTACCCCAAAATATTAAAAATTGAACTTCCATTTGACCTAATGATCCCACTTCTAGGAATATACCCTAAGAAGCCTGAAACATCAATCAGAAAGGATATATGTACCCCTATGTTCATAGCAGCACTATTTACAATAGCTAAGATCTGGAAACAGCCCAAGTGTCTATCAGTAGATAAGTGGATAAAAAAGCAGTGGTACATATACACAACGGAGTACTATGCAGCTGTAAGAAAGGTGTCTTATCCTTTGAGACATAGAGAGAACTGGAAAGTATTATCCTAAGTGAAACAAGCCAAGCAGAGAAAGACAAATATCACATGATCTCACTTATTTCTGGAATATAATGAACTAAACAAACTGATGAACAAAATAGACCCAGAGTCATAGAAGTAGGGTACAGACTGACAATCCTCAGAAGTGGGGGGTTGGATAAACCACAGAACTTATATGCATGTATGCATAATCGATGGACATAGACAACAAAGCTGAGGACGGAGTGGGAGGGGTTAGGGAGGAGGGTGTCAATGGGGGAAAAAGAATCATCTGTAACAAAAATTAATAAATTAAAAAAAAAGATGTTAATTATAATCCTTAGGATAACCACTAAGAAAATAACTCCTTCAAACATAGTAAAATAAATAACAGTGGTACACTAGAAAATAGCTATTCAACACAAATAAGGCAGTAATGAAGGAATCAAAGAACAAAAAGATAAGACATAAAAAAACCTTTAAAATGGCAGCTATAAATTCTAATTTGTCAGTAATTACATTAAATGTAAATGGATTAAACACTACAATTAAAGGTCAGAGATTGCCAGAATAGATTTTAAAAAGATACACTTTATATTCAAGGATATAAACAGGTTGAAAGAGAAAAAGATGGAAAAAATAGACCATGTAAGGAATAACCAATAGAAACCTGGAGTGGCTATATTAATATCAGAAAAAAATAGACTTTAAGACAAAATTTGTTACTAGAGATTTTTAAAAAGCATGGTATGATAAAGGGGTCAATTTATGCACAATCTATGAGGACAGCAGCAATTATACATATATATGCATCTAATAAAAATATCCCAATGTACCTACAGCAAAAACTGACAAAATTGAAGCAAGAAATAACTCAGTAATCATAGTGGGAGACTTCAATATCTCACTTTCAAAAATGAATAGAATAGATAGAATACCAATATGGAAATGGAAGACTTGACCAACACTATAAACCCATTAGATCTATCAGACATCTATAGGACACTCCATTCAACAGCAGCAAAACACACAATCTTCTCAAATTCAAATTCACATGGAACAGTCTTCAGGATAGACCATATATTAGCCACAAAATAGGTCTCAATATATTAAGAGGACTGAAAACATACAAAGTATATTCTCTACAGTGGAATTAAATTTTTATGTCAGGAGGAAATTTGGAAAATTCATAATTATATGGAAATTTTAAAAATTTAAAAAGCATATTCCTAAATAACCAATGAGTCAAAGAAGAAATCACAAGGAAAAGTGGAAAGTACTTTGATAAAGTATACATCATATCAAAATTTGGGGGATGCAGCTAAATTAGTGATTAGAAGAAAATTTATAGCTTTAAAGACCTGTATTTTATTTTTTAATGTGATATATACATGTTATTTTTAATTCCTTAACTTCTTTCACCCAGCCCCCTAATTTTTTGCAACAGCATGGATGAACCTAGAGATGATTACGTTAAGTGAAGTAAGCCAGTCAGAGAAAGACAAATATGATATAATCTCACTTATATGTGGAATCTAATGAATAAAAACCTATATTTTAAAAGAAAGATCTCAAATCAAAAATTAACTTTCCACTTTAACAAACTAGAGCACAAACCCAAAAGAAGTAGAAGAAAGAAAAAGAGATGATTTTCCAAATATTAAGAGAATTAGTGATTCTTCTATAAACTCAGTGAAACTTTTTATTTAAAGAGTTTATTATAATTTTTAAGTACAGAGATCATTTAAAATTTTATGATTATAAAAGCAACTTTGGTTTACTTAGAAAAATTGAAAATTTCCTAAAAGTATTTAAATATCACAATCTAGATTTAACCATTATTAATTAACATTTGGGTACATTCCCTTCTAACATTTATTTTAGGCTCATGCATAAAACTTATATAGTGGACAGAAAATATATATGTATATCTCTAGGTATTTTTACTCAATATTTGATCATAAATTTTCATGTGTTATTAATATTTATTTCCAATGGCTTTATAATAATGTCCTCTGCACATATAACTTAATTTATTGAACCATTTCCCTACTTTTTGAACCTTTAGATTGCTTCTAATTTTTTTCTTAGAATAAAGTTATAGGTATGGGATTACCTGGTTAAACTGTTTTAAACTGCTTGGGATTACTAGGTTAAATTGTTAAAGATTAAATTGCTTTAATGCTTTGGCCTGTTGAGATTTGCTTTTCAGAAAGGACGTACTAATTTACATTACCACCCAACAGTGTATTAAAATGCCTGTGGAGATACTATTTTCTGAATCCAAATTGAGCTATACAATTTGACAAGTACTAATATACTTACAGGATCAAAACTTTTATTTAAACTCAAGATCATTCCAGAAAATTTAGGACATGATATTAAAAATCAGTAAAGAAATTACTATTTTTCTTTTCACAAATAACCAAACTATTACTAGATTGAGTTAAAATGTTTTCTGCTACTGTGTATCCATTCATAAAATCTAGAGCTGGAATTTAGAGTCCTGTGTTCATCCCATTAATTTACAAACTAGTTAACTAGTTAAGCCTAGAGAGATAGAGTAGCCCAAGTCACATAGCTGTGCTCATGACTTAGCATCCAGTGCACTTTGTTATTTTAAGCAATTTAATATTTTAAAAGTATTAAGTGACTATGTGAATATACTCCTGTGAAAAGTCAAACATTACAGATATACAGAGACATAGATACAGATATTCATATATCTCTATCTCTATCATCTATCTCTCTAGAGGGAAAAAGTGAATATCCCCCCTGTCCCCTACTTTCAATTGCTTTCTACTTCTCAAAGATTTGGTGGGGATCCCTGCAAACATTTTCCAAATTCTTAAATTATAAATTTAAAATTTTATTCAACTTGGATTTTCTTCTATCTTCTTTTCTTTTTTTTCTCTTTCCTTTCCTTTGTCTTTCTTTTCTTTCATTTGACCATATGACCATATGTTCTGGAGATCCTTTTATATCAGCACATAGAGATCTACCTGTATTTTAAACTGCTACCAAGTAATACAACATGGACATATCGTAATTTACCAAAAAAGCCTTTCTGCAGGGTATTTAATTTGTTTTAATCTCTTGCTCTCACATATGATGTTGCAATAAACATCTTTGGACATACATTTTTATGCCAATGTGCAAGTGTTTCTGTAGGATAAATACCCAAATGTCAGTGGTACGCATATGCCACCAAACTGTCCACTAAGTAGGCTATGTGATTACCATAGTGTGAGGCAGATCTGCCCCCTCCCAAGATGTCCATGCCCCAATTCTGAGAACCTATGACTATGTTACCTTACCTGGCAAAAGGGACTTTGCAAATGTGATCAAGGTTAAGAACCTTGAGATGGGGAAAACATCCTGGATTATACAATTGGGCCCAAACTAATCACATGAATCTTTAAGAGCAGAGGATCTTGCCCTGGTCGGTTTGGCTCAGCGGTTAAAGTGGCAGAACAAAGGGTCTGGGGACCCGGTCAAGTGCTGCTACTAGGGTTGCAGATTAGATCCCTGGGCCCCATTGTGGAGGCAACCAATTGATGTGTCTCTCTCACATCTCTCTCTCTCTCTCTCTCTCTCTCTCTCTCTCTCTCTCTCTCTCTCTCTCTCTCTCTCCCTTCCTCCCTCCCTTCCTCTCTTCCACTCTATTTAAAACTTGATGGGAAAATATCCTCCAGAGAGGATTAACAACAACAACAACAAAAAAGCAGAGGATCTTTCCTAGCTGTGGTCAGAGAGGGAGCTGTGCCTAGAGAAGAATGATCAGGGAGACACAACATTGCTGGCTTTAAAGATGGATGAAGGATGCCAAATATGCTGTGTCCTCTAGATGATAGGACATGGCGATGTGTTTCCTCCAGGGAACCCCCAGGAAGGAATGCAGCCCAGTCCAACACCTTGACCTTAGCCAAGCGAAACTCACGTTGGACTCGGTACTACAGAATTGTGAGATAATAAATTAGTGAGGCTTTAACCAACTAAGTTTTTGGCAATTTATTATGCAGCCGTATATTATAAATATAATTCAGCCCAGCCGATATGGCTCAGTGGTTGAGTGCTGACCCATGCACCAAGATGTCTCCGGTTCAAGTCCCAGTCAAGGCACATGCCCAGGTTGTGTGCCAAATCCCCAATGCGGGGTATGCAGGAGGCGGCCAATCAATGTTCTCTCCCATTGATGTTTCTCTCTAAAATCAATAAAATAAATAAATAAATATAATTCAGTTAATACTCATTTCTTAAAATTCTTGACATTAGATATTTATCAGTCTTTTTAACTTTTGAAATTTGATAGTCAAAAACGGTGAGCCTCCATTGCTTGCATTTGGATTTCCCTGATTCCTGATGAGGCTCAGATTCTTTTCATATGTTCTTGACCTTTTGAATTTCTTTTGTGCCTTGACAGCAAATAACCTAGTTTCATTTTTCTGTTGGATTGTTTGACATTTCTGATCGATTTGTAGAGTCTCTTTTATATTTTTACATTCTGATATTAGTACTTTGTAGCCCTTGCTTGTTACATGTGTGCCAAATATTTTTTTCCAATTTGTCACTTGTCATTTTACTTTCTCGCCGCTCATTCTACTTTATCAGAGTTGCTTAATCTGCCTCATGAATTCCTAGCTCATCACTCAGTGTTGCCTATGGGTAGATACAGCCTGTGTGTGCCATACACTAGAAAGTTATTGAAATGGGAATGATCTATGGTGGTGGACTCCTATACTACCGAATAGATCTAAACACTGCCTAATTCTATGAAAGAAAATAGTTTTGTTTGTTTGTGTTTTTGCTTGTTTATTTGTTTGCTCATGGAAGAATAGTAGGGAAGGTTGGTTTCTTTCTTTCTTTTGTTAAATTTTTTTATTCCTCACCCAAAGATATGTTTATTGATTTTAGAGAGAGGAAGAGAGAGAGAGAGAGAGAGAGAGAGAGAGATCTATGTGAGAGAAAAACATCAGTCAGTTGCCTCCTGTATACGGGGATCAAACCCACAACCCAGGTATGTGCCCTGATTGGAATCGAGATTGCAACCTTTTGGTATATGGACGATTTTCCAACCAACTGAGCCAACTGGCTGGGGTGGGATGGTTGGTTTCTTAAGAAAATAATCCACAGATCTGCAAAATTAATGAACTGAGAAGTTGACAGATTGATTCAGAGTGATTGATTTTTTTTTTTTTTGACTCAGATGCTACATGACTTGTACTGAACAAAGGAGCACTTGGCCGATGCATATTTAGGACCAGCCCTATCCTGTTCTCATTAGACCAAAATTTTATAAAGGAAATATCCTGGGGACCTAAGACAGTCAGGTACATTTAAAATACAATATGTAACTAAAAATATGAAGAACTAATATTTGTTGCTAGATTACCATGTGCCACGCTTCCCACTGAATCCTCACAGCAATTCCATAAGGTGAGTGTTATTATCCCATTACATACACGAGAAAACTGAGGCTCAGAAGGGCAAGCAACTTGCCCAAGGTGGCATTAAATGATAGAACCTCAACTTGAACTGGACCTGTCTGACTCAAAAGTCTTAACCACTATAACTCTGCCAGACACCACATTTGAAAATTAGTCTTAGCCACCCTATAATAAAAGCTCTCCCCTAATCTGGACAGGCAAAATATATATTTTTTTAAAGTTTATTTATTGATTTTAGACAGAGAGAGTAAGGGGGAGAGAGAGAAACAGCTATTTGTTGTTCCCCTTATTTATGCATTCACTGGTTAATTCTTCTAAAAAATATTTAATTTATTAATTTTTGAATTATTTGTTATAGGTGTCCTTCCTTTTCCCCCTTTGACCCCTCTGCCCCACTCCTGCCCCCTCCCCTGCCTTCACCATACTATTGTCTGTATCCATTGGTTGTGCATATATGCATCTAATTCCATGTCTCTGGGTCTATTTTGTTCATCAGCTTATTTTATTCACTATATTGACCCATCCCGCAGGTCGAGCAACGAGGACTCTAGAGGGGGAGTGAGGATGAGGAGGGACAAGAGACACCAGAAATGGAGACAAGACAGGGCTCTGATCAAGTCTCCTTTATTCAGGGGTAATTCACACAATATATAGGGCAAGAAGCACCTTTTCCCAAGCACCAAGCTTGCCCGAAGCAATTCCAGGAAATACTACAAAAGGAACAAAAGTTCAGCAAAGACTGGCTTGTTGAGTAAATGGTTACTTAAAGAAATGCAAAATGCAGAGATAAAGAAATGTAGAATGCAGAGATATCCTGCCTTGGGGCAGGCGATGGCAGAGCAGATTTTAACAAAATTGATGCCATGCAAAGTCTCCCACACTATATTGTACAAATAAATGAGATTATGTGATACTTGTCTTTCTCTGACTGGCTTATTTCACTTAGCATAATCCTCTCCAGTTCCCTCCATGTCATCTCAAAGGGTAAGAGATCTTTCTTTCTTACAGCTGCATAGTATTCCATTGTGAATATGCACCACAGCTTTTTAATCTATTCATTTATTGATGGACACTTTGGCTGTTTCCAGATCTTAGCAATTGTAAATAGTGCTGCTATGAACATAGGGATGCTTATATTCTTTCTGATTGGTGTTTCAGGATTCTTAGGCTACATTCCAAGAAGTGAAATCACTGGATCAAATGGCAGCTCATTTTAAAATATTTTGAGGAAACAACGTATTGTTTTCCATAGTGACTGCTCCAGTCTGCATTCCCACCAGCAGTGTACTAGAGTCTCCTTTTCTCCACACCCTCACCAGCACTTGTTGTTTGACAATTTGTTGATGACAGCCATTCTGGCATGTGTGAGGTGATACCTCCTAGTTGTTTTAATTTGCATCTATCTGACAATTAATGATGTTGAGCATTTTTTCATATGTCTCTTGGCCATTTGTATGTCCTTTTTGGAGAGTTGTCTATTTAGGTCCTCTCCCCATTTTTTAATTGGATTGTCTTCCTTTTGTTGAATTGTAAGAGTACTCTATATATTTTGGAAATTAACCTCTTATCCAGTGTATCATTGGCAAATATGTTCTCCCACAAAGTGGGTTCCCTCTTCATTTTGATGCTGGTTACATTTGCCATGAAGAAGCTTTTGAGTTTGATGTAGCCCCCTTTATTAATTTCTTCCTTTGTTTCTCTTGCCCTACGTGATGTATTGGGGAAAATTCTACTACGTGTGATGTCTGAGATTTTGTTGCCTATATTTTCTTCTAGGATTTTTATGGTTTCATGAGTGACATTTAAGTCTTTTATCCAGTTTGGGTTTATCCTTGTGTGTGATGCAAGTTGGTGGTCTAGTGTCATTTTTTTGAGTTTTCCAAGCACCATTTATTGAAGAGACTATTTTTACTCCATTGTATGCTCTTGCCTCCTTTGTCGAATATTAATTGAGCATAATGTCTTGCATCTATTCCTGAGTTCTCTGCTCTGTTCCATTGATCTATCTGCGTGTTCTTGTGCCAGCACCAGGCTGTTTTGATTACAATGGCTTTGTAAATCTGGAATTGTGATCCCTCCAACTTTGTTCTTTTTCAAGATTGCTGTGATTATTTGGGGTCTCTTTTGCTTCCATACAAACTTTTGGAGTATTTTCTCTAGATCTGTAAAGTATGCTATTGGTATTTTAATAAGTATTGCATTGAATCTATAGATTTGGGTAATATGGACATTTTAATGATGTTGATTCTTCGAATCCATGAACATGGTCTATGCTTCCACTCCTTTTTTTTTTTTTTTGGTTAATTTTCACATTGATTTTTAGATAGAGTGGAAGGGAGACATGGAGAAGGGGGGAGAGAGAGAGAGAGAGAAACATCAATGTAAGAGAGACACATTGATTGGTTGCCTTCCACAGGGCCCCATTGGGGCCAGGGATTGAACCTGCAACTCAGGTACATGCCCTTGACTGGAAATCAAACCTATGACCCTTTAGTCTGTAGGCTGACGCTCTAACACTGAGCCAAAACAGCCAAGGAGCTTCCACTCATTAATGTCTTCCTCCTTGGTTAAGTTTATTCCTAGGTATCTTCATTTTTTGTTGCAATGGTAAATGAAATTTTTTTTAAGTTTATCTTTCTGTGTGTTCGTTGGTATATAAAAATGCCAGTGATTTCTGGATATTGATTTTGTATCCTGCTACTTTGTCAAATTCATTTATTAAATCTAATAGTTTTTGGTGATGTCTTTAGAGTCTTTTATGTACAATATCATGTCATCTGTGAATAATTACAGTTTTACTTCCTCTTTTTCAATTTGGATACCTTTTATTTTTTCTTCTTATCTGATTGCTGTGGCTAATACTTCCAGTACTATGATAAATAAGAGTGGCGAAAGGGGACATCCCTGTCTTGTTCTTGAGAAAAATGCTTTTAGTTTTTGCCCACTGAATATAATGTTGGCTGTAGGTTTTTCATATATGAACTTTATTATGTTGAGATATGATTCTTCTACAGTATTCCCACTTTGCTAAGCATTTTAATAAAAAAATGGGTACTCGATTTTATCAAATATTTTTTCCACATCTATTGATATGATCATGTCTTTCATTTTGTTAATGTGGTGTATCAAATTATTAATTTGCGAATAGTGTAAACCTTGCATCCCTGGGATAATCCCACTTGGTCGTGGTGTTTAATTTTTTTTACTATATTGCTGGATCCAATTTGCTAAGATTTTGTTGAGGATTTTCACATCTGTGTTCCTCAAGGTTATTAGTCTGTAATTTTCTTTTTTTTTTTTTTTTAGTGTCTTTATCTGGTTTTGGGATTAGGATTATGCTGGCCTCATAGAAAGAGCTTGGACATCTTCCTTCCTTTTGAATTTTTTGGAATAGTTTGAGGAGAATAGGTGTTAGTTTTTTGAATGTTTGGTAAAACTTCCTTGTGCAGCTGTGTGGACTCGAGCTTTTGTTTACTGGGAGTTTGTTCATTACTGCTTCTATTTCTTTAGTAGTTATTGGTCTGTTCAGGTTTTCTGATTCTTCCCAGTTGAGTTTTGGAAGGTGGTATGATTCTAGGAATTTGTCCATTTCGCCTACATTTTTGAATTTGTTAATATATATAATTGTTCATACTATTTTCTTACAATCCTTTGTATTTCTGTGGTGTTAGTTGTTACTTCACCTCTTTTGTTTCTTATTTTATTAATTTGGGTCCTTTCTCTTTGTTTCTTGGTGAGTCTAGGTAAAGGTTGATCAATCTTGTTTATCTTTTCAGAGAATCAGCTCTTGCTTTCATTAATCTTTTGTTTTTTGTGGTTTTTTTTTGGTCTCTATGTCAATTCTTTTTGTTCTGAAATTTATTATTTCCTTCCTTCCACTAACTCTGGTTTTTTCCTTTTGGTTGCCTTCTAAATCTTTAAGTTGCAGGGTTAGTTTGTTAGAAAGTTTTCTTGTTTCTTGATATAGACCTGTATTGCTATGAAATTCTCTCTCAGGACTACTTTCTCTGTATCCCATAGATTTGGGGTTGTTGTGTGTTAATTTTCATTAGTTTCCAGGAAGTTTTTTTATTTCTTTCTTTATCTCATTGGTAACCCATTCATTATTTTATAACATGATACTTAGCCTCAGGTGTTTGAATATTTTTGAGTGTTTTTATTGTAATTGATTTCTAGTTTCATGCCAATTGTGACCCAAGAAGATGCTTCAATTACTTTTGAGGCTATCTAAAGTAACTAGTAACCAGGCTACAATGTGTCCAATAGAAGAGGATTTAAAAATAAAATGATTAAATAGACAGCAATGATTTATAATTAGTCATTGGTTTATCAGCTGATTATCTGTTGATGGATGCGTCTAAAATAGTGAAGGGTGCTTGAAAAGTTGCTTTCCCCATTCCTCTGCAATCTTATTTACCCTGTAATTTGCACAATAAATCTTTTATTGAGAGGTAATAAATACAGGAACTTCATTATAGCTCCTATCTGATGATCTCAAATGCTAGATTTGCGGAATCCAAACTAATGAATTTAACTGTTAGGTCTTGCATTCCTGTTCCTTTTTGACATGCCTTTGGTGGGGGAAGAGGGTGGAGAAAGCAGTCAGCTCCAAGTGTGACAGAGAGAGAGAGTGCACTAACTGCTCTCCGAGAGAAAAATGTGTCCTGAGGGTGTTTACAGCCCGTTCAGAAACTGTCAGAAGCCTTGGGGGCTGCAGCAGAGGCTGGCTGGCCCTGCCCTCCAGTCCTCCTGCCCTGAGGGGGCTGCAGGACAAGCTCCCACAGAGCCATCTCAGCCCTTACCCCAGGCTGGTGCATTCCCTCCCCTTATCTCACCAAATCTAAGAGTCTCTGCTCTCAAAAAGAAGTTGAATCAGCTTCTTCAATAAAGTCTTCTCCCAGTATCTTTCTAGAAGAAATTAACCAATTTGTTGCTGAAAAAGACATAGTCTACACTTTGGCCAAATAATGGAAACGTGTATGTGTGTGTATTCTTTCTTCTTTTTTGATTTTGAAAGGGGTGCCCCCTGAAGACATAGCCTGAGTTCCAAGACCCAGAAATGCCATTGCCATGACTTTATCCTTTAAAATAGCTCATAAAATAGAATCAGAGGTAGGACTCTGGGTTTGCTCTTTGTCTGTTTGTGTGTTTGTTTTTATCCCATTTCTGCAGTTCAACCTTTGCATTTTTCAATTACAATAGTAGCCCACTCCATAAAGTTACAGTTATTAAGGATGTCCAAGGTGTGGGAGACAGTTGAATTCCTTCCTCTAAGGAACCACCAGACCCCAGTCTGTGCCCCCACTACAGCCAGGGATGGATCAGGCTTGCCTTTGAGAATGAGCCCTGGCCCCGGCCCGGCCCCAGCCCCAGTCACTGCTTCAAGGAAGAGCTGGATCCCTAACTGGCTTTGAGAGTCCTACCTGGGGTTCCTGCCGGAGCTAGCAGGAAATTCTACATCTTGCTCTTGCAGGTCATTCCATTAGGAAGATGTGAAGTTAACTTACCAGCGACTCTATATTTTAGGAGGCAGCTGTCTGGAATGAAAAATAAAGAGGACAAAACACGGAGGGAGGCAGTCAGCAGAGAGACACTCCGAGGGCATTGCCTGAGCTCCTGATGTAGCTACCTCTTGGGCCAACTCCACCTATTGGTTCCCAGTGATGTGAGCCTTACCATTCTGTCCCTTTTGTCTAGTTTCTGCTCAGTTCTGTCACTTTGAACTCAAGATTCTGAGAACAACTTTCTTCCCTGTATATTCAAACACCTATTGATCCCTCCCCCGCTTCTAGGAAACAGGATCATTCTATGCATATTGCTTTATAACTTGCTTTTTCACTTAATGTATCATTGGCACTTTTCCAGGTAGTACATTTAGAGCAACTTCATTCTTTTAAAACAGCAGAGCATGCCATAGGAATGCATCTATTTATTTTTAGACTATCCATTGATGAGTGGACATTTTGTTAGTTTCCCAGTTTTGGGTATTATAACCCAGCCTGCAATGTACATCTTGATAAAAATATCTTCAGGCACTTGGGTGAGTATTTTTATAAGATAAATTCATGGCAATGGCATTTCTGGGTCAACAATTTCATAGCATTTTTCATGGAAATGACAAAGAAATTGCCAAATTGCCCCACAGGAAAGTTATGTCGTTACTAGGCTCACAGCAGTAGCATATATGAAAGGTCCCGTTCCCCACACTGTATCCAAAGTATGGGATAGTATTACTCTTTTAATCTTTGGTACTCTCTGAGGTCAATTTATCTCATTGTTTTAAAATGTGATTCTTTAAATATAAGTGGGTTGAGATTCTTCTTTCCTTCTGCTTAATGGTTTTGTGTTTCTTTATTTGGGACATGCTTGTACATGCCCCTTGCTTGTTTTCTGCTGGGGTCTTTGTGTTTTTCCTGGCGATTTGTAACAGCTTGTTACATGTTAAGTGTATCAATCCACTGCCTGCTTTATATCTATAAAGCCCCTTTTTTCCCCTAAATTGTCTCATGTTTTAAAATTCTTACCTCCGATGTCTTCTTTTTACAGTCTGAAATTGTAATTTTCATATAGCCAAATACAGAAATATTTTTCTCCTTAAAAAATACTCAGTAATATTATAAATCTATTCCTAACATTTACTTCCAAATATTTTAATCACCACCCATAAAGAATTCAGTTTTGTAGACTAGAAGATTATGTGCTAATACTTTTAGGCTGCAAGATGTAATTCATAATAATTTTGTGAGGCAATTACCATATGTCTCTTTTAAAACAGTTCTTTTTCAATGCACATGGTGATTTTTGACTCTGGAAAAGTTGTTTGTAGCCTACCCATCAATTAAGTAATGATTGGCAAGAGTTAAGGTAAGGGTCAAGGGTTGGGTTCTAAGCCCATCTTTGCCACATCTTGGTGGATGATGCTGGGTGAATTTTGTAAGTGCCCTAGGTTTTACTTCCTCCATCGTGAAAGGAAAGGTAGATGAAATAACTCTGAAAACCTTTCTAGCACCAACAGTTCAAGAGTCTAGAATACTTTGCTCATGGTTTGATTTATTTAAATCTAGTACTAAGTGATAAATTATTTTCTTTTTTTTTTTTTTTTCCTCACTCGAGGATATTTTTCCATTTTTTGTACAGATAGAGTGGGAGGGAGAGAGAGGAAGGGAGAGAGAGAGAGAAACATCGACGTGAAGGGACACATCGAGTGGCTGCCACCCGCACGACCAACCAGGGCCGGGGACAAACTGCAACCGAAGTACGTGCCCTTAGCGGGAACCGAACCCGGGTCTCTCCGGACCGCAGGCCGACGCTCTAACCACTGAGCCAAACTGGCCAGGGCTGATAAATTATTTTCTAACACACAGTCAATATTTCATAGTTTTCAAAAGAGTTTTTTGGGGGGCATAGGAGGGGAATTATATTCATTAAGTGCCTGCCAGGCACTATACATATTTTATTTAGTTTCTACAACAAACTTTTGAGACAAAAAAATGGAACTCCATTTTATAGATGTGGAAACTACAGCTCCCTGAAGTTAAATGATATTTCTGGGGTCATATAACAAGGATGAGGTAGAACTGGGATATCATCTGATCTTCACAATGGTTTGATGTAGGTATTATTGTCTTCTTTAGTTATTGTTGTTGGTAAACTAAATGTATTACTAATTTTTTTTAAAACTTTCTTTGAATAGGTCAATTATTTCTACATTTTAAAAATTAAGATGTATAAAAAAGCATGCAGTGAAAAATCTTTCTCTGACTCCAGTACTCCATCCTTAGTTAACCATTGTTAATTTCTTGTGTACTCTTCCAGAGATTTTCTATGTACATACATGCACACATGATTTATTTCCCTCCTTCTTACTCTAAAGGTAGCATCTTTTATGCATTATTGGGTACATTGTTTTTCCATTTAATATTACATCTTGGAGAGTTTTCCAGATTATTATGGAGACGGCTTTGTTCTTTTAACAGGGCCATAGTAGACCATTATTTGGGTGTACCATAACTCATTTAATTAGTTCTCTATTGATCGACATTTCAAGCTTTTGGTTTTTATAAACAATACCGCAATAAAAAACTTTGTAGAATATCATATCACACATGCCTAAGTGTGTCTGTAGCATGAACTCTCAGAATTTCCATTTGACAATTTGATAGACATTGCCAAATTGCCTCCGTAGGGTTTATGCCAACGTATACATTTTACTAGCAATGCGAAGCGGTATTTGTTTCTGAATAGCCTTGCCAAACAAGTTTGCTATCATCATTTTTAACTTGTAGCAAACTCATATGTGAAAAATAGATTCTCAAAATGGTTATAATCTGCATTTCGCTTACTATGAGTGAGGTTGAGGTCTTTAGGTGACAGTTGCATTTCATTTTGTGTGACCCATCCATATCCTTTGTCCATTTTTCTGATAGGCTACTGACCTTTTTTTCTTTTCTTTTTTTAGTGTTTCTAAGGCTCTTTATATTCATAAAAAGCTTAGTACAAGATTTAAATAAATAAAAATGTGAGCAAAATGATTAACCCTTTGAACTACAAGTATACTTCCCCTATTTGCATTTTGACCTTGGTTATGGAGTTTTTGACCACACAGGGCTGGGTAGGGAGGAAAACGAAGCCACCAGGGAGATGATAGATGGCAGAATTGAAGGACTTTGGTACTAATTAGAATCAAGAAAAGGTTCAGAGGGAGGGATGGATGAATGTGTGCTGCAAAGGCTGCTGGGTGCCTCCCCATCATCCATGTGTCACTTAGTCCTTGGCAATACAATTTCCAGTCCTAACTAGGAGTTGTGGCTACATGAAATAAAGACTACATTTTCCGATTCTCCTTGCCCTATGGCTAAGTTCTGACAAATGAGATATATGCAAAGTCAGGGTTCTTTTTGTTTGTTTTTGATGCTCCATTAAAAAATAAGACTTTATGTTTTAGGGCAGTTGTAGATTCATGGCACTCTTGAAGAGCGGGGATGCAGAGGCATCAGATAACAGTTTCCAGTAACCCTTCTTTACGTAACAGGTCGCACATTCCTTTTGCTTCGTCCTCCTCTTCTCCTTTCTCCTATCACCTGGACATGTGATGTGATAGCCGGAATTCCGGGTTTCCTAGTGGACCATGCCAATGACACTCTTACCCTAAGAAGGGCAGAGCAGTAAGCTGGAAGGAACCTGGGTCCCTGATAATCACGGAATCCCCAAATCAGCTCTCAATTGCCCAACTTCAGACTTCAACAGGCAAGAGAAATGAACATCTATCTTCATTAAGCCATTGCTGTTTTAGCATTTTTGTCACATGCAGAAAATCTAATTTTTAGGGATGCAGTTTGGTTGAGCAACAGGCTATGATCAGAGGAATAGTTTTCAAATTTTTAGAAATCAGAAGTGGAAGGTTCCAATGATCATATGATATGATCTTTTTATTTAAAGTGGAGTGAGGTGAAAGCTATTTTTCTTGAAAAGATTAAAGAAGGGTGAGGCCAGGGTACCAGAAAGATCATCGTCATTAATGCTTTAAGGCCACTGACATGATGGGAAAGGGGGAGAACCTGGGATCTTGGCAATGGAATCCCCTATGAAGGGAGGACATTGTTCTGGGGGTTGGTAGCCCCTTTGAAAATGGAGGGAAGAGGTTGCCATGTAAAAATAACATATCCTTAGACAAGAGGGTTTGCTGGATACAGATGGGAAGGCAAGGGTCTGGAAGCAGCAATAAATACAACTAATAATTACCGTTCACTTAGGAGGTGAAGCTCCCCCTGGAGAGGGTTTTAAGGTGACTGATGTCACTGAAGGCCAACTTCCAGGCAATGTGAAATGGTGGAAGGACACGGCAAAAGTCTGAGCAATTTCTTCCAGTGGTTGGCACAGAGCAGGCACTCATTATGTATCTGTTGATTGAGTCACCATAAAATGGGGGTCCTGAGGGCACTTGAGAGAGAAGAACAAAATCATAGCATAGGTGCCAGATATCTCTCTAAGCATTGGGCAAATATTAAATCATTTCATCCTTGCAACAATCCTATGCAGTAGGTACTATTTTTACTCTCAATATCAGATGAGAAAACTGAAGCACAAAATGGTTCAGGGTCTTCCCAATGACACACGGTGAGTGGTAGAGCCAAGAAGTGACTCCAGAGTCTGAAGTCTGTACCTGAAAACTGTTACATGGGTGGTCTCCTGTGCGTGCCCTCTGCCTCTCCCTGGAGGGAGGGCGCGAGGTGTCACAGTCTGTCTGCAGGGGTGAGGAGTGGAGAGTAGACCTGCCGAGGCGTGAGAGCGTGGAAAGGCGAAGAGAGGGGGATTGGCCTTGGGTAACACATGCTGATGCAGAGATGGAGATCAGGGAACCCGGAGCTGGGAGGAAGGTTAGAGAAATGTAAGATTATCAGGAGAGAGAGAAAGTGGGAATTAACCCCGAGTTTCTTTTTGTTTGCCATGTGTGAGTCAAGGTTATCTGCATTGAACGCTCAGCTAAAAATACAATCATCTCAATTTACTTATTAGAGAACCCGTAACCTCATGCTTCATAAATGCTGTCCTTAACAAAATGCACAGCCTACTAGAGATCGGGGAAAGGAAACATATAAGGGAGATTTGTGGCTTGCTCGCTTGTTTTGCCTTCTAGAGAAATCAGTGGACAAATTTATAAAAACTGAGGGGAATGAAGACCTGGCATTCAGGGGAAAAGATGAGGGGTAAAATCTAAGTATCTTTGTAAGAAATCAGTAATTTATTTATAAATAAAAAAACAGAGGGGCTGATTCAACATGATGGTGGGAATAAATTGGAATAAATAGAATTACCTGGAATAAAAAGGAATAAAATATTGATACGACAACATGAATGAACCTCAAAATAATTCTGCTGGCTAAAAGAAGCAAAGTAGAAGAGAATAGCTATTATATGATTGCACTTATATAGACTCCTATGGTAACAGAATATATACTGACAGAAAACAATTGAGGAAACTTTTTAAGGGGACAAGTGTGTTCATCATTCTGATTGTGGTAATAGTTTCATGGATAATTACAGCTGAAAAAACTTATTAAATTGTACACTTAAGTATGTGCAGTTTATTTTTTAAAAATGTGTTTTTATTGACATTTTAGGGAGAGAGAAACATCGATGTGAGAGAGAAATATTGATTGGCCGCCTCCTGCACGCCCCCCCACTGGGGATCGAGCCTGCAACTTGGGCTTGTGCCCTGACGAGGAATGGAACTGGGACCTCTCAGTCCATGGGACGATGCTCAATCCCTTGAGTCACACTAGCCTGGCTATACAGCTTATTTTAGGTCATTTTACCATCCATAAACATAAAAAGAGATATATTCAGACAGAATTCCTTTTGATGTACCTTAATAGTTATCTAGTAATAATGAAGTAACTAACATCAACTTTTTTTAGGTCAAAGACTTTGCCAAGTTTCCTGGCTCTTTTTTTTTTTAAAGTTTTTAATGGACAGCTCAGTTACTTATGTTACTTATGCATAAAGAAAACACTTCTTAGTTAATCCTGGCATGTATACACCAGTGTTCCCAGATCATATATCCCTTGCATTAAATTTTTTTTAGTAACTCCAGAATGGCTTTGCTGATATCGCCCAATGTGGTGAGAAATTAGTCTCTTAGGCATAGAGAAGAATGTTAGGTGTGGGGGATATTTTTATTTTTAAACCTAGAAAATAAAAAGCACTTGAGATTCTCTAAGATGTGATCTTAGAGTAATTTCACTCTGGCATTGTTTGCAAAAAAAAAGGTTATTTTTAAAAAATAAAATAAAACTTCTCACCTTTGATATTCAGACACTTTAAACATGAGCTCTCCCATCCCCATCTTGAAACGTCTTATACTGTCAGTAAAAGTCTCATAATCTTGAACTTCAAATGGGAGCCGCTTCAAGGCAGTTCCACACGAGGCCACAGGTATTGTGTCTTCTGCTGATACTGCCCCTTCTCCAAATGTCTCTTTGGTAGAGTCATCTCTGAGCCAAAAGGACAACTGGTCTCTTCACTATAGTTACAAATCACTGAAAATGTTATTACAAAGTTAGAATACCCACTCTATCTCCCAGACCTGGGTCCACATCATTTCAGAGTATTTTAAAAAATTCCTCCAAATTAATTTTCCCAAACATACAAAAATTTGCAACAATATTTTTGGGAAAAAAAAGCTCTTCTCTTATTTGGCCAGTAGGTTGCTTGACCAATACCGTGGTGTAGAGACATGCCTTTTTATTTTCAAAAAGAAAGAAATTGGGCATTTAATTTTTACACATAAAAACTGGCATTAATACATTAGTTCTTCATGGAGGAATCAAGTATTATAATACATATACAATAATACAATGCTACTAAAGATAGAAAGCAGCCACATACTAATGTCTTTTTAGTTAACTGCTATAATTTTCTTACTCAAATTAGTGAAATCTTCCAAAAGATTGTCTCTAGAGAATATCATTTAAGAGGACATGTCATTTTTAGACACATTCTGAAATTCAAACTCATTTTGTAGCAGAATAATGTTTTAATTAAATTTGTTTCTCAAAAACCTGTCAGATCTCCATTTCTTGGGAGATACTTCCACCAGTTAGTTGTTCAATTTCCCAGGTCATTCACTGCTGTTAGAAATATTAGCAATATTAAGAATGTTAGAGCCCTGGCCAGTTTGGCTCAGCGGTTGGAGCGTTGGCCTGCGGTGCAGAGAGACCCGGGTTCGGTTCCGCTAAGGGCGCGTGCCTCGGTTGCAGTTTGTCCCCGGCCCTGGTTGGTCGTGCGGGTGGTATGGTCGTGCAGGTGGCAGCCACTCGATGTGTCCCTTCACATCGATGTTTCTCTCTCTCTCTTCCTCTCTCTCCCTCCCTCTCTATCTGAACGAAAAATGGAAAAATGTCCTCGGGTGAGGATAAAAAAAAAAAAAAAGAATGTTAGAGCCCTGGCCAGTTTGGCTTAGCAATTAGAGCATTGGCCTGCAGACCAGAGAGTCCCGGGTTCAGTTCCTGCTAAGGGCACATACCTTGGTTGCAGTTTGTCCCTGGCCCCGGTTGGGGTCATGTGGGTGGCAACCAGTCAAGGTTTCTCTCTCACATCGATGTTTCTCTCTCTCTTCCCCTCTCTCTCCCTCCCGCTCTATCTGAAGATAAATGCAAAAATGTCTTCAGGTGAGGATAAAAAAAGAATGTCAGAGAGATTACATCCATTGCTTTTTCAAAATAACATGGACTGTCTTAAACTAAGGAGATATCTTTAAAGTCATGCAATCATGATATCCCCACATGATTTTAAGGAAACTACTCAAAGTATCAGTGATGTCATCAAAAGGCATATCTTGCCCCTCCTTAAGAAGAAGAGATAAATAAATTAAAACCGACACTATAAAAAATACATAATCTATTGGAGATTCTGTATATGAGTTCAATATGTCCAGGGCCCTGTTTGGACAATTAATCTGTGTGCTTACACAGACTATGAGGATTAGCAGCAGAATCCAAGCCAAAGGATATCTCAGCTGAGGCTTTGCAGCAGAAAATTCTTTAAAGGAACGCCCGGGCCTTTAACATAGCCAACTAAAAGCACTCCACTTATGGAGCAGATGGTTATGTAACAAGAATATTTGTTTTTATGGTGAGGCCCTAACAAAAAGATTAATGTCAGGACTGCAATGACCACAAGTATTGCAAAAATCACAAAATGTGGATCGCCTCACTTGCAAGACATTTCGTCTCTATGTCTGCTTCTTTTGTAGCGTGAACGATTGTAACCGTAGATCTTAACAAGGACGACGAGAGCTCCTAATGGAGGCCTAGGATGGCTGGTCCAAAGCATAAGCAGCAAAGTTGGCCACCTCGCCAGCACCCATTGAGAGCAAGCCGGTCCACCACAACCATTCTTTCAGATTTGCATTAACACTTCGACTTTGCTCGTGGATCCTATTCTGGTGTCAGAATAGGAACCCCTGTTTTTGTTGCTTTTATTTCAAAATGTAATTTTCCCCAATAAAAATGCTGGAGCTCATAGACAAGCCCAGATTAACATATAAATCATATAATCCGTGCTGCTGGCTGTAGCATTTGCTTCCGGAAAAGCTCCTGTGAGCAGTTAACAGAAGAAGAGAAACTGTTGGTATTGGAGAGAGTAGTATTCAGTCTTCAGATCTCAGGCTTTTACATCCCCACACAGGCTGCAGGGGCCACCACAGCCCCCTCACGCCTCCGTTCTCACCTGTGTCCAGTGGGAAATGGGCATGGCCTGGGCTGCAGTGGGCTCCTCCCCATGGGGAAGTGCTAAGCTGTACATCCCCAGAATGACCCCTGGACATCTCTGCTGCCACTACCAGGATGAGCTCGTGTTCTAGTGGCACCTAGTCCTGGGCCACGTGATAGGAGATGTCAGTAAATACAACTGTTGTGGTTGAAATGAATGTATCCTTGGCCGTGGAGCACAATTTAAAAGGAGAAGTGTTCTCATCAAGCATGTAGCCTCACAAACTTATTACTTAAAAGGTGGTCTGAATTTGTATATGTGTGTGTATAACGCAGTGGGCCCAGTGAAGTCTGATTTTAGTATTCTTAGGCCAGAAAATCCCAACCCAGGAGACAGTAAAAAAAAAAAAAAAAAATCACAAAATGCACATGTAGTGATGGTGGTGTGGGTGTGACAACACAAGTACAATGTTCCAATGCAACATATTGACTATTATAAGAGAGCTTGAGCCATTGAAGGATTTTAAGCATCCTTTGTCCTAGACTCATGTTGCTGAAATTATCAGTCTTGCCTTTATGTTTGATGCCTGAGAACATTCTACATTCAACATGTTCTTATGGGCAATATATCCTATAGAAAACTCTGAGAAGCTTTAACATTTTGTGGATTTTTTCCATCAGTCAGACTTCTTGTTTGTTCCCGATCAGTTTCCATAGACACATACAGTGTGTTCGTTTTTATACAAACAACAGGTTGGTGGCAAATTCAAGTGGAAATATGACATCTAAACACCACAGGCACAGAACAGGAGCTACTAAAGGACATGCCATTAAAAGGGAAAATGAGAAAATAGATCCTTGGCGAAGACTCACTCCTAGATGAAATGAACTTTCAAAACATAAAGAGGCTGCAAGAAAGAAAGTTAAAATTCCAAAATCTGTCTTGGGATGTGAAGAAAAGCAAGTGTTTTCGATTCAACCCAAACATGGCTGGCTGACCCCCATATCTGACTGACCTTAAGATAGCTGGCTGACCCACGTTTTGCCCATCCCTTGAACCAAACTTGAACCTTAAGTAAAACTGAAGTCATTTGGAGATCATTTGAAAATATTTTCCTCTCTTTGTCTTCTGGTTTGGACTGAGAGTGCTCTGAGGAGAGCCATGTGGAATCACAGGGGAGAGAGCTCATTTTTCTTTTGTTTGTGTTTTTATGACCATTTCCCTGCAAGCATTAGCCAAGGAAGCAATGATGAGCATTGAGAGACTCCTTAATTTGTGCAGGGTGGCGAGAGCACATGCAGTTTCCCAGTGAGGCAGTGTGGTAGGAGAGGAAGCACTGGCTTCAAACTTAGAAGCCATCATTCTGATGTCCTGTTCTAAGTAGTTGTGCAACATGCTGTGGAATGGATGTGGGGTGAACAAATAAAGGAATGACAGCTAGCCCTAATTAAGACATATCAGCAAAACTAAGACTAACCTGCAGCAACCACAGAAAGCAAAACTCAGGAGGTTACCACTTTGGGGGTTTAAATATATCCCAGATGTGGGGCAAGAAGCGGAGACTGAAGATGTAGCCCCGGCGAGGCATTCACAATCTGAGAACTCACAATTCACAAACTGAGCGATAAACATAGAACTCCACCAGCAAGTCACAGAAGGAGAGGTCCGGCATTGGATGCCACATGAAGAAGGAGTCAGAACTCTAGCTAAGCCTTGAAGGGTAAAGAGGGTTTTCGGCTAGACAGAAGGGAGGGGAAGAATGCATGTTAAGAAACAGGCTGCAAAAAGCACAGAAGTGGTTTAAATCATGATGAGGACATTTGTGAGGCAGTGAGCTGACCAAGATGACTGAGGGAGGAGGAGGGTGGAAGAGAGCAGGTTGGGCTTGAAGTGGGCAACGGAACAAGATTCGGCATAGTAGCACAAGGAGGAACAAGCCACCATTGCCCTTGAGTTGAAGAGAGATGTCCTGGTGACAGATCTGGCAGAGTTGATCCCTCCTCACCACCTCCTGGGAAACTCTTGCTCTTTGCACGCCACTGAGGTTAAATGGAAATCCAGCGAACATTTCTGTTGCCCTCCCGGGTGAACACATCTTCATGTGTGTGGGACAGGCCCGCTCCCAAACTCCTTTGTCCAAAAATTAACCAACACGACAAGGACTAGATCACACGCTTTCAAAACAAACCACTGCCTCTTCCCTCTCATATGATTTGCCAGATGACAGATGATCCCAATCCCTGTAATTACTTAGATACTTTAATTGACTTTCAGTGGCAGTAATAAGTAACTGGAGTTCAGGCTTGTAGAATTTCCTTCCTAATTGTCGCCGTTAAACTACTCATTATGGGGATAAATAACACACCACTTTACTTAAACCATTTCCTCCATTCATGTAGCTCATGTAAATTCCAGCGGAAGTGTCCCAGCATCTGCAGGCTCCTAGGGGAGCTGTTTGGGGCACGAAGCACCGCGGTGTACCATTCAAAGAGCTTCTCAAGCTGGTTGGCTGTTTCGTTTGAATTAGCAAGCCGCAAGTTCCCAGCACTGACGTACTTCCTAGTGCTTCGGGTTTAAAAGGCTGTAGAAAGGATAATTGACCACAGCTTGTCAGCACGAGAGATTTACTGTCATTAGCACAAACTCAGATGAATTACTTTAATATCATAGAATATAAAAAATGGCCAGATAGTTTCCTTTCCCAGTACGTTAAGAGTACTTAAACGGCTTTTCACACTTTACTTCTGCATCTGGGTGTAAAGGAGAGAGGAAATTATAAAGGGCTCGTGAGTGGGAGTGGAAGGGATGGGTGGGATTAACCTGGCAGAAGGAGGAAAAGGTGGATTTCAACTTGTCGAATGAAATCCAAGCGAACAGACCTCCTCAGGGTTGCTTGTTTTCGGGCTGGCATAAAAGCTAAATTCACATTCTTTTTTTTAAGTTTCCAATATTGATTTCTATTTTTTAGTGTAATGTTAATTTAGATAATTCTATTTCAACGTGGGTTCTTTGTGTTTTGACTCCATTCTAGAGGGGAAGTATTTGAAATGTTATAAGGTAGAGTCTCAAGCCTTTATTACACCCTAGACACCTGTTTGGGAGACCTGAATTGTTTTATTTAGGGCAATAAAAATACGGCCCTTTAACATGTTCAATTTTGTTTTGTCTTGTTTTTGAACCATCTGCTCTTCTGAGGACTGTGTAAAAGGCAGCCAGTACCCAGGCACAAAGAGTGCCTAGAACCGGAGCAATTTCTTTTCATTTTGCTTCCCCATGGTTCCTTTTGCAAAAAGTATTTGCCTCCTAAGTCTTAGAACCCAGGACAAGCTGCCATCGGCAAAGATTTCATTTTGATTTTCAGGAGGAGGGCTTCATTCTTGTCTGATCATTGAATCTAGACTCGCTCTGCGATCTGTCTCCTGCTCCCATTAAGACACACTCGTGCGGGCCTGATTCCTGTTGTGATTGTAACTGAAATGGAACGAATCTCACTGGGTTCTGTGTGGCTCAGCACTGCAGGTTTATGTCTGTGAACGTCACTGCCAACTCTATTGCTCCGTTAGTCGATTAGTTGGATGGTAAACGCTGTTTGTTCTATTCCCTTTGTATTTCTTAAACACATTGTTTCATACCTGAAAAGTGATATTCATAGAAATGCCCTTCTGGGAGGAGGGAGACAACCTGTGAACTCCAACAGCATGCGTAGTTACTGCAGATCCGACTGCTTTCCTTCATCGAGTGTCATGACAATAACAGAGGGAAATGAACATTTCATGAAATAACCTCATTCGTAGCATGTTGTTAAAAATACATTCGCCACAGCGACAATCAACAGCGGCACTGCGAGCCGTTTCCGCCTGCACGGCCGTTGTGCTCTAGGTTGGAGGGCGAGTGGGTGGTTTCTCAGGAGCAGTGAGTGGTCACATTGCAGAGACGGGCTGCAGGGTCTCTACCCGACTTCTGCTTTCGAACATTTTGTTGCTTCACCTACGTCTCATTAATCTGGTGATGGCTTGCCTCCAAATTGCTTTCAGAGGGTCGTTTGAGTTTCCTAATTCCATTGTCAGCAATCAAAAATGGAACAGAGGCCCCAGCCCCTTGGCCATTTGTCCAGACTTTGTATGTGTGTGTGTCACAAAGAAAGACATAATATTTACATTTAAAAAAAAAAAGTCATGTAAAAAGGCTAGAGCAAGGGTGGAGAGAGGTTGAGGAAGTAACTTCAAAGTTGTCGAAACCCAGCTATAAAATGCTTGTTCCTTCATCCCTACAAGACAGGTAGTAACGGAACTACTACATTTATCAATGCCAAATGTGTGTGAAATGATGGCAGCCATCATACAGGGGAAAAAAATGGCAAGAAATAGTGGTGTACCTGACCAGGTTATATTAGCGTGTGAGACTCTTTGTTGTAGCCCGGGGCCCTTTCATGTTCTCCAACACAGATTGCATCCAGGCCTGACCAGGATGACAACATTTCCTCTTGCAAGGACGGTCATGCGTCCTTTTAATGAAATCTACATGCTCTGTCTCTGCTTGGCGTGCAGCGTTAACTGGCCCATCACGGGCCCGGTGGGGTGTCTGAGCCCAAGACAGGTTAGAAAAGGGCAGCAATCATTGGAGATGCTCGGAGAAGGGCTGGGAGGCACGAACCAGATGCTGATCACACCCATGGCCAAGAATCTGCAAAGTGGACTTACTCCACTTCTGGGACCAGGATGTAGAGGAAAAGGGAGCTTTCATATTTAACTATGACCACATGCCACGCAGTCTTAGCATCTCTCTCCAGGGATGGCGGGGTCCATATGGCAGGTTATAAGGGATGCTTGAAATGTGCCAGTGAGAGAGAGAGAAAGAGCCAAAGAAAGAAAGAGAGAGGATAATAAAGGTTGGGTTTCGTTCCTGTGCCGGTTCTGTTTTCTGCCATGGAATGCTAAAGGCTGCGCCGATGTTCACCTGGCGGTGTCCTGGTGAGTAAATGCGTTTCTGGACGTGGTAGCCTGTGGTCTGAGGGCACGCTTCCTGGATTTCCTCTGCCTGGAGGAACACGCCCCTCTTCACTGTCACGTCCACTCGCCTGACAGCTCAGCTCCCCTTTCTGGCTACAGAGAGGCCATCAGTCACCAGCAGCCTGCCAATGAGTTTGGGGAAGGTGGGGATGGGGGTGGCAAATGTTAAATCACTAATGAAAACAAGGCTGTGTGTGGAGTGACATCACTGAAAAGCTCCAAGTCTTTTCTACAGTTATGATTTCCTATAATCCTCCCAAGTCAGTGGCTTGAGGAAGCACAGAGGGGGGTGTTCAATCACTACATGAGGCCCCTGCGATTCTGTGGTATAGATTCTGGTGGTTGATTTAACATATTCCAATTTGGCATTAATATTTGCATGTCCCCTATTGTCACGTGTCCCCCCCAATTTAAATTGGTTTACTTTTATTCTCTTGCAAAGTATCTTATACAATGAAAAGAGGTATAAAGAAGTAAGTAAAAATAATCTTTAATCTTAACACCCTGTGATAATTCATTGAATACTTTGATAAATATCTTTCTAAGTATTTTTTCTATGTATTGTACACACACATACACACACAAACATGTATGTTCTTTCAAAAATATTTTTTAACTTAAAAACATATCATACCCAAATTTCCATCCACATAACTATGTTCTACATCATTCTCTCAAGTAGCTTCTTAGTATTCGTTGTATGGTTTCTTGCTTCATTATTATGAAGTACTTTAGGATGCATTTCTTCACACTTTTATAACACCTTAACAGTAAGTGTCTAGGAGTAGACTTGTTGATTGGAAGATTATGAACATTTGAAATATGGATGTTCTCATATTGTCTTCTAGAAAGTCATTAATGATATGTATCATGGATGTATCTTTTTTTTTTTTAAGGGATATTTGATATGTATTTCCTGCCTTTCCAAGTTACAGGAAAAAAATCTTAATACCATGTAAGATGCTTCTAGAAGGAAAAAGTATGCTATAGTCAGGTAATTGTTTTGTCAAATTAATTGTCCTTTTACAGTTCCTGGATTTTAGTGATAATTTTCTGGTAAAAAGTATAATTGTGAATGGTCATTTTTTTTCAAGTGACTTCCTGATTTTCAGTATAATTTGTGACTTCAAACTAATTATGCTGTGTGGACATGGTGCCTTTGGGATAGTTTGTAGGCAGGCATGTGTTGGATTTGCTTTGGAGTTTAAATGACAAAACTAGGTGATTCCCACGGACAGTGTAATGCAAATGCGAGACGGAGGCCTGGGGTAGCTCCACCCCTTCCTTCTGAAAGTGGCACCCCAGCCCTGGCCAGCAGCAGGCAGCAGGGACATTCAGACTGGTGCATGTGTGCAGGTGTGAAAACACACGCAGGCACAGACGCCCACTGCTGAAGAGCACATCCACAGTCTTGTGAATGAACCGAAGAAAGGTGAACTAGGAGTGTCCTGTGTGGATGGGGGAGAGGTGAAGGAGTCATTGTGTGGGACACTTAGGGGGAGGGTGGGGAAAATTAGGGACAGTAGCTTTTTCCCCCAGAAAGTACCATATCTAGGCTTTCTAGACATCAACAAAATAATCAGATTAAGGCCAAAAAATCTAGTTCCGGTGGCAAAAACAAAACTCAGACAAAAATAAACAGTTGTATAAATTCAGTGTGTGTGTGTGTGTGTGTGTGTGTGTGTGTTTAGCTATGAGTTTGCACAGAGTTCATTGTTCAGTAGCAGGAAGACATACATCACTGAGTCTTATATATTGTATCATGAAACTCAGTTCTTTAAACATGAAATCATAGCCACCCCCACTGGGTGCAAACATAAGGCATGAGAACTAGCCCAGAACCACAGCCGTTATCATCTGTTATCTGGGCCTTCATTAATATTTATGGAGCCCATAGACTAAGCAAAGTCCTCTCTCTATAACTCAGGGAACCAGCACTGCACCCTGAAAACAGTTTAATCTTGGCTTTTCATGTAAAAGCAAATTTTTAAAATGTTT
Organism: Molossus molossus; assembly: GCF_014108415.1. Lineage (NCBI taxonomy): Eukaryota > Metazoa > Chordata > Mammalia > Chiroptera > Molossidae > Molossus > Molossus molossus. The sequence continues at coordinate 35,560,630 of NW_023425401.1, read as the reverse complement.
GCAAATCCGGGGGAAAAAAAAGTACCTCAAGATAGGCTACATGGCTTTAAAAAATTCATTTTTTTCCTCTGAAATGAGGACCTGTGCCCTGTTCTAAAATAACTCTGCAAACAAGTTTGGTCCTTTCTGAACTGCATCCCAGAATAAGTCTCCTGTCTCATTCCGTGTGGGAAAGGAAGCAGAGAGCATGGTGTACCTAGGACAGTTTATGGGACTTTAAATAAGTAACTTAACCTCTCAGACCTCGATTTTACCTCTCCATTAAGGACAATAATACCCACCTCTCAAGGTGTTATGAGAACAAAATTAAATTGCATCTGAGAAAGGTAAAACCAGGTACAACACGGCTGTGGTTTCAGATAAAGAAACATGGACATTAAATGGGCATATGAAAGGGTCGTTTCACTGTGGTGAACAGAGTTCCTCACAGCTCTATGGCTTTTCTGTGTCTGTAAACATTACGAGGCTGACACGATGCTTTTCATGAAAATGGCAAAATCTTTTCACATGCCCTGTGTCCTCAAGTTCCCTGAGTTTTCAATGTTTCTTGCTTTCAAGTAGCTGATGCCATGGCTCAGGGTGGGGTTCACCCAGCAGTTCTCAAGATGTCTCGGGGTGCCTCAGCGTCTCAGGCTCCCCGTCTCTTGAAGGCCCTCTGTGGCTGTTTCTGGAAGGAGGCCCAGTGCTCACCTCGCACAGGTGGGTTACCTCTCCAGCTGCCCTGATTCATGGTTTCCCTTTCAGTCCCCAGGTAAAGATGGCACCTTCTTGTAGACTCCTTGTGAGCACCGGGGCAACACAGTTCAATGATGCCCTTTCCTGTCTGCCCCTTCACGCACCAACCCAGTCTCTTTTCTTGCTCCTAGACAGACCTCCGCTTTCTCTTCCTCAAGCCACTGCCTGATTGACATGAGGCGTGTTCCTCAATAAGCCCAGTGGCTGATTACATCAAGGCGGGCAACACCCGAGACTCCAGTAAAAGGCATTAATTGCAAGAATAGGAAAGTTATCACACACTCAGAATGACTTTTTAATAAAAACTCACTGAAAGAAATTAACGTTTTCCTGATGATTTCCTTTTCTGCCTGGACAAGACTCATGTTTTGACTGTGTTTACAAAACTCCTGCTGCTAGCTATGGCTGAGGGCTGGACCTTCCACACTGGAGCCCTGGTTTTGATTATCCAAGAGTGGGGAGAGTCACTCCACAAATCTCCAGTTATCCACGACAGCTTCCCTTCCGCCCTGCTCTGCTGTCTTTCCTAACATGATGACAATAACAAAAGCAGTAATAATAATAGCTAGTACTTACATTGTCAGTGTATGCTTTGTGCATGGAGCTTTTCTAAGCATTATAACTGTATGAACTTGTTTAATGTCTGCACCAAACTACTTTATAATCTCAAGAAATCTGAGGACAAGAACTGAGTTCAGAGCTGTGACAGAGTCAGATGGGGACTTTCAGTGCCAAATGATGGTTCTCAACAAGGAGGAATTTTGACAATGTCTAGAAACATTTTTGATTGTCTCAACTGGGGGTGGGGTGCTACTGGCATCTAGTGGGTAGAGGTAAGGGATGCTGCTAAACATCCTACCATGCACAGGTCAGTCCCCCAAACAGAGTTATCGAGCCAAAGGTGTCACTAGTGTGAAGCTTGAGAAATCCTGGTGCTATGTGACTTAAATACTCTTGCCCCAACTGCCTAAATTCCAATCCTGCTTCTGCAACTTACTGGCTGTGAATCTTGAGTAATCTGATGCCTCAATTTTCTTATCTTTAACATGGAATGACAATAGTAATATGTCATGGGGTTGATGTCATGATTGAATGTATTAATACATATAAAACGCTTAGCTCAGTGTCTGGCATGGAGTAAGTGCTTTATATGTTAGTTGCTATTTTTATTATATGGAGCCCTTCTACCCTAGGGAGACAATATATGAGCCCTTCTACCCCAGGGAGACAATATATGAGCCCTTCTACCCTAGGGAGACAATATATGAGCCCTTCTACCCCAGGGAGACAATATATGAGCCCTTCTACCCCAGGGAGACAATATATGAGCCCTTCTTCCCTAGGGAGACAATATATGAGCCCTTCTACCCCAGGGAGACAATATATGAGCCCTTCTACCCCAGGGAGACAATATATGAACCCTTCTACCCTAGAGAGACAATATATGAGCCCTTCTACCCTAGGGAGACAATATATGAGCCCTTCTTCCCTAGGGAGACAATATATGAGCCCTTCTTTCCCAGGGAGACAATATATGAGCCCCTCTACCCCAGGGAGACAATATATGAGCCCTTCTTCCCTAGGGAGACAATTTATGAGCCCTTCTACCCCAGGGAGACAATATATGAGCCCTTCTACCCCAGGGAGACAATATATGAGCCCTTCTTCCCTAGGGAGACAATATATGAGCCCTTCTTTCCCAGGGAGACAATATATGAGCCCTTCTACCCCAGGGAGACAATATATGAGCCCTTCTTCCCTAGGGAGACAATATATGAGCCCTTCTACCCCAGGGAGACAATATATGAGCCCTTCTTCCCCAGGGAGACAATATATGAGCCCTTCTTCCCTAGGGAGACAATATATGAGCCCCTCTACCCCAGGGAGACAATATATGAGCCCTTCTACCCCAGGGAGACAATATATGAGCCCTTCTTCCCCAGGGAGACAATATATGAGCCCCTCTACCCCAGGGAGACAATATATGAGCCCTTCTACCGCAGGGAGACAATATATGAGCCCTTCTTCCCTAGGGAGACAATATATGAGCCCTTCTACCCCAGGGAGACAATATATGAGCCCTTCTACCCCAGGGAAACAAACTGGGCTTCTCTTTAGTCTTGAGAAGATACCTTCAATTCATGCCATCCAAGGGAATAGTTTTTCTCCATCTTAATCCTAAAAAGAATGTTCTATCTTAGCCCACTAGGAAGTTCAGGAGAAGTTACCTTTGTTTCAATTAAATGTCCCTTTCTCACCTTTTTCTTCTGCATCTCGTTTTACTAAAGAGAGTCAAGGTTTTCTGTCCTGCACTTGCACTTTGTTGGCTGCGTTTTCATGCCTGCCTTCCCAGGATTGGGTTGTCTGCCTGTCCCCCTGCATCAGCATGCCCTGTGTCATGTGCAGTGAGGAGGGAGCCTGTATGACCTCATCCAAGTCTACATTCCCCTCTAGGATGGGTGTTCTTCGCACGTAGAGGAGAACCATGTCTACTTAGTCATCAGGCAGAATTATGGATCGATATCACTGAAATCATCAGAAACCCAGGGCGAGAGGATCACTGACTTATGTGTGTTGTCCAACAAGTGAGTGAGCGATTTAGGAAAACACTTAGCTTCTGGTCTCCCGCTTCCATTTTCTTTGCATTCCCCACCGAGGGGAGTGATCACGTCAGGTGTTTGAAGTCTCCTGCCATTATATACTATGTTTTTGTGATGGGAGACTCACTTGGAGCCTAAGTCGGTGCATGATTATAATTCAGACTGGCTGGATATTTCTGAGCGGGCGGAGCAGGCCTGCTAGAAGATTCTACCAGAAGAGGGAAAGCTTTTTCTGAAGGGAGAGAAAACTCGGAAAGTGTGATGTGATACTAAAACTCTGGGGTTATGGGGTAGGGAGTAGTCCTGAGAACAGGACAGTGTCTGTCATCCAGTGTCCATGAAGACAAGTCCTCTCGAGCCCAGCGAGTGTATATGTGAGCACGTTTGAAAGATTTGTTTTAGGAAAACTTTACAAAAATTTTGTCCAAGGAGCACAGCCATGTTTACCTAACAGGGTGTGAAATGGAACAGAACACTGAACAGTTTGTCATGTGGAGGGTTCTGGGGCCTCAGCGGAGGGGGACACATCTGTTCTGGGAGATTACGGCAGGAGCGCCAGATTCCTGGGGAGAGACCGTGGAGAAGAGGTAGCACCCACTGGAGTGGATAGGAGACCCTCACTGGGGACTCAGGAGACTTGGAGATATTTCTGCAGACCTATGAATTCTGATCTGTAATGTTCCCACTTTGGAACATGCAGGGCTAAGGAAATAGATGGTGTTTGAAATTTCCCAAAGATTTTGGTACCTCAAAATGCTAACAAATAAGGTGGTTTGTTATACTTCTCTTTCAATCCTTCAAATTGGCATTTCCAGAAGGCATGCATTGTAGACTACTACTTTTCAGAGGCTGCAAAACATTGCTAGGAACGATATACTTACAGAACGGCCTGAAACCCTGGGCGAATGGTCTCATCACATCATTTATGAATTACCTTAGTATCAGACAGGGCATTCAGAGCAATCAAAACACATTTATTTTAAAAGACATTCTGTCTTTCAATATCCATATTGAAGTAGTTTAAGTACAAATAACGTCTACAAATATGTCAGACAAAATACAGCTGCCAAAATTATAAGATCATTGGCAAATGTTTGAATGGCAGCCCAGGGCTAGGCCTTAAAAGGTTGGGAAGGAACTTCCCAGAAGAAATTCAAACTGTGTAAGCAAAAATACATTTTATAATTCCATCCACTTGAAATTTCTTTGTTCAATACGTTGACTGCCTACGCATAGAGTGTCCCTTTCATGATCTTCTATTGGGTAAAGTGAGTCACAAGGCCCGTCCACATTCAAAAGACAAAGGACTACACAAAGCCATGAATTCTGGGAGGCGGGGTTCACTGGGGACCATCTTTGGAGTCTGGCTACCCTAGGTAATACCAGTGACAAAAAGATTGAGAAGGTAAGCTCTGGTCTTAGGCAGACAAAAAGAGCTAATTCATAAATAGATTAAAGCATGTTAACTAGCGTATAAGCATAGATATCTCCAAAGCACAGAAATTATACCATGCATGAGTAGGAATACATATATTTTTTAATCCTGAAAGACATATTGCATGACAAAGAACTGCAGGAGGACGACCTTGAGTTTCTCATCCTGCAAATGTACTCCAGGTGAGGATGGCATTATGCTATCCTATGAAGAGAGAAACAGAACCACATTCATTTGGAAGCTAAGAGGTAGAAGTCAGAGGTGAAGGAGACATTTTAAAGTAAAGAAAAGCTTGAAGGAGAGGCCGTGCAAGTTCTTGCTAAATGCCCTTCGTTTTCTGGAGGTCGTTAGGAAAACGATTGTTTACTTGGGGTTGAGAAGGGCAGAGTTAAGTTTGGCATATACTATGGAAAATAGGGAATGGTTCCAAATAAAGGGACGTGGTATCTGAGAAACACCGGGCCCAGCTGTTGTTGGACTCATAAACATGCAGCGTGGCCCGTTGGCAGACCGGTATGGTTTTCTGCTGTAGCACGTTGGCAGGGACAGAAACAGAAATCAGTAGTCAGATCTTCACAAAGGAATGGGCTGTGAGTGTTGGAGGTATCTTTCACTTTTCTTCTTTCAGGGGAGACTGTGGAGACAGCTTGAGGATCTCGCAGGCATCACCTTCCGCGACCCTTCAGCCATCTGCTGCCGCCAAGGGGGACATTCTTGACTGGCACAGCTTCTTCCCCAGAGGTGACTTCTTCCCAGTAACCTCTACATGCAAAACAAGGCCCGTAGGACTCATCTGGTTGAAATCAAGATGGAAAGGATACTTTATGAAAATTTTATTCCATTGATAATTTACAGAGTCTTAAACAATATTTCCCCCTACACCAGTAATGCATTTTCTTTATAGAAAATTAGAAAATATAGGTGGGGGGAGGAAACTTAAGATGATCATAATGCTACATCACAAAAATAACCATGTCAATAATTTGGTGCTGATACCAGTTTTTTCTGTATCTCTACAAAGTTGTTGTAAGTAAGTGTAGGGTAATGATTACACTCAGGACCAGCTACATAATTGGGGGGGGGGGGGCAGTGTAAAATTAAAATGTGGAGTTCCTTGTTCCAATATTAAGAATTTCAAGATAGTGACAGAAGAGCATTAAACCAATGATGGGGTCCTTTTACATGTGAGGATTAGTACAGGTTGCACACCCTGCGTGTCCCCTCATCTGAAGCATTAACAGTTTACCAGCCGCAGGACTTTCTCCTCCTGTCCCTTCTCCCAGCCACCTGCTGTCGCCAAGGGGACATTCTTGACTGGCACAGCTCCTTGCTGTCCCCTCTCCCAGGCTCACAGGCAGCTCTGGGACCGTCAGAGTAGTTGAAGCTGCAGATGTGGTCAAAGAAAACCAGTCCAAGAAACACTTCTCAGGTTCCATCCTCAGTAACATATAAAAATGGGTAGTTTACTTTCAGGTATTTTCCATTTTCTCCTTTCACTGCATGATACCTTTCCTTCAGCCTCATCTCCAGGGGAGCCAGGCTCTCCTTCAGTCTCCCGAGGGCTGGGGGTCCCTCTGCCAGCTGGCCCAGCAGACAGAACATGGAGTCCCAGAGAATGATTCTGGGCTCTTGAAACCTAGTGGAGTTTGCCAAGCTGGGCCTTAGGCTCGCTTGGGAGTTGTAACCCCCCTTTTCTTCCAAATTTCTACTTTTCGAATCGAAATGCCTCTTGCCCGCCTGTTTCTCTATTGTATTTTGGAAAGATAAGGTGTTTGGTAAGTTCTACAGGTCCACAGATGGAGAGGAATGTCTCCCTAGGATGAATCATGCTCAGAGTCTCACCTATACCTGATTTATATGATTAAGGAGATAAGATTGGGACTTTTCGAGTTGATTATATGTAGATGAAGTTTTGACTTGAGTTGATGCTGGAATAGGTTAAGACTATTAAGGATTTGGGAAGGAGGGGAATGTATTTTGCCCATGGACAACATGTGAGTTTTGGGGAGGTCAGAGGGTATAGTGGACTGGGTTGAATTGTGTCTCCCTAAAAGATATATTTGGGTCTTAACCCCTCGTTCCTGTGACTGTGACCTTCTTTGGAAATAGGGTCTTTGTAGATGTAATCAAGTTGAGGTCACGCTGGCTTAAGGTGGTACCTAACTCAACAACTGATATCCTTATAAGAGGGAGATCTGGACACAGAGATACACCGTGAGGTGAAGAGGCAGAGACTGGAGTAATGCAGCTGCAGGCCAAGGAACACCAAGGGCTCCTGGCATCCTCCGGAAGCTAGGGAAGAGGTATGAAGCAGATGCTCCCCTCCGCATTTCCAGAAGGAACCAATCCTGCCAACACCTGGATTTTAGAATTCTAGCCTTTCAAACAGTGAGAGAAAAAATTTAAAGGACTTTAAGCAGATAAGGACACAGTCCCACTTATGACCATTAGAAAATGATCACTACAGCTAAGCATGGGAAGACAAATTGTGGGGAGCAAGAGTGTTGGTAGGGAGACCGTCGCTCCTGGGTGACTCCCTAAATGGTCCAGGAAAAGGATGCTGCTGGTGCCTCCCATGAGGGTGGTAGTGACAGAAGAGGTGACAAGTGGTTGGAATGCGTTTTGAAGGAAGAGCTGATAGAACTTGCTGGTGGATTGGAGCGGAATGTAAAGGAAAGAGAGGAACCAAGAAAAGCTCAAGGTTCCTGGTAGAGCCCTGGGTGTATGCTGGTTATCCTGTGCTGAGAGGGGAGGCTCTGAGAAGAGCAGGTGGGAGATGCTCAAGATTGTCCCCATCGAGTTGCCATGGGAATGTCATGCAGAGGACAGGTGTCCAAAACCTCAACGGCCTCCCAGTGGGAGTCCCCATATGAAAAGTCTCTCCGAAAGCGAAGTGTGGAGAAACAGAGAACAGTCGGATGTGCTCCCTGAGCTCTTGTGTTCAGCCCAGGCCCGAGGCCTGCCCCACCCCTCTGAGGATTCTTCACCAGGCTCAGTAACTTCTCCCTTTCTTTACTGCTCACACTTATCGAAGTTAGGTTTCTCTCATTTGCCTCCAAAAGAGGCCTGAGTACGATGAGAACTATAACTCAGAAAACGGTACAACAGAACTGATGGCAGAGTAAGGTACTTTGTGCGTTCGTCAAGTTCCTTAAAATAAAATTTATAATCTGTTTCTACCTGTTTCCAAGTGGGTGGGGTGCAATTTGAGATCATATAAAGGGCAAGACAACACCAGAATATTACTTCTATTGACAGGATTTTTAAAAACGGTTTTCTTTATTTCAAAAAAAAAAAAAAAAAGAGACTAAGGTAAGTTGTTTCTCTGCTCCTCCTCCTTCCCCAACTCTCCCCCGAGACCCGCTCGGCGCCCCGCTCCCGGTCCCAGGGAAGCAGCGGCTGTCCCAGCGAAACCTGCTCGGCGAAGAGCCGCTCTCATCAGCTGCAGACCTCTGAGGCTTCAGCCGCATCTCCTGTGCTGCCAGCTGGCGGGTGCCCCCCTCCCGGCCGCCAGCCGCACCCCGAGGCTCACAGCCTTCCTCCGCGCAGCAAGCGCGCCGAGGCGCTTGTTTCTGAGGCCCTGCTGGAAGGAAGGAAGAGTGGGGCCAGGCTGGGAGTATTGTTATCTTTGCCTTATTAATAAAATAGGGTTAATGATTAATTCATAGCTGGGACAATGCCGCTCTGCTCTGGAGGACAGCACAGAGCTGTTACATTAGAGATGAGCAGCTGCTGGGGAAGAGATGGGAGCCTTCCGAGATGGTCTCGCCTGTTTCCATAGGCGGCAGTGAGCAGACTTATCTGACCAAGTCAGGGCTCGAGGTAATTATCTGTATACTGGGGACGTTGTAGGATAAATATGGGCGATGGAGGTCCCCGGAAAGATGCCCCCTTGCTTTTCCGTTTCTCATCTAATGAGTGTTTGTTCACCTTCTGGCTTTATCCTCTCCTCCTCGGTACCTGGAAGACGCCTGAGTTTGTCATTCAAGATGTGTTATCTGGGGGATATCAGTATAATACACATGTGAACGTGATCCCCATCAAAGAGAACTCATTCCAGGAAGCAGAAGAGAGAAATGGTATTTGGGCTTTTCTGGCGCTGGGCAAAGATTACACTATTTTTACAGAAGAAATCCTTTAAAATCCTATCTCTTCTTTCCCAAATAGACTGCACATTTTTTAAAATAAACAATTAGGAAAGAAGTTAATGCACTGCCGAATCCTGATATGTAGCTGGGAGAGATACATTTTTTTTTTTTTTAAATGCCAATTACTGTCACTGTTGTTAAGGACAAGGCACATTGCTGTTAGTGCCACTGTTTGCTGGGTAATGAGCTGGCTGATGCGGTGCAGAGGGCAAGGTGAGGCAGGATTTGACAGTCTCCAGAAAAACAAAAGGCAAACCAAACCTGCCCAGGTTGAAATGGCCAAAAATTAGATATATTTACGGCCCAGTTGCTGTTTTTGCTCTCTTGTTCCCCGTCTGAGCCTCCCTGGCCTCCCCTGAGACTTCGGGAGATTTAGATCAGACGTCAGAGAGGAGGGCCGGATTGCCGTCCCTTTGGTGCCTAACGGGAGGGGGGAACTCAAGGCCACAGAAGGTACTGGAGAAAGCCTCCCCGTTGGTGTGTATGTTGACACATGGCAAGCCCCTCTTCTCGGCTTCCTTGAGAAGAGATCAAATGTCTCAAAGCATTTCCACCTTTACTAATTTTTAATGCCTCCTCCAGACTGAGACTTGGCCACTGGGGGGAAAAAAAATCTGTGCTGGTTAAAACAGCCAAAAATAAAAGTGATCCTCTAACAGTAGCACATTTAACTTCCTCCACAACTGCCAGCAGGAGCCAAGGGTACAACTTTTGCTCAGTATATTAAGCCTAGAAAATGTCTCGGGGAAGTGATCACCCTGGAATCAGAATATGTTTAAATGGAACTCACAACGTTCAGAGTCTCCTTACACAAGAATCCAAGAGGCCGTCCTCAGTTCCTTCCTGGTAACTGCTCCGGCTCTCAGCCCCACCCTGCCCATTCCTTTCCTTTGCTCCTTTGCCCATTTCCCCCCCAAAAGCCACCCACGAGGGTCCATGCGGGAGCCAGGAATGTAACCCTAGGATTAGATTTCTCAGGCCATCAGGAGATAACACTGCCTATCGGCCAAAAAATAGAGCTTCCTGACAGCAGTTGCAGAAATTACAGCTAATTATATGCTCCATGTTTCCTGCAAAAGATATATATTTTAAGCTGCTGGGCTGACTTTCTCCCTTGGCTGTATTTAAAGGTTAGTTTCTGACCTGCTTCCTGGTTTAATGGAATAATTTAAATATTACAAATTATTACTTGATTTCAATGAATTATATCTCCCCTGGCACCTCACAAAATCCTTATCACGCCAAAGGAAATAGTTGGAAGGAACAGGGCAGCCTCCATGATAATAAACAGAATAACGTGCCATAGGGTTGTAGATTTCAGGATCCTGGGCTTCTTGGGTGGTTGAAAGCCTTTGGCCCTGGGCCTCACACTCACGGAGCACCTGAGGCATGTGGCGGAGCAGCATGAACTCCCGCTCCCCTGCCTCGCATGATTGTTCACTTGGCTTAATTGTCAGCTCCTGCTAAGAACGTGTAACATCTCATTTTCCCGGAGATGAGGAAGCTGGAGCTTTGCTCGTGGCCAAGTTGGGAAGCTGAATGTGCAGCGCTGCCTTCCTTGATGTGCAAATTCTGGGCATGGGCTGAACGTAATTCAATTCAGAGAGTCCTTTTATTGAATTCCAGTCTCAGAGTCTAGCGAAGATCTGGCCCCAGACAGTTTCTCCCTGGGCATAGTCTCATCCGACTTGCTCTATTTACACACATTGCCGCTCTTATTAAACGCAGGCTTACCTTGGAGATGTTACGGGTTTGGTTCTAGACTATCGCGCTGAAGTGAGTGTCACAATAAAGTGAGTCATGATCTTTTTGCGGGTGGAGGGTCTTGCCTTCAGTTTGTAAAAATAATAAAATAAAATAAAAACTGCTACCTCTATGAAGTGCAATAAAGCAAAGCACAGTATCATGTGATATGCCTGTAGAAGCAAGAAACCAAAACATACGTGTGCAACAACATAGGGGATACTCAAGGCAGGGAGGTAAAGAACATAGGAGCTAGAGGAGGAGATTCAAGTCTCTTGATTCCAGTTAGATAAGACTGGAGGGTTCTCCAGCCTTGCCAACTGGATCATGAATGCCCATGTCTTCAGCTGTTTGATTGAAATGCCCAGGTGGAAAATCCACCACGTGTCCACATGAATTGTTTGTGTGGTACCAAATGTCCCGACTTCCATTTTGGTGGCTAGCAGATTTGGAAATGAGGTGAGTATCCCTAAAACTATCAACCATGCAACATGTCTCCCATTGCATGGAATTCTCCTGCAGTATATTGAACTATCTGAAATAGTTGATAATCCATAATTATTTTTACAAAAGATTAGCCTTGTAAATATAAGGGTTTACGCTGCTATGTTGATACGACTCCACCTGATTCTACAGCCTATGAAAAAATCTCTTACACTGCCCAATGCAAGTAATTCTACCTTAGAAACTAATTTGTTTTTTTTTCCTCAGGAAGTTCCCCATTAAAATGCAAAATTCCCTGAAAGAGGTAATTTACCTTGGGAAAAGTAAATTTATCAGATTGTTTTCTAAGGTGATGGGTAGGGCAAGAGTCTTCGCGAAATGGACGAGGTAGCTATGCCTTGCAGAGAGGAGATGGCAAGTGTGGAAATGTCCACCTGGGGCTGAAAGAGCCCACAGCGAGACTGGCCATATCTATGGCATCCAAAGTGAAGTGTCAGGAGCCCTCTCTCATAGGCCATTGGCAAAAAGAATGACCTCTTATTGGACAGATACTGATCACTCCCAAACAGACAGGGAAATATCCAAATGGAAAATTCAAACTGTGTGTGTGTGTGTGTGTGTGTGTGTGTGTGTGTGTGTGTATGTGTGTGTGTATAATACTACACTAGTAAAAATATAATACTACACTAGAGCCTTTTATTTTTAATGTTTTTATTTTTGAGAGAGAAAGAGAGAGAACCAAAGTGGAAAAATAGGGCCCTCGGAGTTACTTTCTCTGAAGAAAGTTAAGTGAAACCAAAACTCTCCTAGGGATAGATTTGAGGGTACATACAATAAAAGCAAAATCCAATTTACCAAAAATAAAATATAAAAAATCCCATCTAACAAGATGAAAGTCCTGAAACTTGATTTTTCTTTTGTCCAGAGCAGAGGAGAGCACAGGGAACCGGAGAAACCTGAGCTGATTTTTCAATGGGAAGAAACCAAATGTCTCCCAAATCCCGGTGTGCTTTAAAAGAAGGCCCATTTGATGGATGTTTCAGCATCTTCCTAGTCACTGCAGAAGGACAGTTTAACGTAATACCTCCTTCGGCAAGATCATTTATCACACTCAACAGAAATGACAGTGGGAGGAAGAAAAGGATGGGAAACCATTTGGGGTGGTGAGCAAAGGGTGAGAACAGGATGGGAAAATCCAGCCTTCACAAACATTTATTCATGCTTATATAAACCTCAATTAGCTGTCTTCAAATGTGAAGTCTGCTCTGCAGAAAAGGAGCATTTGAAAATGCGACTTGGAAGTTGCTTGGTGCCTGTTATTTTGCCGCATTGTTGATGGATGTAATTGAAGTATATATTACAGAAACAGAAAAGGAAATGTGACTTCTTCAGGGACCCATTAATTTCTTAAGGAGAAAGTGTTTGAAGGTTCAAAGGCTTTGTTGAAGCTTATTTTAAATTTGAAACTTTCATTGCCAAGGGATTGATTACCATTCTTATATTAGCTTTGTCAAACACCAAGTTGATCTTAGTTCTTTCAAAGTTTTGTGGCACTTATCTGTTTTCTGAGATTTTTTTTTTTAAGAGGACGGCTGTCTTATAAGTTCTCCCAAGGACAGATTTGCTTTCCTTCCCTTTGACAAGAACAGCAAGATGAAAATTTCTAAAGTCTTAAAAAGAGCAATTCCCACTCTCCCCAGCTTTGGGATCTTGAAAGTCATCTCTGCAAGTCAGGTACAGCATCTCCTCATTCAAACACTTTCCCATATTAGTTTCTGTTTGGTTTTCCCTGGACTTTAAAACATGAACTCATTTAGTGCCTTTGTACGTTTGAAGCTTTAATAATGTTGTTTAGGGACTCTTCGGTAAGATTATCCCATCTCTTCACCCCAAATGACTATACATAGTTCTTTTTATAACTCTGCTGTCTTGCTCTGATCACTGCTTAGGCGCTCTCATAAACAACACCCTTCCAAAGTGAGCCAAGATGTTCCAAGCACTCGGCTTTATTTGTGCTGTCCCAGTAGTGAACTCCTTAGTTCAAGAAGTCAGACAGCAGTATTTCCGGCTCCTTGCAAACCCAGCCCGAAAGAGTCCTGTTATTTCACATAGGAGCAGGAACAGGAACTACGCCATTAGGAAATCATGGTTAAGATGGCACCGCCATCCACCCAGATGAAGGTGGTTGCATTAGCTATAAAAGCATAGTGACTCTAGGCTTTGCCACAGGACATTAATAACAAGGTTGTTAACACCCTAAGAACCGTTCAACAGAAAATGTTTTTTCTTACAAGGAGAAAGGTACTTTCTCCTCATCAGTTTTGGTGTTCCTTATTTTTCTGGTCCTGAAAACTCCTACAGCATGGCATTGAGAGTGTGAAGTCCAGCCAGCAGGGGGTGCCCTGTTGGACTGTGCTTTCTTCCTGGCTGTCTCCAAGTCCACCTGGAAGTGCCAACCCCTGGGCTCAGCCCTTGAGAACCCACCCTCCACATCTGCACCCAAGCTTTGATTTCCTGCAGCCCCGAGAACTGTGTGGACTTGGCGAATCGGGACACATTCTCCCATCTGGTGTGGGAGATTCTGCCTCAAGAAATGCTGTCACTCACATCAACTTTCTTCTCAATGCCTTTTCCACTTGAGTTCAATTTGGGGGATGACAATCTACATCCTACTACAAATGTCTGGGAGGCAGCAGCAGGCTGGGCCTGGGTTAAAGAAGCATGACTTTGAAGACGCTCCTCTCCCCCAGTCCTCTCACGGTGGTGACTTCGGGGCCTGCTCCTGGTCGCAGATCTGTGTCTCCGCCTTCCCCCTTCCAGAGCCACTCCTCTCCAGGGACGAACACATTCTAAGTACCTGCTTCTGAATCCTCCAACCCCAAAGAACTGGCAGGCGCATCTGGACTGAAATGGCTTTAATGTGCTCCCCATCTCTAGTACCATTTATACATTAACTAGCTCTCTACCCCTTGGCTGAAAATAGTGAATTGTGAGCAAGAGTAGTGTGTGTGTGTATGTGTGTGTGTGTGTGTGTGTGTGTGTAACTAGGTAAGATGAGTGGTGAAGACACGTGGGGGCTGTGATGAGGGGTGCACTTTCCTATGACACTAGAGCGGGAGTGGTATCAATCCAGTGCTGGGGTATCAATCCAGTGGACAGCCAAACACCCGCAGCTGGGCCCTTAATAAAGGTAATAAATGATGATGAGGATATGGCCCGGGGATAAAGTGGGATTATGAGGTGGAAGCACAAAACCAGAGGCTACAGTTTCATTGATGCTTAAAATATATATATATATATCCCCAGTGGGTGGCTGGTGAGTGACATGGAGAAACACTTAAGGAGGCTGGGTTTTGCCATCATGTTCAAGCTCAACACCCTCTCCTGGGAATCATACTCCGCTCTGGTGTGCACCCGAGGGAGGCTGAGCTAGCATCCCATGGAGAATTCAGAGGTACTGAGCTCTACGTTATTTGCTAACTTGGAAGGCCAATATCCTCTATACCTAAGACCGTGTGGACACCCTAGGCATTCTCCATTCTTGAAGAGCCTTCCTCTGCGGGCAGCTGCGCAGATTTCACAGCAATGGCGCTGGTGAATGGCCTCTACTCTGTGTTTCATTTATCTGCAAGGGGTTGTTTGTTACCAGTAAGAGGGTAGATGCCTTGGCAGGGCCCTGTCTCCTCCCCATCTGCCTTTCTTCAGCATTCACCAAGCACAGACTTACAACCTTATCCTAGGTCAGGCACTCAGGATACGCAGGAGTGAGTGGTCCCTGTCAGGGGTGGGGAGGTAGGTAGAATCATCATCGCTTGACAGATGACAAAATATTGTCAGAGAGGTTAAGTGGCTCAGAACCAGGGTGTCTTAAAGGATTTTATGACATTCATTAGATATTCGATTTGAGAAACCAAAGGGTAGAAGAGACCTTCACGGTCATTTCTCACAAAAACAGACCTGTGAAACATGGAAACTCCTTTCCCCCGCCACTGTGCACATCAGACGGATGGAGGAGCTGAGCTGGAGTGCACATGGCTGGCCGGGGCATTAGTGCTCTGTCTTCACCAGTTTTCACATCTGTAGTCACCTTCCCAGACAGCCAAGCTCTATCTTTCAGTGCCATCCTAGACCACTGAATGATGACGACGGTGAACAGAAGTGTGAGCACAGCAGTAACGACAGCTACCACTGTTGCTCCCATGTCTGCTGATACTGAATTCATCTGGGTGTCACCTTCCCTACAGAGCGCTCTATCAGCCCGGCAGATGCCATTTTCACTCTGCAGTGTAGTAGTTGAGAGCACAAGCTTGGGAGCCAAACAGGCCTGAATTGAACCACTATGACCATTATGTTATAGTTGAGGAAACCCAAGCGCAGAGAGTTTGTCACCCGACCAAGATCACATAGCTTGTAAGTAGGAACATCATGCCATTATTTGACCGGTTCCTGTCTTATTCTTTCACTATGGGATGCTGTCTACTCACATTAATCTCAGCAATTATTGACAATAGGATCAATCTGTTAGGCACCCCCTGTGTGTCAGGAAACATACAAAGCCCACACATGCAGTCTCCTTGAAGTATCTTCGATTGTTCTTTATATTTACCTCCATTTTTGGAAGAAGGAAGGTGTTCTAGAGAGATTTAGTCATTTGCCCAGCATTCTGCAGCTAGAAAGTAGTAGAACTCAAACTAGATTCCAAAAGTGTCTGACTTCGAAGCTCGTTTTCTTAACCACTGTGTGGGCTGTTTAGACAAGAGATGTGGGAAGGACTGGTGGATTGGCGTCAGAGTCAAAATGTCCTTTTATCACGGGGTAGATGCTTCTACTTTCTTGGATACAGAAAAACTGTGAGCGTCCAGTTTAGATATCCAGGTTAGCAGCACAGGCAAAACTAATACATACCGACACGGGCCCTCAAATCATTAAACCTTCGAGTTCAAAGGAAACTTTCAGGTCCTGTGATCCAAATTCTCTTTTAGTTCGGAATGTTGGTGTTTCCACATCCCTGCCAGGTGGAGGAGATCTCATCCCTAAAAAGGAGAGTTCCAGCCTGCATTACCTAAAACGCATTTTTTTTTCCTGAAATTTGATTTACTGAAAAGAGCAAAGATACCCAATCTTGTATTTGCATTATTAATAATGATAAATGTGGTGCTATTTTTTACTAGCCTTGACTTCCAAAGCATGCGGGTTAGCTGTGGGTGGTAGGATGGATGGATTTTTTTTACTATGGTTTTCTGTGTTTTCGAAGTTTTCTGTGTGTGTGTGTGTGTGTGTGGGGGGGGGGTTAATATAATCATCCCACATTTAGAAAATGCTATTTTTCAAGAGAAAGGAACAAATCAGGTTTCATTAGTATTACATGTGAAGCGTGAGCAGCATAGGTTCCAACGTTGAACAAACCTGGCTACTAAATGTCTGCTCTCTATTTCTTACGATGTGTGTGGTGTTATCTTCTTAACTTCTCTGAACCTCAGACTCCCTCTGTTAATGGATGTCTCCACCTACCTTCCAAGACTGTGTGAGGATTAAATGAGATATTGCAGTAAATCACTTGTTAAATCTCTTCCTTTCCTTCCCCTTTCATTCCTTTCACCAGTTAAAAGTACAATTTGCATGAGGCAGGGACAGTTGGGGTGGGGGTGGGGGCTCAATTATTCTGAAGTTCCTAAAAGCATTTGCAAATGACGAATTACAAAGTCCTAAGTTTCTTCCTACAGTGTCTTGGGAATATCAGCTAATCAACTCATAAACATAAAACAGATAAAATGAAAATTGGACAAGAAGAAGGAGGAGGGAGCTGAGATATAGTAAGAAAATATTTCAAGAGCCTATATATTTCATTTAAGTTTTCATCTGCATCTCATTATTTTAATAATCCAAAACAACAGCCCTTCGATGCCTCACACAGAAGGAGGGTGGGAAATAATTTACTTGGACAGGGTCCCTGGCCTCTCTATCACATTTGATCTTATTTCCAAATGTTGAGTGTCAAGGGAGTGTTTCACATTCTCCTAACCATGAAACAGTTTGGTTTCCTTTGGGGAAGAGATGAGTTAGCCACGCACAGCGGCCTCCTGAAGGACACTTCTCCGGAATCCACAGCTCCACCAGGGACACACTGCAGCACATGGAACCGCCACAGAGGAATTTCACCCACATCTTTGCCCTCCTTTTGGAGGTTTTATTTCATTTTTCCTCCTGGGAAATTTAATGCTTTTCAAAAACTGGGTATTTTTTTTTTTTTTTCAGTATTTCCAACTTACAGAGTTGCAATAATAGTACAAAGGATCTTATATGCTCTTCATGTAAATTCCTCCAATGTTAACATTATAGCACAGTTGCTTTAATTATTCTCTGTAATTATATATAATTATTATCATTACTATTTTCTAAAAACCATTTGAGAACAAGTTGCAGATAGGCTGTCTCTTTACCCCTAACTACTTCAGTATATTTCCTAAAAACAAGGGCATCTTCTTACATAAACATGGTAAAATTATTATAATCACAGAACTAACATGCCTATGACACTAGTATTAATCCTCAGACTTCGTTCAAACTTCACCGCTGTCTTGGTGTATGACAAAGACTGCATGACAAAGGCGTTGCCTTTGGTCTCTTTAGTCTCCTTTAATCTTGAACTCTTCCTCTGTCTTTGTGGTCTTTTAGGACCTTGACATTTTTGAACAGCATAGGCCATTGATTTTGTAGAGTTCCCCTTAATTTGGATTTGTCTCATGTCTCCTCAGAGCTATTTTCAAGTTATGAGAATTCGGCAGAAGTATCGTGGAAGATATGTGGCCTCTTTCTCAAGGTGTCACTGCAGAAAGCACCTGATGTCCATCTGTCCAATTAATTAATTAAAGTCTGGCAGGGAGATACTATGAGACTATTAAAATATTGTGCTTCTCTTCAAACTTTTAGCCACCAGTTTGATCTTTTAAAATATTTTAGAACTTACCCCTTTTTGAACTTTTGGCTAAAACTAACAAAGGTATACCATTAATTAAAGCCCATGTCCCACCCTGGCCAGTTTGGCTCAGCGGTTAGAGTGTCGGCTCACGCGCTCACGCTCCAGAGAGACCCGGGTTCGGTTCCCGCTAAGGGCACGTACCTCGCTTGCAGTTTGTCTCCGGCCCTGGTTGGAGTCATGTAGGTGGCAGCCACTCGATGTGTCCCTTTCACATTGATGTTTCTCTCTCTCTCTTCCTCTCTCCCTCCCTCCCACTCTATTTGAAGATAAATGCAAAAATGTCCTCGGGTGAAGGTGATGATAAAAATAATAAATAAATAAATAAATAAATAAAAGCCCATGTCCCCAGAAAGCCATATATAAGAAGGGTGCCCGCGAGGCAGCCCCTGACAGAGCGCAGATGCCCGCAGACCAGACCTGTTCTCTCCAGGCGTCTCCGAAGCTCACTGTCTCTCCACCTCCCCCGCTCCCCGGGAGAACTCTCAGCCAGTCCTCCCAGCTGGCCCCCTGCCGGCTCCAGAGGATCTCCCATCCCGAGACTCTAGTCTGCTGGTTTATTTTGGAGCATGTTTGCAGAGCTTTTGTGTTTTTATGTCTATGGATCTCTTTATGATGGTTTCTTATTGTTTACACTGGACATTGTTAACTGCCGCCTCTGGCAGGGCCCTAAGCTCGGAGCCCCGTGTCTGAACTGGTAGACTAGAGTGACAACCAGCTGCGGGGGTTGGGGGGTGGGGATGCATCAGAAGGGCAAGGAGAAAGCCCCCACCACCACGTGAGAGTTCAGTCTCTTGATTACTCAGAAGATCCTGTAAAAATGCCATCATGTATGCATAATCAATGGACATGGACAACAAAGGCGGGGGGATGGGGAGGAGGGTGTCAATGGGGTAAAAAAAGAGAAACATCTGTAACAAAAATTAAATAAGAAATAAATAAAAATGCCATCAGCTTGGCAGCTGTACCCTAAGCAATGCAGACCCCTCTGCTGAGGAAGAATCCTACCCCTTTGGGGCATCTTCCCACCAGAGCTCCGTGGTGCTCACCCTGCTCCCACCCACCACTCCCGCCATCTGGGAGAGCCCACCATCGTGTCTGAGAGCACACACTCTCGGGGCTGGCTTTTCCTTCCAAATTCTGCCTTCTTATGGGGAAACGAGTGGGGAAGAAATTACGAAGAAAGAAACCAGCATTCTTTCCCGTCTGCCGGGTCGGGTCGGGTCGGAGCTGGACCCCGTACCACACTCCACCCCACTCCAGCTGCGTTTTCCTCTCTCCCTTCCCCCCCACCCCGAACATGATACAATGAAATACAAGAAGTTGTTTGTTTTTTTCAAATAACAATTTTATTGAGGTTTCGTTCTCATGGCCATACTACTTGCCCATCTGAAGTTACAACTTGATGGCATTAGTATATTTTCAGAGTTGCGCAACCATCACCACAATCAATTTTAGGACATATACACTACCCTTAAAAGAAAACCATACCCATTAGCCGTGACTCCCAAGGGGTCACTTTAAAAATGGCAGACACTGTTTCTTGAACAATAGTTGCCCATCTTTTGTTCTTTCCTCGGCTTAAGTATTCAGCCACCGCCTTCCAGACGCACGGGGCCTGCAGCAGCCTCTCTGAAAAGACTGATTTAATTGACGGCAGCTATGCAGTTGGGTTTCCTTCCCTGGGGAGCACTAACCTGAACTTATGCTTAGTAAATTTTGACTTAGAATTTCTTCTGACTTGTTCCCTGGAGAATTATGACTGGGTTATTCTCAGGAAATGACAGGATTATGGGAATCATCTTTTCTAGGATTTACAGTTTTAGTAGCACTTTCATGTACACAATGTTATTTTATTCTTCCAAGCAGCATTTAGAAGTAAAAAATAACAATAGAATTCACTTATACAGTGTTTATTCTGTGCCTGGCAGTTCTAAGTACTTCCCATACATGTATTAACTCAGCTAATCCTCAAGCATCAAATGAGACAGGGCTCTTAAAATTAGCCAGGAGTGCAAAAGGTTAAATGGTGACAAGTCCAAGGTCGTGGCGCTAGTGAGGGCAGGGCTGAGCTGTGAGCATATGCAGCTTGAGTCCAATCTGAACTCTAAGCACCACTCATTTTCTCCAGTGTTCCCATTTCAGAAACAAGGACGGAGGCTTTGAGAAGTTACACATTGTGAAAGGAACTAGTTAGGACCTGCATACAAGTACTCCGACCCCAAGCCCACGTTGCTATAACAAGGCATCACACATCCATCAATGACTTAGAATTAGTTTGACATCTCGCCAAATACACAGAATCAAGTCATTCAGCGAACCCCCCTCTCAAAAAAGAATAGAAAATATTCCATCGAAGCATCATGTTATCACATGTATTGTTATCATGACATTAATAGTGTACAGAAAAGCTACCAGAATGTTATAAGATTGGCTATATTTTTGGTGAACCAGAAGGACCTTTCAAGCAAATCTCCAAGGTCCGTTTTCCTTTCTTCATATTTGCTTCCCTTTGCAGCCTCCCTTGATTTCTCGGTCTCAGTGTTTTCTATCCACAAACAGGGAATGAAGCACATGGGTTTAATAACCAAAGCAATGATTCATGTACACTTTCATCTAATCAGAAATAGCAGCGGCAGGCCCAAGAACTCATTTTGGTTGTATATCATTTTAAAAGAGTCGACGCACATGTCGTTTAGAGAGAAAATAATAAAATTTTAAAAGCAAAAGCCAGCTCGAACCTGCCAGCTGCGATGATTGCTTACACAGAAGAAAGCCATGGAATTCTGAGGCCATTTGGGTTTCGTTACGTGTGCTGAAGCAGCACCAACTGTGATCTCTGCCGCTTTAAACGGTTTAATGACTTTTGGATAAGCCTTCAGAGTTAAATGGTTAAATCACCAAATGCTCCATAAAATAATTATGCAAACAATTTTCTGGCTAATTATCTAACATGAACAGAAGCACACAGCTGCTCAGACATATAATTGCTGTTTCACCAGGGCTGGCTATTGTATTTACATAATTTCTTTACTGATCTTGGTGTGGTATGGTGGGAGGCCATTGATATAATACCTCATGAAATGAACAAGTTAAAGTCATAGCTCTGGTGACTCACTTTGATTATTTTTTTAAGAGAATGAATGAGGGCCTTCAAATGTATCCATAATGGATGGATAATAAGCACATAACGAGTAGGTACATTTGTATGGTATGTCTAAGTCTTGCACATGTAAGTTTAAATTGTCCACAGTGGGTAAAGATAAATATTTTCACTCATTAGATATATAATTTACATATATAAAAGTACATGTATCATAATTGTATAGTTTACAAATGAACACTCTCAGGTATCTAGCACCCAAAGCAAGAAACAGGACATTACCAGGGCCCCAGAGATTTACAGTTTCAGAGAAAAACCAACTGAGAGAGTTCATCAACTTTAGACCCTTGCCAAAATAAGTATTAATGACCATACTTCAGGAAGCTGGAATTTTGAGCCCAAAGTTAAAAAGCAAGAAAGGATGATGAGCAAATATACATATTAGTGTGTGTGTGTAAATATGTTTATAAATATAAAAAAGTGCTGTTTTGTGTTTTTTTTTCTTTTAAAAAAGATTAATTGGGGAAAACTAAAATGCTAGATGACATGGACAAAAAGAGCGAAAGAGGCTGATATTATTGCTCCAAGTTCATTATAATATTCAAGAGTAAGAGAAATAGGTTCATTTTAGACTTTAAGCAAGACTTTAGACTCTTAAAATTTAAGGGTAATGCTCAAAGGATAGAAAAAAGATGTACAATTTCCAAACAATTACATATAAAAGAAAGGATCAAAGAACACGCCAGTGATCTAATAAAGAAGCAGAAAGGAGAAAGGAAATAAATAAGAAAATATATATTGTAGAAAAAGTCTAGATATATTAGTAATGTCAATAAGTGTACACAGATTAAACTGGTTTGTTCAAAGGTAGAGATCATATTATTTTTAAGAAATACAATCCATTTATATGCCGTTTACAAGAGGTAATACCTAAAACACGATGATGCGTGAGGATTAAAAGACATGGGGGGCGGTGGGATAGGGAGGAGGGTATCTGTAGAAAAAAAGGAGAAATATCTGTAACAAAAATAAATTAATAATAATAATAATAAAAGACATGGGGAAAGATAAAACAGGAAAATGCCAACATGCCTGGAGAATCATTATTAAGGCAAAAAAGCATTATTTGGAATAAAGAAGGTCATGATTCAATGATGACAAACACTTCACAGGGAAGGGATAGCAATGATGAATCTGCATGTTCTGAACAAAACAGGTTGCTAACCTACCAAATAAATCTGACAAATCTATCTTAATAGGAAAGAAGAAGAGGAAGAGGAGGAGCCTGGAGGACATTCTTGAAGAAAATTCAGTGGCAAATTATACTAAGAAGGAACTATTGTGGCTGAAGATAGTTACACTGGGTTTGTTGGACCTTTGTTTTAGACATACCTTCTGAGTATTGGAATACAACAGATTCCTTTAAGGCAATAAACCTGTTAATTGATTGGCAATTTATAGCACAAAATAGTTGGTTTGAGAGTTATAAGAAATTTGGAGCGATTTCATACACAATTAGGTGATAATCCCTGAACCAGGGGAAGAAAATGGCCCTTAGAAAAAAATACTGTAAAGGAATTAGGATAATTAACACAAAAACTGCATATCGGGGTCCCATTTTCTGCAAGCTAAGAATAGCTTTTATTGGACTAATACATGTATGTCCCCTGTTTGAAGGCATTGGAGAGTGGCCAGGGTAGGCAGAAATCAGGAAGCATTTGACCCATGAAAGAAGGGAGTTTGTCCCTTGGGGACAATCCCGTGTTGCGTGCTACATGGGGTGCTAGAACTCAAGCAAAAAACAAAAACAAAAAACCCCTTACAGTCCTTTTGGCCTGAAGGAACAGAGAACAAAGCGTGGGATAGACAGAATGGCTGCCAACTGAGGGTGGGGATCCCAGACAGACGGAAGCCCTGGTGAAAAGGGGGGTAAGTTCTGCATATAAATTCCCTTAAAATACTGAATTGACTTCTGAGCAATACAGGCATGAGAGGAATTCCAAATATCCCCTGGAGAAAATGACATCCAGACGGCTGAATGGCTGAGGAAAGACTGGAGCAGTTGGAACCACAGGGGAAACAGTTTGTAGTTTGAGTCCAAACAGAGTTTGGTAAACACTTTGGGCTTTCCATTGAAATGTCAGAGAGCCCTTACGAGTAAAGAGCATATAACAGAACTAATAGGTTCAGCCTGGAATGAAGAGAAAGTGAAAATAAATTCAGTAAAGCATAAAACCAAGTCTCCAGAAGTTAATGGTGACCTGTTAATAATATGACTGCTTGCTTAAACAAAATTTAACATTCTTCAGAATAAGATCACAGAATACAGAGTTTCTACAATGTGTCTTTTCAACAATTCAAAATTATTAGACATACAAAGAAAATTTTATTTTGATGCACAGTCAAGAGAAAATGCGATGAATATAGATTGACAAATGACCCGGATATTGGACTTATGAGATAGGAATTACAAAAGATATTTAAAGACTCTAAAGGAACCCAAAGTAAATTCTGAAACTAAAAAATACATTGCCTGACATTTTAAAAAATTATTAAATGGAATTAATAGCATATAGAGAAAACAGAAGGCAGATCAATAGAAATAATCCAAACTGAAATGCAGAGAGAAAAAAATTGGGACAAAAATGAATAGAATCTCAATAGTATCTGGATTAATATCAGTTGACCTCATATAGGTTGATTTCTAGAAGGGGAAGAGAGAAAGAATAGAGAGGAAAAATAGTTTAAGAAATAATATTGCAATATTTTTAGAGTTAATTGAAAAATAAACATCCAGCATCCTATGAATCAAGGATGTAGACTGAACCTCAGTAGATAAATATTAAGAACCTCAGTAGGATAAATATTAAGATAACCCCATTTAAGAACAAAATAGACAGACGGCTGAAAACCAGTGATGAAGGAAAGTATCTTAAGACAGTCAGAAAAAATACATTATATGTAAGAGACAATGATTACAATAACTGTTGACTTCAGAAGCAATGGAAGCTGGAATACAATGGAATGGCATCTTTTAAAACTCATTATCTAGAATTTTATATCAGTGAAATAGCTTTAAAAATTGAAGTGAAGTAGACATTTTGGGTCAGATGAAAGCTGAGAATATCTGCACCAGCAGAACTGACTACAAACAATGTTAAAGGTTCTAAATGTTACCAAAAATTTTAATTGGTAAAATCCAAAAATACTAAAAGTTCTTCAAAGGGAAAATGATATAAGTTGGAAATTCAAGTCTATAGGAAGAAAGGAGGAGTACTAGTAATGGTAAATATGTGGGTAATTATAAAATACTAATTTTCCTTTAAAAAGTGTTTATGTCGCCCTGGCCAGTTTGGCTCACCGGTTAGATCATCGGCCTGTGGTCTGGAGAGACCCGGGTTCGGTTCCCGCTAAGGGCATGTACCTCGGTTGCAGTTTGTCCCCGGCCCTGGTTGGGTCGTGTGGGTGGCAGCCACTCAATGTGTCCCTTTCACATCGATGTTTCTCTCTCTCTCTCTTCCTCCCATTCTATCTCAACAAAAAATGTTGAAAAATGTCCTCTGGTGAGGATTAAAAAAAAAAAAATGTTTATGTCAACTGATACAATAAACAATTTATTGTGAAGGACTATAACATACATAGTAATAAAATATATGGCAAAAATAGCAACAAAAAAGGCCAGAACATAAATGAAACTGCTTTTGCATTATCTTACATTATCCATGAAGTATTATAATATTAATTCAATATTAACTGTGATGGGTTATGCGTGTATATTGTAGTTCCTAGGAAAAGAAATACAAAGAGGTATAGATAAAAAGCCAACAGAGGAGAAGATGGAGTAAAATTAGAAAAATTACTTGATTGCCACATATTCACACACACAAACACAGGAAAGGAGACACAAAAGAACAGAGAGAGGCAAATAAAAAATAAACAGAAAGATTGTAGACTTAAACTCAAATACATCATTAGTTAAATGAAATGTGAATTGATTAAGCACTCCTATTAAGAGGCAGAGAGTGTCAGATTGGGGGAAAAACAACAACTATATGCTGTTTACAGGAAAGCTACTTTAAATATAAAGACATGTTGAAAGTTAAAATATGGAAAAAGATACATTATATGTACACCAACTATAAGAAAGGTGATATTGCCATATTAATATCTGACAAAGTTGACTCCAAGGCAGAGTATTATAAGAAATAAAGTTGTTTTATGATAAAAAGAACCAATTCATCCAGAGACCCAACAATGGCAAATGTACATGTATCTATTAATTAAACTGCATATAAAATTGAGTTGAGTGACAAAATCGTTCCCTATTCTTTCTTTTGCTTTTTCTTTTTCTTTTGAGAGTGCCCATCCTTTCTGTGGCTAGGAATGATGTGAGGATAAAGATGGTTTAAATAATGTTTACAGGGAGTGTAATTGTATATGCAACACAGCTGAATTGTATATTTCCTTCTGCCATGAACTGTATTTGGATTTCAGGTGGTAATTCTTTGTTTCTTTTTTAACTTTAAAGTAAAAAATGTTACTCTTTTTATGGATGTAACCTCAAGTTCATGAATTATATTGAGGGATGTCCTTTGCACACTTTGTTAGCCAAGAGTTGTGACTGAAAATAAGCTGGGTCAACAGCCCAAGGTAGTCTATGGTGAGACCATTCTTTTGGTGTTTCTGGATGTTGGCTACAGCTGGTTTCACCGATTGCTGAAATCCTGGCATTAAAGTGGAGATAGCAATCAGTGTGCAACCTTGATGTTCTATTATGATAGCAATCACATACATGATAACACATTGAGTCATCCCACTGTTCAACATTTTCAAAACTTCTTATTTCTCTAGGATAAGCACCCAGGAGTAAGAGAGCTGGGTCATATGTTAACTTTCCAGAGTGGTTGCACTATTTTGCATTTCCACCAGCAATGTATGAGAGTCCCAGTTGCTCTGCATCCTTGTCAATACTTGGTGTCATCAGTATTTATATTTCTCCATTCTAAAACAGGTGTGCATTTCCCTAATGGATAATAATGCTGAACATCTTTTTATGTGCTTATTCACCTTTTTTATTTACCTTTTGGTGAAGTGTCTGTTCAAGTCCTTTACTCATTTTTAATTTGGGTTTTTGTTGTCTTCTTGAGTATTGAGAATTCTTTATATATGTTGGATACAAGTCCTTTGTCAGATTTCTTATTTTTAAATCTTCTCTTGACAGTCTCTTTGACAGCAAAAGTTCTTGATTTTGATAAACACTAATTTATCAAATTTCATTTCATGAATGGTTTTTTGGGTATCATTTCTAAGAACTCAATATCTAACTCCAGGTCATGAGGATTTTCTCTTACATTTTCCTCTTAAAGCTCTGTGTATTTATGATTCACATTTAGATCTATAATCCACTTTGAGTTAATATTTCCATTAGGTGTGAGATTTAGGTCAAGTTTATGTTTTTGTATATAAAAAGCCAGTTATTCCAAAACCATTTGTTGAAAAGACTATCCTTTCTCCAGTGAATCACTTTTATCAATTGCTTTTGTCCAGGATGAAACAACCACATTTGCACAAGTCTATTTCTAGACCCTGTTTTGTTCCATTGATCCATGTGTCTATTGCCTCACTAATTCCAAACTGTAGCTTGATTACTGTAGCTTTATTGTAGGTCCTGAAAATCTTACATCAAAGAGTTCCAACTTTATTCTTCTTTTTAAACATTATTTCAGCTCTTCTAATTCTTCTTCTTTTCCATGTAAATTTTAGAATCCAATTCATTTTCTCTTCCATATAAATATAGCTTGTCTATAGCTATACAGCATGTATAATCTATACAAAAATCTTGCTGGGATTTTACTTAATAGTGCTTAAATCTATAGCTCACTTTGGGAGAACTGACATCTTTACTATGTTGAGTCTTCTAAACCATGAACACAGTATGTCTTTTCATTTGTTTGGGTCTCTTTATTTCTTTTGTCATCATTTTATAGTTGAACATATAACAACTAAAACATGTTAGTTATAGTTGTTACATAATTACAATTGTTAGATTTATAATTATTTCAATTTTTAGAGCTATTGTAAAGGGTACATACATTTAAATTTTTAGTTTTCAATTTTTTACTGTTTATATATAAAATACAATTAATATCTGTGTGTTGAAATTTCATCCCCACTGTTAGTTTACAAAGTTCATTAGCAAATACTGAATACTTAGATCTCACCAGAGAAAGCAGAACTAGACCCCTTGAGGCCAATACACAGCATAGAAGCAGGGCAGGAGGGAAGCATGGTGCTATGAAATAGCCCAGGTGTAGGTAAAAGGAGGCAGCTTTGGGATTTTATCCCGTCTTCTCCACAGCTTCCCAAATGTGTGACCTTGAGCAATTCCTTTGCATAGGCCTGCCACACTGTAAGTGATCAGCAAGTATTAGCATTTCTTGAAGAGAAGAGAAGATGGAAAATCTAGAGCCATCATTTCTAGACTGTTTTTCCTTTTTAAGTATTGAGACTTTTTTCCAAACAACAGCTTATATGTTAAACCCATTAAAAAATAAATAAATGCTGTAGCAGACTAGCTCAGTGTCCAGCCTTATTTGTTGAGTCTATTTCTGGACCCTACCCTATGCTCTCACTGATACTTACTGTTCCCTAGAAGTTCAGGAAACACTGTTGGAGAAAAACTTAACTGCAGCATGGATGCAGAAATCCTGTGAAGCTGGCTGGACTTCATGGGGCCAGAGCAGAGAAGTAGGTACAACTTTGCTACTCAAAGTGCAGTCTCTGGACCGGCAACATCACCTGAATCCCAGGCTCCATGCAGACCTACTGACTCAGAATCTGCATTTTGACACCATCCCCTGCTGATCTGTGTGCCCATTAGAGTTTGAGAGACCCTAGTACTGTGTTTGCACAGGGAGAGAAAGCATGCAATAGAGTCATCACAAAATATGACACGTACCAAAAGAGTTCAGCTGAATTTTGCCCAAACGGCTTTCCATTAGTCTTCTTTAGAAATTTAATAATTTGTGTAATATTATTAGCATTTTTTCAGAGTTCTTCAGGGAGTATGAGTTTATTAAAAGGGTAATATATTTTATTTATTTTTTCTCTGTGACCCTTCAGACCTATTTTTGGATTCTTAATTATCTTTCGATTATGCTAACAACCTCCCATGAACATTAATGAATTCTAATTATTTTGTTTTAAAAAAGTTCCAGTCCTGGCTGGGTGGCTCAGTTGGTTGGAGCATCATCCCACACACCAAAAGATTGCAGGTTCAATCCCTGGTCAGTGCATGTGTGGGAGGTAACTGATCGATGTTTCTCTCAACAATGTTTCTTGCTCGCTCGCTCTCCTGTGTGAGGATCTAAAAAATAATTAAAAAATAAACAAATTTTCCAGCCACAGAGAAAAATTCCTAATTACCTGACTGTACAATGTGAGTTGTAAATGAAATATTAGCTGTCTGAGTAAAAGGGTACTGCCCACAAATAATTGAACGAGAAAGCGAACACCAGGCGAGAATCCCTGCACCTTCACAGTGGCGGCTCAGCAGCGCCCCATCAAGACACTGGTATTCCTTTTGTAAATGATTGATTTTTTTCTCATCTGAATACTGATCAATCTATAACCAGCTCTGATGTTAACATTATGCCAGGATGAAAAACAGAATAATAATGGCATAGCAGGGGTCCCAACATTGAAAGAGAAATAGAAAATTCAGCATACCGAAAGGGGTTTTATTATCTACTTCTTTTGTGATCTGACCTGGAGCCCAGAAACTGTGGTTTCCTTCCAGCTCCTTAATCTCTCAAGTTCGGATTAGTGATGTTCAAACTATTTTGTAGCTATGGAACTCTTCGTGCCGAGGAAATGCCACTGCAGCCCTACCTGTGAAAGAAGTGAAGAGGGACAGCTTGAGGGCAAGCTGAGGTGAGAGCCAGGTTTGGAACTCCCGGGCAAGTTGCTCCTAAAGTGTTGCCTCGCTCTGTGGAGGCGACAGCTCCCTTGAAAATTAATGGGTTAAAGCCAACTTGTATTTACCTGAATAATTTTATATTTATTCTTGATTTTTAAAAAGACTTGTAACTTACATGGCTGAGGGGCATCTCTGTAAAAATAAATGGGTCATGGCAACTTACTGGGTTGACAACAAGTATATCAAATCTCATCATTTCTTTCTGAGCATCACCTGCATTTTTTATTCATTCTCTCCCTGCCATTCTCACAGCCTCCACCCTCGGTCAGGCAAACACAATCCCTGCCTGGATACTTAGGTCGCCCTCCCAAAGAGCCTCCTTCCACCTGCAGTCCTTTGGGGAGAAAGCCAAGGTTTACACATACCAAATAGGCAAGAGATCCTGCAATTTGCTGCAGGCTCTGTTACAAAGCCACATTGCCACCGAGAGCAGAGTCCAAGATCCCGTGCCTGGCATGAAGAGTTCTCCTTTATGTGGTCCACTGAGTGTTCTATTTCTCATGTTCTCCTTGGTGAATCTCACGATGTAGTCAATGGGAGCTACTTTCTCTTTCTGATTTGCACCTACCCAGTGCCTCTCTTTCCTAACACCCTTTGTGTAGATCTCTTATCCAACCTCTTAATGCATCTAAATAATACCCACCTTTGAAAGACTGAGCTCAAATGCTAACTCCTCCCTGAAGTCCTTTGTGAGTCTCTGACCTTCCCAAAGTCCTCCCCTTCCCCAAACTAGTAATCACTCTATTACTTAACATACCCATGCACCCAGCTCTGAGCACTTAACCCATTCCAACTTGAGTTACAGCTCTATACATTTAGCTCATGTTACTGTGCTATTGGCTTTCCATTCTTTCTCATACTGACTAGAGCATAAACCATGCCTTGTTCTATTCTGAATCCCTCATGATGTCTATCATATGCCAGATACATAGATATGTGATGAATAAAATATGGTCTGTCTTCTATACTATGATTATCGTCTCCCTGAGAAAACCTGTGTTACAAAAACAATTGTTTTCGTGGGAAATGGGAGATGTAACTTAAATTTAAGACCATAATAATAGTTTTCCTATATAACATTTAAGAATAGGCTTTTTGAAATAAGCCAATCAGAGGAAGATAAATATCACATGATCTCACTTATTTGTGGAATACAATGAACAAAATAATCTGATGAACAAAATAGATTCAGAGACATGGATGCATGGTAGACTGACAAACCTCGGAGGGAAAGGGGGTGAGGGAGCAGGATGAGATAAACCAAAGAACGTATATGCATATATGCATAACCAATGGACACAGACAACAGTGCAGGGGGGGGGGTGGGCAGTGAGAGGGCAGAAGAGGGTGTCAGAGGGGGAAAAAGGAGGGACATCTGTAATAAAAACATTAATAAATTTAGTATTACAGAAAAGAATATGCTTTTTAAATAGCTCTAAGTATATTTTGTTACTGTGAGTGGATATAATATATTGGATAAGTGTAACTCACTAAAACAACATATTCTTCATTTCTTTTTAATTCATCCATTTGGAGCTTCTTGATCTTTATCACCCTTGATCCTGAACTTGCGCTTTTACATGCAATACAGTTCCCAACTAATCACAACAAACCAAATCTAGGGAGGGTAATTGAAAGGCCAGGATGCAATAGAGAACTCAGTTATGTAAAATAATTATGAGTCTCTTTGCTTTGTATGTGGAAATATAAATTATTATGTCATTGGCCCCTATAGAAAATGTTGAAAAAGGGAGAGCTATATTTCCATTGCAATTCTGCCCTCTTGTCCCTTGGGGGTTGTTGGGGGACCTTCCTTCGCTTACTTAATCCTCTCCTCTCCATAGGAGGAAGAGTCAGCCAACTGGTTAGAGTCCATGTCATTCAGAAGCCATGGTTTTAGCAGTGGGCAGAGTCTCTCCACACTGAAGCTCAAAAGCTCTTTTCCACTCCCAGGTCTACAGCTATTTGGAAAAGTGGATTTGGAGTCTGTTCAGCAGAGTGAGTTGATCAGGAAAATCCTATGACCTGTTTCCAGGAGAGTATTAGAAAGATTCTATGTTGGCCTCTTGTCCAAGATGTACTCTCTACTCCAGACATTACCAGGCACTGCATTCTGAGGAATGTTGGGTATTTTCTCTGCCTGTTGTACAGGCTCTATACCTGGTGCCCTTTGGCTTGTTATCTTTACACCTATGCTCTATCAGTTGGAACATAGAAAAGGAGAGAGATAAGTCTTGGGTTCTCTAGTCTCTTTCACAAAACCCTCTTGCATTTGTAAACATTTTGTAATTTACAAGACACATTTACTTTTAGTAGCTCTCTTGATCCTCACAGGGAGAGATACATTAAGATCTTCCCACTGTTGCCCATGGTCTTTCCAGTGGCAACGGATTCAGGTCTTCTGACATCAAGAAAGTGTTCTCTTTACTCCATTCTGAAGTTGACTCTTGGCAGTGACTTGAGCAAGATTCCTTCTATTCTGTTTCCTGTAAGCTAGGGCTGGGAATTCTCTTCAGCATACTCTTAAACAGACCTTCCCTATGAATTGAGGGACAAAGTTGCATAAGTAAAGGAAGATGCATGTAAAATGCATTGGAGAGGAAGTGACAGGAAAAAGGAAGGTGACTTGTAAGTGATTGGGTTGGAAATCCAGCAGCTATGGCAGAAATGCTGGATAAGAAAAAAGATTTGGGCCCTGGCCAGTTTGGCTCAGCGGTTAAAGCATTGGCCTGCGGTCCGGGGAGACCCGGGTTCGGTTCCCGCTAAGGGCATGTACCTCGGTTGCAGTTTGTCCCCAGCTCTGGTCAGTCGTGCGGGTGGCAGCCACTCGATGTGTCCCTTCACGTCGATGTTTCTCTCTCTCTCTGTTCCTCTCTCCCCCTCCGACTCTACCTCAACAAAAAATAGAAAGAAAAAAAAAAAAATGTCCTTGGGTGAGGATAAAAAAAAAAAAAAAAAGAAAAAAGATTTGGAAGAGCAAGTCTTCATTCCTTTGGTCCTCTGACTTCCAGGTGACCAGTCGAGTCTACTGCTGACATCTGTAATAAACTATAGTATATTCTGGAATTGAAGTGCAACTGAGGTACTGGGAAACCATTTGAAGAGGATGACAACATCTATTGATACTGGAAAATGTTAAATATTATTAATGACCCTTAATTTGAACAGGAACACAATTGTCTCCTACCCCCTTGGCCCATCCCCAGTCTAATGCCTACTTCTGGGGTTATCCAGAACATACAGAGATGGAAATGCTGATTGAGCCAGTTTCCCATTAGTTCTCCCAAGGCAAAGAGGCCCTTTCTAAAATTGTTGCCTGGCAACATGAATTTAAACCTTTACCATCCGGTGCCACTCATGTGATCTATAGACAGGACTCCAGGGTAGAAGTTTATCAATGAACATGGACCCTGTTCTCCTGATGGGGTACATATTTGCCCTGGATCTTGCCAGTCTAGCATTTACCTACATGATTTTATTGGGTTGCTACAGTGCATATTTCTTACACAACACCTTAAGGAAGAAGAATGAAAAGGACAATTTATTGAGCATATTATCATTTTTCAGGCAGGATGCCAGGTCATTTATGAAAGTCATCATGCCTACAGGAAGCCAAAGCATTAAGTGGCATCTCACATTAATAAAATAGTCCACAGTTTATAATTTATATAAAGTATTTCATTTAATCTTCATAATGATCCTGTTGTGAGGAGGGCATGATCCCCATTTTAAAAATGGAAAAGCTGAGACTCCAAGAGGTTGACCAATATCACCAGGAGAGTTCAGAAAAGCTAACACTTGTACTCAAATTAGTATCCATTTCACTAAGGCCTGAGAGTCCTGATTTCCATTCATGACTCTGAAGAAGTGGGAAAGAATGTAGGCTTCAGAATCATCCAGATGTGGGATCAAATCCTGGCTCTGGAACGTCTTAGTTCTGGGTCTTTGATAAATCTCCTAACCACATGGAGCTCCAGTTTATTTATCTAAAATGGGAAAAATAGCCCAGCTGGTGTGGCTCAGTGGTTGAGCATTGACCCATGCACCAAGAGGTTGCCGGTTCAATTCCCGATCAGGGTACATGCCCCCAATCCCCAGTGGGGGGTATGCAAGAGGTGGCCATTTGATGTTCTCTCTCATCAATGTTTCAATTTCTCTCTCTTTCTCCCTTCCTCTCTCTAAAATCAATAAAGAAAAAAATTTTAATGGGAAAAATAACACATATGTCATAAAGTTGCTACACAATTTGAATGAGATAAATTATACTCTGTGCTTGAAGCTTTATGGTTTTTAACAAATGCTTACTTCCTCTTCTGTTCATCTTCTAGAACAGGTAACCATCAATGGAGTGGTAGATGAGAGGAAGATCTAGGATCAGAATCTGGGTATAAGATTAGAAAGGTGAGCACGTGTTTATCAAAAGGAAGAGTATCTTTTAAATATGGAAAGTACTGTTCTATAATTTATTATTTTCAAGATGTGTGATAAAAATTCTTTTGTGCCCTTTCTTCATGGAAGGTAGTGTATGTGGTACCTGCCATGAAGACATGGTCCTGGCATCAGAGAGTGAGCTTTGGTCTGTTTCAAATGTCTAGTCTTCCTCCAAGGATCACCATGGAATGGGATGCAGCCTGTCAGATTCTAGATGATGTCCGCTTCCCTAAGTGATCCCTCCATCCTTATGTGGTTTCTTAAGAAGTTTACCTGCACCAACAGGGTCAAAACAATAAAGGATAGAGTTTAAAACTCATGAGAAGCCTCTAAAATCTCTCACCAATGGTACCCCTGGTAATCCCTCAGAAAATTCTTGGAACTAAGTTTGCTGGGTTTTCTCAGCATTTGTCTTACAGTCTTGGAAGTCAGCCATGCCTAATTGCTCTAACATAGCTTTCTCATTAATAGGTCATAAAGTCAGTTTAGTAGGTCTTGACCAGCATTTTTTAAATTAAAAAGACAATACCAGATTAGAAATCTCAAAATACATCATGTTTATCCTTAGTACTTTTTTCCCACGAAACATTAGCCTGTGTAAGATATTTTTTAGTGTGGGTGGCCATCAAAAATGTTTTTAAAACAAGGTCTTACATTATAAGTGCCAAGAATACTCATGGAATAAATGGTAAGAGCTAGACTTTAGGTTTAAGTCTAATATTTCAGAGGTTATTTTCTTCTAGGCATGTCCATTAAATATATGTAGCTCCCATTAGATCAATGGTCTTCCCTTCTGTTATAGCTGCATAAACCAATCAGCTGGATTTTCCCCTGCTGTCATGTTTATCTATACCACCACTTATTCCTCCTCCTCCTATTTCCATAGGGAAATCTCTTTGACAGGGTGGAATACTCCTGCTGTTATTCTCAGCATCTCCTAAAAATAGGTACATGATCAGTCCACCACCAGAAACAACCCAATCTTACTCATAGCTGCCTGGAAATTTATATGCAGTGCAAAGGATGGGGCAGATTTTTATCATCATTGTTGTTCTCCTCTAGCCCCCTTCTGCTGTGTTGTCCTGCTTTGCTTGGATGCCTGGGAACACCCTCTCCCTTGGAATTCCCTCTTCCATCCTTTTCTACCCATTTCTTCTTGGGGAACTCAGCTTCATCCTAGCACCACTCCCTATACTCAAACCAGCGAGTTCCCCTCGAAGCGGTCACCACTCAGATCCACATTAGCAGATTCTTTTCACTTAGACCTTCCCATTTTTGAGTGTGGAGTTCTCTTAGACTAGAACCTCTCTCTGGCTGATACACCTCACTCCTCACAACACAACTCTAATGTGTTGTTATGATTAAAAAGAACAATGATAGGAACGGACAAACAGGATGAAATGGACAGAGCATACCATCCTGCCATACTGGTTTTATCTGATTAGACTGAGTCCCTGTTCTCTGCATCACAGGAGGTCTCCACATTGGACAGTGTGCAAGCTGACACAGAGATTTCTAAAGAACCTATGCGTTTTTCCCCGCTGAATAATGTTTGACTCAAAGGATACTTAAAATATACATTATTTTAACGTGTCCCATAGTTCTATAATTGCTCAGAGAAGGAAGTGTTGTTGAGGACTTGAATGATGACAGAAGTCTTGATGCACAATGAGGCTAAAACTGAACCCGGGAGGATGGGCAGAATTTGGAGAAGCAAAGCAATGTCAATAGAAACGTGCAGGCAAATATGACAGACATAGCGGAAAGAACTCAGGAGACTGTACGGATCAGTGCACCAGGCTGGTGGGATGGAGATTTGGATAGGAACTCTGTTGTGAGGTAGAATGAAAATGTGGATTAAGACCAGACCCTCATGGAAGTACTTAAATTTTAGGAACAGAGGGGAAAGCTTGAAGGCATTTGAGCAAATGAAAATGGTGTTTTAAAGAGATTAACATCCCACTTGGTGGAGCAGGATTTGGTGCAGAGAGACATCCAGCAAAGGCAGGTCACCAGAGAAAGAACTGTAAAAATCCAGAAGTGAGCAACCAAGCCCCCCGCTGGAGTGTGGCAGTGGGCACTGAGAGGGAAGCATAGGTCTCAGGGCTTTTACAAGACAATGTGCCATTGCCTTAAAGCAATCTAACCAGCAACCTTGTATTTATGCACTCAGTCTTGGACCAGTTAATTTACCCTTCAGATGTATTTTCCCTGAATATGTAAACTCTCTCATTAAGATACAAGCCATATGCCTGCTTTGAAGCGGAGCCAGACCCCACCTAACGCTGGCCTTTACCTCTTTTTTCTCATTGGTAATCAGCTCACTGAAGCAGATGTTACTTCCTGACTTCAGAGATGCCAACAGCCTCACAAAGAAATGGATTATAGAACTGGGGTCTGCACTCAGCATGATCCAAATATGGAAATCAAACTGAGGCCTTCTTAGGCTCCATGCTTGGCAAGAGGAATGAAAAGGGGCTTAACGTTGGGCCTCAGAAGACACTGTGGTTACCAGAGCCATAGTGGGCCTGTTACTTGCCTACGGAAGGTCTTGCCAGTAATAACAATTAAATACTAATGGCATACTTTCAATTTACCTTCATAGATTGATTCAACAAACATTTATTGGCTATGTACCAGGCATTAAACAAGGCTTGGGGGATAAAAAAGATGCAAAGGGCACAGTACTTGCCTTTGATAAAGCTTCCAGCTGAGTAGGAGAGACAGACCTATAAACAAGTAAATAACATTACAATGGAGTGTTTTTCTCTCTGCTTGTCCTCAGTGCACCAAAAAAATTCTAGTGATCTGATGCTATAGAGGTAGAGAGTTTGGGATTAAAGTCTTCCCACTGCATACTTCTCAATAATCACTTGGAAGGCCAAGAAGCCACAAAGAAACACCTTACACTAAACCTTTTATTTTAATAAAAGGAAAACTAAAAGCAACAAGTTCTCAGTAAAACCTGGGAGTTTTCCCTGGAATGATTTTGCCTTTTCCCCTGGGCCTTGTTTAACCAGTAGTGGTTATGCTGTTTGACCTTCTTATGCAGAAGCATTGAACTTCATGATGTGGAGGCCCCTATGTTCAGTCCCTAGAGTGAGTCAGACTAAGGACACTTCGCAGTAGAGAATTCCAACCAACAGCAATAGGAACAGTAGGAACTGGAGGGAACACAGCCCAAGCCCTTAGTGAAATCCTTCTGTAGGGGTTGCCAAAGTAGAGTCTAGTGAGGTTTTGGTTGAGAAAGTTTAGAAAAAATCAAAAGCTTCTTGGTGAACTTTTAATCTTCTCTGTGAATTATAATCCTCTATTTACAGACAGAACCCTGTCCTTCAATCAGAATTGCTTCCCAGTGTCAACAACAGAAGTCATCTTAGGAAAAGGTCAGTCCAGGATTAGTAAGTAAAGAACAGATTTTGTTATTAGTCATTTATGTTTTTCTGTAACAATCAGACTGTTGGTCTTTGCTAAGAATTAGAACCATATATGATTGTGAGTCTTTGCTTTTCTGTTTTAAAGGGTTTTTTGTTTGTTTGTTTGTTTGGGTTTTGGTTTTTGGTTTCAGTTTAAATGAGGTGTTTTCTAATGGTGGGGGATACATAAGAATGAGGTTGCAGAAGGCTAACAAAAGAAATAAATAAATGTTGGAAATAAATGTTGTCATTATGTTGGCTTTAAGGATTATTTCAAACCTTAGGAAGAGAAGAAGGTATTGAGAACTCTTTAAAAAATAAAAATTGTAGATACCACGTCTCTAAATAGTTTCAGGCTAGTTTCTTTGGAAAGTATACTACCTCCTTTTGCCCCTCATATCCTTGTTAAATTCAGCTTAATAATAATGTGAGGGGCCAAAAAAGCTTTTAAAGCTGATTTCCTTCAGTTTGTTTCTTGCCAGGAACTGGAGGACTGATTGGCCATGGCTTCTGCAGTCTCTTGGCTATTTGTGAAAGTATAAAATGTAACAAAGTGCACATGTCTACACACACACACACACACATAACCCAGTGCGAGGCAGCACCACAGAAAAATATGTTGACATTAACTTAATTTCATTAAAACTGGAATGGTAAGAGTGATAATAAATCCCATTAGTAGGTTGTTTTTCTTGTCCTCAAAATGAAGTGCCTGTTGATCAGCCCTTCCCAGAGAATTTGTCAGGTATTGCATTGGGTGTGGTAGAGACGAATCCCCTGTTGGTCAAGGACAAGCCAAAGTCTGTTCATGGAGGCTGGAAATGTAGAGGTGAAATCGTATTTTGTTTTCTGTGTTTTTCAAGTGAACACAAGTAACTCCACAGCTGTGTTTCACTGCACTGGAGTTTCCCAAACATACACGGATCCCAAAAGTCACTCAGAGGAGTACATGACAAAGTAATCAGTAAGTTATTCCGTTCAGCTGTGAAGCCAGGTGCGAGGTGGTCGTCTGCAGATTTCAGATGATTACTTTACATATGGAGTAAGGCAAAATTCTACGGTTCCTCTTTTGCTGACTTATAACGTTTTCTTTTATTAATCAAAAGATCTTAGAAAGTTGTATGAATCACAAAGACAATGAAAAACATCAATACAGCATATGTTGAGCCAAAGTTGCCCAATGTCTAAATTATGCTCTGGTAATGATGTTTTCACATAGTTTAACATTTTAAAGCATAAGTTACCAGCCTTCCAGTAAGTCTAACATGCCTCTTTCTACAAAAGAAGAGCTACTCTCTTTATTCAACTTAAAACATAAAAGGCTAGATTTTCCACCCATTAGGAGAAGCTGAGCCTTTGACATTCCTTGAACTTCTACCAAGGCAACTAAAGAGAAGGTCAAAGAGTCATTCACTTAGAAAATATTTTTTGAGTACTTACATTTCAGGCATTACTAGTTGCTGGTGAAACAAATACTGTTCTTGCCCTCATAAAGCTTATGGTCTGGACTTCCACATACCTGGGATGCTCACCCAATCGAAGGATTAGATTCAAATCATGCACAAAGGGTTGTAACAAAATGGGGTATGCACTAAAAAGGGGGACCAAGAAAGTAAGGGCCTGGGAATTATGTGGTATGTAGAGCAGTTGAAAGAAATTGGAAAAGTTAGGGATGTTGTAGCTATTATTTTCTATAGTTCTAGAGGATGTATCCCAACCGGGAGTGAATTTCAGTTCAACTTAGGCAGGGTATAATCTTTAGAACCATCTCAGAATAGAATGGGCTGCTTTGGAAAGTGGCAGGAGCCCTACTCCTATAAGTTGAAGTAGCCTCTCTCTTAGACACCGCTGCTCAGGGGTCTTGTGGAGCCACTTTTGCATCAGGCAAATGACTTCTAGTGAGCCTTCTAATTCTGAGGTTCTATATTCTACTAATCTGATGAAGCTGCCAGCTCCTTTTAGCAATTCATTCTTCAGCCTGCATGTAGTACATCCAGTCAAGCAGAGATCTGGGAGAGACTCTACCTTTGTTCCTAGAGAAACAGCACAATATAGTAATAGAAATTGCTCTTTCCTCTTACCGCAAACTAGTCCTTAAAGATCATCTTCCTAGAGAGACACTCACTGACCAACTGTTTTATAGCAGGGGTGTTCAAAATCATGTAGCTCTTTGTTCAAAGAGACATCGTTGGTTGATGGCAGAGCCCAGACAATAAGCTTCACTGTTCCAATTCAGTTCATTTCCCAAGACATGCAGATTGTAAGCGGTTGATTTTGATTCATGTTCTGAAGAGCAGGAGGATGAGGATATTTGATTGTGGCTGATCACATGCTGAGCCTAGGACATAGATTCATTCAGTCCAACTCTTCCAGTATTTATTTAACTTTATAATGGGCCAGCTCCAGTCCTCAGAGTTGACTAGCTATAAGATTCTGACCAGAAAAAATTCTAAACTTCTTTCCCCACATTTTCAATTCTCCTCTTCTGTTTCTTCCAAATCAAACTTTGAGGTTCCACGAGTGTTTACATAATCAGACACTTTGTTTCAGACACAGCACAACTAATGTTTGGGTGCGGAAATGCCCTGCAAATGCTCAAAACCTCAAAACAATTTTCAACCCCTACTTTCTTTTCCTTTTTCTTTCTTCTTCTTTTTTTAATGGAAGGAACAATTAAAGAGATTTTAGGGGGGAGGGTCTGGTATACAACACCTTCAACCACCTTCCAAGGTATTTTCTTTGGAGGATGTAATTACAGCTGTTTAAACTTAAAATTATTTACATTGAACAAAAAAAAAAAAAACACCTCGATTTTAAAAAGTCATATGATTATATATAAACTAAAACATGGCAAGGAACCAAAATTTGGCATTTTTCATGGACATGCATGGCCCATTGGCTATGGCTTCTGAAGGGTGTTTTGCGGGGCCTTTGGGTTGTGGGAAATGATAAACAAAGACTGAAGAATGAGAATTTTACCTAGTGAGTCATACTGGGTTGCAGCTGAATTTGAAAACAGCAGGTAGTCATCAGAAGGGTTTATATGAAATCTAATGGATCAGAAAAAGAAAGCAAGGGGAAATGGTTTCTTTTCATACAGGGCCAGTTTCTCATCTGATGTAAGTCTTGGAGAATTAGCCCGCATATGGAAATTATCCCCATGTGGTCATAAGGGATAGCAGTATGAGGAATTGTTAAGGGAACGAGAACATTTAGCTTTGTAAAGAGAAGATCTGAGTGGGACAGATAGTTCTTTTCAAATATTTGGAAGGTCAGCGTGGAGAAGGGAGTATTGTGTGTTGCTCTCAAGGGCAAAACAGAGTTGGGGGGGTAGACACAGGAGAGACAGGCTGTGGTTTAATATTCTCCTGTCTCCAACTAGGGCAGCAGAGCATGGCTGTATCCTCACAGCAAGATAGGCTCATGTAAGGAGACAGAAAGCTATTTCTGGCGATGTTCCCTAGAACCGGAATGGGAACTAAGGAGACTGACCCAGCTCTGGGACTAACAGCAATGTTTAGCCTACCGAATAGAACTAGACTCCATGTGCAATGTCCATACGCAGTGCAGGCACAAAGGCGATGAGGAGGGATGGAAGGCACCCAGACAGTCAGAGGTCCAGGTTGAAACCTTGGCCCTGTCGTGTGTTGTCTGTATAACTTCGGGGGAGTTGCTTGGCTTCTCTGACTTGCAGTTTCCTGATCTGTACAATGGGGCTAGCATCACCTGTGCTAGTGGGCAACTGTTGTTTAGGTCCACTCAGCATTCTCTCTCGCTGCTTTAGTTAAAGCCCCTGGATTTTCCCCAGGTAAAGTAGGGTCCTGATGTCAATCGAGGTGGCCTGCCAACCCCTGAACAATAAACTGCCTCCCTGGATTTTTAATCCTGAGTATACTGAACCCAGGATGAAAAAGGATCAGATTATACCAACTATAATTGAAAAATAAATTTTATAAGTAAATAAGTACATTTTTATAAAAAAGAAAAGGGTGGGAGCTGATCCCTTCTAAGGATGGCGCCATGCAGACGGCTGTCCTTGAGTTCCTGCTGCCTGGATTTCCTGAGCCACCAGGTGGCTGTCCTCCTTGGGGCCTATTTGTTCAGATTCTTCTTCAGTTCTATGAGCTACCTCATGTCTTCCAATAGACTTTTTTGCATAAGTGAGCTGAATCAGGTATTGCGGTTTGCAAAAATAAAGAATTGTATCTGTACACATACTTTAATAGGGTTTCTAAGATGATTAAATGAAAAATATACATAAAGCCCCTGACACTGTCCTAGTGTCTAGCACATAATAGGTGTTCAACAAATGGTAGCTGTTGTGACTACCAGATACTGTGAACCCAGATAAAGTAAAGAATAATTCCAACAAGTGGGAAAAGCCACATTCTGAAGTTCAGGTAGGCACACAGAATCAGGAGTTATCTATTTTCAAGTATCGGACCCCAGCCGTTGGAGTTGGCTTGCCCATGGGGTTTGGTGGGATTTCATGACTCTTAAAGTGTCTAAGTCCCAAATCAGAAGGTCATAGAAAGGGTCCCACTTTGGGAGGAAGGCTGGACTTGAGGATCTCCAAGTTCTTCCCCTACTCTGTGCAACTCCATGCAATTGCTGCTCTAACTCCATCGGCTTGTGTGCAGGGACTGAAGCCTCAGGGTCACCCAGGCATCAGAGAACACTTGTCAGCCCCTGCTCTTACTTGACCCTGTGCCATTTAACACTGTTAATCATCTTTTCCTCCTAGCTTTCCTGTGCCCACCCTCTTTCCTGACTCTCCTCCTACCGGGCAGTGCCTTTGCACATGCTGTTCCCTCTGTCCTCAATACCCTTCTTTACTTCAACCATCAAGCTGACTCCTCTTCGTCTTTCAAGATTCAGGTGAAGGTTCAGGTCTACTGCAATGCCTTCCATGCCACGCTCATCACCCCCGTTCTCTCCTCCGTGTGCCTCAGCACTCTCTGTTCCAGCAGCCAGCTGTGGGTTCTCATAGCTGATTCTTCATCCCATCTCAACTGTGAGGTCAAGGCAGAGGCCAGATCTCCTTCACTATGTACCCCAGCACCCAGCACAATGCATGGCACAAAGTAGGCATTCATAAGACATTTGAGGAAGGAAGGGATAAAGGGAGGGAGCAAGGGAGGAAGAAGAGAGGAAGATGTACCAAAGGAAAAAGGCCCCTATACTGCACATCTGAGTTTTGTTTGGTGTGTGTGTGTGTGTGTGTGTGTGTGTGTGTGTGTGTGTTGGAGGCCATTTATTGGCATTACTTCTTACAATTGGAGACCCAGTTTATGCAAATATGTCAAAATGGGACAGGTGGAATTTTTTCACAATTCACTTACCTGACTTTGCTGCCAAGGAGCACAGCTGGGATCCAGAGAGTGACCCAAACTGAGACGCTCATGAGAAGACACTGGGGGGATCAGATTGACTAACCCTTACAGGTCAGCACTTTAACTCCCTGCTCCAGGTAACTCCAGCCCTAGATAATTCTCAACATGTTTCCTGTAGGGTCAAAAATTCTAGGATAGTTCATACAAAGTTTACTTGAGTATGCCTAGTGTAGTCCTTCACAAACCATCCTAAATCAAAATATTTACTGCGTGAGCCCAGAAAGAACATACTACCTAATTATTTACCCTTCATTAGTTAAGGAGTGGAGTCAGTGATGTGTTAGGTGCTTTCATCTCCATAGGCCATAATTCTATGACTAATTTTAAAACAAAATGAGAACCCAAACCTGCATTAGCCTGGCTTTCCTCAGTCCTGCCTTGTGTCCTCTGGCTGTCTTCATGAGCAGCTCCAGCGATGAAGAACATGATGATCCCTCACCGTGATGCGCATTGTTCCCAGAAACATTTAGATGACTTGTAATTATTCTTACTAGCTAAATTAAACTTAGATCTTACGTTAGAGGAAAATGTGCTTCTCTTTATACTTTGAATTATGAGCTCCCAGGGTAGGGGCTGTGGTGTAAGAAGAAGGTGGGGCATTGGTGTTATTATTCTCAGTCATCAGGCTAAGCCTCACTCTTGATCCTGCCTCAGACAGAGAGCAGGTTGGGGTGAGCACTGGCTTGCCTCCCAGGGCACCTTTGGATGGTGGGAAGGCAGGTCTCCCTGCCTGGACACAGGCCCTGAGTGCCCACCCTCAGGAGAAGTACTGGGCATGGACCCCTCAAATGCAAAGGAGAAAAGGCGTAGAATGCTCACATTTCTTCTATAAACAGGCCGGTTACAGGGTTCTAGGAGTCATATAAATTCATCTCTGTCCCACAAGGCATGACACCTGCAGCAGCCAAGCAGCTGTTCGCTGGAGGAAGCAAGACTGTTCACTAGAAGAGATGTGGGGATGGCTTATGAGACGAAGAGACACTTGAGAGTTGTCTTCAGGACGATTAGGTTTATTCTCCATGGCTACAAAAGACAGGATACCAGGGTGGACTATTTCCACTCGATGTGGTA
This sequence comes from Molossus molossus, assembly GCF_014108415.1. NCBI lineage: Eukaryota > Metazoa > Chordata > Mammalia > Chiroptera > Molossidae > Molossus > Molossus molossus. The sequence continues at coordinate 35,517,157 of NW_023425401.1, read as the reverse complement.
GAGACCTTTGCATCAGACAGGGCTGTTCAAAAGGGAATGGGCTGCCTCAGGAGGGACTGTGGTCCCTGTCCCTAGAGAACGTTAACCACACACCTGGGACCCACCTCATGAAGAAATTGGGAAGAGACTGTGGAAACCCACCTGGTAACTGGGCTAGAAGGCCATGAGGATTCCTTTCTTTCTCAAAAATCTAAGAAAACACAACGTCTCAGAGAGGAAGAAGGATTAATTCACTTTTGCTCAAAATAGATTTTGTGGGGTCTTGACAAGCATGCTAGGGGATGATCACTAACCAAAGAAAACCCCTTAAGTAAAAAAAAAAAAAAAAAATTCACATTACTAGAATAAGCTGGCAAGAGTCTGAAGATACAATCCCAGAATCTCAGAGCACTTGACACACACTAGACAGCATCTAGAATTATTTTTATTAGTCATTCTGAATTGCCTCCTATACACAAAGCACTGTTGTAGGTATTGGAAGAATTACAAGATGTGTATGGTCCAAGGTAAGTGTAATATATACAGAGAAAGACATTTTTACTAACCAAAAACACAAGACCAACATTGAGAAAAATTTCAAAATATTTCAAATATGAAAGAAGAAGGAAATTGAAGAGGATTCCAGCTGTAACTTAGAAGGCCAGGATCTCCCCAAACTATGTCATGCCTGTGTTTAAGTGTTCAGTGGGTGTGGGTCTCTAATGTGACCACCCATAACCCCTTCTTATCATCCCTGTCATGGTCTGAGGAGGGCTAGGAGGAGGAGGAACTCTGCTCTCAGCGCAGGTTTTTCTTTTCACTCAACAATGTTTTAATTGGTAAAAATGACTGAGGCAAAATCTTGGCTTCCCTTTCCTAATCTCTTTATCTTCTTTATTTCCACGGTGCTTTATCGATACTTTGCCTCTACGTCCCCCAAGACTGGCAGAGAAGGCAGCCACGGGACAGGCAGGGAAAGTGAATGATTGGAAGCAGAAGACGAGAAAACAGTTTCTTCCTTCAGCCTAAAGACTGTACCACTAATTCTTGCCGTCCAGGTGATGTTAAGCTTCAAAATGTCAAATGAAGCCAGGGAAGTACCCACCTGGTGCTAGCATCCCACGCGGCCTCCAGGCCTGATTGTCTTAAACATGTACACACACACACACACACACACACACACACACACACACTGTGCATTCAGATTTGGGGAAAATAATGGCTCCATTCTCATTTGAACCAAATACCAGAAGACATATTTCCAATATGAAAATTACTGCTTAATTTGGTAGACTTTTAGATCAGACCTAGAAAAATACCAAGTCTACAGGGCTCATAAGCCAGAGAAGGGCATGAGAAGGAAGAAAGGTGTAAGCCAGGAGGAACTCCTGACAAACAATTTCAATGGAGCTTTGTATTTTCAAAGCAGTCTTAAATCATGAAGTAGCCCACCCAGCGATCCCGAGAAAGTAGGTCAGCACAATATTTTCACAGGTGAGGAAACTGAGATACAGTGTTCAGTGGCTCACCCAACACGTACAACTTGGGTAGGATACAGATTTCCGGAATTCAATCCAGACAGTTAACTAGGCTGCCTTCTTCCCAGAAAGAGAAAATACAGGCATAAAGCTACTTTTATATTTTTATATGCTAACTAGGTTAAAACACTGCTGCCGTGGACCAAGAAGTCTTAAGGTGACAGCACTCCTTACGAGCAGAGGCTGACACTGGTGGTTATTCCCCAGCCTTGTCTATGGTTCAGATGCTCTGTTCTGAAGATATGGTAGCCAAAGCACTTGCTGGAGAGGGAGGGGGTCTGGGTTCTAGGAGTAAGCTGCATGACTTTGCAAAAGTTATTGAACATCTCTGAGCCTTGCTTTTTCATTATCCTCAAAATGAAGATAAAAAATTTTTGAAGCGTTCTTTGGATAAATGCAGAAAAACATGAAATAGAGGAATTATCCATAATTTAACCATACTTTTTCAAATATATATATGAAAATAAGTGGTAGTGTCCCTTCTCTGCCCCTCCGATACCGTCCCAGAGCTTAAAGCATATTTTTCTAGGTTTGTACAAATACATAACATATAAATATTTACATGTATATGCAAAATTCATATTTCACAATTCTTTAATAAAAATGAAATCATCTGTATATATTGATCTGAAACTCTCTTTCACTATCATATGGCATCATTCCACTTCACACTAATCCTGTTTTAAATGGCTGCAAAATATATTCCATTGCATGGATGCTACCTAATTTGTTTAGCAATTCCTTTTTTTTTTATCCTCACCTGAGGACATTTTTTGCATTTATCTTCAGAGAGAGCAGGAGAAAGAGAGTGGGAGAGAGAGAGAGAGAAACATCAACATGAGAGACACATCGACTGGTTGCCACCCACACAACCCCAACTGGGGCCGGGGACAAACTGCAACCGAGGTACGTGCCCTTAGTGGGAACCAAACCTGAGACTCTCTGGTCCATGGACCAATGCTCTATCCACTGAGCAAAGTCAGCCAGGGCAGCAATTCCTTTTTTGATGATCTTTTTTTAAGGTCCAAAGAAGATAATACATGATAAAGGGCTTTGTAAACTTTTAGGCATGGTTTAAATATAGTGCATTACTTTGATTATTGACCAAATATATAGGACATACTATATTGGTTTTAGCTTCTAAACTCTAAATGTATTTAACACACTACAGATGTACAGACAGAGGAGTAATGTCCTGCCTGTAATCCAGAATCACCACCATCATTTGGAAGTTGACTTACTGCAGGGAGTTAGAAAGAACTGTTAATAACTGAATGTACAATACAATGTCTAATGGGTTTTCTCAAAGGTGAAACTTGTTTTCCAATGAGTAACCTCTATTCATTCAGCTGATAACTTATATTCTACAACAAATTTTTTTATTTTTTATTTTATTTTTTTGTGGTACGTGCCCCTAGCGGGAACCGAACCCGGGACTCTCTGGTCTGCAGGCCGACACTCAACCGCTGAACCAAACTGGCTGGGGCCTCTACAACAATTTTTTTAAATCCCACACCTTGCTCTTGTAAGTAAAACAGAATTGACGATTAGAAACTATAAAGTGAAGTGTGTGAAGAACAGATGTATTGATAGCATCTGATACACAGAATAAAGATGAGATTTTTGTTTGTTTTATGTATGTGTCTATGTGATGTTTGTTTTATTTTGTTTCGAATTGACCCTGAACTAGAAATGGAGTGTTAGCAGGTCTCTCTTACCAGGGGACAAAAATTGTAATTTTCACTAAGAAAATGAAAGCTGAATTTTCTATCTCTGATATGCTGTTTACAAATGTAAAATAAAATAGAACAATAAAGTTCTCACCGCCCTGGCCGGTTTGGCTCAGCGGTTAGAGCGTCAGCCTGCGGTCCTGAGAGACCCGGGTTCGGTTCCCGCTAAGGGCGCGTACCTCCGTTGCAGTTTGTCCCCGGCCCTGGTCGGTTGTGCGGGTGGCAGCCACTCGATGTGTCCCTTTCACATCGATGTTTCTCTCTCTCTCTCTGTTCCTCTCTCTCCCTCCCACTCTACCTGAACAAAAAATGGAAAAATGTCCTCATCTGAGGATAAAAAAAAAAAAAAAATAAAGTTCTCACCTGTGTGTTAGGGCCAGCAAGCCTGCTTATAAGGAGAACAGGTGGGTCTTGGACTAATTTTCCGAGTTCCTTATCTGCGTTAATGAACAATGATTAATTGGACCATCTCCACTTCATTTAGTCTAAGCACACATAAGAGACTGTACACAACATAATTTGTCGGACTCCTGTGATTTATGGAAAGCAATGGCAACTAATGGGACCCTCTCCTGAAGACAAGGTTGGGATATTAGTTCGCAATCCCCCCAAAACCAGTGCAATCCTTTTTCTTATCTCAAGGTCTGGAAGTCAGAGGTTCAAGGTTAGGTGACTCTGCTACTGCCTACCACTCTGGTAAAAGCACAGAACCATGGGCTGCCGGTTCGGTCTCTGAGGTCACACGCCCACGCGGAAGGGGTGCTGCTAACACGAGCACAGCGGACCCCGCGAGCGGGCCTGTGGACAGTGAGGCAGCCTTCTGCCAATGGTGAGTGTCACTCTCACCTTTATTCCTCCATATCGTTAACAGTGGGTGTCGTCTGCAGACATACACAGGCTATAGGAAGTGCCACACTCACTTTGTCTCCCAATCAAGAAAATACATCAGAATGCATGTGAGAGAAAGTGGCATTAACATGGGAACAATCTTTAATCCCTTCTGATGTGCAAAACTGTGATACTTTGTTCCCAAGTGATTGTGATCCACCAGTCTGGCCAGTGCAATGTCTCAAGATCACTGAACAAGAGTAACTATTTAGTCTCCTTCATATCTGAATTCTCTTTATCAAGGATGCAATGATCCCACCACAACCAGGCCTCAAGTCCTTGTAGGATTTTGATCAACCATAGTGATTTTGCATAGAAACATCCAGAAGACTGGCTAGAAGCAGGCCGGTAAGTAAAACAGAATCGAAGGTTCTCCCACAGGCTTGTTCTCCCAACATCTCCTAGCCTGTGGCTTGGAGGAAATTTCCCTCTGCTCCTCCACCCCCTCAACAAACTCCAAAAGACTTACTTTTGCCTAAAGCTGCATTTGTTATGAGATGGTTACAGACAATGGGTGAAAACCCAGATCTCCATCATATAATCCAGGGAATGGTCCACAGAGGACAGGGCCCAAGGAAGCCAACAAGGCCAAATAATAAATAGTTTAATACCAAATTTTCTCATCCCGATCACTCCCCACCACCACCACCTCTCTTGGGCAGGGAGTGGGGGGAGCTCTAGGTCATAATTAAAGGTTTTTCATAGGTAACCTCTTCTCTCTATTTAAATTAACCCAGAGACGGTGCTAAAAGGATGCCTCCGAAAGTGCTCCGTGCTGCCCTCACCCCGGGGGTCAGAAAGACCGGAGCTCCTTGCAATGTGCTCCTCCCACCCGAAATACACCTTTTCGTGACTGGTGAGCATCTGCACTTCTCCTGTTGAACAGCGATCTCATGTACGCTCAAGTGTTCAAGTGCAAGGAAAATGTCACTAAATGCTGCAGCCTACTGAGCTCTTGATTTGCACGGATAGGAGCACGGTGGTAATGGCCGACTGAGCTAATCTTCCCACGAAAGAAGGTTTTACTCACATTATTCTCACTCTGGAAAGGAGCTCTGCATTCGGCCTCATGTTTATGAAACATGAAGGCACATGTCATAAAAATGTTCTGCATATAAATGAAATAATGCAAAGCAATTATTATGCTTGTTAAGAATGCAATAATATGCTTATGAAATGTAAAGTGTTAATAATGAATAAAATACGTTTTAACTCGTTTAAAATAATTTTCCTCTTTCGTGGCCATATGTGTGCGCAACTAAAGCAAGGAGAGATGCCACACGGAGAGTGTGAAAAGGCAGCAACTTAAACATCACAGCGACAAAGTCCAAACCAAAAAGCCAAGTTCACTGTGTTATCTATGCAGACTGGCTGTCAATATTGTTCAAATTAGTGGGTTAATTGCCAAATCTCCAGTTTACTTCAGGCTGTGTAGATAGTGTTAGTGTCAAAATTAGATGCTTCATAAATGGCTCTTTTGATGTTATCTCCAGATTCATCTCCTTTCCTAAGTAGGGCTATTAAAGTAGCTTCTACAGTGGCAGCAATCTTTCCGAGAAGAAAATAGCTAAAATGCTTAATGGGCCCCCGAGGCAAAGATGATGGGAGTAAGTATTCAGCCAGCTCTGTCAGTACAAGAGCCAAGGGTCTGGTGGGTCAGTGGGGAAGCACCTTCCTGTGCTCAGTGATGGTCATGGAGACCATGAATAATCGACTTCATTCACGACCTTAGAGCCCTCTACCTGCCAGCCAACTCCTGCTCTTCCTCTTTCCATATCTCCATTCTCTTCAACCTCACGCCCATGCCCGTCCTCTCTTCCTTTCAGCCCCTGCCTTTCCAGTTGATTCACAAAGCAAAATCAAAGATATCAAGCAGGAACCCTTCCTCCCCTACCGTGCTTACAAATAATTGCCCGTCCACAAGCATCTCCTCTTCCTCCTGTGTCTAGGGTAACCCCTACACCTGGGAGCTGAATGCCATTTCTTCCTATTTCTCAGGTGCTTTATAACACTCTCAAGTGCAGCCTCCCCTCTCTCCTTTATAGTCAACGAGTCCCTTTAAATTGGAGGGTTCCCACTGACATTAAACAGCAAAAATGTCATCTCACCAGAGTGGGCGTGCCAAATTAAGTACAGGATAAATAACAAATGATATTTTAGTATAAATATGTCTCCGATATTGCATGGGATAAATACACTGAAATGTATTTGTTCTTTAACTGAAATTCAAATTTAACGGGGCATCCTGTATCTTTATTTGCTAAATCTGACCACCATACACCAGAGGTCATTCTAGTCCACCCACTGTATAAATCAGTACTCCCCACTTCAGATACTCCATTACCTTCCTTTATTTTATTTTAAAATAATTTTTGTTAGATTTATTGGGATGACATTGGTTAATTAACTTATATAGGTTTCAAGTGTATAAGTCTGTGATACATCATCTGTATATTGCACTGTGTGGTCATCACCCAAAGTTAAAGCTCCTTTTGTTACCATATGTTTGATCCCCTTTAGTATCTCCCTCCTACTCCCCTTCCCTCTGGTAACCACCACACTGTTGTCCACGTCTATGAGGTTTTGTTTTTTGTTCATTTGTTGCTTTCAATTTTATATACCACCTTTGAGTAAAATCATCTAGTACTTGACTTTTTTCTATCTGAAGAATTTCACTTAGCATGATATTCTCAGGACCCATCCATGTTATTGCAAACGGCAGTATTTCATCTTTTCTTATGGCTGAATATTATTCCACTGTAAATATGTACCATTTCTCTATCCAATCATCTATCAAAAGGCACTTCCGTTGGTTTCAGGCCTTGTCATCGTGACTAATGCTGCAATGAACATAGGGGCACATATATCTTTAGAAATAAATGTTTATTAAATTTTTAGGTAGATGCCCATAAGAGGGGTTGCTGGGTTATATGGTGACTCTATTCTTAATTTTTTGAGGAACCTTTATACTGTTTTCCATAGTAGCTATACCAGTTTACATTCCCACCAGTAGTGAATGAGGGCTTATCATCACAACCTCTCCAACACTTCTTATTACTCATCTCATTCACTTTCCTTTATTAGTCTTCATACATTATCACTACTGGGCATATTATATATTTATATGTTTGTTTATTGTCTTAACCCTCCACCTCCTCACTAGGATGTAAATTCAATAGGAATAGAGACGTTAAAGTTCGTTGCTGCATCCCTCTTGCCTAAAATGGGGCTAAGTACAAGGTAAGTGCCCAATAAATATTTGTTGAATAAACACATACTTGAGTCTATCTCCCTTTAGAATAATTGCCATGCAACCCCACAATCTCACTAGATCTACTCCTCCATCTCCCTCCCCCACTTCAGAACCAGATTTTGTAGGAGGACTTAACATTCATTGTCCCCATGACTTCATCTCCCAGTTCCTCCTGTTCCCACTAGTCTGGCTTCACTCTACTGTCCCACCAAAGCAGCTCTGGCTAAGGGCATCAATTACTTCCATGTTGTTAAATCACATACACTTTTTTTTTGTTTTATCCCCGTCTAATCTCTCAACAAGATTCAATGCTATTAACCATTCCCTGCTTCATGAAATAAGCCCCTTGTTTCACCGCACTGCACTGTGCTGGTTTTCTTTCCACCTCCATAATCACATTTTCTTATTATCTGTTGCCAGATTATCCTTCTCTACCTGGCCATTAAAACTTGGAGTTAGTCCCAGGCTCTCTTCTTTTTTTCACTCTATATTCTCTCCCCCAGGTATCTTCGTCTATGTTTGTGTCTTCAATGGCCACTTCTCTTTTGATGAATCCCAAGTTTATACATCCAGGCCAAAATGCCCCTCTTAGTTCCAGATCTATCTATCTAATTGCCTATTTGGCGTTTCCACTGGATGTGTCCAAGTTACCTCAACCTCAATTGCTTAAGACTGAATTTAAGACATCTTCTGCTTACCCTAAACCCGATCCTCTGGTATTATTCCACATCTAGGTGAATGATACCCCCATGCATGTAATAGCACAAGCCAGAAAACTAACACTCCTCCTTGACTCCTGGAAATCTCACCTCCCAAATAACTCTCGAATCTATTCATTTCTCTGTATCTCCACAGTCACCTAGTACAGAGCAGTATTATTACCTCTTGCTAGATTACTGTCATAGCTTCTTAACCAAAAGAACTACATTAATTGACTCAGAGCTCCTTCTGATCTATTTTTCTATATTTACAGCTAAAGTAATTTTTCCTTGGTTTCTTCGGAGACCCAAGCTGTCTTCCCACTCCCATCTCACGCCGCTCTCTTCGTTATTCTCTCAACTACAGCAACAATGGCCAGGACTCATTTTCTTAAATGCAACGATGCGTTCAAAGGGGCTAAATGAGAAACTGATTACAAAATCACTTGTTTGAAAGAGTGTAGTAAGAAATAATATTTCCTGTGAAAAGCAGCCATCTTCCAAAAACATATAAAATTTAGGGCTGAAAGGTCCCTCACACATCATGTAGTCTAATTCTCTCCCTCCAAATAAAATTTTTTTTAAAATGAGGAAATAAGGGTTCCGAGAGAAGAAGGAAACAACCAAAGCCATTTGATGGCAGAGCTAGGAGTATCTGAATCCAAAGTCACACTTCTTGCCCCAACTGAAGAGGGAATAACTATTGAGAAGTAAAGAGCCCAGAGAATTACCATAGTTCTGAAGGCATGAAGGAGTGGATCAGAATGAGGCTGAGGCAGATGAAAGGAACAAAAACCAATTAACCAACAAACCTTCCTGCAAGGGAACGAGTGAGCCTTCAGACAGGAATCAGGAACTTTGTCAATAAGCTGTCAGCCAGGTTGAATAGGCCTGACCTCTGATACACACTGATTCTAGCATAATAGTTAGTGGATGTGGGTGGGGCCAGAGTGGGGCCATGGTGTACCAATTGCTCAGTATATAAAAAAACAAGTGGGTCTCGACCAAACTATTGATTGAGAGCCCACCTTTTATGAATCTGCCATATAAGCCACCTGTTACCACCTGGGATTTTCACAAAGAACTCTTTCCCTCTTCCATGAGTCCTTCAAGAAACTAAAAGTGATCAACTTGATGTTCATTGCAAGTTACAAACTGAGAACAATAGATTCGAGGCACTACTATTTCCTGACAATTAGGCCAAGGTATCAACTGAGAGATCCTAGTTCATTTCCTTTTAAAGGAAATCCCAAACTACTGAGCACAATTCATACTTGAAAACTAAATTTGTCATTCAATAGCCAAGAAAAGCTTTCAAGAGGACACTAGTATTGAGATCAAGGGAGGCTGAGTAAACACCTTGCGTATGCTTATCACTATGGGTTCCGAGGTATAAATGAGTGTGAAAGTTGCCTTTTGGTGTCAAAAGACCTAACAAGATTTTTTTCCAAATGGGATTGGAATTATTGGTAAATTTGTTGAGCTAAGAGATACTCTTTACCAGCTGTAAGTATTTTTAATTGGTTTCCAGGGAACACCTGTGTTAGGGTTATAAGCATCAAAGGTGATAAACAACTTAATTATCCTCCCAGAACCATTAGGAAAAATTATCACTGTTAGTGAACTTTCTTTAATGCTTTCTTTTGAAGTGCCATCCTGCTACTATTGTGGGGCTATTTGTAGTTTATTTCCCAGAGCTTTGATGCTCCCTATAAACAGAAAAGGCAGTTAGAAGTAAATTGATGAAGCCCTGGCCGGGTAGTTCAGTTGGTTAGAGCATGGTTCACATACACCAAGGTTGCTGGTTCAATCCCCAGCTGGGACACATACAAGAATCAACCAATGAATGCATAAATAAGTGGAATCACAAATTGATGTTTCTCTCTGTGTCTCTCTCTCCCTTCTTCTCTCTAAAAATCAATCAATAAAAGCAAGTAGATTAATGAAATGAATATATTTACACTGGTCAGATATATCTTTAGTTATATTAGGCATAGCTTCTCTTTGGAGAAGCAGCAAGTTAAAGACCCTGAGAGAATTTTGAGGTGGGGCAGAAAAAATCTGAGGAGACAGGAAGCCTAAGTGTAGCATCCATGTCTTTATCATGGAGGTTTCTGGGAAAAGGGAGTTGTCAACCCAGGAGACTGTTACAAGCAGGGAAGGGAAGAGTTTTGTATTTTGTTTATTTCCAACCACTGTCTTTACATTTTTGTGTGTGTGAAGACAAATGGAGACATGAAGACGAGTATGGTAACCTATGCAGTGTTAGTAGGCCAGACTCTGCTCAAAGTACCGTTCTTTCCTCAGATTCCACCTTTGGAGCATGAAGATTTTTCTACTTTCTAGACTCTATTCTGATACAAGGTCCCGGGGAGATTTTTTTTTTTTTTTAAGTCACTACTATAACAGAGAACAATAACCTTTTTGTAGAAACACAGAACAATCAGGAAGTGGGATTTGAATAGATGCCAAAGATGGACTTTCCCAAGTTCAGATCTGCCCAGGACTAACATGAGTTACTTAGCATTATGGTCTTGCTTCCTTCTCTCATTCCTCTGTCCCATGAAAAATTTTCTGGCTCTCATTTTTACTCTTTGAAATGGGGTTATGTGGTTAGCCTTACCTGTCTTTTCACCTAGCAGAAACTAACAAGAAACTATGGTTTGAGAGTCTCAAGAAGTAGTGTTTTAAAGGAATATAGTAAAGTAGTTTGTAAGCACTTCATGTTTTAAAAATATTAACTGGGTTGAAAATCAGAGTTGTAAAGGGACTGCAGGAAGCTAATCCTGTCTCGTTTTATGGAAGCTATGACCCATTGGGAAAAAGCTATGAGCCAGGACTCGTGGTGAACTGCCCCACAGCATTCCCACTTGAATTTGCTGCGGAACATCTTGCAATCTTATAGAATCATGTTAAATAACTGTGTTCATATGATATCTTTGGTACTGGATAGAATTAAAGGGAAGCAAAGTGGCCACCATGCTTTCAGCCCTGCCCCAAATTGGCAATCTACGAAGCAGGCAAAATAATTTCTTGGAGCCATTTTGAAGCATTTAGACATTAAAATCGGTGCTTCAAAAAAGGATTTTCAAATACATGGCTTAATTGCTTTGGATTTAAATGGAGAATGAAGCAACTGAGTAGTTTCTGGGTCTGACTTGATTCGAAAGAGGTTGGACCTTGGTTAGCACTATTGGGTCTATTGACCTAGGGTCCTAGACTGTGAACTTATAGCAGGTGTTGTTCTCCTTTACACTTATCTATACCATCGTCAGTTTCCCCTTCTCCTTTTCCCTTGTGAGACTGGTCAGCTTTACTTTTTTTCTGAATGTTGATGGGAATTGCGTGTTGAAAAACAAAAGCTTCAACTATATCTATTTGCATCATACAAGTGAGAGAGAGAGAGAGAGAGATCCAATCTTATGATTTCATATTTGATATGTAACATGTTTTGGCTCCAGAAAGGTATTTTAAAATTCCTGGCTTTCTCAAACCAGATTGCCTCTGTCTGTAGACAAAGGGTTGAATAGGAATTTCATGCACTCTGCAGACCCCAGCACCTCTGCTCTGCTTCCTACCTATTTCAACCACAGCCCTATTTCTGAGATCTTTCTAGAGAGGCAGATAAGAGAGATCTTTCCTCCAGAGTTCCAGTTTTACACTTAGAGAAAGACTTAGAGAAAGACAGACATCTTCCTGCTCTGGGTTCTATTATTGATGACAGGGAAGGGCAAAGACCATGACTTTTACAGTATTTAATTGGCAGCCAGCTCATGGCCAGCCTATTTGACTCTGTAATTTCTCTCAGCTGATGTTGATGGTGGTCATAGACAAGCTCACAGGCTTGTGAAGCGTGGCAGCCACAACCCTTTTGGTTTTGAGTAGAAACGATGATGTAGAAAACATGATGGTTTTTAGAGACTAAAACCCATGTTTAAGAATTCTGCATCTTCAAAATTTCTCCCAAGTTTTCCCTAAGCTATTTTCCCAGCCCAACTACCACAGAGATTCACACAAGTTCCCCAATAACTGTGGCTCCTGGTGACTGACAGCGACTTTACAGATCCCCTTAAGGGGTTCTTTGTACCCTTAGAATATTTCCCCTAAGTTACAAAATTGTTTTATAAAACAATCCTCTCTACTATTACTCAACTACTAAAATTAATAGAAAGAGTTATTATTTCAGTGTCCTTCTCCTTCCTGGCCAGGCTCAGAATAGGGCTGCAGATGGAAACTCAATACGTGTAGAAGGCAAAATTACAACCCAGGGGATTTTTGTCTGTGGAGAGTTTTCATCTTTTTTTTTCTTTTCTTTTTTTTTTTAATCCTCACCTGAGGATATTTTTCCATTTATCTTCAGGTAGAAAGAGAAGGAGAGAGAGAGAAACATCAACATGAGAGAGACACATCGACTGGTTGCCTCCCGCACGACTCAGACCAGGGCCACGGACGAACTGCAACCTAGGTACATGCCCTTGGCTGGAATCAAACCTGGCACTCATTGGTCTGTGGGCCAATGCTCCAACCGCTGAGCCAAACTGGCCAGGGCGAGAGTTTTCATCTTTATATCTTATTTCTTGGGCACTCCCTTGTTATTTGTCTCTAAATGACCAACAGTAACCTCATGGTAACATCTGATCACTGTCAGATTCCTCTAAACAGTTCCTCTCAATAATGTCACCCCACCCCCTTTACTACAACCCTTGCCAGATTTTAGTAAAACTAGTGTCCTGTCTTCCTTTTCTTCAAGTTGTTGTAGATAACCAGTAAGAGATTTAATACACCAGCACATGTTAGGTGACGTGGGCAATCTAGTGTAGCCCTTAAGAGTATGTGACTTAGCCTAGTTGGTGTGGCTCAGTGGTTGATCGTCAACTTATGCACCAAGAGGTCTCTGGTTTGATTACTGGTCAGGGCACATGCCCAGGTTTCGGGCTTGATCCCCAGTGGTGGGGGTGGGGGGGTGGGGGGACGTGCAGGAGGCAGCCAATCTATGTTGATGCTTTTCTCTATCATTGATGTTTCTATCTCTCGCTCCCTCTCTCTTCCTCTCTCTCTAAAACATCAATAAAAACATTTAAAAAAAAAAGAGTATGTGACTTAAAGTCAAACCACAACATCTGAAACATTGTACTGGAAATAATGGCCCAAACAAGAAGAGCTGTTATTATTGTATTGTTATTCATCAATAGCAGCAACTATTCTAACTTTTCTGCAGACTTTCTATGACCTTACACATTAAAGTCATGAATGTGAAAATTTCTATGTCTTCTAAGCTGGCCAACTGGGACGTGGTCTAGCTGAGATGTTTTCAGTTCCTCTAATCCGCCTCCTGCCCTGTACTGGAGGCACCCCGCCCTGATCAGTCCAGAGGCAGGCACAGGGCAGCGCACAGCAGAGAAAGAACGGGCCAGGTAGTGTTGCCACTTCACGTTCCCTCACTTCCTCTCCTCTTAGGAGCCACATGGGAGTGCAGCCCTGAACTTCTCAAGTTCCAAACTGAGATTCGTGAAGTATCTCTAAGCTCCGTGTCGAATGAGCAGACAAGGATTTCCCTTCATCTAATTTAAGACAGTCTTAATAATCTACATGACAGGGTTTAAGATACATGAGGAATCCTTTCTTAATATGTGTGGAAGACTGGGCAAAGGCACACCCTCCCCCTAGTCCTCCAGAGTGGCCCAGGAATTGGCATCTCCTGAGCTAATTATAAGTGAAACTAACAGAGTGGTGATAACATTCCAGAGGGAGCCATGTGCCCTGGTGGTTCGGGTTGATGGTGGGGCCTTTCCCATTTCTGGTACAGTAACCGGAGAGTGGAGTACCTTGCAAGGATGCTAACACTGAGCCACATGCCAAGCACTGATGCCCTCCAGACTTTGGTGACTTGGTTGTGCTGGCTCTGAAATAGAGCATATTTCTCAAGTGAGTTAATGCCTACCTTACTACTTTGTTGTAATGTGTAATTATCAAAAATAACACTTAATTGTTTAATTACAAGACCAAAAGATAGATAAGAACTGACTGCAAGCAAAATATAAGGCCAAGCCTCTCTCTGCATAAAAAGACATATATATTTTAGATGCCTATGTGCCATACATGTGCATACATATCTAGAAGTATTTTATTTGAGTATTTATGTATACATCTATACTTGTATATGTTTTAGGCATACCAGATCGTCATGGGTCTGATTAAGGTCATACGTGTTGACTGCAGGAGAGATGCAACCCAAAGAAGGAAATGGTTGGCTTGGTTCAAAAGCTGAAGCCCTTCACACTGGCTGTTTTAGAAACAGTGTTACTAAGGACTATTGCCAAAGACCACTCTGCTGAGCCATGGTGACCTGGTCCTCTTGCTGCTCTCTTCTTTGAAAATAATTCACACTATAGTGACAGCCTACAGTGACTGGATTGCACACAGTGCCAACTCAAGATGGAGAGAGGGTGAGCCAATCTGAATAAGATTTCTGAGCTGAAGTCTGGTACTTACTCAAAAGAAGGACTGGTCCTTGAAGAAAATATGAAGAAAGGAATATTCACTTAAATCCCCTCTGGATTTGTGCTAAACAGTGCCTAGAAGTCTTAAAGAAGTGCTGACCTCCCTTTTTCACAAGAGGTCAACATTTTTACCTGCAGTCATCTATTTTTTTTACAATGACTATTAGGTGCATTGTACTTCTGTCTGCATTTTATAGATAATAACATTAAGACTTGGAGGTCTAGCATCACACAACCCATAGGTGACAGAAACAGAATTTGAATCCAGTACACTGTGCATTGGTTTGTGACTGGTGCTGAAGGTTTAAAAAACTCAGACTAAATTAGGAAAAATAGGCTGGTTTCCACCAGTTGTGAGTGTTCTCCTTTGCTAATGGGAAGTCTTGGAAAATATCTACAAGAAAATGAGAACAACAGCCCTGGCCGGTTTGGCTCAGCGGTTAGAGCATCAGCCTGCGGTCTGAAGAGACCTGGGTTCGGTTCCCGCTAAGGGCATGTACCTCGGTTGCAGTTTGCCCCCAGCCCTGGTTGGGTCGCGCGGGTGGCAGCCAGTCAATGTGTCCCTTTCACGTCGATGTTTCTCTCTCTCTCTCTCTCCCTCTCTCCCTCCCACTCAAAAATGAAACAATGTCCTCGGGTGAGGATAAAATAAAAAAGAAAATGAGAACAACAACGGCAGCAGAGGTTCTGGTGGAAGCAGTGTCTCAGTGTGACTCAACCCTTAGGAACAAGTCAAGACTCCTGCTTCCCCCCGCTTGGCACTGGAGGCAGGAGGCAAGGGGTGGTTAACTGTTGAGTCTGTGTAGCAGCCCCCAGTCCTGGGGTTCATTAACCACCAAGGAGATGAATGTCACAGAAGTGGCACAATGCACCCAAGAAAGAACTGGCTCATAACACTGGTCTCACATTCCCAAGCCCAAAGGTAAATCACATGTCCCCTCCAAAGGACACTTTTAGTGCTGCCACAAAACTATTAGGACTGTTAGAAAAAAGACAGTTGAATCTTTCCTTGTCCTTCATTGTCGCATGTGTACTCAATATTTCAAAAAGAGGCTTGAGATATCATGAAACCCACAGGGGGATTTTATAATAATCCTCTTGTACAAAGTCCTCATTAATTGTCTTCCTAATGTCTGAGGTGACTCTACTCATTCAAAAATGGTTTCATTTAACAATGGACATTTTATAAAACATATGGCCTGCCAAGCTAGCCTTACCCCTGAGGGGCAAGGGGAAGATGCTCACTCATAGGCTTGGGGGGTGGAGGGTATGTATTTCTTCAACAGATTTCTAGGAGGCAGCTGCTTGTCTGGGTCACTAGGCTGAGGGAAACACAGGGGTCAATATCACGGTCTTTTCTTGAAGAAGACTTCAGAGTAACATCTGAAATGCTCAGAGGGGGAGAGCTGAATTCAAATTGCAGAACAGGACTTCCTGTCACACAGACACAGTTGCCATGTTGCCACCATTATGTCCGGATCGTCCTCATTTGTCACCGACCCATTCAAATCTCTTCTGCCCTGATAAACAATAAGCCAACACAAACTGAGAAGATAAAATATGAGGTTGAACACCACAGAAAATGTTCTCAAGTCCAACTTAGCACTCTAGCTTCTGGACTCATTTTGATGTATGAATGTCACAGGTAGCATGTTTACAAAGATAAAAGTCAAGAGAAAGAGAATTTCTAGAGGGAAAGAAAAGATGAATTAGCTACATGGTGCATAGGAAAAAACACTTACGGGAAAGTAAATTAGATTATGGCTCCAGATAGGCTACTTGCTATGTTAACTGTATAAGGCACAGCCTCTCGAAGCTTTAGATTTTTTTCATATGGGACTAACAGTAACTGCCCTGATGTGAAAATAAAATGAGACATCCTTATAACATACCCCATAACCAGATTCTTTTTGGAGGGAAAAGTGAGTGAGCTCATAGGCCTGTAATCTTTAAGTACTTTTTCTTTAACTGTGTTGTTTGTTTGAGGTGACAAAGGAATATGGAGTATTTCTGTAATTCTAAGTGATTTCTTACCTCATGAAGCTGTAAATACCATTGTATCAGACATCTGACATGCACCTTCTCTAATACTTTCTGTCTCACTTGTTTCTAACTCCAGCCACTGCTATGGTGACTAGATCTGCATGGTTTCTAATAAAATTCACCCAGGTTCACCCTGACAGTGATGTGTTCTGTGCCCTGACTTTGCTTCTTCTGCCAGAGGTTCCAATGTTATCACAGAAGTTAAAATGCCACAGGACCCTGCTAGGCATCCATGCAAATACAATCTGGGGTGAAAATTTGACCAGTGGGTGACAGGAGCCCATGAATTAATTTTTCTTCCCTTTCCTTCTCTCCTTCTGGAGAGATCGTCCTGAAAAGCAGTTACCTGGTTTCTCAGAAGATGGTGTTGCAACATCGAGCAATGATTAGAAGTTAGCAGCAGCCAGCTTGATCAGTATTCTTATATTTTCTTACACCCTTGTCTGCCTCATACTCCACACCCCTCATTCTGGATTACACTCCCTAATAGAGTAGTGTGGGAAGTCTTCTTCAAGGCATGTTTTCTGAGGAATCAAGGTGAAGACCATTGATACCAGAGTGGCTCCAGAAAGCCGCTCTTCGGGAGGATATTTTGCATCTGGGTTGAAAAGACCCGGTTGCTAGCAGAAGACAGAGTGATGATAACCCCTGGCATGTAGTCCCATTGTAATAACTAAGACTTTTACCTGTGGGTAATTGGGCTGAGATGGAGGATGTAGGTGGTATGTGAGGGGGCCCTGATGGTTAAAAGCATAGATAAAATGAAAATGGTAGAAATTGTGGAAGAGAGAGAGGACTGCTCTCAACTTCCCTGGAAACATTAGAAAAGAAAAGCTAGACACAGGGAAGCCAACTGTCAACTCAAGCCAAACTTTGAAAGCCAGAAATCCTCTATCGCAGCTTCAGTGAAACGCCTGAAAACAGGGAAGAACGTGCTGAAAATCTAATTGCAAAAGAGGCAAAACCACAAAGGAGAGTAACTATGCAGCCTCAACAAATCTATGTAAAAGTCAGGACCTTGGCATGAAAAGAGTGGATGGGACTATCTGGATGAACCAGACTGAGAATCATGAGCTCTCACTAAACCTTCCGGGACCCTTACAGAACAGAACTGGCTGCCTGCCTGGAGACTGTTGAAGACTTTCTCTAAGGCAGGTGCCTCATAAAATTATAATTTTCCTCCCTGAGATATCACCCACCATCCTTTTTTGCCTCTAAACTATTGGACAGGGTGAAGTTTCAGCCCAGCCCAAGCACTACTCCTGGAGTAGCTTACCAGAAGAATTGCAGACATTTGCGAACATGATCTAGTAAGAGGAGAGGCTATGCATGTGAGAATGGAGCTTGAGGGTCTTGAGGGTCTTGAACTAGAGTGAGGTCAGAACAGGAAGTTCGATAGAGGAAAATTGATTGACATGGGGCACCTACCCATGATTGGGATTTAAGATTCTAAAAAAAAAAAAAAAAAACATCCCTGGAGCCAGTCCTAATAGTCTGTTAAGATGGGTCTTGAAGCTTGGTGAAGAAAAGAGTAACAGCAACTACCATTATAGAAAATCAGAGCCCATCACCCAGTTTTCAGAACTAAATCAGTTCATAGACCCGGAGTTCACTGACTGATGGGGAGGCAGGGATCCCTTGTGGAAGGACTCTTTGATGTCACCACAAGTATATTCGAGAAACATTCCTCTGATTCTTCCCTCAAATGCACCTGTGGCCAGCCCTTTATTAGTTTCACTATATATTGTTAAAAGGAAGAAACCCAGGGCTCTTAAAGTCTTTTAGATAGAGTCTTGGCTGAAATAATACCAAGGGTCCTGAAGTGCCATCAAGGTGCCCCAGTTAGAGTGGAGGCTCTTCTGAGCACCACAATAATGGAGTTTGGTTCTAAGGTTGTCTCACAGGGGGTCTAAAGCATTCACAGACCTATGCTGAGGTTATTTCTCATATTCTGAGTGTATCCTTGGTGTAAATATGCTTCTCAGCTTATAGAACCCTCCCACTGGTTCCCAGGTCTGTAAAGGTTATTATGATAGGAAGGTCCAAGTCAAAGCTCCTGGAACTGCCCCTGTCTGTGGCCAAGACTAAATCAGACGCAATGCTGCCTCCCAGGAGGAATTGCAGAGCTTGGTGCCACTATTAGACTTTAGGGGCACAGATGTGGTGCTCTCCACCATATCCCCTGGTTCAATTTACCTGTCTGGCCTTAAAAAATCCTGAAGGATCATGACACATGATGTAGAACTAGCACAAATTAAACTGGTAACCCAAATCACATCTGCTGTGCCAGGTGGGTTGTCTACTGTGAGTGATTAAAGGGGCCTCTGGTACTAGGTAGGAGAATGTGTTCTCCACACCCGTAAGGAGGAAGAATCAAAGGTGGGTTGCGTTCACATTGTAGGGACAGCAACTCATATGTGACATTTGTACTTTGTTTCCACAAATGTATGGTCCAGGTTTCCAGTTTGCAGTGGTAAAGGAGGAGGAGGGGCGCTCCTACCAGGTACAGAAAGGGTTCCACTGAACTAGAACCTTCCACTACCACATTGTGGACCCTTTGTGCCAGCGGACCAGCAGGCAAAGAGGGGAGTGACTGTATAGGCCATGTGACCAACCCTGATTACTATGCAGAGCCAGAGCTACTGCTACGGAACACAGCCAGGGAGGACGGTGTCCAGGATCCGGGAGATTGCCTTAGTGGCAGCTCTGTTTTGCTGCTCATATTGGCTCTCCCTCCTTCCCTGTTTCACTCCCCTTGCCCCTCACGTCAGCTCCCTGGGAGCTGGGAAAGTAGCAGCAAAGAAGCCTTTGCCTCATGCTCCCCTTTCGGTAGAACCCAAGCTCAGGCTGCTGTCCCACTGGTAGGTTCAGATGTGCTTACTTGCTGGGACAGAATGTACATGCCAGCTCTTTACATATTGCATTTTACTTCATCATCATCATGACCTTGAGAGGCAGAATAATTGTTTCTTTTTTATGCATAAGGAGAAATGTTCAGAGAAGTCAAGGATCTTGCCAAAGGACATATGAGTAGCAGAGCCAGGGTTGGCCCAGGGAGTGTCTCAGTCTAAAATTCAAGCTCCTGGGGATGGGGAGGAGGGTGTCAATGGGGAAAAGAGGAGAAACATCTGTAACAAAAATAAATCAATAAAAAATAAAATAAATAAAACTCAAGCTCCTTCCTCTATGTTTTAATGCCTAGATCAGTGATAATAAAAATGTGCACTCACAAAATAGGCAATTTCTTCTCTTATATCACTCTGATAACCCCCTCTGTACTACTAGTGGTTGATTTTCACTTTAAGGCTTAGTTTTCTTTTTAATATGTAACTTAGGATACAGTGCAACTCTATACAGGTAAATATTATAGGAATGTTAAAGGAAATGGGAGGATTCCATCTGAAATGTGTTATGGAGGAAATCAGAGAATGCTTTTTTAACAAATCAAGATCTAAGAAGTGCATATAGAGATAAAGTAAAAAAGTTAGCTCACTCAAAATTTTCACCTTCAGGAAATAAGTTGTTACTAAGTAAATTCAGCACAATAAAAAACAGGAGAGGAGAAAAAAAAAAGTGAAACCTTATTATATAACTTTAGTTTGATTATGTCACCAAATAACCTAAATGGCAGTAGAGTGGAAAGAAACATGATCTATAAAGGAAGTGAGAAAGGTTAAAGAAGTCAACAGTAATTAAATAATGACTAAAACCGAATGGAAATTGATCTGTATTCGCTGAAGGCCATTCCTGTCTTTCAGAATGTTATGCATCAGTAAAGAGAGAAAAGAAAGGCTTCTGCTATTTTGATATAAAGATATGTCATTTCTGAGCTAAGGTTTCTAATTCAAGACAGCAGTGGATTCCCAAGACACACTCTAATACTCTACCTACTGGCAGGTATTGAAATCGGTAAGATCCTTTAATGAGGCCATGGGAGACTGAGTCATAAGAGCCTCGTTGGTTTGCTGGCTGTTTACCCTAGCAGAAACTGACAGCTGATGGACTCAGTCTAACGCAAATTAGAGGTGAAAGTGGCAGCTGGTGCTTTTAGCTGATATGGCCTCTGCTGGATGGTCATCTGTCCCCAGGGTTCTCCCTGTTCCATAGAGACTCAGGTGACAGCAGGAGTCTGGAAAAACTTACGCTCCATGTAGGATTTTGTTATGGTGTTGCCTCTGGATGTTAGCCTTTCTTAGGGAACACATCTAATGGGAAACAAAACTGTGTGATGTTTATAACTTTTAATGCTAACATAAATAATCAATCATCATTACTAATGATGATGACAGTGACTGACATTTGTTCAGTGCCTACTATATTCTGGTTCTATGATACATAAATTGCTGTATTTACAACTCTGGAAGGTAGGTGTTATTATTCACACTTTGTACATGAGGAAAGTGAGGCTTAGAGGGACTAAGTATCTTGCCTAAAGCAGAGATTGAAATAGTAAATCAACCAAGCCTCCTCTCTGTTCTTTCCATTGTACAACATGGCTGCCCATTTACTCCCATGAGTCCAGATAAGCAAAGGCAGACTTTAAGAAAATCCTTCATGTTAGCAGAAGGTGCATTATAGGGAAGAGTTACTGTACATTTTTGGAGTGGTGAGTAAATATGATTAAGACCACTGCCATAGATCATGGTTGAATCAGTAATAACAACAAAAATAGAGTTGATTGATTATGGTATTTGGGCCATAATCTCTATCAGGTGATGCAAAAGATGCATCATCGAACCCAGAAGGCTATCCATTCATTGAACACACATGTGGAGTGAGTTTTAGGTGCTAGAGTTGTACTAGACTTGAGAGCTGAGAAAAATAAGAAAAAATACAGAAAGAAATGACATTGCTAAAAGGAGTTCTCCTGCTTTAGAAGTATTCATTAAATCAGAATGCCATTCTGCTGTGGTAATTCCTCAAATTTTTAGCAGTCATACAACTAGTGGTCTGGGGGTAAGTATTTCAATCGGAATAAAATTTATAGATCTACATTTTGAGCACCTGGAAGTCAAGGTTCTCTTTATGGGTTACCATGGAATACCATGGACGAGACAGTCAGTCTACCAACAATTAATCCTATTTTCTCTTCTTCCTGACTGTACAGGCAGTTATTACGTGGTTAGACTACATTTACCAGCCTCCTCTGCAGTTGCTTATGGCCATATGACTGAGTTTTTGCCAGTGGAAAATATGTGGAGTTGACGGGCACCAATTCCTCTCCTGGCCCACAGACATCTCCCCGGAGCTTCTCACCATGCTTCCTCCCCTTTCTCCATTTTCATGCAGATAAGCCTCGTGACCCTAAAGCCACATGTTAGAGATCACAGAGCCATTAAATGGAAAAAACTATAATCCTGAATGACTACAGGGAAGGCCACCCTTCCAGGAGTCCCTCATTGTACTATTATATGAGCAAGAAATAAAGTTAAGACATGAAAAATTGAGGGTTTGTTTATTACAACAACTAGTACTACTCTAACACAAATGCTAACATATGTATTCAACAGATATTTATTTGAGCACTATTATAAATCCAATTCCTTCCTCCACAGGAATAATTCAACGAGCACACAATATGATTGCATTATTATATAATCATTTTCTCACTTCAATAATTCAGCAATGCATGATTCTTGAGTTTCTCTTACTGCTAGTTTTTGTTTAGTCAATTGTTTTGTCCTACATTAGGATTTCCTTGCAAACAAGTAAGCTGATAATTTCTGTTTTTAAGGAAAGAGAAAAATGTGAAGTTGATAACCTAAAGTTGATGGTTAAGGAAATTCTGTGTCTTGGGGAAAGGTTTCCAGTATTTGATTCAGGCTACCTCGAACTAACTAATGGAAGGAACATCACTGTCCTGGAGAAGCATTGTGGGAACTGGTCTGAAGGAGCATAACGTGAGATCCCCCACCTGAATGCTGTGCATCTGAGAGAAATGGCATTATTCTGCCTGTTAATTCAAAGATTTGACACAAAGTAAGCCGAGCCAAGTCACTGAGTGAAGAGTAAGACAACACCTGAGCTCTTGGTCCCCACCATGGGGCAGCCAGGTGGGACAAAAATGACATAGCCTTTGGTGTCAAACCCTACTATGAATCCTCCCTCTTCACGTGCTTTTAAACCACTTGAATTTCATTTTTCTCAGTAAACAGAAGGTAATAATATCCATCTCCCAGAAATGCTATGAGATAATCATAGTAACTTTGAACAATGACTGAAGGTCACTAGAATTGTTGTAATCACTTCATTGTCAAATCACTATGTTGTATACCTAAAACTAATATAATATTGTCTGTCAACTATACTTTAATTTTTTTAATGTTGTGATTATTAGAGGTGGTGTTTTGTTTCTTTTCTGTTTTTTTTTTTTTAATCCTCACCAGAGGATATTTTTCCATATTTTGTACAGATAGAGTGGGAGGGAGAGAGAGGAAGGGAGAGAGAGAGAAACATCGACGTGAAGGGACACATCGAGTGGCTGCCACCCGCACGACCAACCAGGGCCGGGGACAAACTGCAACCGAAGTACGTGCCCTTAGCGGGAACCGAACCCGGGTCTCTCCGGACCGCAGGCCGACGCTCTAACCGCTGAGCCAAACTGGCCAGGACTAGAGGTGGTGTTTTCAAAGTGCTAACAAACTTTATACCTTAATACAGGGTAGACATTAGATTTATTATTAATTGAACTTATGTTTGTAAAAAGCATACAAAGAAAGCTTGGACCATTTGCATCAAGAAATAACATTGAACATCTGAATGTTTGAGATACTAATTTTATGGCTTCTTTTCTCATTTGTGCAATAGCAAAATTAAGTTCATTTTATACTCTGTTATTCAATAATTAAGGCAAAATCATGACAATCATTTCCAGTAATCTCTTGGAGATATAATTCAACATAAACTTCTCAAGTACCTTTAACATGCAACACATGTGTTAGCTTCTAAATATGTTGCATCCTGCATTTTATTTGGCTCACAGCGATTATTGTAACCTTCTCTTGTCACCAAGCTATGAATTATTTTATCTCAGGGCCACTGAGATTTGAAAGTGTTTGTTGCTGTTGCTGCTAAAACTTCATTCAACAGCCAGTATTTCAGAATGAGTACATGAACCTCTTTTAAAAGACTGAGAAGCAATGAGTGGAGGTTAATTTATATCATGTGTGTATTTAATGCTCTGGACTTAGAGAATAACACTAAACAAATTAGTGAAAGAAGGGGGAAGGAATAAAGAGGCCCTGCTTTTTTATTCCCTGTATGTCATCAAGTGAGGTATGTTTACTAGGGCGTGGTGTGATTTTAGGGTGCAGGCTTTCTCCAGGCTGGGACTCTCCAGTCTGGCAGATGTTTTAAGCTCGTATTAATCGGGCTTATTCCTTTATCACTCCCCAATATTTGTACCACACCTACCTCATGGTAAACTGCCACTGTGGCTACCATTAATTGCAGTTTTTGAGGGGATGAGGCATCCTTAGCTCCACCACCTGCCTGGATCCCACCTCTGACGGGTTGAAGACCAATGAAGGCGTGCAGCTCTGGGGAGGAAGGTCTGTAATGCACAAGCAACAAATCATACTTGTGATCACAGACGTGCACTGGGTCCCCTCCCTCTGCAAACGCTCTAGAAAAGCACCTCTGCTGTACATCTCTCTGGAGAGCAGTGTGATGTCAAGAAACGCTCCCTCTCGAAAGAACCCCTCTTATTCACAGTGGAATACCCTTGAATTTTGCAGGTCGTCAAACATACCCACACAAAATTTTTTTTAATAGTTGAGGAAATCAGCCGAAAGAAAATGTGTCCCTAATCCTATTAGCTGACTTAATATAGAATTATTAAAAGCCTTGATATACAGGACTTAACAGCATTTTTCTAGCAGGGTGTGATGTAATCTGTTTTTGTTCCTCAGCTAGCAGATGGCTTACCTTTAAGTAATTTCCAATATGTTAGGAGATCAAAAGCCATCCTCCGCCACCGAGCAGTAAACGTTCTTCTCTGCTGGGGGTTGCTCGGGACTGTGGTAGGGATATGCAAAGACTCCTGGCATTTCCAGAGATAGAAGGGCGACATTTCTTCAGACTTTGAAGTTAATAATCCTTCAGAAGTTAAAAAAAAAGCTGAGGGATTTTTCAAAACCCTTTTAATGTGCTATATGCCATGCACGGAAGTATCTGTAAGGAATCACCGAGGGCTGGGGCTCCGCAGGCGCGGGGAGTGGACGGGCGCACCTCTCGCCGCGAGGGTGGGAACCGGCGCTGCTCCGTCCAGTCGCGCTGTTTGAGGATGTGGTTTCTGAGCTGAATGACTTGAGAACGATGCTCGGAAAAAAATCTGCAATCCGTTGCCTGCGCTGTCATTGACGAGCTGGAGCAGGGCTTTTACGACAGGCCTATCCCGCTATCAAGACTAGTCTTCCTCCGGCGGGGATGCCCTCGGCGCTTCCTCGGCTTTGTCCCATTGTTGGAAATGGCCTATTGACGAAGAGGTGGGGTATATTTGCATTTGGGATCCTGTTTGATCTTTACCACAAGAAAGACAAATGTTCTGAATCTCAACAGTTTAATATGTTCCTAATGGACCCAGAGTGACTTTTTTGTTGTTGTTCGATCCAATTAGATCTTCACGAGGTGCTGAGTGATACAACCCCGATGAATTCTGAGTTCAGACAGACTAAGTGTCTCAGGGTTTGTTATCGCCTTTGCTGAAGGCTCTTGCTTTTGATGCACAGAGGTTTCATTTTATTCCTTGGACCAGTTATTTTCGAGTTACTTAAAATAAGAGAAGAGTTTTAGTAGATAAATATATTCCTAGGCAAACTGGTGACCGAAGGTTGGATCTCCCTCTTGGTGATAAAAGGGATTGTTTTAACTCAAATGCCAGGTTCCTCTTCTATTCCCCCCTCCTCCTTTCACCATTTTGGTTTATGAATTTGATGGCTGGAATATTGGCAGACAGTGGATGGATAAGTGAGCACCTAATAGTCATCGAGAGAAAGAAGGAGAAAATCAAAATAGAAATTCCGAGGCATATGCAAGAAGCCGGTATGTACGGCATTTCCTTTGGAAAGGAGGTAGGGGAAAATGGCCAAGGACAAGAAAAATTATGGAATGGAAACCTGAAATGTCATATTATCATTATACCCAACACAGAAAATCACACATGAACAGAGAGTACCTGTTTACCACAAATAGACTCATGTTTGGAGCTATGTGCAATCTCTGTTCTCCGTCCGAACCCACAGCCAACAAGGAGCAGTATTACTCCTTACAGTCCTCAACTACAAAGTATTGTCCTTTTGAGAATTTTTTGTTGTTTTAAGTAACCCAAAATAACTGATCCAAGGAAGAAAATGAAACCTCTCCATATCAAAAGCAAGTTGGTAAGAGTAAGTGATTTACACTGCCTCTTACCCAAATCTTTCCAGAATGATTTCAACACAGCTGTTCCTCATACTCTCTGGAATCTCTTTCCTTGTCCTTGAAAACCATTGTTATGCCTCTGCTTTCTTCTCTTCAGGATTAAAGGACCCCTTGTTTCTTGATCTAGCTTTATTTAAGGCCTCTTGCTTCCTCATGGGTCTCCCCTGGGTACTACACTCCCCTGAGGCTACAGGATGTGGTAATTCAAGTAGAGGGCTGAGACTACGGCAGACCAAGGGTTTGTTCTTTCTTCATTCACGTACCTAAAGACCGTGTGACTTTAAATGGAATGCCTAAAACTGAATCATAAATGACTGAGGAGTCTTGGAAACTTGGAAAGTCAGTGATTCTGTTGGAATACTGGTCAGTCAGCTTAGATAATAACTGTTCACCCTGTCAGATGAGAGAGGCAAATAGTCAACTCTCACTGAACTGGGTTCTTCAGGCTGGGGTAGGAGTGGGAGGGAGAGTAGCCATGGAAAACAAAGTATCAAGCATAAAAATGAAACTATTCATTGCTCTATTCAATGCTGCATAAGTCATTAAGGAGCAGCATAATCTATAACTTGTTTACCCCTGAAGATTGCTTAACACTTAAGAAATGGTTTTTAGTTCTTCTCCTACACCCACCCAAAAGAGAAGATTCAAAACTGGGAGCTTCTGGGCTTCCTGTTGGGAGAAAGAACTAACAGGCTGGGAAGGGGACTGTCCCTTCTGCTTCCATTCCTTGCGACCAGAACTGCTCTGCCACCCCCTCTGTTCATCTCTGAGGAAATTACAATGAGCAATAATTAGCCAGGATGTAATTATTCAGCTCCCCTCTCCTCTGGGTGTGAGCCCCACATCCCTGATGCACCGGAACCATAGTTAATCCATGAATCCATAAATCAACACTGAATAAGGTCAAATAGGTTGCAGAAGATATTTGTTGGATGTTAGGCACTTAGTTTTGAAACATGGGAGAATTTTAGATCATGCACCAATGTGACACTCGGCTCACAGAAAAACTGTGACAATTCTCAAAGAGCTCTGGTTGCTTGAAAGAAAAATATGGCATAAATCACAAGGCTAGCTCTCTTCCTGGCTCCTCAGGGCATCACAGTATTCTCTCTCACATCACTGGAGAGCACTGACAATTGCCAGCTTCCTTCCCATCTTCCCATATCACCGACCAGGGAATGGGTTAATTTTCTATACTCTGGACTCATACTTTAGATTCCTATTCTTTGTTAAAATTAGGAGCAGGGGTGGACCCTACCTGTAGTGAATGAGGAAACACAGTACTAAGAAGGACATTTGGAAGTCAACAAATTAATCTTTCTGTCTTTCTGTAGGACAGTAGCCCTTGCCACTTGGTCAGCATAGGGTGAATGCGGGATGTCTGACTCCAGCACACGGTCAAAAACTCAGCCCAGCAGTGACTGCACAGCACTTTCTGTCTTCCTCCTGTGCCCTGAGTAAAGACTTTTCACTTCATACATCATTCACAACTTGCTACAGGGATTTCTCAAAGCCAGTACGTACCCTTTACACAAAGAAAAGAAGAAAAAGAAAGCATCCGATGGGGGGAAAAGGTGTCTGCCAAGTGTAGCATCATCAACCGGGAAATTAACAAGGCACAATGCAGTCGAGGATGTTAATCAATTAAACAAATGGAGTTTCTCCTCCTGTTCACACATTTGAAATCTAGAGAATTTCAGAGTCAAACATAGTCGGGCAGATTCATTTACTTGCTTGGTTCTGGTGCCATGAGGAGCAAGGCAGAAGGTGGAAACTGGAAGCTGTACTTCCCCTAGAGAGATCTGGTAAACAGACACCGAGTCCTACCACATGGCTCACAAAATCCCAGGGTCTCTTTGGAGGATGCCACCCGAAGGTGCTAGAGATACTGTCAGTGCTGCATGTGCTGCTCACAGTGACTGAAGAGAAAGGACCCAAAGTGCACAGGAGGAAAAAATGCCTTCACTTGAGTCCTTGAATGTTCCATGCCAGCTTCTTCGCCACAAAAAGATAAAAGGAAGGCTCATTTCTGGCTAATTCTTGAGGGATTTTCTTTTTTCCACAAAATGATTCCTTATGAACATTCATGACTACTTTCTAATTAGCACTACTACTAACTAGTAATTGGAATTCTCCCCCAATTATGTTATGTTATGTTATGTTATGTTATGTTATGTTATGTTATGTTATGTTATGTTATGTTATGTTATGTTCTGGTTGGGCTTCCTAGGAGCTTCATGGGCAGATTTGCATGGAAGAAATTGAGCCATAGAGAATTAGTCAGAAGAATTAATCAGAAGCGGAGTCATTAGTTTCCAAATAGTGAATTAATTTAGGAAAACCACTGGATATGTTGTTTTCATTGTCTTTTCCTCTTGAGAAATAAAAAATGTTGATTTTTGAAGTTTGGTGAAAAAGATCTGCTTTGTTATTAAACTGAGTCATCCTAAGCTCTAATAGCTCATTTCATTCTTCTCTCCGCCTACACTCACCCCCTGTTCTTTTCCCTAAGCCCTCAGGAAGAAATGATGGGCAGGTTGTTTTCCATATCTTGGTCCTGGATCCAGAAGCCCACCAAATTCATGTCCATGAAACTATAGGCAGAACCCAGGCTCACCATTCAAGTTAACAAAAACAAAGTGCTGGGACATGGATCCTAGGACATGTCAGCTGTCTGCCCTGTCCTTCGCTTCCAGGCCTGTAAGTCCCTCCTACACCACACTGCACGAGCACACGAAGAACCTACATAATGGTACATGACCTCCACGTATTCATCAAGTCCTGCCTCTTTCTTGACAATTTGGTTTCGTGATCCCTATCTTTTCTTGATCTTTTTCCTGGTCTCCCACATCCTCTCCTGACCCTGGGATTGGGGCATCTATTCTGATTCCTCTTTCTAGATTACTATAAAGTAATCCACAGTCTCCCTCTACCCCAACTCTGCGGTTGACCCACTCCCCTGACTCTGGAATCCCCACAGTTCTGAACAGAGCTCCCTCTAACAGACCAGCCCTGTGGGATCCTGTTGGCTCTGATCCCATTTGGACAGAAAGGGAGTTGGAGGGTTTCTGTCTTGCAATGAACACTTCAGGGAATAGAGTGGAAACTTCTCAGAGAACTCTGAATTTAGCTTCCCATCCTCATGCAAGAGGTCAGTCCTTCAAGAGCAAACAGAGGACTAGAAAATCTTTCAGGGAGAACCAAACTCACCGTGTCATTCATTCGGTCATCTATTCATTCATTCATTCATTCATTCATTCAATAAACATTTGTTAAGTTTCCACTAAGTTTGCTAAGCACTGTGCTAGATTTAAGATGCTGCTAGGTTCCCCCATGTTTGTGCTGTTCAAAAGGATAAGGCTAATGCCTATCCCGTATGAACAGGCTTGGAATAAAATCACTGCAGAATGTTGCAATTTTATTTGGAAAACCAACAATCAAAGTGCCTGATTGTTGTCATGGCCCAGATGCCAACAATACGTTGCTCAAAAGGTCATAATGATAGACTGCTTATAGGAAATGTTATGTGTAAACCTTGGGCAGAATACGTGATGTCAGGGCAATGTCCAATTCCATTTTCTCTCCCTGTGGTTACTTCTAATAATCATTCTGGGATCTGCCTGTTTCATGAGACATTCCTATATGAGCCTAACAGGGCTGACTCATCTCTTTATCATCATTCAGCTTGTGGATTCTAATGTTCACCATGTGTTTGATTGGCTTATCTGTCTCTTGCCTGGAAACTTAGTCGAGAGGAAATCCAAGATCACAAAATGATAGAACAGATATTTAAATCTCTTAGTATAAGAGGCTGGCTTTGTTTTCCTTTATTTTACAGGAAAGGAAAGCAAGGCATATTTGCAACTGGGTAGTATAGTCTATAATAGGACCCACACATTTGGGCTCCCTATATTGAGTTTCCCTTAAAAGAAACAGAAGCATCACAGTAAGGAATAAAAATCCATGACAAGGGGAGAGTAATAGAGTATGCTCACATAAAAATAGGTTTTGAGTATCTCTGTCTGGTAGCTTGGAAAGGTGACAAGTAATGTAAGGCTTAGAAATGAATAGGATTCTAATGATTTCACCATAGAAACACTACAATGGTTTATTTTCAATGGTACTGCAGGTAGTGCGTAATGGCACTTGTTCATAGAGGCAATGTAAATGCATAGTTTGGAAACTGGAGAGAGAAATCCTTTAGATAAAGAACATGTATAGGGTTTTTATGGGTAGCTTCATTCGATCAGCCATTGTTCCCTCAGAAGTCTTTAATAACTCTGTGGTACCTCTAATGAAAAGCTTTCCTTAACAAAGATAGTGTTACTTTAGAAAGAAAACTTTTTAATACTAGCCTGAAAGATACAGAAAAGCTATTGAAAATCAACTGAAAAACCATAGGCATGTTGCCCTACTGTGATTGCTAGAGATTTGGAAGAATTTTGCCCAAATTGTGCTGGATTTGTAAAGATTTTCATAACGGTGTTTGGATTCAGACCAGCTTTTGTTCAAAGCTCTGAAACAGCATAGGGAGGTATGCCGGAGAAGGACATGATTAGGACAGTCGTTTTTAACTTGGAGAGCAGAATGGTTCCCCAGAGAGTCACTGATTACATTTTCCCCACATTTATCAATGGGAGAAATGCTCAACTCTTGGAAAGTGAGCAGAGGGCTGCCCAACTTCCTAGGATATAGAGGAGAGAGAAATGCCTCCAAAACCCAGCAGTCGTCCATTAGAGTTCCCAGTAGTGCTCTAATTAGATTGATAGGAGCAGGTGTTTGTAATGTGGGCCATGTTCTATCATTTGACTTAAAAGTCAATACACATACATTGCTGGTGGGAATGTCATTTGGATCAACCATTTTGGAAATCTGTTTGGCAGTAGCTACTAATATGATGCTGAATATAAGTACGCCATATAACCCAGACATTTCATGCCTGGGAATATACCCAACAGAAATGCATGCATATATTCACATGTACAAAAATGTTCATAGTAGCATTGTTCAAAACAGCCTCAAGTTGGAGACTGCTCAAATGCCTATCAACAGTAAAATGGACAAATTATGGTAAATTTACAAGAGAGGATACTATACAGCAGTTAGTTCAACAACTACTTGCAACAATATAAACGAATCGTATCAACACCACATAGAATGCAAAAAGTCAGATACAAAATACTGAATGAGTCTATTTATTTAAGTTCTAAACAGGAGAAGTTATTTTATGATGCTAGAAGTCAGGGTAGTGGTTACCCTTAGGGGGTGTAAGTGACCAAAAGGGAGGCTTCTCTCTCTGATCTAGGTGTTGATTGAAGGGGTAAGCTGAGTTTGTGAAAATTTACTGAGCTACTCACTTACATACATTTTAAGCATTTTTCTGTGTGTGTGTGTGTGTGTGTGTGTGTGTGTTTCAGTCTGTTTGGGCTTCTATAACAACATGCTATAGACTAGGGCACTGTGCTTATAAACAACATTTCTGTCTCCCAGACTGGAGGATGGGAAGTCCGCAATCAAGGCACTGGAGGGCTTCACGTCTGGAGAGAGCCTGCTTCCTGGTTCCTAACAGCCATTTTCCCACTGTGTCCTCACATGCGAGAAGAGGCAAGGTAACTTTCTGGGGTCTCTCTTATAGGGTCACTAATTCCATTCCCATAGGTGACCGAATCACCTCCCAAAGGTCCCACCTCCAAATACCACCACACTGGGGGTTAAGCTGCAACATATGAATTTGGAGGACACAAACATTCAGTCTATAGCGGTATGTTTTTCTTCCCAACGATTGATGCAACAAAAATCAATAACTTTCTTATACAGTAGAAATAATAAGTATGTAATTGAAGAAAAGACCTTGCTTATATGTCACAAAAAATGCAATATACCTAAGAATGTACCAACAAGAAATTTTCAAGACATCTCTAGAAACAAGAATTTTTGAGTAGATGAAGATAAATGCAATATTCATAGATGAGAAAACTCTCTGTGGTTCAATAACAAGGTCTTACCTGCAGAAACATGGGTACGAGTGTGAGCCACCCTTCTGCGGTCTACCCCACCGCGAGGGAGCAGTACCAGCTTCGGGGCTCAGCGTAGGTCAGACTCAGACTATAGCTGAATCTCACACTCAGCAGCGGGTGGAGACAGAACTGGAAAAATATGGGAACTACCTGGCATTCTCCTTGATAAGATGTAAAGGGAAAGTGGAAATTCTCTAATCAACATACCTCGTTATATGTTTTTAAAAGAATCAAAGTGTACTATTGTCCAGAAAGGGAAAATGACTCTAATTTCAGCAGAACCTAAGAGAAACATCATGCCCTTCTAGATAGCAAGGCAGTCATAAAACTCTGGTGGTTAAAACAGTGTGGACTCGCCCTGGCCAGTTTGGCTCAGCGGTTAGAGCGTCGGCCTGCGGTCCTGAGAGACCCGGGTCCGATTCCCGCTAAGAGCGCGCACCTCGGTTGCAGTTTGTCCCCGGCCCTGGATGGATGGTCGTGCGGGTGGCAGCCACTCGATGTATCCCTTTCACATCGATGTTTCTCTCTCTCTCTCTGTTCCTCCCCCCCCCCCCACTCTACCTGAACAAAAAATGGAAAAATGTCCTCGGGTGAGGAAAAAAAAAAAAAACAGTGTGGACTCATCACAGGAATAGACAGATCAGTGGAAAACAATAAAGAGTTAAGAAACTAATCCACATAAATGAGGAGATTGCATCTAACACTTGTCTTGGCAGACTATTCATTTATTTATTTTTATCATTGATTTAACTACATTTTCTAAGATAGGCACAAATTATAAGGTGTCAGGCATACTATTTCTTTTCTTGCTTTATCCCCAAATTATAGGGTTGGAATAATGGGTTCAGTTGAAAGAGAAATACCCTGATTGCCACACCGCCTTATTTAATCTAATGTTTACTCTGGTGTCAATAAAATATCTATATTTTTCTTTTCTGTGTTTTGTATTTTTTCTATTGGTTTGTTTTATTTATAAAAATTAGATTTAACTGATATTACATATGATTCCTAAGAAAAAGTATAGAAGTTAAACTTGTAACACTATACTCTCATCAAATTGGCAAAAATTGAAAGTCAGATAATAGTAAATATAGGTGATGAAAAGAAACAATGACAAGTCTCATACACTCCCTATGGAAGTGTAAGATGATGCAATTACTTTGACATTATCCAGTTACATTAAATGTATGCCTAACCCATGATCCCAGAAATCCCAACCTGAGTATATATATAGTCTTTTACACAGGTGCTCCAAGAACCGTGTCTAAGAATGTCCATAGCAATTTTATTTCCAAAATGTAGAAATAACCTACGTCCCCAGTAATTGCAAAAAGGATAAATTGCAGAATAGCCTATAATGGAGTATCATGCAGCCATGAAAATAATTGAATATCAGCCACATACAATTTCATGATGTCAAGTACTAGAAGCCAAACATACAAAACAACATTAGTTCATTTATATGAAACTCAGAAACAAGCATACTACCCTCTAGTGCTTAGAGATATGTAATTAGGTGGCAAAAGTATTGAGAAAAGCAAAGGGGTGACAACCAGAAAGGTCAGGATAGTGGTAACCTTTGAGAGAATGAGGGGTTTGGGACTGAGAAGGAACACATGGGAGCTTCTAGGGTATTGGCAATGGTTGGTTTCTTGATCTGGTTCAGAGTCACACAGGAGACACTTGACTTATTAAACACATCTTTAGATGTTATTACTTTTCTAAATATGTGCTTTATTTCCCAATCCTTTAGTTAAAATAAGTCAAACATGTCGGGCACTTTTTCTTGAGGGTGGGCAAAGACATATGTCTCTTAACCATGACTTTTCTTTCCCTGTGGCTGGGCTTCTCCAGAACTCCTCGAAGGTCAGGTTTACTGCCTGTAGGGCTCCGTGTTAGGGAATAAATAACTCTTGGTTCTGAGACACATCACATTTCACAGGAAACTGAACTAGCTCAGCATTCTCTATTTTAGAAATTTGGATTTATTTCTCCTTATGGGATATTTCATGAGCCTGTAATTGACTTTTTTTTTTTTTTTTAACTATAGTTTTCAAATAAATCCAGGTTGTTTTGAAGTATATTTTTTTGATCTAGTGAAATATAGAGTGCTGTCGATTAGATATTCTGAATGTCATCTGTTTGTTATCATTTAGTAATGTGATATGCCCTGTATGTCCACTTTGGGAGCTTTTTTTTTTTTATTTCTGTATTTACCACTATTGCAAAATCAATCAAATGTGAGCAAAAGCACAGGCAACTTGAATGACCCAGAACTGAGATTTGAGCTGCCAAAACAAGCAGTAAAACAATTTTTACTAGCTCTAGTGATTGTCAGAAAGATAAGAGTTATAAACTTTATTTCAAGTACGTTTCTGAAAGATCTGGAAATGTGGTTATCGGAATGCGGACTGTACAGAACTTTATGTCCCCTGATTATTCACAGATGCAAATTATCATGCAACTGGAAGCATATTAAGATATTGCAAAGATATTCTGACATTAGTCCTACGCTGCCTTTGTTATTTTAAGGTCAATCTGCTCATTCTTTCCAAAAAACAGAGCCTTAAAGTTTGTATTCTTCCACCGGTGGAAAATGATCAGGTAAAAATTTTATTCAAACACACCTGACTGGTTAATCGCCCTTCCTTCCAGAGAATGGCATTTTTGTTGGGAGAGAGGCAAAAAAGCAGTCACTTTTAAAAATATGTATTTCAGAATTGTTTGACTTTGATCAAAAGAGTATTTCATAAATGTATCTCACTTCATATTTAAATTTCATAGTAAAAATCGAGATTAAAAAATGAAATTGACCAGCTTACCCCCACTCATCTCCTCCTTTCCATGGCTGACTCCACCTGATTCTTCACATGCCCTTTTAAAACCCTCTCTCTGAAGCAGTTCTTCCTGTTAGCCTCCTTCTTGGTAACTTTTTCTTCCACTCTTTCTAGCATTTATCATATTTTTAATCACATGTTTATTGGATTGTTTGTCATCTATCAGCCCCATTGATTGAAATCCCCATTAGGGAAATTATGTTTGTTTTATTCAACACTTTATAGCCTATGCCTAGCATAGTTACAGAGTGCAGTCAGTCATATATTTGGTAGGTGGATATATGGATAAATGGATGGATGGATGGGTGGATGGATGGATGGATGGATGAAAGAAAATTACCAGATTAAAACTACCAGATGAAAACCGCCATCGTATCCTCTTGCACAAACTATGATGTTATAAATTCTTCCTTGCACTATTTTGCTAGACACTTGCTCATAGTACCAAAGGGAGCTCAACACTAGGACTCAGCATTATGGACTCCATTTGGCTGTCGAACAAACCCACAGAGTCAAAGCAGGTTTCACCTCTGTCAGAGATGCCTTTCTTCTCTCCTAAAGCCATCATCTTACATACTAACACTCACCCCAGCCCCCAAAAGCAAAGTAATGAAGATAAATAGGCATTTTACAGACAGGTAATCTCATGATAACAGATGCCTGTTATTTACACCAGCAAAGCCATTTCCACAGTGTCAGGACTTGCCTGCGCCCACCAGGGTCAGATTCTGCCAGTGCGTGATCTGTGAGGGTGGAGGGTTCATTGGGGCTCTGAGAACAGCTGTCTATGACTGCTGTGGATCAGATTACCGGATCTCATTAACTCACTCTCCTTGCCTGCTTCAAGCCTTTTGTTAGGACCAAGACCTATTATTTCAACTGGTCTGGTATCAAGAGGGCCAGAGGCTGAGAGTTTTGTTTTACCTACTTCTGGTCAGTATCATTTTAAAGTGCATGCTAATGAAAACCAATAACAATAACGTTTACTGCAAATGTTGCTATGAAATATGGAATTGTTTCATATCTCTGAGCAACTAGTTCTTATTTGAAATTTACTATGATCTATTATGAATGACACAGTTTAAATATTAATCTGCAAGAGTCTGTAAAATATAGAGACATTAATAAAAATCCTAGGAAGTTTGTTTTGTGTTGCTTTTTTTTTTTTTTTTTTTTAGTTTGGTTTGGTAACTTATCTGAGGAATGAAAATGGCCCAAGTGTTATTAAAAGCATGTGTATTTGCTTGGGGTTCACTCAGCACAATAGTCCTCGCTCAGAGAGTGGGCCAGCATTTTAGTTCTTCAAAGCACGAATTGCAAAGGCATACTAGTCTTGTGTAAGAGTCTGCTGTGGACAAGTGGAGGGTGACTGGAGAATGTTCCGAGATAAAGGGGAAGTATATATGTCAAGTCTTGAAGAATAAAGAACATGGAGGGATCAAGAAATAAAAAGAACACCATTGGCTGAAGAGGAGAGTGCAGAGGGGAAAATGGAATTAGAATAGAGGATGGTAGGTATGGGCCAAGTGATGCATGGCTTTATAGAGTGTTTTAAGGATGTTGCTCTTTAATCCCAAAGTAAGGGAGGCACCTATGGCTTCCACCATGCATGAAGGCAGAAAGGTAGGAATGTGGTCAGATTTATTTTTTGAGAAAACACATAGACTTGATGTGGATGATTAGTAAAAGTGAGGTTGTGATGCTATTGCAGTGATCCAGTATGAGAAATCATGGTAGTTTGGATTGGGATGTTGGCTGTGTAGATAAAGAAAAAAGAAAATGGCCTTGCTGGTGTGGCTCAGTGGTTTGAGCATCAACCCATGCACCAAGAGGTCACCGGTTCAATTCCCAGTCAGGGTACATGCCCAGGTTATGGACCAAATCCCCAGTAGAAGGCATGCAGGAGGTAGCCAATTGATGTTCTCTCTCATCGATGTTTCTATCTCTCTCTCTCTCTTTCTTCCTCTCTCTAAAACCAATAAAGAAAAAAATTATAAAAAAGAAAAAAGGAAATAAAAGGATTTAGTCCATCTTTAAGACACACGAAAAATGTATATTACTTGCTAACGAATTGGGTATGTAGTATGAGGAAGGAGGAAGGGTCAAGAACAACTTCTATATAGCCTTTCAGCAACTGGGTAAGCAGTAATGCCATCCACTAAGAGATGACACTGGGGAAAACAACGTGTGAAAAAAAGATAATGGCTTCAGGCTTACAGGTGTTGAGGCTGCGGTCCTTATATCCAAGAGAAGATGTTGCATACCCAGTTAGATACAGGACAGGGCTCAGAGGAGAGGTCTGTCATCAGCACTGGTAATTCAGGTCATGGGAATGGATGAGATGGCCAGGCAAAAGGATACAAAATTTTGGAAAGAGGGTATGAATCTGAGCTGTAACAAATTCCAACATTTGGTAGTTGGAGGGGAAGAACTGGCAAAGAGCCTAAGAGCAGTCAGAGTTAGAAGAAAAATGTGAGGAGTGGGGAAGGGGAGACTGGGCATGGAAGCCAAGGGAAGAGGGTGTTTCAAGATGATGGGACTGATCAGTGGTGGCGGGCCAAGGTTAATACTGCTGAGCTTCGAATAAGGCGAGAACTGGACATTGTTAGCTGGATTTAGCAATGTGATGATCACAGGCAACTCTAGAAAAAGCCATTTTGTTAGAGTGAGGGAACCAAGGCCAAAAAGAAATGGGTCTTTAGAGGATTTAGTGGAATGTGAGGAAACAGAGAAAGCGCATATAGAGTTTTGACAAATTTTATTGAGAAGGGAAAAGGGAAGGTTGGTGGATGAAAGAAAAGCAACCTAGAATGGGGCTTCTTAACTTATTAACACAGAAGAGGCCAGAGG
Source organism: Molossus molossus (assembly GCF_014108415.1). Classification (NCBI taxonomy): domain Eukaryota; kingdom Metazoa; phylum Chordata; class Mammalia; order Chiroptera; family Molossidae; genus Molossus; species Molossus molossus. The sequence continues at coordinate 35,479,404 of NW_023425401.1, read as the reverse complement.
ATGTTTAAACATTGATGTCAATAGTCCAGTTGAGAGGGAGACATTGAATAAACAGGAAAGAAAAGGGTTCATTAGTTATATTTTCTAAGGATGCATGCATGCTGTTGCTGGTATCATCCTCTGCTAAATTGCAGACTCTCCCTGTATCTCTTCTTGTCTATCAGCAGACACTACAAAAAGAGTCCCTCTATCTTCCAAACATTGTCTCCATGTTCAGCTTCCTGAATCAGCAACCTCCACTTTGGCCAAGTCTCTTATCGATCCTTCAAATTTCAGTGGTCAATCCAGTCCAGCCCTCCAAATGTACTTCCCTTTTGCTTCCCTTTTGCTCAAGACTAGCCACAGCACAACCAGCTCTTTAGCCACAGATCTTGGAACCTCATCTTAGGTCAGAACCCCAGGCTTTTCACTTGCCCAAGATGGGAAGTGGAAGGAATAAACACTAGAATCACAAAATATCAGTACTGTTCAGTGGCTGAAAATATGTGCCCTGTATTATAAGAAGGGCCTAATGACCAATCTCTTAGTCCATCTTAAAGAACACCCAACTTCAAGGACAACCTACAGTTGTAAGCCAGATGTTGTACACTCTTGAGATTCTTTATGCATGTTTAATGGGTTTTCCTCTTGGGTCTCCCTCTAGCTAGGCTTCTATTAAATTCAATATGGCTGTAACTCCCACAAAAATCTAGTCCCATCTGTTTTACGTTTCTTTCCTGGACCTTTTAATGTCCTAACTTACTAGTTTGGAGAAAATATTGAAAGCTGAAAGTAGTAGATAAAGATTTGTGTTCAGGAAACAAGCTGTCAGCACAGATGTATGGTATAATTTTTACCAAAAGTTCAATATTACCTTAATGTGTATTCAGGGAAAAAGCTATAAATATAATGTTCACTCTAAATGGGATCATAAAACAATAGAATATTTTCATGGCTTTTTTACCCAGACATTGGGTTGAGGCAGTTTTATAGTCTATTATTTCTAATTCTTCTGTGATTACGATTGGGGTTTCATAATGAAAGAAAGAAGGAAGGAAGGAAGGAAGGAAGGAAGGAAGGAAGGAGGGAGGGAGGGAGGGAGGGAGGGAGGGAGAAAGGAGAGAGGGAGGGAGAAAAGATTTTTTAAAATCTGCTTTAGTTTTTGCTCTAACAGGCTAACAAGCAATTGGGCATCTACTTTAAAAATCCAGAATCCTGTGATACTTCCTTTGGTTCCATCTCTGCTCACCTCATGCTAAGAGGTAGCACAATGCAGTGATAAGATCATAAACTTTAGAGAGATAGATCTGGGTTCAAATACCAGCTCCATTGTTCACCATCTATGAGAGCTTGGGCATTGTTCTAACTCTCTGAGCCTCAGTTTCTTTGTAAAATATTTAATCATATGAACCTTGCTGGGTCACTATAAGGATTATATAGGATTATGTGTGCAAAGTGAATTATATATCAATATATGGCTGCTATTGTTGTAAAATGGACTGAGACCTAACATGTGCATGCCTGTCTATTCCCTTCCTGAGAGAAAAAGTCTGATTGGAATAAGAGCCACCTGTTGCAGATGGAGCTAATCACAATAAGCGGAGTCATTCACACTCAAGTTGTGACTCTCATAGTGGAAGGGACCAAATGCTCCTTAGCATGAGGATGTCAACATTATAGTTCCCCATGAAATACTCTTTCTTTCTAAGAGACTAGACTGAGAGATTTGGGGGTGGGTTTGGGGGTGTGCGGTGAGTGAAGCTGAATGCTGCTTTGATGAATAAGCTTACTTCTTAGGGCCAGAGTAAGGAAACCGAGTCAAGGGAAACGGTTTCCGTAATGCATAAATCTAGAACAAGCCCCTTTCCCTTCGGAGTCTGCAAAGCCCGAGAAGCTTCAGTTCGTGACACCAGGAAGAACAAAGAGGAGGAGACTCCAATGAGGAGCAATAGAGATTCCTGAAATGAGAGCCGGGTCAGAATTCTGGCTTACACCACCAGAAGATAATAATTTGCATTGTTTTAGCCTCTAAATTTGTGGTATTTTGTTATGGCAGCAGAAGGAAACCAACACTAAATACTGGTGAGAATGTGCAGTCACTGGAAGTCTCGTGGATTCTGGTAGGAGTGTAAAATGAATGGTACAACCACTTTTAAAAATAGGGTGATAATTTTTTATGTAGTTAAATATAAACTCACCATGTTATTCAGCAAATCTACTCTTCAGCATTCAGCAAAAGAGAACATATGTCCACAGAAAGACTTTCACAATGAATGTTCATAGCAATTTTATCCATAATAACCCCAAACTAAAACAACTTAAATATCCATCAACAGACAAATGGGTATATACATTTTGGTATAGTCATACAATGAAATATTACTTAATAAGAAAAAGGAAGAACTACTCTTTCAAGCAACAACATGGATGAATCTCAGAAACATTTAGCTGAGCAAAAGAAGCCAGACAAAAGATTACATACTGAGGTATTTTTTCCCACTTATGTGAAGATATAGAACAAGTGAAACTAATCAGTAGCAACAGAAATCAACTTCCTCCATCATTATCCCACACTAAGTGGATATAAAAGGTAAGCGATCTGATTTATAGAAACCAACTTCTAAGAGAAAAATAAACAGAATATTCTTGAATTTATAAAATTTTGAATTCATTTTGAAATTGTTGTAGTTCAAATTTCCTTTTTTGTGTAATAGACCTGGTTAGGAGTCTGACTGTTTTCTCCTGATGGCCTATCCAAGAGGCCATTTAATTTCTAGGCTCCTCAAAATGATTGAAGCATCTAGAAAAGAAACTTCTGTGCTAGTTCTCAGTGAATCACCAAAAACACCCATGCGTCTCTTTGACACTTTGAAGCTAGTCAAAGTGCAATTCAATTTGGTAATCCAAAGAGTAATTATTCTCTTTGGGGGATTATCTTATTATGTCTCCCTTATTTCTCTGGTTGTTTGACCACAATCTGTCTATTTCTCTATTGGAAGAGGGTCTTGGGCAATTGAGGAAGACCAGGTCATAGTAAATATATCCGTTTATTTGGCAAATAGCTCCCTTTGTCAAAAGAAATGAAAACTGTTTTTAAAGTAGGTTTTAGAATTATCCTAAAATCATGTATTACAAGCTCTCCACATTTGATGTTATTGATGTGGTGTGTGTGTGTGTGTGTGTGTGTGTGTGTGTTGAGATGGAGGATGGAAGAGATAGTTATGATAAACAGTAGACTCTTTCAATAACTCAAACCTGAAACATGGGACTAATTCTATTTTTAAGAGCTGTTATTTGCCAAAGATTTTTTTGTTTGTTTTTTTGTTTTGGTTTGTTGTTGTTGTTGTTGTTGTTGTTTGGTATTTAACTTGTTACCTCTTAGTCATGGTGTAGCTATGAGCACAAGTCAATGTCATTCTTTTAAGAATTATCCCAATGGGGGCAACAGGGGTCTTGAGAAAGAAAACCCACACTGGTACAATAACATATGGTCTAACAAATACACAATTGAGTGACTTTTCTTGCAGCTGTGGTTCAAATTATAGGCATTTCAGAAATCTTAATGGTCACTTTAATTTGCTGTGAGGAAGTGTATGCTGAGCATCTGGAATGACATGATTGTTTCTTTAATCATTTTGATTTAGGTGACACTAATCACAAGTATCATCATAGTCTGTGGAGAAAACATTGGTTGTACTGTTACCCGCCAGGACTTGTTTCCATCCTCCACTGGGCTTTTTTTCTTGGACTAAGAGGGGTTAAAGCATGTTCTTAAAAGGTCCTTTGCTACTTAAGTCCTGGCATGAGCGTGGCTTTATAACGATAGAACAAATTGGTGAATTTGCTTACCAAACTAACACATTAAAAGATTACAAATAATGGTATTTAAGGTAACTGAAAAAAGCAGTGTACATCTGCCCTGGAAATTTTATAGCTAAATAAGTGTAGCAACTTGAAAGACCCTGGAGTAACATAAACTGCTTCTGTCTCTGACTACACAGGTAGTTTTGCAAAAAGCTCCGCTGGGTGTCCTGCCAAGAAGGCATCAGTATGGAACGGGGCAAATGCCTCACTGAGCTCGTCAGTCATTCTGTTTCCTGTTTTACAGGTATAGACTGGAAAGGTTAAAGTAATCGTTTCACTCTAAATCCCAAGAAGAGATGCAAACTCAAGATCAAAATATCTCTGACAACCAGAAGGCTTTTCAAACTAAAGGGAAGATCCAGGAGATATGAATAAACATACTTCAATAGGGAGACATAATGAACATGTCTCAATAAATATTTATTGAATGAATAAAATGAGAATTCCAACCAATCAAATCTTTCAATGAGGCTGTTTAACAGTTCCTAGAGCTTAAAGGTATCTTACAAATATGAACACCGCAACTGTAAAAAAAAAATAGGTAGAATCCTATAAAGACACTTTCTATTGAGAAGATCCAATTCCGTTTGCTGGCTCTGCCAATATTACTTTTGGCTCTGGGCTTCCTGAGTCTCATATTTTTCCTTTGAGATATATGAGGACCATAATATATATATATATACACACACACACACATATATGTACATATATATATATTTTTCCTCATCACCAAGTTGTAGTGAAGATCAAATGAACAAATAAACCGAAAATAATTCAAAAATGCATATTATCCTCCTTATATTTTCCCATTTTAAAAAAATGGCCTTTTCCTCTGTTCTTCCACATACATACTAATACAGGTATTTGAGATCCAGACAATGCATTTCTTCTGGAACTTATAAATAATAATGCTTTCAGTCATGGGTTTATTCAGAGAGATTTGTTACCATTGTAACTAGCTAGTTAATATTAATAATAGGAAGAGAGCGAAGGGATGACAAGATATTATAAGCATGGTCATCTAGGCAGCTTCACCAGGAATCTGCAACTTTATACTCCCCAGGGAACCATTGGTCCATCCCCTGCAAATCACTGGGGGAAGGGATCCAACTAAGGAGGAGATGGGCACATGCACAGTGAAGTTGGAGTGATGTGGGGAAGATGCTTGCCTGTCAGTCTGACCTGGGAACAAAGATAATTGGCTGGAGGGGCAGAGCTGCAAGCACAGAAATCCTGGAAACTTAATTGGTTAAGCTCCTAACTTCTTATTCCTCTTATTTCACTCCTGCTTCCCTGCACTTGCTTGCTACATGGCCCACACTCACCTGCCACGTGGCCCTGGAAGCTGCATGGCCATGGCCATGGGGACCCCACATACAGTGGACTGCAGCTGGGAACACAAGCTAAGCTAGCTAGGTGCTGGACTGGACTGTGCTTTAATATGGAGTGAAGACTCTGGGCAGTGGCTTTAATTCTAACACTGCTGAAGATAGATGGGACTTTTTCCACAGCAGGACAGAGGGAGACGGGACCTTGGAGGGGAACTCCCTTAATGTTGCCTCATCAATAAAGTTATCCATGATACCTCATTCTCCCATGGGGGCCTCAGGAAATTCTTGTTCCCATGGTACCCCAAGAGCTCCACTTCCACCAGTAACAGGTGAGGATGCAGAAGGCACCCCATCGATAACAAATGATTCCAGAGATGATCAGGTCCAGGCCTGTTCAGTTGGATTTGTTCTCCCTTGTTTATATACTTTGAAGCAGTTTCTTTCCTTATTAGCACATCCTTCCAAAAAGAGGTAGCATAAATCCAAGAACACCATCATATATTCTTAGAGTTAAAAAGGCATTAGAGACCTCAGCCCAAACCCTCCCCCTACCTAAGCATAAGGTCATAAAAGACCACATCTGCCCATAGCAAAGCCGGGTGTTCCCCAGGTCCCTGTATTAATCTGATCGATTAATAAATGCTTTTGCCATAGAGCGGTGGAAGGCCTTAGTTAAAATGAGGATAATCACTTCCCCAACCCTTCCTATCCTCTTCTTTGCCTTGGTGTTTGAGAAGTGGCGTTGGTTGAGAAGTCCGTGAGCCTATGGTGAAAATATTTAAAGCTATGGACCCTTTGCAGCTTTTTGATTCTGTCCTTAAGTTTCATTCTTTTTTTTTTTTTTATCCTCACCCGAGGACATTTTTTCCCATTTTTTGTTTAGATAGAGTGAGAGGGAGAGAGAGGAAGAGAGAGAGAGAGAAACATCGACATGAAAGGGACACATCAAGTGGCTGCCACCCACACGACCAAACAGGGCTGGGGACAAACTGCAACCGAGGCACGCGCCCTTAGCGGGAACCGAACCCGGGTCTCTCTGTACCGCAGGCCGATGCTCTAATTGCTGAGCCAAACCAACAAGGGCTTAAGTTTCATTCTTACAGAAAATCACAGATTCTATGAAGAAAGCCTCTTACTACTAGATGCTTTTAATGTCTTGGTTATAAAAATAATTAGCAACCTCAATATGCTCAACTATAGTCAAAGGAGAGTATATTCTGGACTGATAAATTATGAAATATGTACTTAAGGAGATTTGTGTTATAGAAATAGAACTAAATATTCCTCAGGTAAAGTATCATGGTGGTAGTCTCTTAGTATAAATTCTTCCCTTATCCAATTAGTCTACCAGTCACCTGGCTAATCCCATTCACCTTGCCAGTGAGTGGTTGGTTTAGGAAAGGCATGTGACCTGATTCTATTAGAGAAGGTCTACTAGGAGGAGCTGGGGTTTCTGGGAAATATTTTCTTGCTCCTAAAAAAATTCACAAGGAAGGTATGGCCCCTTTTCTTCCTGTGGACATAGTTACGCTTGCATATGAAGCCCAGACTGCTGCAGCCATCTAGGTGTCCACCTGGAATGAATCCACCATGGGAGCATTACAAAGCCCAGGAAGATGTCAGGGAGGCGGAGGTATAGCCCTAAGAAACTGTGTCGCTTGGAAATAATAAATTATTTAACCTGTTTAATAGAGGTTTCCTGTTAACCTATAGCTAAAAGGGTCTTAACTGAAAATTTGGATAATAAAATTTTAACTTAATAATTGATAAGCTACCCTCACACCTCACCTCTGTGAAAATGCTTCAAAACAAGTAGCTTGCTGATGATACAGGGCCATTCCCTGTCAATCTCTCTGGAAGCAAACGTGAATCTCAGAGAAGAGAAATAATTATTATTTATACAAGCTCTTTCTGGATAACCTACCCCACTTACTTCAGGTGGGCTGCATAAAGGATAAAATTAACCAGATATAAGGGTGGCAGCGGGGGAGTAGAAACCAATCAACATCTTTATTGACTGTCTACTAGTGCCAGAATTATATCAGAGATTTAATCTATAGCAGATGAGTTATTTATATTATTTTCATGAGAAAGATTGCTTATACTCAATTATCCATTTAAGTTTTCTTAATTTCCAATCTGATAGCTCTTACGTTGTTAGAATCCAGTGCAGAGAAATGTGCCTGATGAAAGTGTGTTGACTTTTCTTTGCTAGCCAACATGAAGGTAGCCAGTCCCTGCCAAAGTCAGCATGAAAGCTATTTCTCATGAGTAATTACAATAATATTCTTTTTCTTTATAGCACCTTTAATCCAAGAATCTTAAGCCTATATAAACATTTGCCCAACAATACATGCAACATTTCAATATTTGGTTGATGGGGAAATTCAACTAGATGCAGAACACGGAAATAAAAACAGAACCAGAACCTTGACTCATGCTGGTCTTTCAATATATTGTTCCTGCCTAACCATTCAAGAAAAAGAAAACATTACAGAGGTTTCAACAGGATAAACAATTAAGCTTTTCTAACCCAAACTGATGATTCATTACTTCTCTTTTCCTGCCTTGTAAAATTATTTTTAATTTTTTAATTTTTGTTAAATTTTATTTTTGACAGTGGGAATGCTGAATGTCAGAGGATGGGGAAATTCATCTGATTATGACTCAATGTCTTGGGTCTGCCAAAAAATTTGGCAATATGTGAAGAGTGAGGTTTCTTTGGATATTTACAGAGCTTCCTGTTGGACTCAATATTGTCAAAACAAACTTTCTCTTTGTTGTTAAGTAAGTCTCTTTCTAAATTGAAAGAGAAAATAATGGAATCAAAAGTTGGAGGAAGAAACATTATGATGAATTAAACTTACAATTTTCTGAAGTTCAGCAAATTATGAAGAGAGTTTTGAATTCCACCATTTAGGACTTAGGATAAATCAGCAGAAGGTAGGTAGATGTTTACGAAAATTCACGATGAAACTAAGATTTTGTGTCATCATATTTAACACACAACAAACTCTTTGAACACAAATGAAAATTAATAAGCTAATTGTAGATTAATTATTTCCTAATAAAGTAGACCCACCAGGGTCTCAACTTGGAAATATTTTGATTAATTCATTGTTGGTTGATTAGTGATTACTCTGCCTTGATCCACAAAGGCTTTGAAGTATCTTCTTAGAAAGTGATATTGTATTAAAAATAATTCTATTTAACTCATTCCTTTTGTGTATCCCTCCACTTTGGTCCGTGTTAGCCAGGGGTCTGATTCTGTCCAGCACACAGCCAGTCAACTCAGAAAGCATCTTGATAGAGAAGGTCTTACTAAAACATCCTCACATGTCCCTGAAGCGAAGTTCACAAAGAGAGTATAGAGGAATGTGCAGATTTTCATCTAGTTTACATTTTGAGCTTCCCACCAATAACTCTCAATAATCCTTGCCAGGGACCTACACTGAAGTTATGTCATAAACTGCTTAAAAGGATACATTAAAGCTGACGCTAAGTATGGAAAGCCAAGATACCACAGGAAATAGATCTAGATTTAGTAGGTGGTACCACTTACATTTAGTGGAATGCCAGATCGTATGTATTATTGGAGGTATACTTTTTTCTTTTTTTTTTAGATTAGGCAAGATCTGTCCATCTCTAGTTGTTAATCTTGCTCTAAAATAACAACTAATGGGTAATTTCTAATTTTCAAAGAACTTTATTATTACTTAGTACATTGACTGCTCCTCCCACAATTGCCATATGAAATAATTCGGACAAGCATTATTATGACCACCGTTGTCACTTGTTCTAGATGGCTCAGCTGCTGAGTTGTCCTTGAATCCAGGCTCCCAATGTTTCATCCATTTATCTTTTCTCTCCACCCTTGTTATTTTCTTACAATCCTGAAATGTGTATGGATTAGCCCTTATAACCTAATTCATCTATTAAAATCTTGTTACTATCTTCATCTTTAGTTTCATGTACTGTCTCCATAAGAACTGAATCACCACATAAATCCCCATTTCTAGATATAATTTCTCTCTAATGTTGTTATAAATTATTCAATAGATTTGTGCTGTATCCCAAAGGCTGATGAACTTCCTTGTGGAGTGTCTCTCTCTTGCACTTAAAAGCCACTCAAGATAAAAACAACTGCACGCTATTGCTGTTACCCTATTGGACCAAGTCTGCATGACAAGTTCCTCTACAAAAGCTTCAAAACTTTCTGAAATTGCTATAAGCTACCCCATTCAGATGGGGGGGGGGGGAATAATAAGAAATATTCACACTTCACTGTTTGAAATGGTTAAGCCAACTTTACTACTTTACCATGGAAAATATTCAACAAACCCAGGTCTTCTATAGGTCTCTTCACTGTTATGCTCTCTGCTATAACAAAGTACTTTATCTGGCATCAAAATTACATTAATACCCTATTCACACTGCTCTTGCAAAAAAAAAAACAAATACTTCTTTGTGTCTGAGTTTTCCACACGGTTGCCCCGATGAAACATATGCCTTCGGAGGACAAATATATTGATGCAAGTAAAAAAAGAGCAAATTAATTCCAGAACCGAGTTAGAGATAAAGGATGCCATTTCCGTATTTTCTGAAATGCGACTTATATAAAATGTCACACTATGCTATATTTGTGGAGGAAAAGCACGCGGTAACTTCATAACTGGCAACTTTTCTAACTTGACATTTTGTCCGTTCCAAAAATGCTAAGCACAATTGTGGGCAACTTCTTCCCGCCACTTCTGGCTAGCCCATTCAGTAAATCTGAACATTATTATTGAAGATGAATGAGCCACCCAAGGTTTTAGCAACTTAATTCCAGAAACCTCTTTAATGTATTGGTACAAATGCAAAGAGCCAAATTTTGAAGTTTCTTGGATCAGCAAGAATACTCTTTCCTGGGAAGATTTTTAATGCTTCCTTTTTCTGGTTGAGCTGGGATCCTACAAATCCTCCTCAAAAATTTTGGTACCCTTGCCAGAAAGTGGAGAATAAAGGGAAAAAAAAAACTGTAAACCTTTCTTAATTGTTAGAAAAATTTTTTCAGTAAGTACATATTTCATTGAGTAATTATTTGCTGAAACACAAAATCCAACAGAAGAGAGATTTTTACACATGAATAAGATGCTTTCACTCTCCAGCAGTCCAAGCCACTCTGCTTCCACGTTTTAGACTGGAGCTGAAGTAAAACTATTTTCCAAATAACTGGATGAAAAGTGAAAATTAAAACAAGGCTAAATAGTCTTGCAGGACAAAATCTGAATGAATTAAAGAGCTGTGCATTTTAATTTTTATTCAATTCACTTGTAACAGTTTGTAAGGTTAGGCATAGCCCTGGATGTTTCCGTGGTATCTGGCAGAAACAGCATGCTGATCCTGAAATTCTGATATGGCATTCATTCATTGAAAATAACCACACCTCTTCCATCACCATGCAGCCCACTTCCTGATGTATACAAGGCAATTCATAAATAATGACTGAAGGAATAAAAAAGAAATAGAGGGTTGGCTGTTTGGTAAATGATGCCTTCTTGCCCTGGCCAGTTTTGCTGAGTGGTTAGAGCGTCAGCCTGTGGTCTGGAGAGACTCGGGTTTGGTTCCCGCTAAGGGCACGTACCTCGGTTGCAGTTTGTCCCAGGCCCTGGTTGGGTTGTGTGGGTGGCAGCCACTCGATGTGTCCCTTTCATGTTGATGTTTCTCTCTCTCTCTCTCTCTCACTCTATCTGAACAGAAAATGGAAAAATGTCCTCGGGTGAGGATCAAAAATACATAAATAAATGATGCCTTCTTTCTCTTGGGAGACATAGCTATTCATTCTTATAGAGCAGTGGTTCTCAACCTTCCTAATGCCGCGACCCTTTGATACAGTTCCTCATGTTGTCTGTGGACGTATCTGCATGTGGGCGGACCCGCCTGGAGACGGACAGAGGAGCGGTGTCTCGGTTCCTAAGACCATCGGAAATATGTGTTTTCCAATGGTCTTAGGCGACCCCTGTGAAAGGGTCGTTCAACCCCCAAAGGGGTCGTGACCTACAGGTTCAGCACCACTGTCATAGAGAATGCCCTTGAAAAAAAAAATGATCTTGATGCTAATGGTTAAAGTGTGAGTTAGAAGAAGTAGAGGGAAGGATTCAAACAAGTGCTATTCAGAACTTAACTAAACTGGTAGTCGATTTTTATGCCTACTTCAGCATTTATCTCTGTATTAATCAAAGAAAACAAGAAATTAATGGGAAAAGACAGCTGCTTTAAACTTCGAATTAAAAACAAAAGCCTAGCCTGGCCGGTGTCGCTCAGTGGTTGAGCATCAACGCATGCACCAAGAAGTCACCATTTTGATTCCCGGTCAGGGCATGTGCCCAGGTTGTGGGCCCAATCCCCAGTTGGGGCATGTGGGAGGCGGCCAATCGATGTTCTCTCTCATCAATGTTTCTATCTCTCTCTACCTCTCCCTTCCTTTCTCTCTAAAAAAAATAATTCATTTAAAAAAACCTAGACTGGTCTTGAAATACTTTGTCCACAGCATTTTGGAGTTGAAGCAGCACCATACCACATCCCGGAGTAGAAAGACATCTGCAGATTTGCAACAGGTTTCTATATCACCAACAACTAAAAGTCTCTCTTGGGTAATATTTTTCCAGCATACCTGACTCTCCCCATATGCAGGATTTGATTGGTTTCAAGGGAATTTTTATTGGAAGTAGGATGTGAAATCTCAAATCCCACTTACAAGAAAGAAATTCACCTTTTTTCCACTTTGACTTTCTATTCACAAATATCTCTATCTTGTTGAAATCAGTCACAATATAAATTACATCAAGTTAAAATAAGAGAATGGAAGAATCTAATGGATCTCAATTGTCAAAATTCAAGCACAGTCAGCCACAGGAGTGAGTCTTCCCATCGAAACCATGTGTTGGGTTTTGTCAGGTATGGTCAAAGAGAGATGAATGGTTGCAATGTAATTAAAAGAGATAGACTACTACATGACTAGAGTTACTAATTATAAAATATGTGAATGACAAAATGATTATGTTTTTTGGAGAAATTATTTTTTTCTGTTTATCTTCACGTAGAGAGAGAGGGAGAGAAAGGGAGAGAGAGGGAAACATCAACGTGAGAGGGACACATCGACTGGTTGCCTTCCGCACGACCCCAACCAGGGCCGGACCAAGGTACGTGTGCTTGGCTGGAATCGAACCTGGGACTCATTGGTCCGCAGGCCGATGCTCTGCCACTGAGCCAAACTGGCCAGGGCCAAAATGGTTATGTTTTATAGACAGAATGAGAGCTTACCATTGCTGGTAGGAAGGAGAGGTTGGAGAGAGACTCAGGGGAAGAGAGAAAGAGGATTTATTGAATACCTACTACAGGTCTACTACAGGTACTATCTTATTACTTCTTCACATATTATTCAGAGGTATAATTGCTTATAGACACAGTTTATCCTAAGCTTTATCATATTTTAGTTTTTTGAATGGCTCACCCTGTTGGTGCCCTAGAAATGCATGAATCTGGTAATTCAGGCCACTTGCCTCCGTATGGCTGGGAATCTCCTTTAGATTATAAACTGTAGTGAGTTCATGAAAATAGTTCCCCGTTCAAAGAAATTGGATTTTATTCCCTGTCTTGTCTTTAAGACACTGCAGGGCCTTTGGTGGTTAAAGTAAAACTTCACTACACCAGCTCCCTGGGGGCCTGACTCATGCACAACAATGCACATTTGAAAACTGGCTATTTTAGGGGAACAGTCAAACAAGTTGCAACTGAATAAATATTAATTCATTAAAATGCCTCATCATAAAACCCTAACAGGTGTAAGATTTGACTCCTGATACAATAGTATCAGGGCTCTGGGCTTTTTTCCCTCTCTGTTAATGTTGTCATCTATCTAATAAAAGTCTAAATTTATATTCTTTTATTCCTAAAATGCAGCATCTCTTATATAGGAATTAGCCTAAGGACATTATCTATATAAATTCTGGCTATAAAAATGTTCACTATTGCCCTGGCCAGTTTGGCTCAGCGGTTAGAGCATTGGCCTGCGGTCTGGAGAGTTCCGGGTTCGGTTCCCGCTAAGGGCGCGTACCTCGGTTGCAGTTTGTCCCCGGCCCTGGTTGGGTTGTGTGGGTGGCAGCCACTCGATGTGTCCCTTTCACGTCGATGTTTCTCTCTCTCTCTCTCTCCCTCCCACTCTATCTAACAAAATATCAAAAAATGTCCTCGGGTGAGGAAAAAAAAAAAAAAAGTTCACTATAGTGTTATTTATAATAACCTCAAATTTAAAGCATCATAAATATCCACAAATGTAATATTTATTAAATAAATTAAGGTTAAAACGCGATATAATAGAAAATAGTATTTTAAAGGAATGAAAAGATGTAGGAAACTCCAAAGGCCCATCCCTCAACAGATAACCCTGAAAAGGCTGGCTAAAACGGTCAGAATGATCTTTGTCAGAACCATGGAAGATAATTAAACATTTACAGCAGCCAAATAAACACTTAATAAGAAAGGGGTAACTGAAACCCAGTAGGAGAGCTTTGTAGGGCTCCAACTTACCTTCGCCCACCCCATTCCCTCTGGGACAAATGCAGTCTGAGGACAGCAACCATCATCCCTGGTGTGGATGCCTAGTGTTGGTGAGAACAAGATTTCCAAGGAATCAATTACCTAAAATGTAAATGGATTAAATGTTTCAATTAAAAATGTTCAATCCTAAAGATTGGCAGAATGACCTTTTTTTAAAAAAAAAGAACCGTCAAAGAGAAGGGGGCAGAAGGGGTGGGAAGAAATAAACCAAAGAACTTCTATGTGTATATGCATAACCAATGGACACAGACAACAGTGTGGGGAAAGGTGGGGGGTGGCAGGGGGGAGGAGGAGGCCAATAGGAAAAAAGGAGGAAGATCTGTAATACATTCAACAATAAAGATAAGTTTAAAAAATAAATCATGTTTTAAAAAACTGATGCAATCATATGCTGACTGTAAGAGATTCACTTAAGATCCAAAGACACAAAGAGATTGAAAGTGAAAGGATGGCGGAAAATACATGTAAATAGTAACAAAAAGAGAACTGGGGTTGTTATACTAATATCAGATAAAATATATTATAGGTCAAAAATTATTATAAGGGACAAATAAGGACATTACATATTGAGCAAAATGTATAGTACATCAAAAAGATATAACAATTATAGACACATGCACAGCCAACAACAGAGCCCTGAGATATCGGAGGTAGAACCAGAAGGGAGAAATAAGCTGTTCTACACTAGAACTGAAGACTTATGTGCCCCACTTGCAATACTAGATGAAACAACAGACAGAAGATTAGTAAGAAAAGGGAAGGTAGAACAGTACCTTAAGTCAACGAGATCTACAGAACATTCCACCCGACAGCAGTAGAGCACACGTTCTTCTCAGGGGCAGTCAGAACATGTTCCAGGTTAGATCATATATTAGGCCATAAAATGAGTCTCAACAAAGTTCAAGATTGAGATGATATGAAGCCTCTTCTCTGACCACAATGGAATGAAACTAGAAATCAATAACAGAAGGAAAACTGTGACGCACAAATAGGTGGAAATTAAACAACACACTCAAGCAACCAATGGGCCAAAGAAGAAATTATGTGGGAAATAAGAAAATACTTAGTTGAATGAAAATGAATCCAAGAACTCTGAAGGATTAAATAAATCATTAAAGCTGAAGTAAAAGTACATATATAGACATGGAAAGATGTTCATATTCTATCAAGTTTAAAAGAAAAATGCCAGCGTTTTGTGTATAGGAGGATCCCATTAAAGTACCTCATACACGCCTGGCCAGTGTGGCTCAGTGGTTGAGTGTTGATTCATGCACCAAGAGGTCGCAGGTTTGATTCCCTGTCAGGGCACATGCCCAGGTTGTGGGCCCAATCCCCAGTGGGGGGCATGCAGGAGGTGGCCAGTAGATGTTGTCTCTCATCAATGTTTTTATCTCTCTCTCCCTCTCCTTTCCTCTCTCTCTAAAATCAATAAAGAAAAAATATTTAAAAAGAAATAAAATACCTCATACATGTGCATCTACACAAAGAGAAAGGCACCTGAACAGATCATGGCTAAATGTCCATTATGATTATCTTTAGTTGATCACTTTTGATATTCTGTTTATTTTTTACTTTCTGTTTATATTTTCTAATTTCTCCAATAAATATGTATTAAGTAAACATTTAATAAAAAAATAAAATTAAATGAAAACTGAAGAAGTGCTATTATAAGAAAATAATTGGACATGTGGTTTTGAACAGAATTAATTTCTTCTGTTACTAATTTTTAAAGCATAACGTCACTGAAACAAGCAAACAAGGAGAAGGAAATAGAGATTCTTTAAAACTAGCAAAATATTGCATGCACATAACAGGCAAATTTCAATAAAATTATTATATCAGAGGCTTTTGAAGAAATTTTCAATCAGAACATTTAGCTACTGCCCTGATTTCTCCTTGATATGATTTACAGTTGGATAACTTAGGCTTCAAAGAGACAGTAAGCCCGAGCATTAAGAAGCACTATTTCAGGTAAATGATTATTTCGCTGCTACCAGTATTTGGAGCAGGCATTTCAGGATGATTGATCCTCCGGAGAGAAGAAAGGAATTTCCTCCCTTTGACGATCGGGGCTCTCAGGACTGTCAGCAGGGCTTGCTTTCACGTTGCTGGAAATCCAGTTTTGCATTAGATTCGTTTCAAGGATAAAAATTTTATGGGAATAAAATATCCAAATACATTCTCTCTCAGGAGCTTTGTCTTTATTCTAATATAAGGAAACTTTTATCATCTCAAAGTCATCGTCAATTTGGTAAAGAAAAAGTCAAGTCATAAAATGCAAATCAAATCATAAAGAACAGGACTTAACTGGCAAAAGAAAGGAAGGAGAGGCTTCTTTTGTTCTTTTATTTCTGAGCTGAGGACCCAATATGGGTCGTTTTTTTAGGAAAGAATTAAGCTTGAGAACTGTTGTGCCCCATCAAAGATCAGAGGACAGGGGAAGTGACCCCACTCTGTCCATTATTTTCTGCAATATAGAGAGCTACTTCATGGACAAGTTAAAAAAAAATCCAAATTTAAAGCTACAAGAATAATATAAGAATTAATCTATGTTTGTTGGCTTCCAGGTTCTCAGAAGAAATTCAGTTCCACATGACCCCTGATGTTTCTAAGCCCAGCATCCTGTTTCTCACTGGATTTTCTCTCCGAGAAGGACTTCATCTTTCTCCGAGTCCCTCACCCACGAAGCTGTCTTTTCTCGTTTCTACAGCACAGGCTAAGGGATGGACCCTCCCCATTCTGAATGTGAAGTATGCCTTCCTCTTTGGTCACAAGCAGGAATTTCTTGTGTCTTAACTGTAACTGAGATCTATTTTATGACGGTAACATAGCATTCCATATTAAATTTAGGGAAGGAAAAAGGTGACAATTTGTAATGTCTCAGAGCTACCTAGAGAGACAATGCTGGCTTCCTCCCAGAGATGGGGTCCTGATAATCCAGACAAAAAAACCATCTGGCTTTCTCCACATTCCGGAGGACCCTTCTGACTTACATCGCTGGAAGAAGAGCGCCCCAGCTGCATTTCTTTTCTTGCTTATCTTATCCCTTTTCATCATACTGGGGACTTTCACAGTGAGAGACATTCCCTCAGACAGACCCCAGTGCCCTGCATGGATTAGACTCAGTAAATTTTGTGAATTCTTGATTCTAATGATTCCCCGCAGAGTTGGGGATCCAAATTGGCAGTGGGGGCAGAAGGCCAGGGTAGGCTCTCCCCCATTGCCAGTGTAGTGGCAGCCGATCAAGCCAGTAGCACAGTCAGAGGACCCCTCCATGGGCGGATGCTGGCGTTTCCTCCCCTACAGACAGACGCACAGCTGTTTAATACTCAACCCATTAGTGTTTGCTCTCCCTGGTTTCTACCGCAAAGACGGTTGTTGTCTTACATTGACATTTATTATCTTTCTTAGAAAGCGTGTAATTTTTTTTTTTTTTTTGGTCTTTCATTTTTAAGTAACATAAACCAATAGAAAATAATTAGAATATAAAAAATAGTATTCAGACCTTGGCCAGTTTGGCTTAGCGGTTAGTGTTGGCCTGCGGACCAAAGAGTCACGGGTTCCATTCTGGTCAGGAACCAGGAACCTCCGTTGCAGTTTCGTTCCCAGCCCTGGTTGGGGTCATGTGGGTGGCAACCAGTTAAAGTGTCTCTCTTGCATTGATGTCTCTCTCTCTCTCTCCCTCCCTCCCTCTCTTTGTCGCTTCCTCCCACTCTATCTGAAAATCAATGGAAAAATATCCTCGGGTGAGGATTAAAAATAAAAATAAATAGTGTTCAGAGACAATAATAATTATTTAATATCCATTGAATATTTATGACTGAGTATAGTGTTTGGTATATTTTTCCTTCTGTTAAATCTGTTGTTTTAAAACTAGAATTTAGAGATAAAGCAAGTATAGAAACAGTGGGCATGACACATAACAATATTGTACCCTACTCAGTTGATAGTGTTGAATTCATAATAAATTATTAAGTAAATAGTGCTTCTAGCATAGGTTGGGGTGCCATTATGTGAGTCTGTTTCTTAACTGTCTTCTATTTTATCGGTTAAAATGTTTGTTTTGTTGTTGTTGTTTTTGTTTTGTTTTTTTATCCTCACCCGAGGACATTTTTCCATTTTTTGTACAGATAGAGTGGGAGGGAGAGAGAGGAAGGGAGAGAGAGAGAGAGAAACATCGATGTGAAGGGACACATCGAGTGGCTGCCACCGCACGACCAACTAGAGCCGGGGACAAACTGCAACCGAAGTACGTGCCCTTAGCGGGAACCCAACCCGGGTCTCTCCGGACCGCAGGCCGACGCTCTAACCGCTGAGCCAAACCGGCCAGGGCTATCGGTTAATGTTTTTATCCGTGATAGTTCCACACTGTTTTAATTTCTAGAGTTTTGTACTGTACTTTGATATTGAGCTATGTACTTCTCTTCAGTAAAATCATCCCCCTAAAGACTGCTGCAAACAAACAAAAAAGAACTTCCGTATGCATGATCAGTTACCAGTTAGTAAATGTATTAGAAGACGACATTTTTATAGATGGCATAAGATGGAAATTGCACAACACCAGGACATGTATACTAGTCAGAAAGCTTCCATTTCCTTTTGTTTCTTACCAAATAGAATTCCAGGTAATACCCACATATTTCCTGCTCTTCTTCCAACCCTCCCACTGAAAGAGGGAATCTTCAAGAGTCTGGACTGTTCTGAGTCTCAGAACTGGCACTAATCTCTCATTGCCTCCGAGCTTCCCGGGTTGTTAGCACTGCAGCTCAGTTTCGTGCAGGCTTGACTGGGCAACTGACCTGCGTGAGCTTCCTTATCATGGACATAGTATACATTTTGATTTACTAAGAATTCTTTATTGTTTCCAACAGTGTCTATAAAATTTCTTGTAGGTTTGCTCCTAGGTGCATTGTACGATGTATTCCTATTTTGAATGAGATACTTTCTTCTAATACATTTACTAACTGGTTACTGCTCATGCATAGGAAAGTTTTGTTTGTTTGCAATAGTCTTTTGGGGAATCATTTTCTCAAAGAAAAGTATATAGCTCAATAAAGTTTCACAAACTCAATACACACCTGTCACAAGCACGCAGCTTGAAAAAAGATGACTCCCTCATGGTCCCTTCCCTCCACCCCAAGAGTAACCACTATTTTAACTTCTAACGCCCTAGAATAATTTTGCCTGGTTTTGAATTTCATATAAATGGATTCATACATTATAAATTCTTTTATATCTGGCTTCTTTCATCACACATCATGTTTGAAAGATTCATCCTTATTGGGTATAGTTGACATGTGTATATTCCTTGTGTTGAATAGTAGTGTATTTTGCTAATATACCACAATTTAGTTACATATTCTGTTTTTATGGGCATTGAGTAGTTCGGGGTTATTAAAAATAGTACTTCTGTGAACATTCTTGTATGTGTCTGGTACATTTGAACATATTCATTTTTATTGGTTACATACCTAGAAATAAAATAATTTAGTCATAGGTTTAATAGAGACTGTCAAACAGGTGTATACAGTGGCCGAACCAATTTATAGTTCCACTAGTAGTGTCTGATCATTCCAGTTTAATTCAGCATATAATCAGTGTTTCAGAGTTCCAGTTCTGCACCTTTGTTAAATGTGGTATTCTGTATGCTTTTTATTTTAGGCATTTTTTAGTATAGTAACGTGTTGTACTATCACTCACTCCATGGGTTAAAATTTACTCTATTCTAATGACAAATGAATTCAGGCACCTTTCCAAACGTGTATTGGCCAGTGGATATCATTTGTGAAGTACCTGTTTAAGCCCTTGGCTCAATTTTTGTTGTTGTTGTTGTCTATCTGTTTCTTATTGCTTTATAGTTCTTTACATGCTGGATATGAGTCCTTTGTCAAATGTATGCATTGCCAATATCTTCTTCCACTTGAGGAATCTCTTAATGGTGTCTTATGATAGTCTAATTTATCTTTTTTTTTTTTTCATAGTTATTGCTTTTTATATGAGTTTTTTTAAACTTTGTCTATTCCAAGTTTATTGTGATATTCAAACTACTGGTATTTAGATGCCATCCCTATATCTGGCCACTTTATTATACCTTATTGTTCCCAATAGTTATGAAATTCATTTTTTCTCCCTTTTCTTTTTAGGTAGGTAATCATCTGACATTATTGACTGTTTGAGGTCTTGCTTTTTCATATTATTCAGAAAGAAACTGAAGCACCTGACTAAAATTAGCTTAAGTAATACAAGAATATATTCTTTTACATACCAGAAAATCCCAAGATCGAATGGCTGCAGGTGTAGCATGTCGGGCTCTGGCTCTGCTTTTATGAAGTCTCTTTGCTTTGTTACACTGGGCTGACTTTGTCCTCAGGCTGTCGGCCACGCGTCGCAGCAAGTCCTGGTTTGCTAGAAATTTGTAAGAAATTTTTCACTATAACTGAATGCTAAATGTTATCAAAGGCTTTTTCTTCCTCTATTGAGTTAATACTATTTTTACTCCTGTAAAGTGTTGATTAATATACCAATGTATTTTCTGTTCTGAATTGTCCTTGAATTCCTCAGATAAACATATTCTTAATATTTTGTTCTTTTAATCTCCATCTGGATTCAATTTGCTAATGTTTTATATAATATTTTGGATTTTTGTGCATAACAAAATGAGGCAATCATTTGCTTTTCTTGTGTGGGTCTCAGCTTAATTTTGTATCAGAGTTAAACTGAGAGACATAATTTCTCCTAATTTTTTCTATGTTTGGAGCAATTTGATACATTAGAAATGATAGTGGATGCCATTATTTATGCATTCTGTATTTGTAAATCTGCCTATTGGCTAAAATTTATTTTTAAGCTCAAAAATCAATACTTGCAGCACTTTTGTGGTCATTTGCTGACAAACATGGAGATGCAAAATTTGAGTTAATTTA
The DNA here is from genome assembly GCF_014108415.1 of Molossus molossus. Classification (NCBI taxonomy): domain Eukaryota; kingdom Metazoa; phylum Chordata; class Mammalia; order Chiroptera; family Molossidae; genus Molossus; species Molossus molossus. The sequence continues at coordinate 35,458,706 of NW_023425401.1, read as the reverse complement.
CATGTTCATTCCCAGCTGCAGTTAAATAGGAAGATGAGCTCTGCCTTCTTGTTTCAGCTCTCATACTGTGATCCAAGGGTCCTTTTTGGGTTTTGTCTACTTAAATACCATGTTTTTTGTACTTTTGTGCCTTTGGTGGTGATTTTTGCAGTTTAAAGTGCCCCCCGCCACCCCCCACCCCAGCATAGTGAGGACATGCTGTCTGGTGTTCCTAAGTACACGAGTTGTGCTGTGCTTCATGGAGAAAATCTGTATGTTAAGTCTTGTTCAGGCATAAGTCTATGTGCTGTTGGCCAAGAGTTCAATGTTAATGAATCAACAATAAATATTAAAGTGTCTTTAAACAGGAATATACATAAAACAAAGGTTTATATTGTGGCCAGGGGCTCACAGAAATAACCCTGTATTTCCCCTGGGAGCAATGATTCAGTATTAGCAGTGACTTTATAATGCATGACTACCACAAATAATAAGAATTGACTGTACTTGTTGTTTGCAGAGTTGATAGCAGGCACCCTAGTGCCTTTTGTAGAGACTAATCAATAACTGCCATTTTTATTTCTTTTCTGATCTTGGTCTATTCAAGTATTCTACTGGGTCAATTTTAGTAATTTATGTTTTCTTAAAAAGTGCATTTCATCTGATACTTTCATTTATTGGTGTTCCTTTTTATAATATTTTATTCTCCTATATATGTTCCATTCTTTTCCTTAATTTTGTTATTTGGGGTATCTCTTTTTTCTTTGATACCTGTCAATCTCTGTCCTTTGGTGTTTGCCTATGAGTATTTTTAAATAATGAGCCCTCATTTTGTAATTATCTTTGTTGTGTATTTGTTCTTTTTCCATAACATCTTGTCTTACCTTCATTAGCTTCTTCCTTCTCTTTTCTTTTTCAATCTTCACCCAATGATATTTTTCCATTCATCTTCAGACAGAGTGGGAAAGAGAGACAGAGAGAGGGAGAGAGAGAGAGACATCAGTGTGAGATAGACACATTGCTTGATTGCTTCCCACACACCCTGGGGACTGAACCACAACTGAGGTACGTGCCCTTGACTGGAATTGAACCCGAGACTATTTGGTCCTCGGGCCAATACTCCAACTGCTGAGCCAAACCGGCTAAAACTCTTCCTTTTCTTTTCTTGTGTTATGTGTAATTAAAACTTAGCCATTTTTTAAAAATTATTTCATATACCCTAAAATAAATTTATATTTAAGACTTCATATTTTCCTTTGACTCTCTCTTTGGCTACATACCATAAAATTTGATATAAAATGTTTTTGCTACAGTTTAGTTACAAAATATTTTGTAGCTTCATTTTTATTTTCTAAAGTCCAAGAGTTATATAGAAATGTTTTTTCAGTGTATAGATAATTTTTTTACATACTAGTTAATTTAATTTCTAATTGTGCTGCATTGTCATCAGTGAATGTGGCTTATATATAATAAACGATTATAATTTATGAGTATTTCTTATTTATACTAACACATGGTTAATCTTGTATTAGTGAATCACTGTGAGTGATTCTGTATGTGTTTGAAAATAACATACATTCTCTGTTTTTTATTTTTATTTTATTTTATCATCACTGGAGGACATTTTTGCATTTATCTTCAGATAGAATGGGAGGGAGAGAGGGGGAAGAGAAAGAGAGAAACATTGACGTGAGAGAGACACATCAACTGGTTGCCACACACACGACCTCAACCGGGGCCAGGGACCAACTGCAACCGAGGTACGTGCCCTTAGCGGAAACCGAACCCAGGACGCTGGTCCGCAGGTCAATGCTCTAACTGCTGAGCCAAACTGTCCAGGGCCACATTCTCTGTTTTAAGGAGCACGTATTTAAATAGAAATCAATCAGCTCAAACTTGTTAATTGTGTCATTACAATTCTCTTTATTCTTACCTGCTATTTGTTTTCTTGATCTTCAGTCTCTGAAGAAAGTGAGATTGCTTTTCCCTTTAGAATTGTGGGTTTGTCAATGTACCCTTATAATTCTACAATTTATTTGTTTATTTTTTATTCACATATAATTCTCATACCATAAAATGTACCCTTTTAAAATAAATAATACAGAGAGTTTTAGGATATTTAGACAGCTGTACAATTCTAATTCCAGAATATTTTCATCCTGATAGAAACCCCTGCCCATTAGTAACTGCCTATTCCCTCAACCTCTCTCGAGACCCTGGCAACCACTGATCTACTCTCTGTTTCTGTAAATGAAGTTATAATATATGGACTTTTGTGTTTGGCTTCTTTTACTTAGTATAATGTTTCCAAGGTTCATCTATGTTGTAGCATGTATTGGTACTTCATTCTTTTTTATCGCCAGATAATATTTCATTGTATGAATATACTGCATTTATCAGCTGTTGGACATTTGTGTTGTTTCTTGTTTTGGGCCATCATGAATACGTTTTAATGAATTTTCATATGCTTGTTTTGGTGTGGATATGTGTTTTTTTATTCCTCTTGGATATATACCTAAGAGTGCCATTGCTGGGTCACATGAGCTCTACGTTGAGGGAGTACCAAACTCTTCCAAAGTGACTGCATCATTTTACATAACATCATCAATAAACGAGGGTTCCAATTTCTCCCCATCCTCAGCAACAATTGTTATTTTTTGTATTTTTTATTATAGCCATTCTAGTGGATATGAAGTGGTACCTCACTGTGGTTTTAATTTATATTTTCCTAATGACTAATAATATTGATTATCTTTTCATGTGTTTTTTGGCCATGTGTATATCTATGAAGAAACAGCTATTCAAATTATTTGCCTATTTTCTAAATTAGGTTTTTTGTCTATATATTATTGAGATATTAGAGGTATTTATAAATTCTGAATATCAGACATATGATTTACAAATATTTTTTACCATTCTGTGCATTATCTTTTCACATTCTTATTATATTATTATTATTTTTTAATCATCACCTGAGAATATTTTTCCATTGATTTTTAGATAGAGTGGGAGAGGGGAAGGAAGGGGAGAGAGAGAGAGATGTGAGAGAGACACATCAATTGGTTGCCTCCTGAATGATCCCAATGGGGCTGAGACTTGAACCTGCAACAGAGGTGTGTGTCCTTGACCAGCAATCAAACCTGAGACTCCTGGGTCCGCAGGCCCGTGTTCTAACTGCTGAGCCAAACCAGACAGAGTTCTTTTTGCATTCTTGATAATATTCTTTAAAACACAAAAATTTTGCGTTTTCATGAGATCCAATCCACCAAGTTCTACTAATTTTTGCTTTATATTTCAATTATTTGATTAAATACAAAATGTCTATGGCTATTATATTTTATTCATAGTTTGCTTTTTTAAAAAATAAACTTGAAATGTTTGTTTTCATATTTTTAGTGTCTATCTATCAATTCTATGCACAATGTTTCTTTACTCTCTCTATATACACATTTATATAGGCACGCATATATATATATACATTTCTGCATATACGTACATATAATATACATTTCTACATTGTTTTCTTTAAATACTGATAATAATTTTATCAGTAAAACCTGGTGGAAATAATTCCTATTTCTTTCAAAATTATATTCACAAATTTGTACGATCAAAGTTTAGTGTGGTGCATGCTAAAATCAATTGGTGCAATCACGTCAATATGTGTCCAATACAAAAATTATGATTGTGGTGTCTGTACTAATCAGTGCTAATAAATAAAATTATAAACAATGTTCCATAGTAATTGTATCTCCTTGACTATAACGTCCAAGCACAATAAAAATACTATAGTCTGGCTGGTGTGGCTCAGTGGTTGAGTGTCAACCCATGCACCAAGAGGTCACCAGTTCGATTCCCAGTTAGGATACATGCCCAGGTTGTAGGCCCAATCCCCACTGGGCATGCAGGAGGCGTGCAGGGGGCGGCCAATCAATGTTCTCTCACATCAATGTTTCTATCTCTCCCTCTCACTTTCTCTCTCTCTAAAATCAATAAAGAAAAAGAAAAAAAGAATACTATATATTAAAGCATATAATTTGATCAACTACACTTAAACTAGAATGTCCAAAATTAAAATTTTTATTCCAAGTGCTAAATAGAAAATAGATTCATTAACCAACAAAACTCGCCTTAAAACATCCTGATCGTGCAGAAGCCTGGTAGTCCAGAGATGGAATTAGTGTGGTCCTGATCACACACTCAAGTCTCTCTCCTTCTATTGTCCACGTTACTCCTAAGAAAGATGAGCAAATGGAAAGGTGTTCGGTGATCAGAGCATTTAATTGGAACATTATGCCTTCATCTTTTATCCCTTAGAATAGTCCTCTTAGCCCTGGCAGGTTTGGCTCAGCGGGTAGAACATCGGACCACTGACCAAAGAGTCCTGGGTTCGATTCCCGATCAAGGGCATGTACCTGGATTGCAGGTTGGGTCCCCAGCCCCGGTCAGGGTCATACAGGAGGCAACTGATCAATGTGTCTCTCTCACATGAATGTTTCTCTCTCTCTTCCCCCACCCTCCCTCCCTTCCACTTGATCTAAAAATTAATGAAAAAATATCCTCAGGTGAGGATTAACAAAAAGGATAAATAAACAGAATAGCCCTCTTGTTCATGATACAAACTCTTTCTCTCATTCTTCTTTAGGATCATGTGATTAGGATAGGACTCCAAGGCCCAGTGGGGCCCTGGGGAAAGAAGGCGTGAATATGTGTTAAGCTAGCTCTGACCCAGGCCTGATGAAAGCACCCTCTTTTTGTATCTCCTTTTCAGTTCCAGTAGTAAGATATAATAACAGGCCAAGATCGGATCTTCAGGGGAAAGGATTAAAAATCAATTTAGATAAAAGGAAGCCTTGAGATTCACTTGTGATCCAACCTAGCTCAGAATGCTAGGCCAAATGGATGAGGCTCAAAGCACTTGGTAGTAATAAAGAGTGTCCATTTGCCTGAAATGTATACACTAGAATTCAGAAATGTCTTCTTTGACCAAGGATCAGTCTCATTCTCACAAAGGTTTTGCCTCTCCATCAAGATAGAGGAGTCTCTCTTTGCTTCCAGGACTAAAGCAGCAGTAGAGGCATCTCAGGAGCTAGACAGACCCCAGAGTTAAGCATGGCCAAGCTGTCTTTGAAAGTTGACTTCTTGTATTTCCAGATTCAAAATATTCTCTCCCTCTCTCTCTCTTTCTCTCTCTCTCTCTCCCTCCCTCCCTTCCTCTCTCTCTCTCTCTCTCTCTCTCTCATATTTCTGTGAGCCATCCAGGAGTTTTTGGAATCTTTATATACCAAACATAGAACATGTGAAAGCAAAAGTGCTAGAAATTTTTGTCTAGCCATTAAAAGTTTCCCTTAGCTGTTGGGAATTGTGATGGTTATTTTTTGTTTTGTCTTTGTTTTTTGTTAATCCTCATCCGAGGATATTTTTTCCCATTGATTTTGAGGGAGAGTGGAAGTGAGGGAGGAAGAGGGAGAAAGAGAGAGAGAAAAGAAAAAAACATCGATGTGAGAGAGACACATCAATAGGTTGCCTCCTGTATGCTCCCTCACTGGGGCCAGGAATAGAACCTGCAACCCATGTACATGTTCTTGACCAAGAATCGAACCCATGACCCTTTGGGGTGCAGGCAGACACTCTAACCACTGAGCAACACTGGCCAGGACTGTGATGGTTAGTTTTATGTGTCAACTTGGCTAGGAAAGAGTACCAGTTATTCAATCTAACACCAATCTTGGCGTTGCTGTGAAGATATTTTGTAGATGTAGTGAACATCTATAGTCTCCTGACTTTAAATAAAGGGAGTTACCCTCCAAACTGAAAGACCTTAAAACCAACATGGAGGAAAAATAAATTCTGTTTCAACACCGTAGCATCATCCTCTACCAGAGAATTTCCAGCATTCCAGTCTGTCCAACGGATTTCGAACTTGCCAGTCCCTCAAATTACATAAGCCAATTCTTTTAACTAAATATCCTAGTATATACACATACATATATAAATATATATATATATCCCTTACTGGTTTGTTTCTCTTTAAAATCCTGGCTGATAGATTGACCTACCTTTGAAACTAGCATTAGGCTGATCATGAAGCTTCTCTAAAAGTTCTGAAATAAACTTAACCAAAGAAGTAAAAGACCTATTTGCAGAAAACTACAGGACATTGAAAAAAGAAATAGAGGAAGATATAAAAAAGTGGAAGCACATACCCTGTTCATGGATTGGAAGAATTAACATCATTAAAATGTTCATACTACCCAAAGCAATCTACAGATTCAATGCAATCCCCATCAAAATACCAACGACATATCTCACAGAACTAGAACAAATACTTCAAAAGTTCATATGGAACCAAAAAAGTCCCCGAATAGCCACAGCAATTTTGAAAAGGAAGGACAAAGTAGGTGGGATCACAATACCAGATATCAGGTTATACTACAAAGCGACTGTAATCAAAACAGCCTGGTACTGGCACAAGAACAGGCATATAGACCAGTGGAACAGAACTGAAAACCCAGAAATGGACCCAAGGCAATATGCTCAATTAATATTTGACAAAGGTGGCAAGAGCATACAGTGGAGTAAAGACAGCCTCTTTAATAAATGGTGTTGGGAAAATTGGACAGCTACATGCAAAAAAATGAAACTAGACCATCAACTTACACCATACACAAGAATAAACTCAAAATGGATAAAAGACTTAAATGTGACCCGTGAATCCATAAAAATTCTAGAAGAAAATGTAGGCAACAAAATTTCGGACATCATACAGAGCAGAATTTTCACTGATACATCACCTAAGGCAACAGAAACAAAGGAAAAAATGAACACATGGGACTACAGCAAACTCAAAAGCTTCTGCACAGCAAAAGAAACAATCATCAAAATGGAAAGGCAACCCACTGTATGGGAGAACATCATTGCCAATGATGTATCAGATAAGGGGTTAATTTCCAATATATAGAGAGTGCTCATACAACTCAACAAAAGGAAGACAAAGAACCCAAATAAAAAATGGGCAGAGGAGTTGAATAGACACCTCTCCAAACAGGACATACAAATGGCCAAAAGACATATGAAGAAATGCTCAACATCACTAATCATCAGAGAGATGCAAATTAAAACAACAATGAGGTATCACCTCCCACCTGTCAGAATGGCCGCCATCAACAAATCATCAAACAACATGTGTTGGCGAGGGTGTGGAGAAAAGGGAACTCTAATACACTGCTGGTGGAAATGCAGACTGGTGCAGCCTCTATGGAAAACAATATGGTGTTACCTCACAAAATTAAAAATTGAACTTCCATTTGACCCAGTGATCCCTCTTCTAGGAATATACCCTAAGAAGCCTGAAACACCCATCAGAAAGAATATATGTACCCCCATGTTCATAGCAGCACTATTTACAATAGCTAAGATCTGGAAACAGCCCAAGTGTCCATCAGTAGATGAATGGATAAAAAAGCAGTGGTACATATACACAATAGAGTACTATGCAGCGGTAAGAAAGAAAGATCTCTTATCCTTTGAGACGACATGGAGGGACCTGGAAAGTATTATCCTAAGTGAAATAAGCCAAGCAGAAAAAGACAAATACCACATGATCTCACGTATATATGGAATATATTGAAGATAAGAGTCTGAGGAATACAGTAGACCCAGAAACATGGAAGTAGGGCACAGACTCACATCCCTCAGAAGAGGGGGTGGGGTGGGAAGAGATAAACCACAGAACTTATATGCATGTATGCATGACCAATGGACATGGACAAATAAGCCCGGGATGGGGCGGGGGTGGGGTAGGGAGGGTGGTGCCAATGGGGTAAAAAAGGAGAAATATCTGTAACAAAAAAATAAATAAAAGTTCTGAAATACTATTGTTATGCAGCAGGGGCAAGCTTCACTATTTTCTTAATTTCCCTGCCTATATGAACATACTAACTCTTCCCCTCTCTCCTGCCTGTATGATGTTTGCCTTCTTCTTAGATCTCCTCTCATCTCTAAGACTCAGAGGTGGTCACTTTTCTCCAAGGCAGTTAGGAACTTCCTTTTTGTCTTATCATAAGCTCTTCTACCTGCATCTTATAGTAAAAATTGTCATTCAGATCCTTAAGCAGTGTTTCTGATATATGAAAAGGAATTTGGAAATTTGGGAATTTGTTTTCTCTCCCACAAAAGCCTGACCTTCAAAATTATTGCCTTACTAGAGATTCAAAAAGCCTAATTTGAGGCTGAGTAATGACTTTATTGGTCTAGAAGCCAAATATTCTGGCCCTAAAGCACTGAAACCCATTGATTAGGTGGAAAGGAAATCACATGGCATAATGATTTCAAAGTAATTAAAAACAACTTGATTTAATATTTTTAAAAATACCCAATTAAGCCCTGACCAGTTTGGCTCAGCGGTTAGAGCGTCGGCCTGCGGTCCGGAGAGACCCAGGTTCGGTTCCCGCTAAGGGCACGTACTTCGGTTGCAGTTTGTCCCCGGCCCTGGTTGGTCGTGCGGGTGGCAGCCACTCGATGTGTCCCTTCACGTCGATGTTTCTCTCTCTCTCCCTCTCTCTCCCTCCCACTCTATCTGTACAAAAAAGGAAAAATATCCTCGGGTGAGGATAAAAAAAAAAAAAAAAAAAAATACCCAATTAATTCTGATTGGTTACATTTCCTTGTGATCCAATTGGTCTGAGCTTCATTTAGCAGCTTATAGTAATCAGCTGTGGTAAATGATATTATTTCATTACCCTTATTTTTTCCTTCCTCAGCCTAGACATGTTTTATTTTAATTAATTAATTTATTTATTTATTTATTTATTTTTGTTACACATGTTTCTCCTTTTTCCCCCATTGACACCCCTCCTCCTCCCTCCCCACCCTGTCCTCAGCTTTATTGTCCATGTCCACTGGTTATGCGTATATGCATATAAGTTCTGTGGTTTATCTCTTCCCTCCCCCCACCCACTCTTCTGGGGATTGTCAGTCTGTACCCTACTTCCACGTCTCTGGGTTTGCCCTGTTCTTCAGACGGTTATGTTCATTATATTCCACAAATAAGTGATATCACATGATACTTGTCTTTCTCTGCTTAGCTTGTTTCGCTTAGGATAATACTTTTACAGTCCCTCCATGTCGTCTCAAAGGATAAGAGATCTTTCTTTCTTATAGCTGCATAGTACTCCATTGTGCATATGTACCACTGCTTTTTTATCCATTCGTTTACTGATGGCATTTGGGCTGTTTCCAGATCTTAGTTATTGTAAATAGTGTTGCTATGAACATGGGGGTACATATATTCTTTCTGATGGGTGTTTCAGGCTTCTTAGGGTATATTCCTAGAAGAGGGATCACTGGGTCAAATGGAAGTTCAATTTTTAATTTTTTGAGGTAACACCATATTGTTTTCCATAGAGGCTGCACCAGTCTGCATTTCCACCAGCAGTGTAGTAGAGTCCCCTTTTCTCCACACCCTCGCCAACACTTGTTGTTTGATGATTTGTTGATGGTGGACATCCTGACAGGTGTGAGGTGATAACTCATTGTTGTTTTATTTTTATTTATTTTTTATTATTATTATTTTTTATCCTCACCCGAGGATATTTTTCCATTTTTTGTACAGACAGAATGGGAGGGAGAGAGAGGAAGGGAGAGAGAGTGAGAAACATCGACGTGAAGGGACACATCGAGTGGCTGCCACCCGCACGACCAACCAGGGCCGGGGACAAACTGCAACCGAAGTACGTGCCCTTAGCGGGAACCGAACCTGGGTCTCTCCGGACCGCAGGCCGACGCTCTAACCGCTGAGCCAAACTGGCCAGGGCTCATTGTTGTTTTAATTTGCATCTCTCTGATGATTAGTGATGATGAGCATTTCTTCATGTCTCTTAGCCATTTGTATGTCCTGTTTGGAGAGGTGTCTATTTAGTTTCTCTGCCCAATTTTTAATTGGGTTCTTTGTCTTCCTTTTGTTGAGTTGTATGAGCACTCTATATATATTAGAAATTAACCCCTTATCTGATGTATCATTGGCAATGATGCTCTCCCATACAGTGGGTTGCCTTTCGATTTTGGTGGTTGTTTTCTTTTGCTGTGCAGAAGCTTTGAGTTTGATGTAGTCCCATGTGTTTATTTTCTCCTTTGTTTTGGTTGCTTAGGTGATGTATCATTGAAAATTCTGCTGCATATGATGTCTGAAATTGTGTTGCCTGCATTTTCTTCTAGAATTTTTATAGATTCACAAGTTACATTTAAGTCTTTTATCCATTTTGAGTTTATTCTTGTGTATGATGTAAGTTGGTGGTCTAGTTTCATTTTTTTTTTTTTTTTTTTTGCATGTAGCTATCCAATTTTCCCAACACCATTTATTGAAGAGGCTGTCTTTACTCCACTGTATGCTCTTGCCACCTTTGTCAAATATTAATTGAGCATGATGTCTTGGGTCCATTTCTGGGTTCTGTATTCTGTTCCATTGATCTATCTGCTTGTTCTTGTGTCAGTACCAGGTTGTTTTGATTACAGTGGCTTTGTAGTATAACCTGAAATCTGGTAATGTGATCCCTCCAACTTTGTTCTTCTTTTTCAAGATTGCTGTGGCTATTCGGGGTCTTTTTTGGTTCCATATAAACTTTTGGAGTGTTTGTTCTAGTTCTGTGAGATATGTTGTTGGTATTTTGATGGGGATTGCATTGAATCTATAGATTACTTTGGGTAATATGGACATTTTAATGATGTTAATTCTTCCAATCCATGAACAAGGTATGTGCTTCCACTTTTTTATATCTTCCTCTATTTCTTTTTTCAATGTCCTGTAGTTTTCTACAAATAGATCCTGTACTTCTTTGGTTAAATTTATTCCTAGGTATCTTCATTGTTTTGCCGTGATGGTAAATGGGATTGTTTTTTCAGTTTCTCTTTCTGTGAGTTTATCATTGGTGTATAAGAATGCCATCGATTTCTTGATATTAAGTTTGTATCCTGCTACTTTGCCAAATTCATTTATTAAGTCTAGTAGGTTTTTGATGGCGTCTTTAGGGTTTTCTCTGTATAGTATCATGTCATCTGCAAATAATGACAGTTTCACTTCCTCCTTTCCAAATTGGATCCCTTTTATTTTTACTTCATGTTTGATTGCTGTGGCTAAGACTTACAGTACTATGTTAAATAAGAGTGGCGAAAGTGGGCATCCGGATCTTGTTCCTGTTCTTAAGGGAAATGCTTTTATTTTCTTCCCATTGAGTATGATGTTGGCTGTAGGTCTTGCATATATGGCCTTTGTTATGTTGAGATACGATCCCTCTATCACCACATTGCTGGGTGTTATTATCAGAAATGGATGCTGGATTTTGTTGAATGCTTTTTCAGCCTCTATTGATATGATCATGTGGTTTTTATTCTTCATTTTATTTATGTGGTGTATCACATTTATTGACTTGTGAATATTGTACCAGCCTTGCATCCCTGGGATGAATCCCACTTGGTCATGGTCAATAATTTTTTTGATGTATTGCTGGATCCGATTTGTTAGTATTTTGTTCAGGATTTTGGCATCTATGTTCATCAGAAATATTGGCCTGTAATTTTCTTTCTTTGTAGTGTCTTTCTCCAGTTTTGGAATTAGAATTATGCTGGCCTCATAAAAGGAGTATGGAAGTTTTCCTTTTTCTTTTTCTTGAATTTTTTGAAATAGTTTGAGGAGAATGGGTATTAGTTCTTTGAATGTTCAGTAAAATTCCCCTGTGAAACCGTCCAAGCCTGGGCTTTTGTTTGCTGGGAGAGTCTTGATTACATCTTCAATTTCTTTTGTTGTTATTGGTCTGTTCAAGTTTTCTATCTCTTCCTGGCTCAGTTTTGGGAGATTATGTGTTTCTAGAATTTTTTCCATTTTGCTTAGTTGTTGAATTTGTTGCCATATAATTGTTCATAATATTTGTTAATGATCCTTTGTATTTCTGTGGTGTCAGTTGTTACTTCTCCTCTTTCATTTCTGATTTTGTGTATTTGGGTTCTCTCTCTTTGTTTCTTGGTGAGTCTAGCTAAGGGTCCATCAATCTTGTTTATCTTTTCAAAGAACCAGCTCTTTGTTTCACTGATCCTTTGAATTGTTTTTTTGGTTTCCTTGTCATTTATTTCTGCTGTGATCTTTACTATTTCCTTCCTTCTACTTGTTCTGGGGTTTTCTTTTTGTTTGCTTTCTAATTCTTTAAGTGGTGAGGTTAGATAGTGTATTAGAAATTTTTCTTGTTTCTTAAGGTAGGCCTGTATTGCTATGAACTTCCCTCTCAGAATTGTTTTCGCTGCATCCCATAGATTTTGTGTTGTTGTGTGTTCGTTTTATTTTTTTTTTTTTTTTTATCCTCACCCGAGGATTTTTTCCATTTTTTGTACAGATAGAGTGGGAGGGAGAGAGAGGAAGGGAGAGAGAGAGAGAAACATCGATGTGAAGGGACACATCAAGTGGCTGCCACCTGCACGACCAACCAGGGCTGGGGACAAACTGCAACCGAAGTACATGCCCTTAGCGGAAACCGAACCCGGGTCTCTCCGGACCGCAGGCCGACGCTCTAACCGCTGAGCCAAACTGGCCAGGGCTGTGTGTTCATTTTCATTGGTTTCCAGGAAGTTTTTAATTTCTTTCTTGATCCCCATGGTAACCCATTCATTGTTCAATAACATGCTATTTAGCCTCCATGTTTTCAAATGTCTTTGCATGTTCTTGTTGCAATTGATTTCTAGTTTCATGCCGTTGTGATTTGAGAAGATGCTTGATGTGATTTCAGTTTTCTTGAACTTGTAGAGACTTAGTTTGTGCCCTAATACGTGGTCTATCTTTGAGAATGTCCCATGTGCACTTGAGAAGAATGTGAATTCTGCAGTTTTGGGGTGTAATTCTCTGTAGATATCTATTAAATCAATTTGTTCCAGTGCTTCATTTAGAATCTCTGTTACCTTGTTAATTTTTGGTCTAGATGATCTATCTAGTATGTCAGCAGGGTGTTGAAGTCCTTTGCTGTGATTCTATTGCTGTCAATTTCTTCTCTGAAGTCCTCCAGAAGATTTTTATTATATTTTGGTGCTCCTATATTGGGTACATATATGTTTACCAAGATTATATCTTCCTGTTGGATAGATCCTTTAAATATTATGTAGTGGTCTTCTTTGTCTCTATTTTGAAATCTATTTTACCAGATATGAGTATTGCTACCCCAGCTTTTTTTCTTTTTGTTTGCTTAAAAGATTTTTTTTTTCATCCCTTCACTTTCAACCTATGTGAGTCTTTTGCTGGGAGGTGGGTCTCTTATATACAACATATATGTGAGTCATGCTTACTTATCCAGTCAGCTACTCTGTGTCTTTTTTATCAGAGCATTCAAACCATTTACATTTAAAGTGATTATTGATATATACTTATTTATTGCCATTTTTTGTTTAGTGTGGTTATATTTTTCTTCCTATTTCTTCTACTAATTACAGCAGTCCTTTTAACATTTCTTGTCATGCTGGTTTGGTGCTAATATATTCCCTTAGCCTTTTTTTTTGTCTGGGAAGCTCTTTATTTGACCTTCTATTTTGAATGATAGCCTTGCTGGGCAGAGTAGTCTTGGACTCAGATCCTTGTTTTTTATGACCTTGATTACTTCATGTCATTCCCTTCTGGCCTGTAGTGTTTATGTTGAGGAGTCAGCTGACAGCCTTATGGGGTTTCCTTTATAGGTAACCTGTTGCTTATCTCTTGCTGCCTTTAGGATCCTCTCTTTGTCTTTAATTTTTGGCATTTTAATTATTATGTGTTTTGGTGTGGGCCTGTTTGGGTTCTTCTTACTTGGGGCTCTCTGTCCTTCTTGAACTTGAATGCCTTCTTCCTTCACCAAATTAGGAAAGTTTTCTGTCACTATTTCTTCAAATATATTCTCTAACCCTTGCTCATTTTCTTCTTCTTCTGGGACTTCTACAATGCAAATGTTATCATGTTTCCTGTTGTCCCATGGTTCTCTTAAACTGTCTTCCTGTTTTAAAATTGTTTTTTCCTTTTCTACCCTGATCTGGTCCTCAGCTTCCTCTACTCTGCTGTTTAGACCTTCCAATGTGTTCTTTATTTCTACTATGTCATTATTCATTTCCACTTGGTTGGTTTTCAATGTTTCTTTACCTTTACTCATGGTGTTGATATCCTTACTTATGCTGTTGAGCTTTCTCAAGATCATGGCTCTGAACTCTACCTCTGATAATTTGCTTAACTGCATTTCATTGATCTCATGTTCAACAGAGGTCTCTTGTTCTTTCATTTGGGATTTGTTTCTTTGTTTCACCACTTTGGTCATCTCAGTGGGTTTTGGAGCCTGCCAAATTTTCCCCATGGTTGTTGGTGTTCTGCTGTTTGTGGCTCCCTCTACTGGGTTTGGATGAGTGTGGGAGGACCCACGTTAAACACCATTATCAAGCCTTACTTTCCTGGGTAGAGTTGCAAGCCCAGGAAAGGTTCAGTTATCCTCTAGCTTTTTGCCTGGAGGCTATTAGTCTCAGTTACTTAGGGCCTTGGAATGTAGCCCTGGTGTTCTGCATAAGAGGATTTCCAGAGGGTGGGACAGATGCTGGTTGTTAATGAGCCTCAATTTGCATTTATTTGCGTCACCTGGAAAGGGCTGAATTTTTGAGGAGGGGCTGCTGCTTTTCCCCACAGCTCTGGGAAGGAGCAAGCTGGCCACCGTCCTTTGTGGCCACAACTCAGCACAAACTCTGAGTGCCCTCCAAATCCCGGGTGTCCCCACAGAGTTCCAGTCCAGTCTGCCCTCCCTCTGCTGGAGCCCCAGGTGAGTGGCTGTAGCCAATCCATTGCTGGGTTCTGGCCCTCTGTGCTGTGGAGCAAGTTTAGTATTTCATTCCCAAGAGCACTGTTCAGAGCTAAGACCACTGCTGTCTGCGGGCTCCCAGCCCTCCACCCTCTCGCACCTCTACAGATTCTACCGGTGTCCCTGGTTATATGGTCCTGTCCCACTGCTTTTCTGTTGCCTTTTTTCCCGATGATTTGTCTTTATTTTAGATGTAATTCCCGTTTGGTCCTGGGAGATTGTGTAGCTTCCACTCACTCCACCACCATTTTCTGTTTTTCCCTAGACATTTTTATCAGAGATACATCCAAAAATCACTAGCTTGGAATTTGGCCAATGAATGTTAGGAGACATAATAGGCATTACATTCAACCAGACTTTAAATGTGTACATATGGTTTGGTTTGCCCTCTTGCAATCCACCATGAAGGAACATTGTCCCACAGAGCCACAGCTTCTTCATACTGAGTCCCAGAATGAGAAGACATATGGAACAGAACTGAATCCAACCTACAACCTAGTGCCAAGCCCAGCCCAACCCAGCTCAACCCAGGTCAGCTGAGCCACACCCTATCCACAGACCTGTGAGCAAGAAACCAATGTTTGTTATTACAAGTCAACTGAGATTTCTGAGGGGTGTTTGTTATATACCATTATTGTAGCAAAAAGCTGACTAATACAGTAATCTTATAAATTATTATTGCATGCTCTATAGTTCACATAGTACATAGATTTAATTCAAATTATATAGCTGATTTTTTAGTTTAACCAAGACTCTCTATGAATTGGCAAAAAAAATGTTGTTTGTACTGAATAGTTTTTGTAACCACAGTACAGTGAATGTAGTGGAAATCTATCTGGTTTGTACTAGGAGTTCAGGAAACTAGCAAGGTCTTCACACATGCAAGGCTTCCTACTCCACCTTAGAATACAGCCACTGTTGTTGTTGTTCTTGTTGTTGTTGTTGTTGTTAATCCTCACCAGAGGACATTTCCATTGATTTTTTTTTTTTAAGAGAGTGGAAGAAAGAGAGAGAGAGATTGACCAGGGCTGGGGTCCGCAGGTCAACACTCTAACCACTGAGCCAAACTGGGCACAATGAATACAGCCATTCTTGACTGGCTTTATATTGGCCAAGAATGACATACCATCTAGTAGGTGGATAATTACAGCTTCCTAATGACCAGGTGTTCACTTATATACCACCAGCACTAGGGCAGCATCTTATCAATGTGAGAGGAGAATCAACTATGGATGAATCTTGGTATTTACCTATTCCCATAGGTATCTATCTGCTCCATCTTATGTTGACATCTGTGATGGCCTCCTAAATAACTCAGGTCATCGGAGGGTTGTTCTCTTCCAAGCCAAGATAACTCTGGCAAACTCTGTATAATGTGCACTGGGCACATTTCCTTGTTGAATTATCCAATTAAATCTGATAATGAGAGCACATTGACACAGTCAAACACTCAGGTGAATAAAGGATTCACTTTGAAGTGCAGAAATTTCTGGAGTCATCTGTGAATTAACAAGTGATGATTCTCACTGCCATCATCCTGGGAGGAAGAAACTTTAGAAGAGGTAAACTAGAGCTGGGCATGCTTGAGGCTTTTTCTGGCATGATTTCAAGGAGATAAAAGGTGGAGGCAGTTTCCAGTGTTTGTCTGAGCCACCAGTCTTTTTAGAATGAAGGTAATTAATTCTAAAAGTCAAAAATAAGATTCAATTCTTAATCTTATTCCTCTGAACTCTAAGGGGACATAGAGAGATGAACACAAACCTAGGTGCCAGCACTCCTCATTTCTGATCTTCCCCTCTGCAGAGCCCCTCATGCACAACCTTGCACAAACTTGGACTTTTTTCATCTCAATTCTCACTCTGTAACACAGGCAATAATTGACTGGTCCCCCATTATGACCATAGTACATATTACCAAGCACCAACAAAACTTAGTGCAAATAAAAAAAAACCATCCAGAAATACAAATTTTGGTAATGGCTGTTATTTAAATATGTTGCATACATTATGAAACACCTGCCAGTCACACTGGCCGTCTCTACAATGAGGGTATCATTACTAACAGTGGTTTGGCACTTGACAAATGCCAACCTGTACTATTATTAGCCTGCACTGTCTCCCCATCTAGTCTGTGCATCTTTACAAATAAGGACCATTTCTTAATGCTCTTTTAATCTTCATTACCTAGCACAGTATGGAAAGCACGAAGTAGGTGATCATTGATTGTATAATAAAAGTAGCTAATAGCTGCCATTTATTGATCCCTTCCCATGTGTCAGACCCTGTACCAGCCATTTTACAAATATTATCTCTAATTTGTACACTTAAACTATGACTCCAAAAGAAAAAATTCTCTCCATTTTACAGATCAAGAAACTGAGGGTCAAAGAGACTGTCTGCAAAACTAAGCTGAGGCGATACTGCTACTTTAATAAAAATGAGTATGCATGTAATGAATAAAATATGCTTTACATATTAGATGGGTATGGTTAACAGTTTAGAAAAGCAGGAACTAAATAACATATCAGTAATAACTGTTTATTGCTGACATATTCACTATCCTCATCAACTATTTATTCAGTATCTGCTAGAATCAGGGAGCTGCCTTGGGTGTTACTTTACCTCAGACCATCAGTGTCTAGAAAAAGAAATCAAACATGTGACTATTCATTTCTTTTTTTAATTTATTGGGGTGACATTGGTTAGTAAAATTATATAGGCTTCAGGTGTACAATCCTGTAAGACATCATCTGTATATTCTATTCTGTGTTCACCACCCAAAGTCAAGTCTCCTTCCATCACCATTATCCTCCCACCCCGC
The DNA here is from genome assembly GCF_014108415.1 of Molossus molossus. NCBI lineage: Eukaryota > Metazoa > Chordata > Mammalia > Chiroptera > Molossidae > Molossus > Molossus molossus. The sequence goes on along the minus strand of NW_023425401.1, from coordinate 35,441,067 downwards.
CTTACCCTCTTCAACCTCCCCCCACCCCCCTTTCCTATGGTAATCACCATAAACCAGTTCAACCACATAAGACATCTGACTGGTCTCAATCTTTCCTTTCAAATCATTATATCTAACCTATAACGGGGGTTTTTTGGTCAATTTCATGCTCACTTGCTATTGAAATCATGTCTTACCAAATCATATCTATATTTTACACACTAGTTATGCCCATATTAGCTCAAGAAGAAACATATAAAAGCAAGAAAGAGCGAGAATGTGGGAGCAAATGATCCGATAAAGTTTTGAAACACTTGAACTGTTTAAATGTAATAATAAAGTCATTACATTAAGAGGCTAGAAAATAAATTGGTTTTTTCAAGTTGTGAAAATGATACCCCTAAATTATATGAGCTGGGTGTTACTTCTCCACTGATCTCTTCACGATCGTAACCTGATAACGTGGGTAAGTCATTTAGATGAGTTTTGTCCTTGGGACAGCTGTTCACAATCTGGAAAGGACCATCTATCTAACCACTGTCTTTTTGCCTACGAGGAAACCAAGAAGCGACAGATTGAGGTTTTGTCAGCTGGCCAGTGTCTCAGGTGCAACTGGAGACCAAGCTTTCCTTCTCAGACCCCAGCCCCAAATTTCTAAATTATACTTTTAAAAATGCACTATCCTTTTCTTATGGAATAATTAAAAATATAATATAAGCCTAAACACAGGTATTTTTCTTCAGTCATTAATTAGCCAGTCCTTTGAATAGTAAGCCTTGAAAAATATGTAGCAAATCTACTTTTCAAAATCCGGCTATGCCTTTCCACAGCCGCAGGGTCACCCAGCAGCCCTTTCTTGTTCACAAAGACTCTCACACTTAATGTTATATTTCGTTCTCACTACAATCCTGTGAGCTGTGATTGTGTTCTTGACGTGGTAGATGAGGAAAGTGTGGATCAAAGAGACTAAGTTATCCAGCTGGTGGGTGGCAGCAGCAGACTCTGGAATGGCTTTATAAACTTGACCTCATTGCTTCCTCCATGTCGATACATTTCCTAATTCTTCTCACGAAAGTGGTGCCTGTGTCCCAGGGAGTCCAAGCTCCCCCTTCCAGAGCAGAGAGTTTTGGCCAGGAGGCGGCTGCCTGGCCTGGAGCGACATGCCCAGCCTCCGCCCGCTTGGGTGGGGCCCTGTGATAAGCACTCATTAGCGCAGTGTGAGCAGAAGCCTGTGTGTCAGAGAAGATATGCCTTCTCTGCTCTCGCCCGGCCCGCTGGCTTGTGTTGGGCCTGAGTGTCCTTGGAAGGCACACGCTGGAGGTGCCAGAGCTGCTGAGCCTGGGTCTCTGAATAACACCGGAGCGAGTGTGCCTTCCACCGCTCTGCTTTGTTAACCAGCAGTATACACAATGGATTATTACATGAGCAAAAAAATATATATATATATTTCTTGTGAAAGCCAATGAAATTGCGGTGCTTGTCTATTATAGCAGCTAGCAGAACCCTAACTAAAATGAATATACTTTTTTTTGTTAATCCTCACCCGAGGATATTTTTTTCCATTGCTTCCCAGAGAGGGTTAAAGGGAGGGAGGGAGCAGGAGAGAGAGAGAGAGAAACATTGATGTGAGAGAAACACATGGACTGGTGGCCTCCCCATACGCCCCATCCAGGGCTGGAGATCAACCCAGGTATATGCTCTTGACCGGGAATTGAATCCTTGACCCTTTGGTCCACAGGTCAACACTCTAACCATTGAACCACACCAGCCAGGGCTGACTATACTTTTTATTAAATAATAGAATTCAGATCTCGGTTATTTCTGTCAGATCTATAAATACTTGTTTACTAACTCACTGACTAATTTTGCTAAATGGGAATGACTCTGGAGGGTCATTTTCCAATGACCTCCCTTTCTGTTCCTCGGTTTTCCACTAGTTTAAGGTTAATGAAAATCACTTTCCTATATTTCTACGTACGGCACCCAAACAAAAGTGTCATAAAAGCATCTTTATGGCATAGTTATTTGTAATATAAACAGATACCTGACCCCCCAAAAAATTTTAAAGACTTCCCTCTTTTATTTATTATTTTTTATCCTTACCCGAGGACATTTTTGCATTTATCTTTAGAAAGAGCAGGAGAGAGAGAGGGAGAAAGAGAGAGGGAGAAACATCAATGTGAGAGAGACACATCTAGTGGCTGCCACCCACACAACCCCAACCAGGGCCAGGGACAAACTGCAACCGAGGTACGTGCCCTTAGCAGTGGTTCTCAACCTGTGGGTCACGACCCCTTTGGGGGTCGAACGACCCTTTCACAGTGGTAGCCTGAGACATAAAAGTAGCAAAATTACAGTTATGAAGTAGCAACGAAAATAATTTTATGGTTGGGGGGGTGGTCACCACAACATGAGGAACTGTATTAAAGGGTTGTGGCATTAGGAAGGTTGAGAACCACGGTCTTAGTGGGAACCGAACCCAGGTCTCTCCGGTCTGCGGGCAGATGCTCTACCCGTTGAGCCAAACCAGCCAGGGCTAGACTTCCTTCTTTTAAACCTTTCCATCTTCAAAAACATCTTTTGAGCAAAATGTGCATCTCTGCCTGGGGAAGGGGTGGTGGCCTGGAATTAACCACTGAGCATTTATTATCGCTCATGAGTAGAGCTCATCCTGGGCTCCCCTGCTGGTTGGTGGCCCTCAGAGCCTCAGCACTGAGGTTGCTCCCCTCAGGGACCCACAGGACCTTTGTCTGGACATCAGTTTCCAAATGTAGCCCAAGCCCTGGCCAGTTTGGCTCAGCGGTTATAGCATGGGCCCGCTGTCCAGAGAGACCTGGGTTCGGTTTTCGCTAAGGGCACGTACCTCGGTTGCAGTTTGTCCCCAGCCCCAGTTGGGGTTGTGTGGGAGGCAGCCACTCGATGTGTCCTTTGCACGTTGATGTTTCTCTCTCTCTCTGAACAAAAATGGAAAAATGTCCTTGGGTGAGGATAAAAAAAATAAAAAATGTAGCCAAAAACACATGCTAAGAACTCAAATCACTCACATTTCCTCACCGCACAGTGGGTCTGAGGGCCCCACCCCTTACATTCCCGTGATGTGGTCGCTCCAAGAGTGAGGAGCGGGAGAAATGACACTCGAGAAAGGGACCCAGAGAAATTACTCTGACAACTCCCTCCCCAGCCTGAGCTTTCTACTTCCCTTCTCCCAGCAGTGTCAAGGTGTTGCTCCTCTTAATATTTCAAGCCTAAAACCGGAATCCAAAATCTGAGGAGAAGGAAGGCTTTGCCAGCAGAGCGGTCCCTATAGCACATGATAAACGCGTCAAGTGCTTTTCGGAAAAAAATCCTGAAAGCCAAATTTGGTCACTGGAGTAAATCCCCATAGAAAAAGAAATAAATCTCTGTGACATCTGCTAATGTTCACCGTTTCCTTAAACACCTCTTCCTGTCCACTTTCCACACGTCCTGCCTCCCTCTCCCGATGCTCCTTTTGTTCCGTGGTCCCCGGCCTTCAGGGAGCAACCCGGGGGGCGGAGGGTGCCAGGCGCACCGAAGCTACTGCATCCAGCCGTGTGTCAGCACACTGGGGAATTAAAGCTCCTGGCCTAGGGTCTGAGAGGAAAATCAGTGTAAGCAAAATGATGGATGGTTTTTAGTTTTTTTTGTTTTTTTTTTCATGCCTTATTCATTCAGGTGCTCAAAAAGCATTTGCCATTCACCAATGGTGTTAGCACTGCTTAGAACAATGGAGAAATCAAAATAAAAGACACGAGGCCTGTTTCCCTAGCCAGGCACAAGTTATATGCTTAAGGACCCCAAACAAACTAGACAACTAAAACATAAAGAATGAGAGAATCAACTCATGAAATGGGAAAGATCCACATATTGGAACACAGGATGTACATGAGTCAGAAAATGTATGCCCTTATTTTTGTTTGTTTGTTTGTTTGTTTGGGGGAGGATTGCCTTCAGGTGAATTAGCAGGAATCACACGTTGTATGTCATGTGGCATGTGACACCTGGGGAGACATCCCTGGGCTGCATGCATCATGAGTCAGACTCTAATTATAGCCCAGATTCGGATTTGTTCTCCTCCACTTAAGAAGTGGGTGGGACGGCAGGGAGAGTCTAGTGGAAATCCACAGAGGTGATGAAGGCCTGCAGAAGAGGGTTCTGAAGGAGCTGATGGCAACAGTAGGCCCTCGTCACAGCTGGAGTCACATTCAGCTCTACCACGAATCAAACCACATTCCCCAAAAGAGTCCCAAAGAGTCTGTCCAAATGGAACTTCCACCATGGAACTTCTACTGCTTTCTGGCTATTCTGATGTCAGAATGGGCCAATCCAGAGCTGCCCACATGAGTCACCTTGAACTCCACCTGCTTTGCATTATTACCTCTTGATTCTCTTCCCTGGAGGTTCTTCATACATCTGGACTGCATTGTAGCATGATATGCTTCTCATTTTCCCCGCAAACATCCCTGATTGAAGGCAGATGACACCTGACCTTAAGCTCACCTTTAGGAATCTGTGCTAAGCCTGGTTTAGCACAGCTAGGTTATAGCATGGATGTTATTCCTATCTTCTGACCCTGTGGGTCGTGAGTTATTTTATAGAACTCCAGCTGTTGTACATTGCCAGGGCAATCAGAACCAGATTGAAATGCTGTTTAAGTTAAACATCTACATAATTAGAGCCTAAATCCAACTATTAAGAAAAAGCACACCTTTAGAAGTCCTTAGGAACACGATAGACACTCACCTGCCTTGGCTATTTAAATGCAGTTTTCCATAAAAGATGATTTCTTAATGTTTTCTCCAACACTATAAGTGTATATACCTTTAGGTGGGCACTGGCATTTCTTTGAGTTCTTACTTCCTCCTTTGTCCATGTGTTTAGAGATTCTGGGAATGACAAGGAGGTGGAAAATCTGCAAATAAACTTGGAGCTACCATATGGTCTTCCATGGGGCTGGAACTGTCCCAGTAATTTTTAAATCCGATTAAATGTTTATTTCAATGCATGTCATTGGTGTGAAATAAAATTCATTGGCTTGATTCTTATGGCATTCTCTTTGATGTCTTCCATCATCTTCATCACCGTCACCTTTACCACTAAACTATATTGAGCTCTTGCTCTATGACAGGTTCTGTGCTTGGTGCTTCATATGTAGCATCTCTTAGAAATCTTACAACTCCATTAGGCAGATACTATTAGTGCTCCCAATTTGCATATGAGAACATTGAGACTGGGAGGGGTTATATGAGTTGCCCACTGGTAATGATGATATCTTTTTTTTTTTTGGTCCAACCTAAGGTATCTGATAAGGAATCACTTCTCTAACTTGGGGCCTCATATTAATGGGGTGATTTTTACATTTCTTGCATTTATTTCAAGTGAATGAAGCACAATTAGCCCTTTACTCACAAAGCCTCTCTATGCTGGCTATTTTGATGTCAGAATGGGCCATCATTCTCTCCCCTCTGCGCCCAATGCCTGCTATCTCCTCATTCCCTCCTCTCATTCACACTTCTATTCTCATCACCCCTATGTGCGGGGTTTCCAGACACCTTTCCTCCCATCCTTCTCCTCCTACTACCACCATGAATGGCAAACATTTCTCTGCTTTCAAAAACTATTGGCCAAGTTTCCAAACTCGACATGAAGTAGGAAAAAATGTCCAATTATCTGGAGCATTTTATGCACCTGACACCATCACAGATTAGTGGCATCGGACTGCATATCCAGTAAGGACTTCTGCAACATGCTGTTGCAATTACCACATGGGAATGTGCAGGCCAGGACCCCGCACAGCTATTCAATCACTGCCACACTACAACATGCAGAGCAGTAAGAACTTAGAATGCCCTAGGAAGAGAATGCTGCATCTCATTAGGAAATGACATTGTGACTTTCCTGGGAACGACAGCTCGGGCAGGAAAAGATTATGGCCTGGATTTCTAATTATCACCAGTGTAGTTATTCTAATTTTCCATCTGCACGTCAGATCTATGATTAATAAAATAAAATAAAAATCCTTGAAGATGGTTTGACTGAGGCATGGCCTAAAATAGTGCCTATATAGTTCAGATGCCTGATCATCCATGAGAACGTAGTTGAGGGATAGAGCGAAGGAACTCTCTAATCGTTAACTCAGACATTGAGTTGAGACCAAGGGAAGTCGGTTCAGTTGGAAAGGCCTATGGTACATGGCCTGAGACAACTGAAATAGCACCTATCAACTCTGCTTCTGGAATTTTCTCCCTACTTCCGACTGTCGCAGGGACCACTAAGCACTGATCTCCTTCTACGCTGCTAAGGGCTCCCAGCCATGTCTTCCTTCCCTTCCCCAGTCCCAGACCGGGACCTCCTCTCCTCTCTGACTCCTGTCACCTGTTTGAGGGCCTCATTGCTAACATGTGCTTCTGACTTTGTTCTGGAACTCTTACCATCCAACTAGTGAAACAGACCTCTGAAGACCTTCTTTTCTGACTGATCTTTTCCATCTTCTAGTTCAGTTACAGTGGGATATTGGCTAATACCTCTGCTTAGTGATATAATATTAGAAAGTAGAGGAATAAAACAACAATTTAGAAGTCCTGTAATAGAGTCTTATGTCCCATCTCCTGACCAGCTAAAGGCTTTGAATACCCCTCAAAATATGTATGAGTTTAGTACTGCAGCGAAAATCTGTTCTGTGTGACCATTATACAAGCAACGCTGATCATCAAATTGTAAGTTCAGGGATAGTCACGGGTCATGAAGACAGTACAAGAGTGACTGGGCCACTGTCTACAATGAACATCTCCAGAAACACCACCAACACTACCTGGGAAGATTAGAATGGATCATACTCCTTTTCCCACTTTTCGGGAGACATTTCAGTATCTTAGTAAGGACAACATTTATATTATTGCCACCTACAGTTATACACTGTGGCAGAGACAATGTTACGTGTTCATAAAACCTCTTTTCTTTTTCTTCTAGGCCTAACACTAGACCACATTTTCCTTCCACTGAAGGGGAAGCCGCAGAACTAAGTTATGGCCAATGGGATGTGGGCAGAAGTGATGCCCTGGGTCAAGCCCCTAAGCCTCCTGTGCCCGCCACCCCTTCTCCTCCTTGTCCTCATTGAACCGCAATAGGAACAAGAAATGAACTCTCCTTGTCCCAAACACCCCCCCAAATATCAGTGGCACGTTACAACAGTTAGCCTGATTAACAAACGCACTTCCCTTGCATTCAGAAAGGTTCACTGAGTACCAATGAGATAATTGGCACAGCCAATGCCAGCACACACGCACAATTAATTATGTGGGGTTTGGCTTCAAGGTAGATGCCAATTACACCCTTATTTTCAAGCAGGAAATTTTTGGCATCTTGTTGTTGTGAAATATCTACTTTTCTTACCATCTTCCTGTTTTGCTTCCTGAATGACACCGACATCCTTTGTGGAGCTGTGCTCTTTCAGCCCACCTTTGCGGCCTGACGAGACCCCACCGCTCTGCGCATGGCATTCTACAACCACTCAGGGGTTTTCATCTGAGTGAATTCAAACAAAAGAAACGTGGTGGAGGCGGCAGTAAAGTAATCTCAGGCCCTTGGGTTCCTTGGCCTTTACTCAGGGCGCATGTCCTCAGCCAAAGCACTTAGGACTCAGACCCTTGTAGGAGTCTACAGCGTCAGGGAGGGAGGGGATGACTTAAAACAGATGAGGGTTTTAAGTTCAGCCTGTGCTCAGCAGTTAAATTCAATTTAGAGACTTCCCAAAACCTTTCTGAAGTTACTAAAGGGCCATAAGAAATCAGCTTCTTTCTCTTTGTGGTTGCAGATTTAATTCCGCAGTTCGCGGAGCTGCGTCAAAGTGCTTGCGTAAGTCACACTCACTGCAGGCCCGGGCCGACCGGGGCGAGGGTGGTGCTGTCTGTTGTTAAATACTTACAGTGATTCCACAAACATCCAGCCCCCACTGTTGTGTTAGATGTGTGGGCTGTGATTCCTGCCCCCGGAGAGTTCGAAGATGTGTGGTAAAGCATTCACTGAAAATGCCTTAGAAAGGGAAATACTAATTCTGGACCCAGCGCCGCAGAGGTTACGCTTGGGAAGCCCATCCCTGGAAGGAAAGACTTGAGAGTCTCCGGGAAAGACTTGGGTAGAGCTGCAGGACTGAGAGGCGTGCCGGAGTTGGGAGGCACTTCCTGCTGAGATCACATTGCCTGCCTCCCTGTGGTCAGCACCAGCCTTTTCAGGCACCACAGAGAATCTGCCTGCCCCTAAATTGCTCCTCACGACACAAACGCAGGTTTAGGCTTACATCCTGGGAGACCAAACGCTCTAACACCCTGAACCCTTGTACACCTTCTTGGTGTGCTGCACTATTGTTTTTTCTTTAATACCAAAACTTGAAAGCTAGAAATATGGTTCCCATTCCATGATTAATTGGTTAGTAATGTGACCGGAACAAGACCCTTCTTCTCATTTACTTCTGTGAATTGGAGAGTCTGTTACATGAAGCACACAATAAGTAAGTGTTGATTTGAAATCCCCTAACTTCTTCATCATTTGTAAGAATATTTAAAATAGAAAATTTTCTATAGAATAGTGCTTCCTAACCCAGGAGAACAACAAAATCACCAGGGAAAATTTTCTTTTTTCTTTTCTTTCTTTCTTTCTTTCTTTCTTTTTTTTCTTTATTGGTTTTAGAGAGAGAGGGAGAAGAAGGAGAGGGAGAGAGAGATAGAACTATTAATGAGAAAGAACATCAACTGACCACCTCCCACGTGCCCCCCACTGGGGATTTGGCCCACAACCTGTGCATGTGCCCTGACCAGGAATTGAACTGGCAGCCTCTTGGTGTGTGGGTCAACACTCAACCACTGAGCCACACCAGCTGGGTAAAGATTTCCTTTCTTTGTTAAGATAAAACAACACAATTATTTGTCTTTAGTTATCTTTTCTTTAAGGTACAACTTACATGTAAAATACACAGATCTTAAGTGTAGAGTCAATGTATTTTGACAAATACAACTCCATGTCAATATCACCCCAATCAAGACACAGCGTTGTCATCATCCCAGAAGTTCGCTTGTGCCCCCTTCCCAGTTAACCATCCCTCCTCTCAGTCAACCATTCTTTGATTTCTGTAATTATCTAAACGGAATTAAAAGTATTTACTCCTTAACATCTGGCTTTTTTCACTCATAATGTCTATAAAAGCCAGTAATTCTTTCCTTTTTATTGTTAGTGGTATTCCATTGGGTGAATATACCTACTGTGGACTAACCTGTGTCTCCCAAAATGCTTATGTTGTATCCCTAATAGCCAATAGGATCGTATTTGGAGATAGAGCTTCCTTAATTAAGGCTAGACAAGGTCGTATGGGTGGAGTCTTAATCTGATAGAACCAGTGGCCTTCTAAGAAGAGGAAGAGAGAGCTCCTTCTCTGAGCGCACTGACGGAGGTCAGGCCACCAGAGGACAACGGAAGGCTGCTGTCTGCAGGCCAGGAAGAGAGCTCGCACCAGAAACTGAACTGGTCAGCCCCTTGATTTTGGACTTCCCAGCCTTTGGAACAGTGAGAAATAAATTCCTGTTGTTTAAGCCACCCAGATTATGATCTTTTCTTATTTGAAAATTTTTCAGCAAGAATTCACTTAAATATATGTCAGTTTCATTCTTTCCTCACCTTCCAGGACTCCAATTATATATACATGTTAAACCTCTTGACATTTTCTTACAAGTTATTGATGTTATTAAATCTTGTTACTCTCTCTGTTTCAGTTTGACTAATTCCTATTGACTGGTCTTAAAGTTTACTAATTCTTTCTTATGCTGTGTCCAAATTGCTATTAGCATACTCAATGAAATTCATATGTATATGTGTATGTATGTGTGTGTGTTTGTGTGTGTGTACACACATACACATATATATATATTTCAGTTTAAAAATTTCCATTTGGCTCTTTTAAAATATTTTTCACTTCTTATTTAAAATATCTACCTATCATCCTTGATGTCTGTATTCCATGTAAATGCTTTAATGTATTTTTAAATTTTAAGTCCTTGTGGACTAATTCTTAAAACTGAGTCATCTGTGTGTCTGCTGTTTTCTCTTGATTACAGATCACATTTTACTCCTTCATTATATGTCTTGTAAGTTTTTAATTGTATTCTGAACATCATGTAAAAAAGATTTAGAGAACAAACAGAACATTATTTTATTTTATTTTTCTTTGCTCTGTATGGTAGTTGTGTTGGTAGTTACAGCAAGGCACAGTATTTATAGCGTAGATTTCTCCTAGATTTGACTTTAGGAGAGGCTGGGTCACAGCTTTAGTTATATTGATGTCATCTGGATTAACATAACTCCCCAATTTGATTTAAGTTTATAATTTCCATATGGTTATTTTTATATTTAAATTTTATTGAAAGGTATATAATAAGCATCTTTATATACTTGAAGAGCAAATAGTTCCAAAAATTCTTCAGATCACAGCTTTCAGTCAGAACAGGAGTGGGATCAACGACAATGTAAATATATTGAATATCCTCTACACTATGGGCACTGAACTATGTTCTGGGAACACAAAAAAACTATACAGATAGTCCTTGCCTTCAAGGGTGTTACAATCTAGTTGGAGAAATAGGACAGATACCTAAAAACTCAAATAATATGGTAAAGTAGGTTTTTAAATATGCCAAATGAGTGAGACCATAGACATCCACCACGAGCTCTGATAATTAGAAAGGACGACATGTGGAAGACAAGATTTTAAAATGAGTCTAAAAGAAAATATAAGGTAAATGACACAGGTCAGGGAGGCCTTTTTGAGAGAGAAGATGCCATGAACAAAACATGGTACCTATTTAAGAAGATGAGAAAAATTACAAAGTTTGGAAAACATCATATTTTGGAAGGTCTAGGAATTTGGTTTTATGGGGACATTAACTCAAATCCTAAGACCAGTTGTTAATGTGGTAGCCATGCAATCAGAGCCAACTTTGCAATATTCGATCTTACATCAAATTATGAATAGTGGCAATGTTTCTTAGGCAGATACTAAAGCAGTAATTCCAATCCAGGGGAGTATGAAAGAATCACCTGGGAAAGCTTTCAAAATACATGTGCTGGGTATCACCTGGGTCAAATGAGTTAAATCTGAGGTTGGGTCCAGGCATGGCTATTTTACAATGACTTCCTGAATGGTGCCCACTAACTCAATTTTTATCTCCCACCTCCCATCCCCAGTGAGAATCTTTAGACACGAGAAAGCCACTAGAGAGGACAGCAGGTTCACTAGGAGAAAGGCCCAGAAGAACTAGAGGTAAAAGTGTGGTAAGTCAGATGGGAAAAAGCAAAACTGTCTAATATCACATACTGCAAAATAACATACACTGTCATTTATGTCTAGAGATTAGCATTTAATAGAAAGATTATATTAAAATGTTTCATGTGTGTCTAACATATTAGCTCTAAAAATATAAACCTCTAAAATATATTGATGTGGTGGAGAACTACATTAGCAGTAACTTTAAAGACAAAGGGGAAAATGGTTTTAAAGACAAAGATTTGTCTATCTAAATGCTATCTAAAATACAAAATAAAAGAGAGGGACTCCATTTGGAGCCATGTGTTTTTCTAAACCACAAGAACTATGAGGAAGAGCCAATAAACATCAGTGTTTTAAATGCCAAATTAGAATGAATAAATAAATGACCTTCCCAAGGGAAAACTGACTCCTTTGAAATTTTAGCAAATAGAGTTATAAGTGCCAGATTTCCTTATTCATGGAAAACTCAGCTTCATTAATATTGAACTTGCCATTTATCTACATGAGTAACAGAGATCTTCATGAAAAGGGAGATTCAATAATTAGCATTTAGCTCTTCATTAAAACATATGAATAGCAAGGGAAAAAAAAAATCAACTTAGTCCTGAAGTCCGCAAACATAAAAAATTGTCTTTTATTATCAGAACACCATTTAAGGAAAGTTCAAAATACATTTTATGAAAAGCATCTAACAAGTGAGCACTATGTTTAATTGATGTGAAAAGTTTTATTCTATTTAATAAGACACTCCAAACCCCATTCACAGACCTAACTTAAAAAATACTGGAAATCTCTAAGCCAGACAAAGAAGCAATCTAATGAGTAGATGTTCTCCATAGGGACTGACCCAGGGTTGAGCAAACTGCTAAGAAATCCATACTACAGCTCTCATGGTCTGGCCTCCCACCCACGAGATCATTGTGAGGAATAGCTCCTCTCCCAATTAAGCATGCATGGAGGGTCTGGCCCTCTGTGCAGTACACAGCAGAAGCCCTATGCGTGTGCGGTGCCAATGCAGGCTATGAGGATGTGCCCATTGTGAAAGGCTAGACATCGGACCAGCAGGGGATAACAGCGGTGGGAGAGACAGACTGGGCCCCATATGGCTCTGCAGTGCCTGGGAGAGGTGAGAAGGAAGAAAACAGGGGAGATTTAGGTTACTCTTAGGCAGTAGTTCCTAAACTTGTTCAGGTGCCAAAGCCCCTATTGGTCTGTTTCATTCCAACATATAAACTAAGATCTGTTTCACTGGCAGAAAATATGACTCTAGTATAGATATACATTTTATTTGTATATATAAGTATATATGTGCATAAAGACATATATGCTATACAAAATTATTATTACCATCTGTCTAGAAAAACAAGATGTGCACTAGCTTTGGCTGGGCAGTTCAGATGGTTGGAGTGTTGACCCAGGTACAAAAAGGTCATGGGTTTGATCCCTAGTCAGAGAACGAACACTGATGTTTTTCTCTCTTTCCCTTCCTCTCACTCTCTAAAAAAAGAATCGATAAAAACATATCCTCAGGTGAGGATTTAAAAATAAAACAAGCTGTACACCAAACACAAGGGACTATTTCTCCCTTTTCCTATTAACATTGATTGGCTTGTTCATTTTGTCATCTGCTAGTGTGCACAACCAGGAAAGACATCACAAGTGCCAAAGATTTGAGGAATCATTTATGAGAGTAAAACATGAAATCAAGAAGATCATTCATTAACTTACATTTTTCTGAGATTGGAAGGAGGCTGCTATAATTATATTTTAGTGAAAATTAGCTTGGCCCGTCATAAGGAACACCCGTAATTTGTTAAGATCCTTGGACAGTAAACAACTAAAACCTATCTGAACTAGCCTGAACAAAAACAGGGGAAATTACTATAAGGATATGAGTATATTTTGGAATACAAGGGCACGAATAAAAAAATTAAAAAAAGATTCACAAATTGTTGGAACCAAGAACTGCGAAGCCAGAAGGAATCTTTTTCTATATATTAGTTCTGTTTTCCTCTATCTGAATCTCTCTCTCTCTCTCTCTCTCTCTCTCACACACACACACACACACACACACACACACACACACTCACACACACTTCGCCCTCACTCACAAGAGTTCTCTGTCTCTCCATCCTTCCACCCATAAAGCAATAGTATATGATAAATTTCACAACTCCCAAAGTTACTACCAGAGATAGGATCTGCTGTTTGCTACAAGGAGAAATGTATACGCCTGGCTCACTACACACAAATCTCCAGTCATTTACTGAACTCTACGTTGGGACTGCCTTCCACTGGGCCTCTGAGAAACAGGAGAGAGTGGATATCATCTTCTTCATGATCATCAAATCCTTAATCCGTTATGCAAAGAGCTTTTATTTACAAATGCTTCAGCTATGCATGTTTTAGGTTCTGGGAGTGGCAGCGGGAATAGACTGAGGTCCTGTTCTTTGGCATTTGTGAGAAGTTACTGATCAGATAGAGCTCAGCTCTGTAAACACCTCAGTTGTGGATTGCCTTACAGGGTACCTGAAGGGAGCTGCTGCCCTCCCCTCCGTGATGGGAAATATATGGAAGCCCCCAGCATCCCCTAATACAGGCTCCCACACTTGGACTGTCCTATCAACAAGCTAAAAACAACCATGTCCTTAGGACAGGAGTAAGAAGCCATGGTGAATGAGGTCTAATGCCTGGAGGAGGAAGCCAGGCAGCTGCGGAGCTGGCTCAGCCTGCAGAGCCCGGGGCAAAGGATTACACTGCTTCTGAGGCTCCAGACTTGTCCATATTCACAAAGAATTTCAAGTGAAAGAGGGACCTGATGCTGAACACTATAATCCACCCAGTTGGCACTGTCATGTCTAACTCACCTGTGAGCACTGAGCTACCTAACCAGGTTAGGCAGCCGTCATGCACCGTGGCCGAGGACAACTCCAGTCATCCGTGAGACCTATGACTTTCCCGTACTTCCAAAGGGAGTTGCCTTGCTTTGCTGGGGGTTTATTTTGGCTGGGGGAGAAGGTGGTAAAAAGGTGACTGAAGTATGAAAACTAACAAATTGCTGTCTTGTGCAGAAGGGAAATAATTTAGGTTACACTTCAGGCATGTGTCAGGAGACTCTTGACTACATTGTGTAGTTGGTCAATGTAGCAGATGCCTTTGGGTAGAACTGAAAATTTCTAGATGCTCTTGCTCAATGTGTCCACATGCCCCATGATACAGATGTGTCAAGCACAGCTGCCTGACTGGTGTCACACAGTGCCATGTCCTTTGTCACATATTCTGAATGTCCCAGGTTATAGGTATCCTTAAAGGGTTTCCCTCTTGGATCCCGGTGGGTTAAAATCCTGATTCTACTTTGAACTGCAGAGTCTCTGCAGGCCAGCTCTGTGCTTAAGCACAAGCCTCAAGCCTAAAAATATTTCCACATCATTTTGCCACATGCCTGACGTTCCTGCATATCTTTCTTCCTTTGTGGTAATGCCTCTTAAACCCGCCTCGTCCTTCCCATCCTCTCTGTCAGCATCCCCACCCCCACTTGCCTGGGCCACCGCCATCGCTTCTGAACTAAGTCTCTGCTTCCAGTTTTTCCCCAAATGAATCTGTCCCATAAATACTGTTAGAGGCGCCTCTTCAAATGCCTTTACTTAAGAACCGCCATCTCCCTGTGGCCTGCTTAATGCCAGTTGGCACACAAAATCCTCTGACTGGTACTCCAGGCCCTTGTCAATGTGATAGTAACCTAATTCAACAGTCTTTTCTCTCATTGCTCCCCTGCACTTACATATACACTTTAAATAAACTTTATTATTCTGTATAGGGGGCACATTCTATACCCCCTTTTAATTTGATTACCTCTCAAAAGACCTTATCTCCAAATAAGGTCATTCTAAGGTACTAGAGGTTAAGAAGATTCCAACATATCTTTTTTTCTTAACAGAATTTCTTATTGATTTTTAGAGAGAGGGGATGGGAGAGAGGGGGAAAGAGAGAGAGAGAGAGGAAGAGAAAGAGAGAGAGAGACCAATGTGAGAAAGAAATATCAATCACCTGTCTCCTGCAAGTCCCCGGTAGGGATTGAGCCTGGAACCCTGACATGTGCCCTGACCAGGAATGGAACCAGGGACCTTTTGGCACATGGGATGATGCTCAACAAACTGAGCCACACCGGCCAGGGCCAACGTATCTTTTTACATGACATAATTAAATCCATAACAAAAGCTGATGAATAATGAAACTTTGATCATTATTTTGGTCAGTAGAAAGGCCCTTTTATACCAAACCAGTCGTAAAATGTAGGCAGAAGGCTCTGTTGACCCAACAACCAACAGTTCCAGGGAGTTCCTGCCTCACAGCATCTGCAGATCAGTCTGTATGCTCACTACAGCTCAAGATGTGGAGGATTATCCTTCTGAGCCTACGGATTCAAGAAGACACCGTCTTCTGCTAAATAAAGTAACACTGGAAGAGAATAGGCCATTGAAAAGCTATCATCATAAAGAGGACTAAGAAGTTTCATGCATTACCTGGCCTCACACTTTGATTATAGTCAGTGGCACTCACAAAATAGCATCACATTCAGATGGCCTCAGACTATGGGTATCAACCTGACCGCATCGATCAAACACCGATGTCTTCCCCTCCACCTGCCCCAGACACTGATGTAAACCAGGGCCTTAAAGCTGAAAATGTTTATTTTCTTCTATGGGAAAGGAGTGAAAAAATTTCTGAGCATCTAAACAAAGAAATGACCTCAAAATCAACGGTGCACACCAGAAAAGTTATTGGTAAGGTAGAACTTTGTGAAATTTATAAACTCATCCTGAAGTCAGGATCATGACATTTTGGTATGAACCACATTCAACTCTAGAGCTTTTCAGAAGTACAAATGACCCTACCTTTCTAGTCCCAAGCTTTAGGTATCGATCCCTTCACTTGGCTGCAAGTTCCTTGAGCATGAGGACCGTGCTTTATTCCTGTCTCACCCAAAGTAACGACTATGGGCCTAGCATAGAAAAGGTACTTAGGGAGTGTTTGATATCTGTGCAGTGACTCTATTTCATTCTGTTCTTATTAGAACCAGAAAGAGGGAAGAAACAGGAATGAGCCTACCAAGTCAGCAGTTGGCACTAAAACATAGTTGCAGAGAATTAAAAGTGTTGTTGCCAGGTCAATCAATCAATCAATCAATCACAGATGACTGAAAAGTGAAAAAAAAGAAAACAGAAATGTCTCCTCTGGAGAAACCTAGCAAGCTAGCATGACCTTAATTATTTCATGTCTCTATGCATTGGTATTTTATTATTAACAGTGTTTTTATAACAATTACTATAAGAAAATATATGATGACGCAATTTCTTTCTAAACACTTCTACTTCATCAGCATATGTTAGCAAATTGATTTGTAAACTACCTAGTTGGCATTGTATTGGTGTTATTGTTATATGTTTCTCACGACTTATAGAGACACAAAGGCTGGGTAGTATTCCATTGTCTAAATGCATCACAGCATTTTCATCCACCCATCTCCTGATGGGCATTTGGGCTGCTTCCAAATCTTAGCTGTTGTAAATACCGCTGCAATGAACATAGTGGTGCTTATGTTCTTTCGAATTAGTGTTTCAGGTTTCTTTGGATATATTCCCAGAAGTGGGATTTCTGGGTCATAAGGCAGTTCCATTTTTAATTTTTTGAAGTAACCATACGCTTTCCACAGCAGCTACACCAATCTGCATTTCCACCAACACTGCATGAGAGTTCCCTTTTCTCTACATCCTCCTCAACTATTATTGTTTGTTGATTTGTTGATGGTAACCATTCTGACAGGTGTGAGGTAATATCTCATTGTGGTTTTAATTTGCATTTCTCTGATTATTAGTGACATTAAGCATATAAAATAGAATACTACTTAGCTGTAAAAAAAAAAAAGCCTGGCCGGTTTGGTTCAGCAGTTAGAGCATCGGCCTGCAGTCCAGAGAGACCCGGGTTCGGTTCCCGCTAAGGGCACATACCTCACTTGCAGTTTGTCTCCAGCCCTGGTTGGGTCGTGCGCGTGGCAACCACTTGATGTGTCCCTTTCACATCAATGTTTCTCCCTCTCTCTCTCCCTCCCACTCTATCTGAACAAAATGTGGAAAAGTGTCCTCAGGTGAGGATAAAAAAAAAAAAAGGAAGGAAATCTTACCCTTTACAATAGCATTGATGGGCCTGGAGAGCATTATGCTAAGTGAAATATGCCAGTCAGAGAAGGACAAGTACCATATAATTTCACTCACATGTGAAATCTAATGAAGAAAATTAACTAACAAACAAAATAGAAACAGACTTATAAATAGAGAGCAGGCTGACAGCTGTCAGAGGGAAGGGGGTTTGTGGGGCTGGGTGAAAAAGGTGAAGGGATTAAGCAAGAAAAAAGAACACCTCATAGACAACATCATGGTGATTACCAGGGGGAGGTAGGAGAGGGTATGGGGGTTAAACAGTGATGGGAGGAGACTTGACTTGGGGTGGTGAGCACAATACAATATATAGATGATATGTTATAGAATTGTACTCCTTAAGCCTACATAATTTTATTAACCAATGTCCCCCCAATACATTCAATTTAAAAAAGAAGAAAAAAAAAGACACAAAGAAAAGAAACAAACTCTCTTCTGGCCATAGCACCTGGTGACCTAGATTCTGTTCCTATAAATCTGACTCTGAAATCTCACAAAAGGATGCCCCTTGCACAATCAAATATTAGGTTGACTAAGCCGAGCGGGTATTTTATATGCCTGGAGAACTATGCCTTAGTCCCATTATTCTGGGTCCTTTCCAGTTCCCTTAGAGGCATTGCACAGAGGTTGTAAGATGAAGTTAGTTTTTGCAACAATTCAAGACCTCCTTGTTGATAACACGGCAACAACCTATGGTTCTTTTAAATGTGTTTATAAACTTAACTCATGAGCTAACCTAGATTTTTGTAGAATGTTATATTGTTATAAAGAAAACATTGGAGGATTTGAGCTTATTAACTGTTTAAAAACAGATTCTACTATCATGAATTAAAATTAAGACTTATTAAAAAAAAAAAGATATAAGCTTCCTTCCAGTGGTTTCTAACTAAAATTTTTTTTTTTTTGAGGAGCCAAAATATTGCATATACTTAAAAATTATTTCAAAAGAATTTAAAGATCAAATTGTTTACTAAATCCAATCGTTTCACTGGTAATTTTTGAAGTCTTTTAAATATAATGATCCATCATTCTGCTTGCTTACATCATAAGCTAAATTACATTGAAAAATTCTCCACTATTTTCAACTACTCATGTTTTCAGTACGTTCTTAAATTGGAAAATATTTTATCAATATCTGAGTTCAGACAATTCACTCATCAGAAGGCCTAAGAGCAGGTCAATAACCTCTAACACAGTGAGTACAAAAGCTTTGATCTGAATATATAAATCATGGTTAAAATAACACTGGACATCTACCTGATTTCTGTATTTTCAGCAACAACCTGCTGAATTATCTTTTCAATTAATAATATGGTAAAGAGATGTCATCAAGCTAGAAATCGGTATTTTTGCCTAACTCAGGACCAAAAAAATCTGTATAAAATGTTTCAGGCCCTGGCCAGTTTTGCTCAGCAGTTAGAGTGTCGGCTCATGGACTGGAGAGTCCTGGGTTCAGTTCCTGCTAAGGGCATGTACCTCGGTTGCAGTTTGTCCCCATCCCCAGTTGGGGTCGTGTGGGTGACAACCATTTGATGTGTCTCTCTCAAATCGATGTTTCTCTCCCTCTCCTTCTCTCCCTCCCGCTCTATCTGAAGATAAATACATAAAAAAAAAAAATGCCCTCAGGTGAGGATAAAAAAAAAAAAAGTTTCAGAACAAGATAATACAAAACACAGATACTGTTTCACATTGAATTTTTTAAATGTGATATTGCTCTGGTGCTCATGAAACTTACTGATTTTTCATCACCATGAACACAACCAACACGGAAATTATACTTTGCCATTTTGGGTTGTTTCCTGAAATACATTAGGATTATTTGGGGTTTGATGGAAACCTATACACACCTCATTCCTTCATTCTTCTCCTCAGGGAAAAGCCTGCTGTAATCCATGGGCAAGAGAGCTTCAGGCTTCATGGGAATCTTCTTAGAGAGAATTTTTGCCTGCAGGCAGCATGAATGATTGAAGATAATCAGACACTCTCCTGTTTACCACAAAGGAGTGGATTCTGGAAGAGCTTGGCTCAGAAACATATCTGGACCCCAGAGAGGAAGATCAAGTGTGGTTGATCTCCTGTAAATGTGGGGTTCTTCCTCCCTCTGAGAGGCGAAGGGGAGCTGACAGTAGACAGACTGTGGCTTTCCTAAACCTAAACTAGGGAGAGTGTCAGGAGACGAGGGAGCTGGGAGGCTTCCTTCAGTGGTCATGGGGATACTAGCAGCCTTACCATTGACCCAGTAGGGAGAAATTGTATCATCTTTTTCCACCCTAGGAACTGCTGCACTTAAGATACTGTATCTGAGTCCAAAGTAACCAACAAATTTAAAAAGGAACCTACTTAAGAGGAAGACCAGTCAGAACAAAAAGAACATGTGTGTAGGAAAATAGAAAGCTTAATAAAGGGGTGGGGGGGGAATGAGAAGGATGAACAAGCTGCTAGTGCCCAAGGAAGGCATAACCTCTGATGCTCGCTTCAGGTATAACCAAGGAGATAATAGGGAAGAAGAAGCATCTCAGAGGGAGAAACAAGAGCAGAATCAGGTCTAATGAAAGAACATCCCCCCACCCTCAGGGAAACTGACTCCTGCCACTTTTGCACAGAGAGATTTTAGAATTCTTACGTGTATCCAATACTTTTCTTTCTAAATGTCAATATTTATTGAAGTTTATGTAGAGCATGCATGGAAGGACCATAATACAACTTTTACTTCACAGATCTCTGGCTTAAGAAGAGCCACATCCAGACCTGATACAGAGACCGCTGAAGATCCCTCAGAGATCCTAAGCTCTGAGTTTGATGCTTTCAACGAATGAGACTTTGGGGTTGTCTCTCTGGGGCACAGGAAGTGGACTGTGGTAGTCATGAGGGCTTTCACAAGCATATCCAGCTCTCCTTCTCCCAGACACATGGAATACTTGCACTTCCCCTACCCTTGAAGTTTGGTGTGGCCATGCTACTTTCTGTGGATGATAAAATGTGAGAAGAGCCCGGCCAGTGTGGCTCAGTGGACTGAGCATTGCCTCATGGACTGAGAGGTCCCAGTTTGATTCCCAGTCAGGGCACATGCCCGGGTTTCTGGCTTGATCCCCGGTGGGGATCGATGTATTCCTTTCATATCAATGTTTCTATCTCTCCCTTCCTCCCTCTAAAAAAATCAATAAAAACATATATATTTTTTCAATATGAGAAGAAGAGATGTATGGTTCTATAAGCCAGTTCATGATTGCCATATTCCCTTCCCCGTAGCATTGTACTCATGGAAACATGTCAAGATGAAGCTTCAATCAGCTTTGGTCCCAAGTGACCATGATGAGCAGAAGCCCTTATATTGAACCACAAGAAAAATGTATGAGATAAACTTTTCTTGGTTGAAGATACAGAGATTTGGGGATTGTTTGTCACTGTGACAAAACCTTCTATATACTGTCTGATGCACCTGTTAAAATGAATGAGAAGGTCCTGGCCCTTGGTAGAATAAGTATTACTAAAATCACCTGAAAAAATGAAAAACTCACATTAAAAATAGCTATATTTCACAATGGTTGAAAAGTTTTAAAATTATAATCATGTTGCTAAATTCTTAATGATACCTTAGAAGAATCAAGAAAAAGTTTGTATGAAGATCACAGTTTGCCCTGGAGCCAGAGTGGAAAGTAAATTCTTAAACACCTCCTTAAGACTCTATTGAAATGGATGTACTCACTCACAGCCTCATCTTCCAGTTTGGGGAGCATCACAGATGTTTTCTGCAGGCCTTCTGAGTTTTTGTTTCTCTTTTGTGCCCTTCCTATGTGAATGATGGTTTTCTGATCAAGAGTGAGAAGAAAGAATAACATCTGTGATACTCACCCTTTGACATTTTTCCAAACTAGCAGTGAGTGCATCTCTTCCCCTGTGAAATGTAGAACAAGCTACAGAAATAGAAATAAAGAAATTATCATAAAACATAATGTCAAGGAGGTAAGTATATTTCATCGCTGCCACTGGGATTTATATTTTGTTTACTGGCAAAGAGAAAACTCATACTAATGGATTCTTTTCCCATGCAAAAGGAAGATGTGATGTGTGAGCATCTTATAGAAGAGAATTGTCTGATGTCCCCTAACTCTTCCCTGCACATAGTAAGGGTCCTGACCCATTTGAGCTAAACCGTTTATCCCTTAGGAGCACCTGTTCCACCAGGTTTGTTCTCTCTCCTCCAATCACAGAACCAGCATAGTAACAACAATAGTGTGGGCTCGGGTTATCTTCCTTAGCAGTACTTAAGGAGTCCTTAACTCAGTACTCTATGAAGTCAAGAAAATTTTGTTTAAATAGGAACCAAGCAACTTCTATGGATAAGCTATATACAATTTTCTGATGGTTAGAAAAAATATGTATATAGTATATAACATTCTCACAAACAGGCAATTAAAGATACAATGTAGACATAACTATTGATTGCTCTAATGTTAATTCTTAATCTGCCACATTTATAGAGTGCTAAAGTCTTTAGCCCAGGGATTCTTTTTTTTTTTTAACTGAGATACTGACATATAACATTATATTAGTTTCAGTTGTACAACACAATGATATAATATTTGTATTTATGGCAAAATGGTCACCACAATAAGTCTAGTTAACATCCATCACCAGACAGAGTTACTTTTTTTTTCTTGTGGTAACTTTTAAGATTTACATTCTTAACAACTTTCAAATGTACAGTAGTGTTATTAATTATAATCACTATGCTGTGCATTACTCCCACAGAATTTATTTATTTTATAACTGGAAGTTTACACCTTTTTGTCCACAGTCCCCCTAGAAAGTCTGTGGATAGAATTCAGAAGATCCATAAACTTAGATGGGGGGAAATTACATTTTCATTAACCTCTCCTGAAATTTAGCATTTCTTTCCATTATGATTGCATATTAGCATACCTATGACTTTGTTACTGATATGGTAGAAACCACATATTTTCATATCCCATTATAAGTACTGTAAATATCACAAAATATTGTTTGCTTTCATCATTACTTTAAAATCATGTTAGTTATTTGATCCATCAGTAAGTTGTTATTTTGTACATTAATTTAAAAAGCACATATATTACTATTTCATAAATTTTAAATATTTTTATAACTGTGCTCCTAAATAATTGAGTTCCATGGAAAACCCTATGTATTTTTTTGATGTGCTGAAAACTACTCTTAGAATGGGTTAATAGGCTTAATCAGACTGCCAGAAGGGTCCACTGTGTGCAGAAACTTCACAACCCCTAACAGAAGTGGTAATTATTCATATTGATGAGTTTATTTGGCAAAGTAAGCTGTTCTTATCTCCAATACAGTTTGTTCTTTCTGTGTCCCAAACATTTACTCAACAAACATTTATAGCTCCTCTGCGTGTGCCAAGCACTGTTCTAGATGCTGGGGCTTCAGAACTGAGTAACAGAAAAGGCCTGGCTGGAGCATAATTCTTATAGGAAGACACAGGTAACAGACAAATAAATAAACCCAGTAATTTCAAAGTGAGAAAAGCTCTGTCAAGGAAATACCCAGAATGTTAAGTAATGGGGTAGAGTGGGGGGATCAGCAAACTCCCTCTCTGAAAAGTCGAAGTCTGAAGGGTGAGCACGTACCAAACACAGGAAAAGGTGTGGGGAGTATACTCCAGGCCAAGGAAAAAGCAAAAGCAAATGCACCAAGGCCGCAACGTCCTATGTTGGTCCACGACAGGCTGGCTACCTTCTGGCACAAGGCTGATAAACCAAGTCCAGAAAGCGGTTTCAGCTCTTGGCCGCTGTGTTCGGAGCTCGCCAATCACATTCCCGCTGCTCTTGCTACGCTTCTGGCACACATCCAGCTTAGACCCTAACTCCCAAAATGTACTTGAAAGGCAGAAGTGTGTGTGTGGGTGTGTGGGTGGGGGTCATCGTCCAGCCAAGCACTACCTGAAGTCTCCCCCAAACCTGCTCCCGTTATTTTTCACTCTACAAATATCCCGAGTCAAGACCAGACAGCTGCAGCGGTTCTCAACCTGTGGGTCGTGACCCCTTTGGGGGTCGAAGGACCCTTTCACAGGGGTCACCTAAGACCATCGGAACATACATATTTCCAGTGGTCTTAGGAACCGAGACACCGCTCCTCTGTCCGTCTCCAGGCGGTCCGCCCTCATGCAGATACGTCCACAGACAACATGAGGAGCTGTATCAAAGGGTCCCGCTTTAGGAAGGTTGAGAACCACTGGAGAGGGAGTGAAGGAGCCCATCACTATCCTTTCCGTGTAACAGTCCTCTGCACCTGGTTGGTAACAACCTCTGGAAACACTCTAGATCTTCCACCAGAATTAAATGTCATGCTCTTTGGTTCATATACCTTCTCTGAAGCATATATGTGATACAAAACGATACACAGAAGTCTCTAACACAGAAGACATAGTCATTCATTGAGGCGCTATTTTAATTTGAATGCTATTTTTTTAAATTTGAGTAATGTATTTTTGCCTTTATTGCTGTCACTAATGACTGGGTTTTGGCCCTCTGGCATCTATTGGCCCTCATTCCCTGATTAGTTTCTCATTCTGTTTTGAGCATCCACTTGCCTCCGCTCTCAATCCACAGAAGTAACAGTGGGATAGATGCCACGCCCAACTCCATAGATGTCATGTGACCTAGGCCAGCCAATCAGAGTTCCAGGTTCTACTGGCCGCTGTGGTTGGTTCAGGGAAAAGCATCAGAGACGGTGAGATTCATGCAACTCTTTGTGCAACTTCTGGACCTTGATGTGAGCATATTGAGAGTAAATAGTTGCAGTCACTACCTCAAAACACCATGAAACCCAGGGATGAGAGAGAACAGAACCAAGTCCAGGAATAAAGACTGGGTGCTGGTATTCCTACTAAGTAAAAGACTTGCCTGATACTAGATTCACCTAGAATGATTATTTATCAGTGAATAAATTTCCTCATAACTTAAATCAGTTTAGGTTGGGTTTTCTGGTAATCACTGAAGATGAAATCATTCACAGACTTGTTAAAAACTGGTCTGCCACGCTACATTAGCCACTGCTCAGCCTTTATTCTCGAATGGATTTATCAATTTTTTTTTTATCCTCACCCAAGGACATTTTTCCATGTTTTGTTCAGACAGAGTGGGAGGGAGAGAGAGGAAGAGAGAGAGAGAGAAACATCTATGTGAAAAGGACACATTGAGTGGCTGCCACCCGCACGACCCAACCAGGGCCAGAGACAAACTGCAACTGAGGTACGTGCCCTTAGCGGAACCGAACCCAGGTCTCTCTAGACCGCAGGCCGACACTCTAACCGCTGAGCCAAACCAGCCAGGGCTCAATTTTTTTTGTAGTATTCTTCTGGATTTAAAGTCAAATAGCCAAGTACACTCCACACTAACTAACTGTTTCATATATACGAAGATAATTTTTTAAGCACAATCACTACATTGCCCTGGCTGGTTTGGCTCAGTGTTTTGAGCATCAGCCCCAGGACTAAGGGTTCACAGGTTTGATTCCTGGTCAAGGGCACGTACCTGTGTTGCAGGTGTGATCCCTGCCCAGGCAGGGGTTGTGCAAGAGGCAACCAATCAATGTGTCTCTCTCACATTGATGGTTCTCTCTCTCTCTCCCCATCCCTCCCTCCTTTTCACTGTATCTAAAAATCAATGGCAAAATATCCTGGGATGAGATTAACAACAAGAAAAAATTTAAAAACGCACATAATCACTACAACACTCTGTGATACAGCCTTTGTAAATGTCAGGCAGGAAATAACTAGTAGTTGACTTCATGAGTCTAATACAGAGAAAGAAGTTTAAAAGATATCTTGTATTTAAACTGTATGATATTTATATTTCAAAGGACAATTAGCAAAATTCTGATATTATAACCCCCCCCCCCACACACACACACAGACACACACACACTCGATTACAAACGTACATGAAACAAAGTTTCTTTGACAGTTTAATGAATGGAATTTACTTCATTCCAAAATCTTGCAACTCAGCAACCCACTTCAGGCTACATAATTTATCCATCTAGCTAATAAATTGTCTAAACTGGAAATGTGCTTCTCCCTTTTGCTAAAGTATTTGAATTGCCATATGTAAAGTGAATTGCTACTCCCCACTTCATCTTTTCTCAGGGGACTATTAAGGTTAGACCACCAGGACCTTGGGAGTTTCAATACCAGACCAGCAGCTGAGACCATCTTCAGACTCTATCTCTACTCCTTATCAGGAGACTGCTAGAAACCCACTTAACTTCTCCTAAGACTTGGTTTCTCCATCGGAGCTCAGAAATGGTAGGAGTCGCCCTGGCTGGTTTGGCTCAGCGGTTGGAGCATCGGCCTGTGGTCCAGAGAGACCCGGGTTCGGTTCCCGCTAAGGGCACGTACCTAGGTTGCAGTTTGTCCCCGGTCCTGGTTGAGTCGTGTGGGTGGCAACCACTCGATGTGTCCCTTTCAAGTCAATGTTTCTCTCTCTCTCTCTCTCTCCCTCCCTCCCTCCCACTCTATCTGAACAAAATATATCGAAAAATGTCCTCGAGTGAGGATAAAAAAAAAAAAAGAAATGGTAGGAGTCAAAGTCACCAACCTCCCAGGACTAGCATAAAAATTAAAGACAATGTTGATCAACTAATGAAACAATTTAAAATAATTACAGAAAAAGATAAAGGTATACTATTTAACTTTTTAGTTATTTTTATAGATTTTGTAAATCTTCCGAATTGTTTCAAATCAGTCATTTGATTGAAGAAATAGAATTTTCTCATTCAGCCAGTCAGTACAACCAGACAGCTCTGGGACTGTCTTTTCTTTCTCTTTGCTCCTGGCAGAGAGTTCGGAGCCCCCAGGGCCAGAGTTTCTGGCAGAATGAGGCATTCCAAGCCTTCTGGGGACACCGTGTGTGTCTCTCATCTTGTACAGAGAGAGTTCATTACTGAAAAGTGTGTGCTGTGGGTGGGAACTAAAAACAACAGGCCCCAAATAGCCTGGGGCTGAATTAATTACCTGCAGACTCCCTGCTAATGATTTGGGGAGCACATGGGTGCTTAATATTTTATCTGTTTAGCACCAGCGTAAGGGCTACACTCTTAAGCAAGCTCCAAACGGAAAATGTAGCATCTGAAATTTCTGCTCTAGAAGATGCTGAACTTGTCAGGAGCGAGGCACACTGGAAAGGAAGAATCGTTTTGCTCCTGGGTTTCTGCTGCTTCTGAAGCAAAGCCCGTGCCTCCTGGAGCTGGTGCTCCGTCCTGGGCACAGCCACCCATGGGGACTGGGAGTGGGGCCTCCAGAGAGGGGATTCAGGCTGTCCATGCAGCAGTCACTTGTCAGAGGCAGGTCCCATACATCCAGTGACCCTTCCCTCACATGCTGCCAAGACAATGGCAGAATAGCAAGAATTGGGGTTTGAACTCAGAGTACTTTTGTCGTAAATCCCTCCAACATTTTGAAGACATGAGAGGCACTCAAGTAACATTCACAATAGGAGAGGAGAGGAAAAGTGTCAGGACCGGCAACTGAGCATTAGATGATTCCTAATGATATTAGCCTAATATTTGGGTAAGCCACTGTTGGTGGAGCAGCATGCACACCCAGGCTGTGCGGCTTTAGAGTTTATGCTCCTCATAGCCACGTTATACTGCCCAGGAGAAGAGCAAGATGGAACAAGACGGAAGAGACACCGGAGACAGTCGCAGGCAGTTACCAAGGGTGGGCCACAGGCTGGCTGTGGGTTTTCATAACCAAAGCCAACAAGGAAGCCAGATAAGCCACAAGTGCTCATGAAAGGAGAACATGTCAGATGCTCAGGACACACACTTACATACATGCATACACACATGCACACGCACACAATTTGCCCACCCGGAAGGATTGAGTTCTCCTCCTCTAGAGTAGAGGTTTGGGTGGGACAGAGGGGGAGGGGTGGGAGAGAACTGATGCCTTCGACCACAACAGGGCTAACTGGTAAAGATTCTCCCAAGGAGGCCAAAGCTATAACACCAATGCTAATTCCAAAAATGGTTCTTCAAGGGCAGGGAAAATCTAGGAAGATGCAAATAGCCATTTCTCTGATGATCTGGTTAGATCCAGGGATAAAAATCTAAGCTCTCAAGGAGAATAAAATAACTACATATCTTCCAGGCAATTCTTCATAAGCATAATTTCTCATCAACGAACTTTAGGCAAATCTTAGGCAACAGATAGTTTGTAGCCCAGCCAGTGTGGTTCAGTGGTTGAGTGTCAACCCATGCACCAAGAGGTCACCAGTTTGATTCTCAGTCAGGGCACATGACCAGGTTGTGGGTCCAAAACCCAGGAGCAGGGGGAGGGGGCATGCAGGAGGCAACCAATCGATGTCTCTCTCACACATCAATGTTTCTCTCTCTCTCTCTCTCCCTTCTCTCTCTAAAAAAATCAATAAAAACATTTTTTTTTTAAAAAGAGCAACTCTATAAGCTTTTGAAAAATCAACTAAAGAGAGGTAGGAAGGGTGTTCCATTTACAGACATCAAGGGCTATGTCTCAACGTTTTGCTGAAGAGGCCACCCAACTGCCATGTGTGGTCAGCATATCTGCCACTCCTTCTAGACTTTACTTTTAAAGATATAATTAATCTAGAAACACAAGTTTAAATTTCAAAAGTCACTAAAGTCATGTATTTTAAGTGTGAGACAGGCAACTGTTTCTTTAATGTAAAAGCGGGCACTGAGGTTACCCATGGCCACAAAGCGTCACAGAAGCGGAAAGTAAAACGCAGGGGACTGCTTTATTGCTGTTGGTTTTTAACTTCATTATTGCTTGTGCTGCAACCTCGCCCACTGTACTAATAAAGCAGAAGAAAGCCCTGGAGTTGTGTAAAATGGGCGACTCGTTTTTTTAAAGCCGAGGAGAATCGCATGTCTGGCACCTTATACTTCAGCGTGAGATTTTTCTGAAAACTGAGACCCACAAGTCAATAGCTCTTCCATCTCATTTTTCCCACCCCATCCCTCCTCGGTCTCCAAATCAGTGAAATTGTGGTTTGCTGGCCAAGTTCGGGTGTAGTATCCAATCACTTAATATGTCAGGATGTTCACCAACCCTGTTTCTTGAAGATGCCATAGGCTGGCCCCAGGGGACAGACTGATAATTTTGCTGATGAATGTCTCATGCTGTTCTTAAGGAGAATATTTATTTTATTTTTTTTTTTTGCTCTTGCTGCAAATGGCTATAAATCCAGCCCAGGCTCGTCCCCATTTTCAGGTACACCCCATCTGTGGTAGGCATCTTATCAGCAAGAAACAGCCTCTCCTAATGGCTGATAAATATTCCAGCCTCCCCAGAATCAGTTATCGAGAGATTCAAATCGTGGTCAGTACTTAGAGCTGCTATTACTACAGACTTAATGCCAGTAACCCTTTGTACTTATCTCTGTAACCAGAGAGGCTGAATAGCTTTTTTTATGTCTCCACTCCTGGTCACTAAAAGCTGAGTTCATTCAAAATTTCCTCCTGCCCAGGGAGCTCACAGGCCTGTAATAAAAGTTGAAGAAGAGATGTGTGTGGATATAAAATACAATGTATGTTTCGTCTGGCATCTACTCCCTCCCCCCAGCGCTGCCCCAAATTTGGCCTGGGGTAAAGACACAGGAATCTGAAACGGTGAGGCGGAGCGAAGGGAGAAACACACCTCACCACCCTTAGCGTAACGCAAAAATGGTTCAAGGGTGACGTGGTAGTTTTCCTTCTGCCTCTTTGTTTTCGTGAAATTGATCTACAGAGTCTGAAATCTGAATAGCACAGGGTTTAGGATTTATGAAATGTGCCAGTTCTCAATGGAAAATGACCACTTTTTCCTGGATGGTCCCAAAAACATACCTTTGATGAAAGTAATTATAAAATCTCGATTGTTGAGAAGATTAAGGGGAATGGGCAAGTAAAAAAAAAAACTCTTCCTCTCCTTCATAGGAAATGGCCACCATGTGACACCTGAAGAAGAGAGTCTGAAGGTAATACTACTACTGTCTTGTATATATGAAAGTTGCTAAGAGAGGAGATCTTAAACGTTCTCATCACAAGGAAAAATAATTGTAACTATGTGTGGTGATGGACATTAATGAGATTTATTGTGGTGATCATTTTTCAATATATGTATATAAACATTATGCTGTATACAAGAAATTAATATGTTATTGGTCAATCACACCTCAATTTTTTTTTTTTAAATCAGCACATTAAAAAAAAGAAGAGGGTCTGCCCTGGCCGGTTTGGCTCAGTGGTTAGAGCGTCGGCCTGCGGTCCAGAGAGACCCAGGTTCGGTTCCCGCTAAGGGCGTGTACCTCAGTTGCAGTTTGTCCCTGGTACTGGTTGGGTCGTGCGGGTGGCAGCCACTCAATTTGTCCCTTTCACACGTCGATGTCTCTCTCTCTCTCTCTCTCTCTCCATCTCTCTCTTCCTCTCTCTCCCTCCCACTCTATCTGAACAAAAAACTGTCCTCATGTGAGGATTAACAAAAAAAAAAAAGAAGAGGGTCTGAAAACTCTTATAAGAAAAAACGGCAGAGTGTGGGGCAAGGTGGCACTCCAGAGACACTTTCAACAGCTCTTAAAAGCGTCACCACTTACCTTTCTACATCTCATGGTTAATCGGATTCTCTCTGCAGGAAGCAATGCCCACCTTGCAGCTGGATGCCCGTAGAACTCAGGCTTGCCTACAGCCCTCTCCAGGTGCCAAAGGCTGTCCTGTGTGTCCTTATAGTTGATGCTCACAGAAACCTTTGGTGTAGGGACCAGTGTGAATAACCCCATTTCACTGAAAACTGAGGTTCAGGCAAGAGTTAGCAATTTGTCCAAGGGAAAGAAACTACTCAGTGATGAAGCATATACTTTGGTTCTGTGCTTGGGCTACAAAATGCCAGCTCTCCCTACTCTGCCACACTGTCGTCAGGGGGAGAGGAGCTAACCGTGAACGAGGTGGGTGGACAGACTCACGTGGCCATGTGTGAGGCACACACCTGTAGGCCACTCAGGATTTTGATTCATTTTACTAGTTATCATTTTTACACAAGAGGAAATAATTCTTTCCCAAATTATCTAGTTTTTTGTTTTGTTTTTTATCTTCAGATAGTGGGGGCGGGGGCATCAATGAGAGAGACATGGACTGGTTGCCCCCTGCACGACTCCAACCAGGGCCGGGACCAAACCACAACAGATGTACATGTCCTTGACCTGAATCAAACCCTCGACTCTTTGGTCCACGGGCTGATGCTCCAACCACTGAGCCAAACCGGCCAGGGCTATCTAGTTTTATATCACTTAAAAAATATCCCTTTTATAGTTATTTTCTTTCTTCATCGGGTCATGCTCTTTTCACAACAAGCAGCTTCGTTCCCTGGATGTCTCATCAGTGTCTGAGGCTGATCTTCCCCAGGAAATTTTCAGTCTCTGTCAGGCTGTCCAGACTGTAGTGGGGAAAGACAGGAGCAAGGCCTGACGCAGAGGTCTGTGTTCCGTTCCGGCCTGTGGGTCTCTGGCCTCCTCGCCCCCTCCTGAGCCCAGAGGCAGGTCCTTCAAACCCTCTGCTATAAAGCTGTGCTAAGAATGGCAGCCTACTGAGGCAGCCTGTGAGGAGAACAAAGATGCCCAGGCCATCCTTGGTCAGCGGGTGAGCACAGGATTTCAAATATGTCCCAGAACTCCTAGGGACATGAAAAATTATTTGCTTAAGAGCTCTTGGTAAAAATAAAACAAAAGGCCCTGCTGCTGCGGCTCAGTGGTTGAACGTTGACCCAGGCACCAAGAGGTCACCAGTTCAAATCCCGGTCAGGGCACATGCCCAGGTTGTGGGCCAAATCCCCAGTGGGGGGCATGCAGGAGGCAGCCAGTCAATGTTCTCTCTCGTTGATGTTTCTATCTCTCTCTTTCTTTCTCTCTCTCTCTCTAACAACAACAACAAAAATCAATAAAGAAAAAAAATTTTTAAATAAATAAAATAAAACAAAAGGTTCAATTCCCCGCCCCCACCCCCCACCTAAATAGCTCTTTTTTTCTCAGTATGTTGAAAAGCTTTCTAAATCGATGACCTCAAGGTTGACAATTGTATAATTGTGGTACTGAACAGGTGACCAAAAAAATTATTTCCCTCTGATTTTTCAACACCTTTCAGCTCCATACCCGTGAGGTGAAGGTGCCATTCTCTGTCGTCTTTCAACCTCTTCCACCCTTTTGCACAGAGCGGAGATGAAAATTCATGTTGGCTTCTTCTTTCCCTTGGAAAGATGAGATGGTCAGATATGCACACGGGGCCGCATTCCAAGTCCTTCTGGGGCCATTTAGAAGCATTTCATCATTGCAACTGTTGTTTCAGTTTTTCATCTGCTCACAGCTCAGCCTCAACAAGCCCAGGCCTGCCCCCTTTCTTTCCCTCTGAAGCTTTTCTCCTCACAAAGACCCAGGAAACTCCTCCCCTCCTCTTACACACAGAGAAGCCACAGAAAGAACATGTCCCAACTCAGTGAGCTGCAGCTTTGGTTTCTTCTTTCTTGGCATTCAGACTCGCGGCCCCAAATGAAGATTTATCCATAAACACCGTATTACTTCCTAACTCCACAGGATACTTCAGTCCATTTTGACTATTCTTATCTGGCACAAAAGTTTTCTCATTGGTACACAAGCCTCTTGGGTTGCCCTTTTGTCTGTTTTTCAAAGTTGTCGGAGAACAACGTTGTTTAACAGAAAACTCCGAGCAGTGTATGTCAGCGAAGCTGTTCGTGTCTGTGGCTCACTGTCTTCTCCGAAGCATCCCAAGTGCACCTTTGCACAGACTGTCAGAAGGCCTGGCTCAAATGCCAACTTCTAAATGCATCACTTCTTCTCCAGCCCACCCCTTCAGAGCTTCCTTGGCAGGATCTCACGCCAGAGAGGACACCAATGAAGACTCGTCTGCGTCATGGCGACCTCCACAAAGACAGTGGCTCTCTGACTCAGGCTTGAAATAGTTGCTGTCAATGGTGCATGGAAAAGGTAAGGCTTCTGAAAGTGGCTCTGAAAATAGCCGAATCAATCACCTGGGTAACGGGGCAAACAGTTTAAAAAAAAAAAAAATACATCTAAGCATAAACCAGTGGGGCCTCAAAGAGCCCGAAGCAGCCTTGAGACAAAAATCTTGTGTGGATTTAAGAGTCAAAAGAAATGCAAAGGGGGAGCCATACCTTAGGGCTCAGAGAAGGAGCTCCTTTGGCCTGTCCTGCTCTGATCCTGAATGTCTGGTAATGATTCCTATGTTTTTATTAGGATTATTTGTCATGAACCAGTTCAGACAAGGTAAGAGCCAACTCAAATCCATCTCACAAACCCACAGCAGCCTTGCATCCTGCACGAAGTGGGGGCCGAGCTAAGTGACTTTTCAGAGGCAGAGTGCCTGGGAAAATGATTCCAGGACCTCCTCCCTTTGGTCTCCAAGACTTCTAAGGCAGCAGGAGAACTCAAGTCTGATGGGGGCACAACTGCTAAGGAGATGACATTCTTATACATTTCTACTCCTGACTAATCTACCGTTAACTTCTCCTCGTGGCTAAATATTTTGTGATGATTAATTACTTTGTTTCTCCCAATACTCCTCTCCCATTTAAGTAGGCTCTGCCTTACCTCGCCCAGGGGAAGTCCGTTTTAAGGCAGAAAGTCTCCAAGGTTTTCTGGCTTTTGCTTTCCAAAAGTCTAACCATTTAGAAACGTAAGTGAGAGGTAAAGGGAAGAGAAGGGGGTTGTGGGTAGAAGCAGAATCATTTTGGAGAAGAAACTAAAATGAAAGGATTTCTCCACGTCCAGAAGAGAGCAGGAGACAGCGATGCCGGCTGAGCCCAGCGGGGCAGGAACTTGGATCAGCCTTCTGGCAGCAGCACGGGGAAGCGTCCAGAGAGGCATGGCCATTAGACTGATCTCAGAACAGGCACATTCTCTCATGTTTCCTGCCCATCCCTGCTCATGGACTGACTCTCATCTCCTCATCCTGTGGTGACCTCATTAGACTTACTGAAAATTCTCATGCAGCATATCCCTGCTACGTGGACAGAGTTCAGTGCCAGAAATGGAATCAGAGATGAAAAGGAAAACCTCAAGACTTATTTATTTTAAATTTTTTAGTAGATGGGATAGTTGTCCTACAAAACTATTAGAACGATGTACAAATGCTGCTATTCAACCATTTGTTGAACCACAGAAATGACGATGTCGTGTTGTCCACCAATTAGTGAAAAGGTAGTTTGTCCACCAGGCAGGCACTGAGCCTGCTGGGTCAGCAGGGACCTCTGCCTGTCAAAGGGTTTCCCTAAGTCAGGATCCTCCACAGAAACCGTTGCTGTTCCCCACCATCCACAAAGCACCTACTGAGGGCACTGTTGTAATTCCTGGCAGAGGAACAGTGAGAGGGGTGTGAAGGAGTTAGCTAGCTAGGGGCTGGGAACAGGAAGGATCACAAGTTAAGACATACATCTGCTTGGCAGCCTCTGGTCTTCTCTTGGCTTTCCTGTACAGGGTGCATTTTCCCATCTTTCCGTTTCCCATCTTCAAATGTATCCTCAGGTCTGTAAATATATCTCTGAGCAGCAATGAAGAATAAACCAACAATGGCCCCTTCGATGCAATAAAAGCAGTAAAATAATATCCTTCCATTGATGTCAAGAGAAGAATAGCCTCCGACTTTGGATGTTTTTACAGCCAGCCATTTAACAAATATTAAAGGCCAAAGTTGAATAGGCATCCATTAGATACCAAGAAATAATGGAAGAAAAGACAGATCTCCCAACTTGAGCTCAGATCTCTGCTGACAAGCAAAGGAAAGTTCAACAGAATTCATTCTACTTGAGGATGTTTTACTTTGGAGCTGTCAACCAGCTCCAGGCCTTCCCATATTTTCCCAGGAAAAATAGGTTTCTGTCTGCTCTGTTTGTTCATAGGGTGAGAATCTTCCTTGGGTTATTCAAACCCCATCCATCTACGAGCAACAACTGTAATCAAGGCATTACGTTGCAGGCCAGTGAAAGATATAGAAAATATAGTCCTGTTCTTAAGATTCTTCAAGTCTAGCAGGCAGTTATTTTTGTGAACAGTTATTTTGTCCTGTGCCAAATGGCTTAGCATGTCTTATATCCGCTACTAGATGGCAAGGTCCTTATGGACATGGTTTGTGTCTGGTTCTCTCTTGGTCTCCCGTGAAGCAGTGTTCAGCATGCACCAATATATCAGTATAGTAAAGGTTCAATAGATGCTGGAATGGAGTTCTCAGACTTTGGAACTAATGTCAAAACTTGATGGATGCATGAGCAGCACTTGCTCCATGTGGTGTCTTTCCCCACACCCAGTTGCTTCTCTTTCAGTTTAGTCTCTGCAAGCTTTTGCAGCGAAGGTCCAAAAATTGGGTTTTGCCCCTTTACTCACTCAGTCCTCCTGAGCTCACAACCAAGATAGTGGCACTAAACCTGAAGCCCGTGCTCTACTGCATAGATATTTATAAGCACAGTTGTTCAATTTTCTCCCCCTCTCCCCTTCTCCTGATGACCCCCTAGGACATGTGGTTACTTTCCTTTAAGCACATTTTCTTTAAGACAGTTGTGGAAATCTTTTCTCGTTGTAAGTTCTCTGGGTGGCCATTTTGCTTCTCCTGTCTTTGTGATGTGGTTTGTTCCTTTCTTAACATTGTCTGATTTGTGGAAGAGTACTCCATTCATAAAGAATTTCATGTAGTAGTCAAATCAGATTTAAAGTTCCAAACACTGGTCGGTGCATCATGAGCCAGGAGTTAGAATTATATATAGTAAGGAAGCCCAGAGTCTTAATTTGGGTTCCCCCAAAAGCAGTCTCAGAGACAAGGATTTGGATGTAATGATTTGGAAGGTGATCCCAGGAAACATGGAAAAAGAATGAGGAATTTAAACAAAGAAGGTAAGGATGTCACCAAAGCGTATGTTGATGAGTAGATGGCCACTCTGGGCAACTAGGGCTCCATCTTGCTGAGGACCCCGTGAGACACTGTGCAGACTACCTGGGGCCAAGAGGCTGGGAATGTACCCACCAACCCCACTCCACCCTCTTTAACTGAAGTCTTCTTGGGCATTAATTCCTGTCTTGTCCAGCATGCTCTGAAAGCTAGAAAATGGCCTCAGGCCGAGAGAAACAGGAGCTTGAGGAAAGACATATTAGCTGATACAGAAAGCTGACACTGGAGCTGCAGGAGACCTCCAGTGACTGCGAGAATGTAGCCGGGCACCAACAGCACCTGCTGCACCCACTGGTGTATAATGAAACCTAATAGCTCGCAGGACCCACCCTCTAGAGACAGAGAACGTTGCAGCTGGGACTGCACAAGGGAATCCAGCTGAGTTAGAGTGGGACTGAAATCAAGCCCACGTTCTGTTTACCAAATGCATGCTCTGGCATGGGGCTGCACCCACCTGGAAGAAGGGACGTTCTTTTCCAAATTTGCACAAGAGTGCCAAATGGGCCAGCAGTGGCCCTGATAACAAACGCTACCTTAATGTCACACCAGATGCCAACTCTACAACTACATCAGCATGGCGGGGTCTGATTTTACACGCCATGGTTTCTTTGATGTGGAAAAGGGGGCACACCAGAATAATAGAGCAGTAAAAAGCAGCCAGATTTAGCACAAGGTAATATCCATTTTTGGACATACAGGTGATTTTTAATGCAAATATAATTTTTACTACTACCCCGTTCACAGCAATTCTCTGAGATCCTTTGCAGCAATAATCAAGGTGTGCTTTATCATGAGCATTTTTTTTTTCTATTCCCAAAAGAGATTTTAACTTTTTGGTAAACAGAGAGAGGGGTCTCTGTCAAGCTGTGCCTTCTGCCACCTTTGCCTGTCCCTGGAATTTGCCGAAGATCTGTGCCTGTCCCACGGAGCATTTTCACTTGACCAGGGTCTTCTTTCCAAACCCATCTCATGAGCGAACCTCATAAATTCCCCAGTGGTCACCACTGAGGAGTTGGCCTGCAAGTCATGCCTCTGGTTATTTCACAGCTTAGAATTTCAATCAGTGTTGTGGCTCCCACTTCCCACATTTACGATAGACATGTTGACTTCACTAAGTGTGTTTCCTGAACTTGCCTGTCCCTCTGGGCAAGGGCTTTTAATGTTCTTTTCTCTTCCACAAACTGTGGTTTGCATGTTTTCCATCTGACTACTTAATGGCAGGATGCTTTTCTCCACCTCACGACCAAATTGAATTTTCTAATCATACGTTATTTACTTAGTCTTTGAAATCCTATAACTTGTCCCTCTTACTCATACTGACTGAATGGCTCCTGCAGCACGAGAGAGCTCGGAGGTAGTCTCACATAGCCGAACTCAAGTCAAGGACCCTTGAAGTTCTGATGGCTACGAGGCCTTATGAAGACCTCCATGCAGGCTTTCTATCTGAGCAGTTATTAACTTCCTGAAACCAGAGAAAGTTAGGGCTGGACAAGGCCTTGGAGATCATCCCGAAGTGGCATTGAAAGTCTGCAGCTCGTGGACTACACTATCTTACAGTGATTGGATGGAGAGATATTATTTTAAGGAGGACTAAAGTACACCCCCCCCCCATATGGCTTTACTTAAAATGGGAGGAGGCATATGGATGAAGAGCAGTATCTCCCTCATGAGTATTCTGGCATGACCTTGAGATTTTGTTACTTTATTCCTAATTTTTGACAGCTCGAACCCTGGGTGCTCAGCACATACAGCGGCTAAGAGATGGCACAGAAGCACATTTTAACACAATGAAATTTGGTCTCGTGCACCACCAAGCAAGTTCTCCTATTTCCTATACACAGGGGATGGAGAGGACAGTTTCACATTCTGACAACAGCTACAGGGAACCTTTCTGTTGGCAAGTGGAATCATCGAGGAGCTCCCATTTCCAGATGCCTGCTTTTACATTTCGTTAATGATTGAAATAGGTGGACAACCCCACTTGACTTTCTGCATATGAGAAACAATTTTGTTGGATATCATGAAGTTTCTTTTATCAATATGTAACCTGTTAGCACATTGCCATTTATGTTCCCAACCTGAAATTTGATCCATCAACTCCTGTAACAACTTCTTGGGTTTTAAGGATTCAGTCACAGGGATTTTTTAAAATAATTGGAACCACTTGAAATAATGGAATAGCAGCTTGTGGAGGGGGGGGGAGGAGTCAGACAAACCTGAGTTTAAATTCCACTGACTAGCTCTGTGACCTCAGCCAAGTTAGTTAATTCTCTAAGCTTGTCCCCATCTGAAAAATTCGAGCTAATCATAGTTCATAGAAATGCGGAAATTATTAAATAAGATAGATATTAAATGTATTTTATTTTTTATTTTTAAAGGACATTTTTTTCCCAACCATGAAAATATTTTTTTGTTCGTTTGTTTTTCTTGATCTTAGAGAGAGGAAGGGGGAGAGAAAGCGAGCGAGAGAGAGAGAGAGAGAGAGAGAGAGAGGTGTTTGCTGCTCCACTTCTTTATGCATTCATTGGTTGGCTGGTTGATCCCTGTCTGTTCCCTGACCAGGGATCAAGGCCGCAACCTTGGTATATAGAAACGGTACTCTAACCAACTGAGCTACCTGACCAGGGCCAATAAATGTATTTTAAAAACTAATATAGTGTCTGGTATATAATAGATCTAGAACTTACCAAATTATCTATCTCCTTCCTCCCTTCCTCCCTTCCTCCCTTCCTTCCTTCCTTCCTTTCTTCCTTCCTTCCTTCCTTCCTCCAGACCTTCTTTTATGACTATATTAAGAACTCTAGTAATAAACACTCAATATTTCTCTGCAAGTTAAAAAAAAAGTGTCGCCCTGGCCGGTTTGGCTCAGTGGTTAGAGCGTTGGCCTGCAGTCCGGAGAGACCCGGGTTCGGTTCCCACTAAGGGCACGAACCTCAGTTGCAGTTTGTCCCCAGTCCTGGTCGGTCGTGCGGGTGGCAGCCACTCGATGTGTTCCTTTCATGTCGATCTTTCTCTCTCTGTTCCTCTCTCTCTCTCCCACTCTACCTGAACAAAAAATGGAAAAATGTCCTCGGGTGAGGATAAAAAAAATAAAAATAAAAAATAAAAAAAGAAGTGTCTATAAAGTTTAATATTTTACACATCTTTCAGGACTGTATTTTTGTCCCTTGTAAGCCAGAAGTTGAGGTTTGTATTTTTGAAACTCCTGACGAGGCCTGGTTCTCCCAGCACCCCTTCCAGTGCTAGATTCTGCGTTGGTACAAGAGTTCAACAGGATTTCAGGTTTTGATAAATAAAATGAATCATTGCTTCCAAATCTGAACTATTCCTCT
Organism: Molossus molossus; assembly: GCF_014108415.1. Lineage (NCBI taxonomy): Eukaryota > Metazoa > Chordata > Mammalia > Chiroptera > Molossidae > Molossus > Molossus molossus. The sequence goes on along the minus strand of NW_023425401.1, from coordinate 35,402,236 downwards.
CCGTTCGCATGAAGACAAACATAAGTCAAAGGCCTTTCTAAGTTGCCTCTGTGTTATTTCTGGGTGTCAGTCCTCCGAGCTGACCCCTTGCTTTAGAGGGGTCGTCACCATGCTGGTTCCCCACCATTCTTGCACCTGCTCTCGGTCCTCCGCCCCTGGAGCGGACCCTGGCCCGCGCAGTTAGTTCGTCCGCTGCCTTTCTCTACCTTATCAGCTGCGATTCAATGGCAAACACTGTCGACCCGCATCTGCTGAAACTGGAGACGTTGTTTGAGGAGTTTCTTTTCTTTTTCGATGAAATCACTTTGGAGCTCTGCCACACATCATTGAAGAGAAAATGCAAATTTCCCTCTTGCCAATGCTAACATTTGTCGACTGTATCTGAAGAGTGGACAAGTAAGAGTTCCTTTGTTAAATCCTCAGCGTTGCGTCCGGAGACATGTGTTTGCCTCCCCCGTCCCTCCCCACGCGTAGACTCCCCGAGTGGGCGGGAGTCACTGCGCGGAGGGCCGGCTCCCCGCTGCTTTCCAGGCGGCAGACCTCGGAGTGCCACGGGACCCTCCCGCAGCGCCCCCAGCGGTCTGCTGAACCCTTCGCCACGTGATCTCCTTAAAAATAATATGTCAAGGGAAATCAATCTATTGACATATAGTTATCAAAGTACTTTATTATGTTACATGCTTCTCCACTAGTGCATCAAATAACAAGAACTTGTGGTGGGTGCAAGAATAACCCTAATTGCAAGGAGTGGTGAGCATAAATATTATAAATATAAATAATAAAATTGGGGCCCTGGCCGGTTTGGCTCAGTGGTTAGAGCATCGGCTCATGGACCGGAGAGTCCCGAGTTTGGTTCCCGCTAAGGGCACGTACCTTGGATGCAGTTTGTCCCGACCTGGTTGGGGATGTGGGTGGCAGCCACTCGATGTGTCTCTCTCACGTAGATGTTTCTCTCTCTCTCTTCCTCCTTCTATCCCTCCCGCTCCATCTGAAGATAAATGCAAAAATGTCCTCAGATGAGGATAAAAAAATGAATAAATGAATAAATAAATAAAATTGCGGATATCTGAAACAACAGTGAAATGACATGAAAATATCCATGATTTTTATAGGTAACAAAGTCATAAGTATTATTAATACTATTGTGCTTCATTTCCTACGTTTTTAATTAAAGGAATGCTGTATTTCAGAGATTAGCAAAAATAAAGACTTTTTTTTTTTTTTTTTTGTACAGATAGAGTGGGAGGGAGAGAGAGAGAAACATCGACGTGAAAGGGACACATCGAGTGGCTGCCACCCGCACGACCAACCAGGGCCGGGGACAAACTGCAACCGAGGTACATGCCCTTAGGGGGAACCGAACCCGGGTCTCTCTGGACCGCAGGCCGACGCTTCAACCGCTGAGCCAAACCGGCCAGGGCCATCATTTTTTTTTTTCCCCGTCCAAATTTATGGATCTCCCTGAATTCCACCTCACTAACCCCTTGGAGGTTCATGGCCCACAGCTTAAGAACCCTCAAGCCTGAACTCCCAGGGTGGGAACCAAGCTCCTCTGGTTGGAGAGTTTCACCCTCTGGCTTCTCTCATTGCCAAAGTTGCAAGGATTTGGGAGTTTATTCCTTGCTGATGGCGACAGGCAAAATCTGAGCATTCAAAACCAAAGTGCTACTTAAGAGAAGGGCCTTTGTCTTTGCTGACCATGGAAGGGATTCGCCGTGAAAAGATCATTGTGCACCTTGGATGTTCAGTTAATGCGCCTTTGCAGGCTCTTGAACACACCACCTGGAGAATTCCCCGCCCCCACAGAATGTAATGCCACCGCACAGCACACAGTGCAGGGAAAAGGCAGGTCGATATATTCAGTCCTCGGAGGATCCACACTTTCCCAGCTGATGCCCTGCAGCAGGAAGGCCCTCATGCTGGATCGTGCTGCAGGCGAGCCTTGAGAGAGAAGCCTGGAATGCTCGTCCAGGGCACTGTCTGGGTGTTCCCAGCTCTACCTTCTGCCTGTCTGTTCTTCAGTGTTTGTTTTTCTATCCCCATCCCTCCTCCTTCTCAGCCTGGCTCAAAGTCAGCTCTGAACCGGAGCCTCAAAGGGCCGAAGGCAGACTTCCTCTCTGAAACCCTCCCGAAGCCGTCCTAGGGCTCTGCCAGTGGGAGACAGGAGTCACAGTGCCGGGGACAGTCACTGCCACCCCCCCACCCCACCCCCGGTTCTCCTCCAGCCAAGCCCTGACAGCTCTGGAAGCTGAGAGCCTTCCTCTGACTCCCGCGCAGGTCTCGGCGCTGTGACGGCTGCCAAGCCACGGGGCCAGCTCTAGGAATGTGTTTTTAATATTCATTGTTCACTCTGTCTGTTACCGATGTGTGCACTGCAATTATTGTAATTCTTTGCACATGTGTTGTTATGAAATGGGTGCCTTTCAAGCTATGCCAAGTTATTTTTTTTTTCTTTTCTGAAACCCAAATATATTATTTCTACCTATGTTTCAGTTGGTTTGCCACGCTTCTTTATTTTATTTCAAAGATCAGTCTGGGCGGCAAAGAAAGAGAGGCGTGTGCACAAGGCAAGGTCTGCCTGCCTTCCTCGTGGTGGAACAGTTGCTTTTGATTTGGGCTTGTGTGGTTTTTACCTCGCTCTCATTTTCTTCTTTCCATGCACACAACCAAGCCAGCTTTCAGACACACACATGCACAGGTGCTGCCCTGGAGTAACCATCTGCACCCAGGGGAAGGCACACATGTGTGTGCAAAACAGACATGCACACGTGTGTGTGCAAACACCATTTGGTTGGAAGATTTCCTGTATATTCGTTGTTGTTTTTCTCCTCTTAGTGGTAGGGAGGAAAAGGAGCCCTAGAAAAGTCATTTCTTTCTTTCTGTTAAGTCAAATTGGGCCTTTTCTGACACATTGTAGAAATGTCAGCCATTCAGGCACAGAAAGAATTACATGCCTTCATTAATTCACATGGTCTTATTTTTGTTTTTTAATTTTTTTTTATCAAAGAAAAATAGCAAAAGTAAAAGCAGATTTTAAAGTCTGCTAACACTTTTCAAGCTTCTTGGGACTATGACAAACCTTCGTCAATTAAGAACTATTTTCTTTCCTTTAAGAATTTACTCTTGAGATTCACAGAAACTAGATTAAGGATAAAGCAGTGGCGGTGTCTGTCTGGCAACCACCACCAGCTCTCCCCAGACACATAGCCCTTCCTTCAGAGACCCTCGGGCCCCTCTCAGTTTTTCCAGGCAGAGAAATCTGACCCAGTCGCACTTCTGCCTGCTAAGCATTTCACTGTCATCGTTACCTATCTGCTTGTCACCATGAAACATTATTATTTTAAGGTAGCGAGGAGGCAGGACTGCTTGCTGCATGACAGTGCTGTAGCTCCTGTTGCCAGGAAGGGAGCAAACAAATGGAAAGTGGCTAACGTGGGAAACCACCAGAGAGAGAAACGGGGGGCTTTTATTTTGAGGAATTGGCTAACGTGGGGGCTGACAAATCCAAAATCTGTAACATCTAGACTAGTGTTTGACCAAACAACTGGCTACCATACCTAGCCAGGTTGACCTAAAATGAACCATTACGCAGCTGTATAAGATAACAGGGTCCCTCCCTTCACCAAGCCGGCATATCAGAGATTAAGGAGAATAAGGTAGGCAGGTCTCCACACGGGAGCCAGTGTTATGGAAGTGTTCTGCCCCAAGAAAATTCCTTCCAAAATGAAGTCTTTCAAAGGAGGCTCCTCTAAGGAATCTATCTCTGTCCTCAACTCACGTGCCCTCTCTAATGCAGACCCTCCGTCCTCCGTGCATCCCCTTATTCAAGTCCTCGGTTAGATGGCACTAGCAACCCCACCCCACCTCGCCTCTTGGCCCATCCTCTGTCCACACCCTGAAACGGGGCCTGGTGTTCGGGCCGGTGTTCACCGAGCTGTCCTCTGCTCAGTCCTGGGCTCCAGAAGGGCAGGAGAAGTAAGCTCTGCTCCGAGGGCGGACAGCAAACACGGGTGCCTCAATGTTGTTCCGTCCCCCCAAACGTGAAAGCTTCGTCTGCTACTCACCTTACCCTCAGGCTGTCAGATTGAGAAAAAATGCCCAAGTATCTCTGAATCTTAGA